>NC_087482.1:42530034-44930034 GCF_036417665.1 Passer domesticus
AATGGGCAGCTGAAAACTACTCCTTTATTCTGTTAACAAGTAACATTTTCAAAGAGATTCCTGAAAAACGAGTATTTCCATGACTGGCATCACTACAGCAGAACACAGGATTGCTGGAGGTCTTTGATTTCCCAGCTGAGCATCATGGGCAACTTTGGGCACAGATGGCCCAGGTGAGTGTGCTGGATGCACACAGCAAAACTGACATGAGCAACCCTCTGGTTCTATCAAGTTAGACCTCAAGTCAGCAAGAAACATGGGAAAAAAACCTGTCTGGCCCCAGAACATGACTGCTAACTACAGTTATCAAGCCCCAGACCTCCTCCTGACTCACTGAAAAGCAAGCTCAAGTTTTCAGAACAGCTTTTGCTCAGCAATGGATCATTTATGTGGAAATCAGGACTCCAAATTTGACACCCACAAAAATCCCTTAGTTCTTGGAGACAATTTCATTTTTAATAGCTTATTTCCGTAAGCAGAGCATGAAGCAATTTCACTCAACCTGACAAATAAGTAAGGCCAAGGATGCAGCATTTAAAATTCAGAGATAACTAAACAGAAGAAGAATTATATTTAGACATGATAGGAGTTGGAAACAGGTTCCCTTCCACTCTTACACTGAAGCTAAACAGCCATGATATGATCAAACAAGTTTTCACTTTTGCCTTGTAAATAAAATCAAAGGGCAACAGTCCTTTTTCTCTGACGTCTGTAGTTAATAAAGAAAGAATAAACATTACCTACTCTTACATGAGAAAGGAGGAGGAGAGAACATTTCTTAATCTCTTTCCAAAGAGGATTAATCTACAGTGTATTTCCACCCCAAATGCTAATGAAACAAAATGCTTTTCCTGCAGTTTTCTGGAGGGGGTGTTCTATCAAAGCTTCTCATGTGAGCGAAGTTCACCTGAGAGCATAACCAAGCCTTCAGGTGCAGTGCCAGGCCACAGAGCATCAGCTGCAGGGGGCAAGGAGAGCTTCCACCCTGCAGAAGAAACACAAAAGCTCCTAACGTTTCTTAGGGCCGACCTATCTGAGGGGTACCAAGTGCCTCACAACCACCAGTTAATTGGGGCTTAATTATGGGCTTAAAAGCTCCATAAAGTAGATGAGCTGTTATGGCTGGAGCTTGTAGGGCACAGGCAGGCCAGAGCCCTCTGTGAGTTTAACATGGGGATGGTTGTGATGGGGCCAAGTGTGCAGCGAAGCATTTATGGGTTCCAAACAACCCAGCTAGCATGACTGGAAAAGACAAGGAGCTGGGATAAGACACCCATGTCCCTTGCTGTGCCTCTGAGCCACTCGCCCACCCGCGGCAAGGGAACAGGATGAGGAAGCTATTTTCATCCCAAGTATCTGGAGCTTACAAACACCCGCTGAAAACGTAGTGCCTTATCAAAACAGGTGAGAGCCAATGCCAGCTGACGTTCCCATTTCTCTGAGGAGCTCTGCCACAAGATTGTTTTTTTAATTATTATTTTTGAGCAGAGTATTTACATGTCTGACTCTAAACAGGCTTTGGCAAGTGATGGGATCAGTCCAGCTGCCCTTGCCTTTCCTCTGGAGAGGCCTCTTTAGCAAGGCAGGCAGACCCCTGGGAATGGGCTCAGGAGGGACAGGCCCTTACAAATACAATGTATTTTCTCCAAGGAATCAGGAAGGAAGAAAATAACTATGGCAAAAAGGCCAAGGAACAAGAGAAGTGCCTGGGCAAGACCTGGCGAGGGGAAGCGAGGGTGAGCCCAGCCTGCAGAAGAGTTTACATTCCCTTTGAAGAGAAATATTCAGTCTGTCAGGTAAAACAGAGTATCTAACCCGTGGGAGGACATAAGATGCTACCTTGAAGAATCTGACTATTACAGGATTAGCAGCTACGATCCCTCCCTCTGAGGACACCGAATGCCAAAACCTGGCCTGAGGGTTTTAGGTGGTGAGGTTTGTCCAGGCGTGTCGGCAGGAACTCTACAACATACAGAGGAGAAATACTGTCCAAACCTGTATTATCTAAACATAGGTGCCTTTAAAATACTAAATATTTCTTCTGGAGGATAGGAAAAAAGACAGAGGAATATGAAGCCAAAATATACACATTTCTTTTGGGAGTAAAACGTGCCCCTCAAACACTTGAATTCTACTGTACCATGTATTTATACCATGTTTAAGAAACATTTGTCAAGCATATAAAAACCCCCAGAAGTTCACTGTCACACAGCTTAATTCCCTATATTCTGCCTACATGCACATATAGGGCCAGTTTGTTAGGGGGTGGAGGTGTGTAGCAAAGCACAATCTAGCGAGACATGACACCATAACGGTGAACAATAAAAGCAAGCACAGCATATGTGCTGGACATTTGGTGAAAATAACCCAGCCACAGCTCCAACTTTGGTACATTTTCCTGTGTGGAAGCTGGTAATTCAGTTTCTGCTCTAATTCAGCTCAGCCAATAGTTAAGTTGCTCACAACTCTCCCCTGATAATTATTTGGGAATTCTGAGATTCTAGGAAATGCATATTTACTTTTGAGCCCTCTTCCTACAGAGCCCAACAAGCTGAAATATAGGGGGTTTCTTCTTTTCTTCTCTTCATGTTATGGCTTTTTCTCCAGCTAGCAGCTAGGATTCTCCCTGGCTATAAGATCTGAAATGGTAGCAATAATTATATTTTCTATTTTATTACTTGTAATTGCCCCTTTGATCAGAATCCTATGCCATTTAACCACATTTATATGGTCATCCTGCACATAGGTTCTAAATACAGAACGAATTATTTTCCAAGGGAAAACTACGGGAGCTGGGTTTCCCTTTACTGCACACACATGGAATCCCATACATTTGGCACCAATTTAGGTTATTATCATTTCATTCTTCCTTTTTATATTTGTTTCACTGTAAAAGCAATATAAAGCTCCCCATTCACTGGGAACCGCTCATTCCTTAGTACTGCCTTCCCTCATCAAGCCTGTAGCACACCCACCCTGATTAAATATCCTTTGCCAAAGGAGATACCAACAAACACATGAAATACCCCAGTGCTGGAAAGGCTACACTGCGGGTCTCAAAGCTTTGCTGATCACACACTGCAAGCCTTACCCCAGTGTGAAGCCTAGGAAACTCTTCATGCACAGCTTTGTTGTTTGTCCCGAAGTCCAAGAGTCTGCAGAGACAGGCGAGTCTCCCCAGCTGGCAGACTGCCTCCAGGTCAGGCTGTCTCACACAGGACCAGACTGGCTGCCCCATCTCCAACAGCTCTGGCCAGGTCAACAAGCTGTTGGAGCCCTCCTTGCTCATGGCTGCCCCTTGCACACTGTTACCCTGCAGCAGGGAAGCACAGGGCCAGAAGATACTGTTCTCCCCCTGTAAAACAAGGACCATTGCCTGGGGCTATATGGCTGTTAATAGTGGTAAAACCCTGACAGACTTCAGAGAACTCAAACAGAGCTGCTTTTGATTTAGGCCATGCACCTGAAAGCAGAATTTTTTTATTCATCTTCCTCAAAGTGATGGTCACGGGAAACTACCTAAATAGCCCAGCTCAAGAATTAGCAGTTATCTGGAAAAAAAGAACACGGTCTTTTGAAAGACTATCCTCAGAGTAAGTGTTTCATTTGGAGGAAAAGCCAATGTGAAGTCTAATTCAAGACAGCCAGAAGCAGGCATATGTCACAGTGGTGACACACCAGGGTGTTCCTACCTACACTGCTGGTCCTTATAGCTCCCAGGTGGTACAGGGATAATAGGAACAAAGGAAGGGGTTGAGCTGTGTGCCTTATCTCTAACAGCTTTGCTTGAGAACCTTCACTGTCCTACTTGAAGCATGTTTTTCCATCACATTGCTTTGTCCATTCAGCCAGCTTAGAGGGACATTCACATCGTCCAGTCACAGGGAAAAAATGCTGCCGGAGAAGGGTGCATGCAGCCAGAAGAACTGAAGGCTCACAGATAAAGAAACCCCAACAGCTACCTGACTTTCACTGCTAGACTTTTGTGTACACTCAGGACCAGCAGCAACAGGCAGATTCACCTGGACTTCTAAAACATCCCTCTTTTCAGGATGCTCTCCAGGTGAGCCAGCTGCCTGCTGCTGGGAACAGCTGTAGGAGGCTTCCTCATATGCTGGAAAAGCAAAGCATCTGTAGGTGCTTCCAAGCTTCTCATCACAGATACCTATGCACCATCTACAGCCATGATAAGATGTGTTTACAAATAAGAACAAGCTGACAAGTGTGGGAACAGGGAATCTTCACACTTTGAAACTTGAAGTCAACTCAGTTCAGTCAAACATGGAAAAGGCAGCAGCTCTGGCACTTGGGGTAATTTCAGTGACAGACAGCTGTTCTCCTTAGCTACTGGTAAATACAATCACAAATTCCTAGAGCTTTTTCTCCAGATACTAATAGCAGACTCAATGCTGAAAAACACTACAGAGATAGAGATCAGAGGTCTATTTTTGTTTCTATGTCTTGACGCCCATGACTTTGATGGGGTAAGTATATTAACATATGATAAATTACTCTTTAATCTGTTGTAGTTATAGTTCTAGAGACAGGTTCAGTGGCTTTGCTCTCAACCACAAATATTTCTATAAAGAAACACTTGTTTTGCTGGAAAAGGGTAAAAACAAAGCAATTTGTAAACAAAGCTGGAAAAAGAGAAATCCATCTCCCACAAAGCTCAAAACTCCTTGAAATAACTTTCTGCAGAGAGCTACCATTACCCAGGGTGAAAAACTTCTTTAAACCCAGCAATCCTGAATTACACAGAAATGCTCAAACAGGGCTGCACAGTACATCATCAGAACTGGTATAGCTCTTAATTTCCCACCTGATTGGGTTGAAAAGGTTCATATGTTGGAAAGTGTGGCAGGAGAAACTTACTGAAAATTGCAATCCAGGATCAGATTAAAGAGGGAGGATGATAAAGGTAAAATCTTCATAAATGAATTTCTTTATCCAGAATAAACTCAAAAGGTCCTGTGAGGGGAGGAAGGATATGTGTTTCATTAGGACAAAGAGAGTAGGAAAAACTATGCCTGAAACCTCTTTTTTAAAGAAGACAGCTCTTACAACATGATTTCTTTAAGGGCAAGGTATTGAAATCATTTTGGAAGAAATATTTTTACCTCCCAAGAAGATTAACACTTAAGTTTTGCACAGCACACTGCAGCATTGTTACATCCATAAAACACTAACAAGCACCAAAAGAGTCTCTTAGCTCAACTCTCAGCTCAGTTCATCCTATTGGCATTGTCTGCTTGGGACAGAAATCCCTCCATGACACGAGAGAGGGATTCTCATCATACTAATTCCTGCAGAATCTGAAGACATGACACATCCTTTGCAGCCAATGACATCCTAAAGCAACACATACATTAACTTGAGAGGGTTGAGCCATAGGGGTACCGCTAAAATAGACAAAATCACAAACTCTTTTCCATGAGCTTTAGGGGCCAAATTTTTCCAGCATTATTCTACAGAATTTCTGACTTTATGGAGTTTCTGGGGAGAGTCTGCATCACCCTGTGCTGTGAGAAACCTGTTCTCTACCTGTGCTCTGGGTGGAGTCAGCTTGTACCCAGTTTTGTCAGCAACCTGAGTAGCTCTGGGCTGTGAGCACAAAGCGAACAGCTGCTAGGTATTGTCTCCTGGCTGTGCTTGTGTTATGAACCCCAATGACAGCCTCAGAAAAGGCACTGGGGAGGCCTTTCCTCTTCAGGACACATTTTTGCTTCGGAAGCAGACCCCAAGATTTGACACTGCACACTGATGTAGTCTATCCTGAAGAAACAGCTGGCAGATGTAACGTTCTTAGCTTTGGTGTTATGGGTGAGAAGCAAAGGCTTTGTGAAAGCCAAGACCCACACTGCGCTCCGTGTTCGTACTCATCTCCTTGGGTGGTTTTCTTCACACCAGCCACGTGTGGATGTGTACAAGGAGAACTGAAAACCTGCAAGTCACGGCAACTGGTGGCTGGAGCAGTGGGCTTGTTGGGAATGATTTCTGGTTTTTGAACCAGAAACGGGGGGTTCAACAGGGAAGTCAGATGGCCACCAGGCAGCACTTCACCACAGCACACCCCCAGCCTGCGCTCATGCATGGCCAGGCTACCATGGAAGGGCTGCTGGAAAACAAGATGGCATGTGAGAAATGCAGAACTGAAACCAAGAGTAGGTGAGAGCCATAAGAATGAATTCTCATTAAATGCTGGCCAGGCAGTGAGCGTGGACCCTCCCATTTGCTTGCTGCACACCCTGAAGGGGTGGAGGCCAGGGTGACATGCATGCCTTGGAAATCAGCAGCTTTTACACTGTTCACCCAGGAAGTTATTAACTTGCATGTTTGTGGGCAACTGCACAAGCTATTTTTGGTCATGGGACCCTGTGTAAGGAAAGGATTGCGAGGTTTTAATAATGATCTTCAGTTAACTTGGTTACCCACACAACAATGGCTTTCTGAGAGGCCAACTGCTGCAAAAAACTTGAGACGGGCTTTACTTCCAGAGGTATTAAACTATGAAAATATCTAACCATAATAGTAAGAAGCTATAAAAAGAGCCCTGTTTATTTCACATGATTTCTTTGTACGCCACAGTGTTATGAGAATACTTCAGCTCAATGACAACATGGTAAATTGGAAAAGATTAACTATTGAAGTCAGCACTTACGCAGTTCATTTTTGTTTGGTGTTGGTGATTTTTGTTCTTTCAAAACCCAGGTTTTCACTAATATCAGCAGGCACAACAACATTTTTTAAAATCAGAACCTGCAATTAACCTGATATTAAGGTCAGCTGATGTAAGGGCCACGAAAGGAGAAACTGACAAATAAACAGAAAGAAAAAAAACTAATGCAGACTTCTATTCTGCACTGCTGTATGTCACACAGGTAGATCTGGAGCCCACATCCCCAATATGAGAAATAATCCGGTATCTCACATCTCTATTATATTGCAAATTGTATCCAATAACTTTTCTGCAACAGTGGAGCATCACAGAATACCCTACAGAGAAGGTCAAATGTTGTACTATAGAGCCCTGATGGTGTCTTAGTTCATTCCTGAGAAATACCACGGGGCCTTACTGAAACCCTTTCACTGTTAGGGTACACCAAGAGAAAAGAGGAAAAAAATAAAGATTGCATTTGTTTCTTGGAGGACCCGCATGGCTCCACGGAGAGGACACTTCCACCCTTGTTAATCCCAGCTTCTTAAAGCAACACTCAGTAAGATAATGAATCCTTTAAATGTTACATCTTGTGTCTTGCATTATTGTGGTGCAGCAACTCTCCACATCAAACAGTCATCAGCACTATTACAAAGTGGGCTTATAAGAGACTGGCTGAAAAGGCGCTGTGTGAAAAGAAGTGGAAAATTAAAGCTGAAGCAGTCGAAGAAAGGGCTTAATTTACTGGCATGTACAGTATGCAAATGAGATTACTCTCAGCTTAACTGCATCATTTATGTCCATAATAACGGCATCATCATTACAGGGCTCAAATTAAATTACACCATAATTAGCATATCAAAGTGATTGGTTAAAGTTTAAAACAAATACCCAATTTTGTTAATGAACAGCTGTAATTGTCATGTACACTTCAATGAAAACTCCCTAAACAAATATATGTTTTAGAACAGAGAAAGATTTTGAAGCAGACAGGTCTGCGGCGGAGGTAAATTGCCTAAAAAAGAATGACACAGACTATTCTATTAATGTTAATATATGCTCATCGTTTTCAGGTAATAAAACATTCTATCAAAACAAGCCTTCGCTTCGTATTTTTCGCCTCTCAACTCCACCACCACAGCGGCAAGTGTCAATGGGGAGAGGTGCTGGCCATGCCCAGCCTGCCCCACGCACGGGACATGCACAGCCCCCACCTACACACCGAGGGAGGAGGAGGAGGAGGAGAGGAAGACGATGAGGACGTCTCGCTAACTCTACCCTGTAGACCAGGGCTGGAGTAAGCTGATGACATGATAACACATCAGGCAGCCTACAATTCAATTTACTCTAATCTAATCACATCTACGCAGCAGTTCCAGAGGTGGAACTGCACCAGAGAAGTTTTTGCTGTTCTCGTCTCATTAAAATAAATAGGGAGGTGGGACCGGAGGGTTTGTCACTGTCAGCCTGGCAGCCAGCAACACATTTCCGAAGATACATCACTGCAAATGTACACAGCAAACACACAGTTAAAATACTCCTCAGGCAGAACGAGCTTTAACAGGGGAGCAGGTCTGCTCTGTGATATTTTAACAGTGCAGGTGAGCTCTACTGTGCTTGGAGACCAGGCCAAAGGAGCCCGGTGTCACCTCACACACGGGGTAAAATAATCCCTCTACGTCCCCAAAAATGTATATATTTGCTTATGTATTCCCTAATATTACAGGAAGCAACACAGGGAAGTATATTTTGTGCTAAAATTGGGAATGCACTTTCAAATATACTTAACAAGGAAATTGAATGTCTTATTAAATCCGTATTATCAAAACACTGTTCAAAAATTTAAAGAAAGTAGCTTTTCATTTTATTCATCGAGGAATCCATTAAAGCCTAAGCTCTGAAGTAGTATGTAAATTATGTGCCTTTCAAGGTAGAGCTAGGGCAAATTCACTCCATCAACTAATGATGAACCTCATTATGTGCAGGGAGTATTCATAATGAGGAAACAAGCCACCCGCCATTCCATGTTCTAACATAAATCCCTGTAAAATGTGAATATCTCCACGTCTAATTAAAGGCTACTAATTCCTATCATCCCCTACAAGGCCCAAAAAGCAAAAACTAGAAATGTGTTTAAAAAGACACCCTTTCATTTTACAAAACACATTTATTTGTGTTTACCATTAGTGAATTGCAGTGTCTTTTTTTTAAAGAAAAATCAATCCCAGTTTTATAGTATAAAAGTTTGTGGGTACAAATCTGACTTGGTCTCATATTTTAAAAAGAGTTTCTGATTAGCACAGGTCAGGCTGCACAGCTTAAGAGAAAAATAAATAAAAAGGCAGAGAAAAGAAATCTCCAGTAATATGTAAGAAATAATATTTTAGCGGGAGAGGAAAGGAAAAAAAAAATAACAGCTTTGCTGTCCAGGTTTGCTCTGGAACTGAGCCTTCCTAAAAAAAATTAAATCTAGAGATCCCATAATAACTGGGGAAAGCAGGCAGCAGAGACAGGAAGAAGGAGAGCCAATTAAGCAACCAAGTACACAACAGGTATTTAAAAGATTTTTTGAATGATACTCAATTTAGGAAGAAGCTGCTCCCCCCGCAAAATCCCATAAGAATTAGGGATTGAAGACAACCCTGCTTAATGCAGGCTGGAAGAAAAGTGCTCTTCCACAGACTTACCTAGATTTGATATTTATACCTACAAGCGCAGCGTCCGCTCCTACGATCAAAACCACATTTCTTATTAAGTTACATAATACCCATCCTATGCATCGCCGTGAATTCATCTGCTCCTGCACTGAATTATGGATTTGCTCTCTGTACTTCCCGGCATACAAGTGGACAGGTTTGCCGACTCCCCTGAACGGAAGACGCATCACTGTTTCTTTTTCACTGCTCTGTATTAATATTTTCCTACGTGTTCAAAACAAACCGAGAAGCACAGCAAAACCTGAGAGCATTTCAGTTTGGAGGAGAAGAAAAGCATCCAGTGAAGCTGAGCAACACACAGGCTTAAAAAAGAATAAAAAAAGAAAAATGATGGCATAAAGGGCTGGTTTAAGCAATGTGATAACTCCTCGCAGGGCAGGGAAGCACTTGAACAGTCGCAGAAAAGGCTGTGGTACCTTCAGATTATGCCAACCGAAAAGTTGAAATCCTCGTGTAAAAATACCCCGCACGTTTCATCCCTAGAAAAGCTTATTTAGAATTCATAGAAATTCATAGCCGCTAAGAGGAATATGTGCTCATAAAATCACAAACGCAAAAAAAAAAAAAAAAAAAAAAGAGAGAAAAAAACCCCAATATTTAAAAGAATAAAATAGAGCACAGAGATTAAAGTATTTCAGCAACGCAAATTTTCTAGAAATAGCTGGGCATCTTATAGGGGGAGGGAAGGGAAGGGGGGGGAATCCGGCTTCTTTAAGTTGCATAAAAATAAAACTACGCCGCGCCGCGCTGCTCCCCTGCCCGCCCCGCGCTGTGCCGGTGGGGTGGCGGTGCCGGGCTTCTCTTTTTTTTTTTTTTTTTTTTTTTTTTTTTTTTTTTTTTTTTCCGCCTGGTTTTTTTTTTTTTTTTTTTCCCCTCTCCCTTCTCCTTTTAGGTCAACCAGTCATGCACTGGGAAGACAACCCTCCAAAAATAACTTGTCCCTCCCCCGGAGCGCGGAGTTGAACAACCTACCTTTGTTCTGGCGCTGCAGATAAGAAGCGGCTCCGCGGCGGGAGCCGCGGCCGCGGCGCGGGGCGGCCCGGGGGGCTCGGGCCCGGCGGCACCACCTGGCAGCGCTGCGCGGCCGCGGAGCGCTCCCGCCGCGCCCCGTCCGGCCCCGGCCGCGGGGGGATCCGCGGGAGCCGCCCCCCAGCCCCGCCGGGCACCGCGCAGGTTACACACGGCGGGGGCCGGGTGCCGGGAAAGGAAGAGTTCGGCAGGATTTATTTGACACTTATTTTCCGGGCAGCCCTTTTGTGGAGTTGCGCCGTTTGTTTCTTATTGTCTGAGCAGCAGTTGGAAGCGTCTCCCCGAGGGGGCCCCTCAGCCCGGCTCGGCCGCTTTGACAGGGAGGTAACCATATTAGGATGTGTATGGCAAAGTAAACAATAACAGAGTTGCAATGAAATGGAATTTTTTTTTTTCTTCCCCCCCCACCCCCCCCCAATGGTGTTGGTGTCAGTCCTGTTTTTAGCCTTTTCCCACCAGTTTTGTTTTCTGGCTTAAACAGCCCATCTCTTAAAATTTAAAAAAAAATTATATATATATTAAAAAAAAATAAAAGAATGGTGAGGCAAAGGGGGGTTGAAGGGGAGAGACAAGTGGTACCACCTTCCCAGTTGCTGACCATGAGGCTGCTGGAAATGCTTTGGGTCACAGTGGGGAAAGGGGGGGAGCACTTTTAACATCCAAATAAAGACATGTCAGTTTCATAACTAAGGAAAGAAATACACGAACGCTTGCATGCATTGCCGAGACCCACAGCAGGAAAAGGGGGTTAGTGGGGATGGGAAGGACAGACACTAAAATTGCAATTTTGAAAGCCGGGGTCAAGTAGAGTAGAAACGTCCAGTCGTGTTTTGCACAATCACTGTGAACTGGTGGGATGAGCTAAGTTGTGCAAAGCCTTGCAAGTCTGCTGGCTTTAAAGCTTTGAAATCGCTGTTTTTACAGGATGAAGCACTTTAAGCAAATTGTAAAATGCAGGTGTCAAGTTAGTCGGTTTAATCAGAAACAGAGCTCAGAGCAGCCGCCATGCAAAGGGTCCCCTACCAGCAGTTGAGAGAAAAGTTCTGCAGCAAGAAAACACTGTAAGTCAAACAATATTATTTTAACGCCTGAATTCCACGTCCTAAGCAAATCACCAAGAACAACAAGTGTAGCATCTCCTCGCACCGAGGGATGAGGCAGCCACTGGTGAGCGCTGCCTGCCGAGGCTCAGCACTACAGCCAGCCTTGGAGGCGATCACAGCTAGAACATGAAACAAAAGTTTACACGTCTGGGTGGCTGCGGGTGGGGGCAGCTCTCTGGTGCAACAGTCCAACAGGAGCTGTTGAGCTGTTCTCACCGCCAGCCAGCATCCTCCATCGAGCAACAGCCGGCAACGTGGAGCGCGCCTCTGCGAGGGGCTGACAGGAGAGCGTGGATGCTCTGCCCGTACCAGGCACCGCCGTGATAAGACACAGCACCAGGAGAGGTTGAAGGTAGATAGGCAAACAAAGTCGCTATGAGATCACGCACTTAATTTAGAACAAAGGCAACGTTTCTCTGACAAATAGGATGCACACTTATGCTGCCAAGTTCGCTTGTATTCGGCTAATCCGCAGCAATCAGAACATCAGTGTTGACATCTAATGGTACCTACAAGCATCTCTCTGCCTTTCCACATGGCATAACCCTGCTCTGTTAACACGCTTTAAATTTTTCAACCATCTTGTTTAACCTAAACATCTATGAAACTACACAGTGCGTTACTCATCCGTGCTGCGTGTGCAACCCCCCCCAACAAAAATAAAAAGTTAACACGCTGATTCCAAAATCAATAAATCACACGACCAAGTAGCAGTTCAAAAGTTCAAAGACATGATGGCCAGTTCACTACGTCGCAGCACTCAACCAATAATAACTTGACTCCATCACTCCTCATAGTATAGACAATTTCATGGCATCATTTTCATTAGCCTGTCTCACTGAAAATTGCTAGCTATTTATGTATACGCTAAAATAAATTAGCCATTTCATCGAGCACCGTGATTCTTATAAAATACATTAACACAATACTCAATTTTCCAGTTGGAGTAAATAAATAAATCAATAAATTCAATACAGAGTAATTTTTATTTTTTTCTATTGTGGAGCTTCAGCTCTCAGCATAAGTGTTTTTATTGGGTTTATTTGTTTCAATAAAAATTGAAATGGGCCAGTGATCTTAGCAGTAAGATCTGGGTGAAAAAAAACAACCCAGCCCTATCTAATATTATGAAAGTATGCTGTGCAGTTCAGCCAACTGGTAATACATAATTTTTGGTCAAAAATAATTTTCAATACAGTTATTAAACCACCTCTTAATTTTGAAAGGTTCTTCTCTCGTCTCATGCATTCTCCAGCTGAGCAAGAAGCCCTGGGCTCTAATGGGGCGGGTTGTGATCCTGCACAGCTCATTCTGCTGGCCTGTGGGCAACCCCATGCCACCTTGGAGCTTCCATGGGGAAAACTGGGATAGAAAAGTTACCAGCAGTCATGTTCACTATTTTTAAGCACTCGCAGATTATAAGATTCAACATGACCTTTCATATCAAGGATAAGGCAGGACAGAAGGAGGATGAGGAAATGTGGGAGAAGAGTTCATGGACACCCCAAGACCTTGATCCTTGAAGGAGCCTTTGTGTCTGACCTTTTAGGGCTGTGTTGCCCTGTAATCCATGGCCATAGATCACAGGCTGTTGGGTGGTGACATCCTACATTGCAACTCAGGGCATCCTTTGGGGACCTCATTTGTGCCTTATGACGTCTCATGCTCTAGAGAGATGCACCAAGGAGTCCATTCCCCTGCCTTGGGTCAAACACATATCAGGGCTGGGCAATGGGATGATTCAGAGTTTGGCCCTACAAAACATTCACACATAGACAAGAACCTGGACTGCCTTGAACTTCCTACAACTGTAAACTTAGAGCAAAGGACACCCACCAAGCCCCCCAGCAGTCTCCTCATCCTTTAAAACAGCACTTCTCTACAAATCTAACACTTCCACTGCAAACCGCAGGCTTCAGCTGCTCTGCAGTGAGGACAAGAACCTGTAAGGACAAAACCAAATAAAATATACCCCTTGTGACATGAATTCAGTCTTAGCAATGGAAAAAACCAAATGCATTAACCAACACACACCATCTAAGCCCAGAATGGTTCAACATAATTCCTTAGAAAGGCTGATGTGATAGCACACTTTGCAAACTGCTTGGTGCTAACAGGAGGGTACTTTTTTGCTCATATTCACTCTTTAACCTAATCAGAGGAAAAGTAAATATCAGGTCCAATTTTAATGACTGACTATAAATAAAAGCTTTTATGCAAAATGCACGGTTTGCAAAGATAATGATTTTAAGGATGATGTCACTAGTGACCTACTGAACTACATGGCACATGTCAGACAGACGTCTGTTTCTTAAATTGCAGTAATAAATTAGTAGCCACAGAATCTGTTCTGTTAAGAAGACGTGAAGCTTTCCTATTCAGATAAAAGTTTAACAATTGTTTCAGTTTAGGTTCATGAGTTAAGGTTACTATTGATGGAGGGACCAGTGCAGGCCCAGCTTCATCTGCCTCCTCTTCCTCCAACCCCTGTGCAGCATTACTTCACCCCAACAGGATCCAAGACTAACACACACTGAATACTTTCCTCTAACTTGACACTGATTAAACTATCAGTATTTTGAAGTATGATACTTGCACAGATGTCGCCACTAACACCCCCCAACATACCACATCCCATCCCATTTACCTTGTTTTCAGTGAATTTGTCAAATTTTAGCCATTTTGTACTGAAGTCTGCCCTTGCTGAGCATTCTGCCACAGTCCAAATTCTGGCAAAAAAAAAAAGAATCCAAAACTCCTGAGGGTACTCCTGAAAACAAGGAACATCACTGATCTACCACGGTGAGCAACCCCATTTCTCTGAGAAGTCACCAAGCTCCCACGTGCTGGAGCACAGACATGAAAACAGGCAGGTAAAGACCTCGTGGGAGGCAGGTGGATGGCACCATTCCCCACCTACTGCCTCGTCCCCTTCCTCTCTGCCCCCCAGCAGAGGGGACAGGCAGGGGTACAGGAAGCCACCTGATTTGAATAGAGAGGAGACACGGCCAGCTCGGAAGCAGGAAAACGAGCAGACAGGGACAAGAAAGCCAGAGAAATGAACCATGACTGCCTGAGCGTGTCACTTATCTCATACCGAGTGTTGCTTACATTTTTTGGCCATTACAGGGAACTACAGAGTTTAGTTCAGTTTGGAGCACCTTTGGAGGCCTGTAGCTTAGCCAATCTGAGATCAGGATGTGCAGGCTTATCCAAAGGAAAATCCTGGATTTCAGTGTGACCTCCCTCCCCATTTCCATATTTTAGCCTTAAAACATGGAAAATCCTAAGGCTGCTTGGCGAACTGGTGTTTTGTGTTCTCACTCAAGCCAAGCAACATCTATTTCGCTAATCCTTTTCTGAGAAAGAGCTGCCAAGGCCTTCGTGGAAAGTTCTGGACATAGAAAACTTCAGCCCAACCGGATTGGCTTTTAGTCATACTGTGAATACAGGGCTTTTCTATGGGAAGTGTGGGTCTCTACTCTGGAAGTGTTTTTCTTTTCAACAGAAACAAATCAGCCACTTCTTTGTGTCAGTAAAGAAAGTAGAAATTACTTTTTTTTCCTAATGCCATTTTGCTGGTTACCCATGAAACATCAAGTTTGTCTTCTCACCTATCATCCTATGCCCAGCACTGGTAAAAGAGCTTTATGAAAAAAAAAAAAAAAAAAAAAGGCAACACAACTATGTAATGAGCCCCATAAAGGAGGAAGCAATTCATTACCAAGGCTTCCCAAAGGCATGTCGCCTTTTTCTCCTTTTAAACCCCAAAAATCAACTCCCCTGCTTATTGCCTCGGGAAGGGAAGGGAAGGGAAGGGAAGGGAAGGGAAGGGAAGGGAAGGGAAGGGAAGGGAAGGGAAGGGAAGGGAAGGGAAGGGAAGGGAAGGGAAGGGAAGGGAAGGGAAGGGAAGGGAAGGGAAGGGAAGGGAAGGGAAGGGAAGGGAAGGGAAGGGAAGGGAAGGGAAGGGAAGGGAAGGGAAGGGAAGGGAAGGGAAGGGAAGGGAAGGGAAGGGAAGGGAAGGGAAGGGAAGGGAAGGGAAGGGAAGGGAAGGGAAGGGAAGGGAAGGGAAGGGCCCATGTGCTGCCAGGCTGTGTGGAGACTCTCTGCTCCAATGCTCACAAAGATTTCTCGCCGGGTAGAGCTCCAGAGGAGCCTGAGCTTATGATAAGCAACGGCATACTTAACAGTTACATGTTACTGTTCATGATAATGCAATATTTCATTTGGGTGATTTAGAAGTCCCTCTTGACCAACTTACAGTGAGACACCAAACGCTTCATCAATCACAACCATTTTTATTCACAATCCAGAGCAAAAACTACAGGGAGAGTTGAATTTTCAGCAACTCATTGGGGAGGGGATTGCTACTAGCTCTGAAAATCCTCCTATCTCACCAATTTTTATGTTAGATTCAAATATATTTTCTTTCTAAGCAGCATTCCATTTTCCTGCCTCTCTCTGCCGCGTTTCTTATCGTGGCAGGGTGAAAGAGTATCCAATTTAATATCTGTTTTGCAGGACAGGAGATTTTTTTCATATCTTATGCACTAAGGAAAGCTGCAGGGGATGGCTTAGCAGGCTGAGCATCACGTTTTAAATACCTAGACTCCCTGGAACCACAGATCCCATCAGGTTGACTGAGCCCTTCATGTTTCTGGGGTAGATAAATTAAGTGTCACGCTGTTTACTTTGTCGGGGTCTGTTCGACGAGGCCTCTGCAGTAAAGGTCCTGTCTGTTCTGCATGGAGCTGAAGGTTAAAGTCTCATGGTTAAGACAGAGCACCAGGTGCCACCTTGATCTCACTAACTCTAATGATAATTATGCCATTTCTGTTAAGAAAGACAATCCAGGGATGTGCTCCCAAAACTTGCTGTAACGTTACTGGATGACTGAAAATGATTCAACGGCTTATCGGCCTCGGTTTTGGTGACTGTTAAATGAAAAAAATACATCTGCACCTCCCAGATGTTTAATTCATAAGTTATACAAAACTGTCAGATCTATGGATGACAGAAGAGAGATATTCATCATTTTTACAGCCTGATTTCTGTGGTTGGAGGTAACCCTATGTTTCTGCAAAGTCATACCCTCTTCCCACTCCTCTGCACCACACGACAGCAGTGGCTGAGCCCATTGAAATTAATGGCTCACAACAGAAGCGTTTTAGAAAGAAATCACTGGAGAGGAGTAGTACAAAATAATCAAGAAAGACAAAACAATAATAAGAAGAATCACAGAAGTGAGACCTTTCATGGCCAGTTGTGTAGAGACACACATCCATCCTCACAAACACAAAAACCTCCTCAAACCCAGACACCTAAGAGAGGTCCCTCTATCTCCAAAAGGTCTGATTCATGGAGAAGAGACTCAGTGTTGAAGAAAACAGGATGCTTTGAGAAGGGCAGCTGTAAATATGCACTTGGAACTTATTCCTGGCCTTATTCTTAGCTTTGCAGCTGCCATTATTTTACTGGATTTAGCTACACAGAAGATTCTGGGAAAGGTGGGTGAAGGGAAATAAAATGTAACGATAGAAAAAAAAATACAGTTCTTCAAAATAATTCCCCTTTTAAATAGAAATTAGGCAGAAAAAATATTTCCTTTTACATTAGTTAGGAAAAGGACTGTCTTTAATTTGTTTCCACAACAGCTGACAGTACACATTCCCGGCTTAGGGTACCAGAAATAATCATTATCACTCTTAGAATGTGTGTTACGGTGACGTACCAGAGGTTAAATGTGGCTGTTGGCTTTACTGGTTGCAATTCCTTCTCAGGTGGCTTAGCACAACTCCTACATTTTTCTTCCCAAACTACCCAAGAACCTGCTGGAGCTCCAGCCTACAGACATTACTAGGATTAAGTAAAAGAGGTAGGAAAGACTCTTTCAGCTCTATTTACACATAGCTACATTCAAACTGGTTTTTCACAGAGTTTGGCTACTAGAGGACATGATATCAAATTGGTTTTTGAAAACATCTCACATTGAATCTAAGACATCCAAAGATACTGTTTGTATTGCAGAGGGGAAAACTCCATCAAGGAAAGGTACCAGACAAATAACACTGGGTACAGCCTGCTGTGTTTTTACTGCTGTGTTTTTTATATTTGTTTTTAGAGGCAGGACAGACATCCTTAGAAATGGTGATCAAGATATTCCCTGTCAAACCAAACCAAATTCAACCCAACCAGCAGAATCTGTTACAAAGAACGAGGACTTTGTCCCAAATCCACCTATTGCTCCTGGAATCTCAGTGTCCGTAAGTTTTCACCACCTCGGTTAAGGATGTGCAGGTCTGCCCTACATAATCCAGCTCTAGCAGGGGACAGAGCTAAAAGAGAAAAAATAAGGAATGTCAGGAGGTGGCTGTGCAGTAAAACTAAATTAATTAGCACAGGTTTTCCTCCAAAACTGCTTTGAAATAATTATTACAGCATCTCATTAGCTTGCACTTTGACAAGAACATAAACTCTTGACCAAAGTCCTGTTCCCAACACAGCCCTTGCAAGGTGGCTGGCTGGCAGGTGTGTCTCCAGACTCACAGAGAATCATAAAATCCTTAAGGAAAAGGGGTGGGAGTAAGAAGGTGGAGGTGCACTACTGTCCCACACACTCGCCTCTTGGCCCTGGGGACACAGAGTCAGCCTTGGAGCTCAGCCCTTCCATCTTCCTTGGCTCAGTCTAACGAGATTCCCTCCATATTCTCATCTGCCCTCTTTGTGCTCTTCTCTGAGCAGAACACAACTGGCCCAAAGAGGTGCCAGCTGCCCGAGGCACTGGCAGTTCTTTTATCAAACAGGCAAATCCTTCATGTCCGGCACGTCCCTGAAGGCACTGAACCGCGTCTGGAGACCCCGGCTACAGGTCCCAGCTCGGGGAGTGAAGCAGAAGAGATAATCATTGGCCTTGACTGCAAGCTCCTGTTTCAGTGCTTCGAGTCACTAGTGGTCAGCAAGGAGACTTGTGGTGTGCTGAAACGGAAAAAGCTGGAATGAAAAGCAGGAGTCAGGGCTGTGCCTCCTGCTGTCCCCAGGGTGAGCCAGGGTGCTCTCCCCGGCAGTGGGCTCCCAACAGGGCTCTTTGATGGCTGGTCACACCCGCTACTTCAAATCAACAAGCAAACCAAAGTGAGAAATGGAAAGGACAAGGTGAATTGTAGATGAAAGTGAAATATCCCTCCTCTCTATCAGCTCTGAGGGGTAAAGGATGAAACAGGATGAAACTGGTTTTGGTTAAAGCTGTAAAAGAATCACAGGGAGAGAGCACTTACAGAGAAATGTATTTTCATGTAAACTTTTATGCGACCATCCCTTGTAGCTGGACATCAGGGAGGATGTTAATAAACATCATCAGGGGGAGAAAAACACAGTAAAAAAAGAAAATCAGACTACAAACCCATCTTTTCCAAGATGTTCAAAATAGCTTTGCAGCTATATACTGCAGGGAGCCGAACACACTCAGATACAAGTTTGCATCTTAAACGTAAGCGCACATACATACAAACAAGGTTTTGCAGATATTTGTTAGCTGTACTACAAGATTTTCCAGGGCTGGTGCTGCAGCTTATGTTACTGTGCTTTTATATAGCTGCAGATCAGCCCCCTAAGAAGCAGCCTTGGAGAGAAGCTGAAATAGTGACAGTTTGTGTTGCTGGGGATATTTCTGAGACGCAGTTGCTGTTTACTGTGTTTCTATTTCCAATCAAGCTGCAAAGTCCACCCATAAAACATGAGGAGGCATTTCTTTGGGTGTGGGACAGAACAACATGCACACAAGGAGGACCAGCTCTTCAGCTGCTCCACCAAAATACTCTTAGCCCCATCTGCAGCAGAGCATTTGGCCCATGAGGAAGAAAACCACAGCCAAAGTCCCCAGCTACAGAGCTTCTCTCAGTATATATTTATGCACAAAGCTCAAATAATTTAATACCACGCCTCACTAATCATGTGAATGCACAATTCTTGCAGGGGCAAATGGTTCTTTTATCTCGTGTACCTCTTGTTCTTGGCTGGAAAAGGTGCCTCAGAATCTTACTGGCACTTTTAAAGGTGGCACCTACCTATCTGTGGCAGAGTCCAGTGTGATTCATTGTAGGCCCCCAAGAACAGATTAACCACCCACTACAAGGAGGCAAAAACTAGTTCTAAGGATGGTAAATCACAGCACATGGACAATTGGACAACTTCCTTCCACTTCAGAGGGGAAATTAGGCGATACACTCTGGAGTATGTTCTCCTTGGCACACTCCTGTTACCCTGTTATTGCTAATGATGGTACAAAGTGTGAGAAAAATGCTACAAACACCTAAAACAAAGGAAGATCGGTCAAGAATATGCAAAAGCATATGCAAAGGGATCTAAAGAGTATTTCAACATAACACGGTTTTCTTCCTTATTCCCTTCTTTACTTAAAAGCAAGAGGCGTGCAGGACTGCAAAAACATACAATGTGCCAACAAATGTACAAACTACAGCTCATGAAAAATAGTGAAATGGAGACCCAAAATTTGAGGCCAGTACAAGTTCATAATATGAACTGCAGATCAGAAAACTGGCTCCTAAAGTAAGAAAAAAAAGAACACCAATTCCATTTTTTTCTAAGAAAACCATTTCCTACCAACTTTGAAAACAAGAATGCCTACAGTGATCTGGGCTCTCTGTGATGGTTTTGGCTTGGCTCCCTTGCCCCTCCTCAGCTGCGTGGCCAAATGTGAGTCTAACCATGAGGTTCAGAGAGTTGTGTTCTTCTTAACCTTCCACTGCATGCTTCCAAGTTTAGACTGCAGTAAAACGCCCTTTCAGAAATTTCCCTTATTCTTCATTACTTCTAAGGTGAGAGTTTGCATTTCAGCCTGCATCTGTGATGCCAGACTACTGCAGAAGCACAACACTGAGTTAAATATACTGGGGTTCAGGCTTTTTCTACTTTCCCTTGGATTTTTAATGTATTTTTTAGAACCATTACAAGAGCAGCTCAGTGGCTCCGAAGCCACAAGCTCTTGCCCAAATTTTGATGCCTAGACACAAAATGAAATAGAGGTGACCTCTTGGATGCAAGATTTGCAACGGCAACTTGCAACCGCCCGTTGTGGTGGGGCAGCATCATGAGTAATTATTACCTTCATTAAACACCCAGTGACAAGTCCATGCTGTCACCACATCCCACCAACGCTCGTGAGTATGAAGAGAGATGGGGTGAGAACTGAAAGCGCCCTGACTGCTCCTGAAAAACTGTTCTCCTTCCAACCAGCTGCTCTTCCAAGCCACAAAACTCCTTCCAGCATGGTTATGAGCTCCACCTCAGTCTGGGCTGGTCAAGATGAATCTTGCCTTTGAGCAAGCAAGAAAAATTCACAAGGGAGAAAATCAGATTTGGAAACTAAACGTTTTGTAATCTCCTGCCATGCAATTTGGCTTGCAGGCAAACTTCCAGCCCTTTCAATAGCAAAAAACCAGACAAATATACTGTCTTCTACCATCTCCTGGTAAATTAAGGCCAGAGTGTGATGTGATACCACACACACTTAAAAAGCTCTATGAGCAGAAGGGAGTGATGCACCCATGCACAGTGGTAGAAGAGACAGCAAACACAGCACACAGAGCCAAAAGAACCACTGCTGTTACGCAAATTTATCTTGTCATGCTCGCTTGCCAAACTGGACATGGCTTTCCTGGCACAAGGAGCACCTCAGTGATCTGTGGTACTGCTGCTGCTGAGGTGACTCTCTGCATCAGGAGAACCTGAAGCATCCAACCTTTGGCCAAAGAAGGGCACGAGACAAGGAAAAAAGAAACACCAAAGCCAGCCAGCAGTGCTGAGCGTACAACCAGCTCTGGGTATGACTGGGTTATTGCACTGCTCTTATCAGCACACACGAGTTCAAGGTCAGCCTTGATGCACTCACTGAAAACTGACACTGCCTGTGTCCTGCAGTCAGCATGGCTTCAAACCAAGGCTTCCAATTATTAGCAGTTGTTTTGTTTATTATTGTGGGGCCTCAGGACAAACAAAAAAGGAGCCCCATTGTGCTCAGCATCGTACAGAAATGCTTAATTAGCCTCTTCATAGGTTGTTCCCTTCAGCTTCTTTTAAACAAGATATTTTCAAATATAAATAAATTCAAATTTCAGAATTGCAGAAATCAGTTCCCTGGAATTTGCGTCTGTAAACAATTAACATGAATTTGCCTTCCCAAATTTCATCTGTACACCAAACACTTCACTCTTTTACTTTAAGGAAAAATTATATTCTAAAATATTGCTCCTTGGATTGTAAACAGACTTTTGTTGCTCAGTTAAAGCCTGGATTTAAGCTCAAATTTTCTCTGAACTACGAGAAAGTTGCAAAATCATTGGTCTTCTGTTGTTTCTTTCCTCAAACTACAGTATTTATGTATCAACAACATAAATGACAAATGTACAGGAATAGTCACAAATTGGAAAAACAAATTAAAAGCTGAGTTTTACTCAGTAAAAACTGATCTGTGAAATGTGATGCCATGCTGCGATCTCGTGAGTTCAGCAGAATAATGAAACCAGCTCACAGATAGATGAGTACCAACACTGTTACAGAAGTAAACGCTGGAAAACACGAACTAAATTTGTGAAGAAAAAGTAAAACCTGAGACTTTGCCCTTTCTCTGGAGGTATCTGGTCATCTGCTTTCTTAGAGATGCCAAGGTAGCTGCACCAATGGTCCAGTCTCCCATACCAGCACTTGACAGTGCTCTTAAAACTTGCTAAATTCAAAAAGAGGAAGAACAAAGCGAGGCAGCCCATCCTTCCAAGAGCCATTCATTCACCCACAGCATCCAATCGCCCCAACTTGTCAGCAGAGAGATCCTGAGGATCAGACCATCACTTGAAAGCATTTTATGACCATTTTCAAATGCAAATACTTTCTGCTGAGTCTCTACCTTGCTCAGATTTGCACCAATAATTTAGAGGTCACCAGCTATTACATCTTATTATCTAACCCTTCAGACTCTGCTTTCTTTCTTTTTACTCTTACTGCTCACTGATGTTTCCATTCACCTTTGAAGATGCCTGTTTAATTTAGCTGGGTTTTCAGACCACACTGTGGATTACATTTCCCACAAGCTTATTCCAGCAATTTCTTGGCAATAAATGATATTTGGATACCCCACAGAAACCCCACATCAAATATTGATTACTGTTATTTCCATTACCAGAGGCTAAACCAGTTAGGTCCTAAGGGCAAATTAAAGAGCTTGCTTCCAAGTTCTGGTGCTTTAGAGGAAGGATGTAACTATTCTCCATAACAAGGAAGATGCTGACACAAAAGCAAATAATGGCCCTAAAAATGGTTCATTCTCTGGCATGGTTAAATAAAGAAAATATAGTAAACTACTTTGCATGCAAAGGATAAAATCAATATCATTTCCATCCAGGCAATAAAAATTATAGCATATTGCTTTAGATACACAGATACTCTTCATTTAAGGTGGAGTTTCCACAATTCCCTGCTGAATACCCAGCTCTGCAGTGCACCTCTCTATAGCACTCAGCAATCTCTGCTTGACATTAGTACTAAACAATATTCATTAAGAGCATAACACTAAAGTGCAACATGTAAGTAAATCAAACTCTCAATGCTCTATTTTACAAATTTCATGGGCCACTGGGGATAATTAAAAGGGTAATTATACAAAGTTGGTGCAGTTTTGAGACTCAAATGACATTTTCTGCTTTAAAGCACTTGATAATCTGGTATTTTTCTACTAAGACAGTCATTTTGTACTTCGATGGTCAAACAGCATAAACAAACAAGAATTGTTTTTAAGGTATTTCTATTCTTTTTTCTTTCCCTACACTGTTTCTCTTGATCAATACCACTCACTAGTTACTCCTAAAAGCCCCATATTGTCAAGAAAAGCGAGACCTTTGGAAAAAAAAAAATCCCTGATCACCATAAAATGCCACTGAGTCTCAAGCCTGGTTTAAACCGTGGCTCTGAACAAAAATGGCATTGCTTTGGGTGTTTACAGCACTGGAGCACTCGTTGGTTTGTCACTGTGTTTAACCACTGCTCTAAAGCCAGCAAAGTACATTACTGGTAGTAACAGCTCATGAAAAATACAGCGAAGAAACTGCTAGTGGCAGAAGCATTTAACTTTCTTGTTAGCAGCCTCCCCCATGTGGCACTTTAGCACCAGCAAGTTGTTTATTATGTTCTGTGCCAGGCAAAACTGATTAAATGGGGCTCTTAAGAATCAAAGCGTTATAAATTCATGGAAATACAGCAAGCAATAAATTCCATGGAATTAAAAGCTTACTAGTGCTATTAGCATTTCAGGGTGTTTGCATTGTTAATAGTGATGTGCAAAAATGATGTTCCTATAAGACAAGGCAAACCAACAGAACATATGCTTTAGCTGCTACATTTTTATACCATGTCATCATCAATGGCAATTATTTTTCCCAAAAAAACCTAGAAAGCTCATTAATGTTTTGAGGAAAAAAAGTGAACTAAGGGTCTGTAGACCAAGGATTTACATCCCCGAAGAGAAGTATTATGTGGGAAACAATATTGTTGTGACTCTGTGGAAAAGCAGGAGATGGATCTCCTGGAACAGAGCTGCGGAGGAGGGAGAAGGGGAGAGGCAGGATGACTTTGGTGACACCACAGGGACACGGTACAACACAACTTGCTAACAATTTAATAGCTAAACTCAATGCATAGTAATTCATAATACCAAAAAGAATGGGCAATGTAGTCTGACCTGGTGGTCAGTAAATCTGTCAAGAGCTCTCCAAAGAGACATCTTTACTCTGGGTCACTCTATCATCATTCCATGGGAATGACTCTGCTGTAACTTCTCCATCATTACTGCAGAGCTCCATGTGACACACCAGCCCAAGCTGGGATGAGACCTTCCCTTATGCCCATCTGTTTGCAGGTAGCTGATAACTCTGTAAATGGAATTCCTTTCAAGCGGAAACTTGGTAAAGAAACCGCGTTAGGTGTGTGGCTGAGCAGGAGAAGAATGGGACACCTTTCCAAAACTGAAAAAAAATAGACCTTACAGGGTTTGTTCGATTTGTTGTTGGGTTTCTGGGGAGTCTTTTTGCTTTGGGTTTGTTGTTTTCTTTTTAAAAAGGAACAATTTTTACCTTTCTCAGCTGCCTGAGCACACAGCAGCCAGATAATCTAACCTGCAGTGTCCCTCTGGAGGGCAAGGGGAAAATCTGGCTCTCGTTGCAGACAGGAAAATCAAATCACTGCCTTGTTGCCACAGTTAAGGTCTGACATAGGATAAAGAGCATATTCTGGATGGTACATCATGCACAGCTGGCAGCATGCAAAGTCAAAAAAAAAAAGCCCCAAGAAAGCTTTGTCCAGAACAAACAGTCCCCATGCCATGGAGTGAGTCAGCTGCAGGGGTAAGAAACGAACCCCAAATCCTGTCCTGTGGGCTCAAGCTCTGTGCAAAGGACACATTAACAGCAAAAACCCTCTCCCAAGACTGAAGGCCTTGACATTGTTTGCCTCAAGCAAAACAAAACAAAGCAGTAGGTTTTTAACTGCTCAGAGGCACGTTATCCTTTTGATGTATGCATGTCCTGGCAGTCACACATCTGCATCAGGAGAGAAATAGCCCATTTTTTGGCAGTTATTTAGTCCTTTTCATCTGAAAGTTGAAAATGCACCACCGGTGAACCTTTGCAGCTCTGGGTTCTGCATATAAAAAGCAGCTGCTGAATACATGCAGGGAGTGAGGGCTTTTTCTTAATGTTTGAACAGTTCCAAGTTCAAACCCATTAAAGTCCAGGTCACACCGGGATCATGTCACTGTTAATGCATCCAGTTACACGCTGAGGGAAACCCAATATAAAACTATGATAAACTCTAGTTCTCCTGCATAGATACTCGAAGGTCTTGCCCAGATGATGCCACAGATCACTCTTCATAGGCAGTGCCCAGACAGGATGTCAAGGTCAGAGGATGAGTCTCTTTACTGTTTTTAAAGAAGTCCCCTCAAACGTCCACCAAGCTTGTTGGGAGCTTTCCCCTTCCTGTCTCCTGGGGGAAGAACTTACATCCCACTGATGTTTTCTCCTACATATCACAGGTTTCCACACAGCCTCCTCCCACAGCACCAGCAGCCCACCTGCTGCTGTGCTTCAGAGAGAGCACCCCAAACTCCATGCTCCTTCTTTTGGGGGCCAGTCCTCTCTGCAGGTGAGCACGGTCCCACTTGTTCTTGGGGGATTTCACACCTGGCCAGCTATGGCAGCAGCAGGGGACTGCAGATACCTGGCACCTCATCACACAGCTGGTGCAGCCCTACTCTCTTGCTGAGAAGGCAACTGGCAGCTTCTGGCAGGGCAGCTTCAAAGGCAGGTTCCTCAAGTGATGGAGTACAAGTGACACTGGGATGCAGAGGATGTAGCACAGCCCACCCAGGAACCACTGCAGGACTGCAGCATCAGCTTCAAACACAGCCAGGCCTAATAAACCAAACTATTTACCCAGCTCCTCTCTGAGCTTCCCACCCTAATTGTGCTGGGAAAGGAGGAAAAGGACTTTACTGGACTTTTTGACCTTATCAAGGATCTAGAAAATCCAGTGGCTGATCTGGATGCATTTCAAGGCGAGTTAACCATGGCAGCTTATGGAGCAGCACTGCTCCAGCTGGCCTGCAGATCATGGACACAGGACACAAATTTTGGGGAGATTTACCATGCACACACTATACACATGGGATTTGCACCATCCCCATGTTGGGTTTGCACTTTTCTTCTCACAATTTTCTGAAAATTATTGCAGAGTTAAAAAACTGGAAAGAATCGTGAATAGTCTCAGAGATGCAAGATGCATAATTCTTAAAAAAAATTAATAACTTTTTTAGTAAAATTCAAATTGTCTTTCAAAATAACTGCCTTGTGTGTTTGAGTCTCACTGAGGAGAAACTTTAAAAAAGGCAGTCTGCATTTTTAAACTATGTTCTCTCATATATTCACCATTCCAAAGAAGAACAGGCCAGAGTCTCCTTTTAATTACATGAATAAAAATCCAGGTAATTCTTTCAATTTTAACTAATATTTTGTCTAATTAGTTGGCTTTTCTTTCCTCCCAAAACATGTATTTATCTGCCGTGAAATCAAAGGCAAAAATAAATTGGTTTACAGATAGCAGAGAGTAAATAGCAAGTTTGGAACCTTTCAGCCTTACCCTGGCAATTTGTCTCATATAATTGACTCAGCAGACATGCTTACAATTTCTTACAACTTTTACAAGACCTCCTGTGGGCTTATTTTAATGTTCTCCAAAACTGAGCTCAAAGCTTTGGACTCTCTAAGCAAGCAACACCAAAAGCAATCATCTTTTCCTCCTTAAAAAAAAAAAGGGGACAAACTATAAAACCACATTTTTCTTCCGGGATATTGTGTCTTAAAGAGGAACAAAGATGTAAATGAATTTGCACTTTTTCAGAGATAATTATTCTGTTCCTTTTCAATAACAACATTTTTAATAATGTTCAATTTGCATTCACTAAATCTTTAGAAGCAAAATTTTCCCAATAAAATTCCCTTTCCTAGTTACTGGAATAAAATTTCAATGGATAAGGATAACAGTAATAAAATGAACACAAACCACAAAAAAGAGTTAAAAAGTCCCCCACCCCCCAAAAAAAGGAAATGCTCTCATTGCCCATATTATTGATTTATGCTGTTGTTGGCTTTTAAATGCAGCACTTTCTATTTCTAAGATCTTTACAGACAATTACTAATGTCACAACTCCGTGGCCTTGCTCCATTGGTGGAAGTGCCCCAGGAGCAGGAAATGCTGTGCCCTTCCACAGACATTTCCTTCCAGTGCTGGGATCCACTAACCCTTAACAAGTCAGAGGATTAGATGGAACACTTGTATTACAACTAATAAAGATAAATACAGGGGCTATCAAAACTAACAAAAAGGGTATGATTGGAGAAGGAAGTAGACCTATTATTCAAGAGATGCCAACTTATCCTTTTTTTTTTAAAGGGGGGTGTAACAATTTTACCCTTAAGAAAAAAACAGATCATCATATTTCAACAAAAATCTATTTTGAAAAACAATATTACAAACTTGGATATTAATGGTCTGCAATGGAAATGACGTCAGAGTCTTAGTTACAAATGTCCAAATGTTTGTGCTACCCTACTAAAAAAATAAACAGTGAGCTCAGAGTCAGAAAGGACCCGTTTGAGCAATTAAGCAGTATTACGCAAAACACACTGAAAAGTATAGGGCCAGCAGAGGTGGGAGAGGCACAAATTAAAATTCACAGATTGCACTGGGAAAAACACTGAACAATTAAACATCTCAGAGGTGGTGTCTGAAGTTCCTGCCATTATCTGAGTGAAAAATGCTTTCATATGTCGCAATGAGAAATTACGGGCAGGCAATCAGGAACAAAAAATAACTCTTTTTCTTCTTTTTTTTAATGCCCTAGCTCTAGGATGAACTACCAGATAAAAAGGGTGGCCTCCCATAATGATCACTGACATCACTGGTCTTGTAACACTTGTAAAACACGGCTGCCATCGCTGAACAACAGTAACTTAAACACCATGGAAGATATACTTCTGGTCCAGGAACAGGCAACAGGCAGTGACCTTACAGATGACCAAATAAAATATGCAACAAGAATCTATTTCTGGAGTAATTTTCTCACATCTGTAGATTTTATAACACAGGAATGTGCACTGTCTGCAATGTGAGTGTTCCAAAGGCAGGTTCCAAGCCTGCAAGGGGCTCTTGCCCTTTGTGCTGAGACACACGCACAGCCATGAGACCCCAGCAGACAGCCCTGGTGTGTTTGGAAGCACACCAAGCCTATTACAAGGAAGTGAAAAACATCACTGTATCCAGTGGCAGAGCAGCCTAACTTGGAAAAAGTGTTTGCACGGCTCTGAATTCAGAGTTCACTGCCTGCTCCAGAAGGAAACCTTGACACTGGGTATTTCCATCACATTCTATGTTTGAAACAAAGTGTGAGTTCAGGCTATCTGAGCTGGAGGTCATGCTCTGGTTCTGGAATAACCTATCAGTGCTGTTCCTGCTTTTGCCATTCCCAATTCTTTCCTCAGCCAAGCTGTGACAAAATGCAGCACATCCTGACATATTATCCAGCTTGGTTTTGAAGAACCAGACCAGAAATTGCAAGTCTGCATCACACGGTGTATTTGTAGCTGCTTCCTTGGTGCACCTGGCAAACATCAGTGCATCCTTTTTGGCTGCTTAATTTGCAGTCACAACTTTTACAAGTTGGGCCATTTTCAATATATGCATTTGTTTCAATACCTGCATCTGTCTGATCTCTGGGTGCAGATGAGGCTAATCTGGAGGTGTGCATGAACCTCTCAACTCTGTGCTCCATGTTCTTCAGAGATTCATTATGGGTGATTGTATCACCAGGAGAAACCTCGTGGGATTATGCAAAATACTGTCCAAGTCTTGCTCACTTTAGCAGTCTTCATGAGACCAGAAAGATTTGGTCCAAAAGCATCAGATAAGAGGATCAAAACCTGCTACTGACTATCTTAAAGCAGAGAAACTTATTTTTCTATCAACCCACTTGAAGATTTATAAGATATTAAGGAATATTAAGAAGAAGAAAAAGAAGAAAAGCTAAATGGGCCAAAAGAAAACAAAAGAAACATGTTCTCTCGAGATTACTAATGCTGGCAGACAATAGCACAGAAAGAACTCCTCTGACAGATCTTTGAAGTCTTCAATACAACAAGCTAGTGGGCCATGTTAATGAGATTTGCTCAGATACTTCTTAAATTATCCCAAAATGTCTTCATCTATTTTCTACATCTTCTTGACCTGCTTGCTTCAGAAAAGTTACAGCTTCACACATGTCTGGACTGAACTTTTCATTCAAACAGGTACTTTGTGCTTCCAATGACCCCCACACAGACTTTTTAGGGTTTACCCCAAAACATGCAGGTAATATTGTAATTCCTGTTACTAATGAATACAGAAACACTTTGCACCACACTTTATCTTTGAACCTTAAGAAAAGGACCTTCCAGTAACTATAAGTTCTTAAAAATTAAGATATTACAACTTCTCCCAATAATCCAGAAGTAAATAAATCCAGTCTTAGATGAGCCCTGACAGACACTGATCACTCCAGCTACAGGACTACCACCCCAGCAGCAAGGGAGCAGCAGGCATCAATGAGATTTATCTTTCCTGCTGAGGGTGACACAAGCACTTCCAGTACAGCTCTGTGTAATTTGGGCACACTGCAGAGAAAACACTGGAGAAAATGCCCAAGAACCAGGCTGTCTGCTCTGTCACAGAAGTCCTTGTGACTGAACCCCAGCCCATATTCAGGACCCATATAAAGAAGTTGCTGCACACCCCATGTTCTAGGGACAGGAGCTGTTTCTGCTCCTTAATATGCTTTAAGACCTTTATGTCAAAAACAGGAAGAGTCAAGGTGCCAGAGCCACTAAGGAAAACATCATCCTATCAACTTCCCACTGCCTGATGTGCAAACACTCCTGCCACCCAAGTACATAAAACAGGACTGAGGATATCACCAGCACATCTTCTGGAAGTCACCAGCAAGGAAGAGTGCTGCGGAGAAACTGCACACACTGCTGAGCCCTTCATAAGCAGAAATGTGTCTGAAAGAATTTGTTTCAGGGTTTTGACTTTTGCCTGCAATGGCCAGCAAAGACACAGCACAGTGACTTGACAACCTGTTTTGAGAACCATTTCTCTTCCTGATAAAACGAAGTTGGAAAAAAAGTAATTTTTTTTGTCCACTTTTTTTCCCACATGGACCAACTACACAAACCATTTTTTGTAGTGAGCTTAGGAGAAAAAGTCCTTCTGACCTTTCTCCTGGCTTGAAGGGAAGGGAGGAGAAAATATACCTATATAAGAAAGTTATAGCTCAAACCCACAGATTTATCTGTTGATCATCTCATTCAGCTCTGAGTTTCAGCAGGCAGCTTCTGGTTTATTATCAATATTTAATCAGCATTTAACTCTGACAAGCATTAAGATTTGAAATTTTAAACTAAGTGCAACTTTGCTAAATCCTTTGTGTTGATTTTTTTGCTGTTAAAGGTTTTCTAAAGGATTCTATCTTTGCTATCTTAAAAGTCTACACGTGCCTTTTGTTATCAATAATGCACAATTTTAGTAGCATGTTTTGTACTTTTCAAATTTTCAGCATGCAAGCTATCCCCGATTTACAATGTTCACTGAATGCTGTTTGATTATTGAAAATGCTTTTACTACATTTAAACAAATGACTGCTCCTAGAAAACTAACACTATTGCCCATAATTCTGTAAAAATACATTTCCTCTCCCTTCTCCCCAAATCAAACATTTCTAATTCTTACTGTGAGGAAAAACTGGCATATAATTAGGCATTATGCCTAACAGTGCTAAATAAAGGAGAATGTAAACATCTTAATTCTGAAGGTTTAACCGTCAAAGACCCTGGCTGTATCTCTTCTGCTATTTGTGCTTCTGTTCAGAGCTCCTTGGAGCTCACAGGGAAAAAAAAAAAAAGAAAGAAAGCAAACAAACCACGCAGAATAAAAATCTATTTTGCCAGCTCTGAGCTGCTCCCACCCCGCATGCCCGAGGCCAGGCTCGCGCGCAGGGCTGGGACGCCCGGGGCCATGCGGCTGCTCCTCAAGGAGCAGAGTCCTGCTCTGCAACTGCTCTGAGCGGCTTAACCGCTAACTCGGGAGATGGGATTTCACCTGAAATTAAGCTATCAAGCAATTGAGCTCAAACTCAATCAACCAAACCCTTAACCTTCCCTGTTTCAGTGGCACTGCTCTAATTAGGACTCTATCACTATTTCCATTACTATCTCCTATTCTCATGGTTTATTATCTCAGCGGTTTCAATTCTTGCCCAGTTTAAATTTGACATCCAGTTTCTTGGACCACATATCATTCATTATGGCTTTTTTTAATGAAATATGTTGCAAGACTACAGACCAATCTTTCAATAAATAAGTTTTTTGTTGAAAACTGCACCCCTCACTGCAGTAGAAGCAGGACAGAGCCAAACCTTCTTTGAGAAATAATCCTGACATTAAGGACATGTTGAACAGCTTGTTTTCCATTAAGTTTTAAATTTTGTTGAACAGTTTGATAGCATATCCTTGAACACAGATCCAACCTACACACACCATGGCTGTCCCATGCTTCTCCAGTCCTCACTGTCTTCCCCCTGAGCCTGGATCAGCTTCTAGGAAAGAGTTTGGCTGAACTCTGCTTACCAGCTCTGCTCAGGGGTGAGAATCAATAACCTATGATACACAGGAGATCAGGCTGAAAAAATCTAATGGTCTTTTCCAGTGAATCACCCAAACTGCTTTCTGCTGAAGGATGAGTGACAGGGGGGATGTGTGCCTGAGTGGTGCACTGATGGTAGTAGTACAAAATAGATCTGCTTTTGGAGACACAGCCTACAAAGCTTCAGTGAGTCTAAAGGTAGAGTCCTGCATTTAACACCACCAAAATTCCAAATTGTCCTGGGTCACATAGGACACAGCCACTCATGAAACAGGAACAAGAGACCCATTAATTACGAGGCCCTCTGATGCACCTGGGACTTGAAATTCTTCCCCTCTTCACAAAAACTCAAAGGAGGAACAACGCTGCAGAGCAAAGAAGCACTAGCTCCTTAAACTGCAGGATCTGCTTCTTCTCCAGTAGCTGAAATACATCTAATACTTCATGGGCTCCACCATAAAAAAACAAACCAGTAAGATTCAAATCTTGAAGAGAGGGATATATCATATAGCTGACATACACCACTGGCATGGCCAAGGATAGCAATATTCACTTGAACTTCATGAATTTCATCCTAACTAAATAGATATTTTTGGCAACAAAGAACTGAAAAAAAAAATCCCAGATCGTCCTCAGATCTATTTTAATTTAAAACAGAAGAGAACAGGGACATTTTTTCCCCCTTCAAGTACATTTTAATAAAATTAAAAATAAAAATAGCTTTAATTCACTCCAATGCATTTAGTCATTCTGTAAAATTCTAAGTTTAAAATGAAATCACCATTTTATATTCAAACAAGGTCAAGAGAACAGCACTAACGAGCACTGACATCACAGTGAACAGCAGCCACTGCTCAGCGCTTACATCAGTGTTGCTTGTTGCTATGGTGCTTAACCGACTATTAATTTCTGAAAGAAGGTGATTATAAAGCAGCCATATGAACCTCAGTCAGATGACACCCTTCAGTACCAAACACTGATCTGCGTTACTCTTCTCCTCTGCAAGTTAATTCTGTGAATCACCACTTTTGTGATGTTAATATTCCTTCCCAACTTGAAACTTTGGACCAGAAGAGAGGCAAGGAGTTAATTTAGAAGCAAAGGACTTTCACGCTGCTTTAAATAAAAATCATTTTGCAGAGAGTGATATTTCTTTCCTTTTTGCTGTGTTCCAAAGACTAAAAAGCATGTGTTTTAACTTCTGCAGTGATAATAAGCAATCAAATTAACAGCTAAATTTTGCTCTCCTGCTCGGCTCGACATGCTGCTGGAAACCCAGGAGTGTCTCAGCCTGGGATGAAGTAGCACTGGAGCTGACTTGACCACTCCCCAGGGATTTGCCTCAGTAAGGGGACCGTGCCACAGGCTGTGCCACTGCATCTCCCAGCTCAGCAGCAACGGACCATGGAGCTGCCACAAAGACCAGCCAGAGCAGGGTCTTCCCATTCCCACACAGGCTCTGCCCAGTTACCAAGCAGCCTTCTTGAAACATTGAAAGACAAAAAGTGCATCTTTTTGGCCTTGCTCCTCAAATGCAACTGAACACCTAAACCAGTGGCTTTGCAGGCAAAATATGGATTTTTTAAGGCACAGCATTTACTCCAAAAGCTCCAAGCCCAATGCTGCAAACTTTATCCATGTTGCCAGAAAAGCCTTTACTTGTGCAGCTGAGGTACGTCCTAGGGTTCACAGGATCAAATTCTTTGTTCAGACATACTTCAAAAATAGTGTGAAAGACAGTATGTTTGCATTTACCTTCTTCAGTTGCTCCTGTAAAGCAATCTTCAGTTACAGCCACCCAAAAAGGTCACTCTTCTTACCCTGCAGAAAAAGGAGGTAACACACGTGACTCTGGGTCAGTGTCAGCAGCAACACCCAAAGCATTTTCATTGGCACCACATTTGCAAGTACAAACATAAATAAAGCAACAAATGAATCTAATCGTGTTTAATGGTGAATGACTTTCAGAGAGAGTTAATAAAAACAATCAAGTCACAGGACTGCTGCTTATCAGTACCAGCTAGTGTGAGGTTCTTCAGTTCAGCACAAACAACTTGGTCTTTGGGAGAAGAAAAAGAGAAGCAAAAAACCCCATGGAGATGAGACATCTTTGTTCTCTAACATAAACTTTCTTAATCTTGATGTCTATCAATCTATTTTCAGTTTGAATAATAAATGAGTTCAGTTCTTTGTTTCAGAAATCTGACTATTGTCTGCATGGATTCTCCTTATTTTAAGACCTTTTGCAACCGCTGCTATTTTATCTTCTGGATCCTTTCTTTTTTCTCATCCTTTTCCATAGAGACACAGTCCTAGATGAGATTTTAGAACTAGCTGCATCCTCCTAATTCAGAAAGTTGTTTACTGTCTTGGGATATCTTCTCATTAAGCATTACCAAGAGCATGCCAAGGTGGTGAGAGCAGTGGGTATTAAAAGGAGGAATAATTAAAGTGTATCTTTATAAAAAGTAGGAGGGAGAAAACAGCACGTGTAGGTTTTTTTTACCCTGTATATTACTGCATCTTGTGTACTCTCTCTTATGCAAAAGAGTATGTAATCTTTTAAGAAACATGACAATCTGCCACTTTCTGTTCATGTAATTGGGATCAACATATGGTACAAGAGAAAAGAAAAACATTTGTTTATTAATTTAGATCAAGTTACTAACTCAAACCACTAACAGCATTCAGAATTAATTCCACATCAATTGACCAAATACCTTAACAGAGTAAAATTATACCATAATTTCACTGAAATGTTGATCTTCTGCTGCAGGGGACAGAGTACCATGTAATATAGACACAAAGAAATATGTGATAATTTGGTGACACTGATGACTTCGTACGAAACGGAAAGTCAGTGACATGTGGATGTGTAAGACAGAGCTACGTGAAACTCCATTTCATAAAATTCACACAGTGATGTGGAGTTTTGGGGGTGTTTGTGAAACTCACCAAATGTTAAGTTGTGCTATTTACATCACTAGGTGAAGCTTTTTACGGGAGCAGTAAAATACCAACCTCTGGGGAAAAAATCAGAATCTTCACTAAGTTCACTCAAACGAATATGAACTCATTCACCATTTATTTTGGAAGGAAAAATGTTTTCACAATGAGAACGAGGCATTATTTCTTTACTATTGAAGCCTGATTTTTCTAGCTGGGAGAAAAAAAGGTTACCTTGATATGAAATCAATATTGGTTTTATCTGTTGCTCACTGGCACTTTATTTCATTTTTATTTTTTATGTTTTGTGTGAGAAGCTCTTCACAGTTCTTGTAATGCAGTGCCAGAACACTGGGGGCCAAAATTTGAACATGTTTGCTGTATAGGAAGCCCTGTGTTCCTTGCTGAGGTACACATATAAGAAATTCCTGATTCTGCACTGTAAAGGACATAACACTACTCCATCATAATAGGTCAGGGCTCACCTTCCTGAGAGTATGTAAAACAATACATCTTTTATGTAAAATACATGACCTCCGACATGTGATGTGCTCTTAGATTAGCAACAATAAAGGCTTTTATCCTGCTTTGCTGCAGGGGTTATCTTGGGTTTGACACTTTAAACCTCTTTTCATATTTATCTGTTTTATAAATTTTCTGGGTATTTGGCAGTCAGATCCTTATTTTGGCAGTATTTTGGCAAGCAGACTTCATTTCTACCCTGAGTCTTCACGATAGCAAATGAACCATCTTAAAATGTACTTTTTAAGGAAGCTGCTGAAAATTAAATGTTTGCATAAAATGTGCATTCAGTATCTCTTTGGGCAGTGCTGAAAAAGGCAGGTATCATTTTCTAAACACATTTGTCTTGCATGAACCACACTTCAAGGAAATCCAGCTCAACAATCAGCTGGTGGGAGACCAACAGGGTCTACAGGGGGCTGAGGAGGAGTCAGCTCTCCTCACAAATAACTCCCTGATGGAAATCCAGACTGCTTTAATTTCTGGTTATCAAACTCCTACTATATGTTACCTGGCTTTCAAAAATATGGAAAATGCACCATTAAAGTTAAAATGAGCAGCAGAAACAGCTGTTCCCACCTGTGAAAATTTCTCATTAATAGTCTAAAAGTTGAGTATCTCAAAATGTAGAAACACAAATACAGACTTTCCTCCTGAAACTGTTTATATGGGTGAGTGAATTGATGTAGGCAACACACATTCCTTCCATCATGCTGTCTTTAAGATAAACACAAAGTACCATCAACACTGTAAGTGTGTGTGTGGAGCAAACAAAGAAAAAATCCCATCCTACCAAAGCAAGACATTTCGCTACACTCATATTTTCCCCCCAAGGAGATGATTAAAATAGAAACCAAACCACAAACAAAAATCCACTTTGCAAGCAAGCAAGCAGCAGTGGTCCTGCTGCCTGATGGGCAGAGGAGGTCTCAAAGCACCCTCAGTGCCACTTCCAAAGCTCAACTGATGCCATACACAAGGAAGAGTCCACGCAAAACTCTGTGCTCCAACAAATTTTACCAGATATTCCTGAAAATGTCAGGTTTGTTCACCATGTGCCTCAGTTTACCCACTAGCAAGACAGGTAATTGGAACAGAGTTTGAAATCCTTGGATATAAAGATACTTTTTAAAACAGGGTTTTGGGCAGGATTTTGGAAAGACAACAACAATCTCAGCTTGAGCCAGCGCCATAACCTCTTCCAACAGAAATGCCCACCCTTGTCCTGGATCAGGTCCTACCTATTCCCCTGGTACCAAGGGACCAGGCAAAGATCAGAAGCTTTGACATTACACCTGCTGTTGGGCTGGACCTTGTAACTCTTCTGATCCCACAACATTTATTTGATTTAGTGATCTCCTCCTCCAGGGCAGCGAGGTCATTCCAGGGAATGGATGTGCAGCATGGAGCCCTAACTCCAAGGGATCACTGCAAAGCCAAATTTAACTAATAATACAGAGAATACTCAGAAACAGAGACCATTGCAGAATGAAAGTCTACTTAAAACTCTAACATTTTTTACTAATATCTAAATGAGAACAGCCTTGGGTATAGCCAAAAATAGATTAACAAGGACCTTGATCCCACACAAACTGGCTCTGAGTAATTTTACACAGGAAAGTAGAACACCAGTTGAGCTGCTCCTCTGCTCAGAATTACGCATGTACATTTTTTGTCAGCGTCCCAGCCCTCAAAAGCCTACAATATATTACAGGAAACCTAAAGCAGCAAAGGAATCTCCCCTTCACTACCTAGAAAGCACGCTTTTAAAATAATAAAGATAAAACAGACACATGCACCTGACAGCACAAGAAAAAAATTTGTTTTGAAATTATATTTTGATTTATTTTTCTTATATAAGACCAGCTGAAATGTATTTAATGTGCCTGATTAAAATATTTACTAAAAAGCTTCCTGAAAGTTTTAAAATACCAAAACCTGATCACCAAAATAAGCACTTCTGTGCAGTAATTTCTTCTAAATAAAGTGAACTGTAACCACCTAATACAGCTGTTCTTTCCCCTCAAAAGTCCCTGAGTCACATTCAACTGCACACAGGCTGAAATATGAACACATGTACTACTTATAATATGTCCTATTCTTATAATCATTATTTTCTTGTCCTATGCAGAAAAAGACGCAGCCTGTGATTTTATAAACTGCATTTTTGCAAGAGAAAAACAAAAATATTTTTATTTGGTATTTTGCTGGTTCTGAAAAAACAGAATGTACACTGATTGTGGAGAAAACATCTGGTACCAGACAGACTCGTGGGCCAGTTCTGCACACAGGTTATTTCCTCACCCAGCACACTCAATTGGGTTACTAGCACAAACACAAATCATGTGTAGAACTGCTTTGAGGACGGTCAGTAGTTGTCTCTTCAGTTTTGTTGTACCTATTTTATTTTTAAAGAGCTATCTAGCAACCTGAAAAAAAATATATATTAAACTAAATACTTCAAATAATCTGGGAGATAATTTTTTTTCTGACCACTGTCAAGGTGGCCACTTTTTATTGTGCAACACATATAAAATCTCAGGGGGTATGGCACAGGAGATTTTCTATAGCAGGAGTCCTTACCAACTCATCAGAAAGTGAAATGCAGGTGAACAGTGAAACTGTGAGAGACTAAGTGAACTTCTTCCACCTCTCTTTGAAGAGGGGGAAGTGGATTTGGTACAGGCCAAAACACAGGGATATCAATGCTCACTGTCTTGCTGCTTCTCAGTGGAAGGAGGGAGCAAATCATACTGTATTTTCCTTTTCAGTCATTAGCAGGCTGTTCAGAATCTCTGGCTGGTGCTTATTATTTATTCCAAACAGAAATAAAATAAAATAAAAATAAATAACAGCACGAGGACAAAGCTATGCACAGCACATTCGCTCTTTCAAATTAATATTACCTTTCAAGTCCACCGTAACCTTGGAAAAGAAAAACTCGGCGTAAGCCAAATCTACAAAACTAATCACGATCCGTTCCTCCCCCGCTTTTTAACAGCTCTTACAGGGAACACACGGGTGCAGCTCGCAGGCAAGTTGGGAACAGCTCGCTTCCAACACGGGATCTGCACCGCGATCGCTCGCTCTGCATCTCTGACTGATGGATTGCTTGTTTGCCTCTCGTGTGTGACAGCGCTGGCCCTCACCGAACCCGTGCCAGGTGAAGGGAACGCGCTCCCGGGAGCCACCCGGGCTGGCAGGTGAGGAGAGGCCATCCCCATCTCCCTCGGCCGGATCCCACCTCCCCGAGCCGGGGCCACCATCTCCCGCAGCCAGAGCCAGCCATCGAACGCCGCCGCCTGGCTCCTATCGCCAGATCTTCCCCGTTTCTTAAAATAACTCCCCGTGCCTTAGTACCAGCCTTAACCATTTTCTGCCTGTGCTACAACTCTGCTCCCGGAGCTTGACCTCTGCGGGCGGCAGCGGCGGAGGGTGCCCGCGCCCAGCGGCGGCTGCGGGCACCGGGGCCGGCCCCGCCGCTGCCCGCCCGGCACCACCGCGGGGCCTCGGGCAAGGCTGCCGCTGTCCCAGCGCCACTTTCCGCAACACACACACACACAGGGGCAAGGGGACACATCGCCGCCCCTCCCCGTGCCGTGACCCCGGCGATGCTCGGGGACACTTCCCCACCACTGCCCCCCCCGCCCCTGTCCCGTCCCTTACCTGGCAGGCGAGTGACACTCCTGGTCGTGGTCATGTGAAAATATTTTCGAGGTATCCTTTAACAGCCTTTAAATATTGAAGCCTAAAAACAATATTTGCTGTTTTACCTTTTGAAGCTTTAACAAAAGCTTTGTTTTAGCATTTACCTCGGTGTGCAATAAGAGTTAATAATCAAATCCGTCCCAACCCCCACAAATGTTAAACAAAAAGATAAAAGAAATGCAAATAGCTATTGTCATGGAAAGTTAAAGTACCTGTCTGTATTTTTAAGTGAAAACTATTATCTCTATCAATCAAAATTTAAGAATACAATAGCACTAATCACACGAGGTGCTTTGACTGAGGTACTTTTCCTCATAAAAAGTTTTTTGTTTTTTTTTTTTAAACTGGTGCATAAAAGTAATACACTTACAATTAGACACGGTATTTGTAATTTTGTTATTAAAAAACCTCAGCAGTCTTATTGTTAATAAATGCCTCTGAGTCTGTAGGCTGATTCGTACCCAAGAAGACCAAAGTCCCTACATATTTTAATAAGGTTGATGAAATTTTATTCAGATTCTCACACTTTCCAACATGTGGTGGAACAGCACACTCTTCTGTTTGAGAGGAGTTACTCAAACGAAGGAAATAGTTAATTGGGAACCAAAACTACTACTTCTGGCCTCGCCGCACATTTTCCACATTTCTCCAAGCGCTGTCTGTGCTTCAACCCTCAGCCTCCAAGACGTGCCCTTTGTCGTCTTTTCTTTAATTTTTGATGCCAATTCCCTCCCGTCGGACCCCGACGCTCTCCCAGCCCAGCACACATTACGTATACACTGTGTACATTGTGCAGGCACACCGCACGGATTCTCTCCAAAGTCATTTTTAAAACTAATTTGTCCAGACGGAATCAGAAACCGAGCTGCGCAGTTAATAAGTGCAGGAGCGAGCGGCAGTAATTACGCCTGTACTAAAAGAAAGAGCCCGAGATTAAAATACCTATAAGTAAATAGTTGAGGCAGGATGCCATTATGCAAACTCTGCTCTCGGGGAGGGATGTCTCCCACACTGAGGAGCAATAGGACTGTCATTTTTTTCCCCTTGCAATATCAGGTTTCCTACTCCACAGCTCTGGTACTCTGCATCATGGCTAACATCTCTAGTGTGCTATTAATATCAATGAAGAGACGATTCAATTTCCACATAAGAAAAACCTCCCTATTACAGCGCAGACATTCGAGTGAGGACCCTTGCAAAGGAAACAATAAAGACCAGAGGGTTGCTTTTTTTTTTTCCTCCCCCCTCCTCCTCCTTTTTTTTTTTTTTTTTTTTTTTTTTGCTGCTTCTTTTGCAGTTCTGCGTTGCTCACTGTTTGAAAGCTTTTAGCTAACAATGGAAGCATTATCTTCAGGACAGTTACAAAACAGGATTTGTTAGTACAAAGAATAATAACACCAAACTCATCCCCCCCCACCTCCCCACCCCGCAAATACCTGCCTATTGCAATATGGCATTTAATACTTAATTCAGAAGTATATGCCAGAAACACCTGTATTCTTGATCTAATTCTGTGCAACAAACTCGCTCAGCAGACCAGTTTTGCTCAAGGAGGTTTGGACAACCATAAACAAACAAATATTTTGTTCATTTATAAAATGGAACGGAAAAAAAGTATCTTATTCTACCGAGTGCAAACTTACCCATTAATGAGGAAGAAAAAGGCTTAGAGCTGTACATTCCCAACCAACTGCAGAAAGTTGAGAGTTTGAAAACACTAAAGCACTTTTGACTATCAAGCCTTTCTGTGCTTCAACACTGGCTGCAGTGTAAGGAAGGACTGAAGGTATGTGGTCTAAACACAACAAAAGCCACTGCCTTACTCTAGATTAAATATGCAGGAAGAGGCCCCTTTGCATAAACACAAACACTCAGCAAATGAGTAACTGGCTCAAATCAGACGCCTGCTGTGCATTCTACCTGTCCTGATCTCTGACAAGCTACACAGCTTGTTTAAGGGGATAGGAGCTGCAAAATCAAATCAAATCCTAGCGCTAAACGCTCTGCTCCTCTGACAGTAAATAACAACAGCACCAACAACTCCACGCCAAACGCTCATTCCTAATCTAAGCATTGCTCTGGCACAGAGCTGGATCGTGTGCTGTGCCCACTTTGGCTCAGCCACCCATCTCACCACAGCAGAAGAAACACAACCAAACACCACCTGTAAAATTAATTTTCATTAACTGTACTGAAATCCAATACATTCCTGGCCCGGCCTTTTCTTAACAAGGATTTAAAATTAATACCAGACACTTTTGGTTGACAGATTAAATCTTCATTTGCTCTTACTGTCCCTGTTTTGTTTACTATATAAAAGACATTCCAGACACAGACCTATTTTAGCTGTTATGAATCACCACATAATGCACACCTATTTACTAGTTTATTTGGGAAAAGGGAAGAAACTTCTGAAGTGTTCCTTAAAAACATTATTTTCAAAATATTGCTGTCATGAAACAAGCCCTCCAAACTATATTTACTTCAAAAAACAACTAAATTAGAGACTGTGATAACCACCAAACATATCTAAACATTTATTATTATAATTGAATATACATAATTATATACTGTGATTTACTCTTCCTTCTAGAGAAATAAATTATTTTTCAGTCTCGTTTATCCTTCCAGTCCAGAAATAGAATGAAGCAGCACGATTTTAAAGCAATTGGAATTCACCAGTGTCCCTTCCTAACTTAAGGAGTCAAATCACATTGACCTTTTATTGTAAGTCCTAGCTACATGTTGGTTTTGGTAATTTAATTATTTTTTAATAACTTGCAGTATTAAATGATTGCCATTGAAACACAAATAAGATTATACTCCTCTGCCTTACTCTCTGGTGCTCCAGACTACAGCGTAACATGGACGGCACGACTGCGTCCGGCCCCGAAATTTCATTCTGAAAGAGCACTTACACACAGGCAGGCACAGGAAAATTCAGCCTTTCAAGATGCAACACACATTTACTGGATTCTCAAGCATGTGTCACAGATTATTTCAAAGGACACTGGATATAACTCACAGCTTTAATAGGCATCTAGCATGTTCAGTTCCACCGAGCATTTGTAAGGTATGGAGGGAGTTTTTACACCTCCTTGGATAAACTCACTAGGTTAAAGCACAAAAACATTGATAACGTGAACTAGTCAAGCCTAACAGGAGAAAAATCCTCCAAGAAAGAATCCCACGAGAAATTTTAGAGCCCCTGTGTCGTTCACCATTTTTGCATTGAAATGACCTTCCAAATAAGGCGTCAGATAATACTTTCACATAGATGATACCGATCTAACCTTGATGCAAATAAACCATAGAACAAAATTTAATCAGTATATCACTGTGTAAAAGCCTTTGTCCATCCCAATGGAGCTTCTAATGACTGTTTTGGCAGTTCTGGCTGGTAGTTATGCCTCCCTGCTCATATATATCTCATACTGGTTGAGCAAGCTAATGGAACTGCTGTTAGTGGAATCCAATATTAATACCCTGCATTGTGCAAAACTGGATGCAACTGAATATATTACACAATTACAGGTAGTATCTAATTCCATAGGTATTAGATACTGGTCTCTAAATTAATATTTCAATAGAGAAAGTGATATAAATACTGCATTTCAGGTAAGATATCTATGAACTCTGGATCTGCCAGTCTTCCTGCTGTAAGCCTGCTCTACACTCACACAGCACAGACACAGGACCCTGACAAAAATTGGCAGGCAAGCTTTAGATGGTGAGTGACACATACTGATGCACAGAGTCAAAGATGTCATCTTCATACAAGCTCAACTAGTTATGAGCTTGAGAGAAAAATGAAACAAAAAAAAAACCCACCAAAATAAAATAAACAAAAAAAAAAAAAAAAAGGAAAAAAAGAAAAAAAAAAAAAAGGAGGGGGGAGAGCGGAGCAAGACCTCCAGAAAATAAACAGGGTGTACAGTTTCAAAGGCTACAGACACAGACATTTCATTGTTCAAGCCAATTATCAGTGGAAAATAATAACAACAGATGGATTCAGAGTCACTGACTTTTCATATGCACTTCATCTCTGCACAACAGATGATGAAATGCGAGAGCTATCTCGGAAAGGCAAAACATCTTTCAGTAAAAGAACTCTATACTCCAGATGGGGACCTTCTAAGGCAGCTGATTATCTTCTTATAGTGTTGTAAGATAGACTTACTAAAACATTTCCAGAACTGATCAGATTGGATGAGCACAATGGCAGCATTATGAGGAGTAAGTTGCTCTGGTCTCAGACTTGTGACTGGACTACTCAGAGATTTCAATGGGCTCAGAGCTGCCCATCCCCATTTACACATCAAGTACTGGTTCTAAAAAATGGGCCCAAAGCTGCTGCTCCCAGAGTGGGCAAAACACGGGGCTCGGCTTTGTGTGGAGAAGGGATGCAGACATGGGGCCACAGAATCAGTGTCAGCATTAACTGGTTCCCAATAAAAGTCCCAGCACCATGAGCAAGGTGAGTCTCCTCACCTTCTGCAAACACACATTTTACACAGGGACACAGGCAGAGGACAAAACATGTTTACAAGTGGGACTGTTTCCACTATAATTGCCAGATGCAGAGGGAACTCATCATCCAGGAGCCTACAGCACCGTAAGCTGGGAGTAACCTCATCCAAGTTAGTGGAGCTACACACCCACAAAAACTGGTGCGAGGCACAAGAAAGACATAAATTCTTTCTTACAAAGCCTTTACAAAAACCCATCTCATTATGGGAAATAAAAAATTGCTTTCAAAGGGAAATAACAAACACATGTAAATTTTGGTGGTTCCGGTGATAAGCAGTTCCAACAAATGTCACAAACACCTACCTAGCACAACCTTCTCCCACTCAACCTGAATACCACAAAGTATGTGTTTTTGATCACATGAATCAGGTATGCCACAATCTCAAAACTTAAAATAAAAATGGAGTAGTGGAAAAATTAGCTCATTAATCTTTAAGACAACATTTCTTTAATGGAAGAACACTACATAAGTAGTGCATTAAATGGAACTGGTTGCCATTTCCACAATTTCTTCTTCACAACACCACAAGGAAAATCTAAAAAAACTGCATTCTCCGTAAATCAATACCGCACACCGAGGGGGAGCAATACACAACACACACACTCTGAACTTGCACCTACTGCTAATTTATTTCACAAGTTACAAAATATTTCTGAAGTAGGGGGCTGTTGGCTTCACAAACGTGAAGGGAAGAGATGGGTTTGTGGGCACAGCGTTTCCCCTCTTTGTGAACTACTTTGTCAAAAGTAAATTCACAGGGGAACATACGAGCAAAGAGTAAATTTTGCCCAGGGCAAAATTCTGCAACTGCTTTAAGAAGCAAACAAGAACACAAAAGATGTGTAATACAACCATCTGGCTCTACTCATGCTATATCAATAATCCCCAAAATTTATCCCCACCCCCTTAATCAACCCACACTGATGCCACAAAACCAAATGGCATCACTTATGCTTCCTGCCCATCACATTTTGAAATGATATTTAATATGCATACAGTACATATTTGCATGTTAATCAATTTCTTTAAGAAAAAAATATTTTTGCTTCTTTAGCTATTAGTTCTGCTTTTTTCTACTTATTCACACTGGGATCTCTAAAACCACCAAGAAAGTCCTTGTGGTAAAGATACTCTCATATCAACATAGCATCTCAGGTATCAGGATAACGTACTGGTCAAAATTTCAATCTCTTCTTCTCTCTAGTTTTGTGTCACAGTTTGAAAATAGCAGAGGGTGAATAATAACGTGCCAGCAAAATTAGCTGTTCAAGAAACATGGGTAAGAGATCCGTTTTGAACTCGGGGTTGGATGCATTTCTAAGCACTACCCTATTTGGGATGCAGGGAAGGAATGACAGAGGGAAAGCGGGGTATCCTATATGTCTTTTATTTTGAAGATTTGCATGAATTTTTCAGGCCTCCCCCATCCAGGAGCCAGCCTGCTCATGAAGGAGGAAAATGGGAAACTCCTGGCTACAGATGGAGGGCAAGCCTCTGTTCTGTGCTTTGGCTGAGCACTGCTCTCCTGTCCCACCCCAAGCCTGCAGTGTCCCACCTCAGGACAGACAGACAGAAAGCCATCCATGCAAAGTGTCCAAAAGGGTGGCTCCGCGATTGTTTGGGGGAGGGATTGTTTTCTTGAGGGAAAATCACCCTTGTAACCATCATGATTCATACCAGGAGCGCGCAACGTGAAACCGGTACCAAAAACAACACTACAAAGACGGTCTCTCTCTGGCGCTCCACCGAGCGACGGCCACGGCCCCGGGGGCTGACTCAGAGCTCTTCTTCTTAATCGACTTTTCTGCAACAACATACCCCAGCCCAAGCCCTGCCTCTCCCCCGTGGCTGGCTGGCACACTCCCCGTGCCTGGTGCTGCCCGGGGGACACGGCACGGCGGGGACGGTGCCCCACGGCCCTGCCATAACACGAACAGATGGTTGTTACACAGCGCAGGAGAAATACAAGCCCCGAGCACTCATGGCATAGGTGGAAATGTTTTGCAGTTATTTTCTTTGGAAATAAGCATACGTATAGCGGTTATGTCTGCGCCCTCATCCAGACTACCAAGCTGAGATCACAAACACTTTGTTAAATTTTTTTTTTTTTTAAATCCACTTTTGGATTGCTTCTGTTGTTTGTACGGCTGGACTTGTACAGCCTCTTTGTAAGAATTGAAAACAGTCTCCCACAAACACAGGAATGGGCAAATGGTTTAGAGAGCTAATCCACACCTGGGCTACGTGAAAGGGGCTCATATTTTCCAAACAGAAACACAACCCCTTTTTATATATGAACCAGATTTGGATCCAAATGCTAATCCCTTCACCACATCCTACGTGGGGCTGTGTGATGGTCACAGGCAGTGGTGGTGGGTGGTGGCTGCGCTGATGGCAGCCATGGGTGAGGAGCTGCCATGCCCTTGGATGTGGAGGGCAGACCCGTCCTTGGTTACACCACAGTGAATGCAGGGTAATCCCCATCCTGCACACGCCTCTTACAGAAGAATCTGGCCCTGTCTTGTTACTCTCGTTAGAAAAATGAAGGCTGTGACAAAAAATAGCTGAGAACTACATCTTGCCGATGCCAAAATACAATAATAACATGTTCAAAGATTTAATTTAGAAGACTACAAAGTCTAGCTCATACATCATAACACCTTGAAATAACACTTTAAGGTCAAATCCTGTGCATTTTTGGAAACCACCAAAACATAATGAAGTTTTACTTAAACACAGCATTTACATTTATAACGCATTTCAGATTCTTCAAGTAAGCTAGACCACATGCTAGGAAAATGTACTTCCCACAACATACAAATTAAGTCATGTACAGCCTTCCCTCCGCAGGCTGAACAGCCACCGGCACAAATGGAAGTCCTGTGTATGGATCAAAGGCAGCATGTGGACCTCAGAACATGATTTTTTATATTTTGTTTTTAATTGGCAAAACATCAAATCCCACCAGCAGTTTATTTTTGTTGCCTTCCTTGCCCCTTTTCTACCTCTCCCACTTATTTCACAACGGAACATTTTTAAACCACCAGAAGTCTTTGTGGCAAAGATGATGTCATCCTGACACAAGATCAGGTGTGAGGTATGGTATGAATAAATACTTATCCGCAAACACATTTAATTTTCAATGGTTGGGCATCAAGAGACAAAGAAGTTCTTATGCAGACATATTAGCTGAGGATTTCATTTTGAATGGTCTGCATTTAAAAGAGCAGAACAACACATAGTGCAAGCCTAGAAGAAGAAGGGGATAAAAAAGAACCCAAACCCCTTGTACCTTCCTTCTTGTTTTTGGGAAAGCAATGCACAGCTCTGCTCTTCACAGTAATAAATATATGGTGCTTGATTACTTTGCCTTTTAAGTCACCGATACCATACAGGACAATTGTCCTTTATACACTGGCAATAAAAACCCTCCCTAGGAAAATAAATATGTATTTTAGAGTAATCAAGCAGGAACTAATTTTGTAGTTTTTCACAAGTAGCCATTTACTTTGGCACCAAATGGTAATGTGTAGCAGAGAATGCAGTATATGCTTTAACCCAAGAAAAATTAGACTTGAAAATTAATACACAGTGAAAGACAAATTTAAAGCAGCTTTCTTGTGTTCTGACATAAGAATATAAAAATGACATGAGCAACTAAAGATTAGTTTACATACTTTTCAATCACAGCTGCCGCTCAGTAACCACAATACCTTTAAAATGACATTCCACCGAAACAGATACAGTTTGGCTGCAACAGCAGCAAGACACACTTAACATGGAATTAAAAGGACATTTTTTTATTTACACACATCGTACAGCGCTGAGCCCCAGCACAATTACAATGGAAAGATTTTTAGCATGATTAATTTGGAAATAATCTAGTGATAAATAGAGTGCATTGCAAGTGATTCTGCCGAGCAAATTTTTATCACCAGCCTTAGATGTCAAAACACAGTTTCAGGGACAGAGAAAGAACAAGTCACATCTTCTTGGTTAATATTTAATTGGGTGCTAAAGATTCCTCCTAAGGACCTCTGAACCATCACTGACAGCCCCACAAGATGTCCCTGTCTGTGAAATAGATACCAACCCTTTCTGTATAAACTAAAATAACATTAAATTTAATCAAACCATTCAATTAATAAATCACTTCAGTGGACATTGCAGCCCAATCCCTGTTTAATTACATAATTTTAAAAATATTTGCACACTGCAACCACTAAGATTGGCTCCGAGGTTTCATAATACACACTTAACACTTGAGTTGGAGAACAAATTTATTTAATAAATGCAGAGCTAAGTACAATAATGCCACTCCACTCAAACTGCAAAAATCACTTAGCATCTCCTGTGAGAAAAAGCAAATAAACTTTTTCCCTATTTAAATGCATGTCCCTGCTATCACCAATTCTGCCAGAAGCCACCTCCTTTCTGCCCTTGTCCCTGCAGTCAGTGGGATGCCCAAGCATGGGAAGGGGTGGCAGAGCTGGTGTCCCCCCCATGGCACAGAGCATCCCTCTGCTTCACCTTCACACAGACTCCCTGCCCTCCCTCCTTCCTCGTCCTCTGCCTCCATCCTTTCCTCCTCACTCTTGCCTCTATTTCTCCCCGTGTTGCTTGTCTGCCCCTTGTTCTCTGCTGTTTATTGTAGTTCCAGCTCCCCCCATTTCCATCTCAAGCTCCTGCCCTGAGCTTCCTACACCTGCTCTCATCCTCGCTGCCATCTGAGATAGCTGAGGTGAAAAAAGCTAGTTGGGAAAAAACCCACAACAAACAGGATAGAGGGAAGAGCCTGGGGAGGAGAGCAGGGACAGAAAACAGTTTAGTAAAGCCAAGCAGAACTGCACAATTTCCAACAACAGCAAGAGATGCTCCAGGGCACTGGGATGAAAAATAAAAGCCATGGACCAAGTGTATTTCATGAAGTGGGATTCAGGTTCTGGGATGGGTGTAACGCCTGTATTCACAGAAAAACTCCGTGAGTCCCAAGAAACCCGTGGTACTGCCATATATAACTAGGTGTGACAACTTGGGAGAGGTTGAAATACATATGGACCAAGCGGTGGCCTTAAATGAAGGGGAAAAAAAGCAAAGCTAAGGGTTTGTCACAGCTTGGAGGCACAGCTGTGTGCACTCATACAGACTTTGCATTCATTCATATAGAGCACAGCTTTCAGGTCCTGTGGTTCCAGCACGATTTTTGGACGAAAGTTGAGACTCAAAAATAAATAAGTCTATATTTGGCCTGCCCTGGATTCGAGACACTCTCAATAGTACTTTGCATAGAAACAATCTGAATTAATACAGACTAAGTTCTCCAGATTATAATATTCTTTACCAAGCCAATGGATGCACCTCTAAAATTCACTGCCCTGACGAATAGTAGAGCTCTTGAAAGTCTGCTTGTATTAGTTTTATGGATCTATTCTACTGCTTAAATCAGGTCTCATTAAAATTACCATCCACACAAGTTCTCCCACTGGGAAATCTACATGCCAGAGCTACTCCAGTTCCGCAGGCAGTGCTCGGAGGGGGTTGCATATTGCAAAATAACTGCGGACACGGCGGGGGGAGGACAGGGGAAGAACAAGAGGACTTCAGGACAGCAAACAAGTGACTCCTTACCCTCCTCTGATTTTAACCACTGCAGCTTTTGCTCAGGTGGTGCAAATGCATCCACGAAAAGAAATGCTATTGCCAGAAACGAAACCGGGACGGGGTGGTGTAAAAAGTGCCCCTCGGAAAGCCAGATGCGGCCTTAAACGTCCGCTTTAGTGCTGGCATGGCAGGCTAAATATGCAAACACTGCACCTGACAACTTACACTAAAGCATATGATCTGCACACTGCCCCTCCAGTTTAATTTTTAATAGTAACAGTACTTAAATCTCAGCATTAATGTATTAATGTTCAAATGAATACAATTAAAGGCATCTCTGTTTTCTTCAGTGCTGACGACCTGGAAGATCTTTCTCCCCTTCATATTTGCAGGGATTATTACAAATACATTCTGTAGCCGTTGTTTTGGCAAAGAAGCAAAAACCTTTGCCTTTTAAATATGAAGTAACAGGAATAATGAATAATATATCTTCTGATCTTTGTTCTGCCATGATATATATATAATGATATATAAAATGTTCATTTATTATTATCACACATCCTAGGGAGCAGACATGCAAAATTACTTTTTTTTTTTGGTCTTATAAGGTCATTTATCATACAGAACATCCTCCAAATAGGTAGTCCTAAAATCTCAATTTACAAAGACATTTTTTAAAGCCGAATTCTTCAAACAGGGCTTCTCTCCTGATGGTTAAAATAAAAACTTTATGATATTAACATAGCTGGATTTAAAGAGGTAGAAATGCTCTGCATTTTGTTTCAAAATATCCTGCCCCAACAAATCTGCCTATTTTTTTTAACCTAATTTCTGCCACATATATTAGTAACAAAAGCACTGCACAACCCTCTTTAGGTCAAATTCAGAAAAGAAAAGCATTTATTAAAAGAGCAATAATTTTTATCATAGCATCTGTGATCTCTGGGTGGGGAAAGGAAACACCAAAAAGAACGAAATCTGTATATACAAACTATCAGTCAGATTTTAACACTTACGCAGAATAATGCAAAGCTTTATTTCTTTTTGATGTTAGCAGGCTTTTCCTTTTTCTTTTTGCATTCCATTTTTCAATATGTAAAATGACAAAATGCAAAAAAACCAACAAAACCACAAAATTGTGCTTGTTAGGGCTGGCCTAGTTTTTTGAAACACGCACAAAAAGAAAACCCACTCATACGATCTTATTTTAATATGTAATAGAAGAATCTGGCAAACATTAGCCAGAATAAGTCTAGCCAGCGAATGCAGACGAACATACCAGTCTGCTGCTGCAAGGCAAAAGAAAATTTGATCTTGTTCTTCCAACACAGAAGAGCAGCATCTTCCACATGAAGAGCATCAGTGCAGGAGCACAAGCAAACATCAGCTCCTTGCTGCTCACACCAACACCTCACCTCCTTCTTGGCTGGCAATTTCCAAACAAACCCATCTCAGCTGTCCCATCTCCAGTCTCTCCTAAAGTCAAGAGTAAATCAGTGTCTTCCCCCCAGAGCAATGTGCTCAGTCCAGCACTGGTCATTGTCATTTTGGGAAGCAAGACCCAGCAAAAACCCCAAGCAGTGACAGAATGCTCTTTCTGCAAAATTTCTTTGTGCCCAAAAATCTGCTCCAAGCCATGAAGCTTTGAAGCAGTACCCAGAGAAAGAGCCAGACACAAAACTACCTCCAGGGGAAAAGAAAAGAAATAAAGAGATAATCAAGTAAGAAAAAGGGAATGGGAGAGCTGGAGTCAGCACAGCTAAAGACTCCAATGAGGAGGGAGGCAAAGGACAGCTGTAAAGCGCTTAATTATAAACCTAAAAATGTTCGAAAAACCAATCTCACGCTAACAATTTGCGTATTTTGGGATTACCTACGGATGAGGAAGGTTCAGCTTAATCAGCTATCTGTGCAAATGGATCCCCAATGTGCCAGAGCTGAACTCAATGGACAATCCCGTTAGAGTGGAAAGAGCACATGAAACGCCCTTGAGAAATGTGGCTAATGCCACAAACACTGAGGAAACAACCGTTAATAAATTTTCAGGCTTAGAAGGCAAAGGGCAAATGTTGAAAGGAGTAGAAGATGGGAAGGGCATGGCTAGGCTTCATAAGAAGTCTGTTTCATGTGTGACATATTCCCGAGGCAGGTCTCACTCCTCAGATTAAAACCAGTATTTTTAACCCCCTAAAAAAACACTTCCCAAGAGAGAAACAACGACATCTCTTCTTTAAGTCACCTGAATTTAAGATGCCTCTCCATCTTCCATGACAGGAGACAACAGAAGAAAAGTCTATAAATACAGAGAATAGAGAGTGTTCATAAAAAGAAAAATAGCACAAAAAGTATCTATTTTTAAAAAGTGTGACTTCAGGTATCAGAGGCACTCTGCAAAATACAAGTTAGGACTTTCCCTTTTTGATCAATGCCATTGCACAGGACAGAAGCTCCTCCTACCTCCAACCACATAATGTTGGAGATTCACTTGCTCTCTCTCTAGCCTGTGTTTACCCAGGAAACACACTGTGGACCACTGTGTATGGAGAGTCACTAGCAGAAGTAAATTGGGGATGGAGAATTCCCTCAACCCTCAGGTTACACACTGACACATGAATCTGACAAGTGCTCTAAGACCAGATCTGCCACAGGTTAGGCACAGCCCACACTGGCACTGCTGGGATGCAGGGTCAGGACAACGTCCGTGTGGTGGGACCAGATTTGAGGAGCTCTGCACTGCTGCAGTTTTCAGCTGTAAGCAGCCTCTCAGACTTCAAAGATTCACTAATGATACTACAGGGCTCAATCCTAACAGCATCTTATCCATTCTTACCACTTTAAAACACATTTGCCACCCCTGGCAGAGGACTCTGGTGCATCCCTGCTGTCCCCCAAGGAGCAGGCCTGGCTTCAGGGACCACCCTGCACCAACTCCTCTCCTAGTTGGGTCTGATCCAGGCACTCACACAGTGCACTTGTACATTTTATTCTCTCTCCCCGAAGCTTTGGCAACTGAAATCTATTATGATATCAAAAGGTAGCTGACAACATAAAATGTATCCCGCTGAGTTGATGCCGCACGCTGCTAAATTTACAACAACATAAGTATCATAAAAATTATAAGAACTGCAAATTAACCACTGATTTTTTAGTTCAGTGACATAAATAACAGTAAAGATCTGGAAAACTTCCAAACATCTTTACAACTGTTTAATTTGTCAAAATCTATCAAGTGTATTTCAACCACAAACCTGTCCTCTGCAGTGCATTAGTTTTCACGTACTTATGCTAGCATCAAAGGCAGCAAAAATAAAGCTTCTGTAATTACTGTATTCTGATCCACCTTTCCAGTCACACTTTTATTTCTGCTTTTCTTCCTCTGTACTTCTCTGTTGACACTGACAGTCAGCAATGTTTTAAAAACATTCATACTAAAACAGACAAAAAATCATTACTGCCTTCCACTGCCCCCAGGTTTGCCCGGGATACTCAAGGCAGCACATTGCTTTGTTTGCCCATTGGAGTGGTTTTCCACTCACGTGCTGCACGTTCCTTGCGATGCTTGCGTCAGCAAACCCTTTTATTTACTCCTTTATTTGTGCACCAAGCTCTGCAAATGCAAAGCCACCTTTCCGGCAGCTGCAAGAGAGCAGGCAAAGATCAACAAAAATAATAAATGTTATAGGCTCTATTTCTTTTCCTAGGGGAGGAGCTCATTCTTATGTAGCTATTTATTTTGTATGGCTAAATATCAATTACTGTATTTTCTAAGACATAGGTTTACTAAAAAGAATGCATTTCTTTCACAACCATTGCAAGACAAACCAAAGTCCAAATGTGTTGAACTGCTGCTGCACAAAGTTAGGGTCTCTCTGAAAAAATAATACAAAATGTATTTCTATTAGTTAACTACTCAGGGCCTGTGAAGCTTCTAAATCCCCAATGCCTGCCAAAGGAGCTTTGACCATGGCACCAACACAGCAGAGAAGAGGTTGCCAGTGCTGGCCCCAGCACAAGAAGATAGTTTTGCCTTTTGAAGAAAGAACAGGCCAACACCTTTCATGTGATATTTGTTGCCCAACACATGGGTTTGCACCAAGAAAATTCATATACAACTCCAGCTGCAGCGAGGTAGTCGCTCTATAAAAAATAATAAATCAAGTAGGTGCTGAGAACTGACAAGACTTTTCTATCACATTTTTGCTTTTAGAAAGGCTTCCCAAGGTCGGGGCTTGGAGAAGGGCTCTTTTTCCTATTGAGCTGGCTCAGTTTTCCTCAGGAGCCATTTTGTATCTCTCCTGTATGAAAAATATGAAATATGACAGGAACTAATTAAATCTTCTTAAATGGGAGAAACTAATAAATCCCTCCCTCTAATGATACTGAAGTGCACTTACGAGTGACTGCACAGAACACACTTGCTGCATCTCCATAGGCGTGAAAGGCCACTGCAGAGGCTGGCAGGGTGTGGGTTCATGAAGAACTGGTTACTCAAATAGTCCCATGTGCTCCCACCAACCTCAGAGGTTCATCTGCTCTCCAGAGCTGACAACCCCATCATCCCAACCAGCCAAGGTTTGGTGACTCCATCACTTGTGGACCATAAGGTGACGTGGCTCTGACCCCTGGGCTGAGGGGCAGAGCTCATTTTTAGAGGGGAGTATCTGCTGGGGTCTGTTATTCTCCACAAGACAAAATCTCCACATGCTGCCTATCCATATGGAAGCAGGAAAGGGAGGTTAAGGCCTAACTTTGACACAATAGGTTAAACTCAGCCCCCATTCCCAGTATATTATACAGTAAATCTCTTTATTCTGTAAGGGCAAAATAGAATTGCTTACAGTTTGTCTTAAAAATGGGATTTATGCTTCAAATACAGAAAACCAACACAGAACATAGTGCAGCTCTAAAAATTAAGCATCCAGATATAAAAGGAAATTTTAAATTAATTTTCCCACTGTGTTGTTTGCAAGAGCAATACACTTAAATGGCCACAACTCATTCAGTGACACCCAGAGGTACCGTGCAAGCACTATGGAGCAATGCAAGTAATTCAAAGTTCTTTGATTAAATCTCACATAATTGCACATAACTGGAAAAAATCACAGCAAGTTGGCTTCGCATATTGTATTGCATAAATCAGAAGCTATTCCCACAAAATCTCTCCTTTCCAGACTATTTTATCTAAGCAACATATAGCTGTTACAACAATTTTTGAGTGATTTTGATTCCCATTGTGGTATAATGAGTAATGAAGAAAGCACTTTTTTATTCTGGTTTACAGTGATGTGTAAACCCTTGGTGACTCAGTTCTGCCACTTCACAACAAGGAGTTCTCATGTTTCTCTCTACACAGGAAAAAAGAAAATAAGTCTTCAACTATCCTGTTCTCAGCTCAAACCAAAGGGAAGAGCTCCTTCCTTGGGAGCTCCTATAATTTCTGCTGCCCATTCCAGTAAGACCCTAGGCCACACCCAGCAGACAGACAACATCATCTTAAGACAAAAGTACCCCAAAACTGAGCTCTCTGCAGAGAAAAGGGAACCTTCAACATGAGCCTGAGGAACGTTTCTCACTCCACGCAGGGGAAGACAGACTTGGCCAGAGTGACTTGCCTCAAAACTCAAAAGCCTGGCACAACAGCCTTCTGCAATCATCTTTCTCTGGCATTCCCAGAAAGGGTGACCACAAAAACTGCTGCTTGCGCTGCAGAGAGAAATGGCCTTTTTTTGTGCTCAGCACCAGCTTTCCAGACTTAAGTTTCTCTTTCCAGTAATGTGCATGCTAACACTTTGTGCTACATGGGGCCTAATATTTTCAGACCTGGAGACTTAATTACAATCTACTCTAATTGGCACATGGCACTAAAGTATAAGTATTAATAACATTAACAAAAAAAAAAAAAAAGCCCTGATTGAGATGGCAAGATGAAGAATGAATCAATAAATCAACAGTAATCTTTTTCCTCAATCACAGCTGCTACTCCACCCTTTTTATTGATCTTTTTCCTTTTTTTTTCTTTATTTCACTATAAATCTCCTGATTCATGATTGAATTAGTTCAAAACAATTGCACACCTAGCCAGGATAAGCAACACTTTGGCTTTAAAACCCTTCTCACGGTAGCAGCTGCATGTGAGTTGTATGATGTTGAGACCCCCTTTCATTTTGCAGCTTCTCCTCCTCCTGGAGCTCATCCCTGAGTTCACAATCCAGGGGAGACTGGCAGTTAGTCAAGGTTTTTTCTGTCCAAGAAAGAGGTAACCATGCTACACCTGACCTCCCCACTCAGCCACGATGATTTTTTCATGCACATATTTAAAGGAACTTTTCATTTAACTGTCCTATAATCTGAAAGCCAGTCAGAAATCCAAAACATGTATTTTTTTTTAGGCATATCTGTTGATCAAATATTTTACGCCAGTGTTCTCTACAGCATCATTATGGTACTTGCACATGTTCACCCCAAGTATAAATCTTCAGCATATCCTACCTGACTCTGCAGCAGCTTTCCTGGAAATAGCTTTGTTGTGTTCTAGTAAATTTCACTTGTGTTATTTATTCTCCTTTAAAAAAGAAGTTACACTTCACTCTACTCATTCTTAGCCAAGACAAGTTTCTGCCTATCAAAAGACACGTTTACTGCAAGGACTCTTATAATAATACCGATAATGGGTAGAAATTACACATTTTTATAAGGGAGAAGACAAAGGACTTCATGTTTTATAATAGTTGTGCTGATATCATAGTTTCACCAAACTGTGCTTTCAGACAAAATTATAGCCTTCTCTCCCAAGTGACCTAACCTGTAACTATTTAGGATAGATATAATGGGGCAAACTGTCAACTACAAATCAAGAGATGTACTGGCTTCAATGGAGATTTTGCAGTTGGCTTCCAAAGACTTGTGACACTCTATCCCCCATATGGTCAGTAAAGGACTAAGTACTCCTGAGAGGAAATTAATCAAGCTGGAAAAATCACCAAATAAACCTTTAAAAACTGGCAAAAAATGAAAAAAAAATTAGCCTTCAGGTTGCAAGCTGCAAAGGAGCTAGCATTTTAATAAAGACAATAATCACAAATATTACTGAACAAAGGAAAAGGAAACCGAAACATGCCAAGAAAGATAATCAAGAAATGTGCTTATAGAATGCCAGTCCAACTGATTAAAGATCTTCAGAAAGCAGGATATCCCACCTAGAGCCGTTAAGTCTTATCTGGATCCTTACACACCCACACCCCCGTCAACAGCAGATCTGAGGATGGAGAAGAGGAGCCCATCCTTCTTCCTTATTACTTCTGCCCCTCCTTTTGTCTATGCCCACTGTAGCTGCTTCTCGCAGCCTGCCTGTTAAATGTTCATTACACAACCTTTGCTTAGCTTAAAGCAAGACAGAAGCTGCACCCAGTCATTTTTTCCCCCATGGAAAAGGAAGCAAGGGAAGAGATGCCAGGCAGGGTGTGTTTTTGGAAGCAGCAGGTCCCTAAAGTGGGTGAGGTATAAATGACCCAGGCTTGGGAACACCGTGCAGCAGGTAACGGCAAACAAACAGCAGGCTGGTTAATGATGATCTGCAGTAACGTCAGCGGGACTTGTTCCCGTGTAAGTAACCTGCCACGCCGGGGATACAAATTGTCTGGGATTTGATGGCACCTACTGCAGAGAGCAGCGTTATCAATGTGCTCGCGTGCTCAGATAAATGGAGCACTATTTCCCCGCGCCGCCGCTGTCACTTTCTCCGGTCCGTCAGCCCCTTCCTTAAACCGATTGCTATTTTTATTACACTCCTTAAAATATGAAGCGGGAGACTCCTTTTCCTGAAATACACTGGGCAAGATAGATGACGCCTTTTAAATAATATTCTTTTCTTGCTGGCCCTGCTCCTTGCCGTGTTGTTGCTTACTTTGGAGGGGGAAACAAAATAAAAGTGGCAAGCCATATCTCTCCATTCCAAAGGGAGTGGTTTCCCAAGAAAAGCATAGTTTTGTTCCCTTGCTATTTCCTTTCGGCCCTGCAGACAAGCAGGCAGCAGACCTGCTACTAAAACTAACCCCAGCAGTTATGAACCAATGCTCAATATACCCAGAAAATAGTTTGAGGGCAGCAGGTGGCATTTGGGGGGATGTAAATGAGATTTGTCACCTCTAAATTCTGGATTTGGTAGGAGAAAAGGAAAATTATCAGCAAACTTTAGACTTTTTAAAGTCTAAAATTAGGTGAAATGCTATTGAAAAGGAAAATTACTTCCAGCTTTATTTTAAGAACTGGAATTGTGCTTCCTGCTTCTATTGCTGCAGTTGTCCTGGAAAGGAAGTTGCCCGCAAGTAATGGATAAAATACAGAAAACCTTGTGGATTCAAAAATACTCTCCTCACCCTTCTGTAAAAATAAAATCCAGAGGCTGGTGGAGCACACTGGTTCCACTGTAGCAGATACAATGCCAAAGAGAGGGGGAAAAGCACTCCCTGATACAATAGGTCATTGTACTCCCGGATCTACCACATATGTTACTCCAAGGGCTCTCAACCTTAAACTTGGAAAGTCTAAGACACTGGAGCCATGATATATAAAGTAAGACCCAAGTTCCAAATATTTGATTTAGCAAAGTAAATATGGTTGTTTTTATTGGGTGCAACAAGCATTTTTCACAGAGTGAAGAATTATGGTAAACATCTGCTAATCATACTCACAAAAGAGGTCATTGTGTTTAAATCCAAGGTCACATTAATAGCTATATTTAATTAATAAAACCCAACAGTAATATTACACAAGTTTCCAACAACGTCTGCTTCCTGACACTCAAGGACCTATTCATTAATGGACCACTTATATTGGTTTTTCTTGATATTGCTGCTAAACTCTTACAAAGCTTTTAGGCCATACAACAGAGGTCTGACTTAGAAGTAAACTGCATCATGTTATACTATATGTCTCTGGGGTGTTATACCATGTGGATGTAGTTTGTGAACACATGAGCTAACAAAAATACTGGAATATGTGATATTCCATGAAGGTGGTCTGGCACTTCTAGGTTCCTATGTCTTCTCTCATGCAATGGAATAGGTAAGGGCACCACATCTGTTTCTGAACAAGGAGATAATGTTCTTTGTTGAGTCATTCATTGCCTAGGTGGAAGTCAGAGCTGCACCTGCATTTCATGAGACTTTTTCTAGTTCAAAACAATAAAAGGACAGAAATCCCAGCTTTTCAAGAACTGTTGGATTTCTTTCTTCCTCCCACCGAGCCCCTGGTTAAATCTGGAAGGAACCGTTTCTCAATGTGTTTACAAGTTGCCCAGCCCTGGTGAATTATTGCCTAAAGTGAATCGAGTGTTTTCACAGTTCTAGTCCATTTTGCCTGTTAAGAAACAAGCTGTTGAAATGTTGTTGAGCTCAAACAGAAAAATGAAGCTGGTTTTCGCTTACTCAGGTGTTAAACAGCACAGCTTTTTTCAAATCTCAGGAGGTGTCCTGGATGAAACTGATACAAATGAGAAATGAATCAGATCTTAGAACTTCTAATGTTTGATTGTTTAAATTTAAGGAAATTGAGATCTTTTGAAAAGTAGGTTTTCTTGCACACCCAGCCTTTCTCATCTAACTGCAGTCATTGATGTTTATAGATTTTTTTCTGTGAAAGATAAATCTAGCTTGTTGCATGAAAAATCCTCGAATGCACTGATGTTTATTCACTGAATTTCCATATCCTTTACACTTGAAGTTATTTTCTCTTTTCCACAATGTATGCGAAAACCATGACATTTTCTATCTTCTACACAAGTTCCCCACACCATACTGCACCATCTCCATGTTATTATATATATTGCAGTAATGCCATTTCCAATTCATTACAAAACACTTTCATGTACCAGATGTCCCAGCTTTGGTAGGACCGAGTTATTTTCTGCCCAACAAATCCTGAAGGCAAAAATAGTTGTTCCTGCATCTTTGTACACAGCCAGGCCATTTCACCTACTTGTGTCAAACTTCCACCCTAACAGACATAGGTGCTTACCCTATTTTTAGACAAATTGCAATTGAAGACAAGTGTGGAAGTCTGTGTTATGTACGTGGCCACACCACTGACTATGGCATCCTGGTATAAAGAAAGTTGGAAACGGGAAGTTCCGATAACTCACTTCTCACACGGCCCTCCTATTTTTTATGGCTGCATGTCAAGCCAGGTGGATTCTCTTAACATCTCCTACCCTTAAATCCACAATCTAAACGTTTTCCAGAAGCCTGGATTTGTTCATGCATAATATAACCCTGGCACAGAAGCAACAAAAGCAGCAAAAAAAATCACCCTACTCACAGCTTAGTTTACATCACGGCCTGCAGTCCCCAAAACTTCTTTTCAAAAGCAGAAAGAGTCACAAGCTGTTCAGCAAGCTGTGTAATGATCCTCAATGCCTTCTTATTATCCTGAGGTCACATGGAGACCTTCTGACATGCAAAAATGAACCAGAAGTATTTTGGGAGAGGTCCTTGACATGGGAAGCTGAGGAGGGTGGCTGTAGAAGGGCAGAGCAGGGGAGGGGAGTAAAGGTGAGAGCGAGACATTATCTGTTACCCTCCTGTGCAAACATACATGGGGCCAGCAGCTCTGGACACAGCCAGGGAAATACAGACTCTCTGGACTAAAGCCCTCATGTTCAGTCCCACCCCAAGAATAAACTTCTACCAAGTTCAGAATTTAAGGAAGGACTACACCAGGCTGAACTAAATTTGAAGTAGGACACTCAGAGAGGAGCCTCTTGGTGAAACAGACAGACAAACCAGAAGGTTTAAACAAACTCATAGCTTTGGATAGTACCATTCAAGAGCATCAGTAAGTGGTGGGTAATAAATCTTAGTCTAAGTAATTCATTAGCCATTTTGGCATCACATACGAAGTGCATCACTATGATCTGATGCATCTCAGCGCACTCTGCTATCAGCTGCAACTGGCTGTGCTTTGTTGAGATGAAGGGCTTTTTAATCCAAATCAGAAAGTGATGCTTCTGCGCTGCTGCTCTAATTTGGAAGTCATAATTAACAGACTTGCTGCTAATCTGATCTCATCATACCTCCCCTAAGGCCCCAAATGGAGGAAACAACAGAAGAAAGGACCAAAGGTGCCTCAAGACAGCATCTGAGTTTGTGTCTCTGATTTTGTGTGCTCAAACTCATACATTCATATGTGTGAAATTGGTGGGAAACATGATCTTATGGTTGAAGTAAATGCAGAGAAACAGCAGGCCTGAGGTCTGCTTCCAGCCTTCCATCTCTTTGGGCAAATTACACAGGACTTGATTTTTAAAGCTGGCAATAGTAAATAGCCTGCAGAAAAGTCCTGCTATCCCACACAGCTGACATTAAGTTGCGCTTGCCTCCTGCACAGATGGCCTGCACCTTCTGACCTTTGTTCAGAACATTATTCCTGCTGCAGAGCTGCAGTAAGTGAGCTCTGCTCCCAGCACCGCTGCACAGCCCAGTGTAGTCATCTGCAAAGTCAAGGCACTTGGGACTACCTCAACACATGGGACTACCTATCCCTGCTTCTTCACACCCACACAACGCACAAAGGCAGACGTGGTGCCCACAAACACACAGGACAGTTTGCTCTGTGCTACGTTTGCACTGTAAGAAAAGAAAAGCAAGCTAGAAACCATTTTTACCGGGGTCAAGACAGCCTTGAGCACACACTTCAGCTCCTCCCCAGCAGCCACACTGCCTGTGCCAAGCTCCAGTCCCTGGGTCGGCAGCTGCTGGGGCAGCCACGTCTGAGGGACATCCAGCCCGAGGCAGCTGAGCCCACACAATTAACATTTCAACATTTGTGCAATTGCTGCATCACAAAACCTCAGCATTCATCATTCTGTCATACCAGTTAACCCAAAGTAAGTTAGCCTGAAACATTTTGTGCAGGCTGTCTCCCTGCTGGCTGTCAGGGTCCCAGCATGCCCACTGAAGGATCATTCAGTTGAGACATTCAGTTCAGCACAGAATTTGCTTCTTCATGATCTCTACTCATTTTGTGGAACCCATCAAAGGTCACACTGACTCTTTGGCTTGGAAAACCCATTCCCTGTGTTAAAGCAGGTACAGTCACACTCAAGGTGCTTTCAAAGCAGAGGAACTCACAAATCATGGGCAGCATGCTCCTGCCCATGGTTACAGAAGGATTACCCAAGGCTCCTCCAGCCGTTGGCTCAAGTCTGACGCCCATTTTCTTCATGCCTGTGGTCAGACCAAAGCCAGTGGTGAAGGCAGCAAACTCACCAGCAGCTGAAGGCTTACCACCAACTCTCTGGAAAATGTGTAACTGTCAGCATCAGGAGCTGGGCAGGGGCTGCTCAGGCTCCTCGGATCCAGCCCACTCCCTGGGGATACCACTAAGAACCACCCTTGTGCCCACCTGCAGCCTTGCTGCTGCCCCACCTAAACACAGCTGGAGCACAGAGAGAAAAGGGTTCAGCCCACAATGTGCCCCTCCCTCACCCTTGAAACAGCAGCTGGTCCCAGCCAGCCCTGACCAGACCCGGATGAGCTGTGCCACACCAGCAGAGTCTCTTCATGGGGCTCGCCACCCCAGCACCAGGACAGCAGCCATCAAACTGAGCTTCCCTTAACACTGCCCATGGATGTTCACATAGAAATACAGTTTTCAAACAAGTGGATGAATCATGCCCCATCCCTGGAAGTGTTCAAGCCCAGGCTGGATTGGGCTCAGAGAAGCCTGATCTAGTGGAAGGTGTCCCTGCCTATGTCCAAGGGTTGGAACAAACTGAGCTTCCAACTTAAACCATTCTATGATTTGAAAATTCTAACTGTCCACTGCATAACTAGCAGGCTTTACCGTCCCAGCATGTGCTACATCTTTAACTTTACAAAAACAGAGTTAGAACTGGTCTAAGAAAATCAAAAGGACAGCACAGGAAAATGCCAGTGGCCACACTGTAACATCTCTGAATGAGATATCCCTGAACAGCTCTCTCACCAGAGAGCTTTCCAGGTTTAAGGAGTTTATTCTTTGTGCCAGTTTGTATTTTCTATGTAAATTCATGCAGCTGCCTTGAAAGGAACTGCAGGTTTCTGCTAAGCAAAACTTTCTTTGTGAACCAGGAGTAAAATGCATGAACCCTCTCCTTAAGAATTAAATGTATGTATTTTTATTGCAGCATGAACAGCTTTTTTTGTAAAGGGAACAAGAGCTTGTAGAGCCAGGGAAGTGTTTATAAATATAACACTTATCCTTGTACAATATATATATTTTGCTTTAATAAAAACAGAACCTGATCATTCAGTATCAAAAACCCAGCACAAAATTCATATGTTTTTTCCCAAGACAGAAATTCTCACTCATTTTCCATGCTGTACCCTCAAGCTCTTGTTCACTGCAAACAGGACATTGTTTTCTTGGTTTTTCCTTTTAAACAGCATGAAAGAAAAATCAGTAGAGAGTGTCACTGCAAACACATCAACATGTACCATAAAAATGAAAACAACCATGATTAACTCAGTTTAACTAAAGCTTCCAAGTTCCTTATCAGTACCTGGGACGTATCTGGAAGCGAGCTTTCCCACCCTGAAAGGAAGTGCCAGGGGTGTTCCCCACTCCCAAGGGTACACAAGGTTGGGTGGTTTGTCCTGTTGTGATTTAAATACGATGTGATCCTTATTCAGTGCTATAAAGTCTGCTCCAAGCATGCCAGTACATGTCAGCTTTGCCTTCACTCTGTAAGACAACAGCCGCCTCCATGCAGAGTTCAAAAATATTTGATGATTTAAGCCAGCTTGCTCCACTTAGGTTAGAACACAAAGCAGACTGCAATGTTCAATATCAGAATCAGCATTTTTCCCCCCACACTTGTGAATACATGTATTTAGATCAAATAGGCTTTTGGCATCATTTTCACATGCCTACATGCAAGCCTACTGGTACTAGAAATCCTCTCTTCAGTATCATCATCCAAGGATAAAGACACGAGACTTCCCATTCTCCAAGGACTGCCAGTCTCCTTAAACATAAATCTGCTATTGTGCAAAAGGCACAATCTCTTAGGATTTCTATCGCAAAAGAACAAGGAAAATAGCCCAATAACTGAGAAAATGGAGCAGTTTCACAGATTGGCGTGTTAAAGCAATATAAAGCAATTATGTGGTTGGGTGAAGGTAAGGAAGGGAGCAAAGACACAAGAAGTCAGGGGGGGCTGGAAGTGAAGAAAAAGTCTGATTTGGGACTACAGCAGCTTCCTCAGAAATTGCAGACTAAAGAGGGCTGCTTGGGACAGTTCAACAGCCACGATGTGATGGAGGCAACCCCACTGCGCTCCAGATCAACCCAGTTATCACAGATGCACTGAAGCATTCAGCAGTGTTTCTCACCAGGTACCAACTGTGCTGAGGTGGGGGAAAGGAAAGCAGTCAGTATTTTGAGAAGTACCACAAGTCTGATTTTGACAAAGGCCAAAGATGTGGAAAAAACCTCCCATGTTTTTCTCAACAATTAGGCAATTCACAGTATATTTAATTTTCAATATTTTTTTTTACACAACCAGGAGTGTAATTTTGTCTTGCTAACTAGGCACCAAGTAGCACTATCCCACAGGTATAATTTCATTATTCCCCTAAATGCCACATGTAGGACAGCAGCATACACAGCATGTGTGAGGTGGTGGGTGGTCTTATTTCCAATGAAGTAATATTTAAACCACAATAAGGTGGCTAGTCAAACACAAAGTCCCACCTTCAACTCTGCTTCTAGAACCTCAGAGGTTTAAGCTTTTCAAGGTGATGTGAACCAGAGCCCCCCACCCGTGGCAGATCTGGGGCAGCCCTGCTAATTTAGAGCTGCTGCTGGGCATCTGGTGCAATGCTTTGGGGATATATCACGTTTATTAACTGCTCAGCTATGAGCTACCAGCTCACTGCAGGCACTTTACATGTAAGAAAGTGATGAGAAACATTAAGGCAGGATTGAACTGGGGATGCAGTTCCCAGCTGGTTTATCATATTAGCAAATATCCTTGTCGTTTCCTAAGAGGGGTTGGGAAACCATCCAGGGGAAATGCATTGCCCAGAGCCTGACTTCACAGAGAAAGGCAAAGTGACAGGGAAATATCAGGCTTTAAAAACCCCAAGGTGTTGCCACCCTGCCCGTGGGGCTCTGCTAGAGCACTGCTGCTTCTGGAAGCTGGGGCATCATCAGGGAATGGAGGGAGAGGGTTCTGTGCCAGGAGCAGGTCTGCAGGCATGTGGCAACAAGGAATTCACAGCAACGAGCTTTAGGGCAGCTCTGGTGTGTGCAATCACTCTTGTCTCTTCCTTCAGTTGCATCTAAAGGACTGCAATGAGCACGCTGGAAGAGAAGAGGAAGACCCAGGAAAGAGGCACTGAAACTTCAGAAAAAATAATGTCACAGGATTATCCCTGCTAAAGTCCACAGATGTACACTGGCATTACTCAGAACAGGATGTGCCCAGGTTCACTGGATATATAAGCAACAACAAGTTCTCTTTCCCAGGATTAACTAAAGAGCACAATTTTCTCTCCTGTTTTCACTATGACTGTACAAAAGCAAACCCTCCTGCAGAAATTACTTGTGTTTTAAATGTTATTGCTAATCTGCAGTACAGTGTGTTTCCCTAGCAGAGTGATTAAAACGTGCACAGGTCAGGATGCTGAGACTGCACTCATGGTTCTTTATAGTTACAGTATTAGTAAAGTATTTACTAAATTGACTACCACCTACTTTAAGTTAAACTTGCTGACAGATAAACTGAGCATAACCTCTGGCATTTTCAGACGTTTTTCTTATGAATAGATATATTTTGCACGTTTTTGCATGCTAGGCCCTTTCCAAAATGCTGATTTGATCTCTGACATCAAGGCTTACTCACCCCCTTGAAGGTACAAAAGAAAGGTAACAGTACCTTGCATGTGGGGGAACGAGACTTTAATATATAGAAAGCACAAAACTTACTCTTTTCAGTTTATTTTAGATTCAAAAGCTATAAAAGAGCACTAAAAATTCAGTACTATTTCTGCATTGGTTAAAAAACGCAGCTGAGAAGAGATTTAAAAAGGGGGAGATATAAAAAGAATATTATTTGCATAGTCATAAATCATTATAAAACAATTATTCTGCAGCAAAAAAGCACTCGTTTCACAAGGGCAATCCAGCTTCAAGAGAGTGCACTATCTGTTAGCATCCTATTCTCAAAACAGACATCTCTGGACAGATTTGTTACAGTTTTGTAGATGCTAATGTGTAAACAGATTGTAAAATTATTTTTGGGCCTGTAATAGGATTTAATGTGTTTAAGAGGTAGTCTTATACCTCTTTAACAAAGAGGCTTACAATATGGTAAGAATGTATCACAAAAAATATAATGCTTTTAAACAGATAAATCCTCTTGGCAAAGGCTGTAATCTTTCAAACTTAATTGGTGAACTCATTAACGAACAACTGCCACTACAAGAAGAAAGACTATTGTCAGCGACTTATCAGGCAATGAGATAACAAACTTAATTATATTGTTTTCAGTGGATTTACATTTGCTTCCTTTAGGACACTAGATTTCCTAAACATTATTTCCTTGGCTGTATACAATTTTTTATCCCCTGAGAGAAAAGAAAACCTATCTACAACAAACAGGCAAAGAAAAAACCCAAAAAACCAAAACTAGAATACATCACAGCTTTGAAGTAAACACAACACAGTCCTAAAAATTCTGTCTTTATTATCTACTTGTAAAAAGTTATAAGCCTGTAAAGTAGTTAATTTATGAGCCATGTTAATAATTTGTTCCCATTTGATCTGAGGTTTAGCAAACACGGTTTCCTGGGATGTAGGAGGATAATTTGCAGGTCCAGCTTGGCTCCGGAGGGGGCACTAACTAATTTGACACCGTAACATGACATTGATGGCAGACACACACTAATGACTGCACTGCTCGATGCTCCTGTCAGTCTGTCGCTGCACTGAACGGAGAGTTTCTTCTTTTTGCCAAAAAAAAGTGCAGAGCGGTCCTACTAATTATTCAGACATGCACTATAATGAGAATCTTAGTGCTCCCTCCCAACATACGAACCTCTCACTAAAGCTCCCATTTGTCTGATACGGTGGCTGATTAGAATTTGTTTCTTGAATAGTAAAACCATGGCTTAAAATAAAGTGGAAAGGATAAACAGCCTTTTATTCTGCCTAAAACTCAGAAAGTGGCCATTTTGATTTCAAGCTGGTTTTTTTTGTCATTTATTTACACCAGAAGAATAGAAAATTGGATTAATTTTTAATAGCACTTCTCAAATAACATAGATCTTCATGGAGTTTTACTGTCTGGATCACTCAGGACATAAATTTTGTGGACAAAGGAGGCTCTGAAGGTATTTTCTTTCTCCTAGGAGATAGAAATTTCCTAGAACAGAAACTTGTACTAGACAAATCACAGGTTAAGAACAAAAGGGCCTCTTTTTCTTAGATTGTATTGTTAGAACTGATTCCTCACTATGAAGTCATATGAAGTTCATCAGGGCTTTACGTATCTCCGAATTATCTGGATGTAAAAACAAAGAGTAAGAAAAGTTGAATGGTGCTTTCCAGAATCAACCTTTCCTCACTTTGGGTCCTGATCTAGCACAGCTATCAAGCGTACTTCAACTGCATATCTTTACCATATTTACAGTTCTGCACTTTTCTAATGTCTCTGCAATAATGCAGAATTGCAATCCTGGAAGAGGCCAATGGCAGTCCTCCATCCTGGAGCATGTCGTACATCAAGCACACAGACTGAAGATATGTTACTACCCTGAAAAAGAGCCTGAATTTCTAAGGATAACACTTAGCTCTTTCTGAAAAGCAAGCCCTTCTAAGAGTGTTTCAAGTGGGCCACCAAAAGCCCAGCACACGCTACTGAGTCATTTAGAAAAACGTTAAAAACTTGAAAGTGTTACACACAAAGGTGAGGGAGACACGCTCCACCACCACCCCAGGACAGTTTGAAAGCCATTACCAGTTAATGGCTCTCCAGTGGTCTCCAGGAATTCAGTCAGTGGTCTCCCTTCACATGCTGTATCTGCTCTGGAAAAGCCACAACTCTACTAGGAAAATATTAGGAAATCTGAGGTCAAGGGGGATCCCTGGCCCCAGCCAGGGCTCTACAACCCCCACCTGTCCCCTCCTGGCTACTCACTGCTGACTTTCTCTGAGATCTGTATTTAGGTGGGGTTTTATCTGCATGGAGCCCTATACCTACAGTTCTCACATTATGGTTTATAACCCTTTTTTGACAGGGTACGAACAGCAAAGGAGCTACAGTGCATCATTAGAGCTCAGAGCCAAGTGCCAGACCATCCCACATGCTCAGCACCAGGGTCCCTTTGCAGAGCACCACAGATCCCCCAGCAGCACGTGCCATCTTTAGAAACTGTGACGCAGCAGAGCACTGGGCACTTCACCAGTTGCCCCAAATACTCCAAAAATTAATGTTTGAATAACTTCCACCAACGGCAGCACCACAAATCTATTGGAGCGGCACAACTTCCGAGATGAAAGCAAGAGTACATGTTTGGAGAGCCAAGGCAGTGTAATGTAAATACTGGGTACACGCTGTTACATGTCATTTTGCAGAGCAACATGCGAAGGGCACATGAATCATTAGTGAGAGAACAACCCTGGCACCTACCCCAGAAATACCTCAGTCAGCACTCAGCAGGAAAGAAAAGATCAGAAAAAGAGATCCCAGAATCCTAAATGGAGGCTCAGCTCCTGCAGAAAGATACACTTAACAGTGTTCATCTCTTTGGAAAATAGAGGTGCTGTATCCAAGCTACAGCACCGCTAACATTTTCCACATGGCTGGGGATGGATTGGTGAGTGGCCTTCTCCTAAACAGCCACATCTCTACGTGTCAGCTGTCAGAAAAATGAGGGCATGATGCATTTTGCTCTCTGTTCTCATAAACCCCCAATATTAATTCAGAGAGAGGAGAAGAAAGTCATCAAGTTTATTTCAAACCAAATTATGCCACATTCAGCCACATAGTGTGGACACACCACAGTAGCCTCCTCGCCAGCATGCCAGAGTGTGAAGAACAATCCTTTTATATCCACAGCATGACTTGGCCAACTTTAAAACGCAACAACTAAAAACTCCAACGTCCTTCTGTCAGTTTAACTGCTGATTTGCAATGGATTTGGTTATACTTCCCGTTTAAGGCAAGTTCTCCCTGAGCACTGGCTAAGAAATCTTGGGCAAGAGGAAGTAGCAACCACCAAAGAATTAAAAAAAAAAACAAAACCAACCAAATTAAAAAAAAATCTCACTCACAGCTTCAGAGATGGAGGCAGGAGCTCACCTGCTGGCCCCTGGCTCTGCACAGAGGGTGGCAGCAGCCCTGCAATCTCAGGGTGTCTCGTTCAGATGGCTGGGGTTCACCCAAGGCTAGAGAGAAGCTGTAGTGAGGGTAGCAGCCAACCTGGGCAGCAAGGAGCAAGGCAGTTCCCTCCTTTCCCTGCCATCTCTGCCTCTGAGAATGACTCAGAGGCTGGTGAGGCACAAAGGATGCCATTCCCTACAAGAGCACAAAATGAGGACAGGCTCACCCTCTGTCAGGATGAGGAGCCGCTCTCAATATAGAGTCAGATCACAACCTTCCTGATCCTGATGATCTGCCAAGGTTTCCACAAGAGATGGCTGGATCACTACAGTTTTCCTCCCAGGGCCCCATGGGCAGGGACTCTGTGGGGCCAGCTTGCCCCATCAACCTGCCTTAAAAACCTTCCACAGGTCCCAAAGGTGACAAAGGGAAGGGGATATAAAGTTTTATAAGTTTTCTGCAAAGCAATCTGCTAACTGAGCTTTATGAAACACATGGGAACAGACTTAGAACTTATGCAGGTCTTTAAAACCGGTGAAGTTGTGTGGTTTGCCAAAAGTGTCAGGACCAGAATTCATCAGGACAGAAGTACACTCGTGGTTTGGGAAGAGTCCTCTCACTTAGTCCCCACTAGCTCACCTCTTCGTGTCTCTCCACTCACTCACAACTGCATTTCAAAGCAGTCTTTCCCTCACCTCACTTTGCTGCTGCATCAAGACAAGGACCTGCATCACTCAGTTCCTGGTCCCTGTGGCATGTGCTCTCTGCACATTAAAACACTAAACTAGTTTCACATATCTATTGCAGAGCTTTATCAGAAATGCCATTTAGGTAGCTATCAGATATCAAAGAATAACCAAAACTTAGTACTTTTCTTCCTCTGTGTACTGCCATTAGTCACATACAAGTGCTTGTTTCAGCAAAGCCTAGGCTGGACACAAATCTGCTCAGGGATTCACTCAAAAGACCAGCTTTAGGCTAGGCATAAGCCACCAGGTAAAATAAAATCAGGAATGGCTTCACTGCACTGATCCAAACAACCAGCAATGATTCCCAACCTTCTGCTCCTCTTTCCAGGCCCTGACTGCAGGCTCCAGCATGAGGAAGGACACAATGTACAACTGCAAGGTGGCAGTAGGTGAGGGGGCAGGAAGGGCTTGCTTTATCTGGACAAGCAAGCCAGAGAGAAGGGAATGGAAGATCACCTGTGAAATCCAGCAGAAATATCACAGAGAAAAAGAACTAAAGCATGGCAAGTGTGTAAGAGGGAGAGATACTGGCAGAAGCACCAGCCTTGAGGGATGGCCTGCAGCAACAGAGCTCCAAGGGCACCATGAGGTGTTACCAAGTGCACCCTCTGGCCATGCAAGCGCAGAGACATCTGACACAGCCAGAGCAACCTGACAGCCCTGGGCAGACACGGTGGAGGCCTGGGGGACTGGTGGGGAACATCATTGCTGAGCACAAGATAGAGGATGGGGGGCCAGGACAACCCCTGGCACATGCTGGGCCCACAGAGCTGCCAGGCAGCGCCATGGCAGGGACGGCCCAGGGCCACGCCAGCCCTGAGCAACGGCTTCTGGTGTGGTTAACAGCCCAAGCAACGGGCTCCACAGTCACCAAGGAAGAAAACAAGGTGCCTCCAAGCGATGCCTGTGCTGTCACCTGCCCTGACTGTTCATACCTGTGCAGGGAACCCGAGCCAGCCAGCCTGCGCGCGGACTCCAGCCGAGCAGACGCGGGGTGCGAGTGCCAGGCCTTGGAGCTAGCAGTGAGCTGAGAGTTGGTCACAGCACTCAGTCATTCACTCCAGAGACACTGAAGGACATTGCCTGGCCATGCCAGGTTCAGGCAGCTGGGGCTGGAGGAAGGTGCGCCCACAGCAGCCCAGGTGAGCTGGACAGGGACATGTCACCCTGGGGAGCTGGGAGGGTTTCCTTCCTGAGAGAGCTGGGTGTCTTTTCCTCCCCTCCCTGGGCCCACCAGTGACTGTTGTGTCTCTTACTGTTCCCCAGCATGGAAGGCACTGCTGCAGAAGCAGCAAGGTGGAGTGGTTCACCATCCCAAGTTCCCCCCAGCCCATTGCAGAGCAGGGGCAGCACAGACACAGAGGTGGAGGACCGCTGTCCCATCTGTCTGGACAGCTGGAGGGAGCCCAGCTTTGTGATGCCGTGCCTGCACTGCTTCTGCTATGCCTGCATCCTGCGGTGGGCCGACAACAAAACCCAGTGCCCCTTGTGCAAGGGGGAGATGACCTCCATCCTGCACTCACTGCGGGCAGATGATGATTTTGAGGAGCATGCCATCATTCCACCCGTGACACCACCAGTAGTCCACCCAGCAAGAAGAGCTCACAGAGAGCCAGATGCTCCCAGCCTCCATCGCCCTGGAGCACATCAGTGGTGGGTGACAGCGAGAGATGTCCAGCATTTCATGGGTGGCTTCCAGCTCCCGAACTGGATGAGCTGTTTCTCTGCCAACTCAGCAATACAACAGACCATGCACTTGTGGTTCTGTCAGAGCTTGGAGATGCTGTTTGAAACAGCAACATCCGGGGCCCAGCACACACACGTCCCTGAGCAGCAGCATTGCAGGGACAATCACCACCTGCCACACCAGTGGGACACCCATGGTGACACAGGGCAGGAGGACAGCTCCTCATCTCTTACCCCTGGTCCAGCAAGATCCTGTGTAGATGAGATGCCTAGCACCTCATCTAGTGCCATTGGTTGGGGTCCAAGTACACACCCCTCTGCTTCCACTACCATCCATGTGGAACAAGAGGAGGAACCAGACAGGCTGTGCCCAGGCCCTCCTAATTTCATTAGGGACAATGATCCTTCAGCTGGGGGACCCCACCAACCACAAAAAAAGAGGGTCAGTAGCCCCAAAGGCTCTCCATCTCGCAGGAGGCATCGTCACTGAGACTGGAGGGTGCCTCCATAAATCAGTATCAGCTCCTGCCAAGGAGCCATTATTGGAATCACAGAATATGCTGATCCATCACAATCATTGAGCTCAACTCCTGGCCCTGTGGAGGAGACCCCAGGAATCCCACCATGTACCTGACAACATTGTTAAAATGCTTCTTGAACTCAGATAGGCTTGATGCTATCACTTGGTCCAGTGATCAACTACCCTTTGTGTGAAAACCATTTTTCCTGATATCCAACTAAACTGATATCCCCCATAGCTTCACATAATTTCTTTGAGTCCTGCTACTGGTCACAAGAATGAAGAAATCTCAGTACCTGCCCCTTTGCTTCTCCTCATAAGGACATTGAAGACCACAATTAAGTCTTGCCTCAGTCTTCTCAAGGCTGAATAATAGTTATATATAGTTATGTATATATATACACACACATAGATAGATTGATAGATAGTTATAGTTACATAGTAACATATTCACACAGTTTTCAAAATAAATTACTTTTTCTTCCAAAAATGGGTAATTACAGTCTTTTCTAGGCACATGTAATGCAGATGAGAGTACAAACAGAAGCACTTGCCACCTCTTTTCATCCTTCTTTCACCACTGGACAAAAGACACAAAATATCAATATACAAGAGGATCTTCCCTCCCTGACAGAACCCCTTTGCTCTTTATTTTTCCCAAAGCTATGTAGTGCACCAAGCAGCCTCTGCCAAAACCCTTGAAGACACTAAGTAGACCTCCAAAAAGGCAAAATAAGGAGGATCTAAAACAACAGTACTTATCTGCAAAGCAACCTGCTAACTGAGCTTTACGGGTTGGTCTCTACTTACAAGTGCACTTCAAAGCAGCCTTTCCCCCACATCCCTTTTCTGCTATGCTAAGACAACACAAAGATCTGCATCACTCAGCTGCTGGTCCCTGTGGGTACCACTGTGGCACGTGCTCTCTGCACATTAAAGCACTAACTAGTTTCACACATTTGTTGCAGAGTTTCACCAGAAATGCCATTTAGGTACCTATCAGATAGGAAAGAATAACCAAAATTTATTGGTTTTCTTCCTCTGTGTACTACAGTTGGTCACATGAGAGTGAAGTGCTCTTTCCAGCACGGCCTAGACTGGGCACAAATCTGTTCATGGAGTCGCTCAAAAGACCAGCTTCAGACTAGGAAAAAAAAAAAAAAAACCAAACAGATAAAACAAGAGGATTTTATTTAAAATCAGAGAAGGGACATACATGGTGTTGGGGCAACACAGAGCAGCCACTGCCCTACCCCAAAGCCAATGCTGACTGAGGGTAGTGAGGCTCCTGCCTTCACATACAGCAGTGGGTTATTTTAAAAGAGAAACAGACAGGTTTGTGGTGATGTTGCCCTTGGGCTTCCAGGATGTTGTTTGTTTGTTTTTTTAAATAATTTAGCAAGTTATGCCTCCATGTAACATATGAAGGTGATTTGATGTGGTAATTACCTATTACATTTGACAAGGTAATTAATGTAGCAAAATACCACTGTACAATGTGTAAATGTAGCTTGCCATCATTAAAATGTGTCTGCTTAGCAAAGCTGTTCTGCTCATAAAAAGAAGAAAGGGGTGGGAACCTCTCAACAGTGCCCATTCTGTTATAGAGACTGACCTTCATCTTCAACTATGCTCCTGCTCAAATAGCAGGACCAGAAAACTCTAAAAACTAATAAAATTGGCAGCATCTTCCAGGAGCAGCAGAGAACTACGTGGATATCTTTAACACCTCAGCTAGAAATGCCTGAGACTTTGATGTCAATGTTTGCTTACAGCTCAAGAATAAAATATCCTTGAAAACTGTTTTCTTTTCAAAAATTCCCCTCTAATGTGTCAGGTATATCAACCTGCAATGAAGGGTTGCATTGCTCTTGGAAAATGAAAACCAACAGCATCACTGAGATGCTCAGAAATTTTCAATCATTTGCAATGCTCTGATGACTTTGTCTCTACATGAAGCCATCTGAGCATGCAATGATGTACAGAAGTCAAAGACGCATTTACAGAGCTAAAGACAACCTAACAGGAACAAAGTAAATATTCTAAATATTATTACCATTAAACAGCAAAAAAACCTCCCAAGTGCAAAGTATATTCAGATCATGTACTTGGATCTATAGAAAAGAAAAATACATTCTTGACTGAAATGCCTAAAACCAAACAAAAAACCTTCACTGGTTATACCCAAACCTTCCCCAAGTTACCAAGCAGCAGGACTGGCGCCTGCTTCTAGCTTAGATTTCTAATACTGCTGTTTTCACATTAGAAAGGCTTAAAGAGTTTTTGGTTTGAAATAATCCTGAAGACAATGTACATCTGTTTGCACAGACAGACTAACAAAGAATGAGAAAACAACACAAGCACCCACATATCAAACACAATTGATTTAGAAGCAAAGGTATCCAATCTGTGATGCCATATTTAAGAGTTTCCTATCCTTATTTTAGGGACAGTATCCTTAGTAACCTTTTAAGAAGAAAAAACATACTCTTTTCTGAAAGCATCTTTATTGCCAAAGGAACCCTTGCAAACACAGCAAGGATCTGCTGGCTGAAAGTATTTTTAAGTAGCTCTGCCTCTGCACTAGAGGTATTTCCATGACAGTAACCACTACATACACCAGGAAAACTCTTCAATCCTCCCAAACAAAAATGAAGGTTTTCATGATGACTACCAAGGAATACCCAAGCTAATCAAATCTCCTCCCACCCTTAATTCACAGAAATTTAGAAAAGTACTTTCAGAGAAAGAAGGTCCCCAAAGAAACCCTTAGGAGAATGTTAATTAATCAGATGCAACCCACTTCATCTTGTTCCTCTGCTACAGGGGACAAGGCTCACATTGGGATATTAATTGTCCTGAGAGACTGGGTTAAAAATAATCCACAAGGATGTTTTCCCAGCAGTTTCCTTAGCCATTTCACAAGAGAATACTTGTTTAGGATACATTTGAATGGCTTGTGACCCAGCTCCTGGGTGCAGCTTGTGACAACAGACAGACCTCCCTGCCCAGCAAAACAATGGATGGCACCAGAGGTTTCATTAATGTGACCAAGCCACATTCAGGGTGCCCCTCTTCACCCTCATGCACCTTTCCCCAGCCTCCCCACATCCAGGATGCCAGCGAGACAACTGCCAGGAGAAACACGATCCTGGCTCCTTTCACACCCAAGCATGAAGTAGCAGATGGGAGAAAAACCTCCCCTTTCTACAGGTTCTTCTATTACTAATAGTTTTGATTTTATTACGTGGAGGTGAGAAACAAAACCAGACATTTGACTGCACTGAGGGAAAAAAAAAAGAATAAGGAAAGGAAAATTGTGCCTTCTGTGGGAGACACACATTTGAATGATTCAACAGGCTGCAAAGTCTTGAACAGCAGCTGCCAACCTCTTACTTGGAGTGGGAGAGCCATCCAGGTGCAGCAGCACTGGAGACAGGAGCACAACTAAGGGCTGAGATTGATGAATTAAAAGACCCTTCCCAGCTGGTATTTCTCTTGTGAGAGAAAGAAACACCCAATATCTGCAGAACACCTGTAAAATCACCATGCTGGGGAACCTGAGCTCCCCACAACTGCCCAACACAAACACACTGGTCACTTGGAGTAGTCTGAAGCCCAGGTTGCTGGAGATAATGTCAATATCTCTGACCCAGATGCATTTGCACTGGTGGTGCAAGACCCTCAAGAACATAATGAGTTCACTGGACAGTGGGTGCAAAAAGGCTTGAAGGTGAAAGTTAGAAAAGCATCGGTCTTAACCATATTTAGAAAAAATTAAACCATGTTCACTTAATAGATTAAGGAAGAAAATAATACTTTAGAGTGACTGCAACTTTATCTAAGAGTTCATATGCACTCACAAAAATCTATAAATTAACAACATTTTCTCATTATTGAAGTACTGAACTCTTGATTCTCTTCCTTACAAACCCTGCTTTGTATACACAAGGAAGCAGTGCTACCATTTGCACTCTCTCCTCTTCTTACGTGTTTTTACCCATTGCTTTAGACAAAAAAAAAAACCCACCCTGAAAACGCCACCACACTTGAATCTATCACCAACACTTTAAGGGTCATGTAGGACAATCCCAGAAAGCCACTGAGAAGTTCAGAGAGCTCCACAACACTTCATATTTTACAGAAAGAGCCTCTTGTATAATGAACGGAGATGAAAACAAAAGTAATTCCTTACATTTTTTTCATAAGGGTAAAAATGCTTCACATATATAATTAAGTTACACATGGAAAGATGTTTTTCTTCAGTACTTTAATTATTCATCAGGTATAGCATTGTTTTACTGTATGAAATGTTTGATATAAAGAAAAGCTTATTCTTTCAGAAGTATAATTTCAGCCTCTGTTCAATTATACTCTCCCTAGCAGTAGCTAAAGAGAGCCTTGCAAATGTTGTTTTCAGGCAGTGAGAAAATTCAGTATTGCACCTCTCCCCTTTGCTCCCCTCCTGAGCCTTAACTATGTTGTTTTCTTACAATTAATTATTTAGGAGGTTCCAGTAACAATATATGATTACTGCTGTACAGTCACAGACATGAGCTGAGCAGTGATACAATTCATCGCTGTTTGTTTCATCTAGGACTTGTACTGTGTGAGAAAAGAAATTTTCCTTCAACTTAAAACTTGCTTAAACTTAGCGATTCAGCATTTCAGTGTTATTTTTTTAGGACGTAACCAGCAATAAAAGATTGCTATAAATATGTTCTCCCTATATTCCTGCACTGCGTAAATATACTTTAATGGTGGTAATTGAAATTTGAATAGGATGCCAACACCTGAGGCAGACTGACGCGACATTTAATTTATACAATTAAACATGAGGGTGGGGAAGCACTAAACAAACAATGTTTGTTACTTGTATGTTTCACATGAGACCTGTTTTCTCCGTTTATCTGTCCTGGGATGGGTTTGGCAGGGTAACATCTAATGGAACAGAGAATTAGTCCCTGGCAGGGTCTGGCACAAGGGGAATGGAGAGATGCTTGCCATGAGCAGGAAGCCAACCACCCAGGCAGGGGACCTGGATGCCCAGACAGAGCTCAGGAGGGGGAATCATCCCTTCATGGATTCACAGCACAAACCCAACAGCAAAAAGCTGTTTTAGACTGTGCCAGTTTGACCACCAGCTCACCAAGTGCAAGGTGGTGATTCAATTCCCTCTATCCAATGGGCCCCAGGTTATAGCCTATACAAGTCCTGTTCTTAAAGACTCAAAAAATACCTTCCTGCCCACATAAATCATGGAATTAAATGTGAAAGAAGCCAGGTATGTAACAAGTCACCTACACATAAAATATAACCAAATTGGGGAAGCAATCAAAGCATTTTGTGTGTTTTTCTACTGCAACACACACCAGCAAAGAACAAAGTCAGCCCCAACTTTTCTGGCAGAGGGGGACAGAGAGGGAAACATTACAGCCCCGCATGCTAAAGCTGAGCAGATTCAGATCCTCTCATCCCACCAGGAACATCCCCTCTTTAAATAAACTATTCCTGGTAATCTGTTTAGTCAATGCTTTGTGTTTCTGTCTGCATGCTGATTCATCAGAGCACACCAAAGAATCTCTGCCATATGATAAATGCAGAACACAGAGTGAATAGTGCCCAACTAGAGAGCTTGCCATTAACCAACTCACAACTACCGCATAAAGGAAATGTGACCCAAGAAAAAATTCAAAAAGCAAAAAAGGAGGAAAAAAAGTCTGTTTTCTACATTGTGAGGGGTGGAATTCCACCCTTCATATGTGAGTGCAGAGAACTCAAAGTAAGACAGAGGGCATGTGTGCACACACACACGCACACCAGTGCAAATGCAGATATTAGCAATATGGGATTGTTTTAATGCATATCAAATCACTCAGTGAGGGGTTTTTCTCTTTCTGAATCTGCACTCTATGGCCCATCAGTATTACATAGGCTTTTAATATAACCAGGATTACAAATCAGGTGTCTCCCTAGGTAGTACTGTGACTCTGGAAAAAGCAGGTGCTATTTCCAAGCACGCATATGGGCAACCATTACAATATGAAATATGCACATGGTGATGGGCAAGGTGGAACGGGAGGGGAATGCAATAATCTGAGACAAAACAGGGGCAGAGCTCACAGGACCCAGTTCTTACCAAGAAGACAAGTTGAACAAACTCTGGGCTTGGCTTGTAAGGCACCATTGAGCAAACCAGCCTTTAAACATGAAGAGTGAAAACAGACAGGTTTTATCAATGCCAAAAGCAAAACTTGCATGACCTTTCCAGGAAGGAGGATTTTGATGCAGGGCTCTTGCAGGACAAGATACAATCTGCAGGTTTGAAGAGATGCTGTGGCCACACACACTACAACTGTGCTGTGCTCCTGTGTGACTTGTTCTGGTTCATAAGGGCTTTCACAAAAGTTAAAATTCAGCCATCTCACAAACCTGATCCCACCAAAGCACAATGCTCCACAGAAAGCACTCTCAAAGCCACAAGATCTCCTGCCTCCCCTCAAGAGCACCCCTCCTTGAGGGCTACAGATCACCCACCACTCCCTATCATGGGCTGGAGAACCACACCCACAGAGTAAAAAAACCCAGCAGTTCCCATGCATTTGAAGGAGCCTTGCTCCTTCTCCAGAGCACACTTCCACCCTGTTATTGGGGAAGTTAATAACATAGCTGACCTCATGGAATCAGCTTCATCAGTGAGATTCATCAGCAGGCAATAAACTCCAATAAATTAAACAGACTGCAAATGAAATGTATCAACTCCAGCCATTATTTTACCACAAAACACCTTTAATCCACCGTTTTAATTCTACCTCCAGTTGTGCCTTAAATATATATCCACAGTGCATTATTTTCCTTAGGCTTATTTTTATCTTTGCATCTTTCCCAAAAAATGAAGTCTCATCTTGTTTAATCCTTATCATATAAATACATTCAGTTTTATTACAAATAACTACACACTAATCCTGTTTGGATAATTTATCAATGTTTCTGGGCTTCAAAAAAATAAAAAGTTATCATCTCATTTTTCACTATTAGCATCATATTTAAAAGACATTTTATATTTGATTTTAAAAGCCGATTGACCTGCTCTCTTGAAAGAAGCTTGAGGTTTTTTCCTTTTACTTCCTCTGCCATAAACTAAAGTAACAGTATCCATAGGCTAGTGTTGGGTTATTTAAAATACAGATAAACCCTCTTAAAAAAAAAAAAAAGACAACGCTTTACCTTCAAACACATGTGCTGCAGAATTGAGCCTGTGTTCCAGCAACTTTCTTCAGCTACAACTGAGTCGAAAGCTCCCCATGACCACAGAACAACCAAACTTGAGAAATAGCTTAAGTTTATTAAACTGGAAGGTAACTGTTGACACATACTTGCTTTCAAGGGGTCCTTGGCAAGAAAGTGGCAGCAGTTACAACAAATTAACAGCGTACAATAAAAGCGCCATAAACATGCAGCATACATAATAAATCCAATCAAGTCTACAAGTCGCAGAGATAAAAATGACAAATAGCCACTGTCTGGGAAAATAAAAAAATATACATTTCTCAAACACTGCTGTTCATCATTACAACATGTTTTTTCCCCTAAATCTAAAATACAAATTAAGTGATTTTAATATGAACAGCATTGTACGTAATATATTTACTTTCCAGCCTCTCCTCTCCTTCCCCCTCCCTTCTTTTCCAGCTTGCAAAACCGGGGAAACTCCTTCAGCAAAGCTTTCTTTGGGCTGATTTGCTTTTTAAAGATCTGTGCTGCGTTCCCAGTGTTTATACAGATGTGAGCTGAGTGATGCTCAGCAAAACACAACGAGCATCCCTGAACTGACAGAACACAAATACCACCCCACTTACAGCGGCTGTTGCTCCATAATTTACTGGCTGGCTGCATTAATTTCCTGCATCTAATCTGTTTCTAATTCTAGCTGCTGAGTTTGGGATCTGAAATTTGTAGCCAATACGAGGCATTTCAAAGCTTGAGCAGCGTGCACCAAATTTCGGCTCGGAAGAAGAGGCCATCCCAAAAGGGAGCAAACGGAGGTGAATCGGGGTCCATTCAACATCTGGATATCTTTAGTGCCAGATTTAAGAGCCCTTCTTGCTAGCAAGTAGCAACTTGGCAAGGTGCAGCTTGGAAGCCTCTGCCTGCTCTACCTGCATCAATATTCCAAAAGGAGCTGCCACAGTGGGAAGACTCTCACAGGAGAGGGAAGATTAACAAGCTCTCACACAAGAATAATTAAAAAACTAAATATATAAAGTGCTTCAACTGCACAAACTCCTCCTTGTTAATCAAAGGGGGGAAACAAAAGACTTCCTTAAATATCACGTATATGGTAAGTGTAATAACAGAAGTAAATTATAACAATTACAAGTCATTAAAGAGAGTAATTAAAAATAACTGTTTAGATAACAATGACTTTCTTGAAATCCTCATAACAGAGGTTCAACTTTTTAATCACTTTTCTGCAATAACTCGCACAACTTCAGAATAATTGCAGAATTTTAATTTTTATATACTGAAAGAGCAGAAAAGTGAAACCCATAAATTATATGCTAACTCCAGCTGTTAAATGTTGGCATTTTGTCTTAAAAAAAAAAAAAAAGTTCAAAATCTGTTTCCTTAAACCAAGGAAATGTGGAAAAAGGCCATCCTGCCAGTGGAAACATTCAACAGCAGAAAGCTCATGCTGCGGTTTCTTGCCGAGGCAGCAAACTTCTCTAAAAGGGAAGTTACTGCCAACTCAAATACTGTTTGCTTTCACACCCAAGAACAAACTGTGTGCATGGTGAAGGCTTCCTGAGGGCTCAATGCAGCTGGAGCATGCTGAATAAAGGTAACTAATGTCAAAGCTACTGTAAACTTGTTCTCATTTTTCTATCAGCAAGTTCTCATCAATGAAAACAAGGCTATTATTCCCCCATCCTTCCTTTAAAAAAAAACCAAAAACAAAACCAAAACCAAGAGAGACCTTAACTTTTATTTTTATTTACCCTTATTTTATTCCTCCAATTTATGGTTTAAGGCATTTTCTTGCTGCTGTTTCTAAGTGGACAAACTTGTTTGCAAAACTTTCCCCTGCCCTTTCAGAGGACAGGTCAAGCTCAACTTCATGAGCACAATAAAGATGAATTTCCAGGGCCGAACACAATATGCAACAAGGTTCCTCTCCCTGAGCAGGAAATGCAGAGGGAGGGTTTCAGCGCAACTTGACAAATTAGAGCCAGAGAGCCGTGCCAAAGCAAACATCATTACTGGGAGGGCCCTGCTCGCGCACAGATGACAGTTGGACGGGTGTCCTGTCCCGGCTGGCGACAGTCACGCTACCGTTACGCAAGGCGGGCAGCTCCTCACCCAGCTGGGCAACAACTGCTTCCTCGGGGCAACTCCAGATACTGCCCCCCGTGTCAGAAGGGCTGTCGTCCTCAAAAACATGCCTAGGAGAGATTTTTCCCTCCTCGAGAGCACGCCTGGAAGTTGAAAGCCCAAACTGCTGCATTTAAAGAAAAGGGATTTTTTCCCCTTGCTCATCAAAGGAACCTGAGAAAGTGCGGCTATTGTGACAGCGTGAGATAATAGCAGTTTCATCGACGGTTCCACTTTGAAATCAATAGTTATATTATTTTGAAATACAATGAAGGAAGGAATTAAGATTCTTGTAACATCTAAGAAAAACTAAACATTATCAAATCCTGCCTTCCCTCTTCTAGCCAGCTGGCATACCCAGAATCAAACACAGTTAATCATTTAAAGGAAGAATCCTTTTCAAAGTAGAAAATCACACCGTTTATTCCAGAACTCCTACTCAATACTATTTTTTTCTGTGTACTAGTGCCTAACACAACACACTGAAATGGCATAAGGCATAAATGCATCTTTATGAAAGAAACCATGAGATTGAGTGAGCAGCCGAGTCTACTCAGGACTCAACTCTCTTCCTTCAGCTTAGCTCAAGACGGGGCTGAGGTGGAGTTACCACCACCCTGACCTTACCCACCTCAATGCACCCACACAGCTGTGCAAAGTTCCCAGTCACCTGTCTTCTGATCATTTTGCCACAAAACAAAAGGGTAAGAAACCAAAGTTATGACACACAACATTAAGCATTAACCCCACCCTACACACAGACTGAAAAAGCTAATCTTTCCTTTCGAAGATGGAAAGATAAAAATTGGTCAGCCCTCCTCTGATGGAGCTGCAAAATAAAGATGCCTCTCGCCAGGCCCCTGCAATGATTGATGCTGCAGCCTCTCCCTCCTCCATCACTCCCTACCTTGTCTGGTCACTGGTAGAAAACCAGGCAGCCACAGACAGATCTTGCACCTTCTCAGGCCGCAATCCTCCCGTGCCAGGCTGCTGCCAATGTCCTTGCAGCCGCCGGAAAACAGGCCACAAGGTTCAAGTTAACTGCAGAGTGTTACTACACTGAACATCTGGTCATGAATGAACGGATTGCCCACTAACTCTCAGCGTTGGGCAGCTGATGAAAAATTCAACATTTTCCTTGTTGGCACAGTTGTTTTGGAGAATTCTCTAGAGCTTCCTGAATTATATTAAGAAAATTTCACTGCAGCAATCTATATCTGTGAGAACAGCTGGTGTTGAAAGGGATCTGCTGCACTCGGTGTGCTGGGGGACCTCCTGTTGGATCATGCTACTCTTACAACATTTGTCCTTGAAAACTTAGCTCTGCCGCGAGGTCCTCCAGACAGGACTGTTAAACTTAAAAACAAGCAAAAAAAAATAACTGTTAAATTAGGAAAGGGCATCTGGGTGAGAGAAACAAGCTCTCCAGGTCAGCCAAAGACACTCAGCATCACCACTTGCTCATGAGGCTTGGCTAAGCCAGGACAGGCTCTATTCTCTAAAACACAATGTTATTATTTCTCACCACTTTCTCCCCTCTCCCAGCATTGTTTTAGCTCAGTAACAGAAATCTCCATTCTGATAAACTCTGGGTCAAACAGCTGAAATGCCTCAATAAATTTTATAACACAGATTTCCCTCCTGCGAAGTCCCTCGCTGAACTGCCGCACGCCAGTTGCACAGATAAAAACCAGCTCCACGCCTTGCACTGAACTTGTCTAAAACTCAGACTTGAGAAATCAACCAAAAAATCAAAGGGGGGAAAAATAAATTCAAGCTAGAGCTCAAAAAAATAAAAAGTGTGTTTATTTCAGGACAACAAAATTTGAATTTTAAATCTTATAATATTTTAAAGAAATTAACTTCTTGGTTGTGTGATAGTATAATAATAAAACATGTATATCTTTTTTCTTAAGGAAGTGGTAAACTTAAGTCATGCTAAATTTAGGCTATTATCTATGCAGCATAAATTTCACTTCTGTGTATAAATGCTAACTTGCATATTTCTCCATGGTAACTAAACTATGATTAAAACAACAGTGAAACCAGCCTTTAAAGCCACCTGTTTAACTAGGAACAACCTAATTTACAAAAATACTTAAACTTAGAAATTTCATGGGAATCTAGATCACGTTTTTCCCAGTAGAAAGCTCACTTTTCCATGATCACATAATTGTAATATACTTGGCTTTGGTTGGTAATAATTTTTTTCTCCTTTTTTCAACTAGTGTAATTTTTTCCTTCATTGTTCAGCCTAACACAAGTGGTATTTAAGATTATAAAGAATAAGTCTCTAATAACCCTTTCCGAAAAGGAAGTTATTTTGCTCCTTTGAAGGGATTAATTTACCTAGAAAGTATCTTCATGTTTTACAAAAGGAACAAATGAAAGAAATGAGAAAATCCCAAACTGAAATTCCCATTAGATATGGTAAGACACCTTCAAAACTCATTTTTCTGTTGCGATATCCTTGTAATTTACTAATGAAGAAATGGACTGTTTTTATGGGTCAAATTAAAGAAATAATTATAATACGACCCAGAATAGTAAAAGTGTAGGTACAAGCAATATTTTCTTATTTAATTATAAAGCATAAAAATAGATTTGAATATGAATCATTTTTAACCATAGAATTAAATTTAGTATTTAAATACTGAAAACCCCTTGAAGTAGAAATATCATCATAATGGGTTTAGTTTGGTGTGAAATACATGACTCATATATTCATGACACATATCTAAAAATGCCTCATATTAAAACTTTATTATAATAAAAAATTGATCACCATTTTTGTCTACTGGTTTTCACATGATGTAATACCTAAGGCCAAATCTCTAGCTTTTAAGTAATGATGAGTGAAGTAGTTTCACAGCAGCACCTCATAAAATGTTCAAAGTCCATTGCATTTACACTTGCCCATCCAAAGTCATATACAAAGGTATGACGGATGCTAATTAGGTAACAATGGTTTTAACATAATGCCTACAAAAATCGACATTAAAACCTTTCCCTGCTATTAACAGCCCTGAAAGGATGAGAGAATACAGCTCCCAAGTCAGAACCAACACAGTGAGAGGAGAAGACCCATAGTGCCTGATCAGACATGAAATAAAGTCTGCAGAAATTTATGAGCAGGCTGGGCTTTACACCTGGAGATCGATCATGTCATGGAGCTCAACTGGACAGACACTGCAAAAATTAAAAGAAGCACAGAGTTGCAGCAAACAAATTGTAGAAATGTGAGTCCAAGAGTCACATGTGGTTTAGACTGACCGCGATCCTCACACCAGCTCAAGCATTTTCTCAGGTTTATTGTTTTCTCACCAGTTTCACACTTGTTAATTTACCTACAAACTTAAAAAAAAAATAAACAAAACAAAACCGTTTTGTTCTAAAAGATCAATACTCTTTTTTAAGAGAAAAAGTATTTATGTAAAGTTCACCAGATTCTCATTTGTTGCAGATGCTGTCCATCCAAGAACTGAAGCCCATTCAAGCAAGAAAGGCAAAATTATTTTGTTCTTAGCCCAAGTTTTGGTTTTTTTCTAGGTCTGTCAAAATTTTGTGAAGTGAATAGTTTTGTTGCCTTTATGGAACATGGGTCTCTTCTTCATTTTGTTGCTGAGGTCTCTCCACATATTAACCAAAAAAACACACCTAAAACTAAGTGAAACCACAAGTTTGAAGCAAGTGATCTGGAGTTTAAAGGCAGGAACCACAAATAACACAATGTTAAAAACTGATCAAATTTGCAATTGAGTCTGCAAATCTTTTTACAGCCAGATGACTGAATACCAACAGTCACCAGTCCTTCAGAAGGGAAATAATTTCCACAGAGCAAGAGAGACATCTGTAAATTGGGGTACACAAGTAGCCCAGAGAGACGGGACAGGAGAACCAGGGCAGGTGGTGAACATCCTCCAACCCCTCCTAGCAATGGGAAGCTACAGAAGCAACCAGAGAGACCAAGGCATCCATAAAGCTTTCAGTGCTTCCCTATGCACAAGCCAAATATTTGGGGAAGGTGCGTCAAGTGATGGATAAACAGGGCTGGTTACAAATAACTGTGGTGGTTCTACTCATCTCAAGCCCACTGGGGCCCTACACTAACATTGGACATTTTAGTGCTCTAATCTGTTGTTACAGATCTCTTCCACACTCAGAAATCAATCACTTGGAAAGCTGATGTGGCTCTGTTATACTAATTAAACTTTGTTTTGCACCAGAGTCCTGCATTTGCAGTGTGTGTACAGTATGTAAATTATACAAATTACAAGAAAAGTTGATTAGTGTAATTCAAATCTCAGCACAGTTACTAAAATTAACAGTGAATACAAATTATACAGAATCACTTCAGCGCTGCTGAGAAGCTCCTCGCACAAAGCATGTTACCAAATTCACAGAAGTGGACACCAAAACAAGGAAAAACAAGCTTGGGAATATTACAGACAACCATTCCCAGGGAAACTTTGCCCAAAAAACTAACTCTCACCCAACCTTATTAATTCTTCATGGCTATTATTCAGGGTTAAACATTTCTGTGGTTTCTGCCTTGCTCTGTTTGCAGCTGTGACAGCCCCACTTGCAGCATTTTCTTACCATCTCACCTTAGGTGAAATAAGAAAGTTACATGTTCTGTAACAGCGGCAGCAGCCATTTTTATTTTTTTAACAAGACTCATGAAGCTGTTGAGATTTGAGGTTTGTCCTGCAGGTCTGGGATATCTCACTTAGACACAGAGATAACACAGGGCACTGTACAAGAGGGGAGCATCCCTGTTCCATTAGCAAAGTCCTGCTGAAGAGACCAAAATGTCCAGCTCCCTTTGTCCTGCTCAGTAACCTCTTCCTATGTTGCTCATCCTTTGACCTCCTGCCCCTTTGAATCCTAGGCCTGAGGAGCCTGCAGCTGACTGTGCTTCTGCAACAGCCAGGACACCCATGGGAACACAAAAAGCCACCAAAGACCTTGCACAACCTGCCTTGACCTCCACATCTTTAAATCAGTTGTTGACTGCCCGTGAACCTGAGCAAAGTCAAGGAGGCAGAAGTCACACAGGTAAAGAAATATAAGCTGTAGTCTCTTAGACTTCACACTAACCAGTCTGCCTGCCATTGCTCAACAGTGCAAAACAATCCAGAACTGGTATTTCAACTTGATTTCTATCACTAAAATGCCAAGCATGAAGTTTTGACAATGGATCTGTGATGTTTGTAGCAATGAGATTTATTTCTATAGGAGAGAACAGCAAGAAGGGCTGAAAAGAGGACAGAGGTTAAAAAAAAAAAAGCATTTCATCTGAAAGGCAACAACATTCTAATTGTGTTGGGAGCAGGGAAAATAACCCAAACACAAAGGACAGCAGAAAACAAAAATTCATTTGAAAAATGCTTCTATAAAGTCTTTAGATTGAATGTGTCCAAACCGGACTTTTGGTTATCCCAGCCTCTGAGACAATAGTATTTTTCCTAGCCTGCTAGCAATGATAAAGGTCTGGATTAAACAGGAAGACAGGAAATTCAAAGTTAGCTTAAACTCTATTCATAAAAGGGGGATGGGCTTACCAGTTCAGATAAAATAATGATTAAAAAAGAAAAATCTTAAGTCGAAATCTGATGAGAGTCATTAAAAGGCTGCAGAATACTTTATTCTATTTTAATATTCTTTTCAAACTTCCTGTGCTTCAGTGAAAGCCAGTATTACAATAAGCTGCAAAACCAGGAAAGTGCCTAACCTAGAGCAGCAGCGGACTCTTCCAATAAAACCAGTTTAATGGCATTTTAGCAGAATTCCCAGACCACAAGGCACGTATATAAGAATTTCAGATGCTTATCAGAAGGTATTTCTCTGAATATTTCTCTTGCTCCCTCCCCACCACCTATCAGCCACCTGCCACGTCAAGCAAGACACAAGACATGTCTAAGCAAGACACAAAAAGACAAAGTGAAGTGTAAAGACCCCTAAAATAAATAAGCTCAAAAGAGGTATTGAAGCTATCATTCCATCTCCCCGACAGAACATCGTGACTTCTGCAAGTTTAGATCAGAGTAACAGCTGAGAGCAACAAAAGACAAGGAAGGATGTGGATGGGGCTCGAGCAACCTGGTCTAAGAGGAATGTTTCACTGCCCATAGCAGGGTTTGGGAAATGGATGATCTTTGAAGTCCCTTCCAACCCAAACCATTCCATGGTTCTATGCTGTCTTCAGAATTCACCCTTCACTACTGATCACCTCACAAATATTAACAGCTGTCAATAATTATCAGTGTTACATCCAACAGACAAATAGATGCACATTACAATTTCAGCTGAAGCTAAAGCAAAACCAGTCCTGCCTCAAAACACATCAGCAGTTGGCACAAACAACTGACCATGGGCAGCACATGGCCCAACACAACAGTGTGAGCAGCTGGAAAATGCTCTGGCAAGCATGAGGTCCTGAGGAGGATGCGGTGGTGGGAGGTCTGCACTGAGAGGTGGTGGGGGAAAGCAGCCAGAGCCACACAACTGCACAACAAGACATGAACGTGAAAAAAGCCAAGAGACGGCGCTGCGTAAGGACCGGGAAAAGCATTGTAACAGCGTTCCCATGGGACAGGGGCTGGCCACAGCTCCTCGGCAAACACAGCCAAGCTGCTCAGTGCAAAAGTTCAGAGCTACAGAACAAATTATTTCCTCCTTAATTGCCCTTTCTTAGGCTTTGCCCCTCACTTCCCCACAGCCAGCACACGATGCTAGGGCCACGCTCAGCAGCCGCTCTGTGCGCTCTCCGCTGCCTCTGTAGCCTCCACCTGGTTCTGGAAGGATGTGTGAAGACCAGCCTCTGTGGGGGATACAGGCAACCCACTCCCCAGACTGACTGCTGGAGTTATGCTGATTTACACTGATATTCTGCCTGCATCTAAACAATTAATATTCCAGCACACTTGCTTTTGCTGTTGTCAATCGCCTCAGTAAACCCTCTTCTTTCTAAGACCTGAGATCCTTTTACTTAACATGATCTTCAGCTGTTTTCATAGAATTTGAGCTTTTCAAGTTATCCACTCCATTTCAGCATAATTATTTCCTTTAAACATCCACTTTAATAGCACGAGCAATTTTGAACTTTTTATGCTGTTTAAATTCAAACATAAATTTGTACACAACAATAAAACACTCCGCTAATTTGTCATGCTCCTCTGAGCAACTGTGTCACTCACACCAAGAACCACTGACTGTGGTGTTTGGAGCTTTCGTTCCTATTTCACATCACTCAATTGAGCCTTCTGTAGAAAAGCTTTTAACAACCACATCTGGTCTTTAATAAATCACTGCACTTTGTCTTCCTGCCAAAACTCCTCCTTTATCTAACTTACATCTTCATGATGAGATAGGAAATCACACATTATGGTGGTGACAAACAATTGTAATTATGTCATTAGTAGCCATTTAGTCTACAAAGGTTCTCAAAAAGGAAATATAATGCACAATAAGAAATATAGGATAATACATTGATCACAGTTCTAATCCGCTTTTTACTTCCCAAGTGTAAAAAGCTGGCATAATTCATGGGCACAGCAGGCAGTAATAGTATACCACTTTATGAACTATGCAGCTATTTTATTCCCCTATCTACTTAAAAATAAAAAAGCTTTTAATAGCTTGATTTAGACATAAAAGTTATTTATGATGCTTCACTGATTATAATATTTATTTATTTAACTTTCCATGAAAGTGATTCTTTCTGAAATGTAAGCACATATTATGGTATTGAAGATATCAGAGAAGAACCATTACACTAGCAAAGAAAAAGTGAGAAAGAAATTTTGTTATTGGAAAGAATTCAGAAAACTCATCTCTTGCACCCTGTATGGCTTGGAAACCAGCACACCACAAATAGAAACAGCTCTTCTACCATTTAGGAATTTTCTAAAAGCAATTAAAATATAAACAAGGGAAGTTTAAGAGTTCACTCAGAACAAAGGTGTCATTTAAACCAGTTTATATGCTGGGATATTCACACGTAAAGAGCAACTGGAGTCTGACTGCACTGACAGGCTCCAATGGTGCCTTTACCATTTCAGTTCAAATCCAGAGTGCCTTTGGAACAAAGTGCATTAGCCTTCACTCAGGGCATTGCAATTCACATAAGAGAGCAGGCTCAGCAAACATCAGCTGGACTCCTCTCCAATGAAATGACACCAGCTCCAGGAGCACCCCTTTGAAGCCACGCTCAGCACCAAACTCTCAAACCACAGGACTGGATCAAATCTGGGACAGTGCACAACCTCTGGAAAGCTCCCAGGTCTATGGCACCAGCTGCTTCTCTCCAGAGCCACTGCTTTTGCCCAGCATTGCTGAACAATGCAGATATAGCTCCAGAAAGCTGCAAACCACCCAAAAGATTTGTTTCTATTGCCAATTGTTTCACATTTTTATAGCAATCCAATAATGAACGGCATTTAGGTTTTCCAAAATAATCCTCATTTTGAGGACATGCTTTAGAATTATTACCCCCTCCATCACTAAGTGAGTTTGTCCCCCACAGAACCTAACACAAGTTTGGGTATTTTGCAGAAAGACGTGGATTCTAACACCTTGACGTATTTTGTCCACCAGCTATCTGCATCTCTGTGGTATAAAATAAACATAAGGCTCCTTAAGCACTCACAACACACAAAACCATCATATCTGGAAGCGTTATTGTACTACCCAAAAGAGTGGTTCAATTTCCTTTCCACATTTGTGATTACCAGTTCCACAAAGGACCCCAAAGAACTGCAGGGAACCAACACACAGCACCATCATATCAGCTCTTCTACACCAGCCTGAGCTACAGTGCCCCAGATTACTGCAGCTGCTGTTCTGGAAAGTTTATCTCTCAATCTCTGAACCTTCTTCTGCCTGGTGTATTCCCCACCCCCTCATCCCGCCAAAGGGAAACCATCTCTCAAGATATCCAAACACCCACTCCTGCTTTCATGCTTGGTTTGTTACAGTCTCCACTGTTTCCTGTTAACTGTGACTACAAACCTTTCCCTTACACTCAGCCAGGTGAGCATCACTCACCTCTGTATCTCACCAAGGTACCCCCAGCAAGGCAAAATCCACACTAGAAGGACCAAGTAGGTCAAAGCTTGGTAGCATAACCTGAAGGAAGTAAAATCACCACCAAAACCACCCCTCATACAGTGAGGCATTAGGCAGCAGAGATGCTATGAATTATTGCAGATGCTACCACTTTGAAATGCCTGTTCCTGTACAGGGTGGGAGAGCTACAGCCAGGCCTGGAAACAGTCAAATCAAAAGTCAACCAAAGTTAAATTCCTGTACTTCCAAAAAACCCTGAGTCAGTGCTTTGGGTGATGTATCACCCTTTTTTTTTTTTTTTGTTCACACCAAAATCTGTGCAGTGCAAACACACTGAGTACTGCAATTTTGCAGAGTCCCATGGAGAAAAATGATGCCTCGACCCAAAGGAAGAGGAGTATGTGGCATTGCATGGTGCTTACCTAGACAAAAATAATTACTCTTATTGGGAGAGAAACTTCAAATCATGCAAGTTTTATGTTTCAAGTTGTAAGTTTCCAGCCAAGGGCCTGCAGAACTGAGCAGCACTGGCCAGGCACCGTGGGGAAATTTGGGACAAGAGCTGTTACGAGGAGCTTTTGTGTGAACTCCTTTGTGTGAACAATGGAGACAAGCCTTCGAGTGAAAATTATACACTAACTCCTGGGAAACTCTTCCACACCAAAACCACAGGATAAGCCCTTGCCCTTGGGCTTGCTACCCTGCAGCAGCATGGAACTCAGAGCCAGTCAACTGGGTCACAAGGCTAAAAGCATTTCTACCTTCCCCAGCCAAGAAAACCACTTCCCGGTGGTACCTTTCATCTCAGCCTCGCTGCAGCACTCCCCACCCTCCTCCTGCAAACAAACAACATTAACCCTTGCCTCCTAGAGATCCCACTGTCCCAAGGCTCAACAGTAAAGAATCAGAAGGCTTAGATGAAAGGACTGAGACAACATGGGAGAAAAGGGAAAGAGAAATTAAAAAAAGAATAAGAGAGAAATTCACTAGTCTGACATCAGCAGAGCTCATCGCTGTCTACCTGGGAGCAGCACTTAGCTGCAGGGGAGCATCTTACATTTCTGCAACTCACACTACCAATGGGTAGATCATGAAGGTAGGACACATCTTCCATAGGTCTGCAAGAACGATAAAGGCACACAGGAATTACTCTTCACGAGCCTTTCACCTAAATCATGAAGAAAAAAAAAGGGGGGGAATGCTTTAATTCCATTTGTCCTCTATTTGCTTCTTAAAGTCCTTCCTTTTTTGCAAACTTAATTAAAATTAGGAGACTACAGGAGCAGGTGAGAATCAGACTGTTCTGCTCTAAACCACCTACAAACATCTTGTCTGGAAAAATATGAACTAAGCAATCAGTCACTACTGGACAAAACAGGAAGATTTCAAGACAACCAGCTTCAAGTTACGACTAAACTGGTTAGAATCGTGCCTCCACAGGTACACACAGGCTGCATTTTTATCCTTGACAAGGTTGCAGGGACCTTTTGCTTACATTGAGGCAGTTTCAAAAAGTGAAGAGACAGACTTTCATTTGACCTGACGTGACAGCCTGGCTGATCTGGAGTGCAAAGCTGTAGATGATTTTCAAAAATGCCACAGCCGTTGATTAAAAACACGCTGCAGCCAAGGAAACCCTGATGAAAATTATCCACAGCCTTCAAAAAAAGAAATAATATCTCCATTTCCCAGTACTAATAGTTTAACACTAGCCCTTTGAGGAATTATTTCCTTGGTTTCACCTTCAGAACCCAAATACAGACCAGACCTAGAGGGGCTGTACTGGAGTGAGGAGCACGGTCAGCTCCATGGTGTTGCTTGGATTGAACTTCAAGCTTCAAATACTTTATTTTATCTTGTACATAGGAAGAGAAGGAGAACCACACTGACTCAGTCTGCTCCTCCAAGGCCCTGGAGCTTCTCAAAAAGAACTAAATAAAAAAGGGAAGATTTTCATGGACCTGCAGGAACTCTGGATATCTTGTAAGAGAAACCGAGAAACCTCTACTGAGGGAAACTCCGGAAGGGCCCATCCAGGCTCCAGACTCGAACCTCTAGGAACCATCTCTTGTTTTCTGCAGAAGCAGCCAGGAGAAACACTGACACACGTAACACTTGCCAAGCTTCACTGAAGAATTCAAATGAAGGTCTCGTTCTCACAGAAAAATCTGTTCTCTGTTTAGCTAGTCCCACCTCGCAACTGAAACTGCCAGTGAACCAGACTGATGGGTCAGATATACTACATTATGCCCAGGACAGTACCCTCCATGCTTCTTTGAATATCTTATCACCCCTGGTTTCCAATTTACTTGCTGATATAGGTGACTGCTCTGACATTTTTCAACCTTGCATGTACTGCTTTACCTTCAAAAGGGAACCGAAACCCAAGGACTTTCAAGGCAGCACTTATTTCTTACTTGTTTTGCAACACACCTTTTTCAAGGCTCCTGGACTATCCAACTTTCCACCCTGTGCCTTGAGAACCTCTTTCTGACACACAGATCAAGACTCCAGGTAGAAAATATTTCTCTCACCAAGTCTTGTTTTGCAGCTCTGCATAAACACAGTTTTCTGCTTTTCAGGAGAAGAGTGTGTGTTGAAAGGAAACCTTTTAGCAGGAAGGAATCTGCAATTGTAATTGTATAACTGTGATCAAGAAATAAAGACAAGACTATCTCAAGGTTTGCCTGTCTAATTCAATATAATAAATCAAGGACATTCGCTCTTCCAATTAATGCATTTAACAAAAGCCCAAATGAACTAGCAGTTAAGTGACCATGGGGATGGTCTATACTAAGCAGATAAATCACCCACTATAATGCAAACACCTACTTTAAAACCCTCTCTAGCACATCTTTTGTCTTGAAAGCTGGTGACAGATTCTCACCCTGACAGCAACACCAAAATGCAACCACCTCAGGTTTTTTCAGGGAATTCAGTACCCAGCAAAGGCTAATGCTGTCCCCAGAGAGGTCATGGTGATATTTAACCAGAGGTGGTCACCACTCCAGCTCATAAATACTTGGGGCAGGCAGGAGCCATGCAGATCCAAAGATATCTAGGATTGGAAAATCACATATAGAGGAAAGGCAGAAGAAAACACAAGGACCCATCTGCATCAGCCTGTTTTCTCCACACAATACTCCATCACTCAAGGACCATCCAACTGGTGACACTCAATGAAAATGGGAAGGAAAAGGGACCCAAGAAAGCAGCAGACCTGCTAAGAGCTCAGGATTTTCTTTGTGCATTTGTGGGGAGGGCAGAGGGCACACCACTACCTCCACTGGGATTTGTAGCAGATTGCTTGCAAGGCTGGCTGTGCCACAGCTGGAAAACACCTTCTCCTCAAGGTGTGGTACCTATCCCATGGGATGCAGCCATGGAGGAGAGAGCAAACATCACCCACATTGCTCATGTGAGCCACCACAGACCTATCCAGCTGCAGCAACTACCCCACAACAGACCCTCATCCCTGGTGAGGACTCTGCACCCATGTCCCCACCAAATTCATCAACACTTTAAACTCAATATTATAGCCATTGACACAGCAAAGTAACAGCATTGTGAAGTTATGCCATGTGCTACTTAACATTTTCTGAAGATCTGCATTAGGGCCACCAACTCTGAGAAAGAATTGGGCAGGTTTCTCAAAATAAAAAGCCATTAAGAACCAAAAGGAAGCATAATTGTTGACTTTTAATATCCAGGCAAAATCCACAGTAAATAACAATAATTTGCTTGAAATATTGTTCCATACAGCATGTGCACAGAAATCCAGCATACAATTTTCAAGAAACTGCAGGCAAATTAATTGTATACTTTCACCTTCTGTGCTCTACTCACACAAGAAAAGAATAACGTTTTGCCATACATTGAATAACCCATACACGTTTGAAAGGAATTGTCCTAATCAATAGCATTCATTTAATTTGAGATTAGATTAAATATAGGCAAAGGGATCAGAGAAGCTTGTAACACATGGAGTATTTATCCCAATTTTGAACCCAGTTGTGCCAGCAGATTGTCAACAAGGCAGAGAAGTAGGGAAAAAAGAAAAAAACCAAACCAGTGACCACATTCACAGCCATGTCAACAAAAAGTTAAGATATCTCTGTGTAAGAACTTCAGAAACTGAAAAACATTTATCTCTCCCCAGCTCATCATTACGGAGGTTACTGCAAAATTTAATACATGTAGATAAGATCAAGAGAGGATTTTTTCCCTCATTTTACTCCTACAAATGAAATCATAGCAGATCATCTTACTTGCTAAGGTTTTTAAAAGCAGGTACATTCTGTGAGCCAAATTTCACAGCATTAACCATACAGCACCTTTATTTGTGTTGCCACACACAGCATCACTCCACAACATTTGGTATAGAAAATTTTTTCCCCTTTCCTGACCACAACTTTGATACATGACTCATTACTGCTGTCATATCATAAACACTGGGGAAACAGCTCTAGAAATAAATATAATAAAGGAAAATCTCCATGTGAGCATTCCCCATTGGCTTTAGTGCACCATCTCACACTGGTTAAAGGATTTTGGTTTTCGTAAGGAAAAGCCACTTGCAAGGATTACCTGTATAACTCCACCCTCTTTGTTAAATGCTGTCCCCACTGCCTGTGTGCATTCCATCCCTCCTGCCACCCCATGAGTTAAATTCTGTCCTCAGTTTAGTTCACACCCAAGCACTCAAAAGCATTTGGTTTCTGCATTTCTGTTATAAAGAATGATTTACATGTTCTTCTTCTGCACATCCTTAGTATCCACACCTTCAGCAGAGGAGTGAAATACAAAAGATGCACAATGACTGTATAAGGGGTAAGAAAAAGGAAAAACAGATCTTTTTCCACCTGAATTTCCTGGACCTTGTAGCTCCCCAGAGGAGAAGATGATGAGCTCTTCTCCAGTGGAACAGCACTGACTGAGAATGTATTGGTCTCTGTTGCCAGGCTCTGCCATGGGGTTTGTGCAGAACTCACTTCAACCACCAAACACTCCTTCACTGGTACAGGGGCTTTAGACTGCCTGGGGAGCCACACAAGGGGTAGGAATCAATTTTTCTTTACCTTCTGTTAAATTTTCTTTGTGCAGATTTCAGCTGATGGGGTGTCAGGATGAAGGAGCACTGGTGTGCATCCTCCCAGGACCAGTGATCCCTGCAGTGCACTGCTGCCAGATACACAGCAAGGAGCAACCCACCCGAGCCCTGGGACAACAACCAGACAAAGGAACAGCAGCACGGAGAGGAGCACAGGGGAGAGGTCAAACTCCAGAAATCCTGGAAACATGGATTTCATGGCTAAGCTAAACCAAAGCTCTCACTTATGTTAGGCCAGGTTTAAAAGGAAGACCATGCCTACGTACTTGGGTTACAATCTCCCCTTCATCCCTCTACAGAGGCAGCCTAGCAAAGCTATCTGTTCTACAGCTATTCTGAAGAATGTCTTGTAGATGACTGTCTCTTCATCAGCTTCTCATGTTGAGCAACCAAAGGAGATACTGTGATTCTTATCACATTTCACATAAGACTTCACATAGTCTTAGAGAAGATAAACAGACAAGCTGCATGTTCTGTAACATTTGCTTTAGAGGTTTCAGTGGTGAAATGTTTGAAGCTGTTTCAAAACTAGACTGATGAATTGTCTGAACATTTTCCCAAAATAACCAAGATGCTCAAAGATCATTGCTTTTACTGCAGATACAAGGCCCCGTACTTCTGCCAATGGGCTCTGCCCTGGCTACAGAATCTGGAATTCTGTCACCACAACCCTTCTCTTGAAGCCACCAAAGACTCCTTTAATGTTAAAATACACATATTCCTTCACAGGGTGAGTTATTCAGGATGCAGATTCTCAGCTTTCTAACATCCAAAGTCCACAGTCAACTGCAAAGCTCCAAAAGGCAATTCCAGTCCAGCTGCAGGCTTGGCTGATGTGTAATACTTAGGAAACTGCTACAGAAAATAAGCATATTTGAAAAACACATGGAGCTCATGTTACCAGCCTCATTTCTGTTACTAAACCACCCAAAGTCATGACATACCTATATCGCAACGTGTCTCTGCCAGTGATTACACAGATCAGAAGGTCAAATGATTTCCCAACTTCACTACTATCCAGTCTGCGCATACAAACAAGCTCAGCCGAAACCATGCTCCGACAAACAAAGTGAAACAAACCATTTACAGGAGAAAAATAACACAGTGAAGTTGTTCACTTCATCACTGATCGGTGCTTAACACCGCTGTTCGCTGCAGGGTTATTTCCACACATGTGACAAGTAACAATCAAGGCTATTTTTCCTTGTGTAGATTCTTCCACGAAAAACCATTGTCAGTTCTTCATCCAAAAACACTTTACGTTCTGACATCAACGCTAAAGAAGGGTTCTCAAAAACCTTTAATGAACTTGTAAACTAATTCTCCTGGGGAATCTGGAGCACTTGGTTCCCAGTCCTCTCTATTTTTAAGACCACCCCTTCTCTCAGGTGTTCAATACCCCAAAAAGAGACCTGATGCCACCAGTGCCTGGGAGTGGTTCACTTTTAAAGCTTTTTGTGCATATTTTTCCATTCTCAAACATTTAGTAATGCAGCAAGACACTGACTGAGTGTCACAGACTGGATCTCCAGGTGTCCTGATGCTCATGGCACCTTCTGGGTGCCCACCCCTCAGGCAGCTGCTGCCTTCTCCCCCACAATTCCGGATTTCCCATAACTTCTGAGTTCATTATTAAGATCAGTGAAAGCAGCATCATCCCATGCTCCCTGTGCTGTGCCAGCCCAGGCAGAACTTGACTGAGCTATGAGGATACCTCGCTCTAGAAATTGAAGATTCTGTCCCACACTGCTCCCTGGAACCAGCTACTGCCCTGCCTTTCTATCTCTGCTCATATCTGAAACATTAACAAATACCAGGTTTCATTTTTTTTCACATTTGAAACTTCTTTCTGTTATTGTTTAGGCTTTTGGAGAGGTTGGGGGAAAAATTGGGCACTGTCCACAAGTGAAAGTAATACCTTGTAGTTTCATTATTTACTCATCCGACAACCGCATGGAGTCAGCGAGGCTTTGGCTAACACAACCCCTAAAAAAACACACTTTACAGGCATTTTTTACTTTGTTTTTTTGAATGCAGATGACATTTAGTTAAAACTCTTTAAATCAAAGTGATTGCAAACTATGTATGTTTAATTTTCACTCCTCAGCTCTGTAAATAAGAATATTCATGTCAGCACTGCTCTCTGAGGGTGATACAGGTACACTCCAAGCTTTCCAAATCCCTTCCTTCTTCCCCTCCTTTTCTTTTTTTTCCCTTGACCACAACAAAAAGTTTCCAGCCTGAAGGACTGTACAGGGCTCTACATTAATAAATACACCAGCAGGAGTGCTTGCAAAGACTCTCCAAATCATACAAAGGCTGTGGAGGAGAAATACAACTCAGTGCACTCTTACCACTCCCTGCTTCTAGGCAATTTAAAGTACTCTTTATTTATTTAAAGCACACCTATTAAAAAAAAAAAAAGTCAATTCTCATGACCTTTCCTCCATTTCCACTCATTTTCAACTCAGGTGAGCACCTGCAGATCATGGACATCAGCAGGAACTCTGCCTCATGAATGAGCAAAAAAAAGGAATTAAAATAAACACACAGGGTTTGATTGTGTATACATGAATCATCCTGATTAAAACCAAGCTTGTTTAAAGAAAAATGTCCTCCACAAGCACTTATTTTGCCACACTGAACATATGTAATAAACTTCTTAGATTTGTTTGTCCCCATTAAGTGTGAAATTTAATATTTCCATACACTAACAAGTGTATATAATTAAATATACAAGATACCCAGTACAGCCAACTTAAGCATTACAAACCACGCCAACTTGTGCACTTCCCTTCACTGTTACTGTTCCAACCACGGCATTTTTAGTGAAAATTTAATTTCCTTTTTCCCTCAGAAAAAGGGGGAAAAAAAAAAAGAGGCATGTGTTAAAAACATTATTTTTAAACTCCTCAATTAGACTTTGAGTCTCCACTGTGGGCGGGCGAGCAGCACGAGGGATGTTGGGGTGAGGGGGTAACACCCAGCTCCTGCTGCAGCTCCCGTTTGGCTCAGGGCAGGGAGCTCCCCTTGCCTTCCCAGCCCACTGCAATCACTGCAGCCCACCAGGGGCCACAACTGACTCGTTTTGTTATTTTGCAGGACCCCTTGAATTAACAGCATGCAAATGTTAGGCAGGCTCTGAAGTCGGCTAATTTGAAAACAGAATTTCTCATTTCCCCAATTTTCTTCTTTCGCTCATTTGGTTGGGGTTTTTTTTTTTTTTCGAATGAAAATGTTCACTGGGAAAATAGCTTAAATATATTTTCTGCTTTTTATTATGAAAGTCTTGCTCTTCTGAAACTATAGTTAAGTGTCTCTAAATAGTGCCAAATTAAGTTTTTTAGGCTCTCATTGATATAATTTAATAAAATACGCAAGTATCTTAGGCAAAAGCTTCATTGAAAACAATTAGTCTGATCCAAACACCTAAGTCAAAAGAAAAGTTTTTCTAGGAAGTTTAGTGGTTTCTGGGTCAGGTATTTTGCATGTCAAGCACCAAAGCTGACAAATTTCCGACTCTTTTACTAGGAAATAATCATGGAGAGAAGTTGCTTTCTATATTAAACAACTGAAATAGATGAATATTTTTAACTGAAATAAGTAGAAAAAACATAAGGTATTTTGCAGCAGACCAAGTTTGGAAAATACCAATCCAAGCCATGAATACCCAGCACAAACATAACCATGCAAATAAACCAGTTAGAACCAGCAGCAATCACTGTGGCCATGCAGAATGAAAAATAACCTCTTCCAGCTCCTCACCTTTGAAGGGTAAACAAAATTTCTGAAACCACTTCAGCCCTAAGATTTCTAAGGCAACAGCAGTTTCGCTCACCTTAAATCCAAATTTCAAGACGTTTTGTGTTGTTACAGGCACCCTAAGGATGATTTTGCATGGTAGCAAGATGAAGGCATATGCACATATTCTCTTAAGCACAAATGGAACACGAAACATGGCAGAGTAAAGGTTAAGTAGCATTTGACTGATTTTTACCTCATGGGAACTATAATTTACACGCCGCATTCATCCAAGGTAAGAGGGTTCAAATGGCACAAATTAAAAGCCTGCAGTTTCCTACTTCTGTTTTTAACATATCACATTGATACACGGCCAGTTTTTAAAGTGATAAAAGGTTTCTATCAAAATATCAAACAGCAAGAAGATGCACTATTTTTACACTGTCAGCATTGCTGTGTTTTACTGCATCCTTCCTCACTCCTCACAGCCACTGTCGATGATTATAAAATAGTAACAGCCCAAGTGTCGTCCAAAAGGACAAATTAATCTTCCAGACACCCAGCTCTTACAATCAAATCCTGGACAGAAATTTCCAGGAACAGAAATAATTAAATTAATGCAGGTTAAAAAAAACTAAACAAAAAACAAACCCGTAACACAATAAAAAGCAACAACAAAAAAGGCAGCATAGAGCACCACCAGCTACTCCAGAGAACTCTGTCTCTATCAAAGATCTTTCTGGAGGCAGGACAAGGATGTTCTTGTAAACATTCCCCAGCATCTTTTAAGCACCCAGCAAGCACTGACTTGGAAAACCCCACAAGCTTTTATATATCTTATTTTTTTACAAGTACTCATCAATGGACCCAGGGCATCACAAAACCAGCTACAGATACTATTGCCAAAAAAGCATGAATGATTTTTATCAGCGAGGCAGAGAGATGCTCAGCAGAGCTTTGGCAAAACGCCTGCTTCCCATGGCTACTACCCCCAGGACTCTGCAACCCCTCTCCAACACGCACATCAACGTGCCTGGAGTGCCTTTGGGATTCCAAACACTGTGCTACCACAAATCCTGACTCCGGCCACCTTTCCTTGACAACCAGAGCGGGGACCTGCAAAAATTGGGAAATACAGCTTTTTCTGGGTCAGTAAGTCAGTGTTTTTCCCATGTCTGATTGGCTGGGGCAATTCCACTTCAGCGTTAGTGTTGACAGAAAATATGTGCTGAGAATTTCAGAGTTCAGGATGTTCTTTAGTCATTTTGGTGATTTGATGAGGCACAGGAAATATTAGTGCATATTCTGTATTTTCAGTCGCACTCACTTCACCATTCTTATTTAAAAAAAAAAAGACAACAGAGCCAGATCACTGAGACTGAAATTATGAGCAATCTGACAAAAGTCAGAGATGGGGGAGGAAGGTGATAAAGACTCAGCCAAATGTTAAACTACTAGTTCAGTTTGATATTTTAATTTCTATTCAGTTCTTATTAAACCTGTCTCCAAATTAGGTGGTTGATGAAGAACAAGCCTTGCAGTGATGCTGCCTGTGCTCCCCAGCCCCTCACCCCACGTTGTGGGTCCTGACTAATCTCAGCACTATTGCTATTAGAGACTTTCGATACCTTGGCTGTGAATTTAATATAAAACTAGATAAAGATAAGCTACCTTTCACCAGCTAGGACAAATCAAGATTTCACTGCTCCTTTCAGCAGGACTGTGAGTTTTGGACTTGATCAAAGTGTATTTGCAACTAATTATGTACTAAGATCACTGTATCAGCTGCACTGGGCAGTGTTCCCCTCCCCTGCTAATCAACACATCTCTGGCATTCTCATCCCAATGCAGAATAAAGCTCCTCTTCCTCTGGCAAAAGCCCCAAAGTACAGCTGTTGCCACTAGTATATAATTTACACTCCTCTGAACCACCAGAACGGAACAGAGCAAATCCCAGATGCAGGATCTCCCCCAGCTTATTTCTGCAATACAAATTACTGAAGATGAGCTTCACTTTTATTTCTGTTGAACTGGCAGAGTGCTCCACATCCTCAGGTGCCTATTTTTGTTATAGCACGCAAGACTCCAGATAAAGGAGTTCATCAGAGTCAATACCCAAAAATATAATGAAGTTTAGTGCACATCTTCTTTCATTTAATAGAATCACAGGGCAGTTTAGACTGGAAGGGACTTTAAAGAGCATCCAGTTCAACTCTCTGCCACAGGCAGGGACACCTTTCACTGTCCCAGGCTGCTCCAAGCCCTGTCCAACCCAGCCTTGGAGACTTCCAGGGATCCAGGGGCAGCCACAGATGCTCTGGGCAGCCTGTGCCAGGGCCTCAGCACCCTCACAGGGTTCAGTTTCTTTCTAACATTGAATCCAAATCTCTCCTTGCTTAGTTCAAAACCACTGGCCCTTATCCTATCACTATCTGCCTGTGTAAATAGTTGCTCTCTCTCTCTTCTATAAGCACCCTTGAAGCACTGAAAGGTCCAACGAGGTCTTATCAGACCCTTCTCTTCCTCAAGCAGCACTTTCTTGTAAAATCTACTAAAATCCAGTACAGCACAGATCTGCACTGCAGGTTTCTCCCAGAAAATTGTGTTTAAAGAGCACTGAATTTAAAAAGCAAGATTTCAAATTCTGGCCATAAATAAGTGCAGTGGGAACCCCAAGATCACGGTTTATTTCACAAACCACTGGCATCTGCTGGTAGCTTGTGGAGCACCAGCTCCAGCTGGGTGCTCCTGGGTATGCTGCTACACTCACGACCCCAGCAATCCCATCCCCAGATTTTTTTTTTCTTTTAATCCTGAAACTGTGAAACCCACTCAAACTTACAGTCCTCCTGAGGGATGCTGGCTGGACTCTGCTTCCTCCTGCACTGCTCTTCTACCCCTGGGTTTTGTGGGCTCTGCCCTGGGGACGAAGCATTGCCCTTTGCAGGATGCCCAGCTCTAGCTGGCTAACAGAAATAATAGAAAATAATTGGAACAGAAACCCTGGGCACCCACGTACCAAGTCAAGACAGTGCATTTTAATTTTTTCCCCTCGGTTTCTGCATTGCTGTAGGTTAGCCTAATTGATTCGTGTTCTCACCAAATTAAAGACACAGCACGCAGACAGCATGCCAGTGAAAAAATATGGCAACAGCAAAAGTTTACAAATTTAATTTGCAATTGTTTTAGCAAAACAGCTCAGTCCACTCCTTCAGTTTTGGAAAGTAATCAGCTCATGCTAGAGGAAGTTACCAGCTCCCAGGCAGGAGCACTTAACGCAGACGTATTTCATCAGATATTAAGACCAGTTTTTCAGTTAAGAAGTGGATTTTGCAAGTGAGGCAACACTGCAAGTTACAATTCTGTGGGCTCGGGATCCCAGAGGAGGGGAATACTTGGAGAGTAATGCCAGGGAAAAGATCTTGTGCCAAATTTCCTTTTAAAAGCAATGCTGGTGTAAATCCCAGCGAAGCATCAAAGTGACAATTTGGGGCTAAGAGGGATCCCCAAAGCAGCTCTTTTTCCCAGGCTGCCCTCAGAAGGCACAACCAGAGCCCCCAGAGCCTCTACAGAAAGGGTTAAGGCAAGCTTTCAGTCCCCTGGCTCAAACCGCCCAGCGAGCACTCCCTGCCCAAATTACAGCAGAGCACACATCCAACAGATGCCGTTCAGACAGGGGCTTTCCTTGCCCTGAGGTACAGTTCAGTTTGTCCATTCTACTGTGCAATTACAGAATCAATAAAACATCCCTTTGAAACTCCCTGGACTAGTGCCGACACGCAGACAGTAGTCAAGCTGACATTTTTTGCTGTTTCCGTTATTACCACCGTCAAGCCTTCTGAGAAGCAACACATCAAAACCCGGGCGCCGCAAAGCAAAGGAGGAAAAGCAAATGTAGAGCTGAGGTTTTTGTTCCTCCTGTCGCTCCCCAGGCGATCACACGGTGCAGGGCATACCTGCAAACAAAACCTGCTCAAAGCCAGCAGAACAGGCAATGGGAAACGCAGCGCTTCCGAAAAGCACGCGCGCCCCACCCTCCTCCTCTTCCAGCACATGAATATCCCTACTTGCCATTTTCCTGGGGAGAGGAGGGAATCTCCTCTGATTCAGATCACCTGGCCTAAACGGGGAAGCTGTGATTTGGGGATGAACTTATCAGAAAAGCAAACACCAAGTGTCCTGTTGCCTGTGTGCGCTCGTGAATGCGGCGCGAGATGTGGACTGTGTGTGGAAGTTGGGAGGTGGGGTTGAAATCTCGCCATCCATCTGTTTCTGAGCAGTGCCTGAAACACTGAAATAGAAATGGGAAGCTGCACAGTGCCAGGAGTGGAACCTGGGAAGAAAAAATGCAGGAGCAGGACAACAAAGGGGAGGATATTAAATTAGCATGCTCAGAATGATTCAAAGGACAGTTGGATGACCAAGGACAGGCCCAGCAGAGATGTATTCACTGTCCATGAAAATGCAACCTTTTCTCCTACAAGAATTAGCAAAATCTGCCCAAATAGAAGGAAAATGTAAAGCGAAAGGTCTTAGAAGTACTTTTTAAATTACCATCTTCAGCTGTTTATTTTCATGCTCACTACATAAATCACAAATGATTTTATCATTCATTTTTGAGCTTTAAAGCTGGTGTGTATGATCAGTATCCCACATACCTACATTTCCAGGGGGAAAAAAAATTGACAATTCCTCCAAAGTACTACTTGTGCACTTGATAAACCATAAAACTTGTTTCTGAGGCCAGAGCATTCCCTCAGTTCTCCTCCTCACCAGGCAGGGCATGGGAAGCAGAGCAAGAGACTCTCCCAAACAGACCTGCCATGACAGCCACTGATAAGGAAAGCCCACCCTCAGGATAATGAGCCTTTCCAATTTCACAGCAGATTCCTGAATCTCCCTTAAACACAGGCATTACAAACCATGCAAACCTCACACCCAGAAATAACCCATGTGTAAGAGTTTGTCAGTGGAAAAAAGGCAGCACAGGAGAATTGCAGGGATGCTCAGCACCAAGCCTCAGCAATGTACAACTCTTAAAAACCTTCAGCATTTATAAAGTTTCTTAAAACTGCCTTATTTGAATCAATCCTTGCCCCCTCAAAAATTATGTGCAGATTCAACTGTTCCCAAATAGTAATACAATCACCTCAAAGAGAGTGTTAATTCTGATGGCTCTTCACACATTGATGGCCCAGGCCTCCTGACAGAAGGAATGTGCTTGCAAGGCAGTGGTGGGGGTAAGGAGCTCTGCACCCATTTCCCAGACCTGAAAAAGGCAGGTTAAATAACCTCCCAGTGCCCTACAAAGCAGCTGCATAAAAACCACAATCCAACTCTCCCAAGTTCAAAGGTTAATTTATAAGATTATATTTCCTCCCAGAGGATGCTCACGTGTCTTCTATACCGACATAGGCCAAATAATAACTCATTTGGAGAGCAGCTTATTTTGAAGAGGTTTCACATTTAGTGATGAGCACTAAAGGAGGAGAGAGGGAGGATGTCTCACGTTCAGACTCTGTCTCAGGGTATATCATATCTTTTTGCCAGACCAGTTCTCTTTGTGGTATAAGATCACGGGTGTGTTAACTGTAAAAACTCCTTTTAAAGCTACCAAAGCTAAAGATAATAAGGTTGTGTCATCTGTACAAATACTCTGTACTGGAATGAGCATGCTGGTGCACCAGAGGAAGAGCTGGCTGAACACAAAACAGGCAGAGCAACAGAAACTGAGAAAGATCCTCGAGCCTGGCTTGTTAGGAGTGACCTAAAATGGCCCATTTTGACTCACTCCTCTCTACCTCCTCCATCAGAGGATTCAAAGGGAAACTGCAATTCAACCTTCGTGGCTGTAGCACGACTGCAACAAAACTATTTTTTGTCATGAAAGAAAAAACAAGTCGCGGGTGCCTGAATGCTGATAGATCACTTTTGCTTTAAGAGAACATCATGTCAATCAAAACTAAATTCCTTATGCTCATCACAGGAGCTTGCAACCAAGCAATACAAAAATCTCATTCGAGTTCAACCAGTAATGTGTTCAAAGGCTTCCCAATCTGCTCTGTCTCTGGCATCAGCAGCAGACAGAGAAGAGGCAGAAGAGATTGCAAAAAAAAAAAAAAAAATTAAACAAAAAAAATTTAAAAAAATTTCTTGCTGTGCAAAGTAGAAAGGCCTCTAAACCAAAATAAAAATAAGCATTAAAATGTGTGTGTTGGACTAAAAGAATACACAGCAGGCTGAAATGTGCTATATCTTCCTCACTGGTGAGGAAAGACCTCTATAACTCACCACGGGCTTTGATCACTCGTGAGCTATCAGCTATTTCTTTGCTGCTTGAGTAAATATAAGTCATTCACAGCTGAAACATAATTTCTCTCTCTTTCCCCTGCCACTATATGTTGTGTGCGAATATGTCTTGTATATAGGCACACTAACACAGCGTGCTGTTCAAATACACATCAGAGTTCACCAGATGGTGGGGATTGCCAGACACTCGTCGTTGCCATGAGCTCGGAGCCATGGTGTAACTCATGAATGATGTGTCTAAGCTGTAAGTGGGTTTTGCATAGCTACATTCCCCTCACCGACACAAAACTCGACATAAAACTCTGTTTTCTGATTATGTCCAACCTGCAACAGTTTAGAATTGTGAGAAGGCGTAAGGGAGTGTTTGGTATCACGTTGTTGGGTTTTTTTTTTTTCCTCCTCCCAGAGACACGGCTCTGAGGGAGCTATTTTCATCTGGGGGTTATGATTCACACCCGTACACGCAAAATTATACAGTTTAATAAAGCTGTGGCCACAGCCAGTGCCCATGTTTGGGCACAATCTAAAAAACCCAACCTCAGAAAAACAAAGGTGTTTTACCAAAAATAAGCAAGGTTTTAAGAGGCAATCATCTTAATTATGCATAGGAAAAATATATGAGATTGGAGTTTAAGTTTTGTGTACGGGCCTCAGCACGTATTTGGGCATTAAGATATTTGGGCAATAAATTATGTGAGCATAGTCTGGTAAGGATGTGAATGTGGGGTGAATTGGCAATTTCCTAGTCTTTAATTAATGATGGTGTTGAGAAGGAATGTGGCCTTCCTTCTAAATTAACAATGCTTTTTAATCAGCAAGTGAATCTGCCTATTTGAAGCAGAAGGTAGCTCTAGGCTTGCAAAAAAAGGAACAGAGGCTCCAAAAAAAAAAAAAAAAAAAAAGCTGGAAACCTGGCAATGCATACAGGGTCTTACCAGACCCTCTTTACTGCCTCCAGCAGAACCTGTATCTTATCCAAGGTCTCTAACAGCCAGTGGTGAAATAAAACCCAAGGGAAAAGAAGAAAGCTAAGAGCTAGGAAGAGTTTCCATCTGATTTGGAAGGATGGGAGATGGACAACTTATGTCTGCTGGGCAGAGCCAAGGCGAAACTGACCCAAAACCAGGCAGGTGCCAGGGCATATCTAACTCCAAGGTGAAAGGCCTGTGTCCTTTAGATATTTCCACCTAAAACATAACCATGGCATGCAGAGAGGTTGTGGATCTCCATCCAACATGAGGACACAGCATTAAACTAACAGGTAACCCAGTAAAGCATTGTGGAAAACAGTCCTTTTACTATTGCTTTCCTAATTTATTTCAACAAAACATATTCTGCCCATCTAGTTACTGAATATAATTCACCTTCCTTATTTTTAGCCCCTCACAGACTGAAGTCTGTTGAACAAAAGCGGTTTCTGTGCCATCAATGCTCAGGAGAGAAAGTTAATTTTAAAGATCAGGGATGTATTCTTACCTATGTATTAAATTTTAGAATGGCCTAATAGTTTAAAACATTAAGGAAAAAAAAAAAGTAAGAAAAAAGATTGTTACAAGCAGCATTTGTTATTCTAAGGTTTTAGTAAGGATTGGATGCCTCCAAGGGTTGGGGCTTCAGCTCCACTTAAGCACACAAGTTCCCTATCCAAAATTTCTTTGAACTAATAAAATCCCTGGAGGTTATCAGATTGGGCTGAATAGGGACTACGGTTTTCAACTCCTCCCCTTTTATCTGTAAATACCATGAGAGAAGCTCTCTAGCACCCGGAGTCAAATAGTTTCCTGTCTTGGCTGGGAACCACTTTAGCAAGCACTCGAGGCCATGAGCAGCAGTTGGGTGCAGGCTCTGGGCAGGAGGAGCTGTGTCAGTCACTGCCGGCTCACCCCAGCCCCGCTCCCAGGAGCGTGTTTCAGCACGACCTGCCTGGGTTAACTACAAACCCTGCACATTTCTGACTCCCAGACAACTCTCCGAGGCCACAGGGAACGCTGTCTCCCTTCTTGCAAGGCAGCATCGTCCCCTGATATGCCCCTAGCACTGCATCCCCTTAAATTCAAGGTGCGGGGTCAACCCTCACAGAGACAAAATTTCCATCCTTGCCAAACCATCCTCTCTTCCCCAGGAGCATCAGTGAGCACTGAAGAGCCCGAGCCCTCTGGATATTCAGTTCCCCTTGTCCAACAACAGACATCTCACCCCCAGCCACAGCCTATTCAGATGGAGGAAGAAAAGAGGGGATCAAAAAGTCCTCTGTCTGGCACAAACGTTCCTGCTGGGAGCTGAGCACACACTGAATAGCCTGTTCATGGTGTCTGTGCTAAAAGTAAGGACCTGGCTTTATTTCTTTGTTGATGTTGATATAACTTAAGAAGCTGAAATAGCTGAAACTGATAAATCTTGGGAATGGAAGGCTTGCACAGGGGGCAGAGGCATCCCACACACCCCGCACCATCCTTACTGTTATTTCCCACTCAAGGAGCAGAGCAGCACTTTATTCTTTCAAATGGACAGAATATATGGTGGTGGGGGAGCACAAGTGTACAAAGCAATAATGAAAAAACTATGTTGTGCTCCTGACTAGAGAGACTGGCAGTCTGAAAGGTACACATGTGTGACAGTAAAATAAAAATGTGAACTTTGTTTGGATAAGAAATCCAAGTTTAATTCAGGCTAGTTACTACTAGTAGCCTCAACCCCTCCCAAAAAATCAGATTTAATTCAATTAAAATGTCTTCCTGCAATTTTTTTTTCCTTTTTTTTTTTTTGAGGTGAATATTCTTGATTTTTTAAGGTACTTTTTAAACAACTCTTCCCTGGCTACTGAATGCTCCAAGGTCCTGTATCTCATGGCTTCACAGCCCACTGAGAATAGACAGCTCTTTCTTGCTAAGAAATTACTTACAATTTTTACACAATACCAAACCACAGCCATCCTATCACCTTTAAAAGAGATGATGTTTTCCTCCTTCTGAAGCATCTTAGCCTTTTTTGTTCAGCTAGACCAGCTATGAGCAGGCTCTTCCACACTGACATTTTCAGAGCTACTTAAGATGTTTTGATTACCCAAATTCAAACAGCTCTTCAAAAAAAAAAAAAAAAATTCTCTTTGGCAATTTTGCAAATCTCATCCTAAACCTTAACATATTTCTTCAACACGAGGCCCTCGTTAGCCTCCGAAACCGATGGCTTCCAAAAGCTGTGGATGCGTGGGAGTCCTTGATGCCCCGTGTCAACTCAGCCATCACCCGCAGCAAGAACCATTTCACAGGACTGCCAGGCAGCATCCCGCACCAAGAACAGCCCCACTCGTCTGCAGGTTCAGCCCCACGAGGTAACCAAGGGAGCCCAACCCCAAAAGGAGGCACAGCTCACACCCCCGAGGCACAGAACTGGGGAGAGGCTGAGGAAAGCCGGCACAGAGCCGGGGAAGGAGGCAGGCTGGCTCCAGCTCAGCTCCCTGGCACAATGGACCTTTGGGGAGGTGGATTCTCAGCTACCAGCCCTAACAACTTCATTACTTAATTAAATGTACTCGCAGAGCAATCCGTGCGGGAGCGCGGGCAGGCAGCAGCCCTGCTCCACAATGCAGCACATGTCCTGGCCATAAAGTTACCCAGGCAGTTGCTTCCTTGCCTGAATGCTGAACACAACCATGGCCTCTGGATGCAAATTACTGGCTTTTATAGGTTCCTAAAAACATTTCACCGTGTCTGCTGAACAATGTGGGAGTTGTAGAAAGGGCCCGATGATGGCAATGGTGTAATTAAAAGCTGTGAGTGGAAAAAAAAACCCATCAGGTTCCTTCTTCCAGACAGAAAAACTGGTAAAAATGTACTTCTTGGAAATAGTTTAAAAGAAAATGTCAAAGTAAATAAATAAAGAAACCCCCATATTCACCCCTCCCTGTAATCCCTCAAGTTTCCAATAGCTTCCCCGCTCAGTGCCCGTGAAGGAAGCCATATATGCTAGAGCACATCCCTAAGCCCTGTGCTCTATCTCAGAAAGAAATGAGATAGAGAAACTCTCCCTATCTAATCACCAGCCCTGTCTGGGACTAACAGAAGTTACTATCTCTGCCTGCCTGTCAGGAGCTGCACAAAACCCATCGGTGCTGGGCTGATATGGCAGCAAGAGGTGTGAGGGCTGTAGAACCATCCTGCAGCTTTGGGATGGGCACCCAACCCACACCAACACCCCTGGGAACAGCCTGATCCCAGCGAGCCAGACCCCTTCTCCTGTGCTGGGATGGCAGGAGGACTTCAGATAAACCCTGCCCATCTGGGTCCCTGGACCAGCACAATGTTTGCTATTTAGGGACATTCAGTTGTTTCATCTGCTGCAGGATTCAAGTCAATCTACTGTGAGGATAGGCACAGGTTGCCCAGAGAAGGTGTGGATGGCCATCTCTGGAAGTGTCCAAGACCAAGCTGGATGAGGCTTTGAGCAACCTGAGCTTGTGGAAGGTGACCCAGGAGGGTCTAAAACTAGATGGTCTTTAAGTTCCCTTCCAACCCAAATCATTCAGTGAGACCATGATTAGAGCAGAAAAAGAATGAGGGGAACCTCTCATCCAAATGCTGAACTATCCCAAACCTTCTGCAAACTGAATTCTCCATTAGCATTTATTTGATGCACTAAAATGTACAGAGGGGGATAACTCCTGCTGTTTCCTCCCTCTCAAAAAATATAAATTTACAGCCACATCAGCTGGCAGTGCTGCTGACATCCAAGTGGGTGGCCATCACTGGCAGCATGGGGACCCACCCAGCCCATTCCCAGTTTAAATGTGTAGGGCCAACACTGGGTTTTGAACACATCTGGGCAGGAGTTAGTCCCAAGCAGCCTCTGTGCCTAATACAGGAACTTCCTCCGACTGCACATTACAGCACTCTCCAAGTACAGGCATGCTGCTCTGTTTCTCCAAGCATTAGCTGTGGCCTCAAACAATCAAGAAGCTTTTTTTTTTTTAAACCCCCCCCTTCCTTTTTTTTTTTTTTTTTTTTTTTTGGAGAAATGATCAAACCGGGGGTGGGGACAGAACATCCTGCGTGAAACCGCATCCTGAACAAGCATCACCACGATTCACTGTAAATAAATACTCTCTCCTTGCAGCACTTCCGTCAACTGTCACTGCCTTGGCTCCAATCACCTTTCAAGTCCAAACAGGAAAGCAGAGAAAAGCGAGTGAGATGGCAGATATGAGGTTTAATTTGCTTTTCACTGCAGTTTTCATTGGTGGTGCGCTTCCAATTCGTCGGCATTGCCAGCTGCCTGGAATCACTCCTGGACCCAGTTTTTTCCTGTTAACCTTCATAATTGTATTATTATGGGCAAGCCCACAAACCGTGCTACAAAAAGCTGTAAAAAGTGCAGCTTCCACCCTTTATTAGATAAGCAGCCAGATCCAAACCCAGCTGCTGCAGACAGAAAGGCAACGCAGATTTACTGAACATGTTTCTTCACCTATGTTTTACATAATGCAAGATGTGCCTGCTAAAAAAATAAAGCTGACGGGGGGGTGGCAAAGGGATTACAGGAGGAAATAAGTTTGACCTCAATTTTCTTGAAAACTTGCAAAAACATATATATATAAATTTGGGGAGATCACAGACGTGAGCGGATGGCAGTGCCGGGCAGGAGAGCCAAGGCAGGAGCTCCCTCACTCCGTGCACGTGAGCTGGCTGAGGGGTGGGACTGCTGCACACCCCACAGGGTTTTGTACAAGCTCATGATGAGGAAGAAGAAGAAGAGGAGCTGCCTCTCGTGCGCACCCCCTCGTGGGCACCGAGGCTGGAGGGATGGGGCGACTGCACAAATGTGCTTGTCCAGGGGATGAAAACTGGAGGAAAACTCTCCTGAACCTCCATCAGACCAGAGCAGAGCGCAGCCCCCTCACCTTCAGGAGGGGAGCAAAGCCCTCCTGGCAGCCACATCCCCCCTGGGTGTGCCGGGATGGACGGGATCCCCTCCCCGCTGCACACGCACCCAACGAGCAATTTAATTAATAAAAGTAAAACTGAAGTATTACTTGTAGCAGCAAAGCATTATTAAAAGCTATAATGTCTCAAAGGTTCCTATGAAGTCATGTTCTTACAATTCACTCCAAAGAATTTAAAGACAAAATTACATGCTTGGTAATACTCCGGGGAGCACGCTTTTCTATGTGGCCCATTGTTTGTGTATGATGCATGGCTTTGAGAAAGTGGCATTGTTAAAGGGATCATAAATCACAAAGGGGAAGTTTGACTTTTTATTTTTTTTATTTTTATTTTAGAGAAATCTTATTCCAGACAGGGCTTTCCTCTGCTGTGGAATTTTCAGCTTATTTCAGCAAATGAACTGACATCAGACCAACATAGGCTGTGGGGGTCTCCAGCTGCTCAAATGAGCATCACCTTCTTCCCTAGAGTCTCTCCAGAGAAATAAGCATTCCACAGTCAGTATCTCAGGATTAGTATACCTGATTCCAAGGGAACGTTTATTTTTCTAAAGATAACTCTCCAAGATAAAATCTTGAATTTTAAAGAGCAGCACTAAAACTTCTGCACTGCCTTTTGCAAAGATTTCTTGGTGCGGTTTGCCACCTTACACTTCTTCAAATGATCTCTGGCTTTAGTGTGGTTATTTATTTTTAGGCATATTAGTTCTGAATTTGGAGACCAGTGGGCTCTGTGTTCTTCAACAGCAAGCAGCAAATGCCGAATCACTTACTACCCACAGGCACCCACCCCAACCTTCTCTGTGCACATGAATTAGCCAGTAGCCTCCTCCCAGAGCAACCACAATGAAGTTACAGCTCTGATAAGGCTGATGTGCTGCACCTCTCACTGGAGCTGAAAATGCAGAACAGTCTCCATGGCACTGCCCAGCCTCAGCTCAAACTCCAGCAACCAACCAAAAACCAACCCAGATGAAAACCAGCAAAATTCAAGGGTGTCACCATAAGCCTGTCCCAATATTTAGCAGTAACTCCCTGCTATGAACAAACCACACAAAGCAATTTGCAAGGGAAGAACCAACACATTCAAGAATGAATCAACAGGGATCAGCCAAGCCAGAAAGGCAGGAGTGTCTCTAAGCTCCAGAAGCCCAACCAGGCACCACTGGAGGGTGGTTTTCACACACACATACACAAGAATTTACCAAAGCACCTGCTTCTTTAAGGGGGTACCCCAGGGCATAAAGTAAGCAGGCATCTTCCTCCCCAGGGGCCAGATCCCAAAACACAGAGCACGTGGGTTCACCCCCTGATCAAGTGAAATTCCTCTGTCACACCATCTCTTATGGCCTGCTCCATGTGTCTGTAATTTGTGTTCTGTGTAGGTATTTCACATGCCCATTCACATGCAGAGGAAAACCTCCAGCAGCATTCCTTCCTACTGTGAAGAAATATTAAACTTTTCAAAGCAAATCTTAAATACTGGCTGTTACCTTTATGGATGCACCAATACTTCCAGCAGTGCAAGATTTCCAGCTACAAATCATCTCTATAAATCACATTTCCCTGGGAATCAGTGCTACATCTCTGCATCCTACTGTCCATACAGCTCCTGTACCACACACAACGAGCCCTCCTATCCCATATTTAACTATTTTCCTGGATGTTTTCCTGTTGCAGCACACAAGAAGTACAAAGTATTTGGGTTTTTTCAAACTTAGTCACCAGACAGTACCAGGTTAATCTAAATGGCCTTTACTCCTGGCTGGCATAAATCAGCACAGCTACAGCAAGTGCTGAAGAATTAAGGAACTGTGTCAGTTTATGCCAGCTAAAAATCTGACCCCATTCATCTGATTTGCCTCGAGACAGTCACTACAGTCAGAATGCAAGAATAAATTAGCATGGATTAAACCTAGGAAAACCTGCTGAGGAAACTTTGAACTGTGTTCAAATATACAGAACTGGAGTTAAAATGCACAATTAGGAGTGAAGTTAAGTCATGTGACCTAAATGCCATTAAGCAATAGGATCAGTCCACTACTAGTTATCCCTAAATATAAGAGAAAAAAACCCAACCTTCCTATTTAAGGACCAACTGCTCACAAATTTACAATGGTTGACTCAAGAAACACATGGCACCTTCCTCTGCCAAAACATCTCCCTCCTTCAGGAGAGCTGACTTCATCCAGCACTGGTGGAAGGTCTCTGTCTGCATTATTCTTATAGTATTGACTATTCAGCTGCCAACACTACATGAAGGAACTATTTATGCTCCATAAAAGGCTTGGATGTAGTCTGGAACACAGGCAGAAATGAGAGCGCTAAATCAAGCTAATTATTTTGAGACCTTCCAACTAGAAACATTATTACAATAAAATCCACGTGTTTCTCTACTTGTGCACCTTGCTAAGGATTTCTACTCTGTGTGCTCAAAAAGGTCATCATATGGAAACAATTACAGCACACAAGCTTAAACTGACTTCTACCAATGCAAGGACCCTTGACCCATCTTTATGGGCGTTTTAAATAATTTATGTGCAACTTGAATGCAATCTGCTCTACTTGACATCTCTGACCCAGAGCATATCGAGGTTTATGTTGGGTTTCTTTAACACTGAGACCCTGTCAAGGGAAGATGTGATCTATGCTGTTACAACAGGAGCTCTCCTGCACCAGCCACTGAAGCAGGGCTCCACCAATCCCCACTGCTGCCCCTCTGCCAAAGTGTTCTGGCCAAAAAAAAAATGCTTATTTTTCTCTTCCTTAAGGTTTCCTGTAGGCAAGCTCTCTCTTTTCCTACCTTTACTGAAGGATGTCCAGAGAAGGACCAGAAAGAACTGGTGGAAAGGGGAGAGCTTCACCACAGCCTAAACCGGAGCATGGCCACAGCTCCCATGGAAGAAAGAGTTCACTGCAAGGGACACGGCCCTGCTGCTCCTGGAAGGGAACACACGTTTTGAGGAAAGGCTAAAAAAAACCTTAATACTCGCTCTATGTGGGAGAACTGATTAGCCAAAAATACTCTCTGGGAGCTCATGGAACTCAGTGCCATGTCCTCTGCAAAGGAGATGGGAAGAGCCAAGCCCCTGGGGAGAGCAGTAAATCCCTGCAGGAGCAGGCAGGGAGGGCAGAAAGCAGTGGGGAGGACACAACGCACAGGGGAAGGGGCCTGAGCCCCTCTGCTTCCACAGCTGATGGGCTGAGGCCACCCCAGAAGGGATCTCAGTCCCACCTCACCTGGCACAAGCCCCCAGACTCGGATGGATCCTCTTGGAAAGGAGCTGAGGGGCGACCACAGGAATCCTGCATGTGTGATTTCAGTATTTGAGGCCAATGAGTGAGGAGGCATTCTGAAACATGGAATGGTCTGGTTGGAAGGGACCTTGAAGACCACCATGTCCAGCCCCCCTGTCACAGGCAGCTCACCCTCCACTTGGGACTCCCTGCCTTCATCTTCAGAGGGTTCTCACTGGTAACCACAAACTAATCCATCCCAAGCATGAGCCTGATTGAAATCAGTGATTTGAATCACTGATTCTAATCATGGTTTATATCAAAAAGCAGGAAACATGATTTAAATCACTGATTTCAATCTTGTTTTGCATTTGTACTTTTATATTTGTTTTCCCAAAGAAGCATCAATTCTAATTGGTTAGCAACTTAATAAAATAAGGCCTTTTCATTACTTTAATTTTTCTGTCTGCTAAAGATGATAACAGGTTATTTTCACATCCATTTGCATCCCTAAGTTTTAGGCTATGACTGTGTTAGAAATCATGACAGTTTTTATTATTTGGCAATTTTAGGATTCATATCGATCTTCATTTGGTTGAAAAATAAAACTGAAAGAAAATGAAAATAACATTTTTATTTATTAAATGAAGATTGTTTAAATATGCTGGATACATAATGAGTTTATTCATTTATGCATGTAAAACATTTACCGAACATGATCTGTTGTAAGAAAATGGAATATATTACAATTACAGCAGTATTAGATCTCAATCTTCCACACCTTTATTTTATTTCTAGACTGGAAAAGGAGAGCATGGTCTCCTTTTCACAGTTTTTACTGAATCATCAAAGGAATTACTGAAACTAATCATTCAGCCCTATCTCAATGAACACTGAAACCAAACTTAGTCTACAGAAGGTCATCTAAGCTTATCAATATTCACATACTCTAACAACTCAAAGAGCCAACTTCAGCTAGGTCATTGGGCTTTTTTTTAAAAAATGCAACCAAGGAATTTTATTTTTATTTTGTATTTAATAATTTATGAACACAAAATGTTTCAAATTTTAGTATAATCTAAAAATAGTATTTTTAAATATTTTAAAAATTAAATGTCATAGAATTTAAATAAAAGTATTATTTTAAAACTGTCTAAAGCTAAACCATTTTGTCTGCCTATTTAACCTGCACTTCTAAATGACTTAAAAATGTCTAAATATTAAGCAGGTCATAACCAGTACAGTCAATAAAATTAAAAAAAAAACACCTACCAAAACAGAAAACAAAACAAAAGAAGCAGCTCACTTTTCTTTAACTTGAGATATTCAAATTCAGGAGGTATTAAAATAAAAAAAAAAGAAAAAGAAAAAAGAGCTGGTTTATGATCCTGGGTTCAAAGTTCTTGGTTCTCTGCTACCTGGTGACTCTGTAGATATTTTGACTTTGCTGCATGAGGTGATGGAACACCCCCAGCCCTCACAGCCAGGATAGCCATACACCCTGAAACCAACTCCCTGCATTACAGTCTGCTGCAAAACCCTATTTAAGGGGGAAAAAAAAAAAAGAAAGGGGGGGGGAAAAAAAGCAGCCAGAGGGGGGAAGTGAGGGGGAGGAAGAAAAGAAAAGTCGCTCTATTGAGTACAGCATCTCTACCACACATAATTCAAGGACTATAGCCAGTATGAGTTGGGGGGTAGCGGGGAGAAGGGAGCTTTTTTTATCCTTTTCCTTCAAAGAAACACATCAGAAATAAACTGCTATTCATTTAGGTAAATCCCCATCACATTTACTTTCAGCAAACCTAAATAATAATACAAAATAACCCAAAATGCCATGAAGGAACGATATATATAACATGTGGTAAATAAAAGTTTAACAAATCCCTGGAGAGTTACCACCAGTACTGAATGTGGCATTTCTTTCCTAAAGAATTTACAAATCCACGCTCACAACAGAGGATTTCAAAAATAATAATTACAATCTGAACGGTAACAACAATTTGGGTGTTTCTTTTGGACTTAAAATAAAAACAATTACATATAAATACTACCTAAACATACATACCATCTCAATCAGGAGGGACTGAAATGGAAGAACACACAGCTTACAGGCAACTAGTTCTGAAAATATAAATGTATGCTGTTCTTTAAATACAATTTTGTAAGTTTAGGTTTTATGGCAATTTGAGATCCCATTTTGACAGTCTTGTATGCACCACACACCACCTCCCTATAAAAAACACAGACAGAAAGGTATTCGTGTTCTTGGTTAAGGCAAGATTAACACAACAACCCCTTTTCCAAAAAAAAAAAAAAGGCAATTTAAAACAGAAAAAAGGTCTTGCAATAAGAAGGCTGTTTTACTGTTTATGTTACAATTCTAAGTGACTGGATGTAGCATAAAGCTATGATTATTTTCCTGTGGTCATATTCTATGTGGTTTAGAGTATGTTTAGGGAAAACGTTAACTGAGACACGGGGCTGTAAACAGACCCAGAATTTGGGCACAGAAATGCACCCCCTCGTGCTGACCCACATCCAACCTGTGTGAGACTTTATTTATTGTTCAGAGTTCACTGCAAAGGAGTGAAGCTGTCTCTAATGCCACACAAATTTGGCTATCAGCTGTCCTATGCAAATTTGTCTCTAATTACATATGCATTACTGAGCTATGAAATAAGTCAGTGTGTTGTGGTATGTGAATACACATCCCGCTCTTGTTTTTGAGCATAATAGTTTTCAGTGTCTGCAGAGTGTTCATATCCTGTGGACTTGTCTTTTTTTTTTCCCTTTTCCTTTCTATCCTGCGGACTTCTCCTCCCCCACATCTTTTTTTTAATGAGACACCTTTTTTCCTAATAAAAAAATAAATTAAGATAGAATTCGTTTTTTAAACCTATTCTTAAAAGAATATGAATTCCAGTCAGACAGATGAAGCAAAAACCAAGGACTGTTTTTTTTTATTTTGTGTAATGAATTAGCTTTTAAAAAGCTTGAACAATAAACAAACAACTACCAAAAACATTTTTGTGAGCTAATTATGTACTAAGCAAGAAGTAATTTTATCCCTATACCCACATTTTATGTTTTGGGCACTTCTATTTCATGTCCCTTGACACCTTCTCCAATAATCCATCTACTTTATATTGGAAAGCCTCACATGAATAAAACTTTATGGCACTACAGGCATTTAGCCTTCCACTGACATTCCTGGCCTGTTCAATTCTGCAATTCAATCAAAATCAAATCTCAAAATCCTCTTGTCAGCCAGCGCTGCTTTCATATGCCTGAGCCCTGTGTAAGGATAACTGCATCCAATCTTTCCCCCAAGCAGTGCTTATATTGTTTTATTACAGTTCAATGAGTGGAGTTCAAAATTACATGCAGCTGCCTACTACTGTGGTCTGTCTGTGCTACGCATGGACACAAGTATTGCCCACCAGGCTTGAAATCATTCACTTACTGGTCTGGCAAGAGACACTGCGAGCACTTCACTGTGTGGAGGAACATCCTGCCTGCTAGATCTAAAGAGGGTGATGTTAGCAGATCAGTCCCTTTATAAAGGGATTGTGAAAGCCCTACGAAATGCAACTCAAACGTGCTCGATGTTAAGCATGTGGCTACTGCACATAAAAGCAAAGATAAACCTCAACATGCACTACTCATTCGTGGAAAGCTTGTGAGGGAAGATAAAGGACAGGGGAATAAAAGGCATCTCACTGAGTTTTATATGTGTTTTAAATGACAAAGCTTCATTTAGACAATTTTATCTTTTCCTTTCCCCCCTCCCCAATCTTCACACTGAAGCAAAAGGATAAAACAAAGCTAATTAAATACTATTTAATCAGATGAACAATGCAGCTACTTCAGTTCAAATTGCTTAAAAACTCCTGCAGCACTAGCTCCCATACAGACTGGCTGCAGGGAGAGAGCATCAAAACTGGGCAGGAATTCCACCCCACACTCGCTGGGGGCTGGAGGTAAAGAGTGCCAAGAGATTGCCTCCTGTGCTATGACCAGGGCTGGGAAACAGCAACAGCCATGAGCTGCTGGAAAAGGGCTCATCCACAGGCTGCCCAGCCAGGTACCAGCACAACCCCCCCACATCCAGCAGCAGCATCCTCTCAGCACACAGGGAATTCCACCAACACTCCTACAGGTTAACCTGTGGCCCATCACATTAACATTTAGTGATCATTTTTACTCAGCTTTCCGTCAGCATTTCACGGTATTACAACAGTGACCAAAATGAAAAAAAAAAAAAAAGAAAAGAATAAAAGCCTTGTATCAAAGGCTATTCATCAAATATTGTACTGTGACTAAATTCTGTAAGAGTAGCAAGTGAGAAAACAGAGGCAACACATTGTTAGACATCCTGCCGAGAAAAAGCTCTCTCAGAGATGAACCCCATTACCTTCCAGCACACAGGTCTGAGAACCAAGCTAACCACACAACAAACCACCAACCTATGACAGCAGCACTAAACTGCTCGTCCACGAATCATGGCTTCATTTCTTTTTTAAAAACAACAGAGAGAGGTGGAAAAAAAGCCCTCTCAGCTGCTGTGCAACTGCTCACGTGCTGGTTATGTAGAACCAAACCCAGTCGTAAGGCTGGACAGCTTTTGGGCTTTTCACTGCCTTCAATCAAGAGTAGGGTGGATGACTGTGTGCACATCATACATGTGCCTGTTAATCTGTTTCTACATCTCTTTGTACAAAGCCTGGACAGGGAAATCTGGAAATGTGACAGCAGTGACCGATCCTGGAGCCACCGACTGTGACACTCCAGGACAGAGGCACAGCCCCCAGCTCAGGCACTGGGATACAGCCCACACAATCCAGCTGCAAGATCCCACCCCACATGGGTTTGTGGCCAGGCAGTCACATCTCCTTCACGTCTAGCTATGGTACAATGACAGATTTGGGAACACTTGTACCAAATCTCGGAGTGCTATGATCACAGCCATTTCAGTCATCTCCTTCCCATCTGAAACCACCAACAGCACCTTCCTGTACAAGACTAAAGTTTCTCTGGTAGAGATGGACTGGATTACGGAGCACTAAAGCCCTGGGGGAGTTCCTGCACAGCTCCCCACAGCAGCCCTGTCCCCACACGCCTCACATACTCAGGGCCAACACGGAAAACCCTCAGAGGAAACACAACTTCCCTTTGTTAAAGCAACTGAGGGCAATGAGGGTGAGGGAAGGAGTTATAAGCCCTCCATCAGCCTGCAGATCAGGCTTTGCAGCTCCACACATGGCTGAAACTTTCGTTTTGGGGTGTTCTGCAGCCTGAGTCACAAATCCCCTGGGTGCTGCACATGTGCCATGACAGCACATCTCCACCACCCCCAGGACAGGGGAACCTGTGCCCTCCCAGGGACCAAACTTGGCCAGCAAAGTGCTAACAAAACATCAGCAGAGGTACCCTGCTCAGAGAGAGAGGATCTGGTCCCTGTCAATGCGCGATGACATATCAACATTACAGAATCCAAAACTGGAGGCAAACCACTTGGGCGTGCACTGGGGCTAAGGAGGGGAAAAACCGTCTCGCTCCACATGCACGCTTGTAGGAAGTGACAAAGCATCACGTCTGCCTGCCACCCGAAACACATTTAGCAGCCTATAGATAGCAACCCAACGAGACAGATCCGGCACAGGAGCCCTGGGTGACTCTGCACCTGTGGCTCTGCCGTGGATCCAAAGGGACCAGAGGCAAACCGGGAGCTGCAGCTCCCACCCGCCTCCTTTATCACCACCATCACAGTATTTACTGTAACACATGTGACTTAGTGAAGCCCCAGATTAATTAAATGAACTCCTCCATTAATCAATCAATCAATCCAGCACAGAGCAGTTGAAATATTGAATTACTTAAGAGCAGCATCTTTATATAGGACTTTTAAAGGTCTGCTCTGGAGGACCTTATCCCCAGTAATTAAATTCAGCCTCACAAGCAGAGGAGCATAAGAAACCCAGAGGAGGCCCTGGGGTTGCAAGAGCAGGAGCATGGGCACGTTCCTGGGTGGGAGGGAAACACCAGCTCCTGCCTTGGAAAACTGCCCCATCCCAAGGGGTCAGTGAGCTGCTCCCAAAACAAACATTCCTCTGAACCTCCCCACACACTGACAGTGAGGGCTTCTCCTTCTTCCATCAGGATCACTAATCAATTCAGTCAGAAAACCAAGATCAGCATTGCCCAATCCTAAGGAACAGCTCACTTCCAGCTGGCAGAGCAGGAACAGGGGTGAGGAGGAGAGCAGAGCCATGTGCTGGTACTCTGGGAATACCTGAATGCATACATAATAGTTGCAAAACCTGTAAAGTCAGTAAAGGTTATCTAATTTTATATATGGTGAAATTTAGGCAGAGAGAGTTGAAACACGTTGTTCTGAGATGTGCAGAGCACCGGCGAGAATGTCAGTAATAGGAACACCAATCTCCCATCATCCTGAAAGCCAGGCACACAAACTGCTAATACGATCAATTTTGTCATCTGTGGGTCCACTTGAACCACTGTATTTGGACATCAAAATAGGAGGAATGAATTCTACACTTTTTTCCCATCTTCATTTCAGTCTGGATGAGACTGGTGTAGCTATGGTTATAAATGGGGGAAAGGACAACAGGGGGAGAAAAAAAAAAAAACCCAGCCTATGCATATAATCATTCCAATTACTGAAAAATCCCCATCATTGGAAACTTCTCTTATAGCATGCAAACTGCTGTTTCCCTTAGGCAACAAAAAATTAAGTTTCACAAGGCTCCCCCTCAAAAAACAGACCTATAACATCTAGGCAAAAATAACTAATCCTGGTATGTCTTCCCCACCCCCAGCAAATATAAATATTTTAGCTATTTCAGCTGCAAGAGTCTGATTTAAGTGGCTATAACTTCTTTTGTGTGTGCTCTTCTGCCTCCAGCCCTTCCCACCACCACCAGTTATCCTGCCCTGAACAGGGATCTCAGGATGCACACAGACTGCCCTGACTGCTTCTCCCAAAGAGAACAGAGTAACAGCCTTGAGATCTTGGGACAAGATACAGGACCCAGAATCAAATAAAAATGCAGCAGTATGAACACATACTTCACTGCTCAACAGTCACTATTTTTTTTTGGCAAAGACAATACCAAAAAAATAGAAAAGGCTTATTACAAGCCCTAAATGTAGGATGGCACAGCATGTTAACATATTGCTGTACATCCTTTATAGAATTGCCTCCAAAGCTATATTAAAATAACGTTAAGGTTGCAAAAACTAAGCAACAAAGTTGGCAACATCAACGTGCAATCCCGATTTACACCTTTGAAATGAGTATTACAATCAAGTCTTCACTTACACAATCTTATTTTTTTTTCTGTGGGACTCCCATCTAATGCACAGCTATTAAACGTTGCTTTTCTCCTTATAAAACCTCTACTCACAGTGGCACACACTACTTATTCAGCACATGCTATGCAAATCCAAAATGAATACAGAATTACCAAACTCCTGACCATGTCTCTAGTTCTCTCATTAGCGTAGCAGAAGGTTAAGAAAAACCTTCTTACCTTCACTTGCAAAGATGTTTGATGGCATCACAACCACCTCAAGGCTGGGAAACCAAGACAAAGCAAAAGGGAGGCTCTTGGTGGCTGCTAGTTTGAGTTACCCAGACTTGAGGCACCAATCTGAGCCCACCCTGACTCACAGTCTTTATGGATCCTAACAGCCCCATGTGCTGCAGACAACCCCAAATGGCCTCATTTGTGCCTGCCAAGCCCAGATCACTTCTGCAAATTTGCCCCAGCTGTCTCTTGGTGGGCATGCAGAAATGAGGAACAGGGAACCATGTGGTAAATTTGGAGTAACCCAAATTTGATTTTGGATGATGTGCCAAAGACCAAAGCAAGGTCTTTGGGAAGAAAAAAAAATCAACAAAATAAACCCCCAAAACTACATGAACATGTCAGAGCTTCACAGGTTTAACAGCCCAGAGGCATAAGGCCTGTGCCACCTTAACTCTGTTGTTTCCCATATCTCAGGTGCCAGACTATGCCATCTTGAAGGTTGTTTTCACACACACCTGTTTTTAATCCATATAATTTCTTTAGAATTTTTTACTCTGTCTTTAAGAAGTGAGAATTGACAGAGAAGCAAGAAGCAGATACCACCAGAGTGGCCAGTGAGAGGCACACCACCAGTCACCACCACCAGAACTAAAAGCATAACCAGACACTGCTGGGAGGAACTGGGAGCTGCTGCTGGCAGGGCAGGGCAGGGCAGGGCAGGGCAGGGTGGAGGCATCAACCCCTCCTTCTGAGCATCACTCCAACAGTGTGAGGTCCCCACAAGGAGCACTCCAATATCCTCAAACAACTTGAATTGCCTTGACAATGTGGCTCCAAAGCAGTGTGAGAAACCAGGAGCTCCCACTGCTTCTCAGGGTACCCACTTGCCCCTGACACCTTGAGGCCATGGAACCCTACATGGCACCACAGGAGGAGGATGCTGAGGCACTGTGGGACTCGTCCTCCCCCAAGGCACCTGGGCAACTCCTGCACAGAGACACTGCAGCTCCGTTAAAAATACACACACACACATGCACCCATACATTAAAAAAGAACAATTCTTTATATGGCAATGAGCTGTGCTGTCATTCCTGTCCATTATGCACCCCTTTGGGTTTGCCTGGGCAGCTGAAGAGACTTGGTGAGGTCAGTGGGTGCTTTCATAAGACTTGCCACACTCCCAGCAGCTTAATTTCTGGCCCTGTATATGTTTGAGGAAGTCACAGGTGCTGTTCAGAAGTGGCAAATCTCAGTTTTGTTCAATACTCACATGGTATTATATGCTGGGGAAGGGGCTGCACTAATACACAGAAACTGCCAAGTATCACATTTTTCCCCTGATCTATGGCATTCTCCATCCTCCCCAGTAATTTGCACTTTCTTCTCTTTCAAAGACTCCCATAAAAGCCATTTACAGTCCATACAGTCTTATTAGCACCTGGTGTATGTTCTCTTCTCAAAGTGCGTGTTTACTTTGACTTCCCCCTCACAGAAACAACAGGAGACTGTTGCCATTTTATATCACAGACTCTCAGAGTCCAGACCATTCCCAAGCACAGGTTAATAAAACAAAAATGAAATTTAAATAAATCAGCAAAAAGCCAGTTGAGAAAAGCTTGCCCTGCAGTTGCTGTGACTAAAGAGAACAGCGAAAGCCAAAAGGAAGGAGTTAACCTTTGTGGGAACAGCATCAAACACTCGCTGCTGCTTCAGTGATCGCTGCACCGGGGCTGGCTGCAGCAAACTGCATCCCTTGGTACAGCAAGAGCATCACCTACACACTCACAATTCCCCAAGGGTCACAGCTAAAGCCCTGCCCTTTCAGTGTGGGGAACAACCAGCATCAGGTACAGAAGAAAATCTGGTGGATTGAACAGGAAACTACCAAGAACTATTTCTGAAATGTAAATGAGACTCTGCTACTTTCATTTCATTCTTGCCGTAGCACTGTGCTGAGATGAAGTTTCCATCTGTGATTTTCAGGACAGGATATCAGCCATTTCAGATGGCATCCGTCGGAAGACAGAGAGAAGCATTACTCACAATTTTTTGTTTTATAAAACTATTTTAACTCAATTTGGTCTTTGCCGGGACAGAGCTTATGGGGGATTAATTCAGTGCTTTGAGGAACAACCTCCCAGCGAATACGCAGCTTTACCCCCCCACCATCCCTTTTAAAAATTATTCTTTTTTGAGAACAACTTGTCTAAAGTTACAAACGGAAATGGACATAATATTTTAAAAGACAGTTTTGATAAGGCCGTGCTAAATACTGATCTTTTATTCCTACTTTGACTTCAACAAGTTAAACAGTTCGTGGTATCAAACCTCAAGGTTTTGAACACAAAAAAATGTTTTCCCATCTCTCACTGAAATTCAAGGACTCTTGGACTACCTGTGAAATTTAGTGTCCATATGCAGGAGACAGCACATCCAGCAAAATTATTTCAAACACTTGTTGTTTCTTTATTCACAACATTTTCACCATCAGTCGCACAAATTTATCAGCAAAAAATTCTGAAGTCAATGATGATGCAATTAAGGCTTTGATTACACGATGACAGCAAATCGATTTTAAAGCAGATTATATCAACAGTTGGGCAAAAGGAGAGGCAGACATTATGGAAATCAGACCTTTTAATATCTTTAAGATTCCATAACCCCAGAGAGCATCTTTAATTCACCCTCTTTTATTCCAGATGGTCTCATAAAAAAACCCCTAAGTTATCACATTCTGGTAGCCCATGCTAACACACTTCCTATGACATGATGCTAATACGTGTTAAAAACCAACATTAAAAAAAAAAAAAAAATTAAAAAATCTGAATTGCAGCTATTTCCCCACCAAGGTGACATTTGCAACCACGTACATTTTTTAAAGACCCCCAGGATACAACACATCACTTACTTCCAGCGGGCAGGCATGGCAGTGCCTGGTGAAGGCACGCTGAGTTACACATAAGTATTTAAGAGCAGGATTTGGCTTCAGACTCCGCATGAAGGCAGGAATAGGGAACTATTGTGCTGCCTGTTTTCTCACAGCAGATCCCAACTAGCTTTGGCTATGGATCCAGCACCGCCAGCCAATTTCAAGGATAAAAAAAAAAGAGCCTCCGACCCTTTCCTTTCTCTCCCTTTTTGTAATCTCTTGCAGGCACAGCGGCTCCAGCAAGCAGCTCCCCTACCAGCCCAATATTTACACTAAACCACTAAAGGACTTTCTATTATAATGCTATCTCATTGATACAAGATTACTCCTGAACCACATCAAACCCCGTAACACTGTGAAAGGCACAAACGCCGTCTCAAGAAAGAGGCGCAGAGTGGATTATTTTAGTCTCGTTATTTCAACGGCACTTTTTAGATTTATGTAAAAAGTAATGCAATGCTACAGTAAGTGTTTCTCCCCTGGGGGCAACTGAGTGTCTATATGGATTAAATGTACACGCGTAAACACTTGCGATAGCTAATTATGTTCCTGAAAGTACCCAATTCCTCCCATCTCTTAATCCTACAAAATAAAAACACTTCAAAAAATTTTTTTCAGATAATCATCAATTTTATCTACTGTCTTTGAAACTCTACAGAGATTTTTCACCTGAGAATCAAAAAGTGTTAAAACTCCTGGCTCTTTTAACTCTTTTTTACAAAAGCTGCATGGATGTAAAAACCCCAACAGAACACAGCACTTGCCGTCTCCTCTGGTTGCACAGAACATGAAAGAGTAACCAGACATTTTTATTCAAATGAAATTATACAAATTTTTTTTATCTTTTTTTTTTTTCCTTCAGCATGCAAAAAACCCCACCCTATAGAGAACACAAGCTTAAAGCAATCTTTTCCAATGGACCATTTTACTTATTCTACAATTTCTTACCCAAATTACACAGGTATAATTATTTTGACACTGTAATGAAAAGAAAATGGGATTTGGGCACTGTGGGTTTATCTAATAACACTATTTCTTGCCAGACTTCACAGCACTGACAATCACAAAGAGCCCTGTCCATTCCAATAGGAAATATTTGATTTTACTGTAGGAACATTATTTATTTTCACCAAGTTGCTATTATCAGAAAGGATATGATAGCTGAATAATAAAAATGAAATCAAGAAATTCTGGTGTTTCAAGGCTTTATTTTTTTCTGCTCTCACTTTTGACATTTTCTTCCCCTGGAGAGACAAGATAAAGTGCTGTCATAAATGGGTGACTTTTCTTGTCAAATGACAGATTTGATTCTCCATGGCAACCACAAATCAAGGTGCTAGTCTGAATTAAAGCTTCTCTTAAAAGGCGTCTTTATGTTTATAAAATGAATTTAAATTAAATGGGTATTAGGTACAGTTTTTTACCTCCATTTATTTATTGACTAAGGAGCTCTGTGCTGCGTGGAGCATATTTGCATTTTAAGGAAAGACAACATATTGTACTGGCAGATGCACAAACAAAGCAAGTTACAAGGTCATGCTACATATACTAGTTTACAGTACTATGAATGGTATACAGATGGACAGCAAGCAGTTAAGAGGTACTTAAATACTGGAAAAAGCACAAAAATTACCTAGAGAGTAACAGATGAAGGAAATCTCTCCTCATTTCATAACACTGCTTTCTTCCACACACAGTTAATAGAGAGTCATGTAATTGTCACAAACAGAATGCCAAAAGGGAAAAAAAAATGTAAAAAATCAGATGCTTCCTCCTGTGCCCTTATGCAATCTTACTATAGAGCATGATACGCTCTTACAAATGGTTGTTACCATGACTTTCAAATACCCGAATTTATCCCAGATTTCTAACTTCAACTGCTCTAAAAATTCACTTTCTTGAGGTCACAACACATCTGAATTTCTTTATTCAGAAGATGAGTCAGTGGAGCCTCCTAGTTCCACAATTAACCTCCCTTATTACCTCTTTTTTTTAAAAAAAAAGAAAACCTGAAACCCAGAGAACCTAAATTGCACTGTAATACTCTCCTCATTCCATTTCCCCAACGAAATGGGAAAATCTTTGCACAGACGTGAGACTTGAATTTTAACATATAGGTAAAGTCAAATATGTATTTTTACAGACAAATAAATACTTTCAAAAATGCAGAGAGCATTATTAAAAAAAATCAGAATACTGCAGGTTTGTCAGCCAATTCTCTCGGTTACCAGAGTCAAGTGGCTCCATATTCACTGCCCTTGTAAGCTCTGCCAAATTTGATTTTAAGCTTCCTGAAGTTAAAGAAGGTTTATACAGTATTAACACGAGATCTTCTCACACATTTCTCAAGTTATTACACAGCCTTTTATCCAAAATCACAATTTTAAGCGGCACAGGAAGGCTTCGGTTCAGCTCTGCAGGCAGAGATGGACAGAGGATGTCTTCATCCCGCCGCCGGGATTTCTGCTCCGCTTCCCCGACGATTCTTCCCAAAAAGGTGCAATAAAAGCGAGCCACAAACTTGGAAAATCTCTTTACACCCCGGGTCTGTGCAGGATTTACCCCCTGCACCCAGCAGCCTGGGGATAGCCCCTACCTTGCTGCTATAGGGCAGCTCAGACACAGATTTTGGGGTCCTGAGCCTGGACCCATTCCCCAAATTGTTGGCACCTGTGTGTAACCCAGAAATGTCCCAGTCTCGTATTGACAGCTTTTCAACCCAAATATCCCATCTTAGGAGTTAGGGAGGAATAGCAGTCAGGCCTCTCTGAACCAGCGCATAAACACTGGCTACATAAAAATCAAAGGACACTTTGCTAATGTACTACTGTATAAGTAACAGCCTCATTAAAATATGACTAATCTGTAGCAGAAATATGCATTTTATGGGGTAAGCAATTGAATTTCTTACATTTTTATAGTGAGAAAAGAAAAAGAAAATGAGTCTACCTATTTCACTCATACTGTAACCTGATCACAATGTTTATACATGCCCATCACAGTGCTATATAAATTAAGTCCCAAGAAAGGGTTTGAGAAAATAAAATATGGTTAACTTCAAACAACACCTCCAGCTCAACTCCTGAAAATCCTTGGCACTTCTTGCTAGGCACTTCTGGACATTCTTGAGGTTAAGAGCCTGTCTCCTCGAGGTCTAAATACTGAACTTTTAGGGAAAATTTCCCAAATTACCACCATGCAGAGGGATAAATGCACATGGAACAAATTTTGCAGGCTGTTACACAAGCTGGATGCTGTGTGGTAGGTACTGGAGTGCTATCTGCTAATTAAGGGGATGGAGAGTGATGTCCACACCTCCTGTCTCCATCAGCAGCATCAAGGTGAAGCAAACCTGGTTAAGGTTGCTGGTCTGCTGTGTATCTGCAAAAAACTGGGTGGTTTCCTGGGCTCTTAAAGGCAGCTGACAGCATGGGTTTCCTGCATGAGCTCTGAGCCCTGCAGCTGCTAAAATTGTTGTTCAAATTGTGTTTCAGAAATGGGAAGCCACAGAACCTTGTGCCACAGTGGTGCTGGGGACACGCTGCAGCAAAAGCAGTTCTCCACTTCAGCTCCAAGCACTCCAAAAGCAGATATGGCACAGGCAGAAAAACCTTGGAAGTGCACAAATTTGGGGTTCTTAACCTTTTTTGGGAGCCATGGTATTGCTGAGGCTGCACCAAACCACTTGAAACTGTGATGTTTTCCAGTGTGGGGTAACTGCAGATACAAACATGGATTTGTTACAGCAGCAATGCAAAAAAAGACAACTTGACTTAAGTGCAGTGGATAAAGATATTTTTTCTTCTTTCTCTTCAAGGTCTCAGCCACTTAGTGGAAATTAGTAGGGCTTTGATTAGCCAACACCTAAAACTTTAAGTGGGGTGAGCTGATGATGCTAAGCCTTCTTTGTGCACTCCACGGGCACTTCTGAGGTGGCTTTTGGCAATTACATGAAATCCTCTCCTTAATTGTTGTGGGGCAGAACAGCTCACCTTTTGTATTATTTCTAATACCTGGCATTTCGTTTTATTGAGCACAAGCCCAGAGCTGGTGATAGCCATAGATTTTACTACTTTAATAGTATATGTTATCTGACATTTCCTAACACTGAGCTTCGGGGCTTGAGACTGACCAGTCTTGACAGAGATGGATACTTAGCATAAGAGTTATAAAGGGAACAGCAGAGGCTTCAGTGATATTTTAAGCAGGGAAACTATGCAATATACTTTAAAAAGTGAAAAGACAACCAGGAAAATCTTTGGTTGGTAATCATAGTCAGGAAATGCCAGCAAATGTTTTGAGATGCAAGCTGAAAATGGGAAAGATGTTTAAAGCCAGCTTTGCTACCTTTAGCAGTGAACTATAAAGCTAATCACATATATTTTTGGGGTCCTTAACGTGGACCAGATGGAACTACACTGCACCTAAATAAAAAACATTCTCTGGCTTGTGGGCTGGTTTGAATTTTGTTTCATTGGATAAATGTGGAAGACAAAGTCACCAAGTAGGTTTTAGTCTGAGTAAACCGTGAAGCAATTATCAGAGTTCCAAAATGCATTTTCCATCAGAATCCCTACCCCTTCTAGTTTTCACATGGAAGTTATTTCAAATCAATTTGAGACCTCACCACGTCCACACCAAGTAGATTAGAGCAAGTTCAGGTGCAACACCTGCTCCTGAGCTCCTGGGTCCATCTTGGGGGGCTCCACCTACATCCCACTGAATCCTAAAAAGAAAAGGCATTCTTCTCATCAGTTATTTTGTTAGAAATAATTCTAATTAATTTGGGGAAATTTGATAACAAGCTGTGGAAATACTTGTTGCAAACCTGCAAGGTAAATAAACTGAGGAGAATAATCTCGAATCTCTTTTTAAGTTACAAAATTATTTACTTGTTCTGATCTGAGCAAACATAAAAGAATACCTCTCCCAGGCTCCAGGCATTGTTACCATCAATTAACTAACAATTCCATAAACAATAAAAGTATTACAAAAACAGCAGCACATCCACACCTACACATTAGCACCAGTCAGCAAAAACCCCAACAAAAAACTACAAACAACACTTCCTACTCCTTAATTCCCAAAGGAAACTCCACCCCAGCTGCTGCAATCAAAAATACAGACTTAACAAAGTGCCTGCAAGGTTAAGTGGCAATTTTAGGTGTTACTTGGAACAGAAGTAAAACAATTTCAGACATAAGGGTGAGTGTAAGCTGAGAACTCCTCAAATAGAGACTTTTCCCTAAATGACAATTTCTTGCAGAGAATGTGTTCTCAGCTTCAGGATGCTGAAAGGTGAATGGGTCTAGATGAAAAAAAGAAAAGAAAAAATCCAACTGGACAATGCATCACTGACTGACCCCAGAAGCAGCAGAGCTTCCTTGCAGCAGCACAGATGTTTTTGGGAGAGGGCTGTGTGACCACTGCTCCATCACACAGTGGAAGTGGAGGGACAGCAGGAAAAGGGGATTCCAGCCTGCCTCCTCCCTGCCTCTTATCCTTTCTGCAAGTCCACACTTGCCTCTTCCCACTGGTTTCTCAACTGTTCTCAGATTTCTGTGGGTCAACACAGCACTGCCTTGGCACTCACACAACGCCTGTGAAATCCAGGGAGTCATGCAAACACACCTGAATATGCAACACCTTCTCTTCTGATTCATTATGAAGAGGTAGGAGCCATTTTAACCTGGATGGTGAACGTCTCCATTCTTCACTTTGGAAAGTATTCTTTAAAAAAAAATCATCCTGATTTCTTGTTGCTCCTCAGCTCTGCCACTGATGGTCCAGAGATCCCCAAGCACATGCAGACCATCAGTGCAGGCAGTCATTGCTCCTGCCACAAAGCCAGGCAGCCACTGAAGGGGGACAGTGCCAACAACCTCCACAAACGCAGGCTGAGATGAATTATGCAAATATATCATGCATCTGGAAAATGGGGCTTTAAAGTACAGCTTCTCTGTTCAGCTGACAGCAACCAGGCCCCCACCTGGTTGTTCTCCTGGGTATCTTTCCTCTGTCAAGTTAATACTCTTTGCCCCCAAAAAACATTATGGAAAAATCCAACTGTCCCCTGGGAATTAATGTACACTGTTACAATAAGAGAACCAATTCAGTCTTTAAAACTGTGAAATACAAAGATTTTCATCCTGTTTTAAGTCCAAGTTTCAAGACAAACTGAGCTTTGAACCCTCCAAGATTTCTTTCCAAGAGCAAGAGATCCAGGGGAGGATCTCCTTCAACATATATGCAATAACAAAGTAAAAAGTACTGACTATGACAGAGGAGGGTGATTTATGAAACACAGGAGTGGGGAAATAATTATTTACCTTCATAACAAGCAGTTTCTTCTTGGTTTTTTTGCCATAAATGTAACTTTCTCCCAACAGCAACTTCTTAAAAGATGTTTGTCAACTTCTGTCATTCACAGATACACAACAAAGAAAAATGTATCTCCCTCTAATGAGATGCACAGCCAAGGACGGTTGTCAGCATCATAGCACCGCTGTTGTGACATGTATTTCATTTTATTCAATACATAACGGGGAAGCTGCTAAACCCAGCAGTCCAAGCAACGTCCAAATAAGCATTAATAATGTGGTGAATAACTGATCATCACTAGATGGTTTTCAGCAGGATAAAGGGTTTTCCCTCCCCCTTTTTAAAAATATCCTCGGAGTTGGAAAACAAAGAGGCAGAAGTTAGGACTGCTGCCTGCTACCTCCCACGACGGGCACACATCTGCAAGTGCCAACCTGCTGGTGGCTGAGCCCGTCCTGGTGCACCACGGGTTGCAGCACTGCACCAGGAGACTGCAGCAGCACAGCAGGTGGAGCAGGGGGCTCAGGGAGAAGCAATTAGCGTGGATTGTGGCTCCCATTTTTCAAGGTAGACGGCAAACTCAGTTTCACAGACGTGTACAAATTCGTGTACAAAACGCACTGCATAATACAAGGACATCTGTGTTTACCAAAGTAATCATTATTGTTTAATGCGTATTTTTTAGGCCATTAAACAAATAACTTTAGCTCTGATGAACATGGTGATTTTCATGATAGACTTAAAAGGAAAAAAAAAAAGTTCACAAGAAATGTGGAGCTGCTAACATGTGCTAAGTATTAGGACAAGAACCACAGATTAAGGGCACTGCTCTGACCTCACGTATTCTCACCCCCTGCACGCTCAGCCAGCACGGTCCAACAGGGAATTGTGGTTTGCTGCCTTGCATCAGAACCTGAAGTCATCCCTGTGCTGCCTCCTGCCCCAAACTTTGTGGACACACACAGCCAGGGAGGGCAGTGCCCCATCAAACACCAGGAGCAACCACAGGACTAAAGCTCCATTTTTCTGGGGCTGACCCCACAGTCAGGCTGCACCCACCCACGGCCCCCCAGGGGACAGACAGGTCTCCAGACCAAGCCCAGCACCCTCACAGCCATGGGGAGGTGGGTTTCACCTCCACTCCCATCCCTATCCCTGCTTTTCCACTGAACACCATCACCTCTGCCCCACCGCATCCCCCCGGCTGTGGGGTCCAGCCCAGAGGGAAGAACATTCCCGACCCTCGGGGGCTCCAAGGGGAGCTGGAGGCAGGCAGGGCAGGCAGGCAGGGCTGGGGGGGCTCAGGGGAGGAGTGAGCCGAGCCGAGACCCCGCTACATGTTCAGTGATTATAAGATTAGTGTGTTTTTATTTAAAGTATTACCCGTTAACATCCCGTATTACAAAAGTAGCACAACAGTATCGACAGACTGTCAATATTAATAGGAGTGTCTAATGTTTTATCAATACTAATTTAATTTCTGTTATCTGCAGGCTGCAGGGCCTTTCTGAAGAAACAGAGGAACAAGAATGAGAAAGCCAAAGCAGTGACATAACAGGAAAACGAGCCATTCCTTCAGCTTCTTGATCATTCAGGGGCACCCTGCTGCTTACACAGCTATCCGTGCCGCTTCTTTTGAGCAAAAACACCAAGAACAAAACCCACCGAGGTGTTTTTCTTCACCAGAACCTTCACAACTCTCTTTTTCTTTTTGGCCAAAAACTATCTTTGAAGAACAATATTTTTCCTAACTACGTACACGCAAAATCTGTAAAATAAATGTGTCAGACAACAGCAATTACTGGTTGGATGAACAACTCATCTTTATAACACAGAGGTGATTCACAAAGGAGAATTTCTAGACCAGTGAATGACCCAGTCTCGTACAGACTTTAAAGGGCCACACAGAAGATGCATCTTTTTCACATTACTGGCAAAATATGTAATTTTAGGATAACACTTCTCGAAGACTTGTATTTTAATGGGGTTTAATTAAATGTCCACATCAGTCCAGGGCAAGGAGACGTGTTGTTAAGTCTGCCTGAGGTGGTAGGTGCTGTAAGGGGTAAGGATCCCTGTTCCTACCAGGGAGATGCTCAGCAAGACCCAGATCACAGCCCCACCCCTGCACTTCCCATCACTACTAATGCACTTTAAAAGAGAGAGGAAGACAGGTCCACAATGACAAAATGTCAAACTGAACAAAGTAATTGAGCTAATCATGTAAACATTCATTATTACTAATATTAAAATATCCTGTTTTGCATTTTCTTTTTGTGACAGAATGAGCAGCATCTAAGGACTCAGAATTATCATCTAAGAACTGAGTAAAAGAGGAAACTGTCTAAAATGAAGACACAGTATCAAAGAAGAATTTTTCTCTTGCTTTAGCACATGAATGATCCCAACTCGCTACAAAGCATTAAGTGGGAATGCAGGGGAAAATATTCTTCTCCTTAAATATATTTCAAATAGGTGATTTATGGTTTTGAAACTGCAAAGGAGAGAAGTGGAAAAGAAGGTATTGGGGTAGGAAATTGGCTTACCTCGTGATACTCCACGATGTGTGACCAGTTCCCACAAATGGGTGAATCCTCCTTCCCTCACTAATGAGGCTGCAGATTTCCTGGTCCCCCCTGATCACCTGGAGCTCCCCCACCCCACCACCAGCCATTCCCTGAGGATTTTACATCACTGTGAAATATTTCAAAGGTTAATGATACCCCAAACTCCCCTGAGACTATGTCCAGAAGGTGCTGAGCAAGGGACAGCGACTCCAAGATGCCAGGGATGGGCTGAGGGGGTGACAGACCATGGTCCCTGATGCTGGGCCACAACACCACGGACGGTGGCACCATCCAAATCCCACATTAGAATAAGATGAAGAAATGTTTAAAACTGAGATGGGGGATAAAAATCAAGTTATGTTGCAATCAAAATGCTGGCTTCTCTCCCCTAGACACTCTGTGCCCTCCCAAGTTCTCCTTGAAATTTCCACACAAAATTCTGCCTTCGAGCAGATCTTTGGTGCTGCTCACATCCCCTGCAGTCACATGGAGTAACATCAACCAGTGGTTGTGAGGAAATTGTGTCTGCCAGACTATTTCCCAAAACCACAGGAAAAAAAAGGAGGAAGGCAGAAAACAAGAGAAAATACTCTGTGGACTCTGAAAACCAGGGGACTGAGCTGCTCAACAAGTCACTTCCAGGCAGCTGGGGATGGAGTCAGAAGAGTATATTTGAAATAAAAAAAGAACCAGTGAAGAAGGAACAAGCAAGCAGTGTAAGGAGGGGAAACTGTGCCATAGGAAAACTAATCCAAGAGGAGTCCTGTAACTTGGAAAAGGCTAAGAAATCAAAATTAGGATTTTTTGGACAAGGATTAGTGCAAGAGAGGATATTTCCTACTAGGAAATGTGATTTGAGCACCTCATGCACAGCCCAGGCAAGGACTTCAGAGGAGGTAACAGGCACAAATTACAAGGCACAGTGATGTCAGTTAGCCTGAGACTAAGAAGGCAAATTGAAGATGAGCTTCTGGGTCTAAGCACCCATCAGGGCAGCTTGGGGAATCTTCAGAAGACGCACAAACCTCTCCAGCCTGCCCATGGATGTTTGCCCTTGTGTTTTAAGGCTAAAAACCCGGCTGTTTTGGAGTTACACATGCAAGAGCAAAATCAGCAGCAGAGCCACTGATTCCCATCTCCAGCTCAAGAAGGGATCTGCCATGCAGGAATCCTCCTTGCCAGTTGTGTCTCTTACCTCACTCAGCTTTCTGCTCACTGCCTCCCTTGTCTACAGCCACCATTTCTGCAGCACTTCTCCCTCCTCCTCCTCCTCCTCTTCCCAAACCTCCAACCCCCTCTCCTCCCTGCACAGGAGGCAGCTCCAAAGGGAGCAGCAGCAGCCACAGCTCATAACTCGCCTAACGAGTGCCAGCCAGAAGTGATTTGTAGGCATCAAGTAGATTATTGTTTTTTGAGAGAGTGGAAAAGAAAAAGAGGGGCACAAGCTTAAGGTGTTGTTGATGAATGAAGATGAAAAGAAGGTTTTAGGGTGAGAAGTGTTTGTCTAGTGTGACCTAAACCGTTCAAACCTCATTTGATAGATGATGGACATTTATTCCCTGCTATGTGTCACTTCAAAGTCTGAGGTTTATATTAAACAAGAAGTCTTCTCCCTCTAAGTTGTTCGTCAGTTTTTCCCTGGAGTTTATCACACAGAACAATACTTGGAAATGTAATCACATTTAGTTTTTTAATAAAGTTATCTGGTCACTAGTAGTACATATTAAAAAATGCACTTTATTGTTTTTCATTATGTAATTGTGTGCTTCATTGCTTTTCATCTGTTTTCCCTTGCTGTGGGAGGAGGCATGGCCCAGGAACACCATTTTCCTGGGGATGATGTTCTACATCAGAATGAAAGCACAGAGTGCTCCCCACTGCCACTGCCCTTCCCTCCTCTCTCTCTCCACAGGGAAGAACCAGGTTCCCAATAAAGCTGAGGTATTTTCTGCTCTGAGGTAAGGCAAATCCAGCTTTTCCACCCTGCAAGTGGAGAAGCCATCAGCAGAAAATACTTAAAAGTAAGCAAGGACATGAGGCCCAGCCACAGCTTGAATCACAAAGAAGAGATTTTTGAAGTCTTGCATTCAAGTCACCCGTGATACTTTCTCCCATGCCTTTCTCTGGATCTGGATTTGCAACCTTATGAGAGTTAATGTTTGGAAAGAAATCATCTGTATCATGAAATAACTTTTCCCCAAACAGATAATGGCACTAATAGTTTTCAACAGGGTTTCCTCCAGCTAGGAGACATGATCATTCCATTATAAATGTTTACATTCCTATTCATTAAAAACAAACATATTATGCTAATAAATTATGGAGAAACTGTACTTGATGGAACATGTTCCTGTTTAGTATTCACACAAAGCAGTGCAGCATTTAACCACAGGGTAAATTTACTCATTTCCTTTAAATGTGCCCCAAAAGTTGTTTTCTCAGCACTTGCTCACTAAGATTCCTTTGAATATTGGTTTTTGAGGAGTTCATTTTACTTAGATCCTCTATTAAGAAGAAAACACTATGGATTTACTGAAACCATATTTCTCCACCAGAGTGCTGAATCCCACAGCAGCAAAAAGCATCTCATGCAAGTCCTGGCTCCAAGCAAGGATATCACCTCTTCTCTTTGTCCTGTGCAGAAAAAAAAGACCTTTCATTTGAGATGCTCTGGTCTACACACCCCAAACACACAGACCTCTCCCCATCAGCAGCAAATTTCCACTGCAGCCCTGCTAAGCCCTTGAAGACTCCATAATTTGTGCACCCAACATCAAAGTCAGAAGATTGAGTTATGCTCCATCTTACTAGACTTTCAGAGCTTAAAAAAAATATCAGATTCTACTGAATTTCTCTCTACACAGATGCATCTCTAATGAAACCCCATAAAAGTTAAAACTTATATTCAATAATCATATGCAATTGAAACATCATAAAATGAGAAGTCAAGGAACTGTATGTGGGCTGCAATGACTTGTCTTATTGTATTCATTCCCTTAATAAATATATCTTAAAAATAACCTCACAGTCACACATTTGCAATATAATATAAAAATAACACTGGATTCAAATTATTAAACAGGTAATTTAATAGAACAAGAATTGAAATGTAGGACAGTGTGCAACTTTATGCTATAGGAATAAGATGACTTTAGCCAACATAACTATTTTTCTTTTTTGCATTATTTCTGCATTCATAATACTACAACATCCACATAACCTTGACACTGTAGTCACCTTAGTAACAAACAAGTGTAACATTCACTTATAATTGAAATCCCAATAGGGTGTTTGATTCAAGTAAAACAAAAATCAGAGGCCCCTACTCTGCTACTTTTTTCTTAGTCACATAGACATGGGCTAAAAGGATTTAAAAATAGATATATTTGTACACTATTACATCTACAAAGCAGAGCTATTTAATTTTAATTTAACGCAAAATGGAAACAAATATAACACCTTTAAAAGACATGATGCTAAAAAGAGAACAAATTATTTAAGTTCTGGACCAGCACAGCTTGGAGAATTCACACCAAGTAAAGGCCATATTTAAACCAGTCTTACAGCCAAGAGAAGAAGCTGTTCTGGGGACATTGGACCAGCAGAACTGGGTGTGTAGAGGACAACCTTCACTGTGCCACCACAGCCCAGAACTGATGGGGATGAGTATCCCCATCATGTCAAGCTTCTGCTTTGCATAGCTGGTTTCATTTAAATTGGGCTGTTTTGAATGAAAGAAAAAGGGCAAAGGTCTCAGCAGTGCTCAGAAAGGCACACTAACATGTTTGGTCATTGTTTAGCAATGGCCAAGACCAGACACTTCAGAGAAAGGTACAAGAAACACCTGAACTGAGATTTTTCACCTCTGGAAACAGGACTTTCTGCCTAACCCTTCTCTAGCTTTGTCCTAAACCAGCTGGGCTGGGGGACACGGCAGAACTGCTACTGCACGTGGAAAAGTGGGGTTGAGCTGTCCATGTCTGTAGGGTGATGGGGAGGGGTACAGGGAAGAGAGAATCTGGAGAAATGGGATTCTTAGAAAGCTCTTCCCACCCTGCCACTGGCAAGACAAATTGGAGGCAAAAACATGAGTTTTACTGGGTTATTCTGTCATCAAGTGCTTTGCCTACACATCACCCAGAGTACACATCACCTTGCTGGGGTTAGGGGGATGCCCACGGGCCCCACCAGGAGCTCTGTGCCCAAAACAGCTGCAGGGGTGGGCTCCTTCTGCTGGTGGAAACAAGGACTCAGCTAAATGTGGAGGGCTACAAGTTTCTGCAACAACATGCAAGTCTCCAACATGTGGCCCGTAACGTAGCTGTTGCCATGGTAAAAAATTCATGTTTAGTGAAAAGTGTTAAATCTTGTATCATAAGTTAAATCAGCTGCCAAGACACATTTTCACAAGTAGGGGAATTTTTGTCTTTTCAGAATGGAATGTTTTTCAGTTGACATTGATTTTTCCCTAAAATAAGTCCCCCAGAAAGGAAGCCAATCACACGTGAGGCAGTCCAAGAGCTGAATTACTCTACTCCTTCTCTGAATCATCAACAAGTGTTGTGTGCTAGTGCATGTGTGTGTACAAATGCACTGTAGCTTCATAAATTCCACCCTCTTATACAAATCGGCAGTTATACAATTTATTCAGAATATTAAAGTAATGATCCCAGAAGAAACAGCAATATTTCATGGTTTGGGTGAGGAGACTTCAATAAGTAACTTTTCTAACCAGGAACCAACTCAAAAATTATGTTGCCCCAGACTTTTCACAAATACAAGACTGAGTCTGACTATACAGCTGTTTATGTAGGTCAAGGACAGAAATAGTAAGAGTACATTTATTTGTTTTTATGTTTCTTGCTCAGTATTTCAAAAGAGAACAACTTTAATACAATTTCAGAAAGAGAGCCAAGGTTAAGATTACTGCAGAATTAGCAAAAAAACCCAACAACAACAAAAACACAAATAAACAAAAAATCCCAAAAAGAATAACACCCCAAAAAAACCCCAACCACACACACACACAAAAAAAAAAGTTACTTTTATTCATTTAAAAACTATTGCAAGGAAATCTGGCTGTTACCAGTTCAAGACTGTATGTCCTTCTTGTCCTGAACTACTCAAATCTGGCTCATTCTAGCACCTTATGGTTAATCTTCCATATTTGCAGGAAAATGCATTTCCAGTGGGAGGTTTTCCCACTGACACACCCAGGGAGGACTCAGCACCAGAACAGCTCCTGCAGAGGGGTCACTGCCCTGCTGGACAACGCAGACCTCCTGGACAACATTGTTTTTTCCTTTCCCACATCTCTCTCCAACAACCACAATCTGGATTTCACCCTCAATGCGTCTTCTGCAGTGAGGACTTTGCCCAACAGATTCCTTTCTTTTTTACCTGCTTCCAAGTAGCAACAGCCAGCAGCCAGTCACATCCTTGTTTCTAAGTTAAGAAACACTTCTGATTCCTCCTCCTCTCTCTAATTATTGCTCCGCGATCGATTTGCCGTGCGCCATGCCAAATTCGCACCTTAGCTCCTCACCTCTAGTCACTAAAACTCAAACTCTCCTCCCATCTTCTCCACAAAAGACATTTTCCAGCAAGCAAGCTCCTGCTTACGCTCTCTTGCCTCCCTCTCTCTCTCCTTCTCTCTCCTGAAACCAGCTCTTCAGAAAGGCTGGAGCATATTTAGCCCTCCCAGCTCTCTGCTTGTCTCTTTCTTTTATTTTACATGGCTCAGTGTTCACATTCTGCTCTCATTCTGCCTTCTCTCCTCCTTTCTCTGCTCCGGTGCTACAAAAAGACATCTTCTGTGACACCTTAAAGAAAAAAGGTCCCTGAATTAACGTGACTTGCACTGCGTGGTATTTTCAGACCGCCCATTTGCCAATGTTGCAAACACAATTAGGAAGTAGGGAAAGAGCTTGCAGGAGCAGATGAAAGCTGCAGAGATAAAATGGAAAGCTTTTACCTGCCAAGCTCTCAGGTTAGGGTTCTAGGTTGCCCTCGGATCTAACAAAGCTATAGAAGAGCCATATTAAGGAGATGCACAGTTGCATTGCTGCAAATATCAAGCATGGCTTTTTCCATCCTCCTGAAGACGTGGATTTTTGCTTCCACGATTTGCAAGCTGGTAGCCATAGGTGGTTTAAATTCTTGGTATTAAAAAAAGCTCAGAGCATTACTGACAATTAAAAACAGCTTTTACACATGCACAATAACGCTTCTCATGCTTTAAAAAAAAAAATAATATGCATATCCATATTACCATCATAATAAGTGCCACAGAGTGACATGATATGATTGAGTATAATGGTTCCTTTGGAGCCATTATGGTCGATCAGTAAATAATACACTTTTGAAATTGTCTAACTACATATTTACACTTGTCAACTCTCATACACTTCAGTGACAGAATTTGAAAGAAACACTGTAAAAAACTGTAAGAGCATAAAACCACAAAAACATTATGCTGAAGTAGTATTAAGGTTTGACTAAAACCCACAAAAACATGGCAATTTCAGGTTAAGGCCAAATCTCCCAAAATGACACTGTCTTTAGCTCCCAAGCTGTGCTCAAGTGCCTGCAGTGATCCAGGAAAAGCAAAGGATGAGGCAGGAAGACCATGGGGTCGTGGTGGTCCATGTGAGAACTGAGCCATTGTGGAGGGCTCTGGCCACCAATTCCATGAGAAATCTCATGGGTGAGAACCAGCCTGCCAGCAGCAATTCAGCTGCTCAGCAGAACAGCATTTCATGATATTTTATATAAACAAAGCCCGGGCCCTTCTCTGTTTATTCAGATGAAATTCCCAATTAAGTTGAGAAAAATTAGTCTTCATTTGTTTCAGAAGAGGCCCCATTGAGACACAGGGAGTTTTCCCTAGCTGAAACACATGGAAAAAAACTTCAGGCTTCCACCCTAAAAAGGCATTGCCAAAAAAATATGTTAAACAAACATGACAGTGGATCATTAATATCCCAAAGATTCACTCCATGTGGGGAAAAAACAAGACTGGGAAGGAGGATGTTTTTCCAACAGTAAAATAATGGGCTTGGCGATGTCTTTTTTAATTGATAATTTTGTGTCTCTTGTTCAGCTGCAGCCACTTTTGCTCCGAGCAGTGGTGGCGGCAACTTTATTGGTTCCAGTGGAGCTCTGCTGAAAACAATAAGCATCAAGCTCCCCAGTGCCATCTGTCTTTCTGTGAGGGTCACATCCTGCTGCCCCGGGATCAAGGGGATATTGAATGCTTGGGAGCTGTCAAGAGCAGCCCCAGGCCCACGGCACCTCCTCTGCAAGAAAAGGACCCCAAAAGCTTCAGATGCGCTGAAATCCCGAACCAGACTTTAAAAAGCGATGATGGATATTTTCCTAGAGCAAAGGTCTTCCTTTCATATATATCTATATCTGTATCTATCTCCTTGCTCAGACTTATCTATTACCTGGCTTGTGAGAACAAAATCCATAAAGGCTTGGCAGGGCAGGCTCTCGAAGTTGTTTGGAGACACAACCACCACACCCCTGTCAAGAGGGAATTACAGCCCAGTTTTACAGTCAACTCTCCCCTTGACTGGCTGATGACAGAGCAGCCTCCCTCCATGCTCAGCATCTGGGATTTTACAGCCTCTGTGTATAAATGGGATTTTCATGACAAACAACTCTATATTCGGTTTCCTTGTATATCTGAACGTGAGAACGATCTCTAAAGGCTCTGCTGGGAAGAAGTATTAATGAAGACAAAGAGCATTTCAGGCTGTTCCCCACTGGAGCACTGTCATGATGACAGTATAAAGACTTTGTCCTACACAAGTGCTTTAAGTCCACATCCTGCTCCCCCAGCAATGCTGGACCCCCCCAGTGTGTGCCCGACCCTCACAGCCCCCTCCTCAGCATCCCACCACCCAACCCCACCTGATGAGGACAGAATCTGCCATCAGCTCGTAGAGCTTCCTCTGCTCTCTCATTTCACAAGGCCTCCCTGGAGATATTTGCTTTTGTCTAAATATTATAAACCAGGGTAAGACAAAGACTTCATAAACCCTGTTGCCTTTTCCCTTTGCACAGCGTCTGTCTCCTCTCACCCAACCTCACAGCTCATGCAAATGTCAGAGCCAGAACAGTTTCTACATCTCCTCAGGTCGCCCCACAGTGAAACCAGCAAAGGTAAACAAACTACTGAAGTCTGGGTATTTTTATTTCAGATGCATGTAAATCAGTGGATGAAAGCTGGGAATAAACTGGCAACATGAGGGCAGCTTATTTAAGTTTCCTCCCCCAGCTGAGTGTTCCCTCAATGTAATACAGCTGACATAACCCTACACTAAGGAAAAAAAAAGGAAAAACTCAAAGAGATATAAATATTTTCTCCAAAGTCAAAGACTCTTCCTTCAAGGTGTTTGGCCAACTCTTACAGAAATAAAGAAGCATTTCCCTACCAAAGGCAAAAAGAAATCTGGAGGAGACCAGACACTACCTCACGTGCTCAGGATGGGCTCAGGGTTCATTGTGGGACACCCCAATGAGGAGCCCAGACACCAAGAGTGCTTGGGATGGGCACAAGCTCTTCATGGGAGCAGCAGAACCTGGGATGCAGAAAGTGCTCCTGCTGTGCAGTACACCTCTTCTCAAACAGCAGCCAGAGCAAGAGCTTCCTCCAGGGACTCAAATCAGAAAATGACTGGTCCTGTGCACAGCTGAAAGCCCCTGCAAAGATGGTTTTTAAGAGCAGGAGCTCCAGCTGCCACCTAATTGTCTGAGCAGTGGGTGCCCCAAACCCACAAGCTCCTCACACCATTATCTCCTGGCAGAAAGGTGTTACATGCTCCCACTCTTCCCCCTCTGCCTCCTTGTTTAAAGCTTTCTGGCTGCTGGTGAGGAAATGATTCTGCCTTGCTCTAACTTCCTCTCCATCACCTTTCTGTCTGTGAGGACTGGTGAGAGAATGTTTCCACTGCTCTTGCACTTCTACATCATCCATTTCTGAGACCCTTATAGCAAAAAAAAAGGCTGTCTCCCATCTCCTGCTGGTGATAGCTTTATCAGATAATAGCACAAAGCAGTTATGATCCTGTAAAGCTGTTACCAATACCCAGAGGTATCTGAATTGCAGCAGTGAGACAGATCATGCCTGCTGCACTCACCCACCAATGGGCAAAGCCTGAGCAGCATCTAAGGGACCTGTCTACTAAAGAGAATATCACTACTTTAACCTGCCATGAGCAGTTGTTTGGCTTCTCTGATTTTCTCCATGCACATCGTATTTTTCTATATTTTATTTTAAGTTAAAACCTGCTGAAATTTGATAGCTCCAGACACAACAGTGCCAAGGAAAAGGAGCCTCTAGTCCCTGAGAGGGACTTCTTTCCATGCTGGCTTGACACATAAAATCTGCTCCTTCAATTACGTCTTCCCTCTCACCTAGACGTGACGGTGTGAAAACATAATAAAAGCTCTCAGAAAAGAAGTTCAAGGAAGCTGATAAAGTATTTTTCAGATCTCATAAATACTTTCAAACCAGATAGCCACTTTGCACAGCCCAGCTCTGCCCCTGTGCCGTGCTGGTGACTGCAGGCACTCACGCCTTCCCAAAGCACCTCAATCTCCATCAGCCTAAAAACTGCCCTGAGCAATGAAAACAAAGCTGCTGCCACAAAAAAATCCAGCCACAAGCCCCACTTTGCTCTGTCAGCACTCTGCATCCAGAGAGGTACAAGTGCTTTACAAGAGTTTGTGGTACACACACCTGCAAACTCACAACTTCACATGCCCCACAACATCTCTGCTGTGCCACTCCTGGTTCAAAATATCTCAAGTATCAACGAGGAGATTTTAATTATCCATTCACAACCTCTACCGAGCCAGGGCAAAGCCTTGCAGATAAAAGCTCTGCTCAGGAATTTAAGTTTACCACCTTCCCAAAGCAAATCTTTTCCTGTTATGTGATTTATTGGCATAATAGGTATTATCTGTATGATAAAACAGATTACTTGAAAACCTGTCCCAAGAAATCATTATAGATGTAGAAAAGTCAGGGCTTGCTCTATTGCCACAACAAAAATGCTCAATTTGCTTTTCTAAATATAAAGCAATGAAAAATACCACAAATTTGGTCAAGACAGAATTCTGCACTAAAGCCTTCATTTTAGGTGTGAGAATAATTTTTTTACTGAGAAGGCGTGAAATTCCCCCTTCTCCCGGTGATGAGAAATGCCCCCTGATGCCCCAGCTCCTCCAGGACATAGCCAAAGTCGAAATAATTTTCAAAACTAATATGTACACTGAGTAACATGGTTAACATCATCCAATGAATTTAGATCCACCTACACGGTATAAATATATCTAGATAAACTGTCACCTTCAGCAGAATTCATTAAAATAATGTTGTATCTTCCTTGTTAAATGTAATTTTTTTAATTGAAATTTAATCTTACTGCATTATTTGGTAGATTTTTAATTGACATTTGTAGTAATTAATTGGTAAGCATTACAGCTTTGTCTGAAGAATTTAAAACTAAATTTGACATCGAGATTGGCCAGCCACTGCTGTGAGGTGCCTGCTGGGAGCATTTCATCATCCTCCCAGCCCCTCCTGCTGATCAGAGGTGGGAGATGATGGTCTCTTTCTTACAGTCATGAATTACATTACTAATGTATTCCATTACCACCACGCAAATGTCATGTTAATTCCTGATCATCATCAAGTCATACAATGGTTTCCACGCTGGCACCCAGCCAATTAGCGGTGTGGAAAAATATTCCGCCAATTATATAACTTGAATTAGGTTAAGGACTCAAGAGAAAGCAAAATAAATGCTTTGAAAATACTTCTGAGATAAAATGTAAGTTGACACTGTCTTCATGTGCTATAGCCGATGTTATACAATCTGATAGGCAGCTGCCAACATTCATAACTGTTTATTAAATCTAGCCTCTCTTTATGGTGGCAGCTAAGATCTGTATTTTTACCAATATTAGGTTCATTGTGTTATGAAAAAAGACCAAAATACTTAGGAGCATTCACACCAGCTTATAAAACTTACATTATGTACTTTATTAAATTGTTAAAATTACTTCTTCTCTCCTCCCCCTGCCACAGAGAAAGTTCCACGGACAGAAAAGTTTCAGAAAAACAAAGTCTTTCTGGAGCCACTGATGCCAGAAGGAGCAAAGGAGAACCTGCAAGGACAGAAGTGACATCTCTGGGCTGCTGCCACCTCTGCCTCTAAGCAACTCTGCAAGGGGATGCCAGGCTGGGCTCCTTGAGTTCCCTCCACCCCAGTGACACCCATCTGGGTTAGCACAACCCAGGAGAACCCATCCCTGTTCCATGGACAAACCCCTCTGGCTCTTGCTCCCTGGGTATCACCAGAAGCACCACAGGGCAAATCCAGCCCTTTTTGCCACCAGAGGGGAGGACTGAAGGAGGAGAGGGGCACTGTTAGGAAAGGTGCCCACAATCTGTGGGAAGGGCAGGGGCACAGCAGGTCCCTGACGCGCCGTCCGCTCGGTGCTCAGCGCCGCCGGCAGCACCACCAGGCTTTTATACCACCCCATTATTTTGATTTGTTCCCTTCTTAACTCAATTTATCCTACAAGCACGGTTATCTCCAATTTAAAAACGTACACAGCACCAGCTCCTCGACTTTAAAAATTCATAACTACGAGCAATTTGTTAAAACCTCTTACTGTATCTTTCTCTCTCATTTTCCGAGGTGCTGCAATGAGGCAATTCGCTGTTCTGGCTGCTTACCCCAGATGACCTTTGCCTGCCATAAAATGGTATACAACTCAACTCTCTGCTTTAAATAAAACCCTTGCCTCTTCGAAAGGCCCTACGTATTCAGTCAACACAATCAGCAGAAACCACATTTGGCTACTCAATAAGCTGGAAACCTTTAAGGCGTGCACGGCGGTGAATGAATTCCTGACATCACCAGGGACACTCGAGTGGGGAACAAGAGAGACGGCCGAGAAGTGGCTCTTGCTGCAGCTGGAGAAAGGATCACTCCTTTAAGCTGAACTCTCAAGGAAAATGAGAACAAAAACTGAATTAGCTCGACACGTACCCTCTGCAGTCAGCACATTGCTAGGCAACTTACCATCTCTTGATAGAATTATGGTGGAGGGCTGGTCGTACATCAGGGTTAAGATGAACACAAGCACCAGTTTGGGCCAACTGCTCCTTTCCAGTGGGAATGCTCAATGCTTGGTCATTTCGTATTATTATTCTGCAATATTTCCTAGGCACCTAGAGAGTCTAATGCATTCAGAAGGTATTTTAAAGCTATTATGTGACATGAAAATTTTAAGATAACTGGAAGTAAGTGAATTTTAGGGGGAGTAGCATGAGTCTTTTTCTTTGTTCAAGCCAGCATTTGGAGGGAGTTAACAATCCTTCTTCTCATTGCTTTTATTTTTTAATAGTGAAGATATCCAGAGGGCACGTTACTTCAACACTTTGTCTTTACTCCAGATGCTGGCTGGCCATAGCTCCACACCTCCATAATTCAACCTGGTATTTCAAGTGGATGCTTTGAAACCCTCAGGTCCTTCTGTTTGCCACCCTGAGACCAGACACAAAGTGCCACTACAAGCAGTGCCACGGGGCTGTCACAGCACCCAGAGATGGCACACTTCACCCATGCCAGCCTTAGAAGGGCCTCTATCTTTAACAGTACCTGGATATTGAGATTCTAACCCCAGGCATTATTTACATTTACAAAAGAGGCATTAAGCAAATGCACAGGGTGCTTTAAATCGAGGCATGTACCTTGCATATAACCCCACGTTTCCCATGCATACTTTATAGGCACAAAGAAATAATTAATTACCTAACCACCCTGATTAAAATCAATTGATTCATATATGAGAGAGCAGTGAGAAATTTTTGCATGACTGGAGAAGTCTGGAGTTGGTCCCCATTTGAGGATCTCGGTCGTGTCAGTGAGGCTGGTAATTCAGACATGAAGGAAATGGTAAGAATCCCTCTCCTCCATGCACACTTTGAGCTGCCATATGGGTTTATTCAACTGTTTACTATACCAGTCGGTAAAAACTGAGCAGCTATTATAATCTTTGCTAAATGACATGGTAATTATGCTACCTCTGGAAAAAAAAAAAATTGAAACAGAAAAAAAAAATAATCACAATTCACTGATGTACGAATTTCTCGGGTTTTATAATCTTTGAATTGAAATGCACTTTCCAACACACAGAGGGATATTAAATATATAATAGAAACCTGAATTTATTTAAAAAAACAATTTGTGCTCCCAATTCCTACACAATTTAATTATGCAGATTTCCTGGGTTTGAAAGATTTCTTACACAGACTTCCCAGTTTTGCTGCAGAATGAGATGATTCTTGTTTTCCCAAACTAATATTGCCCCTCCTCTCACCCCAGTTATGAAGAGAGGCAATCAGGAGGAGGCAGATCAGAGGAGTGGGCATGGAAAGCTCCCCGTGCAGGTTCCTGAGGGATGGGGACAGCAGGAAAAGGCACAACCACCCCTTGCATAGCACAAAAGGGACATGGGGGCTTCTCAGGGGGGGTAACCCCACCAGGAAAGGCAACAGGCCCTTAACAGAGGAGGGGTCTCACTCCAGCATCCTCTTGATCTTGATCCAAACAGGCTGTTGAAGGTTTTGTCCCCGTGTCCCCCAGGCTGGGCAGCAGCACCAAGGTGAAGCACACACAGCAGGACAGCTCTCCTGTGTACCAGTGACACCATTTTGTCACTGGGATGCAAGTGCAGCAAATGCTGGAGCTGATTGTCTGTTGGCAATGGCTCCTTTGAGAACCCACCATGTGACACACGATGGCAAGGAGACCTCTCCATATCCATATTTCATCACAACACAAATTGCCCACACAAGCTTGGTTTAGATCCTATCTGTCTGCAAGACTTCAGTTTTGGTCAGGATTTGCCTGCATGAATGAACTCCAGTTTCACCACCAAAGCCCTTGCAGTTCATAGAATTCAGAGGATGAAGAGAAGAAAGAAAGGAAAGGAGTATTTTTTCTGCATAGGTAATATTTGATATTTCTGCTATTTCATGCCAATGAAGGTTGCTTTGGGTTTTTTTAAGAATAGTGGTGACTTGTCTGTAAACACAGACAGTACAACCCCCTCCCACCATATTAAAAAGGGAAGAAAAAAAATGAGGGAAAGATAATTGGTAAGAAAGAATAAGTGAGAGTTACTGCAAACTCAGCCTTGACAACTCACCAGTTTTACTTGCAGGCATCACACATATCCATTCATGACTCAGGGCAAATACAGGAAAGGATTGGAACCCTTCTCATGGCAAATGTGTCTGGAAGCCGGAGTCACTCAGAAAAAATGTTCTCAGGAGACTGAAAGACAAAAACATGTTTTAAAACTTCACTCAGTTAGAATCATATCAAAGCCTATCGTTTTCCTTTGAAAGCAAAAGGTGGTTATAAATGCTGGAGCTGGGGGGAGCATTACAGAAGCATGTCTGTGTATCAAACTATCACACAGCAGATTCTATTTGGCTTTAAATAAAACCAAAACTTACAATATTAAGAAAGGTTTTTAGAGACAAATGCTTATTTCACATTTGCAACGTGCTCCTCCGACAGGAGAGCTTATGTTCCTTCTAAATACCAAAATGTGTCACCATCCAAATCCACATTCTGCCTGAAAACATTGTACTGAGCACAAAATCCAGATACTTTAACCTACTTTGCATTATCAAAATATAACACTCTCTGAATTTCTGAACTATTTACTCTCTGTCTTCACTCACTGCATCCTGATTAAACCTTAATAAAATGTAGAACCTCTTGTTAGCATTAATCTTTCCTCTGAGATAAGGAAAAACACATATAAAAACTATTTGATGTTCAGGGTGGAAAGGCAAAACTTGCAAACATCAGTTAAGAAATACCAATTAGTATGTTTTTTTCCTCAGCTATTAGTAACACAGATTGAGCTTAAGCTTAGCTCAGAGGAAGCTGTTCCCCGTTCAAATGAAACACCCATTTTACTAATAAGGGTATTTTAAAATAAGATGTATAATATCTTCACTGATACAGTATCTGCACTGAGGAACAACTCATACTCAGAAATACAACCAGAGGTGCTCCCAGGGCTGTTCTGCATCACATCTGTGAAACCACAAGGGATTTAAGCAGCAGCTCTGGTGCCTGCCCAGACTGGGGAAGGGCACACTGTGCCCTAATGAATGCACCAGCACCTGGGAGAGCCTCTGCTCCCAGGACCTCTGCACCACAGGGACCTGCAGCACAAACCCCAGGGGACAAAGCAATGGAGAAATACACCTTGGAGCACTCGAAAAAGAAAAAGCACGAAAGCAAAAATCACCTGTGGTGCTTCTGAGCCCTTCATTCCCCAATCCTCACCCTCGACAGCATCCCCAAGGCAGTGGCTGCTCCCACCCCGTCAGTGCTCTGACAGGGGCAAGTGCTGCCGTCCCCAAATTAACCTCATGCAGTTAATTGTTTTGGCAGTCCACTGCAGCCTTCCTGAGGAACATCTGGAAGCTTCTGTCTCAGCAACAACTGCATGAAATTTTGTAAGACAAAATCCAGGTACTTCTCTGGCCCTGGGGCTTTCTCCCGTTCTTTGCTGAATGCGCAACGGCTCAAAGATCACAAGGGTTCAGAAATCTAAATATAGGGACTATGTGACCCTATTACAAAACTGTGCTACACAATAAAAATAGATCCAAAAGGGGTTTTTAAGCAGCATTTATGCTAAAAATTACTTCTTTCTCGGAGACTCTGAAATACCTGCAAACCAAAAGTGACCTGCATCTTGCACTGGTTGTATTTTATTCATGAGGGGCAGAGCACTTGAGAGAAGCAACAGAGCAGTGTCAGAAACACACATGTGAGCCTTGCTTTATTGCTGTGCTTGATGACAGATATGCAGATGGGTTTGTAGCTGAGCAGAAAGCTGCATCTACATATGCTGGGACAAGATTTCTCCAGCTGACCTGCTGCACCACAGAATTCAACTAATCTTTATCCATGATACATCTGTAGGGCAGGAAAGTATCATTAGCCCTCTTCAGAAGATGAGGAATCGAGGCTCATTTTAGCTAATACTCACTCAAAAATAAATGTTCAAGACTTTTGAAGCAAAATTATTGTCTAAATAATATATATGGTCTGCAGAAGATGAGGGTTACAGTGTGCACTGTCCTCACTCACAGATGCAGATCACTCCTCACATCCCTCCTCAATAAAAGGAGTATCTTGGCACCCTTGTGCCAACAAGCAGATTTGTAAGCTGAGAGAGCTCCTACCTGAGGAGTAAGAAGCAGTACAGGGAGGAGGCAAAGACATTCCATCCAGCTCGCCCTGAACTCTGACAGTGCACCTGGAAAAACTGATGCTTCTTACGCCATCAAAAACTGACCTCACTCCACAAAACATTTCTTCAGCCAGGTTTCCCAAGGGAACAAAGCCTACATGATCACCATGTACTTTCTGCACCCAGCCCCACCTGCATCTTTTGAATCCCTTGGATTAATGGGAGCAGAGAGCTCCCAAAGACACGAGTTCTCACGGCATTAACTCCAGGGCTTGCCCCACTGGTGCCCTCCAAACCCAGTGGATCAGCTGTGGGTGCCAGCAGACAGCCCAGGGGCACACAGGCAGCCCAGGCACTTCCATGGACCTCACTGCTGGAGAACCTGGAGAAACAACCCATTCTGCTGGGGGGAAGGGTGGAGGAGTGAGAGGAACAGATTATAGATCGGTTCTGATAAACTCAAGCCTTTAATGATCTACCCACACACTCGAGTTCGATCTGGCATTGACAAATTGAGGCTTTTAATGATGTGCCCACACATTTGAGTTGGCCACTCCTCTTCCACAACTTTCACAAAAATAGCACGCTGGGTTGAAGACACAGAAACTCTAATACTGCTGCAACATGAGCAAAACCCTTGATCAATTTTTGGCAATGCTTCCCCAAAAGTTTTTTTGACAGGGCCCCCAGCACAGCCCTCTAACACAAACCTTCTGCACTGGCCTGCTCCCATACAGATTCTTCGAAGGCACCAGCTCAATAAGGGGCAATGAGATGCAGCAGCTTCAGCATAACTGAAGTACAAAGTCAATCAAACCTTGAAACAGGAATCTGGGCTTCATTAATTCCAGCAATCACAACGTTTTTATTATCACTGTATTAATCAGAATAGGAAACCTATTAATCTGCCCCCAACAAAAATTAATCTTTGTAATATTGAGCAGATTTGAAAGACAAGTTTTAATATTTCACTATTTAAATCTCAAAGGCAGAGGCACACAGCTCAGACAATTGGGCAGATCACTGTGGACTTCATCTCACCAGCACAAGGTCCCTCACCTTTCCCTCCCTGTGCACCTCCACCCTGGGGTCCAGCTGCTCCTGGGGCTTTTGAAGGAACTCAGAGCATCATTCTTACATCAAAATGCAAAACTGGCTGCATTGAAGTTCCTGATGCACTGAAGAGCTGTCAAGAGTTTATGTTGCAAAGGACAGCACCTCAGCCAGCAGTGCCTGGGTGGCACAGGCTGGAAGTGCCACCCATGCCAAGGGCTGCCTGGGTGTGAGGGAGCTCTGCAAAGGGCAGCACACACCTGAGAGGCAGCAGAGGCATCCCTGGGAATGAGGAGAGGTGCAGTGGGAGAAAACAGCAAGCAGCTGCAAAACAAGAAGGTATATCTGAAATTCCCGTGCTCCACCGGAGCAAGTCAGGGACTGCTACACAGAACTGGCCAGGTGACCTGAACCAGCCCCCCAGAGCTGCCAAACATCCCCCCAACACCACACAGGGCACCAGAACACCGCCCAGCTTAAAGGAGAAAACAGGTGGCAGAGGAAAAGTCCAAAATTATGGCAAGGAGCAGGACGAGTCAGAAGGGGGCTGAGGAAAAAAGAGGAATGACAAATGTGAATGGAAAAAGAGGATGACCATCCCAAGCATCTCCAGACAGCCATGCCCTGCCTGGGGAGGGTGACATGGATGAGCACATGGCTGCAGTGTCTTTGGCTGCTTTTCCATCAGCATCCTGCTGTGGCAATCGTTTATGAACAGGTTATTTTGCTACTTGGCCAAATTTTCATTAGAGCAGCTTTCACCAACACACGAATCCATCCACACATGCATCGACACACACCTCAGAACTGTATCTGGCACAGCCCAGGCCTGATCAAAGGCAGAATTTCAATCATCTCACACACGACTCGTGTCAGGCTGTTTACTGACTGCACTGGAACCACAGAACCCTGTTTTAGCTAATGATTTCTCAAAGCCATGTTGCACAAAAGAAAACAGGTTCAACTTGTACATCAGTGCCTAAGAGACTGCTCCAAAACAGACAACTGTATGAAAAGTTGTGCCCATGTATACATATATACAAAACTGTTTTTAAGTGACTGTTTTAAATTAGAATAAATCTGTGTTCCACCAATTAAGCTTTGAATGCACGGCTGATATCGCTCGCTATTTTAAACAAGCGGCATAATAAACGCAAAAATTCAAATATTTTAGAGAAAATACTTGGAGAGTTGAGACATTAATTTTGCCATATACAATCTGTTTCACAGGGATTTAAAAAGCTTTATTGCCACCCTGGGTACATTGGAATAAAGATGAAACACCATCCTTTCCTATTTACATATTAAAAAATACGTGCCTTCTTGATACAGTTACCAGGCTTGCTGATACATGACTCTGTTAAAAACAATACAGCCTGTCTAGAAAACCCCAAGCCCCAAACTAGAAGTGTCCTTGCACTCTAACAGGTTCCAAATGGAAATAAAATGTACTGCTGGCTTGTTTATCCTCCCCTCTGGCGAGTGTCCTGGGGGAGGGAGGCCAGAGGAGCTCCCCAGGGCTCTGCCTAACCATGGAGCTGTTTACCAGCCACCAGAACCAGCAGCAAAATAAAGGGAGTTCAGATCAGACAGGAAAACCTTAGGATCTCAGGATGTCTACATCCAGGTGGGGAAAAAAAAAGAAAAAAAAAAATCCAACTACCAAAAACCAATCAAACAAAATATACCTCCCCAAAAAAACTCCTAACATCCTTTTTCTTATTTCTACCTAATATACTTTGACTGCAGCTTGAGATGATCAGCTAAAATGTTTCAATACAGACAATTTTTTTCTCAAAAATAAATAACCGTTTTCCTTTTCCCCCCTTTTTTCCTCTTCCCCCCCCCCCCCGCCCCCCTTTAAATAAACTGCATTAAAAACACATGTCCAAAGCATCCCTAAAAAGACCACAAAGTCTGCTTGCAAGGGGAACCTCATTGCACCGAGAGTGGTAACATTTGTTCTCCCCTTTCAGCTGGGATCCACCTCAACTTTTTGATGTTGGTTGGAGCTTTTATTTGCAAATAGAGCAGGGCTGCCTGGGATGGAGGGCTCCTCTGGAGCATGCCATGTGGTCTGCACAGATGTTCCTTTTATTCCCGTGTCCCACAAGGCTCCGAGGCTCGCCGGTGTTAAACAGATTACGCAAGTAGAACACTTGATTTTGCATGTCCCCCTTTTTTTCCAACAGTTGTCTAATTTACTCGACCCATTCTGCCCCCTCCTTGTCCCTCACAATCACTATAGAAAACACAGAAAAATGCAGCTGAAGCAAGGAAGTTTTTCCTCCAGGAGCGGAATATACAGGAATGCTCAGCACCCGCAAACAAGGCAGAAATGCAGAAGAACAAAACTTATTGGGACAGTAAAGTAACCAGCTCATTAGTCAGGCTGTGCTAAAGACACTTCATTATATCCCAGCACCACCAGTCGCTACAAGTAGCATAATCTCTCACCCTTATTTATATGTACAAATGAGAAGTGAACTTTTTCCAAATTAAAAAAAAAAAAATCTAACACCAATTATGGGTGCTAAGCATTCGAAAATCCTTGAAAATCTGGCCTTCAACTCGGTCACAAAGAAGGGGCTTAATTTCCCGGCTGTCAGGCATCCCAATCAACAACTGAAGTCAATGGGATCTACACAGCACCTTATTAAAAAAAAAAAAAAAAAAAAAAACAGAGCCTAAGAGGCCCATTAAGGAACTGCAGCTACAGGGAGAGAAACCTCACTGCTGAACCCAGCAGCAATACACAGCTTTGTGCACCAGCCACTTCGCTCTCATGCTTAATTTGATTAATCATTTTGGTATTATCCCCAATTAGAAAAGTGTCTAACAGGAAAAAAATCAATTAAAAAAAAAAAAGTGGTTTAAGCCTAAGGAAGGGCAGCTACTGAACATGCAACAACTTGGGACTTCTGGCATTTACCAAGGATACAAAATTGAAACTAAAAATTGCGGACAAATACAAAGGCATTGGTGTTTCATCCAGACTGCGGATTATGAATTTTTTTTTTTTTTTAATAAACTGAAACCGAATTCCAGATGTTGAAAGTTGGGAAGTAAAAACTGCTTTAGCTGTAAAAACACAGAAAGGTGAGACAAAAAATTCTGCTGAAATATAATGAATCTTAGGGATGAAAGCAAAGCCCATGCACCCCCTCACCAGGAGAGGGCTGGGACAGGGATTTTTGCACTCTGTGTGCCAAGCCAGGTAGTGGCACAGGGTTTGCCCTGAGTTTCCTTTTAATAATGGACAGAGTAGAGCAGGAATCCCTGGCAACTCCTGCAGCAGAAAGGGGAACAAACCTCCCCTGCAGTGCTGCACGGGACCTCCTGGCAGCCAGACCTGGCTCCCTGCAGCCCACGGGTGGCACCTGGCAACTCCACCTGTGCAGCAACACCAGGGCAGGGGGCACTTGGGCATGCCAGGGACACAAATTAGCACATCCCAAAAAGACACACAAACCCACCTTTTCTTCCACCGGAGTCCAAATCACCCCTGACACAGCAGAGCCACATCTGAGGCTCCGCAGCCCCTCCAGCATCCAAATACAACCCAAATTTGGACCCGCATGACGAGTTCTAGGTTTATTTTATGGGCTTGATCACCACCAACACTGAGGGATTTTGAAAGCAGAATTCAAGGCAGTAATTTGAGATCACTGGTTTCGCCTCTGTTTGTTTCCACCACAGCATCCACAACGCCACAGATGAACACAGAACATTTAGAGTATCCCACAGCATCCCACCAACTCCTTCCCAGAAGTGACTGAGTCTCACCCTAAAATTCAGGAACAGCAGCAAATGTTTGGATTCTGATAAGAAGGGGAATATTCATCAGCATACTTCACAAGTGATGCAGTCACAACTTGCAAAACTTAGTCACAGAAATATGACTGAACTTGTCTGCAACCACACAACAAAGTACCGTCTAGTGGTTAAAATCGGAGGACATGATTCAGGAATGCAAGCCTTTTCAAAGAAGAACTAAAACACATGATTAAGTGCTGTTGAAGTCAATAGGCTGATTCAGAGACCAACTTCTGGAGCGATGGATAATACTCCCCACATTGCCATATGGCTCTCAGTCAAACTTCCTAGAAGCATTTGCTAATACCAGGTTCCACCACAGCTTTTGGGAGGCCTGCTTTTCTTTTGCCCTTTTTTCTCCCCCCCCCTTTCTTTTTTTAAACCTATGTCTGGGATAATTTTCACCCACTCTGAAGATCCTCCAGGCTCTCACTGACTGAGAGAGAATGTGCCATGATAACTGCAGGGTGGTGCAGATTCATGCAACAACTAATAGTCTCAAATGCAAAGTTATCTATATATATAAATGAATTCAAGAACGCATTATATAAATATATGCTATGTAAAATAATAAATGCAAATCTGTTATAATCCAAAGGCACTTTCTGTGGTGTTTAGTGAAAGGCACGCAAGCCTGTTACAGTGATGAAATCCAGCACAAGCATCTTGGCCAGCCAAGGGATCTTTGCAAACAATCCCAGTCCCACCTCAGAACTCCCGAACCCGCTTCCTTTACGACTTGCAAATATTTCATTTCTCTTGCCAGCTCCCCGCTCACTGCTGCACTAAAATGTTCTGTGGCAGGTTTGCTTTTCTGCTAATATATTGTGCACAGACAGCAGCCCCTTGTCACAGCCTCCTGCAGGGTGGTGACACCAGCACTGCCACCCCACCAGAGGGTCACCCAGTTTCCTGGGAACGCCATCCAAGAGCACCTCCTGCTCCCCAGCCTTCCCCAGTCCTGCCAACACAAACACACAGCAAACCAAACCTTCCAGCAGGATAAATGGCTACCCAGCAGTGCTCAAGCTACATTTACAGCAACTCGGTTACGGTTTGTATTTCTATTTATGGGATGGGAAACGAAGGGGAAGACCACTGGCCGAGCCACCCACTGACTTTCATGGCCTCCCCCATGCACATGACTGAAATAATCCACTAATTCTGCACCTTTCCTAATCCTTGAAAAGGTTGAAAACTTACTCTTTACCTTTAGTCACGGAAAAGAAGAAAGAAAACAAAAGCCCAAGGAATTCTTGCTGGCTTTTTGAAACACTTCACAGATAAGGCGTAACATCATTTTTAAGCAGTTTGAAAACACCCTGTTACTGCCTACAATTAAATAAATGTAATCACAGCCTAAGCTGGCCCTCCCGGCCATCTGTCTTTAAGGCAATGGGGAAAGAAGAGGCGCTACAACGTGCAGTACTTTTTCTGGCTTTTAAAGTGTTTCTCCTTATTCAATATCTAAATTAAATCAAATGGAGTATACTAAGTAAGCCCATAAGACACAGCGCATGATGCAAGAGTCTTAAAATCCTTATCTACTGAGCACTCCAGCTTAAAGGCTGATGTTTTATGTTCCCCTGCAGCGCACGGGGATCCTGCTGGCTTGGCCAGACTAGGAAAATAAGCTTCGAATGACCAAATGCAACTGCAACTTGAAAAGTAGGAACCAAACCAGACACAACAAACCACAGAGCAGCCGCCCCAGCCCGGCCTGGGCTCCCCCAGCACTGCCATTCCCTCCAGTGACCGGCTTCACCTTCCCAGGGCTGCTGATAAGAGCCCAAACCCGTGAGTGGGGCGGGTAATCACGAGGTGTTTAGCCCAGGATGCTCAGGGTGAGCGAGGCAGGAAGCCGGCGTGCGCTGGCGGAGGCGCAGATGCGCGGAGTTGTGCAAATCTGCTGAATTCCAAAGTTATGAATGCCCCGAGTTTAAGCGATTCTGAAAACGCCCGTGAGCCAAAATCCGCAGTTCTGTCTGGAGGCTCTCCCTGCAGGTCCTGGGGCAGGGGAACCCACCCCAGCAAACACCCACAGGCAGGCCATCAGGACATTTTGGGTCGTTTTCTGCCCGTGAGCATCCTGCAGGCAGCTCACAGGACAGTCACTCCCTGGTGCTGCTTCACCTTTGTTCCACTGTACCCAGAGTGGCAATAATGCTTTTTAAATCCCTGTGAAACAGATTGTGTATGGTAAAATTAATGTCTAAATTAATGTCTCAACCCTCCAAGTATTTTCTCTGAAATATTTCATTTTTTGTGTTTATTATGCTGCTTGTTTAAAATAGTGAGCAGTATCAGCTGTGCATTCAAAGCTTAATTGGTGGAACAGAGATTTATTCTAATTTAGAACAGCCACTTAAAAGCAGTTTGCACAACTTTTCCTGACCTCATTGATCCTGGAAAAGAAATGGATTCTCCTCCAGGCTCATGCATCTGAATCTACCTCCCATGGCAGAAGGGAGCACCATGTACTGCAGGGCCTATAAATACCAACTTCCAGTAAAACGGAAATAAAACCAGAGTTCAAGTCAAACTCCACCATCTATCCTCCAAGTTTGTATGTTTCTCTCCTGAATTCACGTCATCAAAGCATAACTACATGTGAAACATCATTTTACTTGTCCAACAAAAGGGACATAGATCACAAAAGAGTAAAGCAGCTCAAATATTAAAATGGGAATAAAACTATTGCTGATATCAATGGTATAAATTAATACTAGCAGTTGATTAAGTCCAGCTGTATTCTTAGACTTTTGTTCTATGACTGAGACTTTTTCACTACACTTATATTACTAAATAATAGAATTTATTTATGTCCTTAGCTCTACCAGATCAATCACTTTAGGTTTTATTGTTAACTCATCTGCCCCACATTTGGCACACCTGCCCACAGAAACAAACCACACATTGTACCTTATTTCCTCCACAGAAAAGCTCTGTAATTTCCACCCTATCTACTAAGTATGTTTAGAGGTCAAACTTCAGATCTCTTCCTTTGGGCTTTTTTTTCCCCTCTTGTTACATTTCAACTTGTAAGCGCCAAAAAACGGTTTCAAAAATGAAAAAAAAAACCCTAAAACACAAAACCAATGCTTTCTGAGCAGGAAAAAAATTGCAAAAATCGTATTTCCTCTGGACCAGACATCGCAGCTTGAAAAGGAAGAAAGGGAGAGAAAAAGAGAGCGAGCCAGTTCCTGCTGCAGAGCAGCCTCTGGGCTGAGTTGTGACGACAGCACTGGGACATCCTCAAATCCACCCAGAATTCCAACAATGCAAGGCAAAGCACTGCCACAGCACAGCCAACCCAGCCCTATGGACAGAATGCATCTCTTTGTGATGAAGGGATAAGCTGAATTTAAAACCGTGGTGGCTGTTTTTTAAATCTTCTAAAATCAACAGGAACTTGGCGCGCAGCTCTCCAGCAGCACTTGGAAAAATTGAGTTCACAGCACCGAGGGCACAGGGGGAAGCTTGGCCTTAGCCAACATCCTTTGGCATGAAGAGATTGCCTGACATCAGCAGAAAGGATCAAACCACGCTCTGAGAAGTTCCTTAGAGACGCAATATAAAAAAAAACAAGTAATATTAAAATAATATGATTGATTTATACTAATAAAGGCTAAGGAGGACAGAGAGGGAGGGGAAAAAAAGAAAAAATGAAAAGATATACCAGCCTACAGCAGTGGTCAAAAAAAAAAGTAATTTCAGGGCCCAAACCAATGGAATTTTTTAAAAATTAAAACAATTTCATAAAACAATTCCACTACAAGCCCACCCAAAGCAGCAAGAAGCCATTTTTACCATTTCAGTCAAATACAAAGCTGATACAGTAACTTAAAGGATCAGGACCAAATAAGATATGTGGGACGGCAATCTGAATGCCAAGTTTTACCCATGTGAGTTCAGTTATAAATGCTCGGAAAATGTGATTCCCTAACTTAGAAATAGCAGCTGCAGCATTCAAAGGTACTCCAGTAATTACTGGAATGCTCGTTGAAAAACTAGACAGAAGCTAACATCTTACTTACATTAAACACATATTCGCCACAAATTAAAAGAGCCACAGAAAAGGAAAAAAAAAAAAAAGAAGAAAAAATAACAAAACCAGAAAACAATCAGGCGAGCAGATGTTCAAAAAAAGAAGGGGGATAAATGACAAGAGAGGGCCAGATGCTCATTTCTGCTGGTTGTCACAGTGCAATGAAGGTACCCCACAGCACCAGCCTGGCCAAGTCACCGGAGCTCAACAGCCAAAGGGAGTCAGATTGTCACCTCTACATCTGTAAGTGGTAATTTCATCCCAGATACTGCAATAACACACTGCCTTAAAATCTCTGAAATGCTGCCTAGTCATCTGAGACAGGAGTAAAACAAGCAGCAACGCCAAGTGGAGTTGTCTGCTACTGCCTGAGGGACTCCTGGGTTTAGCAGCCGGGCTGGCATAAGGATTGTATTATCGAGGAGTGCCCTGCACTGCTTTATTAAGTGCCAGTGAAGTGTCTATTGCATTCAGTGCCTGGGAAATACGGTGAGAAACGTCAGCCACCAACCACCAAGCTACAAATTAAGCTACTTGACCAATGTGTGCTCATTATCAGCCGCTGGTTCCTGGAAATAAACCGCTCTGGAAGCAAGGGACTGGCGAGGTGAGCAGAGACGGGGGAGATGGGAAGAGAACAGCAGCAAACAGAAAGCCCCAGGACACGCTGGTAGGAGCAGCGAGTCCACACCCAGGCTTTGGAAGGAGGTACCCGAAGAGAAGTTATCTGCAAAATGTGCATCACACTCTCCTGGCTCTCTTCACACCTCCCCCTTCGCATCCCCACTCCCATGCACCTTCGCGTCTATTCCCACACTTCTCTCGCTACCCACATCCTGAACATATTTATGTTGTAAACATCCATTTGGAAGCACTCGGGGAGCCTGTGGCACACAGAATGATGCTGCTCTGAGCTTCAGGAGGCAGCCGGCTCGCCATGACCCCCTCTCTCCCTCTCCCAGCTGCACAGGAGGGGAAAGAATTACTTGGCCCTCACACTTATCTTTTATCCACTCAGGATCCAGATTATTGCCTAATAAAACTTCACGGCAAAGCTATTAAAAATTAAAGGGATATCTCCCTTCCTACATAATGATTTGTCACAAGCCAGACCTAAATCAGGATTAATGAGGTTCATGGTGTCTTCCTTCTTTTCTTTTTTAATTTGGCAGAATTTCCTTTTTTTTTCTTTTTCTTTTTTTTTTTTTTTTTTGCAGCCCTTCTCACTCCTTTACTGACACAAAATTTCTCCTTCAGTGCTCCAGACCTTACTTCTTCATCAAGATGAAGTAAGAGGCGAAAGGCAGCTGAGCCAGCAGAAATGTTCCCACTGTCCTTCAGGAAACAGAGAAGAGTCCAAGTAGTTGGTATGATTCAGAACTAGTGGTAGAAAAAGGACAAACCAGATTACAGCAACAGAGGACTCCATCCAAAACCTGCATCCAAAGAGACTCCTGCTAACATATGGTGGAAATGTGACTTTTTGCAAATATCCTCCGCAGAAGCCAATTCCTCTCCTCCACCCAAGCCCCATCCAATAGCTCTCGTAGAGCGAGCTGTTACTTACACGTATTAGTCAGGATAGGCATCAGCCACGATACCAATTTTAATCCATCTAGCTAATGAGGAATCTGCCATCTAGTTAACGTGCTCAGACCCTCCAGAGAAATTAAAATCCACCTATTCAGGCTCTCACTGAGCACTACCCATCCCAGATCATGGTGGCTGCTGCTCCCAGGGATTGCATCCCGTGCTCGCTCCGCAGCACCGGCTCCACCAGCACAAAGGAGAAGCACCTGAAGCAGAATTGCACTGAAAAGACAGAACTTGGAAAGAATGCGTTAGCAACTTCAATCCAAATATAAAATGCATTTAAAGGTCATAATTTGCATAACTACATCTCATGTTTTTTGTTGTGCGGGGTTGTTTTTTTGTCTTTTTTTTTTTTCTTTTTTAAATTGCTCTATCCTGGAAGGTGCCGAGCGCCGCTGCTTCTCATTTAAAGTTTTGACAACTCTTAGGGAGGTTCAGTGCTTGGCAGGAGCAGCTCTGCAAGACATCCTAGGACCACACTAACAGGTACATAGCATTAATAAAAAACCTTTTCAAAACACAGACTAATGGAAGGAGACACACGGCACCGTTATCACGTGAGGACACAGCTGGGCTGACACAGGAGTTTCACTTTCTTGTGATGCAGTCTTGATAGTGGATTCAGAAAAGCAACAAGATGCAACCAGTTGTAGCAGGAAAGCTCAAAGTGCCACAAAATGCCCCAACAACTGTCGAAGGTTTTTTGAATCTTTTTCTTCACCTGGATCAACAGCTGCTCTACCTCCCACAAGGATGCTACACTGATCCCCTAAACCTTCATCTCCAGACCCAGTCCCATGAGAAGTGTCATATTTTTCTTGAAAGGATTGTAACTGGGAGAGCAGCAGGTATGAGGAATGCCCTCTTCAACCAAAATGAAAATTGGAGGTGCTGGAACATTCAGCTCTTGCTTCTTGCACGAAATTAATTATAACAGCCAATCTGTGCTGCTGCTTAGTCTGCAGGGGAAAAGATGAAATAGCTAAATTGATATCATGGCAAAGGAAGGGCTCATCACAGCAATGTCTGAGGCTGAAGAGGAATCCTGCCTTTGCCTGAGCTACAGAAGGGAACTCTAGAGATGGCTGAAAACTGTGGCTACAAGCCTGCAGCTCCCCCAGCTTGTATAAATGTGCTTGCAGAGATCAATGTGCTCAGAGCTGGGTTCAGAGGCTGAATGCAGCTCTATCACCATTAGCACCTGACTGACGATTGACACAAACCACACACCACCTACAAAGGCACTGCACAGGCCCAAGTGTGTGGGAAACGCAGGCTTGCCCAAAACCCAAAACCCTCTGTAACATCTGAGATGTTTCCCCACATAAAAAAAAAAAAAAAAAAAAAAAAAAAAAAACCCAAAATCAGGCAGGACAGGCAGGATCAAGGTTGCAGCATCAGTGTTAAATGGTATCTTTCATTTCCACAGCATCTGCTTGCATTCCCTTTCAAAGTTAAGAAATATTCTGTTTATTCTGGATTGGGCACAACACCTTTCTCCCATTGTGGGACCCACCATGAACCCAACTTTGCCACATTCACCACTAAACCATGTTCCTAAGCACTACATCCAGACATTTTCTAACACTTCCAGGGATGGTGACTCTACCACCTCTCCAGGCAGACTGTTCTGTGCCTGACCATCCTTTCAGGGAAGAAACTTTTCATAATATCCAAACTTTGCTTCCACAGCACTACCTGGCACCATTTGCTCTTGTCTTGATAAATTTTTCTTACAACCATCCACCCTAAACATGCACCTTGTAGGAAGTGCTGCCTTTCCAGCACTGACCCCACAGCCTCCCCATCCTGCTGGCTCGGAGGGAAGGAGCCTGAAGCTCCCCACTCCTGGTCCCACTTACCAGGGATCCTTGCAGGCCCCAGAACAAGAAATGGCTCCATCCAGTGAAGCAACATTAAGTGAGAATCGGAGCAGGGACAGTCCAAACTCTCTGGAGTGTTCTGGCAGGAGCAGATTCACTCACAGCCTCAGGCACAGCGAGGAAAACCCACAGGTTCCCATCGCTGCAAGGCGTGCTTTGCTGCGCGCTCTTGTTTGTTTGTTTTGAAATATTCTGGCAGTGGAAACAGAGTCACTGTTTTGTTTTTCTCCCCCACATATGCTATATAATTTTGTCTCTAGCACTCGCTTCTTGCTTACTCAGTTGCCTATAGTCTGCCTCTCTCAGAGGAACGCTAGCTGTGTTTGTCCCCAAACTGTATCCTGATCCAACTGCTTTGTGTCATCCCACCAGCCCTGCTCAGGGAGTGATGATCAAAATATTTGTGCTAGGATGCAATGCAGAGAGATGGGCATGTAAGCTATTTCAGAGCAAAGCTGACCCACAAGGCTGAAGGGTGTGCAGAAGTGTTTTGGCTACTGAACTCAGGAAACACGACATGAAAAGAGGGAGTAGTGCTACAAACAATACCAAGGCTTTGTTTGTGCCAGATACACTGCTAAGAAAACACTATATTTCAGCTACACAACACGGCCAGTCCCCCTGCAAATGACTGCACAATATGACCACACTTCCAGCAACATTTAAATATGGCAATAAATTAATACAGGACATCCCAACTGGCCACGGGTCGCAGTCATCAACAAGTAGGTCAAACTAATTCTGGAAGGCTGTGAGAGGCACATAAAATAGTCTGTGGCAGCAGTTCAAGGCAGGGATGAAGCAATCCCCATTTCAACTCGTCCAAAAGCACTGACACAAGCCCAGGTGCCAAAGGGATGCAGGACGAAGCCATTCCCAGTCCACGCAACCCGCCTGCCATCTCTGCAAGTTACAATTAACTTCCCAGACAAAACGCAAATACATTAAAAAAATACCCAAGCCAATTAAGACACAAGTGTTTAAAGACACGAGTAGTAATTACAAATGTATTATTCATACCTAATTTACAAGATGAACTTCTTTCAGTAAAATATTAAACTGTTTACATGCATTCAGGAAGACAATTTCCCAACCCCGCGCGTCCTGCTCTGGAGCGGCGACTATTGCTATGCAACAACTCCACAGACTTACAGTGTACACTGTGGAGTAATCAGAAAATGTTTGACCTCAGATATCTACTTGACCCCACAGAAATGCAGACTCGCTCGCTATAAAATCCTAAACAATGGGGCAGACAAGGTCAGAGGGTCAAAGCAAGTATTAACAGGTCATTGTGCAACCCACTTGGGAGCAATTACTTCTGGTCACGGCTAAGTGGACACTTGATTGAATACCACTAAGACAGCTCACATCCCACAGATAACAATCCTCACAGCGATTAAGAATTAAAGCCCCCATGATTCAGCCTTTATTACTCAAATGAACCTAACTATTCCATAAAAAACTCTTGGTATATGCATGATGCAAGGTCTAAATTGAAATGCCACCTCATTAAACAATAATATCTAATTTTATCTAAATGAATTTTCATGAAAGTACGCCACACAGCTCAGGAATTTTTAAAATGAATTATCACAAGTGATACATAATTTCACCAAAACTGCTGCAGGAAAAAAAAAAATTAGCTTCAGGGATGAAAGGGAAACATCTATGCTGAATGAAAATTGCACTTCTTTCTGCAAGAAGAAAGGGTAAAAGGGGGCTCCGGGGCTTCTGCCAGACAATAGAGGCAGATTTTAATCAAATCAACACCTTTCTGCTATGTCAGGTATGCTCACCCTACCCAGCCAACAGCAGCACTGAAACACGTGTGGAGAATCACTGCACACACCTTCAGAAATGGGGATGTCACCTGCACACAGCCCCTAAAATTGGGGTTTATTATCATAAACTGCTGAAAGAGCCACCCTTGACTGACTGTTAACTGGCCTCTGCTACCTCAGCTGAAAACAGTTTGTACATCCCCTCCTGAGGGTGAAAACCCTGTTCCAACACCTATGAGCCATTTAGGAGCTCCTAATTATTTTACAAAAATGAGCAGCACAGATAAGACCACTGCTTTAAAAGGGTTTCCATCAGGAATCACTGAAAGAAAAAGAAAAGAGGTAAGTGGATTTCATTTTTAGCCTATTTATTTACAGATTCCATGAGCAGAGGTGGCAGGACCCACTGCCATGCTGGTAAAAAGCAAAAAAAGCAATGCCATCACCCAAAGGTGCTCACAGCCTCATTTCTAAAGCTTCATATAGACTTTTTCCAAAGCTTGGCTCTCCCTCAGACCTCCTGTGTCCAGCTAGTTCTTGGAATACACTCAGAATGTACTCACAAAGCCCCTGACTTCTTGCCATGACTATGCCTTTCATGGGAGAAGAGGACCAATAAACCCCAAAAGACAAAAAAAACCCCAAATACAAAAGACTAAAAATAAACACATTTTCCAAGCTAACAAGCCCAGCATAAACCTGGGGAGAGGAACAGGTTGCCCAGATGCTGGTGGCTGACCAGAGCACCTGGAAGGCTGGGTAAGGCCATCAGGGAAGGGATGCCAACACAAATTTGGGCTCTTCTGGGGATGGGCTCCTTTGCCCCTTCCCTGCTCCGCCCCAGCAGCAAAGCCAGAGCCTGGGGATATTTAAGAGCACTGCATATGCAGACACTCGGATGTGCAAAATTATGCATGCATGTTTGGAGGCCATTTTAGAGCCCGGCTCATGAGTCATGCAGAAAGTAGATCAGGAGAAAAAGGAAAGTTTAAAGATGCTTCTTTTTGTATTCTTGCTACTGCAGCATGGCTTTGCTCTGTGTCCCCCCTTTTCTTTAATACTGAAGCTCTTTGGGTCTTCATCCTGTTGCTGTTGGAAAATTCTGAGTTAAACCAGGAATCTTTTACATTAGTGTTCATACCATGATAAGTCAGCTGATAACATTTTAGATAGACAAAATCCAAGCCTGTCAGGCTGGTGCTCACCACCGCTGATTATTGCACAGGAGCACACAGGAATGAAAAGCTGCGTGGTTGCTTCTCCCTTGTCCTGCTGCCAGCGAGGTGTAATAATGCCATTATGAAAAGCAAACAGGGATGAACTCTGCTCAAACGGTGAAGCCTGAGCTGAGAAATCAATTCCTGCATCAGCCACGGCCCTACAACAGAGTAATGCTGTCACAAAGTTCATCAAGCCCTCAAGATGCCTCACCCTGGTTTACCATACTGTACAGATTTCATTGGCACTGAATATTCATATTGTAGCAGTTTCTGGAGTCCTACTAAAGCTGTCACTGTGGGGGAAAAACAGCCCTGGGGTTCAGCCACCAGCTGGAGACTCCATCAGGAGGTCCATGCTTGGTTTTCCTCTTTTCCATGAACTTTCTGCCCAGCTGCACATCCCCTGTACCTCTGCTTGCCTGGCTCTAGGATAAGGATCTCATATTCTCCTCCTACCCCATGGGGGCAATGTGTGACAGACCCCAGTGCCCTGTTCCACTGGCAGACAGTGCTGCTGGCTGCTATAAAAGCACATTGCAGATGAGAGTCCAAAAATCAGATGTATTCTCTAAGACAGGCCCCTTCATACCCAACAGGGCTGTAACTGGGAAACAAAAGTGCTGCCAGCAGACAGGGACTATTTGAGCTTTGTGGCACTGAAGCACTGAAGAGGCACTGATGACTCCGGGATACAGAAAGGTGGATTAAAATGGGGCAAAACTGAGGAGAGCTGGGAAAAACTCCATCTCTGCAAGGCAGAACAAAGCCGTGAAGGGATGCAAAAGCAGACTGAAGTCAGAGTGGTGCTTTGCAGCCACAAACGCAGTGGCTCTCATGATGGAGAAAACTTTGGAAACAAAGATACACACTTAAAAAAAAAAAAAAAGATGAGGCAAGAAAATACAAGAGAATTCAGTGTGAGCAGCAGCTGAGTCAGAGAAGGGCAGGATTGTGAGACACTAAGCAGGGAACACCAACTGGTCTCACCACCTCGGAGTCATGGGGGAATCACTCCCCAGGGCTTCCTTGACCATGTGCAGTCCCTTCTATTTCCTAATGCTCTCCAAACCACTTAAGCATACCATCCATAAAACACAAAGCGGGGAGTTATTGCAGTCAGCCAGGCCAAAATCTGTGGGGTGGTTCAGTGACTCTCTGACGTGCTTCTGATGAGGAAGGTGAATGAATCGGAGAAGTCACACCTGGGCAAGGACAGCAGTGCCTCAGAGCACCAGACCATTGCACAGGGGATGGGACCTGCTATGAATCTGGGCACAAAGATGATTTTCAGGGTTCTTTTTTTTTTTTATTTGCTGTTGTTTCATTTGTATGTCCAGGAATTCTTCTTGAATTATTAAGTGCTGAACTATTCCCTGATCTTTTTCTCCATGCTGCACTGTAGGCTGCCTCCTGTCCACCCCATATTCTCTCATTCACCATCTTTTGGCCATGAATTCAACACTTAGTAAAAATGAAACAATCAGCAGAACATCCCTGATTAAAGTCTGGAAACCCACTCCCTAGCTGGAGTTACTTCTGGGGTAGGGGAGAACACCACCCTGCCTGCATGCTTCAGCTGCACTGCCCAATAAATATCCTGCACTGAAACTGGGCTGAACAGTCCACACACCCTGTGCTAAGCTGGACTCTGCAAGAACAGCCCTACTACCAGATAATTCATGTGAGTTTTTCAGAGAAAAGCTGACACTTTTGCTGAAGAACCCACATGATTTTAACCTCCTGAGGAGCAAACCAAGACATTCATCTGCCAGGGCAGACCTGGAACTCCAGCAATAGGGGTGACATATGGGTGATGCCCAAATTCACCAGGGGTGAGCAATGACACATTTGTTCCCTCCCCTTGTTTAGCAACTGGAAAAATCATTGCAAAGGAGGCCTTGTCCTGAACCCATGGCTGGAGGTGAAGGATCAGCACGGGATTGCTGCACGGGAAGGAAATCAAGAAGGAAATGGCTGGGCCAGATAAAATCCCCAGCCCTCCCTCTTGTCAAACAGGAGGTTTCTGCTTCAGAACAGATGGGAAGAGAATCCACTCCATGGCTAAGCCAGAGGAGGTAGAGGAGCCTGAAATAAAGTCCCTTTGACTTCAGCTCTGTGTCTCTGACAGCCTGACTCAGTCATGGACCAAGCAGATAACAGGCGACCATTCATCAGCTCAGCCAACACACAAAGGCAAGAATTTCCCTTCTTAAAGAGATTTAATGATAGAGCTTTAGAAACTGGTTAAAGGAGAGGGACTGAGAGTGAACACACTAGGGATGAGACCCAGTGGGTTGCTATTAATATTTCCCTGAAGCAGACACTCAAATTTGCAGCACTGGAAGGACACAATTCCAACAGCCAGGCACGTTCTTCAAGCAAAACACTGCCCAGCTGTAGAATTAGAGCTGAGTTCAGAGAAAACTTTTTCACCAATCTAGTCAAATGGACTACTGACTTTTTCTTTTTTTTTTAATCCCAAACAGAGAAGAGTGACCATGAATGCTTGTCTTCCTTGGTGTACTGAAAAAAAAATATATATATATACACAACTAACCAGCTGGCTGGGGATGTCAGCCAATTCTCTGTCCAGGAAAAGATTTTTTTATTTTTTTTTTTCACATCTTCCTTTGAAAATTAAACTATACTCCATAAGGACAGTCAGTCAGAGAGGAAGCCTGCAAGTGCTACCACACTCATCACCCAGAGCTGCATCCTCTTGTGCCAGTGGATCCTTCCAAAACACCCCCCTCCTCACTGCCATCCTGCCCGCAGAGGGCTGCAGATGCTGTGCCTTTTCTAGGGTGAAGCAGTTGGGAGCAGAGAAAAGCAGCTTTCAGCTCTGCAGCTTTTTTTCCTGTTCAGCTCCCTGCAACACTTGCCTTCCTTTTTGGTACAGAATCCTTCAGTTGCCTGGAGCTATTCTAGTTTATACTGGGCATTCATAGCAGAAGCCCAACATCTCTTGCTATTTTTGCTCATGGCTACCTAGGCAAGCATCTCCTCTGCTACAGAGAAGCACCTTCTTAATGAAGCAACTATGAGATCAATGTTGTATGACTTCCAAGAGCAAAACAGTTTACAATTAGCTGAAGGTCTGGTATTTGACAGTTTTTTATGGCTCTTTTACAACTGTTTGCAAATCTTTTCTTCCTTTAAATTATTCTGAAAAGTGTTAGGGGAAAGCCAAAAGTTATTTTGTGCAAGCATGTGTCTACTTGCATGAATCCAAAAGTCTTTTTAATTTAAAACCACCATTACAAATGCCTGTATTTACATGATAGTTGTTTATGTAATGCTCTAAAGAAAATCTAAATGAAGCACAGAAGCCAATGCTAATGCAGAAGATGGTGGGAGTTAATGAACATGCTCCTGGGGCTGTCCAGGAGATGGCAAGACTTACAGCCTGTGCCATGAGGATTCAGCAAAAAGACTGCATTTCCAAAAAAAAAGTATTCTAATACAACCTCCATGCATGCATAACCTGTGATTTTTAGGCTCCTCATCTGGATTCCTGTGATGTTCAGATCCTCTGTCCAGCATAACAAAAAAAAGTCAGATTTATGAGGACACCGCCCCCAAAATTCAATCTTTCTCTTGAGATTTGGAGCATTTCAATAAATGAAAGCAAACACAGAAATTAAACTCGGAACTCTTCAAGCAGGCCTTTTCTGACTCCACGCCTCTCTTCCTTTCATTCATGGCATGTGAACCTTTCAGTTCTCCTGAATCCAAGTCACAAGCCTGGAACAATCTGACTTCCAAAGCGGGGCAGCAGCCCAGGTCTTGGCTCCAACAGCACGAGACAGCCCCTCACCTCCACCTCAAAGTATCACCTACTCCAAGTGAAAGCACAAGAGAAAGCATTCACAGATAAAAAGCATGTTCTAGCCTGAGGCCTGTCAGCATGGCACATGCCTAAAGAGAAAAATGAATCTGCATGATAGAGACTTGAAATGCAGGTGCCTGGATGGCAACGAGGACTTCCAAAAGGAGGCTTATGTATGGTAAAAGAAAAGAAAAAAGGGATGCTCATTTGCAAGAGAAGGCAGGACAAAAACCAAAGCTACACCTGTAAGAAACAAGTTTCTTTGCCAGGTGCAGTGAGAAGGTTGTACCTTCATTTGAGACTCCAGCCAAAAAGATTAAAGCCATTTCCACCCTCACCCAAATCACCAAGGAGACCAAACCTTCTTCAGCTTTTAACTGCACTGGAGTCAGAACTGAGGGAGGATTGAAGAGAACCCTTTCCCAAGCCCCAGATCACTATCACTGCTCTGCAGTGTCCTCCCTGCTCCCTCTGCTCCCTGTGCCAAGGGAAGCAGCAGCTCCCAGCCAGCACAGCACACCACACACAGCTGGGGCAGCATCTTGGTGGACAAGACACCCTGATCCATGCCAGCTTTCCCTTGTAATCGTGCCCATGGTTTGGCAACAGCGTGCCCACAATCCAGGCTGACGGCATGCAAGATCCTACATCTTCCAGGGGAAGCTGAGCTCCAGCTCACAAAGTGCCTCCAGCAATGGGGAACTCTACCAAGTTACGTACTCTTATGCAAGTTTGGGGTTTTTTAAACACCTGAAGGAAAAAAGAAGAGAGAGAAATCAATCCAGCAATCCTTGTTGATTATACTCACAGTAATTATACTTGTGTTATGCCAACAGGATCTTCAGTCTTGAGATTGGAGATAACTCGACTGCCTCACGGATGAAACAAAGCCATGGATTTTAGGCCACTAGAAAAAGGACAGTAGGCGTGGAAAGTGTTTTGGGGATGCAGGGCAAGCAGAGCAGCTGGATGCTGGTGCTGTCTGTAAAACCACTCTGCTCCTACCTGGGGCAGAAACCACAGCCCAAACTCTGCTCAAACAATGCCTTCCATGGAAGCAGAGCAGAAGGTGAAGGACACAGCAGACCAGACCAGGGGCCACAAGTCCAAAACAAGATGAAGATGACAGTGCCAGAATGATCTGACCAGGCTCTCATGGATCTGAGCAAAACAAAGCATTTTATGCAGCTTCAACACCTTTGCTGTGGGGACTGCTGTGTCCCCCAGGACAGCCAGTCCAGGCAAGGGCCAGGCAGCTGTGATCTGTCTGTGTCACCAGTGTGGGATGGACACAGCCCAGTGCCACCCAGCCCCTCTGCTCCTGCTTCTTCCAAGATGCACAAAAAGGTAAGAACAACAAAACCCTCATCCCCACTTACCTCTCTGTGCAGCCATGTGTTGGTAGAGTTACTAAACTTGTAAAACCTATTTTTTTCCTCCTAGATGAAGGCTTTACATTCTCATCAGTAAGGAAACACCCAAGGTCTAGAGGGCTTGATCCAAGAGCTACCATCCTCCAGTCCAACTTCCTAAATATTTGAATACATATTTTACAATGTAAGTACATTGTGTGGGATGAGAGAGAACAGTCACCACATCACAGTTTGCTCAGCTGGATCCTGCCCAGCTGTGGGATCACCAGTGAGCAACAGATAAATTTCAGTCCTGTTCTGACATTGCTTCCTCCTGTTGCTTTTGGCGTGTTGCTTAACACCCAGCATGTCCAAGTTTCATCGCTTTATATATACATACATAGAGCTATGTATACATACATACTGTAGAAATCATATTTATTCAACCTCCTACAATGTTCAAGAAAGCACTGAATTATGCTGAAGCAGTTGAAAGTGAGGAGCTCTATCAGAGACCGAGATCAGGAGCCTCGAGAGAACAAGCAGTGATTTCACATCAGCCCGCAGAGCTCTGGAGTGAGCAGCCATCTTCAGCCTTTGAAAATCAGGACCCTTTTGAGAGAGCTTAAAGACGGGTGAAAAAATACTCAACATCTTTGGAGGGGGGGAAAAAATGAAAAAAATATATATATGATCAGAAGACACCACAGCCAACCCAAAGCACTTATGGGCAAACCACTGATTTGCAATTCCAAACCACTTTTCCGCCCAAATCCTCCACTTACTATCTTATCTGATCTTCTCTGAGGGAATCCCCCAAACCATCTCGGCTTCAGAAAGGACCTCTCAAGCTGTGCTCTGAGCACTTCTTAGCACGGAAGGTTTGTGTAAAATGCTGACAAACTAACAGCACTTTGTGCACTGTCGCCTTTTTTTGTAGGTTTTTTTTTTTGTTCTGGTAAAATTATCCTTACCAGGCAACCAGGCTCTGCTCTCTTAAAGGTTGCCATACCCCACACAGACACACACTTTTACTGGCCCCATTATTTATTAGCATAAATAAATTTTAAGGTGGACGTGACCTGTATGAACACAGTGACAAAAAAAGCTGCTTTACTGGCACTCAATAAATGTTTTTAAGTTAGCAACCATGGGCAATTCTGCTAGGTGGCTCAAAACCAGGCATGTTCTGCTACAATGGAAAAAACATTGCTAAGAAACACCTCAGACCCACTGCATGACACCAACAGAGAGGTCAAGTTGAAGCAGACTGAAGACATTGATCCTTTTTATTAGCAAAATCCCCTATATTAGATGACCTCAGCATTTCACAAGCATTATATTTAAATCCTCCAGAAGTCTCTCAACATGGCAACCTTTTCCCATTCCCACTTTGTAGACAGAAGCACAAAGACGTGGAGGACATGGTGTAGCAATAGTTATGAAATAACAAAGTCTCAAATTTCTGACAGCAAATTTAAATTTTCAGGCTTCACATTAATGCTCTTTGTCCAAACATCTTTTTGCTGAAATCAGTAGGAAAGTAAGAAGGCTCTCTCCCTCTCCTCTTGTTATTCTGTCTTCTTGGAGGGAAAAAAATTAAGAAAATACCTTCATTTTGGAATCAAAATCCTTTCAGCAACGAATTTTTGAGGAACATTGCATGGAAACCATACCTGTTTTAACTGGGGATGTCAAAAGCCCAAAAAAAAAAGTGTCACATAAAAATGAAGCTTTTTTTGAACAATCAGTATCAGTCTGTTCCTGGCATTAATTTTGGAAATGGTATAGCTAATATGACAGCTATGATTTGGAGCCTTCAAAAGGCATAAGCTATTGGCATTTTAAATACATTACACACAAACACGCACGCACCCCTACACCCACACTAACTCTGCAGATTTGTTCTGCTCCTGTCTGCTGGCTCTTCTGCGTGTACTCCACAACAGATTGTTTCCTTCCCTCATCCCAGTTTTTTCCTAAGGGGGCTTTACATCAGGCACCCAAATAAAAAGGGTTCAAAAGACCTGCACTGCCACAGCACACAGCAGAAGGGATCCTCTGCGACTCAATGGACACAATCAAGCTTTTCAATTAAACCATTACCCAAAAAGGTGTGGGTGGCTTATTACCAAAGCCAGCATTTATTTTAAAAAATGGAGAGTACCATTAGAAACACCTAATATAACTCTTATTAACTTATGTGAATCTAGTTGTGAGCACATTGGGTTTGTGTCTGCTAACATAGCATTCTGTTTGCCTAATTAAGTTTTCAGTAGGGGAAGCTATAGCTCTCATATTAATATAGGGAACTGAAAAAAAATCACATATAAACCAAAGCTGAGCTTGATTTACCTTTATTGTGTAAGGATTTGCTACGGGCTCTTCAACAACTGCTAACTAATTTTCCATCAAAAAGCACAATTGCTGTACAAATTCCCATTCCAGCCCCAGCGATGGGGATGACGGACTCGCCCCAAATAATAAACCCTCTGTGCAATCCCTACAGCACTTCCAGACCCTCTGGTTTTCCTCATCACTTTTTCCCTCTGCTAGTCCATGTTCTGAACCTTGAGCTTATTCCCCCAGCCGTGCTGCTAAGCAGTAACGCTCTAGCTGGGGAGCATCAAGCGGAGGAAAATTACCATTAGCCAAAAAAAAATTAATCTTAAGAGGCTTAAAAGAAATCTCAGGGAATCAACTCCGATCTCCATGACAAATAATTAGCAAAATAAAGATAAAATACTGAAGCATCTCAGCTTTCCGCTACATTCCAAAGCGGCTTATTTTCTCCCTAAATTTTACTCTTGCTGCATTTAAAACGCTCGTTTGCAACTTCTAAAAAAAGAAGAGGGGGGGGAAAAACCCAAAAAGCAAACAAAGACAGAGTGTTTTGCCCTAAAACGCAAGATTTCTGCCTGACCAGTCCCTGTACCCAGGGCCCCCAACCCATGCCCCACGAGACCTGCTCATGGGGCGAGCACTCCTGGAACAGGCCCATATTACAGCATTAATATAATTTACAAAATGGTTAAAAATCAGAATGTTTTTCCTTCGTGAAAAATAACACACTTAATGCTTTTCATCTGGCACATAAAATTTACAATACCTCCAGGAACATTTTCTTTGGTTAAATCAACACTATTGGTACTTTTTTAGCCTATAAGCATATTACAGCCCCAGCTTTTTATGGGATTTTTTGGTTGTTGTTTTCACCCATTGTAATAAACTTTTCAGAACCAGAAATGATCAACGATAAAAACCATTCCCATGTCAAACAATTTTAACTACTGCTTTTAAAACAATAATAAAAAAGGCGGGGCTGGGAGGGGGAGAAGGACTGGCTTGCAAACCTGACTCGCGCAGCGACTATCTCGCCGCAATTAATACGGAGCAATGCCTGCGCGGCCGGACTCGATGCTGTGCCCGGAATTGTTTCCACGCCGCTTGCAGCAGGCAGCCGAGCAGATGTTGGCTGTTAAAGGGCGCAGACGACAGCAGTTCATGACTCCTCGGAGGCGGCTGCGCCACATCTGCAGCCCATGAAGGCAGGCAGAGACAGCGAGAAGGCCGGGCCAAGCCAAGCCGGGCCAAGCCAGGCTGGGCCAAGCCAAGCCGGGCCAAGCCAGGCTAGGCCAAGCCAGGCCAGGCCAAGCCAAGCCGAGCCAAGCAGAGCCGAGCCGAGCCAGGCTTTTTCCGTGCTAAAAATAGAGGAGGTGTTTGCTTGCTCCGCTGGAGCGGAGCATCCCGGGCGCGCCGGGAGCGGCAGCCGCTGCCTCCGAGCGCCGCTCCGCACGCCCGCTCCTCATTAACCGGGCGGCGATCCAAGTTCATCTGGGCCCCAGAGAAAGGCAGTGCTTGTGTTTAGACCGCACAATACTGACATAACATTAACAGATTTACATATGCAAAACTGTGAAGCAACAGGCATTCCCCCTCAATTGACCCACAGCTTGTAGTGGCTGCCGAGTTATTCCCTGCTTAGGCTCCGTAACCAAGTGGGCGTCATGCGACTACCATCTGGGTACCACTTATTTAAAGCTGGCAGTCTCTCTGTAATAGGCAAGCTGGCAATAAGCAGGAAGGGAATAAATTGCATCATTTAGTTAACATCCACTTGCTTTGCGGCTGTTAAAAACCCATGACTGAATAATAATTTGGTTATTTCTTTTGCCAGACAATGCTGTCAGCCAAAAGCGTACTACGCATGCTGCAAAACGTCAGCTTGCAAAATTTCCACTTTAAAAATAAATTAAAGAAATTTGCAGTATAATGCGAGCTAAGAAGTTTTTCTAATGCTAGCAACTCAAAAGCAATCGAGCTCTAAAAATAAATATGCACTACTGTAGTCACCAGATTCTGCTTTTCCCTAAAATCTTCTTTGTTTTTATCAGCCACCCACCCCAATCCATTAAATTTGCCAAACATCACCAACCTGGCCCGTTACAAGCACAGGAACTGGGACTTGCTTGCAGGAATGTTCTTTAGATCCCAACACTTCTCCATTTCGTGCTACCCACTGCCCTTCTCATCCTTTGCCTTAATTCATAGATTTTATCATTTCCTTCTGTCTGACAACTGCTTTCACACAAATTGGTATCAAAGAAAGTGGCTGAAACCGGAGACCACTGAAATACAGCCAGAACATAGCCTTTGTTAAAAAAACAAAAAAGGAGGAAACAAAGACCTTTTGAAGTGGGTTTCTCTTTGGGGCTCTTTAGTTTGCAGAAAATTAAGTTACCAATAGTAATCAATTTTTTTTTTGGTCCTAATCTGCTCGAAATACAGCCTATGCACACGTATCTCAACATCCATCTCTCCTCAGGACTAAAGGAAAAGCCCATGCTGAGTGCATTTTTGTACTGCAGAGATAACAAGGCTTTGCATTATACAGTGGGAAAAGTCAGAAGAAACATTTCCATTGGGATTAATGGCGAGGACGAGCCCAGAGCACAGTCCACAGGTAAAAGCATCTCAGCATCTCCACCTCCCACAAAACCAGGCTCGCTCCTCCCTCGCTGCATTTTGAAGGGGCACCAGGGACTCTGAAGTGCAGAAAGAAGACAACCAACAGTAAGTGGGAAGCTGAGTTCATTAGGAACTCACTTCCAGTGCCAGCAATGGAGAAGAGGACAGCAGAGCAGAGCCAGGCTGCCACACACCTCTCACACCCCTGATGCCTCCAGCACCCACACTGGTATGGCACAGGAACGTCACACAGCTGGGCATGGGGACACCAAAGGCAGATGGGAGACACTTGTCCTCCCCTCCCCACCCCTACCTTGTCTCCACACAGGGCTGAGCCACTCAGACAGAGGTGCCAACGCTGCTGGTGGCAGGTACATCCAAGAGCAGGCATGGATTCAACACAGGTGACCCCTTCACAAAAATCCAGCAGCCATGCAGCACAGCCCTGCTGCAACAGCACCTTCAGCACTCAATCCCAAAATCCTTCCTGAGCTAGCACACACGATTGTTCACTTCAAAAAAAGAACCACTTGGAAAAGCAGCTTTTAACAGAGTTCCACAGCACTGGGCAGCTCTTGCTGCTGCACCTGGGATGCTCAGCCCAAGGCAGGCAGGGAAATACAGGACCCAGGGCCACCCACAGCTCTGCACAAGGTGGGACCACCACTCTGGAACACAGCAGACCTAAGGGCACTGTAACAGCCTGCAGGCTTTACAGACAGGAACAAAAGTAAGATGGAAGGATTTTAGTTGGCACCAACCTGACAAGACAGTGTCCAATGAATGGTGAGAGTAAAAGAGGGAACAGAAACTGAGGGCAGAGAGAAAAATCTGTCAGAGGAAGTGTAATGCCAGAAACTGCTCCAGGACCTCATGGCTGGATGCCAACTCAAAAGTCTCAAAAAAAAAAAAAAAAAAAAAAAGGCTACAGAGCCCCTAAAACCTTCCTGATTAAAGAATCTCTGCAGGCTGAGGTTTGTCAAATCATACTTGTGCTTGCTGCTCCACCACTCTCACCCAGAGATCTCATGTTGGAGTACTCCTCTGGAGAGGAGACCCAAGGCATGCAGTAACTTTGGCAAGGAGAGATGTGCATCCCCTAAAGCATTTGTGTAACTCAGAGAGTGTTTGAAGAGCTCTGCAGCACTAAGCCTTAGCACTGTTAATTGTACACACCATACCCAAGATCATCAACGTTGTCACCCATGTGGTACATTACTGTATGGTCAATCTCCCTAATTATTCTTGAGTTATTTTTTCCAGTAGATCTACAAAATTATCAGCATAAATCTCAAAACATTTACCAGTCAACAAACTCAGCACAACAGACATAAGCTTGGCCCTGACAAATAAAAAGACTAAGGAAAATGTATTTATTTGTAGCAAATGTCCTTTCCTATAACCATCAAATAGATTACAGCTGCATTTCTTTCCTCGCACTGCACGCTGGGATCCAGGCATTTAACTAGCACACACTACAGTGCTGGATTAATCATAAATAGAATATATTTTTAAGTGCATTAATTATGTAACAGATGCTTCCAGGACTCCAATGGAGGTAATTTTTAAAATCCCAGTGTACAGTTTTATGAATCTGCGCAGTTTCAAGGTTGTTTTTAATTTGCACTCAATACTACACTTATTTAAAACCAAGAGGTAATCAACCACTGCCTAATTTTTATTTTTTTTTCAGTCCAGGCTGGAAGACATACCCTACACTGTTGCTGTAGGACACCCCAACTGGCAACAGAGGTTCCTCCCATCTCTCTGCCATGATGATGGGTCTCAATAACGAGCTGTGTGAATGCAAGAATTCTTCATTTGCCTTCTATTAATTTCTCCTCCTCAGACTGATTTCTGCCATTCAGAAGTCTGGGTCTCCTCCTGCACATTCCCACTCACGCAGCAGATGTGATTCAGTGCACACAGCACACATGGAGGCCCTGACAGGGGCAGTGGGGCACAGACAGGATGCTCAGGGCTTCCAAAGAGCCCTTTATTTATTGATGGGGTACCATGAATGGTTGGACTCAATGATCTCAGAGGTCTTTTCCAGCTTTAATGATCCTAATTCTATGAAATAACTCTCATTGCTTTGAAAAACGGAATTAAATTGAGGTCACTTACTGGAGAAAAATGGGGTTTACCTTACTTACCTTGATAATAATAAAAATGGCATATCCAGCTCCTGGTTGCAGCACTGCTGTGACAGGGACATGGGTGGGACAACAGAGATCTCAGCAGCCTTTGGATGGCTGCACTGGAGCACCCTGGGGCGCAAGCACCACAGCCTCCATGTGTTGGATGAGAAGTTTGCTTTCCTTTCCATCTTTGCACATCTCACAACTCCTGGATCCAAGTCACACATCTCCTCACAGAGCTTCATCTCTGCATCTGTCTGCAACGCTTAATTTGTCATGACTTGGAGGGGCATTTTTCCAGGCACTCACTGCATGTGCAGCCTGGGAAGTGGCAGAGCCCATTCCCTGATAACTGCCTCGGACTCCCCCTGCAACAAACCCTCCCTCTGGTCCTGGAGGTGAGGGGAAAATACAGGAGCACACAGAGCAATTAAGGTTCCAATCAGATGTGGTGTTGACATGTAAGAATGAACAGTGAATAACCATAATGCAAGGTGAGGGTTGTTTAGGAGCATACAGTAATTACACATGCAGAATATGGAACCTCAGCACATGGTGAAGAGCAGGGGTGAGCACAGGAGGGGTTCAGGACCACAGCTCTGCTCACCTGCACATCAGCTGCCCCCAGGGATATCCACACCTCAGGTCGGGCACAAACCAAGCAGGAACAAAGGGTGGGTAACAAGAATTTTATTCCTACTGAATATTTTATCCTGGCTGCTACTCCTTTCCAGAAATAAAGGTAATAATTAAAAGTGAGGGCTAACACTTTGCTGCCTCACTTCACAGACTGCACATTCCAATTCCTCAACAAGGCAATGCAAAACCAGGCAGTGAACAGGCTGAAGTCAGCTGGAGAAGGAAAATGACTTTGTGCAACACCAGGGAGGCCCCAGGGCAGGCAGCTGGATGCTGGGCTGGGTCTCACTTCCCTGGGCACAGCACAGCCAGTCTCCACCAGTGCCCCCTGACAGTGAAAGCCCTTGTCCCAGCCTCCCCCAAAATGATCCACTGGCTCTGATGGGGCATGGAGAATGCCCAGCTCACCTCATCACCATCACTGGTCACACAGCAGGGCTTGGGGGCAGTCAGGGACACCCTGCAGTGCTGCTCTGTGGTGCCAACCCCTCCCAAAACACTCCACTGCTCCACCTGCATCAGAGCATAGGGACAGCAAGGCAAGAGAAGCTCTCAGGGACAAAAAGGTGCCTCCACATGCAGAGGGAGAGCAGCCCTGAGCACACAGCAGGGTAGAGGGACCAGGTCCCTGCCAAACTGCAGCACGGCCTCGCCCCCACAATCCCTGTGACACGGGAATGGCAGCACCATGCCAGGTTATCTGTCACAAGGTGATAAGACTCGTGGGCTGTACCTGCTTGGCATGGCTCGAGCAAGGCTCCCTCGGGGCTCCTCTGCTTTCACTTCCTATTAATGTGCACCTGCACCCATATCAAGAGCAGGAAAAGCATAAACTGTATTCAAAGCTTTACTCAAACCTCCACTGGAAGCCTGAGTTGATGCCAGGGCACGCCAGCACCTGGGCTCACCAGCAGCCCTGCTGGTGGCACTGCCTGTGGCTGTCCCTGTGCCAGAGCCACCATGGCCACCCACACTCCCCAGACACCCCCATGCCACACACACCCAGCACACCCATCCTGCACAGGGCACGGGACAGACCCCTTTTGGGTCAACCTGTTCCTGAGCTCTGGCCACCTCTTTCCTTATCAGCTTGGCTCTCTGACTCCACAGGCGCACGGCAGGCTGGGCACAGCTTTATCTGAGTTTTATGTGCAGCTGCATTTGCTTATCGCACAGATAAGTTATTATAAAAACAAGAAATAGCAGCAGCCAGTAACCCAGGTATCTCAGTGCCTTCATCATAAATTCCCAGTTCTGGACCAGCTCATCATCCAGAGCTCACAGGGAAGAGGGAAACCCAAAGACTACACGATGCCAGGACATGCACAGTGACAACTTCAGTACCTGGCACTAAGGGAGCAGCATCACATTAACAGTTAGAGGAAACCCACACTTGGCAGCTTTGGCAGGGTGGTCCCACCAGCAGGCACTGCTGGGAACATGCCCAAGGGCAGCTGGGCTTGGAAGGATCCTCTGCCTGGACTAAGAGCACATCCAGACACAAAGCCTCTGCAGAGCTCTCACATTACACTAAACACTATCAAGTGGCCAAGGGGGTGGCCCTGAGCCCTTCAGATCCTCCTGTGATCTCCAGAATCCAATGAGGATGTTAATTGGCAGAAAACATTTTTTCCTGCTAGTTTGCCACTGGTCCAGCATCCCGTGCAGTCCCACCTCTGGTCAGCTGAAGCACAGGGGACGCAATGGGAAGCACACCCAGGGAGAAGCTGAGATACCTGAATCTACTAAACTGCAGAGTGAACCAAGCCCTCGCTCTCCGTGGCACCAAGCGCGCTGTCAAATAGTCAAATTGAAAGTAGCTTTCATCTGAGAAAAAACAAAGGAGGCAAAGGCTTTGCAAGGAAACAATTCTCATCTGACACGTGTCACGGAGCTGCGAGCGCGCCTGAGTCACGGCACACGTGTGGACCATTGTGAGCGATGTGTCCTCCTCCTCAACCTGCCGAGAGCAGCCACCAGGCAGAGGTTGAAACATGCGGAGGTGATTCAACACCGATGAGCAGAAACACTGAGACGTGCTGTTCTGAACACAGGGGCTGTACCTGACACCACTTGTATTTACTCAGGAAAGTTTTCTGCCCTGTGTGACCTTCCCCTGCTAATTTACCCACGTGTTAAGCACAATCTCCATCCCACCCTGGATGGCTCACTACAATCCAACAAATACTTCCAATACAGGCAGAGGTTTTTTTTCTTTTGAATCTGTAAAAAATATACGTTGAAAACTTGAATATTACTTGTTACCTGGCAAAACATTATACTTTCTGTGTGCTTATGGCATCAACCAGGAAAAAAAAAAAGCCACAAAGAAATGAAAGGGGGGAAAAAAATCTTCCTACCAGAATGTAAATATTTGTGAATAGCAAGAACGAAGTATTTCCATGAAGCTTTCAATAAAAGATAACTGCATGCCAAATTTTGCCAGCAGATACAGGCACGTAACTCCAGCTGAAGTTACTCAGAGCTGCCCAAGTTTCTGAGAGGCCAACTCAAGCAAACAGTGTTCATGTCCAGAAGGACTGTGAGCTCAGGAGCTGAGGCCACATTCCCAGCTCTTTTGAGAGAGGCAGACGAGATCTGTTTCATATCAGTGAAGAACTTCAGAGATGAGTCAAACCTGCAGGATTTGCTGCAATACTCGCTGCAAAAGAGGATGTGAGAACTGGCAAGTACGCTGTGTTTACTCACTGTGCCATCTAATTCTGGAAACTCGAGCTGAGATTCAGCGTTCGAGCACGACTCCAAGGGGTGGTGGGAAGATCCTGGCCCTGTTACAAAGCCACCCGTTGGGCTGAACTGGTGCTATCTGCTCCAACAGGGCCACGGGCTGACCCAGGCAGAGGTTCTGCAGCTGGCAGGAGAAGCCTCCTCAGGGCAGAGGCTGCAGCACATCTGCCTCCAGCCCAGGGACGAGCCTCCGCAGGCGCTGGCGCACACGAGGAGCAGAGATGCTCTAAAAATCACGCACTGCTTCAGTTAATGACACAGATTTACTCTGGGTGTTAGCCTGTTTTGCTAAAAAAAGCCAAGCAGATTTTTTTTTTCCTTTTTTCCTGGTGCAAACTGTCCTTTATAGAGACTATTAATATCGCTCTTCCTTCAGTTTAAGCTCTACTTCTCTTCCTTGTTCTCCCACTGACTTAAAAGATAAGTTGCAAAACGAGATCTAATTTATCTCTATCTTTTGTCCTCATCCCTTCCCTCCTGTTACTGCCTGGACAGGCAGATTGCTCTGTAGGGAACCACTGCATGGAGCACAGAGTTTATATTCGCTGCAACACTCACATCTTTAAGCAGAAAATGAAAGATTTTACCTAGTTTATACTAAACAGAACGCCTTTGGTTCTGGCCTCATGTAATTAATTCTGCACAAAGTAGTAACTTAGATAAAACACCTTGCTATAAGCAGACACCTCAAACTGCTGTGAATATTCCTCACTATCAGACACCAGTGAAGACAACAGCAGTGGATGGTGGCTGCCAGGAGGTTACGATGAAACAAATGCATTTTTATTTTTTCCCTTTAAATTAGAAAAGATTATCATTTTACTCAGCAATGCCCCTTATTAAATTGAAACTCTCCACATCAGAATTAAACACATCCTATCTACTCAAAATGAAGTGTATTATTTATCAGTAATATTTAATGACAAAAACCTGATAACTTTTTCCGATTATACCACTGATTTCCTCCAGTCATGCATCATTGGCTCTGCTGGTCATTAGCATTATCACAGTGCATAAACTCTGGCTTAGGCAGCAAGTTTGATAACAGAGCCAGACACCTATAGCTACCATTTTTCAGTTTGTTCAGATTTACTAGTTTACCTCTCTATGAGCGTGCCTCTATCTAATGGCATCGATTAAAATCCCTAAAAATCCTAGACAGTAAATTTCCATTTCCATGCAGCACGCTTCTGCACACTCAGAATCCCTCAGTAAATATAAAGCACTTGCTGAAAAATCAGATTTCCCCTTCAACTGGCTGAGGACCCTTTTCCTGAAAGACTATACTCCAGCCAATCTGAAAAATAAATAGGAAATATTTAGCCTTCTCTGACTGTTTAATGCCAGGGATACACTGGATAGGCTTAAGATATTTTAGTTTAATTCACAGGCAATGTTCCATTTTAACTTCTATGAAATAGTATTTTTGAATGCTGCAGATACTGCTTTTATAGGAGTGGAGGAAAAAAAAATCAGAACAGATAACATGGTACAAAATCAGCTCAAATATACCAAGATGGGTTTCTCCCATTCTCAGTTAAATCCTGTAAATAAAATGATGGATTAGAAAGGTTTTCTGAGCACGACCATCATTCCTCACACTACTGGACTTCAGAAAACTTTGATGGGTAAAGCCAGAGAAAAACTTTAAAATACTTGTACAAACAATAATTTTGCTGCATACTTTTGATATTCGTCTTTCAAAGCCTTTTGGATATCAAGTAATTTATCACTGAAAAATACATTTTCTCTTTTCCAAAACTACAATTCAGGAGCTTTACAAACCTTAATATGTATTATCTGAACACACATGCACGGGCATATCATTAAAAACTAACAAAAACAATTTATTACGAGCTATTTCAGAGCCACCTTCTCCCAGTACTCATTTAATTCCATGACAGCAGGATAGGGCCCCTGACAACTCTCTGATTAAAATTAATTACTAAAGCTGTTAAGACTTTATTACTATTGCAAAACTTACTGTGAAAAATCTCTCTTCTAAATCTGCTAATGCAGGTACAGGCCATGATGTTCTGCACAAACATCCAGAGAGAGTCTTATATGTTACACACATGAATATTCTAAGACTTTATTATCTAGCCAAATTGATTTTATTTTAATTTTCTTTTTTTTTTTTTTTAACTCAGTCCATCCAAGGGAGCTCCCATGATTTCAACAGGGGTACTTAGAGCCTAGGCCACATAACTGAAGCTAAATCTGCCTGTGATATGGAAATACAACTATTTATGAAATTCACCCGAGGGGAAGGGATAATTTACAGCGCACTGATCAACAGTTTGCATGGTGCTGTCTGAAGGAGCCCTGTTTGAGAAGGAGAGCTGTTATAAAAGCAGCAAGTATCAATACTAACACAATTGGTGCCACTGGGTTATGCTATTTGCTGACCACAATCCATCTCTCGCACAGAAAATTTCTGTTTTGGTGTAGTTTCAGTATCACTAACTGCAGCATTAGAGGTTGGGACCATACAAGAAACAGCAGCGACTTGATGAGGTTGATCCCAAATTCTGTGATTTGCTGAGGCAAAAAATGGATCGAGCCCTGGCAGCGAGCTTGGGAGCACGGGACGCAGGAGCGCTCACACAGCCCCTGCTCCTCTCACCCAGGGGCTTCAGTCTGATCCTTCAAACATGAAACAGTGAAAAATACTGTCATTGCTCTCCTCTGCCCGCCTGCTGCTCTACCTGCATCGTCCCCAAAACACACTTCTGACCTGACTGAGCAGCAGCCAATGTCAAAACCCTGGCCAGGCACATCCTCCCCTGGACTGCCAGCCTCTCCCACACAAACCCAGCTTCAATGTGCTCCAAACCCAGTGTCCGGAGCCACCCCGTGATGCCCCACAGCACTGCACTGCTTTTATGGGGATTTCTACCACAGGAGGATTTACAAGACTGATTTTAATGGAATTTTTCTCTCCAGCGCAAGTATGAAACGTGGGAACTGGGCTGGACCGGCTGCCTGAGCGGCTAACAGAGATTTGTCATGAGGTTCATGGGAGACAGAGTTCATGACTCACTGTCAGTGAGCTCACTATTACAACATAAAAACTGTTATTAAAAATAAAAATGCAAGCACCAAAAGGAACACTTCAAGAAGGTTTTAACTTCTTAATCCCAAAGAGAATACCCTTGAAACGAGGTTCACAGCAGGCCCAGCGGACAAAAATCCATAAAAGAAAACCTTGCTATCAAAAATCTATTGGAACAGCACATTGTAGTTGAAAACCCACCTCCCTATTTCTGCTCCCTTGGTATTCCCAGAAGTTCCTTAGGAAGAGGTGTCTCACTCACACTCATCTCCCAGCTTTCCAGCAGCAGAAAAACATACACTTCACATTCACTGTGCAACACCAGGAAGATGCTTTTTAAAACTGACATGGGTTCCTAAAGAAATATCAGTTAATTACTTAATCCTCCTTAATGGAATGATCAACATCCTTTCAGCAAACAAGGCTGTGATGATTTAACGTTTTACTGCTCTGGGAGAATTAACCCCGCTCCTCTCCCGTCTGCTGCGGCCGCTCGTTTCTTTAGAATCAGTTCCATTTATTCACTTCTGCAGAGCAGCCCCTGCACCCAGGCAAGGAAAAAAAAAAGAAAAGACAAAAATCTGCCTGGGTGTTATTCTGCCAAGGCCTGACCTCCAGACTGACAGAAAGGCAGGTGGCCCAGGCACCCAGGAAATCAAGGTACGAGGCAGCACAGAGCAACAAGCCCCAGCGTGAGCCTGGAACAACTTCATCAGCATCCCAGGAACACCACTTCAAAAGGAGCCGTGGAGGGATGTTTGAATCCCAGCTCAGACAGCTCCTGAATCCCTGAGAACCCCGTGGCTGTCGTTCTGGCAAGAACAAAAGTCCTTTCAGGGCTCCACTGCTCGCTGCAACCAGACCCAGGCTCAGACAAAATTCTGCAGGCAAGTGTTGTGCAAGAAAGGGAATTCAGCATCGATTTTTGTGATCAGATGTTTAGTGGCTGCTCTGAACACTCCAGCAATCCCCCCTCACCGTTTTATCTTCCTTTATCACATGCTTTTTAATAGAGACATGACATTCTGCTTACTGCTGGGCTCTCTCTATTTATCTCTCTCTTAACAACACTTTGGCATCATCGGCTCCGCTATCTAAATCAGCAATAGTGCATGTCCGGTCACATAAAACCGGAGAGGGCTTCCCGAGATGCCTTGGGAACTCTGACTACTCCGGGTTACTGATGTGTTAATATGCCCCATCCACTAATTAATGAACAAACAGCTTAGCCAGGGAGCTGGGGGAGGGACACCAACACGAAGACTGTGGAGAGCCCAAGGAAAGACACTTGACCCTAATTGTTAGCAACAAGATGACAAGACTGATCGGGAAGTACAGCTAAAACTCAGATCCAACATGAAAGGAAATGTCTGGCGAAGAGGGGAAAACTAACGATGCCATTGGAGGCTGCAGCCAACCTGCCGCACTGTGCCACCTTCTGTCGGGCTGTCAGCACTCAGTGCCCAGCACCTGGCCTGGGCTTCTCAGCACCCATCACATCCCTCTCTCCATGCCCAAATCCTCATCCTCCTCCTGCGACCCTGCAGCTCCAGGGTGTATGCTCCAGCCAGGAAAAACTGGAGCTTGTTCCAAGCCATGACGGGGTGATGAGAAAGCGCGGCTCACGCTGCACCTTCCCAGCAAAACCACCTGCAGAATTCCAGCCAGTGGGTTTTAAGAAGGGCCAAAGTCTGACTGAAGTTTCAGACAGACCCAGTTTTACCCGGGGCAAAACATTCTTCATCTTAAAAACAGCCTGGACCACGTACCACAGCAGATATGCCTGCAGATGCACCAGCAAGAGGGTGCTGTGCTCCATGTGCACTTTGGGAAACGCTTTCATATAGAGTTCAAAACCTTGGAAAAAAGGTTTTAAGCTCTTTCCACCTGAAAAATCAATTCAACTGAGAGTCAAAGCAGTGCAGGAGATGCTGCAGCACCATGCTCTGGGACACACACCCAGGAGAAAGTTGATTCACAGATGGCACGTCCAGTGTAGACACACCGCGAACGCTGCAGAGCCCCAGTTTTCAGTGCCAGTTTTTTAATTTCAGTGCCTATTTTTTAAAGTCAGTGCCCCTGAATTAAACCAACTTATTGAGGAAGCAGGTTCTCCTAATAAAAACACAGCAGCGACAAGCATTGTACAGACAGCACCATTAGCAGTAAACAATACACAGGAGAATCATCCCAATAAAACATTCTGGGTATTTATTTCTGTTGCTTTCCGAGACCATTGCAACGGAATGGGAAACTGGAAGGGAAAAAAGCCCACAATTAGTTTCAGAATAGCACTCCCAGAAACACTGTAGCCTATCAGATCTATGTAAATATTTTATTATATGGGTTCCATTTCAGTAGATCTGTCAAGATATTTACAGGGCTTGACAGTATTTCTGCCTTTAATTAAATTTTCACACACATACTTTAATGTAATTTAAATAGATTATTAGTTGTCAGAATATAGTATAAATTTTGTTTACGATTTAGTTACTTTAAGTACTCACATTGAGGAAACTCATTTAACCCCCTGACTGAGGAGCATTAAGTGTTGAGATGAGACTTCTAAAGAGCTTCTACTGCCCTTTGCACTCTTGCAATAATCTTAAATTACTACAACTTAATTGCAATTTCAAGGCACTAAAATGGAGATGCTTTAAAAACAGCACCAGGAGGGTCAATGAGAGGAGAAAAATTATTTAGTCCTCCTCAGGTACCTCTTAGGGAGAAACTGATTTTGCCCATGCTCTTCTCTTTGCCCATTTTCCATAGAATCCCGTCTTCATTTGCAGAATGACGCGGAACAAAAAGTCATCAAGATTATTCTGGATACTTGCCACATCCAAACAGCCATTAGACATAAGCCTGCTCACTTGCATGCATGGGAGAGACCCGTGCCAGGAGAACAGAAAGACAAAACCCTAGAGCGCATTTGCAGAGAAGGCTGCACACGAACAGAGCCAGCAGCTTCTCTGACTCGGGAGCTCCAGTGCTGGAGTAAGGAAAAAGAGCACGTGTTAAACCATCCAGAAACCCCAACCAACAAATAACTGATCTCCGCAAAACAGCGCAACCGATTCCTCTACAGCACAAAACATATCTTTTTAAAATAAAAGACCACACCGATCCCACAATTAAGTTTCTCCTCTAATGACTGCATGGTTTATTCCATGCTGGTTTCTTTCCCCCCTCTCTCTACACTGGCATCACCTTGTTACCTGCAGGAGCTGCAATTCCCAGCACAGCGAGCTGCGGGAATCGAACCGCGCAGCGAGCAGGCTGCGAGCAGCGCTTCTGTCAGCGCAAAACCCAACCACTTCTAGCAACCACAAGATCTTCTCCGTCTCTTCTTGCAACGAGACACTTCACAGGGATCTGGCCAACAGAAAAACAATCAGACTCACGATTTGAACAGCGCCGTGCCTCAGCACGGCCGGCGCTGACGCGCGTCCTCGGTGGCACGACGTTAAGGGCTCCCAGCCTGGCCATACCTTTCGAAGCACTGGAATAAAGTTTGCTTGCCAGGACCTCTAAGATCAGTCTCAAAGACGCTGCTGATCTCTAGTGCACAGCGTCTCTGAATTCCACCTAGCAAATGCTTTCTGGCTTCTCCTGCGTGTCACATCTCTGCCGAAGCGCTCGCCGGGTGTGAAAACACGCTACTATACGTGGAGGGAGGGGGAGAAAAAGTTTCAGTGATATGAGTTAGTGGCACAGACCAAAAGCCAAAGGCAGCGACATCAGCAGAAGCCCCAATTGATGCCAGCACGCTCTGGATCGGGCCCAGGGCAGCCGGCTGCACCCTGAGCTCACCCCTGGGGACATGGGGACCACGCCATGCCCACGGGCCATGTTCAGAGCAGGGTGCCACTGTGTCCCCACGCTGCTGACCACCCCCTGGGCTTCCCCTCCAGCCACCAGCCCCTTCCCACCTGCTTTCCCAGCAGAGCATCACAGAGAAAAGCTCTGGGAAGCAACCTGACAGCAAGGCTCATCTGAGGAATAATTAAAATGCGCTATTAAGTTCAGCTTAAATACAGACAGCAAACAAAACCCTCATGCACCCGAGCCCTGCAGGATCTGATCCTGCTCCCCTTGGAGTGGGAACCCCCGGGAAAGCTCTCTCCCAGCCACCCTGTCCCTGCATACACGATGCTGGATGTGCTGGGAAGGGCAGGAGAGGCCTGAACAAACGCTACAACTCCAAAAGACACCCAGCTACCTGCAAAAACCCCACCGAGCCTTCTTCAGCCCTGGCTCAGCTGCATAAAAATATTTCAGCTCAGTGCCTTGAAGTTGCAATTAAATTGTAGTAATTTAAGATTATCACAAGAGCAAAGGGCAGCAGCAGCTCTTCAGCAGACTCCTCTCACCACTTAATGCTCCTCAGTCTTGGGGTTAAATGAGCTTCTTTAGTATAAGTACCTTAAAGCAAGTGAATCGTAAACAAAATTTATACTATTTTCTGACAGCATATAATCTATTTAAATTTATTAAAGCTTCTCGGAGAAAATTTAAGATGACAGAAGTATCATTATGCCCCATAAATAACCGGACAGCCTTGCCGAAATAACTGTATTTTACATACATATCCTACATATGTGTGCGCATATGTTATTTCATTTGATACACAAATACACGCCCAACGGATATTTCACAAAAGGAATTGTGTTATCCAGTTCAATCTCTCAATCTAAATGACCACAAGAGGTACGAATACTAAACACTAGATACATTCCATATATTTGCCTTTTTACTACCAGCCTTTTTCATCATTTTTTACAGTGCTGTGAAACAGAAGTAATTCAGGAGCTACAAATGTTTACAGTATATCACATCAAGGATGATAATGTGAATTTTAGCTCTGGAAAAAGGTGATACACTCCATGAGGAACGCACACTGCGGCATACGCTGCACGCTAATGTCCGATCACAATTCCCTGCTCAACTTCCCTGCTCCTTCTCCTACCAGGGCAAAACCCAGCTGTGTTACGGTTACTGGTGGAACTGATTTAAGCAGAAAATGTTTATAGATGTTAAAAAACATTACACATTACGCAAAATGGCTTAATAGCATACATGTGCATGTTTAATGCACATGCTTTTTATTGTCTAATTAAAATATATACCATAAAAAAAAAATCTTTACAGGCTTTAGAGTAAGTTATGCAGGACAGTTATGAAACCTTACCTTACAGAAAGTATAAAGTACTTATTGTGAGATCTGCGCTGCTAATTAAAAAAATGCTTATGCAAAAAGATTTCGGATTTCTTAATTCTTCAGCAGATGTGCACTTGGTCTGCCTCCTGATTAATATACATTAGGGTAGCAGGCTCTTACTTGGATTTTTTTTAAATAGATATTTCCATTGTTTTAGAATACTTTAAAGGATTGAAAGTGATGCGTATTTAAAGTTTGAGTTCAAGTGTTTGAACACAAACATGAAACTGTCACACAACAAAACTAACCTCACTCCCCTGGTTCATTTCAATTAGCACCTAAATCCTAACTGTTTACTGAAATAAAATCAAGTGTCTATTAATACTCTTTACTGCTACTTCCACTGAAAACTACACAGTAACAGTCTCTGTGATACAGACATGAGAAGACACATTACACATAGTCTTGTAAAAATCCCGGCGTATCAAAACCAAGGTCCATCCTGACTGCTTGGCAACATGTTTGAAGGAAAGATATTACAAGTTTTCCAAACTCTAGGAATGCAGTCATCCAATATACAGTGCTTAATCACAACCAAACTCCTCTATTATACACCAACACAGAACTTACACACAGAGAGAAAAAAAAAACAAATCCACGTTTCCTTTCAATTCAGCGATCCAGAAATAAAAGCTGAGTTGCACAGAACTTTTAGGTTTTTCTGAATTGCACTAATTTAATGCCTTATTCTCTGCAGCTCTAGACAGCATAAACAAAACCAAATCCTAAGTCCCTCTGAAAGTGTAAAAATGCACTTCAAACCATCATCACTTTAAAAAAAACAAACAAACCCCAAACCCCAGCCCATGCACAGAAAACTAACTTTGCAATCAAAACCGTAAGCAACAGAAAGCGTTGTCTGAAATAGTAGTTATTTTTCTCAGAGTTATCCTTTGGTTTCACAACAAAGATCAGCATTTGTAATGGTCCATTTCTGCATAAGTGAACATATAGCCTTGCTGCCTGATCGAATAGTCCAGAGCTTTCAGTGAGGCAGCTCCTGACAACAGCCCAGCAGCAGCTTTGTTTGATCTCTCCTGCCTTCCTTAATCTGGGTTGTCAAGGTTCACTTGTTGGAGGCTGTTTACTTTACTTTTTCCAGAAAAAAAAAAAAAAGTGATTTTTTTTTTTCCTGTCTCTCATACAATGACTAATCCAAAGACTAAGGGGGAAGAATGCTGCCAATGCAAGATGTTAAAGCTACAATACCTTTTTGCAATGAGATTTTAGCCGACACCTTTTGAATGGTAACTAGTGGAGAGCTTCCTCCCCCAGTGCCCTGCTCCATTCAATATGGTTGGGAGATAGTTCAAACAAAATGTGCAGGGGAAAAGCTTCAGAGCAGAGAAGTTGAAACGAGCAGCCCCAATTTCCCTGTCTTCCCCCAAATCTAGTTGCTGAGATGCACGGTACCTCCTTGCCCACACTCGCTTCTCTGGGAACTTGAGTTATTTCAGGCTCTCTCAAACTTACAGAATGTAAGAGCTTCTCAGCAGTAACAAAAACTGTAAAAATAATACTAAACCGAGCAAAATGCATGTTTTCCAAATTATTAAAGTAAGCTGTGAATTACCAGCACAGGCAAAAAAGTTTCTTCCATGACATGCTTGCAACTTTGTCTAATTAAGCAGCTGTCACTAGTGACATCAACATTTGGTGAAATCAGGTAAAATCCAAGTTTAGAAAAACTGTATGGAAAGCAAACACAGTTTAGAGAACTGTTTTAATATTTAGAACCATCCAGCACCCCAGAAATCAGCAGGCTATACAGTGTAGACGACACGCTACGAGCAGTACACATCCATTACTCACTCCGAGAGCAGTTACTAAAAATGAAACCTTAAACTTCTGAGCACAGAAGTTGGGCTCCAGCCTCTCTACAGAAGCGGCTCAGAGAGCGCTCGCAAGCGGCAGATGCCTCGGGTAGGGACGGGAGGGCTGCGCGCTGCCGCCGCTCCAGGCTCAGAGGGAACCGGGAGGAAAAGGACGGGGGGAAAAGGAAAAACAAAACAACAAAAAAAGTAATCTCGCTCGGCTTGGTTCACTCAAAGCAAAAACACGCAATTAAAATCATTACAGCGAAGTGGCAGCAGAAGAGTCGCTGAAAGCGCGGCGCTCCAGCCCGCCCGGCGATGCTCCGCGCCGGGGCCGCCCGCTCATTAACCGGGCGGTGCGGAGGGGCCGCGCTGCGCCCCGCGGAGCCCTGCCCGCGCAGCTGGCTTGCTTTGGCTTTTTGTTGTTTTGGGGTTTTTTTTTGTTTTTTTTTTCTTTTCCAGGAAAGAAAGAAACCCACAAGCCGGCGGGGCGGGGGTGGGGAGGAGGGAGGCGCGGACACGCCGCTCGGCCGCCGGCAGCGCGCACCCCTCCGCTGCCCGGGGACGCGGCCGCGCAGCGCGGGCCGGCAGGTGCGCGGGGCGGCCCTACTTACCGGGCAGCGGCGGCGGCTCCGCGGCGCGCAGCGAGCCGCGGCTCCGTCCCGAGGCTCCGCACCGCGGGGCTGCGCGGGAGGGGGACGTGCGCGCACACACGCGCCTGAAGGATGCGCGGTCCGCACCCGCGCAGTGAGAAGTTGCGCCGGGCTGAGCTGGGGAGGAGCGGGTGTTTATTCAAACACTTCGTTTCGGAAAAAAAAAAAAAAAAAAAAGAAAAAAAAGAAATGGGGGGGATGGGCGCAACGCGTCCAGGGACCCGCGGTGGGGGCGGATGCGCGGCGGGGCTCCGCGCCTGCGGAAGGAGCTGCGCGGGCGTAAAGCCGCAACAGGTGCCCGGGGAAGGGGGAACGGGCAGCCGGGCACAGCGCGGGGGGGAGGGGGGCGCGGCCCCACCGCAACTTCTTGCCCCGAGTGCAGAAGTTGGGGCGTACGCGCCCCTTGCGCGGCGGCGCGGAGGGACCCGGCGGAAAACACGCGGAAAGCGCGAGCGGGGCTGGGAGGGGGGCGGGACGCGCCGCATCCCACCACGGCGGGGAGTGCGCGCAGCGCGGGGCGGGGGGGAAGTTTCCAAAGTGGGCGGGGAGGGGGTGCGGGCGGCCCCGCAGCCCGGGGAGGGGGCTCCGCATCCGCGCACCGCCGCCCCACATCCCCCCCCACCCCCCCGGTACCGCGGCGGCGCTCGGGGAGGGGCGGCCGGGCACGTGGGGTCGGCGGGGGGAAGAGTGCAACAGCCCCGGAGGAGCGGGGAAAGTGTCGGGGGGCGCCGGACTCACCCGCAGGACTCGGCCCTGCCGCTGCCCAGCACGGCGCGGCCGCGGCGCGGGCGGGCGGCGGCGCGGAGCGGCGCGGGGCTGCCTCCGTCCCGTCCCTCCCTCCCGTCCCTCCGGCACGCCGAGCCCGGGCGGCGCGGCGGCGTGCTCCGCCGCTCGGTAAATAACAATAGAGCCCTCCGCCCGGCGCCGCGCCCGCGGGCCCCGCACGCCGCCCCGCCGCGCCCCCGCCCCGCGCCGCCCCGCGCCCCCTCCCCGCCCCGCGCAGCCCCGCGCGGGCGGGCCGGGGGCGGCCCGCGACACCCCCGCGGAGGGAGATGTTGTTATTTTTTGCTGTTGTCAGTCTCTGACGTCACATCCACCTGCTGGGTAAACAAGGCTCGGCGCAAGGGAAAAATAATAATAAAAAAAAAATAAAATAATAGAAGCGGGGGGTGAAGCGCGCAGGGGGTGAAGGGCGAGAGCCCCGCAGGTGCGGAGCTCCGCGGAGGACGGCCGGGGGGGCGGGGGGGGGCCGGGCCGGGGGAGGCGGGGCGGCCCCACGGGGAAGCGAAAGTGGCGGTGGAGCGCAGCGCTGCGCATCCCTGCGCGCCCCTCCGCACCCCGAGGGACAGCTCAGCGCCCGGGCCGGGGCCGCCCCGTCGGCGGGCGCGCAGCGCTGCGCACCCCTACCAACTTTTCCGCAGCCGCGCGGGGGGCAGCGGAGCTGGGGGATGCGGTGGATCCCGGAGTGCCCTCCGCGGGTCCCCGCGGAGCCGCCTTACCTGCGCGGAGCGGCGAGGCGGGCGCTGCCCGCGTTCTCCCCGCAGCGCCCGCCGCTGTGGGCGCAAACACCGCTCAGACACAGTGCGCGGGTGCGCAGCGGCGCGCACCGGCCGCTGAGCGGGACTGACCGTCCCGGGGACGGCGCGGGGGGCCCGCCCGGAGCCGCTCCGCGGGGGTGGCTCCGCATCTCGGCGGGTGCGCGGAGCGGCGGCGCTCCGGCCGCGCCGTCGGGGCTCCCGAGGAGAGAGCGCGGTGGGGGCAGAGCCGGGACCACCCGGCTGCCCGAGCCCTGCGGCTGCGGCACTCGTGCACCGCGAATTTTAACAGCACCGATGGCCTCAGCGCGGATTTGGAACCTGCGGGCGCTCCCTGGCCGGCGGCCGGAGCAGGCGAGGGGAGCGGCAGCCCCCGGCCCGGCCCTGCCCTGCCGGGACCCCGGCCCGCTGCCGGCAGCACCGCGGTGCCGGCGGGACCGGGGTCGGTCGTGGGGCGCCCCGCGGGGATGGAGCGCGTCCTGCCCGGCGCTGCGTGCGGGAGTCAGCGGGCGGCCGCGAAGTTACCGAGCGAGCGACTCGTTCGGGGGAAAAAAAAAAAAACAACTCTTTCCTTGACCCGCCCGGCTTTCTTGCCTCCCTGCTTTTTTGGGCGATCGCGTGTCAGACCGCAGGACTGACCCGGGGGCGATGGTTTCACACACTGTCAGGAGCGGCCCCGCGGGGCGAGCCTGCCCGCAGGAGCCCCGCGCCGAGCCCAGCCTGTCCCCCAGTCCCGGTGCCCGGTCCCCGTTCCCGTTCCCGGCAGCAGCGCCGGGCCCGCGGCGCCACCTCCCGGCGGAACGGCGGGAGCCGCGCCGGCAGCAATTAAGACCTGGAATTACCCTAATAGCGAGGTACTTATGCGTAATTCATTATATTTTAAATAATTGAGAGCGGGAAATCGCTGCAAATAAATATTTGCGGAGGTGGTGCTCGCGCCGCTGCCGGAGCGGTGCGCTCAGACCGGCGGGGAGCGCTCGGGAACGGGAACGAGCCGGGAGCGGAGCGTTCAGCATCCCGCTTCTCCTGCCCCGGTACCGCAGGAGACACCGGGGTTTGTGTCCTCGGCGGGACCGCCAGCTTTAAATGCAAACATCTTGTTATATTTTTTAGTTCATCTGTTTCTTCAGTAGAAAGAAAAAGGAGCTAAACCTGTTAAAAGAGCATTTTTAAAAGACTCTCCCATATACCGCTAAAAAACATTTGTTTTACATTTCATCCTCAAATAAACGCTTATTGGCTTCTTCTTCATCTCCTGTTTTTTAACTTCACACATCCAAACCAGTATATCAACTCTGTAAAACATGATTAATTCCACAGACAGTACCAGCGGTGGGACTTCTCCCTCCCCCTATGCCTATGTAGCTGCTAATTGTGCTTGAATTGTTTACTGCTGTATTGTTTTACAAGTGCCTGGAGAAAGATGCTTGATATTCCCACCACCGGCAGAACCATCCCAAGAGCAAATGCTTCACAGATTTTGGCAGGGATGTACACAGGCTACAACTACAGCTTGTTAGCTAAAAAAAAAAAAAAAAATTATGAAGGTGATGACGCCTCTGTAATTATAGGTGTTACTTGTTATAAAGTCAGAATGTTTTCCAAGCTACTGTAATGCCACACCTCCAATGTCCCAGGAGCCAGGCCTTGGAGTCCTTCCTGCCTTAGTCACTGGTTTATGAGGCTTTGCAGAGCACATCACCAGGTTGCACGGCGGGTTCCTGGCCCACTTGGCACTCCTGCGTAGGTGCAAAGCCCGTGTGGGTACTCAGCTGTTATTTTACCTTTTACATCAGACATGAAAAGATGAGATACACACCATGTACTGCCCCAAAAAGTTGGCGGACATAAAGAGAAATGTACATTGGATTTACAGCCTGGTTTTATGTTTATCTGACTTTTGTTTCAAATAAGCACAAGCAGAAGCAGCTCTGTGAGTATGCTCATACTGCAACTTGAGGCAAAACCCCTTCTTGGCAAAATGCTGGTTGCTGCTTTCCCGATTTCTTTGTTTTCGGTGTAGTCAGGGCAAATCAGATCAGTCTGGCAACAAGTAACTTCAAAAAAGGAGAAAATGCAGCTCCACCTATCACATGGTACTGTGCAAGGTAAAATAACTGGACCTTTCTTTTGCTCAGGGAACTTCAAGGGCAGGAAGGGTCAACTTGCCTATGAGGGGGAATTTTAAAAGGTGTAAACATCAGCTTAGAGACCATGCTTTTGGCAACACTTGCACCAGCTTTAGTGGGAGCTGGATCTGTTCTCCAACTGGGGAAGTCCCACAAAGAGATAATGTGACACAGCTAAGGTCTCAAGTTGGTTTGTCTGACAAAATGAAAAGCTCTCCCAAATGAGAGCCATAACCAAACCCAGATATTTTTCTTAAATTAAATATTGTTGTTGGGGAGGGGCATTTCCAGCATACCAAAGTCTGATCCCTCAGTTACAAATGCATTTGCATCCTTCATCTGTTTTTGCTATTGCACTTTCCCAGTTTTCCCGGCCACAGCAGAAGCCATGTCCTGGCCTGTGCTGGGAGCACAAGCTGGAACAGAACTGAGCTTCCTTGTGCCAGGAGGTGCCTGGCAGGACAGGGCTGCCCACAGCCACCCCGAGGGCTGGTGCTGGGCTGGCTGTGGCAGAGCAGGCAGCCAGCAGCACAGCCAGCTTGGTGCTGCTTGCAAGGGAAAGAAATGGCTGTGCTGCCCCGCAGCATCACGATCCAGGCAGAGCAGGCTGCAGCCTGGCTCCATGCACAGGGCAGCGGGAGTCAGGCACAGAATAAATGGCATTTTGCTCTGTTGTGAGTCCAGAGAAGCTCCACTGCAGTCAGAGTTGGTTTGGATTTGCATGGGCAGTGCAGAGACATGAGTCTTGGATTCACCCCAGACTCCTCTGGGTTCCTAGTGGATGGGAAAGGCTCCCCAGGTCTGTACCCACACTAATCCTCTCTGCTCCTGGAGGTGTCCCTCCAGCCGCCACTGTACCAGAAGCCACCCAGAGATAACTTTTCTATAGCACATTTCCATTTGGCCTGAGCTGCCAGCCAATACATATTTCCTTTTCCTGTGGGGGCAATGAATAGCCATTGTATTTTCGTTGGACTATTAATCTGCCTGAATTTGGTCGAGATTCTTAAATGAATATTCATGGGAATTAATGTAATTTAATTCCTATTGCTTCCTGAATATAATTACATGCCGTACGTGAATTGGCAAACGCCACGACACATCCAATCTTGCTGAAAGTCCATGACCGATGGAACACCACGAGCTGGACACTCCTGCAGCACTGGAGATGCACAAAGCACTGCCAAGATGCAGCTTGACTTCAGGAGAAGAAACCAATAAAAGAGGGAAGATGTACACTGTAGGAAGCAAACACCACCTTGAGGGATAGAAAATATGATTAAAAAGGTATTTTAATACAAGCTCTTCCCCAGGTATTTGTCTACAAGTAGGGACTACATTAAACATTTATATTATTTTGAAAAAAGCTTTATTTCTTCCAGTTTCTCACCCACAGAAAAACGTCTTTCAGGGCCTCCTATCCTGACCTCTTCTGAGAGACAGCATCTCTTGAAGACCTTCAGCACATCCTACAAATAAGAAGTGCCCAAGTGCAATCCTCCATCTCCCAGCAGCCCGCCTGGCAAGTTCACGCTGTTCCCCGAATAATAAAGCATAATCAGCTCTGTATTAAAGCAAAACCTGTCCCCAGCATCAGTGCTACCAACCCCTGTCGTAACATAACAAGGACTCTTCCCAAAATATTTGGGCTTGCCCTGTCACAGTGAGAGGCGTTCAAGTTCAGCGCTCTGTCAACAATGCCAGGTGTCTCCTGAACCTCCGGCGCCCGAGCCAAGAGAGAGAACTCAGAAGCACAGGAATAATCATTATTCACATTACTAAAATGTAACGGAATGTTTAAACAGATAATGTAACACAATCCCTCACAGCAGAAAAAAAAAAAAAAATCTGTTTATTATTTATCCCTGTCAGATAGAAAATGAACTCAATCTCCTGGAAAGCAAAAGCGAGGCTCCTTTTTTTTTTCCCCCCTTCTTTCTGCAACTGACAGCCATGAAAAAAATATTCTATTGTGGCAGCTGCGCCCCTTCAAAGGGGCTGATGTTCGCTGTGGTTCTTGATAAACCAACTGGCAAATTTTGGGGGTGAAAAAGAAGTGACTTGAAGCCAAACACATCTAAGAAAAAAAAAGCCTTGTGAAATCAAAAATCCAAGAACAATTTCATGTTGAGTCAATCCGAAGATTTCATTTCAATTTTGATTTTTTGGGGGAATAAGAAAAAAGACACACACCCCCTTGCTTGAAAATAAAATTAAAGGACATTTTGAACACAAAGTAGTTTCAAAATGAAAAATCAAAGTGTTTCATGTCAGAAGTGTCAAAACTAACAGCTTCAGCATTTGTCAGAGCTTTTTTGAGTTTTTATAAATGACAAGTTTGGCATGTGTGCACAGACCGTTTTGGTGCTGCTGAATCTGCATTTTTGCATGCAAAAAAAATTGGTTGGGTGAAATTTTCTGCGGAGAAACCGTTTGCCATTCCCTTTGTGTGGAGACCAGCAGCACTCCCCCCCATAGCTGCACTGGGCAGGAGCCTCACTGACACCTCCAGCTCCTCTTTGGCTTATTAATACTTTACCCTTCAGTTTGCAGGACTCCACAGGCCAGGTCTTTTCCAGAACCAGCTCCCTGGTTAGCAGGAGGAGGTACAAAGGTTAGGAGAGACCGACTGTGCATCTCCAGCTTGATGTGCTGCTGCATGACAGGCGGCCACAGACCTGTCCTAAGGTGACATTAGGTAATTTATTAGCTTGCTTCATTACTGCTAAGCTCACTTTCATCGGCTCGCTGCCTTCCCAAAGTGAGGGTTTTCCAAAAATGTTTCATCCCAAAAAGTTGGGAGAGGTTACAGTCAGGTTTATACCTTATGTAGCAGGAGAGCAGGGCTGGAAAGTGAGGTATTGTAGCACCTGAATGAAGACATTTAATTTAAAGTCCTAAATTACATAAAAATCTTAAGTTACATAAATGCTATTGCTATAAAAATGTACCAGCAAGCATTTACAATATTAGCAACTGAATATATTCTTGCTAGGAAAGCAGCAGCCACCCGGATTTTGCAGGTCTGCTTCCAGCCTAGCTGACTTTGCTGCAGGTTTGGGACAGTGCCTAGTCCCCTGGGAAGGCAGCAAATAAGATCTTCTGCAGATAGCAGACACCTACCTGCCTTTTGCTACCCAATTTCTGTAACACTTTCTGTATCTCTCTGATGACAGCAACACTTCTTGCTGTATCTTGACAACTTCTAATTAACCCAATCTCAGCATCTCTGAAGCTTTCCGAGAAAACCAGCGTACTTCTCCAGAGCAAGAGACCAAATCCAAAACACTGTTCTCCTCCTCTGACCTCCAGCACAGCCTTTACTCCACAGGGGATTCAAATCCCAGGTCATGTGCAGTGTGACTCTGCTAAAAGCCAGATCAGCTCCTTCCCTGCCTTCCTGGAAGGCAGCATTGGAAGCCAGCAGAGATGGAAACAGATTTCTAACATCTTGTTGGCATTTCTGGTTCTGCTTAAACTCCTGCTGCAGGAGCACAGGCAGAAATCTCCATGAGGACATGCTTCCAGTGGAACAGGCAGTCTCATCTCAGGAAATCGGTCTCCTCACAAGTTCAGCATTGCCTGTGAAGGAGATGCAGTAATTGCAGCTGTCCCTGTGGAAGGTTTTCTGTTGATGCTGTCTCCAGTGTTTTATGCTGAAGTATTATTTCATTGTAACTTTTTCTACTATTATGACTATTTTTTAATCCAAAAGTCCAACATCAACAAAGATTAAAGCTTTTAGGCTAGTTACATATCTATGAAAACAACAGTCTCCTGTGTCTTGGGAGATAAACACTACCAGATGCTCTAGTAAACACCAGAAAGGGGAGAGAAGGGGAGAAAAACCAGAGTGGCCAGGAGAAGGAAAGGGCTGAAAATAAGTTAGAAATAGCAGAACAGGAAACCAGAAGAGTAAATTCCTGCTGTTTCTGGCTCTGTGGCAGTGAAGAGGTTAAACCCCAGTACCCTGCCATCTCTAGACAGAACTAGTTGTTATTGCATTGATAAAACCCCGGGTTGTGTTTTCCTTGTCCATTTTGACCCGTATCTGACGTTAGCATTGCAAATGATGTCTGTTGCCATTCAACTTCTCAGAGTGAGTGGACAGAAACAAGACAGAGAGCTTAGCAAAGACGATACTAATGGAAGGGGTGGGGAAAAGTCTGATTTACATGTAATTAATTATTATTTATGTAAAAACCATATCGTTGTGGTGGTTCTTGACATCATTTAAAGCCTCTTTTCAAAAGAGGAGTCTGCTCTGTTAATGCACTAATCTTTTCCCTGCTGCCAATATGAGCTGTGAAAACTGATGGCCCATCACCACCACTTGCAGGGTTCTCACCAACTGCCCAAAGGAGAGAAAGACAAGAATCCTGCCTCCTTCTAAACAGGTGACTTTGCATTACCAGGGCCGTGGAATGATAGCGAATCGTTTGGTGGGAAATCATCTGACCCGAGGCCAACACCGTGCAGAAAAAGACAAGAGTTATGCATTGCTATTGTGAAGAAGTTTCAGATTAAATAAATGTATTTTCTTCTGAACTTGTAAAATGATTAACTTATTTATTTGATTTCAGTATCTAATCACAAAATAATTACCTAACCCAGCCCCAAGGTATCTTGGCAATGTTGTTAGAGACACACTCCAGCACAGACAAAAGCTCCCGCGGGAAGACATCAATCATCTGCCCTTACAAATGAAACTGGTCCACAAAAATGAACGGCACGGCTCCACCCCAGCTCTTTCAAAATTCAGCTGTCTCAGCCAGAGCTCCAGTCCAGCTCCCAGACACATCCCTGCCCACTGGTTTGCACAGGAGCTAGGTCAAACCTCAAGTGCATGGATTACATATGGCAGCATGACCCAATTATTCAGGCTCTGCTGGACAAAATCTATACAGTGGGAAGTTTATTGACAGTGTCTCACTGGTTCTCTCTAATTTGCCAAAGAGGCTGCTGGGCAGGAAACTCTGTTAACCTCAATCATGGTTGGGACAGATTAAAAGGAGCTGGACACATACACAGGCAGGTCTCAAGCCACCTTGTTAATAAAGAAAAAACCCACAGCACTAATTGGAGCAATTGGATGGGGTGGGAACTTTGGCTGGAGCCTGGGGGCAGAGGCTGGACCGGATGGGATGGACAGTGCTCATTGGAGGGAGGGAGGGATGTCACCTGCACTCGTGGTCCCACTCACACCCTGCACTCTCTGCACAGCCCACGTGCCCCAGCACATCTCCCCAGCCTCCCTCTCCCCACACCCACCTCCAGGGCATTTCTGCACACAGCACTGCCTCTGCCCGTGCTGCCAGCTCACAGGGCACACACAGTGACACTGGTGGCTGCTGAGCCCTCAGCCCTGTGCTGCCCAGCTTCATGAGGACACTCGGGGCAATCCAGGTTTGCCTGCCACAGGCCAGGTGTACCAAACCAGAAGCACTGCAGGCAGAAACCTGCCTGAAGGGTCCCACCTACCCTTCTGCTTTTAGACAACAGCACAACACATCCTGTTCTCCCATTGTCACCTCCTTGTCAACTGCTGTGAGCACCAAAGCGTAGTTAATCCTGCCCGAGAAAGGGTGGAAATCTCCCCTTAAACATATATTTTTATCCCAAATGAATCATTTCCAAACAGCACAAAGCAGTATTTCCTTCAACCCTTGCACATCCCAGCTGTGGTGGGATTTTCATCCTGGGTGAAATGGCTTGTCCAGCCTTGCCCAGTTTGTGAATGGGCTCAGGTACCAGGAAGGCAGCTGATATCCCTGTTGGAAGAAAGAAAATAAAATTCCCCTAACAGAGAACCATCTTCCCCCATTGCATTATTTGTTTAATCAAAAGCAGGAAAAGCTACTGTCATCAGCTTGAGACCAAGCAAACTCAGCTCATGCAGAGCATGCTTGGCATGAGGAAGTATTTTTGTTTCTTGAAGCAGGCTCTGAGAAGGTCAGCGTGTCTTGCCTGCAACTCCATTTCAGGCTTTAAATGGTTTTTATTTGTTTTTGCAATATTTTTGTCTATGTCATCATCAAAACATTTAAATTTCTTGCTTGCTTTTTATTTGTTTAGTTGTTTTTTCTTTAAAGTCACCTTTACCTTAGGGACAAGTAGGCCAATATCAGTGTATTCCAACCTTCAAACTTGTAAAACTGAATGAGGCCAGTGCAGGGACTGTTTTTCCTACTGAAATTAGCACAATCATAGGGCAGAAATGTTTTCAGAGCCACTGAAAACTCTTTATCTGGTTAGTCTAGATACCAGATGTTTTCCTACAAATTCTTAGCTCTTTTTGGTTCACAACTGCTCTGCTGTCCTTGCACATCAAACATCTGCAGAGTCAAGACAGTGTTTTGAATCTCAGAAAAAATTCAGGCTTTCAGCAGAGTTATTTTTTTCTGCTGTGGGTTTTTTTTTTTCCAGGGAGAAGATATTGTTTTAATGGGAAACCTCACACCCAAGAACCTTGTGGCTGTTTGTTCCTACCCACGATAATTGTCTGGCCAACACGTTACAGCTTCCACCCCGATACTGTCAGAGTCAGAGGCACATTTCCTTCAACCCTCTGACTTGGTTAATCACATCCAGTAACTTGTTTATGAAGTTCAGTTCTACAAAGCCCAACCTGGAAGCAGGTATTCATCCTCCCAGATACAAGCACTTCTGCTGTAATTTCTTTTAAAGTCAGAGCTGATCTTTATCTACAAAAGGCCAGAGCAATAAGTATTTGGTGTGTTTAGAAAACACCTCTCTTTCACCACACCTGCAGCCTGGCTGCCAACTTTCAGCCATGTGGACTCTCCACAGCTCTGGGAGACTCTGGTGCCGTAAACAAAGTACTTTTCTCTGGATTCCCATGTTCCAGGCACCTCTCCCAAATTCTTCATGTACTTATGCCCTATAGGTCTTCATGCAGGCCCTGTTTCCACAGCATTTCTAAGGGTTTGGTGGGGGTGGGAGGTGATGGTAGTTGGGTTTTCTTCCACTTCTCCTCTAGATTGTCCTATTAACAACTTTACAAGATATACAGAAGAGCCTTCACTGTTGAACAAGAATAGAAACCATTTCAGGAGTTACTCCTAAGATTTTTTTTCCCCCACCCCTGACGTAAAAGACAAATGAAATTCCATCTTTTCAGTCTCCTGTTGAAAAATTGTCACAGGACCCAAATCTGCAGCTGTCTCCCAGGAGCTGCCTCTACCTGATGCAAGGTAATGTCCCATAAGCCTCTCCCTTGGCATCACTGGTGTTCATGTGGGTCATAGCAATGCCAGTGCCACTGAACAAACAAACTTCAAAGTAAAAAAGAATGCCAGAGCCAGGGAGACATGCCTGGGGGTGAGAGAACTGGGATAATAAACTCACAGCATCACCCTGGTGCCAACATCCCAGTACTTTTTGTGCCTCTCATTTATGCAGTTTCTTGGAATGGTTTCCTAAGCCACCATTTCATTTTGGAGATGAAAGGAACAGGCAAGGGTTAAATTGGAGCCACCATCCCCCACCTCAGTCTATTCACTGCAGAAGGAAATCTGTCTCTCTCCCACCCCTCAGCATCCTGTCTCTGCTGCCTTGGAAAACACACAAGTCCCTCACGGCTTCCTGAGGGGCAGAGAGCTCAGCCTGCTCCCAGCCCTCCTCCGCCCTGGTGCACCCTGCAGCATCCTGGTTTTCCCAGGGCACAGCACCCTTCCTGGAGGGCTCCAGCCACAGCAGCTTCTTCCCTCCCACCTGGCCTGGCCAGAGGAGCTGCTCCAGCAGCAACATCTCTGTCTGCTGGGTTTTATCCCAGCAGCTGCTCACGCTTGGCGTTGGGTACAGCTGGTATCCCGCAGCTACCACAGCTTTTCTGCCACCAGGGGCTGAATAATTCCCAAGTGGCTGCTTCTTCCCTTTGTCCCCCTCTACTAGGTATACCCCACTGGCTCTCTTTCGCTCTCTCTTTTTTTTTTTTTTTTTTCTGTACAGTTGATGGGGACAGCCAAAAGGAACTTCAAACTTCTCCCTCGAGGTCATCCCATCCTCATCCAGTGTGTTCCTCACTGGGTGCTAAGGAGTTTTCCCATCCCCATGAATCCAAGGAGCCAAGCCATACTCAGAGAAATCTGAAGGTTGGGAACCCACAGGGAAGTTCCAGCGTTAAACCAAGTCACACAAGCCTCACAAAGCCCCCCAGAGGTCACACAGGGGTCACTGCTTTCCCTGCAGGGCCCTTGGCTGCAGCTGAGCGAGCACATTTGCTTTCACTGCATGGAAAGGTCAGCTCCAGAGCCTCAAGTCCTCACCAACAGGCTCAGAAAATGGACCAGTTCAGTTTCCCCTTCAGATACAGGGGATGGGTGCCAGGAGGAGGAGGAGGAGGAAGAGAAGCCAGCCCTGGGCACCTGAGGAGGCTCAGCATCACCTGGAGCACCCAGAGGTATCCCAGCCACTATAACCACACAGCCCAGCACAGCTGGGAGGTGCTCAGTACCCCACAGCAGCATCACCTCGAGCTGTGTCCATGCCAGCAAGTGCAGTTTGAGCACAGAATGGCCCTGCTGCCTTCAGTGCAGAGCTGGAGCAGCTTGGTGTGAGCTCTAGGGCTGGGTGTTACAGAGAAATGCCCTGAGAATGCTTCCAAAGGGCAGGTAGTGCACACTCTGCATCCTCATGGGGAGTCTGTGCAACCTAACTAGGGCACTGTGAATTCACACCCCGACTCTCTGTGCTGGAACTTGTCCGTGGAGATGAGCCCCACATGGCTTCTTCCAGCATTCCTTGTCCTGGGGAAGAAGCATGGAGAATACAGCATTGCCAAATCTAAACATTGAAAATCATGAGTCATAGTTTCCGAAAATTATCCCAGTGGTATTAAAAAAAAAAAAACAAACCAAAACAAACAAAAAACCAGCAAAAACCAAACAAACAAAAATTTAATGAATTCCATTTTTCATCTCTCAGATGACACCCAGAAGTTTCTCCACAGTTCTCAGGGCTAAAAACTCAAGGGAAAACAAACATATGACAGAAAGCAGGAGTAGAGATTTTCATGCATTCTTATGATTCCAGAAGCTGGAGTTTTAAAGAAAAAGAAATAAACAACAAAAGGCTTATGATGTAAAGATTATAATTTGGCTAGCAACAGAAGTAAAACTTCATGGTTTATGTGACAAACCTCAACTGAACAACTCAGCTCAAAAACTTGGAAAAAGAAGGTGAAACATTCCAGTATCATTTTGGCTGCCAAAATAACAGAAACAATTGTGAAAAATTTCAACGCAAGGAAAAAACAAAAATCAATGAGATTTTTTTTTCCCCTTTCATGAACTCAGAGACAAACAGATGTTGACAAAAAGATGTTGCAAATAGTTCTTGCTGTTGCTCAGCTGAGCTTGAGTTGCAATGCAAGTGCATGTCTCGTTCATTAAGTCATTGCTCACTCACAGCAGCCAGTGCAGTGCCTTTGCACCCTTGGTGCTCCTTTGCAATTTTACCAGCACAACAGGCTTAACTTCAGCCTCTTGCACCACATTAACAGTCAAATGAATTATTCTCATTTCTTCTGCAAGAACATACCCGTACTGCCCTAAAAGGGGCACAGACCCTGTTTCAGACCTATGGAAAATCCCTGCTCCTTGGTAACATCTGCACTTTTAAATATGATTCTACAATTTGGACGACAACTATCAAAGGGCCCAGCTGGCTCCTGTGTGCTACTTTCTGTCCTCCTTCAGCAGAGAAGCAACCCTTAATTGTATTTACTCTGGATTAGACCTGTAGGACCCAACCTAAATCATACCAAGATCCAAGAGGTGCTCTCCTGGAAAAAGCTTTCCGAAATGGATCCCATGTCCAAATTGCAGATGACGCCATCACTGGTTTCATTTCAAGGCAATCCAGATGTTCAGTAAAGTGATTAGGAAGTGGTGTGTATCAAATATAAGATACTCCACATTGAATTAATGCATTTATTTGCTCTGAATGGTTTTCCAGGTCAGGGCAGCACTTTGCCTGTCACAAGTAAAGTGCTTTGACAGAACACATGGACATTTCTGCTGCTTAAACTGAGCCAGCAAACAGAATGGCCAGCAACTCCCAAGTCTCAGAAGAGTCCAAAGAACTACTGTCTCTCTGATATATTTATTTCCTGGCCCACTAAATGCATGAGTTCAGATCCCATTTGTCAGCATCCTTCATAGGAACAGCCATTTGAAAGGAAGCAAATAAACATAACAACGTTAAGGTGGGGTCATTGAGTTTTCAGCCTATTACTGGCTAGCAGGTGTGCAGAGTATCACTCAAATCAGCTGATATAGCCCTTTGCTCTGGAGCATGAAAGCCAAGAAGTTGTCTTGTCTCTCTGAGGTGCAGCACCTCTGTCCAGACAGACTTGCTTGTTCCAGTGCTGTTCCCAAGCCAGGTGTCCATGCTTGGGGCAAAGGGCTCTGGTAACCTGGCCTCGGCTCTGTAACTGGGACAAGGTCAGCAAAACCAACCCAGGACTAGCAAGAGCTGCTCAAGCCTTGTCTCAAACTACTGCAGAGTGTAAGTGCCTCCTACCTCTCCCATAGGGACCTACTGGGGGTTTTTCATTCCCTTCAAAGAGGAAGAACTAGGACCAAGAACAGCTGAGAACACAACATTGGTGGATCCTCTGTTTTACCTCTACATTTAGCAATCCAAGAGAATCAGTAGTCCCGTTCTTCCTCCTTGTCAGAGAAGCACTCAGTGGATATGTTGACTATTACCCCATGTGCCACAGTTTTCTAGGGAGAATTTCAGAAACAAAATTGTCAGGCAATCACAAAACCACTAAATCCAGATGCATAACATCCTCTGCTAATGGAAAGCATCCACGGACATGGATCTCCAGTGTCAGGGTCCCTTCTGACTTCAGGCCTATGTCTCTTTTTCTCACTTGGGTTTCTTCTTACACCTTCTGCTTGTGAACAGGGGAGGACTCACAGGCACATGGGGGGAAGAAAATCCAGATAAGAGAATGCAGCTGGGTTGTAATTTGTAGTTTCACAGTCCTTTGTGGATAAGCCCCAACACAATACATCCATTTGCCTGCAAATTCTGAATTGTGTTAAACCCACAGTAGCTCTAATGTAACAATATCTTCATGCTGAGCAACTTGAAGACTACTGAGAAATACAGCACTTAAGCAGAACAAAAAGCAAATTCTCAGCAGCACCTTCCACCCCCATGTTTTTATTGAGTTTTAGTAGAAAAGAATTCAAAAATACAGAGGGCCTTCAGACCAGACTAGGCATTGTCTGCATTAATTTGGGGTTTACATTACTTTCAGCTGATACTCAGATGAAAAATTAACCCAGCATTCCTCCATGGTTTAGGATTTTGTGAAGGAGTTTTACAGACACATCTCTGCTCCCTGGACCTGGAGATCCCAATGATTTCCACTAACACGAGCACTCAGGGAAAGGAGGAACAGCTCTGTGTGTATGTTTGCCTGCAAGCCAGTGTCCCGGATGAAAAGGGAACTTGCAGACGAGTATCAGCTCTGATCTGAGAGCTCTGGAAGGGGTCATGGTAATGTGACTTTTCACCAGCTTTAGTGGCATCAGAATCTGGCCACCAAGATACCCTGTTCTTTGCCATGGTGAGACAAACACCAGAAACTGATTTAAATGGTATGAAGATTTTTTAATTAATGCCTGAAGCAGTGGAACTCACATCTTTCTGCTTGTGAGGCGGTATTGGGCTCCTCAGTGTTAGGTGTTTCTTTAAGTTTTTATCTCAAGCTTGTCCCTTAAGGCAAAAATAAAAGTTTTTCAGATTATGAAAGTGCTGGGCTTCCAGCTGCACTTATCCCATTAGGAAAATTGAATTCCTAAAATATATAACTTCATAGTTGTTGTTTCATTAGGTTAGGTAGGATGCAAACCAGAGAATCGCATTTATAAAGATTCCTCAATGTAACATTTACAGTTCCTAGTTTATTTCTCATGGAAGCTAAGCTTTTAGCAGCCACACGTAAATTCAAAACACATGAGGCCTTCCCTCATACCAGAGGTTACAAACTTGAGCCACTTCTAAGAACCTCCAGGACCCGCCAACTCTTTCCATACAGGGGAATAATAATCTGGGAATGAGCGGGAGGAAATCCACGATTGTGGGAGGATAACAGGGCACCAACAGCTGAACAGAGCACATGTTGAGAGCTCCATCCAGACACCTCCAGCAGCAATCCCAGCTGCTCCACCATGCTGGCAGGATCCTGCAACACCACTGCAGGGCTGCCACCTCCCAGGGAGAGGCTGGTGGCCTTCTCCAGTAACAACATCACAACCAAAACTCACCGAGTCCCACTGTGATGACTGTGGCCTGCCACAGCACACGGATCACTCCTGACTCCTCCAAAACTGCTTCCCTCTCAGTTTTTCATGAGAGCCCCCTCCCAGCAGCCAGTAAACCCCCCGAGCAGAGCCCAAGGACAACACCTACCTCCCCACAGCAACACATGAGCTTCCCTCTCTCCTGTGGCTTCATCCCAACCAGCCTTGGTCCATGGCTGGCAGAGAGCTGAAACGCATGGAAGCCCCTTCTCAAGGGCCATGCTTCCCTTCTCCCTTGCAAACCACCTCCTTGCAGGGGAGCTTACCTTCCTTGTGGGCTCCTGTAGCCTGAGGGAGCTCTGGGAAAACAGCTTGTGCAGATGGAGCAGGTCAGGCCCATTCCCCTCACTGTCTGCTCACAGGTGTAGGCGTTTTCCTCTCCTGAGCAGGAGCTGGAGGTTGCACAAACACGGTGTGAAGCATCTCCCTGCTCTGCTTCCTTGGGTGGGATGGCTGGCAGGGAAAAAAAAGGGACCTCAGCTCCCGGATTTCTTGTCTGGATACATTCCACTTAAAGGAGCTGGACCCTCTAACTTAAAGGAGTGAAAGGTGTTTATATGAGACAGCATGGCAAAATTAGGATTAAGGCAGAACAAACATTATGTTTTCAAAAATTAGAGTAAGAATAACATTAGTTGTAAGTGATTGGCAGGAATTAACATGGGCAGCCTCAGTGCAGAAAGGTCTACAAGCCGTAGCAGAGAAATATGGGCATTTCTATCAGGCATTGCTTTATATACACCCTGCAAAGGCAAATCATTGGGTGGGAAATGAAAATCAAGAAGGAGAAATATATATGTTTCTGATTATTCTATCCCTAAAGTTGTGTTCTGTCATTATGGCAGATTGCTTAATTGTGCTGCTGATTACTTTTCCTGAATTCTTCCTACAGCTGTAGCTTTTACAGAGCCGAGAAAACACTAATTAGCAGGAGGAATGTTGCCTTAAATTTTTTTTACACTATATATACATGTTAAAAAAGAGAATTCCTCAGCATTTACCTATTTAGTCCCAGCTCTGTTGTTTATTTAACCCTTCTCACTCCTTGTTGATCCATCCCTGCTGTACACATGGCTGGTCAGAAGTGGGGAGGTTGCAGGAAGAAAAGTGCCATTTCCAGCTGAAGGCAGCTGTAATCCCAGCCAGCAGCAGCAGCTCAACCCAGGCCCCCTCACCCCTCAAAATTCACCTTGTCCAACAATCCAAATGTGCATTCACTGTGGGATGGGTTGGTCTTTGTGCTCATTTGCTTCTGGGAATTACCTCTGTACCTTGCAATATGTAAAATAAGTTGCTGGTGTAGGAGCATCTGCACGATGCTGTAATTTTACCACACATTTAGGCTCCACATCCTTAATGATCCATCACAGGGATGATTTGATGTTGTTTAACTCTTGTTTCTCTGTGGCATGCATTTGCCCTGATTGTCCTGTCGTGTACTCCTGCAATATATCCACTCAATAAAGAGAAATGCTCCTTATTTTGTGTAAATTAATGCTGTGACACTACACTTTTACAATTTTTTTGTCCTTCAGTATTAACTGCTGGTTCACATAACCTTCCTCCTCCTCCTTCCCGTCATCCCCTCTTTAGCAGATGCAATAGAAAGAGTGCAGTTGCTCACTAAAAGAATGTGTGGAGCTCTCACACAAGTTATTTTAAGAGGGGTCGGAGGGGATCCCAGTCTTACACTTCCATAAACCCACCAGTATAGGAATGCTGGGATTAACAGAAAAAATTGAGGGGGAGTAAGCAACACATGGCTGCTGTTTGTAGGTTTTACCTCTCTCTGAAGTGACTGATGCATTGACCCCATCTAGCACAGCATTTTTTCTGTTTCTCTTGCACATTTAACCATGGTCTGAGCCAGCACCTCCACTGTGACCCAGGGCCAGCCAGCTCTGTGTAATCAGCAGTTTAAGCCTCCAGCAGAGGTTTTTGCTGGGGTGCTTGAGGCTACAGCTATTCCGTCAGCTCAGTTTGGGTTTGACTCTCTGGGAGCTCACACAGCCCACGCAGCCCAGCACAGCCACCCTGCTTCCCAGGAAAGGAAACTTGGGTGGGATGAGAAACCTCCTCAGGCGCCCTCGCTGCCCCGCGGCGTGGCTGACTCATGAGCGATGCCCGCAGGGCTGCCACCTGTCACTGTGAAATTTCGGTGGCTTCAGTGACTTCCCCAGTCAGCCCTGCCCTCCACACGAGAGATGGGTGTTTCGGTTCACCAGCAGCACCAAAAAGTCAAGACAAAGCAAACCAAAAGCAGGTTGGGCTGAGCTGTTTAACAGACCGAAACCCAAGGTGAGAAACAGCTCAAGTCAGCAACTGCAGTGGGTGAGAAGCGCCCAAAACTCACTGAAATGGGGTCTGACCACCTGAAAGCTGGGAAGGAAATTAATGAGAAATCTGGGTAAAGTCAAGGGTAGCTCATTAAGTCCCATTTGTAAGGAAAAAATCCAACTTTGGGGCTTAGAGTATGTGCTCAAGGAATAGCAGCTACACACTGCCACAGATCTGCCAGAGATCCTTCATTCTTTACATACATTCACAAAGTCCACGGGCTTCTTCCTGCGTGTTTTCCCACCACTGCATTGCTTCTGAATCTCAAATGACTTGAACAAATAGTGCTGCCTGCTAGGACAAGGACTTCAGGATGCATCACAGTGACTGGAGCTGGCTGTGCTGCTGGGATGGGCTGTAGACAGAATCCCTGGCATCTCCTGGGCTTCCTCCACACTCTTCAAAGGGCCAGACACCACGTGCATGGCCAACCCGTGGTGCTGGAGGCACTGGGCTTGCTTTGAGCCTGCAGTGAAAGAGCTTGTGCATGCTTAGCAGGCGAGGTCAGCGTCTCTGGACATCTGGCAGCTCCCAACAGGCTGCCAGACATTGGGAAATCTGACACAAACACAAAAAAACCAGCCTCCAAATCTGCCTGTAAACAATGTTCAGGTGGGAAACCAGCATGTACAGTAACTCTGGAGCCTGTTTTTCTTTAGCAGTAACTGGAATGTAACCAGTTCTGGGTTTTGTGGAGTCAAAACTGGAATCTTCAGCCCTGAAGCCACTCCAAAGCCAAGTTCACAAAGGTATTTAGGTACAAGAATTAAATTAACAACTCAATTCCATTCATTTCACTGGACCTCTGTTCACAGGGAGCAGCTTCTACCCAAAAGAGCTTGCAGATGAGGGGCAGCAAAGTCAGGTAGTACAGCCTGTTAAAAACCAACAGCAGACACTGTTTACTAACCCAGTCTCTTCTCCAGGAGAAAAGCAATTTTACCTGCCTGTTCCTGGTAAGTACAGAAAGAGGTTTCATGGTCATCATAAGTATTAGGACTGAATAATGTTTGTCTATATTAATCTAAAGTGCATGGCAGGGAATACGGTAATTTTTCCATACTTCTGATTATATGTAAAAATTTTATGCAAGCTTTTTGTGGATTTGATTGCAGCAACTTGGGATGTTTCCAATTTGTTCTTCTCCCATGACTGGGAGAAGTTTTCTGGATCAGTTGCTAACAAGTGCTGGTAGAATACATGGTATAAAATATTTGTTTCTTTAACATTTCAAACAACCTAGAGAGGAGGTCACACTCTCCTGGCTCACGTGCAGTGCCTTTGCTGTCTCAGAGGCTCTCTGTTAATACCTGCTGCAGCCAAGCAGCAAGGAGTGGGATGTCCCACAGCAGGGTGTTGTCTCACAGTGACACATGTGCAAACCAAAATCCAGGCTTTCCTGCTCCAGCACTCTCTGGGTGACACCTTTCAGTTTGTTTAAGGCAAGGACATGTTGGCTAAGAATCTCCTCACCCACCCTCTAAATGGCAGCACACATAAATCACTGTTACCTAAAGTCTGTATTTCTTTATCAAAGGAGATGCTGCAAAGTACTTGAAAATAATGTTGGCTGCTGTGAACTGTGGTGCCCAATCAATGAGAGACATGACAGTCAATTACCCCTCCACTTACTGATTATCCCCAGCAATCAGCCTGGATCAATACCTTCAATCTCAATTGATAGCAGATATCAAATCTGAAATAGAACATTTCAGTGCTTTGGAAGTACTGTCAGAGGGCGTGCAGTGGCCACCACGTTTATTTAATCATTCATTTCACTTCCCTCTGCTCCAATTGGCATCGGGCTAAGCTCTCCAAATGGCTCATGCCCATCCTTTCATCAGGATTGCCTGGCCAGTGTCAACAAGGGGGACAGCTGACTACAGCTCACTGCCCCAGGGCATCTTCAGTGCAGAGAGAGCCTGTGGCAGAGAGTAGGGGGGAAAAGCTCAGGCCAATGCAGTAGGGCAAAGCAGGAAAATAAGGAGGAAAACTTGGATACTGAAGCAAGGAAGGTGTTCCCCAAGATGCTGCTCTGGGGCAGCAACATGTAAGCAGGGCACTTGGAGGCACCACAGCCCAGGTTGTTGTCCAGGTTGTTGTCCCAGGTGGCATCTCCATCCATTGCTGCCCCTCGTGTCACACAGTCACCATTCAAGCAGGGACATTCTCTCGACACACGCTGGCAGAGCACTCAGCTTCACAGGAGGGATGGAGGAGAGGAGCAGGAGGTTGTGCCTGTCTTTGTTACAGGAGACTTAGCAAAGCTTCCAAATATTTGAAGAAGAGCTGTGCCAGGAGCTCTTTCAGAGTTTCCTTCAAAGATGCCAGTTCGAACAGGCTTTTGTAATTGAGAAGGATCATTTGCATTTATAATGATTTAAATACAAACCCATACACACCGGTATGGGTGAGGCAACAGGGACAGGGCTGGCTGGGATGGAAATGGTCTGGGGCAGGGAAGAGTTTCCCTGCACTCCTGCCCTCCCATTCAAAAGCCTAGTGGGCTTTGATTTTGGTGTCCCTCAGGCATCCCTGTGACCATGGACTGCATGACACCTCCCTGCCACTGGCACCTAAGGGAGCCTGGCCCTCTCACCATGTCAGACCTGTCCTTTTGGTGGCCCTTCAACACCTGTCCTTTGCACAGCAGTACAAGCTCCTCCATGGAATAACCACAGCAGCCAAAAACCCCTTGCCAACTTCTGGATTGGTGCTTCCAGACAGCTTGACTGTGAAGTCAGAGGTCTCTTGCCTGCACCAATTGCTCCCCACAGGTGACTCCCAACCCCATGATTTGTCACCATGGTGCTGCCAGCTCCTGCAGGCTTCACTGCAGGGAACTGGCTCCTTAAAACACCATGTCCTAGGGTCTGATAGCCAAGGTGCTTGGCTTTCCCTTAAAAATACTTGGAGATGGAGGAAAAATAGGAGGAGTACCTGCCACATTCTCGGAATCATGGAGAAAAGGCTGGGAAACTTGAATGCAAGAGCTCAGGATATAACCAGCAAGAAACATGCTCTCTTAAAAATGGTTTACTATTGGGGCTGGCTGTTAATGTCATTTCAATGTCCACATGTGGCAGAGGCAGGAAAGCAGCTGAAAGATAATGGAGATAAAGCATTATCCCTAGGATCACAGTATGGCCAGAAGCCAAGGCATTCCCCCTTTTTTTTTAAACACACAATCCTTGTCATAAGATTGAATATCCATTTGGGGGCAGAATTCCCCTACTTTACTCTGCACACTCCCCTCTGAAAGCATCGTAATGCTTTACTTATTGGCATCTTATTTTGATGAATAGGCTGCAATTGGTGCAAAAATCTCCTGAATGGCTTCAGGAGACTCAGGCATGTGATCGTTGGCCCATTTGTACGAAGCACCATCACTCAAAGTCTGTATTACTCACAGGATGCTTAAGCAAGAGTATTTTCTTAACAGGCACAGTCCTCTGAGGGGACAGCTAATCATGCTGGGGACTTCTGTGAAATAGCATAAAAAGTAATTATTTCCCAAAGTCTCATTTAAAAAACACCCTTAAAAGTTAAGTTTTGTGCCTTTGGAGAAAAATATCCCAACCCCGAGTACGGCAGTGCTGGAAGGAGTGGCTGCCTGCTGGGCTCAGAGCAGCACAGGAGACAGACATGCCCTGTCTCTGCTCCTTGTCTGGCCTGAAATACAGATATTGAGGATAAAAATAGGGAAGAAAAAAGGGACCTCAGAGAAATGTGGGTCAAGTACGAGACGCTGCTCTTTTTTTTTTTTTTTATATTAATGTAATGGGCAGGGATAACACAGATCATGGTGCCTGGGAAAAGCAGACCTCAATCAGCAGTAGCAGGAGTGAAATCTCTGAGCTCAGGTGGATTTCTGCAACCTGTTACAGCCCTGAAGGAGCTTCTCTGCTGACAAGCTGGCCCAAATACCACACTACTCCTTACCAAAGCTCTTTTCCTCTCAGAATCACAGGAAAATGCAGGTCCCCAAGGTGGTTGAACACAGGAGCAAAGAAAAATCCCACTGCTGGTCCCAGTTACCAATCCCTCCTCGTGCTGTGGGACAGGAAACACCACCCCCAGACCACTCTCCTGGATGGGCTTTGCCCTTTCCTTCAGAATTGCTTCTGACCTGGGCAGCACCATGGAGATGCAGCCCACTCCTACTTTCTGGGTGCAGAATGCATTTGATGAGCTGTGTTCACATTCCAAGAGCCAGACCTGGACAAGGGCCTGTCTGAGCACCAAAACATCTCATTCCTAGGTGAGGAGAAGAGAGGAAAAGGCAGATATTCCATTCAGCTCAGGAGAGGGGAAAAGCCACTCACACCATATAGAGGCTCCTTCCACTGTGCAGTATTTCTAATTACAACTAATTAGAAATTGTAGCATGCTCCATCCCATGCTTTCAGCCCGGCTTTGAGCAAAAGGGCTGGCAAACATTTTTTCAAGAGTGTTTCATGTATGGTGTCAGAGATATCACCTGACACCACCAGTGTTGCCTGGCCCTTCATAAGGAGCATTCTGCTTTGACCCACTATGGACATAAAGTGTTTTTACTGTGTCCTGCCAGGAGTTCAGAGCCCCGGGAAGGGATCCCATCCCTAAGGAGAAACACCACAGTAGCACAGCCAGCCCCACTCCAGCTGCAAACCTGCCCAGCCATGACAGCTTCTCCCTGCTCCTACGACTTGTTTTAAACTTCTTGTATGCTCAAAGGGAGAAGCACACAAGTCCAGAAAAAAGTCATACCATTACTATTTTTAGCATGCCATTGTGTTCAGAAACTCCCCAGAAATCAAAGACTTTCTAAATTTGCCAGCAACAGTTAAAGAAAATCTATTTCCTTACTGCTATTCATAATTTAACCACCCTCCCCTCTTATTTGCACTGTTTATACATGAATTCCTACAGCATTATGTGCTTTGTATAAGCAGGAAAAGTCCAGTCCAGACAGGGCTCCATGACAGCTCCTCCTGACTAATAGCAGAATGATCCTTACATAAGTCCTTTCTCTTCCTTGGCATTTTTTCTCCCTCCAGGAAGGTACTTCCTCGCACACCCTAGCGGGATGGAGCTGCTCAGCTCCATGCCTGATGTCGCAGTGCCATCTCATGGCAGCTCCAGTGCCAGACTTTCAAAGGAGATCCGCTTGCTTTCAGCTCTTTGCAGGTGCCTTCTTGTTGAGTTGTTGAGGCCTTAAATTTATTAACTCGCAAAAAGAAAACAAAACAAAAAACCCCAAACCCCAAACCAAACAAACAACAACAAAAAACAAACAAACAAAAAACTGAAAAACAAAAACAAAAAACCAAGCACCAAAAAAACCCCAAAAAACCAAAGCCACAAGAAAACCCTGAAAAGATTACATGACAGTTTTTGGTAATGACTTAAAAACTTTAGAAACTTAAGAGCCTTCCAAGGAAGGAGAACAAGGAGAGATAACTTCTTTTCTAAGAAGCAGGGAGGATGGAGATGAAGGCCATGAAGATGCTCACATCATTTTTATAGCTAGCTTGACTCCAGAGGAAGAAACTTTACCCTGATTGCTTTGAAAACATGGAGAGGGGCCACCCTGTGCTCCCGTGGTCAGGCATCCTGCTGGGAGAAACTCCAGGAAAGTCACCAGCTGACCCCCACCACAGAGTCACAGCAAGAGCGTGGGGGATCTGAGACACAAAGCCAGAAGAGTGGCACTGCTGCTGCTGCTGCAGGGTGTAGATGTAGGGAGTGACTAAAAAGCTGGCTAGGAAATACCAAACACAAAAAAAACCAAAAAAGTCTCCCCAAAATTACTGCAAAGTGAAAAAAAAGAAAAAATACATGAAGCTGTCTAGGCAGACCCTGCTTGTGCCACAATGCAGGATCATCTCCCAGTTAGCCTGGCAGGCCACCCTGTCCTTTCCCAGGCAAATATTATTTTGAAAGGTTGCTAAGAGCCAACAATGCTAATGCATTTGGGTCAGGATTTTCCTACTCCAAACCCCCTATTTTGTGACCAAAGACATGAAGGAAAAATCCCTTCTATCTTTGATGGGATTTACAATATGATCCACCCCACGGCTGTGACAGCTCCAGCAGGGAGGCAGGGGTGCCAGGATGGGCATTCCATGGTGGGAGGCCATGGAATATGATTACCCAGGGAGGGCACATCATGGCACAGGATTACACGTACCATCCATCACTTGCTGACTGGGTTGTTTTCTCTTTGCACACTTGTATGGAAATGTAACTACAAAACATTCCTCTGTGCTGTTCACTTATGTGCAAATATAGCTTTAAATGACTTCTCTAGGAAAGAATCCTCACTATTTTATACAAATTGTCTTGCATGTTTATTACACAGAATCGTGATCCAAAAAGAAGGGGATCCATCCCATGCCTGTTCATAACTCTGTTGCACATTATGAGCTGAACATACTCCAGGCCCCCTCACATGATGAATGATACCTACTTCACTTCCAGCCTGCTCCCATGTGCTTATTTATTTATGGAGCCTCAGTGCTGATGGATACGCTCCCAGTTCCTCCATGAGACAGAGCACGTCACAGGCACTGCTTTGCAATGGGCAGTTTGGAGAGGGAGCAGTAAAAGCTGAAATTTTTAGTTTCATAGTGGCCTCACCACTGTGCAGGAACACCCCAGAACTGCTGCACTTCCCACTGACATGCTCCCAACAGCTGGTAGTTTCTGCACCACATTTAAAGCCCTTTTTCCTGCCCCTTGACTAGCAGCAGAGCACCAGGCTGGACTCAAGAGCCATGCAGGTGCATGGATGCCCACCCGCCCACTCCAGGAATGCTGTGCCTGGGAGGTACCCACGGGATGTCTCCTGCTTTATTTAGCTTGGCTGGCTTGGCCAGCCCATTCCATTGTCTGCACAGCCTCGGGGAGAGTGCAAGGAAACAATGCACTGCCCAGCCAAGCAAAACACGGGGAGGTCAAAAGCATTCTTGGAGATGACACACGCTCCTGAGGCAGGGCCACTTGCCTCCTGGCACGGGAGCATCCTGCAGAGCCCTGCACTAACAGCCCAGCTCCCAGCCCTGGCTCCTGCACACACCACCTCCCTCCCAGGGATGAGCTTCTGTGGCCTGGGTGGGGGGAAGCTGCTGGGGTGGGTAGTCCTGTGCAGAGCACAGCCCCCGTTCCCCTGCGCCGTGGTACACACGGCTTCGGAAATAATCCAGTGTTCATTACCTCGTCAAATTAAGAAATTGAGAGCTGTCAAAGTGTAGCAAAGATTGGAGGTGGCTTTTATAGCAAACCGTGGAATCTCCCACTGTTTGTCTAATCTAATTTCCTCATCCTCGTTGTCCTAAGAGAATCATTACAAGACAGGGAGAAGTAGAGAGATGAAGACAGGAACAATTTCCAACTGAAGGCACCTCCCCCTTCCATGTGTGTGTGCAGATGAGAGGGTTTATATAAGCTGTGTGGGATCAATAATTTCCCTCTGTCAGGTTTATGTTTTAAGACAACTCTTAGATTTCATCCCCTCTGGTTAATCTGCCATAGAAAGAATATAAAAATTAAAATATTCTTTTGTCTGGCAGCAAACACTCCTGTCTTCCAGCACTGGCATTAAGAAGACAATGCTAGAGAGAGCAACATGTGGTACATCTCAAACCCCTTCAGATGAGATAAAGCCCTGGAGAAGCCAGCTGCTATGACAGCAGAGGGTGAACAAGCTGTCCAACAACAGCAGCAAACCCAAATAAATTAATAGCCAACATTGTCTCTGCTGGGGAAGGGAAGGTTAAAACCATGCCACCAACTGGTTGGGGACAGGCTTTTGAGGCAAAGCTGCCGTTCCTTGCCTGCTAATTGTTATGTTTTCCAAAGATGCTATCAACTAAGTTGTGTTCAACAAACTGCTATTTAATTACTAGAGTAAAATCCTGTTAATTAGCCAGCCCCAGAAGACATCCCTTCATCCCTGTTAAGTGAAATTCCCAACTAATCCCTCCCGCACTTATTGTGCTGCAGCCCAGAGAGCAATTAGTGATGGCCACAAGGTGAGGGGAACATCAGAGCTCGGTCCCCACCTGCTGCCAGTGGCTGTCTTCAGCCCTGGGAAGGTGCAGACCAGCACAAGGGTCAGCACTTTTTACTCAGAAGTAAAAAACTGTTCTTACCAATCCATGGCTCTCCCTGGCTCCAGCTGCCCAGGTGGCTTCAACCACAGCCTGGCCAGCATCTCCTCTTCCCCTGTGCTCCCCTGGCTGCATCTCCTTCCTTCCTCTGTGCAGTCCATGCCTGTGCCCATGCAAGAGGCTGGCAGTGCCCCCTCAGCTCCACACCCCCTGCACCGACCACCCTGCAGCACCCAAGCTTTCCCCAGGAAGATGCAGTGAGCACCTTTACAAGGTGCTACAAGCACTTCTAAACACAACCAGAACTCTCCTCTTAGCTCTCATCTCACCTGGCTTCCCAGGTGTATCAAGGACATGAAGTTTCCACAAAATACACAAGACATCATGGATAAAAGTGACAAGTGCTCCAGTTACAGAAAAAACTTCAGCCTTTCTGGATAGTGCCTGAGGGCACCATTCCAGTGTGGAAGGGATCGGCCAGGGCTTGTTCCCACCCCAAGAGGAAAGCAGGTTTCTTTCATTTCATTCTTTCATTTCATTCAGTCTGGAGTTTCTTTGCAGTCTGCCACCATGTAAGTTAAATGCTTTAATTTTACATTGAAATGCCAGCAGAAATTAATTTTGATACGAAGTTGTAGGCACTTCTCTGATATCCATTTAAACAATTTAGAAGATTTTGAAGTACTAGGGGGCTCATTTAATCAAGTTCAATAAAGCAAATCTCCAGGTGAAAATAATATTTAAAATAGTATTAAAATTAACTGTTCAACATGATTTAGCATAAATACATCCCTACAGATGTAGGGATGAAAGGACATTTCAAAAATTTTACTAAGTCTTAAAATCAATGGTTGCAAAATTCCAATATGCAATTTTTCATGTTCCTGTGAACTTGTACTGCCCAGTTTAATCCAAGCCCAATCCTGGATCCATCAACGCTTATTCTAAGTAATACTAACAACTACTATCAGAATTAAGGCATATGGAAAAAAACAGAATCCCTGATTTTATAGACTGGGAACTTAGAAGAATGAAAAATTTACAACAATTTTAAATATGGATCTCAATAGTCAGGACCTATTAAATTTAGTCAGGACCTTATTAATTTCAAATATGGACCTGTAGCAACCCTACCCTACAGCCAGAATGATGTCTCTAAGTCTTTACCCAATGTTGAAGCAGAGAGGTCTTTAATACTAAAGAGACACACAAGGCAGCAACATAAAAATATTTGCCTGCAGTTGGATGAATAAAGTAATACCTTAAACTGGAAAGTTCCAGTGACATCACCAGATCAGCCCCTTCTGCCAGCAGCTCCAGCTCTACCGGAATCAACATCCATCCTGAAAACAAACCTGGGGAAGAAATAAGAGGCTGTGGCTTGTTTCCAAAAGTAAAAGGAAGCAGAGTGAGAGGTGCATGATTAATTCTCCATTAGTATTCCACTTACATTTCCTCCAAAGATAGGAAAATATTTCAAGTGAGAAATCTTGCTCATCAAGCAGTTGAAAATATTTCTCCTCACTGTGTTCTAACCCTCACTTCTCTGAAGTCACTTTTCCCCTCCAACACACAGGCCTGGAGGCTGTCCAGGTACATCCATGCAAGTATCCACTGTTACTTCACACTTCTTCACTGAAAAAAAATTTAATCTAAGAACAAAAAAGCTTTTAAGAGAGTAGGTTTTAATGTAAAATACACAGGTTTGAAAAAGCAGGACCAGTAACATTTCATCCTAGAAAGCAATTACAGAAGCAAGACGCTTGGATTTTAGAAAATGTGTTTAATTAATAATGCTCATTAACTACACAGTTTTAATCCATAAATACAAGTTAAAATTGTAAGTACAAGATAAAGTTGTAAAAAAAAAATCTCTAATGTGTGATACTTATTTTTAAACTTATTTGATTTTTATGGCTGCCTCTTAATATATTAAAGATGTGGAAATCAGTGCAACTTAAAGAGCTACCAGACAAAAACCTCCAAAGGATGAAGGAGTGCTCAGCAGAGGGTATGTTCATCTCTACCTTGCACCTTCTTGTAAAAGGAACCACATCAATCTTTGGTAGTATATTAAAACACCTCAAATAGTTAATAGAGACAAACATTTAAAGGTTAACACTGTTTATATTCTTATTCAAGCTGCAACACAAATTTCTTTTCTGTATTTTTTGTTTATTTTATAAAGGACACTTAGGAAGTTTTGAGGGCTTGAAACTACAGACAATGGGATCTCTTCCTCTGCACTAAGCCAGCAGCAATTCTGACACTAACCCAGGGGTGCAGACATGGGCCTGACATATTTAAGGAAGTGGGAGGAGTGGATCCAGTTTGTACAATTCATTAGAAATTATTCATGGCACTTTTTCATGGATGTACAGAAAGATACCATAAGAGAGAATACAATATAAAACCATAAATACCCTAAAACCCTTAAATAAGAGGTGTTGAATTTGCAGGATGTCCTACAGAGAAATTTCTGATTCTACAGTGAACAAGGGCTCTTCTGAAATCAATAGCATTAAAAGACATTAACATCATCCTACAGAGGGTTAGTCCCAATTAAAATGTGTTCTCTTCAATTGCTCATTTAAGGTACCTTTTTCTATTTACATTTACAATATGTGCTGTTGTCAGTGTAGGACCAGATTATACTGAAATTAGAAAAAATGCAGTGCAATTTCTTTCTCTCTTGGGACAAACCAGTGAGTAAATTTTAACATGATAGGAATGTTTCAAAGTGAAAATTGAAAACACATTTCCCCAAGCCAGGGTCCCTCTATGTACAGCACATCTTGGAAAAGCAGCACAGCATCTCTGCATGTTTGCTTTTCAGTAAGTACAGCACAGATGAAGAAGAAGCCAACTATCTTTAAGAAATGGGAACAAATATAATCAGGGTGAACAAACAAGTGGCCAAAATATTTTTTTAGAGAAACAACTAAGAACTAAAGGCACCACCTCAACATGAAGCAATGAATCATGTATTTAGTGGTCAAGGCAACTGTTCAGGGTTTTTTCATTTTCAGTAGCAACTGGCCAGTGTGAAATGTCAGAAACTCAAAAGGGCCAACGCCACGTAGCACTTCTGCAGGGCTTCCAGCATCCTCCTCCTTGTCCAGACCAGCTCAAAACACCAAATAACAACAAGTGATCTTGGCATACAATGCACTCAATGCTTTCCACATCGGCCTTCAAAAGCATGATGCTCTCTGTGGGCTAGGGAAGAGAGGAGGAAAAAAAAAAGGAATAGAAGAACATGTAAACTCTGTCAAGGAGTTGAAAAGATTAAAAAAAGAGAAGATAAAAATGTATAAATCAGTCAAGGGAGAACAAATGTGCTAACAAGGGATCTTTCAGAATAAACTGTTTGATAATACATTTATAGGGAGCCTAAAATAAGAGAGCCCTTAAAATCCTGATTGAAAATGGTTCCTCTAAATTAATACTTAAATTGGACAGTATGTAGCCCTGAGAGTTATAAAGAGATTTGTTTAATTTGTTTTGTGAATCAGGCACATTAAACATGAAACAAAACAGACTGTACAATGAAATTTAAAATATCTTTTGATATTTTAAATATCAAAAGATGTTTAGCAAACTTCTTATCAAACTACTTATCAAAAGGTATTTAGCTAACTTCTACACTGAAGGGACATAATTTTAATGCAATGTCAGATGCTACATTCCTAAGTGATTAATGATGAATCAGACAGGATATTTCCAGAGAAATACCCTACCAGCATCTTGTTATTCTAATGAAGGTACAAATGAACTGTACAAAATACTTACATTTATAAAAGACTGCTTTAAAATATGTGTGTGGGAGAAGTTTGTGAATCTTTTCTAAAACTTTTGCTTCACTTGCTGAAGAGGAATTCATGTTCCAGACTTGCACAACATCTTCACGGTCACGAACACTGACACTAACCCCTATTACTTCATCATCTGCATAGAAGAGGAAGAATCATCAAGGAATACTTTAAAAGTGAGACATGTCTAATTTGCTACTTATGTATTATGAAACAGTGCCCAAAAGCTGGAAAAAAAATAAAGACGTGAAAAAAAGAGCAATCTCCAGTGAGGAAAATACCAATGTTCAAACCAAACAAAGCAGTTACCAGAAAGAAGTTATTGGAAATATTACCTCATGGTGCTTTTTATGGAGTGCCATAGGATTATTCATCTTTGCTATTAGCACTCTTTGACTTGATTAGAATGGAATCACAAGACTCCCTCCAGTAAGGTCAGCAATATGAACTACTAAAGACAATTTACCTACAGTGATGTCTTCAAGCAGCAATGGGAGGATGAGGGTGAAACAACTAAAACCCCAGGAAAAGTACCTGGTGAAGATCAGACACAAGCTTTTCCAGACTTTGCTCTCTTTTTCCTTTACATATTGTCAAGGCAGCAACAGGAAAAAAAAGAAAACAAAATTAATGAAATTAATAAAGCCCCAGTCAGGCTGCTGCTGCTGCCAGTGCTGGTAACTCAGTGCTGCACTGAAGATGCCCTTTCTGGTGGGAAGTTCTCAGGATGCAGCTTTGTGGAGAGCTCAATGGCCATGCCACAGCTGGGAGCTGCTCCAGCTGTGAGCTCCATGGCACAGCTGCTCTGTGCATCCCAAGAGTCACCAACAATACACAAAGGTGGTGTCAGAAGCACAAGGCCAAGGGCAAGAATCCCCTCTGTGGACAGCAGAATATCATATATTTGCTGAAAGTGACCCCAAGACAACCCTATCAGTGTATAAATGATGTGAGAGACCATTTCAAAGGATATTTCTGAACTGCTCTGTAAACTTGAGAAAGGCCATTCTTTTTCATGGAATGATAGCCCGGGAAAGACAATTCCTAACAGGATATTCACTGTCACTGTAACAGCCACTTTTATCAGATATTCATGCTTAGAAGAGAAGCAAATATGGTGAAAAGAATGATGGAGAAATGTCTCAATCATTACCTGCTGCACAACAATCTGTAAACTGCTCTCCAATAGTTGCTAGCAGTAGCTCTTTCCAAACTGCAGCCTGAGGAGGCAGAAAAATATTACATTCACATTATTATTTCTTAAATTGAAAGTTAGGTTTTCTATCTCAGTTTTGAGTGTCTTCTCTTTCTGAGGTTGTCTAGACAAAAAGGAGTATTTATTCTAAGTGCATGCTGCGTTTTATAATTAAATGTTGGGTCTGTACAAGATGTTTCATCTTAGCCAAGGAGATGCTGTGCCCACGTTTGGTGAAGAATTAAGCAAAAAAAAAAAAAGAGAGAAACAGGCATAAAGGTGTTATTTATGCTGTTTACAAAGCACTGAAAGTTGGCTGAAGTTCACCTCCAAGCAAACCTTTCAGAAGTGACTGAGGCCATGTGGTGCATAGCTTGAGAGATCAAAAGTATCTTCATGTCAAAAAGGGGCTGTCATTCAGCCTCTGAAAAACAAGGCCTCTGGGGTCCCTAAATTCACTGCCCAGTAATTCAGCCTCTCCAAACCACTTGTCACTTCTGACAATCTTCACACCTTGGATTATAGGAGGAAAAAGACAATTTCAATTTCAGTCTTTCGTGACCACTTGGGACTGCGGGGGAGGAAAGCTGCAACTCACATACAAGGGAAAAGCCCACAGGCAAAAATCAATTAACTTTCGGCTGAAATTTTGAGTACCATCTTTCAGCATTTAATGCCTTCTGCAAGGCTGTCACATTTTTCTGACACTTCACTTCTTCTGTTTAAAGGCCTGATCCAGAGCACACTTACACACATAAACACCATGTGTGAAGAGGTCAAATCTCCTTTCTGTGGCAGTTCACAGAAGTTACTCACATGCATTTGATTAGAGAGGCAAAGAGAAACACAGTTATTTCATTAGAGCTCAAGGATATGCCTGAATAGACTTCATCTTTCACACTTTTAAATGAAAAAAATATATAATTTAGCACAGATTATGAGGAAAATGTCTTTCTATTTTTCTTTATATGCCTATAAGCAAACAGTCTTGTGAACAAAGGTGATTATAAATTACCATGTTTCCAAATTGAAACACTGCAGCTTTCATTATTTTTTACAATACATTGCCAAATGTTATCTAAAGCAAGATATGTGTAATTTTTGGAAAGTAAACTTCTGCTCTTTGACGTTAAAAGGTTATGAAAGTTAAAGTAGTGTTTGGTTGTTGTGTTGGGTGATGTAAGAAGTAAAAACTTTTACAACAGCTTTATCAAACAGAGTTTAAAGAAACTCCCTTACTAAACAAGGTCTAAGTAAAGAGTCACTGTAACATACCGTACTTTCTTTAGGGACCTTCATTTTCCATATACCTCCTTTGGCATTGCTTTCTTCTTCCCTGTTATGGGAAATAGATCAGTGAAAATACACATTCAAATCCACATCTAGATAACCCTATGTTTGTGGTTTAATTTTCCCAGAAAAATCCCATCTGAAATGCAATTACTAACTCCAGGCAGCATGACTCTGACTTCTGACATCAGAGGTAATCCTTTCATTGTTCATATGAAGTGTATCTCTCAACACCTAATCCTTTTTCTAAGTTTTGTGTGTTGGAAAACACTTGTATTTTCCCTGACTACAGACCATCTTTGAAGTGGCTGCACACTGCATGGGAACAAGCCACAAAACAATTTTACATTTTACTATGGTAACCTTTAATTTTGGAAAACCTCTGGCATATTTTCACAGAAGCAGCTTTTTACTCTTCGGTTTATTCAGTTTAATAAAAGAACATGAGCACACTTCATTTCAGTTCTGTGACAGCTAGAAATTAATTGCCCTTATTAAAAGAAGACTGGAGCTGCTGCGGGTCAGGGCAGATGTAACCATTAAACTGCCTTGTAATGACAAAGGCACAGTGCACTAACCTGTGAGCTTCCAAAGTTTATTCTGTCACAATTCTTTTCCTAAGACTTTAAATTAGGGCTTCTAGTTTCTTGTTAAGACTCTGTAAAGGCCAAATTAAAGGAATAACTTAAAAATTCATCTTTGGAATATCTATACCCAATGTGATACCTATAGATTCCTCAGGATCAATAGTCTCCCACCAATCCTGACAGATGCTGGGGAAAAGAGGGGGAAACTTTGGGAGGACATCTTCAAAAATCTGCATCCTCAATTCTAACTTCAGGATTTCTCTTTCTTTCTAAAAGAAAAAAATATAAAATGCTGAAATTGGCCAGGATACTGTAATGGTAATCTGACAAAAGCTTCTTGGCAGCAATTATTGACAAGTTAGCAAATTACTGATGATGTGATCAATCTCTTGCAATCCCTTTCCTAAAATGCAAAATTACTTTGATAGGCCTAAAAAAGTGTTCAATTTTCAGAAATGATCTTTGCATTTTACACCTCTAGTAGTCACTTGACAAATAAAAACTAAAAATATTTTTTAAAGCCTCAAAAAAATCAAACCCCTAAATGCTCTCATTCATCCTTACAAAGCTATGAAGGCCTGGACACAATGGTCCAGTTGATTTATACAGATATCAATGTTTTCTCATACCCACTTTAACTATGCTGACAAGTCACAGTATTTTCAGAAAAGTAACATAGACTTTCAGATGCATTTCACTTTAGAAAATTTACATTTCCAGTAGATTAGGACAGAAATCTCCTGTAGTAAGTCACCACAAAGTTAGACAACTATGATTAAGTTAAAGAACCCTAATGAAATCACAATCTACGTAAATAATGCCAAAAAGATCGAAACTCTTCAGAAAGTGCTGAGATTCTCTGAGATGCAACAGGAAGAAGGGGTGCAAAGTTTGATTTCTGAAAGGAAAACATCAATTATTTATATTTTATTCCATTACTATCCTACAATCAAGTAGGAATTTGCTGCAATGAATCACCTCATAATGTCTTAAATTATTTTTGATCCAAGTTGCACGGACATGTGTAAGCATGGACTTCACCTGTACATTTGCACAGGTGAAAAAGAAGTGAGGGACCATCAGTTCTTTGCATCATTATTTCACCAGCTTCAGTGGAAAGAAAATAACGTGCAAGCTAAAAAAACTTCAAATAGAAATAACTTATTCTGTGTATTCCTAAATTGAAATTCAGAGTCCTATTCCAATTCCTCAGCTTCTATTTCATGATCTATTTTTGTACATTTATGTCCAGAGGTGGACAATGAAATTATAGTCTATAATAAAGACTCTTTGGCACAAGTCACTTTGAAACTGAACAAGGACCTCAGGGTATTTCTTTCATTGGGCTCTTGAGTTCAGGTGTTTGCAGCCAACAGAAACAAGACCCTCCTGTCCCACACCTTTGACTCCTTCAGGTTATTCCAGTGCCTGTTCCCAGAAGTTCTGATGACAGCACACGTACCAAAGCGGGCGCCTTTCTCCCCGCATTAAATGGTAGCTGCATCTCAGAGGCAGGTTTGTCACGGGAGGAATGTTGTTGTAGACACTCCAGAAATCCTTGAAAAGGAAAAATATTAGTTGCATTAACACAGGAGAGTGTTTCACGCAGATTTATTTCCTTGCTAATTTCCTCTGAACCAATTACACAGCCTTCTCCTGGAGAACGGGCACCTTCTATGTTATAATAAAATGCTCTGAAAGGAACTTCTTACAGAATCATTTCTACTTTTATTTTTTTTAGTTGCCAATCCTGCATATGTGAAAGTGGAAAAAATGGAAGCAGTCCAAATGTAGATTATCCTTTTGAATCCAGAAGGAAAAAATCATCAAAACCAGAGTTATACTGACTATGTCTGAACAAACCAGCACATAAAATTTCCTTAGCATATTAGAAGATGCATTTATATCAAATATCCACCTTGCTTCACTTAAGACTAGCCTAAGTGTCATTATGATTATCCTGAGCTACAAAAACACCACAAACAATAATGCTGGTGAACTAAATGTCTAACCAGCAACCAACTAGTTTGTCTGAGTGAAAGGTTTCAACCAGATGCAAAGAACCTGAGATGCACAAGAGTGGGGGAGAAATTCAAAGATTCAAGTTACCAGGAACCTTTGGATTACTTCCCAATGTTTCTGCTGGTAAAAGCAGAAGCTGTCAGGGAGGTTTGGGGTGGATAAAAAGGCACCCAAAAGCAGTGGTGAGCAACAGGGAGGGATGATTGAAAAGATCCCAATCTCTTCTCTCTTTATCCAACAGCTGGGAATAAAAGGATTTTTAAAGACTTAAGTTGCATCAACATGTGGTGATGCAATATTAATCATTAGTGTAACTCATTAAGTATTATCTAGACATAATATGTAAGTATTATCTAATACATTAAGTAATATCTAATACTTAATCACTAGTACAACTTTAGAAACAAGGATTGCAACATTATGTGATAAAATTTTGTGGCCCTTGGCAACTCTGCCTAACAGCCATTACCTCTACCCAGCCACAAGAGGAAATTGAAGACTACTAAAAATATGAAAACTTGGTATGAAATACCCGTTTTGACTATGATCTTACTCTAAAATGGTTGTGAGCCCAAACACTAAAGCTATTTGCAAAAGAAGGAGCAGAGAGCACACTGGTACATGGCTGTGTAAACACTTGAGAGCTCTTTTTGTCCTGAACTAAGGATGTGGTTTGGAAGGTTTTGTGTTTGGAACTCTCACGCAATGTAGGAAGTTGTGCAGACCTTCATGAAGAAAGGCTTATTTAAAACTTCAGTAGATTGCTACAGGTGTGCTTCTCAAAGAGAAATTTCAGAGATTTAGTGAACTAGTCACCTTAGCACTAAGGTGAGACAAATGCCACTTTGCTACACACTTCATGCTAACTCTGGTATTAAAACAGAAATATAATTTTATTTGCAAGAGACACCCACTGCTGGGCAATGGCAGATGACACAGATATGCAGAATTTCTCACTGCTGCAAGTATTACACAGTTTAAGGCTCCTTTAATTCAGTTTGCTAGAATATTTTTTTAGATACATACTCAAGGAGAGAAAGCCCACCCAAAAAAAAATCCACATGCTGCAATTTTTAGCCTTTGCACAATTAATTTCTGTATTAGAAAAAGGAGAAAAGGCTGGAAAGATATTTAAAGTACATCAAATATTCAATGTACTAATAGAAACTCAGGAAGGTTTAAGAATCCACGTGCCCAATCCAATACACCTCCTCCTTTCCCCATCCAGAAAACCAAGTGAAATTCAAACACTGACTCAGTAATACAAACACACAACACCAGAACCACTCACGTTTCACACCTCAGGTAAGCAATGCCACAGGTGTGACTCACCCTAGGAGGAAAAACGAAACTTGAGGTGTGAAGTTACATTAATTTCTCACATTAATAACATGTGGCAGCTCCTGCAGCAGAGCCAGGAGCCTTACCTGCACTGTTTGTACTGTATATATCTTCTTCAAATTTAATGCACATTCAGCTGCTGTTGTACCAGGAAGTGACCTTGAAGACAAAGCACTGATTAATTAAAATATTTATTTTATCAAGGAGGGGGAGAAGGGAGATAGGGAATGTGAATTGTGTGAGTGTGAAGTTGAAATGTTCACATGTCAAAGGGGAAGTCCAGCTCCAAATTATCACGAATCATTTAAAGACAGATGTTAGAGTTGTTTAATACTTGCGAATAAATTAATATTTGCCAAGTAATTCGTAAAACTAAACAGAAGTATCAGGAGTTTTAGCCAAACAGCACAGTGCCGCTCTCAGAGCTACCACACACCATCAAAGCTCTGCTGTTCACAGAAGCGGACCGCATGATCCTACCCCGGAATTATTTTCAATCGCATTTAATACACCCCAGCCCCTGTTTTTAGCATTTTAAGGCGCTGCCTGGGTTTCACACTTTGAAAAGGAAACTCATCCGCACACCGCGGGCTGCCGGGCCCTCACAGCGGGCCGCTAGGTGGCGCAGGCGCACAGCCGGCGGGCAGGCGGGCACGGCGGGGCGCGGGCACGGCGGGGCGCGGGCACGGCGGGGCGCGGGCACGGCGGGGCGCGGGCACGGCGGGGCGCGGGCACGGCGGGGCGCGGGCACGGCGGGGCGCGGGCACGGCGGGCAGGGCGAGGCGCGGGCACGGCGGGGCGGCTGCACCTTCCCTCAGCCCCGCGCCGCCCTCAGCAGCGGTCACACCCGCCTCGGTGCCGCTGAAGGGTGGGACACGCACACGGGCTGAGGAGAAGCAAAGTCCCACAGGTCTGTGGCACCCAACGCACCCAGGGAGCCTCCATGACTGCAGGCAGTTCTTCCACCGCCGGCACTGATGCCTTCAAGCCACACTTGCCATCAGCACGCCCTGTAAAGCCAAGAGATCCTTGGGCACCCAGTGAGACATCCTTGGGCTGGTCTCACTGCCACACACCCTGGTACACCAGGTTGGTTCAGCTTCTGCAGCTCACCCTCATGCTGGCCATCACCAGCTCCCACCTGGAGCGGCCTCTCTCCCTCAAGGGCCTTCAGGGGAAGCCATACGAGGAGTGGTTGAGGTCACTTCGGCCTGGAGGAGACTGAGGGGAGATTTTGTTGCAGTCTACAAGTTCCTCAGGAGGGGAAGCACAGGGACTGATCTCTGTGGTGACCACTGACAGGACCCAAGGGAATGGCTGGAGCTGGGCCAGGGGAGCTTTAGGCTGGAAATCAGAAAAAGGTTCTTCCCCCAGAGGATGGCGGGGTACTGAACAGGCTCCCCGGGGAATGATCACAGTCCCATGGTCACTGTCAGAGCTGCAGAGCACTTGGACAATGCTCTCAAGCACAGGGTGTGCCCCTTGGGGACAGTCCTGTGCAGGGCCAGGAGCTGGACTCAGTGATCCTCATGGGTCCCCTCCAACTCAGGATATTCTGTGATTCTTCAGGCACACACAGCACCAGCTTCATCCCATCATCTGAAAGGTCTTTTCCAACATAAATGGTTCTGTTTATAATCTTTTCCATGACTCTTCAGTGCGTGAGACATGGGACGGTGCATCCCACACCCCCAGAAATCCCTGTGTTCCTGTCACTGCACTAACATCCTAACACCCACCTTACAATTCCCAGCACACAATCCCACAGGCACAATTCTGGGGGAATGAGGTCAAAATTGCTAAGGCACATTCAATTTCTTAGAACTAGAAACATTTTTCTTTCCCTTCAGAAGCTGAAGTAGGATTTCTAAAGAAAAACGAAGATCAAAGACAAAAGCAAGCTCCCATTGTGTCTCAGAAGAGGAAACAAAAATGTGTAAAATTACTAAATCTGGAAACAGAAGCAAGAGAGCAGGTTTAAGGAAACAGAAGAAAACGCAGCTGTTGCTCGGGTACCAGCTGAAGAAAGGATAAAAGCAAACCAGATCTCAGCATCCCTCCCTGATACATCTGATCAGCATGAAATACGTCCAGGGAAACACTGAAGTTACTCTCAGTTGTTACACAGATAATTGAAGCTCTGGGCAAACCCTAGATATTCATGTAGAGGAAGAAATTTAATATGCAAAACTACTGAAACAGCATCACAACTTCAAAAGTCTAATAATAGCTCTAAGGTTTTTTCAAGGCTCCTATTAAAATAAGCTGCTTTAAAAATACATACAAAACCAGGAGAAAAATACCTCCCAAGTTTTTCTGTATAAAACAGGCAAACTCACATCTGCTTTACTATTTGGCTGTTAATTACCCAAACTAAGAGCATATTACCGTGGTGGAACTGGCAGGAAACAAACAAAAAAATCAACAAGAAATCACCATGGCACAGCTGGTAGTCCTGTGGCTCATGAACTGTGAGAGCTCCCATGAAAAAACTGATAACTTAAAACCAGCAACAAAAAAATTCTGTCATCAACATGATAAAAGGAATTATTATAGTAAGGTTTGGAGGTCTGGGGTTTTTTCCTGTGTGTGTTTTGGTGCTTTTATGTACACTGTACACTCAGCATTAAAAAGCAAAAAGAGAAATTCACAGTATTTTACAGAAACAGAGCCAGTCACATTACTTTTGAAAGCACACAAAAAGGTAATAAGTTCAGACTTTAAAACTTAACAAATCATTTAACTGTTTGTCAGCAGAGAGTAGTGGATTCACAACCAACGACCCCTTGTTCTTTCTTGCTAAATATACTAGCACCTCTCTACTGACACTTTGTTCCAGGTAGAATGAAACACAAACAGGCAAAACCTGAAATAAATTTTGCCTCTTTTTGTCTCACCCCACTGCCCAAGAAATTACTTCTCTTCTGGACTATTTCTACCACTCAGCCACCAAGGCATCTGGCATTACATCTGCTGTACAACAGATACTATCATCACTTGATATCCTCGTGCTGATTGTGCCACTGAGTTGCTTCAATAGTAAGGCCTACTCAAATAAAAGATTAAAATGTATTCTCTAGCCATAGCCTTCAAAGGTTACCTAGATCATCATGGTGGCCATTTAGCAAATTTAATGCCATTTAAAAGAGCAGCTAGGACATGTAGACAGAATATACCACTCCAAGGTTATAAAATGGCTCATTTTGATAGTTACAAATAATGTTTTCCAGAGAAACTGTGGTCAGCTGGCAGAAGCACCAACCAACCAGAAAATTACATATTTTAAAAGTTATAGTGAGTGACCATTTATTCCTAGTAACCTGCCTGGTAAGTGCTCCAGACCCACCAAATTACAGTGTTATTTCAGCCTTTCTTTCAGCTCTGGAAAGTGTAAGTCACTTATGGATATGAACATGAACACCCAAGTGTTTTTATCTGAAAAACAAACAATCAAAATCCTACTAAAGTACCATAATTGAAAAAATGATGATGCATCAATTTAAAAGTTCAGGATCATTTGCTCCAGAATTTACACCTGCACAAATTTGGTTTAATGTATCAGTATAAGGCAGGGACAGTATTTTAATTCAGATAGACAGAAGAAAAAAAGCCTTGAATTTCCTGCAAAATTCCAGACTGCTGACAAATCTGAACTGTAGTGTTTCTGTTTCACCCAGAAACTCAGCAGATCCACAAAGATGACCACTCAGAAGTTTTGTGCCTTGAAACCCATGAAATTGGGATTTATTTTCTTTTTAGTTGAGTACACATTTTAAGTTTAAATTAAGTTAGCAGAAATGACAGATTATTTTCAAGAGAAAGAATCTGTAGAAATCCCTATTTCAAATATTCCTATTTCTAATTCCTAACTCCCCAACAAAAACTTGCACTTTATGGTAGGAGTAGTGAGAGGGCTGTGTACTTTACTAAAAACCTCAGTCCACGTGGTACTACAAAACAAGACTCTGCAAATATTGACCCTCAAAATGAAGCCATTATCGGATTCTTCCCATCCAGATGATACTGCCATCAACAATACAATTAATCCAATATGCCCTACTGACCTGTCAGTTATTGCCATGGTGAACAACTCATTTCCAAGAACTCAACAGGCCCTGCTAATCCCCACGAGCACAGGAACAGGAAGGAGCTGGATCACGGCACCAGCCTGGCACTGACAGATCCTCTGGGGGTGGAAATAGTTCTTCTGTCACCACTTCACCTACAATTATGCATCTGGGTTTCCTATGGAGAGTCTGCACATAAAATATTTGTGTGCTTCTCCTGGTCTGCCTGTTTCATGCCCTGTGATGCCACTGCATCGTCAGAGCCTTTATAGGAGAAAATTTAGTGCATTATCTGGACTAATTAAGTTGCCTAATCAGGTCAGACCTACTGTACAGCATCTCGTGGTGAATCACACAGGAACGTGGAAAGAGGAATAATCTCCACAAAATGAATCCTAATGCCAGCTTTCTTTGCTATCCCTTCATTATTCCAGCACGAATAAAGAACAAAGGATACAAAGATAAATTCCATTGTTTTATCCATGAATAAACCTCCAGGTGGTTGTGCTTATGTTAATTTCTGATGCTGAACTGTAGCTTTTCTGTTTTTCTGCAAAGAATTAAGTATAGAAGTTGTTTCATATGTGCTCACACTGGCCTTTGTTTCCCAGTGGGAATCTCATCACAGTTTTAGTGGAAGCTTTAAAAGCTGCCAAGCAGTTTTGAAAATACCCCTGTAAGTGCTTAGCCACAACTGCTTTTGGTATAAATAAGCAAAATATTTACTTACAAAGCATAAAGTCAAAAACATGCTGTGGCAACTAAATAAATCTGGTAATCCATTCTGAATACAAAGACTGATTTCAAGCCATCAAAGCCTGTCAAAATGCACTTACTGGATTGAACATTCTTATAATATTAACCATCATTTTTCATTGTAAGCCACCTACTCATAAGCTGTAATAGATGAAATAGATGATCCTAGATAAATAAATTTTGCTATAGGGAAGAAGGGAAATTATTAAGTTTAGTTTCAAATATCTGATGTGTTCAGTTAGGAAGATTAACACATTATTAAAATGGTTCAGTTATCAAAATGTATCTACTCAGCTTTATATAGAATTCATCTACAACATACAGGGAGAATAATCAGCACACAAGGACAATACCTTATGCAAGAATATTTTGTCTTTCCCGGAGCAGACAAATGACACTGCTTATTTGACAATGTTTATATGCACATGCTTCCCCTCACAAAGATACTGAGGAGTTAAACTATTTTTGCAAGAGAATTAAGATTATCTAAAGGGCATTGTTCGAAGTCTGGCGAGAAAACAGGGCAAGCAAGCCATGATCCTGCAAAATGATGGGAAACTGGGAGGAGACACAGCCAGGACAGCTGACCCCAGCTGACCCAAGGGATATTCCAGAGCATCTGACATCGTGCTCAGTACATAAAGTGGGGGAAGGAGGAGGAAGGAGAGATGTTTGGAGTGATGGTGTTTGTCTTCCCCAGTCACACGGGATGGAACCCTGCTCTCCTGGAGGTGGCTGAACACCTGCCTGCCCATGGGAAGCAGTGAATTAATTCCTTGTTTTGCTTTGCCTGCGTGTGCAGCTTTTGCTTTCCCTATTAAACTGTCATTATCTCAGCCCACAGCTTTTCCAGCTTTTACCCTTCTAATTCTCTCCCCAATCCCGCTGGTGGGGGAGTGAGCGAGCACCTGTGTGGTGCTTGGGTTTTGTCTGGGGTTAAACCACACTATGTGATACCCAGGCTAAGTGACAGTTGGGTTTTGCAAAGTTTATCAAGTAGGATATTTGCATCAAAAAAAGTAACCATCTTCACAGCTTTGTATTTACACAAATATCACACCCAGATCCACAGCCCCAAATCTCATTAAGGGGTCATTTCAAGTGCATAAGGTGGCTTGTCATCCAGGACAGCCCAGTCTTTGATGGTCATGTCACTTGACTTTTCCTTTTGTGAAATTCAGTGTTGTGTGCTACACAATATAGTGACCAGATTGGTAATGCTCATATTTTATTTAGTGATACATATTGACACTTCATTATAAAAAATAACTGAAAGACTATATCATGTAGAAAACCTAAGAAGGCAACCTTTCCTTTCAGAGTAAGATACTACAAGCAGAACCAGAGTCTTCCTGAAATAAGCACAAGTGTAAAGAGCCACCAGCATGAATCAGCTTCCCAAGGTGGCACCAAAGCCCCTGCAAGCCTTGCTGAAATTCCCCCTGCTCCCTAACATCCCTGCAGGCAAGAATCCTACCTATGAGACATGTGGGTATGAACTTGGAAATCTGTACGATGGACAAAATAAACAGCAAATCTAAACTCATGTTTTCCAAACTTCTAGCACTTGACCTTGGAACATTTTAAAAAGGACATCTCATTTGTCTTAGGAGGAAAACACCTGCCAGTTTCTCTGCACCTTCTTTGGAACTGCAAACCTGCAAGCATTTCAAGATCACAGATAGGATCTTTTTTTGTCAAACTGGTGAATAATATTCCCCCAAAGCTTTCATCGTGCTCATTTTCCTAAGGCATTTACAGGGTGAGATAGCAGAGAGCACTATCAGATGGTTGCTATTTCAGACACAGATACCAAGAAAGGCTTAGCACTAACAGGAAAAGTGACACGTGTGGGATGATGGCAATGAACCAGGACCTGGCCACAGGATGCCAGCCTCCAGATGTTCAGCCTGTGCCAAGGCATTCACAGAAACAAGTGCTGATGTAGATAAAATAAAGGCTTTCACTTCTAAAGCAGGAGATGGATCCAGTGCTGCTATGATAAAAGCAAGGCCATGAACCCCAAGGGTAGCACATCACTACTTGCTACAGAAAGTACCATTTAGCTGATGGATATTTATTTTAACAGCATGACTTAATGAAAAGATATGTTTTAGAGATCTTAAAATTGTCTGTCATGGATCTCTCACAGTAATTTAATAGAAAGAGATAACTATGTATCCATCTCAACATCTATTTATCCTTAAGCATCACTTCTTCCTGCTTTTCTCTGCAAGTACAGGGTAAAATGTAGCAGCAGTCAGAAATCAATACCATCTCCTGAGGAAACAGCACTGCTCCACAGTAGGTACTACTGAAGTTGGTTTAAAAAGTGCCCACAGTTATATTCTGCAGAAAGCCCAACTGATACAAGCTAAGCCTCCATCAAATCTCTGTGGATGAACCCAAAAATGGTATCTATCTATTCTATCCCTGTTACTGGTAAGCAAAATACACTTTTGTATATTTATGGTCCCCCTTTTTTTTCTTATATACACACTCTTGGATTTATAAGTTAAGAAACAACAGTGCTAATTAAATGCATTTACATGTGATCTGAAAAGTAATTAAAAAAAATCGGTAGAATAGCTGAATTTTAAGCGTCTAAAGCATTGTGAAAATAAGACTTAAGAAAAAGAAATGAGAGGATTCAGGAACTCAAAATGGATTTTAACTGCTGACACTGGTTATAAAAAACAGACATGCTTATCTCCACATGGCTTATGTAAACAAACAGACCTGGTTAGTGACTTGATTAAACACCAGTTCAAATGATGCTTTTTAAAAACAAAGAAGCAAAAATTCATCTTAGATCCCAAACCTGACCATAACTGCGTCACAATTGCAAAAGGAATAATGAGAAATAATTGGTGGGTTTATTTATTATATTTGATTTGCTGGACCTGGGTTTTCAATAGTTCCTTGTTATTTCTCTGTCATGAGTCGGAAAGTTACCAGAAAAATAACTAAAGAGGAGAATTTTACCAATAGCATGGGGAAGTATACTCAGTTGCAGAAAAGCTGATAAACTTGCCTTCTGGAGTGGGGAGAAAGGAGAATACACCAAAAAATTGAGAAAAGCAAGCTGTAGATTAAATAACAAGATGCTAGAAAATACATGCTAGGAAAACAACACCAAATGCTGGTAAGAAACTTTCAGTTTTCACTTTGGCACTTCTTCCCTATCCCTCGCTGAGTGCGCCACAGGGGTGAGCTCCCTTGGCAGCCTCTCTCCGCGGCATTAGCGGCTCAAACTTCAAGCAAACCAAGTGCAATAACAACCTGCGGGTAATTAATAAATTTAGCTAATCCTTCAAAACGTATCAACTCGGATTTTAGGGAGCCAAACCTGACATTAAAGAGTTGTAATGGCACGGGCGGTGGGACCGGCTCCGTCTGGGGCAGCCGGGCACAAACCACAGCAGCAAAGCACAACCTCCACCCTTCCATTCCGGGGCTGGCGAGCGTCATCTCTAAATTCAGACCTCAAACCTGCACCGACAGTGCCTGGACCAACCTGTGGCCGCCGAACTACAGAACCAAAAGCGTTTCCAAAGCAGTTTCACCACGCGGAACCGCTCCCGACCGCCTCGATGGGCACCGGGACGTTTCCCATTCGCAGCCCAGCGTTAACTTCCCGCATCCCATCTTTGGACGAGCGAACCGATAATCCCAGAGACGCGCATCCCTTCCTAGGCGGATTTGGGGTTTTTCCCCATCTCCCGCCGCCCCCCAGCCCCACTCACTTGTCCAGCCAGAAGGTCCATGGCGAGTGCAGCGGCAGCCCCGGCGCGTCCCGCTCGGGGGGGCTGAGCGCCATCTCCCCGGGCGGGGCGCGGGGAGGGGACAAGGGACGCTGCGAGGAGGGGGCGAGCGGGACTCGGGCTTGGGCGAGAGGCAGGGCAGGCACAGACAGACGGGGACAAAGTGCGATGGGAAGGACACACAGGAAAGGGGCAGGGTGATGCCAGAGATGGACGTGGCCGAGGGACCATGGGAGAGCGTGGGTGGCTCCCCAAAGGGGCAGAGGAGCTCGCTCCGTCCCGTTACTGCCTCTCCTGCGGGGCACAGCTGAAGGGAATCGCTGATCTTCCTCCTGAGACCTTTGCCACAACCCACGAGGGGTACCCGGTGCCACCCCCTGCACCACAGTGCTGCTGGCAGCCCCTTCTCTGCACATACACAGTCACACCGCACACCTGGCGTGTCTCTGGGGCTGCCTTACTGCTCAAAATAATCTTCGTGCTCAGTTTGGCTTGGCAATGCTGGCCAAAACACTAAATCTGCCCAGAACTCCCACTTTTAAGACACAAAAGCCTTGCACGGTCACACACGCTGCTGGCAGCCCCTTCTCTGCACATCCACAGGTCACACCACAGAGCTGGCTGCATTACTTCTCAAAATAACCCTTGTGCTCAGTTTGGTTTGGCAATGCCGACCAAACCACTAAATCTTTCTAAAACCCCAAGTTCTAAGACGAAACATTTTCTCCATTCACACAAGGAAGGGATGGCTACTGTGCAGACTGGCCATGGATGGGGACAGTGCAACAATGAACCTTTCCAGACCTGGGGGATAATAATTACTCTGCTTTCCCATCTTCTCTCCAGCCCACTGGTTTTACAGGGAGATGTTCCTCACAATGGAACACGGACATGTGCAAACCCCCTCACGTTATTTTTAGAATAGTACTTTTTAAATTAAGATTCTCCCCATTGGGACTGTGCACAGTAGTAAAGTTAAACACCCACATAAATGATAACAGGATCAAAGACCATGAATCACATAGATTTCTTTGCAGGCACATTCAGTAGGATGAATAATTTTATATATACTTCATCCTAAAAGAAAAATCAATAAAGACACACTCCTTTAAAGAAATAGAAATCTAACAGTAAGGAAGGGCAGAGTTTACCCATAAAAAGCAGTCTTCACAGTGACAATGAAGAAACACAAAAAGTTAATGATTATGTTGTACAGATGGAAAATGTAAATTAAGTCCAAATTAAATAAGATCTGCAAAACCAGTTGCACCATCTCTTGCAATTTAATTTATTCCTCTTTAAATAGAAGGCAAGATAATGACCATTTGGGAGAGCTTGGAATCTAAAAATTCATTGGTATGCCCACTCTGAGTATTTTTTCTCTATTTTAATGATGAGCCCACCAAAAATGTTAATCCTGAAAAAAGCCCTACAATAAATGTCTGTATCTAGGCACAGATTTTCTTAGAAGAGCTGGAAAAGACAGGAGGGGAGGAGGAGAGTGCTAATTTCTTATGACCCAAAAGGGCCACATCTTGCCTCCTGCCAGTGTCACTCTCCACCCCTAACACATTTTTGGTGGCCTCTGCTGAGTTTGCCAACACAGTATAAATTTTGGATATGCAGCAGCATCACTCTGGAAATAAGGCCAACCCCACCAGGCTGCATTACAAAAACTAACATTGAATCCAGCACCTGCCTCTGATGGAACCACACACTTCAGTGAAAACCTCCAGATTCCATTAGGAGGGAGCTGCTCATCAGTTAAAACATTACAGCTCATGCTGAAAACAAATCATTCTGTTATAAACAACCTGGGCTGCAAGGAACACTATAGAAATAAAACCCCCACACCTCTGAGACACAGAGTGAAAGCCAGGAGGCACAGCCTGTATCATTATTCCAAATGAGATATGTAAAGCCTCCATTTATTCCTTATTTACATCAGTAAATACCAGGTTTCACAGTGGCACAAGGAACGTTGTGGGAATCTCAACTAAGAGTAAATTAATTTGGTTGTGGAGGAAGGGCAATCACAGGATGCATCAAATTAATGCATCCTTTGCCTACAGAGACTTCTAAGAAGTCGTGACACAGAGGAAAAAAAGAGTCTCCTGAGATGAATCTCAGAAGGAAAAATGATCACGAGTACAGCATCCTGATTCTGCTCAGCTACCTCATGCTGCCAGCACACCTTGAGTGAAATCATTTCAGAGATTAAAAATCCCAGGAAGTTATTACTGCTTTCAGAGAGGTATTTATAGGACTTGAATTAAAAATGCATTTTATCAGTGTTTGATACATATTTGGAAGGGTTTTTTTTTTTTAAGGAAACCCTGGTGATGCCTCCTGGGCTCTTGTACCTCCTCAAGCAGCTTTACCAGAAGCAAACTGTGTTATAGTGCAGAGATGAGTTGCTTAAAGGTCACCACCACAGAAGGGACTTGTGGCTCCATTCCTCACCCCTCCTCCCAGCCACATCTTCCTTTCCCTTGCAGGGCTCTCCAGGTAAGCTGCTAATTTTCTGCTAAGGCCTTAAAAAGCAGGACTGTGGGGCAGAGAGCAGGAGTCAGCTGGTAGATTACCTCAGCTCATTTCCAATGGCTAACAGCTGAAATTTACCCAGGTAACAACTGGGGAGGAAAAAAACCCAACAAACTGGAGTGGGGAATATTGCTCTGCCCCCTATTATGTGCTCACAGCACTGCTTGTTTGCACCCATTTTCAGGCACCTGAACCTTTTTGCCACACAAAGGCCCAAGCTGTCCCATGCTGGGATGAATTAGAGCTGAAGAAGTCACATTATAGCCAGAAGAAACAATAAATACTTCATACCCCTTTCCATGGTTTTATTTAAGATTTAAATCCCTACCCTTATAATCCTTGCTGATCCCCAAATCTTGACAGCAATGGGTACATTACATGTGCTTGAAACATTACTTGCCTGTTCCAGGAGATTTTGCTGTAGTCCCTGCTCCCAGCTGGTGCAGGAAATCCCCCTGCTACAATACAATGGTGTTTTGAGGGGGCAGAGTGCCTCTTAAAACCATCAGGACCTTCCTTTCCCCTGCTGACAGTTGTGCACCATCACTGTGGCAACTGCAATGCCTGCATACATAAGAAATATTAGGCAAGCATGAGGCTTATTTTAGCTTTATTCTAATAGTGTAGCACCTGGAAGGGAGGAAGGGAACATGCACCATATGAGCAGCCACAGTGTATTTCCACCCTGGGAGTGTTCCACAGCTGAGGCGACAGGTACCACACCTTAAAAAACATCCAAGACATCACCTGGCTTTGTTCAGTGCTGCTGACAAAAAATGAATGGTGTGCAACCTCAGCTAGACCTCTCTGCAGCTGAAGATCCTCTTTTTCCCTCTGGGGCAGAGCTGGTTGGAACATAAACCTTCCTGGACTTGAGGCATGGCTGGAGCACAAGCCTTGGCTGCTGTGCCCAGCTGCTGCTGCTGCTGCTGCTGCCTCACAGCCTGAGCCAACAGCCATGAAATGTAATTTCTCTACCAAATGCTGGTGTCACGATCACTTGCTCTTGAAACACTGCCTGGGACTTCAGAAGCATATTAAGTAACACAGGAGCTGCTCCTGAGAGGTTCCCAGGAAGATAAACTGATCATCTGAAAGCTGAAACAGAGGTGAGGATGAAGGGATTTTAGTTGATATTTGCTTCCAGAGGCTTAAATAAATGTTTTTTTAAACCCTAAAACACAATATTAAAGTGTTGAATCCCAATGCTTTTGGCAAAAGCTCCCTCATCTAGGAATGATTTCATATCAGCCAAGCTGTTAAGCAGAGGTTGTCATGGAAACAAGTTTTATTCAAATGATATGGCCAGAGATATACTGTATTTAGTGAGTTCTTCATTTGCTGCATATTGGGAACATGTCAGAACTAAATGATATTGCATAACTTTGTTTTCTTAAAAACAACCTGGCTCACTGCCCCTGTTTTTTTGACAGGCTTGTGTCCACTCCTGCCTGGGAGAGAAGGTTTTCCACACAGTACCTGCTCCACAGAGGAGGCTCCTCAAGCAGCTGGTCCCTGCAAGCTCCCAGAGAAGTCTTCCTTCAAGTACCTGAACCTGCCCAAGTCAAACAGAGAAACCTTGCAAGTAGAGCAACCTTTCCTCAGCTTCTATAACTAACATAACAATTTACTAGTCCACAAAGAAGTGCAGTTCAATCAGATCCTTTCTTCCCCTACTAAAAAAGTTCCTACAGATACATTTTGAAAATCTATAAAATTACACAAGAGTAATGCCAGTTCATGTGGTGGTGGGCATCTCATAAGTCCTTGTAAACACAGGGATCCTATTATCTTACTCTTGGTGAGTGATGGCAGAACAAATCTCAGAAAGGACATGTGCATACTAAATTTGTACCTCTGCTTTTTTAGCTGTGAAGCTGTTAAAAAGTACAGGAACTTTGTCCACATCCTAGGAGTAAATGCATATTTTTTTAATATATCCAAAAATAAATGGAATAGTTCTTGTTCAAGTTATGAACTAAAATCAAGTCAGCTTTGGCCAGGACACTGTGTAGAAACTTTATCCTGAAGAGTGAAAACAAAAATGAAATACAAAATTGGCTCCACAATCATTCTCATGGAAACCACTTTCTGGAGCAGCATCCAAAGGAAGGTGGTTTAACATCTCCCAAGGGACCAAGATTCCTGGTTGCCCAACAGAAGCAGAGCATTAAAAAAAGGCAAACAAGATTAAAACCTTACCCTTAAAGTTGTTACTGAGCATTCTGTAAAATGCTTCATGGGAAGGAGGTGGCATCTCATGACCTCCTGTGAAAATGGAACAGGAGCTTGCTAACTTCTGGGCCAGGTGATCCTAGATTTCTGCAGGCTTTCTAATTACAGTCAATAAAGGAAAATAATTGGTCCAATAGCTCTTTTGGTATATTAAAGGCAAATCACAGGATGGAATTCTGCTAGATATGAGCATGAAAATGGCAGTACCTACTCCAAGGTAGTGTACAAGTTGGAAAGACATCAGTCTTTCCAGGATCCTTGATGCATTCCAGAATCACAGCTCCCTCTGGTTACCACCACTTTTGAAGGAAGGCTGGGCCTCATCCAAAACCCTTTCCAGTTAAATAAGGGCATAGATTGACTTCATCATGCTTTAGATTAGACCTTTATTTCTTTACCTAGCCATCTTTGGGGAGCTGAACTGGCTTGACCCAGCATCCAATCCATGCATCAGGTAGTAAGATACTGGAATTTCTTACTTAGCTTTGCATACTGGGCTTCTGCTTTCATCCTTCCCTGTTCCCCACACTTGGAAAGCACTGGGGCTCTCTGAGGTGCTAAAGAGATGCCCAGCAAAGGTGAGGTCAGGAGATAAATGCAAGAAACCTGGCAGGTCTTAAAGTTACATGTTGGAAACAAACTCCAAACATCTTGCTTCTCCTGATTTTCCAGTAAAATATCTGTAGTGTTTCACTTAGACATTGCTTCCCCCAACATGAGGATCCCAAAATAGCACCATCCTCAATGCTATTCTGTGTCATAATGTTATTGGCACCACATCTGGCACTGCCTTTGATGTGGAACATGAGCTTAAGTACTGATCTTTTTTCTACAGGCTTCCCAGTGTACAGCTGAAGGAAACAATGTGCAAGAGTCACATCCTACACACTGCACAAACCATGTTAGCCTGGACTGCAGAGTGAGTCTGGGATGGAAACCCCCCACTACTATGGATATTGTAAAAAATAAGTACGTTCTAACAGATAAAAATTACAGGACACAGTATTTTTATACGAGCTCACTGCTCTATGGTTCAGCTCATAAGGGTCATTTTCAGCATCACACCAGAGCATTTGGTACCTGTCCAAGCCAGCAAAGCAAAGGCCCCCTCTGGAAATAAACCACTAGAGGGAGACTGACTTCAGCAATGGAACACCCACAGGGAGAAAATCCTGCACATCCATTAAAAAAAACAACAAGATTCGGGTCAAAATTGCTCTTTGTGTTTCTTCTTCACACATAAAAGTGGCTGAAATTAAAGGGTCAAGTTTGGCTTCATCAAGGTAAACTGAAGGAGCATCATGTAAAAGGGATCAGGCAGTCACGTGTTCTGCTGTTTGTAAGAGAGGTTAGGCCAACTCTATTAAAAAAATAAAAAATACACACCAAAAAATAACCCAGCCACTGAAAATACTAATAGCTGTATCCTAGCAACATCACGGATTCCATGTGGACTTTGTTCTGGAGTCTACAGTCCTATTTCATCAAAATTATTGACTTTCTCAAAGTCTCTAAACGACCATCAAAAAAACTGTTAGTGCTTAAAAAATACAAACATTTAATTAGTCACATTAATAAGAAAAAACTAAGAGCAGCATTGCGTGCTAGTGCTCCCTTTTCATGGAGCTCAATTTAGCTTCCTTTGAAATTGGTGTCAAAATTCCCACTTTATTCATTGGTAGCAGAGCATCTCCTTCGAGGAGAAAAGCTGGAAATGGCCCTACAGAACTTGGCAGATGAGGTTTGTTTCCAGGCTGAGCTCACACACTGCACGGATAGAATTCCTACAGCTCTCCGTGATCCTCCCAGTCATCATGTCCTTATTGCAAAGAGAAATCAGTTGGCATGCCAGTGGCACCCAGAGGCTTTCTACAAGGCTCCTGTGCTATGCATATAACCAGTGTCCTTTTTTCACCCTAAGCTTTGCTTTTGTTTAACCCCAAAATATTTTTTCAAGATCTCAAAAAATGTGGAATTCTACTGGATCTTCCCAAAGGCCCAGGCCCTGCTTCTCTCAGGTATTTCAGGTTTAACATAGCTCTAGGAGGTTTTTCCTCATCAGTCCTGAATCACTGAAGTGAACTTTGTTAGATAAAAAACAAAGGCAAAAGGCAAAATAAATAAAAAATGAAAGGACCCAGCCCTTCCAAAGAAAAGCCCTTTGCACAAAAGGAATACCTAAGAATAAACCCAATCCCAAAGAAATAAGCTCTTACCCTTATCAGCTTGCATGATGATCCAAGGAATCCTGGGCATTTTGGCATATAACTCAGGGTTTAGGCAGACTCAGATTTTGGTCACAATTTTCACTGAGATCCAAAGTACATCACAGCTTTTCTGACAGTTTTCATCTGTTTTTCCAAGCTCTGCTTCAACAAGTTAGCAACACCTTTTACCACAGAGAAAGCACTATTAAAAGAATATTTTTCTTTTCATCGTTCTGCCTTAAAAGTTCAGTTGATAGGATAGTCTGGTGAAAAATATTTCTAACGCTTTACTTAGCCCACAAAGTTGGTTGAGACCCACCAACACTTTAAAACTGCAAAACCTTTTAATGTGCTTTTCCTACAGTTCAAAGTGAAATGACAAGAGAACGCCTTTGTTGAAGAAGTGATTTAAATACAGAAGGGTCAGTTAGTGACTCTCAACCCTTGAGCATGAATCTGGTGATGGCTGGATTTGAATTCCAGGCATGGCACTGAACTGTCCGTGCTGCTCCAGACACACTGTGCTCTCCAGTGGTGGAGAGCTTTGAGCCGACCTCACGGTGTCACGGGAACACTGCTGGATCATCACTCCACTCCAACACCCAGCAAGGGTGTTATCTCCACAGACAACACCCATTTAACTGTGAATTTAGCATTCAAGCAGTGCTCATGGACTCTCTGGTACAGTTAAATCTCATATTTTTAGTCACACCAAAGGTTTTACTTTGCTCGTCCTTTCGTTTCCACCAGCTGTGGGGGGAAGGGGCCACAGGGAAGGAGAGGATATCCATTTGCACAGAGTGCCAAAATAAGGGAGTAGTTCTGGCTTCATCTAAGCTGTGCAGTGTAAACAAGCAGGAAAGGTAACAAATAAGGACAATGGAGCAGCAAAGAAATCAGATTTCAGATTTTATCTACTCAAATGAAAAGATGGTATCAGAAGGTACTTCCAGCACCTCCAATAACTCTTCATGATGACCAGATTAATTCCAAAACTGCTCCAACGAGAGCAGCTGAATAAAAATTTGAGAGTTCATGCCAAATTCTGCTCCTAGTTGTGCCTTGAAAGAGAGCTGTTTGGCTACTTTATACCTGGGTAAAAAGGGAGGAAAAAAGTAAAATACACAATAAGGATAGAGATGTTTTGACTACCCAAGCAGATTTGAAGGCTCTCCCTAGCATTTTGTTGGAGTAGCTACCTCAGCCTGTTGGCCAGTTGCAATGGGATTGCTTTTGATGGGAGACACTGCAGACAATGAATGGAGAACAGCAAGGGCTGAATTTATATGCAGAAAATAAAAACTTCACAGTGTCTTTGCAAGTGAACTTTCAGTTGTGTATTACCTCCTTTTTTTTTTTTTTAACTCAGTGAATTTTCTAGACAGGCATTCACAGTAGGTCTATTCAAAAGCAAAGAGAGGATAGCAATGGAAATAACTTGGCTCAACACCAACATCCCACCTTTTGTTCTGAACCTGCCCATACTGTCCATGGTGAATTTCCTGTTGGGTACCAAAGACCATTTCACTGTGATGAGGGTGATGGATTCATCCTGTACAGGTGAGGTGGATTCATCCTGTACAGAGGAGACAGCACAGCCTCAGTGCAGGCAATGTGCTCTGTGAGGGCTGATGTCACACACAGGGAGATGTCACAGCAGTGTGTAAAGCCTGGTGCTGCCTGCTTGTCCCATTGCCTGGTTTTACCTCACCCTGTGGAGAGGCTGCAGCATGCACATGTACACATGCAGTCGGGAACACATTTATTTCAGGACTTCACAGTCCTTGCTGCTTACGAGGAACTTGGGCCCGAGAAGCACCGCAGCAGCAGAGCCAAGGGCTGGCATTGCTCCTAAAGGCAATAAGCTGCTTATCTCTGGCCTAAGGAGTTTATAGCACCCATGTATCCCCAAAAGCTCATTAGCTCTTCAGCAAGCAGCTGAGACATTGGATGCACAAGCAGAACAGCAGTGGCTTGAGTTTGCTACAGCGCAGATAAAACTTCTGGGCTTGGCTGGTCTGCAGCAGGCTGGTTCAATAGCCTGAAGCAATCCCACTTATGTATAAACTGGAGAAAGCCTGATCTTGTGAAATGCTCCTTAGTGTCTGGCTTTGCTGGTAGGAGTGTGTGTAGCTGAAACTCAGCCCTGCCACGAGGCTGCATCTGCCTCCCTGGTACCCACCAAGAGCCAGAACTGGCATCTGGCAGCATCCCCTGCCACAGCCTCACATTGCATCTGCTTCTCACTTACCCTGCACTCCTCCATCACTCCCTGCCTCTGGGACAGAGGGGTGGGGATGCAACCCAAGCAGCTGGCCTGCATCTCATGGAAGACAGCTATAGATACAGGAAGAGAAGGACAGGAAAATCTGTGCCTGGGGAGATTTTAAAGGAATGGTTTTTCATAACTATCTTGGCATGTCCATGGGACTGGATAGCAGCTACGAGCTCCTGTAGAAAGCCATCATGTCAGGGATATTTGCTGTCTCACAGCAGCTATTCCTCGTGTCACAGGGGAGGGCTTCCACAAAAGAGCTGCTTCTGAAGAACAGTGTGTCACCAACAATTCAGCAGGTTCACTTCAGCAGAGACAGTGATAGAAGTGAACAGGCAGGAGCTATTCTTCCCCTCTGCTTTTCTTCCCTCTCCATTGAGGAAAGCCTTTAAAGACCAGGTCACTTTGCAGAAGGCTACAGAAGTTTAGCAAGTGGCATGCATGGAGGCTTTCACAGCCATGATACCTGTGTCTGGTTATTTCCAGTCAAAATAATCTCCTACTCAATTATGGAGAAGAATAGAGAAGCTCAGCCTGACTCACAATCACATGGGGGAAAAATGAGAGGAGTTGTTCAAGTTCAAAACGTTCATCTTGCTGTGGAGGAGGATTAGTACTGCTGTGGAAGGAGGCTTTCTCTCCCCCTGCAACAGCACAGCACTAAGGGATGGAAAAGACCCGAGTCCACTTCCCTGCTGTGCCAAATATACTCCTCCGTTCTTCCCTCCTCCCTCCCCAGGAGAGCATATGAAGTATTAAACAGCCAGGAATAAGCCCTGGGAAAATGTGATTGCTAGCTGTCAGATGCCCCTCTGTCACAGATGCAGCTCTGTGACTGCTCGCCTGCAGATCCTCCACTGCCATCCAGGAAATCAGGATTCAACAGTGACATTAATAGTCCCATCCACTCTGGTGTCATCTGCACATTTTGCATTACTGTGCTAATAATTATGGGAACAAAACCACATCCAAAATCCTTCATTAGTGTTTTGCTGAGCACAGATCTGGGCTCTGCTGGCCCATGCCCTTCCCAGCCTGATGGCAGTGCCCAGTGCCCCATCCCCAACCCTGCATCTGGATCCTCTGTAAGCAAGAGGCAGGGTGGAATTTTTCCAGCACTGGTTTAAATCTGTCTTCATTTCACTGGCAAGTACCATACCTGTGCCCTGGTTACAGAGGGCAAGCATGGCTCCTGTGCACAGCAGTTATTTTGGGTAGTACTGTAAATGTTGCAGATTTTAATCTTCTCACACTGTTTTCACATTACCCAATGCCCAAACATTACCTTAATGTGTCATCTTCTGTTCTGTCATTGCCACAAAGTATTATCATGATCCTTGCAAACACCCACAAACCTGCCTCATTAGCTCCTGACACTCACTCCTCCCCTTCCAGGGATGACTGATAGCCACCCTTATGCCAGTGCCATTCCCTAGGCTGCAGCCTCATGGTTTGCTCATTCTCCTCCTTCTCTAGGGCTTGTATCAGCTCTCTCTCCCACTGCACTGTTGGATTTTAAGTTTCCTTGGCACAAGGACAGCTTTTTGTTTTGTTTGTGGAGCACCCTGGTCCCAGACTCACCCCACTAGGTGCAAAGATAATACAAATAATGAGTGTCATCCAGAGAACTTTCTGAGAATTACAGGAAGCTGGGGAGGAGGACCTTTAATCTTTTTCTGCCAGATCCAGCTCAAGCCTCTGTTATCCCTTCTTGCTCTAGACTGACCTTTCCATCTCCTTGATTGCAGAGCCTGAAAACTTTTCCTTGCCTGAATTATCTGCGACAGCAAAATTGCTTTGGCTGACTGCTCTCACCTGTCCTGCTTCCCTGTGGTGTGTCAGCCATGGTGGAGCTCAGGGATTGTCCTTCAGGCATGTCCAGACATTTCCTGCTTCTTCCTTTACATCTCACCAGGGACAACACTGATTTCTACTACACTGTTACAGGGGTACAGGACACTTCTCTTTCCAGAAACGTTATGCAGAGCTCCCAGCCACAGGAACACGAATAAAACCACTAATAATAAACAGACAAGGATTCAGGAAGCACACCAGTGACTGATAGAAAGAAGGCAATATGCCACAGCATTTGCTGTAAGAGTCCCTGTTTCAGCTGTCTTTCCCGTTCAAGGCAGTGAGAGGAGAACATGAAGAGGCAGCCAATTCAAGTAAAGCACACTGAAAGGTCAGAGGAATCCATCTAGCTTGTGCAGCACCATTTTGTAAGCAGAGAATAGCTCTTCATTAAACTCGTTTTGTGAAAGTGATTGAAGGGAGAAAGGAAAATAGCTTAACACTCTCATTACAATCTCTGGGAATTACCTGTTCCCCACCACTTCTGAGATGGGTCTGCCTTTTGTCTGGCTGTGCCCAAATCAATAGACACACAGCGTTTCCAGCCCCCACCAGGGGAAGGAGCTCTGTGTTTCAGTGCCTGGGGTACACCCATGCACAGAGGTGTCCCTGCTTGGCTGGGGGCTGGACACGTGGCAGAGCCAAGCAGCACTGAAGATGGTGCTGCCATGTGGATACAGGGACAGTCCCTGCTGTTCCTTTTGACTCTCAGTGGTTGACACTTCCACAGGCACCGCAGTCCCTGCAGGTGGGAAGAGCTCCTTGAGCACCTCTGCAACAGCAAAGGGGTTACAAAATACCCCATTTCTATTTTTTAGTCAAATGCTGTAAGTCTGACACTAATGTCCAAGCTGAGACTGAGTCTGGACGAGAAACTTGTTTGAAGTTGATGGGTGTGATGCAACAAGACATGAAGCAGCCTGAATTGGTGTTGGCTTGCCTGTATGGGGTCATGCAGGTGGGGCAGGGAGGGCTCTTCTCCTGGCAGGGTGTAACTAAGAGGCAGAGTTATCCTGGTGGGTCTAATGCCAGGTCAGCCCCTTTGGGAGGTGAGGAGCCTTTCTCATATCAAGACTGTTAACCCCCTGCCTGCCCTTTATTTTCTTCATTCCTTCTGGGTGTCCCTTTAGTGTCACATCTCTCAGCCAGCCAAATTCTAGGCTCACACCTCCTATAGCACTATATAACAGCCTCATCAGGGAAGCAGCCCTGGGAAAATGGATGAAACACCATTCCCTGCCGGCTCTCTTCTCGCTACAGGTGGAAGAAAGATGAGCTAGCAATTTGCTGCTGGCCTGGCAAGATAGCAGTGAATTACGGCAGCTCCTGAGCCAGCTCAGCTGCGCTGGCGAGCGTTCAGGGAGAGGAGAAACCCTTCCCGCAGGAGCGGAGGAGGGAAGCAGGTGTGTTATTCCCTTTTGTTCACTTGATGGCAGAGATCACAGAGCTAACCCGGGCCACGAGGGATCCTCGGCTCCTCTGAAAAGCCACATGCCCCCGAGGACAATCGATCCTCGTAGTCGTGCTTGGCAAAGCACGTTGGCTCCTGGCAGCCTGCCGTGGCAGAGCCGGCTCCTGGGCTGCGCCGGGGCCAGCGACACACGCGGTGTCCCGGCTCTCCACAAAGACACCCGACAGAGTGCCAGGGCTGCCGAGGGGACACCGCGAACCCGGCACTCGAGTCACTGCCTGAATGTGAGAAACGCCTGGAAAATTGCACAAAGCACTGAACAACCCGTGGGCAATTCTCTGTCACAGTAAAACTTCGGTGCAAATGAGAAACCTAACAACTGAAAACAGCTCAGATGCACTGGTAGGAAGCAAAAAGCAGCCTCAATTATCTACCACCTATTTTTTTCCCCCCTCTCAGGATTTCTTTGGTCTCCTAACACTGCAATAAATAATGGACATAAACTAGATCCAGGGGCGAATTAAGTCCTGTGTGAAACAGATTGCCCTTGACACATCTTTGGGCCAAAGTCTGCCTTCGGTTCCCCACTGTTAAAATGCCAGGAGTTCAGCAGAGCTGCTCTGGACGTCTGGTGGCACGATCAGGGTCAGAGCCTGGTCCCTGCTACATGCAGAAAGACTTTCTGAAACCAGCCTGAAAGATCTGCTTGAAAGCTGCTCCACCAACCTTCACTTTTGGGGCTGATGCAGATGATTTAATCGCTACAGTTTCTGGAATAACGCTGAATTTACTGATGGCTTTTAATAGAATGCTCAGAAAGGATTTCAGACGTGTCCTTCACAAGAGGCCATGAAGGAAACTCAGTAATAGTACGATAATTGCATTAGCATCTCCAGTGAGCCCAGGGCCGTGCGTTGGTGCGTGCCTTACAAGGCACGCAGAGAGGCCTTGCCCTACATACACAAGGATGGCAAAGTGGGAGAGAGAGGACAAGGATCTGCATCTCGCTGGCCTACATTAAACTGCCCGTTGTAAACCCGCACCAACAGCACAGGTGCATCAGCAGATGCTCTGTGCTAGTCGGGTCAAATGGGGTTTATCCAGCTCACAAAACCTGCCCAGCCCTCTGTGGGTCCTGTGTAACTAAGCCTGGGAGTTGGTAAGCCCCTGAACAGCACAAACATGGAGAGCATCCTGTTTGTTCTTAAGAGCCCTAGTCAGACCCCAAATGACAGGTTCCCCTAGGAACCCAACTGTCAGGATCCTGACTTGCAGAGGCATCTTTTCCTTGATGTTCACGCTGAAACATTTGCCCTGTAAGCTTGCTGCAAGCCTCCTTCCCCTCCAAACCCCCCTGCCAAGCAAGGGACAGCACACCCAGATGCTGCACTGCAACAGGTGCTGCTGGACTTGCCTGGCTTGCGAGCAGGAAGTTAAATGGCCATTTAATATGGCCAAATCTAGCAGAAGCACACTGGTGACTGTGACACGGGTGTATCACTGATGCGTGGCTGTGTTGAACCAACACACATGCTATAGGTACCGCTATGCGTCTATATGGGATTATACACACATGCACACCTGTCTTGTGCCCAGATACACTGTCTCCATCAGCTGTGAATGGCATTACGCTCGCCAGAAGGGCATGCAGGGGATCCCCGCCACGGCCGCTGGAGCCGGACACCTCACCGCATCCCACCGCATCCCACCGCACCCGCGGCTGCCCCCGAGCGCCATCCCGGCACTCGCCCCCGGCGGGAGAAGGGCGGGGGCCGGGGGTCCGGCTCCGCCCAGCCCAGCCCAGCCCCGCTCCCATCCCCGCTGCGGCAGCGGGACCTCCGCGCCGCTCCGCGCCGCTGCGCGCCGGGCTCAGCCCCGCGCTCCGCAGGGGCCGGGCTGCGCGGGGGGCGGAGGCGTGGGCGGAGGGACGGAGGAGCAGCAGCAGGAGGAGGGAAGGGAAAAAGGAGGGAGAGAGGGAGGGGGATTTACCCCATTGTCCTCGGCGGGAGCTGGGCAGAGCCGCCGCCGCCGCTGTGCGCAGGCTCGTCCGGCCCCTCGCCCGGCGCGGAGGAGCAGCCGCCGGCGGTAAGGGGAGGCTCCGCTGCGCTCCGCGCCCCGCGCTCCCCCCCAGCGCATCCCCGATGCCCCCGGGGCGGCGGCGGCGGCGGGCGCGGAGCTAGCGCGGGCGCGGGAGCCGCATGGCCCGCGGGGAGCGCGGCGGCAGCGCCCCGCCTCGCCGGGGCGGCCGGGGCGGCGGCGGCAGCGCGGCGGCGGCTGCGGGCATGGGGGCGCCGGGCGGCGCGGCCCTCGGCCCCGGCGCGCTGCCGCGGCGCTGAGCCCCCGGCCCTGCCCGCGCGGAGGAGGAGAGGAGGAGGAGGAGGAGGAGGAAGGACCCGATGGCGAACAGCAGCGAGCTGGGGAGCAGCAGCAGCCCGCACCTGCCCAACGCCGGCGGCCTGCTGAGCGCCTCCGGGCTGAAGCTCGCCACGCTGGGGCTGATCCTCTGCGTCAGCCTGGCCGGGAACGTGCTCTTCGCCTGGCTCATCCTCAAGGACCGGCACCTGCACCGCGCGCCCTACTACCTGCTGCTGGACCTCTGCCTGGCCGACGGGCTCCGCTCGCTCGCCTGCTTCCCCTTCGTCATGCTGTCGGTGCGCAGCGGGGCCGCCTGGCCCCACGGGCCCCTCAGCTGCAAGGTGCTGGCCTTCCTGGCCGTGCTCTTCTGCTTCCACGCCGCCTTCCTGCTCTTCTGCGTGGGGGTCACGCGCTACATGGCCATCGCCCACCACCGCTTCTACGCCAAGCGCATGACGGGCTGGACCTGCCTGGCTGTGGTGTGCATGGTGTGGACCCTCTCCATGGCCATGGCCTTTCCCCCCGTCTTTGACGTGGGCACCTACAAGTTCATCCGGGAGGAGGAACAGTGCATCTTCGAGCACCGCTACGTCAAGGCCAACGACACGCTGGGCTTCATGCTCATGCTGGCGGCCGTCATCGCCGCCACCCACCTGGTCTACATCAAGCTGCTCTTCTTCATCCACGGCCACCGCAAGATGAAGCCGGCCCAGCTGGTACCGGCCATCAGCCAGAACTGGACCTTCCACGGGCCGGGAGCCACCGGCCAAGCGGCTGCGAACTGGACGGCTGGCTTTGGCAGGGGGCCCACGCCGCCCACCCTCGTGGGCATAAGGCAGGCCACCCACAGCCAGATCAAGAGGCTGCTGGTGCTGGAGGAGTTTAAGATGGAGAAAAGGCTCTGCAAGATGTTCTACATGATCACCTTGCTCTTCCTGCTGCTCTGGTCCCCCTACATTGTGGCCTGCTACCTGCGGGTCTTCATAAAGGCCAGCTCCATCCCCCAGGTGTACCTGACCACCTCTGTCTGGATGACGTTTGCCCAGGCAGGGGTCAACCCAATCCTCTGCTTCATCTTCAACAAGGAGCTCAGGGTCTGTCTCCGAGCCCACTTCCCATGCTGCCAAAGCATCCAGAGCACCCAGGGCACCATCCTTTGCGATCTCAAGAGCTTTGGGATGTAGGGGGGCTTTTCTCTTTCTAAAAAAAGAAAGATGGATATAAATTTCCATGTTTCTGCATATGAGCTCAAGAGAGTGTGACCTGTGGGGGACATACTAAACCACCACCCAGCACCCAAACCTTAGGCTGTAAGAAGCTATTTTATTTATTTTTCTATATTTTGCGTATGCTCTCTTCAGAACATAACAGGTTGCTGTCTATGGGAACAGGTACTTGAGCAGAACACCCCCAAACCTTAGGCAGTAAGAAGCTGTTTTTTTCTTTGTGATTGTGTGGTTTTTAAAAACAAAACAGGGCTCCGAGTTTCTGGTCTTGCTTCTAACGTTTCTAAACATGATTCCAACAGATACGGATTAAGGCCATGACATTTTTTTTTGTTTCCCTATTCCTGTCTGTTTTGATAAAGGCTTAACAATTTTACTCATGTAATATTTGATAAGGGCCAAGACAATTTTATACTAAAGTTATTTTTGATGACCTCAAGAGGTGTTGTTTTATTATTATTTGATTTTAAGTGAAGAACATGAAGAGGACGTTCCTAATGTGGTCAGAAGTCAGTTTTGGTGGGAGCTGTTGGGTTCATTCATTCTCAAATGGTTTGAGTATTTGAAGCCGTTAGTTATAACTTTTGCTTGACATGCAAACAGTGTAGAACTAATTTCAAATTTTCTTGTTGCACTATTAATTTGGTAATATTTCAGAACTATTTGTGAAACGTGATTTTAAAATACCAACTTTAAAAATAAGCAACTATAGCAGTTTTTAAAACCTAGATTGAAATTCATATTTTACTGCCTTTATAGGAAGTTATCTACAAACCTGGGTAATACTTGTACATTTTGACTGTTTTCTTTAATAAAATATTGAAAACCTTTACTGTATGTAATTGTTTCAGAATGGCAGCATTCTGCTTTGCTGACAAATAACTTGTGTATGTGGAAGGTTGTATGTCTTGTGTCTGAGTAGATTTCACAGCTAAGGTTATTATGGACAAGCACAATCCTTATTTGCTGTTAGATCTCAATTTAGGTGTTTATACCAATAAAAGTGACTAAAGCTATTTTTAAGAAGACTTAAATTCATGATGGGCAACAGGTTTAAATAGCACAATTCTTTGTGTCTGCTGAAACCAAATTTCTGTTGTAGCAAATTGCTCTTTTGTTAACGACAGAAAAGAGTGTGTAATTGTGGATGGCTAATTTTAGGTGGCAAAGCAGTTTTTTAATGCTGTGGCTTGGTCAATACCATACTCATTTATAAAGTGTATTCTTAATGGGAAGCTTACATTTATTAAGCATGGCATTTTAACCTGCTCTGTTGTTCTACAGAAATGTCTCTGGAAGTATTTCAGCCAGTAACCTGGTGGCAGGATCCTGGCCCAACTTCTTAGCTATCTCAGAGGAAGCTGTCCCTGAGGTGCTTCCCCTCTCTGATGGAGAGAAACATTTAACAAACATGTGCTGGAGCAATCACACAAAATAGCAGGGATACAACCTCTGTTTACATGAAGAAATCTGCATCTGTTGAGTATTTCTGTAGAGAGTAGTCCAAAACTGGTAGGCATCAGCTGAGAAATAGTTGTCCTGTGACTATGAAGGGAGCACAGAAACATGGCAGATCAGAGGAGGGCAAAGGTGGCAGCTTCAGATTGAGGCAGGGAATGAAATGAGGTGGGGCTCCTGGTTTGGTTTAAGTCTTGTTTTCCACCCCCAGCTGGGATTTGGACACCAGAAAGGCACCATTTCCTGCAGTGCATAAGGAGAAGGTTGCAATTTGAGTTTTTTGGTGCAGTTGCGGTACCAATGCTGCCAGAACTGGGCTCAGAAATGTGACCATGGATGGGGTCAAAGTGAGACTTAATGATCATTTCTAAAGCATCTTGAAAATGCACCTGGGTACAGAAGGAAAGCTGTCACATACTTCAGATCACAGCAGCAGCTGGTTATCAGTGCTAATTCTATTTTCAGGCTGGAAAATAAGATGATAGCTTAGTGAGTCTTGGAGAGTAATGGAGTAGAGTTGTGTTACAAAGACTGTGGGGCAAGGCATGGATGCTCTTGCTGGGAACTGTGTTCCAAGTGTACTTTATACCCCTGATTTACTTTTAGGTCTTTTCTGCAGGGTTCCAACTTTTGGAACTTTTCTCCTATTTCTCTCAGAAGCTGCCTACACAGTAGGGGCCTAGGACTGTGATCTGTAACTCAGATCTTGCCATCTTTTTCCTAATCGTGCTGGTAACCAAGCCAATATTTTCTTTCTCTTTACTCTATTAAAGATGTCTGATGTTTTGGCATCCTCTCTCTCTTCCAGGCTATAAGTAGTATGGTTATGATTCTATTTAAGCCACAGAGATGGGAAAATAGTTATTTTAAAACCTCCTTAAATGCTGCAAGGACCAGATTTTTCACTTCTAGAAAAAAATGAACACAAGTTGTAGAGTCAGTAGTATATGTGGGGGATGAAAACTCACCTTTGGGTGACCCGATGGTTTTATTTAGGTTTGGCTTATCAAGCAGTGCTGCTGTATTGAATCCCAGCCTCTGTGCAGAGGCATCCCCTGGCTCATTGATGGCCTCACAAGATGGGTGAGTTGGTTCTTATCTGGTGAAGATAACAGGTGCTATGCTGTCACCCATCAGTGGCAGCCAGACCCAGCCTTGCTACAGCACAAGCATACAAAAAGAAAAAAAATTATCTGTATACCATGCCTTCTGCTTGCACACAGCTTCCAGGGCTGTCTCAGGACTCCTGTTATACTCTGAGGGCAAAATCACTGCTGTTTGAAGTTAACGTTTGAAGTTAATTTTATATTTTAGGTACTTGTGATGTCAGTCAGATTATGATCCAGGCTGTGGTAGTACAAAAGAGAAGGAACTCCAGTTGCTTTAATTCAGGGTTTAGATGGGTGTTCTACAATAGGGCTTAATTCCAAAAGATGTGAAACTAAATATCAAGAACATGGCAGAAAATTAAGGAGTATTCAGTGCCAGCACACCAAAAAAACACTGTGCTGGCTGAGAGTGCACCAAGAAAGTATGGAAAACCAGGAAGGGCTGGAGAAGCACCACAGGATAAATATTCCTTCTGAAATCTGAGAAAATATAAGAAAGTTAAAAAAAAATAAAAAAGGCACTTCCAAAGCAGCATTCACATAGCAGCCTTTAGTCTGCATATAGGGAAAGTGGGTCACAGAGATTAAATGCTTTGACCAAGATCAGAGAAGGGGTGTCGGGGAGGATAAAAACCTGCTCTGGATTAAAAAAACAAAAAGAAATAATGTTGGGGAGAATGGAATGAGCACAGGCAGAGATAGTTGTTGCTGTATGGACTGTGAGGTGTGGCTGTAAATCCTCCATCCTGCAAAAACCAGAGCATTTTCAGTCTCACTCAGAAGTGCCAAGGGCTGAGACTCAGTGAGAGCTGGGCGTTAATAATTACTCCCACATGAGAAGCTGTTGCTGCTTGTACAAGTCCTGGGCTCTCTTCCAAAAACTCAGATGGTTTGAACCCCTCTCCCCATCCCCACTGACCAAAACACAAGTACTTGGGAGGTTTGGTGGGCTGCACAGCACTGGGGCTCTCCCAGCTCTCCCACTGACCTGTGCTTCTCCAGAATGTACATTCAGTCTTCTCTCCACCCCTCCAGGCAGCTGCATGATAGTTTTCCATATTCTGGGCACCACGAGTGCTGAGTACCACAGGAAATACCAATATCATCTCCCCCAGAGATTCTTCACAGTCTGGCTCAGAGGTCACAGCATGCTGCTTCTGCATATCTGTGGTGAGGGATTGCAGTTGTGCTGAGAGCTGCTCCAGAAAAATCTTGACTGCTGCTGGCATCTTCACTCACTCCCCAGGTATTTAACACATTCCTTACAAGCATTTCCAGTCAAAATCTTGAAGTCAGCAACAGTTTTTGGTATAGACTTAAATGTCAGGCCAGCTTGAAAAATGGCCCTGGTCTGAAATCCCAGTTAGCAGCTAAGATGATCTCTGATTTACAGCACTCAGTGCCTGCAGTACTCTGGGGTGCTTGTAGCTCTGCTGTTAGATTTGGAAAGAGTTTGCTGGGAAAGGAGCTGAAACATTTGGCCTCAGCCAAATTGCGTTGTTGGGTAAAGTCTCGTTCAGTGGTCGTGCTGGAGGTGAAAGATGAGCAGGGAATGTGTAGCCCACAAGCTGTCATCATTTGCTTTTTCAATACCAGCTCTGCACAGAGGAGGCAAAACTGCCTCCCAAAATGGTGTGAAGCCAGTAGCCTCAAGGAAAAGGGCAGGAATTTGGCTCAGTCTGATAGCAACAGTTCTTTCCTGAGGCTCTACCTGGATGTGATGCAGCTACATCTTCAGAAGGCTGCTCTGCCATATGCTGTGGGACTGCCCTGGGACATGCTGTGCAGAGCTCAGAGGAGAGCAAAGCTGGCATTTTCCCTCTTTTCCCAGAAAAGGATGTGGCTGGGCCTCTGCCACTCACCCCACATGGTTAAGCACAGACACCTTGCTCTTTGAAGGCACCTGCACTTGCTCAGAATTGCCAAAAAACCGCCCTGAGGGAAGTGGCTCCAGACAGAGTAACAGACACAGATTGGCAGAAGGCAATGCTAAGTGTCACTTCATTAGCTCAGGCTGCAGATTGGATCGTTCCACACAGTATCAGAATACCCCAGAAACCTTATTAGACAGTTATGCTGCTAATCAAAAAATTATTAGAAACATGGCAGGGGGGCTGTTTTCTGATAGAGGTTTCCTAAAGTCATCATTTTTTGCACAGCTTCCTTTGTAGTTGCTCAAAACACTTCACAGGCTATAATTAACTCTATTGTGATAGGAACCAGGAAGCATTTCCCATGCTATGATGTTCTTATGCTTCAGAATATTAAAAAATAGATGACATGTTGAGGAAATGCAGCCATCCGAGAAAAGCCATCCGTGAAGGTGGTCTCCTAAAAGCTGGTGCTGAGTTGTGCTGGGTTGGGGCTGTGCCATGGATATTTACCCCAAACCTCCTTTCATGCTGGTGACCTCTGATGCCATGTCATTCCTGAAGGATTTGTGTGGGGTAAATCCTTATCCATCAGTTGTAGAACTGCTGACCGGGAGCTGATTTTCCAACTTGACATCTGTGGCACTCTGACTTTCCCCAGAGCTGCTGATGCTGAGCATCTCTGAGCCTATTTTCACTTGGTACAAATCATTAACTGCCCCACACCTCAATGCTTTATCCCAAGAATAATTAGTTATTCACCTTTCTAATGCAGAGAACCACTGATGGCAAGAGCATTATCAGGGGTGAACAATCGCTGACTACACAAGCTTTCATCACTTTAAAGTCAAGCTCAGCCTTTCATGCAAGCTGTTGCATTTCTGTATTTCTATTCATGTTTAATGCCCTCAGCACTTGCACTCTGTCTTTGATCTCGAGTCATGCATGGCTGTACTGTGGATCTATTTATTGGAAGGCCACTGCATTCAGTGCCACATTTTTCTCATCTGCTGTGACCAGGTTGATAGCACAAAGCACTTTGTGTAGGAGGCTTTCAAGTTCAAAGCTAGTCTTGCAAGGGCACAGGGAAGCTGTGAAGTCACAGCTAATTTTAGGCAGTCATCATGGCATTCATAGAGTAGGCAGAAATCAAGAGATTGCCCGGTGGAGAAAAGCCCATCCTAAAGTTTCTGAATGTTATCTACTGGTATGTCATTAAAAAAATAATCCTCTGTTTGTGTGAGGATGATTAACCATTGGAACAAATCATCCAGAGAAAAAAAAATGGATCTTCCATCTGTGAGACGTGCAGTGTGAGCCTGCGCGCCTGCCCACGGCGCACCTGCCCAGAGCCTGCTGCCCGCCCAGCCAGGGCCCTGCACGGGGTCTGGGGCTCAGCCCCAGCACACAGGCAAGAAAAAGCAATCAGAAACAGCACCAGAACCCTCTCTGTCTCAGGGTGATTCACGCCTTCCTTTTGCTAACTGTTTTACAACACCCATTTTAGCATAGCATATAAGCAACAGTGCGTGCTTCTCTCAGAGATTTTAGCAGAGGTAGAGCTAAAATGGCTTTTTCATTAAGGAGGGAAAGACAGGAAGATTCAGAGGAAGGGCTGAAGTCTGGGTGCCTTCTGACAGTGAGAGAAAGAGGAAAGATTTAGTGGAATATTACCTCACTGCATCGAACCACTCAATCTGTCCCCATCTGTCACTGAGCACTTGCAGGAGGGTGCTGGAAATGAAATGCTGAGTAGCTTGATAGTCGAGTAAATCAACTGGGCTTTTTCCTTTTCCTTTCCCTCCCTCATTAGGCTTTGCACGCTCACACTGCACAGCAGGTCCCTCAGTGCTGTGCCCAGGGTGAGGGGACAGCCCCCAGTGCCTCAGGGCTGCAGTGGCCCTGGGGCACAGAGACCAGCTCAGGGTGCCCACAGGGCTGAGCTGCCCCTGGGAGCAGATCCAGCAGAGCCCCAGGACACATCTGAGTGTGGAGGAAGATGGATGAAGAGGGAATATGTTTGGCCAAGCTGCAGTGACTACGGGGGGAGAATGTGGCACCAGAGCCAAGGTACCAGCAGCATCACAGGCAGAGGTAAAGCTGGAGCTGTGAGAGCAAGGAGGGACATGTTTGGGCTGAGCATCACCAAAGGGTGGCCCAGCAGGGCAATGAGGGAGGCTGCAGGAACTGGGCTCTGCTGGACAGGCATTTTCTTACTGTTTGTGCAATATCTGTCTGAGCCTAAGTGCTGATGCAAACCAAATCCAAATAGTTGAAGGCTCTGTTGCAATGTGTGAAAGGTTTGTTAGCGACTTTAGAAAGTTTAATGAAAGGGTGGGGAAGGGAGCTTGAATTAGGAAACCACCACAGTCAGGGAATTTTGCTGTTGGATTTGAAGGGGTGGGGGACCTTCCTGTCAAGGCTTCATCCATGTGAGAAAAGAAATTGGAGAGGAAAAAATTAAGAACCTACTAATTCTACAGGATGTGGTGAAACTTTTGGAAAGAGTGAGAATGTTGGCAGCTGCCAACTGATGCCTTTCCCTGAGCTGACCCTTCTGGTCCCATGAAAGAGGTCAGAGGTGTGCTCTGCTGCCTGGGCTCACATGTAGCCTGGAGGAGTAAATAAAGGGTGAATCCTGCCCGCCCTGGAATGAACATCAGCTTTGCTGGTTTGCAAACTCCTTGCAGCAAGAGCCACATCTGCCCGTTTGCGGTGAAAGAGCCCACAAATCTCTGCATGAAATGACATGAGTGCACTCACATGTGCAAGAGAAAAAGTAAATAAAGAAGCTTGCTGGGCTGGAACCAGGCCATATTTTTAGTGTGCTTCTGCACTGTGTTACTGCCTTGGGATTTACAAAGCCACATTATGCATTAAAAGCAGATTTAATCCTTTCAGTGTGTTACGATGCTATGGCAGAGGCACGGCACCAGAGTTTGGGAGACCCGGTGGAATTCCCAGCCTAGGAAGAGAGACACTGCCCAAGCAGGGCAGAGCTCTCCAGGGGTCCATGGCCCATCCTTCCTGTACCATGGGCTGGGGTGGGGGCAGTCACTGCATCCCAGGCTGGCTCAGGCTGCAGTGATCCAGGTACAAGCTAAGTGCAGCACAGGCACTTGCTCTGTGTGGTTTGGGAGATTTGTGAACTTCTGGGGACAGTAACTCACTGATATCTGGTGCCTTGATTTGATTGCATGTTTGTTAGGAAAAGGGAAGCAAGGTGTTTGGGGTGGAGCATCAGTGCTCTGGGAACTCCTGGCACACAATTAATATACACAGAGTTTCCCAGGTTTTGCAGAGGAGAATTTCTGTCCTTTTGACATTGTGCTTGCCTTCATTTTCTGCAACACTAAGCTGCTCACACTCAGATTTTTGGGAAATCCCTGTCACAGAGGGGTTTACGCCTCTCCTGTGTGGTTTTATTGCTCTTTCCTCCTCTCCTGCACACTTTGCTGTCACCCTGCATTGTACATCTTGTCACAGAACAAGCTGCCATCCATCCTTCTCCCTTCAGTGCACCAGGATTGCTCAGCTTCAGCCTTTCCCAGCCCTGATGACAAGGCAGAGTGACCCAAAGGCTGCCACATCCTCCAAGGCAGACATGCCACATGGGGAAAGCTGCCCTGCCAAATCCTTGGAATGTGTCCTACTGTACTGGGCTAGGTCTGCCTGCACTCAAGACTCTCCTTGAGGAACCACAGGTGATTTGCTGATGTGCATTAAACTCATCTCCATTCCTGTGCTCAGAATTATTGATCAGTCTAACGACTGTACCCCTGCTGGTTTGCCATTTCATATCTATGTAACAGAGAAAGGCACATTGATTTTGCTGTTATCAAAATCCTCTTGCATTTGCACAGTCTATTCTCTTCCTGCAATTTTCTAATTCCTTCTGGAAAACACATTACACATTGTCAGGATCAAAATCCTGAGACATCTTGTTTAAATCAAGGGATTCTTAGCACCTTCTGTTTCTTTTGAATATCCATCTGTGCAGAAACAACAAATCCCAGAGCTGTTGGGGTAGGGGGAGGCACTGGCAAGGACCTTGGTCTGGGGTCACACTTGCTGCTGTCATCCTTTGGTTTGGTGCATTGTGCTGATGGAGAAAATGAGCTCAGTCCCTCCTGACAAGGAATGTTACATGATCTTCAAACACACTAGAGCTTTGGGGTCACAACAAGGCTACAGTTTCCCACACAGCTACAAACTAACAGTACCAACAATAATCACTTTTCTTACCTTGAAGTGTTCTCCACAGAAGTATGCATTATTCCCTTTTATCTTCCCAAACACCGTGGTGACCTTGAGCCAGTTCATCTCCTTTCAGTTTCTAGTTCTGTAAAACCAGTATTTGACCTGTCTCTTCTGTATGCACCCACTCAGATTTGAGTCCCCCCTTGCCACACAACCAGAACAATTTACTTTTGTGTCACCTCTGTAACACTGTTTTTTTGAAGTGGCAGAATTTTCCAGGGGTGAATTGTGGCCAGGAGGATGCAGATGAAGCTGAGTTTAACTGGGCTTGCTGGTGCTCAGCAGCAGAGCCTTCCCTGCACTCCCCCAGGCTCACAAGTGTGTGCTGGCTCAGCCAGCTGTGCACCCTCAAACCCTAAACACCTTGTTTCCTCTTTCCTAATAAGCACCTAATCAAATTAAGGCAGCAGCTCATTATATGTGATGGTGCTCTTTCCTGCAAGGCCTCTTTGCTAACCCAAAATCTGGCAACAAACATGAAAATGCCTCCAGTGTGGTGGGCTATCAGTGTTATTCTATAGCATATCTGTAATATCAATATTCATATAATATTAAAAATTAATGCACACGTTTCTATTAATAATGAAATTACTGCAATATTAATAAAGTTAAAACACACGTTGGCACAGATCTAAGTGCAGTGAGTAAAGGGAAGTGCTTAAACCAGCCTCTCTCTTCACAAGCTGTGGGTATGGGGAATGAGGCTTTTCCCCTGCACCAAGGAGGTTCCAGAGCTGCACAAGTTCTATTCTGTTCTGTTTTCTCATCTGATTTCTCCTGCTAGGGCCTGTCCCCTTCCTTCCTTCAAGGCAGGTGAGGAAGCTGTCCCTGGCCTAAGAGGGCACTACATAAAACTTTTTGTGGCAAGGTTGGCTTGAGGCTGGCCACCTTTTCTGTGGGTGATCCTGAGTCACTTGCTGTGCTCCTCCAAGCTGGCTCCAGGGAAAAGCAGAGGGGACTGCAGGGACATTCACATTTGGAAATACTTGTGGTCACTGGTTTGCCTATTATCAGAGTAAAGCAAAGGTAAAAGGTGCCCTCCCAGCCCCTTCCACTGCAGACAGAAATTAAAGGGCCTTTGCAGGTGTGCTTGGGAGAGGAAATCTCCCCTAGGATGGGAGAAAAGATAATTAATTGATTAGGGCAGAGTTTAGGAAATAATGGGGATGCAAAAGCTAAATCTTCCTTCCAGAATGATTCTCTCAAATCAACTAACCTCCATTGTGAGTGTCAATTAATGGAAATTAAATTACTAAAAGGGGAATCGTAATAATTATTGCCAAGTGAATATAGTAGGGATGTAGGACAGCGAGGTTTTGACTTTATCTCTCCTACATCAGCAGGGAAGGTGTGGAGAAGCCTCTCAAGGACAAGTATGGGATAAGGCATCTCTCAAAGCTGCCCCATGCAAATACCCTGTCCAGGAGTGTCTGCAGGAACTTCCACTGCTATAGATGGTGTGAACTTTGAACGCCTGTAATTGGGGCTGTTCTCATTACCCAGATAAATGCTTCATCCCACAAGTTAATTGGCACAAATTACAACTGTGAAGTTGCTCTGCTCTTGTCTGATAAGCTCTCCTAGGATTTGGCAGGTCTGAGGCAGTCCTCAGGTACAACTGTCCACTCTTTTACAACGACATAAACCAGGGCTCCTGCCTTCAGTGGAGGCACTGGTGAATTAGGCCAGCAGGAGATGAGGAGCAGGGCTACTGTTTCCTCCCATGGTTCATTTTTTGTGCTCTGATTTTAAAAAATGGAGCAAGAGATGGGACACAGGCACATTTGGACTGCTCCTATTTTTCCACTTGATTTTGTGTAAATTGAAGTCCGTGGTACTGAGCTTATTTTATGGGGACAGACATGGACAAAAAAGTGACCCCCACGCTTCCAGTGTGCTCCTCCTCTGCAAACCCAGCCTTTGGGGATGCACAGGGTGTTTGGGGAGCCCCCCTATTTAGTGACAATGGTAGAATCAGGCTTGGGAGTTGGTTTTAAATCCAGGTTATGGGAATTTCTGCAGTGCTGGCTTGTCACTTTGAACTCAATAAATGACTTAGCCTTTCACCAGCCCTTTGGGTTAGTGCTGAGCCCCTCTGAGACCTCAGATCTAATACAGACACTTTGTACCTGATCACATTAATGAGAACCAGATGTAAAATTACCCTTTAGTGGCACTTCAGTCCTTTTTTTTTTTTTTCTATCACCACTTGCACAGCTGCAGTATCACCACTGCAAAGGGGGAGGCAAAATTCAAAATTCAGAGGCACTGGAGTGGGTACACTGGGGATGGGCTGTCTTCAGCCAGGAGGATACAATCTCTCAAAACTTTTATTTCCCTAACACATGCAGAATCCATGAAGATCTGGCAATAACTAATCCAGTTATACTTTTCTGTCTCCCAAGGAAGGTTGTGGAGCCCACAGAAGGTACTTGGTAACTCCCAAGGATGTTTCTCCTGTCAGTTTTACAGGTCTGGCCTTGACACAGTGTGCTCACTTCTCCAACCCCCCCATCTCACCAGCAGCAAAGCACTGATTGTTGAAAGATGAATGACTTCACTTTTCCAGTTCCAGCATATGTTTGCATGTCTGAGAGCAAGAAACATGTGAATCTCACACAAACTGTTGGAATTCCAGCTCTGGGGACTGACAAGTAAATATGAAGTCACACAGTGTTTCATAGAAAACCCACAAATCTTATGTTTGCTGGGCTAAAGTTGGTCCTTTTAGGGACAAGCCAAGAAAAACCTCTTGTATTATTTACATCAAGATTCCTCCAAATTCTGAAACTGCAGCTCGATTGAGGAATTCATGCCTTGTAAACTACAAGTTTCCCAAGAAGCAGCCAGAGGCACATAATCTTTTGCTAAGCTATCCATAAGGAGCTCTGCTAGCTTGGGTGAATCAAGTATGGGATAACAGATTATACTGAATAAAAATGAAAAACCACAATGACAAAATAATGTTATAATATTAAAATAAATCAAATCATACACTGCCATTATTCTGATACAGAATTTTTGCACAGCAAATTTGATACATATACAAGAAGTCAGGCAGCCTGTTACAATAAACTTCAGGGTTCCTTTTGTCTTTACTATAAACTACATCTTAATACATAGTTTGAGATGATCAGGTAGTTTTACACCAATTCAAGTAACAACAACTTCTCATCTTAGAACACAAAAATAAGTAAATCTTTTAATGCTCTGAATACTGAAATGTTTTGTTTCCACGTGCCACTTTTTAAAAGTGTAAAAACTACATCTATTGGTTAAACCTTTACCCTAGAGGTGTGCCTAACTTACAAATAAAATTATATTAATAAAGATACGAAATGCAATGTAAATACAGTTCTTTTGGCAATTGTCATATGCTTCACACTATGCAGTTATCCAACTCTCAGTTCAATTCAGGTATTCCAAAGTGGAAAGGTGTGGCCAAAGTTTTCCAAAACTGGCAATAAACTTGGATTTTTTCATTCTGGGGTTAAACAAGAACCATGAAACCCACAAAACAGCTCAGGAATGGTCAAGCCCCTGCCCTCATAAAGAGTTTTGCTCTAGTAAAAATGTTGTTTGGCTACCCCAAAATGAAATCATCCTCCACTGCGAGTCCCTCCTGAAAACCTTGGCCACAACAGCAGCGTCTCATCTCCAGCGGATGTTGGTGAGGCAGGGCAGCGTGGTGAAGGGTTTCCCCTGGCAAGCAACCCTTTCTTTGTGTCACAACAACGAGGGAACGAAAATACTGAGCGGCTCTTTCTAGTGCGGAACAGTTCCTGCTAAAAAAAGGCGTCTTCTTTCCTGAAGTCTGGTAAACACCTGAACCTGCTGTGAGGAGTCCTGAGGCAGGCCAGGCCCGGCAGGCACGGGCAGGTGTGGTGCATCCGCCGCCCGGAGAACGGCACCTGGGGACAGAGCAAGGGCATCAGCAGTGCTGGCATTGGTTATTTTTGGCTTTTCACAAAGGGGATGGGACTGCTGGGGTACGTTCCTTGAGCTTTATTTGCAGCATCAGCCTCACGACGTGGTTGAGACAATAGGAGGATGGCAAAAGCTTACCTACAGCCGGCAGCAGCCAAAGATTTCTTCGTTACAGAGCATTTAAAAACTTTTTAGCTAATAGCATATTTAATATTTCCCACAATCAGTGACAGGGAGAGTCACGGCACTGGTGGCTGGGGGGATGAAAGGGGAGGAATAATGGGGATATGGGGAGTGCTGCCCAGTTCCCTCCCTTCACAGCCAGAGTTCCCCAGGAGCTGCAGCACAGAGCAGATGGCAAAGGCAGCCCTGTTGTACACCCAGCCCAGCCACGGAGAAGAGCAGGATGTTAGCAGTCATGTTGCTGTGTGAATCTACATCTGTGACACATGTTCTCCATTTACTCCCATTTCATAAAGGAGTTTGTTGTGAAACTACACTGGCCTTTAACATCACGTTTTGTGGTGCCACTGTGCAGCACTTTCTGTGTGTCCCAATCCTGCCTTGTCACATGGCACAGAGCAGGAACCTTGGGATCCCGTGGTAATCATGCTGGAAGGGACCTCTGGAGGTCACCTCGCCTGACCTCCCTTTGAGCAGGATCCTTTCCACCACAGGGCAGAGGTTTCTCATTCCATCCCACCCTCTCCAGCCACATTGTGCTGCAGGGAGCACATATGGAGCACATTAGACAAATTTAATTGTGCCGTGACATGCACACGCACTGACAATCCTCAACAACTTGGTCACAAGCTCTGTCTCTTGCAGGAGCCAAAAAGGGCAGCCCAGTGGGAAGTGTCTGGGAGCTGTGGTGCTGCCAGCTGGCAGCACACACTGAGCATTCCCTGGATGCAGCAAAGGAGGCACAGAGGTGCAAAGCCTCTGCCACCAGCCAGGCAGGCAGCTCTAATTCCCTCACTTCCAGATTTCTGTGTGGTTGAAGCCTAACATTTTAATATTCCAAGACTTTCTTGTGTCACTGTACAAATTTTGTCTTTAAGGAAGTCCTCCACTCATGGTGCCAAGCACCAGCCTGACTCCAGTGACACCCTGCTGGGGACAGGGGGTGGCCAGAGGGCTCACATCCCCTGCAGTGCCCTGGGCCAGCACCAGCACCATCTGAAGAGCAGCTCCAGGGCAAGAGAGGTTGTGGGTTTCCCTGTGCACCAACCTCCCACACCTGCTGGGGACTCCCCATGGGAATCACCCCACACCCAAAACCTGAGCTCTCAGCCTTCTGACAGCTCAGGTGATTTGTTCTGAACATTCCATTGCTGCAAGGAAATGTTCCTTTCATTCCCCATGCTGCCAAACCTCACCTGCCTGCAAACCCTGCCTGGCCCTGCCTCAGACCCAGCCTCGAAATTCCAGCTGGGACTGCTAATGGCATCAGTCCATCACCATCTAGTTGTTGGGAAGGAAACTAGAAGGTGGAACCCCAGCTGCCAGCCATCTCCTCCAGTTATCTCCTGGCTCCCCGAGGTGCCATGGCCATGGTGGTCCCTGCTTTTGATCTATCCTGCAGGTAAATGAAAAGTTTTGGTGATCAGGGCACCCAGCTACTCCCTACACAAGTATTTACAAGAAAGGAACCACTGAGCTAACCCTTCATCTTCAAAATAACCTCATTTCATGTTCTCCAGTAAATCAATTTGCTTTGTGTTTCTCAGGAAGATCAGTGGAGAAATTAAAATTAACCTCATAAAGCTTATAAACATCAGTGACTTAGTGTCTGGGGTGGACAGGCATCTACTCTGTAATTATGCAGGCAATCAGCTTGAAATATATCAGACAGTTTAAATTATTGCCCAATAACAATAAGCTCATAAAACCCTCTAGAAGACAATTTCTCTTATCCTAATTCCTGGTAATGGAAAGAGCCTTGCAAGAAGAAGGCAAGAAGAAGGCTACATTACATAGTAAAAATGACCATTTAGCCCCCAATATCACAGCAGAAGTTTTAAAAATTTAACTGCAATAAAATAGAGCCTTAAACTTCCTAAAGCTGAGAAAATAAACTGAGAAGCCAGGCCTTGGGGGAAACAGTGAGAGAGGCAGCTAACTAGCTGCACATTTATGATCTGGATTTATTGCCTTATATCTTCCACTTGTGATGACTCTTGGGCTGTGCTCTTCCCTGAGGATGACTCTGAAGTTCATCAGGTTCTCAAGCTCCCTGGTAACAAGCCATTCAGTCTTTTGTGTTTTAAACAAGCAGCTTTTTTCATACTGCATAGCAAATACATAATTACATAGCCTTAAATAAATGCACTTGTTAAAATCATTGTATTACTAATACAGTGTGTGTGTGTATGTATATATACATAGATATTTAAAATTAATAGGTAGAACAGAAACAAAGAGAGCCTGTGGGCACTTTTCCAAATGTGTGGGAACACTTTCTCAACACACCAGGTGCCCCAACACCAACTGGTGACATTTTTATGCCTGTGACAGGATCTTGTCCAATGCCACTGGGGTTGGTGGCACTTGCTGTGCTCCTGCCCACACCAGGAGGGATTGGCAGGGCTGGGCTTGGGAGCTGCCAGCGCTGTTCTGGATCACGCAACAAAACAAAGCAGCAACAACAAACTAATAAGAAAACAATCTGGGAAGCGTGTAGTGCTTTCATCCTCTGATTCTCTTCAGCATAATTCTGACAGTAATGCACTTCCTTACGTAGGTACCTTCATCTCTGTTCCCATACAGATGCAGGTGGCTGGATATTGTAAGGAATGGGAAGCATCCCTGCCTTTCCACCATGACTAGGCTTTACACCATGAGATGTACAGCTCAGGACATTCCTCCAGCCCCCCCGGCGAGGTACTCACTCTGTGGCTCAAGGGGTGGCACTCGTCCCCCAGGTTCCCCATGGGGGTGCACATCCTGAGGCTGCGGATCCAGAGGCTGACGGCGCAGCACATCCCGCCCCCGCACTGCTGGTCTCGCTCGCAGGCCTGGAGTTCAACACAGCGTTAAGCAAATTACATTAATAATAAATGCAGTCCAGAAATAGGATAGATCAGGTGCTCAGGAGCTGCCTCTGGCACCCCTAAGTTATCATGGCTCATTAAGGCTGAGTAATAAGATTTAAGGCTGATTTGCAATACTTGTGTCTCCCATGGATTGGAACGTGCAGGCTCCTGGCACAATTTGGTGTTAGACCAGGTTGTTTAAAGCCAGAACCACACACAGAGCTTCTCTGGGTCAAACCCAGGACTGTCAGTGGTTTACAGTCCAAACTTCTGAGCACTGATAGACCATGGCACGTGCCACTCATTTTCCCAGCTCCCAGATCAGTGCCTGAGTGAGCTCAGGCAGGAGCAAGCACCAACCAAACTTGTCACCAAAAGAGTCACCAAACCAGTCTTATGGAGAAGCTGAGATAGGAAACCATCCATTAATTGAATGAATTTTAGGGAACTATTCCTTCTAACTTCATATGATAATATCACGGTTGTGAGTGCCCTTGCAAGACTGCATGAGAGTTTTGTTAGAGAAGTCCAAGTGGAAGTAGCTAAAACAGAAGTTGAAATGTGGATTCTGTGGTTGTTATCTATAATTACACACAGCTAAAAGAGGTCTTAAGAAAAGCTTTGCATAAGAGTCCACAGCCAAAAAAAAAATGCTGCTGTGGTAGCATTCCCCTTCACGGGAGGCAAAATAAAAATTTTAGCCACTTACCCAATACAGCTTAGATAAGCAAAAACCAAAATGAAAACTAGTGGGTATGTTTTAAAACCCACAAACCATGAAGAGCAATTGGCGCATTAGGGTTTGAAAACAAGCTACTGTACATCTTTCAGTTGCTTTTTAATCAAAAGCTTATATAGATTTAATGCAAAAACCAGTCTCCTTCCTCCAGTGAGAAATGACATCAGTTAAAGGTCCTGCTTACACCCCAAACTGATTAACTCACTGCTCTGGGTGTCTGGCAGCAGCAGTGAGAGATGGAAGGCACTGGTCAGCACTACGTAAATGGGAAACTCATAAAAACATACGTAAATGTTGATAACAGCTCTGGGGAAGGCACATTCCCGGAGTAAACATGCTCTTGAGGGAAAAACTCACTGATCTTACCTTGGGATTTACATGATAAATGGCTTTAGACTGTACTCACTGGGTAAATATTGCACTGACCAGCAGAAGCCAGATCAAAATACAACTTTAAAGCTCAGTCAGTAGTTTAGGAAGAAGCTGTTGCATTAGGATCATTATTAAATAGTGTGTGTGACACAAACATCTCCTAAACACAGAGCTCTGTGCTGCAGGTAAGCCCAAACACAGAGCATTTGCTTACAAGACTAATATGGCCATAAAACTACCACTCCAGCCTGCCAGGTAGATAATACTCACTTTTTAACCTCTCTCTTTAAAAAAAAAATATATAAAATAATTTTAAAAGCACTCTAATTATATTATTTTGCCGTAGTCACAAATAAAAATGCAGCTTCTGTGATTTTGGCTGCCCCCAGCACACTGCTGGGGTGTCCACTGCTCAGCTGGAGTCACAGGCTCTGCTGTTTCTCACCTGCCAGCTCCCGACTCCCTTTTGTTCTCAGTTATATATCTCAAACTCCATTCATCTCTGTGGGACTGGTTCTGGGGTGAAATACCACTCAGTTGGAAAACCCACCTGGGTATGTTCTAGCAAACAAGAGTCTTGAATGTCCAGGCTGAACAATTTCTTTCCTGACCTCACACACACATATTTACATCTGGCAGAACTTTTAAGGCTCCCTTTCCAAAAAATGTATGACAAGTTTTGAAAATATTCAACCCAAGTGTTCCTGCCCACACCTTATCTGCAATGTGTAATTCCTGCTGCTGCTCCTAAACTTCCCCAAACACCACATGAGCACCTCATTTAAACACAGTTTGCTGGAAAATCAGCCCAAGAATATGTCCCAGGTGAAATGCCAGCTGCAAGGAAACAGGTTTCAGCACAAGAACCACCACTGAATTGAGGAAAGTTTGAAAAAAGTCCTTAAATTGCAAAGGAAAAACACCTTTCAGGCTCAGGGGTTGGGGAACACCTACGTCAGCTCTCATCTGAGATTTCCCTGTTCATCAAAAGCCAAAAATGCATCAAAGTGGTTTAAGCAGAAATGCTCTGCAATAGTTAATAAAGTAACATTTTCTAGTTCTAATCTATTTTTACTTTTTGCATCTGCCTTGTCCTTGAGCTATTATTTAGTGCCTCACAATTACTTTATTTAATGGATTAATTATGCTTTAAAGGTGTAGCCACAACTCTAATAACAGATAAACTCCTCCTCTGCTGCTGGGAATGTTTCTACTTAGAAAAAACTTTCAATCCTCAATTCTTAAAAAATTCCTTCACATTCTCTGCTCTAAAAAAAATAATCAGTCCTGGGAACTGATCTGACTTTCAGAGAAATGCCCACAAGCTGTTTCATGGACTTCAGGGGTCTGGACAGGGAGCCTGGACAGCCACAGAGAAATCCACTGCTGTGAGTGCAACTTCTGATGGTTACAAAAGACATGTGAGCTCTCAAAGGAATGCAAATGCTGAGTTATTAATCCAAAGCAAACACTTAAAAAATCATTTAACTAAAAAGTGATGCAACGCTTTGGGTTAAATAACATCTTTAGGAAAAAAAAAGTATTTTCACAACCAGAGCAAATCTTGAGCCTAAAAACAACAACAACAGAGACTTGTTTGCTAGGGGTGGCTATTGAGGGGGAAAAGCAACACAGCCATAGACAAAGAAAATAAAAGAAGGAAAACCGAGTTTTCCGAGGACTGTAATCCTGCCCTGAACACGGAGGGGCTGGAGGAACTTGGGGAGCACAGCGGGCACTGCAATGCCCTGAGCCAGACCCTCTCAGGGCAGGTTTGGGGACAGCTGCGTGCAGGGAGATGGGAGACAGCTCCAGCCCTGACAAAGCAGCAGGAATCTCTGCACGCTCTCAGACCAGCCTGGAAACCCCCCTGAAGACATCCCTCACCCCAAAGGAACAGACCCCACGTTGTGGCATCCCCTCATCTCAGAGACTCACAGTCCTGGCATTGCCCACGGCAGAGACTGACACATCCTGGCATCACTCACGGCAGAGAGACCCCCGGGCTCTGACAGCGCTGAATCCAGACCCACCCGCAGCTCCGGGCGTCCCTCATCCCCAGAGATGCCACGTCCGGCATCACTTATCCCACACGGACCCCCAAACCCTGTCACCTCTCATCACCTGGCGCTGCTTTCCCTCCCACGTCCTCGTTATCACCTATCCCAGCTCTGGCCATCCTTCACCGCGCTCTGCACCGCTCCGTCCTGGCATGGCTGAGTGCGGGCAGAGCCGAGTCTCGGCAGCGCTCACACGGAGAGCAGCTCCGGGCATCCCGCGGGGCAGAGCGCTCCCCTCTCCGGGCATTCCTTATGGCAGAGCGCTCCCCTCTCCGGGCATTCCTTATGGCAGAGCGCTCCCCTCTCCCTGGGCATCCCGCGGGGCAGAGCGCTGCCCTCTCCCTGGACATTCCTTATGGCAGAGCGCTGCCCTCTCCGGGCATCCCGCGGGGCAGAGCGCTCTCCTCTCCGGGCATCCCGCACAGCAGAGCGCTCCCCTCCCCCTGGGCATTCCTTATGGCAGAGCGCTCCCCTCTCCCTGGACATCCCGCAGGGCAGAGCGCTCCCCTCTCCGGGCATCCCGCAGGGCAGAGCGCTCCCCTCTCCGGGCATCCCGCACGGCAGAGCGCTCCCCTCTCCCTGGGCATCTCGCAGGACAGAGCTCTCCCCTCTCCGGGCATTCCTTATGGCAGAGCGCTCCCCTCCCCGGACATCCCGCAGGACAGAGCGCTCCCCTCTCCCCGGACACCCCTTATCCCGGGCAGTTCCCGCTATCGCTCCCCGCCAACAAACCCCGACTCCCGTCCCCGCCGCGGCAGAGCCTCTATCCCTCCCTCTATCCCTCCCTTCCTCCCTCCGTCCGTCCGTCCGTCCGTCCCTGCCGGCGCGGTCCCGTCGGTGCCGTCGGTGCCGAGCGGCGGCGCTCACCCCGGTGATGACGGCCCCGTGCCCCGCGGCCAGCAGCAGCCCCAGCAGCCCCAGCAGCCCCAGCAGCATCGGCGGGGCTCCGCGCAGGCTCCGCATGGTGCGGTGCCGCGGCCCCGGCGCTCCCCGCGGGCGCGGTGCGGCGCAGCGGAGCCGGGCTCGGAGCCGCCCCGCCGTTTTAAAGCCGGGGCTGAGTCACCCCCGCCCGGCAGCGCCGCGGCCGCGGGCGCCGCGCACACACCGCGCCCAGGTGCGCGGCTGCGGGCGGAGGGACGGGAGGGGGAACATCCCACAGCATGCTGGGGACATCGGCTCTGGGGGGCCTGGGCTGGGGGGAAACATCCCACAGCGGTTCTGGGGGAGGAACATCCCACAGCGGTTCTGGGGGAACATCCCAGCGCTGGTGGAAAATCCCACAGTGTGGCTGATGGATTTTCCACAGCAGGCGTGGAAACCTGTGTGGTTTCCACAGGGCTGGCTGGGGTTCACCCTCTAGCAGGTATGAGGATGTCCCACAGCAGGTCTAGGGATTCATCCCAAGGCTGGTTATGGATATCCCACAGCAGATTAGGCAGCAGGGAGGCATCCAACAGCAGTTTAGGGGGGAAACATCCCACAGGAAACATCCCACAGCATATTGGGGACATCATGCAGAAAGTCGGGGGCAGGACACAGCAGGTATTGAGGAGATCCTGCAGCAGGATGGGGGCATTCCACAGCAGGTCAGATCACATCCCACAGTGGGGCAGTGGTAGCCCACAGCCACTGGAGCCAGCACTGACCAGTGCCCATGTTCCCTCTGCTCCCTGGCCAGCAGCAGACCCAGACCCAGCATTGGCCCTGCTCCCTCTGTGAACAGGAACCACCTGTAGCCCCCAACCCAGCCTCTGCTGACACTGGCAGAGCTGTGGGCATGGCCTTGTGGGGACATGCAGGCTGTGCTCATCTTGTCTGGGACAGAGCAGCATCAAAAGTGCCCCACAGTCTGAGTAAGAATTGGACCAATCCCAATCTCTGCTGGAAGCCCAGAACCCCTTTGAATTCCTGTTCTCCTGTGGTTCTCCCTCCTTGCCACAAGCAGTCTCTGCCTCTGCTGAAGCCCCCCAGCTCCCATGGCAGCCAGGGGCACAAGAGAACAACAGCTCTCTTCTTCAGCAGGGCTGGCTCCCACCGAAGATCCATGGGAAGACAGTGAGGAGAAGGAGTACTGGGAGCAGAGAGCCCCATTCCAGGAGCTGTGTCCCACTGGCTCCTTCCAGCACAAATGCCAGGCCATGCCCTCATGGTCTCAGTGAGCACCTATTTCTATAGGCACACCACTGAAATTCAGCACAAACCAAGCCCTGACCACTAATGGTGGTTCCTTGGGGCATCTCCATCCTCTGTGAGAGGAGGACATCACTAAAACACATGGAGTATTTGCTTCCCTTCTTCTCTCACTCCTTCTCTCTTTTCCTTACTTTTCCAGCTCTTTATGCTTCTTTTGCCTTTCTTCTCCCAACTCCCTTTCTATCCCTTTCCCTGCCTCTCTGTTCCTACTTTCATCTCTCTCTCTTTATTCCACTCCCCTCCTCCAGCATGTCCCATTCTTACAGGCAGGTCCCATTTTTCCTAGATTTTTCAATTTATATTTTTGTTCCAACAGGGAAGGCCTGTTGGCCTTTCTCACTCCATTTCTTCTCCATTTTCCTTACTTTTCCAGCTCTTTGTGCTTCTTTTTGCCTTTATTCTCCCTCTTAACTCCCTTTCTATCCCTTTCCCTGCCAGTCTGTTCCTACTTCCATCTCTCTCTTTACTCTACTCCCCTCCTCCAGCGTGTCCCATTCTCACAAGTAGGTCCCGTTTTCCCCAGATTTTCCAATTTATATTTTTATGCCAAGAGGGAAGGCTGAGCCCTTGCAGAGCCCCCGTTTCCCTGAGCCCTCAGCCAGGCAGGTTCCTTGGCTGAAGGGGAGCAGCAGCAAGGAGCCTCCCTCGCTCCCATTCAGCTCAGCCCTGTCAGGAGCTGCCCCATCGACCACTTGCTGGCCTCCCCTCGGGGGGTCAGTCTGTCTGGAGGTGTTTTCATGACAAATGTGGCCTTTTTGGGTGCTCAGGGTGATCTCGTACAAGTGCACTCAAGATAAAGATGGGCTGGGTAAATGGGGTTTACTCCGAGGATGCTTTGAAAGCAAATTGGGATAAGGCAATTTTGACGTGAAAGGATTAAAAATAACTGGGATGTATCCTTAGCTGTTGTAAACTCATGTTGCTGCATGAAGCACTGGCAGTTTAAACCAGGTGAAGGGATTAGCTTATTTTAAATTCTGTTTGTATCCTAGAAACTAAAAATGAATGTAAGCCAGGAATGATTATTTTCACAATCTCCAGGTGTCCAGAACTTCAAAAACAAACAATCACTCTAAACCTCCTGATCCTCTAAAAACACTATAGAATTGAGGAGAAATAATAAGGGGGAAGGGAAGAATTTTGTGCAGGCTTGTGTAGACTCAGTAATTTCTTGTAAAAGAAATTTGACATAAAGAGTGTCATTTATGAAAGGTTGTCAATCCTGAGCCTGGAAGGGCAGCATTATACATTACAATGGGGATGCTACAGACTTACTAGAAGCCACCCTAATGTGAATATTCTTACTACCAACTTGAGCTAAAGCTGGTTTGCTATCAGAAGAGACCATTCACATCTATATGGCCTTTAGATGACTACACAATTGTACTGAGATATTAATTAATTCCAATTAAATAATTCCTGTTCTTAAAGAAAAGGTGAAAGCTGAGGAGATTAATTTCTGAATTTCAGTGTCATTACGATTGTTTTACTGCAAAAGTAGTAGAAATCCAAATCCACAATGTGTCTTTAATGTAAATCCTGACAGTGCCCATCTCATGAATGCAGTTGGTGGGTCTGTCTGGTTCTTCTCAAAGCCTCAATTTTACTGCAGACTATCTATGAGTAGACATTCAAATAATTATTTGGCATATTCAAGTGATAATGCACTACAGAATTTTGAAGACTAAGAATATGAATACATCAGCTATCTAAAAAGATAATTTTCTCATAAAAGAATTGAGAAGAAGCATGTAATGTGAGACAGGAGAATTATCTTTTTGTCCTAAAAACTCTCTTAATAATGACAGTATCTAATTTGTCTAATCTTTGACACTGTATATTCAAAAATGGTCATGATTCAGCAAAATAGTAAAAGATTGCTGACTCCTGTAGAGGACGAACGTATTTATTTATATCAGATATATATAAAGGTATAGTCTAGGTGTAAAGTTCACCCAAGGCATGAAAGACCTCAGATCAGTTGCCTGTAGTGCCTGAAATAACCCAAACACACAAGAATAAATTTGTAAGCTGTACCCTGAGTTGGGATGCAGTCCTTATTTCATCCAGCATTGCTGCTTTAGGTCAATAATTAAAGTTCAGTGAAGTAGAGGTTGGCAGACAAACAGCCCAAGACTCTTCTCAATCATTTGTCTTCTCTCTTGAGGTCTGTACACGAGGCAGAATAGACCATTTCTGCTGACATTAATTTGGGTCCCCAGCATTTACACAACCACCATTTATGTTTGTTTGAGTTGCAAATATTTTTGTAAATGACTTCTAAGTTCCCTGCCTCTCTCTCTCTCTCTGATGTGGCTGGGGTTGGCCGGTGCCTCCTCAAGTTACCAGCAGCAGTCTGGCAGAGGAATGGAGGCTCCACACCTGCAGCCCTCCCCGAGCCTGCAGAAGCCAGCTGGGATCCGAGGTGTGAGTGGCTTAGCAAGCCTGGGCACCCCCGTGTGAGGCTGCAGCACTCAGACAGAGGTTTGCATCATGTGGATGAAAACGAGAGGCAGCCCAGGCTGTGAGACGCACTTCTCACACGTGGGATTGCCTTTGGGGACGTCCATGGGGCTGCTGCTTGTGGGAGCTTGCAGCACAGGCTGAGAGCTCAGCACCTTTCTGCCCCGGGGTGGGAGGCAGGCCAGGAGAGCAGCAGCATCCACGCACCCCCTGCTCATGCCTGGCCTCTTCTGACGTCACATGAACTAATTTCTATAAAGCCTAAACACAAATGCTGATGTTAGGATTAGAAGGGGCACTGCTGTCTGAATTCCTACCAAATCAATCCATAAATTTTTTTAGTGAATCCAAAATGTAGAGAAAATTGTGTTTTAAACAAGCACTGAAGAGATATCAAGCACTGCCTTACAGCAATGAAGACAATTTCCCTCAGCAAAGTTCTCCAACTCTTAAAACCTCATTTCCTCTTTGAATTTCATTGATCTGGACCAGCATATGATATTAAGCCCTCTAATATCAGGAATTTTCACCTTCCATGTGTAAAATTCCACAGTACCTGTTTCACTGCACAGCAATATTTTTGTCACCAACAAGTGATTCTGGTAGCTCATCTCCACGACCTTTCCAATAGATCAACAAACTGCAATGTCTCTGGCATGATTTCAGGAATGTTGTCATCCCCTGGGAATAGCCACACTGTTCTATTCTTAGTTATATAATCATGCAGACCAAGTCAACAATCAATTATAAACAGATATATAGTGAATATATTAATAAAAATGAAACAGATTGACAAAAGAACTTCAGCATTAAAAAAGCATCCACAAGTGATTTTATTTCTGGGGTCAGACAAGAAATGGTTGTAATGAGCTGCTGTTGTGTGATCTGCTCCCAGTGCTCCTGGTGTCTCATTACGCTGCTTTTCAGCACTGCTGTTGTCATAGCAGTCCCTGAAGAACCTTATGTAAGGAATAAGATGATGGTTCTGCAGTATGTAAAAAAAGAGCATTTAACAGATAAGTGCTAATGTTCTAGATTAGGGATTCTCACTCCCTTACTCTGCACTGGCTCATGTAATTGCATGAATCACTTTGATTGTGAAGTACACGCTCTCCTGTCAGCTTAGAGGGATTGAAGTGGAATATTACAGAGTCTGCTCAGAATAAGAAAAAGCTGCAAACATACCACAAAAACTAACAATTCCTAGTTACTCATGAAATTTACTTTGATTCGCACAGAGATTTTATTTAGACTTTTGTGCAGACATGACTGCGTTGGCAAAGTCCAGGGCAGCACAATTGCGAGTGATTCAGCAGGAACTGTGGATTTATGTGATGGGCAGGGACTCCATGCCTTTCTGTAATTTTCAGATATGTCTTTTAAAAAATGTAGAGTTCCTGCCAAGAAGATACAGAATTGGTTTGGGGAGTTTGCTGGACTTTGGGGAAACATTCTTTCGGCCTTTTTTCTTCTTGCTGATTGCTTTTGGTGCAAAACAACTTTTCCCTTCACACCAAAATGGTTCATGAGCTGTGAGCTGTGGGCAGAGGAACCTCTGGTGGAGCCGGGGTCTCTCCCTGCACATTGCACACCTAATCTAGAAAGTGAGGACATTTTTCACTGAAATGGGACTTACTGGGCCATGGGGGAAGGAGGTGAAGAGGTTTTCATGGCCACAGAGATCTACCAAACACAAGGACTGCAGAGGAGTTATTCAGGAGGGCATCGTTGTAGATCTGCTCCCACCATGGACAGGCAATTTATCCTCTGCCTCAGTGGGATCTGGTGAGACCAAAGCCAAGCAGGTTTTGTAGGCCTGTTTTCAATAAACAAACCAGCCTGCTTTTCCTCCATGCCAGGCCCCTCATGGGTCCCTCTGGTCCCTTCCAGTTCTGCCTCCCCTCCTCTCCAGGCACCACACAATTCTCCTCTGTGTCTCTCATCATGGAAACTTGTGGGAGCACTGGGAATGCTGCTAATCCCTGGCTTGCCACTGTCTCCAGAGGGACCAAGAAGAGGTCACTTGTTCAGTTTTTATTTACTGAACTGGTGCCATATGGCTTCCTTAGATTGCCTGCAGGGAGCAGGGTTTTTTTTCTCCTTAACACACAGTTTAGTTTCTGTTTTGGTTTTGTTGCTTTGCTTTTCCACTGCTTGGCTGGAATGTGGTGGTGGCCAGCGAGAGGATACAGGCCAGGTTGTGCTCCTGCCCCTATTAGCATATTGGGTCTGGAAAGAATTAACCAGCGAGGCAATGCCCAGAGAAAAGAGTCAGTTGTTCTGCAAATTGCCAGAATTTCACCACTAAAATCCCTTATTCTGCACCCCTGTTCTGTCCTACTGTCTTCCCAAGGCCAGTGGCAGCTGTAGCTCATTTGGGGTGTGTATGGCAGCTGGAAGAACATCTCTGTCCATCCCAGAGGATGGGGCATTCCCCACTGGCAGCTCCATGGCTCTCCAGCCCTCCCTGATGCTCTGAGCATTGGTCATCCAAGGCAGAAACAGGGAGGGCACATACACAGAGGATCTCACCCACTTATCCATCTGCCTTGGCTTTCAGGCCCCCCAGGAGATTTTTAAATTTTTAATTTCTCTGCCATTTTTCTCATTTTGGACTTTTTCCTTTCATCCTTGTAGTTTGTGCTGCTTCATCTTGTCACTGCTGTGGGAAGGCAGATATTCCCAGCAGAGCCCATCTGAGGGGCCTCCAGGGCCTGGAGTACTACTGAGTTCCCTTTTCTCCTTTTCATCCGTATGCAAGATTGCTCAGAAGGGTGAAAATTCCAGTGAAATGGCATGTTAGCAAAAAGCATGCATTAACAACCCTGTGGGGATGGCTGCAAAATGCTTTCCCTCACCAGAGCCACCTCCAACACAGAAACTTCGCTTACTTCTCCCTTAAGGATGAACTCAGAAAATTGCAGCGTCTCTCCAGTGAGTTACATTCCTAAGAATCCCAAAGCACTTAGTAAATTACATTCTCCTGACTTCCTTCAGCTATGACTGGGGTATAACCAGAACTGGGGTGACAACTGGCAAGGGTTCAGCTTCACGTGCCCTCATTAAAAATCAACTTTGGCTGCACAAGAGAAAGAACCCCACCACGGCTCAGTAGTGGCACAGTTTGTAATTTCTCTTTAGATGCAGAAAATAAAGTGCTAATGTGGAGCTTAGGTCTCTTTGGGCTGTTCTCAGGAAATACCATGGAGTTTTCAGCACCAGGAGAAATCAGCACCTTGGGTTTATCTTTCAGCTGGATACAAACAGCCGTCACGAGGCTGTCCTGCACACGCAAGTGGGGGCACTGAGATGCCTCAGCCTTGGCTTGGCTGCTCTGAGCAGAGCTGCACAAGCCCCAGGTCAGGGCAGGGAAGCCCCAGCTTTGCTTTCGAGGGAAGAGCGTGACCTGCAGCGTCATCTCCTGAAAACTACCTGCTACAAAGGACAAATTATCCACCTCATCCTCCCACTTCCCACTCTGTTCTCCTGCCAGCTCGCTTTTCAAGAGCCACTAGTGCAAAGGGCAGCTAATTATCCCAGGAATTCAAATGGGTTCATTTTATGGCAAAGATCAAACAAAAGCAAACCCCCAGCAATGCGGGCTGGCGTTGGCTGCCTGCCTCAGCCGCCAGCCCAGTGCTGGGAAGATGAGTCTCATCCTCCCAACAGCTCATTATCTGGGCAGAAGTTGCCAGAAAACAGATGGGGAGGAATGGAGGCACAGGAGGATGAGGATAGCACAAGGCTGAGGGAAAGGAAGCAGCAAAGGAGTGTGGTTGAAGTGTGACAGGTGAAAGGTGTGACAGAGGTTGTCCATGCTAGACCACACAGCCCAGCAGCAGCTCTGCTGTCTCAAAACCACTTTACTGGGTGCTGGTATTGTCTTAACTCCAATGCCAGGTGACTTTGTGGCATGGCAGGGGTTTTTGGGCCATGCACTCCCAGGTGGGCTCGTCTCTCCCCATCACAGACCTGCCCCATCAGCCAATGTCCCCATGATGAGGACCTGGACCTGCACCACCTCTTTTGCTGCTCAGGTTCCCAAAGGGAATTTTCCCATTCTTCCAACTACACCCAAATAGCATGGCCAGCTGAGGCACACATGGCAGTGACATTTTCCATTCCCCCCAGAGCCAGTATCTTCTGTTGCCTTCCTCCTGTGACCAGGGTGCCACCAAAACAGCTTTGCCTGAGGACAGCACAGCTGAGGGGAATGGCTGAATAAGACCATAACACTGTTTCTTGTTGCCTTGACAATACACTGAAGCTCAAGAGATCCATTTTAACCCTGTGCTGGGGTAATACCAGCTGATGAAACCCTGCTGGAAACAAGGCAAGCAACCAGACTCACAAAACTGAGTTTTCACACGTATAGGATCATCAGGATTAGTGGGGTTTTGCCTCCAGAGAGGGTCTGGCTCTTTGCCTGGGAAGAGTTTCCAGTCTCTCCCTCTAAAGGCTGAATTTTCAAGTACTATATAGCAAATCCCTTCCCAGTACTCCACTGGTTTTTTTAAATAAAAAAGTAATCCCAAGTGGTCAAAACACTCATGTTCTTTAGCTAAAGCCTCCCTGAAAAATCTGCTGAGTCTGAAGATGACCTGCAACCAACATCCATGGGCTTAGGGGGGTTTAACCAACAGGCTGCTGCTCACAGAGGAATAGAATTCCTATTTTCTAGGGCACGGTTTCTTTTACATTGCTATTAATTCCAATCATGGCACATCTAATTTAGGAATTCCTCGGTGACCAATACACTTCAGTGCCATGACAGGAGCATGAAGCAGTGAGAAAACAGTTAAATGTGGCTGCCTAAGCCCAGTCCATTAGTTGGTCTCTGGGGAACAGCACCATTCCCTAAAGCGACTCCTCCCTTCGTCACTCCAGTAGGAGCTCCATGAATAAATGAGAAATTTGCTTTTTTATGAGGGTCATTGCCCAGCCAGGATTATCCTGCAGGGCTGGAGGTTCAGGAGTCTGTTCTGAGAAGCACTGAGCCATCTGCTGAAGGTCCCACAAAGTGGTTGCATGAACAACTGACTGCATTCAGACCTGCTGGAAGCACCAAGAGCGGAACAGGCAGGTACTGCTCCAGCTCTTTCTAAACCCAGCTCTTTCTAAACCCAGTTTCTCAACTTCCTGCAGCAAGACAGAGCAATTACTCTCCAGATGATGAAATATTTCCTTCAGTTTACCCTAAATTCCAGCGAGTGATGTAACCAGCCATCCTTTAATTTTGCATCACCTAACACAGTAAAAGAGTGTGAACAAATCAATTCTCAGTGGATTGCTTTGGTATTTAAATCCCCCAATAAAAGCTTTTCTGTTTTACTTGCTCAGATCCCTTTCACATCTGCCATCAGGGTGTCCTTACACGCCTCATCCTGCCAAGGTTAATAGTCAGAGCTGGGATGGTTCCAGCTCATTTCATCGTCTTGTCTGAGATGACATTTTAAGCAGCAAGTGCTTTGTGTCTGACTGGCGTAAAGTCAAGTGCCTTACCTCTCATAGCCAGTGCTGACAGTGCTCAGTTAGAAGTCTGCTAAATGGCTGGTTTCTGTAATTACACTAATTGCCTGGGAGAAAAGAGAGAGGAGTGTATCCTTCATTGAAAAAAACCACTAAGTGTTAGTCTATGCTTGTTAGTCTATGCTGACCTTTTCCTGCTGTTTCTTTGTCATCTGTGAATGAACAGCTGAAACTTCCCCATGTTTGCTCCTTGTTCTGCAGTTCCTGCTTACAGCTTGGGGAGACATGGCCAGAAATCTGCATGGATTTTTTAAAAGAGCAGGTACAATTTTCCTGGACATGGATTTTACTTTTTCTGAACAGTATAAACAGGATACTCTGTTGAAAATAAGGTGAAATGGAGCAATATTCAAATATGCATGTAATTTTTGTCAACTGAGTAGTCCTACTTCCTTAATATTAAGCACTAACTGAGGGGAAAATAAATGAAAGTGTGTGGTTTCAATAAATCAGGAACTTAAAGAAATCCCTCTGTACATTATCATCTTTAGCTGCATCTTCAACAACTTCCTCTACCAGAAAAGCTGCCCAGAATGTGGACAGAAGAGCGAACACTGCCACAGACAAATCCCAACTCAAGTTCAACCAGCAGCACTCAGGAATTAACTCCTCATGTCCTGGGATCTGTGACTTTCCTTTGCCCTGGGAATGGCTATGGTTGTTTATGCTTCTGCCTCTAATCCAGCATAAGCTGGAGAAGCTCTGGAGGTTTCTATTTGCAAGGACAAATTCATCCTGAGTGTCTCAGTGGCAGGACACAGCGATCCCCTGCATCAGAAACACAGCTCCCGTGGCCTTGGCATCCCCGCTGCAGCTCCCAGCAGGCTGGGATTTCCCAACCCTGGCTGGTATCTACCGCCCCACTCTCTGCTGCACCCTGACAGCTCTCCTCTAAGCAGCTGGAGCCCCACAGATTTCCCTCAGATCCACAGGCCATCAAGAGACCCCTAAATAGGCAGCAAAAGCCCTGGGTGCAGTGTGGGCCAGCCTTTGAAGCTGACATCACTTGGGTTGGAGGTGTTTTGAACTGCAGAGAGGAAGCTTTATGAAAAGAAAAGGCTTTTATTCTGACAGTCAAGCTTAAGCCTGCCATGACTGCATGTAAAGTGCAAACTCGGGACTTAAAGAGGGGAAAATAAAAGGGCTGGATTCAGCGGACAGCTGGGTTTGACTCCAGCTCAGCTGTCAGAGGAATAAAGCCTTTGAAAAAAAGAACAAACCAGAGCCTCAGTTCTTTTCCCCAGCACCAGCCCTGGCTGTTGCAGCTTCAAAGGCTGGGCTATGCCATGGAGGTCCCACGGGGAGAGCGGGGCCGCCCCCACAGCTGCTCCAGCCCTTTGCACGCCAGGCCACACCACAGCTCCTTGCTCCACGCCCTGGGTGCCCCAGGCTGCCCTGGGCAGGATGCTGCCCACCCACAGCTCCAAAGGAAGGGAGGCTCATTCCCAGGTTTCTGCACTTTGGGGCTGCTCTCACGGCAGCACCGAGTTTGGGTCAGTGCCACGTCTCAGATGCTCATTTAGGAAATGAGTGAGTAATTACCATCTCTGCTTTGTACCTCCAACATCTGCTCCTACACCTCCAGATACACACTGGTGCTCCAGGCATGGGGGTGACCTCAGTGGCAGAGCTGCCTGGTGATCCAAAGCAAAGGTCTGCTCACAAAATATCCATGTAGAGCCAGCAAACCCAAATGGCAGAGCTGGACGTCAAGGCAGAAACTAAAGCAGCTCATAATCACTGGGGCTGTATTTGCCCTTCCAAAGGGCATAACATTTTATGTGATTCATTAAGATTAGAGCCCTGAGCGTATTCATCAGGGCCTTGTTGGTATGGAAATTAATCATTTTAGGGCTCATGGCTGAGCTTTGCTGGTGGCTCCCATGAGGCTGGGCAGGCTGGCCCTCGGGTGACATGCAGGTGCTTGTGCTCAGCACAGCCTGGGGTGAGCTCAGCAGGGCTGGTGAGATAGCCAAAGGCTCTGGAATCCTGACCACAAGCTCAGCTTGCTGGGGCAGGAGGAGGGACAGCAGCCATTCTCAGGCCTACACACCACTCCGTGGCACAGCACCAGGAATGAGCAATCCCGAGGCATTTGTGTGCTCCCACCTCAGCCTTTGTGGTGTTTTAATAGTGGCCAAAGCACTTAAATTAAAGGGAGACCATTGAACCGCTGCTACTGCTGCAATTATCTTCCACTCTGGTGTTTGTGGGCTCCATCCCATGGGTAGTGCCCCTCCACTGAGGGTGGTCTGGCTGGATGAGGGGCAGAGATCAGGTATTGAGGGTGCTGGTCCTTCAGCAGGGGGGACAGCAGCAGGAATAGCTGCTCCTTTGGGACTGGGTCACATACAGGCAGGAGCAGGAGCAGGGGTGTGGGATGCTGCACACTGGGTGTGGTACATGCCCATCTCTGCACCTCAGACCCCATACTGCCCCTTCCTGATGTGGTATCTAGCCATAACTGAGAGAAATCAATCCACATTTTCAGTCCTCTGGATATTAAAAAAATTAAAAATATAAATCTGAAATGGGTAATTTTCAGATTGCTGTATGATACATTCATAGATTTATTACCCTTATAGTCCTGCATAGCTGCAAAATCTCTGAGTTATTACAGCTTTACAGCATCCTGACCCTTCAAGTGTTTGTATTTCCCATTGCATCCTTTCCAGGGCTAAGAGATAACTGCACTTGTCTGCAAAACGCCCTGGGTAAGACAAGATCATCAGGAAAATGGCAAAAAGTAAGATGCATGTTCTGTGTTGCATTGACTTCCCTGTCACTTCTGCTCAGTTTATTAGCAGAAAACATACTTTTACTGCACTCCTGCCTTCAGATTCAATCTACTGCAGGAGGTGCACAGACACAGTGGTTTGTTTTTTTTTTCCCTTTTCTCTTCGTGATGTGATACTGATCACTCTGGAAAAAACCTCTCCTCTTTGTCGGTGACGCAGGGACAGAGAATCGTTGCGTCTCCAGCCTGACCTAATCCATGAGCTGACCATCCCATGATCCACGGGACGACGTTTCCTTTGGCATGAAGAAAATCTCTGGCAAGTTCCCTCAGTGAGACCTCGCAGACTTTCCACAAACATTCCTGACGTAGCAGGAGTCGGGGGACAACGCCAAAGATCTTCACAAAGGTGGCATTAGCTTTGTTCTCCCACACTGAAATTGAGCTTTCCTGCAAACTTCAATACTTTTTTTTTTTACCAAAATCATCCCACCTTGGGTTTTTTGGCACAACCATCTCTCTCCAACACTAAATCTCATTGTGAGTTGAAAAGAATGACGGAAACCACGAGGCTGTAAAAGGAGGAAGTGCTAAGGTTGTTGCTTCTGTTTCCAAAGCATGAAATAAGGTATTGAATAATGAGTTTTTCCTTTCAGTGCTTGAGCTCTGTGGGGATATTGCTACAGCTAATTCCTAGTCATGTATTTAACAAACTTACAAGCAAGGTCACTTGGTCACATGTCAGGTATGGGAACCCCACGAGTCCTGTGGGTAAAGAGAATTAAAAGCAAAAAAAGCACAAGGTCTCTGAATTCATCAGAAAGCCAGACAGAAAAAGCCTGTGGAATAAATGCTGTAATCCCTCATCCCTCAGGGATGCAGTGGCTGTCTGACCCAGGGCACTGCTGGTCCAACAGCATTACCTTGGGGACATTTTGGGCTAGTTTGCCCAGAGATTGCCTGTGGTCTGCCAAAGAAACTGTTTCTCTCAAAGCTCAAATGGCCATCCACAAGATCCCCATAGGAGGAAATAATAACCACAAACTTTCTCGGCTTGTCACCACAGGGCTGGCCACGTTACGAATGAACTTTTCCCATTCATACTTGGATTTCACCACATGAAGAAGAAAGAGAAGAAACACTGCAAAGAGGGGGAGGCTGGAAAGAAAGAGCAGAGCAAAGTAACAGTCATTATAAACAATGATTCAGGACATCCTTCCCAAAAGTAACACAAGCAGCTCACTTAATATCCTATGTCAGAAATGATGATTCCATGTCTGGTATTCAGGAATAAGGATCATTAAGTATTGATAGCATTTGCAAATATTAAACAAAGCATTTCTCTGCTGTGAATGGGTAAGTGAACTAACAGGCTGACATTACATTTCCTAGAATCACAGAAAGGGTGGGGTTGGAAGGGACCTTAAAGATCATCTAGTTCCAATCCTCATCTTAACTCTAATTATTGTGGAGCATTTTGAAAGCGCTTTATCAAACTCATAGCACGACACAAACCCTCCTTCAGGAAACTGTGATAATACTAAAGAAAAATCTGGCAAAATCAGGAAAACTGTTAAAGCTCCTTGGCCCTGGAAGGGTCTCATAAGAGGTCCCCATTCCAGCTCCAGCTGGGGGGCTGGCACTGGCTCCTACACCCCAGCATGTGATAAGATTTGATGAATAACAGCAAAATTAATGTTGCCATTCCCCAGTTCTCTCATTTCAGCCCTGAGAAGGATGGGTGCTGTCAGGGATGTGCTGGGATGTGCAGCAGGGTGAATGTGAGCATCCCTCAGTTTGCACCTACTCGCCTGCCAGGAGCAGGATGGGGAGCAGAGCCTGGAAAGGGATAGGAATTCTGGATGTTTTTATTTTGCTGTTTAAATGACTTTTCCTTCCTTTAACTTTACAGCCTTGAGTCCATTACTCACTCCATGTCTGAAATTGAAATTATGGGAGGGGAAAAAAAAAGCTTCCATGCATTTACTTGGATTCATTATCTGTCAAGTGGTACAGAAGGAATAAATTGGGAAGGAAATTTTAAAACCATTCTTTTGACATGAGTCACAAGAGTAAGCTATCAGAAGTCATGTCAAAGGCACTGCAGTTGGCAAGAAACATATAGCATCTTTATGATTCTTCCTTTCATAAAATCCTAACCATAAACAACAGAAACAAGGGAAGGCAGGGAATGTAATTTCATTAGAGCAGACGTGACATAAATTTAATAATAAATATTAGCTGTTATCTAGGAAAATATGAAAAGCCATTTTCAAAATCATTAGCTCTAATCACAAATGAATTTTGCAGCTTCTTTTCCATTTTGTACCTCTGTAATGAACTCTGATAAATTCAAGGGACTACATGTTAAATAAAGAGATAGAAGGGTCTAATTTGCTGCTTCATTAAACTGGCTTATTTCTGGAACGTCTTGCATGTTGCTCTGAATTTCCCATCTCTGAAAGGTGGAGACAATGAGCTATCTGTTTCTAATGTAGTGTGGCACACAATTAGGGATTCAAAAGGATGTGAATCTCTTTCCATCAGAGATACACGCAGCGATTATTATTTTATTACCAAATACTGTCAGCGTTACGGATTTCCAACAGCTACCCTGACACCTGACGTGCATGTTAAACTTGCACAAAGCCTCGCAAGAAAAAGTCACATGGAGCATATTTATGCCACATTATTCTTTTTTACTTAAGTCTCTGGAATGGTTGAGTATTCCTGGAGTGAAGATTTGCAGCCAGATGGGATATTTAGAGGATGACCTGCCTGTATGGGTGTATTTTAGCATGGTGATACAGCACAAGCTCAGGTTTACAAACTCTGCTCACAAATCTACAGAGCATTTAGGAACTTATCTGAACTGTCCCTGTTCAGTGAACTTACACGTGGATCTGAGACACTGGCCTGTTGGGGATGAATTCCACTAAAGTTCTCTCAGCTTCAGCTTAGATTTCTTTTCAAACCACATATTAACACAAAAGTTCTGTAGCCTCCACTTGACTCTAGCCAAGTGGATTTGCAGGAGGAAGATATTTGAAGCAGTCCTGGAAACATAAAAATACTCAAAAAGGCTTTAACCTCATAGAGAAACACAGATGTCGCTTTAGATGCAGTATCAGCTTGGGATTTATCTCCAAAACCAGGATACATGTAGCTATCCACAGGAGAAACTCTCCTGGTAATCTGAACAACACTGGAAGGAAATGATTTAGGCATTTAGGGTCATGTTTGCCTTCACATGTATATGGCCAGGATTACCACTTATGTACCTCGGGTTTGCAAAATTTCCAGCCACTGAACAGCCCTGGATTTCACCCTCCTCTCACTGCCTTTCTCAGCACGAGATGATGGGGCTTGGAGCAGCCTGGTCTAGTGGAAGGTGTCCCTGCCCATTGTAGGGGGCTTGGAACTAGAGGAGCTTTAAGGTCCCTTCTAACCCCAACTATTCTATTTTTCCATGATTCTCATGAAAAAAAAAAGTTCTCAGCAACTTGCAGCAGGATCCAAATTGCCATGCCAGAGCAAAGCAAAGCAAGAGCTGTAATGCACTTTATAACTATAGGGAGGAAAAAGGAAAGAAAGAAACTCCCCAAAACACTGGACTTGAAAATTCAAACTCTCAAGTCAGAACATTCAAAATGACAGTCCCCACAGCACCCATAACTCACTTCCTTGCACATATGTCACACATGCTACTGGGTATGAGGTTATATTTATGTCCTGTTCTTTCTCTGCCAGGAACAGAGTTATGGCTACTGAGGGAACTGTAAGTTTGATTTTCCTGACTTTTGTGTATTGAATCTTCAAGAAAAGAAAAAAAAAACCCACCCTACATGTTTGGATGGTAGCAAATAGGTCTCTCTCTGACCTTATTTCCACTTCCTTTTCTGCTCCTCTGCCTCTTCATATCCAGTTAAAACTGTGGACTTTACCCACATGAAGAGGAATAGTTGTTAAAAAGAAGCAAGTTGTGCCTTCTTCAGGAAAGATTGTTGACTGAAAGTCATTGGAACGGGTTTCCCAGGGCAGTGGGGAGTCACCATCCTTGGAGGGATGTAGGAGGTGTGTGGGTGTGACACTGAGGGACATGGTTTACTGATGAACATGGCACTGCTGGTAACAGCTGGACTCGATGGAATTCGAGGTCTTTTCCAGCCTGATGGGTTCTATGATTCTTTGGAAGAGGCAAATTCTTCCCATTCAGCTCCAGCCCTCACAGGACCAGGTTGGAGAGGCTGCATTAAAACCACTGAAGCCTTCTAAGTTCTCTTTACTAAACTGCTGCTTGCAGCAACCTTTTAAAATAAACTCTGCCACTTTCTTGTGGGTGACTTGCAACAATGCCTAAGCTATCCCTGTCTGGAACTGCTTACAACATCAGTTCAAAGTTTATCAAAATGAAACTGGAGCAACCCAGAACCCCTATTTCAGAGGCATTTACCAGCACTCATTGCACAGTGGCAATTGAGAGGTGAGGAGCACTTCTTTTTCTTCTTCTGTCTGCAGTGACAATAGCTGTTGAGTGGCCTTTTTGCTGGAAATAGTATTTGGGAGATTGGCACATACTTTCAAAGAAAATTTCAAACAAAATTTCTCCTGTTTCTCTGCTGAAAGTTATGAAGTAACGCCTGTTGCAGTGGCTCAGAGGTGGTTACAGGGAAAGGGTCTTTGCAAAGGCTGTGGGATGGTTCCCAATGGCTTTGATAACTCCTCTGCCTGTTTCACTTCCCCACTCCCTCTTTGGCATTCCCAGTTTCCTGTTGACACCCCCACGGGCAGTGGCAGCAGGTCCAGCAGTCCGTGTGTCCAGGCACTGGGCACAGAGACCTGGGACAGAGAGAAGAGACATAAGCAGCTCTTACAAAATGAAACCTCAGCATTTTGATGCTCGGCAGAGCACTGCTGCCATGGCTCGCTCTGCAAAGATGCTCCTCATTCCCTTTGGTCATTTATTTATAGGAGGAAAAAGAAAGAAAAGAGAATTAACCTGGATCCTGCTGCTGTGTCTCTACGCTGTGATGCTTTCCTGTGGAAGCCCCACTGATTAAAAAGTGCTTTTGATTTGATTTCCTAGAACATTCTGTTGTTTTCAACTCCAGTGTGGGTTTATTTCAGACATATTTCCGAGGCTTTCAATGAATGAAGATGCAAAGAAATATATTGCATTTGGGAAAACCATACAAATGGTAAATGTCTTTTCAAATAAGTTGTAATGATATTTCAAGGGCAGTTTAGACCTATTCAAATTGCATATTCTCATTACTATTCTTAGCAACAGACGTAAGTCCTTCAATCTCCATGTAGTTTTGTTACTCTCTCTCCACAATTTTCAATTTCCTTACAACTATTCAATTGATTTATTATTTCCCTCCTGTATTTTAAATGCATTGTAACCCCACACATTTGTTTCACTCTCTCAGCTTCAATACTCAAGGTCGTTAAAACCCCCAAAATATCCTTTGCTTATACCACAACTTTAAATGTGCTCTTTCTTGTCCAGTGGCTTGTTACGTAATTACGAGTGGCAATATCATCCTGTTTTTATATTTTTATGATTAAAGAGATAAAAATGAACTCAGCTGAATAAAATGTAGGAAGCTACTTGCAATATCTGTGGCAATTCTGCTGCTGCCCCAGTTGCAGAGGTGACAGAGAGATGCAGAATTAATCTTTCTTGGTGTGTTGCTTGCAAGTTAACTGAGAAGAAATAAATTATATAGCATTAACATCTGACCCCACTGATTAAGTGCTGCTTAAACATGCAACATATTTTAAATCAATTGCATTGTAGAGAGAGGCAAAGTACATGCCAGGCAGTCCAAATCTGCCTTAAAAGTGAAGATGTCCTGCCAACCATGTCCCAGATCACACCTCAGTGTCTCTGGTTGGACACCATCCCCTTGGTGCTGTGCCTGGCTGGGAGCTGCTCACCCTCCACACACCACGGCAGCCCCACAGGTTCCCAACATGCAAGGACACAACCCTGGCCAGCTTTGTTTGAAAACTCAAACCTACAGTCCAGCCAAACCTCCAAACCCGACAGTGGGAGCAAGGATCTGCTGTGAGCGCATCGCAGCTCCCTGGGAATACACCATGCGTGGGAATTCACTTCCCAGCTGTGCTGAGGGAGGTCAGGGGGGCTGAGGAAGGTCGAGGGAAGGTCTGTGTGAGCAGAGCAGGGTGCAGGGGTGGCAGGGTGCTGCTGCAGGGGCTCGGGGACCCGCCAGGTGCTGGAAGGGCTGCGCTGACGGAGCGCGGGGTGACGGCTGTGCCCGCTGCCATACGGGACTGTCACCACTGCTCACACAGCTGCAGCACGGAGCTGCAGGGCTGCAAGGGACCTGCAGAGCCCAGGCAGCCAGCGCCCTGCCCCAGAGCAGGATCAGGCCTGGCAGACCCTCCCTGACAGCTGATTTCTGACAGATTGCTGCTGCCTCCTCTCCAGATCTAGATCACCCGTTCAGCACGCCCTGCCTCCACCACCACGGGACTGTCTGACTGCTCATCCACATCCTCCCTGCCACCCGCTCCTGCCAGCCCTTTGCCAGCTCCTCGCCAAGCCTGAGGAGCACCAGCTCCTCTGCAGAGAAATTCTGATGTAGGCACACAGGGAAACAATGATGCAGAACACTGCAGTTGTGGTTTTTATCTCTGTGTTCCTTAGTAACCCGTTCTTTGTGCTGGAAAAAAACAGCACAATAACTGAGCCCCTAAATTGCTGAAGAGAGCAGTGCAAAGACTATGGACAAGGGGGCATTAGAGCCAGCCAAGCTCATGGCCAGATTGCCTCAAGGGCTCTTGGAGCTCCTCACTTCAGACATGCCTTTTCTGCTCCCAGCCCTTTTGCTCCAGGTGTAAACGCAGTGATGGAAAAAGAGGGGACAGTTCCCTTCCGGAGCTGTCCTCAGCAGGCTGAGATCACTGCCATTTGTTCCACTGCTGGCTCCAGGAGGTGTGAGCGCGGGACGTGCCAGCCTCCAGCAGCGTGTTTACTGCCTGGATGAGCCCAGGAGCTCAGACAGGACAGGAAGGGATCCGCTTTCATTCCCGCTAACCCGGGCCCTCCCCTTGAATCACAGCCCTGGCTCAAAAACAAAACGTTTATGTAAACATATAGCTTGCTTTCAATCTGAACCTGCAATTCCTTCTTCTCTATTAAAAGGTTATGGGTTTGGTTTTTTTTCCATGTGACTGCCAGATTTGGAACCTGCCCGGCGCAGGCACGGCCAGTGCTTGGGGCTGGGATGGGGACAATTCAGTAAAACCCATCTCTGGCAGAAACCCCCATCCTGTGCTCCCCTGGGTTTGTGGATTCCCCGGGCAGGCACAGCCCAGAGGAGATCCCTGGTGCTGCCCCAGGAGACAGCCCCGGCAGCCGTGGCGGGAGGACAGCCGGGGGATGAGGCAGAGCTTCTTCAAAGCTCGCGTTCAACTTATGAAAACAAACGAAAGGAAGGGAAAGCCTCTGCCATTAGTCACTGCCGGGGCAGCCGCCGCGGGAGCGCGGCCGGAGCATCCCGACGGGCGGCTCTGAGTCACACCCGCTGTGTCCCGGGGCTCCCCGGCACCCCAGCCTGCCCCGGCCACCTGCATCCCGGCAGGAACCTCCGCCGGGCTGGCTCCGAGCCCACCCGGGCTCTGAACACGAGCGAGCCTCTGGCGAGGATGATGCTTCCCTCGGCATTCGCAGCCAGTTCTGCCTGCACGTTCTCGGCTGTCCCCCACCTGCTTTAGCCCTGCTCTGCCTCCAGCAGCACAGTGCCACCTCCCACTGCTCCTCGCTGCTCCAGGCTCTCCTTACACGTTTTACCTGTACGAAATAGACTTTGCTTCACTTTGGCTGGGAGTTGCAGTAAAACACACAGACTTCATTCGCTCGTTCAGCTGGGGCTGGTGGGAAGAGGTGCCCACAGCGGTCCCTGGGCCAAGCACCTCCAGCCCTTCACTCTTCCACAGCTGGTTTTCCTGGGAGAGACTACAGCAACCTCCTTGGCAGCTCCACTGCTGAGACAGCAATGATGGCAGCAGAGCCCCAGCTTCCCTGCCTGACCCCCCTCACCCTCCCACATGGATTGGTTTCAAAAGCAGAGTTTAAGTGAAGTAGACAGCAAGAAAACAAAAGAAAACAACCCCAAACCCAGCACACAAACACACGACCTCCCTCATATCACCCTTCTACAAAATCAAGCTAATTTTGCACCAAGCCACTCATTCCCATCAGAGAAAAAGAAGCCACTGATACATCTGCTCTCCAGGCACGACCCCTTCAAGCTGGTGCTGCCGTCCTCAGGGATCTGCTAATTTCACATTCCCTAACAAGGGCTGCAGACCCACACTACTGACTTGCTCTGTGTTATCACAACCATTAAAACACTCATTAGAGAAGTGCTCCGCTTGCTCTTTGGCCTTTGGAGCTCATTTGAGTCGCTGAGTAGCTGGTCAGGCTCTTGGAAGAGTATTCTTAAGAAAATAACATCTGATGATAAATTTACAGCTCCAGCAAGTGCATATTAAACGCATTTTACTCCAGCTAGTCCCGTGTCACAAGTTGTCAGTACAGACTGGTGGGGAATGGGTATGAAATATTCATGAAGTTATCAATGGGACCAAGATATCTGGTTAATGACGTTGCTGAGCAGTTCTTCTGCTCTGGATACCCAGTGCTGACTGGCTCGTTAGGGTGCCTGTGATTTCCTGGTGCCTTTGTGGCCGTGTTTGCTCCCGACCACTGACACACCACCATCTCCTGCACCAACTCCATCTTAATTAGCTCTGCTGCCACTGGAATTAGGCAACATGTTGCAGGAGGCACTTAAATTAACTTCTGACTCTTCCTTAGACAGCCGTGCTGCCTGTTACGTTTGTTTAATGATTCCTTAAAGGACTGTCACAACACTCTGGACTGGCTGGCTGCGTCAGAGACGTGACCTTGGCTCCAGCGCCGGGCTCTGAAAGTGAATGCTGTTCTTAGAAGGTATCTGAGCTTTGCCAGGCAAGCTGATTGGCAATTTGGAGCACAGTGTAGAGGTTTCCAGGTAGCGAGATCCCCCTGGCTTGTGCAGCTCATGTCCTAAAATAGACCTGCTTTGGAATTTGCATCACACCACATCCCCAGTGCCCACTGCTGGCCCTGGTGATGGGGTTGGGGTCCATGGTGCTCTGTGCTGTTTGGGTCCCCACCATGGCACAGGCTGGACACTCTCTAGTCCGTACACAGAGCCCTGCTGATGGGTTTTGCATGAGTGAGCACAACAAGTACCAACAGGAACCCCTTGTGCACCCCTGGCTGTGCTGAGCTTGCCTGGGCGACCACCAGCCTGTGGCTGATGTCTGACACCCCAAAGACAGAGGGTCAGTGCCCTCTGTGGCCCATTCCAGCGGGGTCTGCCACAGAGGGAGAGGCTGGAGAGCTGCAGTGTACTCGTACCACAGCTGTGTGTGACAGGGGCTACAGCATTGCCCTCCCACACCTGGCTGCAGTGTCTACAGACTGCAGGAGAGCTGGAAGAAGCCCAAATGCTCCAGAATGAGATGTTCTGGAGTATTTCAGTCCAAATTCTGGAAGGGAAAACTTTAAGACATTTAAGACAATGACAAAAGGGGCTGGGATGAGGCTGTTTGGTACCTGGAGGTCACTTTGCTGCAGACCTGGCCCTGTCACACCTTCAGTACCACCAGCCAGGGCTTTTGCCTGCTGCAGGAATGTTCCCCTACCCACCACAGGAACAGCACCTGCTGAGGATCTTCTCACCCAGCTCTTGCTTTAGTTTGAGTCCAGAACCACAAAGAGATGGCACAGCTCCAGTCATACCCCTGAATTTGGGTGCAGGAGCAGATCTGAAAACCTGAACTGATGCTCTAGTCAAGAGACTTTTCAGAGCCCATCTAGTCGACTTCATGTGAAGCAGTGAGAGCAGAAAGTGCTCTTAGTTTCCAGGGTTTAAAAAAAAAAAAAAAAAAAAAAAAAAGGTTCACATTGCTTCCTCCCTGGAGGTTTGCTTTCAAGTTTCAGCTTCAAACAAGCCCAGGTTTCAAAGTTTCAGCACACACTTCACTCTGCATGCAGACCACGCAGGTGAAGGATTTCCCTGCAGCTTCCCACGGTGCACAGCCCCTGCTGCTCCCTGCCTAATGTGCTGCACAGCTTAATTGTGACAGAAATAAACCCACATCACTTGCAGGACTCGAGCTGTACACCAGTTTGGGGACGTTTTCCTCATTTCTCTCAAGATTTTCCGTAAGATACCAGCAATGCTGTTCTTTTCTGAGGTGATAGCATCTTTCTGGTAGGACCATACTGCAGCTTTTCTGAAACTCACAGCAAGGAGCAACAAAAAATGCCTCCACCATGCCTCGTCCTACTGCAGGTTTACTTTAGTGCCAACACTGGTGCTGATTTAATTCCACAACTCTAACTTTTAAAGGCAGGCTTAATCTGCCGTACTGTGGCCTCTCTGTTGCAAGTCATCTTCCCTTATTCCAAGCAATTTATTCCCTGATGCAGCAAGGCACTTAAGTCTGTGCTTAAGTGTCATCTAATTCAATGCAGGGGCCTCAGCTCTTGCAGAGCCAGAGCTAAAACACCAAAATCCTCCCCTGCTGTGGGGATGGGGCTCTGTGGGATGTGGCGTCCCCTCCGTGGGGCACAGGATGTCTCTGGGTCATGGCCCTGCTGACCTGGAGCTGCCCTGCTGAGTGCTCTGGTTGTGTGGGGAATTAGGGGCAGTGATGTCTCCTAGCTGTGACTGCTCTGCAATGAGTTTATAAACCAGAGTGGGTTTGCAGGCCACGCTCCCAGCCCTTGCTCGGTGTTTTTTACAGTGAACATTATTCACATGGAAATAGCCACGGCTTGGCATTCATTCCCTAACCCATGCTAAGATCTCCTGTTGTTTCTGTGCTGATCCCTGAGCGTTGCTCCTCTCTGTGAAGCCTTCCATGGCTCCAGGAACACCACTGGCACTCCTGTGCAAGCTGCCTGCTCTCCAAAGGGAAGGAGCAGCCATCCCCTGCACAATAGTGCACAAATAAGGACATGATTAAACCATACTGGATGCTGAGAGGCAAACTACTGCACTATGATGTTCAAAAAGCCAGAATAATGTGATGGTTATAAAGACAGACAGCTCAGGCAAAGCTTGCCTAGAGCACAGAATGATTGTCAGGATGGGCAAAAATGTAGAAAATCATGTGAGTGTGTAAGCTGCCAAAGCCAATTAATCCAAAGAACATTTTGCAACCATTAGGCTTCTATTACTGTGCATGCATTGTAATTACTATGGGTCTGCACAGATATGATTGCAGATCTTTAATGATACTGATGTTCTATTTGAACTTTAACTATTTTCATTTAATTTGTTTGTGTGTAATTGTTGTAGCAGCTAAAGTTGGGAAAAGTGACTTATTTTTTAATTTGTCGTTTTGAGTGCTGCTGTACCCAGATCATCCTAGCAACCAAGAAGAGGAGTCTGGAAGGGCTGCTCAGAAGGAAGAGATGCTGTGGTGTTTCCCTGCCTTGTGCTACTTTACAGGCAACTCATGCTGTTAATATCAGAGCCTGGAAAATAGCAGGGACATGGTGATCAAGGAAACTTCTGCTGATAGAAAAGTACAGAGAGCACTTTTCTAGGCAGCTTTGACTGAATCATTGTCCTCTATGTCAGGGTTGAAGCAGCCAGAGGAATAAAGGTGAACCCAACCCTTACAGTCAGGACTGGATCCACATTTTGTTGTTGGCTTAAATCAGTGTTGCAACACCCTGGACTCTAACTGAGAAGTATATAGGATAAAACTGAGATTTCAGCTTGGTTGTTTGGGTTTATCCTCTGCCCAAAGACAAACAATGTGAATTTATGTCACTTTCCTCTCTTAACTGGTAATCTCTCCTCCCTGCTAAAGAACACAAAATCTATTTTATCACAGAACATGAGAACATGATACTTTTCATCTTGGTGTGTGGCTGACCTGAGGAAGATACAACAAATGTTTGTCACTTTTAGGGAAATCAAATGAGTGATGAGTTATTAAATTAATTCATTCAATCAATCCATGAATCTTCTTTCATATCTTCTGTCCATGTGGTTAAAACTACTGTGAAATTCTGCTAGAAGGAAAAACATGAAACACGGAAAAGTAGCTAAATGTCTTAAAGAGTTTTAAGACACAAACCCCACTGGTCTGCCACCACTTGAAGCATCTTAAACTTCTGAAATTGAGTCTCAAGTCTGTAAGTTGCCCATCAGATCTCAGTGTCTATGGAGGTGACATCTCTGTACAGTATTCACTTTCCTGGACAAGAAACGCTGATCATTCCAGTCCTTTGAGGAGGGTTGTGCTGGACCAAAAGAATGTAAAATGATAGAATGATGATAGAATGGTTTGGGCTGGAGGAGACCTTAAAGGTAATTTCCCTCCAACCTGCCCATGGGCAGGGACACCTTGCACTAGACATACAAAAGAAATATCTTAATGTTGTGATTTTTAAAAAAATACAATAGAAGCTAAAAGAATAAATCCAAGATATAGCAGAATTGCTAGTAGAAGAAGTCATCTCAGGGCATTTGCCTAGCATGGCCTTTTTGAAGTCTCAAAGCCTTAAAGAAATGGATGGCTTTAGACAAGCCATTAACTGCTAATTTTGTTCCTTTTTGGGGGAGAACGAACTGCAAGTTACACTTTATTTTGTTCCTTCGCCCAGATGTAATTTTAAGTGTCTGAGTCCTATGACTGCACTGGACAACTGGGCCAGAGGAACCCCACACAAAGGAGCCTGCCTTGCCTCCCTGCTGACATTTACCAGCCCCAGTGGCTCTGTGAGAGCAGCAAAAAGAAGAGAGGCAAAGGGGAAAAGGAAAGACAGCGAGGAAGACACCTGGTCCTAGCAGTGAGCACTGCAAACAGGCAGGGCAGTTCTGCCAGGAAGGAGATAAACAGCCCAAAAAATCCCCTTCTTGCAGGCTGGAGCACATGGCTGTGTTTGTTTTGCTTCAGAGTCCAAGGAGAGGGACTCTGATCTATCTGCTTCATCTGCACACAGGCAGCTGAAGGTTTTCAACCTGGTATTCAAAAATAAGTAGCTCCTGAGCCAGCACGAGTTGGGGCAGCACCTGGGTTTTGGTTTTTGTTTGTTTTTTGGTTTTTTTTTAAATATGTCTGCTTTACTTAGGAATGACAGAGAGATTTGTGACTGACAAAACTCCCAGCACTGTCTCCCACCTACCCCACTGACCAGCCCTGACCTAAAATCCTCCAGCCTTGACAGCGTGGGCCTTGCTTCCGTTTCCTTTTCCCAGTTCTGTGTAAAATGTGCAAAAACATTACAGGCAGTCCTGTAAGCACAAAACCTCTGCCCTGCACAGCCCATGCCCACCATGTTATGGGTATTTGCAGCCCACCCCATTCCCCAGCCATACAACTCAGACTGAAGCTCAACCCCTGAGCAATACATCCTCATGACTAATAGAAACAATCACTTTAGACGAAGGCTCACAGGTATTTAAACAAGTTAAAAGTGTTTCAGCAGCCTGATTAAAACAAGTGGGCCAAAATCCAAACACAATTTTCTCCCTGGCCAGCCTCAGCAGTGGTTGTAAATCAAGAGTGGTTGCAATGTTATTAATTACTATTTCAACTCCTGTAGCAGCATTATGGAGACAGAGCACAAAGATCTTGTTACAAGTCGGATGGACAGCTCCAAAGTGATCAGAAAGCCAATGAGCGCTGATGGGAGCACCCTTTTAAGCTATTAGTTATTTAAGCAATTGATAAGAAGAGGGAATTGAGTTGTGCTGGGAAGGAGAGAGTGTCTCCCAGCCCCTCACCACGGAGAGAGCTTTCCTGGTTTGTCTACATCAAAGGCTCGTAGCTGCACCTCCTACTCATTTGATCTTAATTCAGCTCAAAAAAAATCTCTGCTTCATGCATTTCTAGGTATGACTTAGACATGAAACATGATGTGATGGGCCTTTGATGAATAAGGGAACATGTACTGGGAGTCATCTGTGCCAGGAAGATTTGATCTGATTTTGGGAAGGAGGTGAACACGTAGCCATACACGCACATACGTGCAGCTATAAATAAAGCAGGAGCTGTTTGCAGGGGAAACAGGAGCCCAGAGCCACTCCCTTGATTCAATTCATTGTCCCAGCTTATCTCTGTAATTTTATCAGCCTAAAAATATCCACACAGCCAGCGTTCACTATGCAAATCATCATAATTTGAAGCGAAACACAGGGCAGCAGCAGGAGCCACGGCAAGAGCACGGGGTGAGGCCAGACTCTCCTCTGGCTCCTGAGCAGTGGTGGCACCACAGGGAGCAGCCCAGGCTTCCAAAACCTCCTGCTCTGTCCCACAGTCCCTCAGCAGCCACAGCTTCCCAAGGAGAGCCTGCAGAAACCTGCCGATAGGTCCTGTGGGACACATTAAATACTTCAACTGTCTTGGGAGATTTCTCAGTCACTAACATGCGCTGGAATGAAATAAAGGCTTTTTCTGGTGGTGTCTGAAAGGCAGATGGGCTGGCAGCAGGCAGGCAGTGTGGTGGGGGACAGGTCACTGAGGAGAACCCCAATTTTGGGGTGCAGTGCTACCCCAGCCCTCCTTCAGGCCCTGGGATGTGTAACTGTCCTGTCCCCACCCTGCTTGCAGGGAAACACCCTGATTTCTCCCTCCTAATTTTCTTCTGAGATGGGTAATTAATATTTCAGTACAAACAGTTAATTACTTGAGGAAGTTTTTCAGCCCCTTCACTGACCATGTGTCCAGGGTCAATGTTTGCTCATGGGTCTGTGATGTGTAGCTCTCAAAACAGTGATAACAAATGATCATGAAGTCTTGGTGACTCCCATTCCAGGCAAGAAACCAACAAAGGAGGAACACCACCAGTGCTTTCTGTCTAAAAAATTTTCTTCTGTGTGTCTTTTGAAGCAGGGTGGCCAAGGCAGGGAGTGCTCCAAGCACAGAACACAGAAATCAAGGTGAGAGGAGAGATTTGGAAAGCATCAAACCTTAAAGGATGTCTGCACAAGAGATTTCCAGGGGCTCAGATAGCTGATCAGAGAAAAAAGCTATGCTTTTATAGCACACACATGATGCTTAACAGATGGGCCAGCTCAAGAGGTCCGTGTACATCACGGGAGGGAGATTATAATTCAGAGGAGAAAATGCACCAGGGACAGGAGATCCAACCACTGAGGAGGCCCAGTGGCCTCTGGTTGGTACCATTTGTTTGGTGTTTGCTCAAAAGACATCCCAGCAATGCTTACAAAGCTTCATAAACCACCAAGGAGCAAAGCTCAGCCCAACTGGACTCAAAACCGCCCTTCTCAAAGGGCTACTCCGTGGTAATTGAAGATTTTTTGTAAATAACAAGAGTTTAAGCAAACCAAGGCAGATATTTTTCTGTTCAGTGCCGTGTGTTGAAGCGGGGCACTGTGGTGTGCTGTTCTCAGCACACATCCCCATCTGTTACACCCTAGCACAGGGTGGGCACCTCCCCAGATATTGCTGCTAACAGAACGGCAAGAGCTGGTTACATACCCCAGAAATCTGTTTGGTTTTTTGTAATAAACAGGTTCTGAATGACGTCAGTGGGTTAAAAAGGCATCATTATCACCCTGACTGCCTGACCCAAACCCTGCTGACATCCACACAAGTCTTTTAGTGACTTCAATAGGCAGTGAGTCAAGCCTGAAGAGAGCACCACACACTGAGCCATCTAAAATCAAGACAAACTCAATCAACTTTGTGAATAACAAGATTTACCTCACTGCAGCCTCCACAACCCCTGGTAATGTCAGGGTTCAGGCTTTGAGGAGCCAAATATTAAAGGCTTCTCCAACATGAAAGTCAGCAAGTACTAATTTTGGGCAAACCTCCACTGGGACAGAGGGATTAGCTGAGGGGGGAACAGCTGGGCTGCTGTTGCTCCTGAAAGTCAAGTTTCCTTCTTTCAGCCTTTAATAAGCTTCACTGGAGGAAGCTTTTAAAATAAAACCCAAAGCTGGAGCAGAAGCCCTTCATCCCTCTGTGTCTGGGCAGCACTCAGACCCTGCCCTGATGTCTGTGCATGTCCAGCTCTGAAAGCAGAGGCCACGGGGCCGTGTCAAACCCGTTCTGCAGGATCAGCTCCTTCCAGAGGGTTACTCACTGGGCTGCAGAAGATACAGTGCCAGGCCCCGTAATACAAATATTCTGAAAGAAAAATTAATGTGTAGTGTCAACAGCCCAGAGCTCCAGACAGGCCAAGAGGAAAACAAACTGTGGGGCATTTTGTGAAGGTGAGGAAATGAAAAGGCTGTTTGCCTGCATTTCACCTTGCACAGATGGGAAAGTAGTGCATGGGCACACTGACACTCATCACCTTTACGAGGTGTCCCAGGGCTAAATCCTCACTCACCGTGATGAAATGCAGGGGCAAGCCTGCAACTGTTATGCTTCAATAATAGAAGAAGCTATTTATACGGATATGTGAAATATTTAGACTCAGAGTGTTTCATTTCACTTAATTTAGTACCACTTAACACTTGTGGAACTTCTATAAATGAAATCACTAGAGATTCAGATCCCTACTGTGTCCAAATGAATCTGGAAAAGAAATGTGTCCATTTTCAGAGCAACAAATGCTCAATTGCAGATTTTCAGCACAATAAAATCCCCAGACTAGCGATTTAATTATTCAGCTGAATGGTGGAAGAATAAGAAGTTAGAGAAATCTAAAGCCATGTGATGAAAACTCTGGAGCAAGTTATAACAAATGTTTGCTTTAAGACACTTACTGAGCTACCCAGAAGCTTGCACTTATGGGATAATGATGATTTAACAATTATGCAACCACCTTTGTTCTCATAATCTCTCCTCATATGGTCAAAACCATTTTCTTTCCTAGAGCTACATTAAATAGGAGTATTCTTCATGCCAGAATTTTTGACCAAGATTTTACAGGAGGCATATGGCCAGACACATTCATTTCCATGGGTACCCATGCCAACATAAATCTCCTGCCCTGAAATCAGTGTGCTGAAAAATACCCCAAGTCACTCTATGAGGTCATCTCTCAAATTACTGGGCTCTGTGCTCCTTCCTCTTCTCTTCCAAGCACCTCCAGGAAGGTCATCACATTTTGCCACTGTCTTGATATTGGTGGTGGAGACCAGCCAGTTCCTGCCACCTCAGCACTGAACCACACAGAAATGGGAACTTTCAGGGGTTTCAAGGCTTAAAAACCCAAGCACATATTCAGAGCCAGTAATATTCCCTGTTTGCAGAGAGCCTGTGATGTAAAGAAGGAAACAGGAGAAAGGAGGATGGCTGTGCTCCACACAGCTGGGATTTCAAGGAATAAACAAGGAGAGTGTTGTCAGCACGTGCTGTTGGAGTACTGCAGGAGTTCCAGCAGCAGCCATTCACCCAGCCTCCTTCCAGGGAAGCATCCACCAGGATTTGGTCTTTGTAACTTGCTGATGAGCTGTGGGAGCAGCCAGCACAGGATGCAGGCCCAGAGCTGGGATCCAAATGTATTCTCATGGCACAGGCTGTTATTAGCCACAATACACTTCTGGCATTAGACAATTTATAATTGCGTTACTAATTACATCACCAATTAAGTACAATCTGCCATTTCTGGAATTCTCTCCCTAGTCAAACGCTGTCCTTGAGGCATTAAAAATATGCTGACATCCAGCAGCAGGAGCAGCAAATCACAGCATCCTCGTTATCACAGGATCCCTCTTGAACTGCTGCCCATCAGATAAGCCTGCAGGAGCCTCAGCATCCTGCAGCCAGCTCAGGCTGTGCCTTCACTCACCCTGCAGCTGATGCAGCCCGAGTCACAGAGGCAGCACTTGGGAAAAAAGCATCTCCCCTCACACCAGGGCAAGTCCTGCCTGCTGGGTCGGAGGTGATATGAGGTCCTGGCTGCCCACGCAGATCCAAAAAAGACTGAAAATTCTCCTCTCCTTCCCCCTCCGGGATTTGACTGTTTGCTTCAGGCCATACTTTCCACAGACTCATCTCTGCCATGGAATAATTTTTTCCCATTCTGGCAGCCTCAAGACAGAGCAGCCCTGATGAGCTCTGTGCCTCCAGCACTCAGTGGCAATCGGGCACCAATTTGGGACACAATGCTTTGGTTATGGGGACTTTATGGGAGCCATGGGAAGGGGGGTGGCAGCAATCAGGTGCCAGATGAGCCCTCCCTGCTAAGGAGGCAGCTCACAGCCCTGGCAGGGAGAAAGGCAGCACCCAGCTGCATGTTTGCCATACCCCAGTGCTCCTCAGCAGCACTGAACATGCACAGTGTGCCTTTGGGAACAGCCTCACTGCTTCTCCTCCACCACAGCTTAACCCCACGTGGTGACAGCCTGGGCTGGGGGATGTTCCCCTGTACCCCCTGTGTGGGTCTGGAGATTTTCCCCAGCCTTCCAAACCCCTCCTGAGAAAAAAAAAAAATCGAGGAGACCCAGCTGTTTTTGCAGACTCTTTCACCCTTGGGGGACACAGCTTGATGAACTGCACCTCCTGTTCCCCACCCCACCTTGCCACCACTTGGTGCTCTCCACCATCACACACTCACATCCAAATCACTCATAGTGAAGCTCTCACTTGCTGCTCTGCATTTTGTGCCATCAAGCTTGGTCCCTCCTGGCTTGTTACGACAAAGCCAGCCAATCACTCACTCCTAGCTGGTTGATTTTAGATGCTTTTCTATCCACCACAGCTCTTACTGCAAGGGGAAAAGCAGGAAAATTGCACTGCAAGGATAAGGAGCAAATGCCCCAGTAAATCCTGTGCATGATGCTGCAAGGCTGATGGTTGTGGCTTTGTGTTTGCAGAAGAGTCAGCAAATGATCTACAGAAGGAAAGGAAGGAGATGCCCAGGAACTGTGCATCACCAAGCGTGACAGACTCGGGCTGTGCCCCAAGGACAGTGCCAAAGTCCCTCTCTCTGCCCTCAACACAATGGGACCAGCTTCCCTACACAGACCTGGTCCCAAAAGTGCCATAGGAAAGGTGTAACTGGGTCACCTGTAACACAACAGTGACACCGAAAGCTTTGTAACACATTTGATACCCACTGTCATACAGAATTAAATATTTAACTGGGATAACCATGTTAACTCAGCCTTTTCAAATTTAGGTCCCTTCAATAAAATTTTTCTCCTGCACAAGCAAAGGCCAAGTGAAGAGTCATCAGATTTGTACAGTGCTTCTCCTTCCTGTGCATTGATTTTCCAGACCTGACATAAATCCATTCCCAGCATCAATTGCCTGCCCAGGACTCTCCCTCAGTGGAGTTGCACTGTTGTCTGGTTTTGCTTCAATGCAACTTGTTGGAGGCAGCACAGAGGCAAGTAAAAATACCTTGGGGCTACAGAGTCCCAGTGTGGATAATGCCACCAGAAGAAGAAATCTGGGAAACAGCATCCCAAAAGACCTCACAGGATCACCACTGAGGTGTGCTGAGACCACCTGTGTCCTGCTATCTAAGGGGGATCCCATCTCCTCCCATGCCACCACTGTGTCCTTGTCACCCTGGTGGTGGCACAACCCATCTTGGGGAAAACTTTGCCCTCTCAGATGCAAAAGCTGAGTCCTGGCTTTGGATGCTTTACAGACTGATTTAATCTTTCTTGACAACTTCTCTTGCATTGTGTGGATTTGTTTAAAAGGGAGAGAGCAGTTGTTAATGTCTACAGGAAGGGAAAGAAAACACTGGTCCAACAACCCTGCTGCCACCGCTGCCTTGTCAGGGGAAATTAGGCTGGAGGGGGGCACGTCCCACAAAGAAGTTGTGTTTTCCTGCTAAATGCTCTTTAAGAGACCTCAGCTGGCCTCTTCCTGACAGTGATACTGAGCTCCAAAAGTTTCCACTGGCTCAGATTTCTCTGAAGCTGAGCTCTTCAAACTAGCGGGGAGGAGATGCTTCCGTGGGAGCGAGTTCCTCAGGAGCCCTGAGCATCCTGGAAGCTGAACTCTACATGAAAGGCACATTGAGGACAGGCAGGGAAGGAAATACAAATCATTTGCCTAATGAGCAACTTTTCCTAGCTGTTTTCACTGCATTTCCAGAGGAATAATTCTGATTTCTCCTGCCAGGTTTCTGCTATTGGTCTGTGCTCTTCCTGCTGTTGTCGTCATTCCAGCTAGCCCTTGTCCACTCAGGAAATTCATGGTATGTATATTTTTGTGCATGGTGCTCTTGAGATGTCTGAAAAATGTTCCTGTGAACCAGGCACTGATTTATCACTCTCTGGAGAAGATAAATTTCTGTCTGCTTCCTGCATCTCTCTGTTAAGATACAATGTGAATACAAATTTGTTTGGAAAGGTTGCATTAAAACAATAAAATGCCTTTCTCTCTTGTATTTTATGTAATGCAACTATTCCCATTTCACATTGGAAATGCAAGATATCAGTATTTGAACAGATATTTGGCTGGGTTAGCTGAAGATGTCTCATTGCTGGCTAACATTAACTTTGCCTTTAGGATTATCTGTCTAATTTTCATGAATAAAATGTGAGAAAATACTTGGTATTTGGGGGTTACAGCTGCTCTGAACACTTGATTTCTCTGCAGAATTCCTGCCCCCAGCCCACTCCCCAAATTTTGGCACTGCTCTGGAACCACCCTGCAGTGGAACTTCAGCTCTGGCTCTCTCCGAGGGCAGGGACAAAAATCTCCAAGTACCTCCAGGACTTCCCAGTCCTCACAAGGACAGGACACTGCTGATTTCTGTCCCCTGCAGGGGGGCTGTTTGCAGTGGGCAGGGGCTGGTGCAGAGAGCAGGTCCCAGGGAGGGCTGGTGGTGTGCCCAGGACCCCCAGCTCCCTCCCTGCAGCTCCACTTCCAGCCCCAGTCTAAACCTCACACCCATTACAGCTAATGGAAAAAGCTGCTCCCTGGGGCTCTGGGGCCAGCCAAAAATGATGAATGAAAATTGAAATTCAGCCAGAGGTCTGATCCTGCCCGAGTTCACAGCTGCACAAATCCCAACAGGATGAACCCTACTGAGCTGTAGCTTCAGCTGTGTCCCTTTGTGGGCTGGCACTGTGATGCTGGCAATGGGGCAGAGGGTCTGGGTGTCACCCCAGGTCTGTGTGGGCAGCAGACAGGCCCCTGCCTCCCCAGGGAGGAGAAAAACCAAAGCAAACCCCTTCCAAAAGAAGGGACAGAAGGGTCTCAGGTTCTGTGCCATGTATCGAGACCATCTAAAATCCTTTGGCAATTAGCTGTGTAATGGGTGAATTAGAAGTTCTTATGCCCACTAAAATAAGTAAAGATGCAGCTCCTGATAAATTCAGAGTGATAGGCAATGCTGATCTCTGAAACAGATCTGGCTGAGGAATGGAAAGAGCCCAGCATTCACAACCTCTGTGCAGTGAGCATCTCTCCATCACATCCTGCTGACCCCCAGTCCTCCACTGGGATGAGCTGGGCAACCTCAGCACAGATAAAACCACAACAGGATTTCTCCAAATCCCCCTTTTTTGTGGGGTGGGTTTTTTGGGGTTGTTTTTTGTTTTGTTTTGTTTCTTTTTACAGATCTTGGATGTCAAAGATTGGCAATACTGCCCAAGGGAATCTGGAGGAAACAGAAAAACACATCTAGCCTTTTGCCTGGGCTGGGAACTAGCAGCACTTTGTAGGCTGAACTCAAATACTCTCAACAGAGCTCATCTTACTCAGACAATTTTCAATAAATGTGTACATTTTTAACAGCCTACATATACATCAGGTTCCTTTTGCAGATAATGACAAGAAAAACAAGGAGTTCCCTTAGAGATGTGCCCACGTAATGGAGACAGTTCTCAGGAGCTGGGAAGGCAGGGAAAATGCAGAAGAGGAGGATATTTTTTTACATGGTAAAAACTGCAATTTGGCTCATGGTATGTCCTTGGACAAATCTCTCATTCTGACCACATTTAGGCAAAATTACCCTATAATAGCAGCAGATGAGACTTTTATTTGATCAACAGTGTGAGGAGAGGGAAGCATTTGGGCTTAGCAAATGCTTGCTTCTGCCTCCACATTCTCACTCTGCAGCATTTTGTCACTGAGGATAGTGCATGGCACAGCACGAACCCCCTCCATTCTCTCACCTTCTAGGTTGAAATACTGGGACTGAATTTACAATTAAGAAGAGACAACAGCAGCTAAGTGAGCAGCAAAACATTTGCATTGTTGTAAACTGCCAGGTTGCATGAACTGTGAAGTCCCCGGGCTATTTTGGGATAATTCAGCACCTTTCAACTGTCACATAAAATTTCATGGGGGATGATGCTTGGTATTGTTTATATGACATTAGCTTCACCTTTTCATCCTGCTGGGGACCATCAAATGCAAAACTGGATTAAATTTGGCAGATCACATTATATATGGGGAAGTGAGAAATATTGCTGTATCACAAATGATTTTCCCAAAGGCACCAGCCAACCTCTGGTATTTTGATGCTGAGGCGATAAATAATTTTCCACTAGTAATTTCCATATTCAGTAAGCTGAGAAGTTTTTCTCAGTATGCAAATGAGATTTATTTAAAGCACCATTTTCTGTTGCTTACAATTAGATTGATTTGGATGGCTGCAGGAGGATGTTTGTCTTGGGTGTTGCTGAGTGGGCAGGAGCACAGGGAAGTCCTTCATGCAGCACAGACTTGCCTTTGAACTAAACTTGCTGGGCTTGTCCTGGCTGGACAAGAAATGTGACAAATTAGGAGCACACGTGGGTGATCTGGAGTTTTATGGTTTGGGTGCTAGAATTATTTTACTTGATTGTAAATACTTGGGTAGACACAGAAATGAGCAGGCAGCACAAAATGAGTGAGCTCAAAACCAATCTTGATTAGATGGAGAAAACTTCCCAAGTACCAGTTCTGGAGAGACTGCATGTGGGTTGTTTCTGCAATATCCCAATTTCTTATCTATTTTGACACCACCATTGAAAAGCACCAACACAGTCAGGTCCACTAATCTTGTAGTCAAACAAAACAACAGGATAAAAGCAATGCCCAGAAAGTGAGTAATGAACTTGATCACAGACATAAAAAAGAAGATCTTGACCCAGATATACTAAAAATAGAACCAGCACCATTTTTAGCAGGACCAACATTTCCTTCAAGACACCAGTGATAATCAAATAGACAAAGTACAAAATGGTTGTTCCCCAACCCACTGGTTGTTCCCCTGATGCTAAATCCAGCTGAATTTCTGCATTGGTTTCTCCTAAGCTCCAGGAGAAAGCTCTGGCCAGCTCAGCACATCCCATCCCCCTGCACCATTCAGTGACAACATTCTGAGAAGTTTCTGATGGGCTGGATGGGAAATAGAGCACAAAGGAGGGGAGAGGCTGGGCTGGAAGGGCTGTGAACAGCACAAACAAAACGAGCTGAAGCATGTCCTGGGTGCTGTGCCCTGCTCTCCCACCAACATTTCCCACCCCCAGACCTAGCAGAGCACTCACACAGGGGCTCTTGGATGCACTGCACAAGCCTCAGTGAAGGAATTAGCAGAGAATAAAGTCTTTCCAAAGAGCTCCTCCTCATCTCACTCACAGGATAAATCTGGTTCAGGTAGCACAGCAGTGGGGATGTCCATGAGACCCCTTCCCCTGGCACCAGCCTGCCAAGCTCCCAGCCTGGCTGTGGGATGCAGAGTCCCCTTTGGTCCCCCTGCTGCTCCCCCTTGCTGGCTGGCTCAGCCAGGGTGACACAAGGTTGTTATTCTGAGTCATCCTGGAGCTGCTGCTGCACTGCAGGCCCTGCTGTGAGCATCACCAACGCGCCTGTTTCCAGCCTGCACACCACGTGGAAGCAGTTTAAAGGGAGCTCAGTCCCATGGAGAGAGCCAGCACTGGGTTGGTGTGTCTCACAGACTCTAAATTAATGAGTGGTGCACAGGCTTTACACACAGGGCTGAACTCAGCTCTCTGGATTTGCATTCGTCACTGTTGATGGCAAAGCCTGTCCCTCCCTTCCCAGCCTGAGCTGGCACTTTCAGTGGAGGTGCCTGCAGGCACTGGAGAGCAGCCCATGCATTAATCACACTTGCTGGACCTTTGCAGTGGTCCTACACTCTGCCATGTTGTTGCATGGTTTTAAATTTGCTTGCTAAGGCTTCACTCCCAAGCTAGACATGTTCTTCTTTATTTAGCTGGCATTGCCTGCTTCCTTCTGCCTCTCCCCAGCAGGCAGGAGAGCATCTCAGGGCCTGGCTGAGCATCTCTGCTGACACAAATGGCTGCATTGCTATAGTTTTGATGCTGCTGCTCTCACTTAAACGGGGAGAAAGTTTGATCTCCTAAAGTTAAGAAAACTCACTGAAAAAAAAGTTTGAAATCTCCTCATTGGGAGACTTGTTCTTCTTTTTATGGTAGCACATGAAGTGCTGCCTGTTAACAAGGTGCTCCTGGCAGTGGTGTTTAAATCAGGGACGTGTGAGTCTGAATGCACAGATGTAAAACCCACACTGCTTTGTACATGAGCTGCTGTGTGACCCAGCAAGTGCTGGAGGGAGCAGAAAGCTGCACTGAATCTGCATCATGGGCTGCTGGGGCACACCAGAGCACCAAGAACCAGCTTACCCAGATCAAAAGCCCTCCAAAATATGTCAGATGATGGTTAAGGTGTCCTTTAGCAAAGGGTGGTTCCTGGAGCCTGAAAGTTTAGGGCCCATCTTGAACACTCTCATAGGAAATGACATTTTTGAGGCAACTCCTTTGCAAACAGCAGACCACTTCTTCACATCCCAAGTCTGATTTAAAGTTTGCCATCTACTTGTTCTCAGAGGAAACCTGGGAGTGACAGAGCAGTCCATGAAATGAAGCCTGTCCTCCTCCCAGGGAGTTCAGCCTCCCTCAGAACTCCAGCAACAACTCAGCACGAAGGAAAAGAGAGCAGAGCCTGAGCCACTTGCAAGTTTCTCTTCCTTGAGGCTGTTATAAATATGATAAACCATTTTTTGTTGTTTTAAAGTGCTGCCTAGAGTTTAATAAACGTTCATATGTATTATTAATCTGAAATATTAAACCTAAATCTCATAATAAAATGACTCAAGCATTCCAAGCGATCTCAGATGCTTGCAAAATCCTTGCACGATACTAATTAAGCTACATTGGAACAATTGTTCAGTAAATTTTGCAGTCAGGTTTCATCTTCTCTTTAGAAGAGCAGACTACAAATTTATGCAACATGAAATGGAAGCTAATGAACTTGGAGGATATTCAGTATGGAGCATGCATCTAGGAAGTGGGAATAAACACATTAACAGTGCTTTGAGATAATAGACTATTTAAATTCATATTTGTAGAAGCTGTAGACTAATCTGCAGTGATGTACAGTTTAGATGTTGTCTCCTGGAGGGCACAATCCTGAATACTCAAGGATTCAGATTCTCCAGTGGGAGAAATCTCACACTGTGGTCTCAGGTTGTGACAGCCAGCACAGTCTGGAGACCACACCATGCAGGGGATCTCCAGTATGGGAGCATCACATGGATCTGCAGGTTGGGCTCGTGCTAAAGGAGGAATCCACAGTTTGATCTCCTTAGAGCTGAGGGGTGTCCCTGGTCTGGTTAACCAGGGAGGAACAGATGTTCCTGTCCAGGGAGAAACACTCCTCTGTGGTAAGGGCCAGTGTAAGGGCCACTCTGCTTAATGGTTGGCATGACAAATATTAAAAAGTAAATAATGGAACCTGTTAACAACACATCAGTCACTTCAGAGCTTTGTACAATGATTTTTTGCAGGTTGTGGAACCCGGAGCTCTCATCAACACTTGCAGCAGTCCTGGGCTGGATGAGGGAAATCCAGACCCACTCATTTCCACAGCTATAAGATGGGTTTTGTAAGGATAAGCCCTACATCCAGCAGGACTCAGGTTCTGGTATACAGCCAATTCATAAAGCCTTATAAAGCCTCCTCTTTTTCTCCATATGTGGCTGAACCAGTGCTGGCATGTGATGAAAACAGTGAATCCCCTCCCTGAGCCAGCCAACACAAATCATTTCATTCCTGCTCTGCCAATGGCTGAATTTTAGCATTGTCCCACCAGACCTGGAGCTGAAGGAAATTTGGACATCCATGATTATATCTGTGCAGCACCACATCCTGGCTTTTGATCTCCAGCACTGGCATAAATCAGGTCCTCAGGGACCAGAAGTCCCTTGGGGGACTGTGCCTGTGTCCCACATCAAACACTGCTGGGAAGCACAGACCCAGCCTTTAGTATTTACATCATGTTTCCAGCTGTCTGCAGCGCTACAATGCCAATGATTTATTCATTTATTTATTTCACCCTTTGCACAGAGCTTGCGATGCAGAGAGCAGGCGAGATGCAGTCGTGCTCCAGCCGTGTGCACTGGGGGGTTTTGGGAGCACCCCCGTGTGCCAGGAAGGGGCTCACAGCCTTCAAGGGCACCCAGGCAAGCACTGGCACCACTCCTCAGCTCCACAGGACACACCAAAAGCTGCCATAAAGGCAAAAACAAGGAAGGGGCTCCCTCCAAGAGCTCCTCAGGGCTGGGCAGAAACAGGAAGGGAGATTGAGACAAGAGAAAAGGGAAAGCACCACAATTATCTCTGGTGAAATTCAGGACTTCCCTGGGACTTTCTCATTGCACTGGTGGGAATTGTTAAGACATGGAGGATGTCTTGCAAATACTTTTGTCCTTTGGACTGCGCTGACTGCTCTTTGTTAATCTAGTTTTGCAAGAAGAGACTAGACTGATACCTGCATCATGTTTTACCCTTTTTACAACAAAAAGATGCTAAACTTTTTTTTTTTTTGACCAGAGTAAACCAAACCCTAATGGATACCATTTCTGCTCAGAAAATGTCCCTAAACAGCCTGGGCCAAGGATGTTTGGAGTATGACATGAACTTGTGTCCTCTCTCCAACTGGAGCCTGTGATCCTTCTGGGATCACAGGCTCCAGTCCAGCCTCAGGACCCCAGGATGCTGCAGACCCCCATGGAGCCTGGACAGAAGATGCTCTTGGCCCTGAGTGATGTGCTGCCCTGCAGGGAGCTGCTGGAGCTGAGAGCACATCCAGGAGCTGTCACAGGGACAGGTTTTCACCAGGGCTGGGGCTCCCTCTGGGTTCCTCTCTCCGTTCATAACAGCTGAGGGTATGAAACATCTGCTGGAGCCTCCTGGGACTCTCAGAGCTCTGGGGGGCACGAGGTGGGTGTGTGGCCAAGGCTCAGAGCCAGGCGTGCAGCACGAGCTGCTCTGCAGCACCTGAGCCACGGCAGAGCTGCACAACACACCAGAGCCTGATTCACTGACAGATATGCCTCATGCTCACATAACCTCTAATTTTTTGCAGATGATGGAAAGCTCCTCTCTATATCCAGAAGGATCAAGCAGTGTCAGGCAGCTTAGCAAAGCTCCCCAGCACGCCAGAGGAGACTTATGCAGCTCCAGCCTCACGCTCCCCCTCTGGAAGGATGCCAGGCAGAGTCTTGTGCTCCCAGTAATCCTCACACTGGCTGCTTACACAAACACAGAGCAAAACAACCCAGCGCTTCCCAAAGTTACAGTTTTCAATTAAATTCCTTGGGCAAGACCTGAGTCATCTCAGCCCTCTTTTGTCTTGTATAAATTTTAGCTCTGTTCTATGATTTTCATAACTGAGGGTTGCAGGGTTATTTTTTCTCCTCAGTTTCCAGCAGGTCCCCTGCTTTGCTCTGGCATCTTTGCTTGTGTTTAGCAAGTTTAGTGACTAAACTTTCTCTGTGCTTTCCCCAGAGATCCCCAGCCTGGCTGCTGCAGGCAATGGACCTTCCTGGGCAAAATGGGAGAGAGGGTGGGCTGTGGATTGGTCTGGATCAGGCACAGTGTCCAGCCTCAAAATGAAGCAAAGATTATTGACATGGCAGTAGCAGGTCAGAAAAAAGAATGGGCTATACTTCATTCTAACAATTTTTGTGATAATACTGAGGATGGAATTGTAAACCTTGGCCAAGTCAAGGGGGCCTTTGCCTGAGGCAGGAACTCTGTTAAACCACAGAGCCTTCATGCACTTAGGAATTCACCAAAGCAACTTCCAGAAACATCCCCAGGACATCGCTATGCCGATGATCAATTAGCATTGTTATTTTCATGGTGCAATAATCCTCCTCATTAATTTTCTTTTTTAAAATTCAGATGGGGAGATGAGGTGGATTAGATAAGGCACGTATTCAGGCAAGGAACAAATGTGTTTCTTGTACACAGAGCGTGTATCAGGAAGTACAAGTGACTGAGCAGATGTGCTAATGGACACAGACCCTGCGCTGGAACCAATTACTGCATCATTAATAAGAAAAAATCCAGTTACACATCCCAGTGATGTAAAAGGGAAGACAAGAATTTCATTAAAGGTAAGCTCAAACTGGAGCAGCAGAACTTTTACCTACTTTTCACCTATTTTTTCTGGGTGCCCAGCACAGCACTCTCTTGCCATACTGAGCCTCACAAATCCTCCCTGGCAACATCACCCTCTGAAGCTTTCAAGGGTTCATCTGGTGACTGGAGGGCTGGAAAAGTCTGGTGCTTTTCCTCCCCCTTTCTGAAAGTCTGCAAAATGGAAGCAATAAGCTCAGAAAAGGGTGTCTCCACCTCCAGGCTGCTTAGCACACCGTGCAGCAGGGGTCAATGTAAAGGCCAGAACAGGTCCTGTGATTTCTCCCAAATTTGGAGGATGCTGGGCAGCATCTTCCCATAACCTGTCCTGCACTGCACAGGACCTCAGTGCCAGCAACAGTGACCCCCTCTGCTAGAAGATGAAATGGTTTATAGCAAGCAAAACCAGTTGTCAAGAATAAACAGGCTTCAAATTTTGACTGAACACCACCGGTGCCGGACCGGGATCATTTCACTGCTGAAATCTCTGGGCAAAACCCTGACACTGACAACAGCCTGATGAATGAAGATCCTGGAGCTTGTCCTGACTCCCAGGAAAGCTATAAATCAATGACATAGGGAAACCCCAAGCCCTTGAGTGCTTGAGAAGTGAACAGTGAAATTTAAAATCAATGGGAAGCGTGGCAGGGCGGCAGAAGGGACGTGCAGCTGCTGCTCAGCTGGGGTGAGCTGCCAGCAGGCTGGATCCTATAAGCCAATTTTACTTAATAATCCCACTAATATGGAGTGACACTGGTTGTAATCCTTCGGTGATTACAGTGTGGACCAGTGCCTCAGCATCTCTGGGAGGATTTCAGGCACAGCACAGCATCCAGAAGGCTGCAGGCAGACTTTTCCTCTCAATGGGAAGGGAATATCAAGGCACAGAAAAGCAGGAGCTGCTGCATGCTCATCCATAGTTCTGGAGGGAAAAAAAAAGAGAGCAAAGCTGGAGCTTCCTCGCTGTGATATTTGCCAAGTGCCTCTGCACAGCAGAGCCCAAACCTGGAGAAGAAAAACGGGGCAAGCACAGCAGGGCACTGCAGCAGAAAATGTGGCACAGTGTGGGGAGAAGTACTTGAATGAAACCAGTGCAGGAAATCAGGGGCTAACCCTGCGTTTGAGGAATAGCAAAGAGAACAAAGACAGCATTTACAGCTGGGGGGATTTTGACCTCTGCTTGAATCACATGGAACCAAGAGAAGAGACACTGGGGAGCAAAAGAAAGTCTGTGAAAGGTGGCTGAGAACCCTTGGTCTATCCTGGGGGCATGGCTCATGGAATGCTTTGGGTTGGAAGATATCTTAAAGCTCATCCCAATCCACCCCCTGCTGTGGGCAGAGACACCTCTCACTGTCCCGGGCTGCTCCAAGCCCTGTCCAGCCTGGCCTTGGGCACTGCCAGGGATCCAGGGGCAGCCACAGCTGTCCAGGGCCTCATCACCATCTTTGTAAAAAATTTTTCCCAGGATCTAGGCTGGACCTACTCTCTTTTCATTTAAATCATCACCCTTGTCCTATCACAACAGGCTCTGTCTGTCCCCATCTTTCTTATAACTCTCCTTTAACTATTGAAAAGGCACAGAAAGGTCTCCCCAGAGCCTTCCTTTCTCCAGGATAAAAAACCCCAAAGACATCTTAGGTATCATTTCATGGTCTCTTGTCCACCCAATGGAGTTTCCCTCACCAATAAATGTCTGAGCTGTTGCTGAAAACAGCCTTAGGATAATGCTGTGTCTGGGTTTAGATAGATCCACGTCCTGATCTGGGAGGAGATGCCAGGAAAAACCCACCAGATCTGTGAATTACTACCAGGAGCTTCAATGACTGCTGATTTATTGGAAGTGCCACTTGTACAATATTTTCAATGTCTATCACCAGCCTGGGAAGTGAGGAACTGGAGCACAGTGAGGAGGTTTCACAGGCTAGTGAATCACCGTGGGGGGTGCTGTGAAATTATCAGTGTATATTGAGAACTGCTGGAACCACTCCAAGAGCTGAGGACAGATGCAAAATTGTAGGAAAGATTGATTCAACATCATCACCAGCAGCAGGGTATGAGCCATGTGGGCCAGGAGGCCTGAAGAACAGCTGGCCAAAGTGGACTTGCTGAATTATTGTAACAAAATTAGATAAAAACCACAGAGGAAATGACTGCAGACCTTTACATTAAGGCAAGAGGCTTTCCATGGTGGAACAGCTGGAGGACTTGGAGAGACCATGCTCTCCCTATAGTAATCACTAAATTGGTCAAATTCAGCCAGTGAAGATGTTTTATTATGAACAGATGGAAGTTTGAGGCTTAACTCTCTGCTTTGCATGAGCGTATTCAAAGCAGCTGGTAATCCCTCTGACACAGGGAGAGGAGGTCAGCACGACAGAATCATGGACTGGTGGGGGCTGGCTGCACCCAGGGGCTGCCCAGAACTCAGGGCAGCCACAGGAACCCAGCAGAGACAAAACTGAGGCAGCTGCTTGGCATCACCACCAATAAAATACCCACACTGCTCCCCCCTGATGAAGTGCCCCTCACAGCATCTCCTCTTCCCACTCCACTGGCCTTCCCCACAGGTGACACAAGCCCCAGCTGGCTGGCACTGGCAAGCCAAGGAGGTCCTCTGGAGGTGGAACACCAAGGAGGGGTGTCTTCAGGACTTTTATCTCTCTTGAGGTGTGAGAGGGAGGAAAATGCCTTCAAACTGCAAGTTCAGACAAGAGGCAAAGAGCAGCACAGAGCCATCTGTGCTGGTTGTGGGATCACAAAGCTGCACCCCTGGAAATGCCAAAATTACCAAGCTGATGGTTCTCCATGTCCTGTATCTTATCTCCAAAGCAGCAAATCAGCAGCCTTCTAGATAAAAGCTATAGCAAAATGTGAAAATCAGAGAAAAATCTTCTTGTGCCTCAGTTAGAGGGTATTGCACAGCTTGAATCACAAGGGTTTGCATTTACATCACAATCTGGTTGTAAGGAGCCTTTTAACTGATTTATTTTGAAAATTACCATGCTCTTGGCATAAGGTGCCTCTCAAGCAGAATGATTATTTTCCAGACATGGTTGTGTGGTGCCTCTGAAGGCACGGAGACTGCAGAGGGAGCAGTGTGCTCTGGAGTGGTACCTGATGGGCTGCTGAGAGGCTGCTCTGAGCTAAAACAAACTCAGAGATTCCTGTCAGCTGGCAAATGAACATTTCCCCTTATGAAAATCACTTTAAATTTCTACTCTCTCATTAAATGAACATGTGCTTGGCAATGCTGAAGCATTTCATCTCAAATGACCTCATTCTCCATGTTGTTCAAGTTGTGAGCTGTCCCTCGTCATTCGAGGCTGTCCCAATATAGATTCTCTCCCCCCATCATCCCAGTGTGCTGGGATGAATCATAAATCATATTTGTAATTGTGAACCCACATGCCAACCTACATCTGGAGAGATGACTCTTTTCAATAGCCTTAAATCTGCAGCTCCCTTTGTCAGGGTGAAGTTTTACAGGTTGTTTTCCCTCTCTCTGAACAAAGAGGCTTTGAAAAACCTGCAGTGCTCAGAAATGCCTTCGTGTTTCGCTCCTCCAGTGGAGGCAGTTTCCCTGAACTTTGCTTATCCTTGCATTATGTTAACAGGGAGACTGAGAGTGACTGAGCAATAACAGCTTTATGAGCTTCTTGCATCAGAATTGGAATTAACTCAGAAAATCATCTGAAAAGGAAACTTCTGCAGGGAGGAGAAAGGAAACTAAAATATTGCAACCACAGGTTGAATCTTTTTGCCCGTCTGACCAGAACCACACATGGTGAGGACTTCTGGAATTGTGTTTGGTCTGTGGTAGACCTGTGACTTCACAGTTCAAAGGCTTCAGCTGAAGGAAACCCTGTTTTCAGCCCGACTGAAGCATTTTCCTAGCTTCAACCACACCAGGAAAAAGGGCAGCTCAGACACCCCCTCCCACTCTCTACGTATTCAATAAAATCCCAAATGAGCTCAAACAACACTTGGTGGAGGCAGTGAACAGCACAGGTGTGAGGTACCAAAGTGCAATAACCACATTTTCACCGCTGTCTGCATTTCAGTTACCCAAACTGCAATCATCCAGAGCTAAAAGTCATCTTGGGGACGGTGTCTGTGAGCTGTAAAGGCTGTGCCATTCCCAGCAGGCTGAACAGAGAGTGAAACACACAGTAACTAACAGACCACTAATTTTAAACCTCCCTAAAACCACTGGTTAATGTCTGCAGAGGGGAAGCAGCAGCGCTGCTGTGACTCACAGAGAGCTGGTCCTGCTCTTGCTCAAGTGATTATAAAAGTGATGGTGCCTCTCACTGCTTATTTATTTCCCTTTTCCCTGATTGACTGAGAAGGGGAAATGATTTGCACTGAGAGATCTGTCTTCTGCTCTTCCATGGACTAACCTTAGATCAGTTTCAGCATCCTCTGCTAAACCAGTTTGTATAAATGTATATATAACAGCACAAACACTGCTGCAGAAACAAGCACAGCAAGCAGCAATGCAGAACCTGCCCTGGAAAAAGCAGAAAATTCTGGCAAACCTTTTCCTATGTGCTCCTGCATGGACAATAGGTTCCTGTTAGCCTGGAGGAGCTGCCACTTTTCAGATCTGTAGCAAACAAAGTATTATTTTTTTACTGAAACCACTTAGGAGCTCTCCACAGAAAGCCTTGGGTGAAGAGAAATAAACACTGGAAGCTGTTTCCTGCAAAGCAAAATTGCTTGTGGACCATAGGAGCAGCCCCTGGCCCAGCCCTCCAGGGTGTCACCCACATACAGACACCTGCCCCAGCCCAGCCAAGGATTTCTGGGGAAAATGTGCTCATGAGATCTCCAAAGTGCACCTAAAAACTGAGGAGGAGCTCCAAGGTGACTGCTGCACCTCTGGGCAACATCTGGATGACAAAAGGGAAAATAAGAGCATCCTTTAGCCTCCTCCACAGCCACAGCCCAGCAGCCCTGGCCCTGCATCCACAGGGAAGTGCAAACTTAGATTTAGCATGATTTTACTCCAAGGAAGCACTAAAATAAGTCAAATCTTGGTCTCCTGACCTGTTTCTCTGGCCACATCAGCTGCTTCAGGTGAGGGGCTACAGACATGCAGATATGCAAATTTCTTGGCAGGATTTTTAATTCAACCCCAAAGATGTTTTGTCCTAACGTAGTCTATTCTCCATACTTTTTTTTTCCCTTTTGAGCGTTCCCCTGGAACGCTTCTAAACAATGAATTTTGCACCTTCCCTCCCCAAAGATGATGTGCTTTTACACCTGAAAACATTTAAGTGGGATTTTTGACTCGGTGCCTTTGTTCGCATTGTTAAACCAATCAAGCTCCAGCACTTTGGAGAAAAAGAGAAGAGAAACAATGTTGTTTTGTCTGCTAACATGATTGATAGACAACTTTCAATTATTGTATCTTTACTGACTGGGAAACGCTTAAAAAGAGACAGGCTGCTGAAAGATGTGTTATTTCCCAGCTCGGTGCTGTTTTTTCCACAGAAAAAGTATACAAGGATGCTCTCTGGTGGTAGCTGTAGGGCAGGGCTCTGCTCTGGCCACCACACTTTATTTTGTGGCCTAAGTGATAGTCTGAAACTTGGTAATCAAAATAGTAAATATATTTTAAAATAAAATTTCATTAATTGGCCCAATTAATTCTCTGTGAGTATTCCCAGCGCATGGGCAGATTGGAGGGTTTGTTTTTACAATTTACAAAGAACAATGTGCTTTCCCTAGGGCTGTGCTGGGATGGGGATGCAATGTTCTCCTGGCAGAGCACCCATTTCCATTTGCCTCTGGTCCCACCTGCCCTTCTCCCTGGCCCTCATCTCCCCATGCCAGCAGCTCCAGCCACGCTGGGTTTTGCACTGAGCAGCTCCCAGCTGTGTGGATGCCTCACTTCCATCTCCCAAATTCAGCTGCTTCTCCAGCCATTTTCCTTCTACCCCAGAATTTCCACCCATGAAATGACTCCACACCCACAGCACCATGCTGCAAAGTCCTCCTCAGCCAGGGTTCCTGCTCTGGGCCAAGATTTGGATCTTGCTTTTGCCAAATGCTGTAATATCTAACTAAATATCAAACCCGAGCCAGTCAGTGTCACCCTTTGAAACACTAATAGTTTTTCTATTAAATCACACCTCAGTAAATTGGCCAGTGCAAAGACTTCTTTGGTTTGATTTACTATGGATTTTGAAGTGGTGGCCAGCTCAGGGGCTGGTACATGACTTCCCTAAATGCAAGCATTAAAGCAATTTTCATTTTACAAGGACTGCACTACAGCTTATGGCACATCAGTGTTATGAAAGTGAACTTCTCATGAATCCATTGCAGTGCCCAAAATGACACATAGACCTTGCACCCTTTTGCTGGCTGAGTGAGAGAATGGTTTTTATCCTTTGATTCCTCTCCCTAAGGCTCTGAAATGAACTAAATTCATGCCTGGAAATGAAGATCAGTGGTGGAAATTAAAGCAGTGCTTAGAGGAGCTGGCAGACTCCCTCAGCTGAGGTTTGCTCTGACAGCAGAGTGTAAAATCACAAGCATGACCCTCAGTTTAGTGACACTGATGATTTTCAGCCTGGGTACAAAGACACTTTCAGTGCTGGCCTCAGCAGTACCTTTCAGTCAATTTTCCTGGATATCCTCCACATCAGCCCATTTCCCTCACTGCCCACATGAGCCACCTCTTCTGCACATGATGGCCCCTGAGGGGACATTCCCCCAGAGCCACTTCTGAGCAGATCACCAAATCCTAACATCCATTAGAAAAACACTGATTTTTGCCAAACCCCTTCCCTCACTGCCCTGAACATCTGACTTCTTTATTCCAAGCCCTATAAAAGCAGAATTGCAGGACCTCCAGCCCAACACACCTGCCCTTACCATGCAGGCAAGCCTCCCCCGGGCAAGCATTAGAGACAGAAAGCATCTTAATCATCCACCCTGCTGCAAATACATTCGCAGAGCTTTAATTGATTAGCAGGCAGTCCTTGCCAGCAAATGAGCGGCTGGCTCCAGGGAGCTCTTGCTTGCTTGTTTTTAAACAGTGCAAAGTGGGAAAATGGCAGGAATAAGCAGTGAAAGCTCCAGGGACCCCTGAGAGGGAAGGGCTGGCAGGAGGAAGGCAGAGCTGCTCCACGTGCTGACCTTATTGCTGCAGGGACGTGGAGGTCAAGTGGTGGCAGAGCAAAGCACCACAGGGAACAGCGAGGAACTAAAGTGCTTCTAACCCCAAACTGCCAACTCAACATCAAGCCATGGGGGCAAATGTAACTGCTTGTGGATCTCCAGTAGCTAAGGTATTGCTAAAACTGCCTGAAACCCACAGATGTGCTCGTCTCTGGTGGCACAGCTGAACTGGCCGTGTCAGCCAGGAACAGCGCTCCAGAATCTGCCTGGATGCACGAGCAGGGGGAAGGGAGAGGGCAGGGCTCTCCCAGGGGCTTCCATGGCCCCCCACCAGCTGCTGGTCTCTTCTTCCAGCCATCCTTGACCCAGGAGAGTTTGCCTGATTTCAGAACCTCTTGTAAGCCTGAGGAAGGCACAGATCATACAGAAATGGCTTTGGCAGCATGGCCACAGCACTGGTGGCAGTACCCCACAGTGGAGAGAGTTGGTCCATTTATAGACCTCTCTGCAGGCTCCAAACCATCAGGATAGAGGAGGCTCAGGGAACAGCAGGAGTGATGGTTCACTGCTGAAACTGCTTTGCAGTGCAGAAAAATACACAAGATCCCAGAAAGAAGAGGGTCATTTTCCAACCAGCTCAGCTCGAGCACCTCTGGCCAAGGTTCAGCAGGGCCATTGACCATTCTCCCTGCACTGAGCTCCCCTGCTCTGCCTCTGCTTTGGCTGCACAGGGAGCTGCACGCTCCCAGCTGCAGGGGAGATGCTCACAGCCCCCGACACAGCCAGAAAATCCCTATAATTAAATTCATGCAATTAAAAGTTGGCACAAAATGCGAGGGTGTTGCTGGCGGCGTGGGCGGGCTGCTGGGAGCAGGCAGCTGGTGCATGTCCTCACCCTGCTCTGCCTGGGTGGGGTTTGCTGCAAGGTGGCTGTCACCTCACTGCCCCACAGGGCTCCCCCAAGGCTGAGCCATCCCCCAGTGGCTCGAGGAGGGGACAGCCTCTCTCTGCACCAGCCCCAGAGCTCCCATCCAGCCCAGCACAAAGCGCTGACAGGAGCCATTGAGCTCGAGCAAAGCATCAGTCCTGGCTTTAGCAGGGGAAGAAAAGCAGTTTAACAAGGTGGCTGCAGCTGGACAGCATCCAGCTGCTGGCACACACAGCTCGTGGGGATGCATTTCAAGCTGGTTTATCAGGGCTCCTCCCTCCTTTCCAGCTCACACAGCCTGCTCCTTCTCCAGGTGCCCAGAGTGGCTCTGGTTAGATCTTCACCTCCTTAAAACTTATGATTTTCAGGTCTCAGGCTCAGTCCCTGGTGATCCAGCTGTGAGGATGCCAGTGTACTCCATCACATCCACATCTCTCTGCTGTAGGAGTTGCACCTCAATCACTTTCAAAATACAAGGACAAAATACCCTGCTCCTGGAAACCCTTCCAGTACCAAACCAGCATTGGGCAAGGCTATTTCTAGAAAGCAGGTGTAATCTGAGATGGGCAGATAAAAAGCCTCTGGATGCAATCACTGTCTGTTTTTACAAGTCAGATGGTGCAAGAAGATCCTGCTTGCTGTATTTTCTTGCAAAGTTAAAATCCAGTTTATAACAGAAGAGGAGAAAAGTTGCCCATCTGGGTGCAAAATCTGTACCATCATGCTCAGAAGCTCATTTACTCCACGCAGCCCAAAAGGGAGAAGCAATATGCTGCAGCACTGGGAATCTGGGGCAGTATCCAATAGCAGGAAGACTCACATCGGATTCCAAAACGCTGTGAACCTCAGCCAAATCAAATTACTCCCATTGCTGAATATATCATTTTCCACCTTAAGTGGAGCAGCCTGCCTGCCCTCGGCGCGCTGCAGCCTCGCCCCAGCGCGGCGCTCAGTGCTGATAGAGTTGTCTTTCCCAGGGCTGTCACGGCCGCCCACCCGCTGCTTGATGACTTTACACACGTGTGACAGGTAGTAATGTCACTGACAGCCTCTCCCTGGCACCCAGTTTTTATTCATACCAACACCTTGTCTGTCTTTGCCGTTCCAGGGGAAGCGCTGTGCCTGCTGCTGGGATGGAGCTGGCTTCCCTGCTCTCAGGGCTGCTTATCTGTGCTGAGGAATTGGACTTAATTTTGCTGCTGCTTCCCCACACCAGTCCATACATCAGCTGTGAAGGCTAAGCCCCAGATCATGACAGGGCAGGATTGTAACAAGCTAGGAAATATATACAGTGCCAAATCCCTTGCAGAAGCACTGACAGCCTCCTGACAGGGGATGGATCAGACATTAAACTGATGCTGCACTCAGTCTGAGCCAAAAGGCCAAAGGAGAGCAATCCCAAAGGGGAGAAGAGCACCCCCAACCTTTACCTATCCACTCCCTCACTAAGCTGATGGCAACTCAGATTCTTCTTAAGTGTTACTGCTGTGGGGACTGGCTCTGGCTCTGAGGTGTTGTCACTTCAGCTCTCTGCAAAGCCACTGTCCCTGCTGCACTGGGGCACAGAGGGACCCCTGCTCACACAGCCCCCTCCCATCTCACAGTCAGAGCAATGCCAAGGAGATGGTGACAAATGCATTTCTGAGAAGGAAAACTAACTCCTGCAAAGCCTGGAAGCAGCAGGGAGCAGAACATTCCCTCCCCCACCAGGCAGGTTTTCCCTCTAATGCTTTTTCTCATACTCAATATTCAAACTATTGGGGATGCTGTCAAATGGGAGTCTACTGCTGTTTCAAAAGACTAATAATAGAAGTTATTAGACTCTAGAGAAGCTCAAATATCACTAAGAAGAGTTCAGTTGGAGAAATGGAGAAACAGTATTAAAAAAAAGGCAGCAGCCCAGCAGCCTGAGAACCTTCAGCACTTAACTAAGAATAATTAGCTGTAAAAATACAAAATACAAAATGAGTGCTTAGGCAGCAGCCCTAAGAGGTAGAAGAGGACCTAGGAATTATAACATGAAGAAAAAAAAAAACCTGTTTTGGAGTAGTTGGAAGCCAATATCCCAGTAGGAACAATTGCCAGAGGTGACAGCAGTAGGAACCTAAGAGGGAAGGAGCTGGAGAAATGGAGGGGGACAAGGAGACAGAGCACAGTTCTTGCCCCATAGGGATGTGCAAAGGGAATGATCATAATTCAGTTTAGAGAGAAGAAAAGCCTTGGGAAGAGATGATAAAAGCCTCCAAATCTATAAAAGGCTCCTTCAGAAAGTTGGTGTTCATTTTTCCTACTGCTGGGAAGGAGGTAGGGCTTGAACTGCAGCAGAGGAGATTTATTTTAAGATGTTTCGATGGGGGAAAAACAATCCTCACTGACTTTCAAAGGCTGATTGAACTCTATCCTTCCTGAGAAGGCAGCACAATGCACAGGGGAGAGCTGGAACCAGTAAACCTTTCCATTTTGGGTTGGCTCTGCCTTCCCCTGCTCTGGGCAAGCCAGCAAGAGTGAGCAGAGTTCACAGCAGCAGCAGCAGCAGCAAACCCAAACCCTGGGCCCCTGTTCAGTCAGATAATTAAGCAGTGTTTAGACATCTAAGCTGTCCTGCTGGCTACTGCCCCAGTACCTCGGGAAATGAAGTCATTGCTTTGCTTCCCACAAACTTCCCCCCTAACTGTGAGACCTGGGAGGTGGGAGATGGAGGTGGAACCCTCCCCAGCCCCAGGAGTCCAAGGAGGTGGTTGTTCAGGTGAAGCTCAGCTCCCTCTGCTTGCAGACAGAGCATGGAGATAATGAAATCCTACCAAGTACCATTTGTGCTTTAGAAGGCATGATGGTGTAAATTAGAGTTCAAATTAAGCAGTAAGATTGAAGTGGGCATATAATGGACCACTAATAAATGCCTTGAGAGTGTTGAGACGCAGGTCTGAAGGAAGAATGATTTTAATCACCAGGAGTATATTAATGATGGCCCATAGATTCCCTTATTGCTGTTCCAACAGGCTGGAATGCTGTGTTTTCCCATTAAAACACCCATTAGCCTTGAGCCCACTAAAACCCTATCAGTGAAGCCACATTCAGCTCATTTCTGCTCTACATATGACCTAATTAACACCATGGCAAGGATTTGAGCCCAGCTGGATCTGGAAGCCCAGGTAGAGCCAGGTGGTGTTTTTTGGGAGGCAGTTGGATCCCTTTGGGTACCCACCACATCAGTATGAGCACTGCCATCCCAGCTCAGAGCCAGAAGAGTCAGCACATCCCTGCACACACGGGGGGCACGTGGCATGCCCAGCGTGATTGATTACACGACAGCATCAGTTAAAATAATTGTATTTTTCATTTCCATGCAGATGAATTACTTCTCCAGAAAGCCATTTGTGCTTAATGTCATTTGTCTGCACTATGGTGCTAATCCAGCGCAAGGACATTTTTGTGCCAAGATTGATTGACTCCGTGTAAATAGGTGGAACCTTTAATTAAAACACAAGCGCCGTCGCGGCGTCTCGGTGCGCTGACAACACGCGGCACACACCACTTAAGGGGCTGATTCTATTTTAATCTACCCTGGCATAAATCAGGAGAAAGACCCAGTTCAGCAAAGCACTTAGCACATGTTTAAGTCCATCATATTCAGCAAAGTATTCAAGCATGAGGCGAACTGCAGCAAAGGCTATCACAGAAAAATGACGGTGCCTGCTGAAAGGACGCGGCTTGAGAGTGACAAAGCGATTTGTTTACCAGGTTTGTGCCCCCCGGGAACACACAGTAGGTTTATGGCTAGGGAGGAAAGCTGGCAGGGTTGGTAAAAGCCCGTTGGGTGGTGGTTAACCCACCAAAGAGAATTGCAGTAAGAGCCTGGAGGAGGCTGAGCAGAGAGGAGGAATCAGTGGATGGCTAAAGGCAGAGACAGTTTCCAAACAATGGGGTTTTCAAACAAACACACCTGATTTTTGATAAGTTAAAGGATCAGAAAACAGGTCAGAAAAAGAGGCCTCCTTGTCTTCCTGCAAGGTTTTCATCAGGTTGTGCTCAAAGTGCCAGTTTGGTGCTCCAAGCACCAGCCACCCCTTCCCACACCTTCAAAGGAGGGAATGATCCCCTCAGCCATGCAGCAGCTCACCCTGACAGGCTCCACCACAGATAACAGGGATTATTCAATCCAGCAGGGAATCACAGTGCCAGGTGTGGCAGGAAGAGGGTCTAATGTGAAATATCTGAGAAGAAACATGGAACAACTGCTGAGCTGACCTGAGCTGCTGGTGTCAACACAAGAAGTAAAATGGCTTATGACAACTGAAATTTAAAAAGCCACTGAATTCCTTTCCAAAAAGGAAAAAAAAAAAGGCATTGATATCAATATTATGGATATTATTGCTTTTGTTATTAGTGTTGTTGTTATTATTGTATTGGGTTTTTTTTGCTTGAGAATGATGAAGATTCTTTCTGTATTCTGGCCTGACCCAAGTTGCAGCAGTACAATGCACCAGAGCAGGTCACCAGCTATGTTAGAGCATTTTATCTCCATGTCATGTTATGCCAATTTCCCTTTGATTATTGTATTTTTAAAATCCATTAGCGGCGGCTGCAGCTCGATACCAATTAAATCCTCTGTCGCGCTTTCTGCAGTGAAGTGCTTCTCCTTTGCTTCATCAAGAAGCAATTTGACACTTTGAATAAAATAAGCATTAATTATAACAATCAATTGGAGCAAACCTGGAAAGATGATACCAGGCTGACAAAAGGAGATTATCCTGGCCTAACCAGCTGGAGTAGTCTCAGAGGAGAGACCGTCAGAGCGGGCTGTCTCTATGGCTGGTGTAGGAATTCTGACAGCGTTGTGGATAGCAGGAGGAGATGGCTCTGATCTACTTTAAAATCACCTTTTCTGGACAGTTTAAGGTACCATCTGTCACAAGGAGGTGGCCAAAGGGAAACTCTCCTCTGCAGGAGGAGGTGTGAAGGCTCCCTGCTGGCAGCAGGCAGAGAGGACGGGAAGCATCAAATCAATTACCTTTGAAACTCCAGCTCCTCTTAACGCTTTGTTAACTTTCTCAAAGCATTCAGGTAGCTGTTTTCAGGATCCCACCAGCTTTATTAGCTATGAATAAGTTGTTTAACAGCCAACTTTAGTCATTAATACCTTTAGCTATTTTTCTCAATGATTCCTCAGTTCCCCATAGCTGAGGTGAACTCCTCTCTGGATTCCCAGCTGGCAGCTTTAGGACCAGAGGAAGAAGAGACAGATAAACCCACAAAGTCCTTGCTGTCCCTCCTGAAAATCCTTTATCCTCTGCAGCTTTGCTGAGCTATAAACTGGCTGCAGTCCTGACCTTGACCGAGGGTGTAGTGAAATAACACCATCCTACATCCAGGCTCGCTGCCCGTGGGATCACCGTAGTCACCTCCTATGAACGAGCAGCAATTTGTTGGGGCTGACCTGAAAATTGCAGTGCAAGTGACAATGCTCAGCGAGAGCTGCAGGCCTCCTTTGGGGAGACAGATGCACAGCCTCAGCAAACCCAGCTCCCAGGAAGGGCCCTTTTCCTAACGAGAGCTGACAAGCACAGTTTACCCACTGGCAGGAAATTATAATAGACAGATTTTCCCCTTGAAAGCAGAAAGCCTCACGTGCAGATCAAATGCAGTGTCAAAGTCCATCCTGTGTCTTTTGGTGACTGTCCCTTGCCTGTGGTGGCTGGGCAGAGCACTGCAGGCAGGCACAACATTCCCAGCAGGCTGATGCCTCTGGATATGAGCAGAGACTGTGAACTGCAGGAGAGAAGGGAAGATAACATCCCTATCAACCCTGCTGATGTAAATCATACTTATTTAAAGTCATTTATTGACAGAGATGGAGACCCCAAGCAAAGCATCCCAGGAGGGGAAACTGCTCCCTTAGCAGGTGGGCAAAAATTCTCAGCTGCTGCAAAGGTGACCTTGCACAGCCACATACACAGAGGCCCTTGATGAAATTACTGCTCACACTCTTAATCAACTTTATCTTTTTTACACAAACAGGCCACCTGAACAGTCAAGTTTAGGGCTCTCCTGCTACAAAAGGACTGAGGTAGCAATAGGTATTAAGCTCAGCTTAAATGCAGATTGTAGCCCAAAGTTGTATTTTGTGAATATTTTTATAGAATCAAAGAATTATGGACTGGTTTGAGTTGGAAATCCCTCCTTTGTGACAACGTTTCTGACAACCAAACCTGAAATTTCTGAGAGTCTCTTAAAAATTAAATTGCTTACTTCTTAATTAAATAGTGATCTTATTATGAAGCTGAATTTTAAAAGGCTTTAACAGGAAGGTAAATTAGGACTGAAAGGAAGGAACAGCCTTGCTCCAGGTCAAATGAAACTTTTGATTTGATACAAAATTAATTTTTTTGTCCCCATTTTAGCTGAAGAAAATTCTGCTTTGATTTTATCAAGCTAATCCTCTTTTCCTCTACATTTGCTAAGGATCTCCAAACTTAAGGAGCCCATATTTGCTCAGCATTCCCTTGCTGAGGTCAGAAACATCAGGGACCCAGCAGGATGAGTGTCCATACCCTCCCAGTGTGCCCAGCTCCCACAGGGCAGAGCACTTTGTCTATTACAGCCCAGACACTGCACCAATGAACTTTTAAGGCTCTAAACCTGAGCCTTTCCACTCTAAATTTGATTTGTAACTCAGTGTGGAGCCAGCTGTGGCTGGGAAGGGTCAGGCCAGGAGGCAGTGCAAGGCTGCAGGTACCTCTCCAAAAACCCACTGCACTGAGCTTGGTGGGGTCCCCTGGGTGGGAGAAGGTCTGGATGGGGCTACGGTCCTCCCAGTCATCAGGCAGCCACCCTGGAGGCAGGGAGGGGAAAGAAATGGATAAACAACCAAAGGAAACACGGTGGTTGTAAAAGCAAGCTGCCTTTTCCCCGCTCAAATTTGGCAGTGGCCGATGTGCAGCACAGCTGCCAGGGGAGCAGTGCTGCTCCCGGCAGGAAGATGCTCTTGCTCTGCCTCTCTGTTCCCTCCCACACCCAGCTTTATTATTTCCCACTCCCAGCTCGGAGGCTTTCAGGTCCACACAAGAGGTGGCTGCACCTCGTTTGCCAGCAAATTGCGTGTGGAGCTCAGGTAAACTAACCCACTCTGGTGAGTCTGCAGCAAAGGGCATAAAACACGATTACGAACATCCAGCAGCGGCTGGAGCTGCCAGCTGGGAGGTGTCGGCAGGACAGGACAGGAATGCCCATCCCCGCAGGAGGGAAGAGCCGTGGGAAGGGAATGGAGCGCTGCGAGCGCCCGCTGCCCTGCGCCGCATCATTCCTGCTTAAACCGCGAGCTAAACCCTCCCGCGGCACAGCATTCCCAGCTGCCAGAGCAAAACCCTCCCGCGGCACAGCATTCCCAGCTGCCAGAGCAAAACCCTCCCGCGGCACAGCATTCCCAGCTGCCAGAGCTAAACCCTCCCGCGGCACAGCATTCCCAGCTGCCAGCGCCAGGATTCCCGGCTGCCGGAGCAGAGCGGTGCCAGCCCAAAGCGCTCCCGGCTCGGCTCCATCTCCCTGCCGAGCCCCGGTGCCACACGGGACCCCGGCGGGGACAGGCGGGGATGTGACCCCGGACAGCCCGAGGACACGGCAGGGCACGGACAGCATTCCTGTCGAGGCGGTGTCTGCACCTGCCCTGCCATCCCCGCCCGGCACAGCGAGGTCGGCAAATCCGCTGCCTGGAAAATGTGCTTCCCAAAACAGGGGGAGTAGTTACCATGGAAATAAAGAAAGGTTCCTCGGCCCGACTCCACCAAAATATTTATTTGCCTCCCAGGGTTTCACAGGCTACTTATTAACAACAACAGCAGCAGCAGCAAAACCAGGGAGACACTGGAGCAGGACTAGCAAGTCGGGTTTGGGAAGGACCACCAGGAATCGTTGTGTGTCCGCTGGAGGAGTCACGGCTGCACAGGATGAGCCCGTGAATCACCCAAGGATTTCAGCTTATATCTTGCAGATAAACATGAAGGCACAAAGATGTGCTTTGCTGTTCAAGGGCTGGAGCAGATCTGCTCACAGAAATCCCAGGTTACACCCCGAGCTGGATGCAGCTTACCCCGGTTCTTGAGTGTCTGGTGCAAGTGAAAGTTGTTGTTTATAAACAACCCATTTCTGAAATAAGAAGGGAGCAGGCAAAACAAAGGAGAATGCCCATAAATAGGAAGATGGTGGAGGTTGGTTGTCCAGGAAAGCCATAAGAGCATCCTGAATGCACTGAAGCCTCTCCAAGCTCTTAGCTCAGCATCAGCTCCAGCCCTGCTCAAACTGAGCACCCACCCCATCCTGCACTTTGCTTCACATGCTCCTGACACAGCTCAGAACAGCTGACATGTCAAATCACCTCTGAAACACCTTAGGCCTAGCAGAGGACAGGCAGCATCAGGAACACACAGCCAGTGACAAACAGCTTGTGACAGATGCTCAGATGCAGAGAGTCTGCATGGCACCTGTGTGGCATTGGTAATTCACATAGGAGCAGTGCAAGGGATGCAGATACTGCAAAGGCCAGGTGTTGCATAAAAATTAATTTCACCTTTAAAACTTGTTACTGCTGTAGTCTATTTTTTCCTAATTAAAATGACTTTGGTCAGAAACATAGACCCAGATCAAATTCAGATCACTCAATCCCCTGGTCCATGATACCCAGTTGGAAATGGATTGAATCTGAGCACTTTTACTCACATTGCTGGATCATTTTGGATATTGGACAAAGCCTTTCCCAAAGAAGTAAATATCAAAGGGAATAATCTGGTCCTTACTTCCTACCCCCTGCCTGCTACTCTCATGGAAGGCTGGGAGGAGCAGGATCATGGGGCAGCTTGGGCAGTGGGGATGACCAAATCCCAGCCACCTTCAGATGTCACCTCAGGAACTTCAGGGAATTTTAAGGGAATGCATCTTGTGTACATTGGTTACCTGGAGTTAGTAGAATAGGGTCTGAATAGAAGATAACTAATGCAGCCTTTCTTTGAAAATACCATATTGGAGAAAAAAAAATGTAATCAAGAGAGTGTTTTTCACCTTAGTGAGTCCTGTCCAGATGGGAAGAGCAGCTTTGTGCCCTGTACCAACAGTACTTGTGGGTGATTCTGTTCTGCACCCAGGTTACCCATGCTGCAGGAGTTTGGGAGGCAGCCTATCATTAGCACACATATCTGGGAGTGTCTTGTCTCATCAAAACTGTCTAGGACATATTTTATCACATCAGAGCTTCGATTTGAAGATGCTTACACAGAAATACACAGATGGGTATCGGCGCAAGATGGAAACACTTCAAAATATGTGTGGAGCTCACAGCAAACTTTGCCTTGCTGATCCTTCCCTCCTTGGAAGGGTTTGTAAAAGTCCTTGGGGGAATCTGGATTGTGCTGTGCTCATGGGAGGGAAAGGGGATGGAATTAAAGAATAAAAAGAATAAATAATTCTATAAGGAACAGGCCTTGCAAAGCTGTGCCCCAAAGCAGAGTGCAGCCTGGCACAGGTGGGGCTGCAGCCCATTCCAGAGCTGCTCCGTGTATTTCTGGGCTCTCGACAGAGCCAGCCTGCTCAGCTGCGTTTAAAACATGATTATCCCCAGAATCACAGCGTGTAAATCACCCACTGAGGGCTGGACCTGCCCCAGCAGCAAGGGACATTGCACTGAAACGAGAGGGGCGAGCAAGACGAGGAGGGAGAGGGATTCCCTCTGCTCTCCCCTGCCCTCTGTTATGAATAAAAAGTTATCTATTTTTTTTAGGTTGCAGAGTTAAAAACAAGTCAGACCAGTTGCTGTAAGTTAGTTTCACTGTTAAAGAGGAGTTCTTCAATTACCTGTTAATGGCTGGTGATTAACCCTTGTCCCCCTGATGCTGGCCGCTTGCCAGGGAGGGACACCGGCACCCTCCCGTGTACCAGGAGGATAGGAGTGGCATCAGAGCCAGTATGCAGCTGAGAAATGCATTGCGCCCCGAATTTTTACAGTTTTCCCAGGAAAACCCCTAAAATCACGAGCCAACAAGTGACTTAAGTGACGTCTAAGGATGGGAGCGTAGTCCAGTACCTGCCTGGATCCTTTTTGCTTCTCACCCTAACCTGAAAAGATGTTGATTAAAGAGACGCCCCGGGGTGTTAGACCAAAAAGGGGGAATCTCCTAATCTCTCCTGAGGACGGAATCCCCAGCTCTGCCTGCAGACCAGCGGACAAAGCTGCATCACCCTCCTCCTCCCTGCCACGCCTGGGAGCAGCGGCGGCGTGGGCGCGACCCGTCGATTTCTCCCCACCTGAGCTGATTCTTCTTAATAAAGGCATTAAAAAGGAGAAAGATGACCATTTATTTCACCCTCTGCACTAAAAGCAGCCCGGCTACATCTACCAAAGCCTGAGGGAAGCGAGTGTCTGAGCCGTAAACAGAGGTTTAAAGGAATCCTCCAGGGAATGGGTCCAACACCCGCGCTGCTCCCAGCGCACACGCGCTCCCATGGCCCCGAGAAAGTTTAATGTGCTGCAACTGTTTCAACACAGCCAAAGCCCCAGTAATGCTGTAACACACTGAAATCACTCAGTGGGAGCAGAAAATGCTGCGGGCACAGTACAAAATGCTGCCCTTGGCTTTCACCGGGCAGCCAGAGCAGCCTTGGCAGCTGGGCTTTGTAAGGGAGAAGCAAGGAAAGCTTCCAAAACTCCCTGAACCACCCCAGAGCACTTAAAAGGTACAGTGTGCCAAAACAGTCTGTTGATTTAGTACAGGGAGGCTGAAGGGGTAAGAAAATATGGAGAAACTCCACATAATGTCCTGGAGAGCGTTTAAAGAAAAGAGGTTAGAATCCTAGAATATCCTCAGTTGGAAGAGACCCATGAAGATTATCAAATCTGACTCCTGGCCCTGCACTGACCATCCCAAAGAATCACACCATGACCCCTGAGGATGTTGTCCAAATGTTCCTGGAGCTCTGGCAGCTTTGAGACTGTGACCACTGCCCTAGGGAGTCTGGGCAGTGCCCCACCACCCTTTTCCTGATATCCAGCCTAACACTGCCTCCCCCAACAGAGCAAAGAGCTGATGCTGAGTGTGTTTTTCGACCAAAGAACAAGGTTTGCATGAGGACAAAGAGGTACTCTTTGTCACAGTGTGTCCTCTGACACCAAGGTCTGAGCACCCTGCCTGGAGTTCCTTTACACCCACTCCTCATCCCTCTATGCTACAAGCAGAGGCATCCACATATCCACAGGGAAACAGCTTTGGGCTGGCAGGACACTGAGAGCTCTCTCTTCCCTTCTTCTCCTCCAGCTGTGGATTCTACTCAGGCAAACCACCCCATCCTGCTGATGCTTCCCATCTGGTTCCTGCCTGACCCACAAAAGTGCCCAGTTTGTATCTGCTTAGGTGATGGCTCTCCATCCTTCAGTGCCAGACACTGCCCAGACACAGAGTTAATTCACACCAGGTCGCTCTGCTGCACTCTCTGGACACAGATACACAGATGTGAACCAGTTTAAATCACACTTTTTTGCCTTATTCCAACTAGTGGAATTTCTTACACCAGCCTTGCTTCCAAGATCTCCATGTAACTCAGCTCCAGATAAAAGAGTTCTTGGACCAGGACTTCTTGAAGGGGCCAGGGGAACTCCAGTAACTCTGCGCCATCCCCACCATCCCTGCATGGCATCCTCAGCCAGGCTGGGTCAGCCATGCACAGGCCACATGCTGAATCACAGCAGGAGCTGCAGTGAGCTAAAAACCATGCCTGTGAGGATTTTTTGGTTCTCAGGTTAAACGGCTCACTTCCCCTTCCCAGGTCACTACAAAGCTCCTTGCACACACCCCCCCAGCACTGGGAAAGGAGGATGAGGGTGCATGCTGCCCATCACCACCCTGCAGACCTCAGAGACCTGCCAGAGCTTCCCCTGCCAGCACTGACTGTTGGGGTTTGGAGCAGGCTTTGTGCACCCCTCACTCACAGGGTGGTCACAGCCAGCACGGTGTCAGCCAGCAGCACCAGAGCCAGCCAGGCAGCCCGTCCTCTCAAAGCCCAGCAGCGTGCCAGGGACGTGTGTCAACACCTATTCTGCACTCTGCTTCCCTCTCAGCTGGCAGAGCTGCTACCTCAGTGGGGAGGTAGCCAAGAAAAACAAGCATTACCCCACGTTCCTGGGCTTGTTTGTCATTATCATGATGCTCTGCTCTAACTGGGAGGCCGCATTATGCATCAAGCTGCCTACTTCCAAATAATAAGCTACATGTGTAAATAGGCTCCGCTATTTCGAGTTGAACTGCTAACAAATGAGCAAACAAAAACTGCCCAGCCTGCCACACTCCTGTTTAACTGATGCAATGGGTGCCTTTGTGCATCCTGAAGGTGAGGCATCCATCACACTCATAGTGAGAGTGACTTCTGCATCTCTGTCACAACGCAAACACCCCGGGGCTGGCTGCAGCCAGCACAGGCATTCTGGAGGGTCAGGCTGGCACTGCCAGCTCCTCTGTGAGCCTCAGACCTAAAACTGATGTGATACTCTCCCTACATCATCATTATCCCAGTGGCTGTGGAGGCTTGATGTGGATTCAGCTGTGCTGAGTACGTCTCCTCACACCAGGAAGGAAATGTGGGGTGTTGGGAGGGTGTTTGATCCAAGCAGGTGTCCCATGGGACACCCTGGCTCTGGATTAGACCCTGGCAAGGCTCACATAATGAGCCCCTATGAGTTCCTGATCCCCCTCCTGCTGCACAGCTTTCCCACTCCATTGAACCCTCTGCAAATGATGTTTCCTTCACCACAGCTCTAACTCCTTTTGTATTCCCTAATTTCCTCCCATAGTCTGTATTATTATCTATTGCAAGAAGAGTTATTTAAGAACCTTTGGGCTATAATGGGCTTGGCATTACAGGAAAATAAAGCAGCTCTCCAGGAAACTCGTGCTGATTTCAGCCTTCCCATTTACGCTGTGATGCATCACACTGTGCTCTAATGTCTCACTAATCTGCAGCTCAATCTGCTGTTAAACAGGCTCATGATGCAGAAGCCGCTCACTGAGGTTGCTTGATATTCATCTGTTGATTGAATCATTTGCTTCTTGTGATTTGCAAATGCGCCAAAGAGCCAGAAGCCCTTTTTCTTCTAGAAAAGTTAATTGGATCAGCATCCTGCGCTGGCAGGTGGCACCGGCTCCTTCCCAGGCTTCCTCTGACTCCACCACGGCACAGAGGCCACCCAGCAGGATGGGGCGCTGGGACACCACCAGAGACAAATTCCCGAAGAATTAAACACCCCGGTTTTTTTGCAGAGGCCCCGAGCAGCCCGTGCAGGGATGCTCCTGCCCTGGAGTGATGCCCCGTCCCTTCAGCCTCACCACAACACAGGTGTCCAGCAGCGGGGCTGGTCACCAACAAACCTTGTTTCCAGACATTCCCTACAATGAATTTGCCTCTCCATACTTTCACCTCTCTCATTTTTGAGAGCTAAGCTTCACCAGCAGCCCCTTTGGACATATCCCACCTGGTTATTCACAGTTACGGCCACTCCTTCATAGCCTGCAAATGAAGGCCCTCCAGCACCACTTGGTTTCAGCTGTTTTTTATACTCCAGCATGCCACACACCATTCAATATCTTTCTCAATAATTAAGTGCTCAGTGCCATTGTCAAAGAAGCCCTGGATGACATTTCTATGGGGTTTCCAAAGGACTGAGGTCCCAAGCAGGGACATACCAGGCACCAGGCCTGCAGGGCTGGTGATTATCTGGCTGTAAATAACACCTCGGAATATATGGTTTATTGTGGTGATAACACACATTTTGTAGGTTACATAAATTGGAGCAATCCTGCTGACAGAGGAAAAATAGTGGTGTGTGTGATGGTTTCCTCTGGTTGCTAGGAAATAGAGTTAGTGCAGGGTCCTTACATGCCTCGGTGCACACTGGTGACAGATGATAGATTCAGCACATGTGTGGAGCCCAGCCTGTTAGCAAGCCCTGACTGAGGGGAAGGCAGCAACGCAGTGACAGCAAGATCCATTTAACCAAAATATATGCATTTTTCATTAAGAGAACTACATTTGTTTGCCCAAGGCGTTTAGGGAAACGTAAGCAAAGAGTAAAGTTAGATCTGAAGAGACAGGTGGCCCATGCAGGCAAACCCAGACCAGCTACACAGATGCACAAGATGGGATGTGGTGAGGATTTTAACACCTGTCCAAAGCCCTAATGTGAACGAGCTGTGATTTTTCAAAAATGAGCTTTTTTATATCACTGCAAAGCCCACAGAGCCCCAAGGTCCCCTCCCTGCCATGGGGGCTCAGCTCTAAGGTTCCTTCCCCTTCCCCTCCCCTTGGTATGTGGGGTTATGTTCTGTTGCATCAAGAAGCTGAGCTTGGTTTCTGCTTCTGCAAATGTTTGCTAAAGCAAATTGCAGTTTGTTCTATTGGTCTCATGCTCCAATTTACTTGAAATAGCACAGCACTTGGTCAAAGGGCATGGAAAGTGGCCAGGACCTTCTTCTTTGAATATTTGTACATATAAATAAATATATATACACACACACACATGCACATAGACACTGTTAGGTCAGCTAATCTCTCACCTCCCTCAAGGCAGGCACAGATTTACCACCCAATCCCCAGGTGCACCTCTAACCTGTTTTTTACTATGGCAAAGCTCAATTGTAAAGACCATGCTAAACCATGCAGCTTAAAGAAAGCAATTGCCATGATTAGAGCTGTGCCCTGTCCACAGGCAGGGGATTTCATCCACAGCCAAGGGAGCTGCTCTGGCTCCTGGTGTTGTTATTGCTGATTTTATAGTGTTGTCCCATCAGGACAGCTCTGTGACCAGCTGCTCTGCAGGCACAGTACTGGCCTTTGCTTTTTAGAGTGATTAAATTCTCCTAAGAGATGCTCCTAGAGTGATCCAGTCTGTCTTTACTGCTCTCACCAAAACAAATGGGACATCCTCTGCCAAATTCAGCAGAGCAATGTCAGAGGAAATAAAACAAGGTTAGCAGGGTTGCAGACTCCTTATAATTAACTATTTGGCACAGACCAATGGCCTTTTCTTTAGGAGAATCCTAAGGATTTGCCAGAGTGTAAGCATACAGGTGTTTCCTGAATTTTGGGTGCTCTTTGGTGCCCAAGTCCTTGGTTTTGGGTAGCCCCCAGAGCAGGCACTGCCCCGTGTGCAGGGTGCAGCAGCTGAAGGCTGTGTTTGGGCTGGGGTGGAGGCAGAGGATGGTTAAATTCTCTCTTCCCCACCTCCAGAGGGTTTCTCTAGCTCATCCCCAGCCAGCACTGGGCAGGATCTCCTGGGCTCAGTGCTGGACTGGTGCTGCCAGGGGGACTCAGCCCCACACCAGCCCGGCCAGGCACACACTGGGAGGTGGAAGCAGAGCCCATTTCCACAGCCTAATAAAAATGTAATTTAATCCCAGCCACACAAAACACTTCCCTAAGCCTTTAAAAGGCCTGCTAATCCTTGATTTACCCTCAAATCTTGAAATTCTCTTAAAGAATGAAGGAGGAGCTTTGTCTATCGAGTGCCTCTATGCCTAATGAGGTTATTAAGGCATATTAGCATGCACAGGAGGACATACCCTCCTGACTCTGGCACAGCAGAGCTGAGAGCTTTTGTCTCCCTTAATCCGAGTCCTCCTGCTCTGCTGCTGCCCCAGCCCTCAGTGCCATGAGTTTGTCCCTGCTCTTGGCAGAGATGGCCATCACTGCACTCCAGCAGCAGGGGAGAGTCCCTAATCCAGCTCCACATGGTGCTTTTGTTGCTGTGCCCTCAGATGTTTCTGAAGAGCACACCATGCCTTTTCCTACCTGCCAGGAAGACTAAAGAGGTCCCTGAACCTGCATGTATATGCTGGGGTTTATCATCTGATACAGAAATTTATTTAATTTTTGTTTCAAGCAGAAGTCATTCTGTTTGCACAGAAAGGACATGGGTTTTGTGCATGGACACTCATCAACCCAGCAGCCCTAAACCCTTCAGCAAAGCAAGGTCACCTCCTTTAACACAGAGGATGCAAGAGTCTGATTCCTGCCCAGCTTCAGGACAGGAGGACAGCACAGATCCACATTTCTGGCCTGCCTCCATTTCCCACCACAGCCATATGGGAAAGGGAACATGCTTAAATAGCTGGGGGCTCAAAGCAAGCTTTTGCTCTCAGCTGAAGTGAGAGATATCATTTCCCCAGGATGCACTTCTAAAGAACAGAACCTTTGCCAATGTTATGCTTCATAATGCAGTGATTTTCACAACAGCCCAACATGGCTCATCAGCATGTGATCTGGCATGGGATCAGCATTCCCTTAAACCACCCAAACGGGCTGCAAGAGGTGCAGGAGGGAACAGACACAGGATCTGCTTGGGCTTCCAAGCAATCCTTGCAGCAGCCTCAGTGCACCTGGCTCAGAGAGAAACTCACATGTGGCTCTGCTGGGTTAATGGTTGGACTCGATGATCTCTAAGGTTTTTACATCAACCTTAGTGATTCCATGGTCCCCTTCCTGCCTTGGGGCAGAGCTGAGCAGCCTCAGCTCAGCACCCCACCCACGGTGCTGTGGGCTGGAGGGTCACCCCCCAGCCAGCCTGGCACCACCCCAGAACAACAGGATTTGCTTCATTTTCAGCATGAAGCTTGACAGCCTGCACTCAGCTCTATTTACAGGGACCATGGGTAAACAGCTACCTAAAAATTCAGGTTAGTAGCCTTCAATAATCTCACCATTTAGAAGGAAAATGAGGATGCAACACAGACTTCCCCAGAGAGCTGGGTCCCCTCAGTGAAGCCCCTCTAACAGAAGCAGAACTGAGATCCCACCAACATCTTCTCCTGACAAAGCCTGTTTGGGATGTTCCTATGCCTCAAAACAGGGGTAATTTTCTCCTCTTTTTCAAAACTTCATGTCATTCCAGTGATGTGACTAACAGAGCAAGGTGCAGGCTGTGGCTGGGACATGAATGGATGGGGTGGGAAGGTTTGGGGCAGGGTGGGGGAGCAGGGAGCAGGCAGTGCCCCCAGAGCAGCAATTTCTGCAGCAATTCCTGCAGCCCCTTCACCCATACCCCGCCCTGCACCACTCCTGCTCCTGCACTGGGAGGGCATTTTGGGAGGCAGCAGAGGGAAAGCAGCTGCAGGGTGTCCTGGGATCAAATCCTTGCTCCTCACCATAGAGCAGGATTGTGTTTAAGGCAGGTGAGGTCCCCAGCTCAGCTGGATTTTGTAGCAGCAAGGGAGGGTGAGGTGGAACCAGCCCCTGAGGTATCAGCTCCTGGGAAAAGCATCCTCAGGAGCAAGGCTGAGGGGGGCTGGAGCAAAATCCCAACATTCTAACCCCCATCCTTGGCTTTCCAAGAGCTGGAACGTGCTATCCAGCACAGTTTGGCACAAAGCCCCATGAAGGCTTGAGCAACTGGGAGACAACACTCCCTGAGGGAATGAGGAGCTTTAACTTCTGTAGCACAGCAAGCATGCAAGCCCAGGATCTCGAGGGAATAAGTAAGATATGTCATTTCATCACTGCTCTTGGAACGAAGACAAAAAACCAAAGGAAAACAAAACAGAGCACCCCCTGGGATCCATAAAGAGGAAACTAAAAATATGATAAATAGGCTGGATCATTATTTTCTGAAGATGACATATTGCAGCTCATGTTATATATCTAGATTCCTATTGTCACGAAGGATAAAAATTTTGGCACGAAGTAAGCCAAAGAGAAAAATTTAATTTCTGCTATTCCACAAACTAAAAAAACTGGTAAAGAGTCATCTACTAAAAATATAACCCAGAAATTCCAGTCCTGTAGGACAAGAGAGGAAAAGGACACCACCGGCTTTCCTTGCCAACAGCAGGCAAAGGGTTAAGCAAAGATGTAATTCATCAAGTTAGCTTGGATGTTAGGAGGAGCTAAGAGAATTACAAGATCAGAAAATAATTGCAAAGTGTGTAAAGATAATCATAAATCCGAGGGAAATAATACAGGCTAACAAATGCTCAGGAGATTACACTAAAACACCTTCTGGTTTTATAATCAGGCAGGAGAATGGCTGGGTACCCACTGCAGCAGGTTATCTCCTGCAGAGGGGGACACTGTGGCCTGCACTGGGATTTACCCATGGAAAAAAACTCCCAGAGGAATCTGGAGATAAAGGCAAAGAGTGGAAAGCTGAGTAATATTAAAAATAAATTCGGAGAAGGCAGAAAGCTGGGATCCTTCATGCAGTTTTAAAGGCACGACAGCATAACAAGAGCAGTAGCCAACAGAGATGGGAACCCCCTCTTTTAGAGCTGCTTGGCACCAGGCGTGAAATCTTCAATTTTACATATTGGGGAGGAACCTATACATTAGCACATTGTGACAAGATTCCACTACCCTGCTGGCTTTCCCAGAAAATAGGGGTCACAGAGCCAGCCTGTGCTCAGAGCTGGGGAATTTTTCCTCATTTTCTTCCTGACTCTGCTAAGTCATCTTGTAGTGAAGTCTCTCTTGGTATAACTGCTGCTGTTTTAACTCTTGAAACCCTGAAATTAGACTGGGAAGATTATGAATTTGTGGGGTTTTTTAGTCCCTAAGGCTTAAAGCATTTTACTGCTCCTTCACATCAGCACTCAAGGGGAAGCAAGTGGACTGGGCAGAGCTGGCAGGATGCCCAGGGCAGCTGGCCAGTTCCTTCTCATCCTGCCCCAGATTTCACGTGGGCTCTTGAGAGCTCTGCTGAACATCCAGAAACAGGTAACCTCTCAAAACCTGAGATTTTAGCATCACTGAATGGTAAAATGAGGACTTTGGTTTAGATCAAGCAGAGGTTGGAGTGCACAGGTTTGTTCCTGCACATGGAGGTCTGTAGTGCATCATGAAAAAGCCTGTTCAGAGTGGTTTGGTGTTTTCCCTAGTTCAAACACCTCTGAGCACATGATGCCCAACCAGAGCCACTGGCCAGGTGTGACAGGAGCAGCTGGATTTGCAGCTCAATGGTGGCTACACCTCACACAGGGCTGCAGCTGCCCTGGGCTTTCAGACACCTCCCTGGGCAGCACCAATGCACCCTGAGGCACAACCTGCACACAGCCAGGCAAACAAACCATGAGAACATCCAGGTAACCAAACCAGAGCACAGCCAGGTAACCAAAGAGAGCACAGCCAGGCAACCAAACCAGAGCACAGCCTGGTAACCAAAGAGAGCACAGCCTGGTAACCAAACCATGAGAACAGCCAGGTAACCAAACCAGAGCACAGCCAGGCAACCAAACCATGAGAACAGCCAGGTAACCAAAGAGCACAGCCAGGTAACCAAACCAGAGCACAACTGGGCAACCAAACCAGAGCACAGCCTGGTAACCAAACCATGAGAACAGCCAGGCAAACAAACCAGAGCACAACTGGGCAACCAAACCAGAGCACAGCCAGGTAACCAAAGAGAGCACAGCCTGGTAACCAAACCAGAGCACAGCCAGGCAACCAAACCAGAGCACAGCCAGGCAACCAGACCATGAGAACAGGCTGGTAACCAAACAAGAGCACAGCCTGGTAACCAAACCAGAGCACAGCCTGGTAACCAAACCATGAGAACAGCCAGGCAACCAAACCAGAGCACAGCCTGGTAACCAAACCATGAGAACAGCCTGGTAACCAAACCAGAGCACAGCCTGGTAACCAAACCAGAGCACAGCCTGGTAACCAAACCAGAGCACAGCCAGGCAACCAAACCAGAGCACAGCCTGGTAACCAAACCAGAACACAGCCAGGTAACCAAAGAGCACAGCCAGATAAACAAATGATGAGAACAGCCAGGTAACCAAACCATGAGCACAGCCAGGCAACCAGACCAGAGCACAGCCTGGCAAACAAACCACCAGGACAGAGCAATCTCAGGTGAGCATTTCTGCCATCACCTCTCAGGTCTGTCCACATGTGTGTACAGACACTCAGCAGGCCCAGGGGAGTTTGGAGATGCCAACACCACGTGCTCAGCTGCTTACCCAGATGGGAAAGAATAAACCTGTAACCACCCTTTTCTCTCTGTTCTGGTGGTTTTGAAATTTTCCTTTGTCTGATCCATGCATTTCAGAAAGACACTTGGCTAAACACCCACAAAATCCATTTATTTGATTTCCCCAGACACAACCATATGGCTCCCATGGCATATACACAGAACACATTCCCCTCATGTTCCCACCACAGGACTCAAACCACATGTTTTGAGTGAAGAAAAAACATTTGAGGGTGGGATTTCTGATGGAGACCTTTGGATGCCAAAGCAGGACACCCTCACAGGTTTCCCTCATAGGAAATCCCATCCTTAAATGTCTTTTTCCTCACCCAAAACACGTGGTTTGAGTCCTGTGGTGGGAACATGAGGGAAATCACAGACCCACTGCAGGCTCAGTCCATCCTGGACATGCTGCACACCCTTGTGTGCATATTTAGGAAAACATTCCTGAGTTACAAAATACCTTGTACCTGCAACTCTGTCTTGGGTAGGAATGGAATACCTTCAAACAGGATAACTCTCAAAGTAAAAGTTTTCAGCACAGTTTGGTGGAAAAGAACAAAGGGGAAGAAAAAGAGATAACCAGCTTCTTAAAGTTGCTCCTGTTTCCAGCCTTCTCCTCCTGCATGTTTGAATCAGCCCCTATTCACCCTGGAATCCTGGATTTTAGGAAGACACATGTACTACACCAGGCTTCTAGCAGGCTCCAGTCAAATTTAATCTGTTAAGTCCTAAAAAAACAAACAAAAAAAAAAACCACAAAAAAATCTAGCCCAAAACCAACCCAAGCAGGACTCTTGGCATTGAATCTGATACCTGGATACATCCCTTGGAACACCAAGGGAATAAAAAGGCAGAGCAAGATGTGTATCCTTTCACTTCATAGCAAAAACACAGCCACTATTCACACTGCAGAGTCTTTCAGATGATAAATACTAATCCATCCTTCATTGGAAAAACATGGACCTGCAATTTCCACAGGGGTCCCTTTCTAACGCTATGGCCCCATCCTGTCTTGGAATTTTTTTTCCCTAATTGTGCCCATAAAATAAGGATTTGCTCCCTACATAATTAATTGATAGGTATCTATTTCTGGCTGATGATCTCACCTTGTTTATGTAGGAAAATTTCCAGAGGGTTCCAAACACACACACACACCACACAAAGGTACCCACCTCCCTCAAATTATTCCCAGACTTCTCCGGTCTGCACGTATTTATTTGCAATAATGATTGTGGCTTTATGTGAGCAGATGGGCAGTCCCTAAGAGGATGATTTGTTTCCCCTCTTTCCTTACTTCATGACGTATTTTATGATTTCAGCAGGTCAGTGGCTGCCATGTGTTTCTCCCTAATCTGCGAGCGCTTTTCGTTTGCCTCATTCTTGGCAGCCGTCGTATTTACCAAAGAGATCAGACACGGACAGATGATGGCAGAGATCCAGGCTCCTTGAGAGTTCAGCACTTGGATGTTGGCAGCAAATAAAGATATATGGGTTGCTGTTGTTGGTTCAAACTTACAGGGGCTTTTTCCCTCATTATATTTCAGTTTATATGTGCACATATATATATATAGAGATAGATGTGTGTGTGTGTGTTTGCACACATGTGTTTTTAAATTCTCTTTGCAATACCCTGGACCAGATAGAATACAGATGAGCTGTTACACAAAGAACAATAGATGTCAACTAGATTACTACCCACTCCTTTTTTTCTTTTCTCCTCTTCCTTTTTTCTCCCCCCCCCCCCTTTTTTTTTTTATAGGCCTGGGTTGTTATAAATCCTCCATGCCCATTAACCTCTGAACCCCACTGATGATATCTCTTCTGAGCTAAATTGCCTGTATTTCCAGACATTTGTTTGTTCACTTAGAGGTCTATTGGCACAGGGAGGGGGAGGACAACCCATCCCTGAATAGGTCTCATGGATTATAAATGAAAATTCTTTCCCTCCTTGTAAGATGATGCCTTGAGACCTGTAGCAAATGGACAGCTTGAGTTTACAAGCCCACAGGCGGAAGTCAACAGCAGAAAGTTAATCACAACAATAACAAAAACATCCCAGCAGCATGGTGGGAGCAGTGGATCCATCCCTGTAGGTGTGTCGTACCCAGAAACACCTCTGACCTGCTGCAGCAGAAGCAGTGAGGGGCTGAGAGGGGCTGGGACACTGCCCTGCAGTGCCAAGGAAGGCAAGAGAGTCCCTGGAAAGGAGCAGAATGGGGACACTGCTGTCCCAGGGGCACTGACACAGGCGGGGCAGCTGCAGGTGCAGTGAGTCCTTCCAGGGCTTTTGCTCCCATTATTGCCCAGAAAGGAGAAACCTCTTCATCCTACAGGCTCTGTCCTTGGATGGCTTTGCACAGAGTTCAGCCACCAAAGTGAAACCTTGTGGATGTCAGTAGCCCCCAAATAACCTCCAGCAGGACCTACCATGCAGTTTCTCAGTAAACATGGCCTTAGCACTTCCAGGGGGCCTAGCAGCTCATTGGAAACATGCTGAACAGCATTTCCAGTATCCTGACTTTAAAATAAAACCTTGGAAGCAGCAAGTGTGCTGGCATTCCCAACGCAGATCTCCTGCCTTCGTTACTGTTATATATATTTAAACTTTTAGTTCCAAAATAATGTTTTACTTCCATACATCATTACGTTCGTTTAAGAATGGCTTCCATCTGATCTGTCCTGGAGCCAGTTCTTGAGTCTTTCCTGCTCACCAGGGCTGTCAGTTTCTGAATGTTGTGGATACTGGAACAAGAGTGTTTTCCCAGATCCTCTGGCAAGTTACACCCCCTCCCACCCTTTGCATGGAGGGCATCCTCCACCAGCCACTGGTGAGTTATGGAGTCTGTCCCCAGCTTTCTGATCCTATCTCCTGGTTCACTCTCTTCCCTGGGAACAGGTCTGGACAAGCCTTCCAGATGAGATACTCATGGATAATTTGGGGGCTTTTCTGCCTGGGGCGTGTCACACCCTGCTGTGACCCACAGCAGAGGTTTCCATCCAGGTAATTTCCATCCCTGGTTTCAGTTCCTACCCATCCTCTGGAGCAGTCAGTGGGCCAGAGCTGCAATGAAAAGCGTGGGTTATGTGCCCCCATAAATGCATGTACAACCTGCTGTCCTGTGCAGCTGCAGCAGCAGGGGCAAAATCCTCCCAGAAAGGAATTCAACAGTCTGGGCTGGGGTTTTACATAGCAGAGGACAGGAAGCTCCAAAAATCCATGCTTTTCCAGATCATTCATGATTTTTCTGCTTTTTCAGTAACAACTCCTGATTTCCATGGCAACCCTCACATGCTTTGGTAGGTGGTACTTTTTGATTATGTGGAGCACTGCTCCCACTTGCTGGGATGACCAAGCTCCCCAAAGAGTCAACAGAAAGTTCCCAGCACAAACTCTTCACCCTCTCCATCCTCCTGTGCTGGACATTTCCCTGTGCCTTGGATGGGATCACCAGGATTTACCCTCCTGTCTGCTCCCCATCCAAGAGCTCATTTCAAACTTGGCCATGGCTTCTATTTTAATCCCACACAGACATTTTTGGAAACACTTACTAAACCATTAACACATTTATAGGAAAGGAAAGATGGTGATTAACATTTCCCCTCCTCCCCACATCCCATCCTTTCTTTTTTTTGTCAATTTTTTGGCTCGGGGGCTGCAGCAGAACGTGGTTACAGCCATGCATACAACTCCAGTGGGTGTGAATTCCTTCACGGCATAAACTTGAGTTACCTCTCCCTTGCTTTGCTTTTCCTCTATTTCTGTTCACACTGTTCCACCAACAGTCCTGTGCTTGCAATAAGATGAACATCATGAGCTTCACCCCAAGCTCAGAGACCAATGTGGGAACTTCACCTGGGTTCAGAGTGGGTTTTTTGACAGCCTGTGTTAATGGTTCATTAAGACAGTTGATTTGCCTGGTCTGGAGCAGATGTGTCTCCTTTCTACACCTTTTGAGATGTTTTCATAAGCAAGAATGATTTCCAATATAAAGCAGCAGCAATTAGTGCATTTATTTATTTTACCGTAATTCACACCCTGGCACTGGCAGTCTCTGATGGCTGAGGTGCAGAATAAATAAACAAAATCTACTTAAGCCATCTTAAATTTCTGCCATATGATGGGTCAGAGGAAAACCAAGGCTGCTGGGGGATCTCTGGCCACATCAGATCATGTGTACAAAGATGTAACAGGGCTGCAAATCAGCACAGAGGGGAGAGAGGGTTGGAGAGTGATGCCAAGGAAGTTCAGCAGCTTGGAGCTGGGCAGGAGACCCAGCCACAGAGAGCCTTTTCCTTGGTGAAAAGTCCTCCTGACTTATTTTCCAGCTGCATGTTTTTGTTCCCTGCACTGAAATCTCATTTGACACTTCCTAGCTCTCATCAAGGAGCTGCATTCACAGTGGAGATGGCACCCATGACCAAGGGGTCACAGGCATCAACAGCTGCTGGACCAGAAGGCTGCAAAGGAGGGCATGACCTGAGGATCTGCCCAGAACAAGAGCACCACTGTTTCTTTAGGTAAAGATGACTCTGAATATATCTCACATCTGGCCAAGGACACCAAATTTATCACCTGTGAACTTGGAATAATGAAGTTATGTTGCTTCCAGGCAGGGTTTGACCTTCTTTGATTTTGTGGGATGTGGAAGTTTCCCTGGAGAGTTTCAGGCAGGCCATGGGGACTGGATTCCAACAGCAGTGTTGTGTCACTGCCCTTCATAGTTTAAGGTTCCCCCAAGTCCTGCTGGACCTGGAGCTGGGACAGGCTCAGACCTCTGCTTGCATTGCAAAAGCCTGGCTTTTCTTGGACTTCTGCCTGCAAAGGAAACATCTGATAAAACAATATCTACCCACAGCTCTTGATATCAGCACTCACCTGAGATGTCACTACACTGCTGTTCTCAGGAGAGACACAGCATATTCAGGAGTATCACAGATGTTCATGCAAGACAAAAACCATAATTCTGACATGAAAGATTCAAATTGTCTCTTACAGTTCTGAGACATCTTTGCATCCAATTTCCCCCCCTGAGTTCGATGGATATTAACAGGAGAGTGGGAAGAGATGTTTCCATATAAAGCCTCTTCTCCCTATAAAGCTTCTTCTACTTCCTCTGCTTTCTTCAGGGAAGAATGTAATCATTGCTGAGACAGCAGAGCCATCAGAATGGAGCAGGGAGCAAGTTCCCACCTTCCTTATGGGTCTGCACAAGGCAGCAGAGCAAACCAATATATAGATTAAAAACTCAAGGCCTTTCCCTTGACTTACAGCGGCTACAAGAATAAATAAAAGCCAGCTCATTTTGTAAAGAGCAGCTTTCAATATCCATCATTTGCTCCTGGCCCTGGAGGGCCTGGACTCCCACCTGCATCTTTTGGAAAGCTGTTCCCCTGTTGTTACACTGGTTACTGTGTGGCTTCCCACCTTCCCCAAGATCTGTTCCTTGGCCCTGGCTGAAATTTCACTTGTGCCAACGATCCCCAGAGCTGCACAGGCAAGGATGGACCATTCCAGAAGCTGAACTCTGAAGAAGAGGTAAAAAGCTAAGGGACACGCAAGAAATTGTAGCTTCTTCAGGCTTGAGGGGTTGAGAGATGGGTCAGGCAGTGGCAGCTGGAGATCAGCTCTGTTTAGATGAGGGTCAGCAAAGCAGCCAGCCAGTGCTGCTGCAGACACAGGCAGCAGAGCCGGGTCATGACACATTTCCCAGGCAGAAAGGAGCCAGGTTTGCACCGGTGCTCACACAGAGACCTGGGGAGATGGGTCTGTGTGGCCCCCACGCACGTGCAAGGCCCTGGATCATGGGAAGAAATCTCATGAGCTGCAGAACAGAGGTTGGGTTTGGGAGGTGGAAGCCCCGGGTGTGTCACAGCAGCTCCAGGTGGGCAGCACATGAGCGAGGGAGACGCGCCTGCGAGCGGAGCGATGACAGCTCCACAGCCACGAGCAACCTTCTCCAAAATCCCTTAGGCATCTGCTCTAGATTAGCACTGCTTTACTCAAAATGAGCATTTGGGAGATATTTAAGCAGGTAAGTGGCCGCAACCATACGGAGGAGGCACTGGAAAGCAGATTGGAGACACTTGACAAGCTGGATAAAGTCAGTGCAAGATAAACACCAGAGCACCTTGTGGGCTCTGTCAGGGGACACAAAGAGCAGCAGTGGCCCAGGTCACCAGCACAGGACACTGCAATAAAATGCTGAGTAGTGAGAATTGCAAGAGTTTTGAAGAAGTGCAATAAAAAGGCTGAAAGTTGTTGGTCTGTTTCAGCTAGAAACTGTGAACCCCAGGCTTTATCACTTGGAAAGAAGAGTCCTTTGTTTTTATGGCAGGATAACGGTGCACACGACTTGTTCTCTGCAGTTAAGGGACATCTGCCAGCCCAGCCTGGCTGGGAAGGGGTCATGAGCCAATGTACTCAGCCCTTGCTTCCCTCAGTGTTCTGCAATATCTGAGTTTATTTTTAAAGCCCAAATTAACAACTACAGCATTCAATCTCAGATAATACCCAAATACAACCAATAACTGTGCAGATAAGTGAACCAGACTCAGGTAGGGGAGAGGACAGCTTCAAAGGCTGAGTGGTAGACACATGCAAACACCTAATAAATATGACAAAAAACCCACTAGACCAAGAGAAGCAGACTTGACCTTGAGGCTGAGGAAGCAGGAGGAAGCCTCACGTGGCTGAGGAAAAGGGGATGTCGAAGCAGGAGAGGAGTTTCCTGAGGGCCAGCACTGAGCAGTGACAGAGGCAGGGCAGCAGCAGAGCTCATCCCCAAAGCCAGAGCAGGTTTGTTCCTCTGGAGAGTCCATCCAGAAGCCATTTCTTCTATCAGACAGTGGTGTGCACACAGGTAAAGCCTTGATATTTTGTCCAAGACTGCACTTCAGCCTGGTGAACTCAGCACAAAGGGATGGGTCTAGGCCCACAGAAAGTCACAGAATGGTTTGGGTTGGAAGGGCCCTTGAGGATCACCGTGTTTCAATGCCTCAGTCATGGGTGGGGACAACTTTCACTGGACCAGGCTGCTCAGAGTCCCTTCAGTTTCCATCACCAACTCTCCCCCAGCAGGCACATCCCCTAAATGCACCCTGTAAAACCCAACTCTGCAAGCACACCTGGAGCCAGTGACTGCACTGACAGTGAGCAGCTCCTGCACAGTCCCTACTGCCAGTTTTCTGATTTCCCCAGCCTGAACCACAGCACATGGATGACAATCCCAGCCTGCTCTTTCCAGAGGCCGGAGCACAGGGATTTCACATACGTGTCCTAGTTCAGGCTTTCCTCTCATTTCTTTAAGAGACTATAGTGCCTCCAATGCTTGGATTCCAGGGTTTTAATGGGTTTAGGTCTGTTTCCCCCTTTCCTGCTCTGCATCTAGTACTTCAGCCCATAAATCTCTGCAAGCACACGGCACAAAAACAGATAAGGAAAGCTGTAGAGCCATAAAACATGCTGGAAAGAACCAACATAAAATCCACCCAATACCAGGTTTATAACCAAGGGAAGAAGAGGCAAAGAAGCCAGATTAAGCATTGCTGTCAGTTGAAGTAAGCTGCAGAAAAGGTGCCATATGATAGCTTAATTAAGCCACAATAGATCTTAATCAATGATAATCACTCTGCTGATGGAAAAGCTTCTGAAGAGCAGCAGAAAACAGGACAAGCCAAGTTTGGGATATTTTCTGCAAACATGGTGCTGTACTAATAGCAGAGGTTCCCCCCTCCTCAACTCCCACACCCCTGTACCCCTCTCCTCTAGCAGGGATGAGTATTTGGAAGGGGCCTGATGGATCCATCTCTTTTAAGGGGTCTGCAAGTGCCCACCCCATTAACCATCCCTGGTGCAGCGTGCACGCAGAGCCTCGCAGCGCAGCGCCCTCGGCATCTGTGCAGTGATGACACAATTAACATGAATAACTATTCCACTCCATAGATTTAGCCCTTTTCCTCTGGGTAATTATGATCTTCCTTCCCCTCCCCAACGCTCATTTCAAATCCTCCAGGGTAATATGCAGTCAGCTGATTTTACATTTATCTCGGTTCTATTTGTTTGACACATTTCAAGCGAGCTCCACAAAGCCAAAGCCTCCTGCTCGTTAATAACATTCACATCACCTCCTTCTTAGCTTCTTTAACATGCTGCTTTTATTTGGTCTAATTGCAACTCTCAGCGTGATTAATCACAACATTTTTGTGGGGAGCTGGGGAATTTGATATCCCTGTCCTCATATGGATCTGATCACAGCCATGCTGAGAGTCCAGGCACACTTCCTGCAGTTTTAATGTGAAACCTTCGTGTCAAACAACCCTCCTTGGCCACTGCACACTAATTACCAGTGCTGCCACATTCACCCAGGTCCCAAACGTGGATAAAAGACTGAAGGTGGGCAATGGGATCCCATCCTGGGAAATAAAGTTTTCTTCTTACAAAAGTCTCCTTGCAGGGAGGCTCCCTTCTCAATTAAACCTCCAAACCTTCAACATTTAGCACATAAAATTGTAGAATCATTTAGGTTGGAAAAGACCTCTAAGACTATCAAGTCAAAAAGTAAAAAGTTAGCAGTGAAGTTGGAAGTTTAAAGAGCTAAAATTACACCCAGGAAGACCCTCAGTTCAAGGGGCTGAGTCCGGAGAAAGACAGCAGAGATGGTAAAAGGCACGATGGAGAACAAGCTCAGAATTCATCCGAGTTAATTTTTCTTACACACAGAGCCAGAACCACCACAACTCCTCAAACCCAAGTTTGAATCTTGCAACAGTTACAGCTTTGAATTTTATTTTTTTTTTCAATTTGCAGTGCTGCTGATTAAAAGCTTTCAAATCAGCAATCTTGGAATATTGTCTGTTTCTTATAGGATTCAGTGGCAAAGCTCCCACGGATTTTAAAGAAACATGAAGAGCACCAGTGTACATTTCTGAAGCATCACCTGGAGGTCACACATGAATATTTGATGGTGACACAGCCTTGCCTCCCACTGGCAGGAACAGCAGGACTGTGGTTTGCTTCTGCACTGGAGGCTCAATCTCTCCCAGTTAACCAGGGATGTAGTGTCTCACCCACTTTCCACCTTACAAATCCCTTTTCCTGCCCCAAAATCAGCTGGGGAAAGGCCCAGGCTGTTTCCCAGGAGTGAACTTTCCTTCCCCTTTTCCTCCCACCAAGGCAGACTGTCAGACCAGATGAAAATCACACGGACACCAACAGCCTCTCCTACCCACTGCTCTCCCAGGCTGCATATTCTCCACATCATTTGCTTTGTAAAGCCCTTTAATTAATCGGGAAAGGCCCAGTGATTATCACCTACTCAGAAAACACTATTTGAAAGCAGGGAATTAACTTCAGGCTCCAACTCTAACCCAGAATTTCATCTTTTTCCCGATGATCTCCTACAAGTGCTATTCCCCTTTCAGTGCTAGACCAGATGTTATCACTTGGACGCTGAAAGGCTGGGAAAGCCAAGAGCTAAACACGGGATTGGGGATGGTGAGTGAAGGGGGAAAGGACCTTCTGACAGAGGCAGAAGATAAAGCAGGTCGTGTATCCCATATCACACACATGGAGGTGTTCTGGGGCTACACGGACACGGATTTCAGGGCTGTGAACTTCCCATGGATGGAGCTGCCTGGTCACCCATGTACCATAAAACATTCCTGCTCCAGCCAGCAGCCACTGACAGGGTGAAAGCTGCACGACCACACCAGGAGAAGGTGATAAGTGTGTGATAACAGGATGTGATGCTCCTAAAATCCTCCACCTAAAACCTCTGGTTGTTTACTGAGCATTTTTCACACATGCACATCTGCAGGTCTCTGTAGCCCTGACAACAGGCTGCACACAAAACGGTGTTTTGGGGGTAAGGTACTCACCCAGCCAAGGCCTCCCAAAAGAAAATGGAAATACAGGCTCTGAAAAGCCCCCAGAGCACAGGGCAGCCCTGCCAAAACCAACACCTCACAATTTCTCACTTTTCTCAGCTCATCTCTGTGCCGATGCATTTTCCAGGTGCCCAGATCCCAAACTCCTCCCCAACCCCACCGGTGCTTGAACTGTGAAAAACAGCCCTGGAAAATCATTGCTGCTTCGGAATCACATTGTTTTGTTTGTGTTTGAGTTCTTTAAGGAAAAAAAGGCTTTATTCCTCTGAGTACTTTTAAAGCCCCATCTAAGTCACCATTAGCATTCTAAATTGCATCTGCACAGGTACACACTGCCATGCTCTGGGACCACCACTTGGAGAAATGCAAGCTGTATGGATTCTGTCTCACTTCTACCAAAATAAATTCAAAATATCTACAAATATGATAACCAACATTAACTGACCACGATGAATAAAGGGATCTGTAATTGTAACTTTTATATCCAACCATACTCTTCCTCCAAGCTGCCCAGGGACAGCAGGAGCCAGGGATCTTCTGCTGATGCAGGTGATCCAGAGGGGTTAATGGAAGTTTTTGCATTCACACAGAGCACTGCAGCTCAGTGTCTGCACAAGCTTGCCTCACCATCCCCATCACTCACAGCAAAAAGCCACCCTCAGAGCACAGGGGGAGAATCAGCCAAGGCTGGGAGTTTTTCCCTGCTGTAACGTTACGCTACACACAGTCAGAAAATCTATCAAAGCACCCGCCCGAGCAGCCTGTTTCAGCTTTTAATGTGCTTAATATAGACTTCAGAGGAGTCTCTTCAGTTCAGACACAGCTAACTCGAGAGCACAGCGTGAGCGTTACACACAGGCAGCTTTGGATCTCAGCAGTAGCACGGAGCAGCTGCCAGGCAGGTCCTGTGTCTGCCACCCCCAAAGGGCTCTGTCCCCAAAGGCTCCTCTGGCCCCAGAGGGGGGGACACACCTGTAGGTGCACAGCGTGCTCCTGGCACACACCCCACACCCCTTTCTGCTGTTTTTCCCCTCTAATAACTCAGTCAGGTGCATTCTCAGGTGAGTTTTGCCTTGAAAGGAGCACAAAGCTGGCAGCAGAAGGGATGGCCCTTACAGCTCAGGGATGGCAGATTTGGCACCAGGTGCTTTGCACTGCATGCTGCTGCTCAAACAACTTAAACACATCCTAAGGAGACACCAGGGACCATCCTTCCATGGATAAACACCAGGGCCAGAACAGATACAGATCACTGAGAGCATTTCCTCATGGAAATCCACAGACCACACACCAAATTCAGCCTTCTTCAGCTCAGCATGAGAAGAACCCAAACAAAACACCCAACACCTCCTTCCTCAGCAGCAGCCACCAGCCCACAGGGCTTCTGGCAGGTTTGGGATGAGGAAGCCCATGAGCAGCATCTGTGTTTCTCCCTGATGGAGATGTGCTCCATGCCCAGGGTGACACCAGCACCAGATGAAGTCACTCCTGAGAGGAAGGGGGGAACGGCGAAGGCAGCAGAGCACACACAGCCCTCTGAGCTGGAAACAGGCTGTTGTCACCTGTCCCAGCACACACCAGGGATTCTGGGGGTTTTCTGAAATGCAGGGATGCAGAGTGTGCTGGCTACAAGCAGGAAGATGAGAAGGAGCTCCCGCAATAAAAGGAGTGCTTAAACCAAAGCTCCCCAATTCTTACACACGTCAGAGCTTCACCAGGCTTTTACACCAGCTTGGCCCAGCATTTTTACTGGAGTCCCACTGGAGCTGGTGCTGTTTGCTCCCTCCTGGCACACGTTCAGCCCCTCCATCCACCATGACTCACCTCCTCTCTTCCTGAGAGTTCAGAGGAAGTTGCATCTTCCCAGCGATGAGCGCGCCAGGCAGTCCTGCCTGTGCAGCTCCTTCCCTTATCAGCAGCCCATTTCCTAAAAACAAGGAAGGGGGGGTGGGGGTGGAAGGAAAAAGCCCATCAGCAAACTACAGTCTGGTTGTTCTCCGTTGTCCTTAAAATATTAACTCGACGTTGACATAGTGGAGTGCTTGCTGCATGAAACCTGCTGCGACTGGGGATAACCAGGACATTACAGAGGGCCATGAATCAGCTCAACTGCACGGGCTGAGAGTCCTTTTGCTAGGCAGAAGTGAAATATGCTCCCTCACAACCAAGTGACCATTTCCGTATTTTTTCCAGTTATCTCCAGAACATTTATTAGATTAGGGGGTTTTATTTATGGACTCTGAAGCCGTGCAGTTTCCCAGTGAAGCGTTTGTTATCTGTTTAATGTTCCTTTTGTTCTTCTGGACATTTGCATTTATTTATTGTAATTCATTGCTGCACAGGTACCAGGCTCCAAGTACCTGCAGTTTTAAATGCATTCACAACACACACATCTTTGCCATTTAAAATGCCTTTCCTCTAACAGCCTCCCTAGAGCCAGAATATGTCCATTCCCAGATGAAACCTGAGATCCTAGGATCAAAACTGCTTCCACGTGACAGGTAACAGCAACCTTCCAAAAGCACTGGTGCAGCCCTATGCAAGTTACTTCATAGTCTGGCACATTTATGGGAAAGTCAGAGCTTGTTACAATGGATTTCCTGAATATAAGGCTTCATAAATAGGGCTTCTTTCTGCAATGACTGATATATATATATATATATATATCTATATATATGTATATGTAGATAATTGGGATGTTATTTACCTCCCAAACAGGCCCGGCCCATCCAAAGTTGGCCTTGTTAGCAGGGAAATTTCACCTGTTCCTCTGCCCATTGTCAAGGTTAAAAGTTTGCCCCTGTGTCTCCAAGGGATTTGAACTTAGGTCTGAAAGCAGGAAATTTTTGCCTATAGCCAAGCCCTCAAATCCAGATGCAAGTTTTCCATGAACTGATTTGTTTAACACTGATGCAGAGCAAAGCCCAGGCTGGAGGCTGAGGATCTGAACTGCCTGCAGGACCAGGGCCTGAGCAAACAGAGAGCCCACTGTGCTCTGCCAGAAACAAAAACCAGCGTGGAGCAAGTTGCCAAAGGAAACCAGGCATGAGGAGTGTCTCCACCCCAAAATAGCAGATTTTGCTGGATTCAGATGAGTAATGTAACTCTGAGCATTGGTCACCAACCCTGCAGTGCTCAGCAGCTTTCCTTGGAGCAGATGTGGTGGCTGCATGTGCACCCCTATATTCAGTACCTTTGGTGCCAAAGGTGCCACTTCTTATAATGCATATTTTACATTTCATAGGTATTTTAATGCCTTTCTCAATTTGAAAAAACATGGAACTAAATAATACATGAGCAAAGGCAACATTTACTACATGGGATTTGCATGCTTTCAGGTATAGATTCTGGGGACCCTTGAAATCAAAGTTCCTTTAATTAATTAATGCAACCAGTTGATTTGGATCAGCCCTGTGAAACAGCTGGAAATTCAATAAATCAGGGTTCTTTTGAAGAGGTTTTTTTTTCCCTGACATGACTACCTGTGGTTCAACAGATGTTCATATAAAAAAAAAAGGCAGGAAAAGGAAGACACAAGAAGAGTATTCCCCCCTCACCCCAGATTCCAACAGCAGGGGAAAGACAACACAAGGACATGGATTTCCAGGAAGCTGGGATGTGCTGGAGGCTGCTGATCACCCCCACAATCAGGAAGGGCATCTGGGGCAGCCACAGGGGTGCAGGAGGGCTCCCTGAGGGGTGAGCCAGGAAAGGAACACGCCAGGAGATCACAGGAGCAATGACAACACGAGGTAAGACTGCAGCAGCAGCCTCTGCCTCATGCCAACATCTCACAGCCATATTATCTAGCAAGAATTCCACCTGGAAAACCACTAATAGAGAAAGTCAGGCTATTCCCCAGCAGGGGAGTCGGAGCTAATCAGTGGCAGGATGCCTTCCCTGCCCCTTGCAGGCTGCCAGCACAGGCAGGAGCTGTTGCTGGGAGGTCTCACCGTGCTGGTCTCTGGAGGAAGAGCAGCAGTTGCTCTGATTTCTGTGTTAATGGCACCCAGCACCACCCATGGCCTGAGGAGCTGCTGCCCTGCCATCAGCAGTGATGCCAGCAGGAGCTGGGGACACCACAGCAGAGGCAGATTAAACCTCAGCCCTCGGGAGCCACCATCCCATTCCACAGACAGGGCTCATCTCCTGCTTTTCAGGCTCTCTGGAAGAGCTTTTCCCATCTGCAGCAGCACCCCAGGCACGCAGCAGGGCACCTGCTGTAAACAAACCCACCCTCAGCTGTGATGATACCAGCTCTGCCTTTGTTGACTCTAAAATTCTGCTTTTGAAGACAGCAAGGGAAGAAAACAAGAAGATGCAATCCTGGCTGCCACTCTCCAACCATCCTTTTTTTCCCCCTGGCTTATCTCATTTCACATATGTAAAGAACCACAGGCAAGACATCTCTGAAAGGAAGCAGACACCAGAGCATGCTGTATCCCCTCCAAATCAGGGGCCAGCATAGGCAGCTTGCATTCATCCTGCAGCAGCTTTTTAATCCCTGCCCAAGGAAGGGAGGCTGGGGACCACTAAGGAGCACAGGGATCTGCTGAGAAGGTTTGGGATCAGTGCACAGCCCAAGTCCAGACTGGGAAAGCACTGCTGGGCCTTCAGCATCTCCCGAGCAGGAATTTTACCACCATCCTTCTGGCAAATCCACAGAATGGGCATGAAGCCCTTCACTTGAAAAATAATTTTTAAAAAGCAATTAAAACAAAGGATCTGCTTATGAACCCCCAGAAAATCAGAGCAGCTTTTAGAACAGCTTTAGAGAGAGTTGTGCATGTGGAAGGGTGGGACTGAGGTTGTCAGGGGTGCAGGTGGTGAAGGAAAGAGCCCGGAAATGAGCTGTTCTCCATGTTCAACATTTCTCCAATCATTTTCTTATTAGCATATCTCTAAGTGCATATAATTTTCACATCAAAGGGTAATTTTTTTAGGTATTTAAAAAAAAATAAAAACAGCAAAAAAACCCCCTAGGATTGAAGTAGAGAATAATTTCTTTCCTGAAGTCTTTCAAGCAGCTCCTCTCTATGACATGACAGTAAAATTACAGAGGAGACAAGTGTTTAGAAAACTCTTCCCTGGAATTCAGATTATTCTTCAAGCACACAGCAAAATGGTTCAGCCAAACTGCAACAGGAAACATAAAGCAAGTCCTGGGAGCACCAGAGCACAGAGTCTCCACTCAGGAGCAGCCTGAATCCTCTGCCCAGTGCTTAGGGGCTGAGAAAATCAGCATTTCTGAGCTTGTGGTGGGGAGGGAAGACTGAAGACAAGTCTGAGCCCTTCTTGTCTCCCACCAGTCCTTCCTGGGCAGGGTGGTTCAAAAGCTGGGAGGAACTCTCTCCCTTTCCCTCTGCACGGCTCATCCTTTGCTCTGCAGTCTGCAGGGCTCTTTTACTGCTCTGGATCCAGACAGGGGCAGCACGGATGAGCACCAAGCACATCTCTCCAGCCCTCACTAGAGCCTTGCAGGGCCCCTTTCACTCTCCCTGCTCTTGCAGCAGCTCGAGGCTGGTCTTGGTGCTGTGTTCCAGCAATCTCAGGAACCAGGCTCGGGCAGGAGCTCTCCTTTAATGAGATTTTATTAAAAGACTCTATTACAAATAGCCACTTAAGCAAGTGAACCCTTGGAGCCTTTAGTCCATGATGTCAGTGCTGTGGCTGGATGTTTCCTGGGAGTACTAAACCTGCTGCTAATATAGGGCTGCTCTATATGACAGCTATAAAACTGCTTAAGCGCACCAGGCAGGAGGCCAGCAGGGCTTTTTGTGGCTATCAGGCCTTGGCTAAAGGTCCCCTGCAACAAGGCAGGAGGAAGCAGGGCCCTAGGCAGGGATTCAGCTTTCCCTCACCTCCTTTGCAAGCCTGGAAAACCCCCGAGGCTGGAAAAGTCCACGGAGCAGAGGCTCTGCAGCAAAGCCTCTGCATCCTGCTCATCTCAGTGGCTGGAGAGAGAATCCATCTCTGTGCCCTGCCTGTGGGGCCCCTGAGGCTGCTGTGCATCACCACACCACCTCTCCCCCTGCATGGAATACCCAAAATTTCTGCAGGAATACCAAAATTTCTCTAAGCCCAGTGGATTTACTGTCACATCCAGCAGCTCCATTGACACCAGCCTGGCTTTTCTGAGCCCTCCACTGCAGGGCTGCCTGCCTGCCCTGTCCTCAGAGGCACCCCTGGGGCTGCTCGTGTCCCCTGGCAGCTGCCTGCCCGCAGCAAAGCCTCCTGTTTGCAAATCACACCCAAGATACACGGGGAATGCCAGCAATGTTTGCCAGCAGTTACCGAGATTAAAACTAACAGCAGAACTGGTCCGACCCACCTGTCAGCTGGGCAGAGATAAGCAGAGGGCATAATAACACGCATTAATCACGTTTTAATCTGCAGTTTTCCACCAATAGGTGGCACCAGCAATTTTTGGATGCGCTACAACATGGTCCATCTGTTCCCTTGCCAAAAGGCACCCGGCCCATGGCGGGGCAGGGAAGATGGATGGAACATCTACTGCCATGGCAGCACCCAGCCCCTTTCTTTTTCCTTGAGGAAGGAAAGGTTAAAACTCCCACAAGCCAATTTTTCCTTCCCAAAAGACACTTACTCCCAGGAATAAGCCTAACTTGAATGAGTCTTTCAGGGAGTATGAGTCTGGAAGCTGTATGCAAACAGATCAGAAAAAATTGCTTGAAATGGAAGGACAGACAAAGCCTCTGTAGGAGACACAGCAAGAACACAACACAGCAAACCCAAAACTTCCCATAGCTCACGTGAAATCATCTAAATCACAATCTAATACAGTTTGAATATATTGTATAAATATATTACCTTGACTAGAGCATCCAACAGAGGAAAACATCACTCCACACGTGTGCCCCATCTCTGTACAAACAATAAAGGAGAAGCAACCCCAGCCAGGTCCAACCAAGCCTGTGGCCTGCACAGCTTCTCAGGAAAAACTTCCCAGAGCCAAGGCAAGGCTGGAAACTGCCTGAGAAGCAAACTCCCATCAGCTGTGCCACGCCACTACAGGTGCACAGCATCCAACCACTTCAGCTTGCAACTCCACGCAGCTGAATCCAGCCCGTATAAATTATTAAAGAGTCTGCAGAACATTACACAGTTCATGTAGTTAATGATTATAGTTCAGTGTCTAGGTCAGATATAATTAGATGTTACATTAAAATAGCTTCACAGAGCCATTTATTCTGATTTAATTACTTAAAATGATAATATAACGAGCAGCGCTTTCAAAGAAAAAAAGAAATCTTTTAATGAGCTCATTTTAAGTTAATATAAGGCAAATTAATCATTTAAAAAAATGCGGTGAAAAGACAAGTCCATATTTCAAAATATGTTGTGCCTTTGTCAAGGGGGCTTGTTTATTACCATGCTGGGAAAGACACAAAAATGGGTGGCTCTTGGAACAACATCACATCCCACTGTACATCTGGAACATCTTTAAACCATATTTTCTTCCTTCCCCACGTATACCTGCTACGCCAGAGCCCTTTGAAATACAACCTGAGCAACAGATTTATGACCATCAAGCTGTGTCTTTATTCCAGTGTGAAGCAGAGCGATAGCTGTGCAGAGCAGTCACCCGAGGAGGTGAGCTCCTGATGAAGGGTTAATCGTGCCTCGGTTCATTAATCATTCATTTGCTGGCTCAGAAAATTAGCTTTCACTTGTTTGTTTGCTCAAGAAGCGATAAGCCCATTCCCTCGCTAGTTCATCTATTTTCTTCCCTTTGCATTGTTTTAGAGATTTTAATCCTTTCCAATTTTTGTAATCAGTCATTTTGGTCTTTTAGCAGGAGCGTTTCCAAGCGTGCAATTACTGGAGTGAAAGCAGGCAGCTCTCTGCAGGGAAGGAGCAGGCTCTGCTTCACAGCCCTCCTCTTGTCCCACAGGGCACATCACACAGCCCCCGAGCAAAGGTGTCCCCACCTCCAGAGCCAGCCCATTTCTCTGCAAACAGGACTCCCTGCCCTTCCACAGCATTTAAATAAACATTTATACAGGGGCTTAAGAGCAAGGCAAGACATACAGAGTGGTTTGCAGGTCGTGTCCCAGCCACTCATCTCTTCTATCCCAACGCTGAGCCAGCGAGGAAAACCTGGAGATATTGTGGAGGAGGTAAAGGGGGTCCTACTCCTGAGGCTGATTTATTTCTACAACACAAACCTGCCCCAATAAAAGGTTTTCAAACATTTCCATGGCATCACCTGCACAACACGTGCTGCTCCAGCCCAGGCATCCCTCGGGCACCTCGGGAGGGAGACTGGCTGTCACAGGGCAGCTGCACTCCTCCCACCAGCAACAGAAATCATTTGGGGCTGCACATTTCTCCCTTAGCACATTGCCTCTGCTCCCAGTTGGGCAGAGCTGGCAGCTCCCAGCTCCTTCAGCAGAGGCTCCAGTGTGGTGCTATGACAACACTGTGGGTGCCATCCATCTCACAGGTGGCACAGCCAGCCCCCGGGTGCGCCCACCCGTGACCTCCCCAGCCCTCCCTCTCAATTAGGTAGGCTGCATCGGGGATATCAGTCTCCTTTTGGAGTTTTTCCCCCCTTTTTAAAATCTTTTTTCACAGCCGTACCCACCCAGGTTTGCAGCAGCAAAGCCCCCCTGGCTAGCTGCCCACCTTTGTTTGTGGCAGTGGAGCAAAGCAGGATGTGTGCAGCCCAGCGTGGCCTCAAACTCCACTGGTGCTGCTTCCCCTTTTCTAGCCCGAAACCTGGGTTTTGAAGAAAAACACATCTCTGAGCCACAAGGCCCCGGCGTGAGGCTCGTGTCACGCAGTCATTAATAAGGCTTTCCAGACAAATCTGACTGGAGAGATAATAGGCTTAAACAATTAGAAAAAGAAAAAAAAAATTAAAAAATTTCTGTGATGGAGTATTTTCTCGTCCTATTCACTGTAATTATTTTCTAAATGTGGATCGTTATATATGATGCAGGCAGCAGTGTTCCAGAGCTGATCAGGCCATATGTTTCCACATTTTGAAAAGAAAACTAATTAAAAAGAAATGAAAAATGAAAAGGAAGAAAAAAAAAGAGAAGGTTTGTGAAGAGGACTGGTAGGTTTGGGTCGGAGAGGAGTGGTGAAGGAATCCTTCAGGAATGTATACATTCACTCCACTCGGCTCTGCGTTTTGTTTTCAGAATTGTTTCTGGCAGAAACCTAAAGAAAAATATGAACCAGATGTACAAGGAAATAGTTTCTTCATCAGAACGAGAAGAATAGCTCTCTGTCTGCCAACAGACTTGGAGCCTTTACATTTTACCAAGGTGATGTTAAAAATACCCTTCAGTGATGGGTTCTCCTTCAGCAGTGCCAGGGGCTAATGGGACACAGGGACGGCATCCCTGGGAAGGGGGATGCCCCAGGAGAGCATCTGCAGCTCCCCAGGACAGCTTCTGCCCCTCCCAGGTGCCCTCAGGTCTGGAGTGAGTGGTGGCACATGCCAGTGCCAGCAGGGATCCCACAGCCCTGGCAGGGCTGGGCAGGGCACCTGGCAGGCTGCTGCTGCTGTGTTTGGGTTCCTCCAGCCTCTGCCAAGGATTCACCACGCCAGGGGCTCAGTCCTGAGCCAGGCACAGCCCTGGGGGCTGCACAGGTCCCAGCTTTCCAAAAGGGTTCAGGGAATGATGGGGTGGGGAAGAGCAGATTTGAAAGTCTCATCCAAAGGCAGCCCTTGGCAGGAGGGAGGTGGGAAGAGCCCAGGAGCACCCTGTGTGCCCCTTGGCAGAGGGGATGGGGGTCCAACTGATATCTCCTTCACTGCCTCCTCCTTTCATGTGCCAGGTAAAGTAAATCCTCTCCAGATTCTCATTTCTCCTCTGCTCCAAGGCTGCAGCACAGGACCTGGGCTGGCGGCTGATGGCCCAGCCCTGGGCTGGCCCTGCAGGGTGAATCCTCCATGCCCACCTCCCTTGGGCATCTGCACCACGTGGGAGAAGCATGAGCAGCATCTCTGCTGACATAGATCCTTCCCCAGCCATGCTGGAAATCAGGGGAAAGGTCCCAGAAACGGGTCAGCAGCTTCATCACAGCATCTGGGCAGAGCTGTGAGGAGGGCAGGGACTGAGACAAGGGCTGGGGAGAAGAAATAGTAAAAAATTATGCCTCTGCTCCAAATTACTGACTCGTGACAAAACAGCCACGGGCAAGAGGGCAGGTCCTGAATGCTGGAGTGCTCCGTGCCTCATCCTGGGGCTGTGGCCATGCCTGAAGCCCTGCTCCACTCCTGGCTGTTCTGTGTCCCTGGGGCACCAGATCCTGCTGGGAGAAGGAGGATCCAGCACAGCAGGTGACCTTCAGATACCCTGGGGTTCCACCCTGTCACCTGTGGGTGCCACAGGGGCACAGCCACCTCTCCCACCCAGCAGTGGCTCCAGTGAGGTCATGGCTTGGGAAGGGAGCTCAGCTGGAAATTAAATAGGACAGGAAGAGAGAAAGAGAGGGCAACCAGGGAACTTTAATCTCATTAAATACACCTTGAGGCTTAATTTTGCCAGGAGGAGTCTTTTTCTTGCCTTTAACCTTGCTCCAGCCTCCCTGCACCAGGAACAGCTTCACAGGGACTTGTCCTTCTCTGCTTCAGGCAGGTCAGAAATCTCCGAGTCCTCCTGGGTGCTGGATTTGAAAGGGAGTGGGAAAAAAAAGTGCACTGATCTACTGAAACCAGCTTATTTTGAGGGAACCACGTCAGCTTTGAAGAGCAGAATTGCTGATGAGGACCTCCAGCAGCAGTAGCAGGCGGTGGCTCTTCCGTGGGCGTTTGTTGTCCACAGAAGATGAATTTCTGTCTCTCAACAGTTTTTAATTCCAGTAGAAAAAGTTTTCCAAGGTTTCGTAATTAAAGGTAAGGAAACCCAAGGCCTCGCTACAGTAGTATTACAGGATCTTTGTTTTCTGGCCAGCACTACTTTAAAACAAACAAATGCTGCAAGCCCTGGAGTTGGCTCAGCAAATTGGCTTGGTTCTCATAGGCACTAGCTAATACAAAGTGCAAGAAGTTCAATCTTTCTGCACTGAAAAAAACCCAGTTTCATCTGTCTGAAAGCCAGCAGCATCAGCTTCCCAGGTCTATCACAACTCCCCATAAATTAAAAAGCTCAGTTGTATTTCACAAAGCATCTAAAGCAGCTGAGATTTCACGTGGGACACCGGGGAGAGAAGTTTAACAGCGCATGTTTCATGGTGATTGGCAAATTATCAGGTCATTGCTCCAACTTCCACAAACATCAGCAGCCAAAAGCAATAAAAATACAGGTTTTGGTCTCAGGAGCCTTCAAACTGTTTTCCAGAGTTCGACTGCATGACAAGATGCTCACGACGACACTGCAGAAGCTCTGAGCTGCTTAATTAGAATAACACAGATGCAGCTCAGTTTTTAAGTCAATCAGAACAATAAACATAGAACCAACAGATTTTCACAAGAATTAATTGAACATTTTCCTCGCTTTGTGTTTTAAATGCAATTCTTCTATTTTGTCAGTAGGTAACCCTGAAGAATCACATTTCTTCTTCGGCCAAGGGGCATCACTATGGGTGGCCACTCTTCAGCTTACCTGGAATTTGCCTCATCCAGTGGTCTCAGCCCTAGGAAAAGGCTCCCACACACATTTCTTCCAGCTCTCCCATCTGACATGCGAGCCAGAATACGCACGGGGCGGATATCTCCAACCTCAACATTTCCCTGACAACAATATCAAGAAAAAAACTCCAGGGGTTTTGTTAATAGAGACGAACTTCAAACATCCTTTATTCCCGGATTTAAGCAGGCTGTAATCCTATCGGGTTGATTTTTCTCTCACTGGTGAGAGCAGACACCAACGAGTTGTTTCCTGAAACACTCACAACTGCTACTGATGCTTTTTTTTTTTTTTTTTTTTCCAAATTTGCTTGAAAATCTTGGAGTTCCTCAGAGCAGCCAGGAGCCAGACACTTCTCCCCCAGCTTTGGGAAGGCCAGCTCCAGGCTGTGGGGCACAAGCCTGCGCTGCGTTTTGCCCCAAAAGGCACAGCTGGGTGCAGCCCATCTGCCGGAGGAGACTCCAGATGCAGGCAGAGCATCCTCAGAGCATCCTCCTCTCCCTGCTGGGTGTTTGTCCCCCCTCCCTGCTCCTGCCCTGCTGCCGAGCTCTCCCGGGGCTGAGCAGCGCTGCCAAGGGGATAAGGGGCTGCGATTAGGAGCTGCAATTCCCCGCTCGTGTGGGCTGGCAGAAAATTACTGCTCAGCCGGAGAGGAAAATAACATCTTATTTACCGTCTCTCCTGGGACTCGTCTGAGGGCTGAGCAAGTGCTGACTCACAGGCTGCGGAGAGGTGCCGAAATGCAAATCCCAGCTGCGAGCTGCGAGCTCTGCTCGGCGCTGGCACAGCCCCACGCCAGGGGCACCTGTGCTGGCACCGCTGCCCTCAGTGTCCCTCCGGCTGTCCCCAAGGACCAGAAACGCGACCTCCTGCCTCCAGGCACCTCGGAGGGACATTGTGACTGTCCCTGCCGTGGGGCTGGCTCGGCCCACACCCCCAAAAACCCGGGGTGCATGACCCTTGCCTGTCCCTGCCACCCCCAAAAACCCGGGGCTGGCAGGGACAGGCAAGGGGCCATCACACACTTGCACCCCACAGAGCTGCCAAGAGAGCCAGGAGCTTTAAAAAAGGGCCCTGCCTCCCCGTTTCACTTTCCTGCTGAAAACATCTGGTCTGCTTGGCACCTATGCTGCAGCAAATATAGCAGAGCATCTTGCTGGCGGGCACGGTGCCACCGCGACAGATGGGTACGAGCACAGGCAGCCAAGAGACCTTGTATCAGCATCAAGTGTGTTTGCTAAGGGCAGGATTCGCAGCCAGAAATGTCAAAATGGCTGAGTTTCCGTGCCTGTAGATACCGGGGAGGCGAGGCTGTGCTAAACCAGCTCTGGGCAGGATTAGCTCTGGAATGGTGGGGGGAAGCTCATTTCTGCAGCTACACAGCATAAGTTTCTGCTCGCGTGGAGCTGGATTAATTTCTGGCTTGGGGATGTTCCCGCTGCCTCATCCCGTTTCCAGGCGAGAGAGCCCACAGAGTGCCCTGGAGCTGGCGGGACACCAGGCGAGGAAGCCATAATCCCGCAGCCGGGAGGGACACGGGCAGCAAATTTGTCTTTGCAAAATGGGTTAAGAGACCTGCTGTCAATTAACCCCGGGTCAGCCCGGCAGGCACAGGGAGGCGCACCCGCACAGCCCCGGGCAGAGCTGCGCCGGGGCACCCCTGCCTTCCTTTTCCATCAGGGAAAGAGCAAAGGACTAATTGCGCTAATTAGCGTTGCCCTCATTTCACAGCAATTTCAGGAGCGCGGCAGAGCGCTGAGCCCCGTGGCGGGTCGGGAAGCGCGGAGGGAATGAGGAGCGGCAGATGTGCAGCAGGAAAAGGCGTGGGATGGGCTGCTCCTGGTCACAGCGGGCCACACGCCTCCTTGGAGCGGCCACCGGAACGTGGCCACCGCGGCGACAGCGGCGGGAGGGCGGCTGAGCATCCTGCATCCCTCATCCTGCATCATCCTACATCCCGCATTGAGCATCCCGCATCCAGCATCCTACATCCCACATTGAGCATCCTTCATCCCGCACCCTACATCCAGCATCCAGCATCCCGCATTGAGCATCCAGCATCCCGCACCCTGCATCCCGCATCCCCGGGCAGGGAGGGACACTGGGCAGCCCCCGGAACCGATGCCCAGCGGGGTCGGGAGGGGAAGGGAGCAGTGCTGGGGCGCAGGAGAGAGAGCTGCCCGTGCCATGCTCCCCGCTGCAAGGTGATTGACCCGGCCATTGTGGTCCTGCCTGATCACAAACACGTGTGAAAATCTCGGCTTTTTAATCGCAAAGATGCTCCCTGCGGAAAAAGGTGGTTGGTTGTTTGAAGAGGGGACAGAGAGGAACGAGATGAGCTATTCAGAGAGGCTGGAGGGAAACAGGAGCAGGGCAGGGATGTTTTTTCACCCACACGGTTACAGCCTGCCTCACTCTTTCCTCAGCTGGTGCTTTAAGAAAAAAGTAATGCAACACACACCCAGAACGGGAAAGGAAGGAGAATTGGCAGGAACCAGCACGTCTGCACTTGTTTTAAATTTTTATATTTATTAAAATACTCTGGAAGTCTCTTGCATTCCAGCAGCCTTTGGAACAGCCCTGAAATAAGTTACATACTGGGGAATGCTTGATTTCCAGCAGCTCCAGACAAACACATCTCCTGAAGGGACTGGTAGGAATGGGCACAGGAGTGACTTGTGCTTAATCCCATCTGTGAAATGCTCATATTCTCCAGTCTGAGCCCTTCTGGCAGAGGCAGGAGTCAGCAGCAAGCTGGCCTCAGTCTAACCATGAGGGTGCTTGGATTGAGGTGTTTACAGAAACATCCGGCACCTCCAGTAGCTCTGACAACCTCCAGCACACAGCTGCTCTGAGAAGGACCATAAAGAAAGTAATTAAATACTGAAATGCCACTAAAAAGACAAGAGATGGAGACAGCTGGCAGTGCCCTGACCCTCTGTGCTGGCGCCAAGAAACAGCCCAGACCACAGCAAACTCTGGTGAAGAAGGCAAATGCTGCCCACACAGCCCAGTTTTGTGAAAAAAAGACACTTAACCACTTCCAAATCTGCCTCTGAGCCCCTGGCCAGGACACCAGGGAGGCACAGGAGAGAAATTCCATAGATCAGGAGCAAACGCCCTGCCCAGTACCAGTGTTTAGCTCCGGTGGTCCCTTCCCCACAGCGATGCTCCTCCTCCCTGCCAGGGCTGCTCCCTTCACCCCCTGAGCCTCAGAGCTCCAAAACCCGGGGATGTTTTTGCCAGCAGCACTTGGAATCCAGCCAGAGCTGCAGCCGTGGCACGGATTGCTGCCGGGGGAGCGGGCAGAGCCAAGGCTGGCACAGGGACAGGGGCTGGGACCTGCAGACAGCTCTTCTCAGTGCTGCCAGACAGGATCAGGGGTGCCTGAGGAGATCAGCCACGGATCAAAGCAATGGGCTGATGTGAAACCCGCTGGGAGAGTGAAACCCCTCCAAAAATATTATTTTGGAAGAAATCCTAAGTGGATCCAAGGGAAGGAGGGGAGGCACGAGTGAGAAAAAGGGAAGAAAGGAGCAGGAACTCTCCTGGGCAGCTGAGAAGGACAGGATGGAGAAGGGATGAAGTCTGTGCAAATACTGGATGAGGAATGGATGTTTTGCACAGACCAGGATAAGACTGTCCTTACCTGAGCCATACTGTTCCTCAGGACCCTCTGATTTGCCACAGTCACATTTTAAACTCTGGAATTCCATCTGGAATGCAAATTCAAAGCTGATTTTAAAAGTACATGGCAGCTTTGGGGACACAAGAGCAAACAAAAGACCTGGCTGTGGATACAAGGGGAAATGCACCTTTTGCCTTTCATTTTGGGGAAAAAAAAACAACACAGATCTGCAGGTCCAGATAACTGAATTCCTTAAATACACAAAGCTGGTTTATACAGACCCAGCTGATTGACAAAACTCACTCTGAAGATCTTGAAATGTCATAAAATATAGGAAGTGTGTGTCTGACAACCACATCCTACAACGAGGACATCCTACAGCCCAGACATCCTTTATCCCCTGCAATTACCTTCATGCAGCTCTGTCTTATTCAGCAGCTCTGTGGTCTCCAGACTTTGGAGATTTACCTCTTTACATTTTTTCCCTTTTTTAGTTATGAATATTACAGCTTCTGAGATAAAAAGAGGATGGGAAGAAAGAGAACTCTTTACCTGTGAGGAATGAACAAGAGAAATGGGAGGACACAAAAATCTGCAGAGTTTCTCCATGTACTTTCTTTGCATCCTTTGTGTTCCCCCAGCTGAAAGTGGTAAATCACAAAACCCCAGTTCAGGACAAAGTTCCACAAGGCATCAAAATAAATCTGTGGTGCCCATATACACAATAAATTAAGAGCATCCAGCAAAGACCTAGAATTTATTGTTGGTTACCAGAACAGACCCAAACACGCTGCTGTTAAAAAATTAGGGAGAGGCCTGGAAGTGGCAATAATCCCCCAGCTCAGTGGAGAAGGAATCTATCTAACTGAGCTTCCTTCTGGTGCTAATAATTAGAAGGACTTGTGAGGCCCGAGGGGGCATTAGGTTGTTTACAATTTGGTCTTTACCAGGTAAATTAAGGACTGTTGGAAGCCAGCAGAGATTTGCCAGGAGGGGATTGTGTCCTGTTGGGCAGATTCTCTCTGCTGTCCATGGCAGCTGGAGAGTCCCTTGGACTGGAAAACAGCTTTAAAAGGACAAAAAATGGAAAAGAGGCTGAATTAGCCCAAGCAAAATATCAATATCTATACAGGGCACCTGAAGCTGGTACCAAAATAAAGAGGGAGACTGGAGCTCTGCTCCTGTGAGTGGAATGGGACCTCACTGTGGGTGGAATAATAACAGTGCCTCCAGTCAGCTAACAGCCTTTCTGGGGAAGAGGCAGAGGTGAAAACTGCATTGCCTGTTTTAATTCCTTCCTCCCAGTTCTGGAGCTTTGTGCTGCTTTGCCCTAAATGACACAACATGGGATTTTGATCAAACAGGCCCTAGGTGAGTCCTTCCCCAAAGATGACAGTTAATGCCAGCTGAAGGGCTGCCCAAAAAGGCTCCTTTGGAAAAGCTCTTTCTCCAGCTAACCTCTCCTCCAATTTAGTACTTTACATCTGAAATTTTGAAGCCAATTTTCTTTTTACTGGGGCTTTAATGAAAGGAGAAAATTATTTATAATGGCAGTTGTTACTCTGGGAAGAGGCAAGTGAAGCTCTTAGGACTTTTGCCCTAGACCTCATGTCACTTTTTTGCTCTGTTTGAGCAGCAGAGACACATTTTTTACTCCAGCGGCTCATTTATTCCACACAAATTAGCACAAAGCCTTATGACAGCAGTGGAGGCTGGGGGGTCACCTTGGTGAGCAGGAGGCATGTGGGAGGGTCTCAGACAGCTCTGGATGGTCACAAATGGCCCTTGAGAGCAGGCACCACTGCCCCATCCCAGCCCTGCTGTGATTGTGCCTCCTTCCCTGGCCCAGACACTGCCTGGTCCTGCTCCTCCCCACAGTCCAGGTGCCCAACACCAGCAGGCCCTCTGCAGCTCTGCCCCAGGCTGACCAAAATGTCTCATTTAATCCATTTAGCAGCTTCTGAAATGAAGGCATTTAGGGACAGCACCAGAACACCCACTGGCCGTGCTTGGGGAGGTGATGGATGCTCCTGGGTTCACCCAAGGGAAGTGCCTGAGCCTCTGGAGGGGTGTGGTGAGCCTAGAAACGTTTCAGCTGCTGTAAAAAGTTGGATTATTATTTTAATTAGCTCTGTCCAAGCATTGTCTGGGCCCTGAGTATGCATTTTCTCTCTCAATCATCACAAGCAGCAGCACAAGACCCCTTGCAATAAATGGACAGTAAGGGAAGCCAAACCCACAACTTTTTAAACTTCTGACTTCCATAACAACCTGTTTATTTTATTAGCTGAGAACTGACAGTAGGGTGAATGTTGATTGAGTCAACTTACATATATAGGTGAAAAAATTCCCAGTGACTTAGGAAAAGAGTCTGAGAAGGGAGAGGCAGGGAGGTGGGAAACGACTTATTGCTTTGCAATAAAGCTTTTAAAGAAAAGAGAAAGGGGTGGGGAGAGAAGGAAAGAAAAGAGCAGCAGGAGGCCATCTAACAAAGCAGATTCTGCCCAAATTGCCAGCGAGAGGCCCACAAGTCAGTGGGGGCTCATGATGGGGAAAAAACTCCGGCAGCCCTGAGGATATTGTGAGGTGAAGAAAGTGCTTTGCAAAGTGGGAACAGCCTGCCCTGTTGCCGGGGTCCTTTCTTTGTTTTCCCAGCCCCGCAAATCACCATCGGGATGGAATTCTGTAAAGGCAGCCCTTGCCTGGTGGGATGGGCAGCTCCCTGTGGCCGTGTCCTGCAGCATCTGCATCCCCTTCTGCTCCGAAAGGATTCCAGGGCTGCTGCACTCGTAGTTGCCCTCCACAGATTTCCCTTTGGACCAGAGGATACCAAACTCACAGCAGAGACAATATCTTGTCTGAATGTCACATCCAAATTAGTAAAAAGACTTTGACTAAGCCAACAAGCAGATGCTTCTTGAAAAAACCCCACCAGTGCTGCTTGCTCAGTCTGTGAGCTGCTGCATCCTCTGTGCATGCGAGCACACAGCCACTGCTCTGGCACACCTGTGTTAAACAGAAATGCTGTCACTTTTGGGAGCAGTGCCTGGCTTTCCCAGCCACTGAATCTGCCCCACAGACTCTCCACTTCTTGCTGGTGGATGGAAATCCCTGTGAGTGCATGCTGAGTGCTTTGGATGTGTCAGAAGCCACATCTCCCTGAAAAGAGCCCCAGCCAGGACCAGCCTCTGCAGGACAGCGCTGTGAGGGGACACTTTGAAGTCGTGTCCTTTCTTCTCTTTCAAGGAGCGATTTATAGAGGCACTTGCTGCCAGGAGATTGATGGACAAAAGGGCTGGATCAGCTACTGCATAGTCAGGGGTGAAAGCCTGGATCCATCAAGGTCAGTGGCAAATTTCCCACTGAACTTCAATGAGGGCAGGAATTCCACCCTGCTCTGCTTCGCTGGATGCACTTTCACATGGAAACCTGGTGTCACAGCCAGACAGATGTTAAATTCAGCTTTTCCTTCAGCACACACAGCTCAGGGACCCACTGGACAAGGCCCTTCAAAGAACCCAGGCTGGGAGTCAGCACACACGTGTGCACACACAAACACACACGCCCTTTCCCAAGGGGTTTGACATCCTGCAGAGCTGCAGGAAAGCACAGTTTGGGAAAGAAAAGCAGCAAACATCACCCCAGGCTTGGGCAGCAGTGACCTGCCTTCCTGCCAGCGAGCTCCATAGGTTTTATGTGTTGGTTTACTCTGGTGATTAATAAAACATTCGGTATTTGATGGGATTTATCAACCTCTCTGTCCAGGAGAGACACAGCTCCCAGAAAAGAACAGCAGCACCCGCAGTCACACAGCTGCTGCTCAGGGCTTTGTGCAAACCCTGTGCTGAAGGAGAGTGACCCTCGTGTTTGACATCATGTAAGAGACACTGAGAGATGCTGGCATGAAGCTAAAGCAGGTGAAGGACCTGCTGTGGGTACCAGAGGCAGCCTGGTTCCAGGGCAGACAGCTCAGCCCAGGCTGGCACAGATGGACAGTGCCTGTCACTCAGCCCTGGGAGCCACCCCAAGGACCAAGCAGCAAAATCCCAGATTTACAGAGACTATGCTGTAGAAATACCTGCTGGACCCACTCTGCCTGCACTTTTTTTTGCCATATGGTGTCCATACACTCCCTCATGCAAGCATTTATCAGCCCCACGCTGATCTGCATCCTGGCCTGTGCTTAGTAGGCATTTTTAAGATGTCACTGCAAGAAACATCTCCCACATGTGCTTCAGCATCATCCTGTGTCAGGAGCTCAAGGTCCACCAGTGCTTTTCCTCCTTCCCCCGTGCTTTCCCTGCATTTTGCCAAGTAAGCAGTTCTGGGCTCCAGTTCTCCCTCACAAACACTTCTTTATGAGCTGGTGTTGATGCTCTGGGGAGATGCCGTCAGGCAGCATGGGGAAGGGGAATGTTCTGCTTCCAGAGGAGGTAGCACGTTCCCAGCAGCAGGCCTGCTCACAGGAGGATTGCCACAAAAACCCTCCCAGACATTTGGGCGGAGCAGGGAGCGCTTTGTTCTCCCTCTGTCCCACTATGCCTGTAATGAGGAGCTTTCCTTCACCATTCCCACTCTCTCCTTCATCATTCCCACGTCTCCTCTCCATGGACAGAAACCTCGTGTTCATGCCTTGCAGGAAACAGCCAGAGCAGCTTCAGTGCAGGGAATTTTCTTCAGGGTGGGGAGGAGAGTCAGGGGAGGCAAGAAGCCGATGGAGAAGGAATCTGTTGGGTTTGAAAGGCACACAGGACTTCCAGCACCCCTCAGGCTGGACCCTGCAGCAGTCCATTGTTTTCTGTCATGTTGCAGTCCCTCCTTGGCACCCCAGGAACATGTCAAGCTCTTCCTGCTGGCACCAGAGCCCATCCCAGAGCCTGGAGAGACTTTGAAAATTAATTTACAGGCACTGAAGCCTCTGAGCCTCTATTGCAGGGCTAAATCTAATGAGGGGGCTGGGTAGGATTCACAGGCTGTGGCTTTCCAGACAGGCCTACATCAAATGCACAGCCTGTAAAAGGGAAAGGTCTGGGCAGACAGTCTTGCCAGGCCTGGAATCAAGTGCACTCCAGCCAGATTTGGGTTCAAATTACGTTTTCTAATGTACCACCAGAGATTTTGGCTCTGTTGTTACTGTGCAAAAGGATTTGTAATGGAATGGAGATTTAATCTATTATTGATTATTGTATTATTAAGAAAAAATAAAAATAAAGTCAGTCTCTTTGAAGGACAAAGCAATATATTTTTAAAAACCCTGAAGTTTCATAGTAACTCTTAAAAGTCTTTATTGCTCTTCCCTTTCCCCAATACAAATCTTATTACCAGACACAAAGTTTTACTCTTGTGCTGTTTTATATCTCATAGTTTTATCCTGTAGCTGTCCACTCCAGCCCCAGCCTCACTTACTTTATCTCCCCTTGTCACCTGCCAGCATTCCCCTCCCCTTGCATCTGCCTGGGGCCACATCTTTCTGCTCCTCCAGGATACTCCAGCTCCAGTCACCACCTGGCCTTCCTTTTACTCTATTCTCCATCCAAAAAATCCCCCAACCTGAAACATACATGTGTAGAAAAATAACTTTATACTTTGGCTATGAACTATCAGATTGAACGCTCTAGTTTGGAGACATTTCAAATTCTTTGGGGAAATGATTTTATGTCCCATAACTTGGTGTTACATGACATGGTTTACTACTCTAGAACTGTGAAAAGGTGAGGACAAGAGTTTGGAACACCAGACCAAGCCAACTGTGAGGCAGTTTTGGAGGCAGGCAGAGGGATGAAAAGGCAGTGTGGAAGCCAGAGAGAATCCAGCCACAGGGGAAGGTGGAAGGAGGCAGGGTCCCAGCCCAGGGGTGCTCCAGAGGCTGCCAGAGCCCTTCCTGCACCAGGTGTGGACACGGGTCAGGTCTGCCTGGCCATGCAGGACCAGGGATGCTCAGCCCTGTGCTCCCCCAGCAGCCAGGGGTGCTCATGTTGTGCAATGACTTTTCACAATATTAAACCTAAGGGCTTTGGGTAAGATGTGTGTACTGGGGTTCATGTCAAAAAATACACTGGGCATACAACACAATCCAGCCAACACTGCTGGAACCTTGTCTCTTGGTGTCCTGTGTAGTTTTTGTTACTGTAACTGCAGATCTAAGTCTACTTAAAATATCTAAGTGCTGCTCTAACAGAGGTTTTATTTTGCATCTTGTACAATTAAGCCTCTCAACAGTGGTTTGGGATAAGAGCACACTGGAGATCAAAGTCGGGCAGCTACATTTTCCCTCACCACCTGAGGACCACGAACAAAACTATGCAGATCACAGAAACCTCATTTAAGGTGAAAAATCCCGTCAGCTATAATGTGTAGATTCTTAACAGATGTTGTGCTGGAGCCAGCAGCCCCATGCTATGGAATCTACTGTGGAAGAACAGTATTTAGTTGTGAGGTATTTGTTTCATAGCACATTAAGATGCTTGAACCACGGGGAAAAAAAAATAAATAATTTCATTTATAATACATTTAAAAGCAACCTTAGACCTGGAGCTGTTAGGACTAGGCTTGTCACAAAGACATCTGACTACAGGGCTGTCAAACACCTCCCTGCCTCCCTGTGGGCAGAGAGACCCAGTCCTGGCTGGGGAAGGCAGAATGGGGATGCTGTGAGTCACAGCAACTCCCTCTGGCCACACAGCCAGAGCAGAGGGATGTTTGGAGGAGCCAGAGAGGGGACAGGCAGGGATGCAGGGACAGGCAGGGATGCAGGAATAGCTCTCACAAGCTGCTGCTCGTGGATCCCAGTGTGCCAGCTGTGACTGAGCTCTGGCTGCAGCTCCTGCAAGCACTGCAGAGGAGCACCAGAGATACCCACGATTTCAAAAAGCAATTGGTTTAAAGATGTTTATTAAAAAATCCCACAATAATTTAATTGAGTAGGTTTCTGGCCAGCTGTGAGAAGGGAACATCTTTCAGCCATTCTGTCAGCTGGAGAAAAGCTAAACCACATCAGAATTAGTATTTTTGTGATGGAGCTGTGCTTTCCCAGTCACTCAGACAATGCAGAGAATTAAGAAATGAAGAAACTCCCAAATGCTGCAAAAGGAAGAGCCCTGCTGAGAAGCACACCCTTAGCTCTGGAGCTGGGCATCCCTGACATCCTTCCCTGTGGATGCCCAGGCAGCAGCAGCGCCTGTGCCACCCACCAGTGGCTGCACCCTTGCTCATTTCAGTGTGGTCCAGCCCTTGGGGTGGGCTTTGGACCCTCCCCCAGCAGAATTCCAAGGCTCCATCCTGCAGGAACAGTGCTGGGACACGGGGCCCTGGCTGCACTCCGCGGCTGATAAGCAGCACTCACTTTTTAAGATCTCATAAATCACAATGTCAGGCAGCTTTCATGGTCTAATTGAGCCTGGAGTCCTTCAATAATAAGCCCTTGAGAAGTGGGGGCAAAAAAGAGTTTCCCAAACCCAAGCTCTGAGGGGGTTTTTACCCTTGCCAGAGATTTCTGCCTCCGAGGCACTCTTTTGCTGAGCTCACCCAGCAGAACAGCAACCCCAGGCAGCAGTGATTAAGTGTCAGGTAAGTGTGTCAGGTAACTGCATGCAGAGGGAACAATGCTCACCATAGTGAGAGGAAAAAGTCACCCAAAGGCCAGAGAGATAAAGCAAATCCTGCTCTGGATGTCTTCTCAGCGCTCGTGTCTCCGGTTTGTGGAAATGAAACATTGCAGCCTGTTAACTCCCCAAAGCCTGGAGAGGGATGGGATCTTATCCCTCAGCCAAAAAGGGGCTTTACAAGAGGCAGATTACAGAAATATCTGCTGTGAGGTTGCAGTTCTGCCCTGAGGAGTGGCTGAACTAATCAAACTCCAGCACATCTCTGCCACCCTCCATCCTGGTGTAACTCCATGAGGAGAAAAATATCCTGTCATCTTCACCTGACCACGCTCACCTGCACCACAAAGCCATGCCCAGCCAGACTGGAAGCAATGAGCTCAGACTACCCACCCTGTCCTGGAGTAAATCAGACACAGGAGGCGTTGGTACCAGCCAGGGTAACATGACCTCTTCATCTTCTCTTCAGCCAGACCCAGCTTCACCTCCCATGCACCAGAAGTCATCACAGTTATCCAGGAAATTACCTTGCTCCTAGATATGCTCATTAAGCTCTTTACTTAGATAAGGAAGATTGAACTCCTTCCCCTTTCGCAGACTTTAAATCAGTTCTGGTGGTTCTGCGCACTTTTAAGCATAATTAACTTCCCTTTTAAAATCACAGACGCTGAAGCTCAACAATTCTTAGTTGATTGACAGCTACAACAAAACCCAGCAGCAATAACCTCTGAGCACCTTGCAAAGAGATCTCAGGAGATGCTCACCTTGGCAAGGATGGATCCTGGCACAGAGACCACAGTCCTGGATAATCCTGGATTTCTTGCACAGATCAGGATGGGCATCACTGTAAACTAAAGGATCCCTTCCAACGCCCTGCAAGAATTTATAGCTGGAGAAAAAAGGTGGGGGAAGAAGACAAGCTGAATGAACAGAGCAATTGTTTGCAAGTGTGTAAGCAAGCAAGCAATCAGAGGTGTTAGGTGTAAAACAAACCACACCTTTAAATACTCAATTGGTTAATCATTAACATTTGCTTGAAGCATTCTGTTAATTAGTCCATGAATGGCTTCTTTCTTCATCTGTAATAAATAATTTCTCAGTTCCAGTGTCTTAATTATTTGCCTTTATATTGGAATATCTCAGTGCACACAGAAAAATTTATTTCTTAAGTAGTAAGTTTTTCTCTCTCTTCTCCCCCCCCCTGCAACATGTAGGGTTTTTTTGTCATTCATTGTTCCTTGTCCAAGAGCACTTAATGAAACACTGCTGGGAGTTTTAGGCATGACTTTAGGAAACCCAGATTTATGTGGACACTGATATATGAACATAGATACATGAAGAAGGAAAGGAATTTTTCGGTCATGTGTATACATGTTTGGAGGTAAATTTCTTTACTATTTGACCATTTGCCTGTGAAGATCAGCAGCATTCCTGCAGGTTGAAAAGTCTGCTGCAGAGATGTACTGAAACTGAGCAGTCCAGAAAGGAAAGGCACGGAATGTGGGCGAGTTGGGAAGTGCCACTTGTACCCTGATCATTCTTTCCTTGACATCAGCTCAACACCAGAAGGCAACACAAACATTCGGGCTCTGCAATTAAATCTCTGTTAATTTGTCTCCTCCTGAGGAAATGCTTCACCAGCTGTTAGCACGGGGGGCTGAGCCAGGCTCCTGCCGGCACCTCGGGATGCTTTGCACTGCTGGATCCCCAAAATCCAGATTCTTCCGTGGACTTTGGTGAAGTCAGTGTGCAAGAGAAGCCTCTGGTCAGACCTCTCCAAACGCACCAAGCTCAGGCTGGGAAGGAAAGCTCAGGCCAGCAGGTCAGCTCCCAGCCCAAGGAAACCCTCCCCGTGGCTTTGTGCACATCGAGGAGCAGTAACATCCACGGCTCTTCTGAGACACATTTAAAGCTGGCACTGGGCCCGAGGATTTTGCAACTCACTTCTGTTCTGCCTTGAAATATGTTCCCTCAATAGATATTTACATGATTCTTTTATTCCAGTTTAGGTGCAATCCACAAGGAATACATCCTGCTCTCTCCTTCCTACCATCCCTCCTCTTTCCTGCCCGCTCACTCTGCACATTACTCAGAGCCCTGGGTAAAGCTCTTTTCCATGCTAAATATGCATCCAACCACTTAATGAGCTTTGGCCAGCTCGCCAGCAGTTTTGACAGGCCTGTTGAACCGGTGCCAAGCAGAGATGAATGTTTGGCTTGGACCAGCACAATGCTCTGTTTGTCTCATTGTTGCATTGGAAGTGTTAGCAAACTAATGTGACAGGATGGAGACGCATACAACTGAAAAATGACTGAAAATGTAATTCTGTGTCAGCACTGACTCCTGAAGGATTATTTGTCTCCGGTGACTTTCAGGGAACTTTTCTTTACAGGCTCAGTATAAAGACAGGTCTGTGTGCTGGGGGAAAGCGATCAATTAGTTTTAACCCAGATGTAAGGAGCTGCCCTCTGCTCTTGCTTCCTAAGATTTACTGTAACTCAACCAGGCACTCTACAACATTTTTTTTTTTACTTATTTTTTTTCCTTTCCAAAAAATCCCATGTGTTTTTCTGCTTGCCCAGCCCTGTAAGAGCCTGGACTCTGCTCTGCTCCTGGTGTGGGGACAGGCTCCTGCAAAGGCCATGACAGGGACCCTCCAGGTCCACAGCTCAAGAGAAATTCCTGGATGAGAGCAAAGGATGTTCAACCCTAACCAAAACCATCACTTGAAGAGCAGAGCTATGGACCATTCAACATGGACCATTACAGAACTAGGTAGAGTGTAAGGAGTGAAGAATGAGCCTTATCTTTCACTTTCTGGAATTTTACTGCATGGAGAAGCCCATGGAGCTGGAGGCCATCTAAATCACTGTGTCTTTTTGGGATCTGGCTCCTTACTCCTTCTGGGGTCCTTTTTGCTCATTTGTTACTTTTGGAGCTGATCTTCATTCTTGTCTCTGCAGCACCATTTTCCCCTTTACACCAGGTGAAGGATTCAATATTTAAAAAAGCAGAGTTATAGTCAGCCTCAGGTTATCCATTGCTATTGGGAAGGCAGGGCCACCCAGCAGGTACCCAGATGCACCTCCCAATGTTTGTCCTCTCCACACTGGGAGGACAGGGCTCCCCAAGCAGCTGTGCTGCAGTGACATCCCTGACCATGGCAGGGGCTTGCAACCAGATGATCTTTAAGGTCCCTTCCAGCCCCAGCCATTTTATGATCCTGATAAACGCATATCTATTGCTTTTGAGTCTTAAAAGCTTTGTAAATCTGGACCATCACTGTAGATGGCATTGTTCATGTGCAGTAAAGGTGGCTACCACCCCCAGAATCACAAACTGCCCATGTACCCACCCACCTAAAGAAAAACACAGCTTCACTGGACATTTTATAGTTTGTTTCTTCCATTTTTATAGCCAGCATTGCACTGATAAATATAGCTGTTTAACCAAAGTCAATGTACTGGAGGCAGAAAAGAGATAAACCACGAACATTTATTTGGATTCCTGCTGCAGTAGTGTAAATACTAAAGTTCATTATAAAAATAATGTAAAATAGTCTTCATAGTGTTATGCTGGCTTTGCAAATCCTTTTAATTATATCTATATTTCCAACTGCTTGGATGTCAGAAAGAGATGAGCTGGTGCTAAACATGTCCAGTTTGTTGGGGCTTCAATCAGCTCTTTGTATTGCTGAAGGATTTTTCAACATCTTGGGTCTTCTTATCTTGTCAGGGGCTATTATTTTTTTATTCCCATGACAGTTTACTAGAAACAGAAAGTATAAATTTATGTTTTACTCCTAGGAAAATTGCTAGGATCCCTGTCTGAAGCTCCTGAAGGGACTGACAGCGTTGCCAGGTTGTTATTTGGAGAATTCCACACACAGATGCCCGCTGTTGTAGAATTTTGGGGATGATGGCTTGGCCAGCACAAGGAGGATCCACTCTAACCCCCCAGAAAGGAGTACAAAGGTGGTAAAGGATTTCATGAAAACTCATGTTTCCATTTTGTAAAGCCCTGGTCCACTTCTGAGGACCTTTTCCCTGCTCCTCTAATGAAAGTTGTTTCCCAGGAGCCATGTGCTGCTGGAGTTGGAGCATGGGAAAGGTCCTGTTGCATGAAAAGGATAGTGATGGAAAATTTTAACAGCACTGGTTGTTTAGCTATTCTTCCCTTTTTCAAAATGAAACACTTTTAAAATCAAGCTATTTTTTTCCACTGGCTGCTTTGTGAGCACGTTTTTTCACCTGGTTCCAATCTAGACTTGCAAAGCAAAGAGTGAGAGCATCCAGCACACTTCCAGCACAGCAGGACTCACTTTTCCCAAATTCCCCACCAAATCCTCTGGCTTATCACAAAAGAGCACAGAATAAATATGACTCAATACCCAGCATAAACCCTCCAAGGCATGGAGCAGCTTGGAGGGGTGGTAGCAAAAGGTCCTCCCTCCAGACTGATGGTTCAGTGGCTGGGAGGCACTGTATCCTCTTTCTCCCTGCTGATTTCTTAGGGGATTTACACCAAAAATGATGGCAATTGGGGTCCAGCCCTGCTGAAGAAATGATTCCTTCAGCAGCAGCACAGCAAAATGTCACCAAAGCACAGGAGTGGCAGGGCTCAGGAGGGGTGCAGAGCACCACCAACACCCCTGGACCAGCAGGGCGTTTGCTGAAATGTGTAGGTGATGCAGCCTGAAGAGCTGTGAAGAAGAGCAAACCAACCCTCCCTAGAGCAGTGCCACCCACAGGGACAGGGCACAGAGCCTGTCCCATGGCACCACACAGCTCCTCACAGGGAAGGGCACAAAAACCACCCCAAAGTCACATATCCACCAACGGCACAAACCACAAACCCCCCTGGCACAGCTTGTGACCAGCACAAATCTGAGCTCATGCAGGGAAGGAGCAAAGTTTAGATAAACCAGGCCCCTTCTGGCTGCTCTGAATTCCAGTGCCTGGGACCTGACACAATTCCTGCCTGGCTCTGCAGCCCTTTCCCCCGGCTTATCAAACCCCGTCTTGAAACAATTTTGTCCTTGAACAGATTTGTTAAGCAGCGTAATATGAAGATCAAGGAATAAAGATGAGGAAAGGAGAAATTAGATTAAGGCTGTAGATAGCGTTTGAGTATAACTAATGCCAAATAGCCAGAGGGCAACATGTCAACAATTTAATGGGGCACAACGTAAAATAATGTTTTCAAAACAAGCGCTTCATTGGATGCTTCCCCTTTGAATCAGATAAAGTATATCACCACAGACAGATTTGCTTTGATCTGTTCTGCAGCAGAAGGTCAAGGGTGTCTAAAGCAGCTATTCAGAGCTCATGAGTAATAGAATTAAACCATTCAGATCACATCTCTGAGCTCTCAGCATCCCCAGATGTGGGGCCAGCCCCTGGGATGGGGAGCCAAGCCTGCACCCCCAGCTGGCAGCAGAATTGGGTGCTGGTTCTGAGCCCAGCCTGCTCATGTACAGCCTCTTGTGGGGTGTTGAGGCAGAGGAGAGATCAGAAACTCAGGATCTCTGCACCCATGTTTGTGCAGGAAGCATCTCTATTTCTGTAAAGACAAGGTAGCACGACCTCCATAAAGGACTTCTTTGCACAGATAAATTCACACCAGTTCCAGGCACAATGAGATATTTGTGAAACCTGATCATTGTGAGGATGATTTAACCCCAAAGCCATTTTCCACCTGTGCTGATGGTAGCAAGCCCAAACTCTGCTGTGCCTTTTGCAGAGGGGCCAGTTTTACCTGCACTCCTGCCCCAGTGGGTGAGAAAGGTGCTTGTGGGGCTCAGCACATAAAGACAAGGTGGGGAATGGAGGAAAATAACAGGAAAAGATTAAAACAGGGCAGCAGGCGTGTTTCTGATGGCTGCAGTGCACAGCACCACAGCATGCCAAGGCACCTCACTGCCCCTGTCCCAGCTGCAAAACCTGAGCAGAGGGAGGTGCCACAAAAACCCCTCCAGAAGGGCCAGACACAGATGTTCTCTCCCAATCCAGGGGATCTTGGCAGCAGGCTTGCTCTTGGTGAAACACTGCAGCAGCCTCAGCTCTCTCCCAGAGCGTGGCTCAGATTTTCAGAGCAAGCCCCACCTGCACAAACAGGCAGAGCCTGGGGGATTTGCTGGGAAGAGCCCTGAGCACCTCTGCCACAGCTGATGGGGCCTCAGGGGGCTGAAGGCAATAATGGGAGCCATTTATCTCTGGGATGTCACCCTGATAACAGGCTGCTGGCTGTCCCACACACGCTGGGTACCAGCTCAGGCTGCTGCTGCTGATGGGGAGGGCAGCTGGCACAGGTCCCCCTGCCCCCCGTGGGTTGTTCTTGAGAATTATAGCCTTGCCTCATTTCAAAATGTTGGCAGCTTTTTGTTAGCTCGGTTTTGTTTGTGCTTTTTTCGCTCCTGAAGGGAAATACAGGCACACACACTTAATCCACCTCAGCCAGGCTGTTCTGCTCATTCCATTTTAATTTGCCTCAGACACGAGGAGTTCAGGGTTTCTCTGGGTGGTCAGGATTGCTCTCCCATCACCTGCTCGTCTTTCCCTCCCAAACCACCTGATGGTCTGTGTTATCTGCCTGCTTCAGCCAGTGCCCCTGCAGCCCTTCCTTGCCCTTGGAGGCTTCTCCCAGGAACCAGACACCCCACGCCTCCACAGCATCCAGCCACAAAAACTCCTAGTTTTTTCCAGGCATTTGCCCAAATTCCCTGTCTGCACAGAGCAGCACCCAGCCCAGTGAAGCCACAGCTGGGATACACCTTGCTTTTTTGTGATGCTCTTCCAGGAGCTTCTCAAAGTGTCAGGTTTTGCATCTGTTCATCAGCTTTGCCTTCTTGACCTCTGAGGAGAAGTTTGTTTTCACAGGCTGTCACGTCTCAATTAGCCCTGTCCCTGTGGCAGGGCAGCGTGTGACACGGGGTCACCAGGTCTCCACAGCTTTGTGGTTTCAGCATGGAAAGGTAAATACATCTGCAGTGCCCAGCAGGGCTCAGAGCTGCCCCTTCCCTGCAAGAGACTGGCCCCAGGGCAGGGACACAGAGCAGTGAACCCTCAGATGGAGGCAGAGGCCTCTCCTCATCCCAGCCTCCCAAAGGAAAAGAGAATTTGGCAGAGGCAGTGCTCAGAGCAGTGACCTGCCTGGAGCACATCTGATGCCAGCCCTGAACCAGACAGGCAGGCCCAAACCTTGCTCCTCTCCTCTGCTGTGCTTTCTGCAGGCAGCAGAGCCCTGGAGACCAGCAGTTAAAAGGAAACCAAACACCAAGAGGCCCTATAAAATCTCCACCTCCCACTGCTGGAGCTGTCTCAGTGAGTTGTCTGGCAGGAGCTTGTTCCAGCTCCCAGCTCATCCCTCCTACAGCGCAGCACCCCCAAGCTCCCAGTGCCTTGGAATGCTGAGCCCCTCCTGCCTCCTCCCCCAGGAACAGGCCCTACCACACCCCAACAGCTCCAGGGCTCTGACCCTAAATCCAGACAAGAAAAGGGACAGGAACAGCCAGAGCAAAGCTGGGGAAGGAGAACAGATTCAGCCCTGACTCATCCAGGGTAAATTTGCCACCTCCAGCGGAGCTGGTCGGGGTGCACAGCCCTGTGTGGCTCTGGGGTGCCAGGGAGGGGCTGATTGCCACCCTGCTCTGTGCTCAGTGACCCGTGGTGTCCCGGGAGGGAGCACTGGGGCTTTGCCTCCAGAGTGGCACCACGGGGACCCTGCAGCTGTGGCAGGGAGGGTGGGACTGATCGCTAATTACTGGGGCTTGTAATCAGCGAGAGGCACTGCTGAGGTTTCTGTACCCAGAGAGCTCCAACTGCCTGTCCTGACATTTTGATGCCAATTACCAAAATGCCCACACTAGAAATAGCTGTAATTGATAAGGCAGGTCAGCGTGTGTTAATGAAGCTGAAATTGAGACAAAAATGGAAATGAAAGTTTGTGACAATGCAAACGATTTTCCTCTCTCTCTAATGGCTGGGTACAACTGAGTGTTATTTATGGCTGGGTTTTTTAAATAGGATGCTTCCTGTGAGGCATCCAAAGGAAATGCCAAGCTTTGCATCCAGTGTGCTGGAATGGGCAGGACCAGGTGGGTTCCCACAGCCGCCCCAAGCCCACCAGGACAGAGGGGTCCCATCCTCACCCATCCCACCCCAAGGTGGGTGCTGCAAGTGAAATCAGCCAGGGTGGCTTTTTCCCTCCCCCAAACCAGCCAAGAAGCAGATGGAGGGGAAAATCCCTCCTCTCAATTCCTGCTAGACTAACATTTTACCTGCAAATTTGAGGTAGGAGGCTTTTAAATGACTTGTAGGTGGATCTGGTTCTAGAAACAGCTCTGTTTTACAACAAGTCTTTGCTGTTTGAGGAAGGAGGGTGTAACAGCAAACACAGAAACAGTTAACTGCAGCCTGATGTTCCTGCCTGCTCTCCCCAGGCTGCTGAAATGCAGGGATTCAGGGGGGTCACAGTCACAAATTTACCATTAAAGCAAATGCCTGTTTCATCCCTTTCAAGGGTGGGTTTTCTTTAAAGCTTTCATCCTGGCAGAGATGTTTGAGGAGCTAAAAATAGGCAGCAAAGTCACGTGAGAACCTCCGGATGTGAGAAATCACATAAAAGATACGAGTGTGAGTCCCTGTTTCCTTGGAAATAATAGTAGTAGTAATTCTTGAATGTGAGGTTGTAATAGCAAGATCTGAAACCGGCCCCTCGTTCTCTGAAACCCTCTGTGAGCAGCCAGGGCAGGGTAAAACCAGGGAATGAACTGCCCCAGAGCACAGCACTGCCTGAGGAAAACCCTCCCTGCAGAGCTCCAGAGAATCAGCCGGTGCCAGAGGTTTCTGTGTGTGCAGGATTGCACCTGGAGCTGCTCCATGGAGGGATGGGAGAGCTGGGGCAGAGAGGCACAAAGCTCTGCAGACATCCAGCACGGGCTGGTGGAATCCTAGTTGAAGGTTTCACTTTGGGATGAGCCCACGGGAAACCCCTCGGTCCCTGCGCCCCCAAATGTTGTGTGTGGATTTAAATTCAGATCTTCAGCTGGTGCTGGGTCAGAGGGCTGGCTCCAAGGGGTTTGGACACCTCTGGAAGGATTCCAGGCCAGGAGTAAAACCAGTGGCACGAGCCATCCCTGGTGGGAGTCACTGAGCTCAGTGGCAGCAGTAAAGGGCTCTCACCCCTCCACAGGAAATGGCCTGTACTTACATTTTAACATTCTACATTTTAACATCCCCAGGCTGAGCACTCGCTGAACTCCAGGCAGTTCCCAGGGACCTGGGCAATGCTGGGCATTGTTAACAGGAGCACGGTGACCTGTGGGATGTCAGAGGATGGCACAGAGCCACCCTCCAGCCACGTGGGGTACGGGGTGACCCCCAGCCCCCAGTCCTGCCCCCATCCCTGCCTCGTGCTCCACTTTCCATGCCTGCACTGCCAGCTGGAGCCACACACTGCCTCCTATAAATCCTTTCTAAATGAGCATCAGCATTTAATTTATTTCAGAAAGACTTACTGCTTTGCCTGTATGGATTCTGCATGGGAAGCACGGGTAAAGACCAGTACAGAGATCCCAGAGCCAAATGCTCACCAGTCAGTAAATGCTGGAAATTTGGGTTCCATAACCCATCCTGCCAAGTCAGAACTTGGCACTCTAAGACAGCAGTGCTCAAACTTTCCACTAAAGCAGCTCCCAGTGCCCAGCATGTTACTGGGCATCACTGTGAGTCACCTACAGACATGAGAGCAGATGTGGCTGAAATCCTTCCACTGCTGCAATTCACAAACAAATCTACTGGCAGTAGAAGGCTGCCAGTAGAAAATTTTTCAAATTTTTTGAGCTGGATGTGTTGTTCCCCTAGGCTAGAGAAATGCCACTCTTTTCCTCACTCCTCCTCTCTTTCCTCTTTTTTTGCTGCCATCACAACCATCAGCACATTCTCTCACTCCTTTTTGCCAGGAAACAAGGATGGGAGAAAGAGAAGCAGGAGCACCCTGACCAGCACCAGGATCATTGCTCTGAGCACCCAGCTCAGGTAGGTGGTACCCAGCCCTCACCTGAATGCTACACTCAGGCTCACTATAAAAACCTCCAAATCAGCCCCAAGCAGGGATTTTGCTGAAATAATCATCATGCCAGATGCTCCAGCACTCCACCACAGCCTGTCTGTCACTCTGATTGCCAGATGCCTTCATGAGGTTTTGTTCTGGATGACCAGAAACCGAATTAGGCTGCATCCAAAGAGGCAGTGCAAGGTTGCTAGGAGATTCCTCTGTCTGCAGGAAGCTGACAGTCACAGGAGGCTCTGATGGGTGCAGGGTGCTGTGGTGAGGTTGTCTCTTCTGCATCTGTGACCTGGGCATCTTCCTGCAGACTCCAGACTCTCAGGGCAAGAAGGCTTTGGCTCAACTTTGAAACTGATGGAGCTCAGGAATGGGGTGGGAAGGGGATGCTGGTGAGGCCAGCAGTGCCTGTAAGGAAAAATAAATTGTGGGACAGCAGAGGCCTCAAAATCATATCCCGCTCCTAAGTTAGGGGAAAAAAAATTAACTTCTCCCTTTGATGTGAGATGAATTGCTTTTATGGCAGGGAAAATGGCATTTCCTCCCCCAGGGCAGTGTTATTTCAGCAAAGTCTTTGTTCTGCATGACAGCAAACACTGCCCATGGCCCGAGGTGATGCCCCAAAAGCCTGGGCTGTCCTTGCCTGGCTGCACCAGTGCTGCACCTCATGGCAGCAGGGCAGGATGGCCTCTGTCCTGTCCCCCACGCTGCTGGCAGGCACTGGCATGTGTCACAGGTTAATTACACTTACTCATTAGGGCTGGTGCCAGAGGCCTTTGTGGGGAACAGCAGGGAAATGAAAGCAGCTGCAGGAGCAGTCAGGGCAGGAGGGGACTGAGCAGAGGGAAATTCATCTGGGACTCAGGGAGCACTCCTTCCACTGCTACCTCTTACTAATAAAATGATGCTATCCAAAAAGGTGAGCTTTGGGGCTTTGGCAAACCTGTTTGCTTTAATGAGGCTGGTTACACAAATTCTGCCCTTAAATACAGCGGGTACCAGATGCAGAAACCAAGGGAATGGGGAGGCTGTCAAAGCAAACAAGTGGGCAAAGAACACTAAAATGAGCTCCTCAATAATCTGTGATGCTCTGAAGCCTTGAACACATGGTCACCAGCAGTTTTAGTGGCTCTGCTGGCATTTTGGCTGCCCTCAAGGAATGTGGAGATGTTGATTCAGCAGCTCTGCCCAAGGTGGGATGGGGTGCTGTGGTGCTCAGCAAGCAGCCTCTGCTCCAAAATCCTGCACTGACAGCTGTGGCAAAGGCAAGCCAGTCCTAATTCATTACATTCATCACACACCAGGCACATCCAGCTTCCTCAGAGATCCCACCTGAGAGGGGGAAAAAAAAATGCACACATATATTTCTCAACAATGCTCCTCATTTCATGCACTTTTTGGGTGGAGAAATTTCAACACCAATCCTAGGAGGAGAGGATGCTCTGCCTTAACACCCTCTGGAAAGCTGAAACTGCTCCTTTGCCAAGAGAGCACAAGACCAAGTTCTCAAGAATCAAGTGAGCCCAGGGGCCCCCAGGATCTGGGGGGCTGTGCAGATCCCCCTTTCTGCCCCAGACCTCGGGCTGCAAGGCAGAGGCTGCAGCTGCTGAGGAGGCAGGAATGTGCTGCTCACTGCCTTGCAGGATCCTGGCTGGGAACAGCAATTGGCTCAGAGTCATCCTTATCAGCTAGCACATTAATCTTAATTAACAGATCGACAGCAACAGTTCCTCCCTGAAGCTCCCCTGAGCATTCCCAGCCTTTGCTGTGCTGCTGCTCCAGCATCACTGTCGTTCCTGACACGGAGAAAAAGACCAAATTCTGCACACAGATGGAGGGGCTGCCCTGGCTCCAGCCCTCCTGGAGCCCAGCTGAGCCCAGCTGAGGGACCAGAAGCACATCCACCCACAGCTGGGACCAGCACCAGGAGCATCCCCTCCACCCCAGAGCACAGATCCTGGTCTGGGCTGTGATGTAGCACCCACAGTCCCCAAACTGTGCCACGTCCTTTGTCCAGGGACAGACCTGAGAGAGGAAGGGTTTCTGCATGTTTGCATGTTTCTTAAAAAGAGGATTTTTTAAAAGAAAAAAAGAAAGCAAATCCAGAGAGTTTATCTATGAAAATGTGGTAAAATCAATCCAAACCAAGCCCCAACAGCAGGATCTCTCTCACCTTCTGCTCCCTGCTCTGTCAGGGCTGGGGAATCAGTGCTGGCTGTCCCAGCAGTGATTCCACCCCGGTGCCTGGAGCATGAACCCCTGCATGAACAGCCCTGAGGGCTGAGGCTCCAGCCAGCAGGGACCCCACTGCTGCCATGGGACCACAGACCCCAGTCCTGTGACCCACTGGGGTCAGGGGATCCCCACTTTGGGGTCATGGGGATCCCACAGCTTCAAGCACAGCTTTACACAAACCTGAGTCCAAAGAGGCAAAGGCTGTAACTGGGGCAAGGGGGTGAAGAGAAGCAATGGGGTGACTGAGGCTCCAGTGAAGAAGAGAGAAGGTACAACCCCTGGCTGCTGCAGTGTGGATTTAGGGCACAGGCATTCCCAGCAGGTAATTAAAGGGCAGAGGGACAACATCCATCACACCTTGTCTGAGGACATCTCAGGTCAGATGCAGAGCCAGGACAGCTCAGGCCTGGCAAAGCTCAGAAAAGAATGCCATTCTCTTATTAAAAAACCCCAACAACAAAACACAACAACAGCAACCAAAAAAAAAAATAAAAAAAAAAAAATCCTTTGTCCAGATCAGCAAAGCCCATCACCTCTGTCCAGACTGGACCCTGGGGTGGAGCAGGCACTCATGGCCACAGCAGCAACCTCAGAGGAGTGAAATCACAACTGTTACAAGCAGAGCACTCTGAATAAACCCTTTAACTCACTGATGAAGGTGTCCCAGGGTGGTGTGTGCCCCTCAGTGCCCTCACCCCCTGCCCTTGGGTATCTCCACACTCAACCCTTGGGTGCTGCAGTGGCTGGGATTGGGGTTCCTGATTCCCAAAGGCACCTGGGAACCTGAAGCTCAGCTTCTCCACTTGCACTGGTGTTACCAGAAGAGCAGCCTGGTTTGCTGAAGCTGCTTTCCAGGGGTGTCAGTACTTGTGAAGCTGGAGCACCACGTCAGGCAGAGAGGTCAGCTCCAGGCACTGACTGCTGAGCACACTAATCTCAGTGTTTTTCCAACAGAAGAGAGGAAAAAACCTCATCTCAGCTGAAATACCAAGGCTTTAAAAATTAGTTGCTGTTCATGTGCAGTAGCTCTTGTTATTGAAAACACCATAAAAGTTTTACTGTGCTGACTTAGGGTGCACGTAAAGAACCTCGCTTGTCTTGACAGGCCATAAAGGAACTTTTATGACCTATTGGGTCAATGATTTGCAGAGAAGGATTTACACTGCTGTCCAGGGCTGGGATGAGCTGCTGGAGGAGGAACACACCAGAAATGGCACTCAGAGCTGAGGGGTGAGCCTGCTGTGGGATAAATCCAGCACGACTGTGTCTATCAGCCTGCCTTGTTTTACACAGATTGTGCTAACTCAGAAGGGCACAGGATTATGTGCTGAGTGGGTTTAACTGATTGACCTTTATTCTTTTGGGTTTACAAGTGGAGTTTTAGGAGGAAAAACCTTACCCATGCATCAGTTCAGCTCTCCCCTGGGGATAAATCTTCAGAAATGCAGGCTGAATCCCCAGTGTTGCAATCATTTTATCTCTTATCACAAAGTGTCAGCTCCACTGGTCCAAGGTTCACTTTCAACACTCCTGGGGGAACTCAAGGGAGAAGAGGCCCTGACTTAGTGAAATATCATCACCTTGGGCTGATGCTGCCTGGTGTGCTCAGGACAGATGGAAGGGTGTGAGGGAACTCCCTGCTGTGCCAGCAGCCTCCCGTCAGGGCTTGTTTGCCTTTATAAAGCACTGGGAACAGACTGCAGCTGCAAGCAAAGCTCCTGTGAAACCCAAATACACACCTCCAGCCTCAGGGGCTGGTGACAGGGGCCCAGGACCATTTGCAAGAGACAAAATCTGCCCTGGAAAAAGGACTAAGCCCCCAGTGCCACCTTCCTGGGGCAGCACACCCACCTCACAACCTCTGCTCTGCCTGGCCAGCACAGCTTGTGTCACCCCAGCCCCCTCCAGCCCAGGTTTGGCTGCCCACGTTCACTGCTGGGGCTGGAACCATCCCCAGGGCTGGGCAGTGATGGGAAGAGTGAGCCAGAGCACCCCCCCCCATGCTCCTGCCCAGGCTGGCATGGGGAGAGCAGGATGGTGCCAGCCAGGAGAGAATAGGATGGTGCTGGTCATGGAGGGAGCAGGATGGTGCCAGCCATGGGGAGAGAAGGATGGTGCCTGGCAGACTCAGAACTCCAGGGATCTCTGCTCCTTATCCCAGCACCTGCGGCAGGGAAACAGCCCAGAAAGATCAAACACTTCAAATGTTTCTCTGCCGAGTGCCAGCGAGAGCTGAAAGGAAAACCAGGGAAGTCTCAGTGCCTGAGGGCACAGGGGCAGTGCTGCTCCAGGGAGTGATGTCTGGAGGGTCTCTGAGGGATGAGATCTCCAGTCCCAGCTCACCCAGCTCTCCAGGCTGCTGTGGAGATGCTCGTGCAGGTCAAACCCTGGACGTGGGGCCCCCAAGCAGCAGCAGCAGCAGCAGCAGCAGCAGCAGCAGCAGCAGCAGCAGCAGCAGCAGCAGCAGCAGCAGCAGCAGCAGCTCTCTCCCTGCTGCAGCTGCCAGCCCCATCCCCAGGGTCATCACGGGCACTGGGGTGGCTGGACTCTGCAGGCTTTCCTCCCCAGAGCCCTTCTCCTTCATCCCTTGGCATCCAGATGGATTGAACCAGATTTGCTGCACACGTGGCAAGCAAATGAAATGGTTTCTTTGGCAACAATAATGAAAGCTTAGGGGAAAAAAAAATCTGCTTTCTGTCTCCTGTGACTCCAGCAGCCCAGGTACCACAGAGGGGGAAGCAGAGAACTGCAAGCATCTGCCTTGAATTACTGCCTCTGATAGGAATCAGACATGCACTCCAGCATGTCTGCTGCACGTTTATTTATTTATTTGGGGCCTGATTGATTTAAAGACTCCCTATTGCCTGAGCAGCAGCATGGCACAATAATTCACTTGATCTCTGATTTATATTTCATGTTCAAGTGAAGCAGGACGCTTCTGTCCAGCACAAGAGCTGTGTGTGCCAACATTGTGCTCAGCAGCTTCAGAGAACCTGGGCATGTAGAGAAGCAAAAGCTGTGGCTGCAGAAGGGACAATCACAGGATAAAAGCCCTGTTACACATCCAAAACTGCGTGGCCAGGGTCACAAACTGAAATGGGGACTCACAAATCACTGTCCCTATTTGCCCCCTTGCACAATGCTCAGCCCCAGGCTGTTTTCCAGCCAGGATCCATCCTGTTTTATCCTCTTCCCAAAGCACTCCCCTCACCCCACAGCTCTAACAGTGATCCAGGGGTCAGTGATGGTCATTCCTGAGCTCTCCCGCCTTTCCATGATGCTGGAAGGCTTTGAGCCTTTCACAGCTCAGCAGGAGAGAGCACAAGGTCCAAGGCATCCCCCAAAACTCCTCCACTTTGGCCCTGGTGGGCCCAGGATTTCCTCTTTGACCTCCTGCCAGCAGGCCTGGCTGCTCTGCGGTGGGTGAGGTAACTGCACCTAATTAACTCCCTCTGCTCTTCTGCCTCCCATATGGAGAAGGATCAAAGCCCTCCAAAGGCAAGGGGGGCCCAGGAGGGGTCTCCTGGGCTGGGAGGGGGGTACAGTCAAGCAGAGACACCCCCTTTTTCCCTGCCAGCATTGCCCTTCCCGTGGCCCCTCTGAGACATCCCCAGGAATGGCCAGGACTCCTCCTGGCTCCAGGCAGAGCCAGGGGCCTGTGAACCCCAAGGGAGAGGTTCCAGTGACCCTTTCACCCCATTCCCCTTCACCCTCAGGGTGCCGAGGGCTGCAAACACCTCCAGGAGCTTTGCCACCATATTGGTGGCACCAAAAATAGATTCAGGCTATTTCAAACATCTCTCCCTCCTTTTCACAGCAATTGTTACACGGAGCAGAGTTAAGATCTGCTATTCTCTGCTCCGCTTCCCACTTGGAAATACCTTCTAGAAATTAAGGAGGATAAAAATAGTAGCATTCAATGGGAACAGGAGCGAGCTCTTCTCTTCAGAAGATGCTGCAATCACGCAGCGCCCGCGCCCGAGCCCGGAGCCGCCGTGAATAGCGCTGCCAGTTGATCTCCTTCAAAGCATTGCTGAATGAGGTCTTAGCCTCGTAATTTAAGGGGATGAAGTCCTTCCTGAGACTGTGAAGATTTGGGCTTTCCAGATCTATTATTTTATATTAACTCCTCCTGGACAGCCTAATTAGAGAAGGGAGAAAGGGCTGTTCCCTCCCCGCTCCGTTATCCAGGGCCCTTCCTCCTCCCGCAAGAGATTTTATTTGTGCTGCACAGAAGATTTATCAACTGCCTTTATAGCCCTCCCTGCACTAAATCACACTCCTAATGGATAGCCTGAGGTAAGAGCACCACTGTTTATTTTATTATTTTTTTTAATCCATGGAATAGCAAGGATATATGCACTCAGAGCTGCAGGCTGAGCTCTGCCTCCGCGGGCAGCAGTTTTAAGACTCCCAAGTGGAATTACTTGCACTGGCCAAAATCCCAAGAGAGAGCTTGTGAAAGCCTCAGCAGGAACATCTCAAGGCCCAAACACACAAGACAAGCCAGGGATGACTGGAACAGAGAGGCAGCTTTCCCTGCTCACCCTCAGCTTCTGTGTGCCACCAGGTCTGTGACCAGACCCCAGGTCCCTGTCCCTGCAGACACAGATTACCTCCAGCTTTGCCAGCAAGATGGAAATAATCCAGATGCAGAGATACAGCTAAATAAACACGATTTACCCTAGTCCAGATGTCAAGAGTATTGTTAGTGCTAGATAAAGGTGAGAAAAGAGAAAAACATCCCTGGATTTCAGTGCTGTTTGTGATCCACTCCACCATCCCAGCTTTTGGGAATGCCAACCCCCTCCTGGCAAACCCAACAGGAAGAAGAACCTGTTGAGCAGCAGGAGAGTCATTAACCCACTACAAATAAACTTCTGATCTGCTGTTGGGAAAGACATCTCCCAGTGTCCAGCAGGACAAGGCACAAACTCCCTTCCTGCGTGGAGAGTCACTCCCAGCCATGTGTAAAACACAACACTCAGTTATTCCTGAATAACTCCAGTGGCTCAGGGCAGGCTCCTCCCCAAGACACGGAGGGATGGTGGTCTGCCAGGAGACCAGGGCTCTGAAAGCTTCACATCCTGCTCCATCCAGCTCCTGCTCCTCAGACAGTGTATGGATGTGGGGAGGAAAGGGAGCACTCTGATGAACTCCTTTAGATAAAACCCTTTTCTCCACGGGTTAAACTCTCTGGCTGGCAGTGAGGGCAGAGTGAGCCCACAACACCCAGCTCAGGGAATCACCAGCTCTACAGGAGTGAGCTCTGGCTCCTCACTGCTCTCAGTGGAGTCACCTCCCACTTGTTTTAACTCATTGCCTTTGATCCAATCTCTTGATTGACGAGGGCTTTGGATATATAAATCAGCGGGATTTATAACTTGGCACAGGAGGAAAATTACAATTGGCATCTCTGATAGGACTTGCAGAGGGTACATGTGTTCATGAGGACCCAAAAGCAGAGCTGCTCCTGCATGGTAAAATAAACTGAGGCAGGAAATGAGTGTAAGGCTTGACAAACCTGTGAGTGAGGGGTGTCCAGCGGGGCCATCTCCCCCAGCCTGCTCCAGGATTGCTGGAGCAGCACAGCAGCAGGGAGAAACAGAATAGGGAGATGGCAGGGGGGATGGCAGACCCTGCAAAGGCCAGGGGGATGGCAGGGGGGATGCCAGGGGGATGGCAGGATGGATGGCAAGGGGATGGCAGACCCTGCCAAGGCCAGGGGGATGGCAGACCCTCCTGGGATGAGTGGGAAGGTGGAGGCAGGCAGCACAGACAGCAGCCAGGGCTGAGTCAGAGACAGCAGCAATTCCCAAATCCTGGCACCCCCGCCAGCCTCTCCCGCCCCCCGCCAGGCTTTCTCCCGCTGCGAGTGCCACCACAATTCGGGAGCTCTGCAGTCAGGGGAGGTTCCCATCACTCATTTCCCCCGTGCCATTGTAGCAGAGCGACTCGCAGGTCGATCCCTGTCAGGGGCTGTCGCGCCTCCATCACAGCCCGCGCTGCCAGCAATCCCGGGAATCACCGGATTCCTTTTCCAGGGAACGCTCCCGTGGCTCCAGCCCGCATTTCCCTTCCTTAACTTCACACCAACAAAACTCGCGTTGAGTAAGGAGAACAATAGGAGCGGCTCAACACATTTCCAGCCCCTGTCCCTGGTAGCGAGCGCAGTCCCAGGGATGCTGCCAGGCTTCCGCGGGCTCTGCTGTCAATCCTGTCAATCCTGGATGCAGCCCTAACCCTCAGCCAAAGCCTCAACCCCTCACAAAGGCTGAGCAGAGAGATTTTGGGATTTCAGAGGCTTCTTCTTGCTGGATGAAGAAAAGGGACTGTGCATGTGAGGAAGGTTGAAAGCACGAGGTGTTGGCTCCTGGGCAGAGGCACCCACAGGGCTTCCCCTGGCTGTGGGGCAGTTTCCCCATCCAGGCTCCCTGAAGCCTCTTCCAAAGCCATTGGGAGGCTCAAGGCTGATGGACATCTCTTCAAAAAAATCTGGATGTATAAATAAATTAACCCACCCAGAGAGTAGCATCAGCCTTGAGCCCTGACCAGCTCCTTCTGCTGCTCCATGATTTTGTCTTTCTTGGATCAGAAAGAAATTAATTTAATGGAAAGCTACTTTTTTCCTGCCCTTTCTTCATCTTGTTTTTATAAACCCCACAGGGAAGTAAAGCATATGAACAGAGACAGCCTACTTGGTGTGGAAGCCAATTTGCAGAGTAAGAGAGTAATAACCACCCAAAAGGGGTGGGAGGGATTGTTGGCCCTATTTACTCTTGGCTTATGCTGGTGATTTCTCTGGAGACTCAGAAAAAAGAGTAAATCCCTGTCAGAGACAACTTTTGAAAAGTTGTGCTTTTAAACTTCACTTTAGCCTATCCCATAGAATATCTCTACAACCTGTGTAAAAATATACCATCTATATTTAAGATTATAGCTTGTATGTGTTAGGTAGCTATCAATTCCTGGGTGAAGGCAGAATTAAAATTTCAGTGGTTCTGCTTCTCTACTGTGAGCTTTAATCCCTCCTAAAATACACACACAAACATGGAAAACTCCTCCTGCCAGCTCCACACCAAACCTCCAGGGCAACAAGAATCAGACAGCACAGCATGGGGAGGAACAAAAATCAGCTTTATCCATTCCCATTCTACTTACCTGGACCACAACGTGCTGTTCCTACAGCATTCCAGCCTCCTCCTGCTCACAGGGATATTCTGTACCCAAATTCAGCTCCCAAATTTGTTTTTTTCCAGCACTTCAGATCTCCCCCCTCCCCAAACTCTGTCCAGCTCCAGCAGCTGTGGCCAATTAAAAAGCTTCCTAAAAAGCTTTTGATGTGCTGTTATCAAGTGTGTATAGACTGGGAATTTCACAGTATTTAAGGGAATATCAGCTTTGGATGCCTCTGCCTCACCTGCTGGCAGGAGGAAGGGAGGATTGCCAAGGCAGGGATGTGGAGCAGCAGGGATTCTCACCCTGGGACTCTCTAGTTGCCACTGTGCCATTTTCAGTCCTTCTTAGAATGGTTTTGGAGAAGGGGGGGAAGCGGAACAGTCTCTTAAGGATGTCAGAACACTTTTGACAACTCCTTACAATGAAGGAAAAGAGGTTGGAAAAAATTAAGAATGTTAGAAAGTAATGAAATTCTAGTATCCTGGGAATAATAAATAGTCATGGTGGAGAGCAATGCCTCTCTCTTTTCTTTTTCCTTTTTTTTTTTTTCTGTATGGAGACAGAGGAGAACAAGGGAGTATTTGTTTCTTGATTCCTCATCTAGGAAGCACAACTGGCTCGTGCCTTCCGTGCTTCCTGAGCAGCCGGGGCTGCCAGAGCAGCTCCTGCTGAGCAGGGAGTGATCCCTGTCTGAGGAGCACCAGGGGACTGCAGGCTAGTGCTGAGATGTGCAGCACTGGCTGCAGAGAAACAGCATTTTTACCTTTGCCATCAGTACTAACTGCAGACCAGAGCCAGGCACAGAGTGCTCGTTGCTGTCACAGGCTTCCCTGCTCTGCCACGGGGAAGTTTTGCAAGTGGGATAATTGCAGTGGTGTGAAGTGCTTGGATTGGGAAACTCTGAAACAGCTTTTGATGTTATTGGTGATCTCTGCATGCAGGTTTTTCTCTGCTGAGAATAAACAATGAGAAAACACAGCTGAAGTTTCCAGTGTCTTCCTATTAGACGGGTTCAGCTGGAATCAGCATCAGCCCCAACCCTGTCTAGGAAAAGGCTCCACACAAATATCAAGCAATCCATCATTGTAAGGGAAAACAGTGAAACAAGCCTTGCTGTGTCTGCTGACAGCAGGAGCAAAGGCAAGCAAGACTTGGGCACGTAAATATTCAAGGAACAGCTGAGAGAAAGGCAGGAAGAAAGACCTGACATTTTCCTCTCCTTGTTACAACTACAAAAGGCACGAGGGCATCCAGGTGTTACAAAATGCAGCCAGTCTCCCTCTTCCTTCCAGATCCTGCTGGTTCTCCAGATCAGTTTGTTCTGGTTTCCTTTTAATCTGATCACTTTGTGAATCACAAGTGAAGTTTCACAGCTCTGCTTTGTTAAAGCATTATAGACTCAGGTTTACCTTTAAATAACCAAGTGGGGCTGTAGGAATCCATCCAGCCTGCTGCCAGGCAAGCCACCAGCCTGAATCTGACCATGTGCATCCTGGAGGGATCCACAAATCCGTGAGAGTGGCACTGCATCTTCTTCATGCAGTGACAGCCAGAGACAACTGCAGCTCCAGCACTGGACATGGCCCTTGGCTCACGTGGCTCCAAGGCAAGGAATTTCCAGACCAGACACATGAAATCCCAGCAAAAGGTGACTGGACAGGCTCTGAGGGAGATAACACTGCCATGGAAGTCTTTTGCTGGCTCCATTCAAGCTTTTCCCTTCATATTCAGCATCAAGGTGATGAAGATGCAGCCGCCTCCTCCTCTCCCTGCAGCTCTTATGCTTTGCCCCCAAGGATGGCTCTGGCAGCTTTGGCTGGTCACAGGTTGAGGACACTCTTCAAGGCAAGGACTGTTCCCCTCCTCAGTCCTCAGCATGCCAAACAAGTGCTTTTCAGGGCTGTAGAACAACCACTACCTTTCCTGTTTCTTCTCATTCTTGGCACAAAGGCACCTGAATCGCTTCCAACTGAGGTTAAAAGCATTCAAGCGTCTGTTTGCTCATGGGGTTTTCTAAAGCGACCTCTCTTTGTAATACACACTTCCCTCAGCATACCTAAAAGTATCCAAATGCCTTTTCCTTTAGGAACTGCCTTCCTATTCCAAGGAAAATTCTGTCCGCTTGGCATTTTATCCGTTGCTTTGTTTTCAAATTTCAACTTCATATTTGAACAGTTACATCACACATCTCCCATCTCAGCGGCGGAGGGGAAACACAAACTAGAAAGAGCACAGTAATTCACATCACCTTGTTTCCTAGGCAGAAACCAAAACACTGCTTGCAAAATACCAGTATTTTTATGCTACAAAAATACAATTAGACTCTCAATTACATTTTATTAAATTTACTTCTGGGACTTTGTTAGTGCAAGACAGGCAAAGGAACTCCCAAGGGCTCTCACTAAATCCTCCGCACTAAGCTTTGCCACTCCTGCAGCTACAGAAAGGGGAAAAATTATTATTTCCAGGGACCAGAAACCCAAATTCTGCAGACACATCTGCCACAAAGTCTCCCCCAAGTTGTGAGTGCCAGGGAATAAACTGGATTTACTCACTTGACTGAGGTTTTCCATGGGCACAACCTGTGTTTGCAGAAGTGGGTGCTCGAGCAGTGGCTCAGGAACGAGCGAGACACACTGAGGAGCTGCTCCAACAACAGGACTCTCCACCTTTTCTGAATACTGGCATCTCCCAAAAAAGAGAGCTTGCAGATTTAATTAAATTTTACTATTTTATTTGTGAAAAAACTACAAGCAGAATTCATAAATAGACATTTCTATTTAAAGCAGGAAAATGATAAAGTGGCTTCTAATAACAGTCGTGCACATGCCAGTAACAGGAATATATTAACATCTTTTATTTGCTAGACAAAGAGCAGTGTCCAATATAAATTTCCCAAAAACATTTAAGACCTGTGAATTTCTGACCAGTTCACAAAACCACCATTGACACTTTAGCATGAAGATTAAAACAAACCTAACAGGACTGTCAGCTCTAAAGACTTTACAGAGCGGAAAAACTTTCAGAAGCGTTATACAAGCTGTCTTTCTGGGCAAATGAAAAATAGAGCTCGTATAATACATTAACATAAAAATCCACAAGATAAGATTATGTTTTGACATACTTAAACAAGCAATCTATATTTGTCTCCAACAAACAAAGCTAAGGAAATAATGTAACCATCTTTACACAGTAAATTAAGGTTACAAGTCATACACAAGAACAGAACTGCTTGCGCATTAAAAACTGTTCAGCTCCATTGTCATACTCTAAATGTTGGCTCTTAAAACCATTCGGTTACATACAAGCAAAGGTTATTATATAGTCAGCAATTAATAAATTTTCAATAATTTAAGTTTATGGTAGAGCTTAAAAAAGTAGACTGAGAATGATCTTGGTAAGGCAGGTGAAAACATCTCAGTGGAAATAAACTCACAGAAGCTGCTGCCAAATTTTGGATCTGTCCAATTTGAAGCAAAGTTCCAATTGAAATAAATAGCCTGGTGGTGTAAAACGCTGTCACCTTTCCTTTGCAGAACTACGTCAACTGAGCGAGTCAGGCAAGCTGTGTCGGTGTCTGTGTGTGTCTGTGTAAGAGTCGAAACTTTGCCATCGTAACACTGTGCTTCACTTACCTGCGTTCTGTGCCACTGAACACCGTGAATCTGGTCCTTCCCTACACTAGTGTTTGCTTGGTTTGGTTCTGGAACACCTTCCCCACCAAGGGCGGAGGGAACCGCACGCGCGGCGCCGCGGGAACGCCAACTTCCGAAACGCTGAAAGCAAACGCTGCCCTTCAAACCCACAACACAACAGCTACGGATGAGGCTGGGGGTCCCATGCTCAGCTAGCACTTCCTAACTGATTGCAGAATTACAGGTCACTCGTTCCAAAGAAATCTTCCCAGCTGTTTATAGCAAGCTACTTCATCGAGGAGGCACGCCAAAGGGACAGATGTTCCCGACTTTACCGCGAGTAGCTGGGTACGGCGTTAAAGCTTTTCAACTGATCTACAGGTCTAGTTTCACTTGAAAAAGAAGCAATTTCCTGGTACACACAATGCTATTTTTTTTCTTTTTTTTTTTTTGCACAAATTCCCAGATCCAACGAGGAAGGTGAGCGCGTGGTTTGACTTGAAGCACCAGAATGAGCCCTGCTGAGGCCAGCGGGACCTGCCACGCGCTCACGCTCTTGGCTGGATCGCGGCCGAGATGCACGCAAGCCTAATTGATAACGGATCATTTATAAAGCAGTGCAAAATATACAAGTTCAGGGGCATCTTCAAAAAATCTCTCTTAAAAAATTATTCCAATACATTTCAGTAAAATAAATAAATATGGCTGACCAGTTTACCCTCCCTGAGACCCTTAAAGGAATAGTAAAAACTGGAAAAGGAATGTCTTTGCAATATCCCACTAATGTTAAAATGTGGATTGAGATACTCATAGTATTTAAAACTATGTATAATAAATTGTCTTGATGCTCATAGGAAGCATCTGTTTTCCTTTGGTTCTTTAATACTTTTAAAAATGCTTACAAAAGACAGTCTATACTGTGAATATAAGCAGAATTAAGTTGGGGTGCCCATGCTAACGTTCAGAATAAAACCACTGCTGCCAAGGCACTGTCACTGCACATGCCTTAAAGCAGGAGCCCTACCAGATCCCTTACTCACACATTTCTGTCACCAGTGTGAAAGGAACCTACATCTGCTACTCAAAACCACACAGATTTTAAAAGAAATCTTAAATCAGTTGCCTCCACAAAGAGAAATTTCTCTTGCCGAGCAAATAATTCACAATATAACAAGCAGGCACAAAGTTGTCAAAATGTGGCCCTCTTTCATCATGCCCAAAAGTTATGCATTTGATGTCAGATGAAGCCACAGCCTCTGCGCCTGAAATTACTGCAAAGCACCCTGGGGCCACTAAATAAAGATGAAAAGCCAAAGAGGTTTGGGGTTTGTTTTGTTTTTTTTAACAAAAGTTTGTTTCACCTCTTCAGCTGAGTGTTTTAGCAGGATAATGCATGGAAGGTAAACTGTAAAGCAACACTAACAGGCCAGGAAAAGAAATTATAGTCTGGATAGCTTTAGAGTAAGAATGAAGGAGATGCTGGTCATGAGCATGAGCCACACGTCGCTCACTTGCCAGCACGAAAACTTTTCCCTACTTTTGCTGCCACAGCAGGAGACTTGGAAGTGTCCGAACGCTGACAAGCCCATCACTGGACAAGATGCTGTTCAGAAACCACTCTTGGGACACAGATGGATGCCAAGGAAAAGAGCCACCCCAACAGCATGGACGGGACAGATGGGACAGGGCTGACAAGCACCGGCCCACACGCGGCTGGAGCGAGCACCAGCTCGGTTCCTGAGCTTGGGATTGCTCCCAGGCTCCCTGCTGCCTTCCACCCACAGCAACCACTGCAGTTCTAGTTACCTCAGGCACTGAGGCTGCTGGCTGGAATTCATTAACACCACCAACACGTGTGGGACTGGCTGTGCAGGACACAGCCACGCTCGTGTTACCAAACACACAGATCTGGGGTGTAACACCAGCAGTCTGGTTGGGAATGCTGCTGCTCCAGCTGGGCATGGACCTGCACATCACCAACCTGAGCGACCCTAGGGGAAACACCAGCTGCCTGGAGCAATCCTCTCTCAGCTCAGATCCCAAGCTGTAACAATTAAAACCATGTCCAGTACACTTTAGCCATTGCTTAGGGAAGAAACGGGGAAGGAATAACACAGAGAACAGGTCCCGTCCAGGTTCAAACCTTCAGGAACACTTTTCACCTAAGACCAGTTCCATTTCAGTTTCAGTAATTTCACAGAAGGGGACTGTCCCAGATCTTGAACTGTTCAATTATTTTGTTTTATCACTTCACAGTGTTTCAAGCACCAGCGTTTCCATGTATTGGTTTCAAATAACCCTTTATATATATTTATTTATATATATATTTATATATAATTTATATCAAAACTGATAGTACACAGTATAACTGGAAGAAGAACTGAACTTAAAAAGGATATGTTGAAAGAGGATGGAGTTTGTGAATGCAATAAATAAAGCCCCCTTCCCACCCCACCCACCCCCTACCCCAAAACAAAAAGTTGTCATGTTCATGGAAAATTGTGCACAGCAGATATTATAAAAAAGTAGATTCAGGAGCACATCCAATTATAAATGATTGTTAGGAAAATCATATAAAACAATGGAATACATAAAAGTGTCAAGAGTAATCGCTAGGGTGAGAAATTCCTTGGTGGCCAGATGCCCACGGCAAGCAGAAATTATCCTGGTTGCATCAGTAAGAGGTCGATGTCCGAGAAAGTGTGTTCAAGCACAGAAGAGGCTCTCCAGGATTTGAACAGCGTGGGCAGGTGGAGTGTTTGAATTTCATACCCCGATTCATAGTTTCCACAACTCCATGTGCAATTTTTCAGAAAGATTCGTCGTTGACTGCCGACATGTCCCCCTTGGGCGTGGAGGAACGGGACGAGCCCTTGTCTGTGCTCTCAGAGCCCGAGCTGCTCTGATTCTGTTGTTCTGATCCTGCACTGGAGGTCACTGTAGAAGATGACGTGGATGAAGAGCGAGTCTTTTCTTTAAAGTCTGTGATAATTACTGTGACATTTCCCACTGTGACTGCCAGCTGCTGTGCAGTACTTCTGTCCACATTTTTCAGTCTGGGTCTAAAACGAATGAGAAGACATTTATTAAAAGGATAAAAATAAAGGAGAAAGGGAAAGTTTATTAGGAAAAGCATTTGAAAACAAACTTGGCGTGACTTGTGCTCCCTCGCCTGCACAGTTGGCAGGGGCTGGGAGGAGAACCCAGGCAGGCAGAGTGCTGCAGAGCACAGCATGGAGGTGTGCCCTGCTCCCTGTGCCAGCCAGGCTCCCTGTGCCTCCGAGGGCTGCGGGGCACACTCAGCCCCAGAGAACAACCTGTCCCACAGAGCTCTGCACAGGGAGTCCCTTGCAGGCTTCTCCCTATCCAACCCTGCCAGAAAGGAGGACACCACAGCAGAGCCAAGCGGACAGGAGCCAGACAGAGCAAAGGATCTCCTCCCCAAGGGGCAGATGAAAGACTTCTCTTATCTAAATTCACCATCTCATCATGTGCCCTGATGTTATGAGACAAGGCTGTGACTCTGCAATACAAAACCACATGAAAGCATTCGGCCACGGCTCTTTCATTCCCCATGTTGGAACTCTGCAGCTGCAAACAACACAGGCACTGGGACAACTTGGCTTCTCTTTCAGCTGCTTTGAGCTTATACAAATCAGATGCCCAATCAGCCTATGGATAAAATAGCTCATAATGTTCCCTCTGGAATCGAGGCTATTGTAAATAAAATCCAAAATGTACAACGGTATTTTTTGCAGCCAGAGCTTTTGGTTAGGGGAAAATAGAAAAGGGGAAAGAAAAAAACACAAACCACCCGAAAAGAACCCACTGGTATTTATTGCTCAGGATTATCTGGGTAATTTGCATGCTGTGCTATCATTCAATTAGTAATGTAGCTAATAAGGGTCGAAGCTCTAGGAAGCTGACATTCAAGCACATTTCACGGGCTGGTCCAAAGCTCTGCTTCAACAAGCCTTGGACACTTCTTCAGCTACCAGCAAATTCCAAGTCAGCTGCAGAGACTGCTGTAATTTACAGCTTTTGCTCCTAATTAAGGGTCAGACTTAAGCAGCAGAATATTCCCAATAGGGAAATTAAAAAGGAGAGTCTTTATACATCAGTGAAAAGTAGCTTGCTGAGAGCTGCCTTATTGAGAGGGATGGAGGGTAGGTTAATTTACTTTGGGATCAAGCTTCAGCTTTTAAACCACTCTGCCTTTTCTCCTCCTCACTTGCAGCACACAAGGCTAGTGCAGTAAAACAGAAAAAGAGGGAATTAAGCTCATTTTCTACCCGCCAGGAATACTCAATGGCTTGCAGTGGTAAGTTAACAAGGAGAAAGTCCTTAAGCAGCAGTTATCCAAGTGGCATTCCAAAATCAGTACAGAAAAATGCACTGAGGACAGATGCACATCTTCCAAAATAGAACAATTGTATTTCTGCAAACTTCCTCACCAAAAATAAAGTTACCGCACCAAAAATAGTACTTTCTTATCTAACCTAGGAGGCTGCTGCAATTTTTAACAAGTTCCACAGGAAGAGCATTTTTAATAGACAGAAAATACAAACAAAACCCCAAAACACTGCTGCACTGGGCTAACACTCAGTAAAACTCCTACTTGCAGCAGCCCCTTTGCTCTGGGACCGGCCTTTCCCAGCCCGGAGCCGCGCTCTGGATTCCCAGGCAGGGAGATGTGCACAGACACACTCACAGGAGCTGCCAAGCTGCACGGGCAGCCACAGGGAGATGAAATGATGCCACCTCGTTTGTGGCTTACAAGAAAGGCCAGCTGGCTCAGCAGGTTTGGAGGTTTCCGCCGGCGCTGCGGCACCGTCCCGGCAGATCCCCGCACGGCCGCCGCTGTTCCCGGAAGCGCAGCACCAGGACGTGTTTTCCTCCCCGAGCCCCGAGTTCCTCTAGGAAACCCAGTCCTTCCTGTCATTTGCCTGGGTCATTTGTTTCCTCTTGTAGTCTCAAACAGCCAAAATGCTGGCCCAGATACCGGAACAGAGCCCGCTGCCTCCGCCTTCCTACAGGGTTGGATGTGAACTCTGGGTATTGCTCGTTAAAAGGTAGCTCTGAGAGGTGTAATTAGCTTAAAAAAAAAAAGAAAAAATGGAGCTGCCCATGCATCTTTAAATGCCACGACAAAGTAACGTGGAAGGGCTGTGGGAAGCAGGGCTGAGGTACAGGATTTCCCCACAGTCCCACTCACAAACATTCACATTACCACTTTTAGAACTGAGCCTCCCAACCATTTCTCTGGGAGGTTTTCAGGGTTTCCCCTGTAGAAAGAGTTGATTAAGCACAGATGGTAACCACCAATCTCTTCAGCACATGCATACAATTTTTGCTTCTTATAGAAGAAAGGGATTGGCCCACTCATGTTATTTTGCAAAATTAAACACCCTGATGCTTCAGGTTTATAGCAAAAGGGTTTTATGGCCAAATAAGTGAAGTGTTTCAAAACATTCAATCTGAAAGCACACAGGAAGGCATGGTATAAACCAAGACATATTGTCAGAAACAGGCATGGCATCCAAGAGATTTATACAGGATTTCTTAAAAATCCAGAGAGCCCTAAAAGACAATTTACAAAAAAACCCAGAAAAACTGTTAAGCAATCTGGGCATGAAAAAAACTTATCATTCTGTAAAAATCAGAAATAGACTCTTGACAGCACTCCTGAGAACAGTGAATAGCAAGAAAAGTTCCACTAAATAAAACACTTAAAAAGACAGTTCAAGTAGTAAAGGAGATGAGGTATCCTTTAAAAATACCCAGCTAGACCTGGTACTATTAAGGCTTAATTAGGCCTGGCAAAAGCTTGCCACAAAACACGGACTAAAAGACTTTGCAGTAGACAGAGTGACTCCTTTAATGAGTAAAAACAATTATTTGATGTAATCTCTCAATTTAATATTATGTCATTAGTCAAGTACATCAAGTCTCCTGCATTCTAAGTCTCAAAATAAGTACCATTTAAAGAAGAACAGGACAAGAAAAGAGTCACTGCAATAAAGCTGCCTCTCTGTAATCAAATCAGGAATGGACACTTCTCTCTTTGGGGGCTGAGGAAGAGTTAACAGCTCTGCAAACAGCTCAGTCTTGTAGCACAGCAGATTTCACACTGTCCTCACTACATTCCAGTGGGTAACTGTGCAAAGGATATTCCCTCTTTTTAAAGATTTTCATGCTATTATTTAAAAACTTCCAATACAAGAGTTTTCTGTAGTCACACCTTGCCAACTTGAATGCCAACAGCAGTGCAAACCACATTTCCCACGTGCTTTACTAGTGTTTGCAGCTAATACTGCCTCAGTTCATGTGACTTCACTATAAAACACCTATTACAGCACATTTTAAAGAGATATTCTGCAATTCTTATACAGCCCACACAGGCAAAGCACCCAGTTCAGTTCTGCCTCTTGTAGCTCTCAAGTTCAATAATACAAAAACTGTTCTGTGATGCTGAAATTTGATTTAAAAAAATGGAAGAACAGTATAGGCAAGACTAGGAATAAAGACTCCATACGCTCATTTCAAACTTAGACAAGTATCAAACCAGCCATTTGTGCTTTTTGTTGGTAGCAAGATCCCAGCAAATCTGTTCATGTATACTTAGTTCCTGTATACTTGGAAAATTATCTTGACAATTTCAGTGACCGAATTACAGATAAGGAAGTAAAAAAGTAACCTTTGTTACTGCTATCGAGAGATGATAAGAATTTGATACGATTGCTGGTTAATGTTTTTCCCCCACTGTGTCTACAGTCAAAAGCATTACTACCCAACTGACAATACAACTATTTTAGCAGAGAAATGAAAACAGAATGGACAACATAATTAATATTTCCAAAGCCTGAATCTGTCCTCATTAGCAGAGTGCTCAAGTGCTCGTACATCAAAAAAAGAAGTGTTTGCTTTTTAACACAGTTCTCAGACACCACAGGCTCAACTTTAGTCTAGAGTTACCTTGAAGTGTGATTTGAGTCGCTGGTCTTTGTTGTAGTATTCCCAGACTGTATGCTGTTTGCTTCACTAGGAGGATCTTTCACAATATCCGACTTTGGTCTGTGAGAATTGGAGGGAAGAGGGAGATTACAATGTTGGTTTAACTGCACAATTAACCAATGCACAGTGCCACTGAAATCACATCACATTTAATACTGCATCCTTCAAACTTACTTAGTCTTCTTGTTAGTGTTCTTCTTTGTAACACTTGGACTAATTTCCTTCTCTTTGTCAGGTTTTTCTTTGTCTTGTTTTTCCACTTTCTCCTTCTTCTCCTTCTTAGGTGGTGGTGGGGTTGCATATTGCTGGGCAACTTGTTGTGCCACCAACTGAGAGTTTATTCTAGGTTTTCTATAATGACAATGAAAAGAAAGATCTACAGTCAGTCTTGCACAGTAAAAATAACTACACTGAGAGCAGTATGAAGATTTACTTCAGCAACCAGGGAAGAACACTCCACTTAAAGAACCAAATGGATGTCCTTATTTGACGTGAAGTACTACTGCTGTTACCAAACAAGACAGAAACGTTAAAAGAAAGAAATACTCTGCACTGCTGTTTCATCAGGTTTTAGCATCCAACATTAAGTATAATGCTCCCTTTCTTCATCTGTGTCATGAAATCACAGCTGATTTTGGGGGGACAGTAGTAAAAAATAAGCTTTCAAGAAGCTGCCAGCCATACACTGTGGCTACGCTTTAAGAAAAGGAACAGAATGTGACAAAAAAAAATGTTTCTTGATAAACATCAGCCTCTTTCATATCCTTCAGTTTAATTTCTTAAATAAGCTTCTGGGCCAGCAGCAGCAAACCTTGCACAAATAACAAAGAACAAGAGAAGGTAACTGAGATGACTTTGTCCCCAGGGCCAGGCTGGCAGGGGCACAGGAGACAAGTGGGCATTCACAGTGGCACTGGGAACAGCCGTGCCAGCCCCCGACACACTGTCCTCACACCATTGTCCCCAGCCCCCAGTGAGCTCAGACAGAAAACACAAGCAAGCTGCCTTTCAAAGGCTGCTTCCACTGCAAATTATGGCTTACACAGAGAGGAGCTTTGCATGTAGCCAATATCTTGGTTATTGATCCTCTCATATCCCACAGGAATTGGTACCTTTGTGTCTCCCGCATTCCTCATCCAAACTCTACTGTTCTCTCTGTCAACTCAAAAACTTCCCCCCCCGGCATATCACAAAGCAATTTATACTCTGAATACTTCAGCTATTCATGATGAATTCGATTCCTTCAACACTCCAGAAAGATCTGTACTCCCTGTGACCACACAGCTCGTGGGAGAGGAACAAAACCAGGTAATCAACTCCCTTAGTCGTCCATAATAAACCAAATACTAATTGCAACAGTTGCCCAGGCTTGTCCAGAGCTGTTAAATTGTTCATAAATACAATTCAAATTTTGCACATAGCTCAGACTACAACAGATTGTCAGTGAAAGCTGCAGCCAGGTGCCATCAGTTCTACAGCTGATGAAGCCCAGGGGTTTGTGCTGCACAGCTCTGGACCTGCACCCAGCTTTTACTACAAACATCTAGAGAGGTTTCAAGCACCTAGTGGTGTGATGGGTTGAAAAAGTCTAAACATTAATTGCTCACACAACATTTGCATTGAGAAATTATACACACAAGGGAACACCCAGAAAACTTCTACTCCCTGTCATGGGAAAATCCAAGTATCTGCTAAGCCTCTCTACTGGTTTCCTGTATAATGGTACCAAGATGTTTTTACTAAAGCCAGCTATATCCAAGAATTTTATTTCTCTACCACAGATTATTATGAAGGTTTTGCAACAAGTTGAAATCAAGCCCCTGACCCATCTCAACACCTCTGGCAACTGGAATTTTCACCCAACATAGACACTGTAACTCAGTTGATGCTACAATCTGCATACACAAAGTGAGTGAGTGAACAAAGATCTGGCCTTCAGCCTTAAATAACTGTGATACTGAAACATTTGCACATCAGATCAAGCAGTTACCTGTTCCACAGAACAGTGAAGATACTTAGCACCCTTGAACTCCAGTATACAGAAATTTCTGTCTGTATGACTGAGAAGAAACACGTAAAAAGAAGTGGTTTGGTTACATGGAAAAGATTTTCAGATTGATGCAACCACACTAAAAGCTGACAACAGTAACTTGTGTCAAGCAACCTGCTCACCGCCTACTAAAAAAAAAGATAAAATGTCAAGAAATCTTCAAAGAGAGGGCAGATACCATCTCCCTGCATGATTATACATGATTAACTCACTGCTTGAAGCTTCCACTTCTGCCCAGACTTAGTTATTTGCTGTTTACACAACCAGCTAAGTCAGAAACCTGAGCCATTCATGGGAAATCCCAATTCATGAATCTGAGAGGTTTTCCCACTTTACACAACTCTGACGTGATCCTTGTGATGTGATTTCCAAGCCTTGGGCCCAACCTGTGCAGCTGCCCTTCCTGTTGCAGGAGTGCTGCACTGCTTGAACAGAGATACAAATTTTAAAATGAAAAGTAAAATAAAACCTAAACTTGCATAAATGTGTCCCACTGTATTTCCCTAGAGAAGGCCGGAATGGCAGAAGGACCAGCCTTAAAGCACTCCTGGGGAGACACTGCCTGTGCTCTTCTTCTCCTATTCTGTATCTGTGACAGCACACTGCATTTTTAAAGTTTGATCATTTTCTGGCCAGTCACTGACCTAACCAGCACAGCTTCTCCATAATCCATATTTATATATTCCCTCTTACCCACCAGGATGGTTTGCTGGTGAGGGCAAAGCCAAAGCTGGAAGGGAAGAGAGCAGGAAGCAGCCAGGGATCTGTGGGAAGAAAAACCAGCCCTGCCCATGGGTTTGTTCCTGCCATGAGGGAGGGAGCACAAAGCTGCTGAGACTTTGGTCAACACTGAGCATCTTTCAAGGTCTGCTGCACTACTAGAACAGATTTTTTTTTTTTTAAATCATGCAAATAACCCAACAACTTCCCAGTTCCTAATCTGAGTGTTTCGCCCATGCCAGCAGCAAGCTTAGGAAAAGGGTAAAACCCAGGTAATTTAAGTAACTGGCATAGTAATAGTAATAATAATAGGAGTAATAAAATCCTTCAAGTGAGGCCCACACTGCCACTACAGCCAGGACACACTGGTTAAAAGCCCTTTACTAAAAAGCCAAGCAAAGCAAGTCGAGCAGCACATTTTTAACCACAGCAAACTATAACCATAGGAACCACAATTGAGTAAAGCAGCTGCAACATCCAAAACTTGCTCCAAGTTTCCCTGCCTACCAAAAATGATTTATTTGGCCACCTCCAAAGTGAATGCTTCAACCCAAATACACCACTATTATATTAAAGTAGTTATCACTTAAGCAGAACAATCTGAACAGGAAGTTGCAACTACTTCTAAATTTTATTTTTAAGAATAAACAGCTACAGAAACAAGCATTAACCATTTTTTATCCCAAAATCTTCTCATCAATTTACTTTCTGCAACTTTCAAGTATTCAGATACACAGAGAATACATCTGAGTGACAAAAATCAAACCCTAGCTCAGCTTCTTCAGGCTTTCTAACCAGCACTCATGCTTAGGGAATAGCTATGGTGTAAACTCCTTGAAGGTTCTCACAACTCACAGCTAAAAAGCCTCAACTTCCCAAAAATTATCTGAAGAGATGCAATACTTAGTGTTGGACTTGGTTCTTGAATTTTCAGTGCAAGTATCTGAAATAGGTGTGCTCTTTTCTACCTGAACTTCTTTATGACAGTAAAGTTATGCTTTGCTTGGGTAATTTTCCCCTGATTTAGGTGACAGCCTGAGTAAAGATGCAACACTGATCTGACTAATAAATGCACATCATTTTTCTTTTTACAACATGAAGATGATTGTCTTCTCCTCCTCTAAAAATAAGAGCAATTAAATGAAAATAAACTGTGCTTTCAAAGTTATGTACAGACAAATTGTTTCACATTAACTGTAGTTTTCATCCCAGGAGCAGAGATCTGCACAAGAAGTCATGACCTCTGCAGCAAGAACTCTGCTGCATGAAAAAGCTGAAATATATTTGTCTGCTCTAAGAATTGCTGTGGCACCTGGTCTCTTCACCATCAACTCCCGTAAATGATGCACACAAATAATCTTTACTACCTTTTAGTAACAGACTTCACAGAAACACTGTGCCTGCAAATACAAACTATATGCAAATATACATATATATACACACACACACACACACTATATGCAAATATTGTACCCTCAGATTGCCATGTGAAGTGACACTGGGATGTTTCAGTCATGGGAAGTGGAATAAATGCATGACGTTTCTGAAGGGCTCACTACTTACACTGCTGTGCTCTTTTAAAAAATTAAAAATTAAACAGCAAAGGGTAACTTTAAGGTTCTGGCAAGTAGTGTTTCACTATTGCACTTCCTTCTGTATCTCAAAATTTCCCTTTAAAGCATGCTTCAGAACCAAATCCAAGAGCATGGACACCAAGGAATTCTGCTGCTCCACTCACAGCCCCTGCAAGCAGGCTCAGGAGTGCAGCAGCACAAATCACCGCACATCCAACACGGGAGTTACTCTGACCTGGATTTCAACAGGGATACAGCAGGATAAGCTGCACCTCATTTTTCTTGTGACTAAGTTCTGTATCTGTTTGGGATTTCTCTGGCCCCACTGCCTTGAGAAAAGGGAAGGTACCTGTCTCCTGCAGACACCAGGGAACAGGACTGGGCTTTATCCCTGCAGCACCACAGACCTGGAGGGACCCAGCAATCCCCAGCAACATGGATCTCATTACAACTGCTCTGAGTTCCCTACAACTATGTTATCAGAAGAATGAAAGTGGCATCGAGTGGGATTTCAGAGTCAAAAGCCTCATGTAAAGTGAAGTAGGGAGGATTTGGATAATTTCATGCTGTTCTGGCTTTGATGCACACGGTGATAGCAGCCGACCTCTGCGCGGCTCCGCGGTGCTCTGAGAAAATGTTTCATGCACTGTGCAGTGTGAAGTACATGATTATTTTAATAACCCCAGTCACACATGAATATATCTTTGCTCAAAGAAAAACAAGAAAACAAGACTAAAAGTATTTACAGTGTTTATAAAACAGTTAGTGCCAAAACACTTATACAACAAGCATCCTTCTGAGCATGAAGCAGGATTAGAAACTAACCCATAAGCACAAACTAAATTAACATCTCCTCAAAAGAATTTTACAACCAGAAGAACCAAAGAGAGAAATTAAGCTGTAAACATGATGGGGTGAGCCCCCATTCCTACATGAATATTTTCCAGCTCATTTGTGATGACCACAGGGTCCTTTTTAGCAACAAGAACAAGGATGAACGGACACATTGTCCTTAGAGTAGAACTGCAAAGCAGCATGGAAGCTGTATACATTTATCTCCAGTTCTCCACGTGATCCAGGAAACAAAGCAACAATAACAACAGTAGACTAGAAGGACAAACTGCAAGAAATATGTGCCTGAGCAATGTTTTGGTGGAAGAAAAGATTTTTCCTTTAACACTGATGTGCTAGCACTGTGTTTTTATTTAGAAGACAGACATTTAAAAATACAGAAGTCCATCTAAGGAACACCCACTTGAGGGCTCCAGGTGTTGGGCACAGCAACAAGTTTGAAAGATTCCAAGTGTAAGTTTTTGAATATTTTAGAAAACATAAAAGAAAACAACAGCTTCACACAAAGAGAGCGACTATTTGTCACAAAATAAACTAAGTACATTTGAAAGTGCACAGCCACCTCCAAAAACTGTTCAACTGTTCAGTCCTCCTTGACCATCCAGCCCCTGTGTTCCACCTCCTTGAAGAGTCAAGAACAGGCAACAGAGATAAAGAAGCCTCAGCTTTGCTGATAACTGTTCCTGGCCATGACTACAAACCTGGAGCTGTTCACATTTCAGAGGAGTGTTTTAAACTTTTTGCTTCTCCACCAGAAGATTTTAGACTTCAGATCACTTCTCGCATTGAACAATCTTCCCCAGCCCCCGTGCCATCCCATACTTATGTTTGTAAACTTTTAAAAGTTCACAATTATTTGCAGTACTTAGTATTTACTGGGCTCACACAAAGCTGCCAATTCTTTGCCTTTTTGGATGAAAACCTGCTTTTCTTCTGTTTTCCCCCATTTTCTTTTGAATCAAATAAGAATGAGAACGTTATTAAATGAAATGAAAGCTGTCACTGGCATATACAGAACAGGACAGGCATTTCTAGCTGCTGGGAATTGTCTGGTCAGTGCCACCAGAGGAGAGTTGAGACTGAATGATGCCTGTAAAAAAAATACTCCATTCTTGCTTATTACAGGAGCCTCAGCATTACTTTTAAAAAAATATTTGGGCATGTTTACAAATCAAAGTGTATAAATAAAAGAGGTTTATTCCCAGAGTTGTCACTGCACATATTCTGCAGCTCATGTTTCTGAATTTTTTTTAGTGAAAACATGCAAAAACAGTTCTAAGAGAGTCCCGGAACTGCTCTATAAACTATTCCACTATGACTGCTCAACAGCACAGTGCAATAGGTTTTTCAGTTCTTTTTTAATATACATTGTTCCATATAACTCCATTACAAAAATCTGAAGTCAGGGCCTTAAGATGTTTTTGGAAGCAATTGGACCAGATTTTGCCACCCCAAAATGAAGCAGCCACAGAACTCCTCAAAACACCCATTCTAATACACTACAGAACTAGAAACTGCAAACTAAATGCAAACATGAAAGTAAATCTGGACCATTCACCTCCTAACAAATTAAGAAACATCTTATATGGTGCTTCTTGCACAGCTGGACTTAGGACCTGGTGGGCAGCCAGCAAGAAAGGAGCCCTGAGCCAGAAAACAGGGCTATTTGGGATTTTGTTGGAAAATTTTCAGCAGAGAAGCATCATTGTTTGCATTTTTGCAAGCATTTGGCCTCTCTTTTGGTTTGTTTTGGGGTTTTTTCCCACTGGGAAATTGATAAATCACAGAGTGGGTTTTCTGGTTAAATAAACCTGGGTGACCACAAACCTGGGTCTGTTCTACCAAATCCCATGGGCTTTGCTCCTTGTCCATGCCTATCACACAGTGCTATAAAATCATTCAAAAAGATATCTAACATTGTATGGTGCATGTGCTTTGGACCACAGGTTTATCCTGAGGAGGGTTAACCTGTGTTAAATCCTCTGTGGAGGAGGATACTGAGCAGTTTCCAGACAGCAGCAAACACCTTCTGTACACTCTGGAGGACAGAGAGCCAAAAGCAAGAGTTAAACAGAAGCTGTTCTTCAGGCTTCTTTGCTACCAGAGTGAGGATTGAAAATAGCAGTGATGATGAGTAACAACGCTGAGTATCAGTTATTGGAACAGAGCCTGACGTTTACTTAAGCGCTAATACCGTGAAATTTAACTTACTGTGTCTGCAGGAGGCAAAACAAAAGGCACGCTGGAGTCCTGGAAGAAAGGCTGCTGTTCCTCCTTTCAGAGGAAAAGCCTGCCTGGAAGCACAGTCGGTGCTGGCAGCCTCACCTGCCTGCTCACCTGTAGCACCCATCTAAGCAGATCATTTAATATCTAATCTGTACTAATGAGTGCTAGTGAAAGCCCCGGGGCTGCCCAGCAGAGGCTCATCCCACAGCTGCTGTCTGTGACTGGTCCAAATCCCTGGAAAACACTTCCTTGGATGCCCCCAGCCAGTCCCAGCTCATCCCTGGAGCTTCAGCCCCACAGCTCCCTGTCAGTGGGCAGTGCAGGAGCCCTGGGTGTGTAGAAATAAATAAATATATTCACACACCACACCCAGCACAGTGCTGAAGAGCTGTGTATTCTAACTGAGGATTGTTCTGTGCTCATCTGCTGGAATTAACTTCCAATAGGAAAATGTTTTAAGGAATAGAGTGGGGAAATGTGTGAAATAGCTTTTCCTGCTTTCATTTAAAAAGCAACATTTCCTTAAATAAGGGGTTCAACACCCTTAATTAAACAAGCATAAAATTAGTAAAGAATTGGCACAACACCAAATTTACCATGTTTTAAGACCATTTTTGTCTCGTTTGATGGGGAAGCAGAACTGTCCAAGTGATCACAACTTCATTATGCTTACAAATACTATAAAATTACTACTTCTGCTTCATGCCTATATACAAAATATTCCCTCCCTGGGAGTGTTCAAGATCAAGCTGGACCAGGCTTTAAGCAACCTGGCCTAGTGAAAGGTGTCCCTGCCCATGGCAGGGGGGTTGAACAAGATGACCTTTAAGATATCTTGCCACCCAAACCATTCCAGGATTCTGTGACTCTGTAAGACTTAAGTACATAGCCAGAAATACAGTTTTTCAGATGATTTCTTGCTCCATTATTTTACTTTAAAAAAAGTTTCTATTAAGATTTTTTAATGGTCCGTTTAAAAAAAAAATCATAAATTAAGAAAATACAGCACAATACATCTCCTCTGCTTAAAACAAAACTCACAATATGTAATAGATTAAAACGGCATCAACTCCCAATTGCAACATCACCCTAAATTCCAGCTGAATAAGAACAACTTTACAACTCCCCTTCTTGCCCTCTACCACCAGCAGTGGCTTGGTCCAGGCCTATGCACTCCAGAAAGAGCATTGCTTCCTATTAATTTATTGCATTTACAGGGAAGAAGTTCTACAGCAACAGCAAAATTGTGTGAACATACACAAAAACCACAACTGAAATGAGATGCAACTGGAAATGTAAAGATCATCCTGAGTCCAAACCTGAAAAGACGGCCTTGAGTTTCCAAAATCATTCCACTTAGCTATGCCAATTTCCTTGGTCACCAATAATTTTAGTTCTATCTTGCAAGTGCTGCACAAGCTTAATTTCTGGAAACTTACTGCAACTGCCCTGCTTGTGCTATTGACCCATCACAGATCCACTTGGAGCTTCAGTTTAATCCATCACTGAAAATTCCAATCGCTACTTCGCACTCCCAAAGAGGAGAATTTATCATGCAGCTGCTTCTGGTGTTTTCATCTACGGCCATACCTGACTGCAAAATACCAAATGTTCCATGATTTACAGGGACTTACAAAGTTGTTATGGAAAATCACTGATCTCAGCACAAAATTTACTTGCCTACAAGCACCAGCATGATGATAAAACTAAGGCCATTTTACTTGCTTGACAAAAATAAGCTGTTCTCACTAGCAAAAATTCAAAAACACTTCATAAAGCTGGAAGCAAGCAAGAGGTGTATAATAAAATACATGGATTTACAACAAAAACAGTTACTTAAAATACTTCTCATTTAACTGTTTATTAAGTTATGTGTAATCCTGAGAAAACCACACTGGCTCAAAACTTCCTGGTGAGTAACAAAGTACTACACTTGGACAGCATGAATGGATAAATGAATCTGATAAAAATTTAACATGTAGATTCTCCAAACTGCTCGTAGTTTTGTACAATAAATTCAAATAACAAAAATATTAGGAAAATAATACTTTTTAGCACTAAAGCTAGAAACCAGGAATACCAGGCTTGGTGTTATAAAAGTACCTTATCACTGGAGCCAATATATGTATTTCTGTTTCAGACATTGAAATCCTGACCAATAATAGAAATTGTCATATATAATCCAGCTTGACATGTTCCATCTGTGAGCATCTGCCTCCAGGTTTTGGGATACTCGGGTCTCACACTTCAAAATCACACCAGGAGAGAGACCAAACTTGGAAAACAAGGAACAAAAAGGAGAGATGCAAAGAAAATATGCTCCCTACAAAAAAAAAAGATATGTCAGTAAAATTCTCAAGCTGATCCCCTATCACCAGTCCAGAATTTAGAGAATAGTGCTTAAATGCACATAATATTTACTGTGTGAAAAATGCAAATCACGTGACTACCCAGCCAGTGGATAGAGAGGCTTTTCTTAAAAACAGTGAAAGAATTTCTACTAAGCAACTCTTGCAAAGTGCCCTCAAAATACGTGGGCTGGTTTATCAGAGCAAAATTCTGCTACACTTGCATGACACTGGAATACTGTACACTTAAAAATTAAGACTTCCCTAACATTTACCAACCAGAATAAGTCCAGATAGAAGCAAAATGACAAACTATCATTTCTACCACATATTCTGAATAAACTTAGTAGGCCCTAAATCTCCAGGGATGCCACTAAAAGAAAAAAGCACCAACTGAGCAAGGCAGTAATTTTAATTCAGCTACATCACACACTGCAGGCTTTACCTAAATGAGCAAAACTTGAGCTTTTCCAGCAAGCCAAACCTCCTTTTTATTAAAAGAACATCAATGATAGGATTTCCTTTCGTATGAAAGCAGCATTTCAAGAGCCCTTGAACAGCCAGGAATGCAGCTTCATGACAAAGCCCCAGCCTGCAGCAGCCGTGCACTTTGAGGGAGGCATCAGAGCTGCTCCAAGGTGGAGCAGACACTGCCAGGAAGCAGCACAGGGTCCCACTGGTACCAGTGAGTGGTACCCCACACATCCCTTCACACCTCTGTCCCAGCACCATCAGCAATGAAAAGGTCACTGCCAGTGGTTTAGAGAAAGCCCCACTGCTCAATAACCCAGCTTGCTTTTCTAAACACGCCAAGAAATAAAAGCTGCTCTGAAGGACGGGGCAGGCAGACATGCGTTTTCAAAAGGCCACCATGTGCTCAGAGGAGCTCTTTTTCTCCATTGTGTTCTCTGAACACAATGTGATAAGTGAACACAGATGTACCAGTGACATTTGGGGGTGTCCAGCTCCAGCAATCCTGCACACGCTGCCGCTGCCCGGGAAAGCCGCAGGGAAAATCAGGCTGCCGTCGATAGCTGCTGTGCAGGCACCGTGGGAACACCACAGCCCCAGAGCACTGAAACTTTTGCTTTCAGAATTATTACTCCTGGGCGTGAGGAACTGACCCAGATGGTTTCAAAATTTGCCAGGAAACAATATTACAATACTCAGTTTGAAAGCTCTTCCTCCCACTAGGCAAGAAAGCCTTAGAAGAAGCTAAGTAAACTTTGGTTCCCACTTGGAGTACCAGTGTGAGTTACCTGTATGTGCCAGCATGATGCAGGACAGAGCAACACAGCTACCTTTGTAAATAAAACTAGCAGAGAGTGCTCTCCTACACAACAAAAAGCCAGGAATAACTAATTACAACAACAGAAACATTTCCGAGCTCTCCGTGAGCCAACTTCTGATCTGCGGATAACAATGATAACTACTTGTCCAGACAAACTATAATTTTTCAAGAAAGTTCTCACATAAGAGAATCTTGAGCCTAAATGCTGATTTTGTTGTCCTACCACTGTTTTCATCCTGATGACTCCTACTTTGCAGCTCTGCATATACTCACGTGGCTTGTGTTTATTTGTATGTACCTGAACACACCCAACCAAAATCCTGAACTGCCATCAGTCTGGTACAAGTCCCAAGGAGGGAAAGCAGGCAAATTCAGTGAAGAGCTCTTTTCCCCCCACCTCTTAATTCTTCAAACAACTCTGGTGTTCCACCCTGGAGAAGTGGTTAGTCTCACTGAAAACTACCGGTTACACTGTGATCCTGCGCCAGCGGCAAATCACTCCAACTGCCCTGGCACCATCATTTAAAGTCATTTTCCATTTAAAGACTCTCACATCAGCGCCAGCACAGCCTTTCATTACCCATCCCACTTAATACCCACAATCTCTCCACAGCTCACTCGCTGGGTCTCCACTGACCAGGCAGCACACAGAGACTGATGTGTGGATTATTGGGATTCCTAATGCTTCTCTCCCCGCTGGCCGAGCACGGAGCTCTTGGCAGCCTGCCTGACCCGCAACACGTGTGGGTTTGTCAGCCTAATGCACTCTGTCATCTGCACAGGCTCGGGGCGAAGCAGGCCCCGCGGCTCCCAACACTTCCAGCTACTTCACTTCCCAGCCCTGGTGGAAAAGGAGGTACAGAAGTGAGCGTCTGGGTGTTTGCCACCGTTTGATTTCCGAGAGGCAAATACGTGAGGTAAGAACAGCAGCATCCAGCACAATCCTTTAGCCTCATGTTGACTCTCCAGCCTTTGGTTTCCTCGTACAAAACATCCGTCCTTGCTTGACTGTTGTCTTGCAATGACTCAAAATCTGCACATCAAGAATATAGATCTGAGTAATTTCTTTTTATATAACCTACCTTCTGTTAAACTAAATAATGACAGTGAAAATTCAAAGACACTGACTCAAAAATGATTTGTGACCAAGTCAGTTGCCACTAATTAAGTTTAAGGACTTGTTAAACTGTCCCTATGCCTGCCAATTAGTCAGAACATAAAGAAATGAGGCTTGGGCATTTTTCTGTATAAAAGATATACTGAGGTATTTTTAGGTGTGAGACAATGCATCAGCCCTGTAAATCCCACTGTAAATTCTGACAGGATGAATATACAACAGGAAATACCATGCAACGTGCAAATAGCAAATAAATGCAAATTTACCATCATGTGTAACTAAGAAGTGTAACGAAAAGTGAAACTGGTTTGTAGATGAATGAAATACAGAAGCCGTCAGAGATCTTACTTGGAAACTGAAGTAAAGAATATTCAGAATACAGCTGAAATTTCACTTCCTCTGTACAACAAAAGAGAACAGAAAGCTCAAGAACAGCACATGGCATATCCTCTACAATCTCCTCAGACAACACACACTGCCCTGACACACCAAGACTTTCTACTTTATATCTGATGTCATGTTACAGAGATTTTGTGAATTATATGAGCAGGGAAAGATAAAACTACCAACTATGTAACTAAATACAGGGATTTTTAGACAACATATTACAACTCTTTTTGGTGCTAATAAGCACATATGAGTTGTTTTAGACTAGCAAACACGGTAACAAAAAACTTGTTTCATTAACAAAACAACTTTGTTACCATGTTTGCTAATCTAAAATAGTTGACACTACTCAGCTACATTGGGTTGGGTTCTGGTTCAAGTGAATCATCCAGCTCCCAGCATCACAGTACCCAGGCACCTCAACCTCAGGTGTACCCACTAAGATACCCCTTGGTTAGGGTTTATTTCCATTTAACTACAGGGGAAGGTTGTTTGAGCTCTGGGACTACACCCCACTGGTGATACACATCTACCAGATTAGAGAAATTACTCGCTTCTGGAGATTTACAAGAATGACTCAGTGGGATTCTACTATGTTATGCTGCTTCTTCCTCTAATTTCTTACTGGATTTGTGCAGCTAAATGCTTATCACTAGAATTTCCAAGTTAAAGCAAGCTAAAAACAGAACCTTGTTTTTACTCGAACGCATTGCGGAAAACAGAGTTGAGCAACCACTTCCTAAGGAGCTCCTACCCGCACTCTGCACCAAAACTGGGGAGTAAAAGAGCACAAGCTATGGGGTTAGCATAACTCTGTGAGCAATTACACACATATGAACCATCTAGAGGAAAAACAAGAAAATATTTTTCATCACCATCTCCTTTCATAATGCCTGGAGTCACTTGGAGCAGCAGCAAGTGCCAGGATTCAAACCAAACAAACCTCCCCATCTGTCTGCACTGCCTACATGAGACAGCCCTGCCTGTTGCTGCCATTCCTGCTTCCCAAACCCACCTATTCCCCCTTGATGAACCCACAAAGCCACAGGGGTTGGCACAAGCGCAGTGGCAGCTTTGTCGTTCATGGTAAACAGTGAGGAAGGTTCTGAGTACTGAAGCCCCAGAATGAGTATTTACAGCCTGACCTGCAATCTAAAACGTCTAATAACATCTTTAAAAGCTGAGTAGCGAATTGGCAAAACATGCAGGCTTAAGCTGACTGCTTGAAATTGATCACTTCTACTAAAAACACTGGGGTATGTGCGGCAGGAAAGGTTGAATCAACCCCTTCATCTGCAGTAACACAAATTTTTGCTTTTCCACTAAGTTTCCTCAGAAGAAATTGCAAGCAATCAAACACCACAGAAAAACACATGGAAAATATCATTATGGCACAAAAACAAAAGCAGAAGAGCTTTTATGTGCCTCCTTTTAACAAAAGAAAGTCCACTTAACTGACTTGAGCCCACGCCCCGAGGCAGGGGCTTGGTTTGGTTTTGTTTCTGTTTATTTCACCGTTTCCCTGTTTATTCAGCTTCTTCCCTCTCCCGGTGGCAGCCAGGGCAGCAGGGGCAGGAAGCTGCATCCAAAAGCAACAAGCAGCCCTTGATCCTGACAGCCACTCCATGCTGCTCTTTGAACCACAGATAGCCAGTGTCCTTGTGAAACTGGAAAAAGCTTCAAGTCTCCTCGAAAGGAAAAGGCAGCAAATCGCCCCAGAGCTTCCTTGAAAAGAATTCCTATGTTTGACTCCAAGTGTCACATGAAGCTCAAAGAAGGTGGTGGAGGTGAAGAGGGAAAAGCCAACAAGTTACACAGTCAAAGCTTGATGTAGCTTAAATGCCGCTCACACGGTGGTTAAAAAACTACCAGTGTGAGTTGGAAGAGAATCCTTTGCTCCTTCCCTGGAGGCTGCAGACATTTCCCAGAGATGCTGGTAGATACCAAACGCTTGGGAAGCATCCAGCTTCCCTGCTCACAGACAAATGCACTTCGGTGGTGTTTCAGACAATGTATCCTACAATGAAGTTTAACCTCAGTGACACCAATCCCACCAGGTTGAAGCAAACTTCTTTGCCTTACACAGGCAGTGGGCTGACTGAGGGATCAGGGCTGAAGGAAGCATAACATGAACCTTTTAAATATATATTTTTAGCAGAAAACCTGGATACTAAACATCATTTGCTCATTTTGACATCTGCAGCAGTGCTCTTCTTTGCTCTACTTCCTTTGGGAATGGGGTGCTTGCATTAAGGTATAAATCTGGGGCCCTCATTCTCCTAATCTCAGGTACATCCAGCCTGCAAAAATGCAGTGTGCTTTTCCATCACTGTTCTGCCCCAACAGTCGCCTTTTCTTTACAGTAGGAGCTGAAACACAAGTTTCACCCAAGCAGAGAGACTCCCACCAAAGTACCTGGTAAAAGAAATCTCCAATAAAAGGTTTTTCTTAGGAAAGTGGATTTTTAACCTAAACAGATATCTCAAAGGCTACCATCTCAATGACTGACATAAAATACCTGATAAGCTTATAAAAGAACCTTGAATGATAGTCTAAAGAAGCTGACCTGTTAATGGGCAGCATCTACAATGCCCACTGCAAAACCAGGACACAAAGCCTTTGACAAGCTATTTCTTCACGGATTAAAAAACAAAATCCACCACAACAGCCTCACACTCAGCTTCTTTTATAACACAGGTTCTAGCAACAAAATCATCTTCTGTATTTCTTTTTTCATATCAGCAAGAACATCATATATTCCCCTTTGTCCACTCACAGGAGAGTATCACTACCCTAACACAGGGTCTAAGTTTTCTGTCAGAATTGTACAGGCCACAGAGCTCTCTGTGCAGATAAATGCTATGTTAACCCTGTATGCACATACCCTCCACACCACACACAGGTGACAAACCTGCCCGGGCTCCAAGTGATCAGAAACCTCTTGGATCCTGCAATACTTTATAACAAGCATTTTACAGAAAGCAGCAGCAGCAGTAGTACTAAAGTTGTGATGATCTGCTGGTTTAAGCTCAATAATATCTACAGTAAGATACACACTTAGTCTAAATCTATCCCAAGAAGTTGAAAAATAAGCCCTCAGACTGGCATGCCTTCTTTCAAAGGAACCACAAAAAACTGGAAAAATTCTAAATATTTCATTCATTATTGCAATCACAGCATCTCTCAAATTCTTTCAACCTAGGTAAGACATTCTTCTATCAGCTGGACTGATTTTTGTACTGATCTGAACTTCCCCTTTTTCACACCTGGTAGGAACAGCTCACCCACTACGCAGATCCTGGCAGGCAAGGTTCATCCAGATGCCTCAGGACAGAGAAGGGAGAAGACTGGAAGGCAAACACTCTTGGAAAAGCAGGAGTGAAAGAGGCTGTGAATAAGTAATACCTGCCTACCCACTGAAGCACACTAATTATAGAGAATAATTGAACAACTGCTTTCCTTACTCAGGGAGGTGCAGACAAGAGGCACGGGCCTTCTCATACCTCAGATGGGAGTTTAAAGTGCTCTCAGCTGGCAGCAATGCATAGAAAAAAGTCACCGGCTGTGACAATTAACAGCTTCATTTTAAGTCTCTTTTGTTCAAGTAACTCTTCCACTCAGACATATTACATGAAACAACCCTTCCTCAACTAAACAGATTTATTCAAAGCACACAGCTACAACCTGAATGTAAAACCCATAAGGTCCTTGATGTTGGGAAGCAGCCACACTGTGTTTTAATGCTGTGGAGTTAAAGGTGTAAAGTGGACCAGGGGTCCGGTGGCCTCCTACAACCCCAGCAATATCTCACTGTATCAATTCATTCTATTTAAAACCAGCTTCTCAGGGAAACTCAAAAACAAAGCCATGCACCAGCCTGCAGAGGAAAGAGAGAGATGTCTACAAAATGAGTTGCTTCAGGACACGCAGAGACATGTGAAAAATGACCTAGAACTTAGGGTAAGCAGCAAATCCTTAAATGAGATGTAAAGTAAGGTATGGATAGATTTCACTTAAGTAGTTTTTTACTAGCAACATTCCAGGAAAAATGTATTTTAATTAACAGACCTATGGTGATTTTATCCAGTCTGTCCACTCAGTGTTCCGTGGAACTGAATGCATGGTGAGAACTGAATCTCTTTGTGGGAACAGGTGTGAGCATTGCTGGAGCTCTGTGCAGTTCTGCATTACCTCTGTTCCAAACACAACACAACCTTCATTAAAATCTCTCTTTATTAAAACATCTCAGTTGTGAGATTTTTGTGCCACGTGCTGCCTGAATTTGCAAAAAAAAAAACCACCTTTTTTTCTATAATACACTTTACACAGAGGCTAAAAAGAAACTGCTTGCATAACAAGTCTTATGCAATTTCCCAAATAAATTTCTACCTTTCTAGGGGGGAAGATTATGATGACTTGAAGATTTTCAAGGCTGCAGATGAGGCTTCAGAAGCTGAGAGTCCTCATGGCATTCAAAATCTTACTGATAATTACTGCCACCACATCAGCACCCAAAGATCCCATCAGGAATAGTCATCCACTGTGTAATAACAAAAGACAACCTGACAAAATACACAATTTACCACCAGAGTATAGTCTCTCAAGAAGACTGTGACACCAGCTAAAGAAAAACAAAATCAAAAAAAAGATCAATAAAACACAGCTTTAAGTTTATGAACCATCTTCAGCCTGGAGTACTTTGCCAGAACAAATTCAGTAGTGAGTGGCTCATGTGGAAAGCCTAGACTAAGAAAAAAGCCCACTAAAATACCATGCAACTGAATGATCAACATGAAGATGTTTAAAAAACAAACAGCCTTCACTGTGTAAACAAGCAGGTATTTTAAGTCACAAACAATCCAAGTAACTCAGAGAACAAAAACAGAAGTAAAGAATGAAGCCCAAGCAGCAGCACAGAGAAAAATAAGAGAGCAAGGGACTTGTCTAACAGACAAATTTTGACAAATATTTTCACAGGTCTGAAAAGAATTTTTCTTCCCCTTAACTTTTTTTGTTGTTTTTGTGACTTGGCCTTTTCTCTGCACTGGTGTTTCTCTGGTCTCCACTCAGCCCCAGTGCACAGGGCTGGCAGTGGCTGTGGAACAGCAACCAAGCCCTGCTCCAGCTGACATTCCTCCAAGCAGGAATCTCAAATCCCCACCCAGGGCACAACTGCAGCCTTGGAGCTGCACTGGGAATATGCTGGAAGTGTCAGTGATCCAGAAAGGAAAAGAAGCCTTAAATTCATTTTCACTGAAAATTGCAGAGGTCCACTGCAAGTTTGAGATCTTGGAGGCCCAGGGGGTTTTCAGCAACAGCTTCAGCTGGGTATCAGGAGCAGAAGAGGGACATCAACCCTGGCAGAGGCAGCATCCATCCACCAGAAACTACAGACATTAAATGACACTTTCACAACTGAGCTAATCAGCCTCATTCCAAACAGAAGCTGCATTTATCATCTCAGAACAGCAGGCTTTTTTCTTAATTATCCAAGGTCAGTGGCAGTGAATATTGAGCAAACTGACTTGGGGAAGCAATGTAGATAGAAACCAGGAGGGCAGGCAACCTTACATTTCATTAGCAGTAGCATCCCATTTTAAAATAAAGTACTTTTTTTAGAGATGAGAATTACTTTCTAATTAATCACCAATCACATTTGGTAAGGTACCTTGTTAGAAACAGAAATACTAAGTTCTGCACCAGAAAAATTCTCCCTTTTTCACACAATCACGTAGGTTGGAATAGACCTTTAAGATAGAGCCCACCCCTGCAGTGCCAGGTCCACCTCTAAACCATGTCTCCAAACACCACACCTACACATCAGAAGAGAAAAAAACATTTTAGACATTGGAGTGCAAAGGTTTAAGATAACTGAAGTATTCAGCAGTCAGCTAAAGGAAGAAAATTACATTAATTTTTTATCAATTCACCCAGAATTAGAGCAACACCTCAGAATTTTGATAACCATCTCTGTGCATAAGCTATTCACAGACTTTAATATAAAGAACTTAAAAGCATTACACCTCCAATCCAATTCCTACATGACAGGAGGTCTGAGGTGCACAGACTCACCTGCTGCCTTGCTGAAATACACAGCTTTGCCTGACAGGTTCGAGCTTGTCACAAAGCAGAAATTACTCTGGAAGGCTCAATAGCCATTTCAGCTCCCCTAAAAACACAAGTGGTTAAGGGCTGACAGGTACTGCATAGCACAAAGGTATTGCATAATTGCCCCGAAATGTCTAGTCAAAAACTCCACAACAGAAATGTGCATTATTCTCAGCAGCTGGGGAGTTTTTCATGTGGCATCCATAATTACACAGCAGCCAAAGATTTCTGCAAGCACAGAAGCAAAGAATAGTTCCAACAAGTGTAACATGAGCACTGTTCTTGAGTTGACCAGGGCCTGATGAGAAGGACATCAGAGAAGAGGAAGGGAAGGGGAAAGGTGCAGAAAGATGTCTCCACAAGTCTCGTGAGGAACTGACACATCAGCAACAAACCTGCCCTGACCATTATGGTCCTGGGACAAAAAGCACCACCCCTGAAATGCACAGTGGTCCTCAGGCAATGCAGGGACTGCACAGGGCTGTGTTTCTTTCCAAGTTACATGCTGGCTTCCTAAGCTGGTTGGGTACATTATATAACTATTAATTACACCGCTGTTCGGCATGCTTTTAACTGCAATGATTCAAACTGCTTCCAGGAGCTCACTAATCCAAAGTACAATCCTCTTGACAGCAACTGACAGATTCAGAATATTCAGTTCTAGCTGAAAGGAAGACAAATCAAACCCCTCATCTGTCTGCTGCAAAAAGAGCCAATATTCCTGCTGACCAGACTCACAGCTCCATCAGGGGCTGGGACACGCTGTGCACAGGACAGCTCTGGGCAGCAGCAGGAGCCAAGCTCTGCTAACACAGCAAAGGAAGGCTTCTTCCCAATGGCCACCTTCAATTTATAGGGAAAACACAAAATTGGCTCTGGTTTGCATTTCCCCAGAGGCGCTGAAAGGTTTCAGCCATCAGCTCCTGGATCCAGCAGAACCCTCTGGAATTGCCCTTCCCCACTCTGCCAGGCAGGACCTTCCCTGCAAGCTCCAACACAATTCTACATGCATTATTTATCCCTCCTGCTAAGTCATGCAGTGGGATAATTACTTAACTATTGTAATGATATTTTGCAATGGCTGTACTCTGTTATACTGATTTTTGTGAGCTTGTTTTTGCTGCATGTTTTGAGAAAACAGCATATTTTCCTGGAGTATAAAAAAGCCCAAGTTTCATTCATTTCAAGCCTAAGAGCTGGATGTCAAAAGTGAATTTTTAGAGTTATCAAGGTATTCTTAATTAAAACAATGTTAGTATATTATTTGATTTCTGCTGTATCTGCTAACAACCACAGAAGACATGTTTATTCATTAATCTAATGAAATTTGAAAATAGTTATTAACAATTTGTACATGTTAATGACAAAGTTTTTCCTTCTAATAGAATAATGTTTTCCTTTTAAAACTCTTCAAGACTTCAGTTAGCATAATTACCAAACATCTGAAAGCTGAGAGACTGGCAACATTTTTATTAACAAACTTAAACTCAAGTCAAGACACATTTGCATGTCTTGCTTACCACCACATTAAACTTCACTGGGATAAATACTCATCTTCAGACTCAGAGAACTGTGACCATAAAACACTGTTTAGAATCAGTTTTTTCTATACACTTAACATGATGTAAGCTACACAGCAGAGCAATTAAACAATTATTTATGTCTCTCTAGCCCCAGGATGCTCTTCAGGCTATGCATGATTCAAGGTGTACTCGCAGCAGTTAACAGCATTTCAAAAAATTCAACAGTCCCAGTAGTTCAGAACTGGTCGGAAAACTTTTTCTGCCTGGAGCCAGCAATTCTTCCAGGAGGAGCTTCACTTTAAAAGCTGTTAACAATAATACCCTGAACTGGCACAAGCAGGGAAAGCAGCAAGTCACGATAATCAACCTGTGTTACCTACTAATAATCTGCTGGCTATACAAGCAAAGACATGGATACAACTCCAGGGAGAGGGAATGTAATCTTTTTGATACAAGTGAGCACATGGATGAGGCTCATTGAAAATTGTAGCTCTGCAAAATTTGGTGAATCTCTTAGGTTTTTCTGGGTATTTTGTTACATTCTGCTTGAAAACAAGAAAATGTTTGGTCACAGAGGTGCTCTCTTAAAAAAAAAAAAAAAAAACAAACCCAAAAACAAACAGAAAAGAACCAGATCCAGAATTGCAGCAGTCTCAGGCTCTGTTCAGACTTTAGAGACTCCAGGAAGACCAAGAGCAACGAGTAGGCTGAGGAGTCCCCTGCTTACATGGACACAGAAAATGCTATTTCCTGAAGTCTTTGTTTAGGGCTTTATTCAACACATTTCTCAAATCTTTTTTATCTATTAAAAACATCTACTTGAACAAACAGTCTTGGGGAAAAAAAGCAAGATCACAAAAGACAACCATGTTAAGTTTCATGTCAACTTATTCCCTTTTTTCTCAGTGCCTCAATCCCAGAGGCCTGATCCAGCCCTTGCAGCTGACAGCAAAGTGCTGCACTGACTTCTGCAGCCTCTGGACATGACTCAAAAAAATCAATGCAAGGAGCAAAAGGTCACATTCTCCCCAAGCATCAGCTACCTGTTGAACCAAGACAGACTTGCAGATGCCAGCACACTCGGAAATGAAGCGACCAACTGTTATTAAACTCTTTTCTAAGCACAATGTCTGTATTCCCACACCCGTGACTAAATAAACCTGCTCTTCACACTACACCTTTGTGGGGAAAAAAAAATAAACCACTCATGCTTGTGACAGCTTTTATAAACAAGTAAGTGCAGTACACAGCTGTACAACTTCAGAGTTTTGAATTCAGAGTGCCAGTGGGAAAGTTAGTCTGGCTTAAAACTCAAAAAATTGGCAAGACAGGAAAACCAGAGAGATGGAAATAAAACCAAACTACTGCTCAGTGCTATCCTTCACTGTCCCTGCACATTAGGGAAAAGCCTGAGAACTATAACAGGTACATTATTACAGATCTTTTCCCATTACTTGTTTGACATGCTGGGCCACTGGCAGCCTGCTTCTTGCAGGCACAAGAAGTGAGATTGTCCTCAGGTTTTACATCTTTGTAAGTGCACAGGCTGAACATGAAGGTGTGAGCTCCCATGCACTCACAGAGCAGGTATGCAGCACACAGGCATGATGATATTCTACCCATGTTCTGCTTGTCATTGATTTTTTTCTATCAATTTGTTAACTTGTAATTGGAAAAAAATTCATCCCCTTCATACAGACAGAACAGCTTTTCCTCACCAGAAAGTTTCACTGTTGCTTTTTTGAATGCTGATTCAGGTGTCTCAGCCCAGCAGAGTAAATTCCTGGCGTGCACTTGTACGTTCCCAGCTGATGGAAGCCAGGAACCTCAAGGAACCCTTCAGAGGTCTACAGTTCTGAATGCAAATGTGTGGCCCCAGCTGGCAGAGGTGCTGCCAAACTGTCACTGCTAATAAGTCATCTAATGAAGCTCAACATTTCAGTTTGAGCTCTGCTATTCCAGCCCGTCCCTGTGGGCAGCCCCACAGTCCCATGGATGCTAACAAAGCATGGCTCGGATGCATCAGATCATCTTGACCTCAGAAGTTAAGCAACTTACAACTAACTTGACTCACATCCGGCATTAAGTACTCCTAATTAATGACTCTTAATTGCTGCCAGAGCCCTGTATTCCCACACCCATGACAAAGCATGCTCTGCTAACCCATATGTAAAACTGCACAACTCTGACAGCCTCATGCCTTTAGTGCTACACAGCTGAGCCATTCCTCTTCAGGAGCAAAGACATCACTGTACACGGGAGAAAAGAAGTGTACAAAAAGTACCCACCACACCATTCCAGCAGCTCAACATCAGTTGCTTCCTGGCTGCCCCTGCTCTTTTTTTTAACCATTATCTATACAGTTCAAAGAAGATAAACACTGTTTGTTAAGTCTGACTTCACATACAGTTTTTGAAAATACACTTCAAAACTGAAAGTGATTCCCAAAAATGAACTTTAACTCCTACAATCTGTATGTGGACTTCATAGTGCATTTACTTTACAGATAGGTAAACGTATGCAGGTGAGTTACCTAAATGTCCAGATTCACACCAAGTTAAAGCTTTTTTTCCCCCAAAAAAGTAATGTCCAAGCTGCCAGGCCCCTGCTCACAGTGCTGGAGCACACAGAAACCCGAACCAGAACATCCATTGGGAACAACCCTGTCCTCCCAACATTTCCAGCTTCCGTGTGTGCCCTGCTGGAACTGACCCTCTCTGGACACAGACTCTGCTTACACAAGGTTTGCAGCCCTGTATCCCATAACAGCAGCACTCCTGCCCACTTTGAGGGAAGTCCATACTGCTGCTGATGGGATCACTGCAGTGGCTCCCAAGAGCAGCCACGGAGGAACAGCAGTTTGCAGGTTAACTCACCCTCCCTGGGCAAAGGTGGGTGACTGAACCCAGCTCAGTGCAGCTGGCACACAGCAGCACAGCCCCAGCTGTCCCTGGACGAGCCACCCTCCCTCACTGCCTGGTGCTCTGCCTTCTGCTCTGACAGAAACCCAGCGCCACCAGACTCTGCTGCAGTAACTTCTGCCACCCAAGGGCTTCCCTTTCAACACCTCTCCTCCAATTAAGACCCACTGCCCTTCAAATCAGCCAGCTGCCTGTCTCTTCTCCACCAGTCAAGCTACTTGTGTGTAAAACCAGTAAGACACACACGATTCCCCCAGAATAATTCACCATTTTTACGTGATGCAGGTTTACAAATTGCCAAGACTATGCTGAATCACAAACATTTCCTAAAGCTTATTAATTATTTCTGTTAAATTGATCCACACCCATAGATAACAAATGAAAAGGGTTTTATTTCTCCTCAAGGCACCTGTAATAACGGAGCAATGGCAGCAAACAGGCACCACCAGCTCCCTGGCCCTATTAGCATTACAGAGGAAAGCCTCCCCTTCTGCTGCTAATGATGTGCTCTACCCTGTATCCCCAGGAGACAAATGACTGCACTGGCTGATTGACTCCATCACAGGGCCATCATCCATCAATGTATTGCCTCTCTTATTGAAATCTCATCTCAGGAAGAGAAAGTGCTCTGTGCCACTTCCGAAAAAAACAGTGAAAGCACTTTCAGAATAAGAGCTCCAAGATATGTAATGAGAGCCAAATATTTCAGCAGACACACACATTTTCAGCAACCTGAACACATCAGCATGCTTTGTCCACCCAGGACAAGTAAGATTTATGTCGTCCTGCTAAACTAGATCTTCTTTCTTTTTAATTAAACAAAGGAATGAAACACGTATCATAGACATAAATTTCTTGATCAAATTGTAACACAGACAGTGAATATAATCATACAGATTAAAAATGGCATCCCGAGGATATTTAGCTAGCTGACTTGCTAAAGGGTGAATTCCAGCCTCTCTTACACAGGCTGAAATCACATTAACATCATACAAGCTCCACTGTCACCTGCAAACAGAAGTGAAAAAAATATAAATCCTTCTGTGTATTTATTTACTACATAGATAACAAAAAAAAAAGGCAGCAATTCTAGTTCATTAATAAATACCTCTCTAATTTATAAAACACTGCACATATGGGACTGGGGTGCAGGGAGTAACCCACACTCTCCACTCTTTGGGGGCAGTTTTCTGATCAACTTTACACCACTGAAGCCTCCAAATCCCAGCAGTTCTGTATCCTCTGTCCACCTCCCCAAATCGACCACGTGAAGCTGCACATGAATTACCCAGACACAGTTCCACATGCACAGAAATAATTTAGTTCAGATAAAATATTTTAGATTGTGATCAGTCTCACTTCTGTCTACTCAAAAATATAAATCTGAAGAAGACAGCTTTATCTCAGGAAAGATATTTCATCTCACTTAGCACCTCTGCATGTTACAAACAATTCATTATAACTCTGAAATCCCCATAAACAATCTGCTCGAGAAAACATGTCTAAACATTTATTCCTTGTTTAGCCCTAAATAAAATCCAAAACTGACTTGTTTTGCTTCCATTTTATTTACAGACAACCAATCTGGTAAGATCCTAAAATGAAAGTTTTTGGAACTTCTGAACAGAGAAGGACCTGGGTTTGAAGGGATTCTAAAGATCACCTTGTTCCAGCCACTGTGCCATGGGCAGGGACACCTTCCACTATCCCAGGGTGCTCCAAGCCCCATCCAGCCTGGTCTGGAACAGTTCCAGGGATCCAGGGGCAGCCACAGCTTCTCTGGGCTATCTGTGCCAGGGCCTCAGCACTCTCACTACTATGAAGAATTTTTTCCTAATACCTAATCCAACTCTGCCCTCTGTCCAGTTTGAAGCCATTCCCCTTGTCCTGTCCCTTCACACCCTTGCAAAAATTCCCTCTCCAAATTTTCAGCACCCTGATCCTTGTGGCATAAGGGTGTGCTCCACAATCCCAGGCCAGTGTCTTATAAAGACCACACACAGTTCAAATCAGGTCTCCTGGTTTCATGATCCATATTTTAGATCCCTACAAGCCCTTTCCCTTGTTAATTTCCCATATTATTTAACAGAAGATTGGCTGTGGATGTACTTTGAACTTTCAGAAACACAGAGAGAACTTCAGGACTAAAATAGTATCAAAGCAACACCCAATTTTAAGCAATTTATTTTGGGAGAACTTGAGATTCACATGATTTGGAATACAATGAGTTACTGAACAGTCAAACAAAACCCAGTGGGCCAGCAAAGAGAAGTGATGATTTTCTCTCTCACTTATATTTGAGCCAGTCAGAATTACTATCTTTCCCATGTTTAACAGGCAGTGATTTTGCTGGTGTACCAATTAGCACTCTGCTACAAAGAACATGCTCCTAATTAAGAGCTGGTTTATGGGAAGAGCAATGTTAAGGATCTGGTTGTACCTCCAGATGCACCAAAAAAGTGCAAAAGGAGCTCTGCTTGATGTAAAGGAAATCTGTCTGCACAAAGAGACAATCAATGTACTTAGCATATGTCAGCTATAAAAGGAACTTACATAAACGTAATGGAGGCATTTCCACATTATTTCTGTTGTATCCTGTAATCCTGGACATCTGCTTAGGGTAGCACGGATGGGCTACTCAGTGTTCCTTGTCTTTTTTTTGCTGTGCCCTCAACATAAAGTGGCAATAAGGGAAATTTGCCCTCACCTGTCTAAAACGACTTTAAATAAACACTCATAACACTCCTGTAAGACCCCTTCTCTCTGGAAATGGCCAAATTTCTCCTTTTACCTTGTGAAGAAATAGCCCAGTGCAAAGAGACAAAGTACAGCTGCAAGACACAGGCACAGAGAGTTTGTATGAATCCTGTTTCAGGTCAGAGCTGCGCATTACAAAACTCCAGCACACCTTGCAAGTGACCTACATTGCAGGAGTGGAACCCACTAACCTACAGAACCACCTGAAATCCCACAAAATAGGTTAGTGGGTTTCCTCCTATGAAGAATTCCCCAGACAAGGAGGGATGCACATGAAATAAAGGACAAGCAGAGCACATGCTTTCCTGACGCAGGAGCCGTGTGTCTCACTCTGCTGCCATACTCCTGCAGACAGCAGGACTCCCCAGAAGTGCTGTGAACTTCTGTGTTCCTCACCGAGGGACCCTGGAAGGACCTGTCCGCTTGTTCAAGAACAGTGAGCAGGAAGAAAAGGAGCAGTGCCACAGCAAGGAACACCAAGCCCAGCAATAATGCAAAGCAGCAAAATCGGCAGTGAACTCGCCTGGAGTTAAGGCAGGGGTGCCCAAGTTACAGCACAAAAGCCAGGTGTAGCCAGCCAAAACAATCCATCCAGCACATTTCTTCACTCCTCTCACCCCTCATGAGGGTCTTGGGTCTCATACATTTTTGTCAGGGATCTAAAAATTCAGCCAAAACAGTCCCAGAGTGCTGCACGCTGCTGGGGAACACCAACACTGAGCACAGGACACTCACCCAGGATGTCACAGGAGCAGAGGATGGCCACAGGGAACCACACTTGGCATCCACCACTTCCCTCCTCTCAACTGCCACTCTGGGCAACACTGCACACTGTCTTTTTTCCAGTTCAACCAATTCCTCTTATCAGACAATCCCCACATCAGGGTGCAAACACACCCACCAGCGCTGCAAAGGCAGCAGCAGCTGATGGGAACACGAAACAATCAGGGCAATTAAGAAAGGCATGCAGAGAAAGTTGCTCTGCATTCCTCTGCCTACCAGTTCCCCACAAGGACCTGTTGGGAGCCAGGGGTCAGCATCCCAGTGGACTCCACGTCTGTTCACAGCAATAAAAGAGAGCTGCATGCCCTCTCCTCCCACACGCACATACACACTTTGATTTAGATTCCCATCTCCCAGAAAAGCAGCCTATGGAGGAAGGGAAAAATGAATAATATCCACACTGCATATTATCAGTGATGTCTTAACACGCTCAGTGTCGCAGTTTATCCATTAGATCTTTAGAGAGTCTCCACAAGAAATCAGAGATTAAACCCTACCACCCACAATTAACCTAAAAGTACTCTACAAAAATATTATCAACACCCCTTTTCCATGCTGAAGCTTTTATTATTTATTTTAACCAAAAGATCTTTTTATCCTAATAAAAGAAGGAAAACAACCAGGTATAGCTATTGTTACTTAGTAGGACATTCAGAAAAAAAGTGGTAGAAGGAAAGTGAGTCACAGGAACCACCATACTCCCTACTGAATTTGCCACCCACAGCTTCTCAGGTACCCAAATCTGACAGCCATAGCAAAGGGGTATTGCCTTGGTGCTGCACGTCAATGCTGAGGATTCTCCCTGCTGAGAATGATTTCCCAGAGGTGCTGAGATCTAAGAGAAATCCTGGGGTGATGGTAATGAGATCATTAATCAGAGCCAAACACCGCAAAGAGCAAATCAGGACACAACTCTCACTTCTTTCAAACAGCCAAAGTACAAGACACAGATCTTATGCCAGGGTTATGCTCGCACCAGGCTGACAGATAATAGCTGATCTGAAGCTGAACAGCTTCATCTGCTCAGTTGAAGACTCACAGACTAATTCCAAGCTAGTTTAAAAAATAAGTGTAGCATGAATCTGTACCAGAAGTCAGTTCATAACAGATCAATACTCCAAGCCATGTGGCTGAGACACATGTGGTTCTGCAATACAAGTCGCAGATTCAAACTTGGTGTGCTGTCAAACCACAGCCCCAGAATTCAGGGTTTGCTGTGAACCATCAGCATTGTCTGCTTGTCAGATGGTGTTTGCTCCTGCCCTTGGCTCCTCTGCCCTGGTGGGTTTGCCAGACCTAGCAGCAGCACTCCCCAAATCCACAAAGTAACAGGCACTTACTTTTAAGCAGTGCTGGTGAATAAGGGATGAGACATAAAAGATCCCTAGAACTCCTGGCATGCTGGCAAACATTTTGCAAGTAGGTATTGTGCACTCCAGCAGTACCCAGGCAGAGTTACACTGCACCCTCCCCTACCCAAACAGCAGTTCCTGAGGGGACACATCCTCAGGATGTGGATGCTCCAGTGGAACACTGCCACAACTCCAGTACAGCCCATGCCTCACTCCTGCTAATCCAACAGCCATTTACATGCAGCAATCAACAGAAAAACCAGGGATGATTTAACAATAGATTCAAACAGCCAAATAGTAAAACAAATATTCCAGAGTAAAAGCACCAACATTGCTGCTACAATGGCTTTTTTTTTAGACAAGTTACATATTCCATTTTTATAGAAATTAGGCCATCTTAAGGCCAGCTATGATGCTAAATAAAACCCACCTTTATGCAAGTGAAAGCTAACTAATAGGAGAGAACCAAATTAAACCACTTGGCTGCCAACCTACACCACTGCCACACATCACTGCAAGAGTTTTCAGAACAGTCCTGCAAACACATGGCAAATAAGCAGGGCACATATTATTTGTGTGAAGGTCAAGATCATAAGCCTGATTCCTCATTCCAGGAATAGCAGGACTATCTGATGCCTATTCTGGTCAGCCCAGCTTGGATGCAGAAGGGAATACTTTTCCACGATGGCATGGACAGTAGTTTGCATCCTTCAAGGTGGTAGTTCAGATCCTGCAAACACGAAAATTTTTCTGCAGAACTAAAGGGAAAAAAAGGCCAGTATCTGAGGCTCCATACAAGAGAATTCTGTTTTAAATATAAACAGTTTTAGCTCAGCCTCTCCTCAAAAATAAGGATGGCAAGAAGGTGAAGCACTACTGTCATCAGTCCTTGGGCACTCCACAATGAAGTGTACATTCACATCACTTGATGCAAACTCCAAACCTTGCACTTCAAGCATACAGGCATTACCAACAAATAAAGCAGAAATGCTTGCTCAATTTATACTTGCAGAGGACACACACATTTCAACTCAATTTTGTAGCAAAAGCTCCCATTGTTTTGCTAATTTGCATATCAGACATCCATTGGTTGCTTTCACATTTTCCACTGACTTTAAGTGCATTTCTCTGTACTCAAGGCACATTCATGATAAGAGGATGTGGAGTTTGGAAAAGAAAAGCATTCATCCCAAATTTACAGAAAAATTAACATCAGAGAAGCTCCACCACTTCGCACCACTTGTCTATTCATCCAAAAAGAAAGTTTCAAAAACCAGTTTCCCTGAAGTCATAAGGAGGGGAGCAAATATTCTTCACAATGAAGTCTGAAAACAATCCCAGGTAGAAACACTTACAGCCCTGCCTGGGACGAGAGAGGAAATTACAAGAGGTGTACGGGAACACAATATATGTAAACTATCAGAGAACTAAAGGAGAAGAGGAGCAAGAATGCCACTAAGAAAAACAAATAGAAACAGAGAGCCATCACCTACCCCCAAATAGGAACTCACAGGAAATACGAGGCCAAATCCTGCCCTCACATTCTTAGGAAATCCAGAGTAAACTTTCCTTCCGTGTTTGAAGAAGTAATGGATATTGGAAAGGAACATGCCTCTGTGGAGCAAACTTCCTGGCAGTTCCAGTCTTCTCCTGAGTGCAGGAGCTGGTGCTGCTACACCAGAGCAAACCACCAGAAGAGCCACAGGACACAAGTGAAAGTGGTGACCAGCACCAGTTCCCTGTGCTGTGACACCAATAAAAATCTCCAGGAAAGGAATAAGGCCAGCAAACAGCTCCCCACTGCTCACTCTGCAGCCAGCTAAATCATCATCTCACCCAGCTGAGCTCTGTGTTGTCTTTGCCATCATCCTCACAGAAGGGAAACAGTAAAAAACCTCATCATACTTGCCTAAATAGAAAGTAATAAAAGTTTAACCATAAAATAGCAAGAATCCAGGTGAGAAAAGTAAGACAGTGACATACTGTAACAAATCCAGTATTCAAGTGCTACAGGTTTAATATAATCTTTGCACAACAATTCTTCAGAGATGGATTTGACCTAATTTTTATTTAAAAGTGCACCTGAAATATTTATAAACAGCTCCTTGAAAAAACAGTCGAGTGCAATTTAACTGTTTAGCCTCTACAACGATTTTGACTTGGCAGGTCAGCTCTAAAACTCACTGTTGTTTGAAGCTGCTTTTAGGAGATCCTAGGGAAAGGAGATAGTTGGATCTGAGAAGATAAAACTTCTAACTGCTGCCAGCCACCCCTCCCACACGCCAACAGATTATATTGAGTCTGAAAAAATATACACACGGTGAGAATTAGCTCAGGGCCTCACCAGTTCTTAAATAAGAGAATATTTATCAGCCAAAGTAAATTCCACAACAAATAACTGGCTTCACAGCAGAGGGAGGGGGGAAGTAGGTCATACCAGATCTTAAAAAAATCCCTGGGCATGCTGTGATTGCACACAATAATTTGATGAAAAACAGTTGCCTCACCATGTCTTTCACTACTTGGTTGAGGTTTTTTTAAAGTGAGTTTGATAAATTTCCATAAGTGCTACTGAAGTAAGTCACAATGAAGCAAGGCAGTTTTAACTGTGGAAAAGTGTCATCAACTTGTCAAATTGCAACTTAAAAGTCAAGCTCATCAGACACCTTATATTTCAAGTAATAAATTATCAATAATAACTCATCAAGTATCTTTACATCAGTCATTTATTTAAAAAATTCTGAATAATTTCCAAGCACTGACTCGTACATCGCATACTACAAAATTCAAAGTAACACCACAAATAGCTCTGACCTCCCAGAACTTCCCAGTACACAATGCTCTCTCACAACACTCAATCACTCCTGCTTTCTGTTATATTTATTCATAAATTATACAAATATGCAAGAAGACATGATGGGCCATTGAATATTTTAAATACTTTCTCAAATTCTACAAACAAAAGCCATTTTAAAAGCAGCAAAAATGAATAGAAAGCTGATGAATTAAATGAATTAAAATTAGAAGCCATTCATAAGGGTCCATTAAAAGCTAAACAGAATTACAATGTTCTAGACCCGAGGATCACATCTGCAAGTAAGGCTACAGCTCTTAACCTGAAATCATCGACTGCTATTGCTCTTAATGGCCCTTTAAAAGACAAACCATCCTGCTACTGCAACAAACAGTTTGAAAATTATCTTTAAAAAAAAATAAAAACGTAAGGGCTTGTGAGAGCAGGCTGCTGCTCTCCAAATGAACAGCAGCATGGTGGCCAATGAAAATAATAGTGCCAGATACAGGAGAGATCCCATCTGGGCTCCCACATTTCATCAGGGCTCTGCTCCCACTGACACCCAGGCTCTGGAGTGACACTGGGAGCGTGTGGGGATTGCATGGCCGGAGGAGCAGCTCGGGACCAGGCAACTGCAGGAGCAACACGTTCCACCTGAGCCTAGCGGGAAGCCAAGAAGACAGAAACCCACAGGAGTCAAACGGGCTGGGAAGGCTCAGCTGCACGACTAAATAAGGCTGAAGGAGTCAAGAATCAGCTCCAGGTGCACAAAGAGCACTGCTGTCCCAAAGCTCCGCCTAACTCAATGCTCTAAGCATGCTATTTACTGCTTTAAGTTCAACACCTTTGTATGTTTTGTAAAAAGCACAGATACTTGTAGCTGATGTGCATCACAAAACGCAGAGTGAAGCACTTCAGCGCTCTGTTACAGTAACTCAGAGAGTTTCAATGGCCCGAAAACATGCTCTCCATTAAAAATGTAGGCACTTCACATTGTCTAAAGCACAGTGCGAACAATAACAATCCAACACGCTTTCACCTCCTTTGTCAATCAAGCCAAGACAGCCAAGTCATGCAAACAGCCTGCTGATGAGAGCACCTCAATACACAGCTGCACTCAAGGAAAACGACGCCTCCCACAATGGAAACCTCACAGACTATTTATTTGGCAGAGCACTGCAATGGGAACTCAAATTTGGAAGGTACAATATGAAAAAAATCAGAAATCAACATGGTAGGACAAATCACAAGAAGAAAGGAAAAGCACAGCACCACATGCCTGCTTTAGCGACAACTGATACTGCCAGGACAAACTTTCCGAACCCTCTGACTGAGAAATGGCAAGTTTGGGGGCTTTTCTGAGATTAAATTAACTACTGCATGTCAGACTCACCACCTCACAAAGACCTCCACAGTTTCTCAGAGCAAGGCAATCAGAGAGACCTGACAGCTAAAGCTTTCAAAACCCCGCACCATTCCCACACTGAGCACAAAGCCGATTCCTTTCTGATGACAACAGTCACCGAGAGATCAACATCTCAGGGAGAGAGTTGTTCTCACGGCATCTTTAGTTTCAGCCGTTTCCTTTCTCGCTCCCTAATCCTAAATCATTTTTACTTCTGTAGAGAACGCAGGTAAACCTCCACCCAAACCACAAAAAAAACCATCTGACCCAAACCGAGTCAGAGCATTTCTGGCTGGCCGTGCATCTCCAAAAGGTTCTCTGTACACCAACAACAACAACAACCAAAAAAAAAGCACAGAACAAAAAGATTCAGGTTGCTGCCACATCCACGAAACATGTCTTCCAGCTCCAATTAAAACGCTTGAAAGAGAATTTTTAAAATCCGCAAGCTTTTGAACAGAAGGGACCGCATCGGGGGAGAGAGGGGATGCAACCAGCCGATATCCAGGCAACAGAGGAAAAAATCAACAAGTCGGCGCAGCCCAGCGCGGAGCACGAGCCGCGCTCCAAGGTGCGGACGTACCTTGTGGAGGTGCCTTTCCTGACATCGCAGATGCTGCATTTGAAGGCTTCGGCGCTGTTCCTGAAGGTGCACACGCTACAATCCCAAAAGCCTTCGTCGGCTGCAGGTTTGGCTTGCCTTTTCGGCCTTGAGGAGGGGGAGGGAGAGGGGAAGCGTGTGTGTGTACGTGTGTGTTTGGGGAGGAGGAGAGAGGCGGCAGGAGGAGGAGAGAGAGAGGAGGAGGAGGAGGAGAGAAAGAAAACACACACATGAGAAACCATGTTACAGAGCCCCGAAACCCAGCGCCTGCTCGCACCGCCGCTCTCCCGCGGGGCCGGGAGCAGCCGACAAACCCCAAGCGGGGCCGGGCCCGGCGAGGTGCGGGGGGCGCCGAGCTCCGCCCCGGCCCCGCCGGGCCGAACCCGCCGGGCCGGGCCGCCCGCGTCCCCCCGCCCGCGGCGGGAGGGTGGGAGGGTGGGTGGGCGAGTTTGCGGGCTGGGAGGCGCGTTCCCTCCTCCACCTTGTTAAACCTCCCTTTGTCTGGGAGCGGCGAGTGCGCGGAGCGGGGAGTGCGAGCGAGCGGAGCCGCCATGGCTGCGCTCGCACCGCACCAGCCCTGGCACCGGCGGCAGGCTGGGAGACACCGGCACTCCTCCTCCTGCTGCTGCCCTTCCACGCTCCCTCCATCTTAGGAGCCTCCCTCACTCTCTCTCCCCGCCCGCGGCCCCCCCCTCCGCCCCGGCCCCCCGCGTACCTGGCGGGGCGGCGCGGGCTCGCCGCCCCCTCCCCGTTCGCTCCCTCCATCTTAGGCGCCCCTCGCCGCCTCCCCCCGCCGGGGCCGAGCACACGCCGGCGGCTGCCAGCTAGGGCCTACCCGCCGCCATCCCCTCGGCCGGGGCCGGGGCAGAGGCGGCCGCGCCGCGCTCCCTCCATCTTACCGCCTCTCCCCGCCCGCCCCCGCGCCCCCGCTCACCTGGTCGGGCTCTTCTTGTCGCCCATGACCATGGATCGGGGCCGCCCCTGCCCTGCGCACAAAGAAAGAGGCGAGGGGAGGGAGGGCGGGGGGACGGGGCTGCCTCCGTCCAGCAGGCTCCGGCTGCTGCGCACCCCGCGCCGCCGATCCTGCCGCTGCCAGGCTCCGCTCCGGACTAGCAGCGCAGCGCAGCCCGGCGCCCTCCCTCCTCCTCCTCCTCCCTCTCTCTCCCTCCCCGCGCCGCGCCGCTCCGGCGGGCGGAGCTGCTGCCGCGCCGCGGCCAATGGGGGCGGCCCCGCCGCCGGCCCTGCCGGGGAGGGAGCGGGGGGGAGCCGGGAGCGCCCCGGGAGCGCCCCCTGCGCCGCCCCGCCGGGTCCCACCCCCGCCCGCACGGAGCCCCGCGGGCCGCCTCTCCCGCGCCGCGGCCCCTCCGTGCCGGCAGGGCTCGATGGCCCCTTCCCTTCCCCTCCCTGCCCCCTCGGAGGGTTCGTCGCCCGCCTGTGCCCCGGGGGGAGCGGGGCTGCCGCGGGCGGGACGGCGGCGCACGGGGGACGGCAGGCCCCGCTCCGTGAGGGGAAGGGCGGCCGGAGCCGGCTCGCCCGCCCGGCGGCTGCGCCGGGAGTACCGGAGCGGCTGGGCAGAGGGAGGCAACTCCTGCTGCGTGCCCTGACCCCGGGGACGGGCTCCCGGTGCCCTCACGGATGCCTCGGGTGCCGCCTCTGTGAGCTGGCTCCCGGCTCGGGGTCAGGGCAGCGGCCCGCCCAGAGGCCAAGGTGTTTGGGCAGCGCTGCTGGAGTGCTGCTTCCAGAAACGTTCCCATCAGTCCCTCAGTGATCCATCGGCTCCACCAAGCACGAGCTGTGCTTCTGCGAAACTCCTGAGGTGGCAAAACGTGGCTTTCCTAAAAAGTGGCATTCTCCAAAACCGGCGTTTCCCGAAAAGCAGCAGTCCTGCCCTGAGATTCCCCACGGCCCCCTGGGGCCTGTGGGAGCGCTGGCAGGGCGGGCTGGGATGGTGACATGCCAAGCATGAGCTGTCAGTGCCTCTGCGGAGCCCCTTCCTCTGCAGCAGCCGCAGGGGATGGGGGCCGTGAGCAGCTGAGCAAGGATGGCGCAAGGGGTGATGAGTGAAGGCTAAAAAGTTGGTACAGCCACACACACGGCTTGCAGTGCGGGCATTCTTTCTCTCTGCTCTTCCACTGTGCTTTTCACTGTGCTTTCCCACTTTCTCAGCGGTGACTAAGCCAGGCAAACATCTCCCACCAGTGAACAGCAAACTCCATCCCCAGGCAAGGCGCAGGGCAGACAGGAGGGACGTGGGCTGCACGGGGCTGTACCTGAGAGAGTGGTGAGTGGGGCTGCAGGGAGAGCGTGGAGACAGTCTGGGCAGAGTTAATCCATGGCTGAGTACAAGGAGGGGGAAAAAATAAAATTATTGCTTAAAAGCAAACCAATGTAAGTGGCTTAAAGCAGGATAGGCACCTACATGGCAGGAGGCAACATAACCATGTCCATTAAAGCTTTAGGAATCTGGACTCACAAGCCACAGAGGGTTTTTCCCTCCAGCGATGCCCATTTTAACAGTCAAATCATGCTGACAGAGTCACCTCCTGTATTTAAGAGCTTTGTGTAATCCATTTACCCTACCCAGCCCCCCCATGCCCACCCAGGTAATTTAACCCTTGCTGTCACCTCCACCAACCACTTTAATTTCCAGACAAGCTTCCAGTGACTTTTTTCTTCACCACACAAGTTCCTGAACAATACAGCAAGACGCAGACATACTCCAAGGGCAGAGTTAAGGTTGCACAATTATCACATGTAGGAAGTGTCATTTTCCCATTGCATCTGCTGTTTTCCAAACATTTTTGCTCTTTTAGATTATAGCTGTAACGTTTGCTTTGGGAATCTGTGTGGGAACAGGAACTCAGCAGTGCTTGTGGGGTCTGGTAAGCAGAGACCTGGTGTGCAATCACTTCCAGATCTTCGTGGCAATGGAGAGTGTGGGGACAGGAACAGCACCATTCTTGGGGACAAGGTCAGTGGAGAACCTGAGAAGCACAGAAAGGCAGAAAGCACTGAAATTTTGACTTAGGCATGGTCCAGCTCCCATTTTCTGCCACAGGTGTTTCCCTTAGCTCCAGTGTTGTGTTAAGCAGAGTGACAGCCACCACAGTAAGTTTTTGTGGAAACAGCAGGGAGCTGTGGCCCATTTTTAGAAAGCAGTTTATCTCCTCAAAAAAGTTTCAGTGTTGCTGTTTTCATAGCAAAAGTTGTTTTCTTTCCAAAAACCTACTACATCCTCCGTTATCAATTCCCCTGGAAACCTTCCTTCCTTGACAAATAACGCTTTCAACGTCATGTGTTAAAAACTTGGCAAGCCAAGCACAGCATGACTTCATTCAATCCCGTACATCCATCAGGAGGTGATCGTTCCCAGTTTGTTAAACACCCTTCAAGCCACAGTTTGGGGTCTCTTCCTTCATGGAGGGTTCCAGAGGAGTTCCATGGCCACTGGTGGGCTCTGGTCCAGCCAAATCTTTTGGGATGTGTTGTGTCCTGCAAGCAGCACTTCCCTGCTGACCTCTCCAGACACCAAGACAGGAACCACTGGCAGAAGTCAGGGCTGAAAATACAGTCAAACTGAAGGGCAAGTGCCTTGGTGGGGGTATTTCTTTCACACGCTGGTGTTAGCACAGTGAGTTATCCTGCCAGCCTCAAAATTCACTGAGGTGGCACAGGTACTGCACCCCTCTGAGCATTTGAGGATTTTTAGTGGACTTTGGGCTCTCGTGTCCCTGCAAGGCAGCCTTGGGCAAGTTATTTAACACTTCTGCTTAAATCCAGTAGTCTGGATTTCAAAACTGTAAGGAATGAATTTTCTAGGCTCCCACATGGCACAAGTTTTCAAACTCATTCCAGCTAAATGGTTTGAACTTCACAGTGATGTTCAGCAGGTCCTAAATCCGCCTGAAGGAATTCCCACCCTTGCCTCCAGAAGATGCCACTTTCTCATTGATGCCAAATGTCTGCTTGTTCAAGAGTACTCTCATCTGTGAGTTAACCCTCTTCTTTCCACCCTTCCCTCACCACGTGGATTTTTAATGACAAAATCCTTGTAAAGAGACACTTGGCTGTAGGTGTTTCCAGGGCACAAGAGACAGAGCAGTGGCGAGGGCAGGTTCACAGCACAGGCCACAAACCTCTTGGGCCAACCCGACAGCCACAGCCTGTGCTGGGAGGTCCACAGCAAACTACTTCAGTACATCCTTTATATCTGTACAGAGATGTTGGGATGGAACAGATGGAGCTTCATTCCCCCTCTGCAGCTCAGCATCCCCCTCACCCCAATGGCATCGCAGCTACTCCTGTTCAGCCCTGGAAACAGGCAACAGTCCAAAGCCACAGTGTGGCAGTCCATACCCCTCCCCGGAGCAACTGGCCAGAGGTGCTCTGAGATGTGCTTCTGAGATAAGCACCCTGTTAGCAGCTTCTTCAGCACAGTGACACCTCCAAAACCTGGGGTGCCAAGAATGCAGGGGTAATTCTCTGCATGGGTATAAAAGGATTTAAAAATAAACGGGGATGCTGCACCCAGCCAAAGTCACTATTTTTGCATGGGGTTCAATGCCAAATATAAATATTAACTTGAGCTTCTCAGCCCCCTTGGTCACTGTGGTAAATACACATTTTTGTGATTTTGCATCAGACATGCGTAACTTCTCAGAAGTGACTGCTGTCCTGAACAGCCCAAAATCTAACCACTAGTAAATGACTTTTGTGTGGATTTAATAAGGAATTTGTTATACAGGAGTTGGAATCAGGCTCAGATCACAGATCTCTCTATTTAGCCAGACCTAGAAGGATCAGAAGTGATGCTGCCGCTCTCCGGGGCGGGGAAGTTTCGGATCACCACACAATTAGCACCTTTTAGTAGAAGTGGGTAGAAAGGGAAATTAGCAATTGAGGGCAGAAGTGGTGAAAAAAGCGCCTTAACAGCCAGCATTCATTTTGCTGTGTCCTCTTGAAGAGGGTTAAATGTGTTTAACCTCCACAGGTTTCCAGCATGAAGAGAAACTGTCCAGGAGTGGAAGAAAAAGAAGCTGTGTGGAGGCCGGCAGATTTCACACAAAGCAGCATCCTTGGCAAGGCAGGCAGGAGCCTGTGCTCACAAGCCTGGAAGTCTTCACCACAAAATAAAATACCAAACCAGAAAGCAAGCATTGCCCAGAGGCACTGGTGGCCAACAATACTGCACCCTCTCCTGCTTTCAAAGCACAGCGTTAACTGCCATCGGGTTTGGGTGCTGATGCCAGAGAGAAATCAGGAGGAAACTACTCTTGGAAATCTCGCTTAGCACTTGACAACATCTTTGAATATACGGCCCAGACTGAGTTCATAAGCTTTTTGGGAAAAGCGTTGTGCTGGGGACTGTGTAAACACGGAGCTGGCTGATGGATGGCCCTGGTGCAACACAGAGATGTATGCACGCTCCAGCAAAACTTACTGAATTAACAACCATTTTGGCTTAATACAGGGACATTCAGAGATTTTACTGATAGTTGGGGGGGTGGGGGAACAATAAGCAGAAGTTATCACACAGTGTTCAATTTTCCAGACTTCAGGAATGAGTTGGATGCGAGGTCAGATGGGCTATTTTTGGTCGTGCTGGGAGCACAAGCATAGCAAAGTGGGCAAGGGATGAAGCAAGAAGGAGCTGGAGAGATAATTGGTCGAGGTCCTCATAAAACTGCCTGGGGATGAACATTACTTGATATTTCCTTTAGTGACTCCATTAGGAAAAGGAGGGATTGTGCTTATAACCTGAAGATGAGAATGCTACACTGGAAAAAGAGAGCAATTTTGAGAGAGCAAAATGGAAATGGGGTGAAATACGCTGTTACTGACTTTGGCAGCTGGCTGCTGGTAATCAGCTGTTCTCACCTAAAGCAGAAGCTCATTGGTGTGGCACGCAGGAGGGAGAAGACCTGCCTTAGGTGTTTGAGTGCCACTGGCATGACTTAGCTCCTGGAAAGGCCAATGCCAAGCAGGGGTGTCAGAAGTACCAATGAATAGAGACAGGGAAGCTTTTAACACCACTGAACAGTGCACAGGCAAGATCTTGTTGGAATTCTCCAACTGAAGACAAAAATGCATTCAAGCAGGGACAAGCACAGAGAAGAAGAGTTCCTAGGATGGTCAGGGGAATGGAAAACCTATTTTATGAAAGAAGTCTCTATAAACTCAACTTTCTCAGTCTGGGCAAACAAAGGAGGAGATATGACCACTGTAAAATACACTGGGGAAGGAGGCAGCACATTGCAGCAATGAAAGAGCTCTTAGACAAGAATGAAGAGTGCAACTGATCCGTGCTGGACATGTGGGATGGAAACTAGACATCTGTTTCTAACCTTCAGAGGAACACGGAACAGAAACAGCTTTGCAGTGGGAGGAGCAGAGGCACTCAAAGTAAAGATGGACCTTGATCACTCGCAGAAGGAATCACCCAGAGGAGCAGCTCACAGTCCCCGTGATCCCGCTGAGGTCAGACCCCGATGCTGTCACCAGAGTCCTGTCTCTCCCTTCTCACCCACCCACACCAAAGAATCTCATCTGGCTTGCTCCCAGTCAACAGATTTCAGTGGATGTTCTCTCGAGGGAAGGGAAGACGTACAGGGAGAAGAAAACTCTTCATCCAGTTCTCGTGCCTAGAAATGGATTTCTCAAACATCCTGGGATCTCTGATTTGCTTCTAAATTTGGGAAGTGGGGTTTGTCCTCCCAGGAAACTTAAAACTTCCTGTATTCAGCACAATAAGGATATTTTAAAAGTTTTCTTTCTTTCTTTTTTTTTTTTAATCTATTTTTAGATAGTCTTTCATGTTTCTTTGGAAAAAAGTTGTAGAACTGAATTAGCAAGTGATCAAATACCGACTATCGGGAACTTCAAACAGCAAGCCAAAAACTTTCTATCAGAAACAGCCTGCTGAAGAGCAACGTAGGAGAAAAAGGATCTGAAAGATGAGGAGCAATATGCAAGCAGCAGCCAGTGCCAGGAATCTCCAGGGTCTGTAAACCCTTAAAATGCCAGAAAGACTGGAGTGAAAAACAGCCTGAAAGGTGGAGAGGCATAAAACACTCTGCATGCAACAGTGTTAAATATAAAACTCGGCTGAGTAGTAAAGAAAGGCAACAAAAACTAGGGGCTCTAGCTAAGCATCCTGCATGCTGTACTCTACAGATAGCAAAGGCTGTGCAATTTAAATCTGTAATCCCTTCCCAAGCAAAGAGGCTTTTGCAACAGCACAATCTGGATGTCACCAGCATATGAATAGGCATCTTGGGACTGATCTGGAGAGCAGAGGTCAAAGTTTAGTGATGTATGTACTTGTCTTCCTAATGGGTCTTATTGATTATTATCCATAGAAACAAGCAACATCTCCAAATCTGCTTCCCCCTTTGGGCTAGATGCTGGCAACCAGGAAAAAGCACCTTGATCTCCTAGGTCCATGGTCTCTGTAGAACACTGAAGCCTGTGATAAGGAAATACACAAAGTTCCTGGACAGACTGGTGAAACCCAGCAAGTGGAAAATGGTCAGTAGATCTCTGTAACATCTGCATAGCAATGATACGAGCACAGTGTCAAAACATAACTCCTGATAAAATATATTTAAAAATATTAGGATGACATGAGTGAGGGAAGAGGAATCAATCATCTAAGTGAATGATGCATTGTGGAAGGGGCTGAGAAGTCCCAGTACAGGTAAAATGAAATTCACAGTTGTCCAACCACAGGCATTCCAGCCAGGCACCTTAAATACTGCAGTGAAATCGTCCTGTGATACAAAGTGGGGGCAGTCCATTGCTATTCCACACCACAAACACCATTTTGTTGAAGCATCTTCAGCAGGAGAGAAAAAACGGGAAAAGCATGGGAAGATGGGACCAGAAGTACCACTGCTGTGTACTCCTACCACAGTGAGCACTGCGGTGGCAGCCAGCCAGCACGGTGGTGTGAGCAAAGCCAGCTCAGGTAGGGCACTGGCAACGCCCTCGGGTGGAGACTAAGCCGATAAGTACTCAAGGTAAGGGTGATTATCAGACCTCCTCAAACTTCCTGACTTTCCAAGGTAGAGCCAGAGAAAGCAGCCTCACTCTGGTACTCCCACTCCTAGCTGCTGCCAGAAACTGGAAGTGGGGAAAAAAGTGGGGGAAAAAAAACCAATCAGCACAGTCTACAGTATTTCAGAATCTCAGAAGCCATCCCATTGGGGTTCAAGTTCAGGAGCCAGCTCAGGCAGCAGGGAGGTCCTGTCTCTCTGTGGAGATGTTTGTCCACCTCCATAAGCAAACACAAGGTCACTAAGGCTGGTCCTGCTGATGTGCAGCCTGAGATCTGGCTGTCTGCTCTGGCCACCCTCATGCTCACCCATCTCCCACCCTGCAGGCTAAAAGGGGGCAGAGGAGTTTGGCAGGGCTTCCCTGGACAGCAGCAGCCATTTCCCACCAGTGACTCCTGCTCCTGGCTCTGGGGGATGTGCAGTTTGCTAGCAGGCGTTGCATAAACCTGGTTATCCACCTGCACAGCCTCACTTTAGAAGCAATGGGTCTGCACACCTTGAAAAGGCAGAGAAACTTGGGAGTATAAAGCCAAGTATGGACTGTCATGGATATTGAGCCACAGCCCAAACCAGAGCAGCAGTAGCTGTGTCACCCCAGTGGAACTGTAACAACATGATCCCAGCCCCTGTCAGGAATGTTGTTGTTCAATACACATCGAAGTCACACAACAGCAACAAGCCTGCTGCACGCTCAATTTTCTCCCAGATACAGCAGATCTGACTTGCTCTGGGTGTGTGAAAGCACCAGCTCCAGGCAGCCAGAGATGCTGTGCTCTGTGCAGCTGGCACTGGGATCAGCAGCATCTGGGGGAGTGCAGCTACTCAGAACTCACCAAAACAGCAACAACAAAAAAGCCTCTTTTCTCCTAGAGTACAGCTGATTTCCCTTCCTTCCATTCTCTTAACAGATGTCAGAAAAAAAGCATGAATGGCTGCAGCTCTGTGCTCAACTCACAGATTTCACACTTGCTGCAGAGCTGGCCTTCTGCTTCTGAAGCTACTTCTGGAAGGTGTTGCTTTTTCAAAAGAAAAATAGAGAGAAAGAGAAAAAAAAAACCCTTAAACACTTAATAGTAAACTCCTTCAAAAGAAAACTTGCTTCAAGCCAAAAAACATTCACCGAGTTTCAACTAAACGTGGATTTTCACGACTCTGTAATAAACACCTCAATATGGGGGTTTCAAAATGAGAATGCTGAGACAACTTTGCTCCAAGCAGCTCAAAATATATATATATATAATATATAACTTGGGGTTTTTTTAAAGAAAAATCCAACTACCCCAAGGAAACATTTTATGGTATATCAGTTACATATACGTAGAGAAAAAAACCCCCAACCAAACACAGAATAAAACAAAATGAAAAGCTGTGGATTTGTGAGTTGCCCATCGTTCCAGTCAGGCAGGAACAGGTCACTCCCCAGAACCAGATCATAGAGCTGGATGCTTTTGCAGCAGATTAACCTGAGAGCACTACAGGAAGGATTTCCAGGTGAGAGAAGGGGTTCACAGCAGAAATGCTCTTGCAGAACTTACCTGGCCCTTTTACCTCATCCAGACTCCAGCCAGGGTTCCCATGGCCTCGGTGACTCTGAGCCCAACCAGAGTGGTGCTCCAATTGTACCCACTAGGGCTGTAGGTGTCAGAGGGGATCCAGCAGTGCTCTCCAGTGACAGGTAGGGATGGAGTGAACCATTTAGCACTCCTGGGGCTGGAAGAGTCTCAATTCCTGACCCTCAGATGCTGAGTGGCTTTTCCTGGTGCATGAGGTGGGATGCCAGGGAAGCAGAGCTCTGGGTGTGAGGGGTGAGCACATCCATCGCTTTCTCAGGGCCAAGTCTGGCTGTCTTGCAGACAGACTTTGATTTGTTTTGGAATGCATCAAAACACCCTTAAATCCAATTTAGGCATTAAAGGGAAAATACCCCATGAGTGCCTTATGGCAGCTTTGCAGCCCTGAAGGCACTTACAGCTCATGAAGGGACAGAGGTGATCCAAACCAAGCATGGTGGTGCTGCCAACCACAGCATCCCTGCAGAGAGGAGCAGTGGGACTCTGCTGCCAGGGGACCAATGGCCTCAGGCTGGTTTTAATTCTTGCCAGCTCTCTCGTGGCTGTCACACAGAGGACGGATTGGGAAAGCTGCAGCGGGAGCACAATCCACATTTCCGCAGGGAAGAGACTCTAGTTAGGACTGCAGCCATGAGTTAGCTAAACTTGTCCAAATAAAGGGGGGAAAAAGCTACTTATGTTGTTTCCCCAGCCTCAGAGCAATATACTTCCCTAGGATCAATTCATAACAGGTTGTTGTGTTCAGAGCTAAAATTAATCTTACACCAGGAGAATGAATTAAAACAATGAAGAGCTTCCTGCATTCATTGCTAAAAAAATTAATCTTCTGAGAGCTTCCTTTTCTACTTTTCAACTGGCCACCTTGCTTTCATTCGAGGAAAGCCTGAGTAAAAAATGTAAAACTGCTTCCAGGTGGTTTTGGTTAAAGCAAACAAAGAGCTGTGAACTGTGTCAGAGTCTGGTTTCAAGGCATGGCAGAAGGTGGTGGGTTAGCCAGAAAGAGAGAACCACCACTGCTGAGATACAGCCACTGGCCTAATTAGGTGGAATAGCTATTAGTGATTCCACCTAATTAGATAATTAGATTAATTATCTAATTAACTGAGATTGTTGTTAGACAAAGGCAGGTAGAGCTTCAGAGGTGATAAGGAAGACATCAGGGCAAGGTTACTCTGATTTATATTGATTTCTTTAACAGTTCAAGAACTCCCCTGGTTCCCACATTTATTTACCCAAGTCTTGCTCCTCTAGGGTTGTTTTTAAAGTGATTAAAGCAAAGAAGGGGGAGGATGTCCTTTTAAAAAAAGAGAGGGAAAATAAAAGGATGTTTCACTGCAAGTTTCCCCCATACTACTGAAAATCTGGGATTTGGCAGAGCAGAGAAACCAAAAGGGGCAGGGGAACGAGAACTACCTGTGCTCCCCCTATTCCTTATGCTTGGATCTTGCTGTGCATCCTCCCCACAGACCTTTTTGGCTACACAGTGTGTTTGTCTTTGGGGAGAGAGACAACATGTGAGCTAATGATGCACCAACACCGCGCGGGAGCTGTGGCTGGCAGCTTTTCCTGCATCGCTGGCTCCGTGCTGGCAGTGCTGGTGGGAACCACAAGCCAATTAAGGAGGCCTCGTTGCGGTAGACGTGGCATAAAAGGAGCATTAGAACATCCTGCCCCAGAGACCCGGCAGCCCTGGATACCCAAGGGCGAGCAAGGCAGGTTTGCAAGTTTAACAAGCCAAGTCCTCCCCGCTCAGGCGTGAAGATAATATTATGCCAGGCAGGCCCGGGTGGAGGAGGCAGAGCTGGAGCCTCCAGCTTCCACAATTTCATCCACCTGCTTTGAATTTCACCACCACAGACTCAGGCCCACAGTGCAGCCCAAATTTTAGGGGGCACAGGAGGGCACGGAACTGAATCCACCCTGTCCTTCCCGTCCTACATCTATTGTTAGATGCATCAAGGAATTTGACCCACTTTGGGAGTTTCTGGTGGTTTTTCACATTCCATTTGTCCTTTCTGACTAACATTTTGCACTTGTTTGTCACAGCCCTGGCTCTGCTCCCTGTGGTGGATGCTCAGATTGCTGGAAAAAGATCCAGCTGCTGTATCCCACTGTGTTTAGAGCTTCTAAGCTCTGAGTGGATCCGGGACACTACCCACGCTGCGTTTTGAGGCATCCTCCTTTCTCACTGAGCTTCCCTCCTCCAGCTGGCTGCTTGAATTCAGGCCTTACAGGCTTTGTACACTTGCTCACACCAAAAACACAAGCTTTGCACACCATGACATAATCCTTGCAGAGGTCCCTAACAAATGCAATCCCAGGTGGGCTTTCCCCTGGGTTTTGGAGCTCGGCTGGTCCCTGTTCATGCTGCAGAGCACAACAGCATTCAGTGATCTGGTGACTAGCATGTCCTCAGCACCAGGGCCCTTTGGCTCAGCTCCCTGCAGGAATCCTCACAAATCAGCCATGTGGCAGAAGAAAATGGTTTACACACCTTGACAAGAGCTCAGAGGTGACTTATGGTTTATCTCCTCTGGCTCTGGTTGATCCCACAGATACACCAGCCCCTTCCCACAACAAATGCCTCCCCATCTCTCTCCCTGGCTCTGCTGCACACCTCTGAGGTTTCTCTTTTGTATGCCCTCCTCTCACTTGACTTCTTCATCCAGCCTTAATACCTGTGTATAATAATAGCTTAATAACTTTATAATAGCTTCAGCCTGTCTCCTGGGAGGTACAGAAATAAGCCTGTCTTTCCTAGCTGCAGACACTATGTTAACAGATCATTACTGGTCACACCAGGACCATTAGAACTCTCAGCACCCATTGCCCCTGCTCCAGTCCATGTGCCTTGGCATCCTTTTGGGCAAGATGCTCCTCCAGGCCACAGCAGCATTCCATGGAAAAGCGGCATGGGTATCTCACGGGCAGGCTGTGCCCTGCCAGGTGTGGAATGTGGGGTTCCCACGCTCTCTTCCTGCACCCCCAAAAGCCACAGCCATGATCTCAGGCAGAACCTGCTGTTTCCTGACAAAACAGCCACATCTGCACGGGAGCTAAAGGGTTGCAAACACAGAGCAGCCACATCCCTGTGAGCCGTCGGCCATCTGGTAAGAGTATTGGAGCGAGGGACTTTCAAAGCCAACAGACACTTATTCTGCAGAGTTTTTCCACTGTAGAGAAAAATCACAAAAATTTCTATTTTGTTGTGTCATAATCCTGGTAGCTAAGAGAGATTTTTATCAGTTTCAACAAACTCTGAAAACCATTGCAGACCTTTGGGAAGGAGCACTCTTCAGCCAGTGTGGTGCTCAGGGAAAAGACAGGTCCTCAGGAATCCTGGAGGGTCATGTCCCCCTCTGGAAAAGCTTTCCCCCATGGTTTGGGTCTCCTTGGAAATCTGTCACCAATGTGCCAAGGCTGTCCCCCATTATCCAGCAGGACAGAGGGAGACCACAGGCTGAGAGAAATGAATTTAAAGCAGATTTTCAGTCCCTATCGCAAAATCTGGCTGTTCTGCTGCAACAGTAGTTCAACAAGTTGCAGGAACCAGGCTGCAAGAAATCAGGCAATAAAGCTGGAGGCTGATCATCCACAGAACCCAGCAGCATTAATGTGCTGATCACATTTGGTGCTGAAGGGCCCAGGTGGGCAATTATTTAATTTTTGGGGGCTTGGAAATGGACCAGCACATCTCACCAGCATCCCCAGAGCTCACACCCCCAGAGGACAGTAAATCAGGGAACAGTGCACAGGCAGTGCATTGACACTCCTCAGCATAAATATCAATTTTCACACTGTGGTCAGGTTCTGTAAGTGTGGGGAATTGGTGTGGCAACGGGATTTTAACGAGGTCTGGCTGCGATTAATCCCTTTCTAGGCAGCTCCTCTAAAGACTCCATTCCTTGCTCAGGAATTACAAGACTAAAGTGAACTGTAAGAGACCACAGTGAACACACAGATGAAACCATCCAAGGATGGAAAACAAAGGTACTCACTGGAAATTATTAAAACAGCACAAAAACATGGAACTCACCCAAAATGGAAGGTACCTTGGAACGAGTAAGAAATATCATATTGCAATTAATTCGGTGCAGTACATGAGAGCAAGACAGAGCCTACCTATGAAAGAGCATTCCAGGACTGGAGCAAAACCTGTGGCCAAGCCTGGCAAGTGTGCTGGGGGACACCCATCCTGGGCTGGGGCAGATAGGAAGCAGCAGCAACCCCGACAGGGTGAGATAAAGCAGCACTCTGCAAATAAACCGAGATGGGTCACTCAGGTTCCGGCCCTTACATCGTGCACCCTCCTGCTTTTACCCCTGTGGCAGAGCAGATTCCCTGCCCAGAAGGCAGCCTGGCTGCTGCCAGAGCGCGCTGGGAAAAGGGAGAGGAGTTTGCTCTGCAGGGGAAGCAAACGCCTCCCTGCAGCCGATCTCCATCGCTCTTTATCTGCCCGCAGCTGCTCGCAATCTGGCCCCGCAGATAAGGGAGGCAGCGCTCCCCATCCTTCCCGTTCCTCCAGCCGGGGAGGTCTGGCAGCTCTGCTGGTGCTGGAGCTGGGGATGGCAGTGCCACGTGGCAGGCGACAGCGTGGCCAAGTCCCACGGCTCTGGCTGGAAGGTGCCACGGAGCAGCAGCTGTCCACGGGGATGGCAGGCGTGGCACAGCATCACACATCTGCTCCAGCCCACAGCCCTCCTGTGCTTCAGGAGGGTGCTGAGGGCAGGATCCTTTCCAGACCCATCCCTCCTCTCCATCCTTCTTGCCATCCCCCTTCCCAGCTGCAGCAGTAACTCGGTACCCTCCTTTCTTCCAGCTCTGTCAAGTGCATCCACTGTAAAAGGGCCAAATTCATCCCAGGTGTCCACACAGAGGCTTAACTGGAGGGACGCTTGGGATGGATTTAGCCCATTACACAGCGTGTTAATCATATTACTGCAGAAATCTGACGCAGTTCCCAAAGCACAAGCTGATGAATCCTCCTGGAGCCCAACAGGCCTCGTTCCAGCATGCCAGAGGTTCTTTTATTCATTAATCATATTTGCTTAATAACCTTGTATCTCTCCAGCGGAGGGAACTGCCAGGCTCACAGAAGGTAATTGTGGGATGGCTCTTCTGGAGAGCTGGAAGTACTGGCATTTTCGGCTGGTGTGTGTGGCACAGCCCTGGAGTAGTTTCCCTCCTCATCCTCAAACACAAAGGCACAGGGAGGCAGGTGAAGCCCTGCAGACACTTCACACCCTTCTGTCAGTGCTTCTCCCTCAGTCTGGCAGCAAAGTTTACGACAGCAAATTTATGATCTTCTGGGTCTGAGCTGCCTCTTGATTGACAAGCCCCCTCCAAGCAGCAGCAGCACGTTTAGTGCAGGTAATTACTGATGATGTCAAGGAAAAAATTGCAGAGAAGATCCTGTTCGCAGCCTGTTAATTGTAACTGTTCCTCTCGCTAAAAGTTTTGATAGGTGTAATCCATCAAATATGCTTTATGCAACTTTGCAGTGCTTGACTAAAGGCCGATTTTATTGCTTTAGCAATCAATGGGGGCTGCACTGTTGGAAGCAGAAGATCCCACTGGTGTTTCCCCAACTCCTGTATCAGCACCCGCTGGAAGAGAGGAAGGTGCTGATTCCAGAGCCTGTTTCTCTCTGCTGCTCACTCACTCCATGAGGTATCTGCTGCCAATGTCCCAGGAGCATTTTTTAGCTCTTGTAGTCTATTAAAGCCTGAGATTAGTGCTCGTGTTGTTCCAGCATGTGGTCTCGCTTTGTAGCTGAGGTTCAGGAACTGCCCTTTTATTAGGCTTGCTGAGAATCAAGCTTTTTAAATATCCTGTGATTATATCACTGGAAATCTTTAACTGGTACATTTTCCAAAGTCTGTGCTGTTTGTATGTGGTTTGTTTATCAACCATCCCAAGGTTCTCCATCCCTCAACACACTTGTTTCCATACAACATTTCCTGGGTGCCAGTCCCAGAGCAAGAGAGAGTGAACACCCCACTATAATCCCCAATCCCCAAGGCATTTTTTCCTCACTGCTGTTCAGGGAAAGGATTCCCAGCTGGCATATTCTGGGGCTGGAGCATGTTAGGAGTGCTATATTTGATTGCTCATTCCCATTCAGTGTTGTTCACCTCACCCACAACTCAGTTGCACCCCAGCAGATGATGCACCATCCCTCGAAGGGCCAGGGCCTTGTAGGGGACAGGCAGTGCCCATGTGGCAGCTGCTGCTTCCTCCTCTTCCTCCTCTTCCTCCCCCCAGATGAGGAGCAGTCTCACATCAGCAGTCTCATGGATGCTGTTAAACTACAGCCTGGGCCAGTTTTAAATCAAGCCCAGATGATCCCTCTCCTCCTCCCAAGGGGTGGTAAACCCCCTTCAAATCCCACTGACCTCAGAGGTGTTGGGGAAGACCCTCAGCCTGGCAAGGGGCAGCTTTTACCTGGTGCTCCCTGTGCTGCCAGCACTGCCAGCTGCTTGTTAATCCCTCCTGCGAAGGAATGCCCTCATTCCCGGTTTCCAGCTGGAAAACTATGAGAGGACAGGCACCCAGGGACAGCTGGGCAGCACACGTGAGGGGTGCTGCTGGGGCACAGCAAAGCCCTGCTCTGCTCCTCCTCCTTGGCTCATCCCACCGGAGCAGCACATCCCGCTGCAATGCCAAGCAGGAGTGACGCTGACGGAGAACGACGGGAATGTCAGTGCTCTTCCCATCAACAGCACGGGGAGAGCAGGCAGAGCATATGTGTGTATGGAACTGTGTCACTCTTCTTCCTGAAATGCACCATCCCAGTCCCCGTTCTGGGAATAGAAAATCAGGGTCCTGTTGGCACGTATGTATGGTGGGAAAGGACTTGGAAAATGAAATTTAAATGTTTTTAAATAGCGAAGGGAAAGCCAACACCCTCCCAAGACAAGGAGACTAAAAAGTGCTTCAGCTACTGGGAGCAGCCACAAATACAGGCTGGTTCTGGCAGAGTCATGATAATGTTTAATAACATTGCTGGAAAGCTGCTTGCATGGTTTAAAAGCAACCTTAATAAGAAGTAACTACAAAAATGTTAGTTTTGAAGTTACAGGATTAGGAGAAAGCAGACTGGTCTATGCTGTATGTTAATAGCTGAATCAATGTATTACAGAAAGAATCTGCACTTGGTCTCACTGTATAAACCTGCTCGATATTTCAGCAGTGAGATATTTTTGCCTTGGTTCTCACAGAGAAAAATACACTCATTTATTTCTCTGAAATACCATATTATGATGGATGCAACTGCCAGGTTATAGCTAATGGATGTAACATGATGGAAAACATCATTATTTAGGTGTGGGAAATTGTTCTTTAGGAATCTGGTGTCTGTAGCAAACCTGCACTCCTTGAACCTCAATTCCACAATGCATTTCAGATGTGGATTTTAAGTGACTGTTTCTAATTAGCGTATCACACAGCCTTGTCAAAATACCTTTTGGTGAATGGCAATAACGTGTGCACAGGCTTTTAAACTCTGCCTAGAGAGCAGCTGTGGAACTCGATGCTTGGCTGAGCAGCAGCAGCACAAACGTGGTGGCCACCCCCAGCACTCCTGGGTGCTGCTGCTCCTGTGGCATTGTCCCCCCACGTCCTCTTACAGGGAAGGCGCCTGGGGACACGGCAGCTGGCAGTGCAGATCAGGCTGGTGACATGACATCTGCAAGATGCTTCTTGCAAGAGCCCTGCAGCTCCCGAGGGCCCTGCAGCTCCTGTCCCCCACAGCACGGGTACCCAAGGGCCACGCTGTGGGGCTGGGATGCCTGGCACTGCTAAGAGACGTTCCCAGCTGCACAGGGAAACTGGGAGCTCCCCAGTGGCACACGGCACGGGGGGAAGGCATTTTCCACAATTTCCCACAGGAAAATGAAAAGGAGCCATCAAGGAATGCGAGTGCAAGCATTCCAGCTGCTGCGGTGAAAATCCATCCCTGGTTTGGGATTTCCCCTTGCTGCCTGGGGTGATGGAGTCAGCCTGGTGTAACACCTGAGGAGAGCTCCAGCACCAGCCTGTGCTGAGCTTTCTTTGGCCATTTATTCAGCACTGTAATGTCCCATCACACTGCCCAGCCCAAGGGTCACAGACCACAGATCCGTGGGCCCAGCAGCCCCAGCCCAAACACACTCACTGGCAGTTTTGACACCATTTCCTTGCAGCAGAAGAAACCCCTCTCTGCTCCTCAGCAAGGGCACACATACAAACATTTGCAGCTGGCTCCCATCAGCCACACAGAGACGAATGCTTCAGGTGTTTGATAAATGCTCCTTGCTTCCTATTAATGCTTCTGCTGTGTATCAAAAGAGGCATTAAACCTGCCTCTGCAGCCCTAGCAGGGGCACTCCTGATGGTTTCTGCTCTGCTGGAATAACACGCTTGGCTACTTCAGTGCTCGCTTGCACTCCCAGAGCTGTGCAGGCAACTCCCATGAATCAGGGCTGCTCAAGGGATGGGGCTCTGAGCACTCTTGTGGGTGCCTTAGCCAGTTTGAGAGGTGCCAGCATCCAAAGGCTGGGTGCTTTGGGATGCTGCCAGATCACCCCTGTGCTCAAACAGGAGGCAGAGTCCAGCTGCAGTTAATGTGGGCTGAGCCCTTCTGGTCACTCAGGCTTGGCTGGCACCAGAGGAGCCACCAGACCTGGCTCTTACCAGCTCTGCTAGCATTGAAAAGGCACTGGCAACATTGCCTCCTGTTAGCTGATTGAGAAATTAATGCTAATCACCTTGCTCCAAGCCTCCATCTCCAGCAGTTTTGTGACTGTCGCTGTCTTGTGTACAGTTCTCTTCTGCTTCTCCAAATTGCCCCAAAAAGCCTGGTCCATATGAAGCCTCAAGGACCACAGCAAAAAGAATGAAGTAGCAATAATTATTTCATTGGAATGCCAATCTTAGATCATTTCTAGCACCCACAATATAGTTTTAAGCAGCTGGCAAAGTCCTGACTGTAAAATTCACCCTGCTGGATCCAACAGCCTGAGAGAGGAGGCTACTGCTGCTCTGTGCCCTCAGCACATGCACAGTAAAGAGCACATATATATATAGACATATACTGATGTGCACAGCTGGCCACACACACCACAGACAGCTCTCACACTAATGGGGCCAGCAATGGCCTCACCCTGCTCCCCTTTCTGGCTGGACAGGGTGAAATTCCACTGGTGGCAAGCTGGCCCATGGACCCCTTCACCTGCACAAACCTTGCCAGGGAAGCTGTCCTGCTGGGAGCCAGCAGAACCATGGACTCACAGAATGGTTTGCATTGGAAGGGACCTTTAAAACCCTCCAGTTCCAACCCCGTGCCACGGCAGGGACGCCCTCCAGCAGCCCAGCAGCGAGAAGGCTCAGTGGCTCACGAGCAGCACGCAGCCCCTCGAGTTATCCTCATTAGAGCTGGTACCTGTTGCAGAGCCAGGCTGGAGGGAATTGCATTAGGCTGTTTATGGATGAGAGCAGAGCTGCAGGGAGGAGGAGGAGGAGAAGGAGGAGGAGAAGGAGGGGGAGGAGGGGGAGAGCTGTGCCGCAGCCACCGCTTGCCGAGCAGGGAAAGCCATGGCAAGGGGCAGCTGGGCAGGCACAGCCACCTCGCAGGGCTGCAGCACCCACGTGGAGCCCTCCTGGAGGGGGTCCCTGCCCCAAAGGAAGGGGGACACCCTCTCCAGCAGGCCCAGCACACGGGCCAGGGCATTGTTCTGGCCATGCTTTTCTCCAGCCAGCACAGAGGGCTTGCAGCTGCTGGGGGTTTTGTTTGGCTTTTTCTTCTTTCTCTTTCATGGCTGGCAGCTTATTGTGCATTTCCAACAGCAACCGAGTGACCCAGGTGATAATTCAGCTGCCACTCGGCCTGGCACCGGCACAACTTGGATGTGTTTCAGACACCTGGCATCACGCAAGGAGGGAGGGAGACAAAGGGATCGATACCCTCTGCCCCAGAGGCAAACAAATGGCATCGATTAACTCCAGCGGCCATGGAGACTTGCAGGAATTATCTGGGATTCAGCAGGTCTCACGGAGACAAACTCCTCCACGTGTTTCTCTCCGTAGGGAAGTGGTTTCATCCCCCTGTGCCTCCTCCCCCATCTGCTCCCTCTCTCAGATGTCCCAAACCCACCAGGAGCATACACAGGGCAAGAGGCCCCAGGAACCTGCCAGCCCCTCTGGGATCACTCCTCAGAGACAAACATTAAGTAGAAAACAGGAGGGTTTTTGCTGCAAATAGCAACAATGCCATTACAGGGTTTGGAGACAGATGTGCAGAGAGAGAAGCAATCCACGCCCGTAGCTGCCAACGCCTCGACTCAGCTCCAAGGCATCTCTGTGTGAAGCAGCTGATGGCTCTGGGGATACACACACAGCTCCCAGCAGCACGGTCTGGGACCACAGGCTGGGTTCTGCTTCCCTGGAAAAGGATCCTGGTTCAGGGTCTTTACACCACCTTCTCCTCCTGGGGTTCAGCTCCCCCCTCAGCCCTCCCCTCCCAGCATTTCCTGCAATTCCTGACTCTTCTCTAAACGAGTCCCTCTGACCTGGATTCCCCTCTCCGTTTTGGAGGTGCTGCTGTTCCCCCGGCAGAGCTCAGTGGGAGCTCCCAGCCAGACAATGAGCAAAGCTCCCCAAATCCTGCCCTTGAACAGTCACAGCCCCTGAGAGGGGGACACTGCTTTGTGGCACAGAGCCCCATCCTCAGCAGTGCACTGGCAGCCTGCTGCTGCTCTTGGCGTGTCCCAGGGGCTTCCCCCAGAGCTGCTGTGCTCCTGCTGCCTTTTCCTCTCCTCTCCCTTCACCCTTGCACTGCTCTGCTCGCTGCCCAGCTTGATACTCAGCCAGCGAGGACATAAGCCACTGATAAAAGGCTTTTATTTATTATTCAGCCATCTCCAGGGTTTCAGTGCCACAATGCATTACCCTACTTCCCATATCCATTATTTATTTCCTGGTTCAACACAGGTAAAGCTAAAGTGAATGTGAAAGATGTTTGAAGCCCATACACAAAAGATTAATCCAGCCCAGCTTCCCCAAGCTGAAATCCCTTCTCTGCTCAAAACTCGGACTAAAGATGAAATCCGGCTCCTGCTGGAGTCAAAGAGAGTTTTTAATAATGGATTTCAAGGGCTCAAAGCCTTCACAGATATCTGAAGGAGGAGTGGTCCTGGATGCAGGCTTCTCCTCCCAGGCAGGTCTGCCCCACCACCCCTGTGGTGCTGCCCTCACCATCTCCCACACAAATGGTTCCGAGCTCACAGTGCTGTCAGACCAAAACATCTTGGGATCTTGCTGCTCCTTTCTTTTTTTTTTAATTTTCCTTTTCCTTTTTTTTTTTTTTTTTTTTTTTTTTTTTTTTTTTTTTTGGCATTGAGAATTCGAAGGGAAGCAAATTCAGGAACCGGAGATGTCCCCGAGCCCTTGGGTCACAGCCTTTCTGCCATCTGCAAAGGAAGCAATCGAATTTCACCTCAACCCCCGCCAAGCCCAGGCTGGGCCGGGGCCATCCCTGCAGGATGCTGCCCTGCTCCCATCCCCCGGGCTGGCACCTGCCCTGGGCACCGCTGCTGAGCTCCCCTGGACAGCATTTCTTCAGAGAACAACAGGATTTCTTTGGATAAACTGTTTCTCCAGGAAGGAGGGGGAGGAATTTTATCTTCCACACCTCAGTCCCAAGAGGAGAGTGAAGAAAGATCAGCTGAGATTATCCAGGCATTTATATTCTGAAGAAAGCCAGCACTCCAAGAAAACGGAAAAAAAATCCTTAAAAAGGCAGGGAAAAATCCAAAAAAGGAAATGTTCCCCTTTTTTTGTGGAAAGTATTGAGGTAGGCTCACAACCCAGCCTTCAGAAATGCTTTGCCGTCCCCAGACCTACACCCTGGGACGTGGAAGGGGAACTCCTCAGCACAGGGTGGCTGGCATCCCTCCCTGCCTTCTCCACCCCTTCCCATGCAGCTGGGGCTCCCAGGCGATGTCCCTGCCAGGCTGGGCTCCAGGGACCCCACGGTTCCATCCCAACTCATGCCTCACCCTGTCCCTGCCTATTTGCTCCAGGACTGGCTTTAGAATTCGGACTTCACCTTTTCAGCCCAGGTTTCGGCCGTGCCCAGCGGCAGCAGGGCGTGGGAGATGTCCCACAGCGGGCAGCACTGAGGGATGCTCCGTGAGCATCCCGGGACCCTCCGGCTCCCTCCTGCTGGCACCAGCTCGGAGGAGCGATGCCCCTCGGAGGGCAGGGACCCTGCTCAGCGTCAGGAATCCAAAATCGTGTTTCCCTCGATGCCCCTGCCCTGCTCACCCAGGGCTGGAGGAGCGTGGAGGAGGATGGAGACCTTCATCCCCTGCTCCCCTCCTGTGCCAGAGCCGGGCCAGGCGAGGATGCTGCCCTGCCCCTGGCCCTGCCACCCCCTCCACTGCCGCAAAGCCAGCTCCAGGGGCTGCAGCCACCTCAGACATGCAAGATCTCCCGGGCAGGAGTGTTGATACAGTGATTAGCGTGTTTGTCATGTTAAATACCACCACTTAAACACGCGGTGCCCTTCAGCCGGCGCTCGGCAGCCCGTGTCAATATTGGCTGGGGAGCAGCGGCAGCAGATAAGCAGGAGGTGAGGAGTCCTCTCCCATGTGCCAAAACAATGCCTTCGCCGTGGCTTTCAAACCTTCTTTGATCACTCCCCACAACTGTCTTGTCATCAGAAGAGGACTGTCTCTCTTTATAAATAACATCAGCTTTGATGTAATATCGCTACATTTTCTCCTAATAAAACGGCCTCGATTCAGCCCAGCTCTGAGTAAAGCCCATCAATATTGCTTTTCCCTTCTTAAGAGCACACTTAAGTCCCTCGGAGAGCACGGGAAGGTGCACACATGGACAGCGTGGGGAGGATCCATCACACGCTGCAATTTAAACGTGCACTTAAGTGATTTACTGAACTGCAGCATTAAATGGGAAGCAGCGATTTCTTTTAACTGCCTATAAATACCATAAGTTCTTGTCATAGCTGGAGCTACTTTTAATGACTGGTGCTTAGCTACATCGAAGTTTTAAACCCCGTAGAAAAAAAATAAAATAAAATAATAAACCTTACTTCAGCACATGGCTAACACAAAAGCAACATTTCTCGTCCATATGGAGAACATATTGGCTGAACTCAGCTCTGAGGCGACCTTTATCTTCGCTCGGGAGATGAGACCAATTAAGCTGGAGGTGGCAGTGCTGCCGGTGAGTTATCACTCTCCTTCCTCGGGCAGATAAAGGTCAGGTGGGATGCTCCTCCACCACGCTGCCTCTGCTACCTGTTGCCCTGAGGCAGCTGCGGATGCTCCCTGCACGGCCCGGGGGCTCATTTCCAGCTGATCAGGAGATTTTCGACGCCCCCAACCTGAGGAGAGGGTCTTTAGACTTATGTGTATACATAAATATATAAAAATGCATATATACACCCCCTGGCAGGGCTCCAGCCCGAGCAGCCTGAACCAAACCCTCCCTGCAGTGCCAGGGGTTTGTGCCCCCTCTGCCAGCCCCGTGCCACCGCGGGGCACAGCCGGGGACCGCGGTGGCCTTGGAGCATCCATCAGCACAGCCGGGTACCACGGCCGGGCCGCAGGGGATGAATTACCGAGCAATAAACCACGCTCGGCTCAGCGGCAGCGCTTTATGCCGGCCATCAATCAGGAGGCACAAACAGCTCTGTTCCCAGCAGGACTGGCAGAAAGCGAGGCAGAAGTGGGATCCTGGGGATTTAGGGGGGGTCCTGGTCAGGGTGGGAATGCTGGGCACCTGCCTGCCCAAAGCTGCCCCGTCGAAAAATTCAAATCACAAAGTAAAACCCCAAATCTGCCAGGAGGAGCTGGGGAGGTTCAGTCCAGGGGAGGCTTTGGCAGAGGTGTTGCAGGTGCAGTTTTGCCATCTGCTCATTAGTTTGATCTCAAATTGATGAAAGAGCATCATGTGAAAAAAACCCCCGACATTTTGGGATTTGAGGTTTTGGAGGAAGGGAGTTGAATATGTGTGTTTGGGGCTCACAAACCCTTCAGTGGCCATTAGATACCTCAGTGCCTTGTTGAGTATGGCCCTAAACATCTGCTTCCCCATTACTTACAATTAGGAGAAAGAGCAAAATCCAAGCTGGCACATCCAAATGCCTGTATTCTAAGCACAAACACCTGGACAGGGAGAATATCTCCACTTGATACCTGCTCCCTGGTGAATTTGCATTTTCCTATTAGGCTTGTTTCTCCAGTGGAGTGGAGCTGCTTTCTGAAGCATCCCAAGCATCCCAATTCCAGCGCCTCTTGTGCAGACCTTAACCAAAAGGAAAAGGCAATAAAACCACAGACCCCAGCTCGTTCTTCAAGAGCAAAGCTCAGATCCCCGGGCAGCACAAAGTCTGCAAACCTGTTTCACTGGGGTGCAAAGGTTAAAACCACCAGCAGCAGCACAGTCCCATCTTAACCCCGAATCCCCTGGGGTCTGCCCCCTGCACTCCTCGGGCAGAAGCTGTCCCAGGCCAGCAGCAGAGCAGCTCCTCTCCTGCCCTGGCACTGGGAGCCCCAGCCTCGCACATCTCCACCGGATCCCAACATGCTCCTTGTTTCCTGCAGGAGACACTTCAAGGACACGGATAACAAGGGACAACGACACAACAAAGAGACATTCAAGTATTTATGAACGGGCTTTTGCCTGGCTCCAGGTAGCTTCTGTAAAGCCATCAGTTTTAATGAGTGTTTTGTTGTTACCTAATGTTTCAGGATCTTACATTTTCCCTTGCTCTGCTAGGAAAGTTTTCCCTGCTGTTGTATAGATGTTTTTCCAAGCTAAAAATAGGACTATCTTTTTACCAATCAAGTCTGTCTGGGATTATGTATTCAAAGAGCGTGACATAGAGATGTGGAATAAAGGTTTTATGAATCACAAAATTGAATTCTTTAGGGGCTGGCAGCATTTTTCTGAATAAAACAACAACTTAATGTCCTACGTGTTGTACTTTATGAACTGGGACCTAAACTTATCTTGTACAAAGGAAATTACAGAGGCAATCATGGGAGGTCTTTTATTAGTATTTCTTCTCTCCCCGGCACAGAGGAGAATATGAATTGATTGTCAAAGATTTTTTAAGTGCCTTTGATTGAAGAGATGATCTCTGATAAGCTGCTGGAGGAAAATAGAAGCCAACAGCTGCTCCATTTACCATCACTTAGCCTCCAGTTCTGGCATTTGCTAAATAACTCTTTTACATTCGCAAACACATCTCTGTGTCACGGCCATGCCACACACACCTCCCTGTCCTGTAAGTGTGGTGCGTGCCAGATATTCCATGGGGCTGCAGAAGTTACATTGTGATGCTGGGAACACACCCAGGTCCTTCCCCATCTCCCCAGCCTGCATGCTGCTTTTTTCCAGCACTGCTCCACCCCTTCTTAAGCTGGGAGAGAGAGAAAATCATTCCTGGTTTAGAGCCCAGGAGAGAAAATAAGCCACTGGTTGTCCAGGGCATTGTGTCTAGCAGATAATTAAAACATCAAGACTGAATCTTTGCTCTTAATGAATTTTGAAGGGGTTGCTGATCCCTGCATAACTCTGCCACGTGTTCCCCCCTGCATCTTCCCCTCACAGCTTATTACACCGAGCCATTGTCAGACCCATCTCATAACTCTGGTAGCTGCTTCTTGCCATAAAACACCTTTGCCCATGCCACACGATTTGTTTTTATTTTAACACCATCACTGCCCGTGTACTTCCCGGGCTGTGCACGGATCACAGCCTGCGGGTGCCCAGCAGGAGGGCACTGCCAGCTCCCCTCCCTGCCCAGCCTCTGCCTCCCCAGGCTGCCAAATCAGGAGAGATGTGGGCATGAGCTGCCCCAGCCCGTGCCAGGGTGCTGGGCAAGAGGCAGCACCAGTCTCTGCAGCTGAGGCTGCTGGTTTTGGGGAGCCAGCCAAGATCTGCTCCCTCCAGGGAGTATCTGCTAGGGAGACCCTTTCCTGCTCCATCTCATTTATAAAATGAATCTAAATGACCTCCAGCCCATCAAACAGTGCCAAACGCAGGGTGCACATCTGCAGCACCCACTCTGCACATGGAGCAGCCCCACACGAGCACAGCTGGGGGAGAAGAAACCTCGCAGGCTGCCGGTGACTCCCCCGCCCAGTCCTTGACAAACAACTGCCCTGGGCACAGGAACACCCTGCAGATGTGGGAGCAGGGCTGGAGCAGGGAGCAGCCCCACACTCCCTCCTCTCCTGGCTGCAAAGTCTGACCCAACAGAAAAACTTACATCCCACACCTCTCCTGCAAGAGGTGCCTCGAGGCACCAAAAATCAATCCCCCTGCACAGTTTTATTACTTAGTTCAAAGTGCAGTCAGAAGATGTCCAACATATTTCCTCCTCCTCCCTCCCTCCCTCTGTAGAAAGGAGAGGAGGAAAATTAAGTTGCTGGCTGCTGTTGGCCCCATCCCTGCCCCGGGCACTCCCGAGCTGGCTCAGCAGCACTTCCACACGTGTTGCAGCCTGGTTTCTTGGCAGCCTGCATTTGATGCTATCCTGGAAAAAAAAAAAAAAAGGCTCTGGGAAGCTCACAGGCTCTGCATTTAGCACAAGCAATGCCTTTTCCAAAGGAAACACTTAAAGGGTTACGCAAGAATAAAGCTAAAAGGGCTTGTAATTAGTCAGAGCTGGGCAGGGGCTAAATTAGCCAAGAAAAGTCATTACCCGCCTGAGATCTTCTCTGCAAGGCAGCAGAGGATGCACACACATCTCTTCAAGATGGTCTGCTAGGAGGCTTTATTTATCCCAGAAACCCCAGTGCCCCAAATGAAGTGCAGCTGCAAACCACTGGCCCTGCAGAGCCACCACCTCATCCTGCTGCAGCTGATGGGAGCAGATAAACCCTGTTCCAAACCACCCTGACCCTGCCTGGCCACGTTCTGCAGAGGGTTTCGTGCCCTCTGAGCTCCCCACAGCCAACTGACCAATCTGGGGCAGATGGGAATAAGAAAAGGGATGCACTTTGGGGTGCAGCAGCCCTGGGGGGCTTTGTCTGCTGCCTCCATCGTGCCCCAGATGCTGCAGTGTCAAGAATGAGTGGAAGAAATGGTGGTGGATTTTGGCTATCCCTCCTGATGGGGCACTTGCCAAGGCAGAACTGAATTTTTCATTCTGCCACAGGGCTCCTTCTGCTGGAAAGCATCCCTTGGACGATGCCTGGGATTGAGGATTGGAGCAGGATATCAGTTTGGGCCAGAGCATCGTGGTCAGACCGTGCTGTCCCCTCCAGCCCGAGGGGAATGGAGCTCTGACCCACTGCTGAGATTCCTGAGCAGGAGCAGCCTCGGCAGGGACAGGCAGGGCTCTCCAGGATGGCTGGGGGCAGTGGGGATTGAGGAGCAAGGACAGGACTGTCAGAGTGGCCCTTAGCACATTTTTCCAACAGAGGAGCTGTGTTTGTACCATGGGTAGGTGTGAGATTACTGGAGAGACAGAGGGAAACTGAGGCAGCACTCCCTGCAACACAAACAGTTCCCAGGGTGCTGGAGGAGCACCACTCCAGTGTCCTGACCCAGACAGACAACTCTCCTGGTGGATGACCCTGCCTGTTGCTGGAGGCCAGCCCTGCAGCTCAGGGAGGCACTGCAGCAGCGCCAGAGCTGCCAGCACTGTGACACAGAGGCTGTGGGACACTCCAGCTGTGCCAGCCAGCACCCACACACTGGAGAGCCAATCTCCTCCTGGGGTCTCTGAAGCACAGATACAAATCTGTCAGAATTTGATTTCAGGATGCAGCTCCACCATGACTGATACCACAAATGTGGAATCAAACCAGCCCTCCTGCTCCCTCCACACTGGGAGTGCCGTGGCCAGGCAGGATCCTGAGCTCTGTAGTTATAGCAACAGGCACCGTCCTGATGGCAGCAGTTACACAACTCCAGCTGCTCCTCAGAGAGTGCAACTCGCTGCACAAACCTCTGAGCAGCAGCAGCCACCAAAACCCCACGGGCAAGGGCTTGGAAGTGGCCAAAGCCGGGTTGGACAGGGCTGGGAGCAGCCTGGTCCAGTGGAAGGTGTCCCTGCTTGTGGCAGGGGGTTGGAATGAGGTGGTGCCTTCCAACCCAAACCTCTCTGTGATTCTGTGGCACGAGCCCCCTCCCTGCCTCAGGAGAGCTGGAGTTCCCCAGCCACTTCCACACTGTCACCTGTGGGCACAACCCCCCAAAAAAGCAAAACACCCTGTGCCTCCTTTGCCTGCACAGGCCTCAGAGTGTTCAACCCACATGACACAGAGCATCTCCAGTGCCTGCTGCTGCCCCTGGGAATAACACCCTCTCTGGCACCCAGGGAGTGTGGGGTCAGCAAGGCTCACTGGATCTGTAAGTGACACTTTGCTCATTTTCTCTTCTTTGCCACACGCAGCCAGGCTAAAGAGCAGTTCTCTTGCTTGCAGCTCAGACACCCTGCTAGAAAATCAATAGTCATTTGGTGATGCTCTGGCACTTGGCTGGCTGCATTGCAATGCCTTGGGAGGAGCAGCTCCCACTTGCCAGCCTCAGAGCAGGCAGGAACCAGCAAGAGTCAGACTGGCCTTGGGCAGGCACTCTGGGGCCATTTGAGCAGCACAGCCTGATAAATCCACCCAAACCTGCAGGACTCTCATTCTGTGCCTGTCCAAGGGGCTGCCCCAGCCCGTCAGATGGCAGAGAGCAGCCTGGAAACATCCCCTGGGCTCTCCATGTCCTCCCCATCCCAGCAGAGCACATCCCACTGCCGCCAGCACACCCATCCTGAAAGTCCAGGAAAACAGGGAAAACTCCTGGAAAACACCAGCCTCACTAGAGCCTGGAGAGGGTTAAATGTCAGATTTATATGGAACACGTCCCAGCCTAGACCAGCAACAGGCGTCCCCAGTGTGAGCCTGGGTACCTGGAGCCTCTGTGGCAGGAGAGCAGGCAGGGAGCATCCCAGGACCAGCTCATGGATCAACACAGGCTGAGCCAGAAAGGCTGCAGGGCACAAAGCACTGCTTATTTACCTCACCTTGTCTTATTTACCTCCAGAAACAGAACAGGAATTACAGAATTCAGTGCTAGAAGCATGATCACTGCTTCAGGGCTGGGAAGTGCCCCTGGGTTCCTGGGCCAGCATGGGAGCAGCATAAAGCAATGTGATTCTGCTCACTGGCTTGACCAGGGAGCCAGGAGCAAAGAAAAGTGGGCATCAGCCACGGTTTAAAAAAAATCAGGAAGCATAAAATAGCTTTGAGCTGCTTGGAACCAAACCCAAAAGCTGATGGAGCGGATGGCATCTTTGTTTAATGAGGAACAGAAATTGCTCTTTTCTGCAAATCCAGGACAGCACCAGCAGGGCTGGATTTCAGCAGGTTCCAAAGGGCAGCAGACACGGTACTTTTAAATGATAAATAAAATGTAATAGCCCGACCTCAGGAATACAATTGTCTGTTTTCAATGCTCCCCTGTTCCTTTAATTCCTCTCCATCAGTGCAGATATATGAAGTGCCACAAACCCCTGCCGCCTCCCCATCTGTGTGGCACAGCCCAGCACAGGACCTGCTCGGGGTTACAGCTGCATCGGGAGGCAGATCTCTCCCGGAGAGCAGCAGGGGAAGGACATGACTCTTTCCCCTGGGTGCTGTCGGTGATAAGAGGAGAATTAAGACCGCCAATCTATTTCTAATGGAGAGGTTACGACAGGGCATTTTGGAAGCAATTGAAAGGTTGGTAAAGGGGCTCAGCCAGGAAATGTATGGAGTCTCATTACCTTTTATCTTCCCAGCACATAAAGTTTGCAGAATCTCTGTTTAGGTTAGCAGGAAAGCTCTGCAAGAATTATACATGCTGCCCACATGCTTATCAAGGAGAGCGAGCTGTGCTCTATCAGCCAGCTGTGGGGCTCGGCAGAGATAGAGATATCCCCCTGCCCAGCAGGGGCTTGGATAAATCATCCTGTCCTCGCTCTGCCATTAGACCTGACCTGCCTGCCCCTTCCAGCCCTCACACCACTGAGCTGCCACAGCCAGGGCCACGGAGCGTGGCTGGGGCTGTTTGCATCACCCTGGGGCTCTCCCTGCAGCCAGGGAAAGCAGGGAGTGCTCAATTTACAATGCCCTGTTCTACAGAGCCATCGGGACTGCAGCTTAAATATGTGCACCAGGAGAAGCAGTGCTGGGATCAGCTGGTTTTCAGGCTGGAGTCTGAGAGGCAGCTGTGAACCAGGAGCTAGCTGGGAAATACCTGTTTTTCTGCAGACCACCATCACCTGCTCCATGGGTGTCACTGTCCCGTTTTGCCTTTAACCTGGCTGCCCATCAACTCCCATGGATCCCATGCCCATCAGCCCCCCAGCTGCTGCTGCTCTGCTGTACCCCCGAATACCATGGAAACATTTGGCTCCACCACACACATTTCCCCCTGAGATCTCTGGCAGCCCCAGACCCTCGGTGAGATGCAGAAAACCACACGGGCCAAGTGATTGTATGGAGGGGTTCAAGTTGGGTATTTGGGAAAATTTCTTCAGCATGGTCAGGCACTAGAACAGGCTGCCCAGGGAAGTGGTGGATTCACCACCTCTGGAAGTGCTCAAAAGATAGATGTGTGCACGTGGCACTTGAGGACATTGGTTAGTGAGGTGACAGCTGGACCCAGTGATCTCAGAGGGCTTCTCCAAATTAATTCTGTGATTCCATGATCCTCCCCTACTGCTGTGGCAAAGAAGGTTTGCTCCGGCCCTAAGCACTGCTGGCAGGGTTGGCACTGTGCTCGGTGTGGACGGGGGACAACAGTGACCATCTGGGCTGGGGGACAGCAGTGACTGTCCTGGCTGGGGGGACAGCACTGACTGTCCCGGCTGGGGGACAGCAGTGACTGTCCTGGCTGGGGACAGCAGTGACTGTCCTGGCTGGGGACAGGGTGACTGTCCTGGCTGGGGGACAGCAGTGACTGTCCTGGCTGGGGACAGGGTGACTCTCCTGGCTGGGGACAGGGTGACTCTCCTGGCTGGGGACAGCAGTGACTGTCCTGGCTGGGGGACAGGGTGACTGTCCTGGCTGGGGGACAGCAGTGACTGTCCTGGCTGGGGGACAGGGTGACTGTCCTGGCTGGGGGGACAGCACTGACTGTCCTGGCTGGGGACAGGGTGACTGTCCTGGCTGGGGGGACAGCAGTGACTGTCCTGGCTGGGGACAGGGTGACTGTCCTGGCTGGGGGGACAGCACTGACTGTCCTGGCTGGGGACAGGGTGACTGTCTGAGCTGTCAGAGCAGCCCAGGCCCCACGTGGGTGATGTCACCCCAGCACTTGGGGACTGTCAGAGCTGTGAAGGCAGCACAGACATGTCCTCAGGTGCCAGAACCTGCTGCAAATCCCAGGATGTGCATACAGGGAGAGACAGGCACCGCCTGCAGCGTGTGACTCTGCAGTGTGGGCACTCAGGGCTGCCACGGCCACCCAGGGAAATGTGTCCCTTCCAATGTGCCCAGCAGTGCTCACGAGGAGCGTGCTGCTCAGGAGTGGGTGTTTGCCATCAGCCACCAAGGCAGGAGGAGTAGTGATGCACATAAGCCACGTCCCAGAAGACTCATTGGTTTGTTTAAGCACCGTATTTACGCCCGGAGAAGAAAACTGCCCGCGTGAAGGAGAACAAATTAAAATTCAATTTCGTCCGTACCAAATAAACGCTCTCATCAGTGGGAGGATGGTAGAGATATATTGGTGCTCACATAATTCCTTGGTGGATTTTATAGGCCAATTGATAAAAAATATTCTCATGAGAGCAATGCACATTATTTCTAGAGCTCCAGTATTTTACTAGCGAGGCAACGTGGAGATGTGTGATTTACACACTGTGAGCAGAGGGCTACCCCGGCATGGGCAGCACAAGCACAAGTGCTCCATGGGGAATTCTCCCCTGGAATCAAGGCACAACCTCTCTGTTTGGCCTGTGGAGAAATGACAATCTAAGCCAGGATTTTTGTGGGTGTCTGTTGTGGACCAAGGTGGCAATGGAGCACACAAACACCCCCAGTGCATTTTCTGTGTGCACAAAGCTCTCCCTTACCCGTGGTATCAAGGGTATGAACAGTTAAATAAAAGCAAACAAACATAATTTTTCTGAGCTCTGATTTTCTGGTTTCTTTGAATGCACAAGTCCTGTCTGTGAGGTGCAGAGCTCATTTAGTTAATTAGTGTCATCTACATAGAAAAGAGCACTCTGAAGCTCAGACTCTGGAGCACAAACTTGAAACTCACAGGAAAACTACCCTGAAACTTGGAAATCAGGTGCTTGACTGATAACAGCTTTTTTGTATTTTAGTACACCCCTGCTGTCTGCCCCTGCTCTGCTGCCCCTGGCAGATCAGTGAAAGCCAGGACTCCATGGAAATTTTTCTGTGGGATTCTCCTCACCCAGCTCAAACTCTTCACCCCAGGCACAACCTCTCACCTTTGAAACTGGGAAGGAGACATGGCTGTGACAGAGGGCTGTGCCAGGAAATATTTGCTGGGGCTCAACATCCACTTGTTGGGTTTTTTTAATTTATTTATGCACTTTTGCATTCATATATATCATAGCTCAGACAATGCTTCTTGGCATAAACTTTAATAAAATAATCCAAGAGGGTTAAAACCAAAACTGACTTCATTACTTCTGACTGTACCAGTCACTGTAATCAACTTTGCCACGTTGTAGGCCACTCAGCAGTTTTGTCTCCTCTCATCTGTACTGACACATGTAGCTATTTTATTAATATCTAATCCAACTACAGAATAAATAAAAAATCCAATAGTAATACTGAGGTCTAATTAAAGACAAAAATCTGTTGCCATCTTCCTAGATTGAACTGTCTTCATTTTACTGCACAGATTTGTACTCCTGTCAATCAGCTCATCAGATTTTCTAGCTGTGTAGACAATTCCAGGGGAGGGATGGGGGCCCTGGAAAGACACCCTGGTGATGGTGACATGACCTCAGCACTGCTCAATCAGGTTCAGGTAAAAATGCAGCATTTGATTTTGCTGATTACATCTTGGGATCCTTGAATCAAATCTTACTTTCCAGAAGGCATTTCCGTGGCTTCAGGGTGTTCACCATGAAACAGTGATTCTTGGTATTTATTGGGTATTTTCAAAGGCAGGAATGGCTGCTGCATCCCTCAGCCAGAGACACCAAATTTAGCATCCTGTGGGAGGCAGCTGGTCACAGTTTGCAGGGCTGCCTTGGGGGCTGCAGCCTCTGTGTCTGTCACGAGAGAGCTGAGTGTTGTGAGCTGGCAGCATTTGGGTCTGTCAGACCTCAACGAACTCTGCAGGTCCATGTGCAAAGCAGACCCAGCAGATCAGACACCGAGGATCTCCAGGCAAACACTGGGGTTGAAATCAGACGTTGCTGCACTGCCAGCTTGGGTCCACACCTTGTATTCTCCCTCTGACCTCCTGTTCTTGTCTTTAAACTGCAGGAGTGGCTTCTCAGAGCCCCCAGACTGACCCAAACTGTGAGAAGACACAAGGATGTGACCAGACACTTGCAAATTGCAGCAGTGGGCAGCAGTGAGAGCCTCCAGTACCAGCAGCACATGGATTTGCACCATTCCCCCCAACACGATGTTCCTGTGCTGGCTTGTGGGACTGGGGGACTTCTCTGGCTCCCCAAACTACAACAAACACACATAAAAACACATCCTAATCAATAATTTATTACACTGAGATGGCAGCATAATTAAGTAACCAGAGGGCTTTGGGCAAATATCTGGCAGCATAAGGTGCAACGGGCTTTTGGCACGAGTTTTATTTAAACACGTTGGATCAATTTGAATCAATCTGACATGTACACACTTCAGGGCATGGCTAGTTTCAAATCAATTAAACTCCTTATGACTTTATGATTAGAAACCTGAGGTTAAAAACATTAATATAAAATCGCAGTTTATAAAGCGAAAAGGAAAATCCCAGCGTAACGTTTCATGAAGATCACAGGAATCATTATATAAGCTTCATTAAACAAACAAGGTAAGAGTAATTAGGCTGTAAATTGAGCCCAGTAGTTAAAAAAAGAGGAAATTATAATTAGGAGGTGACGGCCACTTAGCTGAAGATAAGGAAATATGGAGAAGTGTGCAATTTCAAACCAAAACACAATTGATTTCCTTGTGGGATGGTGCTTCCAAACGAAACCTTCCAGGGCAGAAGCTGGTTGGAGGAAATAGATGCAGGACAAGCAAGAAAAGCAATTTGTCTGAAATTGGCCTGAAAAGACAAAAAAATCCCACATTAGGCAGCAAGGTACAGATAGTGCTGTATAAAATAGTGACTAAAATCCTAATTTGTATCATGGCTGTAAGCTGTGCTCTGAAGCTGTGACTCTGCAGAGTACTGGGCAGGTGCTTGGGTCTTCCTGTGGGGACAATGTACGTGTAAGTCCCACTAACTTACACATGCAGGACTAAAATGTGGCCATGATCACCTGCACTGATGAGGAATGGTTCAAGGTGGGTGTTTGGGAGCATTTCTAGGTGAAGACCTGCCAGTAAATTTTGCCTTCTTGTGCATTTAGTGTAGGAGTTACCAAATTCAAGCATGCCACCCCTTACTAAGACAATTAACAGAAATCTCATGAGAACAAAATCCTTCCAATGAGCATTTAGAACATGATGATTTTGCTGCTTCTCTGGCTTGGCATAAATGACCCAAAGAGATCCAAACCATCCCCAGCACAACTGCATCCTGAAGCAGATTCAGGCCAGCACATCTTTCCAAATACTGTAAGTGATTCTCCTTCAGAAATGTAGATAATGATGTTGCATGAGTTTTATCTGCCCTACCCAAAACATATCTGTTAATACAAAAAAACCTCTGTGGATGAGAAAATGGAAGGGGCTTCCCAGGAACTCCCTCTCTCACCCACAGGGCATCAATCCCTTCTGAGGGCACTCAGCCACAAGTGCCAAAGGGCAGGGTCCAAAGTCCTCAAAGTTATCAGGAAAACTCATCAGCCTCAGTGAGCTTTGCACAGGGCCTGGTGCCAGCAGATCTCCTTCACTCTTTGTTTTCATGGGGTTGAACACGGGAGGCCCACGCACAGCTGTGGGAACTTGACCTTTGCTCACACCCAAATGAATGTTTCTGCAGAGACGTGGAGGGATCTGAAGAGTAAAAGAAAGATCTGAAGGATCCTCCTGTGGAAGATCTGAAGAATAAAAGAAGGACCTTATTTTTTGCATAAAAATGCAAAATGTGAAATCAAAGAATCATTAGAAGGGTTAGAAGGGACCCTAGAGATCATGTGGGACAATCCTGACTGATTCCAGGCAGAGGAAGGACTTCCAGCAGACCCTGCCATGCAGGTCAGGTATTGTCCTCTGTGCTGGTGTCACAGGAAACCCAGAGTGCCCACTGTGCCCAGTGTCACAGCCAGGTGAATAACAATCTTCTCTCATTGCAGCCCAGGTGTTTCCAGGCAGCCCAGCTCCATGTCCTCCTCTCTCCATCCTTCTCCTTGGAGAGCCCCTGCCACCCACCCAGGCCCACACAGCCCAGTGTGGGGTGTCTGTCTGTCTGTCTGTCTGTCTGTGGACAGATGGATTCAGTTCACACCTAAAGGCATCTGGTCTCTCCTCCTCTCTCCTCCAGGCTTGCTGGGGGCTGCAGCACCAGGTCAGGCATCATCCCCTGCCCGGAGGGGTCTGAGCAAACACAGGACCTGTTTCCCAGCCAGAGCCTCCCAAACCCCACCACAGCATCCCAGCAGCTCAGAAAATAAGGTATCAAGACTCGAAACAACCCCCAAATCTGCCACTTTGAACTTCTTGGCAACCGGTTCAGAGCCTTTGAAGCTGCACCCCCGTCCCACCTCCCTCCTGGTTCAAACGCGGCCTGCACGCCTCCCTCAGCTGGCCAGCACATCAGGACAGCACATGGACGGGCAGCTGCAGCACCAGCACCACGACAGACCCTCCAGCACCCCAAAAAACCCAGCAGCACTTCAGCAGACCCACCAACACCCCAGGAGATGCCCCAGCACCCCAAGAGAGCCGCGGGCACTCGGCAGCACGAGCCAGGAGCTGTGCCGTGAGGGAGAAGGCACAGGCTGGGGGTTATTGCAGGGAATTGAGAAACAGAAAGAAGGGCTGGGCCACTGTGGTGAGGCACAAGGCCCCTGGGATCAGGCCCTGGAGGGTGACATGTGTGAGTCAGGCCCACAGCCGTGACCCTGGGTTAGAGCACGGGGAGGTTTGACTTGCTGCCCGAGGCTTGGCTGCTTCCCTGGTGGGGTTTGGCTTGGTTTTTGGGGGGGGATGAATCACTTCTCCACGCTTTTCCTCCTGCCCAGAAAGGTGAGAAACTGCTAAAACCCAGAGAAACCCCTGAAGTCGGTGATATTTCCTGTGGCTTTGCTGCAGGCGCCAGAAACCCTCTGACCCCTGGGGAAAGGGCTCCGTGTGTGCAAACGGGAGGAGAAAAACTGGTTCTGTCACACAGGTGCTGGGGCCGTGGTGGCCGGGTGACACCGTCCAGCCTCCTCCTGCAGAGGACAGGGCAATGAGCCTTAATCTGCTCACAGAAACCCCCCCACCTGGCAGTGCCACCGCAGGGATCTGGAGGGGGAGTGGGATGGGAAGGGGAGCCAGCATGGGAGGGTTTTACGAGCTGGCACAGGGCAAGTGGCCAGGGACGCCTGAGCGCTGGCCAGGAGCCAGCACGACGCTCCTGCATTTATGAGGGGACCCGCTGGCTTGCCAGGAAATTACACAACAGTTAAATACTTTATTCGCTGAACTAGTTTATTAAGGAACTGCTTGGGATTTTTTCATAGAGGGACCGTTCTGGAAATGATGATGCTGCGAGCAGGAGCTGGCCCCGTGATGTGGCACAGGCTGTGACACTGTGTGAGGCTCAGTGACACTGTGCTGCTGCTCCCAGGGAACAGGAGCACAGTCTGCAGCAAAAAAGATTCATAAAAAGGGAGATCTCTCCCAGGAGCCTGCAAACAAATCCAGAGGAGCAAATCCCAGCAGGCAGCTAGAGTTACACATCAGCAAAGTCATGGCTGCAGCACAGGCTGGCAAACCCATGTGGGTTTTTAATCTGTGAGTGTGGGCACTGGTGGGCAAAACCCACAGTAGGATAAATCCCACAGGAAAAAAATGCTTGTTCCAGGCCTGGAATGGACAGGTTCCCACCAGGGCTCCCTGTGCTGGCACCCCTGCCCTGCTGTGCTCTCTGCAGATGAGATCAGACCCCCCTGTGCCTTCTCAGGTCTCCGCTAATTTTCCATGGATGCAAACCCAGCTGTGACTCAGCCTGGCCTCACACACCAGGCAGGCTCTAGAGGCTGCCAGGATGGTAAATGCCAGCACAGAAACTGGCTGTTTCTGTGAGGAATCGTCCCTGCAGGTGAGGAATGACTCAGGGGCAGACCCCGGGCTCGCAGGTGCCAAAGCCAACACAAATAAATGACAAACACTAAACCTTGAGACTAGAAATGAAACCATGCACTGAGTGAGAAGGTCACAGTATGGACTGACCAGAAAAGTCATCAAGGATGCTGTAGATAAACGAAGAAAGGAGAAAAAATTCCCCACGTTTTCTTATGGCAGTGAAGGAGCACTGGGCTCCTGTCTGACACCACGTGCTGGTGGCAGAGGGACTTTGCAGAGGGACATGACCACAGCCAGGGGGCTGCACACCCATCCCCACAACCCACCCAGCCCCAGGGAGCACCCAGGTTTGGTCAGTGGCCTCAAGCACAGCAGCAATTGTCTGCAGGGCCAGGGAGGGGAGGGCAACCTTTTCTGATGAGGCAGGGTAATCAGGGAGCCTGTAACTGCCAGGGTGGCCCCGACAAGGAGCTCCTCAAAGGAGGGCGTGAAAATCATCTTAGATTGGATATTATACAGGAAATTATCTGAGATTGGCTATTAGGCAAATGTTCTTCACTTGAAGGGTTATCAAGCCCTGGAACAGGCTGCTCAGGGCAGTGCTGGAGTCATCATCCCTGGAGGGATTTAAGAGACATGGATGTGGCACATAGAGACATGGGATTTAAGACATCTGGATGTGGCACTTGGAGACTGGCACTGGGTTAGCAGTTGGGCTTGATGGTCTTGGAGGTCTTTTCCAACCTAAATGATTCTGTGATTCCATGAAAATTGTCCCTGCCAACAGGAACCAGCAAGGTGGCGCAGGGCAGGAGGGGCCCAGCCGTTATCGGAGGAACCGCGGCCACCCTGCACCTCCCAGCGAGGAGCAGCAGAAAATGAGTTTTCCATGGCCACAACAACTGTCAGCACAGTGTTTGCAGCTCATCGATCACCTCTGGAGAAAACAGGGATGCCGAGTGTGCTGACCTTTCCAGGGAAGCTCCGCGCATCCGCGGGCCGGCCGCCACCGAGCGTGAGCGCGCGGCTTGGCTGTCACCCTGAAAAAAAAAGGATTTGTCTCGAGGGCACAGGAATCATGTCCCTCCAGGACTGGAAGAATGGATTTCACCTTGGCTTTGCCCAGAATTCACCACCTTGCTGCACAAGCCTTCTCCCAGCACCTGCTCCCCTGAGTTCCCGTCCTTCTCCCTTCTGGAGTTGGAGACAAGGTTGAGGGATTGCTGGTGGAGCTCCAGAGTGCTCTGCCCTCCTGGGCATCCAGGCACACACAGCCCAGCGGGCACTAGATCATGTACAACTGCTGGAGTGTCACCAGCAAGGATGTGGCAAGCAGCAGCTACGGCCACTCACCCATGAAATGTAAATTTAATGCAACTATTTGCAATGTAAAGTGCTTTGCACTTTGAAAAATGCACTATTATTTGTGCCTTCTATTGGAGAGAGGGGGAAAAATATATTCAGAAACAGTCTCTTGTGCGTGTTCAGTTCTTTCTGCCTCCAGAGTTACGGAGTTTATATTGAAATTTAGCAGCTGTGGGATCTGTGGACCAACAGTGCCATCACCACTAAATCATCTCTTATTTTGCTAATGCCCTTCATCGCTCGCACTCGCCTGCAAAGCTACATCTAGAATAGAAAATCACCTGCCAGGCTCCCAGCACACTGGTCAGGAAAATTCCTCCTTCCTTCAGTTCCTCCAAAATGCATCATCCCAATAATACCAACAATGCATTTATAAATATTTCAGGACTAGTGGGTTTATTTTTAGGTAGTTATAATATTTTTCTAAAAGTCCTTTTTTTTTTTTTCTGGTTCTCATTCCCCTTACCAAAAATGTCCATCTCCAAACAGTGCAATCCATTGTGAAGGAATAAATGCATTAAAGACTGTTTAATCCAGTCACAAAATTTTATTGTATTTAATATTATGATAAAGGTTTAGCTTCCTAGTTAATATTATTAAGGAGCTAATTTTTTTAACTGTACCTCGGTAGTTATTAACGAAACAAGAAGAAAGTGTTCGCAGACAGAAATATTTCAATTAATTCAAAATACTGTGTGTTTTGTCTTTTCCTGACTTTCAAATGCACAGAATCATAGAGCTAGAGAATGGTTTGGGTTAGTGGGTACCTTAAAGGCCATCTAGATCCAGCTCTTGGGGCAGGTGGCTGCAGGGGACATTGATCAGAGCAGAGCCACCCCCAGCCCAGGTGAGCTGCAGGAGCTCCCTGCATCAGCCTGGAGGCACAGAAAACTGAAGATTGATGATGGTAAATGAGATTTTCATCATTCAGTGAGGTAAGAGGCAGAGATAAACACTCCTTGGGGCTGCAAGGCTGGGGGGAGAGGTCTTCCACCTCGTTAAGTTTCCAGCAAGCTCCATCTGCTGTCACTGAGGGCTACACGAGGGGACGTGGTGGCTTTCCAGGGAGCTGGCTCCAGAAGACAGCAAAACTTAATCCCAGCACTCTCTGAGCCACAGCCTTAGATGACCAAGAGAAAAAAAAATTAAAGGGAGAAGAGCAAAATGTGGGTCTGTAAAAGCTGTACAGGTGGCTCCCGTCAATTTGTTGCACCACAAAGGACAGTGGGAAGGAAGGAAACCCAGAGCAGAGAAATCCCAAAACCTTATTGCCAGATGTGCACTGATTCTGGCACAGGAAGCCAAGGAACAGAGAATTATTATGAAAAACCATCATTTTCTGGCTTAAACTGGTGAAAATTGGGAGTTACCCAGGTAAAGGCTAAAGCATCAATGAAGCAACAGAAATATCCATCCCAGAGAGCCAGACTGTGCTGAACTGACCCCAGACATGGGGATGGTGGCCCCCCTCCCTCCCTGGGGGCAGAGGTGACACCTGTACCTGTGCAGGGGTTTTGGGCAGGGCAGGCTGGGCTTGGGGACACCTTGCTCATGGACCCACAGCCTTCATCCCCAAACACTGGTCCCAGTTCCTCCCAGTGCTCATGAAGGACCTTGCAAGTGTCCAGGGCAGCTGTCCCCAGGGATGGCCATGGGTCAGGCTTGGACTCAGCTCCCCTCACCCCACAGACCCCAGAGACCTGGGGCCATGGTGTGCCAGCACATCCATCATCTCCTTCCCAAGCTTCTGCCACTTTTCTGCCTGGTTTTTCCTCTCATTCAGCAGGGATGGGTTAAAACCTAAAGCCATTTATAGTAATTATGCTGAAGGTTGTCTACAGATAATGCAGCAAATAACACTGGATTTGGAAAAAAAGCTCCACTCTTAGCTTTAATAAAAGCATTTCAAAGCCCTGGAAGGTTATTTATAGGGTGTGTAAATGTAACTGGAGGGGAGGCAGAGTAAAGGGAGTTCAAAGGGTGTCTGTGAAAAGAAAAAAACCCACTGTGTTATTGACACTGCTTCCTGCTTTCTCACACTCAACAACCTTCTTAAAACAAACTAGAGGAAACAACAACAACAAAAAAAGCTACTGAGAGCTATTTGAGATTAAATAATACTTTTTGACAGCTGGTAGGAAAGGGACTGATTCTGCATTCATGCTTACAATAGCATGCTGCTCCCAGCCCTGGCTGGCATTGCAGAAGCATCTGAAAGCCCAGAGGGAGCTGTGGGTCGGGGCTGGCAGGGACACAGGGATGGCAGGGACACAGGGATGGCAGGAGGATGGGCACAGGGATGGCAGGAGGATGGGGACAGGGATGGCAGGAGGATGGGGACAGGGATGGCAGGGACACAGGGATGGTGTCACCATTATATTTTCTGGAAAAATCCCTTTGCCAGGATTTCTCTCATGGGAAGCTGAGAAGCCTCAGAGAAAAAGGAAAACGATATTATCTCATTTGCTTCTCCTGCGTTGTGCTTCTTTGGAATGTAGTTGGAGATTGCTTCATTGGTTTCATGTGAATTGTTTTCACTCATTGGCCAATCACGGCCAAGCTGTGTCAGACTCTGGAGAGAGTCACGAGCTGCATTTAGTATCTTTTAGCCTTCTCTCTGTATCCTTTCTGTATTCTTTTAGTATAGTTTAGTATAGTATTCTTTAATATAATATAGATCATAAAATAATAAATTAACCTTTTAAGAACATGGAGTCAAATTCATCATTTCCTTCCTTCATCTGGGAATCCCACAAATACAAGAGGGATGGCAGGAAGATGGGGACAGGGATGGCAGGAGGATGGTGGCTGTGGGAAGAGCTGAGCTCTTTCCTGCAGCATCAGTGGGCTGAGTTGGTGCCACAGGTTCTCCCTTGGACCATCATTCCCCAGCATCACCCACGGCTCCAGGGCTATCTTTTAGGAAAAGTGATTTTCATTCCTCCAGGCTGAGCTGGCTGCTCTCCATCTCGTGAGGACCCCAGTTATTTTGGGATGCAGCTCTGGCCTCGCTGCTGCACTCACTGCCACTGGGCTTTGGTGGGAGACAGCAGCAGCTGCTGGGGGCTGCCCACGCAGGCTCAGTTCAGGATCCGTGGGAGAAATTTTCCTGGCAGAAACTTGGCTTTAGGCAGAAATAAAATCTGTAGTGCCATCGTTTCCTCAGGGCTTTGGAGCATCCGTAGGCTGAACAGGGCTAAGAGCAAGGCTGAGGTCTGCCCTGCAGCTCCCAACTTCTCCAAGGACCTTCCCACTCCTGACCCCTGGCCATGCCTGGCCCTCAGGAAACCACCCATGCACCTACAGAAAGCCCTTGGATTTCTCCTCCAGCAGGCTCACCTGCAAATTCATCCACAGCATTTTCCGTGCAGGATGTTTCCACAGCCAGTGGCTCACCCCTGTTCTTCTGCTCTGTCTGGGGGATGCCCTGAAGATCTTTGGCTGGCAAGAAGCCTTCGTGGGGATGTAACAAATGTTCTCCATTGCAGCAGAAAGGAAAAGAAAAAGAAATAAGTGATGGAGCAGGAAGAGAGTTAAATTCCTTGAAAGAACCAGGGTGGGGAGGGAGGGATACCTGGACAAGGACAAAGATTTTATCCCTTCAGTTCTTCCAGCCCCAAGAGGGAAACTGAGGCAGGTGCCCTGCTGTGTCCTGAAGTCCCACCTGGAAACCTGCCCCAGTCCTGCAGAGCTGACCTTGCTGCTTCCAAAAAGTTTCACAAATTAAGCTGGGAGGATTGAAATCACGGGACAGGAAAGCTGCACAAACACAGATCCTGCAAAGTGTCTTCATCTTCTGCTCTTCCCTTAAAATACAAACCAATCAAACCACAAGCCCGTATTCCAAGGAGGAAATTGCTGTGGCTGGCCAGGACCAGCCTGCCAGCCCCAGGCTCTGCTGCTGAGCACTTCCCACACAGCCAGGGTCCAACAGCAGCTCAGTTTGGGGGGCTCATCCAGCCCTCCTCCTGCCTGGTTCGGGGCAGAGGGGTCTTTGATCAGAGGAGGATGTGCTTGGCTGAGCAGAGCAGCTCGGAGAGGAGTGATGCTGGGTGAAACCATCAGGATCTGAGGCACTTTGCTCTTTGCAAAAGCCAGCACGGTGCAGGAGAGCCCGGCTGGCTGCTCCCCTCCTGCTCCAGAGAGCAGCCAGCGTGTCGGATATTCATTCATTTTGGGTTAACTATCTCTTCCATTTCTGAGCAGCTTCAATTTTCCTGATGTCTCGGGGAATGGTTTATGAGGAAATAGAACCTTGAGGGTGGACAGATGGAGAAAAATCTCCCTTCTCACCAAATTGATCACTATAATCTTTCATCTGCTCAGCGCCAGCCTGGGCTGCTGGCATGTGGAGGTGCCACAGCTTTGGATCAGCATGTCCAGAGGAGAGGAGCCCTGGAGCAAGGCTGGGAGGAGGATGCACAGCACAAACCCAGACCATCTAACCTGACAGAAGGAAGAGGAAAGGAGATGGGGGTTCAGATCCAGAGTCCTGAGCAGCCTCTGGGTTTGCCCACAGACAGCACTGACACAGATTTAATTGCTGCCCTTGCCCCCTCCCTCTGCTGCTGCTGCTGTTCTGGGGTATGAAGGAGCTTCACATCACTGCTGCTAATAAGGAGAGAAGAGAAACCTGCTGTCCTTGGTATGAAGCACTTGTGTAACAACACATCCACGCCACAGGCTGTAACCAAAACTCTGGCAGTGCTGGCAGTGTGGGACCTCCACTGCTGGCAAAGTCCAGGAAGGGGTTAAATAAACAAACAGCTTCAGGGATTGATTTTGACCCAGATCAACCTGCCTGAGGGCAGAAAATAGCCCTTGCAAGGTCTGTTCCCTTCTGGTGTTCCCTGATGCAATGACATCACGGATACATTTTTCCCTGCCCAGTTCTAGAGTTGCTGAAAATGTGACCAGCTCCAGCTGGTGCCAGTGGAAGGAACATCTTTCCTCCATGGGAAACACTGGTTAGCTGGCATTGAGCAAATAAATAGAAAAGGAACATGCAAGGAAGCATCCTGATACCCAAACTGAACCAGGTCTATCAGGAAGGAGCTGAGCCTACAGCAGCCAACACATGATGTAACTCAAATGCCTGCACCCAGACCAGGGGACTCATTTGGCCATCACCCTTCTGGTCCCCAGAGAGTTTCTCAATTCTCCTCCTCCCTCAGGGCTCACTTTGCACTTCCAGGCTGCCCAGGTTGCTCAGGAGAGCAGCCCCAGCCTGCCCAGCTGGCCCCAGCCTGCTCAGTGGGGGCACCCAGCATGGCAGGACCACGGCCCAGCCATGGGGAGGTCTCCTGCCAGGATCTCCAGCAGCAGAAGTGAGTCCAGACCTGGGGTGAATCCACCTGGGGTGAACACATCCATGGGATGCTGGTCAAGCCATGGGGTGAGGCAGCCTCTGAGCCAGCACCCAGGGAGATCCCCCACATCCTTCTCTCCTTTGGCTCCAGCCACTCCCACGACTCTCAATTAACATTTAAGATTTCACTGGATAGCTGGCTGATTTATTTCATTTCTAGGGCCAGTAATTTATGGAAATATATTCTTAAAAATCAAACAGAATGCACTTTACTAATAGCTGGGCCATTCTCTGACATTTTGCAGAGTAAATGAGCATTTGTGCCCAGTGGCATGTTGTCCCATGACTGAACCCCTATAAAGGGCTTAAAAAATATCTATTAGCCAAGCTCATTAGCTTAAATATCATTAAAATAAATTATATTTCTCTACACATAGGCCCCAAAGTGAACACTACTCTCAGTGGTTACAGGTCAAACGCTCACTTACTCTAAGGACTCTGTGCTGAAAATAGAAAGGGTGTTAAAATTAGTTTACACATCTGCAGTGGTACAGAAATGATGTGCCCGTGCCTCACCGATCAGTTTAAAAGCGTTAACTTTGCAAATGCTGAATTTTCTTTTCCAGAAACATCAACTTAACGATTTCCTGCTGGTTCTGTGAACATTAAAAAGATCTTTACCTTTATTGTTCAGCTTTTTAGATTTACTCATGTATCCATTTCTCCTGTTTAGACACCCAGCTTAAGGGAATAATTCAAAGCGGGTTTACTTTGGTGCAGCTCAGTTTCTCCCATTTCTGGTTTCAGTTCAGTGGGGGTGGTTTGTTTATTTTCCCATTAACCGGGCGTAAAATAAACAAAAGTATCACCAGCTCCACTGCGAGCACACCAGCCCAATTAGGCTGATTTAGAGCCCTCCCCATCAGCGGGGCTGATTTATGGCCCCGCGGCGCTCCACGCTCCTCTGCCTGCAGCAGCTGCCACCACGGCACTGCTGCCCACCCAGCCCTTGTCCCCAGCCAGGACGGGCTCCCTGGTGGCCCACAAAGAGCCATCCTCTCCCAACAAACAAGGCAGTGTGTACGGGGCACCTGGAGGTGATGCAGCAACAGGCAATGGGCCTTCAACCCACAGAGCGGGTATTTTTGAAGGGCAGAGGTGATGGTTTAAGTTGTGGTGGCTCTGTTGAACCCAAGGCTGCCCAAAGGGAGCTTGTCCTTCTCTTTCTTGTTATGCCTCAACACCGAGCTGTTCCCAAAACTCAAAATAGTTGCATTTGTGTGATTGTAGGGGTTTAAAAGGCTGGAGAGGGACTTTTCACAAGGAGTGTAGTGACAACCTGAAGAAGGACAGGTTTAGATTTGCACTAAGAAGAAATTCTTCCCTGTGAAGGTGAGGAGGCTCTGGCACAGGGTGCCCAGCTGTGGCTGCCCCTGGATCCCTGGAAGTGTCCAAGGTCAGGTTGGATGGGGCTTGGAGCAGCCTGGGATAGTGAAAGGTGTCCCTGCCATGGCAGCAGAGATAGAACAGGATGGTCTTTAGGATCCCTTCCTGCCCATTCTGTGGTTCCATGATTTTTGCTAGAATGTGGAAGTTAATAGGATGCAGTGCCATCACCAAGGACATAACTGGGGTTGTGATTGCAGAGGGGTCACACAGCCCTTGCTGTGCTCTACTCCACCCCATGTCATGGGCAAGGAGATCCGGGGTGGCTCCAACGGCCCTGGGCTCAATTTGCAGAAGTTCAAGTTACTGATGAATAATTTCGTCACAGCACAGTGAACACGACAACCCACAGAGTGGCTCTCACAGCCAGCTCCTGACAGGCTGAAGCAACAAGACCTTTTGACCTCGAAAGAACACCCTCCCAAACCGCTGCATCTCAGTCACCTCGGGAGAGAAGAGCACATTACAACCAAAGCAATCCCTGCGCTGCTATTCTCAAAGCATCCCATGAGTTGTATTTTCCTTGTTAGCAGCACCTCAAGAACGTTGCTTGGCAGTGTAAGAGAAACCCAGCTCTGAGGTCCCCCCGTCCAGGCTGTGACAGATTGCTGGGAGAAACAACGCGGTGATTGAGGAGCTGGACTAATCACAGCAATTGATATAAATTACCGTGTCAGCTACACCGATGCCGCAGTCTGCAGGTTCACACCTCATTAAGCTTCCAAGTGCCAAATGAATCAACAGGGTTCAGCAGAACCATTCTTAATTAATTGTTGTAGCAATAGGGAAAAAGTAACGGAAAAAGAGAATCAGAACTCCGGGCGCAGGCGGGCGGGCTTGCACAGACTGAAACTCTGCTCCGATTTAGCATCTGAGATTAAAGACGCCCACGGATTAATCTCAGCCAGCAGAGAATTGCCAGGGGCTGGTTTTGGACTAGGGTGGAGTGAAAATTCAGGCTGGCGACTCGCAGACGTTTTAGCTCGAGTTGTGCAGTGTGTTTTGCATGGGGCTCTTCTGTCGCCTGTGAAATCTCCGGGTTTGATTTCCCACCCCACCCGCAGCGGGCAGAGGCCACTGCTGGGCACCTCAGAGCCTCTTGGAGCTGATGGAAATTGCAATTCAGCAGCTTATTTTTAAGCCACATGTGTCCATTTTTGTCCTGTCTATATTCCCCAAAGCAAGATGCAAACTTACCAGGGAGGGAGGAGGCCAGGAAAGCCGTGGTCTCACCTCTGGCCGAGCTCCCAGCCTCCTTCCCCATGGACTCCACCGTGCCAGGATGCTGGAAGGACACAAAGCCAAGCTCGGGACAGAGCAGCAGCAGCCACAACTGAGTTTGAAAGGCAAAGAACTCTCCAGTCACCGTGTCCTTGTCCTCACAGGGGGCTTTCCTCCAGCACAGGACAGCGCCCAGAGGTCTCATCAAAGCTTGGAAATCCTGGAGCTCAGGGAATGCTGAGGAAAGGCCAGCACAGCCTGTGGGCTCGTGGCATCTCCCGTGGCTGAGCACAGAGCCAGCCTCCACAGGCACTTCTTGCGGCATCTTTAGGATGGATTCGAGTCAGCAGCAGCAGCATGCAGCTCCCCAGGGTGGAGTTAGCCCAGCAGGCCCGTGGAGCAGATCCAGCCGGGACCGCGGCGAGCGCGGCTCACGCTCTCCAGGGGAGGCTTGGATATCTCCTCCTGCCTTCCCTCACGCGCGTTCCGCCAGCTTAAAGCCTCCCTGGAGCTCCCATCTGCTCACCACACAGCTTGTAATTGCGTGTGTAATGCGAGGGGCAGTTCAGCGCTCAAACCACATTCCCAGCCTTGGGTGTCTCCGGGTATTTGCACTTTCCCCACCGCTGCCGCTCATCCGGCGGTTCTCCCTGAGCTGTAAAACATCCATCCCATGCTGACATCCCAGCTTTGCTCCAGCGTTCAGGCCCAGTTACACCAGATCACCCAGTTTCTCTGCACTGCTATTAACCTGTAATCTTCAGCAACCTGCCAGCAAAATGCAAATGGAGAGAGAAAGGGAATATGAGCACAGATTTCAGCTCTTTGCTGCTTGTGGCTAGGGAGCTTTACTGCTGGAATCTTAAAGGATGTGGGGTGCCAGGAGTGTAAGGGAGGTGCCCATGGTCGCTCAAGAAAACAGAGCAATGAGTCAAAATTACCCATGCTCAGCCCTCACTGTGCCTGGGGTGGGATCCAGTGGAAATACCCAGCCAGATTCAAGGAACTCGGGGCTGCTTTAAAGCAACATTAGCAGCCAGGAAAAGCTGATAGTGCAGCCCTTTCTGCAGGGCCTGGCTGGGTCAGAGCCCATGGGGAAGGAGGATGTGGATCCCTGAGCAGACACACGCTCAGGGCTGGGCATTCCCTGCACAAAGCCTCCTGCATTCCCACAGACACGTGCACCAGGGTCTGCTTCACATTATCAATGAAAATATCTTCCCATGACTCACCAAAATCCAACGGATTCTCTTAATGGACTGGTCTGTGACTTTCCTCACACTGAATCACTTCTCCTACCGAGCTAATACATCACTATTTTCTTTCATTTCTCTTTTCCCCATATAAATCTGTACTTAATTAATAAATCCAGCAATTCTTTAAGAAAAAAATATCTCAACCGTATTTCTAAGCCTCAGAAATACTGTTCTAGCAACTAGCAGTATTTAAAAAAAAAAAAATAATAGCAGTTTGAGAACAAGGTTTTGATAGAGTTGGGTCGAGAAACACTTGTATTATAAATATTTATATTATAAATATTTTGTTCTTTTACGCTTATTACTACAAATCAGCGCGAAAACATTTCTGCCCCTGTTTTATTTTAAGGGAGTTAAGGTGCAAATTGGAGGATTAGCAATCCAAACAGAATAGCAGGAATACGAACAGCCCACGTGTAAAAGCCAATTGCCAAAGAGTCTCTGTTCTCCAGCGAGGAGCCCAGCACGGGAAGGCAGGTTCGCGTGTGGAAAGTCTCTTCACACCTTAATTACAGCTCCTGCCAACCACTTCAGCTCTGGAGTGGGATGTTTTCTCTGGTGAGAGGATACCATTAGCGCAAGGAGCAGCATCCAGGGAAAGCACCTCGCAGGGGGAACTCCTCAGGCTTCTGTTTTTAGCCACTTTGAAAAGCAAACTGATTAACACACACACACACACGCCTGTGCGGGCGCACACACATCCTTCCCTGCCCGCGCTGGCTTTGCACTGACACCCAACAGCTCTGCAGGCTACAATCGAAGTGTGATTTAGGACTTTCCATTAGGGTCATTAAGAGCAGGGTATTAAAGCTGTTTCAGCTATCAGAATCCTGGAATATGCTGAGTTGGAAGGGACAGATCGTCCAAATCCAGCTCCTGTGCCTGCACTGGGCACCCCACGGGTCCCACCCTGTGCCTGAGAGCATTGTCCAAACCTGCTGTGTAATAAAGGGATTCTGCAAAGGCATATCACTGCAATTATTCATAGCTCAAACCTCCAGGATTTCAGAGCATAATCATGTTAGCACCAGGATCCTGCAATAGAGATTTACCCCAATTTTTAGGCAGGGCTATTCCCCCTATCCCCGAGAGCCTCCCCTCCCTCCACCACCGAGCCTGATGGGCTTTTCTGTCGGACATCTGAAGGTAAAAGGCAACTTTCCTCTGGCGCCCCATGCCAAATCCTTGTCTAATCCTTCACACCGTGGATAAAGCCCTGGAGCACTGCCAGGCACCTGGGTTCAGTTTCACAGCTCCCGAACGTGACACCCGCAGCTCTTTGATGCAGCCCGGGTGGATGCAGCTGGTGCTGCAGCATCACCTGGACACAGCCAAGCCTGCAGAGACTGGGTGCAGCTCCTCACAGCCCTGCCCCGCCGTGCAGGAGCCCACAAAAAAGTGCTCAGGCAATTTAAAACCCCGCAGGGTGCACACCATGACTTTAACTTTGCCAGTGTTGCCCCTCCAGGTGTGTTATTCCCAGGATGTCACAGCCCTTGTGTATTGCTTGTTACATGGCACACAGCAGGTTCTGGGCAGTTTTTACCCCTCGGATATTTTCCAGTCGGGCTAACAGGCTGATTTGCTGAGTTACCTGCTGAGAAGGAGCAGCAGGAGCCAGCAGGAGAAGGAGCAGCACATCACCCTGCTGCCACCCCTGATCCATCAGCCATCCCGGAGCGTGGCAGGGAGCAGCGGCTGTGGAGGAATAAAGCTCCTTGCTCAGGACAGCAGCTACTGACAGCTCATCCCAGGCTCCCCTGGCTCTCCCTGCGCTGCCTCCCACAGTCCTGAGCGACTTCTCCCTAAATCCACAGCACAGACAAGCACACTCCCTGGTTTTGTAATGCCATCACCGGAACCCACATTCACAGCTCGGATGCTTTGACCTTGTCTGCTGCGCTCCTACGCTCAGATTTTAAAATTAATCATCTAATTCCAGGTAAGTGCTTTTAAATTCGGCCGAATGGGGCATGAATCTCGCTGGGTGGGAGATGCAGCTCTCTGCAGTGAGATGGATGAAGCCCTGCTGCACTCCCCGTTCTGTTTCAAGGCTTCGGCAGCAATTGCCTGCTCTAATTCGAGCTGGGAAGACTCGCTGTAGGGTAATTAAGCACGTGGGGAGCTCAGGAGAGCCGCCCGCCAGCACCTGGCAGTGGGATTCCCGTTCCAGAGGCACCTGCACGAGATGGTAATTCCTTCCCTCCGCTTCCCAGCGCACTCCCGACGCTTCTCGCGGCGCTCGCAGGAGCAGATGGAGCAATCGCCCTCCTCCTCTCCCCGCACGGACCCCCGCTGCTACCCAGCGCCTCGTGCAGTTGTAATACACATAATTAGGCAAATCAATGGACAATGCAGCGTATTAGAGGAGGTGGAGTTGCATCAAGGCGAAGCACGGATCCCTATTTATTTACCGCAGGAAATGGGACATTTCTGCGTAATTGCCAAAAAATTGCGGGCGGGAGATGGAATGTAATCGCAGCCCCGGCAGGTGGGGTGCAGCCAGCAGGTCACTTACCTGCCTTGTCTGCAGCACAGCTGAGGGGAACTGGGTCTCATCGTGATATTCTGTTGTTGATTTATGCTTTAAACATCTCATTACCACTGATGAGCTACACTCCCACATCCATAATTAGAGAGAGGGATGTTTGCAGCCGTTCGCCCCACCGCTGACTCCAGACCAAAAGCACAACTGGAGGCTGCAGAATGCGAGCAGCAGTCCTGCCCTGCCCGGGAAGCCAAGCACACACAGCTCCAGCTGAAGTGGCTGCTGAGCTTCTCCTCCTGTGGCTCCCCGGGCACAGCTTTGTTTGAGGGCAGGGCTGGCTCCCTGCTCAGCAGCTTCCCTGCTCTGCTTCTCCAGCCCTTGCAGCTCCCATGGAAAGCAGGACATGGTGAGCTCCCTCCATATCCCAGTGGCAGAAAGATAATAAAAAATAATATTAAATAAAATGCATTGAGTTAAGGAGTGGGTGTGCTGCAGATGAGCACCCTGTGAGCCTTGTGGAGCAGGGTAACACTCAGGAAAGGAGGCTCTGCACGGAGAAGAGGGGTACAAGGCAAATCAGGGATGAGTGAGAGGGGCTTTTAATTTCTGGGCTCTTCAAGGAAGGTGATCCTCCTGCAAGAAGGAAATCTGTTTCCAGGCCTGGCACACACCGAGTGGGTTTTATCCTGGGCTGTGGATGAAGTCAGCTGTGCCCCAGGACTGCCTGAGAGCAGGACCTGTCCCAGAGAGCCACCAGAGTCTGGTTCAGGTGCTGCTGAGGCTCACAGGTGCCCTGGACAGAGGGCTCAGAGGTGTTTCATGGAGCTGCTGAAACACAGTGGAACAGCGGCCAAGCCCAACATTACATTTTCAGGAGGTTTCTGGGATCTAATTTTGGTCAGTTGTGTCAAATTTCCTGGGATTTAGAGGAGCAGTGACTGCAGCTGGTGTGGGTGAGCACCACAGCTCCAAGGCACCGATGGCCTTGAGTCACTTGGATACTGAGACACAGAAAGGTATTTAAGAATACCTCAGAAACTGCAGATTTTAGCTTCTCACCCTTGCTCTGCACAAGTCAGTAGCAGACAGAGAAATCTCCATGGTCAGATTTGAATTTTACTCCTTTTTACTCTATTTCTGTGCTCCCCTTCCAGAGTCTGGACCTTCCTGAGTTAGCCTGGTACCTCTGTGACACCAGGGAAAAATATTTCATTTAAGTCACTCAGCACATCAGCATTAAAGAGAGGAACTGAGCACAGAGCTCCTGGGGTCACTGGGGGTTACATTATCAGACCTTGCTGCTTTCTAGACCTGAAACTTTTTGTCCTTTTCCATGCTTATCACTTCTCCCACAGCAATGAGCTGCTCTTGGGTCAGAGCTGTCCTTCAGGGAGCTCTGCCAACGTCCTCACCTAAGGGACACAGATCTTGTTTTTGTCTCCAAGCATCCTCACAGTGCCACCAACTGTGCTCAGTTGCTGCTGTGTGGTGGTTTTTGGTGTGAGAAAACATTTAAAGAAATGCAAACCAACATCACCGAGTGCATTTTGGATCTGATATCAGTCAGGTCACCAAAATGAGCATTTGTCAAAGCGGGACTGTTACTTCTCCACAACTTAAGGATATAAAAATAGCCTGATTTATGGCTACCACAGTACTACAAACCCAGAGCTGTTGTGTCAATGCAAAATCATGTGCCCACGTACCACGAAAAAGGGGAGGAACAGATCCAGGACAGGCTCAGGGAACACTTGGGTGACTCAGACACCATTTGTTTGTTTGCTGGGAAGGTATAAATGTCACCCACTGCTGAAATTCTCAGGAAGGGTCTGCAGCTTCCCATGGGACACTTCCCTGGTGCTCACCCTGCTCCCTGCAGACACCCCGGGCTTGGGGACCCTCTCTGCTGCCTGTGCCACCACCCAAGTGCCACCACATCCATTTTCTTCTCGCAGCTTATCTCCCTCCAGCTTTGGAGTGCATTCTTCCTTATCTTGGAGACAAATGGCCTCCACGGAGAGCTCAGAACAGCAGAGCCATTTATCTGCCTGACATGTGTTTCCCTGTTTGTTTTCTGCAGCCTTGAGCCATGGGCTGGGCTGTGACAACGCTCAGCTGTGGCACTGCTGGAGGGTCACCCGGCCCCCTCACGCAGGGCTCTGAATCAATGCCTTGGCCATATTTATCATTTATTGCAGTAAATCAAGTCTAATCGATGCTTTCTTGTTTTGATGTGCAGCAAAGCCCTTACAAGCTTTTCACAAATCTGTTTGGAATTAAGACAAGCAGAGGAAAAAAAAGATATTTAATCAATTCGGCTCTGATTTTTGAATTGGGGAAAGAGGAAAATGTGGCACTGTTCCCATGAGAAAAAGGAATAAAATTCAAAGCCCAATTCTGTTTAGCTCCTTCTGATGGTTTTCAGCATTCCACTTAACTGCTTTTAACACCTTAAAGTACTACGTGAACAAGCATGTCCCTAAGACATCTCTGTCCTCTTCCAGCCAACTCCTGGATGCAAAGGCCTCCTTCCCTTCTAAATAAATGTGCCTTCTTAGGAGTTCCTTTTTGTTTGGGTGTGTGTTTGTTTGGGTTTTTTTTTTCGTTTTTTTTTTTTTTTTTTTTTGTTTTGGTTTTTTTTGTTTGTTTGTTTGTTTGGGGTTTTTTTGTTTGTTTGTTTTGGGGGTTTTTTTTTGTTTGTTTTGTTTTCTCAAGTGTTGATACTTCACAGACTCGGTAACCCTCAATTTTGGCTAAACAGTATTAAATTAAAAGTATTATTTTCTTTCAGAAGTGTCTCTGTGCTCTCCTTCTGGAGAAGCAAGGCTTCCCTTTCACAGACCCTGCTCATCCTGACCCTCCACATGTGCTGGGTAGTTCAGCTTCAGGTGAAATTCTGATCCCCCCACAGGCAAAAACTTCACACCCCACCCCTACAGAGGTCACATCAAATTGCCATCAGTCAATCCACACCAATCAACACCCCTTATCAGCTCCACAGCCAGAAAACAAGTTTTACACAGATCTCTCCAGCCCCTGGGCAGCTGCAGAAGTTCCTGAGTTCACCCCTGGAATTTGGGGAGAGCAGGACCATTGCTCTTCTCTTCTGAAATGCATTTCCCCCCTTCTCTCAGACTTTGGCAGCTCTGGTGTGGATTTTATTGCTGGCATTTAGAAGAATAAGTGCTCCCTGCCACACAGGATGGGAAAGGTTTCTCCCCCAGGGAACAGAACACAGAGACTGATTAAAGGAGCAGCAGGTATTTAAGAACATAAAAAATATTGGCAGGTGAGGGCTGCAGCTCTCACCGAGCAGGAGCAGAGCTCACCTGCTGATTTCCAGCAGGGAACAGCACTGCTGAAGAATAAGGCCTTTAGCTTAGGATTTTTGTACACTTTAATAGAAAAAAGGTTGAAAAGTAATCAAAACTTGCTTCTCCAGAGGAGTGAATCAGATGCTCCTGTTGGCTCTGTGCTCCTGCTGAGCCACACGTGGTGGTCCACGCTCCACCTTCCCAAATCCTTCTGCAGAAATTGGCTAACAAAAAGGCAGATGATTGGGAGCAGCCACCTGATTACAGTCATATAAATAAGCTAACAAACTGCATTAACCTGACTGGATTATTTGAACATTTCAAAGGCAAAAAAGGATAAATAAACTGGCCAAAGCTGTGGGCCAGACTAACAAAGCCAGGACTACCCAGGCCAGGTTTGCTCTCAGTCCTGCTCCAAGATCCACAAAGGGTGTTGTTAACTCTGGTTAACCCTGCTGTGGTAGAACTGAGAGCATCTGCAGGAAAACATTAAATAATTGGGATTTCTGTTCTTTAAACAGCAATAGAAGCGTCCATACGTAGAAACTGCTCAAAAACAGCACAAAAGAAAGAATACACGACAAAACTGCTGAAAGAACTGAGGAAGAACTGCAGAAATATAAACTTCTATGTCTTACACATAAAAGACACAACCACTGGATCTTGTATTGATGGCATAGAAATTTCCTTTATTTTGTACAAAAAATACAGAATTTATATAATTCAAAATAATTGGCCATCACTATTTAAACTTTTAAACTTATAACCATTATTTGAAATGGTTTACTAGGAAGCATTTTAAAATAAGAGTACAATGTCATAAACAAGTTTATACAAACATAATGAGGATATTTTTCAAGTAAATCCCAACAGCTACAGAAAATTAAAATGAGTCATTTCAGTTGTATTTGATTAGGACATCATTCTATCACTGAATAATCTTAATGAAAACAGTGTCTAGAAGTTTATTGAAATTATACATTCTCACATCAAATATTAGACTGTTGAATTGGAGAAAAATAAAAATTAACTGCTAGAGTATCACACAGTCCTATCAATTCTTTTCAAAGCAGTCTTGTCCTCCAACAAAAAAGAAAAACATTTTTGTGCAGCACAGGACAGCCTTGGGACAGCTGATTCTAGAACAAGCTGTGAGCTCCTGGGTCACACTGTGCTCCTGCACAGTCCTTTAGTCTTCATCTTCATTTGTGCTGCAGAGAAAAAGCAGCGGGTTTGGCTTGGGAGACACCTCCAAGAAATTTCCCTTCCCAGCAGCATCTTCTGAAAATCTGTCAGGCTCGGGTACAGGGTTTTCTTCTTGTTCCTGTGAAATGCAGCCTGCAGTAGCCAATCCTTCAGGCTGCTCTGAAAGTCTCATTGCAGACTGCATTTGCATTTCTAATTCTTCTACCAGTTTTCTAGGAGCAGTTGTAGATTGCAAGGAAACCTTTGATTTTCCATCCCCGACCTCCATTGCCAAAGTGTCTGTGCCCTGCCTCAATCCATTACAGTCAATAAGTGGAGCTGTCCTCTCCTCCTGGAGCGTGCCTTGGAAAGAATTTATTTCCCCATCCTCGCTGGTCGAGGACTCCTGCTCATCTGAATCAGAGCCTTCTGTCTCAGATGATGAAGTGCTGTTGGATTCTTCAGAGTCACTTGTCTCCGACTCGGAGCAAAGCAGCTGTTGCTTGGAAACTGTGCCAGCAGCTTTTAACGCCTTCTCTTCCTCCTGTACCAGCACTGCTGCTGCTTCCAGCTCTTCCAGCTCCAGCCCCATGTGGGACTTGCTGAGCGTGGTTTTCTGCAAGGACTCACAGAGTGCAGCCAACTTTTTTGACCTTTAACAAAGAACAAGATATGTTATTGAACCTGACAAGCAGAACTTTCCCATTCGATAACGAGAACACCCATCTTAAACACTTCTTCCGTTTGCTTGGTATGCAAACAACTTTCTTCTGCAACCCTGATTGTAAAAGTGGATGTCACAGGAGGAAAAACAATCAGAAGGATCCGTAATTACAATTATTTAGGGTAGCTTTTCCCACGAGGTTAGACAATATGCCACTGAAAGGCTTTGAGGATCCCTTCCTGAAAGATGCTGCTGCTGGATGCTTCAGCAGTGCACAGTGAGGGAGATTTCAGAGCAAACCTTTTCAGGTTTGCTGTCTTTAGCAGCACACTCTGCAGGCACAGGGCTGGCTGGATGAAGTTTATGTGCAGCAAAATAATTTTGGTTTCCTACCCTCCCAGATAAAACTGTGAAATGCATATGAACCAGGAGAACATTCTGATTAGTGATCCAGGCTCCTCCTCTCCCACCCTCACAGGAGATGTTCAGTAACTCTGGCTGCAGCTGCACTTCACCCTTCACTTGGAATTCAGCTGAAATACAATTCAGCAGGAGTACCAGGAGCATTTAGATAAATGCCCCTAATAAAGCAGACACACCACACTGGCTTCAAACCCGTGGTGCAGCCCCATCCATTTCCTGGAGTGCTGGAAGCCAGCACGTGCTCTACCAGAAAAGGGCACCGTGGATTTATAAACAGAGACTAAAATTAAGAGAGTGCCTCGAAATGGAGGGGGGTGAGGGCAGAGGGGAAAAGGGGTATAAAAAGCCAAACATACATCCTGTTTCTTGTTGTGGAGTTTTGCCTCGGACTATCAATCAGCTTTTCACCACTTCCTGCAGCAGCAGGTCTGCTATAAATCCTGCAGTAACTGACTGGGTTTCATTTCCTCTGCCAGGGCTGTGAACCTGCAAGGCACCACACACTGACACTGGAGCAAGGAGCTGGGATGTAATACACGGCTCCTGCCAGGCAAAAGTTAAAGTGCTTGTTCTCTCACTTGAATGATTTTAAAGATCTTTATATTCTATTTCCCAGGGGGCATAATTACTCAGTATAACATAGATACTTCCACTTTTTTTTTTTTTTCTCCTAAAGGAATTGCATTTTTAAGTGGGGGAAGGGAAATTCAGTGCAGCTTCTTACACGTTTTACAGACAGGGCAACATTTAAATGCTTTAAAAACTTGGAATAAAACACACTAGACTTCCTTAGTTCAACCCACCGACCAGGAAACTGTGAAATAATTTTCTCAGAAGTAAAGCAACAGTAAACAAGTTCTATTTCTAGAATTTTCAAACTGAAAGCTAAGAATTAAATGCAACATGATCCTACCAGCCTCTGATAAAAAAAGGGGTACCAAGTTTAAAAAACTTACTAGAATAATGTTTTCTTTCTGGCAACTTATTTCCATTTTTTTGTCAAGGACTTGCAATTTTCTTGGAAAGTTATGGGGGATTTGAGAAATTGCCAAGTTAATTGGGAACAAAGCAAGCATTCTCCCTGCTCCATCAGAAAAGAGGAAGGAAGAGAAGCCAAGTGATGCCTTGAGAGGTTCATGGAGCCTTGCAGGTAGGTGGGAACAGAAGAAGAGGCTGCAGGGAAATCTCCCTCCTGAGCACACTGGGGAGAAGCTGATTTACACCCCAGGTCACAAGAGTTTATATCCCTTTCAGAAACCATTTTGCTTTGATTTTCCAACAGCCTCTTTCCTTCCTTCCAACTGTCTGTGCACGTGCCCCTTCCCCAGTGAGAGCTGCTCAGCCCGTGAAGGTTCAGCTCCTTTTCCTCTCCTGCTCCTGCCTGTCCACAGCCACAGGGCTGTGCCCTGTCACACAATCCTGTTCTGTCCCTTTTCATTGGCTCCTTTTAATTCCATTGACACCGTGAGCAACTCACCACACACCCTCTGCCACAACAATTTCCCCCCAGTTCCCACTGCCTGTCTCGCCCGTTTCACTGCTGCCATTGTGACAGAAAAGCAATTTTCAAAGTCCTCTTTCTCCCCACACTTCCATTGTATCTGTCAATTTCTATATGTATATTCTATAATTCTACTCTATTCTGTAATTCTATGGGGTTTTTTTGCTTTTTCCTATTTTTTGCCTATTTTTTCTACCTTTTCATGCCTACTTCCCCTGCTCTAGACTCAGTCCTTAAAATCCTCTCCCACAACTTCACTATTTTCTTATAATGCAGTTTATATATTAAAATACAGAAATATATCACAGACTGCATCAAGTATTTAGGAGTTGTATGACAATGTGCTTTTTTGGCACTAATAAATACTTTGCTGTGTCCAGGTTACCTAATGCCAAGTGTTAGGGAAGAAAACACACAGTGATAGACTTGACTCCACACACATCACTAAATTCAAAGTGGTCCTGCTGACAGATAAAAGAATCATCTCCCTAAAGCAATTAAGTTGGTTTTTTAACTCTTGGCCACATCAGGTACTTGCTGTCCCTGCTCACTGCAGGGGGTTGGACTAGATGGCCTTTAAAGGTCCCTTCCAACCCCAAATATTCTGACTACAAAAAGTCTCATTTGTTTTCCAAGTAGGTCAAATGTTTTTTCCCAACTTTCACTCTTCTCATCCAGTCTCCATCAGAATCTACAGAGCTCAACTTTTAAATATGAGACAAACTCAGAACTGTCACCCCTTAACAATTTTATACATAAACCCAAAAAGCTCTGCTCCCCAACTCTGCAATCTTGTATTAAAAAAAAAAAAAAAAAACAAAAAAACCCCAAAACAAAACAACAAAGAACACTTGAAGAATGGGGTTGTTTCTTTTCTGCCCCTGTGCAAGGGACTAAGAGAATTACAATTAGCTATCAGTTCATCTCCTTTAAGGCAATTATCTAATTTGAAGGAGAACCAAGTTTCAGGAGTGCATTTCACATCAGCCTTAAGAGAAGGTGGCAGCATTCCCTGGACAAAAAAGGCAAACAGACTAAAAATCAGCATGGAGATGCTTTCAAAGGGAGGCCTGGGTCTCTGAGCTGATGGTTTCCCAAGGTGAAAGACAAGCAGCAACTCAGGAAAACAAAAATGAGACACCAGAAACAAGATCTTGTGTATGAGACCTGCAGTAAACAGGCCCTGCTGTTTCCAAAATCTTTCGAGTAGTGTTTGAGAGATTAGACAGCAAATACTTTAATTTTTCAAGTATGATTAATGGAATCCATGATTACTTTAAGACATGCTCATTCAGTATGCACATTTGTGGTAATGATATCTTATTATTATGGTAATAGTGTTCTTACATAAACATGCATAATAGGTTTTAAAGGTGCTACACATGATAATTATTAGTTATCACAATGTCAGTTGCTTAAGGAAAATGTTTAATTACAGGTTAAACTGATCAGATGCATGTTTTGTTTAATGCATAGCTTTGAGGAACAGATAAGAGAAGCATCTTGGGGCTTGTCCATGCAGTCTGGAATTAAAATTCCAAGACAGAACTGCAGTAATCCTTGTCTAGGCACAGGAGAGTTTCTTCAGGTGCTAGAAGAAGAAAAAAATCTTGTTCTACAGATCTTAGATTATAAAGGAGTGAAACTGGGCTGAAAAGAACAAAGAATCAAAGGAGATTTAGCAAATAAAGGGAGATGGATAGAACTCTGAGAAAAATAAAAAGAGGATTATGGCAAGAGGAAAGGGAGATCATTAGATGTTTACAGCAAAGGCCACCTGTGGCAGCATGAAGAGAGGAGCTGGTGATGGCACTGACTGCAGGACTGGGACACGAGTGACAAGCAGGACACAACTCCAGGTAAAGCCAAACTCCTACAAGCTCCAGTCCTGCTTTTTGTTCCAGGAAGTACAGAGAGCTCAGGATCTGAAGAGCCAAGATAGCTGTTATCTCCAGAACATAGAGCTGTGAGGAACAAGTCTCACTGCAGACAGACATCAGGGATTTGATTGTTTCCAAGGAAGCTTTCACATAAGCTGAAAAACAAAAATCAACCCAGTCACTGACAGTAAAAAACAAATGCAGGACTTGGGAGGGGAGTACATCCAGCCACAAAATCCTCTCATTTTTCCCAAATGATGAAGAAAAAAAAAATTATCCTTCTGTATAGTATGTCCATCAGTTAGCACTATGTAAGGAAAAAGGTTTAAAGAAAGAGTGTTAATAGCTCAGACCTTCCCATCTGCCTGGTACTTCCCTTACATGCAGTACTCTTGTTTTAGCAGTTATGTTAAAAAGACCAAACAACTCAAAGAGAACTTGTAAATATAAAAACCAGCAGTCTGCTCCTCATTCTGAATGATGGTGGTACTGCATACCCAATCATGGCAGGGGAATTACAGATCTAAAACACTCTGCAGATGATTTGCAAACATGGGAGTGAATCTCACTGCCCAGAGCAGCTGTGGCTGCCCCTGGATCCCTGGAAGTGGCCAAGGCCAGGCTGGACAGGGCTTGGAGCAGCCTGGGACAGTGGAAGGTGCCCCTGGTTGAAGCTGGCTGATCTTTAAGGTCCCTTCCAACCCAAAGCATTCCATGGTTCTATGAAAGATTCACACTGGCAGCACAGCCTCTCTAAGTGCAGTCAGTAACATCACACTGTGGAATGGAAAGTGACTTTTCCTGCACAGGCACAAGCTCCAGCTCGCTTTTGTTTTTGTAAACAATAGAAGGATTATTTCTACTGGCTCATCAATTTGGCTTTGTATTCACAGATGTACACAAACATCCCCTGTTCTGAAGTACTCAGTGTAAACAAGGTGTAAGACATGGCACAACCCAGCCAAGCCTCCCTGCTATCTCCCCTGGCTCATCCCAGCCAAGTGACAGCTCAGAGCTGCCAGGGCACATCAAGCTGCTCTTCCCCAGCACAGCAGGAAAGGAACCGAGCCCAGGACCCTCAGTGTCACTCACAAGCACTGACAGCAGCTCTGCTGGCCAGCCTGGTGCTTGAATGGGACCCAGCTGATCTGGGAATGAACTGAAAGTGATGCTGCTCACATGTGGTGAGGGCCCACTCAGTGTGCCAGTGGGAATCAGTGCTCCATGCTGGCAGGGCTGCCGAGCCCTGTTTTAGAGTGTGAAACACTTTTACATTAATTATCTTTAAGCCTTGCAGGCAAGATAAACAAGTCTCAGAGGCAGCAGAGCCGTGTCAAGCACGGACGTGCCTGCGGAGGGCGCGGGGCTGTGTCCGGCCCTGCTGCTCCCTGGGACGCATTCAAACATTCCAGCACAACCAGCAGCCTGCTGTGCCACTCTGCAGGGCTGACACACACAGAAAGGGCTGCTATTTAACTTATCTCCACTCAGCAGGAGCTCTGGACACACAGGATCCATCTCATAGTAAAGCTGCTGTATAAAGCAAAAGGCTTCCTGTCTGCTGCATCACAAGAGCCTTAATTTTATATCTTTAACACAAAAGGAGTTACCAAGTTTAAAGAGCAAGCATTTGGCTATATTTACACCACCTTTCTCCACGAGGCCTGGCAAAACTCAGACTGAGCAGAGAAAGTTTCACAGTCTCTTTCTTTGATAAAGCAGATAAGATACCAAGCAATACAACCAGACCAGTATCCCCACTTTAAATGTGCTCCAAATTACATACCTGGCAGCACTGCTTACAATTTCCCACAATTATTCATTTAGCCAGAGGCACTGCAAGTATTAAGACAACTCTAGAGTTAATATTATCTCAGACATCACCAGATATTATCCCAGAGTCTCAGCAGTTCAGATACAGAGAGTGTGCAAATTTACTATCTGTGAGACATTGAAATGTCAGTTACACTATAAGGAAAAATGAAATTTTCTGTCTTGCCACCAAGAGTGGTTGAGGACAGGCTGCAATAGGACATCACTGGTTTCTGCAGGGTCTGTCACTAGTGAACAAAAGGGCACCTGCAAAGGGACAGGCTCTCCACACCCTTCTGAGGGTCTCATTCCCCCTGCTCACAGTGGCTCCTGCTGGATTCCATCCATCACTGCCTTCCAGCCCAAGCCTTATCTGCCCACACATCAGGGGTACAGAGAGACATTGTTCAACATCCACACTCCAGATAATGCCAGATGTGCTCCCCATGGAACTCTGTCAGGATCCTGATGTACTTTATATCCCTATGGCTGTAAGTCTACAGCTCAAGTTCTTTCAAAGCACAAAGCTCAACAAGTTACAGCCCAACACAAAAGCAGCAGATAAAGTGAGCTCATACAAGAATGACACAGCTGGCAAAGCACCCAGCTAGTCCATCAGGAAGAAAATAAATTGTGCTCTGCTCTAAAATTCAGATGCAGCTTCTATGTAGTCTCAAACAACTACTGGAGCAACCAAACTGGTGATCTTTGGGGAAAGCTTGAAGCTAATAACTGAGATCACACTGGTCACTGATCAGCATATTCTGAGAGCCAGGGGTGCAGGATAAAGCAGAGGAAAGGCACATTCAAAAATGGCTGTAACAGAATTTAAACTTCAAGGGTTTAGCCCAAAAGTAGCACAATTCCTTCAGCAAGGCAACTGACAATGAGAAACATTCCTCCACACCTGATGTGCACTTTTAGGCAGCTTGAAAGAAAAAAAGAAAAGATGGAATTCTTATGATACAGAATTGACAGACAATTTGATTTTAATAAAATATTCAAGACATGAAAGAGTCTAGGTTTGATCAGGCCTGACTGGTAAGACACAGGAGCAATAATGATGATGGCACTGAATACTAAAGCAGAATTCATTAATGCAGAAACAGCTCGAGTCAACAGGCACAAAATTGCATAAATGGTCCAACAATGAGGTTAGATCACAAAACCCCTCCAGTTCAGGAAAAGAACCCTTATAAATGGACATTTAGGTGCAATAATAAGAAACTCATCACACTAAAGGCACCATCCATTTTGCCCAAACCGCTCTTTAAAAAGTCATGGGTTACAAAAGAAATTGAGCCTCAGAATCTGCCCAGAGACAAGAGACTAAGGCTCAATTACACCTTTTAGAGTGTTTTATAGCATCTCACATACTTCACCATTTATTATTTCACTTTCAAGGTTATTTATAATGAGTGCTTCAATTATACACTAGTCAGTGACCTCCAATCATAGTGAAATAGCTTTGAAAAAGCAAGTTCAGGATCAGGGAACAAAAATACTCCAAAGGAAGTTCTGAAGGAAATTCAGAGCAGAAAATAATCTTGGTAAGTATTAATAGTGCCACCCACTTTGCTGTCATGCACACTGCTGTATTACAGACTATGACAACAACTAACTTTACACAGTTTTTACTGCTGAAGTACCTTACTACAGACTTTTACCCCAATTCCCCACAAGTTTGGGCAATCTGTGAAGAGATTTTACTTCATCCAGATCTGGGAACACAACTGTTCCTATCAGGCTAAAACTTAAAGCACAATACTACCACAAAGTTTAAGGCATGAAAAATACACACAGCACCTGAATCCTTCCATGGCAGCAAAAAGCTCTCAGTCAGAAGAGCACAGAAAATATTTTATAATAATCAAAAAGATGAAAAAGTAACATCTACTAAATTTCTTTCCAGCCTTTATTAGCTGGTTAGCTCATCATACCCTAGGAGAGCTGAAAGAATTATACAAGAGGTCATACAATTAACAGACATAAAAACAAACAGAACCATCCAAGAGTTTCATGTGCTCAGTTTATTATACACATTTACAGTAAGAGGGAGAAGCCATAAATAACTCCATTAAAACCTCATTAGCTCTGATCAATGAGTACAGAAGATAATGGAAGAATGTTAGTAAAGGAAAAACAGGATCATTTTCTTCAGAACTTAGGTAAAAATTGACCTAAACTTTAACTAATCTTCTACCTTATCTGCAACAAAAGACAGATGAGTGTAAACACAACAGCAAAAACAGAACATTTGTTCACAGCAATTAGTCCTGGATTAATCACTGTTTTCATAGGAAAGAAACAAACCACCTCCCCAGCATATCAAAGACTACTTAATTTCTAAACTTCAAGTCAGTACTCAAAAAAATAAGTGCTCGGTCTGTGCAAGATCTTTTATGCAACTGCAGGTAGGAATTCTTGCCTTCTATCTCTCAAGAGGATGGACTCTGATTTTTAGCCTAAATAACCTGGCTTTACAGAGTTACACTGTCCAGGTCCATACTGACTGTTAATCATTTTCTTTCTAACAGCTCCTGGAAACAGCAGGCAACTTCATCAAATTTAAGAGCAACTGGAATTTAAAGATCTTTAAATTCTTATATACTTGATGAAAAGAAGCAGAGGGATGAATAATGAGCCTCCTGGGACAAGGCTGGCAGGGACACAGCTATTGCAGGGGGACAGGGCAGGCACCCACCAGCAGCTGATCCATGCAAATTCCAGCTGTGGATGATGCACCCTGTGCCTGCTGGGGGGGTCAAAGGATGTGGGGAAGGGACAAGAGCACAAGGTTTGGGTTGGGAAGTTTATATAAAGTCTTTCTTCCTCCTTTCCTCACAGATACCAGACCAAGCAGAGACTGGAAAAGCATTCCCTGCACAGCAAATCTTCACTGCAAACAGGAAAACCACACTGAAAAATCAGTGCTGGGTTCAAAAAGTCTGGAAAATGCATCTCCCTGTGAGCAGCATGCCTCCACTTCAGCTGGAGAGGAGCAGAAAAGCTGAAATGCAGCACCAGGAGACTTCTCTGGGCATGAGAAACTCCCTTTCTGTGCAGGTGACCAAACACAGCCCTGCCCCATAAACAACGGCTGATGGGGAGAATCCAGAGGGCTTAAGGGGAACATAAAATGCTTTAATCTTGGAATTCTGGCTTTCAAAGGGCATTACATGGATTCTGAAACCAAGAGAGTGATGTACTTACACTGCAATCCAACTGGCAGTCTTGTAAACATGAACTGCTATCTACATAGCTTAAAGTATTACAGTTTGTTAACCATAAATCAAATAGAAAACAGCACCAGCGTTTCAATTTAAGTGACTTCTTTTATGTTAATAAGTCTCAATGTTTCAAGTGACTTTCCCCCCTTATTTATTCTGAAACTCCACAGTGCTTCTTTCATAATGAATCTAAATACTGCATGAGCTGAACTTCACATTTATAAATATTTTAAAAAAAGATGAAGCTTTCCAATATAACATCTTACTTTCATTACTTGGTCTTTTTGATAAGTTGAAACCAAACAGCTCATGGATTATAAAAGAAATCAAGTACAGCTTACTTATGTAGATGATATTATGAAAATACTCGTAAGAGAAAACAGACTTGGAATTAATATTGCACTATAAAAAGAAACTGAAGAGTATTTATATGTTTTAAGAATAGTTTAACAGAGCTCTGTTGCCAAAACAGCTCCAGTAAGTTGCAGCCAGTCCAAACATCTAATAATGGCACAGCTTCCAAAGTCATACATGATGAACACAAATAATGAAAGATGAATAGATAACTCACCACAAAACAGATGCAGAGAGAGATTTTATAAAATGATAGTAATATTGGCTGTGTTACAGAAATGGAACACTGAGCTGTTCTGTATTAGCCCCATTTCCCTCAAGTTGCTTTGCTGCCATTACCTAGGATTTGGTCTTCACCATCACTGCTGGTGATCTAGGAGAAAGCTCTTCTCATGCTGCAGATTAGACAATTTGTGTTACAGTATGGGAATGAAAGGCACTCACACAGCAGAGCAGAAAATGTGAATTTTAGTCTCAGGATAATGCTAGCAAAGTCCTGTATTACAAAAATAACAACAATGGCAGGGAACAGGCTTAAAGGCACAATTACAAACATTACTCCAACATGATCCTACCCCTTCACAATAGATTTATCCACCCAACAACACAGTGGGGCTGATCAGAGTTTAACTCTTCCATTGCCACTGACACCCAGGACACCTGAAAGGAGAACTCCACCTGCAGCCCCCTGACTCTCAGTCCATCCTCAGCTCACAGTCTGAACAGGAAAAGCCACCAAACCCGAGCATCTTGCAAACTGCTGGCAGGAAAGCAGATTTTTGCAAGGGCCTGGAGTGAAGAGCCTGCTCCCAGCTCCCCCACATCCCGTGGTGTGCTCAGCACCTGCTCCCAGCTGCTCTGGGCCACCACTCAACAAGGGGGATGGTCTGAAACTGCAGCTGGGTTTGGTTAGGTATAAGAACAGTTTTTAACAATAAGGGTGATAAAACACTGGAAAAGGCTGCCCAGAGCAGCTGTGGCAGCTTCATCCCTGGAAATATTCAAGGCCAGGTTGGAGAGGGCTTGGAGGATCCTGACTGTGCTGACGATGTCCCAGCTCACTGCAGGAGGGTTGGACTGGATGCCTGTAAAGGTCCCTCCCAACCCAAACTGTTCCATGATCATGCCTCATAGAAAAAATTATTATTGTTAAGCTAGCTGCTGAGCAGGCTGGAAACAAAGCAGGAAGATGTTCCCAGCCTGGAGCTCAGCTTCCCCCTCGGAGCAGAGCTGCACATTCCACCTGCTCAGAAAGACAAGGGCTGCACGAGCTCATCCTGCCCCTCATCAAACCAGAAATGCACTCAGCTGAGCTGTGCTGCCTGAACAGACACACACAGATCACTGACCCTTCTGCAGGCACACAGGAACTGCCTCCCAACAACTTTGGAAAATCAAAGCAGTAGCCTGAGGGGGGAAAAAAAAATGGCTTTCTTCTTTGCCTTCTCTGCCCACAGCAAGGTGCATTCAGACACAGCCTGAAGGAAGCTGAGCTATAGAAAAGTGATGGAATAAATAGGAAAAAACAACAGAGGGCAGGAGAGCAAAAACATCAAAGGAAACTGTAGCTAGCAGCTGGAAGGAGAGATTAAATCCCTTGTTAAAAATCCATGTTTTACAGGGCTTGCTAAAACATACATGAGGGGGAATTTCTGGTGTAATACACACCTGTCTATCACCTTTCTGAGCCCGCAGGGCAGTGCTCTGCCTCAAGGCTCTTAGGTCAGAGCACTGTGTTAGTTGGGTATTGTTATTTACAAGTGCTCTGTGTGCCCCTCCTGCTTTACAGACACCTGAAGTGACAGCTCAGGCCTCCAACGAGATGCAGGACCCAAGGAGAGGCACTGGCAGCAAACAGAAATTGTATTAAAAACATGCATCAAAACACTGAAAGAGGAGACACACAGAATGAGCCTGCAAATTATTATTTACTCTTCTTAAATCCAAGAACTGTGATCCAAGGTGTAAGAGCAGATGACTTGGGATGAAAATAAATAAATCTGGGGGTTCTACCAACAGCCAATGTACTCTCTGATAAACTGTATAGTCCTACCTAAGCTTTAAGGAAAACGATGGCATTTCATGTTTTAGTAGCATAATAAACTGCTCTGAATCTCCAATACTTCCTGCTCAGACCCAAAACTCAGGTTTGAACCAAAAGCTGTTGATCTGAGCTGTGCAATTTTGATAGAAACAAGTAAGACTCTACAGAATTACCCAACAACACAGGAAGAATGAGTCAACTCAATTACTTTTCACTAGGAAAATGTGAAAATTTATTGCTGTCTGAATTTTTCCTGTTCAAATAGACTGTGTGATTTTTTTTTAAATACAACTCAGTAGCTAAACCCTGAAATCTCTGTGCCATCACACTTGTAGACAAGTCCTAATCAACCTTTAATTTTCTTACCAATGCACTCCTGAGTTTATTTGATGACTTAACACAGGTCACTCAGACATTTACATTCACAAAGTATTTTCCCCCCTAATCCTCTCCATTTTTCAACATCTTTTTGAACAAGCACTAGAATCAGTGTTTTAACACAGTCTTACAAATGATGCATTTTAAGGTCATGCCACTTCCTTCCTCTAAATGACACTACTCTGCTTCTTCAGCTGAAGTGCACTCACCCTCTCACCTGCTCAGGTTCAAACAGTTCTCAAGCATGACCCAACCTATTTTCCTGAAGCTGTTGCCCTCAGCTGTCTTTTATTCTCCAATCCATAACTGTGCTCTGTAAGCTTTTACTGAGTGTGTCATTTTTGACTCGCTTGTATTAAAATGCACATTGTTCAAATAAGCACTTATGGCCAGTTTGGGGCAGCCTGGGCAATTCATTTTACACTTTTCAATAAATAAATAACATTTAACGCCACAAAAAAAATTCTAACAGGACGCATGATGTATTTTCTTACAGATTTTTAAATATGCATTAAATTAATCTCAAAGACCATCTGAAGCAGCCACTCATTATTGGTAAGAGCAGCTGGGACAGCTCAAAGTTAATTCAGCACTCCAGGCCACCAAGGAAGTGAATGGGAAGCAAACCCAGCACAGCACGAGCACTCCAAGCACACTGAACTGCCTGCCAGCAGCAGCAATGCCAGCTTGTAAAACCTGCTAAGAAGGAATTACAATAATTGGGGATTGTAGTCCTGAGCTGCAGTAATTGGGGATTGCAGTCCTGAGCTCCTGCAGCAAGAACTCTCAGGACAGTCAGGGTGCAGCCCCAGGTGCCTCACCGTGTTCCAGGTGTGACCACGAGCAGCACCAAGGTTTTGGGGTTTGTCCTTGTACCTGCAGGGGTCTCACCAAAGCAGACCAGCAAAGAATAGCCTTCAAATTAAAAATCTTCAAAGTAGGAGGGTTTTTGTTTTGTAGGGAGTGGGGGAAGAGAATTATGTGGCTTCAGTGAATCCCACAATGACATAATCATTAAAAAGCTACAGTCAAAATATAATCCTCTCACTACAAAACAGATCAAGTTAAGGGGTTTTGTGATGGGGTTGTTACAGCACCTGATAAGTGAACACAACTGGCTACAGCAGAACATAAGCTAAAAACACATGCTAATGGCAAAGCTGCTTTCAAAGCAGCGCCATGAAAGCCATTTGGCTTTTCTCTGCACCACACACTCTGCAAACTGGAGTTTTCATCAAACCTGAAACCACTGCAGCCTCTACCGAACCAAGGCTGGCATGCAATGAAGGGGAAGCCAAACCCAAAGCCAGCCAGAGCAGGAACAGCTGCCCATGACCCTGGAACACAGCACCACGAGGGGCATTTTCCCTCACGCCTCAACTGCATGAAGTGCTGTAAATGTGCTGTACAAATCAGATTAATCCCACAGAGCCAAGAGGCAGGATTTTCATCCAGAATATATTACTGCTTATGCCTTTGTTCTTTGGAATCACGGCTGCTGGATCCAGGAGGTTAACAGCTGAAAATTAGCATATTTCTCTAACATTTGAGAATGTTTTAAAGCTCCAATTCATTTTAATTATGTGTTAACACACTCCCTCTTCCCCCATCACAAATCAAAAAATTTAATAAACTAACATTAGCAGTGCACCCTTTGAAAACCTTTTAGGACAGTTTTGTTCCTGAATTCAGTATTTTCACAGCAGAGGTGCTGACACTACAAGAAAAACTCCCTTCACTCCTCATTTAGAAGGACAGTCCTGAGTTTCAAAGGTTACAATTAAACCCTTCCCAAGAACATGAAAGTGCCATAAAGGAGAAATAGGACTTGGTGAGTATAGGCAGGTTTAGATGGGATATTAGGAACAAATTCTTCCCTGTGAGGGTGGGCAGGCCCTGGCACAGCTGGGGCTGCCCCTGGATCCCTGGCAGTGCCCAAGGCCAGGCTGGACACTGGGGCTGGAGCAGCCTGGGACAGTGGGAGGTGTCCCTGCCATGGCAGGGGTGGAATGGGATGACCTTTAAGGTCCCCTCCAGCCCAAACCATTCTATTAGTCCATGAATATCAACCCTACAAGCAGCAAAAAAAGCAAATAACAAAAGACTTTAAAAAGCCTGGCTTGTGTCTTTTCAAGTGTTTTGAGCTTTTCAAAACCTCAAGACACTAAAGAAAACAAAGATGCCAAGAAGAAACAGCTGCAAAAGTGGCACAATCAAGATCTTTTCTACACACTTTGAAACATTTTTCAAAGTTTGCCAGATTTTAGCAAATAATCACCAAATCAAATTTCTTCAGTTTGCAGATAAATGATCCATTTCACAAATTATTTTAACACACCATTGGAATGCATATTAAAATTCTACTTACATTCACTGAAAGATCATATTTGACTACAGAAGCTTAAAGATGTTTATATGTTACAAAGTATTTCCCCAAATCTAGCAAAAGTCTGAGGTAAAGCCAATGCAATAGACTGAGACTACAATACTTAAATTTGAGTTCTTTACTCCCTTGTGCACTTTAGGATCTGATGTGAGACAGGCAGTAAAAATCCTGTATCTTACAAATCTTTTTTTTTCTCAGAGTCCTGGACTCCTTCATGCCTTTGCAGCATCAGGGCAGCATTACACTGTATTGATTAAACAAGGGATTCAGAAAACCTGGGGAAAAGAAAAGGGGGCCTGAACAATCACAGTCGATCTCATCACCTCCGTGACATGCTGTGAATGTAATTAATCCTACATTTATTTAGGAGAAATTCACATCCTACACATCAAGCAGCAACTCCCTGCTGGCTTCAGACTGGGTAATTACAGTGTAACAAGGACAAGGCTTCCATTGTAAGGAAGAGATGAAAAGGAAAACAGACCTATGAGGCCAACCCACCTTTCAGGGGCTGTCTCACCTGCAATCCAGGAGAAGCAAATATGACACACTCAGGAATATTTGATTTTAAATTAGTTAGTACCAATGAAGACAGCAGCTTCTACAGAGACTGTATAAATGCCACCTGGAATCCTGGTTTTCACTTGAAATCAAGGAGTCCATGCTCAAACTGGCACGTTACACCTACAGTCACCAAAATTAGCACCATCACATTTGTCTCAGGGTGCAGAGCACGTATTTGTGAAGGATAACAAAGCAAGTTGCAGATACAGATCCACAGAACACAGCAAGGCAATTTAACAGCTCAGCTGTCTCAGCTCACAGCTCTCCCTCACTGCACGTGTTGAAGCTACTACAAAATACAACACAAACAACGATCTTTATAATCTTTATGCTAAGTTAGAAAGTAGAAAAACATACACGGGATCAAACATTCTCCTGCACACATCATACCTGTAAAACTATGAGAAAAAAACAACTGTACAACAGGCAGGCTGGATGGATGAGTAACCTGGTCTTGTGGAAGTGTCCCTGCCCATGGCAAAGGGTTGGAACTGGATGATCTTCACAGTCCCAATCCAAAGTATGTGATTTTATACTGAGAGCACCAAACCCTGGAAAACTGCCAGGAACACTCACAGCTTCACCTCCAGTTCAGGAACACAGATAATACTCATTTACAAATATTAAAGTGGTACACGTTTTAAGCTAAATATGCATGTCAATATTAGGTAAAAGCACTTTAAATTGCCAAGGGCTGGAGCTGTTCCCTGAGCAGGGGTGCAGAACTGCCTGTGCTGCCTGCCTGGCCAAGGACTGGAGGAAGCTGTTCAGCCTCCCACCCATGCCATGGCCAGCAGGCACATGTGTACAAGAGCAGCCAAAATCCCCCGTGTGAATAGAGCCTGGCACAAAGGGGAGCACAAAACACTGCAGGAAGACATCAGGCCACACAAAGGAACCTCAGCACAGCAAGAGACAGTGGGTAAACTGTTCTGCCCTCTCTGAAGGACACAGCTCCTGTGGGGTCACAGACTCCTGGCAGGAGGGAGAAAAGCTCTCCTGCACTAAATGCACACCTGCACTGCCCTGGTCCCAGCTGCCCACATTGCAGCCATCAACCAACCAGTGGGTTCCCCAAAAACCCTTCTCCTCTCCTTCATCCCCTTCTGCTTCAAGGAAGGTGTGGAAATGGAGAAAACCCCAGCCTTAGAACAAAAATTCAGCTCTAATTTCACCTCAGAGAGGCTGCCATATGTATCAGAGTGGCTTGTAAAAGCTCGGACCTGAAGAACAAAAGCACGCAAACCAGGCAAATTAAATTTAATTTTATTATGGAAATGAAAGCAATAACAGAAGTGACAGCAGGGTGGATGATAAGCTCACTTAGCAGGGGGATCAAATGAAGTGATGACATGTCATTATGACCTCAGGGGTTAAAGATGCAATTTTCCATCTGGCTGCATCTGGCTTTTCAACAGAAATGTTGACACCACCTGCTGAGATTTACCACAAGCTGCCTTCATAGGTCTTTGTCAAGCTTTTGTTACCCAGGTTAACATTTACTTTTCCCTTCTTTCTGATAAGTTTGGCTGAGCAACATGCTCCCTTTCTTCTAAACAACACTTAAAAGGATTTAGATGCCACCTTACACAATGGATGGAATTATTAATAGTCACTTCACTAGCAGCTTGAAGGGAAATACTAGGAATCTAGAAAGCAGGGGGAACTGTCTTTAAGATTGCAAAGAGATGACATTTTAGCTACACTTGCTAATATCTTCCATTGTCTAAGACATTTTGGAATCTACTTTTCGCTTAGTAACAGGCACCTGAATAAAGTAATTTTTCTGGGGAAAAAAAAAAACTAAACAAAAAAAATCCTTAGAATTCCAGACCTAGCTTGTACTCCCCATCCCCAACTGACTATTAGCCACCTGTATGTGTTTTATTCAGCATCTTCATAATTTCCAATTCTGGATACACTGTGCTTAAAATAAATCAGCTTTTGCCAGCCCAGTGACACATTCACTTATTCATCTCATTTACCCACAGCCAAACTATGATCTCAAACCAAATTTGTAATCAGCCATTGACACTCTGCTGGCTGTAAAGATTTTGTTTCCACGTGGCATATTTAAAAGCTAATACCTACCAGGGGTGTTTCTCTTCACCTGGAATGGGACTGAGTGCTCTCTTTCACTGGATATATCTGTTATGGTTTTGCCTGTGCCAAACTTTCTTCTAAACCCAGAGATCTGTGCCAGCACAGAGCTGAAGAGCTTGTTTCCAGCTGGTTTTAAAGTGCCCAGATTCAGCACTAAAAAGAACCTACAGTCTGTTTTAGCTGTTTAAACAGAGGCCCCAACCTCCACCAGGACTTTGCTGCTTACAGGGAAAGGAGAAGAAAAGGAAAATCCTCTGTGGATTTTGGGATTATCCTCAGCCACAAAAGGACAGGAGGAAATGGAGACAAAGGAAGTAAATAAAGCCTGTATGGAACAAATAATAGTTAAGAAACGAAACAGGGGAAGTATCCAGGCTGACTGGAGATGGAAATAACTTTAACACTGAAAGACCACCACAGTAACATCTATGAACACCTTCCCCTCCCAAAACTCTTCCACCACAACAGCAATTACAGAATCACAGAATGGTTGGGGTGGGATAGAAACTCAAAGCTCACCTCAATCCACCTCCCTGCCATGGCAGGGACACCTCCCACTGTCCCAGGCTGCTCCAAGCCCCAGTGTCCAGCCTGGCCTTGGACACTGCAGGGATCCAGGGGCAGCCACAGCTGCTCTGGGCACCTGTGCCAGGGCTTCAGAGGGAATTACCAGAGGGATGTCACAACCTTCATCCCTGGAAGGGAAGATGCACCACCCTCCTCTCCAGGTGCCTCACCTTGGGGAGCTGGGACCCCTTGCTTGAACACCCTGTCAAGGTATGCCCTGAATGACAAGAGAGCTCAGCTGTTCCCTTCAACATAAAGGAACAAAACCAAGTGTTCCCATTCCCTTTGCACTTGCTGAACTTCAAACACTGCTGAACTGCACAGCAATGACTGCAGCATATGCTTAAATGCTGTCCTGATTCAGGCCTAAAAATAGGACTGGGTTCTGCAGCTCCTCTCTCTCTCTCTCTTGCTCTCCTAATGACAGACAGCCATTGTGCCATGTCACTCTGACAATAAGATAGCTTAATTGCCCTCTTTCCAGCAGCTGTCAGTTCTGCTTAACTGGGACATAATGTGAGAGTCTGGGAGGAAATGTGTTAATCTATCAGTCACTTATAGCTACTGTGCATTTTCCTGGGCTGGATTTAAAGAAAACTGGGTTTATGACTGACTTGCTAGTCATTATATTCATTGATATGGGCAGCAGAGGTATTACTGCTTAATGACTCATTTCTTTGTGAAAGACCCATGAAATAACTTTCTCCTTTATTTACTGCACTTTTTCTACTTAACTCCAACCTGAATTTCCCACACAGTTAAGGTGTGGTTGAAAAAGGCCTCTTCAAATTTGACAGTGTAAAATGAACTGGCTGTTTCAGGAATTCAGCAGGATTGATGAATCAAAATATTTGGAAACACCTGTAGTTGTTTTAAGGTATTTTGTATATTGTTACCTATAGGACCAGAGTCACTGAAAGCACACAGAGAATAAGAATCAACATCTACAAACAATCATGAACAGCTATGAACTGAGGATCTTTAATTCTCCAAGAAGTACTGCTAGATCACACCTAAACGTAACAGCCTGTGCAGGCTGCCTCAATTCTGTCTCATTCCCCCTTCTGATCACAATTATTACCAAATTCCCTCTATATCCCTTGTCTTGTGCACTTCAGATATTTTATCCCCCAGAGTCTCCTGTTAAATACAAAGACTTTTAGCCACTGGTTCAGGAGTCTGCATTGCTGTGTTAACAAATAAGACAATGACATTTTTTGTGTGTATATTAGTCATGCCTGTTCCAACTCACACCTTTTGTGGCTTTCAGAGAAGGCTGTGAAGATATAAAAAGGAAGGAAAAATAATATAAAAGCTGTATGAAAAACAGAGTACATCTGACAAGAACAATATAAAGCTTAGTAAGATTTGAACATGCAGCTTGCTTTAATCATTTAATCCACTTCCCACTGTTTTCCTACTGGTACTTTTGGTTTTAAGCCATTAAAACATGCTGGTATTCCAACCAGTCTGGCTGCAAACTACCCAAAACTCTGGAAATAAGCTATACTGAGTCCATTAAAAGCACACAGGTGAGACAGAAGTACAGGGGTTTTGTCTGGAGGTGGCAAAATCCCTCCTTCCTTTGAAGTAGTGGAAGCCAAAGCTTCCCACAGTGCCAGGGAGAGCTGCAGGGGAAGGCACAGAGCACATGGGGATTTGTGACACTTGTTCTGGTGTTAATAATCAATTGGTGCAACTGCTACAGCCCATAAATCAATGCTCCATGCAGCTGGGAATGCTTTGCATGTGCTGTCAGTTGTGAACTGGAAGCTCCTTCCAGCCTTTATCCTGAAGTTACATAAGTGCTACATAAACATTTATCTTCATGGGAAAGATCACAATAGAATGAGAAATCCCCACAAGCTGTTTTTTCTCCCAAAAGCCCTATTAATATATTAATGAAAATTCACATTTTTACTTAGAATCCAATTCCTCCCTCCCTTCTCCAATGGTGTCCCTGTATTAAAAAAATGCACTGAATGTCTTTGCTTCTGTATCAAGAATTGCTTGACAGACACAGTTACTAAATGGAAAAATGGATCATATTCCCACACATAGGAGACAGAATTTATTTTACTGATGTTTGTTCAGAGATAAAGTATGCTAAAAACATCTCCCACATCAGCAACTACTGAAGAACTTACTTGACTTTCTGGATCCAGATGCAGTAGTCTGTAATGAAGAGATCATTAAGGATGTAGGCAGGGTCACTCTCCATAAAAATCTTGTGAATGTCCAGCAGACACTTCAACACTGCAGCTTTCCCTGGAAGCAGATTTCTGGTTTTGTGATTCACAAGAAATCATAACAGATCATCTTCATCCTCTCCCACCTGAGGGTTTAATAACCACAGTATCCACGACCTCCTTGGAAACTGGGCTTGATTCCCAGGCTGGGAACAGCAGCCCTGTAACTGTGCCCTCCAGCATGCACATCCCTGGGGATGGGGGGCACTGGGTTCAGCAGGAATCTCTGCAGAGCAGAGCCTGCAGGCCCAGCCATGCGTGTAATTCTCCACAGCTGAAGCAGCCCCTTCCCCCAGCTCCTCCCCTGCCCCAAACTGCAGCACACACAGGCACTGCCTTTAAAAAGAGACAAACTAAGCTGAGAAGTAGCTCAGAAATAACAAGAAGTTATGCCCCACCATCTCTCTTAAGAGGAGCATTTTTCCCTTTGTGCCTACACAAATACCAGTGCTGGGAACACACAGCTCACAGCAGGGCCAAGCACATGGAACTGAATTGTGTGAGGCAATGTAAGGATTACCTAACAGCAGGCCAGGGCCTGGAATTAGGGAGAACTTTTCCTACTTCTACTACTCACAATAGTTTGGCAAAATGAAAGAAAAAACTCACTTCATGTTCAGGAAGGAGCTGACACCCAGTCAGCAAATACAGTAAAATATGAAAAATGTGTTCTCAGTCCACAACCATAACACTTTCTGTTGTCAGCTTGACTTTTCCTTCATATTCAACATTCCAATTAGCTGAAATCTCCCCCCTTAGTTTTCTGATGACAGTTGCTAAAGGGTTAAGGGCTGGAACACTTCAAAAAAATTATTTTCACCGTTTAATGGTGGGGAAAAAAAACCCCACATTCAAATGAAAACAGCCACCACTGCAAATGGAATCTAATAACCCTCTCCCAAGAGGCTGGCTCCTCCTAGGCTATGAAACCTGAACAGGGATGAAATTACATTTTACAGATTTAGAGGAGAGGAAAAAAAAAAAAGAAACAAAAAAGATCAGAACTCCCCCTGCTGTTCAAGCACAAAATTTGTATGCTTATTTGCAAGTAATTCCATGCTGAAAAAAGATACAGCAAGAGAGTGAAAGTTAAGGGTGAGGAAGATGGCAATAAGGAGGAGGAATGGGGAGAGCAAAAAGCCATGGCAGACAGAACAGAAAAACCCCACTGGTTTTGGAAACCAAGTCAGCAAAGAAAACCTAAAACCCCAAATGTAACTAATAACTTTTAAATTGTATCCCCATCAATGCTTGTCAAATACCACTATTTTGACTAAAAAGAAATGTGCTCTTTTACAAAGACATGATGTGCGGAATTAAAATTTTGCTGATTTTTTCAGGTTCCAGCTGTCAAGCTGTCAGCCCAAACCATTTCCAACATCCACTCCTGTTACTCATCTGCCAAGTAACAATGTACATCAGTGAATGTTACACTAATTCCCAACTAAAAATGTCTTTCTTCATAAATCCAAAGTTTTGGATTATAGTAGCTTGATGGGTCTCTAATGAGAGGCTGCAAATCTTGCCAGACTTGAAACAGGGAATATCCTGCATCAGGCAAACTATCAAATATCTGCTTTCAGAACATGGGCCCATGATATTTAACACTTTTTGCATAGTTACAGCTCTGCATTATACTGATCAATAAAGAAACTGCTTTTTATATGCAAATACTACTTCCCGATTATTCAGAAAACCCCACTAGTTGTGTTTAAAACCATGAATAAAAAAAGCTTCCAGTGTGTGCAACAGGAAAGTCAGAGAAGGTGTCTGCACATCACTGGATCCTTCTGGAGCTCCTTGCTGAGAGCTGCCAGACAACAGCCTGAAACCTCAATTTTACAGACTCAGAAATCCAGTCCTCTTCCCACAGACTCTTTCAACATGAGGATAAAATTTGACCCCAGCTCTGTATGTGCCATTTGATATGATAATCTGATTTTACACCATCATGAAATTCTACCAGCTTTCATCCTGTGTATTTGGAAGGAAAGTTTAAGTCATATATCTCTATTTTACATTCTCTTCCCCCCACAGACTTCTGTGTTTTCCCACATTTTGAAGGAGGAGCATTCATCTAAAGAGAAACTGAACTTTGCTGTTACTCTCTTTTTAATGGAACAGTATTCTGAGACACAAGAAAAGAACTCTACAAACTTTTAAATTAGAACATCCTGGTAGTAACTTACCCAGTCAGGCAATATTTCACTGGATCATTGAATGTTCACTGCAACACCATTTTCCATTGTGACATTAGAAAAAAGCAAATTTCTTACCTCTCACTGAATCCTGCTCAGAAAAAAACCCCAAAGGCTGTCAGCACTGCATCACTGCAGTTTTGTTATCAGAATTTTCTTCTTCACACTTATGAACAGCAACATAAGGCAGTGCAGATAAGTGAGGAGGGACAGAATCCATCTTTCCCTTAAAACTTCACTCTCTGACTGTTGTAATGTCAAAGGGATTTTCAATCAGCAACAGTTTTTGGCAGTAGTAAAGATTAATATTGCCATTTGTGTGGGTTTTTAATCCTGCAACTCACATTTAAAATAAACCACTGAAGCACTGCTTTTCAGTGATCCTTCTGTCCAAAAAATAAATCTAATGCTTTTCTCAAAGAAGTAACTCATGCTAAATAGAGAAGCTGCAGGTAACTGTAACAAGCCAAGGTATGAAGATGGTTTGTACAACTCCCAGCCCCCAAACACTCACCCAGCTGCAGAATCATGCCTGTGTCACTGAAGGCACGTGTCACCAGCTCAAAGTGCCTGTACAGGGGATAGCACAGCACTCTTCTTCCAAAAGATACCAGGACATCATGGATGCTGGAGAAACTCTGTGTGCATCAGTGAAAAACCTGCATTAGTCTGTGTGCTTGTTTGTTTTCCTTTAAGGAAAAAAGCCATAGCAGAATAGGGGGGAAAAAAAGAGCACATTTTGATTTATTATACTTCTAAAAATCTGTATTTGAATAGATATGGAAATGTACATGTTAAATAGAAACAAGACACTGCACACTGAGTTTGCATGGCAAGGTAACAGAAGTTCTGTACATTTTAGTGGTTTGGGATTAAAAAAAAAACTGTACAGAACATGGGAATAAAACATCTCAGTCAAGACTTTGCCATCCTTTAGATTAAAGCAATAAATTACATCTGTCCCACATTATTACATATATTAAGGAGAAGCTATAAAAAGCCTTTTAAGAATAAAGGAAAATTAAATCCATATGATATTAACCAAATACATGTGTACATGTAAGATCTTTAAAAATGATACATGACTCTGCTTTTCATGAAAATTCTAGATATTCAAGACAGGGATAAATATACCTGCCTGGGGAGAACAGTTCATTGTCCTCCTTCATGAGTGAGGAACACCTCTAATTTACTCAGGCCAGAGGCATTAAGGAGTTATTAAAGACTTTCTTAAAAGTGATTTCCCTTCCAGCTTTCACTTTTCAAGACAAAATGCTCCATTTATTAATGAATTTTAAAAAAAATACCTATTTCATCTTGAACTCTCAATCTATTAAAATTAATAAAAGCACTTTGCTGACAGCCAGCACTTCTTTACATTCTGTGACTACCTCAAGCCATTGTTCATTTTAATGGATCACCAGCAAGCATTTAAATCATTTATGGTTTGTGATTGAATATTTAGAGGCTAAGGTGTGTACATGTCATGGCCAGCAAAATGGGAGTCAAACAAATCAGAGCTGAGGCATTCTTTTTTGTACAGAACGATGAAAACTCCCAGCCCTAATGGTTTGTCTAACAGAGATAGTTATTAAGAGTTTGGTGCCAGGACTGTGAGTTTTCTGGGTGTGAAATACACTGTTGGCACAGGCTGCACCAAGAACTGCTCTATCACAGGGTAAACACATGCAGAAAACTCCTTCACTATGTTAGGACATAGATATGGAAAAAAATTGTGAATTAAGACAGGGCATTTTAACTGTACTCCTTTGTAACCTGCTGCTGCAGAACTCAAAAGAAAAGAAAACCTGTTGTCACAGGACAAGTTATAACTGAATAGAACATTCAACACTAGTGGAAAAGATTGAAGGACTGGACCCAAAAATCCTGTCCAGTTTCAGTTTTGATCCTGCATAGTGAGCCTTGGCTCAGCAGACTCAGCTCAGAGCTGGGACAGGCCTTTCCACCCTCCTGCATTTTAAGAATTAATGGATTTCAGGCCAGCTCCAGTCCTTTCCACCCCCAGCTCTGTAACAATTTCTTTGCACAGACCTGGGTGCTTTCAGTGAACAACCTGGACATGGGGAGATGGAATTCAGGCTTTCCTCTGATCTCTGCTGGTTCCAAAGGATGAGCAGCAACTCAAAGGGATGTGGCACTTGGACATGGTGATTGTGCTGGTAATGGCTGGACCTGAGGATCTTACAGGTTTTTTCCAACCTTTATTATTCCAAGAGTATGACTGAAAAGAAGGGAGCAGGTAAAGCAACATCTGCCCACTAACTTCTGGAGCCCAGAAATCAATTTCTGGTACCATTAAAAACAGGATATACAATTAACTAATTTTCAATACTCAAAGAGCAAACTTGGCACAGAAACAACACAAAACACCAAAAAAAAACCACCCAAGTAACCCAGTAAAAAACACAACACAAAACTTTACTTTTACCTTACCTCCAGCCAGCACAACGTTGCACTCAGTTTCCTGATGTTCCAAGATGATTCAACCTGATTTTAAGAGAAGACAGTAAACAAGTATTATCTAATCCAACACTGCTAGCAAACTATTTAAGATAACATTCTGGCAGCAATTTAAGAACCTTTGTGAATAAGAAGCAGTAATTACATTATGAGCATTGAAATGGCCACAGGACAGCATTAAAAATTATATTGCAAGGCAGATGTTAAATAATTGAGTTGCTTTCCATAGTAGGATGATCCAGCCCTACACAAAAACTTTAAAATATAACAGCAACACACAGAGAAATGGTATTTTAGTGGATTTCTGTCCCTTTGCACAAAGCAAGAGACTTGAATCAACAAAAGCCAAGCTCAAATGCCTTGTTTCATGAAAACAGCTCAAGACTTTTGGCTTGCAGAGAGGGTCCTGAAGCCAGCAGTACATGTAAAATGTCATTATTCTTAATATGTGACAGATTCATAGCATTTGAGTGGAAGTGTGGTCCAGTGGGATGATTGGGGCAAAAAGCCAGAAAGCCTTGATCTATAATCCTGGCTCTGGTAAAGAGTTGTGTGGCCTGAATGTCTTGGTTTTCCTATTAAATAGGAATAAAAACAAGGGCAGGGGGGAAAGGAGAAAAAACCCCAGAGTGTTTTCCACACACATCATACAGTTACTGCAAAACCAATAAAGAATTGCACAACTGTGGTCCTGGCAGATTTGCAATTCTGTGCAGCTCTAACATGCAACACAACCACAATCCCAGATTATTCTGGTGAATCAGCAGGTCTGCACATTTTGCTTGTCATTCTATAGTCCATGCCCTGCATTTCAGTCTGATTAAGCCAGAGTAGTTTTAATTACATGTGCCAGTATTTTGGTTAAAAGCATTAAAAACACAACTCCTTGGTTCATATCAGCACAGGAGATGCGAGGCACAAAGTTGTACTTGGGAAGCAATTCCAAGAGGACAAGGTATGCACACAGAATGAGAAAGAACAATTGTTCTGTTAAATATGCATCTGTATAAACCAAGATACACAAATCAGAAGTACACAGAACTGTTTGCAATCCCCTGCTACTCCACATCTCTCCTATTCCAATGCAGCTGCAGAAGAACACAGGTATTTAGAGATCCCCACGTGCACCAAATCTAGAGATATAAAATCTTTCATTTTACCTTCATCACATAAGTTTAATGCCTGGGAATAAGTTCATGTTAAAAGGTATGTTCCCTAAATGGCAGTACAGGGTTCAGCACTAAGTTCCTAAAACATATTATATTCTTTACTTTCTTAAAACTTACATTCTTGTCCCCTTCATTGACACGGATCTCGTAGCAGTATGCCAGAAGAATATCAATTAATCCAAGATACACGTGGTGACGGCTCCTTTTATCCAGGAGGTAAGATTTATTTGTGAACTTTCTCATCTGCTCTCTCTCTTCCTCAGAGAAGACAACTATAAAAAGTAAGAGGATAATTGATTATGAATTTAAAGCTGGCACATTCACTTTAATAGGTGATAATACTACCTCAACAGTGTCTTTAAAAAGGAGCGTGGAACTAATCACAAGTCCCCCATCTCTCAAGAAAAAAGCCTAAATCACTCTTACTTTCTTTTTAACTTTTATTAAGCTCTGGTATATTCATTTCAATGTCAAGCTCTAGCACAGCACAGCATGTACACACTGATAATTTTGAACCTCTCCAGGTGCCAAGGATTTCTGTGGATGCCTGGATATCTTATACAGGGATAAATGCACAATCAGGATCCAAATAAAATGAGGATTCTTAAGCCCACATTGTATAGGACAAAAATCCAGAGGCAAGTGACAATTTAGAAAGAGTATGGCTGTTCTAACTCTGTTTTTCCTGTTCATGCTAAGCAGGTCAGTATCACCCTTGAATCACAACTATAGATGATGCATCTTCATTCTATTTCTTTGTAAGTTGATTCTTCAGTGTAAACATGAACCACACTTCACTTTCAAACACTAAAACTCCCAATGAAATTAATGAAACCTAGCAGTCAAGTTTTCTTCCTTTAAAATGCAAACTCTGAAGCATCATAACATCTACAATTGGACCATAAACACAGAAATTCCAGGTCTATTACACAGCAGCAAACAAGATGTAGACTAGACAATTCCCAAAGGTAAATGTTACAAGATGCTCCTTAAATTGCTGCAAAGTGCCAGGTGTTCTAAATAAAATATCTTTCTCTGAGAAAATACTTCAATGGTGGAAAAAAGTTCTATCAATTGCCTGAAGTTTTTGAAAATTAATTATTCAAGCCTGAAACTCATTATTAACATGTCCAAGCCACCACCTACTTTGTTTTCCCTGTACTTCCAAGTACGTGGTGTGAAATTATCAGAACAATTAAAACTGTAATTACATTTCTGCTGTACTAAGCCTGTACACTTTTGTACACTTACACTGCCAAGTTTTAGCTAACAATCTGTACCACAATCAGTATTAATCTGATGCAAAGCAGCACTTGCTGCTACTTATCAAGTAAGCTAAATTGGCAAGTTTTTTTGTGACTTTGATTTTAAATTGTTTTGTGTATTTGCCAGTGGCAAAACCATGCCAGAATATAAATATGTGTTAATATAGCCACATCTAAAGGAGTCAGACTTCCATCTCACAAAGTTTCTGACAGATGAGACTGCAGACATTACCTTTACATTTTAATCACCTCTTTTACTTATTTTAAGCTGGCCATTCCTCATGTTAAAAAAGAAGATACTTCAAATTGTCCTCCAGTAGCAGAGTGTCAGTGAAGCAGAGTTTAATCTCCGAGGGGAGGATGAGGTCTGACAGCCAGAGGGTGTTTTGTTACAGCCCTACTGCTATTTTACACTGTGATAACACCACTTAAATCACTGGGAGATCAGTATCTCCAGACTACTATGACACTTCCAGCTCTAAATGTGTTAGGGCACTTAGATAAAATGTGCTGGACCCACACAGAGAGCTGACTCAGTGGTCAGTCAGGAAAGCACAGCTCAGGAAGCACCTCGGATAATCTGCTGGTGAGAGCAGAGCCTCCCTCACTTCATGATCCTGTCAAGCCAAGTCTTGAATCCCACTGCTCTCCCAAAGGGAAAGAACTGAGCAGAACTGACCCCTCTTTTTTTTTTAAACTAAAATATTATGTTACAATTTTAATGTGTTTAAATGTGTGCCTCTACCCCTGCAGGTTAAGGAATCAGCAACATCAGATGAAGGAGGAGAATGGTCAGCAGAGAGCAGGTTAGTCAGAATGAAGTTAGTTATTGATATTTGTCTTGCCTTTTAAAACCTGAGCTACTTTACAGTGGAGCCTGATCATTAAGAGTTTTGCATGAACAAAAAGCAGAATTTCCTCACATCAAAACTGCTCTGCAGCAGAGCAGTGCCAGGAAGGAACACAAGATGCAAAGCCCTGAAAACTGAGCAAAGCAGGTAGACAGAAATTTGATAAAAAAAGAAAAGTAATCCATCTTAAACTTATGAATCCACCAGTAATGGCATATATTTGAGCCAAGCCTTACTGAAAGGTGGAACTTTGAGAGGAAATTGCTTCTCTTTCTATAAAGAAATAAGAAAGAGAACAGTCACTGTAAGCATGAGAGGTTACCCTGAACAAAATAAGATATCCTTGGAGCATATAAATGTTAGATTAAATACATATGTCAGCCTGAGCCTTTGAAGATTATTGTGTTGCCTAAAGAGGAGTTTTTTACAGTAGTGCAATTGGAAGTAGAATAAAAATGAACTTTTAACCAAGCTGAATGTGACTGTTAGAAAATACAAACCCTTTCATCTGGAATCTGTAGAAGCAAGACACTAATGTAAACTTCAGCAGCAGCAAGGAAGCTTTCCAAAAATGTTATCCCCTCCTGGGAAAGGCTGTGTAATTAATAAGGCTTTATGGAGTATTACTTGACTTGAATGAGACATTTTAAGTGTGAACAAGAGAATATACAGTAAGATGTACAAAAAGGACAAAAAGAAAAGACACTTGGGATAAGAAAAAAATTTCAAAAGGCAAAATACACAAACTATGCACACAAGCTGGAGAAAAAAGTTAAAAGGTCAAATAAAAATAGATTCAAAGTAAGGACAGAAGAGAGATGAAAACTTCAAATGTTAATGAGAAGAGATAAACCAAAGAGAGAAAAAAAATTTGGTAATGAGACATTAGAAGAACCTGATGATTTAAAAACAAAGAGAAAATAACCAGGGATAAATATAAGAGCAGTAATCAACCAAAGAAAATCTTCAGTTAATTGCAATGTCACACAAAAAATAAAAAGGCCATCTGTACTTCTAATTACTTCTTGCAGCCAAAGACATTATAAAGACAAAAGTAATCAAGATTTTGGCTCCAAGAAACCAATTAGGACAACAACTGAAAAGACATCAATGTAAGTCAGGAAAAGAAAGAAAGAAAAATAATTCTCTTTATTCAGTGTTTCCTAATAAGAAAATAAATTTTTGAAGAATCTGGTAATTTTTATGTCTCTTTCCCACCACAAACTCACTTTTACATTTAACCTGAGGAGCAACATGTCTTTATTCACAACAAAATCCTTCCTTCCCACAGGACAGAGAGGAATTGCTGATGAACTGCACCATTCCTTTGGCTGGCACAGCAATGGAAGAGCACAGGGGATCCATCCTGCTGCTGATCAGATCCTGGAACAGCCTGGAGCCACCTCCTGCCCTTCTGCATTCCCAGGCACAGGAGACCTTCCAGTAGAACCTGCACTCCCTCTCATGGTGGTTTCCTTCACCACAGCTCACACAGGGCTGGGAACCTCCACTGATTTCAGTCACTTACTCAAACAGCACAAATGTTACCAAAACTGAGCTTTCTCCAAGGAAAAAAGGCTGGGATTGTTGGCATTAGCATCTCCCAAACTCCAGATTGCCTCTTTTGTTACTTAAATTTCCTCAAGATTCACAAAACAGCATGAACCTCTCCACACAGCCCCATGAAGGTGAGATCTTTTGGTCATTCTTATAAAATAGATATCTGTTATAACAAATGGTATGGAGCAAAGATGATCCTTTATAAAGTCTCTTTTCTGTATAATTTCATTAGCAGGCTTGCCAGCTTTTTGAGGAGTTTTTCTGGTTTTGACCCTAAAACACAACAACAGACATGTTTTTCCTCAGTACCTCAGTTTGGAGGAGAAACATTCCTTATCAGTAAAATCATCCAGGAGCTCTTCATTTTAATTATACTCCTTAAGCCAAGCAAACAGGAGTAGTGTTTCATTTACTACGGAGTGAATGGATAAAAACAAACAAAGGAAGCCCTCATTATTGTATTCTCAAGCCTCTTGTACCTTTGTCCACTGCTTTTTAAATCAAGTATTTATGATGGACATAATTAACAATTTCAGAGGCTGAAAAGACACCAGGAATGAAGATCAGATTACATTCACAGTAAAATACACAACATCCAAATTCTATTTTTCTCCCAGAGAAAATGGGGAAGTGCAGGTATTATCAGTGCCCTGAGAACCCCTGGTGAAGGGATTATCATCATCTGCTTTAGGAATATCAGATTTTCATACAACATAGGAAATGAACAAAGAACAATAGAAGAAAATGCACAATAGTAACTTGCAGTGCTCTCTGTAATCACTGTGTGCAGGGAGGCTGCCTCAGTTATCTGTTAGCAGTGCTCCCACAAGGTCACCTACTCACCCTGGAAACATCCCTTCAGGCTTCTAAATGGACACAAAGTTTTCTTTGAAAAAAGGTCTCTGAGACCCATAAAATAATACATACTAAATGTCAGAGCAATAAATTTGCTTTAAGAACAATAAGCTATAACATGGCATCACAGCAATTATCATTCAAGCAACAGATGTGTGTGCATATATATATTTTTATATATATGTATATTCTTACCAAATGCAGGACTGTCATGTTCCTGATGACTTCCTCCCTGCAAGGCTGTCATCTTTTTATGAGCATCAATCCACCAGGGTTTGTACTTTAAAAGATGCTTAATAGTTTCATCTTCAAAAAAATCAGCTCTAGGGAAAATAAAAAGAACTTTCATATGCTATTTATTTCAATTCATATTGTATGTGGGTACATATTAACACATCCATAGAATGCATCTCACTTGGCTCCAGGTTATTTTCCATGTTGGAAATATGTTCTTTGACATTAAAGCAGAAAATAATAGTTCTTTTAAAACCCCCAGTATTCTCCTGTGTTTCAGTAGTCCTTACCTCCTCCACCTTCCCTGGGCCTCCCAGAAGGCCAGGGAATTAATGAGCTTGCAGCCTCACATGAAGCTGAACCAACCTGATTTGTTCTGAGTGCAGCTGAAGGAAAACACTCCAAAGGCTTCTCAGACAAATCATTTTGTTGGGTAGCTCTCCCAGTTAAGAGCCAGGGAATTTTTTGGGAGGAGGCTGTGCAGCTGAAGGCTACAGGTGAAGCAGGGATGGTGAAAGCTTGAAGTGCTTTCACCACTTCAAGCAAGGTGGAAAAAGAAAAGCTGTACATGAATTCTGGAAGAGAGATCACCTCCATCTCAGCACAAAGCCACTGTGGTAAAAATCTGAATCTAGTAATTCTGGGAGGATTTATCCTAAAGGATTCCAGTTCTAAGCCTCCTCTTACCATCTGAACTTTTTCTTCAAGCCAAACAATGGTATCAATACTGAGAACTGAAAAAAAACCATGGGAAATTTCGCAATACCTTCTTCATCCCCCCACAAAACCTGCACACAGAATGCAATGTGCTTCCATCTCACACTGACAGTTTTTTTTTTTTTTGTTGTTGTTGTTGTTGTTGCCTCCCTTCAAAATCAAAACAACTTATCAGCCAGGGCACATTCTCCTCAAGGCCCCCAGAACAGTTGTTTGCCCCCATTTCTACCAGAGCTTCTGTTCTCCTCAGGAAAACAATTTTTGTTGAAGAAAGGCTGGTATCATCTGCTCTGAAACAACCAAGACACAGCCATTACACTAAATGGTGTAGCTCTACCAGTCCAGAACACAGAGTCTAAAACTGAAACTTGAAATCACTGCAATTTGCATCCCATTAGAGGTTAGGAACTACTTCACTTCAGTGAAATGCAGTTCAACAAAGCTCTTCTGTTTTTTATGTGTTACAGAAGACATGAGGATGCCTCTGAAATATCCAACTGAGGAAAAATTTCAGGCTAACTTTGCAAAGTTACCTTCTGAAACAACCCAAAATGGTTAAGCCTTCCTGTCCCCACAAAACACACCACAGTACTAATTCTCCCACTGAGGACTACCCTCTTCTCCCACGAGATCCATTTTGCAGGAATCTATTAATAATTCTCATGGCTTTAATTTACTTTACTTATCTGAACCTAACTTCACCTGAAATACTTCAGCCTGAAAGGCCCAAAGAATAATTTTCACCTCACTACATGGAATGAAGCATAAAAGAAACACAAAGTTTTGGTTTGGACATTTTCTTCATTCTGCTGTAAAACAAGTTTTACATGATGAAAGCAAAAAAAACCAAAGTAGCCAAGACAAAATTTCTTAGCTTCAAAACTCAAATTAGCCTCTCCTAGACAAGCATGGCTTATGAATCCTTCTTTCACAAGGTGAAAAAGTTCTGATTTTGTCAACCCAAGATGCCAGCAGGGAGTGGCTGCTCAGCTGCTGAGGAGGTAAAGTATGAAACAAGGGTCTGCAACAGCTGACAGCAGTCCCCCTTAAACACAGAGTAATTAAACAGTTGAGTAACCCCAAAACAAATGAGCAGTGTTTTGTGTCAGTGTCATACCAAAAATACCCACTAAGGCCTGCTCTGATGAGACAAAACCAGACCAAAAATAAAGCTGTTCTTGCTAAATCTTAAATCCAATCATTTGTGAGAAGGGAATGTGTTTCAGAGGCACTTGGCCAGGAGAAGTTCATCAGTACTCACAGGTAATGATCAGGCTCAAACTTGGCAGCCTCAGCTGCCAAACGTCTCCTCCTCCGTTCCTCTGCAGGGGTTTGGTCAGGATCCTTAATGTCAATAACATCACTGAGCTCATCCTGCAAATGGCAACAAATTATAGCACCAAGCCACTGGTATGGCACACAAGATTTATTCAGGGAGAATTCAAGAAGGATGCTTTTCAGCATTGCACTGAAATCCCTAGAAAAGCTTCAGTCTCCAAATTCAGGCTCCACTATGCAAATAAAACATCAAAATTCCAAGGAAATGTAATTATTTGAAGCTCCTCAGAACTCATGATATTATCAAGTCTATTCAGGCTATTTCATCATAAGGCAGGGAGGTTATTTTGCATTATGATAAATTTGCAATGTTAAACAAAAGCACACAACCCCAACAAAGACAAGATAAGAATCACACACCATTTGTGACTTTTGAGAATAGTCTCACTCTCTGAAGTGGCTGTACATTAATTAATAGACAATTGCATTGCAGTGCCCTTTTAAACATCATTAGGTAGTTATTTCCCATCCCATTTCCTGATGGTAAATTTCTTCACAAATTCCATGGTAAAAAGCAGCATCCATGTCCAAACAATGTAAATACTTTATCCATAAACAGCAATCCTGCTCCAAACCCTGTGAAGACTATAATTCATGCAACAGTAGGTTAGAGTTACATAACTGAGTTGCACTTTTCAGAAGTTGTTGTCTTGTGAGCAAGGAAGCCTACACAGCAAGTTACCCAGAACTTCCAGGAGAGAAGACAAAATTCATCTACCTGCAGCCTCTGGAACACCCCTGAGCGCAAATTCCCAAAGCCATAGGGGTGCTGCAGTGGTGGAGGGCTTTCTTCATAAGGAGTCTGTTCCATTTCCCAGTCAAATTCCTCTTCATTCTCTTCAGACAGCTCAGCAGAGGCAGCTGAATCTACAGCATGGTCAGAAAATTATCACATAGAAAACTACGTGGTATTTCCTTGAAAGGTTTCTTGTGCTACTGGTGTTTGCCTGTCTTATTTTACTGCATCTTTTAAGAAATCTCACTCAACACTGAGTCATACAGATCTCCAACCCACAAGTGCTGCTTCAGACTCCCCAACTTTCAAAAATGACCATCAGGAACACTAAATTTTAAATGCACTCCCTCAGACTGAAACATGTTTTCTACTGAATTCAGTAAGATCAGCATCTGATCCTAGGAGAACCCTGACAGAACCTAAGTGATTTTATAATGAGTAATTTAAGGCAGGAATTAAAAAATCAGAGACAGCCAAACAGTTTTGTCTGTTAAGTACTGATGATAAGCAAGACATGCACTAGAACCTGTGGTTTTAATTAGCTTCTCACTTGAGTTTGTAGAAAGCACAAGACTCAACTGTGTGTGTGTTCTACAGCCACTAGAGGGGTACAAAGCCCTACAGAGCATTAGCATTTTTAAAAGCACATTTTAAGCATATTTTGGAAAGATTTAAACATAACCAAACCCCTCAAATTGACATGTGTATGATCTGCAACATATTTATTTCTGCTCTTATCCACACTTTAATTTATTCACACCCTTCTCATACCTTGGACTACTCAATAATAAAAATATTGTACTTTTCTAAATTTATCTCTCTATAAATCAATAACTGTTTCATTAGACACATGTATCATCTTGTATAAACCAGATTGATTTTGTCATACCCATCTCTTCTACCAGAGGTTTTGCTGATCTTGATTTCTTTGGTGCTAAAAGAGATGTCAGCATGTCCAGCCCCTCAAAATATTGGCCAGGAACCTCCTTGGGCAACTGAATTGTAAAAGTACCTTAAAAGAAAGTAGGAATACAATTATTGAATTAAAATATCTGAGACAGGAAAACGTGCATTCTTCCTCTACGAGAAAGGCTCAGAGGAAGTAGGACACATGCAGGTAACATTTCATTTTTAATTGATCCCTGTGCATGTTTTTAACCTTATTTCAAAACAATTCAGGATTTTAACGATAAAACATGAAAGAGAATGTTTAACTACTTGAAGTCTCCTGACTTACATTGTATAAACACAAACCAACATAAGCAAGGTTTATTTAATTTTTCATCCTTACACCAACAATCCACAGAAGCTACATTCACCAACCTGATTATTGTCTTAAGTCATGTAATAATGGTTCTGCAAACAAATTTATTGCTTTATCTCTTTTTTTTTTCTTGTTTTAAAGCATAAATTACTGGAAATAGCAACATTTTTGACACAGACACCAATACCTTCATCTGTATTGTAAGATGCTTTTTCTCTGCCATCCTCCACAATTCTTCCAGGAAGTGTCAATCTGCAGACAAAAAATGAGATGCCTCACTGAAAGCCTGACTAATTCTGCAAGTCAATGTCTCAGCCTATAAAAATGTAAGGCACATTCCAAAAGCAGCACCAAGGGCTTAGCTACACTCTTCTTCACAGTAATGCAATCCATGCAGTTCAATCCCCCTGGATTCCTCCCAGGAAAAGACACACTCTACAAAATCTACACCCAGAGAGTTGTCTGGCCATTTACAATTAAAAAGCCATTGTACAGTAAATTTAGAAAAGTATTTCTTTCAACTCCCTTTAACATGATTTAATGGCTAGGAACAAAGAGGCCAGATCCAAAAAAACCAAATCTTTGCATGAACTGAGCTGTCTGTAGTCAGCAGAATAAAAGCTGCAGATGAGGAACATTCTGAAGGGACCAAAATTAAGTTCATTTCCTACTATGAAGATCAATTTTTACAAACTTTTTCCTCTACTTGCCTGAGAAAGTATGGCTTAGCATAAAATTTGAAGTCTTCCCCTTCAAAGTAAATGTCAAACTCTGAAGCTCTGGCATAAGGCACTCTGATTTTCACTGTAAGGAAATCCGGGTCCTGGCTCAGTTCAAAAGCTGGAGTTATCATGATGAATCCAGCAGGAGAAGCAAACTCTGCTTGTGTGGCCCTGCAGAAACAGGAAAAGAAGAAAACCATTATTGTAGCTCCCAGTTTGTGAGAGCGAGTGGTGTCTCTCCAAAATTCTGTAAGAACATTTCAGATTCCCACACAATTATCCTCCATGTGCTCAAGAAGAAAACACTGATGACAACAGTGTAAAATTGTTACCAAAAACAAAAACCATGAAGGTACCACCACTCTGCACCTTAATGAAACAACTGAACGTAGAGCTGGAGTAAAGGAAAGCACCTGTTACCTGCCACAGGAAAACCACATTAAAATTCAGTCCTAAAACCTTGCAGCTTTTCCTGTTATTTATAATTCCACACACAGCAGATCTTAGACCTTTGCAGTTCTCTGGTGAACTGAACACAAACCACTATTAAAAAAAATCCTAAAAACAATTAATACTTCCAAAAAACAGAGCTGTGTTTTGTAATTCACACACATATTAGCCAGAATATGAGCAAGATTCAAGGTAACATCCCTCAGAACCATATGTATGTATATACAATGGCATGCATACATATTTAGCACAAGAAAAGCAATTTATATAATGCTATTCACTTAATATACAATTGTCTGACCTTTCAATAGCTTCTCATCTCAGGTTTAATTTAAAACCCAGTTATGGATTGTTTGGGGATTTTTTTGTTTGTTTTGGAAGGTATGTTTACAAAAGGTCACACAGTTTTGAAAACTAGCTTTTTAAACCAAAATGTTATTAATATTTAAACAATTAAAACCAGAATAGCACTGTTATTTGGGAAATAACTACTTCTCACTCACTTTCAGTTACCTTTACTAAACATATCCTCATTCTGACAATTACATGAACAGCCAGAAATCATTAACCATTAATGAGGCTAAATTAACAGAGCACCTTTATCTCATATGGATAATTAGCCTTATTTAGCATGTATGAAAAATATTAAAACTTCCCATTTCACAATATCACAATTTCAGGGTTAACATTCCCACCCACTGCAGGCTGAGAAGCTGTCAGGTGTTTTCTAGAATTGTATTTAAATAGGAAACACCTGGCTGGTAGAACACCTACACCTGTACACAAGATGCACTTTCCTGTGGATTTTCTTCTTCTCTCATCAGCACAAGCACAGCTAAGAGGCACCAAAACCCCAACAGCTCATTTGGACTCTTCAGGGATGACTTGCCAGTGTGTATTTTTATTTTCCCCAGTCAGAGGCCCATAAATAAACAGCAGCCCCAAAACCAGGCCCAGCTCTCCTGCCGCACTTGGAGCATCCCTGCCCCAAAGTAATCACCCCAAATCCCTCTTGGGGGGTTCCCACACAAATCCCTGATACCTCACAGCTGAGGAACCACGGGGACACAACTCTGAGACCCCAGGTATCCCAAATAATCACACTGCCCAGCCTGTCGTGAGGAATAGGGAGAGGGAACAGGGCAGGGACAGGGATGGTGCATGCATTAAAACACAGAACTGCTCGGTTTAGGGAGGCCTGGGGATCCCTCCAAGGCAGGGTCACCTGGAGCAGGTGACACAGGAACCCCCGGTGGGCTTGGAATGTCCTCAGAGAGGGAGACTCCTGCCGCTCGCCATGCCGAAGTTCTTCCTCACGCTGAGGTGAAACTTTTTGTGTTTCATTTCACGGGCGCTGCTCCTCGTCCTATCGCTGGGCACCCCTGAACAGCCTGGTCCCGTCCTCTGACACCTCTTGGCGGTGTTTATGTACATTAATCTCATTTTCCTGTTCTCCACCTCCCGCAGTCTCTCCCCATCAGAGACGCTCCAGACCCCTCAGCACCTCTGCTCCCTCTCCTTGTCTCTCCTGCACGCAGGAGCCCAGAACTAAACACCCGCCCGCGCCGTCACACCGGGCCTCGCGCTGACCTGCGGCCGTTCTCCCGCTTAGCCACCCAGCAGCGAGCCCTGCAAGGGGACAGAGCCCCCGGGGAAGGCGGCTGGCAGCGGGAGAGTCCCGGGATCAGCACCGGGAAGAGCCCCGGCCGTGCCCGCCCGCGTCACTCACGGACCCCACGCCGCTCCAGCCGCCGCTTCCCGCGCCCGCCCGCACCGGGGCGGAGCCGCGCGTGCGCACTCGGGCGGGCTCGCCCCCCTCATAGCCGCCCCTCACCGCCGGCCGCCCCGCGGGCTCTGCCCGGCTCCTCGGTGTTTGTAGCTCGGCTCCTTTGCGGGAAACGTGCAGAAACACAAAGATCTGGCGTGAATTCTTGCTGCCTGTAAATTTGGTGGAGTTTCCTGCTGTTTGCGGGAGTTGTTGGAAAGGGAGCGATCAGCGGGCAGTCCGGGTGTGGGCAGCGTGGCTGTGTAAAGCCAGGTCGCCTAGGGTGAAAATCATAATCCGTCGTCTGGACAAATGAAAAGAATGAATTCTTATCTGCTGTTGCAAAAAACATCTTGCACAGACTGAGCATATTTTGCTTCAGCAGCTGGTTTTCATAAAGAAACGTGGAAATTGAGTGTGTTGGGGAGATAGTTTGTTTCTTTTCTGTGACGCCACTGGTTAATCCAGTACTATTCCTGTGAACAAATGTGCTATTTCTGTTGTGTTTACACTCCTCCGTATTCTCTTTGCTGCAGATAAGGTAGAAGATGAGTAAACAGAGGAGTGACCCCAGAGCACTGTCAGAGGAGGAATTCCCAATTACATAAATCTCTTCTAAGCTACTGGATTAATGCAAACACTGACAGGGTGAACAGGGGACAGAGCCTGATGGATCCAAACAAATGCAGCAGGAAGGAGAACAAGAAGATCCAAGACTAGAAAAGTTGTTTTAAAAGTTGTAATTTATTAAATATACCTCCTAATGTAGAATTAAAGTAATTTTTTTTTTGCCTTTGGACCATAAGCGATATTTTGGTTCTAGATAATTCTCTACATTTTAAAATGCTGCTGACTGTCTTACTGCCCCCTCTGAAAGGCATTCAAATATTTTTCCTGGAGGGAAAAAGAATAATTATGTAACCTCTCCTAATAAAGTTTTCTTTAAAAAAAAAAAAAGTAGACAAATAATCCTGCACACTGGAAATCCACTAAATGTGTACTGAACTGAACCAGCAGTTCAAGTACTGCACAAAAATTAAACAATTTGCTTCAAAATACATAGTTCTCCCCACTGATTTAAAATTGATGGATGGTTTCAATATTCAGCCTAAACTTCCTTGTGTCCCAGTTTTTCACATGCAGAACTTGAAGATGCATGGCATATAAAAAGCTTTTTTTCATGTTAAGAAGTTAATGATATCTAATTTCAGATGCTGATTTGGTTTGAACAAGGCCTCAGTCATGTCCTCAGAAACTTTTGATGCATTTCCAGAGAACTTCAGCACTAATTAACTTTGAGACCTTACAAAGTAATCTGCAATAAGTGTATTGGGCAGGAAGCTGGATTATGAACCAGTAGGCACCATCTTCTCTGGATAAATTCAAATTTGCAGGACAAGCTTGTGAAAGATAAAGAAGTTTCATCTGAGAATTTATTCTTGTCTCACTGACCTTTCCAAGACTGCCTCAGAATTATTTTTTTAGAGCCTAAGAACTCCCAGCCTGTTCTTTTTTTTTTTGTGCTAATACTTTCCTTGTAACAGAACTATTTATATATTTATTTTAGTGAAGAAAGCAGTGCATCAGCCATTCTGCTTTTCCATCCAAATAAATGAAGTAGCATCTCCAAGGAATGAGCATTGCTTTCTTCGTAAAATACATACTGAATTTTTTTAGAGTGGAATGAAAAAGTTTTATTTGGAAATGTACGAAGACTACATCTATTAGTGCATCTTTCTGATGAAGAGAATTTGGCTGGTATATATTTAATAGGGCACAGAAGAATTAAAATGCATTATCTACAATGTTTTGGGCAAGTAATTAGGACAACTTGCTGTTTGCTTGAGAAATAGAAACATGAAACTTTGCAATTGACAAGGACAATTGGCTCTGTTAATAATAATAATAAATAATAATCAGTAAATCTGGCAACCTTGGAAATGGTAATCCAAAACAAAATCACTAAGAGGGCGTAACTGACACATCTAGAGGAGAAACTGATTGTACTGATGATACAAAAATCCCACATTTGAACAGCTCGAGGGTTTCAGCCACTGGTACTCTTTTTCATTAAGCACAAAGTTTGGTAGGGTTTGATTATAGTCCATATATTCTTGGGAAAAGGCATATGTTTATGCATAGTGGTTTTTCTGTACTTTCTCATTTAGTATTGCTATTTTCTCTTACCATGAAATAATTTACATTTTCATGTCTGGCCACAATCCGAGTTGGATGAAGCTCTTGAAACAGTCGTTGTTCATTGCGTTTGGAGTGATGCTAAGGCAAAGTACATTTTGGGGCACCACTGGTGAAGGCAGTGTAAGATGGACAGGCTGTGCCATTCCACTGCCAAGCGAATGCCAGTGTCACTTCCAGTGGCTCCAGGAGGGACACGAGGCTCTTCCAGTTCTGAACTTGCGAGGCTCCACCTGCACTTCTCTCCTCTTTGGCGTCTCCGTTCTTTGTACTCCAGCTCCACGGGGCAGCAAGAGTATTTCTGTCACTCTGTACATTTCAAGGTCGTAAATCAGATTATGACCCCAAGCAGGATTTACCTCTGTGAAATACAGCGCTGTGACTTCTGCTGGTGTCCCACAGCAGACTAGGCTAGGATGGGTCACACGGGGACAAAGCCACCCACAAGTGAGTGAGCAAGCGAGTGAGTCCCTTCTGCAAGCATTGCCCCTTCTCGTCCTGGGTGCAGACGGACTGAGGAGTGCGCAGGATAAACTGAGCCAGCCAGGCGGAGGAGGCTCTCTTTCCCCGTTAGCACTGTCGAGACGAGCTTCCCCTTTTTCTCCTGATCACACTCACACTCCCAGCACTGCCCACCCTTGACACCAAAGCACCCGCCAAAGTACCGTGAAACCTCCGTGTGCCGGCGGTCGGTGCCCGCGTTAGCAACACCCACCCGTGGCACGTTCCGCCGTGCCCGGTCCGTCCCGGGGCCGGGCCGCTACTCCAGGCAGTACGGTAGGCGCGGCCGGCCCGCCCCGCCCCGCGCCGCTCGGGCCGGGCCGCGCGGCCACGTCCCCGCTCGGGCCGGCCTGAGGCGATGCGGCCGGCGGGACGCGGCCGCGCTGCGCCCCCGGCCATGCGGCCGCGCTGATCCGGCCATGCGGCGGCCCTGCAAGGTGGCGGCGGCCCTGCTGTGCCTGGCCGTGCTGCTGCTGCTCTATCTGCTGGCGGGCAGCGCGGCCCCGCCGCCCGCGCCCTCCGCGCCCTCCGCCCGCCGCCCGCCGCGCCTCGGCCGGAGCCCCCCGAGGAGGAGCCCCGCGGGCGGCGGCAGCGCCAGCGCCAGGTAACGGGGGCGGCTCCGTGCCCCGGCCCCTGCCCTCGGGAATCCCCGGCCGCCGTGCCCGTGCCCAGCCCCGCGCGTCCCCTCGGCGGTGCCGCTTTGGTGCCGGTGCGTCGGGCGCTTCCCTCTCCCAGCTGTGCTTCCCCCGTAGGGATCGGCGCTGGAAGAGGCTTGTGCGAACTGCTGAGGTTCGCAGGTACAGACTTCCCCTGCGCCTTTCCCCTGGCAGCGCGGTTGGCGGAGGTGCCACGGAAGGTTTTCCCCGTGCCCGAGCGGGGGTTCCCTCCTGTGCCGGAGCAGCTTCTGGAGTAGCGGCTTTTCCCTGTGCTGGCCTTGTTTCGGAGGCCGGCGGGGCAGGGTGTGCTGCTCCGTGCTGCACGGAGCGCTGCTGTCACCCCGGGAGCTGCGCCCCGCGGGTTGGCCACGGGAACGGGAATGCGGATTCTCACTGCCCTGTGCTGCCGCTGGGTTCCGAACTGCGGAGCGCTGCCAGCTTTTAAGCTTTCGAGCTTTTTGTTTTGAGTGGTTTTTTTAATATGTAAATTAACTCAGCAGAACTTTAAAGGTGTTTTAAATCGTGGTGTGTTTCCTGTCCCAGCACCTTACAGCAGGGTATTTTTAAGAAAAACTAATTAGTTGAGAAAGGGCAGCTTTCAGTGGGTGGAGGACTTGTTTTCCCCTTTGCATTCCAATTATATTATGGTCAGTGTGACCTCATATATCTAATTAACTTGGTATGTCTTTGTGTGTCTGATTCATGATTTCACAGAGATGTTCTGAATGAAAGACTATTCCCGTTTCTTGAGCTCTTGCTCCTTAACTTATTAAAGCAGTTGGTTTCTCCCAGCATTGTTACCCCACTGAATGCAGGAGATGTTTTCTGGGGCTGAGAGTGGGCCACGGACAGAATTTAAATGCCGGTATTAAAGCAGGATTATTTCCACTAGCAACTGTACCTCCTGAAGTCATTTTTCTTTAAGGCATATCTCTGTGATTATCATGGAAATCAAGAAGAACACTGAAGGAAGGAGCCCGGAAAGTGTGGAACTGCCAGAGAGAGTAAACAACCATTCCACTTCAAAGCGCTTTGCAGTGGCATCTTCATGTTTCACAATTTGACATTATCTAACTTTTTGATTATTTGTTGACTTTGCAAGTCCTTTTTACAAGGTCTGCAACACAACAAAAAAAAAAAAGGAATTTAGTATTCAAAGTATGCATTTTCTTCAGAATTTTGTTTGTGGGGCTTGGTGGTTGTTTTTTCCCTCGTCATCCTGCACCACTGGCCCCAGCAGGAGTTTGTGTAACTGAGAAGCACAATTCTGTAGGTCCTGTTCAGCCATTTGCTGAAAGATTCTGTGTTATATTTGTTACTACTGAAATTTATTCAGGTGAGGGTATCCATAATAAAAGAATTTTTGTGGGGAGGGTGTGACATAAGTGGTTTGAAGTGGAGGTGATGCTTGCCTTGTTGGAAAGGCATCAAGTGGTGGGATCTCCTGGGTTTAGAAAGCCTGATCCAAGCTAAACTGAAAGCACTGTGGGGGTTTGAGTTTGGATTGTAAGGAACAGGCCATGATTATCATTTTAGTTCCTCCTTATGAACAAAAAACCATTATTTTTTTATTTGATGCAAGAGATCCCACTTTATCTAACTGATTCATTCAGGCTGATAACAAATCTGAGTAGGACTGTAGGATCTTGTGAGGTGACCACAGTGTACATGCTTGCATGAGACTGCAGGATTGATGGACAGAACTTGAATGTAAAACATTTAAATTCAGTTTTGTCAAGTTGCTTTGTCAGAGGATGCAAGTTTTGAGCTCAGCTCAGAAACAAAGGTGTAACTTAGGACTTGTGTTTGCTTCATGAGACTCAGCATCGTGCAGGGAAGATGAGTTGTATTTTGACTGGGATTTGTAATATTGCTCTCTTTTGTCCCATAATATCAGAAGACATCGGGTTTTAAGAAGCGCAGAATTCTTTTAACAAAAGAAGCTATACATAAAGGTTAATGTAGGCACATGTCACTAGCTGGCTGGTGCTTCACAAATACTAGCAATTTCATGTGTCCTGCTTTGGTCATTAGATAATTTGGACAGATCTAGGTAAGTTTCTGGTTAGCTTTGAAAGCTTCATTTTTTGTGGTGGTTTTACTGCTCATTCCTGCTGGAAGTAGCAAGTCCTGTGCTTTTGGTAAGACTTTCTTATATGAAGAATTTTAAATACGTGGCAAACCCATGTGTGCAATGTATCAAAAAGAAGGAGGATTGTTTTACATTTGAAGGGCAGATGTGACCATGATCTCTCTTAAACCAGCCTGGCAAGGCAGGGGAAGTGAACCTTCACCAGCACATTTAGTTCCCTGAAAATAACTTTTCCAATGCAAAACATCCCTTGCATGGCAGCCTGTCAGGATACTTTTTTCTTTCCGTGCAGCTTGTGTGCACACAGATGCAAGTTTGGCTTGAGTTTGATAATAACATGCTGAAACCCCAAGTATTTCATTCTTGTTTCATAAAGAACCCACTTCATAAAAGAAGAGAGAAACATCCATTCTGGTTTTCAGTGGCTTTTTTCCCTTCCTCTCAGTGGTAGGAGAAGGTTGAAACTTCAACCATTTTTGGATTGACAGCAGCTCCACTTGGTTTTGTGCAACTGCTGCAAAGTGAGAAAGGTTGATTAAAAAAATCTGTGTTTCAAAGTGTGCAAGAAAATGTGTTTCACATCATGGAGCTGTTGTTGGGACGTTGACTCAGGGGTGGCTGTAGGGAAGGAGCCTGTTCAGTGAATCACCAGTTTTGATACAATGCCTAAATCTACCCTTGTTTGTGCTGCAAAAATAAATGAGATCATAATGGGAAGAAGGTTTCAAAAATCAGCAGCTATATTGCATTTTGGAAGCATCTGCATGCATTATCTTTCAGGAATAAATTTAAAGGCTTGAATAGATTAGCAGGCTCTGTAATGAGGTGGAAATGCATTATTTTGAATGGATTTGGATTGATTTAGACAGGTTTTGGGTTAATTATGTTTGAGACACTTTGGCTGTGACTAATAAGAAAATTACATGTAATCTAAACTTTAAGACCTAGGAATGCACACTGTTGTGCTTGAGCACTCAGCCTGCTCCTGCTGTGTCAGTGCCTTTCTGAAGAAATTGTATTCAGTAAATAAAAAATGAGTGAGCAACTGGATGGGAGTTGCTCTGTATTGTTGGAAGGTCTTTGCTGTAAACATTTTATTGTGCTCCATCTTATCGAGTTCAGTCTTCAGCCACTCTGTGGGGATGTGTTCTACAAGTATTTTGTGATGCTTTCTGGGGTGTTTAATCTTAGTTTGTGTATTTGTTCTTGTCAAACATATTAGACTGTAGGGCCTAGGTCTCTGCGTTGCTTTCAGTGTGCTTAAACATTTAATTTAGGTTATAAAATCCAACTACAGACTGTTCATAACAGACAAGTTGAACTATAAAGGCATGAGTGTAAATATTAGGAAGAATTGGCTGATGATAATAATTGCATTACTCTGTGGATCTTTGAGCTTTTTAATGTCTTGGGAGTCTCTTGAGGTGGAAAATTCTTAGAGCTGTAACAACTATTCCCATTTTACAGGTGGGACAACTTGGCTGTGTCCTGCACGTCTTTAAGGGACGTCCTTCCATCCAGGTGTTCCTGCTGTCCTTTCCATTCTCCTTGCCCTTTGTGGGGTGCCTGCATGGGCAGGGCAGGGGAGCTGGGATCTTCTTTGCCATGATCTGCTTGTTTGCCCTCCAGGCACTTTGACTTTGCTTCTTCTACACCTGCCCCTACTCAGGCTTCTGGATAATTGTTATTTTTTAAAGGCTAAGTTAAAATTGCAGTCATATGCATCCTGCTGTGGCACTGTTTTATCTCCTGTTGCAGCTCACCTTTGTTTTCACTGTCCTCTACGTTTCTTTATGTACTTACAAAGAAGATGCAAAACGTGGTGTCCCAAAGTTCTTCTGTACCTCATTGCTGCTTCTCTCACTGATTATTGCCCTCAGAGTGCCAGACTATGACTGATGTAGTTCAAATAGCTCCTTTTTCTGGGATTGTTACTCCAATTCAGGCCACTCCAGGCTCCTGAACCCTGGCAATGTTGGAAATTCCTCACCTCCAAGGCTCAGCTTTCTCCTCCAGGATGTCTGTGTTGGATGTCTGTTGTTATCCCTACTCCCATGGGCTTTGCAGGCATTCTGCTTTCACCAGGGATTGCTTCTGCTGAGTCTGTCCTTTGGAAGTGTTGTCTGCACACACTGGATTTTTCACTGCAGAACAGCTGCATAATGCAGAGCTCACTGTGGCTAAAACTGCCCAGGAAAGCTGAGTGCTTTGGTGTGGGGTTTGGAAATGTTGCAATAAAAGTGCAGGGTTTAGTCCCTCTCCTGGTGAATTCCATTGCCAGAAACTACATCAAAGCAGCTCCCAGCCTGTGCATGGCTTGATTTAGAGACTCAATTAAGGGGAAACATTACACAGATGGAGAGAAGGGGGGAAAGGTGATCTGTGTGAGCAGCTAATTATTCACTTCAATAATTCAGCAATTTTTACACTAATCGGTTGCAAAGTAAATACCACTTCACATAGATGTAATATTCCATTATTTATACACTGATGAAATTGGGGGTTAATTAGGACTATAGCAGAAGATTTTAAACCCTTAATGAAACGTGTTGCTTTGTACAGTCAGTGAAGTGCCAGTGCCTGGTGTTCCTTTACACAGAGGTGGGTTTCTCTGAAGGGTAGAATGCTTCTACAGAAGAAGAAGGTCTCTGCAGCACTTCAACGTCTGGAAAAAATAGTAACAGCTTAAAACTGTAATTTTTCTCCTTATTTAGAACTTCTGTTTGTGGCATTAACTGCGTGATTAATTGTGTGTGTGTAATTGTGTGTTCTGAGCAGGGCTGGGATTGATGTGCTCTGCTCGGAGATATGTCCAGAGCAGGCAGTGATCTATGATTTGCCTTTTGAACTCTCCAGGAATGATTGCTGTGCCTGGCATTTAGTTGCTTGGTCAGCTCCATCCTGTGTGATGGAGGCTAAGTGCCATCTTTATGGAATGTGGATACACCATGGTGCAGACATTCCTGGAGGATGCAATTTTTACCTCCACACTAAACACAGAACCAAAAGACTGCTTTCAAAAGGTCTTCAGCTCCCCAGGAGAACCTGATTTTTCTGGCTAGCAGGAAGCTTCATTGTGCCTCTTACTGTGTTCCCTATATCTGGTTGAAATGCATTTAAAGCCCACACAGGTGGGTGCTGAGTGAAAATCCCACAGTTTGGCCCTTGGAATATCGTCTGATTCATCTGGGATATGTGACTATATTTGTTTTCAAAAATCTCTATTTTAGCAAAATCTCATGGATTCCATGGGGTGAAATGGAGAGCAGTCCTTTGAAACTCTGCCAGTGCCTTCAGGCCACAATTAAGGCATACATCTTTAATAGAAAATTAATTAACTGTTAGAACAATTTACATATGGATGCAGTGGGGTTTTTTTTAAAAGTATGGATGTCTTCTTCCAGGCTAGCCCATTATGGGCTTGGAAATGAAGTTGCTGGATGCAGCTGTGTGATCTGCATTGTGTTAGAAAGTTGGCTGGGTAGTTGTAGCTCTGCTCTGGCTTGGTGACCTCTGGGCTGGGGAAAGAGCTGTCATTTGCACAGAGCAAGGTGGTGTCTGGTTGGAGATGCTGTGAAATTGGCTTCATCTGTGTCTGTAGTGCAGTGATTTTTGCAGATCCAGAAATGTAGGAATAACAGAAAATAGCCTTTTAGTTTATGTTAGAATTGTAGCACTATTGATCTGTACCATGGGCAGAAATTACCATGCTATTTGCTTGTTCTGTAAATATCTAACCAGAAAAAAATAACTCCTGATCCCTTGTAAAATGATGAAGGAAAAAAAACCCAAGCCTGATGTCTGTTAGTGAGCGATTCTCTTCATGTCTACCTCAGTCATTTTTATGTGCCTATCCCTGAATTTTCAGGAAGGCTGGGGAGCAGAAACAGCCAAAGGAGCCCTCGTCCTTGCAGTGCATGCATCTGGCAGTGGTGGCATGTGGGGACCGGCTGGAGGAGACGCTGATCATGCTGAAATCAGCAGTTCTCTTCAGCAGCAGGAGGCTCTGCTTCCACATCTTTGCCGAGGATTCTCTTAAGCCTGAATTTGAGACAAAGGTGAGTTTCTATGTCATTTGGCAAATAAATAAATAATTAGTTGTAAATCTCTGAGAAAGTTACATTAACATCAACAAGTAGCAGCTGAACACGTTGCTTACTGTGCACACAAATCCCTTATGCATGCATTTTTTACAAAAGCTCCACAACGTGTAATGTCTGATTTCCTCCCACTATGTCTTTCAGTTAAAGGAGTGGCCTTCCTCATACAGAAAGAAGTTTGAGTCCAACATTTACCCAATAACCTTCTCAGTAGGAAATGCTCAGGAATGGAAAAAGTTATTCAAACCATGTGCTGCCCAGCGCCTGTTTCTTCCGGTAAGGCACCTGGATTTCTGAGTAGGTTGCTTCAGGAAAAGGTTAATTCCAGGAAAGGAAGCTTTGCTGGTGTAATATTAAAACCATTTTCAGGCTAAAACATCTGCTTAAAGATAATTTTAGTCTGTGCTTCAAGGCGCTGTTGAAAAAACAGCACAGAAATCCAGCGTGGCTTTTTCCTGGCTAACAAAGGATGTGTGTTTCTGATTTGTCTCTGGTTCCATGAGCCTCTCGGGCTCTCCAGACTCCAGAGAGAGTGTGAGAGCTCTCTCAGGATAGATCTTTTGGGGTAGATGCTGCGTGCCTTTTGTAAATAACATTCTTTACAATATGCCCTCTTTACCTACCGTCTTCCTTTCCATATGGTAGCCCTTAAACTGATGCTCTCAGCATTCCCTTTTCCTTGAGTTTGACTTCTTTTTTCCAAGACTCTCAGAATTGCCCTTAAGGTAATAATTCCAGTGTGTTTGAAGTTGGATTTCATGCAAGAGCTTGGTCTATCCTGGACTCTTCAAGTCCACTGAAAAGTTGTATTATACCCAGTGTTGTAAACTTGGAGAGAAGGGAAGTGTTGATACCCATTTTGCATATCAGAAGTTGAAAGAACGTTTGCATAAAGCAATTTCTGTGGAACTGAGAACATCTATCAAAAATTCCTCGTGGGTTGCTGCTGATTGGGGTGACTCCAGTGAAGTGACAAGCTGTTCACATGATCCAGGTTTCTTCATTGCTGTCTTAGGAGAAGTGGAGGTGGGACAAAGAAATCTTTCCCCTCTCAGATGGAAGCAATCAGAGACAGCTGCATGTCCAGATACGTAGCCTGTGAATACATATGTGAGAAAATATGTGCTGTCAGCAGTTCTGCTGATCTGCCATTTAGGGGTGGACTATCAACAGCACAAAGGCCAGATGGGCTGGAAGCAGCTCCAACTGCAGCAGGGATCCTCTCTCCCCTGAGTAAATATTTGTATCACCTGGAAGATAATCCCTAAGCGTGAGTTTGTTCCATACAGGGTCAGGATGTCCTGGGTAGACAGAAATCTCTCTTCTTTTGGGATGCTTTCTGTCATTTTGGGAGACTAATCATAGGAATGACTTAACTTTTATTTCTCTTCACTGTTCTGATGACAGGAAGGGGTTATGCATTCATTCCTTCAGACTGGGCAGTGCTTTTACTGATTCCTTTTTGTCCAACTCTTCACGTTGCTGAAGTTCTCCAGTAATTTCTTTTAAGGAATATTAGGCTGTTGCTTGTTGTGTTAGCAGAATGAGGGGGCAGCTGTAGATGTTTGTTCTCTAGGGGCAGTTGCAAAATGCTGTGTGTGGTCAGGCTGAGGTTTATGGCTGTGAGTAGGAGGGGCTGTCCAGGAGGAGTTGATGTGGGTATAATAAACAAGCTGTCATCATAGCTGAGGTGCCAAATGTCCTCGGGGACCCTCAAGGTTTGGTGCTCGAGTTCACAGGCTGGCACAACCTTAGGCTGTGTCTGGGTAATTCCAGCCATTAATTTGGTTTTTTGGTGTTTGATAGCTGAGTTCTGCTATCCCACTTGAACTGCCAGCACACAGTGGGAGCAGAGGGTTCCAAGTGTTCACTAGTTCACTGTTTAGAGAACTAGTTTTATTTTTAATAAATACCAGCAGAATATCAGTTTGGGTTTTTTTTTTTCATCTTTCTCTGTACTGAGCACTTTTCCCTGCAGCAGCATGAAATATGCCCGGATTTAGGGAGGACCCCAGGAGAGCAGTGGTTATCAGCTGCTTAGCTCTCAGTTGTGCAAATTGTCTTGCTCCTGATAATGCTAAGCCCGAGTGGAATGCGAGTCTTTGATTCACAAGTGCCTTTCCTGCCAAAGAAATCTCCTCTGCAGCACCAGCAGGCGTGTGAAAGTGAGCAGGAGGGTCTGAGGAATGTGTTCAGGGAAAATTGGGTAAGAACCTTCCAGTGGTGAAAGCAGAGCTGTGGGATGTGACCCTGCAGTGTGCAGTACTGAACTGTTCTGTCCTGGGCAGCAGGTTGAAGTGCACATTCCCAACTTGCTGGCTCTGCCCAGGATGCTGAAATATTCAGGAAGCCTGTAGAGCATCCTGCATTTTTCAGAGGAATTCTGATCACATTTGCCACTTAGGTGGAGTCTCTGTGTAATCTCACAAGTCAATCTCCTGCTGCACTTTGCTGCAACAAAACCATCCAGGGCATTTGTAGAGACACAAGGAGGAGGATGTAAATCTTTTTGTAAGCACAGAGTGAAACTTTAACATTAAACTAGGAGGGCAGTGCTCTCAGCAGTCACTGGGAACTGGTTTGTGCTCCTGCCACGGGTGTTAAGGCAGCAGGTGAGGAGCATCCTCTGGTCCCAGGGATGTTGGTCCCTCAGGGCTGGCTGCAGCTGCTCTCCTGGAGCTACCAAAACAATCAGCTAAAGTATCCTGAAATGCCTAAGGGATTTTTGGATGATTTTTGGATGAACGTTTAGAGCCCTTCTCAAAACACTTAATCTACTTAAGAGCTTCTAAGATAGATTAGCAATATCCCTGTGTTACAGCTTTCCTCTTGAGGGATGCTCAAGTATCCAGCCCAGTGGGAATAGATGCCAGGGCCTTATCTAGACAAAAGTCTCTGCTGTAACTTGAGTTAATCTCTGACTACAATGAGGTTTAGTAACTCGACTTTGTGGCACTGTTACTCTAGCATTAAGCTAAGTGAGTTGTCCCTAATTTTGGATAAAGCCGTGCTAAGCTGCCACATGAGCCCCCACAAACCCTTAGGTAGCCCAGCTTCACAGTACACCAGCGTGTGTTTACTCAGGAGTGGGTTATTCTTTGCCAACCTTGCTAACACAGGGAGAATCTATGGAGACAGAAGTTGTGAAATCAAATTACAGATAATTGAGTATTTAAGTGAAGTGCCAGGCTAAATATAGCCAGTTCTATGCAGAACTTTCTGACAGATTTACTAAGAATACTCTATATAGCTGCAAAAAAAAAAAAAGAAGAAGAAAAGAAGTATCACACTTTTAAGATGTGTAAGTGCCTGCAGAGCAAGGGGAAGACAAGCAGAGCAGGCTGTATTTCTGGCCATCCCTTTCCAAAATCCCAGGCTGTCAGGTGTGTCTGCATGGTTTGTGTGAGCTCAGACCTCCAGACACAGCCTGGCAAAGCTCCTGCTCTGGTCACTGTGTGTCACTTTTAACCTGCACTGCAAGTTCCTGCTCTCTGAGGAACTCCCACAGCTTGCAGTGGGTGAAATTAAATCCCCCCTACCCAAGGCACAGCCAGAGAGATGGGAGCCATTCAAACTGACATCTGCAGCTTTTAAAGGAGTCTTAACACTCAGCATGTGAAAGTGGGAAGGGCTTAAAGGAGGTAGCACAGCTCTTTTTTTAGCCACTTGGGTGTCATTGCAGGGCAACACCTTGGACACAGGAGGAGGAATCTTTAACCATCAGAAAGGAGAGCAGGTGAATCCTGAGAGGAGGAGTGCAAGGTGGGGTCAGGTGCTGGTAGGCACTGCACAAAGAACTGCAGTATCTGCTTGAATCTGCAGGAAAATTACAAAATCCACGGACTTACACAGATTTAGATTTATTTGTGTCTTGAAAGCTGCTGAAAGAAAGTTTTTCTGCTGGAAGAAGCAGTGGCCAGGCTGTGACTTATGCCTGGGAGGGATGAGAAGGGTCTGTAGGTAACTGTTAAACTTCTCCCTGAACTGGGGTAAGTTTTTCCTGCTGGAAAATGCCTCAATTTGTCTTTTTACCAGGGCCCCCTAGACAAAAATATTACATGGTCTGCAGTGTGCTGTGGACCCAAAGGCAAAGTCTACTCTGCTTGTATTCCAGTGTTACCTCCTGTCTCAGACTAAATTTGGGGATGATTTTTCTTTTTCTAATGCATTTTGTTTCTATGTGCTCCATGTAGCAGGTCCCTAAAAATCAGGACTCCTAGATGCTGCAGAATCATTAATACACAATACCCAGGATATCATTAAACTGAAATCCTTTTTTCTTTTCAAACTGTCTTTCTTCTATTGATTTATTCTTATAGTATCTGTCTTTTTTATTGGTTTGGTTTTTTAATACTGGACTTGAGGATACTTAACATCTGCAAATATTTACTCTGGGTTCCTAGTATATTACTGTACAATTTTTGTCACTTACTTACAGATACCTCCACGTGGTGGTTTGTGGGTTTTTTGTGGGAAAATGCTGTATTGTTGTAATCTTCCATCCAGCAGAGAGATCTGGACTGTGTTGAATGTGTTTACTTAGAGTTTGTTGTACGCCTAACTTTTGTTTAAAATGCAGAGACAGTTCCTTCTCCTGCCTGCCCTGTGCTGTAGGAAGAACATGTAGTTATCCTGTCAGAAATACAGGTCAGGGATTTGTTAAACTTGACTAAATGTCAGTCTGAATCCCAATGTGTTGAGTCAGGTGAAAAATCTCATTTAAGTCTTTACTCAGGGATTTGGCATCTTAGTGGATTCCTGTTGAGCATGCTTAGAGGTGATATTTTTCACCCACTTTTTCACCCATCAATCCTAATGTGTTTCACTCTTATTTCACATGTAATCCTCAGTCACAATACATTAGAATTTATGTAAAACCCAGTTTCTTTGGTAGAATTGCTTTTAACCTGCATAAATAGGAGAGTTTGCCATTAATGGCATTGCTGTTGGATGAGAGAGTGATTGTTGTGTTCTGAATGGTGAAAATCCAAAACCTTTTGGGTTTGCTTTTTGAAGAAAGGGAGAGAAGTAAATAGGGGGTTTGGCTAGACCAAAGTAAGAAAAATTCAGTATTTCAGGAAATTTTGGACAGCTTTAGCAAATAATGAAGAAGAGCAATGAAAATGCAGTTGGAACTGGTGGTCAGCTGTAGGTAATGATCTTTATTACTTTACAAAGACTTGAAGCACCAGGTCATTTGTCCCACCATGGAGATTATGAAGGAGTGTGTAAGGATTTGGGCAGCCACAAGGGGGAACATGGTCAGCAGGAACTGTTGAAATATCCTGGCTCTAACCTGCAGTTACACCCTTCTGGCCTGTCCAACTTTACTGTGGTTGTTCCTCATACAGAATCTACTAACAGAGCTCAGAATACAACCCGGTATATTTTAATGTGACATTTCTGTTTAACGACCAAATTTTGTTCTTCAGGGGGATGCACATATGTTGGTGATCAATGGGGTTGTCTTAGTTAATGTGAAGCAGTTGTATATATTAATTATATATGAAGGTAAGTCTAAATAGTCTGGTCTCCTGGGTTACCTGGGTTACCCTTTCTGCTAGTGGAGATGTTGAAAAAAGCTCTGTAAATACATTTTATTTAGATGTAATTTCTGAACAGGCACTAAGTAGTCCTTGCAGGTATTTTTGGTGAATTGCTGCTTCATAAGAAGGTTAATCCAACCTCAGTGCTCTGGTAGCTGCTTTATTGTGCAGTTCAAAAAATACCCACAGCAAACAACGAGCCAATAATCCGATAACTGTTGTTCCTCTGTGTAATTACATTTACCTGATAAACCAATAACCTCTTCCAAATTACCAGTTTAAAGCAGAAATCCCCTTTGCCAATAATCTTTGCGTTTGCCGCCTCTCCGATTTGTTTCCCATCCCAAAGGTGATTTTAAAGGACGTGGATTCCCTGCTTTACGTGGACACCGACGTGCTGTTCCTGAGGCCCATCGATGACATCTGGCACCTCCTGAGGGAGTTCAACTCCACGCAGCTGGCTGCCATGGCCCCCGAGCACGAGATCCCCAAGATCGGCTGGTACAGCCGCTTCGCCCGGCACCCCTTCTACGGCAGCACCGGCCTCAACTCCGGCGTGATGCTGATGAATCTGACGCGCATCCGCAGCGCCCACTTCAAGGTGAGAGCACGTGCAGCTGTTGCAGAAGCTCAGCATTGGTGTGTTTTCACAGCTCGGAAAGCTCCGTGTAAAATGAAGTTCGTGATGCGGAGAATCGGAGAAATGTGGAATGTGTGTAATTGGATGCTAAAAGCTGGTGTGTGAATGTGGTTGTGAAATTAAATGAAATTTCCTCAAGGCTGGAGCAGTGAGAGCTTGCAGCTGAAGCAGTCTGGTAGCAGTGTTAAAAATGGCTTCCCCAGCTTCTTACATTTCCCTGAAAAGATGCATGAAAGAACAAACTCCGTGCAAGTTTCCAGTTTTAAAATTGGAAAGTTTGATGTGAATATCCAGAGAAATTGGTGATTTTTGCATCTGTTGTGAATAGGCTTTTGCATCCTGCTGCAGGTAAGTGACTCTGTGAACTGGTGTAAGTGAGAAGGGGACATTTTCACAACGTGAAATGTGAACATTTTCACAACAGATCTGACAGATCTGTGTCACTGAGCACGTATTCTGTAATCACTAAAACTTTGCTTGCCCCAAGGGGCTCCTCAGGCAATGCCAGGGGTTTCCCACATTGTTACAGGAACAGCTGGAGAAAAAAAACCCCAAACATTGCTCATACTACCATAATTCCCAGGGAAGATGATCTTTAGTCTGTAATTTTCCTTGCTTTTATGCCTTGGTTTTCACCTTGTCCCTGCATTTTTCACTTTTCCCCCCTCCTGTTACTTGGAATAGGAAGATTGTGAATAGCAGGAGCTGACATCAGAGCTGGGCCCAGGAGACTTTGTTTTCCTGTTTAGATAAACACAGTGAGTTCTGCTGTTACAGCCCAGTCCAGGTCCAACTTTTCCTGGCAGTTTTTAGTTTTTCACCTGTGTGTCCAACATGGCTTAGCAGAGCTTAGAGATTTTTGTGTGCCCACTCTGGGTCAGATACCCCAGCACTGACCATGACATTAACCCCTTGCTTCTGTTTTCCTGCCCTGCAGAACAGTTTGATACCAGGTGGCTTGACTTGGGAGGAAATGTTATATCCATTGTACCAAAAGTACAAAAATTACATCACGTGGGGAGACCAGGATTTGCTAAATATCATTTTTTACTTCAACCCAGGTAAGGAATAATTCTTGGAGTCTTCATTGTCTGTGTTGAGAAAATATCTTGAGCTTGATTTTTTTTAACTGATATTTGTTGTTTATAATACACATAAATACTCTGGTATGGAGTTATTGTGTAACTGCATCCTCAAAGGATTTATAACCTATGAAAATATTTCTGACATTGCTGCAGGTAATGAGGCTTGGACTTGGTTCCATTTCTGGAGATTTGAGAAATAATGAGGTGTAAAAGTAATGATGAAGTGAAGGGGTGAAGTTCATGTCGTGTGTGTGCTCCAGGGTGTCACTGGACCAGGGTGTAGCTGCAAAAAATGTTTTTGTTTCAGATATTTATCTGAATGTGAAAATGCCAAACTTTCTGCAAAGCTAAGCCCTGTTTTTCTGAAATTCAGCTGACTTGTGATAATTATGCAAATCCGTAGCAAAGGTAATATAGAAAGAAAGTGGACACAGCCATTGAAATATCTCATCTAAAGCAGCTTCCAGCCTGTGAGCTGAGCGACCCGGCCTCAGCAGGCACCAGATGATGTCATTGATGTCCTGCTGGTGGGAAATGCAGGGATTTAAACACTGGAGCATAGCACAGACTTCCCAGAGAAGCTGAGAACCTCATTTCATGCTTCTAAATGGATGCTGAGTATCCATCCCTACTGCTTCTCCTGGTTTCCTATGTGACCTTGTCACCTTAAGAATAAACCAAGTTTGGAATTATCTTTATTTATTCTGCTCCCTTTTCTTTTTCTCTGAGGAGTCACAGGGTAGGTAATTGGATATACCCAAATCCAGGCAAACTGCTGGGGTGAGGAGAAGCAAAGCAAAAAGCAAACATCTGTTTACTGCAGACAGATGTCAAACTTCAGTGTCCCATAGATTACCCCCAGACCCAGGGAAATATAGAGTGGGAATTAATTTCCAAAATGAAACAAATGTTATGGGAGCATGGTCTCCTGGAGAAACAAAAATATGGAGCCTGATTAGTTGTGAAGTCAGACACAAACTGTTCACTGAAGTGTGCAGGAAAAAAACAAAGGCTGCAAAAATCCTTCAATATTGTGATGAGTGTTCTCTGTGAAAGCTACATGTGGAGACTCTTCTGCACCACAGTCTGTCCTCAGAACTGGTAAAGAATTTTTTATGAATTGTGTAATATCAGAGTGCTCAAGAAAAGAAGATGAAAGAACTGGGTACCATTAGCACAGAAAACTGGACTTTCTGGGCTCTTAAGCTCTGGGTTGTTACGAGTGGCTGGGGAGGGAATTGGCCAAAACTGCTGCAGGTGCCTTTTTGTAGATGTGAGTTAAAACCACAGAGAGCTCCCAGGCCTGAGGAGCTGCTCCCTCTGCCCATCTCCAAAGGCTGCTCTCCCTTTCTGAAGAACTCTGCTGGAGAGGCCTTAAGGGAAGAAAAGTTCAGAAAGTTTTTCTTCTGCTTTTCAAGAGCCTCACGAGACCAGCTGCAGGCTTCCTGGGAAGCTGGGAAAGGCCAAGGGAAGAATTCAATCTTCAGTGCTTCTGCCATGCCCTGCTGGCACCAGCCATCATTCATTGTTCTCCAGGGCCAAGGCAGAAAGGTTGCAGGGACTGGAGTGATTTATGACAAGCAGATTGCAAGCACTGTGTGCCTGGAGTTTAAAAAAAATCACCAGGAGAAAGGGAGTTATGAGCCCTTTTGAGAAATTAGGCTCATCTCTAAATAACCTAGACCTGTGAAATTAATGGATGATGACTCTTTGGAGGGCTCTGGATAAAATACACCACCCCTTATGCTCTGCTGTGTAACAAATTGTCATGGCCTCTGTGACAGCTTCAGCAGCAAACACTGGATGTACTTTGCAAGTTTTGCCTTGCTGGCTTCAGGAGGAGTCTGGATTTTTCATAACCCCACTGCTGTGTGTGCTCCCCCAGTCGTTCCTGTCACTCCAGAGACTCCTTCCTGTGGCAGAGGGTGCTGGACAGTGCCACCTGCTGTGTGCTCTCTGCTGTGATTCTTCCACTGCAGCTTTCTGAAGGGCTCCCTTGGGTTGTGTTCAGTCCCAGATTTTGTGTTGTCCTGTCTGGGGAGTGCAGTCACCCACGAGGGAAGGAGGTGTCTCTCTTGGGGATGCTTGCAAAAGCTGTGACCGAACATTCCCCGATCATCGGTCGCAGGCTGGTTTGATTTGTTCTGACTCTTGTCTGACGTGTCTCCTCTCCTTCCCTGTGCCCTGCTGGCGTGGGCAGAGTGTCTGTACGTGTTCCCCTGCCAGTGGAACTACCGGCCTGACCACTGCATGTACGGCAGCAACTGCAGGGGGGCGGAGGAGGAGGGGGTCTCCATCCTGCACGGCAACAGAGGCGTCTACCACGACGACAAGCAGCCCACCTTCAGGGCCCTCTACGAGGTGATCCGGGATGTAAGTGCTGCCTCCACAGACCACTCCCTGGGCCCCAGGCTGCCTTCACTCACATTGCTCTGCCAGGCATCGGGCTGGGTGGTTGTGTATGTGTAAAACCCACCTGACACCAAATGGACATGGTGCCTTTGGCTTCTCGTGCGTTTGAGGTGGTTTAAACGTTTTTCTTTTGTGTTATAGTAATCAAGAAGGCTGATCAATTGCTTTTCTGTAGTACTGAAGGTAGAAAAAGCTGGAGTGGAGTTTCTCATGCTGGGGCTGCAGCTCTGGTGCATAAATTCCCAGGAAAGCTTGTCCTCCCTGAGCACCTCAGGCCTCCAGGCACAGAGAGCAGAATCTTGTCCGTAGGCACGGGTTGGGATGTTGTGTGTGTACAGCTCTGCTTGCCAAAACTCCTGTTTCCTTATAGTATCCTGACATTAATAAAATTCCTGTCAATGCACACTCTCAGGCAGGGAGGATGTGCAGTGATGGGGTTGGTGACACTCAGCAGGTGAGGGATAAGACATTCCCTACCTATGGAAAGCTTTCTCTTACAGAAACTTAAAAAATGCCCTTTCACAACCAGTGAAAACTAAAATTCTTTTTTTTTCTTTTCCTTAGTTTCCATTTGAAGACAATCTCTTCCAGTCCTTGTACTACCCTCTGCAGTCGAGGTTTCTGGATACAGTGCACACTTTATGTGGGAGAATTCCACAAGTATTTTTGAAGCAAATTGAGAAAACAATGAAGAAGGTGTATGAAAATCGTGTCATTGTGTACTTGGGGGCCAACCACAGATACTAACTGTAGCTCTCTTACACAGAAGTTTTAAGTCTTGTACTCCATTTCATGAAGGATATAAATGAAGAATATGAACTCTTCTACCAAAACTCAGAATTAAAATATTTCTTTTCCAATTTTCTGATAACTCTTGAAATTACAAAAAGCAGGAAATCCTAGAAGCCTACTGAAATTGTTGCTGAGAACAGCAACAAGGAGAATCCTTTCTTTGTGGAATACAGTTGTGGCCTGCCACCCCAGTCCCTTACAGTTTAAGAAGATATTCTCTCTGCAATGTGAATTGCATTAGGCACAGTCCAGGACTGTTGTCAGTGAAGAGTACAAACCCAGGTACTGTTGATCCATCCTCCTCTTCAAGTGCTCTTCCCTGCAGAGAAGCAGCAGTATTCCACTGCCAGTTTTCCATCCCTGCCTTGGGAGGTGGCCAGGGCTGCCCCTGCCTCCCCTGTCCTGCATGGAAATACATTTCTGCCTGGCACTTCCATTTCTGGGATCACAGGACCACAGAATTCTAGAATGGTTTGTTTTGGAAGGGACCATCATGGATATCTTGTTCCTCACCCTGCCATGGGCAGGGACACCTTCCACTAGACCAGGTTACTCCAGCCCTGTCCAGCCTGGCCTTGGACACTTCCAGGGATGGGGAAATTGAGACGTTTATGCTGGGATCAAAATGAATAGCCTCAAAGTGGAAGAGGATGCAAAATGGCTTTGATGTTCATTTAAAATACTTCATTTAGCTTAAATTTCCAAGGTATGATCATCATCTTGTGATAAGCACAAAGAGCTTATTTAAATTGCAGTAGCTGAAAGGTGCTTGGGACCATTCCCTGGGGAACTGGAAGTGAGGACACTCCTGCAGAGCAGCTATCCAAGAGCACACTCACTCCTGAAGAGCAGTGATCCAAGAGCAGACTCCCTGAGGGCATTTTCTAGGTGTAAGCCCCATGGCTGTGTGTAGGAGTGCTTCAAGGAAGCAGCAGAGAAAATGATGTTACTTTTCAAGTCTGTTGAGCAGAAAACATCAGCCATTACTTGGAACTGCTCATTTTTGTATCTAACAGGCAAAGTAGGAGCAGGGTAGGCAGGGTGAGATAATGGAGCCTTCCCCTAATGAAAGGAAAACTGGCACAGATGGAATATCCTGTACATGTGTCATACATTTGTTAGAGAGAAATGCTTGGGGACTGTGGATGAGGGAGAGGTTATGTTCCCAGAGTTAAAATAGGATTTCTGAGGAATTGCAGTTTTGGGCGTTCTCCCCTATCCAGTCAGGGTTTCATATGAAAGCACCAGGAGTTTTTATCCTCCCTTTTATCTCACACACTTCTCTCTCCTTGTGTGGCAGTTCCTGAGAGGAGGGAAGACATGACCTTGGTGCCATCCCAGGCTGCCAGATAGGAGCCTGAGCACGGGATGGAGTCCCAACAAGCTTTTCCCAAGGCCTGGAGTGTGCCTGTGGCACAGCCTGGCTGAGAGCAGGGCTGCAGGCTGCTGAGCAGGGAGTGCTGGGACAGGGGCTTGGAGTAAGGGACAGCAGAACTGCAGGACCTCGCAGGCGTGACAGGAACAGAAACCTTGTTTGCACCTCTGCTGCAAATCGTGATCACAGTTGGGTTAAACAGTGTTCTGACTGCAGCCCTTATCTCACAGTGTTTGTCACCCGAGTGTAAATTGGCACGTGAAGGACAGAGGCAGCTCGACTGTTGTGATTGAAAGCCTGGGACCCAGAAAGTCATTTAAACTTGAGCCTTTCCAACTTGCCTTAGGATTTTCTATTTCAGCTGAAGTTTCAGTTGCCTGTTTTTAAGCAAGGGTACACTTCTGCCTACTGAGAGAAGTTTGAGGTGTAACCCAAATGAGCATTGAAGATTTCAGAACCAGAAGGCAGAGAAAAGAAGGTAAAGCTGCTGATTTAAAAAGTCTAAAATAATGTATGACAGGTAAACCTTTAGGCCAGCAATTCTGAGAGCTTGTCTAAAGTATTCGCTTGCTTTTGGTCCTTATTTTCAAGTGTCAGGGTAAAGCTGACACAGGTCTAAGGAGGCTGGGGGAGCTGCATGCTGGGCAGGCTGAATTCCTGACCTCCATGGTGTCTCCAAGGCACAGAGAGCTGCAGAGCACAGCCTGGATGCCCAGACAGTTGCACCCCAGTGCTGGGGCTCTGCAGTTTGGGAGGCTGTGGGTGTGTGAGCTGTGATTCAGCGGAACCCTGCAACTACAGGCACATTCACATGAAGGAGTGGAATTCATTACTAAACAAAGGCATTATTGCATATGAACTGATAAGAGATTAAAGCAGTGCTTTTTATGTTCACGGGAGGTGCTACATTTTGTTTAGGAAGAACTGAGTTGTGTTCTCAACAGCTATTAAATATATGAAGTACTTGCTTTAACATGAAGACTCTTGTTAATTTAATATCAGCTGGCAGGAAGAATGGGGGAGGTTCCCCCCTGCTGGGCTTTATTGAGGAAAAAAGCAATAATTTGAGCTCTCCAAAGTGTTTTAAAACAATTACGTAACTTTGTTTTTTGTTGTTGTTAGAATTATTAATTTATATTTCACTACAGCTTCCAAAACCATGTTATATTTTATTTTTAACAGTAGTTGATTGTAATATTCATCTTACTTAGAAACCAGTTTTAATTCATTTTGTATTTCATACTTGTGGCTAATTCTATGTTAATTAGCCTTCATTTATCTTAATAATGGGATGTGTAAATACTTACAAAGACTTTATGTCCTCATTTCCCCGTCCTCTCCTGTGTTTTAGTTATTTCCAGTGGTATAATGGATAGAGCTCAGCAGCATTTTGCTTACAGGGGAAACTGGAAACTGCTCAGTGTGTGTGTGTGCACAGCACGAGCATGTGTGTAAAAAATGTCCCTTTTCTCTGTCACTGAATTGCTTGTGGATTTTTCTTTGACAAATGCACTGATTGTTACAGCTCCCAAGGAGGCTGAGCAGTGCATTTCTGAGTTGAAGACAATCCCTTGGCTTACAATACAAATAAATGAAATTTTAAGCAAGCTCTATATTTTGCTAGTGTTCTTTTAAATACAAGATTTTGTGCTGGTCTGGTTGGGATAGAGTTTTGTAGGTGTGATGTTTTAGTGTGTGTATACTGGGTTTGACAGCAGGGAACACAGATAAATGTTCCTCTTTTACAGTTTTACTGTAGTGAAAGTGTCTGATATTGGATATAAAGAGAGACAAATACATTTAACTTCCCCCAAAGTGCTCGTGTGTCATGCTGCAGCTCCAGCTGTGTTACGGTGAGCATAGATCAGAGCCTTCTCTCAAAGGAAACTGGAGTTTCATCTTTTATTCTTTACTGTTTCTCCATAGTGTTTCACTCTCTGGAGGTCATTCAGCATCATTTCCCCTCCCTCCTCCTTGTATGCATTTTTGACATTCTTGAGTGGTCTCTGCTGTGCTGTCCTTGCTTGTGAATCTCTGTGTGACAGAAGCTGCTGGGCTGTGTGTTCAGCCATGTCCTGGTGCTGACACTGCTCCCAGCTGGGTGATGTGTTGGGCTCAGCCTCAGCTCTCTGAAATCAGGAATAAAGCTGTCCCTGGCATGGATGGGCAGAGGTGGGCCAGCTGTGAAACCCTGTGTGTGTTCTGGGAAGGCTCTGGGGGTGTGGGGTGTGTTACACACTCACAGTCACACTGCTCCGTGAGCCAGGGTTTTTCACTTGCCTCCAGCCAGGGTTGCTGTGGGGAGCAGAGAGATTTCCCAAGCTGGGAATAAAGTACAACTAAAGAAAGAAATAAACCTTGACACTTCATCAACTGTCAGAGAATCCTTTTCTCCTCTCCATCAGGTGCAATAAAATGTGATGGTAGCAAATAGAGAGTGAGCACCCCTCCAGAGGTGAGATGGGATGGGGCAGTCACCAGGATCATTCCTGCAGGGGCTGGGAACATTCCCCACTGCTCTTGGGACAAGTGCTCTGTGTGTGCTGGGACCAGCCTGCACCTCCCGCTGGCACGAGATAAGGAATTGTTATCTCAGCTTCAAAAGAAAGAGTGATGGTTGGAAATTTTGCTTTCATTCTGGATCAGAATAAAAACCAAACTGTCGACACTTCCTTTGAAGTGAAAATGGAGACAAAACACCAAATTGAGAATCAGCATGGAAGATGAACAAAGCACTTTGTTAATGTTTTCTTTTGAGGTAAAATATTTTGGTTTGACTTTCACATTTCTGTAAACTTACCTTAATTGCTGCTGTTACTCCACTATAGCCCAAAAGTGTGTATGTATAGTTTTGGTAATTAATGCTGAAATAACGACACAGAAATGACAGGGCTCTTTATTTTAAAGACCTGTCCTTGTAGAAACATCTTTTCCTGAATCCTCTGAAAATGTTCACTCCCTCCTGTGAGGGTTGGAATGTGCACAGCAGGTGCCTTCTCAGGGTTCACACCTTCAGGGAAAGATCTCCTTCCCATTCTGCCCAGCGCTTCCAGAGGGCACCACACTTCCAAAGGGCACCACACTTCCAAAGGGCACGCCTCACACCTGCGGCTCCAGGTGAGCAAACAGGGCTGCTGTTATCTGACTGGCTCCAGAGTTTGTGGAGTGATGGCAGGAAGCTCCTGTGCCAGGGATGTGCTGGGAGGAAGGTGTGAAATACAGCTTGGAGAGAAAACTCTGCTGGCCAGTTTGCCACGGGCTCTTGGATTAATAGGAGACAATCCCTGGGGATTTGCTGGGGCCAGCGCCTGAGCCAGGAATTCCAGGTAAAGCCTGAATGATTGTCACATCTGGCTATTCCTTGGTTTTTTTGTATCTCTTGTGGGTAATCTTTCAAAAGAAACAGCTCCCACAAATACCATTTTTCTCTTTTCAGCCTCTTTTTTTAAGGCACTGGGTGTCAGCTGTTCTCATCTTTCGATATCCCAAGTCTTCCAGATTTTTTAAAAGCACAATAAAGATTTTTAGTCATTTTCTCAGAGGAGAATCATCATTTGTCTCAAGGTGGCTGTGATATACTTTAAAGAAAAAAAAAAAAACAACTTTCAGAGATCCATGATTTTTAGTGTCAAGTTATTGTACCATACTCAGGTTGTGCAGCTATAAATTTAAACAAACCAAACAAAATCTCTATGCTCCTTTTTAAAATCCTTTGATGTGTATCGATGTACAGTATTTTCTGAAGACCTAAGTGGGTCTTGAAATATAAGATTGTTGTCATTTTCTTATTGTTCTCACTGGATTCTGCTGCATCTCCCTTGCTTGAATGCTGTATTGAATTGCTACAGATTGTTTCAAAGCACAACAATCAATTTGGGTTGAAACTGGGTGGAAATACCTTACAAATTGCTGTCACACTTCAGTGAAGGGAAACTGCTTTATGTCAAGTTGGGTCAGGGCTCTCTAGATACCTAATCTGAGCTTCATTACTGAGAGCAGAAGTAGCTGCTGGTTTTACACCACAAATAATTTTAATTATTGATCCATGCCCAGGGGTTGAACAGCCTATAACTCTCAAAAAGTACATTTTTAAATCTGAAACGTAAATCTTAACGAGGCTTTGTGTAAATTCAGTGGAAGAAAAAAACCCCCTGGATTGTAAAACAGTTTCTCATTGTTTTTTACCTAGCTGTTTAAACCACCACATCTTCCTCAATAAGGTGATTATTCTTACTGTTGGGTGTCAGTGAATACAAGCAGGCTGGGAACTGACACAAAATGAAATCATCCTCTCTGTGTATGTTTTTATTACAAGGTGTGTCAAATACCTTACAAGGAGTAATTATAATTTATGTTTCATTAATGAAGAAGCTCAGGCGTGATTGCCTCACCCGTTTGCCTGAGATCACACAACAAACTGATGATGAAACTGCCTACATGCTTTTTGTGCTTCAGGATTACATTTAAATGTAAAGAAAGCTTTGAAAATGGAAGGAAAAGGTGATTTGCTGTGAACTGAAATCTTTCCCAATCTTTGATGGCCTTGTCAAAATTGAGGTTTATTAGAAGAGAATGAGAGAAATGGAGACAAAAAAGGAATGAACTTAGAACAGGGAGAGTTAACTAAAATTGTTTTGTTTGTGAAAGTGATCCTACGGTACATTGAGTGTCTTAAGGAAATGTGTTTGATTGAGTCACATGGCTACAAACCTGTACAACAGAGGCCTTTCTGCATTACCATCTTGGGATTTGAGTGGCAATCCATCTCCTTTGTACAGCCCTGCTTTTGTTGTGGGCATGTTTGAGAGTGGTGGTTCACAGAGTGTGTCTGGAAATAACCCAGTACAGCGGGCTGGGCTAGAGCATCTTATCTGCTCCTTGCTTCACCTCTTGGCCAGGAAGGGGTGACAGCTCTGCCGGGGCTTTGTCCTCAGAGCTGGCACAGGATGGGCGAGGGGATCCTGCCGGGAGCGCAGGGAATGTGTGCCAGGCTGGAGGAGAGTGGAGGAGCCCGAGGGGACACCTCGCTGCCACCTTCACCATCCTCGCCAGGGGAAGCCGAGGGGATGGGTACCAATCTCTTCACTGCCGTGAGCAGTGACAGGGAACGGCCTGAAGCTGTCGGGGAGGTTGGGGTGGGATATTAAAATATTTGTCCCCTCAGAGGGTGCTGGCACTGCCCGGGCTCCGCAGGGAAAGGTGCCAAGGCTGCCAGAGCTCCGGGAGCGCTTGGACAGCGCTGTCAGGGATGCTCAGGGTGAAATTGTTGGGCTCTGTGTGTGTGTGTGTGTGTGTGCACGGTCAGGAGCTGGCCTGGCTGGCGGGCCCCTTCCCGCTGGGGATCTTCTGTGATCTCCAGAATAAAAACACAGGCTCGTCCTTGCACAAACCGGGGGGCGCGGTCACCCTCAGCCTGAGGGCGGGCAGGAAAGAACAAGAACTCTCCGAGGGGCCGTGGCGTGAAGGGGGGACGGCTCCGCGCCCCGCGGATCCGCACGGCGGGGCCGGCATGAGGGGCACGATAAGGCGGAGAAGAAGCCCAAAGGCGGAGCAGGAGCCCACAGCCGCCTCAGAGCGCGCCTCCCGCCCGCTCGCTCGGCCGAGCCTTTCCCGCCGCTTTTCCCGCCCCGCCCTCACGGCCGCGGCCCCGCCCCCTGCCGCGGCACCCCCGTTAACCCCGCCCCCGCCGCGGGCCCGCCCATTGGCTCCGCCCCGTGGCTCCGCCCCCGGCGGGCGGGGCGGCGGGGCCGCGCACGGGCACGGCGCGGGCGCCATGTTGGAGCGTCGCTGAGCGCGGGGTCTGGCGGAGAGCGCGGCCCGGTCTGCGCGGCACTGGGGCGGGGGAGCCGCGCGGAGCCGCGGGGGGATCGCCCGGGCGGATCATGGACGTCGAGAGGCTGCAGGAGGCGCTGAAAGGTGGCGGCGGGGCTGGCGGCGGGGGCCGGGGGAGCGGTGTGTCGCCGCGCGGAGGGGAAAGACCGAGGTCCCTCAGCCCCTGTGGGGGGAGCGCCCCTCGCTGAGGGCGCCGGGTCCCGCGCTGTGCGGAGGGGGCTGCTCGCTGGAGCGGGGTGGGCACAGCCCGGGGGTCGCTGTGGGGAAGCGGAGGGCAGAGCCCCCGGTCTCCCGACCCAGCGACCCTCGGGGCTGCGTGCGGGGGATCGGTGACTCTCGGGGCTCCCCGGCTGCCGCCCTGCGCTCCCCGCTCTGGCCGCCCCTTCTCCCCCATCCCTCCCCCGCATCCCGGCCCCTTCCCTCGCATCCCGGCCCAGCCCGGACCTGTCCCCTTCTCCTTCCCCAGCCCTCTCTGTTCTGGGCTCAGCTTGAGGAAAATCGGTCTCTTTCTGTGCCGTAGCTGCTCAGAAGAAGTTGCAAATCAACTTTTGCTGCTCGGGTTCGTGCGGTTTCTCCGCAGGAAAAATAATAAGTGTTTCCCAGGGCTGGGAAGCTGGTGGAGTTCATGGGAACAGCCGGAGCATTGTGAGAGCACAACAATGTTTGTGTGGGAGCTGTACTGATAGTTCAAACAAATCGCTAATTGTTGTGAATTTCTGTTCTGTCCCGTCTTCTTTTACCATTCTTTTTGTGTCGTTCTCATGCCAACAGATTTTGAGAAGAGAGGAAAGAAGGAAGTGTGTCCAATACTGGATCAGTTTCTTTGTCATGTTGCTAAGACTGGAGAGACGATGTAAGTGTGACTGTTCTGGTGGTCCTCGGTTGTGACTTAAAACAATTCTCGCATTTTACGTCAATGAGATGCTACCAGGGTTCTTTTTTTTTGCCAGTAGGTTGCTACAGTGAGCTGAATAAGCTTTCCTTAGCTCCCATTTAATTTAGTGTGGATTAATTTACTTTGCTGATAGCTTGATCTAACGAGGGGAGACTTCTGGTACAGGCTTTGCTCTGGGGTGTCTGTCAGGTCTCACTGATCCTGCTCAGCACAATAAAAAACCTGTTGCTTTCCCTGGCTTTTTAAGAGAGATTCAGGTTTTGTAAGTGGCGAGTTCTGTCGCAACGCCTGCTATGGGCTGTTGTATAACCGTGTTTGCAGTGTCCCATTGTGTTATTTACGTACAGATACCAGCCGCTCACATTGTTTCTTTCCGAGCTCCGTGACCATCCTGTGCTTGTGTCTGCCGGGGAGGGCACACGATCCGGGGGCGCTTTCGCGGCCGGGCCGTGCGGGGATTGCTCGGAGCTGCCGCGCTCCCTGGGCTCGGCGGGGTTCCCCTCGTGCCGCCCTTTCCGTGCCGCTTTCCCGGCCGCTTTCCCGGGAGGCAGCGCAGGGAGCCGCGCTCCTTCCCGGGATCGCTGCTGCCGACTTCCTTGCGGCTCGCTATTTGGCAGGAAGGGGAAAGGCTTCCCCGGCCGCGCTGCTGTAGCGTGGCTCACTTTCTGGCGCCCAGGCTCTCCTTGTTTTTGAGGCCTAGTGCCAGACTACGGCTCCAGCGGGGGAGATTTGCTTTTGCCAGTGTTTTGTGATCAACCAGTGACCGCAGGGGCTTTGTTTGAGTTTCTGGAGTCCTGCGAACTTGTAAGAGGTTTTGTAGCTTTTTTTTTTTTCTTTTTTTTTTGGTAGCTTGCTGCTTGGATTAATGGTTTAGAAAGAAAAACAAGTTCTGAAATGTACTTTGCTCTTTGAATAGAAGGCTCATGCTCAGCAGACATACACAGCTGTAATGCTTCATGTTTTGGTGTAGTTCTTATTATACAGAAAAAACACACCACTGTAAGCCTATACTGAAATATGGTTAAAATATTTTTCACATTCTGAGATACTTCTTCAGGTTGTTTTTACTGTTTCTGCCACTATCACGTATATTCCAAAGTAATTTTTAAAAAGTGATTCTATAGGGGAAAGTTCTTGGAAAAATTATTTCCTCTCTGATTTTATTTTCATTTAGGAAATTTAGGTTTATTTTTATTATTTTTATTTTATTTTTACAAACATAAACCTGAACTGGGGTCTGTAATCTGATATACAGATCCTGCCTTCTGTGTTTCCAGGATTTTGTTTTGGTTTTGTTTTTTTGGTGGTTTTTTTTTTTTTTTTTAGCCTTAAACCTTTCAGTTGCATTAAATAGTTTTTTAAAAGGTGTTGGGTCTGAACATCAAAAGTGCATGATATTATCTGGAGATAGGCATGGAAATACTGTTTCTAATACTAAATTTGCTTCAGATTATCTGTCAAAGTCTGTTCATCAAACATGTTTGTGTGTTCACTGATTTGTTATGTATGAAAGTATCAGGGAAAAAATGAGTAAAAAAATGAAAACTAAAATCTCCTGGGAATCACTCTTATGAAGATTGCTAACGTGCCTTTTAAGAACTTGATGTACTTTTAAGCTGGTACAGCTTGACAAGTACAAGTATTCTGGAATAGGCAGACCTACCAAATACATGCAAATTTAAAATGCACTAGATAGTCTTTATTTTCACTTATGTAAAAATAACTTTTGAACCACTAGATACTTTGGAGTGAGAAGATAAAATACTCGTTTGCCGCGACATTTGTTAGGATTTTTACAAAGTTCAGAGTATAGCTGAAAAAAAACAAGCAGTGAGGATGGTTTAGTCAGGGGTAATTACACCCGTGGTTTGCAGACTTGATTATTGAACAACAATGGATCTTACTCAGTCACAGGCTGTTCCTAATGTAACAAACAAAAAGTACTGAGGCAAATCAGGACAAGTGAAATGTGAAATACTTTTGCATTAGTTGTTAGTTCTAGGAGAGTTATATGGTCTTCATGGGGGTTCTTTCAGCTTTTAAACTTCATGAATACTGATTTTTAGAGGATAAATGCAGTCTGTATCCTGGGGTAAATGCTCTCATCCTTCATATGTTTACAGACACAGTTGCAGCAGATCTTGGTGACTCAGTAATTAGTTTGAAAAGGTGGTAATGAAGTAAATTAAAGTGACTTTTTAGGTTCTCCTCAAAGCTTGATCACAGCAGCTCACCCGAGATGGAAAGCACAGCTCAGGTAAGGTCGCTGGGCTCCTCCCTGCCCCCACTTGTTCCAAAGTGCTTATTCATCTGAGCGAGCTGGGAACAGGTAGGTGCAGGTTCAGCTGAGGCTCTGATCTCCCTGGGATTCCTCTGGCAGAGCCTTGCCTGGTGCAGCCCGTGGGCCACTGCTCCTCTGGGGCTGTGGAGCTGCTTCTGCAGCTCCTTGGGAACCTGGGGCAGGAGCTTGTCACAGTCCTGGCTCTTTAGGACAAGGCTCAGTTCAGTGATCCACGTGCTCTGTGCTGTAGCTGGTACTCCAACTGCAGTGCAGCTGGAGAGGTGCTGAGGGGAGGAACACAGGGTGAGAGGTGGTAATGGCACCACTGCAGCTATAAGGCTCTTGGTATCTTTATTGTAATTAGAGGTATTTTTCACCTACAAGGGAGGTGTGGAACAAAAACATTGCTAATTTTGGTTCTGTTATCACTGTAAGCTTAGGTGTGTTATCACTGCTGTGCAGTAAAATCCTGATCATACAATGATGTGCATTCATTTCATCTTTTTGAAGTTGAAGTTTTCCTCTTGTGCAAAGTTAACCATTCACTTAATTGCTGGTGAGATTATGGCCTACATTTACAGAAGCCAGTCTAAACTTCCTTTATGAGAGGTGACAGAAGCAAAAGTCTGATTGCTTGGCTACTGTGAAATATTTTTGTTTCTTAACAGTTGCCATGGTAAGACTTAGCCTTAGGTGAAATATAATATAAAGTTTGCTGTTCAACCTTTTTAAAGTTGTCTTGAATCTTAGGATTTTTTTTTTCTTTTCAGAGGAGTAACGTACTCCTCAATTAACCTGACTTTTTACTGAGATACTAACGTGGAATTTCCTTTGTGAGACCAAGTACAGTCAGGCAAGTTTGTTATAACCTCCTTGTCTCCAGTTTGTAACAGATCAGTGTGACTTGCAGCACTGAGGAAAGTGAAGAGGGAGGAAATCTGTTAGTCCTAGTACTTAGCTGTGTCTGAAAGACCTCTAGAAACAGGATGAGTTGTTGTGTTCTTTTTTTGTAAGAAATCCACTTATCTGTTTTTTCTGAAGTAGAAAGAGCTTTAAGGGATGGGATGGAAATCAGAACATTGCAGTACTAGAAGTAAAATGCAACAGTGACATTTTTTCTTGTTTCTGAAGAATTCTTAAAAATAGTTATGAAGATCTCTTATCAGTTGTGATCTTGTGTCCTGTATTTAAAATGTTTTCTCTTAGCTCTTAAGAAATTCTCCTGGGTTTAGAGTCACTCTGCTCCTTCAATAGCAAAAATGTTTTTAAACCATTTATTTAGGTACTTCACCAAGAAAATCTAATGTGTTGGACTGTAAAGGAAAACTATATTTTTCTAAAGTAGAAAATAAAACTTTGAAAACTAAAGCAGTCAAAAATTTTATGTTGGTTTTTTATGCATTTCCCTCACTCCTGCCCTGGGGCAAGGAACCTATAAAGTGCAGTTTTAATGGCTTACTGTAGTGGAAAGTATAATACAAAAGCTTACTGCCAGTGAAGGAATCCAGAAAGCAGTGAAATACCAGAATCTGGAGCAATACAGTTCGTAGGCAGAAGTGATTAATTGTAAAATCCTCCTAAGCCTGAGTAGAGAACACTGCCCAGGACATGATGCAGTTGCACTGGTTGCTCCCCTTAGTGCAGCTTAAACAGCCATTAAAATACATTCTGGTTTTATTTCTTCCTGTAGTGAAGTTCTTTTGGAAGCTCTGAAATGTTTATTTGAACCTCATCTGAGCCTGAAAAGAGAAGTTGTTTCCTCACATGTTTCCTGGAGGGCCAACACAAGTGGGTTTTGCAGAGTTTCTTGAGTCAGGTTTAATTTATGTGATTGTAGGGTAAATCTGGACATCAGTGCTGTCATCATAGACTAGTTGGAAGTGACTTGTGGAGGTGATCCAGGCAGACCCTGTGCTCAAGGAGAGCTAATTCCAAAGTTAAATAAAATTAATTAGGGCTTTGTGCAGCATTTCTGAAAATCTCCAGTCATGGCTCTTTGTTTGGCTCCCTGTTTCACTGCTTAACCACGTGCCCTGGGAAGAGCGTTTCCCTTGGAGCACCCTGGGCCCAGTGCCTCTGAGAAAGGAGCCTGTTTCCATCTCCCTGGATGCAGTCAGCCCTTCCCTGGTGGAAGTCAGCAGCTGGATCCCACCGGCAGAGCTGTGTCCCCAGCAGCCTCGGTGGCAGCTGGGCTGGCAGGGCTCAGGGGTGCCCTGCTGTGGGCTCTGAGCGCCGGCGTTCCTGACTGGGCGTGGTTGGACTTTGGATCCCGGCATTGCAGCGGAGCCTGAGCTGCACCGGGGCTGCAGCTTTGCTGTGCCTTGCTCAGGTTGAACTGCAGCTTTCTCTGGTCCTCCCTCCTCGGCAGGCAGTCAGGTGGATCAGGGATGATTTGCCTTTGGTAAATTATATAACTGTAAATGTAAGTTACATAACTGCAGTTCCACCAAAGATAATAATGGCAAAAATACTTTTGACCTTTTGATGCTGTTTCATGTACTTTATGTAGCAGTGAACTTTTTTTCTTATTACACTATTAAGCTTTTTTGAATCAGTTTAACTTTCCCGTTAGTTTATTATGGCAGTGAAATAGTTTGTTTGCTGTAGGAGAGATAAATGAAGATACAGTAGCCATGAATTCCTACAAGAACAAGTTTGCATCTCAGTTTAAGTGTTTTAACTATGTACTGTCAAGGCTTGTATAATATCCTTTCTCTTGTTACAGAAGTATAGGGTTTTTTTAGCCATATGTTCTCTGGCTTATTTCACATGCTTAAATTTAAATCTATTTTTTTCCCTTAACTATGTTCTCTGCTTTTATTCAACAAGCAGTTGTCTTGCTCGACATGTGTGTTCTAGCATTTTTTCTGATTTGGAGACAACTGACTTTCTAGAAATCTTAATGCCTACTTGGGGAATGTAATTCCTTATGATTTTTTTAAAACATGAAATAAAACAATTCCCAAGTTTCTGCTGTAATAAGCACGATCATATTTTTCTGAAAGCAGTTTCTGTGTGCCTTTGATAGTTGTAAGCCTGTTCCATTTCCATGTTCTCAGCAAAGCAAGAGATGTAAGTAAACTTGCTGGCATTGTTGTCCACTATTATTCCTCACTAACTCTTTTCCATTCAGCATCTGGAATTACCCCATACTAATTCCCATTCCACTGACAGTTTTCTGTTTCATAATCCACTGATGTCTTGAAAGGAGAGGAATCTTTGGTCACAAAGCCTGCTGATGTACCTTTGTCAACACTAATTTGGCTTCCTTGCTCTTTACCTCTATTATAAACAATTTCTGTATGTGTGAATTGTGTAGCTGCAGTACTTGAGAGCAATCAGTGGTGGTATCAATGAAATCACTTGCTGCTTTGGGAAACACACACTGTTGTAGTGTTTTATTTTAAGTGCTGCCACTTCATATCTATTGGGAGTGGAGTTTACAGTATAAAGGTCAGACTTCAACTGCCATTATAAAATGTGTGTGATGAACTGAGCTAATAAACATCAGTCTCTCTGTGGAACACACGTGTGAGGAAAGGCAAAAAGCAAACTGATTGCAGCACTGAGGTTTTTGGGGTGATTGGACTGTTTTAATCACAAATGTAGCTCTTTGCACTTCCAGATTTGCAGTGTTAGTGTGGCTTCCTTCCCTGTTGCTATACACAGTTTGTTCTTGTAAGCACGTTTCCTGATAATCTTTTTGGCAGCCAGTCCGTGTCACTTTGCACAGAAATCTCCCCACCATGCATTCTCTGGTGGTTAATGCAGTTGCTTGTGTTTGTGATGATCACTTTTACTTGTTTCTGTGCTCATCCTTCTCCTCAAGCTCACTTCTCTGCCTTGCTTGATAGGATTTGCTGTCACCCTCAGGGTTTCTCTTGGTTTGTACCTTCACCTTTCAGTGACATTGCTGTAGTGGCTGCCTCAGTGTGACCTCTGATATTTTCCAGTGGGCCTCAAATCTCTGTTCTGTGGGGGCTGTGCTTGTTAGTATTTCACCTGAAGGACTTTCCCAGGCATTTGGGTATTGTTCACTCTATATTAACTTCTCAGTGTCAAGGATGTTTTTCAATTTTGACTTTGTAATTGGTGAGCCCCGATCCCTCTTCCTGTCTGAAGCTTTTGGCAAGGTTTGTGCCTGATAGCACTGGGGGGAAGGAACAAGGCAGGAAGGAGGGGTACAAAGCAGTCTGGTTGACTTGGGGAAGGTGGATTATCACCTTTTTTTTATGGATAAACCAGACTGATGCTGCTTTTCCACAAAGCTGATACATGTCTGGCAAGTCTCAGCTTTAGAAACAAAGCTACTTGAAGACAGTGACAAAATTTCCATGATGGCAATACCCGGTGATGCTTGGCTTGGAAGTGGCAGGGGAGTGTGATGATGCACAAACACCTAATGCCTGTGGATTAGGGCACTGAGGTAGGGTGCACCTTGTCATGCCAAGCTTAGCATGTGTCAGCTGAACTGCCTCGTGGGGAAGCCAATTAATTGGGTGGCTTTTGTTTCTGCTGTGGAAGGAATCAGTTAACAAGTGCAATTTCCTTGACCCCAGTAGAACTCTGTGGGACCTGAGGGAGGCCTGTGGCTTTTTGGGACACTGCATAAGGTGGCATAGGACTCACTGCAACAGAGATCCAGGACTAGCTGCACAGGGTGCATTTTCCTAATCTGATTTCCCAGCTTTATTGCTTGATACAGTAAATATCTAATCATATTATGTCAGTGTGGCCTGCAGCTCCTTGAGGTGACCAGCTCCTCTAACAGTGACAGCCACGCTGGCCAGAGGAGCTGCAGCAGTTCTTGTGTGCTTTTGGTTATTCTGGGCAAACCAGTGATACCTGAAGCAACATTGGTGCCCCGTGTTGCTTTCTACTCTGCTATAAAGAAGTTAATTTTTTAATGAAGAATGTTATGATCTTGTATTTTTTTTGTTCTTTGGTCAGTTTTTTGACTTTAAAATAAAAGAACATGAAAGGTACTTGAGTTTTGTTTTAGATAACTGTATTCACAAATGTACTTCTTAGAAAATTTTGGACTGAAGTTTTGTTTCTGTTCTGTGGGACAGCTATATTCTGTTAGAGTCAGCTGAATATTTATCAGCAGAGATTAGAATTAGTCCCTTGATGATTACAGATAGTGCTTTAATGTCTTCTTCAGCTGCTTGTTTCCATAACTAAGTCTTAATCTTTGTTGTTCCTGGCAAGAGCAGTAGTCATTTGCAGGCAGCAGAGGTGAACACTCTCACTACTGAAGTAGTTGTAGTTCTAATATCTGACAGTTTCCCTGGTTCTGGAATGAGCTCATTGTGCTCCCAAGGAGAGCAGAGACTGGATTTAGGCTGACAACAATCAGCTAGTGAAAATGGAAAAACACCTCCTGTGCTTGTGGGAAATACAAGTTTTTCCTCCTTTGAACTCTTCAATATATTTTTAATTAAAGTGAAAGGTAACATGAGGTAAAACTCTGCTGCAGATAAAATGTGAGAGTGTTTAATTTTACATGAGTTATCAGGTGAAAGGGAACAGGACGCTCCCCCAGGACGAGTGCTTTGCCAGTGTTTTCCCAGCAGGAGCACACCGTGCAGCAAGGCACAGTGTTCCAGGAAATTCACCCTACCTGGAGCACCTCAACTTTTAAATTGCTCATTTAGAAACACTCAGAAAGGATCCAGCACTTGCCTGAGGCTTTGATTTGATGTTAGGTTGAGGTGTTTGCTTGCCAGAAGCATGTGAGAAGCCAGTCTCCACTGGTGTACAGGGGATTTTCCTGTGTAAATCTGTTGTCATTGTTTGGAATTTCCCATGTTAATCTGCACTGTGTGAATGGTGAAAATAGCAGCAGCATGCAAAATCATTGCACTAAAATGAATTGCATCAAAATACTGTTAAAATAAAGCATGACAAATAGAAAAATAGGTTTCAAATACAAAGAATATTTGACACAAGAGTGGAATTAGGTGAAGTATGTTCTTTTACCTGATGAATGAGTACTGCTGCTCCCTACAAGTCCCATCACACATCTTAGTCAGCCTTATCTGCAGCATTAATTCTGTGGTTAGATCAGTGATCTGCCTCACCTCCCTGTGTGTGGGATCACAGGAACGTGTGGGAGCAGCAGAGCAGGCTTGTCCCTTCTGGTGTAGACAAAGGACAAGGTTGAGTGTGTGTTGGGCCAGCACCTTCCTGCTCTGCACTGGGGTGGGATCCCTGTGGGAACCTCAGCATGGCTCATCTCCCTGGTTCTGGGAGTTCAGTGCTGCAGCTTTGTAGCCACAAAGTTGAAAGCACACCTGTTTAAGAAGCAATCTGTTTATATCATAAATAATGAAATAGTAATTCCTGTATGAAAGCTAACATGTGAAATGGCAGCAGGTTTGGGTTTTTTTGTTTGCTGGTCTGAAAATGCTGGGAATTGTGTTTTACAGGCAGTTCTTAAAATTTTTAATTTGTGCACCCCTTCTGTATAACTGCATCCAGGCTGTGGAAGAGCATGCTGGAAAGTTTGCTGCCTTGCAAGGGGTTTGAACTGGGGATGTGATTGCTGAATGCACTTGATTTTCTCTGCCTTTTCACTTTCCAGATAGTTCTGGTGATCCCATTGATTGACCAGAATAGAAAAGGAATTAACTTGTTTTGGGTGAAACTTTAATTTTGCCTTTGCCTGGGGAAATTGTTTCTTAGAGTATATCTTTATCTCCTACGAGCTCTAGAACAAGTCACAAAAGAAAAACAGTTACTAAAGCTGGCAAGTTACTTCACTTCAAAACACCTGTTTCCTACTAGCAGGTCTCTGTGGGAGTGTCGTGTAAGTCAGCAAAAACTGTGGGGCAAAGGTGATGCAGTGACTGACATCTCTGGTTCCATGTTATGTGACTCCCTCAGAGATTGTCCTCTGGTTCTTGGTTCTTTCCTTATGTGTTCTGAGGACATTGCCTTAAAATCAGTTTAGCTGGACATAAAATGTTTGCATCCTAAATATACTAATTTGGTGGGGGTATTTTTGTTTTGTGGTGGTTTTTTGTTTGTTTTAAATTTCTGCTTGTCAGAGAGCCAGTAGTGGGAGAAGTGTGGAGAGGGAAGTATTTCCTTTTATTAAGTTTTGATATTTCTTTTATGGCCTGTTCAATGAACAGAATCAATAGTAGATGTACTTTGGTTTCATTTTATGTTCTGTGTGGTATTCAGCATCTCTCCAAAACAGATGGCATCCTCTTAAAATTTAAATCAAGTAATTTTGTAATGAACTTAAACACTGTGAAATCTGAAGACAGACATCCCGCCAGGACTCCTGGGACTCTTCATGTTTTAAGTACATAGCTGGGTCTCTGGAAGCTTAACATCTCTTCAATATAATGTTTTTCTTAATTAAACCTCTAATCTGTAAGGCAATTCCAGAAAGATTTATGGAATAACTGCAGTACTTTCATTTCAGGAGTTCGCCTTGTTTCAGGCACTCTGAATTCTTCCTCCAGTTCTTCAGTCAATTTTAGGTTTTGTCCTGCTTTGCTTCAATAGGTCTTACTGGAGTTTGAACCTTAAAATCTGTAGAGTTTGTCTAGAGTGGATGAGCCATATGCACTCCCCCAGGGCTGTGTCTGATGTTTTATGTCAGTTTTTAAAAGGGAGATGAGTAAATCAGTGGAGTTGTGTTCTGCACTCCTGGAGACTTGGCAGCCCAGCCTCCGCCTCGTGTCCAAGTCGTGTGCTGGTGTAGGGCTGCACTGGCACAGCAAAGCCTTGCAGTGCTAAATATGTGAGAGGGAACCATGGAATTTGTTCAACATGGATAGTTTTCTCTTAAAAATAGTAGGCATTTTTGTCAGGTCTTGCCCAAACAGCTTTGTTAAATATATCAGGCTTTTTACTCGTTGATACCTTATCTCCCAAAGTGACTGTAACAAGTGGCAAAAGAATCAAGTATAAAAACTTGTCCAGTGCTCAGAAGAAAATATCAGTTAATTGTCTGATACACAATAGTGCAGATATTGAGCTGGTTCTCCTCCTCCCCAGTAACCATTGTGGTAAGAGAGAAAACTGCTTCCACACTTTCTCCAGGACAAACATTTTGCATAAGCAGGAGATAAGGAAAAGGGGGGATGTCTTTTACACTCTGGGAATGATATGATTAGATAATTTCCATGTAAAATGCAATTTTGTTTGGATATGCATGTTTGGAAGGATGAATCCTATGCAAATCCTGTTAGCAGAGACACAGTCATTCCTTGCAAGCAACTTTTTGCTACTAATTCTTTGAAATCAAAGCATTGCATCAGATTTTGCCCTGCTTTCTGTCTGAGGTGGCCTGTTCCCTGCTGAGGATGCTGTTCATCAAGCAGAATTGGTGCATTTCTAAACTTGGTTGATGTTGCTTGGCAAATTCTGTTGATCTGTAGTAATGGATTAGTTCCAAGAGCAAGTCATGTAATTCAAGTACAGGTGTGAAATAGATTGATTGCTTTTATTAGAGAACAGAGCTATTTAGGATTGTGTTCTTCCATGACTCTGCTCTGGCAGTATTAGATTGTTTCTAAATTAATCTCCCTTCTTTTTGTTGTTGTTTTTTATTATTCTTCTTCCCCGTGCAGTGGGGATATTTTTGCTGCTTCATCAACTCTCAGTGACTCGGTGTGTTACTGTTGCACTGTTGTGACTGTGGAGTTCCCCATCCCTCCTTTGTGGCTTTCCTCTTAGAGTTTAAGTTTCTTGTCTTCACCTGCTAATTTTGATCCCATTCTGGGGTTTTGTTAGTTATGTGTTGGATTTTTTGGAAAAAAAAAATTATTAGCGATTTTTTTTTGCACAGTCTGTTATTTAATTTAATCCCTACTGGCTCATTTCATGTCTCATGTCTTCCCTCACCCTTTCCTAGCCTTTTGTCACCTTGTCTCTCTAATTGTATGTAAATCTTCTCAAAACTTGCTGATGTTACTTGTAGGATTGGCTGTTTGGTCAGGTGCTGTCTGCTTTCCTGATTGACTTAGAAAACACAGCTGAGTGTCTTCAAACACTGAAATCTTTTCCATCCCTTTTTCTCTTATGTTTCTAATGTTCAATGAAATTGCAACGTCAGGGACTGCACTGGGGTGCAATATTAGGGGGTTAAACATCTTGTCATTCCTTGAAGCACATTATTAGCATGTATAAAATATTTAAGAAAGGTAAAAAGACTGAATTTGTTGGACTCTGTGTGAGCTTCCATGTTCTCATTTGTTGCTTGACTTTTAAAAACAATTAAATTTTTGAGTTAAACTACCAGCATTTGTGTCTGCCCTGGGAAAATTTGAAATGGGTGCTATCTATGTGGATACAAGCTGTAGTTCTGCAGTGCTCTGATTGATTGTTCTCTTCAGCCAATCCTTTGCCTTTGACTTTTTTTTCTTGTTAGGTGCTTTTTACTTGAAATCAGTTTCTTCCTCTTGATTTTTTGTATGCCAGAGCAAATCATTTAGGTTGATAAAGGGGAGGATGGTGGGAGGGAAGCAGAGGACTCTCATGATAAGCTGACATTTTTTCCCAAATTATTTGGAGCATGTGTGGAACTCCAGGCTCATTAGCCCAGGAGAGCTCTTTGTACAGGTACATTGACACAGGGTGACCCAGATATTGTAGTGAAAGGTGCCTTCAAGTACAGAAAATGTATGTAACTACAAAGGCATCATTCTCTAAAATGGAAGTACACTGAACCAAAACATTTTGGGATCAGCTAATTTTTTTAAGTATTATTTTTGAAGGTGTTGTTTCAGATCATGCAGTGTTCTCAGTAACTTTTTTATTTGAGTGGCTCTAAAAGCTCTCAAAGTTGCTGATACAAATTCCCAAGCTAGTGTAGTGGACAGGAAGAACATGGTTTGGAAGAAAAGGCTGATTATGTGCAATGCTGAGTGGGAAGAGCAAGTATTTATAAACAAGCCTGCTCTGAAAAAAAAGTATGAACAGTATTTTCTCCATGGAATTTCTTAAATTTGTTATTCTTACAGAACTTATCTTGTTTATCAGTTATTTTCCAGTGTATAAAACTTAATGAGCTTGTACATAAAGCAGAGAGTAGAACAAATTTCTTTTGCTTCTGTTTGGCTCTTGATCCAGCTATAGAAGGTATTGACTTTTCTCTTGGTTTTGGGCTCTCACATTGTGTAACAAAGCAGAGAAAATAGAGATCTTTCTCAGGAAGCTTATGATACGTGTGGAATATTTCTTTTCCTAAAAAACAGATATTTGGCATTTGTTTGTCTCTTCTATTGTCTGTATTTCTAAGCAACCAGTCTTTCCATGAATGGGGATAACTTAAAATTTCTAGAGGTGTAGATAAAGATTGCTTTGATAGCTAGCAGGATATGTGATTTCTAATCTTAATTTTGTCCTGCCAAGCAGCTCGACCCATTGTTGTAAAGGAACTGGTTTTCTCTGTGGATGAGACACACGAGTTTGTAAAGTTCAGCTGATGCCAACTCGTACGTGTCATTTTCATAGAGTGGCAAAACAGGAAAGGTGACTTGGCTCTTGTGACACTCACTTCTGATCACTTCCACTAAGTAAATGGGAACTGAGAAAATCTTACTGTCCCTGCAGAAATACTTTTGGTTCTTTTGGTCAGAAATGAGTTCATTATTTTAACAAGACTGATGTCAGGAGATGCACAGGACAGCTGTGTTTATTGTTTGAATTGCTGCTCTGTGTGAGATTGCAGAGTGAAGCAGTGGCCTTTGAGCAGTTCAGCTTTCCTGCTGCTGCTACTGCAGCCCGAGCAGCAGGGAATGCAGCAGTGCTGGGGAAACACAGTGACTGGCTGTGCTGAGCCCCTTCTGCTGCGGCTACACAGCCTCTAGCAGCAGCTTCCTGGGTTATCTGAGCTGCTGTGGCTCTCTGGGCTAGCTGTGGTCACCTGGGATTGCAGCATGGGTTTATCCTCAAACCTGCTGCCTCTGTGTGTAACCTGTCCTGTGTTCCCTGGCCAGCAGCCATTTAGCAGTGCAGGTTCTGTGTCAGTAGTTCAGTGTGTTACAGATGTAAGTTCTTACCTTTTTTTACAATAGGAGAAATGCTAATTAAAATGTGTAGTTTAAAATCCAAGTGATGGTTTTCTCGACTTTTTGATGGACACAGTGTTACAATCTTTGTTTTCTGTAGTTTCAGCATTGTAAAGGAGCTGGTGGGTGCTGCTTTCAGGCACTAGATTGCCATTTTAAACCTCATGTTGTTGATTTATTTCAAAACTGATGGGTTAATAGTCTGTGAAAAGATAAGTGTTACTATTTAGCAAGAAATAAGTAACAATGAAAACAAAGAACAACTCAAGTTTTAAAGTGTGGAAATATATCCAAATGGGGTTGTCAAAGAATGTTTAGAATAATAGTGGAATCCCCTTTCATGAGGCAAGTAAAGCTCCTGGGATGCTCTGTGGGGAGTAATCCCACACTGTCATGGGGTTATTTACTGTGCTTGTGGTTTGTTTATGTATTAAATCTGTGATTTGTTACTAACACTTTGGTTTCATGATGGTAACTGCAGAGTTGTACAGCTTTTTAATTTACCATTTGCAGTAGTAATGCCTGATGCTGTACTTTGGAACATTATAGTATTCTGCTGTGGATGTAAATGCTGATTGGAGACAATCCAGCTAGACTCAGTAGTGTTCTTTAATCCATACCATTCCTTTGGGACCTTGATGTTTATTTATTTATTAATTTTTATTATTATTCACTAAGTCCTGTGATCCCTCCTGTTGTGAGGTGCCTAAAGGTTTCTTGTGAAGGAAAACAGAGGTTTGCTTTCCTCTTTGGAATTCCCCTGTTCTTGCAAAATTCATCATCCCTTGTGAAAGACAGGGACTTTGTGTTTGGGACTCTATAGATAAACCTGAGCTGTGTTTCCCCCCTTTTAATCTCATAATTATTTCTTTGAGACAAAGGAGAAAATTAAGGCAAAGATGATGTGTCCCTGCTTTTCTGGTGCAAGCAGGCTGACAGAGCTTCCTTGGCCCATGGTTTGGGATTTGGTGGTGCTGGTGCTGGAGAAACAAACATCCCCACGTGTGGTTCACAGCACACACAGCTGGGTCAGCCCCACAGGAGGGCACTGCTGTGTGGGGTCACAAACAGGCAGCCTGTAGAGATGGAGCCTTTGGCTAAATAGTTTTCTGTATAGTTTAACATTGCTTTGAGCAGGAGCTGAGGGGCTGTCCAGGGCTCACATTTTACCCTTGTTTGCTTTGAGCCTGCTCCTAGCAGATCACATGTGTTACAGATAAATGTCAAAGATCATTTTCTCTCTTTCTTTATTGTCGGTTTGTTATTCCCTGTTTCTTCTTTTTCTCCGTGCTGGAGCTGTGCAAGCTCCTGCATCAGGAATAGAAACAAATCGATCCTGAACTGAAGCAGTTGCTGCTTTCACGTGGCTCCCAGAGCTGCTCAGGCAGGCAGATCCCAGGGGGGCCCTGAATGTTCCTGTGGCTCCATGGCTGGGGAGGGGCTGCCTCAGCACCTGTCTGTTGTACCCAGCGAGAGGGACTTGTTTGCTTGAAAATGTCAAAATCCAGAATTTTATAAATGATGAGACTTGAAGCTGTAAGGCAGGAGGTCATTTGGAACCACCTTAGTGGCTTACTGCTGTGGGAATGTTTATTGGGAGTCAAAGTTGTTTTGCTCAGTTATTTGTCAGCAAGTGCCAACTGTCATACAGAAATACTTGCCTTTTTGAGGAAAAGAGGTACCATGAAATGTTTTTAAGGTGTGTGGAATTACAAAAGGCCTTTGGTAAGGTTTTGTGAGGGGAGATATATATATTATACACAGATAATGCTGTGTATAGTTGCTCTATGGATTCCAAACTTGAAACCCTTTGTGTTTTGGTGTGGTGGGTTTTTTTGGTGTGGGTTTTTGTGGTTTTTTGTTGGTTGGGTTGGTTTGTTGTTTCCCCTTCCACCTCTAATGAGCTCAGTGAGAACTGTAGGTTCCCTTGACATTGTATAGACACGTGTATATTTCATGTTTAGGTTTCCCTTGTCAGTGGATATTGGTTCTTTAAGGAAATGGCTTCCCCTGCTGTTAGTGGCAGTTGATTTGTGTTCCTTTGTTCCAGTGTAATTGTTGAAATAGTTACCGTGCTTTAAATTCAGGAAGGAAAACAGCGCTGCGTTACTTGTCTCGTTTATCTCGGGACTGGCATTCCAGGGTGAACGTTGTTATGCAAACATAAACTTACACTGTTGTTCTTTGGGTTAGGACTAACTTGCCTATATTTCAATGCTTGTGTTTTATGCAGGGTTCAGTGGTCTCAGTTTAAAGGTTATTTTATTTTCAAACTGGAGAAAGTCATGGATGATTTCAGAACCTCAGCTCCTGAACCAAGAGGGCCCCCCAATCCAAACGTGGAATATATTCCCTTTGAAGAGATGAAAGAAAGAATTCTGAAAATTGTCACTGGATTTAATGGGTATGTATCTTTGTTTTCTAAAATCAGGATAACAAATATATTTCCCCTGCTTTTAACATAGTTTGTCCTGTCTCTGTGACTGTTCATTTTGCTTGTTCAAACAGATAAGCAAAAGCAAATGTGTACCTTGGAAATACATTACAGTAGTTTCTGAACTTTATGATTGTGTCACTGAATGAAAAGTGTGACATGTGACTTGCTGTGCTGTCATTCACTTTGTTTTTTCAATATGCAGTTTTTAAACAGTACAGTTCAAAGAAGTATCATATTACTGTGTGCATTTAAGAGATTAAATAGCCAGTAAAGTCAGATTTCTTTTAGTGCATTTTGAAATACCAAATGAGAAGAAGTCTTCCTTTTGGTGCTCAGTTCCTGATTGTTTTGTGGCAGTTCACTGGCTTTTGAAGAAATCATGCTGTGAGAAACAGGGTGTGACCAGGAGGCCAAGGTGTACCTGGGCTGGAATTACTAAATTATGCCAGATTCAAATTTGTAGCTGAAGTGATACTGATTCATGGGGTGTTTGATCTGTTGCTGACAGTGTCCTAGATTGAAATGTATCTGTGCCCATTGCTGGTTTCCTAATTTTGGAAGTTTTTGTTTCCTTTCAAATAAAGCTCCTGATGTTATTGTCTTATTTGGTGTGTCCTTTTTACTAGCTTATGTAGTATTTTTGTTGTTAAACTGGATTACATGCTTGCCATAAGCTGAGTCATCCTGCTTGTGGTGCTCAGTGCTTAAGAGACTTCCAGCATTTTGCTCAGCTTGTTGAGTTCTAAATCTTGCCTTCCTGATACTCAGAAATTTCAGGTTCAGAGGTACTGCTGACATGTCCTTAGTATTGTATTTGATGCTGTATTTATAATTAATAATGTCATTGTTCCATGCTACTTCATTTATTTGCAGTTTAGGAGTCTCAAGTCAGATCTCCTCTTCCCCCCACAATTGCTGTCATGTAGGAGACTTCTAAGAATGTGAAATTCAGCTTGTTCTCAGCTCCCCAATATTTATACCGGGCTGCTTCACTGCAGGAATTTAAAAACAAACCTATCCTTTATGCTCGAGTCTGCCTCTCTCCCGCCTCCCCCAGCTTTTTGTTCATGCTTCGTTGCCCACAAAATGGGTAATGTTCTCCCAGGGACAGCTAATGAATGGGCTGCTGTTATCTGTGTTGTTCCCAAGTGCACTGAACAAACCTCTGGATGACGAGTCTGGAGCTTAGGCTGTGCCCGTGCTATTTTCATCCTTTGCTCTAACACTTCAGGCTGCTCAGCTTCCTCATGCTTTGCAGTGAAACTCCCAGGCTTTGAGGAAGCAAACTGCATCCATGAGTTACCTTAAAGGAAATAATGCCTGGGGATGTTTCAGGAGCTGGGATTGCAGAGTGGTTCATTTAGTAAATCCTGCAACCCCCACAGGGAGGATGTGATTGTAAAAGCTGAATCGTGTGGAGATCTGTCCAAAAAGTAGCAGCAGCAGGTTTTGGGTTGTGTGATTTGTATATCCAGGCTGCTTTAGATCTGTGGGTGTCATTTCAGGCTACCAGGGCAGACAAAGAACCTACTTGATGTGACTTTGTTATTGGGACATTTTTATTAGTGTTTAAGAGAGAGGGAAAGAGTTAATTCAAAGTAGCAAATTTGCAAAAGCTTTTGAGTCGAAGAAGTAACACATTAAGAATGACCCCTGTTTTGGGGTCTTTCTAGCTGGAGTGCTTTTTGAAGAAACCACAAACTGGCTGTTTCAACCTGTCTCTTATTTGACATGGTGTCTTCAGAGCCAGATTCTCTTTATAATTCTCCTACAACTGCTTTGGAGTAGGAGCTTCTGTCCTTTGTTAGTGAAACAAGGAAGTTCCAAGTTACTGAGGATCTCTGATAACAGAGAATTTTTCACAGCATGAACAAAATAGATCTTTTTTGGTTTTTTTTGTTTGTTTTGGTTTGTTTTTTTGCTACAATTTAATATAGCTGTTACAAGTAGTGTTCCCAGATCCCTCTTCAATCCTGTCCAATATTTGGTTGGTAATTCACTCTGGAGTGTAGTGCTGGAAGTGCAGTTTTGAGTGTGTTGGTATAGAATTTTAAGTGGTTACCTTGAGTAGGCAGATCAGAACTATTCATGCAGCTCATGTACTGAGCTAATTAAATTTCTGAGTATTTACAATCAGTTCTCATACTGCTCACAAACTTTACATTGGTGTTCCTTTATAGATTTATACCAATTTAAATTGCTTCTGTTTTAAAATCACCTTGTTGAGCTATTTTAAAACAATCTTTTTTTTCACCAGAAGGAGTTTGTGAGGTGAAATTAACTTTGGGTTTTGTCAGCTAAAAGCATTTGTGCATGTTGGAGGAGTTCTGTGCAGAGGGGTGATTGTGTGACACCGGGTGCCATCTGCTGCTCAATGCAGGAAGTTCACTTTGCTGGAAAGAATTTGGAGGGAAATGAGTTGGCTTTTTCTTTTTAGCTTGTTATAACTGAGAGGGGAAAAAAAACCAAACAGCACAGCTTTACAGCTTTTCTTTCTGGAGTTAGTTGCAGGCTGTAGATTTCTTGAATTTTCTGTCATATTTGGGGAATTAGCACTGCATTGATGTTCCAAAACACTTCATGTCACAGCATTGCAGGGGACCAGTTAAAAATACAGCTAAACCCAAATTAGTCAGGTACTGATTCCCCAGGATGTCTTACAGATCTGGCTGATGGAGAATGATTTAAAAATCTGTATGTTTTTGTTTCTGTTGAATAAATGGATTTTTGAATGGACTGTCTATTGTACTTAAAAAATAGCAAAATTTCTTCAATGATGAATTTCCAACCCGAAACCAAAATGACCATCACAAGAAATAGTAAGATCAATTTCATATTTTATCTATATGGAAAGATTAACAGATGGAGTAAATTCTTTGTGACTTAAAAGAAGGCACTGTGCAGAATCTGAATATTGTGAGTATGGATTTGATCTTTAAGGTCTCTTCTAAGCTTGATTGTTTAATGAAGAATTTGGGAGTCAAAGATTGCTGGTTGACCAATGAAGAGCAAGGGAAGGAAATTAATAATGCCAGAACTATGGGCAAGCTTAAGAGCCTTCATGTAATAAACTGAATTAGAAGGAACACTTGTTCCTGTGGTTTTTCTGGTTTGTTGAGGATTAGGACTTCCTCAGTAACATCATGTACAGGCAGTTCTGGAAAACATAATTAAATTGTTGATACTTAGTCACTGTCTGAGTACTACTGGCTTTTAGTTAAAGTGTCATGTGGGATGATGAATTGAGCTGTGCTGACCTCTTTGCACTGAGCTGGTGGAGATCTGGCATCTCTAATGTGGCTTTTTAGCTAATGAGCAAGCTGGAGATCCATGCTGTGTTAGCTCATGACACAGGCTGGAGATGCCATGTACTGACTTCCTCAGAAAATAATAAATGTGGAATTTGGACAAAAATTTACAGTATAGGGATGTACACACACTTACATGTCAGTCTGGATTGATGCTGCTTTGGATTTGGTCAATTGTATTCCAACCACAAAGTGGTTCATAAATATTGTATTCTATCAGATATTCTTCTTAGATAACTTTTTAAATGTTTATGGCTTCAACTTCCAACAGTTAACTACAAAAATGCATGGTGCTTCATAATTTTACTGAAATATTTTTGACAGACATTTGTTAAAATGTGACACTGAACTTGGGTTGAAAGTGTGTGACACCTCTGGTAACTGGGAATTGTTTGTAAAGCATTGCTTGTGAAGGGTCAGTTTCTCATTTCACCAGGCATGAAACTGAGTGCAGAATTGTGAAAACCAAAAATGTGTTTATGTGGTTCCTATAGGTTTATACATCACTTATTATTATTATTATTATTACTTATTTTTCCTGATCTGTTCCTTGATAGATGAGTACATTGTCCAGTTGTAGCAAAATAGATTATTTGTAACAGCTGAAGTATAATGGTTCTACTAATTCCAACATTTACTGCTTTTTCTGTAACTGTGTTTTGTAAAACCTGAAATAAACTACAAGTTGAGACTTTTTTAGCTCTAGTGTGTATGACTCAAATTTGTTTTGAATCCCTTAGAATTTCTGTTCTGTGTATTGGAGTAGTACAGTCAGAAAGTTTACTGTTGATGACCTGATTTCCTTTTCATTGTTTAAATGAATCCTGTGAGTTGTGGGATGATGCTTTTAGGATTCAGCTTGGTTTTTGTGGTGGTGAGCACAGGAAACAGGGGAAAATAAAGCCCTAAAGTGCCACCCAGTATTGCTCATGGTAACAAATTTCAGTACTGGTTTTGTTCCACCTTCTCAGTAAGGGGGAGAAAGCAGTGATGTTGTTGCTTCCTAACAGTTGTACTTACTAAAATAAAATTAAATTGTTACAAATCTATTTCATTGCAGCATCCCCTTCACTATCCAGCGACTCTGTGAGTTGCTGACAGATCCTAGGAGGAATTACACAGGAACAGACAAATTTCTAAGAGGTGTGGAAAAGGTATGTATTTCTGAGAGAGTACACAGCTCCACATCACAGCCACCACTTAATAACTTCCCAATTGCTCCCAAAGGTCTGCTGCTTTCCTTGGGGCTCAGAGCCAGACTACACCTCATGGCTGCTCTTAAGTCTCTGAGTTTGTTTCGTAGCTTTCAGCAGCAAAAAGCAGTTTTAAAATAACTGCAGGCAAAAGTCAGGGCTGCAACTCTGTGTTTCCCAATCACTGTGCAGTAGTTGGTGGAGGGTGGCAGTTTTTGTATGGAATCCTTGTTAGAAATGGTCAGATGAAATACCCTGAGTCTTTTGATCAGGAATTTCCTCCCTCATTTGGTTTCAGAGTAGATCCAGAGGTGAAGAAGGGAGGCCCCTTCCCTCCTGCCTTTTGTTTCAGTATTTAAATGCTGTGCTGTAGCAGAGTGTGCCTTCAGAAGAGCACACAGGTGTCTTGCCTGGCATTTTATAGCTTGTATCAGAACGTGGATCCTTCAGGAGCCAGGAAGAGGCTTTGAGAATGTGGTTCCACACCAGGATGCTTCAGCATTTCTGAATACTCTGTTCTCCAGAGATCCCTCAGCTAGAAATTACAGCCACTTATTAACCTGAGGGTTAATGTGCTGGACAGTAATAAACTTAATAAAATCCTGAATTTTAGTGTCATTATGGCCTGACCTTGTAAGAGGGAGCAGAGGTATTTTAACAGATAGGACCAAAATCCTGTAACTCTTAAAAGTTCTGGGATGTTGTCAAGAGCTGAAGCTTCTGTTTCTGAACTCCTGATGTGTTTGTTGTTTGTATATTACAGAATGTCATGGTTGTCAGCTGTGTATATCCATCTTCAGAGTGAGTATAATCCTCTTTTCCATGAAACTTCAAGCTTGTGTTAGTAACAGGGAGGATGCATGTGTGTGTCTGATGTCTCTCTCTTGCTGTCAGTGGTTCTATCTAAAAGCCAGACATGCAGAGTTCAGCTTTTGTTATCAACAGTTCAGTCAGCAGCAGAGATGGTGCCTGCAAGTGTCATAATTTGGGAATAAATAAAAAACCCTTGGGGACTGACAGTGGGGCTTTGTAAGATTGGGTTTGGGAAATTCTGTGCAAACAAGCTTGAAGTGATTTAAAGTTTCTTTATTCATAATATTTTGTTGTTGTTTTGTTTGTTAGGAAAAATAATTCCAGTAGTTTAAATCGGATGAATGGTGTTATGTTCCCCGGGAATTCACCAGGGTACACTGACAGGTGAGTTTAGCTCCAGGGGTTCCCTTCTGCTGGATCAAAGCAGTGGAGCTCTGGGAATAAGCCCCCTTAAAAATGAGGTGTGACATGGAATACTGGGGAATGGGGATAGAGGAAGCATGAGCACGTGTGCCATGTACTCTGTGTTTTGATCTCTCTAACCTCATTGTTGAGAATTTTTGTTTGTTACTTAAATTTTAATATCAAATCTGCACATTACAGGCAAGGAAGATTTTATTCAATATAAAACAGCAAAACCCTTCATCTATTTGTTTAGTTCTGTTGATCTTTTAAAGGAAGGGTAGAACTGCTTTCTGCCAAGTAGGAACAAATGACTCAGCTGAAAGGCTGGATTAACTTTGATTATTATTTTCCAAGATCGAATGTAAATGGCCCTGGGACCCCCAGACCCGTGAGCCGGACGAAGGTGTCCTTGTCAGCTCCCATGACAACCAACGGTTTGCCAGACAGCACAGAGCATAAGGAGCCCAGCTTGCAGCAAACAGAGGAGAAGAAACACAGGTTTGTCAGGAGTCTGTTTGAAGTCATGATTTTATTTATGTTTTAAAAAGACTGACCCTCTAAGGGATGTGTAATAGAGTCTTAAATCAGGAGTGATGACTTGGAGGTTTTGTTATGTAGTAAGTGGAGCAAATTCTATTGTTACCACTTAATGTGTTTAAATCAAAGGAATTGCTACTTTTTTTCTTAAAGTGTGACAAGATACAGAATGTTTGTTTTCAATAAAAGCTACATCTGGTTTTGTTGCTCGTAGTGAATCACCAGCGTCTGAATCAGAAGGTGCTCAGAGCAGCCCGGTGAAAAATAAGCACTCTGAGGATGATCCTGCAGAAGCAGAAGGACATGAGGTAAAAAGACTTAAATTTGACAAGGAAGGGGAAGCCAGAGATGCACCAAACCAAACTGCCTCCAGTGAAGTCTCTTCAGGCATGGGGGAAGAGACAGAAGCATCCTCTACATCTCAGGATAAAGAAAAAGATGCTTCTTGTGCCAGACAGCACTGTACAGAGGAAGAAGAGGAAGGTATTTCAGATTTCACTGTCTTCTTTCACTTCCAAGGAGTTGGGATTTTCTTTGCTGGAGATCAGTGCTGTGGGATTGCTGAAGGTCTCCAGTTGTGCTTAAAGAAGAGCTGCTTCAATACTTCAATTTTACATAATTTAGCAATTCTGTTATTTCTTTTTCCTTGGTCCTACACTCAATTTGAAACTTACACAACTTTGAAACTTAAAATCTTCTGAGGCCATGAATTAGATCAGGGTGCACCAAGAATTCAAGAATCCCTGTGTTAGGCTATCATCAGGTGTTCTCATCCTTTCTCCAGAACAGGGATGGGTCACAGCCCTGTTTGACTGTCTTTATTAGTTATGGAATTTATTTAAATACAGATACAAATTTGTGTTCTTCCACTGAGGAGACTGAGCAATAGTATATCTACATCCTATTAGAACAGCAAAAATTATCTCACTGTAAGGCAGGCTCTGTACATAAGTTAAAAAAAGTAAATAACTGTAGTTAAGAGACTAATCTATTTTTTACATATTCTTCAAAGTTTCCTTTGAATTATTTTTGTGGCTCATGTATTTGTACAATGTTCCTGTAGATCATGATGGCTGTACACCTGTAACAGCCATGATTCCATAATTTCCAAAAAAACTGCTTCTGAAAGCAAGTGAGGGTGTGGCAAAGCCAGAAAAAGTTACTTCTTAAACTTTGTCTTTATCCAGTGACAATTAAGTGAAGCTACCTGTTAAATAAAATAACTTTTTTTTTTTTTTGTATGTTGGGATAGTTCAGATATCCTGACAAAGCTGGCTCTGACTCTTCACCTCTTCTAATCAAACTGGGGTTTGTCTGTTCTTCCTCTCATTGGCTGTGCTGTGCAGGTTTTGCTCAGCGTAGCTCGGAGTGGAAAGGAGCATGGTCAGGGAATGTTGGAAAGTCCCCTGGTAACACTGTACTTTTTGTTCCTAGAGTCCTTCATGTCTCCCAGGAACGTCGGTGCGGACAGAAAAGATCAAGACAAAGACAGTGACTCCTCGAGTGTGGCTGAAGAGAGCTCTGAGGAGAGCACTCAGATGGAGGAGTCTGAGCAGCCACGGGCAGAGAAGGATTTGCACTCGGCTGACAGTGACATCAGCGCGTCTGCCACCAGTGGAGCTGCCTGCAGTGACACAGAGGAGCTGGGGTCCTATGCTAGTGAAACTCCAGAAAACTCCTCAGAGACCCCCATGGAAAACAGTGATGAGGCCACAGAAGCTGCAGATGAACCTATGGAGCAAGACTAATTTAAATAAACTTAGAGGCAGTATTTTCCATAAGGCTCCGGTTTTACACTGTATAAATAATTTTATGTAATAAAGTGGACCTTTAGTTTTACAAAAAGAAGCAGGTTGTAAAATAAACTTCTCCATGGATTGAACCTTGAAAGAGTTGTACATGATAAGAACTGTGAATACCAGCTCCTTCAGGTCCTGCTTACCGCTGAACTTTCGTTTGGTCAAATCAGTGGTTTGTGTATAGTTTTTTTTATTTAGAATAAAAGTTTTTAAACTGGAAGGTAATTATAATTTTGACAACTTTTTTGGAGATCACCACACCTAGTTGTATGTAAGCAAGAAAGCTTTTTGTCTTGTCTTTTTCTGACAGCTCTAGCAGTTACTTCATATTTTGGGTTACAGTTTCAACATTTGACATGTGAAATTCGGGGTTTCAGGCTGGTTTCCGGATTTTATTTAAATGCACACCAAGAAACCTTCTGTTGTGTGTTTCACATGTGTTCCATTTCACACACACATCTCCACACAGCATGCACGCCTCGGTGTACCCTCGCTGTTCTAAGGGGGAAAGGGTATATTTTTCTGTTTCTATAAAAGATAAATACAGCAAATACTTTTTCTATAGGAAAAGACTGAGTTCACCTCTCAAGGCACTTTGCTTTGCCTCTGGAAAAACAAAACACATGAAATCTGGCCTATATGAAACCCTGAAAATACTAACATTGTTGAAAACACCAGAGTAAACACATTCCAAGAGAACTGTTCCAATGACAACATTTTTGTATACTTCTGAGGTGCCTGAGTGAAAGGAGTTCATTTATTTATGAGAAAATGTGCTTTATGTTGAGAACGTTGTAATCAAAACGTTAGCTTAAACTTTTGTAGAAGAAATGTTTGAAAATAAAATACCTTGGAAGAAATGAGCAGGTATTTGCCTTTTTGAGTGCTTCTTGGAGCTTGTGGATATTGTAGAGAAGTCTCAGAGTTCCTCCAAGGTTTGCAGGTGGCACCGGGCTGATCACACCACGGGATGGGAAGGATGGAGATGTGACCCTGGTTGTGTTCCTGAGCTACGAGGGGTAGGGGTGCAGAGGAATCACCACGATTTGTATCACACTTTGGAAGTGAACTAAATATTTTTTGAACATGCTACTTTGACAGCCAGTGTTACATTTTTTTCAAACCAGCTCAAAGCACAAACTACTGCTTTAAACTCAATGTTTTCCAGTTCCCATATTTAAAGACATGCAAGCTGCAACCTCCCAGTCACAATTACTGGCTGCCAAATTTATACCTGTTTCTTCAACTGTACCTTTTTGATATTTAGAATTTTTAAATTTCTGTAAAGTAGATTTTTTGTAGATTGTAATGAGTGCTCACTGCCATTGTGAAACGGTATATAATTGTATAATTTCTGTGTGTAAACTGAATGCTTGGGCTTTCAATACAGTATTCATATAAAGCAATAAATATTAATGTTATGAAATATCTGAGTACATTTTTATCACACTTGTCCCTCTTTGGTTTTAAGTTCATGTACCTGAAGTACAAAAATGACCTCTAAAATGCATGCTGATAGTTTCTTGTACTACATGGTCTGCTTTGTATTGTTTGGGGGAAATTTAGGTTTTGGTTAATACCAGAATTAATTTGGCTCAGTTGGACTGTTTATAAAGTAATTTCTTGCTGATGTTACCTATCAAGTTGTGAGCAGACAGGATTCAGGGAGACGCTTGCAAAAAAAAAAAATAAATCTTGATCGAGATCCCCTTGCAGAAGGAAAATTGTACTTTGACTCATTTTCATTGTGCTGAAGGGTTGGATGTGTGTTATCAAATTAAAGGACTGAACCAATATATTGAAATTAGGAAACTTTAAGAATATAGTGACATCTGACACTTTTTTTTTTTTAATATTTTGCCAATGAGAAAATTTTAAAATTTCTAAGTTTAGAGATTTCTGAAATTTTCTTTAGATTGTTTATTTGTGACAATATTGTCAATAAACTTGTTCTTTAAGCACCTGTGACCTTTCCAGATGTTTGTTTGAGCAGCATTAGTGCCACTCCTGCCGAGGGATTCTGAGGTATGGATCCATTTCTGTATCTGCAACTAATTTTAAAGGCTAATAAAATTTGAAATAATGCTTCAACCTCACAGCAAAGATCTTAATCCTAAATATGCACCCTACATTTAACAAAATCTGCTTTAAATTCCCTCAGTACACCCCTCAGAGCACATGGCTTCAAACTGAGAGGGGATTTAGATTGGATATGGGGATAAAGTCCTGGCTGGTGGGGCTGAGGCTGCCCTGGATCCCTGCAGTGCCCAGGGCCAGGCTGGACACTGGGGCTGGAGCAGCCTGGCACAGTGGGAATGTCCCTGCCATGGCAGGGCTGGCGTGGCCTTTAGGATCCTCCCCAACCCAAACCATTCTGTGACAGTGGTGCTGTGTTTGTGTACAGCCAAATGGAGTGTTCTGCTTGAAGGAAACGTGAGGTTAAACCCCACCAGACCACCAGCATGTGCTTGATAGTGTTTGTGAGTGGGTTTCCCATAAAAAATTACACAGGACCAGAATAGAAAGTGAAATGGAATTAATTCTTCAGAGTACAAGGTCGAAATCAGCACTTTATTCTGCTCTTGATACTTAAAAAACAAGGTTAAAAAATTATTTCCTTATGGTATCCAAGGTTCTCCGTCAGCCTTGATTTTTAAACCTCAGGGAATACTTGAAAGTTTGCCCAAGTGAGAGCTTTCTAATACTGCATGGATTTGGGGTTGTAGAGACTGATTTGGACTTAAAAATGTTCAAAAAAATCTTTGAGTTGAGTGAATGGAGCAGGAGTTGTTGGATTTCAGGGTTAGTTTATGGGGCAGCAACTTCTGCTAAGAGACCATGTGAGGGCATTGCTCCTGGTGGGAGAGGTTTCTGTAGGACAAACAAATCCTGGAATCCTTCAGCCTGGAATCCTCGTGCGTCCCAAATGGGGCTGGGGACAGCAAAGCCCAGGGACCTCTGGGGCTGTCCTTGCCTGCAGCTGCCCCAGGCAGCACAGAGCTTTGGGAAGGGATTGTTGCTGCTCTCTGCATTGCTGACCAGCTCCAGGGCTGACTGGCATTGCTTTTGAAAATCCTTTTGGATCTACTGTGCATTCCCACAAATTGAACTTTTTTTTTAAATACAAAAATTGTCTTATGCAGGTTTCCGAGGCTGGGGCACTTCTGCAGCACCAAGTATTGTTTTTCAATATTGCAGCAGGAAATACTCATAGCTGGAAGAGTAAATTGGGATTGTGTTTGGGATGCCTGGCCTGGGGGATGCAGGAAATGGGCTAAAATAATCTGCTTCAGCCATGAGTTGTTTTGTGTGTGTGCTGTCCTTTGCTCAAGCAGCTCACTGAGAAGCTGCATCATGACTATCCTGGGTCTGGTACAAAAGAGTCAAGCTTTTATTTTTAGCTTCCTTGTTAATTGTATGTGAGGGGAAAATAACCAACCCCAAGCAAAAGCCTGATAGAATCTTAGCTCTGTGAGTTTTCTGTTGCAATAGTTAAATGGCAACACAGTGATTTATTAAAAATAAATAGATTTTTTTTCTAGGATGGATGCCTTCTATTGACTGCAACTGTACAGAACACCCTCCTGCACTCCTTTGACATTTTTCATGCATACAGTGCACTTCTAGGAAGAGTTTAAATATTATTTGCATCTCTGTCTGTCTTGGGTTGTGTTTTTCAGTGAGACAAGAGTTACAGATTGCTGCTGGCATCCCTCCATTACCAATGGGAGGCCCATGTTGTGTAACTTGTACACTCTTGTTAATCAACTTTTCATCCTCATTCACCTCAAGGACTTCCTGAAGTAGTTCTGTAATCCAGTGGGAAGCAAAACACGGGGTGTAGAAAGGGCTGAAGAGAAAGCAGAGCTGTGTGCTGGGATGGCACAGAGGGGACAGTGAGCCCAGCACAGCCTGGCCTGCCCTGCAGGGAGGCCACACAGCTCAGCACGTCCATGAGGACCGGGATTCCTTGGATAGGGAGAAAACTCCTGTGCAAGCTCATTCCCATCACGGGAAAGCCGAGCTGTGGAGCTGCTCCGGACACGGGGCAGAGCACGAGGGGAAACCCGGGATGATGGAGAGAGGGGTGATGGAGAGCGGCATTCCCTGGGGATGGAGGGTGGCATTCCCGGGGGATGGAGAGCGGCATTCCCTGGGGATGGAGAGCGGCACTCCTTGGGGATGGAGGGTGGCATTCCGTGGGGATGGAGAGCGGCATTCCTCAGGGATGGAGAGCGGCACTCCTTGGGGATGGAGAGCGGCATTCCCTGGGGATGGAGGGTGGCATTCCCTGGGGATGGAGAGCGGCATTCCCCGGTGATAGAGCGGGGCACTCCTTGGGGATGGGGAGCGACATTCCGTGGGGATGGAGAGCGGAGTTCCCGGGGGATGGAGAGCGGCATTCCTCAGTGATGGAGAGCGGTATTCCCTGGGGATGGATAGCGGCACTCCTTGGGGATGGAGAGCGGCATTCCCTGGGGATGGAGCGGGGCACTCCTCGGTGATGGAGAGCGGCACTCCTTGGGGATGGGGAGCGACATTCCGTGGGGATGGAGAGCGGCATTCCTCAGGGATGGAGAGCGGCACTCCCCAGTGATGGAGGTGTCCCGGTGCTGCCGGACCTCAGGGCTCTGTTGGGTCCAACATTTCGTGTGCCAAGGGCAGGAAGGGCCGGGGCCAGGGCCGGGGCCAGGGCCAGGGCCAGGACAAGGACAGGGCCAGGGCCAGGACAAGGACAGGACAAGGACAGAGCCAGGAGGGGACGCGCGGCCGGCAGAGGCCGCCTCGGGAACGTGGCATGTGCTGGGACATCACAGGAGCTGCCACAGCAGCGCTGTCACAGATCCCTGTCCCCAAAACAAACCCAGGAAGGTCGGGCAACCTTCCACATTACATCCTTTATAATTTTAAAACTAGCCCCTTTGAAGTTCCCAGCTTCCCAAACTTTCCTCTCAAACTTTCCCTGATTTCGGTGGGAGCCGAGCCGCTCCTGTGTTAATTCCGTGGCTCCAGGAGATGGAGCTTTAGAACAGACAAACCTCACACTGAGGGAAATCGGGCGGGGAGACGCTCCAGGAGCAGCAGCCTGAGAGATGGGAGGTGCAAAAGTTTTTTTTTTTTTGCTTTTCTCCCGTCCTGATTTGGAGAGATGTTAAGGAGATGCTTTGTTCTCCATCTCTGAATGACTGCTCGTGTGGGACACAGACACTCCTGCCGGCAATTGGCGTCACTTATCTCCCTGGGAATCTCGGCAAGGAGTGACAGCCCTGTCACAGGGGCCTCTCCCAGGCGGCTTCCACAGCCCGGAACAGCTTTGGATGTTCTGCTGCTGGGGAGTCCCCATAAATCAGCCCCTGCTCGGTGGCTGCTGCTCTCCTCAATTTATTCCAGGAGTGATTCATGTAAATTCCCCACTAATTCGGGGAGCAGGAGGTTGGCACATGTTTTGCTTGACAAGGTGACTGGGCTAGAGGGTGATGCCCAAACTTGCTTTTTTTGTTGTTTTCCTGGGCCAATGAGACAACTTTGACTCTTCTCTTGTACAAAGGATAAATTTAAGTAATGTAGAAAAATACAATTCTGTTATTATTAAGCTCTTCTCTCTCTGTAATTGTGTAATTTAGAACAAAATTCACTTTAAACAGCAAAAGAAATGCCCTGTACTCCTGGTGCTATTGGACTCAGAACAGATCTGTGTATCTCAGAGTCTTACCAGCTTCTTTCAATTCCTGGTCTTTTGATTATTTATTCCTTTCTGCATTCTCTTTGACTTGTGGAGGAGCTGTGAACCCTGCACCAAAGGCCTCCTCCTCAGATCTCCCTCTGCTGCAACACCCCACAGAAAACACAGGTCTTGACTGGGTGGTCCTGAAGGGGGTTGCTCTCCAAGCTCAGGGGTTTGGCTTTACCAGGGAATTATTGCAGAGCTCTCTGGGTCTCTTGCAGAACCCTCACCAGGTTTTCCTCAGTCAGGGAGAATGCCTGAGGCACAGAGAGCTGTCTTGTGTACCTGTGGAGAGGTGGGACCTTTTGGAGCTAACTTACCCTAAATAACCAGCTTCTAAACACAAATATTTTCTTCCCAATCGTTTAAAGTGTTTACAGTGGGAATTTCACCTTTATGTAGTTTTAAATTCTTACAGCATTTAAAAAATAATAACAGGAACTTCCAATTTAGGAACCTTATGGATCTGGCAGTGCAGGGCCCTGCCTGTGGCCACGGGGGAGGAATTTGCACTTGTGTGTGCCTGATGTTCCTCTGGAAAGCTGCAGCTCAACCCCAAACAGCTCAGCTGCACTTCTGCTGCAGGAACCTCTGCCTGGAGAGAACCTTGCACTGGGGCAGAGGTGCCAGCAAACTCCTCTCCCTCCAGCAGGCTGTGCTTTGTGTGGCTCTGCCCTTTCCCAGCCAGCCTGGGGTTATTTGGGGCAGGGCAGATGTTCAGAGCAGCTGTGCTGGGTGAGCCCTGGGGCTGATCCAGCTCGGAGGGGTCAGCCCTGGGCTCTTTGATCAGGCAAAGCCACTGGCAGGCAGGCTGGACAGGAGTGCAGAATTAAGGCTGACAATAAAAGTGGCTTTTAAAACTTTCTCTTCCTCGCAAGTCTCCTTAACGGGAGTTCCAAATCTTGGCACATTTCAAGGCTTGTGATTCCTTCCATAAGTCACAGAGAGGGAATGTTTTATACAAATGCATTTGAAAGAGAGGCGTAATTTTATGTTGGAGTCTGATGCTTTGAAAGGATTTATGTGATGGGGAACTTGTCAGCTGTGGCTGCACAGCCTCCCTTTGACTGCCTGCTTGTTAAAACACCACCCCAGAGCCAGTGGTTGCACTCTGGACAGACTTGTGCACATCTGGTGCATTTTAAGCTTGTGGGAAGACTGGACAGCTTGTTTTTTAATTTTTTTTTTTTTTATTACCATTGTTTAAGCTAAGACAATCTTTGTAGAAATGTAACAAGAAAATTATAATGCAGGAGAAAGGTAAAACAGAGAAAAGGAGAAACTGGAGGTGGGTGAGAAAAGGTAGAGGGAGAGGAAACATTTTGTGGCAGGGTGGGAATCCAGATCTTTTACTTGTGAGTACAGAAGGCTTTGCTTCCCAGAGCTCAAAGCATGAAATACTGTTTAACATTACCCTGTCCTTAGCCATCAGCTGGCTGTTCAAAGGATCCGAGTGTGTCTGTGTGGGGTTTGCTAATCTAAATCTACTGCAAATGGATGGAGGAGCTGGTTAACTTCTTGTGTGAAAGGTTATTCTGTAGCTGAAATTGCTTTAGGTGGCTCAGCTGTATTTTGTCAATAAAATGTGCCATCAATGGAGGAATTGGCAGTAAAGCTGCTCCTGTGAGCTTGTAAATGGGAAGCACGTTTGAAGGGCAGCAACAGAGTGTTTGGGAGATGTAGTTGGCAATTGTATCATCACCAAGGCTGCCTTTTTTTTTGGAATCAGAATTTCAGTGTGTTTAACTGCAATGGGCTGGTATGATTTACAGCCTGGACGTGACTCTTTCATCTCTTCTGGTGGCTGTAAAGTGAACTGTGTGCTGTGAAGGGCAGAAGAGAGTGCACTGCTCAAGTATTCATGGATGTGCTGGGGATACACCCTGTGGCATCTCTGAAAGGCTCACTGGGTGTGTGTGGGGTGCTCAGGGCACGTGGCATCGAGTCCTTTTTCGTTTGGGGTCATGAGATGGGAGGAAAGGTCTTGCCAGGCAGTGAACTCCTCACACACTCCAGCAAGTTTAAGTGTTGATTTCTATTTCCAACATGACCACATGGGCCAGGCTGTCCTGAAAAAAAAAATAAAAATTTGATGTCTTGTGCATTTTTTCCTAATTTTAAGAGTGAGAAATTATGGTCTTGACAATAAGAATCAAGTACTCTTCTTGGTTCTGATGCAGACTTTCTATTTGACCTGGGGTGAACTAATTTATCTTTTTATTTGCCCATTTCCTGCTTGTTGTATTTCTTTGGGTGTGTTGAATGGCCCCTACATGCTTTTGCTGCACGCTGTGGTTTGTGCAGTGAGGCCTGAGCTTCTTCAGGATTTTCAGGTGTTGTGGCAGAACAGGAGAGCTTGACCAGCATTCCAGCAGAACTTATTTGTAAAGGACTTTGCCCAGGAGTTATTAAAGAGCATCAAGCTCTGGTGTGTGTGGAGGGAAACAGCAAAATGTGGTGCCTGGGAGCTTCCAGCTGCTGTGATCAGCTCTCCCGGGGTGTCTGCTGCAATCCATGAGGGCAGCAAGGGTGCCCTGCCTGTACTTGGAGTCTGGCCCTTGAAATCACACTCTAATTCCTCAGCAGTGTTTAGGAAGTGATGTCATTAGCTGGCAGCAATGTGAAATCGGCTGTAGCTGGGCTGTGTGAAGCCCTCTCATGAGTCAGAGCAGCGCCGTGTGTGTCTGGCACACAGAAATTCAGGGTCACCCTTGGGCAGCACTGCAGCTCCTCTGCAGAGGCTTCTGTGGCCCCCATCCCACAGGGTGGGTCTGCACAAACAAAAGTGGTTTTTTTGGACCTTGTTACCATTTCAAGGCAAGCTGAGAAATGAGCTGAGCTGCCACTCAGGGCACAGGGTAAGATCCTGTTTTGCCTGGGAATACAGATGTGCCCAGGCTTTGTTGTGGCTGTGGTTCTGTGAATCACTTCTCCCTGCTGGAATACAGTGGTGGGAGAGGGCTGCCTTTGATGGAAATGGAAATATTTGCCTGTGGGTGGAGAGGCTGTTCCACCTCTGGCTTTCTCTGCTCTTCCTGCTGCTCTCTGTGCTGAGCAGCAGCAGTTGGGTGCCCTGGGACAGAAGATTTGTTGATTTAGCCTTTTCTCAGAAAAAAGAGTCCTGAACAACAGAGATGCTCTGGGATATGTCATCCCAGCAAGGTGGTTGTGCTCAGTTTGGCATTTTGGAGAGTGCTGTCCTGCCTGACAATGAAAAGACAGGATTATGGAGCAGCTGTGTTACCTCAGTGCAGGGAGGGGAGCAAGGCGTGGGTTTGTGAAAACTGCTGGGGGATCAAGTGTCTGTTTAATACCAGGCAACCTAAAATAAAAATGATGTGTATCCAGACTAGGGAACTGATTCAAGAAATATGGAACTACTAAAACAAATCCTAATTATAACTTTCCACAAACCTCAGGAAATAAACAGGTTTGTTCTTTGCAGCTTATATATGTATTTTTTTTATCACACAAGCATTTCATGATTTTTCTTGTTACAGCTGAGTGTAGGCTTAAGGAGCAATACAATTCATACATTCAGTTTATATTCATGAAGCACCTAGCAGCCTCAGCCAGAGACCAGGGCTCTTTCAAATGAGATATTGTGCAGGTTTCTAAAGGAGCAGTGAAAAGCCCTCCTGCCACACTCTGCAGTTTATCAGTTTCCTACAGCTTCAGGCCCAGGCGGCTTCCGAGGGCTCAGTGGAGGCTTAAATCAAACGTGAGGGATGTTGTGGAGGAATACAGGTTGAAAAACTAGTTTGATGTCAGCAGTTTTGACCAGCGTGGGATCGTTTTCAGCTCTTGCACAGGGGCAGCAGCGGGGCTGGTTCTCTGCTGGCTGCTTGGGAAGGAGAAGGAGCTCTGAGAAGGTGCAAGGAGAGCTCTGATGGGGTTTTTACTCACTCACAGGGCAGGGTGCTTCTGAAGCACTGAGAGGGTGGGCAGGCTCCCCCAAAATCCACAGGATACCACCAGGGTGCTGGAAAAAACAGTGTAGAAGAATTGGTGTGTTAGCTGTAGGTGAAGCACTAGTTATCTGCTGGGGGAGTGAGCCTGGAGAGCCAACCATTGAATTGAGTGAACCCAGTGGGCCCTTGGACTTTAAAATCTGGATTTATGGTGTTTTGTCTCATTAGATAAAAGAAAATTTGAATTTATAAAGAAGATCCAGAGTCCAGGGGTTGAGCCTCCTGGGTACTCACACTCAGTGAAAAATGACTCTTACAGCATCCACAAAAGTAGAATTCCTTGATATTGGGGCAATATCTTGGTTTTGATTGGTGAGTTAGTAAATATTCCAGGCTGGGCTGTGCACACCTCTGCTGGGTCGTGTGTCTGAGTTAATATTGCTGTGCCTGGCCAAGCAGAGCTGGGAGGGGACAAGGAGGGAGCACGGAGCCTTTGCTGGAGCCCCACTGCCCCTGGAAAAGGGACAAAACACAGAAATTAATCCAGGTCTCTCATGCCATGTGACAGTGCCATCCTGAGCAGTACATTGGATGTTCTCTGTGTTTTCCTCTCCCAGAAGATCAGGCCCATGGCAGGACAAGATTCTTTGTGATCCAGAAAGGGTTTTTTCAGCCAGCTATGCAGACAGAGCTTGGTGGTTTTCTTTTGGCCTGGAGAAAGACTTAGAAATATGAATTTTGATGCTGTGGTGCTCAGGAAATGGATTTTTTTTTCCTTCTGTTGCTCTCTTAATTATAAAACCTGGATAAATGTACATTTTGGTATAAATATTACTAACGTTGGCAGTAATGGAAGGTGAACCTGGCAAATGTATCTATCCAGCCATTTCACAAGGTAATCATTTATGAACATAGCTCTATTAATTTGTTTAGTCAGATGCAGAGAAGCAATAAAAGTGATTGACTAAAAACAATTAAAACAGTAAAAGTAAATTGTTGTGTGCATTAAAACCTGCTGAGCCTGTCAGATGAAAATTGTAGGTTTAAATGTGAAAATTAAAGCTATTGATTTTAACTAGTGTGTATGTGGCTACAGAGTCCTAATTTGTTCTAGTTTCCTTAGCTAAAAGTTGCTGAGACAAGAATAAAGAGAATCCTGAAGCTCATTCCCAAAAAGGCATAAGCTTTCAAAAAGACATATATGATAAATATTTGTCTTGTCTTGGGAAGATGGGAACGTTTTTTGGAAGACTTATCTTAACTGCCAGTATCTTGACACTGCAGAACTGAATATAAATATTTACCAATAATGGTAACTTATTGTACTTCAAAGAAGGTGAGGAATGAGACAGAGGCATGGGAGAAAATACAGCAGTGGTAGGGACCAGATTAGAGGGCTTCTTGCTTAATTTATGTGTGTGACTTTATTGTCGTTTTATTTTTATGCCTAACAGTAAATCTTGCATTCGGTGAACTATTATTTTTTAGTATTCAATTAAAATGGTGGCACAAAGAGAGGCTGTATCCAGACAGGTATTAAGGGATAGGGGCTGGGAATGAGGCTCCAGCCTGTGCCCAGGACTTCAGGCACTCAGGAAGGGCTGGGCCAGGAGCCCAATGAACCAGGGCTTTAAACAAGAGTTAAAGGTGTTGGCTTGCCAGTGTTTAGCAATTGGTCACTGCATTATTTCCTCTTTATATCTCTTTATAGATCACCCCTCTAGACTGTACAATGTGTTATTTGATAGTTAACTACTTGATCAATAGACAGAGGTTTTTTTAAGTCCTGCTTTGAGGAGTGTAAAACAGGTTTTCCAACAGCCCTGCTTTCCTCTTTTGGAAGCAGACTGAGAATTTCTCTGACCTACAAACACTGAATCTATCTAGACTAACATGAGAGATGGGGAAAGTTTGAATTTTTCTGCGTGCTTGAGCAGCCCAGAGCTCACAGGCAGTGTTTGTCTCAGTAGGGGATTTTTGAAATGAAAAATTCAGATAGTGGGGCTGATTCATCTGAGCAGTGTGGCACACCACGAATTCCTGTGAGCTGTTCCCCAGATGAACTCTTCTGAGCACGTCCTTGCAGCAGACAACACAGTGGAGTTTCCAAAGAACTTGCAGCCACTGCACAGCTCTGAAGTGTCTCTTTAAGCTTGTCAAAGCTCCCAGCTCTGTCAGCACGCAGTGGGGCAGCACGTCAGGGGTGGTGACACTGAAATTCCAGCGAGGAGCAGCGAAACCTGCCCTGTTCTAGCAGTTTGGTGCTTTCTGAGCAGCAGCTCCAGCACCCTGGTTCAGTGTGGTGTTTGAAGGCAGGGCTGGTGCCAAGCACAGCTGCAGGACAGAGCCCCAGAGCTCCACGGGGGCAGATGTCCCCTCCAGCAGGCTGGCAGGGTCCCCACAGGGCTGGCTCTGGGCACCCACAGGGAAGCTGTCACGGGGTGTCACTTCTGGGCTCTGCTTCAGCAAGGCTCAGGAGCAGCTGCTGAGATGCTTTGCTGAATCAGGTTCCAGAAAGAAACTTGTCAGAAGTGTTTTGACTCTTCCCATGCAACTGTCAGGGTGATCCTAATCCTTCCAGAAACTTCTGTGGGAAGTGTGTTTTCCTAGTAGTGGCTAGGAAGGTTTATATATTTCAGTTGTGACTCTGAGTTAAGCCATACCAGATTTTTTCTACTTCAGCCTTTTAGATTGATACTGTTTTCCTAGAAAATAGCAAGAAACCTTTATTTAAAACAGCATTAAGCCTTTGTGTCACGCTGATGCAACAGCATGTTCATAAAGGCATTGCCTTCTGCATCTTTATCATCTCTGTCACAACCTGCACCTCTGAAGAATTTTCAACTGAAGCAGAGACTGTGAGGAAGAAGAGGAGCAATGACAGAAAATTAAGCTAAAGCAATTTTCTGGTGGTGCATGTTCCCTTTGTTTTCAATTCTTGGTAATAGTACAAGTGATGACTGGGAAATGCAGTGTTCAAATGAAAAGGGGAAAAAAAACAATATCCCCACGAGCTGAGTGGGTCTTTTCACTTCTCATCCAACAACTCACAACTACTCCTGAAGTAGTTTTACCTCATTTTCCATTAAATAATGGAATGCACTGCTCAGGCAGTGAGCCTGCTAGACAATGAGGATAAATGTGTGGCCACAGATGGACAATAGCTTTCCCCAGTATGCTAAAACAACAAAGTGAGATAGTTAAATTTTATGGCCTTACATATGTAGTCGTTGTCCTGACTGTGCATTTTCATATAAATAATAATTTATTCACACCAATTTTATTTTCACCAGCCCTTAAAATTCAATGTGGTTTATGTTTAGCATTATCACAGGAGGAAACTATTCCCTTGAGGGCAGGAACTTAGTGAATTTTCACGTAAGCACCACAGTAGCATTTCCTTCCTTGTGGAGACTGTAGCATTCAGCAATTCCAACCCTCCTGGGAGCTGTAGTGTGGCACCTTTATAGCAAATAATTGGAGTGGTTATGCTCCTACGTGCTGGTACTGGCAATGCCACCCTGAGCATCTGAGGCAAAGCAGGTGGGATTTTGAACTCTGGTTTAAGAATAAGAGTGCTCCTTTTCCTATTTATAAGGATGTGACTTGGCCAGGATGAATATATTGAAGTGAAGGTTATTTGAAAAAAGCAAATAGAGCTGACCTGGCTGTTGGCAAGGGGAGAAGGGATGTGATGGGGGAGCTCCTGTTTCAGCTTGGGAGAAACAGGTGGAGAAAGGTTCAAACTCTGAACATGAATGTGAATTTCTGAGGCCCTTCCAAGGGGAATGTCCCCACTTAGAAATGGAGCAGGTAGGAATAACACTGATTTTTCCCTGAATGGCTTGCTGGAGGCTAGAGAAGATGCACCTCCAGTGAGATATTAGGATTAATTTGACTCTTCACATGAACCATGGGCTGTTCTTCAGGAAGCACACAGCAAGTAAGAGTAAATTCTCATTTCTGCACTGGCTGTATCTCCACATCTTTGGTAACATTGACTCTGACATGAATTCAGTTTGGTACTGAAAGCTTGAGGAGATGATGAGGTTTTGAGGGACCAAATTTTGTGATTAAGCATTGCAGAAATTCTTGTCTGGAGTTGTGACTGCTGCTAGTATTGAAGCTGAGATGCAGTTAGAGGTGTTCATAGCCCTGAGTAACCTTCCTCTCCAGAAAATTGCTTAATTGGAAGCTTAGTTCCCAGTGTGTACCCTCACCCCTCCAGATTTAGCCTTTATATTTTGGTGAGATGAACACAAACTTTTTGTAGAAGTGACTTTATTCCAAAAACTCTTAATGCACTGCAATGCTTTAAAATGTCAAGTTGAAATACTGCTTAATAATTGTATTTTCAGTCAGGATTGAATAACCTGTTACTTTAGGTATTACAGAAACTCAGTTTTAGTTCCTTTCCCCCATGTATTGACAATACAAAATTCATTTTTGTTACAGAACATTGCTATGTAACTTTCCCTGCAGTTTTAAATGCAAACTGTATTTAATATATATGCAAACGACCTTTTTCATGGAAGTAAAAATTCTCATAAATTGATAATTAGCAATTCAGCTTCTGCTGTGTAACGTGCATTATGACATTAAAGTGCTAAACAGATCTGATTTTTAAAAAATTCAATGTGAACTGTGACTTTTGGCAGCACATTATAAAGCAGCGCAATGAAGAAATAGTAAATGTATAGGCCTAGTCATGCTAAAAAAGTTTTTTTTTTATGGTCTTTAGAGTGGGTCCTAAAAGCTACGTTTTGTATGTGATCACCCCTGAAGTTTTCTGGTTAGTCTTTAAGTCTGTTGGGATATATGGAAGGTTTTTACATGTAATTACCTGTAATTTGCATGCTAAAATCTAACATGAAGGCAGAATCTAACATGAAAAGGCAGAATGCCATTTTTATTTGTCTCAGGATAACAAAAGGTATTAAAAACCTGCCAAGGTCAAATCTGCTCAGGAGCTGTTGGCTCCTTCACCATCTCTTGGCCTGGAGGCTCCCAGATTTGCACTCCTCAGGTGGGAACTGGGTTTGCTGTGGCACTGAGGGCTTGGTGGTGTTTTTGAGTCCAAGCCCACACCTCTGCTAGGGTAAAGCCCTGCCCAGCAGCCCCTGCTGGCCCAGCCAGTGCTCCCTCCACTGCTACATTGACTTTTTCCAAAAAAAGCTTTTCTAGGCGTTGCTCCCTCAGATATCAAAGGGGAAAATCAAGCAGGAATGCTGCTGTGGAACTGTCTTTCCCAGCACCTCTGTGCTCTGCTCAAATCCAGTGGATGCAGCGTGAGCTGCTGCTCAGCTGGGATGTAAATCATGAGAAATGCAGAGCTGAGTGCTGTGTTGTGCATCGTTGTCTTTGGAACCTCTTTTTTTGGTCATCTCCATGCTCTGTGGAGAAGTTTTCTGCACATCTGCCTCCTTTCCTTCCTGTCTTCCAGGAAAAATGAGACCATTCCGTCGAGCTGAATTGAGGGGCTTGGTGGAAACCTTACTTAATCATAGTTTTGGGCATCATTTCAAACAAAATATAAATCAGGCCAGATCTGTTTGAGCTAAAGCTCAAATCTGCCAAGAAGATTTGCAGACTTGAGAAAATGCAGCCCAATTTTTACATCTTACACTGAAAGCCAAACTTGCTGAGGTCTGATCACCTTTGCAGAAACTGCACAGCTCCAACGAGACACCTTTTTTCAAACACTTCATTTAAACTTTATGCCATGAGAAGATGTGAACTCCCACTTCCTTCAGCTCTGCAAGGAAAAAAAAAAAAAAGAAAAAATGACTGTGGCTGTTGTGTTTGGAAGTGGAAGTGTATGTGCACTTACAGGAGGGGTTTGCAGAGGAACAGAATTTGTTTCACTGCGTGGCTGGGGGAAGAAAATACTTGAGAAGTGTTCCAGTCCTAATTTAACATGTGCTGCAGTGGATGACTGCAGCACTGCCAAGAGAGGAAATAGAACAAGATGTGGTGTAGAGCAAGATAGCATTTCCAGAAATGAAGAGCTGTTTCTTCTGGAGCTTGCTGGTGGGCTGTGGTTCTCCACTGGAGTAAGAAGCACTGAAATTAAATTCATGTTTTGTGCGCAGTGCTGAGGTGGTGAGCAGTGCTGCTACAGAGAATGGAGGTGCAGAATAAATCCAGAGTTTAATGTGAGTGTTCTTGTGGACTTCACCAGCTCTGGGATTTCACCTGGCCTCTCTGAGGACCCTGTGATGATCCTGGTAGTGCTCTGAAGGGCTGGAAGATGTGTTGTGGCAGAGATGTGTGTCCTGCTTCTGGGGTGTAAGGTCCTGGCTTGGCACTCAGACACAGCTCTGCTGGCTTTCAGTTGTTCTCCCTGGCCGTGGTAGATTCAATGGAGTTTGTTTAATGCAGGCATTTCATTCCCATCCTGCTTTTCTGCCTTACTGTAACTTGCTAAGGAGTTTGCTTAACCATTTGACAAGAAAAGATCAAATAAGGAAAGACAGTCACTCCCCAACACCACCTCTGGTTTTGGCTAGCTGATTATTTTACTTCTTTCTTTACTCTTTAGCAAATGCTGGAAAAATAATTTTTACAGATCTCTTTTATTTCTTTTTCCCCAGTTCTAAGAATTCTTGTGATTAGCCAATGGTGGTTTGTTCTTCAAACTATGCTATGTGTTATAAATGAGCTTTTATTTTAAAATATTTTTGCAGCAATAAGTTGGGGGTGGAAAAAGTGCCTTTGTTTGCCTAATGATGTTGGCTTTATGGATCCATAGAACATCAGTGCCTTAATTACTACAAATGGATAATAAACACTTTCCTGGATATGAGAATGGGAGAGACACAGTGTGACTGTCATTAGGAACAATTGGATTTTCTTGTGATAAGTTGGTAAAAAATGTAAATACTACAAATAACCGCCTGAGGGCTTGTTTAGATAACGGTGCCAGGAACCAGGCAGCAAAACTGGGTTTTACAGAAATTGCTTCCTCTGTTGGAGCTGAATACAGAACAAGCTGAATGCACATTCTCACATAAGCTGCAATATTTTTCAGTTTCTTTGTGACCACTTTGCATTAAGGTATCTGGCACATGGTTTCCTTGAATTGCTGAAAAGACCTGAATATGGCAAAGGAGAGGTTAGGATTATTGAATATTGGCAAAGGAGTGGTTAGGATTATTGAATATTGGCAAAGGAGTGGTTAGGATTGTTGAATATTGGAAAAGGAGAGGTTAGGATTATTGGATATTGGCAAAGGAGTGGTTAGGATTATTGGATATTGGCAAAGGAGTGGTCAGGATTAAATTTTTTGGTGAAACCATCACAGGGCTGTTGAAATCACTGCACTGCCCTTGGATTCCCCATCCATCCATGGAAATTTCCACCTTGCTGGAGCCCCTGGGAGCTGCCAGACCACACAGGGGAGAGGGAGCAAGGCAGGGCAGAGCTGGGGCCAAAAGCCTGGCAGGGGTCTGGGGGTGTTGGCTCTGACACCCCAAGGTGGGAGCACTGCCCAAGCTGGTCCTGCTGTCCAAGGGACATTTTGTAGGGAGCTGCCACACCATGAGCTGAGGAGGAGGAGGAACAAGATAAATTAGCTGTGCCATCCTTTACAGGGGAGGTTTTATGATGTATTCTCCCCTGCCATGGACTCCCATCATACCTACCCCTTAAAATGAAGGCTGGTGAATAATGGCTTGGGCAGGCAATAAATACATAATGCAATGCCACCTCTGAACCTTGTAGCTTGTGTGTAGGTCAAAGATTATATGGGTTGTAATCATGATTTATGCCTTCAGTCTCTTGATATTTTTGAGACCATCTTTGCTTGTCTGCTGGTATGACTTTAATTATTTAATTATTCTATTTTAGGAGGCCACTGTGCTCCTTCTGATACTGCTACAAAGTACACTTTTTATTTTTCTGAATATGAAATAACTCAAGCTTTGCGTTCAGTGTACAAAACCTTGTGTTTGTTAAGACAAGCATATTCAGAAAAATGTCAATAAGTACATCATGCAGATGTCTAGATTCAAGTTTAACAATATGTAAAAAAGAGAACTTGATTTATTACTAGTACCAGGGTTAGCAATTGCCTGTCTCTGAGCAAATAATGTAAACTTCCTAATTGTTGCAGAACAGTAAATACACAAAGACATCTAGACAACTTCTGTAATAATTAATCTCTCAGTGGTTGATTTGAAATTTTTAAACTGATGAATGATGGCTTGATCTCAAAGCTTCCCAGATTAATGCTGTTTGATGATACAGGTGCATCAATCAACCCTTAAGCAGAACTTGACAAAATAATGTGATAGAGATGTTTTCACATCTCTCCTGACCCTGTTTCTGAGGTCTGGGCTCACCTGGCTGTTTTTGCTTCCTGGTGACATGACAGCCAATATTGACATGCAGCTCCACTCTTTGCTCTTCTGGCTGTTCAGCCTGCAGGATCTCTGCAGCAGATGAATGGAACTTGCTCCCAGCCCTGCAGGGGAAGCTGCTCACTCAAAGCTGTCTCTCATTCCCACCTCTCAGGCTGAGCTGCTGTGATGTGTGAGCACCTTGAGTCTGCTGCAAAGCAGCTCCCACCCTCCATTGAACACCTGGCTGGACTGTGCTCCTTCCCTGCTCCTTCCCTGTGCCCTGGTGGTGGAAGTTTCCTGTTCTGTGGAGCAGTGGGTGCTCCTGACTCACCCCACTCCTTGGAGGATCCCTCAGTGTGCAGCTTTCATTGCATGCATTGTGCTGTACTTGGCAGACTCGTTTTGTGCTCCCTGAGGATGCTGGAGTATTTTTCTCCTGGAAGAGGTTGGCTTTATGCTGTCTATGCTCAAACTGTGATGCAGCAGCCAAAGAATCACTGCATTCCTTCTCCTGTGGCATGCTCTGGGTGCTTTGTCACCTGAGGGCAGTGGCTGATGTGATCCTTTCCCTCCTTGCCTGCTTGTGGTGTGTTATGGACACCTCAGGAGGCTTTGCTGTGCTCCTTGGCAGGCTGGAGGATGGAGGAGGATGCTGGCAGTGGGAGGGATGGTGCAGTGTGTGCAGCCTGGGTGCTTCAGCCAGGCTGGGAGGATGTTGGCACGCCATATCCTCAGTGCCAACTCCGTTTTAAAATCTGCTGCTGCTAAAACACACCACCAAAAGATTCCAAAGCCATACTGCTCTCTGCCAGCACTGATATTTTAGCCCACTATTAGCTATACTAATGTGTTTTCAGTTTGTGTTTCAGTTCTAATGGTCTGGATAATCCCATTAACTGTCCAGGAGCTGAGCACGGCCCATCAGGAGGAAACCTCGGGACTGCAGCACTCAAATGTAAGTGCTCCTGAACATATACAGTTAACAATCAAGTGTAATTGCAAGGAATAGTGCTTGGAATAGATGACTGCACTCCAGCCCCAGGGCATTGTGGCAGATGCAACATAAGGTTTAATAAACTAGGTCCCTGTTGCCACTATTACTATATAAGAGTAATAATAGCAGGGAGAGTGAAAACATCCATCAAAAGCTGACAAATCTGACACAGATTATACATATGCACATGCACAAACTAAAGATGCCATTTAAATCTGATGGAACTGCTAATAAAAAATCGTTGATGGTCTTAATGAAACATCATTTTGTGCTTATTACTCCTTTCACGTGAGGTTATTTTTGTGGAAACAATTATTTGAGTGTTGGAAAAAGGTGTTTGTAATTACCAAAGTAAAGAGCAATATGTTGCCTGATAAATCATAGACACAAGAACTCTACTCTGGGAGCACCTTGTAGTTAAAGTCAAAACTAGAAGCATGGTGGATATATATACACACTTATTTTTAACACAGAGGCTGTGTCTTTCTTGTTGTGTATTCCACCAGGAAACCCTGCTAGACAAATGACTTATTTCAGTTTGTGGGTGGCCTCGTTGCAGATGGGCTTTTTTAAGACCCAGAAAAACAGCATGTGTGTGATTATACTGAATTTGTGTGTGGGTAGGTTTCTTTTTTAAACAATGTCCCAGCAGAAGTAGCAGGGAGGACACTCCTTTGAGCTGATCCAGCCACTGCTGCTGCTGCCATGAGTGTCCCACTCAGGAGGTGATGTCTTTGTTGGAGCTGGCAGTGGCACCTGCAGGACACAGTTCTGACATGATTTTGGCAGTACCTGGTTATTGTAATTGTAGGATGCCCCTGATGAAGGAAATGATTGGTATCTGACTCGAAGGTTTTAGAATTTGAACACATTTTATTAAAACTGTATTATATTACATTACACTATATTAAAGAGAGATACTATACTATAAAAATACTAAAGAATAGTAAAAGATACTTAAGAAAACTCGAGACTGTCTCCTAACAGTCAGGACACAGTTTTGACTGATTGGTCAAGGAAACAAAACAGTTTTCAGCAGAATCTAATTACCAAATTCCTTCAGGTGGGCAAATTTCTTAACACATTCCACATGTGCACAAACACAGGCGCAGTAAATGAGATAAGAATTGTTCTGATTATTCTTTTCTCTGCTTCTCTCACAGCTTCTCTCTGTTCAGAGGGCATGTGAGGGCCAGGTCATCCTTCCTCCTCCTCTGCTATGAAGTGTTCTGAGATCCATTGGTGAAAATCATTGTGGGTGTGAGTGGGCTGGGGGAAAACTGTTCCTATAACCCAATTTTTATGGCAAGACTCCGTGCCAGTGTCCTGTTTAAACAAGAGCAAGCTGCAGGTCCCAAATGAACCTGGAATGGCAGAGTCAATGACAGCCAGGTCCGTGGCTCAGCTGTGTGCCTGCAGCCATTCTCCACCTGTGTTTGCTCCTCACTCACACATCTGTGGAGCTCAGCCTCCAGATCAACGCTGCTGCCTGGAATTTGGGAGGGTGAGGTGAAATGCAAGCCCTGGGAGCTGCTCAGGAGCTGTGTGCCCTCCCCAGGGCTGGAGGCAGATGCCTGCAGCTGCAGTCCCAGCCTGGGAGGGAAATGTGCTGCCAGCTTTGGGTGTGCAGCCTTTCCTCCCTGTGTCAGATGGATCCCTGCTCGCTGCAGCTCACCTGGGATGCTCTGGGGCTGTGCAGGAGGAGAGGGGCTCCCTCCCACCAGGCAGAGTCTCAGATCCACTAGAAATCCTATTTATCCCTATTTTATGGTTTGGTAAAGTATTTTTTTTCTCGTGCTCTCTGGCAGTCACAGAGCCTGCTTGCTTAGGGGCTTCCTCCTGTGAGATCCATCAGGTCAGAGCAGGTCTGAACATTTCCTGCTGGTGCTACTGGCACGTCCAAGGAAGTGCAAGCTGAGATCCTGATTTGGGTTTTCTTTGGAGGCTGTTGCTGGAAAAAATGCACTTGTTTTCAAGCAAACATCCTATTTGCATTCAAATGCAAGTGCTAACAATTGTGTGAACCTGTTGCAGGTGCCGAAATGCGGCACCTGCTCCGGGGGGTTAATAACACCAGTAAAAGAAAACGTAGCATCAGGCTTTCTTAATGTGACCTCGGAGACGGGGTTTGCTGCTCTGGAAATGTGTGCTAATGAGAGAGCTGTTCAATGAACCTCCGCTTTTCTACTGCACAGAATGTGTGACTCTTGGAGCACTGAGTTTTTGGCTTTCCAAGTGAATCCCTTGCAGGATGTCAGTGTTGTACATTCCTGTGGGGAGAGTCAGGCAGAGACACTCTCCACTCTTGTTTCTGCATAAAACTGTTCAGGGCTCCTATTCCGAGAGAATTTGGAAGCCTGGGTTTGTCTTTGAGTCTTCTTTTGTGCTCACCAAGCCCAAGGAACTATGTGGAAATGTTTATTAATTGTTATTATAGTTGAAAAAAAAATTATGGCAGGACCTGAATTATATAAAGGTGCTTTCCAATTCAGAAAGGTGATGTATAGGCCACAGCAGAGATCCTGCTTGTTGAAGTTAATGTTATTTAATTGTATTCTTTGTGTATCTTATTAGACTTATTTGTGGCCAATGACCAATAAAAACACCACTGGATTTTGCTGCTTTTTTCCCAAATGTGTGATATATTCACATTTTCCAAAGAGGAGGGGTTTGTTTGCATGGTTGTGCAGCAAGAGCTGATATATTAAACATTTTCCCAAAGGATACCAGTGGTCTTTAATTAACTTTTTTCCCATAGGCCTATAATACAGAATTATACAATATTTGGTCAGTACCCTGCTCTCCTACTCCTGGGTAGGACTTATTGGCTCTCATTTCCTGGGGGAGCATTATGAGTGCAGACAGGAAGAATGCATCAAATGAAAAGTTAATTGTGTTTAAGCTGTGGGTGAGAGGGAAACAGGCTTGAGACTTCTGTTCTATTGTGCCTCTACAATAAGAAAAGCTAAATATACATTTTCCTAGGCCACCAACCCAGGAAAGCAGGGGGAAATTAGCTCAGTCACAGAAAGGACAAAATATAAAAGATGCAGGCAGCCACAGGAAACTTCCTACTTCAGTCTGAAAGCTGGTGACAGGATGGTAGAGGTAAGAATTCATTCATGGGGATCGCTTCCTGAGGAAGGAGAAAATCAAAATCCTGTCTGCTTCCCAAAGGCTGCTCTGATTTTTGCTGTCATCCCAACCCCACACAACAGCCAGGGCTGGGACAGAGGAGCTCATCCCTTTACGGGCTCCTGATAAATCATGACAGAGTGTTTGATGCCAGGCTGTGGGCAGGGTCGTGCCCAAGCCCTGCTGGCAGGGATTTTAGGGGGAAGCCAAATGGGGCAGATCTGAGATGGGATTTTGGCACTTGGAGCAGCTCCGGCCCCAGCTCGCAGCTTCCTCCTGCAAAATCTGTTTTGTGCAAGGACATCAGCTCCCAGGGGGGTGATAGCATGAGAAATAGCAGCTGTTTCAGAGCAGGATTTCCAATATCCTCCTCACTGGAGATGTCCCTATTGCTTATAAGACATTTTCATTGGAAAAGCTCCAACTGTCAGCAGCAATTTACCCGAGGAGGGTCTGTTATTTTCTGCTCTAATCTGGTTAATGGGGCTTTGTGGAAACAGGTCCTCAGATGTTTCCACAATCACTGCTCTCAGTGAGACAGTTCTAGATTTTAATTTTTTTGGGAGGGTTTAAAGTTTTTGTGTCAACTAAAATTTGGTGAAAATTGCTGCATCAGAAAGGTGGCTTCTGCCTTAGTTCTCCTTAGAGAGTTTTACCTCACACTGGATTTTCGGCTGTAATCCAGATTTCTTTGCTACTTGACTGAAGTTTACTCAAATTCATAAACCAGAGGATTGTCTTGCCTGTGCCTTTATCAAAAATTGGTTTAGAATTTATCACAAGCTGTGCTGGTCCTATTTCAGGTTTGAATGGTAGAGGACAACCCTAGAGACAGAATTTTGTGAACTTCTGGGGAATGGGACATGGGGGAGGTGGGGGAAGACAGACAAAAACACACCTGTGATGATTGTCCAGGAATTTGATTTGGATATTTTCTGTCTTTAGAGTGCACAGACCAGCATTCATTGAGTGAGAACAGCTCAGGACCCTTCCCAACAGCGAGCATGTGTGTTCTTGTAAATCAAAATTAACTGGTGTGCTGGGATCTAATGTGCCAACTGCACATGGCAAGTGACAACACCACTGTGGCTTTATTGCTTGGATGCTTGTAACCTCTAGAGATCTTAATTAAGGTTTCATTGCGCTGTTCATGCACTTAATTAAAAAAATCAGTTCAGTCTAGTGTCCTGATTCTGCAGATACCTGCATGTTCTTACCTTTGTAATGAGAGATTTTGCCGGAAATATTAATAAAATTCATAATATTTTAAGATAATAATGAACAAACCAAGCAGGCTGAGTACTTATATATGCCCCAAGGTTGTTGCTATCAGGCTGATACTGATGATAATGTTTTAAGAAAGCTGGATTATCAGTAAATATGTGCTCAGTTGTCACAGCACAATCAGAGGAGCTGCACCCTGGGCTCCACATTCATATCCAGGTGCACCCATCACTTTGGATTTTCCTCTCAATGTGATGTGACAGACTGTGACTGACACTGGGTAACAGTGAAAGTGATCATTGCCCAGGAACCTTGATTGGCAACCCAGGGAAATAAAAGTAATTTTCTGAAAGAAGCCTGGTGGAAGAATCTTAAAATAATAAAAAAGGTGTGGGGGGAGAGTATTTAGCTTTTAATAGAAAGGAATTCCTACAAGAATCAGACTTTTTAAAAGAATATGTAGATTAAGTGCTAAAATGCATTGAATCCTCTGTCTCCTCTAGCACCCTGGTTTTATTCAGATTGCAGGCACACAGATGCTGCTGTGCCTGGCTTTAGCTGCTATGTCCATAACACTAAAACAAGATGATTAGATTGAAGCTGTTTGTACAGAACACATTTAAATTAATTTAGAAATGGTGGTTTTCATTGAGATGGACAAAGTTAATAGTTTTCTTGGATATTTGTTGTGTGATGGGCTTTTCTCTGCTGTTGGGCATTATGCAAACTCCCATTTTAAACAATTTCTTTGCATGCTGTTTTTTCCCTGTAGCCTAAACAAGAACATAAAATTGCTGCTACGCTTCTAATCCTGGTGACAACACGTTATAAAAAATATCTCCTCATCTCAGACATCATTAAGTGTGATTAAAACAACTGGCAGTGGTTTGATGAGCAGCTATAAAGGGGTGTGTTTAACTGCCTTCTCAACCTTTCCTTCTTCTAACAGGACACTTAGATCAAATTCAGTTTCACTGGAACTTAAATATGCAGTTTCAGGTAGGATGAAATAAAGATGATCACAGCTTGCATTCTTTTGTGGAGAGAGCTTGGAAGACATCACAGGAATCTTTATTTGAAGTTTGAACAGGTTTTTTTTCTTGTGTAGACAAAGGAGTTGCCTTTGAGCTCGGTTCTGTGTGGATGATGGGGGAGAATAATTCTCCACATTGATTTGTGACAATTTGACTCAGGGTGCTGATAATTCAAAGTCTGGCCTTACCCAGTTCTTAGAGGGAAATGCAGGATGAATTCTGGATTTGTGTGGTCAGTAGTAACCTGTATTTTTCTTCCAGCTGGACGTTGTGAGTGCTGCAGAAGCTCCTCCTGAAGGAGCTTTGGATAGATCTCCCCTCACTGCCCCAGGCTGTGGGGGAAACATTCAGCAATAGCAGAGCCAGGTCACCATTAGGTTTGGGTACCTGTCAGAGGTGTATCTAAAGTAAAAATTACAAATAAAGTTTGTATGTGTGCTTTAAAATAATAATAAAATAGCAAAGTCTGTGTGCTTTAAAAAGTGTCGCCTGTTTGGTTTGGTGGCAGTGGCAGGGTGCAGGCACAGAGCAGGATTTTGGCTGTTGGCTGAGCCTGAAGCAGGTTCTTTGCTCTGGAATCTCTGCCAAATTCCACAGGCACCTTTGCTGCAGCTGCTCACTGGGGCAAACCCAGCTGTCAGCAAGGCAGGCTGGTGGATCATCCTTTAATGCTCTGCAGAATGGCCAGCCTGAAAACCCCAATTAATTCTTTAGGGTGTCCCTTTCTTTACTGGGAGAGCAGAACAGCCAGCCCTTGCAGGAGGGTTTGGTGCCCAGTGCCAGCTCTGCTCAGACCCATCACAAGATGAGGGCTCATCCTGTGGAACAAAGGGAACTTGAAGTCTCCTGCTGCTCCTGAGCCTGTCTGGAGCTAAATCTGCCCCTGGAGGGTGGCAGGGCCAGTGCTGCAGCCTGTCCCATCTGCCACTGATGCTCCAGCAGCGACACAAACCAAACAACAAAGCCCTGTGCCTATTTTGACCAGTTTAGAGCTCATCACGACTAAGTTCTAAAGTTAGGACCTACCCAAAAATAACACTAGTTGGAGAGAGGAAAATCTGTGCCCTGCTCTGTGTTTGAGTACTGGACTTGCTTAAATTGTGCTCTGGAGGCAGCAGGACTGTTATCAGCATAAAGGAGTTTGTTTGTGAGTCTATATATGGATTTCCCCGAGATCTTGGATCTTGAGGAGAATTTAAAGCATCTGAATCTTTCATTATCTCAGCTCTGGTAAAATATGAAGGCTTTTTAGGCTGTGGCACAATGATATTTTATTATAATTTATTTTTCAGTAGGCCCCCAGAAGCAGAGGAATTACTTTCAAGCAGTCTAATTTATAGTCTAATATTTATATGGGACTGATTCACAAGTAATTAGGTATCTGTGCTTGTATTGAATTTCCTTTTAAAGAGCAATAACTTAAGTCTATAGAAAATGCTGTGGGATTTCACCCACTTCAAAGCCTGAAAGTGTTTGTTTTTTCAAAGTAAACAATGGATGACACTTATTTCCCTGCATGTAAAACAATGAAAAAACCTCTTTTTGAGGGACACAGGTTCACTATTTTAATGTTCAGCAGCCATTTCCCTCTGCAGTGTTAATGGGATTAACAACACCAGCTGGATGGTTTGGTGCCTCTTTGAGAAGCCAAACTCTCTAAGTGAATTTAGAGACTTTTAAATCTCATCCTGGGAATTTTTCCCCCCATCCAAGTTATAAAATCCACACATCTCTCTCGTGACTGCTTTGTACTTGACAGAGTTTCCTTAAAAGTGGCAAAATGGGAGTAAGAGAAGCAGGATCAAGGAAAATATCAAGGCACTTCTTTACCACTCTTTGAATTCTTTCTACAGGAAATTGCAGGTGAACTGAGCAGGAGGCATTTTTCCCATTTCCCAGACATTTCCTGCCCCATTTCCTTGTCATGGGAGCCAGTTCTGCCCCATGGCCACGTCTTTGGTGGCACATGGGCAGGTGGCACCAGGGCACTGCCAAAGGTGCTGCTGGCAGGGGGAAATAAGGATTGGATGCATCAGGATGGTCTGGCTGAGCTCTCCAGAGACAGAGGATAGCAGGGTCATGATGTCATTCACTTCCCAAAGGGTTTATTTTCTTTTTTTTTTTTTAATAGAAAACAAGGTTATTTTCTTTTATTCTGCTTTACCTGACATTAATTCAATTGCTGACTAAATGCTGTGTTTTGGAAGGAGGAAATGGGCACCTCCAGAGGAAGGGCAGGGATTTAAAACCAAAATTGCAATGGTTCTTTTCTCATGAAGTTCAAACTGTTTTCTCAAATGTTCATCAATAGGGTGATTTGGATTCTTCTGTATAGAGGGAGATGGTGCTGGATCTTCTTGGTTTTGAAAAGCATTCAATAAATGGAATTAAGTGGGCATTTGGGCAGGGTTTGTACACTGTATCTGCTTCTCTTAATTGCAATAAGATAAATGGGGATGATTAAAAAAATTAATTCTGACTTGAAGAAATTGAGTAGAATTTGGACAATGTTGAAAATGAGATTCCAAAATCTTAAATATATATTAGGACAACTTGGATAACAAGGAAGGTCTGCTTCATGTTTAGGTGCTTTCCCATAGAGCAATGAGTTTAAGCTTGTGCACAAGTGTGAATCTGCAGAAAATTACCAGAATTTCAGAACTGAGCACGTTCTGTGAAGAGCCCCCTCCCCACAGGGAGCTGTTTGGGGATATTGGATAATTGCTGGTGTTCTTTGTTAATATTTGTGTTTATGGACATCTGGGTACTTTCATACTGTTAACTTTTCATAGGGATCCTTAAGGGTGTGTCTGTGTATAATTATGTAGCCCTGTGGTCTGTATGGAATTCTACAAATTGGATGTAGTTGCTATTCTGAACATTTCAGCTTCACCTTGAGCATTGAAACTTTGGGTATAGTTACACAAATCAGCCAATAAACTCTTTGATTTTAAGAATTTTGGTTGGAGAAGTCATAGATTTGTGGGAATATCTTATACATTTAAATGCTCCCAAAGCAACAAACCCCCTTGCTTGAAGCTGGAGTGAACTGGTGTGTGAATAGCTGTGTGTGAAAGGTTTCCTCACACTTATTTAAAATTAAAAAACTGCTACGCTTGGGTTGTGAATTACCAGAGCAAGTAATATTCTGCATCCAGTTGGAGTTAGAGTAACATAAAATGTCCCACTGAACACCTGTTTGAATTATGGTGATGGTTTGGAGGCCTGTGGAGAATTTCCCAGGCTATTCTGTGCAATCCTGGCAAGCCTGGCTGGGGCAGTGCCTGGGTTCTGGAGCCACTGCTGCTGTCAGTGACGTGTGAGGAGGCTGGATGTGAAATTCCCAGCTCTCTCTGGAGCTGTCTGTGGGGAAGCAAAGAGAACTTGGTGCCTTCACTTCTCCTGTGAAGATTGCAATGAGTAGGGAAACCTTGCTTTGCATCTGTGAACTGTGAGATTTTTAAACCCCACTTTGTTGTGTGATTTTGGGCTTGTGGTGATGGAAGAGTGAGATCCAGGAGACGGGGTCATTTCTGGGCAAAACCAGAAATTTGGTTATTAAGTGAAAGACCCCAGTCAAGTCCCAACTCATATTTACCACGAGTTTTTAGGAAACAGAGCTGAGGAGGGACAAACCCTGAAGTGTTTGAGTGGGAACAGAAATCTCACTGGAGTTGAGGAGAGTTTCATCTCCTCAGCAGAGCCACATTGTACCTGTCTGCAGGAGTGTCCCTAATGAGGAAAGGTAAAAATTTTTGGGTTTCAGTCATGGAGGGGTGAGCCTGTGCCCTGAGAGTGGCTTTGCACCTTTCAGCTGGTTTAACTTGGCAGAGGCTGCTGTAGGAGTGAGGCCAATGTCATTTGACATCCCAGGGTTGGATTTCTTACATAATCATCTGACTCTGCAGTGACTTCAGAGCTCTTGTTACCCACAAGCTTTATTTCTGATAAATAAATATTTATTTATTTTATCACCGAGGGCTCTTTCTGGGATGAAAAACACTGCTGTGCTCTCTGCACAGAGCAGCTCTGAAGGCTTGGGAGGTGTCTGAGTGTCTCGCCTGTGTTCTCCTGGCTGTGGCCACTGCAGGAGGATTGCTCTGGGGACTGCCCTGGGGACAGGAGGCACAGAGGAGGTGCCACTCAGCAGAGAGCCCTCCTGCCTCTGCCTATCAGTCTGGAAGGCTTTAAATGGTTTAACAACCTTTTATGCTACTGCATCTTAAATAAGAAGCAGAGCCAACTATTGCACTGTTATTTTTATTATTTGTACCTTTATGCCCCTAGAAACTGATGGAAATGAATTCTGTACAGGGCAAAGTTTAATTCAACAAAAACTTCTGTATCAGTCTTTGTGAAAGCTGCCTGAAAACATTTCTGTCAGGACTAGGGCTTGGATTTTGTGGCTTGTTTACTTTTACAGTCCCTTATGCCAAGTTGCTATCACATTTTCATCCAGTATTTTATGTATTTTCCCTTCTCCTGACTCAAAAACAAACCCTTACCAAAACACAGAAAGTTACTCTTCTTACTCAAATTATTCCTTGTTTCTAACCAGACATCTTACATAATGTTTTCTTTCTTTAGAACAAAAATTTTAGAATGACGATATTTTTAAGATCTGCTAACTAATTTTTGAGTAAATAATTTGATTTTGCAAAATTGCCATGATTCTAGAGATGCTTCTGCTGAACGTAGAGCAGCCAGTGACTGCTCAGCAAGATTCAGCAGGACTGTTTAATGAGGGGTGAAGACAATACAAATGCAAATCCAGGGAACAGTTGCTTTTTCACAGTTGGTAGGCTGTGTTGCAGGTGCATTTTCTTAATGAAGGTTAATTTGTCTCATATTTTAACCTGACAATACTTGGCATTGTTAGTATATGGGTTTACTTAAAGAGGTAAAGGGGAGTTTTTCTTAGGTAAGATTGGGTATTCAATTTCAAGTGTGCTGAGTATTAGCTAGAGTTATTCAGAAAAGTCCTATTAGATTTTTATAAGAGAAAGGGCCTTTTGGTTATTTTGACAGATTGGCACAAGGCCAAAATCAGCTCTTTTTCTTGGATATAAATCCTGAAAGGTTGAGATAAAATGGAATAGGCTGGTGCTGATCAAGATTTACTGAGGGAGAACCAGAGGCAGGCTTGAGTGCCACAACAAGTAATAAAAAGGCCTTGAAACTTTCTGCCACATTAAACCCAGAGTAAGAGCCACTGGCCTGGCTTGGGTTGGTCAAAATCCCCTTAGAAAGTTTACTGTGGAACTATAAAAAAAAAAAGAGAAAAATCACCCTGGGCATAGGCAGAAGAAAAAGCTTTTCTGCAGTTGCTTATTAAGCATCATGTGTAAATTATCCATTGTTATCCCACTGTACCTCAAAGCCTTTTAAATCTCTCCTGCCTCTTGTATCGACTTGTTTTCTCCAATATGAGCTCTCATGAATGCTGGATGCTGAAGGACTGCCTCAGAAATCAATTCCAGCTGCTGAAATATTACCTCTATGCCAGTGACTTCTGCTTCAGGGAATCCAGTTCAATATCCTATCTTACACCCATATGGATGACTCCTTCAGCCTTCTGATTTCTGCAACATGCAAAGGGATGTTTCTACCATTGTAAAGTAAATAACAGCAGGAATCAATGTGTGAAAAGGGTCTGTGGTATCTCTGGCAATGGTCAAAGGAATTTGGAGTTTTTCCCCTCATGCTTGAGGTGTGATCCCAGTGGATAATAACTGAAAACACCATTTCCATGATTTTTATACAATAATCCAATGACTTTAGTTTGGTCCCTTATAGATTCTCATGGAAGAAAAAGCAGCATCATCTGGCATCTGGTTGAAAGTCTCAGTGAGATGTTGCATCCACTGGCATTTTCATCTTGTGCTCTGACACAGACACAGAATTGGTAAAAGGATTTCTGTATTAAAAAGATGCTTATCTCAATTCAACTGCTGATTTCACTTTAGGAGTAGGTTTTAATAAGAAATTTCCTGTATAGTAGGACAAAGTCAGATTGGACTCATAGGGGACACTATTGAGGGGTAGTTTGCTGCACGTTGCTCATGGTGAGGTGCAGCATTTGATCCTTTATAGCAGGTTAAAATTGTGGAATATTGAAAAATTTGGATGTTTGCCAAGAGTTGTACTTAATTCATGTGACAGATTTTTAAAATATTGGGGTTTTTTTTTTTTTTTTTTACTTCTCAAAAGCACTTTTGAAAATGATCTCTGTTATATCAAGAGTTTGGTTTGAGCAGTACCTTTGGCCTTTGTGCCTGCATCTACATTGCATGTGTGTGTTCCATCAGTGGGAATTACACTCAGCCTTACTCGAGGAATCCTTTGGAGAAGATGATGTTTAAATGTTTAAATTAACAACCCAAGGCCTCAGTTATGCAGAAAGAACCAAGACAGTTCCTTGGCAGAGTCAGAGCTTCTATGAAGATTGAGGATAAAGGGAGTTTTGATCAGTTGCAGGGATTAAAGCAAGGAAACAGTTTAACAAGGTGAGATTTCAAAAATGTAGGTATTTCAGAGCCTCTGTTTTTAAAAGAAATTCTTGCTTGCAGAGTCAGAGCTTCTCTCTCACCTCACAGACTCGGTTCCTGCAGCATCCTCACAGCCACACAAAACTGAAGATTTAAAATGTTTTGAGACAGTACAGGATGAAGCTGACTTGCTTTGCAACAGCAATTATTGATCAACCCAAATTTAACTTTAAAAAACCACAACAAAGCAGAAGAGCCAGAGATCAGCAGTGCTTGCAGTGAGTTCAGGGCAGTGCCTGTGGCTCAACTCTGCTGGTCCAGGTGCCAGTGCAGAGCTCTCAGGAGGGGACACAGGGACAGCCCAAGGGGGGCTCAAGGGGCACAGCACAGAAATGTGCTCACAGGAGCAGCTTTACACGAGCTGGCTCTTCCCTCCTGGGTGCTGTGCTAGGTTAATTTATTTCTGTCTAGTCAGGGCAGTGATAGACACAAATCTCACTTCTGACTAAAACCAAATAAAATCATTAGTCCCCTACAGCAGCTGGGGTGCTGACAATATTCTAAAGCAGCAAATCCATCAGGAGTGGAGCTCTGAAATCAGCTTAGGATGAGGTCCTGAGCAGAATGGTGCTGGACTTCCAAATCAAATACAAACACTCCTGATTTTAAATAATTGTCTAACAAGTGGGGTGATTCTTTAGGTCCTGGCTTTGAGAAAAGAGATTTATTTCCATTTTCCTTTACTTTGCAGGTGTAAAATTTCCATTTGATGTACCACATCTGTGTTCTTGAAAGGTGTGCTCTTATTGTATCATGTTTTATGGGCATGAATAATTGTTGGTGCTGCTCACAATCTTAATGATTCATGTAACACATTAAGCTACAAACTTGCTTTTTATTTTGATTAAATTCCTAATAAACTTCTTGGTGAGTAGTGATTACTTTTTTTTAGTAGCAAGTCCCAGAGCATATTTAATGTGTGGTTAATAGCACACCTAGCCTGCCCTGCTGCTCATAATCTGGTTTATTTATGTTAAATGTCCTGTTTTTCTGACAGCAGACTCTCATTTTCCTCCTGCCACGTCCAGCATGGCCACAGTGGGAGCTGGTGTTTTTGGGAAAGTCCTGAGCAGCTCTGTGTGAGCCTGGCACTGAAATGTGCCTCTGTTTGCCTGCTGAGCCTACAGCAGCCTCAGGAGCATCAGAGTGTGATGCTCTGCATTTTCACACCCTGCAAAAGGACAGCCCTGGGACAGCTCCTCCTCGCTGAATGCAGGCTGTAAATCTGGATGCCAAAAGACAAAATCTGCATGGATCACCTCATCTCAAAAAAGGAAGGGCGGCTGGTGGGTGGTAAATCAGGAGGCAGCACAAAAGTTTAACCTGGAGGTGTTAAATCTTTTAACTGCACCAGGCTTGTAGGGCTGTCTTTGTTAATAAGCACAGAGGATTATCTGCACTGGGGTGGGGCAGGACTCAGGGGAAGGTCAGCACCTGCTGAAACTTCCCTGTGTAAATAATGGCCTCTGCAGAGCCTCGTGGGTTACTTTTGTCATTTTTGTGATTACACTTTTTCATCAGGATATTGGCAAGGAGCTGGGCAGAGTTGAACACCTTGAACAACAGTGTGAGGGGCAAAGAAGGGCTGGCTTCACTGCCTGGGGGTGGGGAACAGGGCATTTTTATTTAGATTTCCTGAGTAGACAACTAAAATCACTGAGCTGTTTAAATGGATACTTTACCCATGCATCTGAGCCTTTGTGATGAAGCTTATTCTGGGCATTCTCCTGGACGTCCTCTGATTTACACTTAGTTAAATATTTTATTAATTTATTAATACATATTTTATTAACTAAAAGCAAATTTATTTATATTGAATTTTATTTATATTTCTATTTAAAATTTTAATCTTCTCTAACTTTGGTTGCAGAAATGTTGAAATATGCTGTCTCTGTCATAAGCAGTGTCACAATCCCCTGAGCTCTTGCTGTGTCTGCAAATGCACAGGTGCCTGTCCATGCAACACTGTTAAAGGTTGCAGGCCTGACTCTCAGCAGATTTTATTTAGAATTCTCCCTCTTTGCTGTAAAATGGAGCTGCAGGAGTTGTCCTTGCAGTTGCATGGAAATCTTTGCTGCAGACTGCTCCCTGCTGAGCCCAGGCTGCAGAGTGAAAGCCAAGCAGGTGGTGAGCGTGCTGGACTGGCAAAAGGAGGATTTAGGCAAAAGATGGATTATGTATTTCATTGAAATTTTAAGCTCTTCCTCCCTTCTCTTCTTTCAGAAGCTGGAAGGATCAGATGGATCCTAAAACTAAAATCTCAAAGTGAAAATCTCTGCTTCAGATCACCAGTGTGCTTTTTGTGTGTTTTACAGAGGACTTTGTTAAAACCAGAAATTCAGCTTTAGGAACCCTGAGGAGGAAATGTGTTCTTTGTAAAACAAACGAGTGTGTACAGAGGTTTGTTTGTTAAAGACACAATGTTTTAGGATGCAATTAGACCACAGCAATTGAGGAGGAGTAACCCAAGCATTTTCCAGAATCTGATAGAGGTTGACCCGTGCAGAATGAAAGAGCTCTTCTGCACACTGGCACTCCGTGACTGGGAGAAGCTGCACAGCTGAATGGTTTCCTTCTGAGTTTCTGAGTTAATTTAGGCTTTGGTTATCAAAGCAGCTCACAGTGCTGACCTAACTCTGCTCCTGCTGACGTTGGCAGGGTTGGGGTGAGGCCAAAGCCAGGTGGATTTTGGAAACTCTGCTGGGCTCTGGGTGCCTCTGCCCAGCCTGGGAAAGGCAAACTGTGCTCTGTGGGAGGCAGGAAACTTGGAATTTTTGGGGTAAAGTATTAGAGAACAGCATTGCTGAACAGTGGTGGTGGCCATCAGCAATTCAGCACAGCACAGAAAATGTTCCTGTTTATTCCAGTGTTGGTGTGCTTTGGGGTTCCCAAGATAACTTTTTTAATTGAGTTTGGGAACAGGGGAGTAAAATATTATCATGTGTTTTGATTTGTTTACTTGCTGAAAGAAAGGCAGACAGAAATTGTGGAAAAGCTGGGCTTCATCCCAGGTGCTGCCACTTCCAACCCCAAAAAGGTGTAAATAACCAGCCTGGGAGCATGGAATGAAACTCTGGACAGCAATAATGCAAAGTTGCAATGCAATGGCAGCAGTGCAGAGTCAGTGGATTTTTTGAGTGAGTTAGAGATGGGATCTCTGAGTATTTAGATGATGTGTTTTATTTTTTGTATCTTCTATATAGATAGGAAGGGTGAGTTCAGTTCACATCTTCGCTGCATGGTTCAGAAGGTCATAAGACCCTTAGTTACAAGGCTTTTGAAGGATTTATTAAGCAATAAAACACTGTTAACAAGGATATTTATATTTTTGACCTAATCTTTAAATATTTTGTCTTATGCACTTATGCTACAGTAAGTTTTCTTAGTGAATCATATAATGACATATAAACCTGTAATACTGAATTCTGAACTTCTTGTTTGTCTGCACAGCAGTTCTGTGGGGTTTGTGGGTGCTTTGAGGTGGGGAATCAGGCAGCCAGTGCCTTATGAGATTTCTTTGTTGCTGCAAGGCAGAGAAGAAGTGAACTGCTTCCCCTGGTGATCAGTGAGGGTGGGAGCTGCTGGAACTGTGCCTGGGAGGGGTGAGGATGGAGCAGAAGGGACATCCCCGGGGGCTGTGGCTTGGGCCACATCCAAACAGGCTCAGAGACAAATGTGCTTTGTCAAAAGTATGGCTGGGGCTCTTGGGCACCAATTTTAACTTAATTTGGGGTTGGCAACAGAGTCCCAGCAGTAGGGTTTCACTTGGGATCAACAAGGGCTCAGATTGCTTTGGGGGCATCTTGCTGCAGAGGAAGTTAAAAGTTGTGTCTGTCAACAAAGTTGCTGGAGAGAATCACAGGAAGTGGAATTTTATGTATTCAAAGCAGTGTGTATTTTAACTTATTTTTTAATAGAAAAATTAACATATATATATGTTTAAATATATATGTTTTATATAAATATATATATTTATATATAAAATAGACAAATATATATATAAAATATATATATATTTTAAACTTATTTTGTAATATTTATATATTCAAAGCAGTCCAATTCTTTCAGGCAATTATGCTACCCATTTTTAAAAAAAAAAAATTAAAAAATTTCACAATTAGAAATAATATCTCCTTGCAAGTGTACTTGTGTAGAAAGGGAATGTGTTGAGCTAGAAGGAAAGCAAAATTACTTCAGGATCCCATATGACATCTTCCCCTTCTGAGTCCCCTTTGTTTTTCCAGTTGTTTTGGGATGGGAGATGCCTCATATCTATTGTGGAACAAGGGGGAGGAAATTACCAGCTCCAAAACAATCAGTCAGAGCCTGGTCAGGATGGCCCTGTCCCTTGATTCCTGACAAGCCAAGGCAGTGGCAGTGAGGCTGTCCCTGCCAGATGGGGCTGTCTGTGGCACCAGCTGAATCCTGGCCTTCCCTGACCCTCCTTGCCCAGCACAGGCAGGGATTTCTCCAGCCCTGGCAGCTGAGTGGCCCCTGGGAGGTTTTTTGGGGCTGCTCTGGGTGGGGTTGGCCCCAGAGCTTTGTTTGGTTTCTGGTTTAAGTCGCAGCTTTGGTGCTGTGCTCTGTGCCTCGTGGCATCATTACCATGAAAGATCTGTCAGCGTTTCCAGGAGAAGGTGTTAATTTCAGGCACTTAAAACTCAGCAATAAAAGTTGCTTCAAGCAGGGATACAAAATACAAGTGCTTAGTGGTGCTGTTAATATTTATGCCCAATCTTTCAGAGCAGCAGTTTAACAATTTAAAAGAGATTTCAGCTGAACTCTGCTCTCTGAGAGCACCTCAGAAGGTATCCAGAAGTATTCCTACTGCCCATATGGGCTCCAGGTTTGTTTCACTCTGAGGATGACAATTTCCCTGCAGGAACAGCCATTCCTGAAGAACCCAAAATTATGGGTGCCAGCAGCAGTAACCAAAATTTGGTGTTTAAACTCCTCACAGCTTCCAGCACCACAGGATCTCCCCTTGTGGCTGGTGAGGGTCCTTTGGGAAAAAAACCCAAAACCAACACATGCTGCATGGAATAAATCCCTTTTTTAACTCCAGTGAGAGTTTGGCTGAGACTTCCAACACATTTGCTTTCTTTGGGAGTTTGCCAAAGGTTTTTGTACTTATTCTTTAGTTTGCATCACATTCTCCAAGTTGTAATGCTGATTGGGTGTCTTTTCATGTCAAAACTGTAGTATTTTATACTTTAAAAAAAGAAAATCTATTTTTTTTTAGTCTCTTGCCATTTTGAAGCAAATGGCAGCAGTCAATCTCTGAGAGTGAGTCTGAGGGGCAGAAGCTCAGCTGTTCTCCAGCACAGCTATCAGGGTTTAGCTCTGTGGGAGCTCCTTCTCCATCCAAGAGTCCTACAAGCATAAGGCATATTTCCAACTTGACCATTATTTCAAATCCACAGCAGCAGCTCCTGAATTTCAAATTTGGGTGAGGTGATGCTCAGTTACTTCCCACAGCAGCACTATGGTCAAAGCTGAGATGTGATGCTGAGAAATAGCCCATAAATGGTGTTCCTGACCCGTTCCCAGCCAGAATTCCAGAACCAAGGATGCTCTGGAAGGTTTCCCTTGGAGCTGCCTGGGCACTAACACTGGGTGAGAGCCCTCTGGGCCATCTGGGGGTGCCTTGGCTCTGATTTTCCACCACAGCTTCCAGCTCTGCAGATGAATATTTGGGATAACCCCAGAACCAGGCAGGAATATGGAATTTGCAGTCTTGTGTTGGAGAAGCCCTGTGGGTTTGTTCTGGTTTTGGTGGCATCACCTGTACAAAGACCTGTGGGATGTTTGGGATTTTGGAGCTTGCTCTTACAGCTACACAGCCCCTACCAAAACTGGGGCTGGAGAAACATCCTGCAAGCCTGTCTCTTGCAATATTTTCCTGAGCTGCTTGGCACACTCCTTTTTCTTTACCCTTTCCATGCAGTAAATCTTCCTCTTGCTGACAGCCCTGGTAATTGCCTTATGTAGAATGAAAGTCCTCCATTCTCTTTGTTTTTATAGTATGTAGCTTTCCCCAGTGAAGTTTAAAAGGACAGAAAAATTCATGGTGTTTGCAGTAAGAGCATGTTTTATGCTTCCCTGCTGCTGTAGCAGAGACAATGCTGCCCTGATATGGAGATGTCAGGGGCACAGGCCTGTATCTAAGGCAGTAAATGTTTCTTTTATTTCTTATTCCCCTTTATTCTGGTTGCTATTAATTTTAAACTTTTCTTGGCATTTGCAGCAATAAAAAGGATAAAATCTTGAGGCTTTGTTCTTCTGCTCCTGAACCAAGACTTAAAAGAGACCCAAATGGGGCTTGGGCTTATTCTGCTTCCAGAGACAGCTGGGAACTCTTACAAATACATGTGAGCATCGGAACACCACTGCCTTGGGGCTGGAGGAACATTATCTGTTCCTGATGAGCTCCATGCAGAACATGTGCAGTGAGGATGAATGGAGACAAATGTCTCAAATCATCACAGAAAAAATTTAAAATCCATCTTCCAAGCCCTTGTGGCTGTGGCCAAGTGTGGTGCTGAGGCTGCTTTGTGGGTTTGAAGGATGTGCCCTTGGCTCAGCCCCAGTGCTCAGGATGTGCCTCTGGAGTGTGACCAGAGGGCTCTGCTGTCCCTGTGCTGCCCAGACCATTCCCCCTCTCACAGCTCCCTGTGCCCCAGGAGATGGGGGCACGGGGTGCAGCTCCTGTGAGGATTCATTTAAAACTTCTCCTGGCTTTGGCACATCAGCCTCAGAGGAAACAATGACACGTTTGCTGCTCTTGTGCCCATCAGGATTCCAAAGGCTTTGCACGCTGAGCTCAGATTAAGGGATATGTGGTGCTTGGCAGTGGTGTGTAGGGCTGGAAGATAAACTCAGCTGTAGGAAAGTGCCAGACAAATTTCCACAGCCTTTGATTTAATCTCTGGGGTATTGACAGGAGGATTTAGCTGTGTTATTTGGGTCCTAGACTGAACAGGTATTGTCATGTTAATGGAGGCATCCCCAGCAAGTTCTGCCCTGGCTCACAGCCTGAGCAGCCAGGAAATAACAGCTCCTTGCTTGACCCAGACTGCTGATGGAACTGGGCTTGCTGGAGCAGGAAGGGCTGTGTTCAGTCCCAGTGGGGATGTGGGAGCTGTGAGAACCCTGCACTGCTCAGGGCTTGCCACAGGAGCCATCTGAGCTGCAGGGGAGGCACAGTGACAAATGCTGTGACCAGTTTTGTGTCGTTAATCCCACACCATTGTACGAAGTTCAGCCCTGTAAATAAATATTTGTTATATAATTAAGTGGTGTTGACAAATGGGAGCAACTTGGGCTGGTGGAAGGTTCTCTGCCCATGGTGAGATGATCTTTAAGGTCCATTCCAGCCCAAACTGTTTGGTGATTCTGTGATTTGACTGTCAAAGTTTGCAGGAGACCTTTAGCCAAGATGCTGCTCCATTATGTCATGGGAAGGAAGATTCCTTCAGAGCATTCCTCTCTCTGAAGTGAGATTTCCCTTCTGTTCTGTGTAAATAAGCATGGAACTGCTCATCCTTTTTTCTGATATTACAACAAAGGGGATTTATATGTGAAATAAATCTTTGTAAATCTTTGCAAGGGTGCCTAAATTATTTATGGGGGTTTTAGTTGGGTTTGCATGCCATATTGCTCTCTTGTGTTAAACACTTTATTCACCACCCAGCTTTTCACATTAATCACTGCAGGATGTGCTCAGCTATCCCTGCTCAAGAGCCATCTATAACATTCCAGTGGCCACAGCCAAATGGTCTAATTTTTCTGTTAGTTGTTCTATCCAATGGTTCATAAACTCATGGCTGTTATTACAGTAGCAGAGATGTTTTGTTATTTCACATCGATGCATTTGTTATTTTCACGATTTTGTCATTTTCTTCTCTCCTTTTGTGGAAGAAATCATGACTGAAATGGGGGTTGTTCACAGAGCTTTGTTCAGCGGGTCCTGTCCTGAATTTCTTTGTTTCTTTATGTGTAAATAGGCCCCTGGTATTTCAGCTTAGGCTGTTTTCCAAACCAGGTGATGACTGCTTTTTTGGGAACGCGTCCAAAACCTTACAGACATTGCAACCCTTTCTCATTTTGATTGGAAAAAAAAAAAAATAACCTTGACAGACTCACATCTTTTATGGTGTTGTTGGCACAGAATGGGAGACTGATGCAGGTGACCTCAGCTGGCTGGGATGAGCTGCATTAGAATTGGCCCCAGTCCCTAAATGTGACCTCTGTCACTGTGTCATTGAAGTGTTCAGTGTCTGTGCAGCTCTCTGAGTCTGTTTTAGTATCTGTAAATGGCTTTTCTAAGGTTTAGGTAAGTCCTTCTGTGGGTCTCAGTGCTGTGCCATCTCCCCTTGCTTCATTACAAACAATACTTGGTGCATTAATTTGTATGTGCACACAGAGCAGGGCTTTACTGTGCTTGTGGATATGAATGAGAGCTCCTGGAGATGATGGACAGGATGAAGGTGTGCCGTGGATGAAGTTGTGGAGTTGTGCTTGCCTCACGTACAGCTGACAATGTCTTTGAGGCTGTTTTGATAATTCCTTGGGAGATGGAATTCCTTATCTTTGTGAAGATGAGCTATGGGGCCTTGAGGGCAGTGCAGGCTTGTCCTGGTGCTTCTCCATTGTATTTGCAGGGTGTCCCAATGCAGGAAGGAATAATAGATCTGTCTTCATGTTCTCAGAAGGCTAATTTATTATTTTATGAGACTATATTGTATTAAAAAATACTATATTATAATAAAGAATACAGAAAGGATACTTACAGAAGGCAAAAAAGATAATAATGAAACTCGTGACTCTTTCCAGAGTCCTGACACAGCTTGACCTTGATTGGTCATTGAGTCAAAACAGCTCACACCAGAATCCAATGAAACAATCACCTGTGGGTAAACAACCTGCAAACACATTGCAAAGCAGCAAAACACAGGAGAAGCAAATCAGATAATTATTGTTTTCCTTTTTCTCTGAGGCTTCTCAGCTTCCCAGGAGAAAAATCCTGGGCGAAGGGATTTTTCCAGAGAGTGTGAGTGCCACACTTCTCCTTGGTGATTTTCTTCCCTGGTGCTTCTCCTCCCCTGCCACGTGCAGCTCAGACCTGATGCAGCAAAGCTCACGTCAGGTCCCCTCTCAGCAGCGCAGGGTCTGATCACCACAAACACAAATCCAGCACAATTTTGGTGGGAACAGCCAAAATGGTGCATTAAAAATACATGAGCACAGATGGCTGCGGAGTAAGAAAGTCACAGCTGTTTGCTCTCTTATGGTTCTCAGGAACTTGTTTTTAGCTAAGGTGCCTGAACCACCTAAAAACAAGAGAGGGGGACACCTCCTGCCTTTAGGAGAAAAGCACAACAGGAGCCTTGTTCTGCTGTAATTCATGGGGGTGTTGCTCCAACCCCTAAAGCACGGCCATGTGTTCCCATCCCAAAGGGACATCATTATTTCATGATAACAGCTCTCCCAGAGTGGCCTTACTGGTATTTTAAAAAGCAATTATTGTGGAGAAAACCTATATTTTTAGTGCTGACAGTTTTAAGAATATCGAACAGTAGTTGCAGCTGAGATAGTGATTCACAGAGATTAATGCAGCTCTTCAGACTTCCCTCTTCCCAAGCCAGAGGAGCCAGGGGGAAAGAAAGAATTCTTTACATAAATAGCTGTAAAAGTACAGAACTTTAAGCACCCTCATGCAAACACCAGCAATTGTCAGGTCCAGAGAGAAATTATTCATATTTTCCTTTTAATAGGCCAACCTGTGGAGTTCTTTGATCCAAATCCCTGCACTGGTGCTGGCTCAGGTTTTTTCTAGGTGCTCTGGGTTGAGCAGAGTGTGAGTGGCATTTGCTTTGTGAGGGAGGGCTGGTGCTGAAAGCCTGCATCTTGTGGGAGGTGAGCTTGCCACTTTCTGAGCAGTCCACGAATAATTGCAGCACTGGAGCTTGGCTTTGTGCATCCCCTTGTGCAGACAGCCATCCTCAGGTGATCACAATGCCCACACAGAACTGCTTCAGCTCCTGTTGTGATGTTACAGGAGAGTTTTACTCTGACAGGCTTTCAAAAGCAGATTTCAGAGCTCAGAATCCATTATTTTCTAAAAGTCCCAGTGGAAGAATGTATTTGCACATTAATTCTTCAGTGATGCAGCTTTCTCCAGGGCCAGCAGTGCCCATAGGAGCTGTGTGAGTGAGTGGGATTCTCTTTGCCTGGGCACTCTTCACATTTCCTCCCTCCCTAAGAGTTGGGATATAAAAGCACAGGGTGATTTTGGCTGGCTGGAATCTCTCTGAAGGGGTCCTGAAGCCTGGATCTCTTTCACCACTAAATTTCCCTTCTGTTCTGGGGGAGGTGGAACACAGGGTGGTGCAGCAATTGTTTTTGTTTGTTTTTAATAACAAGCTTTAAGGCAATAACAGGCAGGCAGTGTCAGCCTGATGTATTCTGCTTTGATTTCAGGCATTACACAAGGGACCAGACTATTTTCACATCTCCCCCTAGAGCTCTTTAGCAACAACAGCAGCAATAATAACATCCAGGTTATTAAAAAAAAAGAAAAGAATGGAGAAAGCATCAGCCAGCTCCCTTAAGGAGCAGCACAAAGCCAAGGTGAAGGTGCAGGACTGGGCATCTTTGCTCCCAGGGTAAGAACAGTGCACATAAATAACAATTTCCAGCAGCATTGCACTTTAAGCAGTTCTGGTGTTCAGGAAAAATAGCCTTCCTTTCAGTGAATGAAAAACGAGTTTTTTTTACAAAAAATGTTGCCTTTTCAACCTTTGCCTGGGTAGGAAAATGAAATAATTTTCTTAAATCTCTTCAGAACAAGCACTGGGAGAAGTTATGGGATTGCAGTGAGTCAGGCTGATGCCAGGGTGCTGCCTGGGAAAAGCAGTGAGTTATGCCATGGGGGCTTTGCCCCACCTGAGGGGAGGGACCTGGGGCCTGCAGAGAGGGAATGGCAGAGGAGGGAAGAGCTGATGCCTTTTTAATGGTTCAGGGTCAATGGGCTGGCAGGAGGAGTGATGGAGTGCCCCTAAAACTGCTGTGGGCACCCCTGAGGCTGTGCCAGGTCTGTGTTCCAGGAGCCCAGGGAATGGCACAGCCTCACCTTTGCACTGGGGGAGTCTCAGACTTCCATCTTCAACAGCTTCAGTTAAGGCTTTCCTTTCTCTTTTTTTAATCTAAAATGATTAAAAAGAGAAGCTCTAGGCTCTTTTGTGTCGGAACTCTCAAGAGGATGCAATTCTGGATTTCCTGTGTGGTTTTCAGGTGTGTTTGATGCCAGAGGAGCTTATGAGAGGAGTTGAGGAGAGGGGGAGCAGTGCTGGAGGGGAGGATTGTGCAAATGTTTGGTGTGAACGTTTCATCAGAGCAGGAACAGCAGAAATGAAACTTCTTCATGGGGCTGGAGGAGGTTGGTAGCAGTGCAGAAATGTTCAGAGCCTGTGACCTTATTTTTTCCATTCAGAACCATCTGTGGGGATAGACAGAATGCCAGAGCCAGGTGGGAAAACAATACCCTGGATGGAGCCAGGTGCAGAGCCTTTGTCTCCTAGGTTGTGGCAGACATGGAAGAGTCTTCTAAGTTTTGAGCCATCATCTGCACCCCTGTTGCCATTATGGGCAGAAGATTTCTTTTCCATCAGTAACTGTCAGGATTAATTACATTAATTACCAAGTTTTTGCATTGATTTGGCTGGGCTGACTGTCCTGAAGATCTTTGAGGCAGTAGTTGTTGAAGAGTTAAAGAAATCCTGTTTTGCAGAGGAGGGATATGTCTGCCCTGTCAGCTGAGAGTTATGCTAATGGAGAGGGCCCAAGAACAAATGTGAAATGTGCACATTAGTGAGCACACTCCTTGTTAATTAGTGCTTTAACATGTGCACTGTGCTGTGATTCAAAGGCACTGGAACATCTCTGACTGCATTGCCACTGCAGGGCATTTTGCCTTCTACGAAAATCTTTCAGGAAAGCAGGTTCACCTAAAATAGCAAATTTTTCAGATTGAGGGAAGCGAACAAAGGAAAAATTCTCCTTGTTTCTTTCTTGGTTTAACCTTCTCCTTGTTCTTCAAAACAAGACATTAATCAATGACAATAGAAACTGCTACTCTTAGGGCTGTCAATGTTTATAGCTTTGGGTTTAATAGCAAGGACATAAATATATACCTTTCATTACATTTTTGCTGTTATTTGCTCATCATCCACAGTGTCTGATATTATCATAACTCTTTGGTTGAAGCTATTAAAGTTATGGTTTGTAGCTGACACTGGCACGAAGCAGACAGAGAGCCATAAAAGCAAAAAAACCCTCACAGGCTGAGATCAGCTATTAGGAAACCCTCATAGACTGAGATCAGCTATTAGGAAGAACTGGTCATTTTCTCTCTGGTCACATAACAGCAGTCCCATCATCTTTCCTTCCTTTCCTTCCTTTCCTTCCCTTCCTTCCCTTTCTTGTTTGGGATGGACCAACACTACAGAGCAGAGGAATTCTGTCCCTGTGCTGAGCACCTTGAGGAGGAATCAGAGCAGAGAGGACTTGAGGCTGTGCTTGCAGCTGGCCCTGGTGGTGCCCAGCCCAGCTCTGACTGTAAAGATCCCCTGGGTCACATATTCAGGAGGAAAATGGAGTTTTTCTCCAATGGAAAATCTTTGCAGAGAAGCTTTTCCCTTCTCTGTGTTGGGTTTTGCCTGGCAAATTCCCCCAGTGGGGCCCTACCCCTGAGCTTCTCCTCTGCCCTGGGAGGCCTCTTTGCTGTCAATACTTTGGCCTCTTTCCAAGGGGATGGGTAGGAAGACAATGAGCTGATGGAGCCAGCTCATCCCTTCAAGATGGCCAATAAGCAAACAAAGCCTTGGTTGAGACTTGTCAGGGTAGGAATGACTGAGGTGGTGACTTCATGGGTATAAATCAGTCATCTTCTGGTAGAGGATGTCTGGCTTCCTTCAGTGAGAAATAACCAGCAAGACATTCCAGATCAAATTCTGATCTGGTCTGAGCTGGGCTGGCTCTTGTAGTGCTGCCAGGTTCTGATAACCATGGTGGGAAGGATCCTTGTTCACAGAGACCTGATCAAACCCCACTGCCTCTGCTGAGTTTTGAACCAGCTTCTGAGGACTCCCAAGCATTTCATACTCTGTATTTAAATTTCTGTTTGCACACTGCATTTCAGAATATAAATTTACAAAGAGTACCAATGCTCTTTCATATCTCTCCCCTCAGAACCAGTCAGCTGTTGGCAGACACTTCCTTTTGCTGGGTTTTCCCAGCTTTCTGCAAAAAATCCAGGCTAATCCTTAAATAGCATAATTCTGTGTCAGAGAACTTTAGGATTTATTTCAGCTTATAATATATCATGTGACTACCAAATAAAATAAAACACCCTTAAAAAAAAGTCTTTATACAAATCTAATTGTATTTCTCTCCAAAGCAGCAGCAGCAGCACATTTAGCAGCTTCAGAACAAGTTTGATTTCTATTTCCAGTAAGGTGTTATTCTTTATAAGCTGCTAAATGCTTGCAGTAACCCACAGAGAGCATCCAGGAGTGGCTGCATTTCCCATCTCCCTTTCTGTGTGCATTTGCTGCTTCCTCAGCTGAGCCAGCCCCTCAAGGCTCTCTCTGACTGTGGGGTCCTTTTTCATTTGTCCTGTTTCCATCACACCCTGGGGTGATGGCTCAGTCCTGGGGCAAACCCCAAATCCATGGAATCTGGAACCATCTACAAAGCAGTGCTGTGGGTTAGCCCTCGTTAACTTTGGTAAATAATAGTTTGGTGGTAAGAGGAGGTCTGTGAGGGTGAGGGCTTTGTGTCAGTGTCCAAAGCAGCATTTTTGGGCACGTGTGTGCAGGGAGGAGCAGACAGTGCCCAGAGCTGCCGTGGTGGCTGGGGACACCACTGCAGGTGCTCTGTTCAGTGCTGGTGTTTTCTCAGCTGCTCAGCTCCTGTCCTGCCTGAATTCCTCTGCACAGTCTGCCCCTCCTGAGGATTTGTCCTCCTGGGTGATGCTTCCCACAGGACAAACTCCAGGCTGGCCCAGGACAGGGAAGGTTCTCACACCAAAACCCAGGGCCTGTGAGAGCCTTGCAGTTACTGCTTCTTGCTGAGTTCTCACTGTGGGTGCTCATTTCCAACCCCCTCTAGCCCTACATTCACTGGGCATTAATTGCTTTGGGAAGTCCTTCCACCTCTTCAGAGAGGGACAGGCTGCCTCTCCCTGAACAGAGATTCCCTTTCACTTGCCACAACCATTTATGTCTGAAGGCCTCAGGAACACGAGCTCTACCTGATGAGTCTCCAAAGAGATCTGACTTAGCTTACATAGAAAAGTACTGCCTGTGTTTGTGAGTGCTGTTGGAGTGAAAATTCATAATTTGATCCAAATGGATTAAAAAAAAAATATTTTAGTGCTTTTTCAGATGAGTGTAATGCTTGGTCTCTGAGCTTGGAACTCTGTGTTCCTGTTTTTTTTAACAAATGGTTGTTGTCACCCAAACTGATCAGCCAGGAAAGTGAGAGAGGGGGAGATGTGCTTGAGGGGCTGCTGGCAGAGTTTCAGGGGAATATTCTGAGTTCTTTGCTAGGGTCTATTTCTGCTCTTTGTGGGGTGGCACACGGGCAGCCTCAGCCAGAGGAAGGTTCCCTCCTGCCCCTCTGGAGAAGATGAAAACCTGAGCTGCATTGTTCAGGCACCCTTGCTGCCTCAGATGTTGGTGATGACTTGAAGTTTAGGGCTGTGCTGGGAATACACAATCTCTTTGGCAGGCACTTGTTATTTAGCAGAATTACTGCATTTTGGGCTCCAGTGCCCCTGCTGATGGCACTAATCTCCATGTCAGGAGACAAAGTACCAGCTGTGCCTGGCCCTATTTGTACTACTTTAGCCACATGGATGTTCACCCATTTAATCTGGAAATATTTCTCCATGCTCATCAACAGCCACATGCAGGCAAATGAAATTGCCACATTTATTCTGACTTAGTTTTGAAAACGACAGATGCTGCATTACTGTAAAACAGGGTGAGAGGGTTTGCTAGCTTTGGTTTTGTTCCTTCCTTGTGAGAGTTTGATATATGAGCTATTAATGCTGATGAGTGAAGCTACTTTTCTTCAAGGTTGGCTCCTTCTCTCAGAGCATCAAGCAAAGCTTCCACTGCAGGACTGGTGTCATTTATGCTCAGATAAAGGACTTAGAAACTGCCCTGGGACTCTGAAAGGAGAAGAGCTGGCATGTGTGTGACTTCCAAACACAGGCAGATGTGTTGTGTGGTAGTTATTACTTTTTCTTAATAATGTGACTTTTTTCCCCATCCTGAATAATTCAAAGGATGCTGTTGTGCACGTGCCTGAAGGAGCAGAACCTTCTGCATCCTCTGGGTGTGGGGTGTGTGCTGCTCCCAGTGCAGGGATTTTAAGGGGGAAAATACAAAACCATCTTCCAAATCTGGTGCATCAAGTGTGAGCCTGGTACAGCTGCTCCTCTTCTCACACCTGGCCTCTTTCAGGGCTGTGCTACAGCCTGAAATGGCTGCAGGGTGAGCTTAGAGCCTTGGGCCCATTCCTGACCTCGTGGACCAGCTGTGCTTGGGTCACCAGAGGGGACAGGGACTGTCACTGCTCCTTAGCAGCCCTGGGAGCCAAAGGACTCTGCTCATGCAGGCACTGCCCTGTCCCACGTGCCAAGGGCCACTCGGGTCACCTGGCTAAAACCTGGGCCTCTCAGCATTTAGGAAATCTGGCACTGGGGGTTCTTTATGAGAAGCCCTGCAGGAGCAGGATGGGAAGGACACGCTGTAGTGTCTGTCAGAAAATGTTTGTGGAGGAGAGAGAGCCTGTGCTGAAACTGTTAAACCCCCTTTTAGACCCTTTTAGTGTCTGGCTCATTGTCCCTTCGGGATGTGCCTTGAAGCTGCATCCTGCAGCACCTTATTTGTTTATATTATGTCTAACAATCCTTCCTAATACCATGTTTGAGTGGTGAATGGGGCCAGGGGATCTCCAGAGGTCCCTCCCAGCCTCAATTTCTCTCTAATGCAGATGTGCAGGGATGCCTATGAAGACTCCTGGAAAGAATAAATGAATCAGAACCTCTCAGCCTCATTGGAAAACACTGGCACAGGAGAAAGCTCTGTAGCTGTAGGTATAGAAAGGGTCAGTCTTTCCTCACTAGAGACAGTTTTTCATGACTTTGGAATGGAAATACTGAGAAAGGTTCTTCAGTTCATTACCAAACAGTGCTTGAGCTCAGTTTGTGAGCTCAAATGCAGCAGAGCAGACAGGTGTTTCTGGAATAGCTTTGTAAGTTTGCTTTTGTGTTTTGTTACATTTTGCATCTGTGTTTGCTGGATTTTATGGTGTAAACAAGCAATGTTTCTTGAGGAAATTATTTGGATGTGACCTTACTGCTTTTGTTTGGGCTGATCCCTCAAGCCCTAAGGAATATAAATTTTGGGTTCTTACACTGAACTGGAGCAAAGCAGCAATTTGATAAACCTTGGGTGCCTTCAATTTGCAGCCTTTTGATTTACTTTTATTAAACAATTATAGCTGGATTTGCCTTTTGGGGAGCCTTTGTTTATGGCATTCAAAGCTAACAAAGCCCAGCTAAGCCTGAGGATGGATTATGGAAAATCAAAGCTAGCTCTCCTAATCAGGACAATGGAGCCTCGCCACGACACCTGGGAGGCCCCCACTCCAATATGATAAAGTATTTTCTTTGAGGGAAGGTCACCAGAAGTTCACTTTTACAGAGAAGTTCTTATTCCCAGCTAATGGGGCTCCCCGTAGCATGGTCCTGCAGTTGCTTCACATAAAAAGGATGGATTGTCAAAGAAATTACCTTGAAAGCTCCTCCCTGGCAAACTGATTTGAAAAGACAGCCCGAGTGCTGTGTCCTGGCCAGAGGAGCAGTCCCTGAGCCAGCCACACAAGCTGTGGTGCCTCTTTGCACTTGTGCAGTTTGGGATTTGTCTGCAGTTTGAGCCCAGCCCTGGTTGCTGGGCAAGTGCCATTCTCTGGGCTTTGCTTTATAATAGAATCTCCTGCCTGGCTTCCAGAGCAAGCCATTTAATCTTTTCATGCTGTGGAAATGAAGACATTTTCAGTCCTTTGGGGATATTATGTGCTTCTCATATTGTGAGTGAGATGGACTAAGTCCTTTTTTGGTCCTGAAGAACTAAACACAAAATCAAAACACATAAGCAGAGCCAGACTTGGCGCTTGTTCTGTGTGTTACAAATGTAATTTCCTGCACATGTAATTGATCCCCAGTCATAGCTGGGCCCACACCCAACTCTGGGAGACTGTGGGGATTATTCTTTCTGATCCTGTTCTGGCTTAGCTGGCTCAGTTTTCCCAGAAGGGGGAGAGAGATGCAAGTAGGGTGCAAGAAGTGTGACCTGAAGCCAACATCCTCTGCTGGGAGAAAGGAATGGGCTGTTTGGGGGCTTGCTTTAACTTGATGGTTCTTAGAGGTGGTTGAAGAAGATTTTGGAAAAATGTAGCTATCTTTTTAAAATTACTTTGATTTTGCATGGAAGGGAGAAATAATATCAGCCCAGATGTTTATTTGGGCACTGGCTCCACTGATTTGGCTCCATTGATTTTTTATGCTATTGGCATTACACTTTTGTAAATTAAAACCCTAATTGGAGCATTGTTGCCAAGTCATTATTAATTGATTTGATTAAATCTCCTGTAAGAAACATTCTGTGTCAAAAGATGACATTTGTTCATAGGAAACTGGTAGAACCTTGTTCTCATTTTGATCAGTAAAAAGCAGTCATGCCCTTAGATCCACAATGCTGAGGTACAAATTTAGGTAAAAGAAATCAAGTAAACTTTTAATTCCCAGCATTCAAAACTGGCAGATTAACTCCAGTAGAGTAGACACGTGGCTTTTAAATTAATTTTGGGTTTTGTTCTCTACCTAGTTCTCAGGGTAGGCAATTGCATTTGTTCTGCTGTAGGAATGAGGATGTTTCTAGTGGTTTTGGGTATTTTAGGATTCCAACAAGAAGCTTTACACCCAAGAACACGGAGCAGTGCTTGCTGACTGTGAACCTACTTCATGGCCAGTCCTGCAGCAGCTGCACAATTCATTTTGCAGAATGAGCTCGGGCACAGATCCCCTGGAGCTGCTGCAGGAGGGCACAGGTTGGGGTGGCAGTGTTTTAGCAGGGCTGCAGGAGGGTTTTTTTTTCCAAGCAGTGACCATTAGAAGGTCTGTGGGAGGCGTGGAGAGCAGCAGGAAATGCAGTTGTGCTGTGATGGCCTGTCCCTTCAGATACTTCACTGGTACAGTGCAGGGTAATTAACTGTGCAAGTTAATAGAGTGTTTCAAATCCTCTGGGACTGCTTGGAGTGCTTCAGCTCACATAAGTGGGCTTTGTGGCAGGCCTGTGCATTGAAGCCCTCATGCTTCAGCATGAAATCAGCCCAGCTACCCTTTCTTTGTGACCCCTCTATTTTATAATGTTAAATACACACCACTGTCTCCACCACGCTCAGCTTCTCCAGTGGCCAATCCTGTATTTCTGCGTGATCTGATGGTGAGATCTCCCCACAGAAACCCCTGAGTCTGGTGCTGCTTTGTGCCATTGCAGACCCCAGGGGAAAAGGGAGGTTCATTCTGCATTCTGCATTCAAACAGAGAACGCATCTCCACACAAACCCTGTGGGGCTGAGGTGCTGCAGAAACCACCCCTCTCCCTGCTCAGCTCTGGCTCTGGGAGCTCACAGAGCTGTTCTGATAAAACCCCAAGCAGAATCTCTGCTATTTTGTCACATCAAACAATTTACATCCACTAAAGCCAAGGGCCTTGGGATGGAGGTACAGCATCTGCTGCGTCAGTCTCTGTCTCACTTTTGGTTTTTGAGTTTTGTAATTAGTTTATGTTCCAATAAATCCTTAATACAAAAACTGCTTTAAAACAATTGAAAATAAAACAAAGAGAGGAATTTAAATTGCTTATGGCGTGCTTTGTGTGGCTTCCAGGCATTTGAGCAATTTTGCTAACAAGTATCCGGTAACCTATTTCCAAAGGCCACTAGCAGATAATTATATTTGGTTAATTTACATACTTTCAGTTTATAATCCTAATTAGTTCTCCAACCAGTAGTCCCTAGGCAATATGTAGTCTTACCTCATTTTATTTGCCATCCCTACTGTGCAAGTTCTCTTAATTTACAAAAAAATGCTGTTAGGTTTGGTTCAGGGCTTTCCCATTTCAGTGCACATCTAACCCGGGCGGTTCCATGCCGCTTTAAACCCTATTTGCAAATAAGTATTTTACATTTTTATAGATTTTTTTACATCTGGGAGACGCTGTGCAGTTGAGGGAAGCTGACCCCAGTTTGACACAGAGCCTGTTTGCAGTGCAGAGAGCCAGCCAAATTCTGCACCAACCTGTATCCAGGGTGTCCCCTTGTCACCTCCGGTGGGATGGGGGCTGAGGTGTTGCCATGGCAGGAGCAGGGACAGCGTGTGCAGCAGCAGGAATGTGCAAGGGCTGTGGGAGAATCTCCAGGAGCTGCACACACACACACACACATTGTGCTTAAACCTCCCAGCTTGGCAATTCCTCGCTCCCTCTTGGTGTATTTAGGATCTCTCCCTGTGTACTTATTATTCTGGGATCATTTTGCCCTCAAGCTTGAGGTGATGTGGCTGAGGAGGAAGCTGGATATGAAGTTTTGTACTTCCAGGTTTAAACGAGCTTCAAAAACCACTTGGAATGAGCATGCCCAGTGGAAGGAGCACATCTCCCAGGAGGGTGGCTGTGGTGGAGGGTGCTGGGTTTTGGGTACAACCTGTGGCAACCCAGGGATAAAACCTCCGCTTCTACTTGGAGATCTCTTGTATGAGAAGTCCTTTAGATAACAGCACAGTTTCCAGTGTTACCTTTTAAGCACTTTTATGCACTATAATGTCATTTTTAGAAAAGCTGTTGGGTGAAATATTTCCTCTTAGGTATCCAAGGCTGCTTTTAGTTGGGTTCATTGCTCTGTAATGTCAGGTTTAGATTAGCACTGTGGTAATTTCCAATGTTTCCTTGCAAGCAATAAAAAGAGCCCAAATCTCCCTTTTCAACACCTCATTAAGTACTTTGATAGGGCAATGAGAAGTGGGATGACAACTGAAAAAAAGGAAAAGGAAAATCTGCAGTTTGCAAAGCTTTTGTGCAGATTTCCAGGATAACGGATGGATTCTGTGAACTGATGCTAATTAATAAATCCTAGTGCTAAAGGAGAGGTGATTAACTGTCCAAAATAACAAGTGTTTAGCAGGGAAAAACTCAAAGGTGTGAGAGTAATTCTTGGCCAATAATTTCATTTCAACATCTTAACGAATGTAAATTTTATCCTGTGGATGCTTTGTTGTAATTCCTGCATATCACACTGAATTCCCAAACATATTCCTGCTGCTACCCAATGCACAAAATGCTCATCACTGATGCCCCTGGTGCCCAAAGGAACCACAGCATGTGAGGTTATTCCAAAGGAGTCTGTTTTTATGAGGAGCAGCTTGATAATAATTATTCCTCATTAGAACATTTCCAATCTTACTCTAATATTTCCAGGCAGACTAAAGGTGGTTTAGCTGTCTCCATGCCTGGTTTAGGATTGTTATTCCACACCAACCACAGCTCTGCACACCTGAGTGTGAGGCCTTGAGGAGGGGCAGTATTTTTGCTGTGGCTCTCACACCTGCAGCTGGGATGAACAGAAGATGAACTCGGGCTGAGATCTGAGATGAGAGGGAGAGATTTGAGAGAAGGCAAATGTCTGACACTGACAGCAGTGTGTGAAAATCTGGGGTTTTTCCCACTGTGCCACTGGTAACAGCTGGTGCATGTCAGGTGCAACCCCAGCTCCAACATAGTCAAAAGAGAAACCCTCCACAGACTACAGTAGGACTGGCTCTTTATCCCCAAGGAAAATACAGTTTAAAGATAAATTTGCAGAGGTTTATTGACAAGAGTGCCAGATTACACGGGCTGGAGGGGCATTTTCAGGTATATAGAAGTTCACTGTGGAGCGTGGCAGACACATTTCATGGAATTCAGTGCTAGTCCACAGAGGGAGCAGAAAAACACCTGGACAAATCTGCTGTTTGCTTCTCAATGCCAGACAAAATAGGCACAAGAAGCTGTTAATCTCTCCCCTTCCAGCTTTGCACTTCTATCACTAAGATTGCAATTTTTGCTCATTTGAGTTATGACAGAAAAGTCTAGAAGAAAAACTTAGAAGGTTTGGGAGTAAATTTTCAAGGAAAAAGGAAGAGGAGATTGAGAATCTGGGAACTATTCATGAGTCTACATCATTTAATCCAGCAGAATATTCCAATTTATATCTGAATTCTTAACCAGAAATAGAAAACACAGAAAGGAATGTCATACCTCGTTGACACCTCTGTTATTTTTTTCACCATCTCGTTTAATTTGTATATTTATTTGCTTTAGTTTTTATACTCTTTAATTTGTATATTGTCTGGTTTTAATGCAAACTCCCACTGAAGGCTGTAGGTGGGTTTATACACCACTAAGAAACCACAAACCAAAACAAAGCAGGAGAGCAGAAGTTCTATTTCTTTCTTACAAGTCACCTTAAATATCTTGTGAGCTGAAGATAAGCATTGTTTGATTTTATTCTTGATATTCCTTGTGCTTCTCCCTTGTTTATTTTCCCTCAAGAAAACCCCAATCCAAATTCTCCCCCAAAGTCAGGATGCCAATTATTCCCTCAGGTTTGGCTCCAGGCATTTCTGCAGCACAGGAGCTACACTCCTGTGAATAGAATTATATTCTAGGTGGTGAAACCAGAAGGGAATAAAAAGAATTGAAAATAGTTTGAAATATAAAACAATAATTTATTTTACTTCATTTTACTTGTTAACGTTTGTAGCTAATGATGATTTCATGAAACTGCTTTTATAATTCAATACATTCAAATCTATAAAGCAAACAGTTACTACCATGGGCTTTTCAAATTCCACAAACTGTCTTATATAAACAAATTAGCTGTACATGCACGTTTCTTCAATAGGTTGCAACATTTGCAAACATGCTTTAAAATCCTTTAAAGCTGCATAATAGTGTACTTTGCCTCAGGCTTTTCAGATGAAACCTCTATACTTCTTTCAGAAACCTTAAAGAGAAAAATGTTTAAATGTTGAGCATAACTCTAAAAACTGCTGTTTGATAAATGTTAAATATTACAAGAGAATGATTCTAATTCTGAGTTTAAACCTTGAGCTAAGTATTGATAAACAGCACTCTGTGTAGAAGTGAACAACAGCAAAATAATATCACAAAATATGGTTTCACAAACAAAAATACATATGTGCAGTTGCTCTTGTGGGTTTCTTGCATTTTTTTTTTAGGTAAAGAAAAGCACGGGTACCTTTTAATATGAATATAGTTTAAGCAAATTACCTGTGTAAGTATGGTTAATACATTTCTGATATTTAAACACTTCATGTAAAAGGTAACGAGTAAAAAAGTACAATCAGTACTCCAAAAAGCACTGCTAATATTGCCTTTGAAGGAGATGGGCAAGCTTCCTCTCCACTGCAGAGTGGAGATCCTGGCACCCACGGTTGTAGAGTTCAGTATTTGAACCATAAACTCAGTGACTGTATCTTATATACAAAAATCTTGCCACATTGAACGAGGCATGGATTCCTACCCCACTGGTAGTGTTTTATGTACATAATTTAGCACTGGGGATGGATTATACAGTAGTCACTGACAGGAAGGAATTGTACACCCGCGTGCCGTCCGGTGACTTTGTTCCGTGGGTGAGCAGTTCTTGGATTGTCATCCAATTGTCAAATATTTTTTTATTTCTCTTCTTCATCATTTTTTTGTGGCTCAGTTCAATGATGTTCATCTCCTTCTTCTCCTCTGCACCTTGCTGCTCCTTTAAGCACTCTAACCTGCTCTGCATCATGAACTCCCGCCGCCTCCTCTGCTCCTTGGCTTTCACCAGGTGCTGCTTCCTCTCCTCCTTGCTCCAGTACCGGCCCATCTTCATCTCACTGATGGCATCATCATCCGTGGTCATCCCACTGCGCTCCTCCTTGATCTTTATGGCCCGTTCCCTCAGCAGCCTGTCCCTCACCGGCCTCTTGGTGATGTAGCGCGTCCCGTCGCTCCTCACCTTGACCTTCCACTCCATCCTGGGCTCGCTCTGGCCCGAGGCCAAGTCCTTGCACATACTCACCAGGCTCATCTGGCTCTGTGCGTACTCCACGGCGGATTTCTGCTGGATCAGCTGCATGTAGCTCTGGTAGTGCTGGGCGTGGGCAGGGATGTGCGCGTGTTTGTAGGGAGAGTGGTGGTAGGGGGACACGTAGGAGCCCGAGGGCTTCTGACCGTGAGTGGGGCTTTTGCTGCCGTCGCTGCCTTTCCTCTCCTTGCTCTCCAGCTGCTTGCCAGGGTCAGGATCTTTAGCAGAGGCGTGGCACTTACCAGCGCTGGATTCATGGCTCTCTGAGCCAGCAAACAAATTCTTCTGGGAGACATTATAGGCCGCTGCCCCCTCGTTGCCTTGACAGCTCACGCCTTCGGCGGTTCTGCGCAGGGAATTGTCGGGGGAGATCTCCAGCGTCAGCGGCGTGCTCCGGCAGCTCTCGCCCGTGTTGTAGGCACTGGAGCTGTCCTTGTCAGACTTCTCGGGCAGCTCGGTGATGTCGGAGAGCTCGTGCCTGCGCACGTCGATGCTCGTGTTGTAGTTGCGGAAGCCGCTGTTGTGCAGCATCCAGGGCTCGCGGTACTGCTCCTTCAGCTGCTGCATTTTGTGGGCTCGCACGATGTTCAGGCACTCCAGCTCGATGTTGCGCAGCTCCTCGTTGAGCATCTCCAGCTCTCTGTCCACGCTCTCTTGGTCGCTTTTGCTCATCTCCAGGCTGCTGTTGTGGTAGTAGAGACTGTAGGGGTTGGCAGACTTCACCTGGCACTTCAGCTCCAGCAGCTCCCGGAACCGCTCGCACTCGTCCACGGGGATGCCGAGGAAGTCGACGTCGGTGCAGTCAGCTGAGATGAACGACTCGTTGCTGAACTGCATGTCCCCGCTTCCCAGGGTGTCGTGGCTGTAGGTCAGCTTCTTCTGGCTCCCCAGGGTGTTGGAGGAGGTGGTGTGATCGTCGCCGTTGTTCTCCTGCTCGGAGCTCTCGTCGTTGCGAGTGCTGTCGTCCGTGCGCCCCACGCCACTGTCCTTCTCGTGCTGGTTGGACAAAATCGTGGCTGTGTCTGTGGTGCCTCCATCCTCCTCGTGCTTCTTCTAACAACAGAAACAACAGGACACAAAGGAAAATTATTGCAAGCACATGAAACATTTCAAGGTGTTTGTTTTTAAATAGCTCTCCTCATCTGTCACTTTTTACACTTTGTGTGTCCTATATGGAAAGAGTATTATTAAGAACTCAGAGAAAAGGTGACCAAGCCCTCAGCCTGCTGTGGATGTCCTCTTCAGGAAAGACTGAGGTCTGAGTTTCACCTCTGCAGCAACAGTAGTAGAAGTCACACTTTCAAAATGTTTCTGCTCCCACTTCTGCACAATGATATCCAGTTGTCCTGCAGTGCCTAAGTGACTCCTCACAACACGGGGATGGCACAGAGGATGCAGAGTTCTGGAAAACCTTAGGAAAAAAGTCTAGGCAAAAACTGAGAAACTGCTTTGATCATAGCAGAATGATGGAGAATATAAGCCCTGTATCTGTGGCCCTGCATAAAATTTGTAATGTAAAAACATTTTCTTTTCCTTTTTCCCCTTGTATAGATCTTACTTCATTCATTTGCCTGAGTTTTCCATTTGTGTTTCCAGGGTTTGGGAGGCTGTTTCCAGTCTGTGCATGCACATCAAATAGGAGATGCTGTAAATCAGCTCTCTGCCTTCCCTATCCACCCTACACCCAGTACTCCTCTCAGTGACCACAGTGATCATGTTGTTGTAAGGGGCAAAACACAAAAGGTACTATTTTAAAACAACTTGGTCCCTGACATGAAGCTGTGGACAGTCATGAAATATCTTGATTTTACAGAAAGTCCTTTTGCCTTGATCTCAGTGTCACTTGAGACACCAAGTGTATTCAGCCCAGCTCAATATTGAATATTGAGGGCAGTGGGAAGTTTGACAGCCCTGCACACCAGAAGGGCAGTACCTGCTGAAGCATGCTGGCAGTAAATTGCATTGCCTGGTGGTGCTGTTCCTCTAACATGTCCATGTGCAAGTCATCCAGAAAATCATTTCTGTCATCATCCATCCATCCTTCATCCAGCTGTGTGAAAACGGAGGGGAAAAAACAAACCAATCGTTGTCAAAAGAATGAAGACTGACATAAATTACTGCTTTTCTTTGTGGACAGTGGTTGGGAAATCTCAGGGGATTCCTTCCTGTGACAGTGCTGCTGTGTCTTGGGAAGGAGCCTGTCCTTGTGCTAAGTGTGGGTATTGACTATGCTACCTTCTCCCACAGCTTCCTCCATCCCCAAGAGCAGGGTTTTATCTTCAACAGCCCTCTACATATGAAAAAAACTCAATACTTGTAAATATTAGGGCAGTTTTGGTTTGTGCACAACTTGATTAAGATGTATAAAAACACTCCAGAGCCCAAAGCTCGAACACACCTCTTGTGAGGCAGCATCAAACTCCAGAAGGAAAATGTGGCTGAGGTCTGTAGGACAGACTCATTACTCCCATTCCCAGTTATCCCCATGGGAAAGATCAGAAATATCCAGGCTAAGAGGACAGTGATGATCCTGACCCGGTGTCTCCAGGTGCACTGGCAAGGGCTGCTCTCCCAGCACCAGGAGCAGAGACAGATCAAACAATGGTGCTCCCGGCTGTTTGTTCAACACCTTTGTTGTGCTAATCCCTGCTCTACAAAGGGATCTGGTTCAACCTTTTATTGCAGCTCAGGAGGCTTCTTGACAGTATTCAAGTACTTTTAAGAGACTGTGTATGAAGGGCTAAATAATAGGTGTTTTAATGAATGAATAATCAATAGCTATAGGAATTAGAGTTCAGCATGTTCTTCAAAACTGTGGCTCAAAACCATTCATAATACCTTGCACTGATGTTTGTAATAGCATTGCAGCACAAATAAATCACTAAATGTCTTAGAAATTGAATTTTAATATAAAATATATATGTAAGTACCACGACTGCTGAATTGCATTATTTTAGACCACATATATATATATGTGCAGTCAAAGTGTGTAATATGGTTTTAGGTAGATGTGGTAGATTTAGACAGGTTAAAAATTTTGAAAGAACTGCCTTCTACAAAACAGCAACTGTTTTAATCAAGATTCAGGTGAGGGCTTTTTGTTGCTACCATACCTGAATTTCTGGTCTTGCCACAAGTAAGGAGATATTCTTGCTCTCCTCACTGGAGAGAAGTGCCACAGCTTCCTCTCGGTTCTGCACCTCGATGCCATTGATCTTTAAAGAAAAAACACCCCCATGAAGGGTTTCCATAGGGACCCCTGGCTGCTGCTGTGCCCAGCTCCATGGGAATGCTTGGCTGGATGGACCCACACACACATCCCCAGCCTTGTGCAGGGAAGTGCTGGGCACTGTGGTGGTTTGGACTTGTAATGCTTCTCCAACCTTCCTGCATGGCAGGTGCAGAGCCTTGTTAGGAGGGCAGGAAGTGGAGTTCTGGAGTGTAGGACACTGGAATTCTGGGGTTTGGGACACTGGAGTTCTGGGGTTCAGGACACTGAAATTCTGGGGTTTAAGACATTGGAATTCTGGGGTTTAAGACACTGGAATTCTGGGGTTTAAGACACTGGAATTCTGGGGGTTAGGGCACTGGAATTCTGGGGGTTAGGGCACTGGAATTCTGGGGTTTAGGACACTGAAATTCTGGGGTTTCGGACACCTGGAGCACTTCCCAAGGAGGAAGGCAGGAAGTGGAGTTCTGGGGTTTAGGACATTGGAGTTCTGGGGTTTAAGACACTGGAATTCTGGAGTTTAGGACACTGGAGTTCTGAGGTTTAGGACACTGGAATTCTGGGGTTTAGGACACTGGAATTCTGGGGTTTAGGACCCCTGGAGCACTTCCCACACGTACCTGGATGATGCGATCCCCTTCGCGCAGCCGCCCGTCCTTCGCCGCGATGCTGTTGGGATCAATCTGCAAAATAAGAGAACTCTGAGTGCTCTGCAGGTTTGGGAGCTCACTATTCACTGCCCCTGATTTCCTGGGTGGTGCATTTCAATGGAAGGGTTCAGATTTAATTATGAGTTTCTTTCCCCAAACTGGTGCAATTAATTTGAAATGGCTCTGCGTGGTGAAAAAACGTTGCTGTATAAAATGCTACTTTTTTCATGGAAAGGGACAGGGAGAGAGAAATGGGCCCCAGATGTTTGCAAATAAAAGTGTGTGGGGTTTTTTGTAATTTATATTGTTTCAGAAATAATCAAGAATAAAAATTAAAGGGGGAATACATGAAAATACTCTGAAGGCATCATCTGAAATAGAACATTGTTAATATAATGAAATTTGACTTCAGTGGGAGCAGGACTGCACTCAGTTTGGAGAAAAGGAAAATAATTAGATTTCTTCCAATTACTGCATTTTGGCTGTTTATCCAGCATGGTACAAACAGAGGATAAATGTCTTAACTGCCCAACAATGCAGCTGGAAAGACAAATGGTATCTTATGGAAGGCAGCTCAATCTTACCTCACTCACATAAATACCCATGTCATCTTCATCATCCGTCCTGTAACAGACAGTGAGGCCAAGCTTGTCCTGGCTGTTCACTCTGTGTAAATCCACTTCCTGAGGTTAAAAAAAAAAAAAAAAAAAGGAAAATATATTGTCAGTGAGACACTGGTGACTGATGGAAGCAATTTTTCAAATGCAATGAAAATATTTTGCTTAAGTGATATAGTGGATGTCTTTTGATTTCACTTGTAGACGAGGTTAACTTACTGAGCAAAACGTGATTATATGCAGACAATCAATACCTGGGACATTTTTGACCCTTCAATCAATAGGAAGTCATTTTGAAAATAGACCTTTTATTGATCTTAAGGAAGAAAAATTACCTATATTTCATGTAGTGCTAAGACTTCAAAGGCTAAAATACTTACAAAGTATGATTTCAATATTTGTCACAGCTGATACATATTTCCTCATAAGCAGGGTAATTCTCTGACTTTTCAGAAAAAAACCTAATACTCTATTACTTTAAATTGTATAATTTTCATGAAGTCATCTAATAAATTTCTCAAAAGTCTGACTGAAGATCAATATATTGTCAGCAAAGCATTTGGTATTGGTAATAGAAACATAATAAGCATTTCAGTATCTTGCAAGTGTTTGCTTTCAGCAGGTCATGGTGGTCTTGTTAATCTCATAGACATTTAACCCATCTTAAAAATGTATGTTCTTCCCCTATGCTTTTTATTTCCATGAGGAATTCCTGAGGGTTATTTTTTTTCCCTTCTGTGTTTGCTGCTGCTGTGTGACACTGGTTGGCAGGAAGGGCTGTAAAATCCATGGGGATACCCCCAGGCTGAGGGATGTTCCCTGTGGCATCCTTCAGTCCTGCCTTTTTGCCTCGGAGGGATATCCCGGGGGTTCAAGGTGTTGAACCAGCTGATTGTGACTGCTGGGCTGGGCCTGAGGATGCTGCAAGGATTTTGCTGCACAGACAGATGTGTGAAAACACCTGGAGCTGGGTTTTTACCTCCTCAGGTGAGGGGAGTGAGTGAGGCTGCCCAGTCAGGCAGATCTGGGCTGTGCTAAAAGGGAAAAGTGGGAGCAGGCAAAGGGACACAGAGGGATCTGAGAGCTGTCCCTGCACCCTCTGTTCGTGCTTGGACCAGAGGAAAAGTCCTGACAACACAGCTCCTTCTTTCTGGCATCTCTGCTGCTGTGCCATTTGGAAGGGGCAAGACAATAAAACAAGCTGATATGAATAATTTATTGGTGTGTCTAGCTGACAGCTGCCAAGATCAGCAATCTCATGTTATTTACTTGTCAACATGTGTAATTTCTTTTTTTTTTCCCCCCCAAAGAAGCGTAGCTGTAAATGTCAGTGACATTTCAGCTGGTATTTAAGTGGTTTCAATCAATAGTATCCATGGTGAACTGCTGTGCTTTTTTCCCCCCTTCTTTTGTTACTTAAAGGTTTGAACACAATGCTTTAATAGTGGGGTTTTCTTCACATTTCTAAAGCTTTGGAGCTTTCTAGAGAGGAGATGGAGATTCTTCAGAAGAAAGATGAGACAAAGTGGATTCAGCTCTGTTCTGATCTCAGCTGATCCTGTCTCTGCAGTCAATGGGTTTATCCTGCATTTACCCTTGGAGTGAACTGGGGCTGAGGTGGGAATTTGTGGATTGAGCCCAAGTCAGGCCCAGAACGATTCCCATATTCCCTGCATGCTTTAAAAAAAGGTTTCATTATCTTCAGGAATGCTTTTATATTGATTTGGCAAGAAATTTGTGCTGGGGATCATGCTACTGCTTGCTATACTGGCAGTAAAAAAAATAAAAATAGATATAATGTTAAAAACTCCCCACGAAACCAAACAGAAATATATGGTGACTTTGGCCATTGCTTAAATAGATCATGAGTAACTACAAAGTCTTGGAGTGGAAGGAAAAGAGGGAGCAAGCTGTTATTTTCATTCTTACTTGCCACATGTTTTTACTAACAATAGGTGTTTTTCCAACAGTGTACAACTATGAAGGCTATAATAATTAAAAATAGAGCACAGGTTTATATTTGAATTGTACCATCTGAGATGTCATCTGTGATATACTGGAAGGTAATAAATAATCTGGTGGATTAAATAAGATATATTTTGAAATATATATTTTACATATATATATAAAATACATAAATATTTATATATATAAATAGAAATATTTTTTTATATTTTGAATATATATTTTTAAAGGAAAAAAGCTATCTGTTGTTTAGAAACACACATAAAGCAGCAAGAAACGCTAGAGCAGAAAAGAATTTATAGAGCAGGTGTTTAAAACCTGAATTTTTATGAGTAATTAGTTGACAGACTTACTCTTGAGTACAATCCCTCTAGTCCTGGGTAGGAAGAGAGAAAATGGATTTGATGCTACCCAAATATGATAATTTTATGAACTTAAACACAGGAACAGCTGCTTTCTGTGGGTCTTTGCGTCAGTGAAGTTTTAATATAATCATAAAGGTTTGAAATATTTGAGAGATAAAAGTGTGCAATTCCAGTTGGAGTTGAAGAATCAATACCAGAGTCTTCAAAGCAAAGGTTATTTTCCATATTCAGAGGCAAGTCTGTATAATGCAGAGATACATGAAAGGGGAAACCAGAAAACTGGCACCTGCAAGCGCAGGTATTATGGCAGCTTGAGTAATTGTACCAGGACTTAATTAAAGAGAGGGAAATTAATACGGGCCTGGAGGAGTTGAAAAGTGTAAGTTGCTGTGTTTGCAATGCCACAGGACTTGCCATCTCTCACGGTTTTGTCTCAGGGGCTGCACTCCTGGGCAGTGGAAGGGACACACAGAGATTATCAATCCCACAGCCACAGAAAGCAGCTGGCAGGCAGAGGGGCTGCCCACAGAGAGGGAATGCTGGGGCTGGGTTAATGTGAAAAATGAGAAAATTCCATCCATGACAACTTTTACACTCGCAGATAATTCAAATCTGCTTCTTCAGAGCAGGTAAAAGTGACATTTTGAGAGATGTTCAAAGGAGGATTTGGATGCTCTTTCAAAATAGTCTGTGCAAGAGAAGTGTCTGAAAGATTATTGGCTCCTCATCAAATGCAGAGCCAAGGAGGGCTCACAGAGCTGGTTGCTGAAATCCATCTGGCATTTACAGCAAGACAAGAAGAAATGAACATGCCCTGTGACATTATACCTGAAACCACTCATCATAATGAATTAGGAGCAAGTGATAATAGTAAATTAACCTCTATAAGCTCAGAAGATCCTTCATTTGCAGAGGATTATTGAATTATTGTACTGCTGATTTAGAATTATGGCCTGCCTGCAAATTTATAAAAATCAGAGTCCTTTCTCTAACAAGACAGAAATGAGCAGCAGAGATCTGAAATGACAGCAGTGGGTAAGAATAGTTCAGTCACTCAGAAAGCCTCACCCACAGCTTGCATGGTAAGTGCTCTGTCCTTCTCCCTCTCCCTGTAAAATGTGGTGGATTTTTTTTTCTGTGCTGACCTCTGCCATACCTGACCAGCAGGGTCCCCTTTTTTTGTGCTTCCTTTTTCTTTCACACAGAAAACAAAGTCAGAAAAATAAATATAAAGAACTATTTCCTTTTATACTGCATAAGGCCCTCTCGCTACTTTTTGGCAACTGACCCTGCTAGAGCAGGAGGGAAAATCTTCTTCATGCTTTCTTGAACCTAAGAAAGTAATCTTTATGTTTGTGTTTTCATATCAAAGCGGTTTTCAACACAGGTAAATTGAAAAGAATCACATCTTTTCCCTTTTCAAAGGAGAAAAGGCTATAAGCCAGATTTTCTTTCCAAAATTCTCTGCTCTAGAGAAGCAGAACTCTGCCTGGAGGTTTCTGTGGCAGCCCAGCTCTGTGATGGGAATTCTCTGTCAGGCCACAGAGGCTGGACCAGCTTTAATCACCAGCGGTGCTGGGGAAGGCTGAAGGGAAGTGTTTCTCACCCTGATGAAAAGGGGTTTGGGATGGCTCAGAAAGATAACTTGGAGGATGCCAGGCTCTGTGCCAAGCAGATGGGCAGAGCTCCATAACTCAGACCTTTCTCACACAGCACGAGGCGCTGAGGCCAGGCTGAAAACCTCCAGAGAGCTGAGGCAGGACAACTTTTCAGTGCTGGCTTGTGAGCCAGATGAAATGTTTTACCACTTTTGCGTTTGTTCCAAACAGAGAACACACAAATATTTGTGTTAGAAAGTGCAGCTGTGAAGCTTTTTAAACCTCTCCATATTCAATCACTGCCTGAAGCAGGCCTGCTCGGGCTGCAGCTCTTTGTATTCCCAGACACAGCGATGCCTTGAGAAGCTCCTGATCTGTGCAGCTCCCTGCAGAGCAGGAGTTTTCATAGAGAAGAAATATATTCACATAAAAGATGCTTTGAAAGGCTTTGTAAACCAGGATGGAATAAAAATTGCAGAGTGCCTGTGATGGAGCCTTCCAATTCACATGTTCAGTGTCTCCTCTCGCCCCCCTTGCAAACAGATTATTGGAGAAGTCAAAGAAAAGTTTCAACCAAAGCAGCAAAGTACAGCAAAGGGGAGAGCTGGAAACCCTGGTACTCAGCTTTTACTCATGGTTTCCTAAAAGCAGTGCAGTATTAATTTCAGATCTTGAAACACTTTTTTTGTGCCCAGTGTGTTCATCTTTTGCTGATCAGCTGTTGTGGTTTCATGCTGGGAACACTGGGAGCTGTGCACTGGGTGGGCAAAAAGCTCTTTGAACGATTTTGGTGTCCTCCTTCAGTCTACAAGAATGCTTCATTTCTGTCCAAGACTGAGTGAGAGTATCAGAGGGAAATTTCTCAGCAGTAGCAAACATTTCATGTAATTTTCATCTGCAAGCTTCACTGACTTTCAGCTAACCATTCAGTTGAGCTCAGTTCTTTTCTTGGAAAGAAAGACCTCCATACAAGTTGCATATTGGGGAGGGTGAAGACAGAAAGTCAAATGGGAGGGAACAGGCCCCTTTTTGATGTAGAATGTTCTCCTTTGTAATGTGAGAAAGTTCCACTGAGAGAGCCCTGGCTTGGGCTGTGTCTGACAGCTGGACAGACTTGTTTGAATAAACATATTAATGCATAACACTGCTGGGGAATCCTGGAGTGACATTATTCTTCCTTTATGAGCCTGAAATGACTTCTAGCTGGGCTTCTGTGAAGAATGAATGTACTTTTAATTTATAATAAAATAGGAGTTCACGATTTAGTTCCTCTTTACTTGTGGCATGGAAACTTCAAAAGAAAAGAAATGGTATTTATTTATTTTTGTAGCAGAGAATATATGGCAGTTACCTCTGAGTCATCAATTTTAAGACAAATGTTGAGATAAAACCGAGAATACAATTTTGGCACCTCAGCAATACTGCCAGCATAAATTCCTTCCTATGGATATTTACATTGGAGGTTTGCTGCGAACTTGGCTATTTCACCTTTTTTGTCTTGTTTGCTTGTTACAAATCACTAACCAGTCAGTTATAGACCATAAAAGTTTAGATGAGGAGCTTCTGATTTAAATTCAAAGCACATTTTATAGACATAGAAACCCAGAAGGCTGACTTGATGGCTTTCTTACTTTCGACATTCCTGCTGCAGTCAATGAAACAGTGCCTTTGTGGTCTTTTAAAACATATCTATCAAAAGGCAAACAAAAAAGCAACCAGCCAGTGGAGTCCCTGTTAGCACTTTGACCTTACCATTGATCACAGTCTTTACAATTTGAACAGGAATCTTTAGTGGTTTTTAAGAAATACTATTAGGCTACAGAGACTTTCCTAATGTTCATCTGCCTGTGTTACTGAGCTGATCACCTTTTGCCATCAAGCACTATATCAATGTCACAATTATTAATGTTGTGGTTTAAGGCATATTAAGGTTTGGCTACTGGAGTGCGTGTGTTTAAACTGTTTTCAGCTCAACTGGTTGACCTTCTAATGGAAGCATTAGCATTTATCCATACTATTAGATTTCCAAAAAAGTAGATTTTGGAAAGATACTGGTAGAAAACACTGATTTGTTCTACATTTCCCTTTGAGACTGAAATATATATTGTATTTGTTTTTATTTAAGAGAAAAAAAAGGCCCTTGTTTGAAAAGTAAGGCCTTGAAGTCTGCTAAGTAGCATTTATTTTACTGGCACTTTGATTTTATCCTGCCTTTGATTTACGTTTGTATACAGAGATGAATTGCTACCAGATCCGCAGAATTTGAGAACAGCTTGCAAACTTTTTATGGGGTTTTAGTCCTTGATCCTGCAAACACTTTTATAGAAGGGAACAACCTGGTGCTCATGGAAGGGCTGAACTCTGCTCCCACTGAAGCTGTGGATAAATCTGCAGGGATTTCAGCAGAGCTTCAGGCAGGTCAGCACTGCTTGCTGTGACAAACTGGAGTTTGCAGGACCAGGATCTAAGAAACCAGAAGTGCAAAGCCAGCTAAGGGTACAAAATATTCCCTTACTGATAGCCTTGGATGGATCAGCTGGGTCAGACATTGCTGGCTGTATTTAGAACTATTGGGATATTTTGCTACTATTTATTGTAAATAATTAAAACCACTTCACTGGGTCAGTACTGCTTAAGTATCTTGCAGAACTCCACAATTTCTGTGCTGCACCTTGAATGGTTGGGAACTGGTTATTAAAATTAGGAATGAGAAAACTGAAGGTGAACTTCTGATGGGATATACAAGCACGAAAACCAGAAGTGATTTTTAAAGATTTGGCAGGGAAAAGGGCTTGCATACCTTCATGACTGGTTCAACTTTTATTATCTGTAATTTCATATGTATACATATGTCACTTAAGTAACGAAAAAGGGAGGAACAGCTTAATATAGTGGCAAATATATCCTGGCCTTGTCTTGTAAACTTAACATACTTCAAAATTATATGATCAAGAACATCTGTTTCTCAGCCAGGAAATATTTAAGAGAAACTCACACATTTTTACTGTGGTTATGTGGAACAGGTCCTGCCACTCAAGCAGAGCCTTTCAGATTTTCAGAAAGCCTAAATCAGCACACTTACATGGAATTTAATTAAAGGAATCAATGACTTCATTATTTATGTTAATTTGTTAGCTGAAGATCACCAGTGCCTGGCTCACAATTCAATGCTGATAAAAGTATCAGCAACTAGTGAACAATGTTATCACAAATACCTGCTTTGGAAAGTCTTTCCACTTTAAGCAATTCCAAGGCCTTGAGGTGCATATGGAAATGAAATAGTTACTCAGATTCAGTACCTCTAATTCCAACTCATCCCGGTCCATTTCTTGATGAATTCCTCCCATGTAGTCATTTGGGTCGTAGTATTCATGCACGGATGGATGGCTGGAAAAAAAAAGGTATTTTTTAGGACAGCACTCAGGACTTTAGTGGAACTTGTTAATGCATTCCAAGCTTGTAGGGGAGATGATGGACTGACCCCCACACTGAGGAGCTGCATGTGGTTAATTCTATAAGCTACACCACTTACCCCAGTAAGTGTTTTAAATGAAAATTCCATGTATTGTAGGAGGACAGCCTGCTGCTTTTTACTGCTTGAGCTCTCCCACACTTCCACTGCCTTTACTTTGGAAGTTGTAAGCAGTGTAATGCTCTTGTGATCACTGTTTTCTGTGCTGGATTGTTTTATCTGCAGTGAAAGTAAACTCCCTGTAATTCTCTGTTAACTAGATACATGTCTGAGGCTATTTATGTAACAGCATCTGCTAATTGGCCAGGATAGTCAAGTTGTTAGAGGCAGGCGAGATTAATCTGAATGGAATTGGGAGAAGTGAGAGGAAACACAAGGAAAAAATGACTTTGCTTTCACGTGCTGGGTGACAGCACAGCCAGAGAGCAGAGCGTGGCCCTGGCATGAGAGGGGCACTGCTGACCCAGCAGCTGGGATTAATAATTAAGGAATAATATGGAGCTGATAGGGCTAAGGTGGAATAATACAGGCACTTTGCAACCTAAATCACAGAATGATAAAATCATGGGACAGTTTGGGGTGGAAGGCAAATCTTTTCTTAAGGAAAATCTCATTCCATCCCTGCCGTGGGCAGGGACACCTTCCACTAGACCAGGTTGCTCCAACTTGTCTTGGACACTTCCAGTGATGAAACAGCCACAGCTTCTCTGGGCACCCTGTGCTAGGCCTCAGCACTCTCATGGGGAAGAATTTTTTCCTAAATGATTCATCAGGAATGAACCTTTGCCATTTTCTAAGTGCAGCTGGCAAGTGAGAGGTACCAAAAGCCCCCACTGCAGATGAGGTTGGGAGGTGCCGTGTCAAGGTCCTAGGAACAATCATGTCCTCTCCACAGGCTCCAAGCCCTGCTGTTTGCTCACTGCAAGCTCAGAGCTCCAGCCTTTTGTCAAGTACTTCCACTAAACTGTGCTGCTGTGCTTGAATTTTGAGTGGGCTGGGAATAGGGGCCATGCTGGAATACCTCCTTTGAGGGATGAGAGGAACAGGCGCTGCCATGGAATGCTCCTGGCTCAGTGTGTGAAGGCTGCTGTGCTCTGAAAGTCGCTCAGGGGCAGTGCAGGATCGGTGTCTGTGTGCAGCCAAACCCCCTTTCCCAGCAGGGCAGGCAGGGATGTCTGCAGAGGTGCCCTGGGAGGGTGGGTGCACAGCAGTGCTGCTCTCACCGCGTGCAGGGTCACCTCAAAACCAGGAATTGCTGTGGCTGGACCAGATCAGTCTGTCACACACAGCAGCTGAGAGGGTCAGAATGCTTTCCATTCCCTGCTCCCCGTGGAGATGCGTGGCAGGATGACAGGCAATCTGCAGGGGCTCCTTGGGGAGCTGTTTTCCTCTCCAACAGCATGTGAGGGCGGGGGGCGTGTGCGCCAGGAGATAATTGTCATTTGTATTTGTAAGTACAAAAGCATCAAATTACCATTAACAATAATTAAAATTTGATTCTAAAACATCCATGACAACACTGGTAAGTAATTTTAGTCCCAGAAAATAACTTATTCGAGTAACAGCGCTGCAGGGTTATAATAAAGTAATTAATACACTGGAACAGAATGTAGCAGCTCTTAGCATTACACAATTTATGGCAGCCATAAAAAATAAAGTTAAAACATAAGCAACCCAAAGAGGCACTGAGAGGAATTACAAAATGCAATAACTTTATCCATCAAATGCCAGCAAAAAAAAATGAGCTTTATGAGGCCACGTTGTGACTCAGTGGCATTACTCATGTGAGTAATGTCTCGCTAATGTGGAGGAAAAATGAAAATCCTCTGAGTTATGGCTCAGTGGTGGAGCTACTTCTGGGAGGACATGTTTACATGTTTCTAGAAGTACGTGTTTGTGGCTCCCTGGTGGATGAATCCTGGTTACTTCTGGGAGGACATGTTTACATGTTTTTGGGAGTATATGTTTATGGCTCAGTGGTGGATGAATCCTGGTTACTTCTAAGGGTGCATGTTTATGGCTCAGTGGTGGATGAATCCTGGCTACTTCTGGGAGGACACTTTTACCACAGGACAGGTGAGGTTGTGAACCCCTAACACACCACGTTGTGGAGCACAATGATCTCTGAGGCTCAGAAAGCACCACTTACTCTTCGGGCAGCAGGTAGGGGTCCAGCCCGGGGACGGGCGGGGTGGGCGAGCCCATCTTGCTGAGGGCCATGATGTGCTCGAAGGTGATGTCGGTCTGGGTGCCCACATCCACCAGCTGAGGCTCGTGGGCCTTGGCACGAGGGGCCCTCCTCAGCACCTGCACCACGATGGGCTCCTTGGCTGTCTTGAAGGCCTCCACCGCCTGCTCGTGGGTGGCTTTGGATAAATCCTTCCCATTGACCTGCGGGGACAAAGCAGCAGAGCTGTCAGGGACCCAGGCTCAGCTCCCAGCCATCCCGGCTAAGCTTTCACATTTCCCAGACTCTGCACTGCATTGGTATATAATTCTGAACTTCATACAAGTTCTCCTCACAGCTCAGGCACACAGAACGGTCTTTTTCCAGAACCAAGGACACCGCTGCAGCTTCAGCCCAAAAAGTGGAAACAACAAGGAATGGAGGGGAGCAAACTGGGAGGGTGGGACTGCATCACCTGGAGCTGGAACTGGACAATTAACCCCAACATTATACAAACTCCAAAACTTATAAAAGTATAAAAACTCATGACACACCATCCATCTTGGCTGCATCTTGGGCAGAGCCCTAGCTAGCCTTTTGTATTGCCCAAGGTGAGTCCTGTGAAGGCCTTTTAATAAATCCCTACTTTATTCCTTTAACTCTGCCCAGACTCTGTTCTAGGTCAGCGTCTTTAGGCATCACCAAGGTGTGAGCAGCCAGTGCCAGGAACCATCCCCACAACCTTGTGCATCTCTCATTTTCCCTTTTCATTACAGCAATTTTACAAATCCTTTGCTCTGCCTTTTATTTTGATAGATTTTTGGGCTCGCTGTTTGAGGTGAAGTACAAACCAGAACCCCATTTGTTTCTTGCAGATTAGAAATCCCTCAGCCCTTGTTCAAACACAACAAGTTATTGATTCTCCTGGAGTTTTTCTAGTTTTGGGTTGCTTTTTAGGCTCTTTGCCTTTTTGCTGAACAAAACCAAAACTACAGAACTATGTGTTTGTGTCTGATAACAATTTCTCAGATGAAACACGATGGTAGTAGTCAGTCACTGCAATAAAAAACTCCATTTTAGAGTAGTGGATAGAAATAACAGGAGACATGCCAGGCCATGGAACTGGGGGGCTGAACAGAGAATTCACACACTACACTTAATACACACTATAATCCACGTTTAGTCACATTAAAGTGGGGCACCTGAACGGAACATGCTCAGCACAATAACTGAATTTAGCCCATCCTTAACATATTGCCCAGGGCAAAAACCTGCCTGATATAAAGAGGGTTAACTTGAGTGCAGAATAGATTGAAAAGGCTAAACTCCTGCTGAATTACCTTGTGCAAGTAACACTTTTTCCTGCTGTCATCCTGAGTTTGCCTTAGAGAGGTGATGACACCGGGATTTTTGTGAAGCCGGCTGAGGGGAAGGTGTTAGCATGACATTTACATCACACAAACGCTTGCACTGCACACGATTGCTCCCAGTAATGCACAGCGTGTAAAGTTTGGCCTGGTCAAATTAAATATCATTAACTCGCCCAATTGAGCAGATTACTTTAAAACAGTTTGTACAGCTGTAAAATTAGGTTCAGCGTAATGTTTTCTCTGGAAAAAGGAAATGCTGATTATGGTTTGAGTTTTATTATTTGCTGCAAATTAAACGTTGCACATTTTACTGTGTGCATCCTAATTTTTTTTTTTTTTTTGGAACAACTAAACCCAACAAGCAATCAAAACAAAAGGATCTAAATTGCAGTGTATAATGTTTTTCAGAAATGTGCTCAGAATAACTCTTGAGCAGGAAATTATTTATAAAGATCCTTTCTCCATCTTCACAGTAAAACCTGGTAAAATCCTGCACAGGACAGATTTCCAGTTCATTCCCAAATGCTGTCATGAACCTGGATTACAGACACTTTAGTACAGGCCTGCATTTTAATTTAGGTTCCTCAGGACACTTTTATTTCTGCAAATCCATGGACTGGCATCCTCTTTGTGCTCTCCTATGCAATTGTTACATAAATAATCATAACTTCAAGGACAGGTTGATGTCATGCAGGGAACAGGCAGTAGTAGCTGCACTGTGTCATGAATTGTTACTACAGGAATTATGTCCAAGTAGTTTCCTGACTATGTTGTCTGCAAGCTGATAATGCCACAAAAAAGAAAAGGTGCTGCACTGCCAGGAAGAAGGACATGGGACCACATTTTAGAACTGGGGTGAGGAGCCAGCTAAATTTTAATCTAAACCCTCTCCTAGCTTCTTTCTGTGTAGAAATAGTTTGTGACTTTCTGGCATTCAGCTTCCAGTGAGTAAATTGATAACTCCACAAGCAGAACTATATTTGATGTGTATACAATTTTTAAGGATGGGTTTGACAGGATGGCAATCATTGATTACAGTGAAATGGAAGCATAAGTCACTGTACTGCTGTTATTGTGGGCTTCTTAACCCACTCCAAAGATAGGGCTGGGGATTTTGTCTTTAAAAGTTAGTATTTCTATGAGCTGTGAGAGCACCCACATCATGTTAGACAAACAATCCTCTGGACAGTAGCTGTCCACATGATGAATGGTTTTGGGGTCAGTCTGTGGATCCCTTACAAGGGATGGCTCCTAAACCCCAGCTGAGTGGAATCCTTTTAGCTCTGCAGGTTCCTGTTCTGAGCAGCAGCCTTGGCCACTGAGGTGATGCTGATCTATGAACTGGTCAGAACGGCCCTAACAAATGATGAAAGAACACACAGGGGCACAAAAATACACTTAGAAGTGCTTTACAGCAGGAAATTACGTTTCTGAATCTGGTTCCTAAAAAACCTGCAGCAAGTGCCACAATATGTGGTAAATACTGAGCAGTGAATAGTTTGTAATTACTTTTTTTTTAAGCATTTCCCATCTCAGCACACCAATAATATCATTTTCCATTACAGGGAAATAAGGATGGCAGTGCTAAATATTTGGATAATAAAAAGCAGTAATTCCCAAGTCTGCTTATGCATAACAGAGATAAATTGCTTTTTAGTCTAGAAAAAGTAGCAGGTATTGGTATTTTATTTTTAGCAGCACAAAAATGATGCAGAAAAGAAATATAGTGGGATGATCTCAATGGCCTGATTTCTGGTTGAGTCAGTACTTGTGGCTAATCCTGAGTTTAGCAAATAAGTGATATTAATATGCTTAGTTTCTATCTGGAAAATTTGTTAGAATTGACAAATAATTATTCCCAATGCTTGAAAGCCAATAAATGCATAATAAAATTAATACATTAATAAATCTGTGCAGATTTGCTTTGTTTAAAAAAAAGGGGTTTTAATATTCCTAGACTTTATTCTTAATGCTGCTGAATTGTGCTCAGCAATTTTTTTCCTTATAAACAGTTACATCTGAAATAACACAGAAAAAAATCCATGCACATGAACGCTTCAGAAGACTGCCAAAAACGACAAATATGCATAATTTCTGAGGAACATGCCATGTGACAGAGACAATGGGAACTTTCATGGCACAAAGGATGGATAAATTAACTTGTCTGGAAGGGTGAAATGCTTAGCTTTTGGACCTTCTTAGCATTGGAAATATAATGAATATGGAGAAAGCTGTGGATAAAATGCAGTGGCTGGAGTTGAACGAAGCTGAGTGGACTTGGGTGAAATTTGTGGTGCAGCCAGAGTGGGTTTGGCCACTGCATGAGTAGGGACACAAACACTCTGTATTAACACCAGACAGTGAATAAGGAAGGCATGCTTGAATTGATTTTTTTCCTTTTAATAGAAGCTATGCAATGATTATGAAATAAAATAGCATTTACAGTATTTTATGTTGTAGTATGTACTGTATGTTCTTCTGCACTAAAGTAGGCTGGAGAGAGGACCAAGAAATCTACAAAGGCAGCAAGAAATGTATAGATAAAGATGGCATAATCCTGTCTGGGAGGCCTGTGTCTCTCCTGGAAGTTTTAATACTTGGAATGAAAATAAAATAGTCACTTGAGCTTGATTTGATGCTCACTGGAGTCAAGGGGTGTTTTGCTTTTTCAGTGCCTCAGCTCAGGCTCTGACTGAGAGAGGATATTAACAGCAAATCAAGAAGTTATGAAGCATTCCATGGCCAAACAGAGATAATGGAAGGGAAAATGCTGCATGGTCAATGAAGGTGGAAGTGATGTATATTTGTAATTGAGAAAAAGAGAGATGGTGCCCAAAGGCAGAACAGGGGAAGCCATGGCACAAATCCAAACGGGTGACCCCAGCAAACAAACAGACGGAAACAATGTCTTCAACTCTCATTTTGATCAGGGAGCTCTCATTAATTCCTACACCCAAAAAGTAAATGGTCAGAAAAATAAGCAGGCATTAATGAAAAGAGGAATGAAAAAAATCTAATATGCTGTATCTGGCCCCAAATGGAAGCAGCAGAACTCCACTGAGGAACCCTAAACATCAGGTGGAACTGCTGAGGAACATCCCATGACAGCCTAGGAGGTGTGAGTACAGCAAAAATGTGGGCAGAGCTGGAGATCAGACTCCTCAGAGCCATGAAAAAGGCTGGAAATGTTTGAGTGCTGCCTTGGAGATAAAAGGGTGAAATCAGGCAGTAGGATCTTGGGGGGTGTAGGGTTGTAAGACCCAAGTGCACTCCTGAGTCTGTTTTCAAATCTTGCTCTGTTGGCAGCTACATATTAAGTACAAAAACCAAATAAATCAGTGATGATTTGTGAGCAGTGATGTTCTCAACAAGGAGAAAAGAAAAAAAAACCAGGAAAATCCTCATATCTCTTTAGGCTTGTGAATAATTTGTTCCACCTCACCAGGAGATGGCTTTCCATATAATTTTCCAGTGCTGTGAGTGTGTAAGGGTTTGGATATACATTGGCTTCTCTCTGCTGGAGCTGTGCAAGGCATTTGGCATCCCTCCTGTTGAAATCTCCTCCTTCTATTAATTCCAGACATGCCACAGTGAAATACCTTTTACAAGGACAGATTTTTCTCACGTTTTTATATTTATGTATGTTCTTTTCCTTTAACAATTATTCTTCTGAGAGGTTCCTGAGCCAAGGGCCACTGTTTAGATGCTAATTTCCTGAGGTCAGGATTGGCACAGGCTGCAGAGGCTGGAGCTTTCCAGCCTTCCCACAGTGAGGACAAGGCTGGACCTCCTGTGCAAGGCAAAGGGAATCTGCAGCCAAGGCTGGCATGGCAGAATTCTTCTCTGTTACTAGAAAACACATTCTTATTTTTGCTTGAGGTATGAGGCAGGATAGGACACGCTTGTGCTGTTACATAAATGTCATTTTATCAATAGCTGCTGTTTAATTATTGAGCAAGGTAAGTGATTTACATGCTTTATTTCTCTGGGTGGGAAGAGAAGGCTAATTAATTGTCACTTTTAAATGGCAGACATAAATTAGAGGTCTTCAGGTATATCAAAATATGTCACTTCTTTACAAGTGGACAAAACTTCCTCCTGGTTGCCACCAGTTCTGATTTTCTCTCCCTTCTGCCACAGAGCTTATGGAAAGCCCAGCTGTGGTGGAAGTAGTTAGTGAAAGGTTGAGAAAGCCACAAAACCCCTGTGCAGAACAGCTCAGTTAGAATTATTTTGTATTTTATTTTTGCAGCAATAGCGTGTGACATTGTTTTCTGGATGTTGGGAGCACACAGCAGAAACCAGACGGGGTTTCAGTAAATTATTTTTTCCCATTAATTTAGACTGATTTCTGTGGGTTTAATGCCATGAATGATAAACATTTGCATGCATTGTACAGCTTGCTGGCTCTTCTGTGCCTCACAAATGTCACAGAGAAAAAAACTTTTTTGCCTAAGAATGAGTAAGCAGCTTTTCTTTGTAGAAATTCATGCAAATCCTTGGGAAGTGCACTATAAAAATGCTAGTTCTGTTAGACTACAGATGCCTGTGCTCCATTTAAAATGCTCTTTATGGTCTGATTCACTCCTTTAGCAAGTTCTTAAGGAGTCTGCATACTAAGAAAAAGCAGCACAACTTTAAAGATTTTTATAGAAGCAAGAGCAGCAAAAAGCCTATTTTATAACCCCCCCCCCCCTTTTCCTCAGGAATTGGAGAAAAAAGGTTCAAAATACAGGTTAATTCTTCTTGCAGATCCATCTAATCCCTCTTTTATTTCCCTCATATGTACAGTCTCCCTCCTTTTCAAAACCCCAGAATTATATTGTTTAGTAATAGACTGTTTCCATGTGTGTGCATTTCCCTTTTGCCTTGAGAGCCATCCATGACAAAACAGTTCAGACCAAGGAAAAATTCTTTTCGTTAAGAGCACAGAATACATTTGTTCTCCAAACCGTTAACTTGCAAATGGAAAATCTTGGGGAAAAGAGCCTGGGAATAAAGGAATTTTGATTTTGCTAGTAATTAGCACATTTAGGTATTACCAAGGCAGTGCCAGGAGTGTCTGTAGCATACTAAGATGCTCTTGGTTGGGTTCTCAGGCTCTGCTCCTGTGGATCACTACTCCAAATAAAACCACAGGGGATTTGATCATTTTCTTCAATGAAAACACAGAGCAGTGCTGGGGCTTCTGAGACTCTTGGACTTTCACTAGAAGCAAAGTTTACTTGGAGCCCTTTTTTTTATTAAAGATGCATTAATCATGTTAAATGACTTTTTATCAGGGCAGAAATGCTTTTCCTCATTTTTCCAAGTGATCTTTTGTGCATCTTTTCATGGCTTAATAACCCAGGTCCATCTAGAACAGCCAGAAGTTTACAGGCCTCCCCTTTCAATGCCTCTCTCTGCCCCAGAGGGGGCCAATCAATGGGATCTCTGAGTGAGCTACAAATGAGCCATAAATAACCATGAATTACTAATGACTGGATTCAGCAAGTGTAATTACCCGTTTTCTCACATCCTCTGCTTTGTCCATCTCCAGCACTGCGCCTCCAGTGTGGCTCCTTGGGAAATGCTCCTGCCCTTCCCACATGTGCTTTTCCCAAGAGGCAAAACCTATGTCTACGTGTTCATCTAATACAACAAATTACAGATTTTTATCAATGACAGCTTTCAAAAAGCTGTGCATTCTATATTTATGTTTAAAATAACACACAATGAGAGTGAACAGCACGAAAAAGTTAAAACCCTTTTAGCTGAGGGTGCAATCTTATGTGAATTCAAACTGAATTTGAGCAGCATAAGAAAAAATTCCTGTCCTGAATCAGACCAAAGGCCCCTGCAGAGCAGCACCTTTCTCCCACAGAAAAAGGGAATGGTCAAAGACAAGGATTTGGAGGGAGCTTTCCCTGCTGTGGCCTTCCAGCACTCACAGTTTGGTAAGGCAATATTTAACACCATACCTCAATTAAAATCAGAGTAGTACAAGTTTCTGCTGCACAGACCAGCACTTCAAATAATACTGATATCATTTTAGCAGCATAGCAGGCTGTGCAAGCACAGCAAAAGGCAGGGCTGCCTCTGGAGAGCTGCTCAGGGCAAACAGACAAAAGGGATGCCTACAGAAGATGAAACACAGAACAAGTGAGTGATCTGCCTGAGGTCACAGCAGGGCACAGCACAACTCAGACCTCCCATGCCACCACCCAGGCACTGTGTTTAGCATCATTCTGATTCCCAGCACCCCGTTTTCACACTGCTGGTCATTGTTTGTAGCTTCTGAGTCCATCTTCCCACTCCCTCCCCTCTTCCACAAATGCCTCAGTGATGCAGGGCAGGGGAAGAGAAATTTTGGACAGCTCTGAAGATCACCTTGAAGAGGGTTACTGAAGCTGGTTCAGAGAAAAGATGGAAAGAACACCCTGTGCTGCCCTGTGGGAGCAGTGACAGATCCCAGAGGGTTTCTCAGCCCTGCTGCCTCAGCAGCTTTGCCACCTTGGGCCTTCCACAGGCAGAGCTGAAGTGGCTGAAGAACACCAACCTCAGGAGGGAGTCCCACCACCTCCTCCCTCTGTGCTGCCACGGCCATGAGTTCTCACAGTGTGACACTGACAAAGACACCTTCATTTCCCTTTGCTCCTGCCTAAAACTGAGGCAGTTACACAGATTTATCAGGTCAGACACAAGAGCTTCTGCTGAACTCTGAAGCACCTCGGCCAAATTTAAAAGTTCTTATCAGTTGTGATCTTCCAACATATGAATGATTGCTTTCTCTAAAATGATCTTCAGTTTTCACTTTGCAAGAGTGCACAGAATATTGAAGTTGCAAAAAAACCCCTCTTGCTGCACTTCTGTTTGTAGTTTTTGTTATTTTTTGGATAATTTTGATGTATCAGTGCCCAGTTCCTATGCCAGTGGACATCATGTCCAATCACCTCTGCATCCCTACCCTGGATGGACACAGAGGAGAAAACAGTGCCCTGATTCTGACCATTTGTGTTTTGGATGGTGGCATCTGGCTTTTTGCCTGAAGATATTCCATATTAATAAGAAGTTTTTCTTCAACTGTCACTGCTTAAATTAGTGAATATTGTAATATTTAATGTTTATGCATATTTGATATTATTTATTCTGCCCCTCTCCTGTCAAATCCCTGACTTGTGCCCAAGTTCCAGTTGGATCTGCTTCCCTTTACCCACCAAACCTCTGCAAGGACCAATCCAGTGTCCATGTAAGTGCAGAGTTGTCCTTTCTCAGTGAAAATGAAGCCTGACCTTTTTCCTGCATTATTAATGAACACAACAAAACACATTTATTGAATCTGCACTTTTTCATTACTCCATATGTTTCCTTTTTTCCCAGCCCATGTCTGACATGTGACAGTAGAGCTCAGAGTGATTGTCCCTGGTGCTTCTCCCTTGTGACTTCTTGCCACCTGCTTCGTAGCATTAAACAGATGTGTAAGTGTAAAGCATCACAAAACTCACCCCTTCAATCATTCATCATTTAAAAAAAATCCTAATAAATCCATGCTGTGGCTGAGCATTTTATCTGCCCATTGCAAAGATGAAAGGCACTACAGATTTTAGGAAGATTATGCAGCAGTGAGACATTTCACGTGCAAAGGAGATCAAATTAGGCATTTATATCACAGGTGACCATTAGGCATTTGTTTATTTCATATCAGATAATGTTTATGTTCCTTCAATGGCCAAAATATCCCTCTAACTTCACAATAAAGAATATCTTCCAGAGAAACCCTAACAGAGGCACTGCATTATTCATCATCAAGTGAAGAGGAAAATTTCAATTGCCAGTTTCTGGTAAATGTCTAATTAGGAAAGGGGACTCGTGAGCCACAGACAGGCGCCACGATCATTAAAGGGCAGTTTTCTGAAGATTATGAGTCTCCAGTCTGTCAAGCAGAGTTTTTCTACAGCTGAACTAATTCTGCAGTAGAAAACCCCGTCTAGAACAAAGCCCTTGGAATTAACATCTTGTTTAAGCAAACACATGACTACTTTGAAGTAAGTGTGATAGGTTCACAACTGTTATTGAGGTCGAGTTTAATGGCAGTGAAGTGACAGAATCAAACTTCAGCGCTAGTTTTAATTTCAGCTGCAGCACAGGCTGCACATACAGAGCACTCGAAGCCATACACTGTATTTCAAGTAGAGCAGCTCCCTATAATTGGCACCACCACTTTGGTCTTAACATGGAAAACTACTGAAACGTAGAGCAACTAATTCTCTGGCTGCCCAATTAAATTTGAGGGTGTGAAAAGCATATGTACAGAGGCAATTATTTCTGTTTTCCAAATCTTACAGTTTTGATTAGGTTGGTTTTTTTTTTTTTTTTTGAGCTGAATGTTTATTTTGGCAAGCTTCACTTTGGCCCTGCTTTAGGATAACATCATTGCTCAGTAGGTTTAAGTCTAGTTAGACTGTTTCCTTGAATTAGGCTCTCTTACTGATTGATTACTTTGGTCTCATTTTCTCAAGTCTGAACGTGCAAATGGAATTCTGATGGCAAGGGGGCCTGCACTGGTGATTAGCTCAGTGCAGCAGGTTTGTGTGGGAGTTCTGCTGGAGAACAGTGCCCTGCAAGCGATGCCACTGGAAGCTGCCAGTGGAAAACAGTGTTGGCTTGTTCCTCATCACTGCTGACCTCTCATTAGCACAGAATTTGTATCTGACCTTGCTGCTTATATAACCTTGGCCACAGAGCATCTCAGTCTGCTTTAAAACACAAATCCAGCTTGCCCACTATTGTTTTTTTACCAACACTGTCATTTTTCCATGTCTCAGGGACGTGCCAGGATGGGAACATGTGAGTGAGGCTTTCAAGTTTCCGACACGCCGCAGGATCATGGCAACAACTGTTTATTTATACATGAACTTTAGTATTTGTGAGGGGTGCCAGCTCAACAATCACGGAGCAGAATCTTCTGACCTCGGCTCAGCTGAACCAAGGGCAGAGGCAACATGAGCTTGTTTCCTGCCAGCCTGTCCTCAGCCTGGAGGGACAGCCTGCAGGCAGGGGCTGGGCTCTGTGCTCACCCAGCTCAGGGTTCTCAGCTGCAAGTGCCAGTTTGGATGGGCTGTTCTTATGGTGTCTTCCCACTGGGTGAACTCCATCATCCTAAATCCCAGGGAGCAGTTCTGAGCATTGCCCATGCGAGTTTAGAGTCATCTGTGATTTAGAATTCTGTGTTGACACGCTTGGAAATTCTTCCAGTGGAAGGTGTCCCTGCCCATGGCAGTGGGGCTGGAATTACAGGATCTGTAAGGTCCCTTCCAATCCAAACCACTCTGTGATGCTGTGAGGATTCTGTAAAACACTGTGTCTATTTAGGAAATGATTTCACTATGTGTTTACATCCCTTAGTGTGAAACAGGTACCAGGAAAGTTCCTTAAATTGCAGGCTTAAACTTTTTTTACTCTATTTTGCCCTCTCAAAAGCTCTATCTCAGATGACTCATTCTTCTGCAAGTTTCCTACAAGGGAGTTTACTTTCTGGTCCTCAGGAATTTTCACACAAAGGGAAAAGCCCTTATTTCTGTTATTGTTTATGTAGGAGTTGATGGCATTGAAAAAAAAGCACATCAGAAACCTTAAACACCCTCCCAATTTTCTGGTTTTCTTTCTTGCCCCTTCTCCTTCCATTTTCACAACTTTTAGTATCTTCTGAAGCAGATTTCCAGTTTAACCAGACACCCAAAAACCTAATAGTGTCTATTTCTTCATTTAATATGCTGTATTCAGCTGGGAAGCAAACCTTGGGACAGACACATCTGAGATGGGATATGCAGCCCGTTGCTGCCACACTCATCAGTGGTGACACTGCTCTGCACCAAGCTGCCACAGCCCCCTTTGTATTTGTACCACAAAGCATTGATATGCACAGCTACAACAGCCTCTAATGACGAGGTGTCTTAATTTGGTTTTTATTATGTGATTAAAGGTACAATAAGGTAAGTGCTCAACAAGAGGGAAGACCATTGTTCTGCATCATTAAGCTCACAGCGGCCCAAAAAGAAATTGTAGGCAATGTGCCAAAGCCCTTAATGAAGAGGATCTCTTTGAATTATCTATGGATGAGGAAGGGATAAAGCCTGAGCTCTGGTATATTTGATCCTCTTTGTGCTCACTGTTAGAGGACTTACAGAGCCAGCCGTACCGGACCTTCTGGAATTGTAATTTATGGAAGCATTAATTTCCCAGCCACACTAAAGCTCTTGGACTAATAGAGAAAGTGCAGTTATGTGCTATTATTAATTCCTTCAAGTGTCTTCTGAATTCCTACATCTTGGAGTCATGAACTTTTAAAAAATAAGGCTAAGGAGATTTATTTGTAAGGATGCTCAATATTCCCTAAAATCAAGTTATGCAAATTTTTGTCTAACTCAGATTTCTTAAAATAGCAATGCCTTCTTATCACATGATATTAGGGTTACATGGATGACACAAAAAACCACTGTAAGAGACATTTTCTGCTGTTGGCAGATTTTAAAACTTGTATCTCCTATATTCTGTAATTTTAAATGGCAGTGATCCTTCATCTCCCTCACCATTAAATTTTAGGTGACTGCTCTTGTGTGTAGGTTACATGAGGACATATTTTTATAGTTGTAGTGACATATAATTATCTGGATGTGCTCCATAAGCTATAGAATTCCCTCCCTCCTGTCTTGCGAAAGAGAGAAATCAAAGTAGACCCCTGTTAAAATAATTTTCCACAGTTATTTATATTCTAGAATAATCAGGGATTATAGTCTTAAATAATTCAGGTTTTGCTGTGTTAGAAAACCCAGTTTTACAGGATTACATGCACCTTTCCCTCCTGTGGAAACTGAGGGTATTCCAACAGTGTTTCCCAAAAGAATTCCATACTTAATGAGGAGCACTGGGCTCTCACACAGGCTGCAGCACTTTGCAGGCTGACAGAATCCTAAAACCAAACTCCTGCCAGGGATCTGCAGCTGCAGCCAGCACTGGATAGTTCAGTCATCTCAGATATCAGCAGGAACTGTTCCTGGGACTGATTTCAGGATGTGTATTTAAAGAATGCTGTCCTGCATCTGTCGGGAGATGTCAGTAAGTTGCAAAGGTTCTCTGCCACCTTCCCTTCACAACAAAAACTGAGCAAGCCCCTGGGCAATCACACTGCTCTGATCAGGGGCTGTCTGTCTGTCCTGGTTGTTGCACTCCCGAACGTGACTCACTGACAGTCCCCAAACCCAGACTGCACAAAACTTGTCAGGATAAGGAACGATTCCCACAGCCACTGCTGTGTGAGCAGAGCACTCACACAGCCCACACCTGGCCCCAGGTGTGCTGCTGCAGGCAGCACCTGCTTCTCACTTCAGAAAGTGCTTTTCACTGCCCGAAAGATCTCATTACCTCCCTCTAAAATTCCTGCCCCCATCACATGCACAGCAGCTTAGCAAGTGGAAGCGTGCTGGTATAAATAGAAATGACAGTCAACATGTCTTTCTATTTGCTCCCACAGGGTTTTTTTTATTCCGCAAAGCGTCAGCGTCCTTTGGGTGAGCGAGCGAGAATTAGATCACAACGACGTGGTTAAAATTTAATCACTTCCCTACTAGCATAACACACAGACCACATCTTTTATTCACTTTGTTGTCAGTGACATCAGGATCTGGGATCAGCTGCAGGTGGGAAGGCGGCGGGACACGGGATTGCTGAGCAATTCCCTCTGCCGGCAGCACGGAGCAGCGCTGGGAATGTCACCCAGCAGTTGTCACTTCTCCTAAACCACCTCAGGAATGGCAAAGGGTAAAAGTACAGCTCGAAGGATCTGGGGAGTGTCTGTCCACCCAAAGTCTTTGTAAAGACAGCCCAATCCACCTTCTCAGTACTGACTACAAGTGTATATGTCTGTAAACATTTCCAGGGAGATCTGCAGGAATACATCCTGAAACACCTGGCCATGACTTTTGCATCCCCCTGCCTCAGTCCAAACTGCACTGTAGTTGTGACAGAGTAAGGAATTTCAGAGGCACGCAGAAGGAATGGCAGAATCAGGAAATAAAGTCTTTGCAACAGAGTTTGATGTGTTAATAGACTCACAGAAAACTTCTCAGAAGGTTCACATGAGTAATTTGGTATAGAAAGATCTGCAGGGCAGTAGTTTTAATCCGCTGTCAAATCTGTTAGCTGGTGTTTTCACACAGCAAGGTGCAACACCTACAACAACGAGCTATGAACTCCCAGTGACAGGCACCCACAGACCAGAGCGAGCACCACCGAACACACTGCACACAAACAAGTGGCTCCAGGTACTTGAAAACAGGTACAAAACCTTCCTGGTGCATCTTTTCCACTTGTGCAAGGAGTGTGTGACCAAGCCACGATCCTTGACAAGGAATTTAACCAATATACAATGGAGAAATGAACACTGTCTTATTTTGTGAAAAGTTTCATGTATAATAGCTGCATTTAAATATCTGATGTTCTGCACACGGGAAGATAGAGGCTACAAACATAATCATTATCACACAGATTTCAAACAAGGCAAACTCACTTTCATTACTAGTTCCTGATATTCCACCTTCCCTGCCCTTAACAGTACCCACAAACCTAAGAGAGAACACCTTGAGAAAAGAAATCCAATTCTTTACCTGACAAACTTCATACAGCAACTTGTACTGCTCTTCCGGCTTCTGCAGAGTGCACAAACTGCATCCCATCTTTAAACTCAAGCGGCAGAATGGATCCTCCTTATTCCCCCGAGCAGCCAGAGCGATGCCCGCGGCCAGGGCGCATCCAGGTGGGGCTGGACCCGAAGTGGGGCTGGACCCGCACCTGGGGCTGGACCCGCAGGTGAAACGGGACCCGCAGGTGAGGCTGGACCCGCACCTGGGGCTGGATCCACACCTGGGGCTGGATCCACACCTGGGGCTGGATCCACACCTGGGGCTGGATCCGCAGGTGATGCTGGACCCGCACCTGGGGCTGGACACGCAGGTGAGTTTGGACCCGAATCTGGACCCGCACCTGGGGCTGGACCCTCAGATGATGCCGGACCCGCACCTGGGGCTGGACCCGCAGGTGAATTTGGACCCGAACCTGGACCCGCAGGTGATGCCGGACCCGCTGCCGGCACTGTCGCTGGCAGCCCCGCGGAGCTCTGCCCGTCCCCGGCTCGCAGCTCCCTCCCTCTGCCTCTCCCGGCTCCCAGGCACGGCTATATACCGCCACTCATGCATATTAATCAGCCCTCATTGACTATTCATAACAGACAGTGATACACAAGCTATAATTGCCAGCTATGACAGCTGAAATTTCTCTAATTAACAGGCAAGTGCTTCAGTAGCAGGCATAATAAAGGACACTAACAATTTTGTAAAGCATTTTGTAGCAATTACAAATAAACACGACTGCGTTTTACTACGGTCCCTCAGGATAATTCTTCCCACATTTCAGCAGGCTGGGAGCAGGGTTTAAACGTAAGGCACAGTGAAATGAATGCCGTGGTGCAGAACTCAGCCAGGGTGAAGTTGAATATGCTCAGTAGCATTTATTTCCCTCCTGGACTGTGGTGCTATTTGAGAGCCTCAGTTTTACAGCAGCAGCTGACTGAACTGCGTGTTTAACAAGCACAACAAGAAAGGCATCTCTGTCCCTGAAAGCCTCCACAGCCTGGCTGCAAAGCAAAGAAGATATATGTGCATGTATGTGGATTTAGGGAAAAAAAAAACCCAACAAAAAAGAGTGTCATGTACTAATATAGATTAGTTTTAGATTAATATGTATTCCAAGTGAAAAATGGCCATTTATGCTACTGACTCCCATTGTGTATTTGACTGGTGTAAATGACAGCTTCACATATTATCTGTGATATTAAAAATATAAACTTTATGAGATTATAAAAATATGTACAATAAAATCATGGCATTTATGAGTACTCAGCGTTTGAGAGCGTAGATCTGCATTAAACCTGTACCACAGATGTAAAGGATAAGACAGCAGTGAACTGCCCAATGAGCTAGAAAAGTACTCGTAACTCACAGGCTTTATGGATATTTTCCAGTCTGTGGGAAGCACTACCTTGCCTTGGGAGTGTTGGTCGACCGTAATTTTCCCAGTTGTTTAAGCATTCAGAAGGGGCTGCATTTTTACAACCTCGCTGCAACTCATTCTGCCATAAAGAAGGTGACAGAGCAGCCAGGAGTGAGACCAAGGGTGCCATTCCCACAGGAACTGCAGGGAGAGCCTGGATGGATCCTGGCCATGCTCATCTGGCTGGCTTTGACTATTTGTTCAGTGAGTTTCTGTGGATGACAAGGGGAGTGTTGTGCAAGGACCATCCTTCCTGTCCAAACTCTGCACACAGGTGCTTGCTGCAGGGATCCTGTGGAATACTCAGCTCTTGCTACAATGGCACTGACTCACAGGTTGCATTAAAATGTTCATTATTGCAATGCAGTTCATGCTTTAGTACACCTTTAGTAAACTGAGACTGACAAGAAGGGGTCCCTTGACTCTGAGACTTTATTTTGGTAGCAAAAATTGCCTGCCTACAGAAAGAAAGGAGACCTTGTTTCAGTGGTGTCCAGCAACAGGACAAGGGACAATGGGCACAAATTGAAACACAGGAAGTTCTATCTGAATATGAGAAAAAACTTCTTTATTGTGAGGGTGGCAGAGCCCTGGAACAGCTGTCCAGAGATGCTGTGGAGTCTCCTTTTTTGGGGTTATTCAAAACCCACCTGGACATCATCCTGTGCAACCTGGTCTGGATGACCCTGCCGTGGCAGGGGTTGGACTGGATGACCTCCAGGGGTCCCTGCCAATCCCACCTGTGACTGAGACCCCTGCCAAACACCCAAAACAAGCCGGAGCTTTATCCCTGAGCTGTGGCTGTGCTGTTTCTCTGTTGAGAGAACTGCTGCCATGGTGGCAGAAGCTGCAAGGTTGGAGCAAGGCAGAGGAAGCCTGGATGTTACTGCTGCCCTGAAGGAATGATTCAGGCTGTCCCTGGTCAGATCTGCCACTCAAAGACTGCAGCTTTTCCAAAACCCGGTTGACAGTCAGAGACTGTGGATCTTGAACAACTGGAAAATTCTTGCATGAGGGGACTAGTGTTCCCTAAAAGCAGAAAAAGATGATGATGATAAGTGAGTTAAATAAAAAAAACCTCAGACTCTATGGAAATTGTAAAGAAGTTTATGGCTTTGATTAGATAATTTTTTGGTTTTGTAATTCGATTAAGCAACTTGAGGTAAAGCTTCCAAAAATGTTGTCTGTGATTTTGGTTTTCTTAAATGCAATTAAGTTTCTTCTTAAATACTAGATGCCATTTAAATAAATGTTAGTGTTCTGTTCAGGTGGTTGAGGTCAGTCAGGATTTGGTTTTTTTTTTGTTTTTTTTTTGTTTTTTTTGGACTAGCACGCAGCTGGATCTGCTTAGAAATAAACCAGAAACATGTGGGATATTTAATTTCCAGTTTCAACGGAAACACACCTATTTGTTATTTCCCTATAGCAACGTGATAGACTGCAGGAGATAATGTTTCATCTGATTCAGAGGGATAATCCCTAAGTCAGGCCAGGAGAATAAGCCCAGCAGAAGACTTGTTTTGATGTGTGAGTGGAGGGTCCCATAAATGTGATGTTTGGGATTCTCCAGCTGACACAGCCCCTGGTAAATGAGCTGCTCCTGGAGCCAGGCCAGTGCCCATCTCACTGGAGATGTTTCCATTGTTGAAACATAACTTGCATCTCCCCTATTCATCTCATAGGCAAAAATAGTAGCACTGCCTCGAGTCAATATAGACTGGTTTTTACAGCACTTTGCCAAATTTTAAACATTTGGGCTGTAAACTTGTGTTCTGGGCTTTGTCCAGTGCTGATTTCTGCCTTAATGGTACACTTGAGCTGAAATTTCAGTCATTTCCAAGAGTAAGATTACAGGGAGAAAAAAAAAAAAAGTTTGCCTATGTTCTGAAATTCTGGATGCTTTCTTTGAGAGGGGTTTCAGTATCAACATAATTTGAAAGGAGAATTTGCAGTTTGGCACCGGGATGGTTTGCGTTGTCCCTGTGAAATCTGCTAAATTTGGTCAGCTCCTCCTAAGCTGTTGCAATTTGTGTGTTCTCAGCACAAAGTCGGGGCGAGCTTCCAGTTTAATTCCTGAGAGACTTTAAAGGAGTTCAGTGAGTGGTGCCAGGTCTGAGGAGGCCAGCTGCGTGTCCTAGTGGCTCTTTGTGAGGTGGGAGGGTGGATTCCAGGAACAAAGGGATGCTCTCTCTGCTCCTCATCCAGGCAGGGAGAGCCACCCGAGCTGCTGGGATGGGCTGGATGTCAATTATGTGACTTTTTAAATAACATATTGACCAAAAAGCCTTACAGGAGCCCTCATCAGCACCTGCTGTACCTGGGGCAGGTAAGCCCAGGCTTCCCGGATCAGGCAGCTCGTCCTGGGATCTGTCACCAGCGCTAACGATGTGCCATGTGTGGTCTGGCCAGGGCCACAGATAATGAGCTTAACCAAATGGACGGCAGTGCAGGGTTTACATCACGAGTAATGGCAATGTCAGAGTGGTCCCAGCTGAATCTGAGCAATCCAGGCTGAATGGGAAGCCAGCGAGCCAGCTGACTGGGAACAATAGGAAATAGCCTTTGAATACACAAGGTGCCAGCGAGAGCTTTCATTAGCATTTATCTAGATTACTCACTGCCTGCCTGCCTGCGTGTGACCGCGGCTGCGAAACCCCCTTCGCCACAATACCTGGCTCCCACTATCAGACATTCGCTTTTGTGTCCAGGAGCTAATTCCCAGGGAACAGGAGAAGGTGGGAAGCAGCCAGACTGCCACCACAAAGGGGAGGGCGCTGCTCTTGTCCCCGAGGTCCCGGACAGACAAGGAGGGAATGCTGCCACACACCACATGTGCGGCTCTTTGCTTTTTGCACGTGTCTTAGCTTCAGTTTGCAGCTACAAACCTAATATAAATTTTGCTTTTCAATGTTTGATTTATTCCCTGATTTATTCCCTGATCAGGCCTGCCAGGTGCTGGCAGGTAAGGGGAATGCACAGGAGGCTGATGCACTTCAGGTGTCCTGCCTGTGCACGGGATGGTGACTCAGAATAAAGGGGGAAATGAAGCGCTCATGAGCGACCTGCACCCTGGAGGGCATCATTATTAGGGAACTCAAAGGCTAAAAAGCACTCTCTGCCAGCTCTTCGAGGGTAGGGACCGGCTGTGCCAAGGGCTGGCTCTCGGACAGCAGTTCCCACCAGCAAGAATAAACTCGTGTCCTTTGTGTGAGGAGCAGATGGCACACAGCTCCTGCTCGGAGCTGGCCACACACCAAACCCGGCTCCTAATGCTGGAGTGGCTGCGATACCACTGATGGCTTGGCATTGTTTATTTTGTTTCTTTAAATGCAAGTTGGCTTTCCTACTCTGCAGTGACTATTTAACATTGTATTTCTGTACATATACTTAGCAAGTTCTGTTTAAACAAGTGATTCCTATTTAAGCGGCGTGATTAGGGAAGGGTTTGCTTAATGTATCAATACTTTAATTACTTTTCTTGTTTTTACAAATATTTAAGACTTGTGAGAAACAAAAGCTAGGGAAAAGAACAGCTGTGACTTTATAAATAATTCTTGCTTTGGTGTGTTAAATAAACAGAAGTCATGGAACTGTACAGATTATGGTTACCCAGAGTGGTGTGAAAGAGAACTGTGTTACACAACCATACTTCAAAGTTGAGTATCTGGGATTTTTCAAAGTGTGAGAGGTGTTTTTTAATTATAACCATTGGGTTACCTTTATTAAAGCTCGAGTGTCTCTGCTGGGAATGTGTTCAGACTGAGTTCTATTTCCCTGTGTTTATTTGAAAATGTTCAATAATACAACCCACTGATAGCTGTGAAGCGTTGGGTTCTTAATAATACATGTAATTAGCGTAGATCTAATTTAAAAATACCCTTCTGAAAAGTTCTTTGTTGAATATGTGAAAGCAAACCAGGGTTTTCTATGGCATCGTGCAGGCACAATAATTAAATACACACTCTAAATATAACAGCAAAAAGATCTCAATTCTGGTGGGTTTTTTTGCATGTGGGCATAGCAATCTGCCTATGCATTGGAAGCTTCAAGACTGAGCCAAAATATTTAAACTAAAACATACCACAAGAGAGGATGTGAAAGCAAATGTAAAACTTTGGCTTTATTCCCATCAGTTAATGCTGAAGTCTTGAGATCCTTATTTGCTCCACTTAGCATCTCTGAAAGAGTTCCAATCCTCAGAAGTAACTTAAATGAAATGATACTTATTGTTAAATGGCTGAAGGAACTGCTCTGTCCTTGAAGCTCTTTAAAAGTCTGATGTTTCTGTAATTTATGCCACTTGAGGAAGGCAGTGATGCCTCAGGAGCATCCCTGCACCATCCCTGTGAGCTCTGCAGGGCCAGCAGATCCAGCCCCATTGTGTTAATTCAGTCTCCCATGAAGCAGAAGGATGAGGTCAGAATAGGGTAAATAACTGTTTAACGTGGACTGAGACCCTGTGGTGGGGAGAACCAGGAGAGCTGACCCATGGACCAGGGAACTCCTCCTCCCCTGGGCTGCCTCTCTGGGTGTTGCTTGCAGCACTGCCAAGAGGTCTTGGCCAAAGATGGAGACAAAAGGTGATCCCTGAACCTGGGGATGTTCGAGCTGGATTTACAGTGATGGCACTGGGAGGGAAGCGGGTGAAACAGGGTTTGAGTGATGAACTCATCAAAAAGGGACTGCTCTTTCACCTAAGCAGATCCAGCTCCAAAACCACCAGCTGCCAGCCCAGCAAAGCCCACCTGAGGGAAGGACCTGGAGGCAGATCACACTCCTCATCCTTCAGCTCAAATCCCCCATCCCTTTTCCATTCGTGGCACAATGGAAGCAGCCACTGCGAACCACAAAGCCAAGAGTACGGAAGGCAGGCGAGGAAATGAGAAAATCTGATTATAGGCTGGATTTGTGTTCTAAAAGCTTCTTCCCTGATAGCTGAAACCTCAGCTTCCTCACAAAAAAAGCATCTTTGATTTCCTGGTGTTGATGCTGCAACAGCCAAACTAATCTCCGTGATTTTTTACGGGTTATTTAACTGGACAGCTTCTACTTAAGAAGAATGACAAATTTAAGCTTGCACAAATTGTCACTTTTTACATGGTGAAAAGTGCTCTGGTTATTGTTAGCAGTTACAAGAATATGCAATAGCAAATTAGGAAGATTTAAAGGAAGAAAGTGGATAATGAAAGTACACGAGTGTGGAGTCAAATGTTAGTTCTACACTTGTGTTTGTAAGGTTGACATGTTCGCAAATCTGAAATTACTTGCAGAGCATCAAGCATTTTGATTTTGCTGTAAAATATCACTTTGGAGAGACAGTATTGGTAAGCACAGGCTGCTCTGAGTGATGGTTATTTCAAAATAAGAACATTTTCTGTAGAAGTGATAATCCACTTTTAATAATCTCAGAGCATGCCAAATGATTCGGTGGACTTGAATGCTGCATAAAAACTATTGACATAGTACTTCATCTTTAAAACTGATAGACACGCGCCCCAAAAGCTAATAAAGTTCATTCTAATACAAACGAGGAAGTAAAATAGTATATCATAGCCTGTGATAGCTTTGGCTCCTGATCATATAACTGTAGCCCAGGGACAAAGAAAATTGAAGTGATTTAGAAAGGTACCCAGTAGGATATATCTGATATTAGGCAGTTTGCTGAAGCAAAACAGTAATGTCAGAGAGATACAAAGGTGTAAAATCCATTTGACTGTGTCCAAGTGCTTCTGTTCTCTGACCTTAATGTCTCCAGATGAACTCCCCTTAGGGTCAGCTGAATAATGCTTAATAATCTATGGCCAGAAACTGCCAAGACCTGCTAAGGATCACAGTCTTCACTTCTGTGTTTTAGCTACTGTATTCATTTTAAGAATTTTAAGCCATTTCTATTTGAAAAGATATTATCTTTCATCTCTCAGTTTTTACTGCTCCACACTTAATATGAAACAGAGCAAAACAGGAATGCCATCTATGGTTCATTAGGTTTTATATTAACCACCCGATGAAAAGAATATGTGGGAATATTAAGTATTAATGGTAAATGGCAGGACTTGCTGATATGTTTGCCTTTGTTTTCATTTCTAGGTTCAGGTGGACAATGAGGGGTTTGATGGCCATTTCTCAGCTAGAGCTCCTGTGCAGGGAAGGCCCAGGAGACGAGCAGACCTTCAATGAGACAGGATTTGAGTCTTTTAGGAACAAAGGAAATGTAAGTGTTCATTTCTGTCTTTGAAGTTGGGAAAGATGTGTTCTCACTGAAGGAGACTGGCATTATCTCCAGAGCTGGTGTGTGTGATTAATTCCACCGTGGGCTCTCAGAGGGGACAGCAGGGACTCTGCTGGGGACGTGAGGCAGCAGCAGAGTCTGGGCTGCAGCACAAGCACAGCAAAAGCAGAGCAGGTGTGTGGGTGAGAGGAGAGGAACAGAGGGAAACGGGGACTCTGTTCCTGGCTGCAATCCCAGAGCCAGGCTGTGTCTGTGCTGGGAGCTCACCTGTGCTCTCCCAGCACCACCAACCTTGAAACCAGGGGAGGATACAGCAGCTGGCTCAGGTCCTGCCCGGTGCAGATTGCCATTGTTTAGCTCATGAAACACACCGAGAGTACACAGCAATATTTGCTTCCCATTTACCCTCTTTGCAATGTAATCTCACCAGCCTGTGGAATTGTAGTGATGCTGGTCCATGTCTCGTTTCATTATAAAATCAATCCTATTGCAAAAACATTGATTGGATAAAAGACATTCTAAGTATTAATGCCTTCTCTGACACAAGAGGGACACTTTTTATGCTTGGCTCGTCTTGAACAAGGAATTCTGGTTCAATGAGGAGTCACAGAAGCATTTAGGCTGGAAAAGACCTCTGAGGCCATCAGGTCTGAGCATTAATCCCTGTTGGAGGGCACATAACTCCCAATTTTGTTCCTTCTCCAGGTCACATCACCTGGCTTTATCATCAGTAGCAATGGAAGTGATTTCCACCTGTTATTAGCACTGTGTTTCTGGGAAGTCCTGTGAATCAATGTTTACCTTAATGAAAGACATAAATTACCCACATTGGTAATTTGTATTGGCCAACTGCATGGAGTTATCCCACAGCTGTACTTCCTCTGCCACTTCTGCCTTTAAAATACACATTCTGATAAGCAGCATTGATCAGGCAGTATTGAAATGAATACACAGATATAAATATTTGATAAAAGAAAATGCAAAGTACACAGGGAATCACAACCCAGAAATTATCATTCCTATCAGAAGACACAATCACTAATCTTGTCATTTCCAGTGAAACCCCAGAGCTGCTGGTTTTCCCTAATAATCCAGGAACTGCATTCCAATTTTCCTGAAGACTGATGTTTCTCTGCATTTCTCTGCAGAAACAGACCAATGTCCTTGATAAGAATTTTACAGACAGAATGGAAGTCAGAATGCAAATATTAATTAATGAGATTATCTAGTAACAGAAAAATAAGTGGTTGTGTTTCTTTGAAAGTTGTATTATGTGTCTAGAATTTTCATCCTGGTGGCTGCAGCATGAAACATGGGATGCAGAACTCGAAAGTTTGTGTGATTTATGGTGTGACTGTATTTATTCTAAGTATTTTTATGGTTTGAGTTGCAGTTTGACTGTTTTGGGGAATAGATGGGAAATAAGATTTCAATGACATTTCTTATCCCCTGCCTATCTTTGTTCTCCTCTGCTGTCTCCCAAATTCTTTCTTTTCAAATTATTTGTGCCTGTTCTGACCATGATGATGACAGAAAACTCAGACTCTGTTTAGGACACAAAGGTACTGGACTGCACATGCATATCTAGAGGCACAATCCCTGGGCTGGGGGGAAGAGACTGTTTCTGAGAAACACCTATGAAAACATTAATTAAGTCACAGATGAAGCCCAGATGATGGGGCTGCCTGCTTAAACACTACATTGGTTGCCAGGATGATGATCAACACGATTTTCTGTGCTATTTAATTTTTTTTTTCAGTTTCTTGGCTGTAGTTAGAAGGTTATAAACTGGCAGGCATGTATTCCTAAGACTTTGAAATTCAAGTTGCTCTCTGCTTTCTTTGAGTTTCATGTTCTTAGCAGAGGAGAGAAATCACAATAATTACAGCTTAAAATAGTCTCATTTCATGGTGTGGCTAACAAGTGAAACTACAAGTAATGATGTAATCTAACATGTCAAAAAAGAAAATGAAAAGAGGAGACAGAAGGCAGGACGGAGCCAAGGGATGCGATGTGCCATGTCATCTTCTAATTAACTAACTGATCCTTTAAACTGTCAAAATCAGCCAGGAAATCCATGGCCCAGTGTCTTATTAATATTCATACTGGGCCATGAGAAGCTCTGATTCCAGTCCCAGTGGTTATAGTTAAACATTAAAATAATAATAATAATAAAAAAAAAAGCCTGGCTACCCAGGAGCATCACAGGGATGGGGAAATGCAGGCAGGCCACCCTGCTCCCCACCCTCTGCTGGGGAACCCTCCCAGGCTGCACGTTGGTTTCTGGATTATTTGGGGGGTCGTATATTGAAAAATAAAACAACAAACCAATTATTTTTCCTCTTGCTATGAGCTGCCACATTGTTAATCACATTAAGCTCCACGTTGTCAAAGGAAAGAAGGATGCATGGAATGTTTTGCAACATGAGCCCATTTTTAATTTTTGCCCACACCAAAGGAATATGCAGTTAATAAAGCCTGGTTGTTTGGAGGAATGGGGGAATTCATTTTGCCATGTAGGATGCAATTCAGGATTGTTTTTGCAGAAATCTGGGGCCCACAAGAAAAATAATCTTCCATAATCTTCTTATAATGCAATTATTCTCTTACATTTCAGCCTGCCAGTCTCTTCCTACTCCCACTAAGCAGTTTCCTGAACCTTGAAGTCTAAGGGAGCAGCTGACATTTGGTTTCCCCATTCATTTTCTGTTTAATTCTTCATGGCAGGACAATGCTTTAAAAAAAATAATAAAAATCCTCTCTGCTCTGAATTACATGGACTATTTTGGGGCCCACTCTGCCATAGACAGGGATGTGCCTGTGTGCAGCAGGAGATGGGGATGGGGAGGTAATTCAGCACCTTCTGAAGTCAAAAAGGAGTTTTGACATCAGCCTTTTACAATTAATTTCAAGCCCAGACTATTTTGAGGGCAGTTAATCCCGTTTTATTCTTGCCATTTCTAGCTGTGCATGGCATAGTAGAAAGCAATATATTATGTAGCCCTTTATGGCAGCATGATCAGTAAAGGAGTAGCTGAGCTGTAAATCACATGCTGTACCTCTCAATGAAAAATAATTAAATTGTTGGAATCTCATTAATTGATATCCTTTATTTAATTGATCCACTAAAGGAAAAATATCTTGGTTTGCCCCCCTATTTCTTCTGTTCTTTTCCCTGCCCTTGCCAGTTTCCTCTGATATAACTTTTTGCAGTTTGACAGGGCACTTAGAGGAAATAAAGGCCACGTTTCCCATCTCAGCCCCTGCTGCTCCTGGGAATCAATTGAAGAGAGGATTCCCTGGAATTGCCCTCCTGCTGCTGTGGCTGCCCCAGCACCACCCCAGCAGATGGATTTTGGGTTCTCACCCCCCAGCCTGGTTTGTGGCAGCTGAAGGAACTTCCCCTGGTTTTCCATCGGCTGTGGAGCCTGGCTGTGCCCCTGGAGCAGGGTCAGAACATCCTGGGATAGCACCAGAACTGCTGCTGAGCTCTTGTCTTCTTCCCTGCCCATGGACACACAAACCCTGGGCCAAGTCCTGCACCAAAACATCCAAGCTGTGCCCTCAGAGAGCTGGGATTTCTCTGGGAGCCACTCAGGGCTTTCTCACTCCCCCCAAAAAAATTAATCTTCAAGCAATGCTATCAACCCAAATATTTAACATCATGCATTTTACTCAGTTGTTTAAGCTCTATTATGGATGAAAGGCAGTCTCCATTTAAGAAAAAAAATAAAATTAAATACCCCAAAGTGTCTATCAGCCGGGTTACATCAGGCACTGAACTGCCAGACCACAAATCTTGAATATGTTGACGCTAAATGTCTACGAGGAGCATATGTTATGGATCAAAGAACACACTGATTAATCCAGCAGAGACAAAAGTCTGTCACTTTGGTCATGGTGCCATGATACCACAGAAGACAGCGCTGAGGAAGCACATGAATAGAGAACAAATGCCAGTGAAAGAAAGAAAAGAGAGAAAAGGAGGTTACAATCTAAAATAACAGTTTTATTGGGTCAATGGATTTCACCTATGGATGCAGTTTCTTAATGCATTTCCTTATTTTAAAAAAAATTAAGTTTTCAAGATTTTTGGGAATGTGGATTTTTATCTACTCCCTGATATAATTTTATTAATATAATTTTATATCAATTCAAGCAGCCCATAATTTTTCTAGTGGCAGCTGTCTACCTGAGGGTGTCTGTTTACACTGGTACATCACGGGGGAGCAGGAACCTGGAATCACAGCAACACATTCCGAGCCAGGCTGCTTTTCTCCAGCAGTTTGCTGGTTTATTTTGCATTTCTGCCAGGCAGTTTAGCAGAGCAGTGTCTTGCTCACGTGTAGTTTTACTTCAATCCTTCAACTGAGGTGTTAAAGTAGAACACACTCTCCTTAAAATCTACTTGAAAGCAGAGAAAGAGTTCTTCTTTTCTAGTATTTTAAAGTATTTTTTCATTCAGTATCACATCCCTCTATCTGGTATGTCTTCCCTAAAGAATGCTTCAGAAAACCTTTCCCATAACTTACAAAGGAACACTTATTTCAAACATTTTCCATTTAGCTTCAGTGTTTGTTTGAAAGTGTTTCAAACATTTGCTTTCTCTGCATTTATATCTTCTTCCTCACTGTAGCCTTAATTTTAATTAGAAAGGGAGAAGAAAACAACTTAGGAAAATGTGACTTTCCCAAATTCAAGCTTTAATACTGAAAATATTTCTTATGCAGGAGCTAGCAAAGCCTGTGAGTATCCCCTGCTTGCAAACTACATTACACAAACTACATTCAGGGCCACCTAATTTTCTGGCAGGAATGGGATTCCCAGCACCCTTTTTAGCTTCCAGAAGAGTCTGTGGTTGAGCTCTGCTGCAGGGCTCCCAGTCCTGCTGTCACTCAGTGGTGCTTTAATGCATCCCCTACATTTTGACAAGGTGGCCACCTTCATCATCATAATATCCTGTCCATGCATGTGCAGTTGGCTAAATTAATGTATAATGCATGAACTAGGTTTCTCAAAAGTAGCCTGTGAGGGGGTATATTAGCTATACATGTTTTGTCACTTTTCCATCTCATTTGGGCACAGATAAGTTATCAGTGATCTCAGACAAGAGATATTTGTGTGTGAGTGGCTGTGCATATTTTATGTTGGCCATAACTCCTTATACCATGGTGCCTAGCAAGCATGTCAGGAAGCACATGCACCCTCAATTTTACCCGATTTTATTGCAAAGTGATGCCAGGGGCTTTCTGAAGGAATAACTATGGCTGTATCCTGGAGATTCCTTTAACAAGCCACTGCTTGGCTGTATTTGTCCTCAGCTTCTTTTTCTGCATAATTTAAAAGGCAGCTGTCACAGCTACCTGCTGTCCTGCCTGAAACCTGGACAGTGTTAAATAAACCTGACATTTGTACAGTGCTAAAGAAACCCCACAGTGAGCCCAGCCTCTCCATGAGCCTCTCTGATCCCATTCCCAGCAGCCAGGCTGGGATACATGCAAAACCAACCCCAACAACTCATCACATCACATTGCACTGCCAGAATGAGCAGGCCTTCCCTCAGAGAAAGAGTTAAAGTTAATTGCGTGGTAAAGACCATGAGATCAGAATCCTGGGACTCAGGAACTGATTTATGCACTGCAAATGTGTATATCCTTTGCAGAAAAGGCCATTTCCTGTTTAAAAATGTAAAAATACTTGATTAAACTCTGCGGTTCCCAAACCAAACACATTACACTCTTTAGTCCATTAAAACTCTGCGAGCCCGTTACTTATCGTGCTGTGATGGATTGATTGTGTTTAATCTCTCCTCCTTCTGAAGTTGTTTTCATTTCCTGCAGCCCCCTGCCCTCCCAGCACCAACACACCAGCAGTGCATTCACTGGCCGCCAACAGAGCTGATTATAAAAATCTATTGTCACTTGGACAATGTTTATATGAAAACAGCTACATTTTATGAGTCATTACTATTATTGCTATTATTGTCACAAACCCAGGTGGAAGCTGGAGCAGGATGGCAATAAGGACACCTGAGCAGGCACCACTGAAAATTCTTATCTTCTACCATTAAATTAAGTCAGTGTCAGAAGGGCTGATGCATTCAAATGATGCTGCAGTACAATACTCTAGGAAAAGCACCCTTTAGCTGAAGCTAAACACAGAGTAAACATGTTTTTTAAAGGGGGAAAAAAAAAAGTGGCTTGTGACCTTTACTCTAACTGTCCAATAATAGTTTGCTATTTACCAAGAAACAAAGGTAAATACTATTATCAGAGCAACCTTCCCTGCTGTATTAGAAATACACAGGGGCACCAGAGCCGTCAGCCCTTTTCCTTCCCACACCTACTCAGGGACTTCTTGTACAGCTCAGACTCTCTTAGAAGTGTTAATCAGGCTGGTTCAAGAATTTATGAAATAGAAACTCTCACCAAGCTGGAGCACAGTGCAAAGCCCTGGTGTACAATATTAGTGTCATAGATAATTAATTTCCTTAAAGATCAAGTTCAGGAATCTTTTTCTGTGGGGTTTCTGAGTTGTTGCTCATTTCATAGTTTAAGGCTCTGTTTATCCTGAGATTGGTGAACACATACAAGCTTCTTAAAGCTGTTTTGTAGGTCTGTGCTTTTAAATGATTTCCTTTCTCTCTGCCACTTGTACATTTAAAAAAATGCAAACTGCACTATTCATAAGTTCATCAAATTTCAAAAGAATGGAGTAATTTTTCAAAACCAGTGTGTTCTTGAAAAGGTGTAATATAGATCAATTCTACTGTAGACTATTTTATACTGAGAAGGAAAACTGTCTGCTTGGTGTTTGTTTTCAGAGTTCTTAGTAGTGCCCACCCTAATTTCCTCATACCCCCTTGTGTATGAATTCAATTGGGAACTTTAACAAATTTGGGAAAATGCTGATGGGGAGTTACAGACTTCATAATTCATGGAACACTAAGGTTGGTGCTTTTTCAAGATCTAGCTAAAACTCAGGATTTGCATTAGTGCTTTTTCAGTTCAGTGTGGTGATCAGGAGGCAGAACTAATGGGATGGCTCCTGAATTATTGCAGGCAATCTGAATATGTGGTTCAGACATCAAGAACAGCAGTAAAGAGGAAGGGAAGAATTGCTGTTCTTCCAACAAACACATGGCTTCTGAGTGGTGGGAGGCAAGAATTGCTGTTACAAAATATAATGCAGCCAGAAATTTCCAAAAGGTGTCATGTTGGGATTTTTATATTTAATTCAAAATGATGCCCCAATGGAAATGGGATTATTTTATCTGTTAACTTATCTCCAGGAATCTGAAAAGCTTTGACTCATCAGTCAGGTATAGTTAATGTTACACCTTTCAGTTCTTCAGTAAGTCATTTTTCAGATCAGTCTGGCTGTGTGGCTTTTACAGCTGACCATTTGCTGGAGAAAGTGAATCAACAGGAAGAAATGGTGTGAATTTTTCCTACTGCTGTGGATATAGCTTTTTGGTTCCTCTGGTAATTACTTGGATCAGACCACTGGACTTGTGTGATTAGCCTGCAAACTTTGCTGTGACCTGGAAGAGAAAAGATTAATCTTTTTAATCTTTCCAAGTGTCACAGCACAGCCTGGCATTGTGCTCTTGGTCAGGGGGGTAATTTCTTAAGTCGCATGTTTGGGGTTAAAGTCTTGCTCTTGAGTTGCAATATGTGACTAGGGTTTAAGTCACTGTTATGTGTGATTAAGAGTAATTCTGAGCAATTAAAGAAAACAGTTCATTTGTGGCAGGTGGCAGAAAGATAAAGAAGATAATTACTCTTTTTAGCCATCTGTGTTAAGTGCCATTAGCAGAATTAAACTGGGATTCACCACTTTGAAATTTGAGGCAAAGTTCTTTTCCCTTAACTACATAATATAATATTGTCTGAAGTCTAATTACAAAAAACAAGAGAGTAATTTCACCCTGCTTGCCATGAGGTGCCTGTTTGTTAATTTTGTTTAAAATGCTGGCACTCCAAGATATGATAAATTGGACAACTGCTTGTACTAAATGTCTTTGAATTACGTGTTGGCTCTGAAAAGCTGTTCAACTTTGAGTGAGTTTATCCTGAAAAGCCCTGATCTGCAGTGATGAACTTCTGCTGAAAAGAAGAAACATTTCTACCCTTCTGTCAGGTGTCTGAAATATCCCACTGCCCTTCCCAGGTCTGCTGAGGCTCTGAGCACTTCCAGCACTGCTGGAGGGATCAGGCACTTCCAGGAATATGTGCTGAGATGTGGAAAATACACATCAGCAAAGCAAAAAAGGGAGCAGAGGAAACCTTTCCTGGAGGAATGGCCACACAGTGCAGGAATTCCTGCCTCCTGGAAGCCTGCAGGGAGTACAAACCAATCCTTTCTCTCTCCAGCTGTGCGATGATAGCACCAAACACTGCTGGGATGAAAAGTACAATTCTGGAAAAGCAGTCATCTCTGAAAGTCTGGCGTTTTTTCCCCAATTTCTCTGTTTTCTGGTAATTATAAGGAGGCTGAGTTTCATGACTGTGGGACCTGGCTCACATTTTACCTTCTGGTATTTATCAGTTGTGTCTGCTCTGTTCTTTCACTTTGGGTGTTAGGAGTCCTGTAAAATTCACGTCACGCTGTCACCACACACAGACACAGTCACTGCATTAAGGTTACTCTGGAAAAATGGCAAATTTTTCCAAATACTAATGAAGCTTTTGATTATGGAAGTGCTTGGGATTTTTTACAATAAACTTTAATCACTGGTAGGAGTTTTCATGTTCACAAGATGATCCCAGCTAATTAATGAATCTTTCTTACTGATTAATGCCAACTACATTTCATTTTAAAATGGGAGGATTAGGTTAAGGGAGGTTTATCAGACTTTAATGACTGTAATGACCAATTATAAGTTTAAGGGTATATTAGGATTCCTGTCTTGTGTGAAACACTTTACAATAGCAATTTTTCATAACCTGAAGTGGTGTTTATTGGCAGTACTTGTGTAATTCTGTGCCAAAATGATTCTTTAGCAAGGACAGGAACAGGACACCTCCAAGGACACTACAACAGGGCTGGGTTCAGGAGGTGCTGCTCTCTGAAGGCAGCACAGGGCAGGGATCTAAAATGGTTTTAAATAAGGAAGAGGTTCACAACCTGAACCTCAGTGATGTAACAGATGTATAAGGAATGAAGGACTGAGGATGGGAGCCCCAAAATCTCATTTATCTCCTAAGAGCACTAAGAGAAATCACCAGGGCTTTCTGATGCTTCTGGAGCAGCATCTCCAGCTCTGCCAGAGGTTTTCATCTTTTTCAGCAGACTTGATATGAATGTCAGTCTGGGTGATTTGTGTGGCCAAACTTGGATTAACAAAGTTGCTTTTTGCTGTTAAGAAATACTGCATTTCTCTTAGCACAGTATTAAAATGGAAATGTAGATACAGACACCCAGAGTCATCTGAGACTCCTTCAGACATCCATGCACCTGGCAGGTGGGATGCAGGGCTCAGGAGCACCTGCAGTACCTGGAGGCCAGTCCTGACTTTCCACAGTACCTAAAATGCCACTGGAATTGGATGTTGAGGCAGCAAAATCCCAGTTCTGGCATGGGATGAATGCTACTGCCAAGCTGATCAGGCTGGTGGAGGGAGCTGAGTTGTAGCTACATGCAGATGAATTAAACACACATTTCCACAGATTAGATGTTATCCTGTATAAGGTTTCTCACTCTGTTTATTGTGCTTTGGTCTGTAAGTCATTGCACTGTTCCTTTAGCTGGTGAGATGTCTTTGTTTGAAATGAAAACAATTTTTGCTATGGAGGCAATATAAGCATGTCGAATTCTAATGAGTAGGTTTATGTTAAATATACAGGACAGTTATTCAAATCTCCTCTGTGCACCAGACATTCTGGGAGTGATGTGCTAAGCCAGCTCTGCTGTGGAGCTGTGTGTCCTTCCCAGATACTTCTCCCTTCATTATTTCCTTCCTGAGCTGTGTTCTGGGACTGGTACAGAAGAAAGGAGTGGGAGGCAGAGATTGTGCAGGAGAACAAAGCCCTTCAAATAACTCTTTTAGACACTTTTCACACTTTAATTGAATAAATTGTACAGAAAATCCTATGTCTGTGGTATACAACTCCCCAGGTGCTCTCAGCTACCATATCCACAGCTGCTTATATTCAAACTAGGTAATTTAATACACTTTTATCTGTATATATTGTACAGTGTCTTTTAAAATCAAATGGATGTGAATTTTGACTTGGAACAAAGCAAACACCCTCTGAAGGAACACTGCCTCCCTCCTTGGATGCTGCTGTTCATCTCTGAGTATCTGAGCACCATTAAAAAGAGCCCTTTATGCTGATGTGTAAACTCTGTTTCCAGCCACTGTGTAATGCCACTAACATGACATCCATGCACAAAAAAATGTATGGCTCGTGGCAGTTGGCAAATCAACTCCTGCCTGGTGCTCCCCAAGGGGAGGGATTCATGCACGAGGCTTCCAAAAGAAGGGTCATGATTCAGTTTGGCAGGGGCATAGCCTGGACACATTTTCCTTTAATTGCTCCTTGTCATGTGAGATGTGGTCCTGGGTGACACCGTGGCTAGAATAATACAGAAAATAAATGCTCACTATCTCATGCATGCCAGAATCTCTAAATGCTCTGTTTATTTTGCCGTGATCATTAAAGAAAAAATAATTAGTGTTTCATTTTCTCCCACCATTTCCCCCCCACACACTTCTGAGCCATGCAGGAGTCAACAGAAAGGAATGGCAGTGCATGGAACCATTTTTCTGGCTGATCCCTAATCCTACAGCCCAACTGCTCCTGCTTCACTTTGTAACTTCATCAGCACAGTGAAGAGAGGCTAAAGATATTTCTTAGGTGTCCCTGTAAGGGCTGATGGGCAGGGATGTCCTGCAGCTCCTTCACAGCTGGAAGTGCTGTAGTTGTCAGCTCCACCTCCCTCCCTTGAAGAGCTGCTCTCTGCTGAAGGCAGGGACAGAAATGGGAACAAGGTTTTACAAATCTGGCATATGGCAGAGCAACTGCAGAGGCTGGAAGTGGCTCAGCAGTCACAAACTACAGGGAAGAACATAATTCTGAACATAGTGAAGCTCCTTCTGCACCTGGGCACCCTGCACACCAGGCTGGGTTTATTGGAGGTGCAGTTTTAGAACTGGGGAGGAAGGAACTGCCTCTGCCCCAGGGTGAATTTGCTGGAGATGAGGAACACTACAGGGAGGGATGGGAATGGGTGTTTTGTACTAACACACAACTGAGATACATTCCCAGGTAAGGCATTGTGCCTCCAGGAGTCAATCCTATGGTTTCCATATTATTGCAGTCTTCTTACAGTCCCTTTGCTGGGGCTCAGATGGTATAAACTGATATAAAACTGATATAAAATGATATAAACTGACCATGAAGGACTGCAGAGATTCCAGTGCCATCACTGAACCACTGGTACAGAAGTGTCCTGACCTGTTTGATGGCTGAGCTCTGCCAGGGAACACTGGCCTGGCCTTGGGGCAGCTGGAGAAGCTCCAGCCCAGGGCAGAACTTGTGGCTGAGGGACAGGACCCTTGGCAGAGCAGCAGGGCAGGCCAGCAGAGGGGACACTTCAGACCCAAAAAGTCATCGAGGAGAGCCAGACCACCCTAGCTTTCCAATCGATCCTTCACAGGCACCAGCAGAAAAGTCTTTGTCCCACTTGTCCCCAACAAGCTCCTTGTGCAATTATCATTAAGAGTGTGTCAAGTGTTTGCAGGGATTGCCCATTTAATTGTATGAAAGCAAAGGTTTAACCACAAAAGCTGCCAGGCACTCCCACAATTATCATTTATCAGCCAAACAGAATGTCCTCAGGTTATGTATTCATCAAATGGTTATTGATTTAAGCTTTGGGCATTTTACAAGATTAGAAATTATTACTTGTGATTTAAATAGTGTTTAGAGGACAGAAATCAAATATAAACCAGTGTGCTTACAAAATGACAGGCTTTTATAAAATTGCACAACAGAAATATTGTAGAATGGGAGCCTCCTTCCAGTGCTTTGAAACCAAAGAATGGTCTCCATACACAATTAGCCAAGTATTAAAAACACAGCGGGCTCATTTTTCATGTCAAGGGTGCTCTTCCCTGTGACTGTGTTCAGAGCATTAGAGAATATCAGGTACTCTGAAAATCTCTGGAATGTGAGAACAGAGAAACATGAAAGGCTTCTTCTCCTGCTTATTCCTCTTCTCTTGTTCTAACAGTCTAATTAGTCAGAAACATCTGAAAAAATGACAAAACTCTTTTGATTTAATGCAGAGAGCAGTCATGGGTTGGGTTTGGACTCTACTGGAACTGGTAGCTGGTCACTCAGAAGGGGTGCTGGCAAATGATGAGGGAAATGCTCCCAGCCAGGGCAGGGGCATCCAATCACCCCACGCAGAAATGCTGACTCCTGGGCAGGACACAGCACTGGCGAGCTCTGTCCAGGATGGAGATGTAAATAAATTACCTACTGAACCATGCCTCTGAAGCAGCTCAGTCCCATCAAAGTAACCATGCCCTGAGGTGGAGCTGATCCATGGGCAGGGCTCAGTGGGGACATCCCAGGGCTGAGGATGAGCCCGACCAGCCCAGGGTGTCCCTGCCCCAAACGCCACCCCAGAGGGGCAGCCCAGGCACATTCCCTGCTCCCAGCCCTTCTGGAAGCTCACTGAAGGCTGTGTTTGTATACACAAAAGCTGTTATCATTCCATGTCTTCCCTTGGCCTTTGTAGGCTTGGCCTCTCCAAGTGTGACATTTGTTTACAGGTGAAACGAGCTTTAAGTGAAGGGCATTTCTCACAGCAATTTGTCTGTGTCCAAAGAGCCCAGGGCAGGGGGTAGACATTTACTTAAAGAATCTTCAGACTACTTTAACCAGGCCTTTGGGACCTCCCTAGTGACCAGCCTATAACATGGCCTTCTGTAGCATTTCTCTGTGCTATTTCCTTTAATTGACTAACCTCAACTCTGGCTGTTCAAAATCACTTTAACCCAAGCATGCCCCCGGTCTGAAGCGCCTAATGACCTTCCCCTGGCCCTAAACACATATGCTGAGACAATGCAAACATCATTTGGAAGATGAGTAAATTCAATAACCCAATTACCACTGCACCAAAATACCATTTATCAAAGCCTGGCCACAGCAGTTCAGATCTTTAGCTCTCTCTGTTTCGATGGCCCGGCATTTGGGTGAAAGTAACTAATCGATTTAGGAATGATTAAATAGAAATTTGTAACACTTGGCATTATTAAACCTTCAATCTTCATTACAACTGCTTAACAATTACATCATGGGCTGTGTAAAATACATTAACAGTAGCTGGAAACAATCTCCTCATAAATAAAGACAGCAAAGGTATTAGACTAGCATTCAATAGGAAGTCTCATAAAAATACATATATTGTGGCATTATTAGTAGGTTGTAAATTCTGAACTTTGGAGGCGCTTCAAGACTGAAACATTTAAAAAGCCCAGTGAGAATCCCCCAGCTGGTATCTAACACTGAACTCATTTATTTTAAAAGGTCTAATTTAGTGGCAGAGCCAGCAGCCTGAGGGCTAGAGCTGAACAACAGGTCACCCCTGATCCTCCTCAAACGGGAGAAACACTTCTTCACAGCCAGCCCAAATCCCAGGTTCTCTCATGGGCTGCACTTTCATTCTTTCCCTGAAGTTCAGGGAGTTTCTGGTTCCACCTGCTCATTTACACATGCAGGGGATGGTCCCCTTTTCCTCTTTCAGTACCAAAACATTCACTATTTTATATAATTAATAAACGTTTAATATAATTTTAAAATTTTAAAAATAATTTCCAAAGTCCTTTAGAATTCTTTTACTGCATTTTCCTATCATCTTTGTCAAAACCTGACCTTCCCACGAACATCCGAACTGGGCAAACCATTCTATTCATTTTGGAAGCCTCACTTACTGCTAAAAGAAATCACAGCATTTAAAAAAAGTTACCCAGGCTAGCTATTACACAGATACATTTGTTCCGTGGATCACTAATCTAAAATATATTTATGTCCTAACACTTGGCTGCTAATACAGCAGATTTCAAAGTGAAATATTTGCCTCATTGAAATTCAGTATTTACATTAACTTTTGTGTGTACTGAATTAGCTCTAGACCAGCTCCTTCCACAATCTGACAGATACATTATTCCAGTAAAATGAATGGGTTTAGAGTAATTCCAAAGAGTATTTAGAAAAAATACGGCATATTTTGAACAGTTAAAGAGAAGTTTGGTATGAATTGTCACTAAATGCATCTCAATCAATGTGAAATACATAAAGCATTTTCCCAAGCAGAGCAATGTGTGCTCCATGGATGTTTAATACCAACAGGGCTGTTATTAAACTTCCACAAATCTGATTTTGGGAAGTTCTGCTCCTCTTACCAGCCAGTTGTGATAATCAGCAGTGAAGTCACACACGTTTACTGTAACAATATTAAACCATGGATTGATTATGGGCTGGGAACTGGGAAAGGTGTTTTATCTCAAGGCTACTGGTTCGATTTATCCCAGGTCAGTGGCTGCTGGAATCTGCTCCAGCTGAGTGAGCATCACTGTCCCATGGGAAGGAGCTGGGTGGGCCTGGATCAGGATCTGGGGAATCTCATTAAAATCCTACAGCAATCAGTATCCTTAAAACACAGCCAAGATGCTAAAAAACAAAGCATTAGCCTATTGCTCCAAGTCAACAGGCTCACAAGCCGTACTGAAGTAATGGGGGAGGAAGTTTGTTTTGCTTCTGGCTCTCATATCCCACAGTGTTTCTCTAAAAACAGAGCTTGCCCTTAAAAGGCAAGGAAAGCTGATGACACTGATGCAGAGGGATGAAGCACATTTCTACACCCACAGCTATAAAAGCCAAGTCCCAAAGTGTCTGAAGCCAACAGAAGGATTTCTGTAGACTTCAAACGCCTTCACATCCAGCTCTGGGGAGCACACGTGTCCCCCGGGAACCTGAAGGAAGTATCAAAGAGACTCAAAATTCAGATGCTTCCAGTTAAGTTTGTTTTATGACCACACCACACTGCATCAGATATTATCTCTGGGACTGATAAAAATGTAATTTGTGTAGGGCAGGGCTAACGTCACCAGTGCCCCAGCCAGGGCAGATCACGTCCCAGGGCTGGCATCTCAAACCCTGGTGTGACAGAGTCTGTTTTCATTATTTTTCAAAATAAGATCTTAACCAGAAAATGTAAAATATGCCTTAACCTTCCATAGCCTAATGAGGTGTATTTGCATTAACTCCCCAGGCTTGAATATAAATTTAGGATTCTGTTGGTGGTCTGAACTAATTCCCACATCACTGTCTGTAGTCCAGAGGTTTTGAATACTGTTGATGCAAACAGGTATTTCTAGGTTAATTAACTAAGACTGATCCTGTTTTCCATGTACAAATAAACTATTTAGGTCATACACCTGTGCTTTGCATCCAACTTCATACATGAGGCTTGTATCCAAAGTTCAGAATCTTTATTTTGGCCAAAATATTTGGCAGATGTTATAAATCCAAGAATATCACGGCATCAGTAAATCAGGCACTGAAACCAGCCAGTGAGGAGCAGACAATTCCTTTTAAATGATGATTGCAAAGGTGCTGCAGCCAGGACTGAAGAATTAAAGCTGAGCCCAGTCCCAAAGCCTCTGATATTGTGTGTTTCTTCGTCTCTGACTGAAGGTTCTCTAACACCAAGTCGTGTCACCTTGGACTGTTCCTTCAGTCCCAGGATGTCTGAAGCTTGGACAGACAGCTGAGCTTGGTTAGGGGTGACAACGACTGGGCATCTTTTCAAATGTTTAACTTTGCTGAGCTTTGTTTAGCTTTTGCAGACAGCTTTAAGAGCCGCTACTGACGTACATCCCGCCCTGCTCCGCGGGGTAATGGGCAGCAGATGGGGAAATCCTGCCCCAGGCATGGCCAGCCTGTTATCAGCACACAGGACATGGTCCTTCCTGCCTCCTTGCAAGAAAGACACTTTGAAATGGTTCCTAAAACAGCCACATATCCCTCGTGGTCTGGCTGTAAGGGTGAACACCACAGTCTTGGGGATACTGGGAGCAGTCAGAACTCAAACACAGTGAAGATGTTTTCAAACACAGTGAAGATGTTTGAGTTCAGCTCTCTACACTTCCCCCTGGTAGTTCCCCTGTTTTTGTTTATTTACAGAGAAATAAAGAGTATAATGGGGAACAGTAAAGCTAATCGAAAACATTTCAGCTGGGTGTGTTTGAGTTGGCAGCACAATAATAACTGCAGTAATCTCACAACAGCACTGGGTGTCTCAGAGAACAAATCCAGCCTTCACTCATAAATGTCCAAGTGTTTATGGAGGAGGATAAATCCACTCCCTGAGTTCACCAGCTGCTACTGAGCAAATTATCACCACTGTGTTTGAGATTTTCTGTAGGTGTTGCTGGGGAGCTCTGCCTTGTCAGACACCTAAATCACCCGGGCTCAGCGCTGTGAGTAACACGTTGTGCTGGCTGCAAACACCATCCAAGTGTCACCTGGCACTGCTTTTACTTGGGAAGAAACCACACACCCACTGGTGTCAGCCTGGTGTCTGGGAGATGCTGGCACAGACATCCTGATTATGTTGTCATCAGGTGTCACCTCTGTGCTGAGCCTGCTCTGTTCTGCTGTGGTTCTCTGGGCTGAGGGGGATGTTTGAGGATACAGCAGGTGGCACATGAAGAGACCCATTGCCATGGGATACCCCAATCAGTTCAACAGTAAAATTAACAAACTAATAAGAACAGGGGAGAATTAAAGGCTTTTCCTTGAATTTCAGCCTCTCCTGCTTCTCCATTATGAATGTGTAAGGTTGGCTCTCCAAAGCAGCCATGGAGAAAAGGGCATCAGTCTCAATGTCCATCTCATTCGTTTGCTAGAGCCTGTTACTGATGATTCTTACAGAGCATATAGCTCTGTAATGCATAGCTCAAATGCACTCTTTAATCCATGCTTGAAATTCTGAGGACTTCATCTAAAGTTGTAACTAAATGAAGGAAAGCCCAGTGTAACCAGGTGAAATTTTTAAAGAGAAATTTCAGTTCTCAGATGTAATTTTTGTGTTGGTATCTTTGGCATTCTCAAACAAACTCAAATTTCTAAAGCTGAATTACAACCTATGAAAAATGCAGTTACTGATGAGGTACCAAGCCAGTCATACTTGTATTGGTGCAAATGATACCATTCCAACATAATAATCAAATGAGTTTCTCATAACCTCTCCTGTAATCCAATAAAGTAACAGCCTTTGTTATAAAACCTTTATCAATCTCAATCTGTAATATTTACATACATATCACAGGGCATGAAAGGGACCTGGAACAACTGACAAGCAAACTGAGATAAATGACAAATAACCATCATTATGGCAAAAAAAAGCAAAAGGCAGCATTATGTAGAAACTTTATCAAGTAATTAATGATCTATCTGGGAATAATTACATGTGACTCACCACTCCCATTTTCTTAAATGAATTTAAAAGCTATTAAATATCCCCTCAACAATAACCAGCATGTGAGATGCAGCTTTGCCTCTTTTGTCCACAAAATTTTATCTTAATCAGGGAATATGGAGGGTCTTGAGGAAGAGCGGGTGAGCAGATACAGCTGTCAGGTAGTGAGGGATGTCTGTGCTTGTAAGGACAAGGCTCTGATGCCTCAGGTTTTAGCTTTTCTATTTTTCACATTCTGTGCTGCTTTAGTGTGCAGTTCTGAGCTTCATATCAGGGCATGGTGAGCTCTGTGCACAGAGCAGGGAGACAAAACAATTCCTGCTCCAGCTGGGCACCAAGGACAAATGATCCCAATCTCAGCCCAGGAGCACAAACCCCGTGGGCTGCAGAGAGAAAAACAAGCAGGGTGGGACTGCAGGGGCTGCAGCTGGGATTGGACACTGAACTGCAATGTGCACATGGAGCAGAGCTGAGCCCAGGGAGAGACCCCGGCAGCGCTCGTGCATTTTGGGACCATTTGGGTTCATCTTGGGTGCAGCCCTGGCTGGGCTCTGGTGCTGCCCAAGGTGGATCCATGGAGGAGATCCTTTGAATCAATCCCTGCTTTATTCTGGAACTCTGCCCAGCCTCTGCTCTAGGGCAGCCTGCACAAGGCATCAGCTGGATAACGATGGAGGTACAGAACCTTGGGAATTATCAGTGGGATGTTACCTGCAGAGTACGGGATGAACTCATGGATGAACTGCATCTTTTCATGGCTGGTACAAGATGGGCCCAGTGAAGGCCTGCCACAAACACTCTTCCATTTCTCCAGGCTGGGAGCAGGATGTTCCCTGATCAGGGATCCCAGAGAGCAGAAAGGTCTGAGGGGGATTTAAGTGCAGAAGATGATTTATGCACAAGCAGCACGTGCTCCCCTAAAAGCCTCAGTGCCACACTGTGCTGCCTACTTGTTAGGAGAATAAACACAAGTGATGCTGAGTGCAGCCATGAGGACCTAAACTGGGGCAAAACAAACCCAGTGAGGGTCACAAGCTCAGTTGGAGAAACACAAAATACATTTTCAGTCCTTTTCCTGTGCAAAAAGTTAAGGTATTCTTCAAGGCTGTGGACAGTGTGGGTTTGAGGACAGCACTGCACAGAGGTTTCTTACTGCACACCCTAAAGACTCTGAGATTATTATCAAAGTTATTTGAGGCACTATTTTTAAATAAAGCAATTCAACTGCTTTTTCTGCTATCATGGGGATAAGGAGGGACAGACCATCCCCACCAGACTGACCAGCTCAGGTTGGGTGACTCAAGCAAGGAGTGCTTTGCTTTTGCAGCTTGCCTTAGGTAGAAGGGAAGTGCTAAAATGCTTGGAGTAGTGATGGCTTTGTGAAAAAAGAGAACTAAATTGAACTAAAAATATGAGCCATTTCTATTGTACCAAATTTTGTACCAAGTCCTGTATCAGTTCTACTTCTTCACCATGTTGTAGGAGGAGATTATATTGCCTTTATTTTAAGATTTTATTCCGTTTATCTACCTAGACTGTAATCTTTCTGGGCAAAATCTGTGTTGATAAAGGTATGAATGAAAAAGTCAGTGTTTCAGCTGCATTCTCATGCACAAAGAATGCAGCAGAACTCATATGCACAGACATCAAAGTTTTCTTCCTCATCAAACAAAACTCCCTCTTACAGTTTTTTTTCTTGCAGCTTTTTCAGTCCATGATAATAGCTGGGTTTTCCTCTTATGCTAAAATTTGCTTAAAAATTGTACAGAAATTTCACTTATGAGTCTACTTTACTGCATTTCACATACAAGCTAAATATCCCAGAAAAAAATTAATCAAAACATCATCAACATTTAAATCCTATTTCAAAAGACACAGTCTTTGCCATTAAATCTTTTTCTTTTCACCCACAAAACTACATTATGCAAACTTGGTAAGTATATGAGATGGTTTATTGTCATTATTGGTGTTCTGTATGAGTGCTAACGACCTTGCATAAAGCAGACATAAATTATTTCCACATATCATCCCTCGAGTAGCTTTATGGAAATGCACAGAGTGATTGTGTACCGAGCTCTTCAATTAAATGCCAGAGAAAAAGTGACTTTGGTATGGTTTTGCCATTTGATTTCATGGGATGATCCCATTCCCCAAAGTGACAGTAACCTACTTTTATTCTAAAGGGCAGTGGTTTGAAGGACCATATCAAAAATCTGTGCCTGTTGTAGCTAGCATTTAATTTCAACTCAATTAAATTGCAATTTGACTGGGGAGACATGTATTTTAAATATCCAAATGCAAGCATTCAAAGACATCATTTTTATCTGAAAGGAAGAAAAAGGAATATTTTTTGTGCAAAATTTTAAATTCTGTGTCGAACCACAGGCCGCATTCATGCTGGACTTTTCACAGCACACAGGATGTGTGTGAGATACGCAGGAAATAGATGTTTAAAAACATGAGTTGGTTTTATGTGGACAGACTGCCAAGGATGTGGTACACACACCCCCTACTCAGTTTTGTAGTGATTCTCAAGCCAGTGTATGTAATGATGAAAGAGTTTTACACAGGCACTCTGTAGGCTACAATTAAATCAGCTATATCTGTAAATGTGTCTGCTTGTGGAGGGATCAGCTTTTGTTGCAACTTTTGGATCCAGATGTGAATTTTGGAGCTGCCAGCTGCCATCCTGGCTTTGACCATTTGCTGTCCTCTCACTTGAGTGCTTGATTTAAAACTGCCTTCAGTGGCACACCTGATGTTCCCAGAGAAGCCTTCTGGAACTAACGTGCTGTGCCGAAAGGATTCTCAAACAGCTCCATGAAATGCAACACAATGGAGGAACATGTGTGTATCCTGTTTGTGTAACTTCAGCTTCCCCAGGTGCCCCTGGATTAAATTCTCCCATCTTCAGCAGTTTTTTTTCCAAAAAAAAACCCGCCCCAAACTAAACCCCACCAGATATTCTACACTGAATAATAAATATGTAACAATGGATAGATATTACTTCAATTGTTTTATATCTCAGGATCAACAAGAAACATAAGAAAATAGTTGCATTTTTTGCATTTTTTGTTTGCAACAGATTTTTTTGGTACAACATATTCTGGCATCTGCTCACAGGAAAGTTAGTTTTCCTTCAAGAACTCCTCTTTTGTCCTCTTGGTTTGAAGGAGAGCAGCCTTCCTCTGGGAAATAACACCTGAGCTGACAAAAAGGATTGTGCAAGCAGCTTGTGAGCTTCACTAGCTCAAGCTGCTGCTTGTGACAACATGGAATTAAAGCCAGGGCTCCTCCTGGGCTGGGAATTGGTGCATGGATGGACTCCAAGCAGGGCAGCACTTCCCTCAAGCCCCATTTCACAGAGATAGCCGAGCTCCAGAAGACAGACACACCGTGTGGGCTTTGGAGCAATTCCCCAACCCAGGCAGCTTGGCCAAGGTTTCCACTTCAGCCTGACACAATGGCTCCCAGTGTTCCCTGTGCCAGGTCCCACCAGCCAAGAAATGCACACTGAATTTCATCATAAGGAAAATAAAACTGCGATTATTTCATTTGACATCGATTTCTCCTGAATTCGTGGCTTAGCAATTGCACAGTGCAGTGACTGAGCACCTCCTCCAAGCCTGGGCTTTTTCTGTGTGTAAGGAATAAAATCACAAGCTTGGAAGAATTTCTCCCTTTCTTGTTGCCCAGCACATAGGGAAAATATGGGGAATTGTTATCTTTGGCCTCCGTATGACGCTCTGAAATTGATGCATATAAAATACGTGTTGACAGAAAGCTGAAGTGCCCTGCTCTTTTCTTTTTGATCATCTCCACTTTAAATAGCTTAGACTCCATGTAATTCTTCCTTTCCATCTAATTTGCGAAGAAGAAGTGAAGACAACTGTTTCCAAAGATAAACTCAAGGAATTAAAATTATATTGATCTTTAGTTCCTTGCTTCTATGCTGGTGAATTAATTCATAAATGGAAATATTAATACTTAGGATGAAAATACATCCTATAATTGCCCTGCATAATAGATAAAGAACCACGAGAAAGACAAAGCAAAATAATGAATTAAGGAAAATTAGTGTTTTCATTTTGGGCACGAAGTTTTGAGTTGCAAATGAAGATAAGAAAATGAAGCACATTTCCTGTTTATGTTACTGAGATTCTCATTAAGGTGTCTCCTCTTTGACCTATGTTGTTACAAGAAAGGAGCTAAGGCAAGCAAGCTTATCCTAATGAGAGGCAAGAATGTCCCTGCTTTTTCACAATTAGAATAAATGTACTGGGGAGCCAGATGGGGCCTTTACAATTTTCCACAATTATATGTCTGCTGCAGATAATGGCAAAGACCTCACTGGCTATGTTAAGGCAACACTTAAATGAACTGATTAGCAAATTTTTGGTTTTCAGCTTAATTTTTCCTCCTTTCGTTGTGTTTTGATGTTTAGTGAATTCTGGGGAAGAGAGAAGAGGGGGGAAAGAGGTGATTTACTGGAACGTTTTCATTTCAAATGATAAATTTCATACAGCATAACTAGAAACAGCTTTTTACTCGATAAAAGGCGAGCTGAAAGAATTACAAAAAAAAAAAAAAAAGGCAAGCCTATGGTGTCTTTCATAAGCATCAAATAATTCTGTCATTTTTATCTAACTGAAACACCAGTGTCCTTGATACCTCCACAACTTTGGATGTTGCTTCTCTGCTTGTAATCCCCCTGCCCTCCTCACGTGTCCCACGGCCCTGGCTCTGCCACAGCAGCTCCTCCAAACCCCATCATTCCTGGGTTTCACATCTTTCTCTGCACTGAGAACCTTTTGCCTGCCAGTGGCTCGTATATCTGTTTCCTGCTGATTTAAGAATGCCCTTTTTTCTTCAGAATACACTTTTCCTGGGTTGGTCTAGTTGTGATGTTTCTAAATATTCCGGGACAGAGTGACAACAGGAGTCAGAGATGTGCTCAAATACACCATTGTGGTTCAGTGGCTTCAGAGGGACCTGAGATATTGGTAATCTCCAAAAATCACACTCCTTCCTGACACCTGAAACTGGAATTTCACCAATGAATTGAACAGAGACTGACTGAGCATTGTTTAATTGTGATGTTTAGTGTAGTTCAAACATTTATTTCCAAACCCTTCACTTGCCCTTTTCTTGGAAAGCCCCTGTCAAGAACAGGAATGAATTTGAGTGAGTTTGGATAACCATGAGGAGGGGAAAACTTCACTGAGTCTGTCTCAATACAAGTACAGTGGAAGGCAGAGAAAAGCTGCTTCAAAATTTAAACCCAGTTGTGCTTCACTTGATTTAAATCTGAAGATAATCAGCAAGCAAAGAACCAATCTCTGCCTTAAACCTCCCTGTGGTATCTGGACCATGGGTTTATTTAACTGCCCTGACTGCTGAAAACAGTCATCCAGGAAAGCCTATTTTGGCACCATAAACAAAGTCCAATTATTTCATCTTTACCGTGGCACCCAGCAAAATTACTAATAAATAAAACAACTGGCAAGGCTTTAAGATCCATGAGAGTATCCAGCAGTGCGACAAACAAAACAATCGAGTTACAACTGTTATAAAGTGGGTAATAGACACAGTGGGCCCAATTTTCCCAACTTTACAATAATTTGAAAAGCCCTGCAGAGCTCTTTTCACTTGTTCATCTCACTTCCTTCACTGGGGCTCATAATTAATTTAAACCGTGCAATTCACAAACAGTTGTTCCATTGTATTGTCAGCTTGGTGGAGTTTTAAAATTGTAGGAGCCCTTACTGGAAATAACGATGGAAAAACTGAAGTTGTGGTTGCACCTACCTTGGCTGCTGGCACTGAATTAGCTCTGTTCAAGGGGTGCACTCAGGCACAGGCTCTGCTGTGGTGGGCCTGAATGTGGAGAAGATGTGTTTGCACAAAGTCCACAGCAATCCCCCCACAAAAGTCTGAACTTCTGAAGTGATCTCGAGGTGATGGAGATGCAAAGATTGCAGCCTGGCTTGGCCCTGAGCACTGCAGGCTGCCAGCCCCTCTCAGGGACAGGGAAACTGGGCTGGATGGGAGTTATAGACAAGAAGTTATTGACAGTCAGCTGATGAATGGGAACTCATTAAGCCGTGGGAATATTATTGCTTGCAATGCTCTGTCCATACAGCTAATCAATTTTCTAAGTGAATGAAACTGCATTAGGGTCACTTTAATTTCCAATGAGAATGTCGACACAAGCACTTAGTGAAGTTTGACTAATCTATTTAAAACAAACTTAGATTTGTTTCTCTCAGTAGCTCTACAGAGGCAACTCTTGGACAGGATCAACACAGCTACTTCAGGATTAACATGCCAAGGAATTCTGCCATTTCTCATTTCTCAAAGTGTATTTCACCTCAGCATTTTCCAGATACAGCTTCAAGCACCTGCCCTTCAAGCTGATGTTGAAGATTTATTTTAAATCCAAAAGGACAGCAGACCTACTTTGTCTTCATGCTAAATGTTTTTATTTTTTCATTATAGGGCTAGATGGAAGCAACAAGAAAGTGAAATTAAAAAAGAAAAGGAAAATAAGAAGGTTTAATAAAGACCAATAGTTGTCTTATCAAGTAATCCAGAGGAAATGTGGGAAGAACAAAGCATTAGCATAGTGTGCCACACAGAACAAATCTCACACTGAGCCCAGAGAATTGAAAAGGAACCCTCCTCTCCTCAAAGCTGATGGGAATTTTCCCAGTGACTTAGTGGAGACAGGATTACACCCACACTGTCTAAGGGGAATGCTTTGCTGCTGAAGCACACTGTGGCAGCCACCCCAGAAAAACAGCAGCCTGCACCACGACAGATGCTGACTCAATCCAAAACCTGCTCCTAGCTCAGCCACTGAGCTTTTGGCATGGCTTTGTACCTGCTCTTGTTTTATTTGCTACATATGTGGGGATGGCACAAAGCTCAGGGAGAAAATCTACTAACAAACATGAAATGGAGATCACAGGATCACAGAATAGCCAGGATATTGAGCAGTGGCAGGATGAGAGGACAGGACACAAATACTAAAGGAAATAAACATTTATTTCCTGCCCTGAAATATTCAGAACAAAATCAAATTATTAAACCTTATTTCATCCCATGAAAAGATAAAAATTTTAAAATGCATCTGCTGTGTTCAAAACATTCTGTATACAAAAGCAATAATTTTTCTTATCTAGTTCCTTTCTATGGAAGCAGGTTTCCTCTGCCCTGGATGTTCTGGTAGGCAGAAAACCTGGTCAGGGATAAAAAACCCCAACTTTGTTGTACTGACTGTTAAGGGAGCCTCAAAACATGATGTGGCCACTGTCCTATTTCTGATTTATGCCTCAAGTTACCTGTCCTGTTGGTTTAACATGGATTTGTCTAGCAAAAGTGTCAGATTATTTTAACTACTAACCAGCCTCCAAGGAGTAATTACAGCAACAAAAGAAGCAATCACCTGGACACAACTGGGAATCTGTTATTTCTCACTGGTCTCCCCAATGGCCCAAATAAACCACAGCAAAGGCCCTGATTAATTCTGAGCACTGATGGTTCAGCTCACAATAAAGCTTTTAACCCTCAACAACAGACTTGGTGCAGCACAGTGAAGAATTCCTCATACTTGTTCAAGAAATTCAGGAACAGCCGAGTACAAAAAGCTCAGAGTTTTGAAGTGATTCCCAGCCAGTTACAGATTTTTTGCAATCCAAGAGGGCACTGTCCTGTATGGACTGCAAGGACTCATCCATGGGCACAGGAAGGGTTTTCCTGGAAGCATTCCTTTGCAAAGGAGCTGCACTATGAAACTCTGGTACCAGAGTGCCCTTCCCCTGCTTTTCTCCAGAGCTGTCTCCATGGAATCCAGCTCAGCAACCTTGTCATGGCTGGATGTGAGACAGGCCAAGAGGTGAAGGAGGGTGAACCTCTTCTGTCCAGGGGATTTTCAACAAAGAGTATTCAAATGATCTCATTAGCCAACAATCCTGCTTCCAAAGATCCTTTCAGATGCCCGCAGAAAGCAATTCCTGTTGGCCTGGCATAATTTCCATCTGATATTTTTTTTCTTAAAAAGAACTGTGCACAGTTGGCTGCAAGCTTTTCATGCTTATCTGGGAGTAAATACCATAAATTTGGGGCTCAGCAATGTTTTTACTTCTAGTAATGTTTCTTTTGATTATTTCTCACATGAGAAAAGATAGCTAATTCTAGAAAATAGCCGCAATATATTTCATACCGTGCAGGAAATCAGCTTGCACCTAACCCAACACAGGCATGAGAGGGAGTCAGATATTGTGGAAGGGAAACAAAAATTGTTTTTAAAGTATTCCAGCTGCATTCCCTTGTTGCTGTTTTGGATGCTGAAGAGCCATCCATCTCTGCATGTCTACAGCCAGAGCTCATCCCTTTCCCAGGGAAGCCAATGCCATTGATTAGGAGGAGAACTGCCTAGTTAGCCACCTATCCATTCTGGAGAAGGCAGAGACCTGCCCGTGTGTTACACCCTCATCTCCAGCGTTACAAACAGGCCCTGCTTTGCCTGAATTAATGGCCACAGACACATCGATCCCGTGGCAGAAAGGTCACACTCCCCAAAGCCAGACACATAAAAGAGAAAAATGAAGATGAAGAGCCTTCACTCTTCCAAGTGAGCATCGTGTCTGCTGAGCTGCTCAGCATCTCTCCAGAACTCTCTGTCTGCATCCAGGCCTGGAGCTCAGATTTGCCTGAGCTGCAATCTCCCAGTTCACAGAGCCCAGTCTGCAACATCCCAAGCTTTACAAGGCTCCCTGTGATTACAACAAAGCCATTTTTTAATCACAAAGAATGTCACCTTCATGTTAAAGCCATCCAGACAGTTTTCAGCGGATGTGGTTCAGCAGGGTCCTCTGAGGCTGAAGTGTGCCGTGGTATTATCATTGTTTTATACTGAATGAAGAGAGAAACCAATTCACTGTCCTTTTGTACTGGGAATAGAATAATGCATGTGATTTTCCACTTTGAAAAGATATTTAATAATCCTATTTAATGTTGAGTTAAACATTTCATTGTTTGCCATGACTAATCCACAGATTTGAAGGGAAAATTCCACTTTAAAGTGTAATGGAGCTTCTCTGCTCCTTCACTTTTGAATTAGTACTAACACAAATTTAAAAATAAGTACCAATTTGTGGAGATATTTTGCAGCACGTGTCCTAACACACTTATCCTAAGTGCAGTTAAATAGAGGGTGCTTTGGATAACAAATGCAAATTCAGTAAAACCAGTGCAATCTTCACACAGAGAAACCTTCTAATTAAATGAATAAACTTATTCTGAAAGATGTTCAATGAAGGATGCAGAATAGGATTATTCTACTCCATCAAGCACCCTTTTGATGTTTAATGAAACTACAACACCAGGTAAATTATGGGTTTGTGTTCACTGCACACTTTTTAATGGGATTATAAAGAAAAATCCAATATATTACAAGTGGGTTAAATATATTTTTATATCTCTGTCTGGAGAGGCAACCTCCAGAATGATCATTTAGAAATACCCAGCTGACTACTGGAAAATATTGAAAGAAACACACTGTTATTAAAACACAGAAACCACAGAACTGTTGCTACTTTCAATCTGTCATGGCCAGTGAATACAATATAAAAATATGTAAATATTTATGGGTGCACAGTAATGACCTATAATAACAAATTCCATTACAGTATTTTTTAAAGAAATACAACTGCCATAGCCATTCTTGCTATTTCCATATTTATTTTTTTTAAAAACACTGTGGGTGTCAGGATGAAGAGGAAAGAGGCACTGAAGCCTCAGGGGCCATGAGGCGTGTGCCACACTGCACGAGGTTACAGCCCTGTTAACATTTCTTAGGAAATGAGCCTTATTATTCAAATACTTCAATTATAGGAGCTCTCTGCCAATTTGAAGCAATTGAAAATGTCACACCTCAGCGCAGAGGGCGATCCTGGCACCAAATGGTTTCTGTGTAACCAGCCCTGCTGCTCGGTGACAGCAGTGATGGAGCTCCCTGTGACTTCCAGGGGCACACAGTCAGGCTGTGGCAGCTCCCACCTGGAATAACCCACGGCACCAAGCCAGGGATGCTCTGCTGGGTTCTCACCTGATCACCAGGGCAGCCGCCAAGGCCACCCAACCCCAGAGAGGTTCGCCACGATCACCACCTTATCCTGAGCAAAAGTTACACTGGCCAAAGTGGGTCAGCACCCAGCTTAGCTTTACCCCAAACAGAAACATTTCATCACCCCTGATTCTGCCCAAAGGAGGAGCCCAGCCCAGTGTGGGTGGCAGCAGGACCCATTTATCTGGCAGCTCCTGCAAGGCAGGCACTCTGCTGCAAGACAAAGTCTTTAAGTCCTGGCCAAATGGCTAAATCACTCCTCCTCTGCTTGTCAATGCCTGCTTTTGTGGAAAGACAAGTTGTCTGGGGAGGGCTGGATGCACATCTCAGCAGTCTGAGTTGGACACAGACTGATTGGAAGCTGCAGTGCAGATGAACTGCTGCCACCCCTGCTCTGCCAGCTGGGCAGCAGCCCCACCAGCAATCAAAGGAGGGCTAGATGAAAAAGCAGGGTTTGAACAGCACGGAATTCATCTTGCAGCTTCTCCTGAGATTACGGTGTTTGATGGCTCCAAAGCATCACAGACTCCTGGGAGCTGTGACTGGAGACATACAAATGGACATTCTCAGGCACAGATTTGTGAAATTTGGAGAAAATTTAAGTTCACTTGCTTCTAAAACCTCCATAGCTAAAACCAATATTTGTCTGATAGCCAGGTGACATAAATTGAGTTCCTGTATTCAGCAGCTGCAGTTTTGATAAAGCTTTTTTCTTTTACTGAGAGACTTTGAGTCATTGATGACACCAGTTCCAATGCTAAAAGCATCTTCATACAATAAAACTTGTACCTCAGGGAGAAGAAGAAGACTCTTTTTCACCTAATCAACAGGAAAAAAGTGGTTACCTGGCTTGGAAATAGTGGAAAAGATTTTTTTTTCCTAAAAATAACAAGGTTATGCTTCAACCTCACTCACTGCTCACCCTATGGACTTGCTGCTGTCTCTGAAGAAGGAGACACCTGCACAAAACAGGTCTTGAGCCTTAGCTCATGTAAAGTACTCAAGGAACATCAGACACTGCAATAATGTCAGAAAACAAAACTGCAAGCAATTTTAATTGAAATAATGAAATGGAATCTGCTCACTTTGACTCCTTGTTCACAACTGATTCAAAGCTGGTGAGTTTTGGTAGGCTTTGGTTGGGGCATTAACAGTGGACGAGATTGAGAAGGGGGTCAGTGTTTTGTTGTCATGGCTGGACTGACAGACACACAGACACAGACACAGACACACAGACACACACACACACACAGACACACAGACACACACACAGACACACACAGACACACACACAGACAAACACACAGACACAGACACACAGACACACAGACACACACACACAGACACAGACACACACAGACACAGACACACACACAAACACACAGACACACACACAGACACAGACACACAGACACACACACACAGACAGACACAGACACACACAGACACAGACACACACACAGACACAGACACAGACACACACAGACACACACACACGGACACAGACACACACACAGACACAGACACAGACACACACACACACACTCTTCTGAAGGGCTGGTGACACCTTTGGCTCTCGCTGTCACCCTCAGCTTTGGCTGTGGTTCCACCCCAGCTGCTGGCTGTGTGTCCATCCCTCAGCCTGGCTCACTCCTGCATTTCACACTCCCCTCACCAGTGCTGCCAGCTCAAACACCAGGCTCTGAACTGGGCCACCCCAGTGCTCCCAGTGCTCCCATTCTGTCACCTCTCAGAGGATGCTGATGCTGGTTAGGGGAGCAGCTGGAGGTGCTCATGGCTTGGGCCACTGCAGCTGGACCTGCCAAGCCCCACCAGGCAGAGCACACAGCTCACACGTTCAGCTGCACCTGAGGATCACCAAATTGCTGCTTTAAACACAATGCACCAGCCTGGGTGAGATCGATTAAAGAAGAATGTAAGGAACAACCAGAACAGCTGAGTGCTTCCATAGAAAGCACACTGCTAACACAGTTTAGGGAAAATACAGGATGCCTAAACTTTGCACGTAATTTAATAATATTCTTCAGGATAAAGAAAAAGAAAAAAAGATCTTATCTGCTCTCTTGATAAATGCTTCAAACTTACAGAGCTCTGATCTTCATCTGGTTTAACTCAGAGTGACTTCACTTAAAGTCAGAGGAGCCACGAAAGTCAACAGCAGATGAAGAGCTGGCCATAGTTTGCTATTCACTAATCTTCAGGGAAATAGTAAGATTATGGACAGAATACTTTCTTTCTCCAAGATAAGGAAATATAATAACCCTAGAATACCTCTTATCTACCATCCAATTCAATCTGGAAAGTCTTTCCTTTTTTCCAAGCTTTCTGTAGAATTTCTGTTCCACAAGCACAGCCCTTCCAAGTTTATTGGCATTTTTAATGTGTTAAAGCTGTCGCTCCATTTTTGGCCACAGCTCTTTCTTTGCCTGAGTCCTCTCAAAAAATTAAAAACCTGTTCTTTTCCTGCTCCTTCCACTCTTCAGAGAAGTTTTTCCATTTCTGTGGATGGAAATATTTGCTGCAGTTACAATCCCCTTGAGCCTCTCGTGATGTTCCAGGTTCTGACCTCCTCAGTGAGTGTGTGGGACAGGGCAAACCGGTGTGTGTGAGCTGAGATCTCAGCACTGCTTGCTCCGTGGCGGTTCTCATCACCATCACACCTCCTCTATGGCATAAAAGCAACCTGGATTCCAGATAAACTCAGGAGCACGTCCGTCCAACATTCCTGGGGCTGTGGTGCCATCTAGTGAGTTAGTTACAATACTCTGTGTGTCCATTTTTGCACAAAAAACAAATTTATTTTAAAATATAATACTAAATAAATATACTGCTGTCCTCTGGCAAAATTCCATCAACAGAGCAATCAAATTAAATACATTTTTTACCCAAACAGTGCCCTGTAGCATTGCATTCCCAAGGCACTGGGATTTAACATTCCACTGAAAGTATAAAACCTGAATCTTTGATAAAGTCATTCCAAGCAGAAACAAAGGTGCTTTAGTTAGTGGTACCCAGCTTGTAGACTAAACACATCGCTTGGATAATCTGCCTTAAAAAGCTCTTTACACTATTTGCCACACTGGCAAAGGGATGTGTAAGGGCCTGTTATCTGCCTCGAGTACTTCCCTGAAATCTCAAGTCCTGCAGAGCTTCTTTGTAGCAGATGCTCAAAACCACCAAGAAAAGTGGCTCAGTTTGAAGCCAAAGGCTTCAAATTGGAAATTTTCCATTTAACCCTTTCTGTACCTCCGGGTGGGACACATGATTTCCTTCTTTAGTCTTCACCTCCTTCAGGTGAGCTCACTCTGAGCCACAACTGGGGCCCGTGAGGGGACCCCAAGACGCCCCAAAGAGTTTTTAATGTTACCCTGCAGCCCCTGAGCACCCCTCACAGCTCCACGTCCAGCTCCCGGCCAGCCCCACCTCTCTACACTGCACAGAAATGAAAAATCAGTGCCCACCTGGTCCTGTTTGATCCTGGATATCATCAGCCTCCAGCTCAGACAGTTTGGGAGTCAGTGAAACCACACAGGCATTGTTGAAGGCTCCATCACTGTGTCATCTTTGTCTTAAAACTCCCATAACAAATACCATGCGATCAAAAGCGCTTCCTTTGTCTCACGTGTTCCCATCTCACCTCTGCTATTGCTGCTCTGTATGGAACTGTAAAAATCAGCCCAGACCCACAAAACAGCTCTGCCGTGTGATGGCTGGGACAGCTGCAGACAGCTTCCACCCAAGAGACTGCAAATCACAGATCTGATCCAAAATCTGCTAATGAACATCTTCTCAGCCGTCTCAGAGGGGTCTGGAGCAGGCCTAACACCAAAGATGTTGTCTATTAAGTTAAATTCTTTTTTGGATGACATTTTGGAACTGTTGGCATAGTTCATATTTCAGTTTCCATTGTCTGCAAACAGATGAACTTAATATTTTACAACAGTTTTACGTAGAGATTGAAAATCTGATTTAAGTTATTCCCACTGCTGCTTTACTTCATTGAAGGAAATTGGTATTAAATTGTTGGATATATTTATGTGTCCACATTTGTTACTACTTTAGTCTGTCTGAAGTACCTGCAACCTCCCATACTTCATTCTCACCATTAATTAAAACTTTTCCAAGCTTCACACACCCAGGAAGAGGATTGGGGAGCAAGTGTTGTGTAACAGATGAACTCATATAAAATCCAAATGTGATTTAATTAGTTGATAATGGATCATTAATTACAAAGCTAGTGAAATGAAACACATTGTTGTGGAAACACATAATGGAACTATTGAGAAAGAATGGATTTGTTTTTACTAAGTACTTGTCTGCTAAGAGAACCACCTGTGCAAATAACCGGCTCAAATCAGATGACAAGCAGATTTTTTATTGCTCAAGAAAGATTTGGGTTTCCATGACAACGCACCCAGGTCAAAACAGCAAATTATATATTTTTTATGCAATAAACATCTCATTTACTCTAAAAGGTTTAACATCCAGGTTTATAATGTGTCTAAAATATATTTATTAGCTAGGAATTATTTAATACAGCAGCTTCTGCCCAGAAATGGCTGTCCAGTGACTGGGGATTCAGCTCCAAGTGTATGGGATCTATCCTAAGCCTTCTGGCATTTTAAACAAATGCTGTAATGCTGTTTGGCTTATAGTAACCTACTGTAAGCTCTGGGGAGAGCTAAGCAAACATTTTAAATGTTCTACAAAAATTTTTATTTAATTGAATTCAAGCATTTATGAAATTATATTAAATTAGGTCATATTCATAGGTTATCCAGTATTTAACATTTTCACCAGTAATTGCCTATCCATCTAATTTAAAATTTAATGACATTATTTAAGAAAAAGGTTTTCTTGATCTGAGGGCAAGTCTGCTTTATTTATAGGCCCTTTCTTAGAGGCAGAATGGAAAGTACAAATGTGTTACTCATTAAGGCCCACGTTGTTACGTGGCTGCATGGCTGAACCTCTGCTTCCCCAGGGTGCCTGCACCAAAAACTGCTGGAGTCAGCACGAGGAGGAGAAGAGGTGTTCTCCTTTCCAGCCTTCTGAGCCGGGAAAACCATGAGTAAATCTCCCAAACAATGAGGGGTTCCATCCACCAGAGCAGCCTGGATGTGGCTATGAGCTCCAGCTCTGAGATGGGATGGAATTTTACCTCAGGCAGGGAAACAAAGAGCAGGAGACAGGCCACAGGCTGGAGCCCACCTTTGCTTTGGGTGTGACACTGTGCCTCAGAAATGCTGTTCTGTAAATCCTCTCCTTCTCAGAACACTCCACAGGGAGGAGAAGGAGAAAGGAGGAGAAGGAGAAAGGAGAAGGAGGAGGAGGAGGAGGAGGAGGAGGAGAAGGAGAAGGAGAAGGAGAAGGAGAAGGAGAAGGAGAAGGAGAAGGAGAAGGAGAAGGAGAAGGAGAAGGAGCCTCCTCAGTGTCCAGCACACATTTCCAGGTCCCTTTTAGCCTGAAATGCAGCTTGTACAAATGTGCTCTCGTTTCCCTCTCAAAACTTCCCAAACTCCTGAAGTTTTTGGCGTGCTGGGAAGCCTGGCAGCTGCCCCAGCTGTCCTGAGAGCTCCTGGGGACTCCTCAGAGCACTTTTTGCTCTGGGAAATCCACAGCATGTCTGAGTACTGCCCAGCGGATGGGTCACAGAGATACGGGGCTGAGGCTTGTGTGGGAGAGGGAAACAAAGGAAAATCCTCGAGGAAAAGGGGCTTTAATTTACAGAGAAACGGCTTGATTAGCATTTCTGAGCATTGAACAACTTGTTTTCTTTTATGTCATCAGCCAGGCTAGATGGTAGAACACACCTCCTTGCAGCTGGAGTGACCACAGTGACAATATTGATTCCTTAACCAGATCTCTTATTGAGAGATCCCTGGTGGCACTGAAGTGACACACAGGGCTTTTCCCTGCCCCATCCCAGCTGGGTCTGAGGATGGGCAGCTCAGAGAGAATTGCTGCAGCAGCAGCAGGAGAAGCAGGGACTGGACTCCAGCCACAGCTCCTGAGAGCCTGGGCTGGAGCACTATGAAGGTGCTTAACAGGGTTTTATGGTCACTTTGGAAAATAAAGTGCAATAATCACCCTCGAGTCTGGGATTCAAAGGTAGATTGTTGTGCTGTGAGTGAAAATAGGCAGCTGGATCAAACACCTTTTAATGCATGAAATTTTTTTGAAAAGACTCTCTGAAGATAGCCTGGGTGAGCTCTGTTCCTTTTTTCTAAACTTCCAACTAAAAGAAAGACTTTTTCCTGTTTCATAAGAGTACATAAATACAAGTCACACCCCCCTGAGACTTCTTTAGAACAAAACCTGAATATAAAATTCTTGATAAAAGGAGAAGTTTGCTTTACATAATTCTGCTCCCAATATCCACAACTCCCAAATGGATTAAAAATAACAAAGTAAAGCTTAAAAGTTGAGCCTGAGAAAGAAGCAGTGAAAAACAAGGGCTGGTGGAACTTAGGGCAATCCCAGCCTGTTCAAACACCAGACATGCTGCTTCCCATCCCCAAAGCACATCCTTCCATGTGAACAGCCCTTGCACCAGCCACTGGCAAGTGTGGAAGGAGTTTAGGGGATTAGCTGTGCCCTGCCTATACCTCTGGTCCCACCTGTAAAACATTGCACAAACCACTGCAGGGAGCATTTCCTCACCCTTCTGTCTTTGATTAACATCTGCAGCCGATGTGTTAATTACTATTCAACAGAAAGGTTAGATTCTGTGAGCACTGACATGCAAAGCAGCAGGAGAACCAAAACCTTTCTATGCACACAGGCTTCCAGGAGTGGACACAAACCCGGGACAGTGGATTTGGCACATTCCACGTGCCTTGGCGTGGTTTTGGGGGGCACTGGGCAGTTTGTGGCCGCTCTCCCCATGCAGGGACCAGGCAGGCACTAGATGGCTCCCGAGTGACAGGCTTGCTTTGTTTAGAAATAAAGCTTTCTAATGATACCTTCCCTTCCTGCCTCAGAAATCTGTCCAAAATCTCTGTTCTCTTCTCACAGACTTTTTTTTTACAATTCAGCGTTGCCTTCCCAGGCACTGTGGAGTTTGTTGTGCCTTGAAGTGGACGGGATAAAGCAGGGCTGCCCTGGGTTTGTGGCAGTCTGGGACTGCCAGCGCTGCCCTCACAGCTGTGGAAGCATTCCCTGACTCTGAGCTCCTGCAGAACTGGGTTAGCCCAGCTGGGAGCCAGCTCCACTGGCACCAACTGGCCTCCCCTGGCTGGCCGTGTCTCTCCAGAAGTGACTTTCATGTCACTTTTCCTGGAGAAGCACGTCTGGTCCTTCTGAGAATGTGACAACACTCTCACCCTTTCCCAAGGCAAACAGCTACTGTCAAAATCAGCTTTCCAAAAGAAATGGGCTTTGTAAACAACAGAATGCTCTTGAAATCCTCTCCCTGTTGTGATGTGGTGACCACACAGGAGTACAACAGCTCCCAGCAGCACAGCTCCGGGTTCCTCAGAAAATCTGCACTCTGAGAGCTTTAGTAGCCTTCCTCCAGTAAACAGAAATAAACAGAAACCTAATTTCCTCCCTGAAAAGAGACAGAGGAGCACACTTTCTAAACATGGCACGCACTTAGGATCCCAAGGTAAAGCTTTCCACATGGTGAGCCTGTCGTGGAAAACTAGGTCAGTTTGCCTGTCCCTGGATTTGTGTTCAGTGCCTTGGACACAGAGACTGGAAATGTGGAAATGCTGGGGAGCCCAAGCTCAGTAATGATGGGTTTAGATGTCAGTACAATTGTCTGAAGATTGTAACACTGAGGTTTCTGGCCCATTTGATGGTGGCTGAGTGACAAGGGCTGGCCTTGGGAGCTTTTCAGGACATCATGGGTGTTGCCCAAGTGCCCATTCTCCACTCCTAATCCTGTTTCTCTGGAATTAAAGGTGCATGTGGGGGCAGAGGGGTCCCAGGGGTGGGCTGGCAGCAGGACACTGCCATGAGCTGTTCTGGTCACCTCTGCTCTCAGGAATTCTCTTCTGTAATTTAACAGTTGTCTGGGTGAGGAGAAACATATCACTGCAGCCTCCTGCAAGTACAATCATCACTAAAAGTCTTTCTGGATGTGTGAAAAGGGCCTAATTAAGATCACCTCAATAGTCTTGAAGCCCTTTGCTGAGATGGGACCTACTGGGCACTGCAGTGAGCCCAGCTGGACTGCTCAAGAACAAAGCCCAAACTCAGACCATCAACAGCAAACATTGGGGAATTACCATTAACACACAGTGGAGGCACAGTGTAGAAAATATCAATTCCTATTGAGTTCCTCACTTTCCCATTCCCCGTTAGTGAAACAGTTCACAGAACTCCAGCAGAGAAGTTGGAATAAAGAACAGTGGCAGCTCCTTGTGCATATTAAATAGATTTCCTGAGTCCAACCCTCCACATTAGATTAGGCAACATCAACGTTTAAAATTTTTTAACCATTTGAGTTTTGAGGGATGAGACAGAGTGAAATGTGGCTGTGCTGCACATTAAACTTACAAAAGCATGGCTCAGTATCCCATCACACGCCAGCAGCCTTCCAAACTCAGACAGGAAACACCTGGACCTCTGTGGTCAAACATCACTGGGAGTGCACTGTACATTTTGGAACAGATCATTTCGAATTGTTAATAAATATTCATCTTATTGCACTAAAACACTGTGTGTCCCCTGCTATAAACAGTGGTGGAGCTAAATTAAATATGTGCAAGGTTAGTCATCTTGACTTTTTTTTTTTCTCCATTAAAAAAAAAATGAATGCTTGACTTCCCCTCCAAGAACATCCAAAGTTTTAAAACCTTTAAACCCCTGAAGATAATTCTATGGGATATACAATTTAAATATCTCCATTTTGGTTACATTTATTCTTTGTTAACACATTCTTCCATCTTTTCTGAAAGGCTCATTATGAAGCTCCCTAAAATGAAGCCTTTGTTTCCTTTCCTGGGAAAAGCCTTGCACCTTGGCAAAGAGAGCCCTGTGGGCTCATACAGGAGCTCACTGTCTCTCCCCTCATGGTCTCAATTTGAAACACAAATCTGGGGATGTCACTAATTAATGTGAGAGCCAAAGGGCAAAATGCAAATCGTGTACAAATCCTCAGACCTTTCCTCAAGAAACTGCACAAAATCCCTGCCTCTAGTTTTGCTGCATTACGTTTGAGGTAAAGGGCTCCAGAATCATCCCCGAATTGAGATTTCCCAAATTTTAGGATTAATCATTTAATTGTTGCAAACCAGCCCTGAACTGAATGGAGCCCTGAACTTTCTGCTGCTGGAAGAGGCAGAACAGATGATCCAGGTTGGACTCCATTCCAAATCATAACACAGATTTATTAAAGATCATTATATACAAATCTTGCTTCCATATCTTTACACATAAGGCAGATTCTTTATAGATAATTTGCACAGGTTTGAGGGCTGTTTCAATGTTTCTCTTGCCTCACTATCTTTTTTTAGAGCTTGCTTGCTAATACTGTATTTCCATGTCTTAACAGCTTCCATTGTTTAGATTTAACATAAGCATTCACCAATTTTCTACTAAAATATATTGCCTGTGGAAAATTAATGTATTTTTTTCTGTCTTTTCTCAAAGCATTTTAATACTCAGGAAAACAAGATATCATAAATCTAAGGAAAGAAAAGCTGCTTTCAATTGAGCAGAAAAAAATAAAAGGCAAATCTGTTGTGCATGTGTGTCAACAGCTTTCAAAGCTGCGAGTGAAGCACAAAAAGCAATCAGAAAAATCCTACTGCTCATACAAAAAATATTTCCCTTGGTGAGAACTCCACCAGCACTGAAGCAGCCTTAAAACTTGGCTTATTTTGTCTGTCTGTAGCTCCACAAAGAAGACTACTTGTTTCTATTTTCTGAACGTGTTGAAAACTAGAACATGGCAGCTGTAATTCTGCTGCAGAGCTCCCCCAAACAAACAGCAAAACAACCCTGGCCACCTGTTTTGAGCAGACTTCAGCTGTGGAAAATGCCTCTCCAAAGGGAAAGTGTTGGGGGATATTTATGAGACCCTAAAAGCAAGTGGGTTCTAGCTGAGACTTTTCTATACGCTGTGTTATTTATTAAATATCTGTTGCTTTGACCCCCCTGCCCCAGGGTGGTTGTTTATTTGTGCAGTCATCACTGCTGGGAAGAGCAGTATTTCTGCACAGGCAGATGCAGGATGCAGGCAGAGCTGAGATTCCAGCCTCAGTTGTTACTGCTGTGCTGTGGGGACTGGAGGAGGAGGATGGACCTTCTCTAGACCTTCTCCAAACCTCCTGACCTTCTCTAAACCTTCTCTAGACCTACTCCAGACCTTCTCCTGATCTTCTCTAGACCTACTCCACACCTTCTCCAGACCTTCTCCAGACCTTCTCTAGAATTTACTCCTGACCTTCTCCAGACCTTCTCTTGACCTTCTCCAGTCCTTCTCCAGGTCTTCTCGTGCCCTTCTCCAGACCTCTCCCTGGTCTGATGGCTCCTGAAAGGGACCTGCCAGGCTGAGTGACGGTGAGAGGGCACAGGATGCTGAGCCAGGGGCAGCACCCATCCCTGAGCTCCAGCTCTCCTGGTGTGTCAGCCTGGCCAGGCAGCCAGTGCAGCTCTGCCTCTCGAGGGGTGGGTGATATCTGGACTCTGCAGCCCTTTGGAGTGTCACAGGCACTGCTCACACACTCCCTCTGAACACTGGTGAGCCACCCCATGGAGCATTCCCTGGATCCTAGAGCAGTCCCAATACCCAATAATGAGAAAAGTGGAACCATAGTTGGCACATCTGCTCTGCAAATCGTCTCTGAAACCTCCACTTTTCTCCCAGCAGTGATTTTTTTAAACTGTACCTTCACAGTGCTGTGGATAAATAATGCCCCAACCCCTCTGCCCTCCATCCTTCCATTGCCTGAGGATATCCATGGAGCTGCTCCTCACCACTGCTGCTCCCCACACCCTCCCAGCTATTGCCACACTCAATTTCCTGTCTTCTGTTGACACAAATAAGCTTGCAAAATTGCAGACATTCTGGAAGGCCATTGTGTTCCACAGATATTGGTATTTCCATAAGGATCCAGGCAGTCTGGGATTTACAGAACACAGAAAACTGCGTGAGACGCCCAAAGTGTTCAAATAAATAAATAAATTCTGAAAATGAGTGGTTCAAGAGCTTGGAAAGGCCCATGCAAAGCATTCCCTGGAAGTTTGTAAAGTTCTGGTTAGCAGCATTGCCTACAAAACAGGAGGGATGAATAACAAACTCAGGCATTCAGCTAAAAATGGAGAGGGAAAGATGGAAGAGCTTCCTCAGTGGCTGAGCTCTCTTCCCTAAGCCATCTAAACAGAAGCAATTTTCATGTAATAAAGAGATCATAGATCATCTGACATGAAGACTGTCTCAGCTGAGTGGTAGCTAAGCAAATCATCCAGTAGCTTGATTTGTTTTTTTGGCTGATCACGGCCAGTGTGCTGGAAACGAAAAGGAGGAACGGGAGAAGATTAGCTCATCCACCTTGAACAGATTTAATAATCCCTCTTTTTATTTTTTATTTTTTTTTTAAACTCCCTACTCTAATTAGCAAAGAAGGAGAAACTCTCATCAACACCAGCCCAGCCCAGCATCATTCCCTGTCCCCACTGCTGGATATTCCCATGTTTCCCATCTGCTGCAGGCTCGGAGGTGACTTCACCACAGACACTCATGTGGAGACCAAACCTTTTCCCTGCAACCTTCCAAACATTCGCAGCCTTACTTGCTACCCAGAGACCTTTCATTTCAGAATTCATTCCAGCTGGAGTGCAGAGCTGGGCTGGGATTTCCTTGCTGGCCTTGCCCCACGCTCCGAGGCCGAGGGAAAGCTCGGGCCTCTCCTGCTGCAATGAATGCCGGGTTTGTAGGGAGCTCTTGCCACCAGCCTCGGCACTATGAACACCCTCACTGTTACTGTTTAACTACAGTAAATCAGTTAAAGACTAACTGTGGTGTTCCGCAGAAATATTTTATTTCATGCAAGCAGACTGGCCTACAGTCCTGGAGCTGAGTGCCAGGCTGGAAGGATTATAAAGAACAATGATTTTGGACTTTGCTGGGTATTTCTCTCTGTCACTTAAACACACAGAGCAGGGAAAATAAGGACTTTGTGCCTCAGCAAGCTCGTGTGTGAATACATCTGCCTTTTCAGGCAGAGAAACAGCCTGCTGGGTCTAAAAGTCAGCAAATAGGTATTTTTAATGAAAGATTTAATTGTGTATTTCTCTAGCAAACTAAAGAGCTAAAACAGGCATTATTATGGTAACTCCTGAGTGACCAGTTCAAACAGGGCAAACAGGCCCTGCCTGACGGATGTTGGGATAAATGTCTTTCCAAGAAACCCTCCAGATTCTAAACGACAGCATTTCATTTTTCCAGGAGCCTCTCAAGTGCGACAACCATGTGGATTTTCAGTGGCAGAAATATCCTGCTCACAGCTGATGTTTTGTTTCTTTCCCCAAGCCAAGTCAGGAGAAAACACATAAATATTCTTCCAAGCAGGTCACTTATTTCCCAGCTGACATGCATTTTGCATTCCCCTATTTTCACTCTTATTTTCCCTACACACACAGTCCATATTGTAGTAGGAAAAACAGATATATAAGAACACTGGCCTGGCAGAGCTTAAACTCTCCTTGAAAATCTTGAGTAAAAAACTATGTGGGGCTCTTTTCATTGGAGATCGGAGTATTTTTATTTAATGTGAAGCTGTTAGGGAAGGATTCAACTAAACCAAAGTTTAGTTTGAAAACTGGAGTTTGACACCAGTTAACTCTAGTTTTTGTTTGTTTTCTTTTTTTCAAAAGACAGATTCAGATTATATCACAGAGACTTTTCCATGCAGAGAAACCCTTAAATTCTGTATCCTTTTGAGATCCAAGGCTTCCTGCAACCAAAGTGCCCAGCTTCAGGATACAGAGAGGATGTAAGTCTGTTTTGCATTATTCACCATCTGAATAGGGACTAATCCCACTAGAACATGTAGCCATAAAGCAGTGAGGGATGAAAATCAACTGAACTGATAGGTAGGATGTCAGAGGAAAAGGAAAACCCTTGATGCAAAATACTGGAGAAAATGAGTTTTAAATCCCTGTATGAACAGAACAAACTTCTGACATCTGGAGCATGATTTAATACTCCACCAGGTGCTGCTGCATTTTGTGTTTTCAGAGAAGCATATGACAATCTTGTATAGGATTTTTGCTTTAATTATCAGTGTGTGAAAACAGCATTAAGGGGGTGATCACAGTAAGCCTGAAGCTTTGCTCTGATTAACAAATTAGCCAGTTCTAAACAGATCAAGTAACAGTCAGAAAAGCTGATGACCCTTGAAAGCAGGCTTAAACTTTCATTGGGCCACTTATTACAGACCACTTGCTTTGGATGCAAACCATATCAGGTGTGCCCCCTTGGACCAGAAAATCTCTTTATTAAAAAATGAAAGAGCCCTCGGTTTTCACTGGATGCTTTGAAGTAACAGCAGTTATTCCAAATAAGAGGGATTTTCAGGAACCAAGGAGTCTGTATTTAAAAAGAGATTGCTTACACTGGCATACTCCAATTTAATTAACTCAGATTTATAAGAAGAAAATCTGTGTTAGTTGCATTTGCAATAGGAAATTAAAAAAATTAAAAAGAGTTTGTAATAAAATAGAATTTATAGAAAGGGAAACAGTATTTTAAAAATCAGCATATCAGAAATATGATGTTGTTGAATGATGAAGAATTCCTTTTTCGTACTGGGGGAGACCCTTTGCAAAGTTTTTTCCAAATGCTGAATTACTCTAAAGGGACGTTCACAGCAGCATTTTCCTGGACTGCAGCAGGTGCTGAGTTGGGCAGAGGCACATTGAATAATGAAGCTTTTTTACTTTTATCTCTGTCGTTTCTCAAATTTTAAAATACTAAATCCTTCAGCTTCTCCTCAGTCTTCAGAGGTGCTATTTGCCAGGAAGAAAAATGATCTCTGTGCTGGAGTAACTCAGTGTAGTTGAGGATCTGTCTGGAGGATTTACTTGCTCCAAGATAATGTGCTCCTACACACATTTAAACAGGTACAAATTAGGAGGGATCTCACAGGCTGGGTCAGTGCATTGCCTCCCAGTTCAGCATTAATGAAGTATTTAACAAACCATTTCAGTGAATCTATTTGTGGAAAATTCTGTTTGTGAATAATTCATTTTTGACAGAGAGTGAGACTAGCACAGTACAGCAAACGACAGCGTGTGCTGAGTTTACAGCAGTGCAAATTGTCTGTTCATTAATTATATCATTGATTACAGCTCCCTGTGGGAATGGCATTCCTCCTCTGAAGCTACACCATCATTTGCTGTAGCATTCAGTCATGAGTGGTTTCACCATTAACATGCAGCTCATAATTGCTGCTGGGAGAAAATGTAGGTCCTGACCTTGCAGGTACTTCTGCATGAGTAACTTTATAAACAAATGTAGTGCACAAAGAGCTCTCTCTGGAAAAGCAGAATGCCTTTCTCCAGGAATTAGAGAGTGGTGTGTCAGTAAATATCTTTACTAGGGGAGGGTGACATGTGACAGAGCCACCAGATTAAAGCTGAAGCACATCCAGAGTTCATCTCTGTAGGACACACACTGCAGAATGCACCCTGTGATGGGCAGCCAGCTCAGGGGCATCTGACTTTATTCAGGGATATATTTATTCAGAGTCCAGAACATATTTTCTCAATCTCCAGGTTTCAATCTGCTACAGGATTTCAGTTCCAAACTATGATCTAGTCTAGCTTGGGAATTTTCATGTGAAGGCTGTTCGTGCATCTGGTTTGATTTGTTTCTAATCAACCACTGTGGACTTTTAAAATGTATTCCCTTGGAAAGTTTAGCTGATATTTTCAAGGAAAACAATAAAGCAAATTCAGCTTTGACATGCACATTTTTTTTGCTTACACAACAAAAACTTTTGCTTTCAAGTCTGTGGTGTTCCAGAGACGCTGGGGAACAGAACTATTTTTTCATGCCAAAGTATGCATTTCTGTTGTAAGTAGATTATTTAAAGAAACCTGTCCTGTTAAATGAAAACTCTCAGTGCACCAGTTCATAAATGAACGTTGCCAGTATCAAATAAAAAAAAAAATCAGAATAGTCAACAACAACAAAAAAATTGCAGATCTTTGTATTTTTATCAGCTACTGAAATTACCTGTGGGGAATCTTAATTTTCTGTGAGTCAGATCCATGCCCAGCATGTACAAGACCCAAGGAGGCACTAGGGAGCAGGTTTTCAAATTCAGCTCCAGCAGGCACTGCTACACTTCATCCTAGGTCTGTGTCCCTGTGGTGGGCTCTGATTCTCTGCTGCCTTCTCCTCGTGTTTTCACTTGGCTCCAGCATCAGCCTGTTGGTTTCCTGCTCTATGTCATGTCCCAGATCCCATTTTTGCCTGGATATTTATCTTTCTCCTGGTTGCCCTCCAGCCTCAGTTGACTGCTGTAATTAATGGCTTTGATATCTGCCTTATTTCATCCCTACCACTTTCTGGATCACTGAAATACAGCCCTTTGGAATATTTACCCACTTCCCTATCCTCTGGTGGATGCCTGGCTGCAGAACATGCACAGCTCAATAGAACTGCCACACAAAATATGAAATAAATAGCAAGGTTTCCAAAACCAGAGTTTTTCACAGCACCCTTCTATTTATTATATGTTTGAGATTGGTAAAAATACTTGCAATTAGTCATCCTGGGCACCTTTTCAGACTTTACCAGCTTTATCCAGGAGGTTGAAATTATCCACACTGGATATCTGCTTCACATTTAGTTTTGTGGAAAAAATTTCAAGAAGAAAAAAAAAAAAAAGAAGAGGCTCATCTGTTTCTGAGAATGAATATAGGGGAAAATATGCTGGTTTGCACACAGGGAGTGTTAGGACATCAGCGGCAAATTGTGCCTGCACAAGCAGGGTCTGGCTGGGGCAGGAGATTTAAACTACGGGGGAAAGGAACCTGAGGGACACAGAGAGTCAGAGAATCATTAAAATTGGAGGAGACACCGATGGGAGAGTTTTGGGGAAAGTATGGCTTGTTTTTTAAAACACTCAAGTACTGCTGCTGATCACTGAAAATGAGGTTTTTGCAGGTGGACACTGCCCATTGTCAATGCCCAGCGTGAGGCCCCTCGTCTGGCTGATCTGAGTGCTGCCACCCCACAGCCTCACAATACAGTCCTGATCCTTCTCCAAACATCCAGAGTTATGATGTAACTCTAAATCCTCCAAGAAATCCCATCCAGGGCTCACAACACACCTAATTTCCTGTCACCCACCACGGAATTATTTTTTCCCTGTGTTTCAGGCTCGTACCCCTTAATGTCTGCCTGTGCAGTTGGGGAGATTAGTTAATGTTTGGGAAAACGCCACAAAATGGGGCCAACTGTGGCAAAATTAGGAATTCTGTCCTTGCAGCACTGTGTCAGGGAGTCAGTCATGTGAAACAGCCACTGAACGATTTGGGGAACACAAAAGTCCTGCAAAGCTGCTCGTCCCAGCCAGGCTGGCCCTTGTGTGCCCTGGAGGGAGCTTGGGGGGACAGCGTGTGATCACAGGGATAAAGGAAAGGACACAGAGCTGCCCTGCCCGTTGGGCCTTTCCATTTAACAATTTAACAATCCTTTAATGCACTTTGGGTGTGTAAAGGAGCACACGGAGCAGCTTCTTGCTGTTTGCTTTAGGAATTCCAAACTGCCCAGCTGCTGCAGCCCTGCACACACAATAACCCCGACAAATTGCTCTCGTTGCTAATCAAGGTGCCAAGGGCCAAGGTCAGAGTTCAGCTCTTTCTGATGTCAAGGGCCTTCCCTGGAGCCCATGTGATGCTGGGCTGCTCTTTAATGCCAGCTCCATTAAGGGCTGCAGCGTTCACGCTCCGCTGGAAGCTGCCTGGGACGTTTGCTTACACGAGGGGCTGGGTTAAGGGTCCTGCTGGTTAATCCCCCCAACGGCCCACTGGCTGCTTTCATGAACTACCCTGGCAAGATTAAAGCTGCCTGATTTTCTTTTCCCCCCTGAAGTTCACGAGAAACTGCCAGTGTAATGCTAAAAACCCGCAAGAGCGCCCAAAAACGCCTTTGAAAGAGAAGCAGGTCTGTGAAGGATGTGGATCCTGAGTTTCCTGGTTTTCAGACCAGCTTCGAGGGATTATTTAACACATATTATTCAAAGCATTAGGAAAATACAGATTATATCTCTATTATAGTTGGGGGGGAAAAGGCAAGACTGATACTCAAAGTTTTTTTCCTCCACAGCCAAGCTTTTATGTTCCCTAAAGAAAGCTGGCATGCCTAAACAGATTATAGGGAATATCTGACACTTTTATTATTGCCTTTTCAGGAAGAAGCTGATATTCAACATGAAACAACGCTTTGCCCTTCAGACTTCAAAAACCTGAGTGTTAACTGTGACATTTATAATTCTCACCTCAGCAGTGAAAGTCCTGCTGACATGTGTGAAAAGGTGAAATCATAGGAGCTGGAAGGAAGAGTGTCAAGCTGGGTTTGGCTCTTCTGAATGTTTAGGTGCTTATCTCCTTTTACTGGATTGAAAAGGAGTTGGGTACCTAACTTGGGGATCTGGGTTTCATTAGGCAGCAGGGATCTTCACTGGGGGCTATGGAGCTCAGGTTTGCATCATTCCACATTTATTTTTGGCTCTAAAATGGGGTTTGGCTGCGGCTCTGATGTTATTCCTTCTCATCTCAAAAGTACCCCAAGGTTTTCTGTGCTGTCTCCTCCTCTGTGGCTGCATTCCACAGGAACTGGGGGTTTCTGCTTTAATGTCATTTTGGATAAGGTTTTGTCTGTGCAGATAAGCATGTTCCCTTGTGTCACCATTTCTCATGATGACCAAGAACCAACACAACTAATTCTCATATTTCAATTCTGTAGACAATCCAAACCCTTTTTCCTTCTAAACTTGACGTTATAAGCAAGCACAGGAAAAACAAGTTATTGTACTTTTCATTCTTTGAAATCCTCTCTCTGCTTTCTTATTTCTTCAGCCAGTGGGAGAGGGTACAGAGTAAGTGCAGTACAAATCAAGATATGTGACTAATCTGTTTAAATTCAAATGAATGGCCTCTATACTTTCCAGCTGATGTTTCTTAGTCCTTACACAGTGTTTCTTCTACTGTAGGGGGCACTGGGAATGCCCTTGGAATCTCCATCCCAGACTGTTGCTGCTGTTTTGCTGGGAGCTTGGAAATCTTACAACTTGCTTTTTCATCCTTATTTGTAAATGGTCCAGAAAAATCAGCCAACTTCTTACCCACACGTTGGCCATTCTTCTGAAAGTGTGAAAACATGACAGCATTTTTTCCATCTTAATAGAAAATGTCTTTCTCAATGTAAATATTTGCAGATGAAACTCCCTCCTCATTTTCTACACTAGCAGCTTTTTTCTTCTTCAAAGGGCAACTCGAAGTATTTATAACTTGAGCTGATTACAAATAGCCCATTATTTTAGTTCTAGGAAATTTTCTCACTACCAGTCAACTGCTTTTACCACTTTGTACTCCAGTAATACATTTACTAATGGTATAAATAACTAGGAATGAAGAATTCATAGGTCTGCAGAACAGATTCATGCAATTAGTGGACAAATGCTACTTTCATACATACATCCTTAATTAATTCATCTAACACAATCATATGGGAAGGCAATCTGATCCACATCTTGCCTGTCCAAAACTGTTTATGGTACATGATTAGTCTTCAATAAGACAAAAATGTGAATTTATATTTTCTTTTGCACCCAGGCAAGGCTACAAGTAAATATTACATGACTTCAGAGGAATTTAGTATATAATAAAGCCAATCAAAAATCCAGCCAATTGACTGGGAGAATAAATATAATCCATAACTGCACAGATCTTTAATTGGAATAAGAACATAAATCACTGTGGTGGGTTGATCCTGGATGGAAGCCAGGTGCCACCAAGCTGCTGCATCACTGCCCTGCAGTATTTTGGAATTATCTCTGATCCCCAGCTGGGCAGGGGAGGGGAAAGACAAGGAAGGGCTGGTGGAGGGGGTAAGGACAGGGAGATCCCTCATCAGTGATTTTCACGGGCAAAAGACTCCACTGGGCAGACTGGTTTCATTTACTACCAGAGAAGAATAATGAGAATTCAAAACTAAACCTTAAGACACCTTCCCCTCCTCCAGCAGAGGTCTTTCCAAGGGATGCAGCTTTTCCCTTCTCATATTTGTTATCCCAGAGGTGCCACCACTGCTGCTGATGGGCTGGGGCTGGCACTGGCCCCACTGGGCATGGGGGAAGCTTCTGGAAGCTTCTCACAGCAGCCACCCCGGAGCCCTCACTCCCAAAACCTGCCCAAAAACCCAAACAATGGTCAAGCAGCTTTCAAACAACCAACTCATGTGAGAGATGAGAAATATCTCTAAATTTAGATATAACAAAAAGGAAAAGATGAACAGAAAATTAAATTGTAGGCCACATCTCCTGGTGTTCTTTTTCCACTAAGCACAAAAAGCAGTTCTTTATATTAGCTAAAAACCCAACCTATCATTTTTTTAAATGGCCATATTTTTTCCAGCACACTCATGAGCTGATGACAGCTGCTCAAGGCTTTCCCATAAATGACATTCCTCAGCATTTTACTAACACAGGCCTGAGCTGCTCCAGTATTTCATCTGCATGAATTAATCTCTATGAATTAATGTTATGGCTGTGCCGTACTCATTTACCATTACTTGCATGCACATATATTCCATGACTACTTGTAAAGGAATAAGGTTCACATTTTCTACATAAATACATGCTCTTTATGTCTCTCCTGACTTGCTCTCATTAGCTCTGCACTAAATGATGTTAGACATGAGACCCAGTCAGTGTTGACTCTGGAATGCAGCAGTTGCACGTGCTTGACTGGCCCCTTTGCTAAGGTTTATAGTGTACTTTTGTAGTTCATAATGCAGCCAATCTTTACAATCTAACACCCCTGCTAATAAAAATGAAATTGTTATGTAAGGCCACTGCTAAAGAATGAAACCACTACTATGTTTAATTTACCTATTAATTTCTGTGTGGCAGTAAATTCTGTTATAGAGTTTGTTATTAATGTGAGTAACCTCAAGATTGCTGCCAACACTTCAAACATGAAATTTCTGTAAAGATGTTGAAAACAAGTGATACAATGCTCTGCAGCTTAGTCCTTATTCCAAAATCAGGGACAGGCTCCCAGTGATTAAACGAGAGTCCCAGTAACATTCTGGAGTGCACTGGAATGGAGGAGAGGAGAGGATGTTGAGCCCACCTGCTGAATCACCTCAGGTGCCTCTTCCATGGGATTTCAGCACAAGTACATTGCCAGTTGTTCTGGATTGACTCAGTTAAGTGATTCATGTTCGCCTTTTGAGTGGAATCATGGAATGATGGAATAGTTTGGGTTGGAAGGGATGTTAAAGATCCTTTCACTCCAAATCCACCTGCCCTGGGCAGGGGTGCTGCTCACTGCACCAGGGCCTCATCCAACCTTGAACACTTCCAGGGATGGGGCAGCCACAACCACGTGAGTGTGCATGAAATGCAAGGAAGTCTCACAATTGGGACAGTTTATTTTCAAAATTCCACTTATTTCCTTTAAGGACAATGTAGAACCTCCAAAAAAGGTGCCAGAGTCAGCCCCACTGAGCACCAAGATGCTGTGACAGGCTGGGAGAGCCCTCTCACAGAACATAACCCCTTCCAGCTCCAGCCCCCTTGGACCATGGCAACAAACAGCTCTTTGTTATAACTAAAGCATACAGAACTGTAAAATACAATTATTATCTACCTTCATATTGAAGGAACTCTGAAGTAAAACTCCATAAATAACTAAAAGAAAACACAGCAGCTTTAACAAAGTTCTGCCTCAACAAATCTTCACTGTGACCTTAGGATTCAATTTTAACAAGTTGGTTTTAATCCTGTTAGTTTAAGATCAAAGGAAAAGATTCATTGGCAGGGTTAAATGAAGCAACATTGAAGGATTTGGAAAAATAAGGCCAATACCCACACCAGTCCTTCTGTTCTAATTAAGTTTATATTTTTTCTAAGCATTGCTGGCAGGAATTAATACTCAGAGACCTAAGCCAAAGTAGCTCACTTTAACCCGAGGACATTTTTTCACTTACTCTGACTGTAGTTCAAGTTTTCCATTCTGAAGTATTTAGCTTAATTTCCTACTTGAGAAAGTAAAGGTCTTCTCAGCAACTCTTCAAGTAACAACTATTTTCCTTTTACACGACTGAGTCCACACTGCTGGGCTTGACATTAACCTATTCTGCTCTTTCTGAACACTTCCCTCTGGTAAAGGTGCTGACCAAACCACTTTGCAACTTTCTCCTCAAAAGAATATTTATTTCTGTTCCTGCAGCTGCTTTATCAGTGTGAAAAATGGTGAGAAAATGAATGCTAAATATCAATGTTCTTTGTAGTTATGGGCAAGTGAATTGTGACATGCAACAATACACATTTACTGTTCACTGCTCAAAAGTGAGCCCGTGGTGCTCCAGCTCTCAGTGGAACTTGTGCCCACTCTGAACATCTGGCACCACTCAGAACATCTGGCACCTGGAGGCAGGTGGGCTCTGCCTGCTCTGACAGTTCAGCTGCTGTTCAGATTATCTCCAGCTGAAAACATTTGGGCTACTGGAGCTGGTAAAACCTCGGAGCTTTGCACAGAGAAATTAATTCCTGAAAATACTCCCTGAGGATGGGTCACCTGTGGACTTTCCCTTGTTCTAGAGACATTGTGAGGAGGAGGGGGAGGTTGGAGGGCAACCAGTCTGCACTCAGCCTACATGGAGAACAGAAACAGACAAGCCAGACTGAGAAACCTCTGAAAGGGAAGTGAACATATAAAACTACTGCCTCTAATAATTTCATTTATCCTCTAGTCCTTCCAGCTTTACATTGCCTGTCCCTGAAAAAAGAGCTATCCTTTGGGTTCCCAAGACAGACACTTCAGTGCTGGTTAAGTACTTGTTACATCCCCATCCTGCTTCTCCTTTTGTCTCTACAAAAGCTTTCATTAACTTTCACTGATCTCATTCTATACTGTGGTCTGGATAAATGCTGTAGGAGTTGCAATTTTGGCTGCCTCTTTGATCTCCGTAACATGAAGGATAATTTCCATTTTTAAGTGGTTTTGCTTGGCTCTTATACAGCCTAGCACATGGTGTAAGATTGTCCTGAGACAAAATGGAGAGGCTGAGAGGTGGTGGTGAAATATCCAGAGTGGAAATGTCAGTTCTTTGTGCTCCTCCTGAGAACCAGGAGACCAACAGTTAACTCAGGCCATTCTGCATCTGTGTGTGTACATGTCATGCACAAGCTTAATTAAAACCAATTGTAACTGCTGAAGTGTAACATTACTGAGCTTAACATGTATTTTGTCATGACTTCAAAATGAAAATGTGCCTTTTGACTTGTTATGGAAGTCCTGCTTGCCAGATAGTTCTAAATAAAGCCCAGGAGACTGGATTTACATCTTCCCTCTCTTAACCCTTCTCTTAATCACGTCCCTCTAATTCCACTTTTTTTTTTTCCTTTTTTTTTTCAATGTGTGTGGTTTGAGCAAAGCCTCTTCTCTGTAATTGTCTTCTAAATTGGCAGGAGGACAGTGCAGGGTGTGACCCTCCTCCAGTTTTTGTGCACAGTTGTATCCTCCTGGGCCCCATTCTCCTACGAGCTCTCCCACATCTCTGTTAAGTAGCCAAGATTATCCAAAGCAGTCGATTCCTGCTGCACATCTGTGCCTTCCTGCAGCAACTGGGGCCATGAAGTGAGTTGTCTTCGTGGTATTTGATAATATTCTGAGCCAGAGGTACTGTATGTTCACCTCTGGGACTGTGTGGGTGCCCTCTTTAGGTGCAGGGCATGGTGCATCTCACTCGCACAGAAGTGGCAGGAGATGCAGCCAAGGATTTCAGAGAAAACGAAGGGAAATGTTCTTTTTGTCAGGGATCCATGTTGAGCTGTTTCCTTTGTTGTGTATTTTGCAGCCAGTGCTCAGCTTTTTCTGAGTGAAGGTTCTCTCAGCTCCTTGTGAGAGGAGCACTGAAAATGCTTGTCTTGCCTTGGGACTGCACAGGCACATCCCATTCCCTGCTCACTTGAGTTTGGGATGAGCTCCAGGGTTACACACCAGAGTGCAGCTCCCAGGCAGTCCCAGCCAATGCAGGAACAAGAGTCAATATTGTGTTCTGGAGGACCAATTTTAGACAAAAAACATACATTGTATGTTAGTCCAGCATTATTGCTTTTGCCTTAATTCTCTTCTGTTTGCTAAACCCAATGTTTTCAGCACCTGATACTCAGCAGTGAGCTGGGCTGACAGCTTCTGGCGTGCACTGGTTTTTAATGACTACCATCCCCTGGCACACACTGCCTCCTTTAATAAGTACCAGCCACAGGCACACATACCAGGCATGTAAAACACTTTTATTAAATTAGGCGGAGGCACAAACGATCACAATTATTTTCTTACTAATAAAGGGAAATGTTTGCATTTATTTACACTCTACTGAGTTCAAAATGAATACACCATCATTTTGCAATGCCTCCCTGCAGGAGTTTTGATGGGTTTTTAGAATTGGGTTTTCTTACCAAACACAGTATTTCCCAACGTTTTGACTGCTCCTAAGGGCACTGTCCTGAGGAGATGCAGCAGCAGTTCCACACCCTTGGCTCCAGCCCCAGCCCTGCCCTGGGGTGAGGTGTCAGTGTCCCCTCTGTGTCCCCACCAGGGGCTGGGTTCACCTCGGTACAAGCCCAGCAGTGCTGAGTGCTCAAGCTGCTCCATCACCTGCACCATGCCTGATTCTTTCTCCTGAGAATCAAATTTATCACCTCAGTGACTGAAATGAAGTCAACAGAAGGGAGCCAGCACGAGCTGTGCCCTGTGGCTGCTCCGAACTGCTCTGCTCTGTTTCTCTGACCCACCAACAAATACCCAAATTTATCACTTATCTCCAAAGTTTCTGTGGAGAATCTTTTGTTCCTCTTCTAGAAGCATCAGCCAAGGGTTTAACTGGTTTTTCATAGCAGGGTTTCACTGCTGTTTAACTGGGTGAGGTTTACTGGAGCAGTTTAGTGTGCCAGACTAACACAACCCCACTGATGGCTGCCTTAGGTGTGTGGGCTGTGTGAATCTGTAGAGGTGACCTAAAAGTGAATCTAAATGATGATGAAGGATTAATCTAGGCCCTTGGCCATTAAATTTTCTTCATGGCATCAGAAGTGCAGCAAGAAAAGCTTACTGTCTTCAGGATGCATAATGCAACTTGGTTTTGTTTCTGTTCTTTCAAAGAAGTTTACAGGAAAAGAATAAATGGATTTTTATTCACTATTCCCTGAACACTGGAATAAAAAACTTAATCTGCTTTACACGGAAATTAGTATTAGGAGCTACTGCATACTTTTGCAGCAGAAGATGCTCTTCAAAAGAACTAGACAGGAAAATATTCTTTCTACCTAAATACTCATTATGTTGTGCTAAACAACAATAGTATGTTATGTGAAATACATCATGTAATATTTAGAAACTGCTATTGTTAAAAAGAGACCATTCACAAAGATTTGAATTGGTGTATTTTACTACTATGAGTAGGGACTGGTGAAACCATGGTTACTTGAAAGCTGCAAATAGGGCACTTTTGAACAGTTTGTATCAGCAAAATGAGTATTTTGGAATTATCTCTGATCAGTCATCCTACCAACACCCATACCTAATCCCTCCCTTTTTCCTCCTTTTTTCCTTGTAAGATTTCTGAACAACCAAGCAAAAATGGGGTAAGCACAGGAGCCAGCAGATCTCCCAGCAGCACTGACAAAAGGATTTTCACGCTCCGGTATCACCTCAGAGAGAGTGTTATAAAATACACCCTGAGCTCTCAGTGGCACATCCCCACACCTTCCTGCTGAGAACAGCACTTGGCTCTGCAGCCCTTGCTCCCCCTGTGGATGCTGCTGCTCTAGGGAATGTGGGGATACAGATCTATGAAACACTGTGCTACCTCCTGCTGCATTTTCTTTTCCTAGAGTTGTTTCTTTCAGGTAACATGATCTCAGGCTAGTATCACTATCATGCTACTTATCTCCAACAAACTGCCCTTACTGAAGTCATAAAACCACAAGATTTATCTGTAGGTATTTGTACAATCTCAGTATTGTATCAGCATTTTATAGGGTGTATCTGGAAGTTCCTCTGATTTCTCAGATGTCTTTAATTTTCTGCAGTAATGTAGGTAAGATTAAATGCAAATCTTGGCAAACAAACCTCTGGCATTGCAACAACAGAGAGATATGGATTTTTTTCCCCCCCTTTATTATTCTGCTAGAAAAACTTGGAAAATGCAGGTTTCTTTTCTCCCTAAACTCTTGCAGACCTACTCTTATATTTTGTGCAGGATTTTTATCCACTAGAAATTAAGAGTTCTATGGTAAGAGTGGCTTGGTTCTCCCAAAGGATGAGAACCTGTGGCTGCACACACATGGCCCCAGGTACATCCCACTACATGCAGGATCTCCTGCAGCTGATTTTGCAAAAGAAGGAATGGGAAAAGGAGCAGAAATGGGTTCCAGTGTTGGAATGGCTGGTGTGAGCTCAGGGAAAGGCTGGGGTGAATTCCCAGCTGGAGTCAGTCCCACAGCCCTTGATGTCAGCGGATCTTTGCTGAAGAATTGCAAACTTGAGCATTTTTGGATCGCACGCTGCTCCTTTCTGGCCCTGTGGATGTGACAGATTTCCTGCCGAGCCCCAGCTGCTCTCACTTTCCCGTTCACAGAGCACATCCCCAGCGAGGGGAAAATCCTGGAAGATGGGCCAAGCCACGGCTCTGCCCCTCGCCCAAGGAACAGCTGAACTCCCTGGGAGCTGCGCAAAAACCAGAGGCAAAGCCCAGCAAATATTCCAGCCTTGGAAATGTCTGGAATGAGCCCGGATGGCCGGAGGAGGCTGCGCAGGCTGCGGGCTGTGATTTATGCTTGCTTCCAGGTGCATGTAAATTTTCCATCCCCCATATAGACTCGAGCTCTGGGCTACAGTCACAAGAGATTAAAATTCCTGTGTGTCTTCTGGAGCTATCGGCCCCGCTGAGAAGGGAGCATGGGAAGCAGAGTTTGTTTGGTGCTTACAGGAATCCTTCACAGATACATGTATTTTCTTAGCGTTTCGTATTAGCATGAATTAAAATATTCCATTTGGGCGAGATGTTGTTTTAGCTAATTTCCTGCAGGCTCTCTCCAGCCCCTTCCTCTGTGAATGGTGAATAACTCTTCAGTGGAGCCCAGCACTTTCAGCCCCTGCTGCTTAGAAGAGCTCCCTGCTTCTCAAGTATTAATTCTGTCTGGTTATGTTTAAATGTCATTAAAATATGCAGCAAGTGATCTACGGGGATTCATATTTCTACCCAAAATCGAGCCTGCACCTTAACTTCCCTCTGCAGGAATCTGGGATGGGTTTTTCCCGCTGTGCCTGCTGCAAACATCTGCCACTTCTGAACGCTGAATAGAGCCCTTGCAATCCAAATTTTAACATTGTAACCCAACGCTTTTAAGGGAGAATATTGCCATTTTATTCATAAACTGTTTCGAGAAAGGAAAGGGGGAGCAGAGGCGAGGAAGGAAGCCAAGAGAGCTTTGAGTTGCTTTTCTGTTTTCAAGTGTCTTGGGGAGCGCTGTGCCAAGAAAAACAGAGTCCAGAGCAGTGAGCAGCGGGGGGATCCTGTTACAGCAGCCCAGCACCTCGGGAGACGGGGCTGCCTCCGGCAAGGAGAGGGAAAGGAGGGGAGGAACGGGGACCTGGCTCCTCTGCACCCCAACAGCTGCTTTTTTAGGGGGGTGGTTAATGACAGGGACCCCATTCTTCACGCCACGGCCGCTCAGAGGGTTGTTCATGTGGGCAGGACAAGCAAAATCTGGCCCTGGCTGGAGCAGAGCGTTCAGAAATGGGTGACTGGGGAAAAGGAGAGGGCTCATTATTATCAGAATAATAAGCTAAAGTAGGAAAAAGTGTAAGTGAACTTACACATGGGACTGCAAACTGCTACACAGCCAGTGTGGCCAGCCCTGGGCTTTAGAGCTTCAGCAGTGAGCTCACAATAAGGGAAGGAAAAGAAAGACTCCCTTTCCCCAGCACAGATGTGTATTTTCTCTGGGTACATTTGTTAGTCTTATATGAGAAAATGAGTATTTTTGTCTAGTTAAGGTACAGATTGTGGAAAATTGCTCGGGACAAGTCAGCAACTCACTCACCCTATACATTTGTACAGGGAGTTTTGACAAGCCTACAAAGCTCCTATTTATCCCCTTTTAAAAAGAAAGCAGGGCTGCAAGTCCTCCCAGGCAGGCAGAGAGGGAATGGGAAAAATGCAGAGCACATACCAATGAGCCTGAAGATGGAGTCTGGTCAATGCCAGACTGTGACCCCCTTACACATGAAGTCTGTGTCTTTCAGAGGGATGATAAAACACAAGGCGTTAAATTAAAAAGTAAATTTGTGATGCTGCTGTAAGAGTGACACCAGCCTGGCCATTGCCCCGTGCTGGCACTGAGAGGGGCAGAGCTGGTGAGCCCAAGGAACAGGCCAGAGCCCGTGTGTTTTTAAAGGATCATTATTTTATGAGGGGTCAGGGCTGGAGCAGGTGGTGTGTGAACCCTCACAGGGGGCAGTGACCTGCAGCAAACCCTGCTATTCCTGTCCCTCGTGTCTCCAAGGGCAGCTGCCACTCTGCTGGTGACAAGGACTGCACAGGTTGGGAGTGTGGCACTGGTGGAGCGGGAAACAGAGGGAGAACATGGAAATAAAGCTGTGCTGCTTCTTGACAGCAGAGATGTGGCACTCCAAGGGCCTTACAAGCACAACAAACCCCCTCCAGATCCAGACTGGGACAATATGGCCCAAAGCCACCCTGCCTAATGAGCAGAAGGTCTCTGTGCTGCCCTGGGAGGGACAGGGACTGCTGAGAGCCTTTGGAAGCCTCACCTGGGCTCTCTGCCCACCCCACCCACAGCCCCAGAACCCACTGCAGCTCAGCTGTGGGGCTTTGATCCCTTCCTAAGCCATGCTGGGGCTGTCCTGCTGCCTGTCCCTCTTCCTGAGGGCTTTGGGCTTCTTGGCTTGACCACTTCTCACTGCCCTGGAGATCACCAGCTCTGGGAGGACATCTGCTATTGCTGCCCTGCTTTATCAGCTGTGGCTTTATTTTCATGGGCTGTTTTACACTGCTATCAAAGCTGCATGTTAGTTGTACCAGGTCAAGATTTTCTGTCTGTTGCTGGTTGAATCTTGCTGGGGTTTGGCACCTTGTCTGTTATATCCTAATTGTATCCTAATGAAAACTAATTCCTAATTGCATCCTAATGCAATCCTAATTCCTCTTTGCTAAGAAAGACAAGGAACAGGCCCAAAAATGATCTGGGACAGGTTGTGTTTCATTGCTCATTGCTGTGGTGCAGTTCCAGGCACACAGTTAAATCCTGATCCAAGCCTTTCTGGGAGACACTTCAATCTGTCAGAAATGAGGATTTCTCCTTTCACATCCTTTGGTTGGGGGGACTTTTAGCTCTTGGCAAAACTTGGAGCAGTTCAGGTTTGCTGTGATTTATGCCCACAGTCCCAAGCTGCCAGGGATTGCTGGGGAAGAATGAGTGATAATTTGCTTTAGGCATTTCCATGAGGTTTCAGCCTCTGAAACTGCTCAAACCATCCTCTTCCTCCCTTCCACTTGAACAAGGGGAACTATGATGTGGCCCTGGCCACTGGTTTATGGATGAAGAGCTTTGTGGATGATAAAATCACTGACAGCATTGCCAAATACTCCCCAGAGCACTGAACAATCACAGGGCTCTTTATTGTGGTTTCCCTGCCATGAAATTGTTGGATGTTGCTGCTCATTTCAGAACACAGCAAAAATAGCCAGTGCAACTTGAATGTGTTTTGTAAAACTGACTTAGCTTACATCCAATCCATTAAATCTGTATGGAGACAGCAGAATCCAATGGTTGGAGCACAGAAATAAGATCCAATAAACTGGTTTCCAGCATTGCATTCTGCTCCTTGCATCACTCTCCCCACCAAGAGATCTCCATCAGCACTGCCAGCAGCACTCAGCCACCTTTCTACATGGCTGGGATGTTCTGGTGAAAAGGGATCTTAACATGTGAAAGACATTAATGAAACTGCAGAGAGAGTAAAAGGCATCAGCCAATATCCAGCCAGAAACCCATTAACTGTACTTGCTCACTGCTGGCCCTCTCACAGAGCACTTTCCCAGACAAGGTACAAAACACTGCAAGCAAGCAGTCCAGAAACCTAAATCTGAACTCCAGTTATCAAGGGAGAGTCAATTATTTGGGATTACAGAAGTTAATGCACTTCAGGATTGATTAAGTGAAAGATTATTCTAAAAAAAAAACAAAACCAAAACCCTCTATAATTAAAAATATATGTATTTTTTAAGGAGCTTTTCTTACTGTGAAAGCCTTGTATACAGTAGTGGGAGGAAAGCTTGTGTTATATATGTGTGTGTGTGTGTACATACACTACCCAAACTCTGCTATCAATTACAGATACAAATCTGGAACAACTCCAGGGCTATTTGCATGGGCCTAAATTAGAACAGACTGTGGTTTGTTAACGAGGTGTGTGTGTGTGTTCAGAGCTGTTTGCTGCTCTGTGAAGGCAGAGACTCGTGCAAATCAGCTTCTCATATTTACTGGTGGCATCTTGAGGGATCTCCTGCTCTACAGCACCGAGTGCAGTTGTAGTACATCCACTTCCCAGAATTAAAATTATCACCAATGAAAACTCTGTGGTTGCTTGAATCTGCTATGATGATAAATATTGTCCACGTATGAACATCACTTGCTGGTCAATCTCTGTGCTTTTATTAATTTTATTCTGATGTCCCCACGTGTATTGGATTATTCATCCTGTTTCTTAGCCAACATTCAAGGTCTTGATTGTTTTCCAAGGTAAAACTTTGCATTACACTGGGTTTGTCTCTGAATCACTGTGCAGGTTTTAGCTTAAATATGGTAATTGGAATGATATGCAATTGGAAACATGGCTGTATTTTCAGAATCCTAATTACTGAACCAAGAAATACTAAGCACTGATAGACATTTACACAATAAGGCTTGATACACATATGAATTGCCTGAAAATTAGTTTATTTAAAAAAAATAATATCAGTTCTGCTTCTACTTTAATTCTTTACATGCATCCAGTGCCAGCTGTGCTTTACTACATTCAGATGGCACTTCACATACCACGAAAATATAGTTTGTGACCAAATTACAGTGTAGTAACACTAAGATTATGCAGCCATTTAGGTCAGGAAACATAAAATAATATCTTATAAATAACTTATTGCATCAGCTCCTGGAGGCGAGGAGAAATGCAGTAATAAAGGATTTAAGCATTGCTCATTTTTCATTTTATTCTTTCTATAAAAATCTATCAAATTTTCAACTATTTTCTTTAAAAGGTGGAAAGTCAGGGTGGGTTAAGCTCTCCCACTGGTGTGGAAAGGAGCTGCATTTCAGTCATCCCATGGTGAAACTAATTTCTCCAGTTCTTAAAACTCTACTTTTGAACAACCTGGATCAGTAGCAGAAATGAGAAGAGGAAGTTGGAAAATCATGTTCAGTTTACTAACCACAGCTGCATTTTCTAACAGGCCAGCCTTGTGAGGCTCAGGCAGTGCAAGGAAAAGAACTGGCACGGCAAGGAACTGTGAGCTGGGCTTGTCAGAGCACACCCAGCCACACTCACTGCTGAGGACAGCACAGTGCCACTCAGTGCACTGCACTGACTTCTGCAGTGTCGTTTCAGAGCATTTTTATTCCAGCTTTAAGCTGCAGTGATTTTTAAATCATGAGCTCCCTACAGATAAATGATGGTTCAAAACTAACAACGCAAACTCATCCTTCAGCATGCTCAGCTTTTTGGCCTGTTTCTGAAAGAAAACATTCTGCTGGTTTAAGGAAAGCAGCTGGTTTGTGTTTCTAAAATTTGCATTATCTTTACTTGGAGCTGGATCACTGGCCTTGGGTTAGAAAATCTGGAAATGTTTCCCTGGCTCCTTCTGAGCTGATTTCAGCGTGCTTCCTCACCCCGACTGCAGGATGGACCATGTGGTCACAATTTATCCTTGATTTCCACCAGCAGAGGTGGATGCTGAGAGCAGGACTTCAGAAAAGCTTTAGGGTGTAGTTCTTAAATATATAACTATGGTAGAAGTGTTCAAATCATCCTAATTGTTACAGGATGAAAGGGTTAGCTTTATTTATTCACAATTTATTCAATATTATTATTGTGATTTTGCTGTATTTTTTCCCTTGGTTTTTACATTTCTAACTTTACAAAATTCTGCTAATAAAGTGCCCTTCCTCTCTTTATTCCTATTATGAGCTAATGAATCAAGTCCTAATTGCCATTAAGTCAAAACCAAAACAAAGGCCACATAAAAACCCTTCATAAAGTGAAATAACCAAAAATCAGGAAATCAATAATTTGATGCAAAGATGCACTTGTATATCACTGTTGTATCAATGTGAGTGTGGTCTGCTCTCCTGGACCAGGGACTCAGGGGGATTTTGTACAAACACAGAAAGAGACACAGAAACCCAAATCTGGGTCTGTGTTTTTTGCAATGACAAACACGCCCCAGTCACCACCAACACCAAACCACCAAAATATGGTTTATGACAGCTGAAGGTTTTGCTGATGCAAATTGTGTTTGCATGCCTCAAAATCAGCAACAATAACAGCTGCAGGGAGTTTGTTTAGGCACCAGGAGGGTGGAAGGGGTGGAAAGAGCCAGGATGAAAGCACAGCACCTTGGGCAGTCAGTGGCAGGCGAGCTGAAATTTGATTTCTTGCAGCTCTGGGGTACCTCCTGCAGAGCAAACCAGCTTGCTAGGACATTTAGCTGTACACTTGGTGAAACTTAAACAGCTCCCACAGCTGGCAACTCCTTTTGTTTTACAGCACCACCAATTGTTCCATGAGCCAGGCAGCACCAGGCAGAGCCCAGCCCAAGCCCAGGTGACAGCCTGGCCACTGACTTCCACGGGAGCTGGACAAAAGCCATCACTTTTATTTCTGCAAACATTCCGGCCGTGTGTCTTGACTGAGTCCAATGGAATGTTCTTACAGCTAGAAATGCCCTTAAATATTTCAGCACAATTGGATTACAATTATTTCGGTGAGCTTGGCCCTGGAGACACTCATGTATCCATAACAGAGCTGAGTGCAATAAGATCCCACAATAGGAAGGAGTTTTCCTCAAAAATGTGGCATGATCATATGTATTTTTTAAAGCTCCTAAGGGTGAGATGTTTCAAGTCTGCAGATGTATGCATCTATTTTGGGAAAGCACTAAATCATAACAACATTGCCCTGAAAGTTGTGCTCAAGATGTGTGTACATGTGTATTTTTTTGTGGCTGATCTTTAACAGTTAATGTGACACATCTGCTGGTCAAGAGCTGGTTTATCTGGGGACAATTGCTCAGGTGTTTTAGGGACTCTGGAGTTTGATGTAATCAGACTGATATTTGATAATGCAGACCTTGCCTTAGGTTGCTTCCATGAGAGACAGGAGTGTGAACATTTGAAAAGTTATTGCTGTGCAGGTCACACTTCCAAGGAGTATTTTGGATGCACAATATTTTTGTCTTTGGGATATTTCTCCAACTGGCCACTTCTAAGAAGTGAAACATCAAATAGCTCTGCTTAAAGAGAATGTAAATTATCTCCATTTGACATTTGTTAGCAAAGGTTTAAGCCATTTTGCCTTACACCTGTCTGGATTAAATTTGTTCCCTGACATAGTCACTATATTGGCTTAATCATTCAGTATTTTCAGGTTTTGATATTCATAAATATGACCATAATTTGCAGCATGTAACAATAGGAGGAAAGAGGGAAGGTTTTGTTGTGTTAAATTTTTCCTGCCCCAAAGTACTTGTTAGGTCTCCCTATGAGAGGTGCAGGAACAGCAAAGTATGGATTCCTTGGTCAGTGCTGTTCTAAAATCCTCTGCACCTGAGGATCAAAAAAGCCCACACTGGACTGTTTCATTTAAACCAGCACTGTCCTGAAATGCTCTGAAATCCTTCTGTGTGTTAAGCTGACAGGTTGGTACCACCTGCCTGTTGCCTCAGCCAAACACAGATTTCAGATGCAAGTGTGATTTTCATGAATCACTGAACTGTTGGCAACCAAATGTTTTCTGGCTGGTGCTGCTGAGAGCACAGAGCAGTTTTCCTGCTTAAACTTTGTTCCTAACACTTTCTGGTAACTTCTGCTTATTCTAATAATTGAGATGTACCAGGGAGATGAAATAATTAAATCAGGCTGTGAATGTTCTGGATCATTAACAAAAGTATTCATGGCATTGGTCTAAGATATTTTCAAGAAAATATGGTGTTATTCATTCACTATAATGCACTGCAGTCAGCAAAGGGATGAAGAGAGTGACTGCAGATCACTGTGAATATCAGATTGGGTTGGCACACAAAGTCTCACTGACTTCAGCTGTGAATTATTTCAGTCCCTGCTTGTTTTGGGGCTGCATTTTCCATTTCAGTGCATTTTCTGCAATCTTTTTTTTTGTGTATTTTTCTGTATATATACTTCCCTACACCTGAGGGTAGGACTTTCTCCATGGATTTCCTCATGGATCCTTCCTTTGACTCTGCCACCTCTGTGTATATACTTTCCTTGAGCTGTGAACATGAAATTGTGCAGATATTTGAGTCAGACCTAAATGTCTCAAGATTCACAGCATCATTTCTGGCTCTGACTCCTTATTTTTGGTGCCTGTAGGAAAATCCTGATCTTCCTTGCAGCCTGCATCCCTTGGTGGCTGGCAGCCAAAGGATGAGTGTGACAGCCTGCTGTCCCCTGTGACAGTGGCAGCTTTTCCTGTGGGTTCCTACATCACTGTTAGATTTATTCCTCTGCCTAGGACACTTTATACACTTTATGCAATCAGGACTTGTAAAAAGCTGGGCTTTTGCCTAGGAACCTTAACAAATGATCATTGACTGTATCAATTAATCCCTTTTCTATATTATGATTATTTTTATTCCATTCTGTAAGGGCATACTGTGTTTGTACACATTTCCCTGCTGGAACAACCCAACCCACCCTGCCCTGTTCTGTGTTTTTGTGATTTAAGTACAGACATGCATCTTTTGTGCTGGGTTTGTTTCTGTTCCACTGCAGGACTCTGAGACACTTCTTTGAATAAAGCCCAAGCAGAATAATTATAGAGGCTCCAACAAGACATGTGTGAATAACAAACAAAACACAATTATTCTCCTCTTGCATTATATTGTCATAGATTTCTTGAAGTGTACTAGCGTAAATTTTTGCAATTAATAGAAAATCATCACCAAATACTTGCAATTAAATAGCATCTAGTGTTAGGAACTATTGCACCAATCAAAGTCGTGTTCTGGAAGCCTTCATGCAGTGATTTACACTAAGTTTGCCTGGAAAGGGCTGAGGATCTGCCTCCATGCCTTTGGAGGAGACCAAAGAACAATAAATCAGGCTACTTTGGATTCGATTTTACAACTGGAAAAGATTACACTGATCTTGACAAAACAGAGAGGCCAGTGCTCTGATGCACAGAATTTGATGGTTACCACTCATTTTTGTCATGGAGAAGAAAGGAGCAAATTGTCCATATGCTTTCAAATAGTACTGTCAACATACTGTGTTTCTAAATCAGCCTAATCCCCTTTGCTATAAATGGAAACCATGCTTTCAGTATTTCTGGTGGGAATTAGTTAACTAAGTGCTAAAACTTGCCAAACTGCATTTTATATAAAAAAGGAGCTTCATGAATCAAAAGCTGTGTTCAGCTGCACATAAATAGGCTCCCAGAAAAACGTATGCCTTGTAATCACATCTTGATAGTCTAATACCTTCTATAAAATCCAGAAACTATTTTTTGCATCTGACAGTGTTTACAACATGGAGCCTGAAGTCTGCCCTCCTATAGTTACTGCTGGATACAACTTTATTTATGGCAAAAAACTGAACAGGCTTCCTGTTTACAGCAAGGATATTTATCTGTCAGGTGAGCACCAAGTGTCCAATTCCAGTCCCCCTTTCTGTGGGAAATAGGATGTGAGAACAAATGTAATCCAAAGCAGAATGTAAATTGTCAAATACCTGTGAGCTTGCATAAAGCTCAGCATCCAGTGAGGATTGTCCCTCAGAGTTTAGACCTTCTGTGCAAGAACAAAACTTTGTTTATCCCAGTATTGCCTTGTTTGATGGCTGGGGAGGCAGAGACTGCTTGAAACCAGAGATAAATCTCAGCTGCACACAGAGCAGGTGATGGATCAGTGTTATACTGCATTACCTGGAGCAAGGAGGCAAAAGAAATGGCAAGGGGGGGTTGTGTGGAATTTGTGGAATTAGGTTTTAAGAGTCTGGACAAACTGTTCCCATTTGAGGCAAAACAAGAGGGATACTCCTGTGAACTGGACTTGGCTGGAGTGGGCACCCTGTTGTTCAGCCTTTGGATTCCCTCTGGTTATTCTGGCCTGATGCACTGCAGGTATATTTATATCCCACAGGGTTTCCTGTGGATTATCAGGTGCTTGTTTTGCTTTCAGCTGGAGAGGCCCTTTAGGGGGCAGGTACCTTTTACTATCCACTTGCCAGCAGTAGATTTGATGGATGTGATTTACAAAGAGGGGGAAAAATGGAGTAAGTGCTTGGAGCTGATTGACAGCTGCAGTAAATCTAACCCAGCCTTTGAAGAGCAATAATGAGTGGTGGGGCAGATGCAGCCCCATCCATTCCCTCTCTGTGGAGGCATTTCAGCTTGTGAGCAATGCCCTGACTTTTTCATGTGCTGCTGAAAACCAAACAGATGGTTCTGCTCAATGAAAACAAGCTGGAATCACTGTCAGATGAACCCAGATTAAAAGCAGAGGAGGGAAGTGACCCACTCGGGTGCTGTGGCACTGCTGCCCTCCCTCCCAGCTGAGAGCACCAGCACTCAATGCCTCCCCTCTTCTCCCAGGCTTTGCTGGGAGCACCCTGGCAGCAGGACAGCAGGAAATGTTCCTGTTGAGGATGATGAACGATCTCCAAGCACTTTGCACAAGGAGAAGCTGGTATTGATGTGATTATTTGCTGTGAAGAACACGCTATCACTGCGTGGCCTCATGCCCAGCCTTTGTAAGGGAGACTCGGTGCTGGCACAGCCTCTGCTCCCCTCCTCACAAATCAGGAGCTGAAGCTGTGCAGCTCCTCTGATGAACAAGGAACCCTGATGTAGAGCTGTTTGTCTCCTTTTTCACTGCTTGTTTTCCCAGGAGTGTTACCCCCCCTTCTCAAGGGTTCAGCCCACCTTTCCTGCAGGTCAGAGCTCCTCCTGCCACATGCACGGGGTGGGAAAGCTGACTCTTCTGCAATATCCATATTCCAGTGCCTCTGCCAATTCCTCTCTTTTACAGCACCAAGTCCAGCAGGGACTGAGCCCCTAGAAACCTACAAAATCCCCCCTCAGCATGGGTTATTTTAAGCAGCAGAATAGAGGGATCCTATGTATAACAGCAGGGGCTGTCCAGCCCCATGGCTGCAGTTTTCCTTAGGAGCAAAGCTTTGTAAGGCACATCTTGAATTCACTGCAACAGCTGCAGCTCTTAAATCCCACAGGAAGCTGCTTTGGGTTTCAGGATTGGGTGAGACCAGCCTCTAACAGGCTGCTGACCTTGTGAGAACAGCCCCTCACAAAATTAAGCTTTTTGCAATAAAACCACATAAGGAGATGACTGCATTGCAATCATAAAGTGTGCAGCGCTTGAGTTACTGCTTTAAACTATTTAGAAATATATTGCTTTGTACATGAAAAGTTTATGTGGATCCCAAAATAATTTATAATCCTGCATTTAGGTAGTGACCAAGATGATCAGTGTGCCAGTCCAGTGCCAGTCTGGGGGTTGATGTCACATCTGCTATTTCCTATCTGATTTCCATGAGTCTGTGATATGTAATATCCATCATGCTTTGCTGTGTTAGATCACATCTTAGAGATCTGGTGCAACATTTGTCAGCTTCCTTACAGAGCAAAAAGAAACCCAAGGAAATGTCCTGGTGCACTGTTGATGTTTAGCTGAACATGCAAAGCTGGTAATATTTAGCAAATGCTGCTCCAAAACCCCAGTGGAGCTGGTAGCAAATCTGATCTGAGAACTTCCCTTCCAGAGAAACTGCAATTCCCATTTACAAAACCCAAATCTTAGTCTTCATCCATTTACCCACAGATTTAAAATTTATTTTTTGGAAGAGTAATGATATAATCTAAAAAAGTTATGAACTAACATGGTTGAACAGCCAAAGGAAGGAACATCGCTGCTTTAAGAGGAACATCCCAGGAGGATTTGCACAGTTTTTTCTGCACAACTTTGCTCAGAAGGAGCTGAAATCCTTTGAGGAAAAGTCTGTGGTGCTGCTCTGTGCAGCACTGCTAAAGGTTAAGTTGCTGGCTGTCAGAGCTCAGTTATCCATCACATTTCTGGGGGGGAAGGGAGCACCAACTGCTCCTTTTCCAGCCAGACTCTCCAAACAATTTCCTGCACTGGGCTCATGTAAGAGACTAAACTGTTCTAATACAAGGAATGCAGTTAACTGCAACTGATAGACAAATACCTTTTCTTATCACTAATGGATTACAACACTTGACTGCAAAAGCAATTTAAACCTTACAAATGGCATATTCAAACCCCCACCAGCAGCTACGCAGGGAGAATTGTTGTTACAGCAGCTTTTCATTACGTCTTTGAATGTTTGCACTGAAAGTTGATTGTATTTTTGTTGAAAAATCAGCAATATAGCTTTTTATCCCCCGTATCTCTGCAAATGATAGTTTCATGGGAATATTCTGTAGCTGTGGACAATATTTCATGTTTAGCAGTTCATACTGACACTCAGCAGCAAAGCAGTGATGGCTCAGGAACAGTTTAATGAAAAAAAATCACTATATTTATTAAAACATCTGAGCTTAGTGTCCCAACATGATGGAAAATGTTGTGGGTAAAAGCCGCAAATGGGGATGTACATAAATAATCCCCAAAGACATGAAAGTATCACAGGTAAAATGGGATTTGCCTGGCATTGCTTAGCTCAGGGGACTGGGGAACAAAAAGGAGGGGAAACTCTCCTTGTTCATGGACTGCACACCTCATGGTCAGGCAGCAGAATTGCTCCTTCCTCCTCCTCCTCTGGAGCTGTCATTTGTATTCCTGTGAATATTCAGTGTGTGTGGAGGGGATGAGCCATGGTGAGCAGCAGGAGGGTCTCTGTGTGTCCCCTGCAGGGACAGGACCTCCAGGGGTCCCCTGCAGGCTCTGTGGATTCCAGGGGGATCACTGGATAGAAGCACCATGCTCTGGGAATTTTCTGCTATTAATGAGATCCTGGTTTTGTGTCGTCCTATACTTGCCCTACTCAAAATCCTAATTACTGACAGGTTATCTCAGCCACATCCATCAGTTTTACAGTAAATCTGTGACTACACAAATCAGCACTTTCTAACATAAAGTACAAATGTTTCTTTTCCACATATCTTATCTAAATTATGAATAATAGCTCCTAACCTACAAAGGTATATTTGGCATAAATCATGTTCCTAAGTTGAAATGTGTTATTCCAATGTGTTGAGCCAAAATCATCCTGGAAGTGATGGGTTTCAGCACTCTGGGGAAGTAGAAACCAAGATTTAATCTGAATTTGGTACCTCAGCTGCCTACTCAATGTCTGCCTAATAGTTCTGGGTGAAATGGATTGCAAAAGTGCATCCTTTTCTAGCTAGTGGCACAAAACAAAACTCTGTTTATCAGCTCCTCCTAGGCTGCAAAACATCAGGGATGGGAACCCTGGGGGTTTGGTGGGGAGGCAAGAACATGGGAGTGAGCAGAGCATGGAGAGCCAGAAAGCAGAAAATCAGTGAGCAGCTTTTTCTGCACAGAATTCCACCTGCACTGGGTCTCCTTCTCTTCCACTCTGCACCCTTTAAAATTACAGTGAGTGTGAAACACCATCACTGAGAATAAGTGTTTTACACCTTTTCCACATTAGATAAAACAACCACCCATGGGAAAATTTATCTCAAATAATGATTTCTTCTGAGTGTGCAATTCCCCTGAGGGTTCTACTTTGATTCAGTCACTCCTGGATTTGTGGGGAGTGTCTGGCCTGGATGTAAATTTTTCTGCTCCCCAGAATTAGAGTCCCAGCGTGTGGGGGGCACTTATGAGCTGCAGGTCTCAGCCTCCTCTGCATTTTCGGCAGCATTCCATCACTCCTCTTCCCCACTATAAATACCAGCAGCTCTGGGGCTGAACTATCTTTGGGCAAACCAGCAGTGACGTGTCAGTGCTGTGGGTTATGGACATCAGCAGGTCCTTGCTGGGTAAAGGAATGTCCAGGAGACCCCCAAAGACATTCCCTGAAAACACCTCCATGCTGTGTCACCTCCCACTGTCAAAACTCAGCTTTTCCATGGCCCTGGATCCTCACCCAGCCTTTGGGGGGGCAGGTCACTCTGAGCCATTTTTTGGGAGGGGGTGCCATTTGTTGGAGCCTGCCCTGAGCTGTCACATACCTTCCCCATCACAGAACAGCTGCCAGACTGATATAGTCCTGCCCCACAGCCCTGCAGAGCTCATGTGCCCCCTCTTATCTCCCAGGGGCTGGAGCTGCTGATACCAAATCACTAAAAATGGCAGCAGAAAGAGCAATTTGGGGCTGGTCTGACAGGCAGGGCTGAAGGGAAGCCACAGCCCACCCCACCCTGCATTCCTTGGACACCCCAATCTCCCTCTGGGACTCTTAGGTACACACAGAATAAATGCTTTCTCCATCTGACACTGATGCACATTGTGCTTTTTATTTAAAGGAGTAGTATGAATTGTTGTTAGAAACAATCAAATATAGCAAGCTATAGTTGAATACATAATTCATGGATAAACCAAACTTTAATACAATTGGAATTTTAAGCAGCTGTTATCCAGATCATGGGTGCTTTCCATTCATGATGGAAGTGCAGGTATAGCTTCTTTATGGGGTTCAGAACTGCAGGTGCTCTAGCTGTGGCTCAAGAAGTATTTTAGCAATCTAATTATTTGTTTTCAAGACTTTTCTGAAAAGATCCCTGTTTTGTCTCAGACTTCTTACTGCTCTCTTAGTCTCAAGGTATCTGATTTACAATTTAAGGATGAGTGAAATTCTAAAAAGCATTCTGTTACTAATGAAGGAATATTTTCCCTAATTTTCTTTCTGTTCATTTTTCTGTCACTTTATGCTGTGCCCTAATTCCACTGGTTCCAGTTCTGTTAGAACTTGTTGGCTAGTCTGATCTAGCATAACCAAAAAAAAAAAACCAAACCCAAAACCAGTGTAGGTGTGATCTATACTTTAATACAAGCTCAGCTGGTCACACTGAAAGTGATGCCTCCCTAATCCTTCCCCTGTCTAGCTCAGCATACAGTAATTTATGTTACATGTGTCACACATTGAATTTTTAGAATTATCTGTCTAAATCTTAGTCTAGACAAAGACACTGTGAAACTACCACGAGCTTCCATCTATACCCAGGAGCAGCACTGAACCTGGAGAGGATTACAATTGTGGATTTATTCCCCCTCCAAGGGAAGATGCTGCCTTTGTGGTTAAATCACTCCCTGGACTAAAACCTTGGGGTCCCAGCCCATGGAAGTGGGTAAATTGAGCTTCTGTGAGTCACTTCTGACAATTGTGACATAAACCCTCTTGGCTTCGCCCTGCTGTACATTTTTGAATATTTCTATTTCACTTTATTTGAGATAAGCTCTGGTGACAATGGGGATTTGATTTCTGTGAGGGTCCCCAGGCACTGCTACAGTGACAATAACAAAGGATGAGCCCCAGCCTTGGATTTTGTGTGAATGTTCTGTGGTGGGCGAGGCTGAGGACGACAGAAGGTGCCCACCCTCTCCAGTGCAGAATGTGTGAAACAAACCCACTGCAGCCAAAACAAGCCCCCACCCTGATGGGCAGCCCTGTTTTATATCTGCTGAGCTGCTGAAATAAACCTGAGGCTTCCACTGAGAGAGCTGGGGAAATAAAACCCCCTGAGATGCCCCGTGGCACTGACACAGAGCTGGTTCTTAGCTCCTCCTGCAGAGCTGCTCTGAGGATGTGAGACAGCCAGAAATGGGAAGAGCAAAGGCTCTTCATCCCAGTGCAACAGTTGTCAGGAATAACAAGCTGCTTGTAAAACTGTCAAATGTTTGATGCTTCTGTAAAACACTGCTATTATTTACCTCCTGTTGCTCAAGTCTGTTCTGCTCCACTCGCCCCACTCAGTTCATTTCTCCATTCAGCACTGGCAGTACTACACAATTAATTTTAGCAGGCTCTTGTCATTACCAGTATTTGATAATTTCCCTTTCCCACCTCCTCCACTGGAAAAAGCAGAGGCAGTGTGGCTGTGCTGACAGCAGCAGGAAGATTTTTAGGAGCTGCAGGTACTCCATGAGGGCACTGCTGTGTGAACTCTGATCTAAATGAGCACAACTCTTTTTTTGATAAGGATTTCAGACCTGGACTCTGTGGGTTTTAGAACTGACAGTGGGTACTGCAAGGAAGAACCATGAAACCTTCACATGGGACAATTTCTGATGTGGATTTGTTAAAGTATATTTTTATATTCCTGGAAAAACAGGAAAGGAGGTTCTTCAAACCCCCCTGACCCTGCAGGGCTGAGAGCAGCCTTAGCTCTGTTTTTAGGCAGTAGTTTTGCTCTTGCTGGGTCTTGGAGCCCAAATCTGGTCCCATCCAGAGGAACAACACAAACAACAGAGGAAACCTTAGAAAATGTTACAGTCTCACCTCAGGCCATGAAAGGAATTGATATTAATTCAAAGTAAGAAAGCCCTTGGGAAGAGTGTGTATCTTGCTGGCTCATCCAGCTCTGTCATCAGGAACCCTTTTACTGCCCAAGTTCAAGCTGAACATTTTTAAAGTGGAAAGAATTTCATCTATGGGCTGGAACAAAAATATTTTAAAGCATAAACAAGACATCTGGTCATTGTGCTGCTGTTGCATGTGAGATGAGATGTTTGTTTGCTCACACACATTCTGAGGCAGAAAGAACAGAATTCACCCTTGCCCTGGCTGCTTATTAGAAAAAACAAATAAAATTATGTGCACAACTTGCTGAAACTCCTGTCTCACTAAATGAGAAATAATTCATGTGGCTAAAATGAAAACCTTGGAAAGACTACAACTTTTCTGTACTGCAGTTTGACTCTAACCACCTGTTGCAAGGATCCAAAATAGTTTCCAGTGTCTTTCCACATCCCAGGGCTCAGTGAGAGGGGTCTCTTAAAAGGGGTCTTTGAAACAATCCCAGTCCCCACCTGGAAGGGAAAGTGAGTGTGAGCCTGCACAGCAGCCTGGCAGCTGCTCCTCTGGAATTCCTCCTCTACTGACAGGGCAGAAATGGTAATTTTGATTTATAACTCAAATCTCACCTTGGTTTAAGTGGGTGAAGTGAGAAATTTGCCCTGGTGCCTCTTAAAAAGGATTGGACATAATTTTGTTTCATTGAACCTATTGGCCTTTACAGGCTGATAACTGATTCTATCAGTACAAAACAGCCACTGCAGGGACATCTGTTTAACCAGAAAAACCTTCAGCTCCATCTTGAAGAAAAATCAGCTTTTCCTTCCTCCTGCAAACTCCCCTGGTGTCCCCTGCAGCTGTTCTCCCACGAAACAATAGATGGATTCAGGCTCACCCCAAAAGCAGAGATCACAACCCAAATTTCATCCCCTCAGGGTCACCAAGGCAAGAACACTCTCCTCCTTGCTGGCTTGCAGACAGGAGCACAGCCTGTTCCACCAGCCAGGATGTGTCCACTTGGCCCCTCACTTGTGCTCTGGATTCCCCAGTGACTGGGATGGAGATAAATGTCTTTGGGAATAAAAGCTTTTATTCCCCTCTAAATTCCTCCCCAGTGTTCTCATGGAAGCTGAGCAGCCAGACAAACAGCAGTGAGGTGTAGCTGTTGTCTCTGGAAAATATTCTCAGTGAACTTCCAACTTCAGTTGACAGCTTTTTTTTTATTTCTTTGTTATTTAAAGTTTTTCATGCACTCAACTGAATGCCCTGAACTGATTGTGGCAATGCTCTGCCTTGAGTTCAACCTGTGTTTTGCAGTCAGATTCTCCTGTTTTGGGAAAATCTATGATTTGTAGGTGAGCAGGAATGCCCAGGGACAGAGCTGCCCTTCATCAGATGTGTGCAGAATGTACTCTACACAGTACCCCAAAGCAAACCAGATTATTTAAGGGTGAATGAGAATGAAGTTAGGTAAATATTTCATCCAGAAGTGAATTTTTAAGTTAAGATACATCTATTTGTCACTAACGGAGACTTTATAAAAATAGTTTATAAATAGTTTCTAGATAAATTGCTTGTTGAGGACCCAAAAGAATTTAAAACATCTTGCCCTGTGCTTTCTTCCCTAAAAAAGCCTCTTCTGGAGAGATGCATGCTTTATTTTCTTTCCCTTCCTTATCTATTTACTTATTTTCCCTTCTTTTAACTGTAAAGTCAAGGAATTATGTAAGACAACATCTGAATATACATAGATTTTATAACAAGTTAAGTATATAAAATTATATTAGGTCTGTCTAGAAAGTCTCTAAATGTCTGTCTAATGGCTTTCCCTTAAGTGGCTCCTTTTGCTTTTTATTTTCTCCCATGCAAAGCTATTCCAAGTACCAAAGTGTTACCAAAATGGAATCATATTTTATTGTTCCACTAATTTTCCACTAAGCTTTCCCTTATTTGTTTGTTGCTGGGCTATGGCTTTTTTCTTCTTCAGAATTTCAATTACTCCCCTCTCAGGGTAGGTGGTCTGTAACACTAAACCATCAGCAATCAGTTTTATGCTTTCCTTTCCAGCTCCAGCTTTCTTTTCCCAAACAACAGTAGGAAATCCTCTGTCTGACACAGTACAGGATAAAGAAAAACAAAAATCAGGCCCATTTGTGATTCAGAGATATGCTCAGTGCTCTTAATGCCTAAAATGCCCCGTGTTTTGATATAACAAAATACTTTAATCCAAAGGCAATTTAAATGATGGACAAAGTAATGGTTGGGAGAGAACAACCAAAATAAACTGGAGCTTTAGAACTGACCTTGATCTAGAATTTGTTCCATTTGTACATCCAAGCAAAAGAAAACTTTTAACTGTGGAGCTGAACTATAAACTTGAATGGAATAAATCTAGTTAGATCATGACATGCACAAAAAATTCACATTCAGAGAAAAGTAATTTTAAATAACTTGGATGCCTGACAATAACACAAGTCTGATGTCTCTCTAGATCACTAAGGGTGGTAGGAGCCAGTGTGTTGCAAAGTCATTACTCCAGGTTCCGAGCCTGTATCTACCCTGCAGTTAATGACAGAAATCAAAATTTAAAATCAGGACTAGAAAATGACTGCACTGCAACAAAATAAGTGGAATATTCTGAAAAGGAAAAAATAAACCAACCCAATGTTTTTCATTTTCAGACATTAAGATAATGTTGCATTTCATTTGCTTAAAAAGGAAATATGTAGTACTTAGACAGGAACATGATACATTGTGGTTCACTTTCTCCTGTCAAAAATCTGGTTTATTGGGAGGATAAAAGCAGTTGCAAATGTGGATATTAGGAACTGAAGGAAGCAGAAATTGACCTGTTTACAATTGGGTTGTTACAAAGTGGGAGACTGAACTGAAATCTGACATCGTTTTCCATAAAATTCTTCTCAAGTGTCAAATACCACAATTTAGATTCTCCAAAGATGAGTTAATGTTTTAAAGTATTCGAAATAGATGGAAAATACATTTGTGCCTGTTATAGATCAGGGAATTTGCCACTTGTAGATTATTTCCCCATGTTTGTGGACTCTGACACTGAGCAGTGCCTAAGACCCCAGTTGTTGTTTATCTAATCATATCCTTTAATTTAGGCAAATAAGTAGCAACTTTGGCTGCAGTAAAACAAATCCCCCCTTAGCCTGAACATATTAAACATGCTGAAGTTTCTCCACTGTGATAGACAATTTCTGGGGCAGCTTTATCCCAGGGGTGTCTGCTCACCTACAGATCCTATAGGCTTGCACAGAACCTCCAGTAATATCTCCAGTAAATAGTTGTAAATTTACTTTTTATCCCCAGCTTAGAACAGACTTTATGAATGTGGCCATCAGTTCCCAAAAACTCCCTTATGAAATCTTCGCTGCTGACTTCAGCTAGACAGATATCAAATTATTCACACACTGTGCTCAGTACTTCAGGGCAGCGTTTGTCTTTCACTTTTTATCAACTTTTAAAATACATCCTATTATCCCAGGCCACCCAGTTCAATTTCCTTGGAGAAAGGCCTTGCACTGCTGGAAATGTTGTGGTTTGCAGCTAACAAGTGATTAACACGTGAAGGATAGATATAAACAAAGGCATTTATTCTTTCAGCACGTTTCACCTCCACACTTAACTCCCCAGTCCTTTTTGCCCCTGCACATCACCTGATTGCCTCGGAATATGAATGACTGGGGGTGATTATGAGCCTGGTGGCCAGGACCTTTCCCAAGACCTCCATTTATAGCCTTAATTTGCATTTTCCTACAAGGATAAGTAAATTCTACCATGGTTTATCGCTTCAGTGACAACTCCCTTGAAGCAGCCATGATAATTGCATTTTTTTCCTGAAATGGCAGGAAAACATTTCCGAAGCAGCTAAAAGGTTTTGGGCTGAGTTTTTCTCCAAAGGTTTTCTAAAGGAGGGGAATTCAGTCCTTCCCCTTTCTAAAGGAGGGGAATTCAGTCCAGAATCCAGACACAAACAAGAGCTAAGCACCAGTCTCTGCATCTTGTTCAGTCTGAAGAACACCTCAGGCAAGGGGATAAACAAAAGGAAAACAAGTTATTTTTAGTTATTTGGGACAAAAGGGACAGAGTTAGTGACAAGTGTACCATCTTCGTTCTGGTTCCTTTGTTCTGTGAATCTGCTCAACTTGTAACACAGCATTCAAAGCAAGCAGAAAGTTTAAATGACTGAGTGTCACTCCAGGCTGGAGGGCTTTTCTCTTAGATTATGCACAAAATTCATTGCATCCCAAAAGAAACTTCACAGCATCTTCTCAGCCTCCCAGCTCCTATTTCTCCCTGAGATACCAGAGTCACTAAAAAAGCCACTGAGGTACTGAGTCACTAAAGTGTTTCTCATTAATCTAATGAGTTTGGGTGTCTAACGAAGAACCACAGCAGGGTCTGGGGAAGGCAGGAAAAGGAACTGGACTGCAGTGTCAGAGCAGGGAAAGTGGCCTTCAGAGGGCTCTAAAGATGTGCTGGAGGCTGAAATATCCTGTACTGCTCTCTCTGCCACCCTTGGTTTGTAACTCACTTTAACATCAGCTGCTCAGCAAGTCGGCAAATGCCAAAAACGGGGAAAAAAACTTGCTTTTGGGTCAACTTAGAAGCAGAGAAAGAGAGTATTTTAATTAGCAGCAGGACATAAAACTGGCTAGAAGTGAAGGAGAAGGTCCTCGTTGCTAGTTGTAATAGAAATGGTGAACAATTCCCCTGCTGCAGAGGAAACTTTGCCTACCAAGGTTTTCAGGGGAAAGGAGGAGGCCAAAATGAAGGGAAAACAATGAAAAGTTGGATTTAAAAGAAGTGGCTCAGTACATACTGGCTCCTTCAAACACAGGAAGGAATCACAGGGCTGGCTGTGTGGACACTGAAATTAAAACAAGAGTTGCTAGCAGGACATTCTGAGCTGTGAGTGCATCTGTTCATCCCCAGCACCCAAGGGGCCAGACCTGCACTCCAAAATGAGAGTCAGGGCTCTTGACAAGCTAGCAGGAAAAGGGAAATGCCACTAGCAGAGAAAATACAAAAGTGAGAATGACATAAATCCACATTTTATTCTGTTTTGTTGTGGTTAAGAGAAGTGGCTCAGCTCAGTTATGGGAACATAGCTGGGTGCAAGGCAGTGACAGGCTCCAAGAGGTGCAGCTTCCAGAGCTCCCCTGGGTGCCAGCAGGCTTGGTTTTTCAGCAACATCTCATATTCCATGATATTATCATCACCTGGCTTTGTTTGTTTGGATTTAGGATGAAGCAAGCTTTAAAGAGTCTGACACACATGGGGTTTTTTTCATTCAATCATTTAAGCCTTCCCTGTAACTACAGACAGGAGATTTCTTTAAGACTTACAAAATAGGAATGAATTCTGAATGAGCTACAAGGGAGAGATAAATAAATATGAAGTCAGTGGAGTATCCTGACAAAACAAATATTTTTTTTCTTTGCAAGAAAGTTGCTTGGGAAAAAAGTGCTGTACAGAAAAGGGGTGATTTGTTCTGAGGTTTTGATGAAGATTATCAACTTGGGGATTTTTTTTGCTATAGGGAAACACAATTAGGCAGAAAGCAATTTCATCTCCATATGTCACACATCTAGAAGAGGCTGACCATTTCCAATTTCCAATTTCCATCCCCTCTGTCAGCAGATCAGGTTGGGTACTTGGGGACTTCCAAACAGGACCTGGTCTGAGCCAAGAGTCTGTGTCCAGTTTACATCCAGAGTGGCCACAGAAGCCTTGTCCTTCCCACCAGGACCTCGTCCTTGGCAAACCACAATATTCCTCCATCCAAACCCATGCTCCCAGAAATACAGGCCCTAAATCCCCATAATTTCAGCTTTTTTTTTTTTTTCCATGGCATGGCTTCTTACTTAGGAACAGTAATAGAGCTTGAAGCAGCAAAAATACAAATAATCACTTATTCACTTAACTGATGAAAGCTCTGCCCAGAGCCCCTCACCATTTGCTGTCAGATTTTGGGCTTGAGAAAAGAGGCTTGTTAAAAGAAAGGAGACAAAGATTTCTGTTTAGGAATCAAGTTAGAGAAAAACACTTTGGAGAAAGCTGCAAGGGCAGAGATCAGATGATCTTTGTGTGTTTCTTTAGGAAGAAAAAGAAGTTATGCAATTCCAAGCAGTCATGTGGTATGGCAGCTGCTAAAGTTACTGCTAATTTTTATTAGAGCTGGCCAGAGCCAGAAAAAGGTCTGCTTTATAAGCAAGACCTTTTAAGAAGTAAACTAAATCTTCCTGAGCTGGGAGGCCTGCAGAACTGAGAGAAGGAAAAAAATAGCACTAAAAAGTTCAGGTTTGTTTTTTTTTTTTTTCTCCTTCCACCTTCAAATGGTTCAGGAAACATTTTCACTCTCCCTTCCTGTTGCTGGTTTCTTTCTCATATTCATCCAATCAATCAAGCAGATGTACAATATTTACCAGTTTTCAGCTCAAATTCCTGCTCAGCCCAAAGGACTATTCAGGTGCAGAATGTGTGAGAGCTTTCATTCTCCCCAGGCACACTCGTGGCCCTGGGTCCAGGCTCTGGCTGTCCCTGCTGGGAGCAAATTCTGAATTAGCTGCTCTCCAAGGATCCTCTCCAACCCCAGCCATGCCATGATCCTTGGAAACACCCAGTGATTTCACTCTGTTTGATAAAACTGGAGATGGGATTCCTCCCAACAGCTCTGTGGTATTTTCCAGGACTGAAAATCCTCAATTTCCAGGTCTTTGAAAATCTATACAGAAGTTAAACTAGATCCTGAGCCAGGCTCCATCCCCAAACCTGTTCCTTGCTTTCAGCTTTGCACTTTTGTGCCCTTCAAAGCCATGTGGATGATGGCAAAAAATAATAGAGATTAAATGCAAACACTACAAGACAAAATTCACCACACTGGAGAGACCAGACACAGCTCTTCATATGGCATCTAATCTCTGTCCAAACAGGATTAATTTTGTACTGCTGCTAAATGGAGCAGATAATTAATGTGGATACTCCTCTGGGGCTGTGGATGATAACTGTGCCAGTGGGAAAGGGAATGCCTTTCCTGAGATCCACAGGTCCAGTCCTACAATAAGGGATCTAGAAATTAGTGATTTTTAAAAGGGTATTTTAACACCAGGATTAATTAGACTATAGAAAAGGGGCTTGCACTACAAAATATACTGTTTTCCAAACTCTGCCTCTTTTTCCACCTGTATCACACATTTAATGCACATTTAATGCATAATTTAAGCTGGAGAGAAGATACTTGACCATTTGCACTCTTAGGGACTAGGAATGCCCTGGTCCCTCACAAAAAGGATGATATCAGGGATGGGATGTGTCTCCACCATTCACTGCTCAGCCCACACTGCCCTCCTGCACCCCAAAGACTCAAATTTCCTTTCTGGATGGAATATTCCCGCACACAGCCTTTAAAACCCAAATTCCCCTTTCAGAGGTAAATTCCCTGTAGAGATATAAGACTTTACAGATAGAAGCTTCTTTAAAGATGGCACACCTTTATATGAAAGCTAACACAACACAAATTTGCTTTGGATACTAAAAATGTACAATGAAAGTCTTAAAAGGAAAATACTGCTTTCATTTAAAAGCCTCAGTGGTGAAGCAAAATTTTTCAACTGCTGTTATTGTTAACCCAGTCCCATTTGTATTTATGAGAGCCTAAAAACTTTACAAGTCCTGTAGTTGCACTTTGCAGTGGAACATACAGTAGTAGTCAGGTTACATTGTTTTGAAATTTATCAAAACATGCAGAATGTAAAGCAGCAGTCAACAATGTTGGAACTAAATTCCCAACACTGATAAATTGTCACCTCAGTGTTTCAAGCCCAGAACTGCAGTTAATTGTGGATAATTTTTCATAGTGTAAAGAATTAATTAATTAAGCAAAGGAAAAAGCCTCATGTATGAAGGAGAGCACGAATCTAAAGCCATAATTGCCGTACAATTTGCTAGAGTACATTTGATAAACTCCTACTGAGCACTCTCCTTTTCCAGGTTTCCTGTCTGAAGTGTTTCTTGTCCTACCATACCCCCACATTTGGCAACTTTGAAAAAACAAAAAACCCCACACCAGTACTGGAATTGATTTTGTTTACTACTAAACCCCTTATTTGTCATTAAAACTACAAAGACCACTGGGCAGGAGAGACTTTGTACTTCTCACCAGAACAGCACCACGCTCTTGTTCTGAAGAAAACTCCCTCCACCCAAATTAACCAGGGCTGAGCTGCAGGATCAGGGTTTGGGATCCCCAGGCAGACTGGGTCATTCTCCCACACTTGGCATTTTTCACGTTTGCTGAACAAATTCCGTTTTTAATTCCAAATGAAGAGTTATGCAAATGGGACTCAAGTGCCTTTTGATAGAGCTGGTCTGAGCTTGCTCCTTTTGTCAGTTAATTTGCACTTACTTCATGCATATCTTTAACCCAGTTGGCATAGTAATGTGCCACATATGTACTAAATTAAGGATGATTGTGCCTGATTGCCCAATTATGATACCAAATGTGTGAAAATAGTTGATAGGACATTCTGTGTGTTTTCTCTAAAAAGACTCTGCGCGTTCAAAAACCTAAAAATAAAACGTAACAGTTAATCATACTGGTTTGGCTTGAAATGTGGAAAACTGACAAGATTATTTAAAATGCAAGGAATTGCACCGCAAATGAAAAGATTAAATTGTCCCATTGTTATATGGGACATAATCCCCCATTCTTTAAAATGGCCCAACATTTGTTGGAGTCTGACACGTTTCTCCTGACGAGCTACAGAGCACGAACCAGCTATTTTTCATTTCTTCAACAGAGTAATAATTCCTAACCCCAAATTCTAGATTGATAGGTGGTTTATATTTTGAATTCATCACAAACTGTGCCAGGTCCCAAGGCAGGGCTGACCTGCATGACCAGGACTGTGTGTGCAGCCACCAGGTGCCACAGCAGGCTTGGAACAACCTCTCCCTGCCTCACCCACCAAGAGCTGGATTATCCAGGCAATCAGCAAGGATTGGTTTAGCAGAAAATGGCAAACACAGCTGAGGGAGGATGGATGAGGGAATTCAGGAGCTCTGGGATCACCACCACAGGAGTCAGTGGAGTGAACCCCTGACTTCATCTGAGATTCGACTGGAAATCACCAAAGCAGTTTGCATTTCCTCTCCAATCTTGCTCCTTGTGGTCCCAAACAAGTTGACCACACCAAAGAGAAACGACACTTGCTAAATAATCTGTGACTTTCACTGTGTTTTAAAGCACTGTATTAGCAGGACTTTTCTCCCAATTTTTCCAGCCTTACAGTAATGCAAAGTTTGAGGCAAGAGGATCCAACCTGGAAAGTAAATTCCTCATAATTGATTCTCCTTTTACTCAAGAGCAATTTCCTGTTTAACTGCAATTCCAACACAAACATGAGCAACATTATTTAACTTCTCTGCAAGGACTGTGGATGCTCCATCCCAGAAAAAATTTGGCATTCCTCCCAATTCCAGCAGTGGCAATTCTTTTCCTGATTTGTGCACAGTTGTCATGGTCCCCATCTCGAGAGCACTGATGGTTTTATGGGAGAGATTTCATGGTGGCTAAAGACTGAAATGATTGCTTTCAAGCAGACTGTGCGAGCAAGGAAAGCAAAAGTGGAGGGAAGTGCAGGGAAGAAAGGATTCCAAACCATAATCCCATTAATTTAAGATGTGTTACACATAAGGGATCTATTCCTGAGTTTAAGAGAGCTTTTTTTGATAACTTAATTACCTCTTATTCATTCAACACACCCTTGAGACCAATATTCTAAGCTTCCACAGATTCAAAATGCCCACATTACGCTTAGGGTCAGCATGATGTGGACTTCTATTAAAAAGAAGGAAGAATAGCACGGTGTGGAAATTTGAGGGGAACCCACTGAGGACCTTTTCAAAAGTTGCAGCATGAAACGTGCTTATAACCTGAGCTCTGCAGCCTGCAGGTCAGAGAGTGTTGTATTTGAAACAACATTGCTTTTTTTATTTGCAATGCTTATATTTTCATTCCATCAAATATTTTATGGTTTTGTTTGTGGGAAGAACAATATTACAGTATTTAGTGTAGAAATCCTGTTGCACCTCTATGATTGGTTCTCTGGCTCATCCCCCTGCTTTCCCCACCTCCCTGCCACAGCTCAGCCTGTAGTGCTGGTATGAAATCAGGGAAATAAATTTATGAGAGGAAAAAATGCAGCGATAACCAAGGCCGCCTGTTTTCATTTACATTTTCCTCTCTGGGCTGTTATTATTACTCCCTTTCTCCCGAGCTGTGGGATCTATGTTTTAGCACAGGCACGATGCTGCTTTGTGAGACACCATTAACAGATATGGACAAAGGCCTTGGAAAGTTTTCTGGGAGCATAAACTCCAAAAAGAGCTGACTCTGCTGTAGCTGCAGCGGCTGCCCCGCCGCGCTCGTTCCCCACAAACGCTCCCATGTGCTTGCGTGTCCTGGCAGGAACTGCAACAGCCAATTTTAAGTCACTGTCTGAAAATGTTTTCTTCTAGAAAATTAATTCCTGAGTGTATGGAGCTGCACAGTAAATCTTGTTGGCAGGGCTGAGTTTTCCATTCAGGACAATTCTGTTTAATCTATATCCTTGTCAGAGTTCGGCTGGCACCGAGCGTCCCGCAAGGAGCTGCAGGCTTAGGATTATCCTGCTAAAGCTGGCATTGTTTTAAAAAGTGCTCACCAGCAAATCAGGAGTTGAAGGTGGCGTTCAGACAGTAATTTTATTGAGTGATTACTTGTGGAAGCTGCCTGTGAGTGGTGATAGGTGAGCAGGGCAGCAGCGGCGTGCACTGACAGTGCAGCCAGAGCAGCAGTACACTGAGCCCTTTCAGCCACAGGCTCAGTCTGCTGGAAAAACCAGACCATCACGCACCACCAGACCACAAGGAATGCTTCTTCTTTTATTCATTCACTCAGTTTTACAGCCATCCTTGCTTCACGTTGTGTCACTGGCAGGGAAAGGTTCACCATGCTCCTGCCAGAGTGTCCTTCCCTGCCATTCCTGTGTGGCTGAGGGATTCCTCTGTGCTGATGTGACTTTTCAGAGGCTGTGCTGTGAACACAGCTACCAAATTAATCTCCCTGAAATCCACCTAACCCCCTCCTGTGAGCAGAAAGTGGCTCTGCCAAAACACCACACTTGCTACGGGGTGAGTAGCTAAGAGAGCCCGCAGCAAACGGCAAATTTTGTTTGTACATCCCCGAGATTTGCTAAAAAGTTTCATTGTTCTCGTGTGTAATCTGTGAAGAAATGCACGTCCTGGAAAAGCAGCCCGTAATTTGTAGCACATGAGTGTGCTTTGGGGAAAATCAATCAAATGAACTAAGACGTGTTCTCAACTCCTAAACTAATGATCCTTCCTGTGAGCAGCATGAAACACCGGGCGAGTCCCAGATGGCATAAATCCTCCAGGTTTCAGCAAAGCTGTGACAGTTTAGACTACCTCAACAGTACCCTAATTGTGCTGCAAAATTTTTAAGGTGGCGAGCAGTCAGCCTTTTCAAAAGCCTCCTTCTTCCCAAGCAGTCCCAGGGCTAAACAAACAAGTTTACCGGTTAGTGAGAAGAGAATGCCAGATTTAATTTATATTCTTTCAGGGCTGATGTGCTTAAAAATAATAACTCTGAAAATCTGATTTTTGTCTTAAGAAATGCCAAGCAGCTGCATAGAGGCATTCAGGGCTGGGACCTGAACCAACTTCTGTTGAGAGAGGAAATTAGGACCATTTTGTTACCCTGACAAAAATTAAATCTATGAGAACAGTAATTCCTTTGGAGAAAAAATCAATACTTTCAGCATGTTTTTAACGTGGCAATTTGCTATGGAACATCTTAACAATACCTCAGTAAATCAGCAGTTGAAATCAGCTGCTGGCTTTGAGTGTACAAGTACAGAACTGCATGAAAAATCTGTAGTCAAAGCAGAGGAAATCTCCCAGAATTGTGACTTCCTCACTCCCAAACTCATTGTGAAAAATCTGAGAATAGATACAGGTAAGAAGAAGCTTTGTTTTACACAGAGAAGTTACAAAACCACCAAAATCCAAACTTGCCAAATCTGGCAAGAACTTCTAGAACTTCTTTTCCTCTGTGCCTCAGATCACCCATTTACAGAGTAAGGGTATTATTAAACAGGGAGGGAAAATTATTAAAATTATTAAGCAGTTAAGAGCCACAATATGATCTTCATAGTCATATGTAAGCACTAAATATCATTATTCAACAGATTCTGTAAAAGAAAATACAAGGAAAAGGCTATTTCCCTGTATTTGCTACATGCTGCTCTGATGACTGAGTAGTACAGACCATGCAACATTCATCTTGGTTTTTGTCATTTCGTAGTAGCAACACAGACCTCACAGTGCCATTACTTATTTCAGTGATATGAAATGGGCCAAAAAATTGCTTTTAAAGAAAATTCAAGTCAATTCTTAAACCTGATTAACTTTGCATTTAACTTTCTGAAAAATGCAGAACAGGAAACCCAAATTACACGAGGAAAGTATGTTTTAAAATTATCTCTGACATAATTCCAAGGTTATCTCTGGATCAAATTGTCAGGGGATAGAATTTGCAAGCAAACAGCAATAAAAAAATGCTTCTGCTATCAGCCCTGAACAGTACCCTGATGTGCCTGTATTTCACTCTGCCTAATCCCTGCTCAGTAATTAGAAATGTTGTGGCAGCTCTGAAAATGAGAAGTGACACTCCAAAACACATCCACCAGGAGATCTGCAGCAAAGAAACATTTTCCAAAAGGAAATCAAATGATTTGTGCTTTACTTCATTGTAAATTCTCAGTGATGGATGCTGGATTTAATTAGGGAGATGTTATGCTCAGCATCTTATACTGGAATAAGAATTCTCTGTGGAAGAGTATTTAGAATCATGCTGATGATCCACAAAACCTTATTATTGAATGGACAAGAAGCTCTAGATAGCTAAATTCAGTTCTAGGGAAGTAAGTTGCCATCTTTCCTCACCATTTTTTATGCCTTTGAAAGCAAATGTGACCTGCTAGGGTGCTCTGCTCTGTGCCAAGTCCTCCAGCTGTGTCCTCCTACTTACTGCTACATCTGTAAATAATTTTTGAGTCAAACTCCCAAATCAAAACTTTGATGCTGTGAAGGTTATAAAAAAAAACTTGCCTCTAGAAGGACACCACCAGTGGCCATTACTAATTCTCACCTAGATTGCTTACAGGTATTTCAATTATCTAAGATAATTAGACATCAGGATGATAAAGCTCACTTAGATGCCTTGATGCAGGAGCTATCCCCTTTTTCCTTATCCAGAGCAAGGTTAGATAAAATGTGCTAAATATAAACTGCAGAGCACACAGGATGAAACAGCTGCTCTCAGGAGCTGGTGTCCACAGTATCTGTATTTTAAAGGGCTCACTTTTTGAGCACTCCAGTCTAGTGCTGTGAACTGGATGTCTGTAGTGGCTGGGCTGCATGAAACAAATTCATTTATCTAGAAAAGCATTCCATTAGCACTTTTGGAGACTGCTCCACTGTGGGAATCAAACCACATTAGCTGGGCACCACTCAGGGCTTGCTTCCACAGGACACTCCTGATCCAGAGTGAGATGCTGGTCTGGAGGCTCCCAAAGCCATCCCTTGGGAAACAATGTGCTCCATTTCCATCAGCATTTTGTGTATATTTAGAGGTGAGAGGAGTGAATATGACAATGAGTTTGTGGTCAGCACAACAAGAGCTGTCAACACATGTCAGCGCCATGTCAACACATGGGTTCCTGCTACCCTTGGCGTGTTATTAATCCAGCAAATCCCTCTCATGTCTTTGTTCTGGGCTTTTCTCTTGTCTGAAAATGCAGCTTGAACCGTGCACAAGGCTCTGCGCAAACACTGGTGGCACAGGCATGGCTCTGCTCAGGGAGGGACAGGGCAGGAAAGCTCACCCAGCCTGTCCCCTCGTGTCCCTCTCAGCTCCTCTGACACACAGTGGGACTCCTTCCTCAGCCTGCACCAACACTGGGCTTGGGGAGCAGTAAGGAAGGAGCAAAAAATAAAATCAGAAGGAAGGAGGTCCCTTGCAAGGCTGCAGAAGTCCAGAGCCCATGGAGGCTGGCTGCCCTTGTCCCCTCACTGTGAGCCAGGGTCACTTCCACAACCCACGGAGCCTGAACCAGGACCAGCACATTTCCCAACCTTGGGTCATTTCATCTCCCAGAGTTTTGGTTTTCATACAGTTGTTTGGTTTATGTGACTGTGCACTACTTCAGAAACGGATGTCAGCTTTCCAAGGAGGCTGTGGGGAAATTCAGGCTTATGGGAAACCTTCAGTTCAAACAAAATCACAGAGTTCTCACAAAACTGTCCAGACCTTTTCGCAATTATGTTACATCACACACAGGGTTTGAGCAACTCTGGATCATTTCACAGCTCAGCTTCTTATCTTTTTATAGTTCTGCTACTGTGGCTCCATTCTTTCCCATATGAAGAAACTTAATTAATATTTTATACCCTTACTAGATTGTGAATACAATTTGCCATAACAGTACAGAAAAAGCAAATACACTTTGTCCCCTGCCAACAGAAAATCCTTAACAGCTGTTTATTGCTCATTTGCAAAACATAAGAGCAATGGAATTCCATTACTTAGAGAAACTGGCTGTTCCATGATATCCTTGGCAACAAACACCACACTTATCTTTTTGAACAATAGACTCTCAAAGTTTCTGCAGCCTACAAAAATAAGACAGTGAGGAAGACTTTTTCTTAACTGCAAGATACCAAACAATGGGAACTGACTCACGGTCAGCTGCATTGTGTTTCATGAAAATGAAACTTTTTCTTGCTCTCTCTCTCCCCCCCAAAAAAGAAATTTGCTTGCTGCAACTTTAGAGCAAAGTTTCATGCAACCAACCCCTTCACAGGAAGAGCTTTTTATTGAGGTCAAGACTTTGGCAAAATGAAGAGAAATTCAGACTGCAATCAAAGTAATGTAAGAACTCACAAACAACATTAAAGGAGTTACTTAGGTTTATGATAAACCATAGAGAAATTGCAGAGCGGAATTTTCCCTGACTGTTCAAAACTTAAATACCAAGAAAAATAACATCATGCTTTACACCACAGATATTTCACATATGGTTTTAACTGCATAACTTCCAAGTTTCCAACAGCTTAAAAAAGAACTATCTATAGCATACCAGAGAGATGCGAGCTCCTCAGAAAGACAGGACATGCACATACCATCCATAATCTGGTTTCTATATTTAGGGAAGGACTATACCTAAAGCCCTGGAGGTCAGCACTGAATCAAGCCCAGAATATTTTCACAGACAGATGTTCTAGACAGTGTTTACCACGCCCCACTCTCCCAAACCCACAGCAAACCTGCCATGTGAGGACCTGAGCTGGAGCTTGCACTGTTAAAAAGCAGTGTATTCTCTTACCTCAATAATCCTGTCGTGGATTTGCAGCCCTCCTTCCTTAGCAGCAGGCCCAGTGTCAACTATTTTGGATACAAAAATTCCTTCGCTGGATGAGCCATCCTGATTGTCCTTCAAGGATGAAAAGGAAAACACATCATTGTCCCTCTCGTCTGCCCTCAGCTCAAGCTTGTCCACGTCACAACAGTGCATGTCATTTGAGAGAAATATTCTTACTGATGTCTTAATTTGGAATTACTTTGTGCTAATGAGAACACCTGATACTCTGATTTTGAAAGATTAAGCAACCAGGGATGGGCTTCCATTAGGTAAATTAGTTGCTTGATAATCATTTTCCTCTGACTTAGGCCAGCTCAGGAGTGATTGTCATTACAATTATTCTCACAGCAAAATCCAGTGAGACACAGCCTGCTTGAACATCAAACATAAGACAACAGTGCAGTTTTCATTTTCAGTTGCACAGCTTTTCCTCTGGAGACTTGAAAATAAACCCATGAAAACACCTTACACTTAACAAGGTATTTTCATATTCCTGGGTATTGTGCTTCTACCAGTGCAGAACAATGTCTCAGAAAGTTGAAAACCTCTAAAGAAAGAATAACTTTCAAGTGAATTCACTAGGAATAAATCGTGATTAATGTCAGAGTTCTGAGCAGCCAAGAAGTAGTTCTGAATACTTTCTAAATTACTAGGACAAGGTATAATCCACTCCTTGATGTAATTAAAGTCATATGCAGCAGCTCCAGCCAACAAGCATCCCAAAAAAATACATTAGTGAGTGTGTGGTGGAGGAAACATCTGCTGAAATCACAGAACTCAAAACCAAGCTGTTGAAGTTCCATCCCTTCACCTGCACAGAGAGCTGCTGGATCTCTGCTGGAAAGGAGAGTAAATATTTTTTTTTTTTTAATGAAAGGCACTAAAGTTGAGGCTTTCAACCCATAAAGTTCACAGCAGTAGGGTCTGAGAAAGAGACACCGTGGGTTTTATAATTTTGGGAGTGGCACTGCACCAGGATTAGTGGTGCTGGCTGTGATGCTATGCAAGAATAAACAGGCAGCGAGAGAAAAGGCAGCATGGTTAATAGACATCCACACAATCTCAATGGAAGAACTGCTCTGAAAGAATCCCAAGAGGACTAAATGCTTGTCAGCAACATTTTTCCTCCAAGTGTTGACCTACATGCTTTTCCCAACTGGAAAGGGCAAACATATTTTAACAATTAACATACCACGCATGGCCGGCCACCAATAATATTAAATCCAAGAGATCCAGAGTCCCGATGAAGGACCAGAGTCAGTGCTTTAGTTTCTTCACCCTACAAAGAACAGACAAACACATTCAAAACATTGTGTCTGGGGGGTAAAACAGGACAGGTAATACTTCTACCCAGGTTTTCTGTTGGGTTGGTTTCTCATTTTTGTTAAAATCCCCTTGTAGTTCAGAGAGAAACATTTGGAATAACTTTGCAGCTCCCAGTGGCTGCTCCAGCCACCCCACTGAGCTCCAGCAGCAGAACCTCCCCTAAGATTTATGTGTCTTTTTTATTGAGATCTACACTGAGGCACTTAACAGCAACAGAAGGGGTTTATATGCAGTGCTGGTTCCTGCAACTACTTGACCCAGTCATATGTGATGTGTTATGTAAAATACTCCACATTTCCAGTAGTCAAACTCTTTGACTTTTCCAGTGCTTGGGGGTGACTGAACCCTAGGACTGGATCCTTGCATTGCCTCTCTCTACTGATGACTACGTGACATTGTTTAAAGTGACACTCTTTTAAACAGTATCAAACACAAAATTCTCAGCTGAGTTTTAGAAAACAGCATTAAACAGAACTGTGACAAATTTTGCCACGGGCCCAGAATGGCAATTGCTATTCACAGCACCTGCTGTGCATAATTTTTTTTTCTCTAGCATTTCAAGACCAGCAAAACAGAAACCTCCCATCACTGAAAATCATTATGTTAATCCCCTAAAATATGGAATTTTACTGTGAATAGTTTTCTGGACAAACAGCATGCAACAAAAATACAATGGAGGGACACGTAGTATTTGGGGGCTGTGTGGACAGGCTCTGTTATCCTTGTCTCTCACCCCAGCCTGTTCCTAACTAAAAAGTCCTACAAAATATCCTTTATGACACAGGGATGCTACTTAGGCCTATTAACTTTTATGAAGACAAAACTACGTGCATGAACTGTTAAAGACAACTAAATGTTCACAATGTTCTCCCTTCAGTCTCAATCTAGTGTTGTTATTTACAGCAGAGCACTGCAAAAAGCCCTCTGAATAAAAACATTTAGAGAATGTTCAGAATAGATCAGTATGTGCATCTAGAGATACAGATGAATCTTTCCACCTCCAAAACCATTTTCTTTGTTTTATCCAAGAGGTGAAAAAGTTATGAACACAGAAAAAGTTTGAGGAACTTATCTTAAAAGTCTGGTTTTCATAACCAATTAATGACAAAAATTGCAACAGTTACATTGTAATTCAATGCAGATGGTTTTAGTTTGTGCATTTTTCTTCTAACATGTCAATTTGAAGTTGTCAATCAAATATTAATGTCTATTAAAGTCATAAAAAATGTCAAAGTAATCCTGGATTACTGAATTACTCCCAGAGATTCGGGGCTGATAAGGAAGCCCAATTCCCTGCCAGTGTGAACTGGCAGAGCTCCACTGACCGCACACTCCCAGCTCCTCCACGGGGGAACTGCACCAACAGCTCCACCTCAAAATGTGCTTTACAACTTCTACGTCAGTTTCTGATCATTATCTTCCCTAATGATCCACTCATAAATAGACCTGGACCTGATACAGAGGAACATGGACAAACTCTGACTGATTTTATTTGAGTCTGCCTGCACTTGGCAGCAGTGAGAACCAGGTACCCAGAAGAGAACTGAAAAATGAAGTAGAATCTATTTCCCTGCAAGTCTGCAGACTCAGACCGCAGACAGGATTTCAAGGAACACATTTCCAGTCCTGTGAGACCACTTTCAAGGACTGATGATTCTGGATTTGAAAGACAAGCACATGCTAGCATGACTGTTTCCTTCTATTATCCCTATTTAAGAAGGCAAATCAATTACAACAATCAAAAAACAATTACAACATTGCTCTCAAGACACTTTCAGTAATTAGACTTGCCTGTTTTCATTAAAGCCTCCTTATGTGGCTTTGATTTGACACTTTTACACCTGGCTGAACAAGTATTAAAGCAGGTGGGATTGAACCAGTCAGGCTGTGAGGGAAAAAAAAACAACGAATGCAGTTTTCTGTAGGTACTTCTGAAAAAGTACTTCTGTCTGCAAGGGTTTTAAAGACATTTCCGGGTTTTTCTGGTGGCTTTGTGCAGTGTCTCCATGCTCCCCATGGCAGCAGTCACGTCCCAGCCCCACTGTGGGTGCAGAGCTGCCCAGCCCTGGGAGGCAGCAGCACCTTGCTCCGACACTCGGCCACTTCTGCACACTCAGCCCTGAACGACTCCTTCAACAACCTTCCCCTTCTCTTCATAAGGAAGCCACGATGCAAATGATTTTTCCAGGGCTCTGCCTTTCTCTCCCCCTCCAAGATCTGGCATTCCAGCAGAGCAGTCATTAAACAGTGAGGTAACTGTGGAAATGTGGTGGCCAGGGGCCAGCCCTGCCCCGGCAGCTGCTCCGGCAGCAGACCTGATGCTTCCTGGCATGTTGTATTCCCACAGCTGAACAGAACTCTTAAACATAATTCTTGAAATTACTGCACTTCCCAGCTGAGTAATGTGCAGCTAATAGACTGCCTTTCCCTTTAGATAGCAAAGACTAATTTCTTTGGTAGTGCTGTGGCTAGGAAGGTCTGTCCTCACCAGAGGAGGAACCTCAGCTCCTTCTTCACTGCTGAAAGGGCTGCCAGGACCCGCCTGGCCCATCTTGCTTGGGGACAGGCTGAGGAAAACACATCACCTTGTCTTAAAGGACTTCATCTGGCTCTTACAGAATTCAAATCTGTGTCACCACCACCACAGAGGTCCTGAATGTCAGATCACAACTGGTTCGTGCCTGGCTGATTCATTTAAAGTCAGTTCCTGTCTCTGGTTGCCAGGAGAGCAGAAGGGTTTCCAGCCTGGGCTGTCAACTGCTTCTGATTCCCTCTCCCCTTGTTGCTTCCCAAAGGACTTTGCTGGCTGTGTAAATAAGGGATTGACCAGATCAGCTTATCAAGAGGTGTGCACAGTGCTGTGTTTCACCAAGGATTAAGCCTTGTTTGAATTGTACAAGTTTTTTTTTCTTGATTGTTTAGACTTTGATATTTCAGGATTGACATGTCTGATCAAAGGAAATACGAATTTTGAGTGAGACACTCCACCTTCCCTCCCACTCCCTCCTCAAGCTCATCCTCAATAAGCCTCTCCTCTTTCCACCAAGGAATAAACAGCCATTCTCTGAATAAACCTTGGAACTGTACACAGTAAAATTAAAGTGTTCCCACAGTCATAAGACACATGGGTAACACTGTGAACTGGGGTCACTTAAGGCACATCTACTGCTTAAGTGGCTTATAAAATTATGAGATGCTTACAGATGAGTGTGTGTATAAAAATATATTTATTTATGTCTTCTCTCAATATGGTTATGGTGTTGTTATAGAACTCATCTCAGAAAAGGTAGATGAAAGCACAGCAAAGCTGTGATTCATCCAGGATCACAAACAAGGTTTATGCTAAGGTGAATCCCCACCTGGTCTCCAAAGCTGCCAAAAGACCACGAATTTGGGTCTTTAAATAATGGTCTAATGTCACTCAATATCGTATTTCCCCTTTCACTAAGTATTTAAATACAACTGAATGTGGGCATATCTTCTGTTTTGCCTATAGGATAGGTGATCTGATTTATTTTTGGATTGGTTCTACATCTGCAGCAACAAGCAGCCATCAGGCAGGAAAGAAAACCCCTTTTCTCCATCTACTGAGGAGCCAGAACATCCCACAGTAAGTTCTGCAATCACCACTTGTAAGCTATGAACCCATGTTGGTGCTCAGCCTTCTTGTGCTTAGCATAGACCAAACCACTCCATCTGAGAATGCACGAAACATGAATAATGCTCACTATTTAAATAATGACAGCAAATTGGTTATTTCACACTCTAATCCCTGTGTTCAGGGACATAACCCTTAAGAAAATTTATACATCCTGCTGAGTGTTCCTGCACAGTCTGTGCTACTGTCTCTGAGAAAATAACCCCACACTTGGAAGCCTGCCACAGCCCCAAAGAGGGAAAGCATCCCCTGCACTGTGTGATTACCACAGGTCTTTTACCGAACTCTCCGTGTCACAAAGATGCAAGTTTGCTATCTGTGCCTGCCTGGGAGCTGGGCAGCAGAGAGCTGTTAGTGTTGGCCAGCTGCCCAAAATGCTGTGAAAGACACGCAAGTGCCTGACCGCTGGCCCGGGGCTGCGGTGACACGACACCTCCCAGCTTTCTCCAGACTGGTGGCTGCTCCAGAGAACTGCACAACAGCCCTTTGTAGCGGGGCTGCACCCAGCACAGGGGTCTGGGCCAGCTGTACCCATAAATCCGACAGGGAGCATAGCTGAAAATATGTGTCATGGACATTTGAAGGAGCAGCTCTCAGGATTACAGCAGCTCCCGAAACTGTACGGAGCTAAGAGATGCAAACCCCACATCATCAACACCAGCCACGAGAAAAGGGGGTGTGAGAATAAAGGAGATCAAAGATGAGGAGGCAGGGATTGGGTGAGATGGTTTCTGACAGCAGGACAGTGTGCAGGGCTCTCCTGTCACCGGCAGTGGAGATGGAGCTGTGTGCCAGGCTGTGGGAGCAGAAAGCCTCCAGAATGCCTTGGCAAAGTGCTGCAGGAAAAGGGGGAGACAGAACTGTCCTGAGCCTTTACATGACTGTGAACCCCCAATTTATTTTAATGGTATTACTAAGATTTTGACCAGCACACACCCAGTATTGCCTGAAGTTAGAGCAGTTCATTTAGTATTGAAATATTTTCTGGTTTGAGTTAGGAAAAGAGGATGGGTTCTGTCCTGGATTCCTAAAAAGGTTAAAAAAAAGAAGATCCTTTGACATGAAGTTTTATTTCCTTTACATAGCTTTTAGAGCCTCAACATTACCAGAGGTGTGAATACAGATATTTGACAGTTTTGACCAGTTTAATACTGCTGTGTCTGTGGTAGCACATTCCAGGTCACTGGGAGGACTCTGAATGTCTTCATTTAAAAGATAATTGGCTTCCAGGGCTTCCCTCGCTGGGGAGCCTCATTCCAATTAAAACTTGGGGATTGTTGTAGCTCTGGCTTTTGATTCTGGTCATTTTATAAATGGTCTAATTTTGAAGGGTTGGAATCAAGTTAATTTTTCCCTTCCTAATTAAAGAACTCTATGTGACACTGAGAAAAAAATCACAAGTACACAGCAGATGTCTTGTATTTGGATGTTACAAGGATGATGGCTGCAGATCCTGAAATAGCTGGTGAGGTGTCCGGGTCGCATCACAGCTAATCCCAAAGTTGCATTTGGTAGGAAGCCCTGCTGTGGGATGCCAGGTGAGCTCAGGCTCTGGAAAGCATTGGGTCACAGCAGCTTCTTCCAATGCACTCCACTTTGTGTGACTCCTGGGAGTCAATTTCTGCTGCTTTAATGCCATTTCCAGGCCTGGAAATTCCACTTTTAAGAGTTTTCTTCGGGGAAGAGAACCAAGAGAAAACAGTAACACCATCACCTTGTTACTTCTCTGTGCGAGTTACCTTACAGAGTCCAGCCAGGACGGTCACTAAAAAATGTACCTATAGAAAGATGGACCTATAGAAAGATGGACCTATAGAAAGATGCACCTACAGATGCACCACTTAAAGATGTACCTACAGAAAGCGGCATATTACGGCTATTAAACCCCAAAACTCAGGTATTTGAAAGGATTTGCAGCCGGATGGGCCCTCCAGGAGAAACCCTGCACATGGGAACTCCCCGGGTTCCGCGCATGGGACAAGGCGCATCCCCAGGGACAAGGCGTATCCCCAGGGACAAGGCGCATCCCCAGGGACATTGCGCATCCCGCGGGACAAGGAGCATCCCAAGGGACATGGCTCATCCCGCGGGACAAGGAGCATCCCCAGGGACCCCGGGCAGCGCGAGGCCCTTCCTTACCTTGCCGGGGGAGGCTGCGCGGGCGCGGGCCAGCGCGTCCAGGCGGGCGCTGTACTGCGTGAAGCGCTTCTGGTAGCGCAGCGCCGTCACCTGCAGCTCCAGCTGCGCGGCCGCCAGCCGCGACAGCAGCGACTGCTCCCGCTTGCCGGCGCGCAGCGCCTCCTTCTTCAGCGCCTTCTCCAGCGCGGCCGCCCGCGCCTGCAGCGCGGCCCCGTGTGCGCGCAGCGCCCGCAGGCAGCCGTGGCCGCCGGCCCGGCGCTCGCCGTGGGTCAGCACCAGCCCGCAGCCCTGCTCGCAGAGCCCCGCGGGCCGCGCCTCGCAGCGCTCCCGCATGTGCGCTTCCACGTCGCGCAGGTTGAGCACCTGGCGGCAGCCGCGGTTGCGGCACTTGGCCGGGGAGAAGTCGCAGGTCTCGGCGTGCTCGCCCAGCTGCTGCAGCGGCACCACCGCCTCGCAGCCCCGCGCGTGGTTGTCGCACTTGATGTCCAGCTTGAGGATGAGGCTCTTGAGGGGCAGGACGTGGTTGAGCTCCTTGGTGGAGATGCGCTGGCAGTTGACGGGGCAGCTGCCCTGCTGCACCACCCAGGGCAGCACGCAGCCCGCGCAGAAGACGTGTCCGCACGGGGTGGTCAGCGGGTCCTCCAGCACCTTGTTGCACAGGTTGCACTTGAAGTCGGGGTCCACCTCCCCGCTGAAGCGATCCAGCTCGAACCCCATCCTCCTTCCGCTCCGCCGCGAACAACAGAAGAAAAGAAGAAAACAACAACAAAAAAAAGCCCAGAAAAAGTACCCGGAGCGCGGAGACGGGCCGGGAGAAGAGGCGGAGAACGGGAATAAATAACTAGGAGCCGCTCCCTCCGCCGCCCGAGAGGCAGCCGAGCCCCCGGGCCGGCCCGCGGGGCTCAAGGAGCGCCCGGGAAGGAGCCGCGGCCGTGCCCCGTGCCCGCCGGTCCCGCAGCGCCCGGGAAGGAGCCGCGGCCGTGCCCCGTGCCCGCCGGTCCCGCAGCGCCCGGGAAGGAGCCGCGGCAGCGCCGCCGCCCGCGCAGCGCCCGCCCCCGGCACCGCCCCCGCCGGCACCGCCCCGCAGCCCGGGGGTCCCCGGCCGGACAAGGGGGCTTTGTCTCGGGAGCGGGCGGGCCCGGCCGCGCTCGGCTCCGCGCTGCTGCCGCTTCCCCCGAGGGGCAGGTAGCGGGGCCCGCGGGCAGAGCGGCACCGGGACACGGGCGGCTCCGGAGGGGAAGGGGCCGCGCACGGGGGAGCGGGGAGAGAGAGGGATGGAGGGGACGGGGAGCGCAGGGAGGGTCGCGGCGGGGTGTGCCAAGGTGAGACCGAGAGGCAGCGGTGACAGGCTCGCAGCGATGTGGGACACACACATCGATGTGGGACACACACATCGGCTGGGCACAGGCACGGGGCAGGGGCCAGCCTGGAGCTACCTGGTGTAGTGGTAAAATGTTTGGAACTAGATGGTCTTTAAGGTTCCTTCCAATCCAAACCATCCAGTGGCTCTGTGATGAGTTTTGGAAAGGGCACTCATGGAGTTGCCCCTAGGGTCAGGTCCTGGGCGACTTGCTTAGAAATTGGGCTGATTCCTCAGTCCTCGGGTGCGAATTCTTGCATTAGCGACCGGAAAAAACTACAAACAGAACAATCTGCCAGTGTGTGACTGAAACACTAAGGGTTAATGATTTGCCAAAGCACCAGGGTGCTTTGCTGAGGCCAGGTTTGCACCCCGCAGCCGAAGGGGAGGTGAGAAGGTTTTGGGTGTGTGGTGGCAAAACCTCTTACCTGCCCAGAGACAGGGGGGATGGACACACACCACCAGAGGATGACCACAACAAATCAACCTTTGTTTAGCAACAAACTGGGTTTTGGGCCGGTAAGAACGGACCCTGTGGAGGTGGGATAGTGCTTTCTGTCGTGCCCATGGCCTCCCTTGCACACCTGGCTCAGGTGTAGACGCCCTCCCGGGGGAGGAGTCGGGACATTCACACACAGACCTGAGCGTTTTCATCCCTTCTGAGAAGGCACAACTGGCTCAGCTCTGAGTCATGTCTGAGAAGGGACCATAAACAACCAAAGATTCCCAAAGTGCCCCCAGACTCACGATCCACAGTGCTGCAACAGAAAGTGGAAAACTCCCTCTCCAGGGGAGGCACTAGCACCTGATTCTGAATGTGTGTTATCCCACCAAACTTTATGTTCCCAGGATTTCCTCCGGCCCTGATGGATGAAGGCTGAGACCATCACTGTGACAAATGGGCATCGAAACTGCAGCAGTCAAATCTTGTTTCTGGATCCATGGGTGGTGGTACCTTTCCTCTCCACTGTTTACTTTTATCCTTTCTTTCTTTTTCTTCCTAATTATTTTCTTCAGTGATCTCTTTGTACTTTTATATTGCTCTATTACTATAGATAATACCCAGAGGAGCTGTGCACCTCCTTTCCCTTGCATACAAATTGTTCCAAAATAAACTTGCCGTACATTTTATATAAATAAAAATACTCCATTCAGTGTCATTTCATTCTAATCCCCCCAAGGGATCGATGAACAAGAAGCTCAGTTCACAGAGCACAGTGCTGTCCACATCCTCATGGAAAAGGGATAAGATTGTTCTGTGTTTGCACAGGCTGCTAATGCCCCATTGCTGCCACTTGCACATAGGTGATGTAGCTCATTAAAAGTCCCCACTTTTGATACCTGTTTCTGCCCAGAGATGATTGAAAAGCACTCCTGAATATGCTGTAAAAAGCCAGCCAGACCACACCTGAAGCACCAGACACAGCATTAGGCAAAAGCAATTTCTCCTACAAGGCAGATATTCAAGTACTGAAAAAAAAAGCAATAAAAGAGACCAGCTTTGTTCATTGTGGATAGTGATGCAGAATTCTCACGTGCACCAGAGCCACAGAGCAGCTGAATTGTTCTTTTAATGTGTTTTTCTTTATGGCAAAGCAAAAGCCAGCAAGAAACTTCAGCTTCAGGTGACCTTTAGTGTATGTCTGTGATGTCCCAGTAAAACGACTTTCTGGATGCCTGGGAGGATTTTTTGTGTGTTGGTGACCTCTAGAAGGTAACAAGACTCGTGGTTACACAACTGTGTTCCCATTTCAGTTCCAGGCAAGTATTTTTTAGTGCTAAGGCTTTTCCCTTTTCAAATCTGAATTCCATCTGTAGTAGTCATTCTAATTATTAATGTTCCATAAAGCTTGAGGTTGCTTTTGGCTGCATACATTGCCCTGCTGAAGGGAGCATGCATCAATATTTAGGGTGATATACCTAACTAAGGAATTTTTAACAGATTTGCTCCTTTAAAAAAAAAAAAAAAAGGCAGATGATGTAATAGAGAACTGTGCATGTAGGTTTCTGTTAACTCCATCTGAAGGTTGTGTGCACTGCAGGGTGATAAAATTTAATTAATACACGTATATTGCTGACTTTTGGATTATTCTAATTAAACTGTAGTAGGGATTCTCATACTTGTGCCTCACTGCCTTTTGCATCTTCCTTCCCGTTGCCATCTGTTTCTCCTCAGGATATCTCTGCTCACAGGTCCCTCCTGCCATTCCCTTTGCTTCAGTGCCCTTCTCCTCCCTGCATCCCCCGGGGCCAGCAGCCCTGCCCTGCTGAGTCCCCACACTTCCCTGGCAGGACTCTCTTGTTCTGCAGTTTGCCACAAAACCTGGGATTTCTGGCACTAATCTCAGCACCTGGGTTTTTCCAAGGGCATTTCAATCAAATAAAACCTCACACTCCCTGCTCAGGGGATGCACACAGCCCAGCTAAGGGGGTTCAGTGCTCATTTCTGTGGGTGCTGTGTCCTCTGACGGGGAAATCCAGCAGTGCACCTGGTTCTGGGCAGGCTGGTGTGGGATAGCTGCTCCAAATCAGCGACCAGCACCTCACAACCCTCTTTACTCCAGTTTATAAACTGTCCCATGTGCTCAGGGTGGTTGTAAATAGAAAGAAATTAATTCCTTCAATGATTGCTGTGGAGGTTTGGGTTTAGGATTTCAAAGTTGTCGCTCCAGGATGCTCGAGGCCACTGCCTGAAGGCAGAGGCAGAGCTTTTATTGATTTCCACCAGGGTGACGTCAGGACCAGCTTCCTTGGGCTATTTGAAACTGCACAAATATTTGGATGGAAAATATAGGCAAGAACTGCAATAACATTTTCACTTGGAGCCATGGCTGGGCAGATGCTGTGCTGAATTCTGTGATACACTTTAATGTGACATTTATGTAGGAATAGATACTTTATTTATTAATTAAAGCTTTTGAAGGCCACTGCAGCCTTGCACTGAGATTACAGCTTGGAGTGCTCACAGGGAATTGAAGTTCCCCTCTCCTTGCTGCCTGTATCCATGGGAGAAGGCACAAATGGAGCTTTCCCTACTGGAGACACATTTCTGTTCTCCCTTGGAAAAAAAAAAGAAAATTCTGAAAAGCAGCCTCTCAACATGAGCCTTTAATGTTTTTTTCAAAGCCTGAGGTTTGTAACTGAGGAGAGGTTTGGGTTCCAGGGCTGAAATTACACTGCCCCAGCTAAGGAAGGTTGTTTTTATTTAGTAAGGTCTCCCATCCTCAGAGGCAGTGCTGGGGTGGGATCACTGCTGAGCCACTAAGGCTCTCCCATTTAGCTTTGCTCCCCTGTCAAAGGAAGGGTGAGGAAATGTCAGTTTGGGATGTAGCACTGCAAAAACGCCAGCTCTCAAAGGGCTGCAAAAATGAGGGGTTTGCTGCAGGTTTCATTCAGGTTGTGGATTTTTTCCTGATGCTGTGAAGTTTCCAGTCCCACAGAAAATCAAATGGAATTCATCTTTACCTGCCTTTGTCCATAAAGGTTGGCATCATTTTACACTGGATTATGAAGTCTTTGCAGGAAATCTGATTTTATTTTAAAATTATTTTTTTGCATCAGTTTGCCTTTAAAAAGGGGGAAATGATGAGGTAATGCAGAGAAAGAGTCGAGTCCCTCTCCAAGTCAATCATCTGGGTCATTCTGACAAACCCTCTGTGGTTAACAGGACATGTCCAATGTAACAGGGTTTCCTTGTGCACTTAATTTATGAGCTGGACCACTCCCAGTGGTCCTGGGCATATTTCAAATATATTTAATGTATCTAGAATAGGTGCAGTATCTTAAAATGTACCAAAATGTTAAGATCTTCTCAACATTCTGTTCATTGCCAAGCACTGTAGAGAGTTATAAAGTTGAAAGATTCTGTCTTCTTTGACATTTTATGACCTTTCTTGTACTATGTTTGTCTTACATGGGCTTCTTTATCTATCTGTGTAGCTCCTATCATTAAATTTCATGTGAAATTGCCTCAATCCTTTATTTTTACTGCTGGCAGAAATATAAGTTTGCATTAATGGAAGGTGCACAGAAGAGCTGGGGAGCACAGGCCAGATAAAATGTCATTATGTGGTGGTAGAGCCATCAAGCCCAGCAGAGATGGTTCATAATGATAATGGTTTATATGACATTTATAGGCAGTATTTTGTGAAAGGTCAGGCTCTGACTTGGCAGCTGAGCGACATTTCAGGGTTTTACATGTGCAAGTAGAAGGTGGATATGAAATAAAAATGGGTTCTTTGAGATAAATGGTATCTTAACAGACCAAGCTGCGTGAAAAATCCTCAGAAAACCCCTCTGTTTCAGAAGAAACATCTAAGCAAGAAGTGAAAGACAGCACTTGAGCATCCTTTCCTGACATTCCAGACGTGTTTTTGTGTAGCTGCTTAAGAGCCACTCCAGTGCCTCAGAAATGTTGCTGTCTTCAGACACACTTGAAGGACTGGCAACATCTGAGCGTGTTTCATAACTTCCTTCTGCTCGTCTCTGCACACAGCTAATGCAATAGAAGGGTTTCTATTTTATTTAGGAATAGTTGAGAGGAAAGAGCCACAAGAATTTTGGCTCTAACTACACATTCCTGTATTAATATGGATAGAGAAAAATATAAAATAATGCTCTTCTTTCTGGGGCTTTTTAGGAAATTTGATCGGCCAGCCATGTTGATTTTTGCTGCTCTTTGTCTGAAACGTTACATTATTCACCACTACAATAGCTGAGCCTTAAAGTTATTTATTGTACATTTTATTATCAGCAGTCCACTTTGGGATATGGGAGTGTTAGCCATGTTTGAAGACTGGGCTTAATGTAACAGAAGTGATTATTGTAATGCAGCAAATCTTTATCTGAAGGGCTAGAAATTGAATTCTGCTTTTCCTGAGCTCTTCTTCTCTGGATACTGGAGCCACTTTTGGTGAGCAGTTGCTTACTCTGAGCAAGTCTGGGATTTGAGAACAGCTCTGAGGCCCAGACCTGACCACTGCTGGAAACTACACAGGGATTCCAAATTTCACTGGAGGCCACATCCCAGAAAGTTTTGGTGCCCAGTTTATAGGGCCACAAATGCTGCATCTTTGCCTTTCCCCAGCACTAAAACCATGCACTAGGTATCAAATTCTGATGGAGACGCCACATTTTGCACTATATAATTTCTTGTCTTTTCCTCCCTTATTTAAACAATTTAGAGCAGGAGAACTGACATCATGTGCCTCCTCCCCTTTAACACATCTTGCACGTTGTAAGTAATGATAATGTTTAAATCCAGACTGTAACTGATGGGTGGGGTATAAAACACAAGCCATAATTTGGAGGCACATTCTGTGGGGGTTTGGAGGATGAGTTCAGCCACGGTGGGGGCCAGCCCACGTCTCAGAGGGTGGAGAGTGCTGAGTGAACACAAATTGCTGAGCATCCTCTCCCATTTCCCACTTTTCCAGGCGTGTGGATGCTGCAGAGCTGTCAGGTGGCACTTGCTCAGGCAGGGCTCCACACGAGTAGGTGTGGTTGGGATTTATTGAGCTGACAAATCTGATTGCCCTTAACTGACAGTCTGGCCCCATGAAAAGGAGGTGAAGCTCTATTTATCCCAGTCTGCTCACACAGAAGCATTCCCTCAAGTCTTTTTCAGTCCAACCTTCCTCTGTTGAAACATGAAAAAAACTATTCCCATTTTCAAGAACAGGGATGGAAACTGATTCACTTTTCATACTGGCAGGATGACTGTGAGTGATGTGGAATGTTCTGGTTTTTCCACATCAGCAACGCTGCTTTATCTCAGGATGCTTTTGTTCCGTTTCCAAAATAAACAGCTCGTAATACTTGCACGAGGTGTATTTGACAAGCAGGCTTTTGGGCTCATCCACCATTCTTTAGGTAAGCAGTCATCCTGCTTATGTATTTACAGCTCTGTTTACATTTGTATAAACTAAGGAAAAAACCCCTTTTTAAAACATGTCACTTCAAAACCAGAAGCCTTATGGAAAGCCCAGGCTGTTTAGTACAAATTCTGAATTTTTGGGTCAGGTGAGCCCAAAGAAAAGAATAAAAGGTTGGGGGATGCTGGATTTTCCTGATGAGAGTTACAGCAGGATGATGCAGAGCCCAGAGCTATCTGTGGGTTCAGGTGGGCCATGGAGCATCTTGGGACAATAAATCCAGCTCTTGGTACTGACCTCTGTCTCCAGAAGTTTCTAAAGCACTGCTTGCCAGGAGCTGGGAGAGAATCCCAGCAAACAGCCCCTGCAAGATGAGGATCCCCAGCTGATTGCTCTTAGGCAGCATTCTGAGCTCAAGCACCTCAAATTTGATCCTAATGGAGCTTTTGGCTGCATTTTTTTTTCTTTTTCTGATAGTCCAGTTGTTTTGGAAAGCGGTGGTGGCTTAAGGCAGCCTTTCAATTCTTGGATCTTCTGTGCAGTTTATATTGCTTTAAAACAAAAGTCTTTAAAAAGGAAGTCGCAGTACTTGCTGAGCACTGATTTCAGAGTTGTTTCTTCATTTCTGGTAGTTAAGGGGGTTGGGATAAACTGAAGCCCTGAGCTGAGAGGTGGAACAGGGCTTTGTGAAGTTGTGAGGTTACACCAGGTCAGGCCATTGTTTCCTCATTAATATGCACCAATATTTACCCTGAATTCAGCACGGTGGGAGCTGTGTGTGTTTGGAACCCCAGACACTAATTTAGAGCAGGAGAGAAGGGACATCCCAGCTATTGAACATCCTCAGTGTGGCTGTTCAGAGACAAAAGGTAATTTTTTTTTTTAACATGAGGGTGTTTTGTGTTTTTTTCTCTTTAAAAAAAAAGCAAAACTGACGATACCTAAAGGTGCAAAGACTCTTCCTCTTTGCATGAGCAGAGTCCTCAGGAAGCTCTGAATTTCTTTAGGGTTGTGGCTGAGTGGGTTCAGAGACCCCAAGGCCTCCCCTCAAGGGCTGATTTATTTATTTATTATTTGTGTGATGATGTGGAGGGTCAGGAGCTTTCAAATCCATGTTTGTGCTGTGAACAGCCCAGCACTGAGGGCAGTCCTGCTGCACACCTACCCCACTGACATCCCCAAATATTCATCTCCAGGCCTCTCTCCCTCTAATGAAAAACATTTTGTGGCGCTCTCATAACTATTTCACTTTTAGCCTTTTTTTTTTTTGTGTGTTTCAGATGTCTTGATCTAGGCAGCTTCCAGCTCCTTTCTTCTTCTTCTTTTTTTTCTTATTCATTTCCCCCCTTTGTGGCTTTGCAATATTAAGCATGCCCTGAAATCTCATTAACATTTTAGACATTTACTTTAAAAGCCTGCTTGGTGTTTCTAAGATCTCTTCTGCACTTTGACAAAAGTTCCAAAAGGAAGAAAAGTTGTATCTTTCCTTATTGGCAGGCTGTGCTCCATTTGTCAGTGACAGAATGTGAGCCTCTTGGCAAAACAGTTTTTAATATAAATACTAGATCTGACTGAAAAAATAAAAGCTGAGTTTTCTGAGAACTCCCTGAAATGTCAAGTTTGTTGTCACTGTAACAAATTAGAAGCAGATCATTATGAGGAAATATTCTCTGTGGGTTCTTTTTAGAATTTCTAAGTGCAAAATGTAAATTTTCAGTACATTTATTCCTTAAAGTTTTATTAAAATAGATCTTGACCTTTTTTTTAATGAAATAAGCAGTTTTGAAGAAGAAATGAATTTAACCAGGATACCACATAAAAATGCAAGAAAATCATCATCCAGAAAATTAGCAAAGTAATGATAATTATACAGCTAATGCTATATTTTCAAACTCCAAAGCCTGTGCCTTTAACCCAGCCTCTGAAGACTAAATTATTTGGTTCTGAAGGCAGATATTACCTAAAGATATATTTTTTTTGTTCTGCAATGACTTCATGCCTTTCAATGCTTTTTTTTTTTTTAATCCATGGTGGGGATTTTCCCCCCTTAATGTAAAGAGAAATTCAATAATGTTTGTAAAGAAAACTGGTGAAAAATCATCAAAAAACCATGGCAAAAATAGTTGTTTTATAGATTATTGAAGCTTGATGAAGTAGGCTCCAGTGAGTGATTTAAGTCATTGAATAACAAGATAGAAAGTAATGGAAAAAGCCAAAGGTAACAACCTTGATGGTAGAGTTAAATGATTTATCTGACTACAGCTATTCTAAAGGCAAAGGTTAGTGTACTGAGCTGGTGTTGGGAATTATGGCAGGAGGCATGCAAAGCTCTTTCAAGTTGCTGAGATTTGTTTTTGTTGTACATTTGCCATTCCCTTAGCATCGGCCTCAGTTATTTTATAAAAGCACTGCATTGACCTCTGCTGTGTGAAGTTTGCACACGTGCAAGCACCAGGAGTTTGTTGAAGACAAATAGATTGAGAAAGGAGGGCAGTGGCAAAAGTAAGGGTAAAACTGCAAATAGTAGTGAGAAAACTGCAAAAAGTAATGGTAAAACTACAAATAGTGATGGGTAAAACTACAAATAGTGATGGCAGAACTGCAGTTAGTATTGGTAAGGTCATTGGTGGTTTTTTATACACAGTAAAATACTGTGATCATAATTTCACATTTTGCCAAACACGCTGCCCATCTCAGCTCTCCCAGCTGCTCTTCCTTTGTTTCTCCTCTCATTCCTCCTCTCATTTCCCTGTCTCCTCCCTTTCTGCTCATCCCACACTGCCAGCCAGTGCAGTTCCCACTCTGCCTTTCCAAGCCACCGCATCTGGTTTTACTTGGCTGTCCTTGGCAGGCCTGTTCTATTGCTCAAGGGGTTGGCTCCTTCCTGGAATATCCACCCTTCTGGGGCCTTGGCTGGTGAATGTTAATGCTCAATCTGTGTCTGCACGCTGCTGGTGGCATTTTGCAGTTGTTCTGGCTCTCGGGAGGTGAGTCTGTCACAAGGGCAGGGGCTCTGTCTGCTCCCAGGCACTGAGCTTTCTGCACAGCAGGGCACAGCAAAGTGACCTGGAAAAAAAAAAGTGGAGCAGAACAGGCTGAGGTGTGGTGTACATAACTTTCAAAGCCATGGAACTACAGAGAAAGCTTTGAAATGGAGCAGTAGAGAGAGGTGGAGGCAGGTGCTGAGTTGGGAAAGCTGCTTCTCTTTGGTTGGAAAGTGTTCCACAGGGAGCAGGACAAAGGGAGAGGGGTATAATCCTAAAATAATGGTGAAGAAGAAAAATATTTAAAGAGGGAACTACACCACGAGTGAGTATAAATTGCTGAAGTGACACTCAGTTCTGCACAATCTAGAGCTGTTTCTGTTAAAACAGTGCCTGCCTTCCTGAAAATTCACAAAAGCTGGATAAAATTAATGATAAGCCAAGGAGGAGGAAGGTGTGAGACTGTCAGATTTCTTGAAATGTGTGGAGACATTGGTGTGTCTCTCATCTTGGTGGGAGTAGCAATGGAGAGAACTGAATATAGAAACAACACAACTTAACCTGGTGTTTCCCTAGCAAGAAATGCTGCTGCACACAGTGGATTTCTGCCCTAGCATTTATCTGAGGGATAAATCAGCTTCTTTCATTATATTTGTTGTTGATTTTTTTCATATGGCTCTCCTACTTGACTGTTATTTTCCCATAGCATTTTCCCAGCATGCCTTCAGAAATATCAGAAAATACTCACAAATGCTCCAGAAAAGTGCCAACTAAATATTCCACCAAGTGCTTGCAGAGCTTGTGCAATGTTTCCCCTGGTCCTTCCCAGCTGTTTTTGAGCATTGATCTAATATTTCCCCCATGAGCAGTTAGCATTTTTGTGACATTAAACATAGTGGGGAGTTGTGTTTCCATGTGTGAATAAAGTGACTGATCTGATTTTTCAGATGAAAATAAATGTTCAGTGCTCCTCCTCACCAAAAATTGCTGCCCGAGGGTTTGGTTTCTTCTGCTCTTTTGGGGTTGCCTGTGGCTTCTCCAAAGGAAATCAGGTATTTTAGTATTACAATTCAGACTACTCCAAATACATAGCATGTGACACTTTGGTTTCCCACTGACATTGGATCAGCCTCTTAATAGTCTCTGTAATATTTAAGCAGATTACCTGAGGTATTTTTCAATGTACCTAAAGAGGAGGTGGCTATGCCAGCTGTCTGCAGCAGGAGGAATTTAGGTTTTATGGATGTAAATAGAAGCCATACAAGCCCTATCCACCTCATGAAACACTTTGATTCATTTTACCAACAGTTCTTTTCTCTTTTCTTCCCTGCAAATTTTGCCTAAACAACATGACCCAAAGAAAGGCTGACAAAACCAAACCAGCACAAATTTTGTGCTGTTTATTCAACAGTAATTGGTTCATTACAGGTCAAATCCTGAATTGTGGCACTGCAACTGGGGAGCTCTGAACCTGTTCATGTAAAACGTATGGCTTTGGGAAGCACAATAATGATTATGCAGAATGAAACCTCTAATTGGACTGATAAAATCTCAGTAATGGATAAACTTCAGCAGGACAGGTGAAACCCATGTTCCAGTTTGCAAAGCTTGTTGTCTTTTGAGGAAAAACATTTTTACACAGTATTGCGAAGTATTCAAGTCCATTTATCTATGATTATAATTGGCATAAATCAACTTGTGCCATTTTTATAGAGCTAATGGATGTCTTGAAAATGTTCCAGGAAGATCTCAATATGGTCTTAGTGCAACAAGTTGGCTGTTTAGCAGAATACATTGGTGATGCCCCAAATTGCTTCTCCGGTTTTTCACTTCAGCCACTTATCAATTTATCCCTAATTTCATTGAGAAAATGTTGACCCAGAAGATGTTAAAGGCAGAAATTGTAGTGTAGGCAGCACTTTTCTGGGTATCTTCTGCAGCCAGCCCCCAGGAACACCCAGTTTCAAGAACCAGCACTAAAAACTGTCATTAATGCTTTCAACACCATTAGCACAGGGGTGAACACAGAGCTTGGGCTCCTCTCTCAGACCCCTCGAGGATCCTGTACCTCTGGAACACGGCCTGGATGGTCACTGTGGGTCACAGGAACACGTGGAATAATTTCTGTGTTAGTAAGAATATGTGTACAGACGTTACAAGAAAAAATCATCCTATGAAAAGTATGTGCTTGTGAAGAGCAGTAAGAGAAAGGAGAGCAGTTGATTAGTAGGGACTGAAAAATTACCACTGTTGTGGCTGTAATGCAGTACTTGCACCAAGTGGGAGCTGGGGTGCAATCCCTGGCTGTAAGTGCTGTCTGCAGGCTCATACAAAATCTGCATGAAGGAGAGTTTCTGTTGACTTGAAAAATGACTGTTAGCAATTTCTTTTTCCTGGCAATTTGCTTATTTGTTCTCAATACTGATTAATTAGAGAGGAACCAAAGCAAGACATGCTCCAAGGCTTTCTGAGCTCCTTAAATCAATCTAGAGAGACCACTGCTCCAAATAAAACTGGCTGTATAAACACACCACTGTAGAAATGTTTGAGAGATGCTATTGGACTGGAACAATATGCCAGACATCACGTCTAAGATTTATTGTCTGGGAATCTGAATAATATTCTGTAGAATCTCCATTATGGGTCAGGGCATGATCCACTTTAGCTGACTGGCAGCACAGAGTGCAGCTTGTTCTTTTTGCTATCTCCTTAATCCTAGTGAGAATAAATCAGTGTCTGGAACCAGCAGTGAGGGAAGGAACCATCAGAGTTTATATAAACCAGCCTTGGGGTTCAGAGCCAGGAGTCCTCTCTGGGCTCAGGAGTCCTTGCATCAACAGCCCACAGGAACCTTTGTGTCTTTGCTCTGTGCTGAGCTGAAGTGACCCATCAAAGCTCATTTTTGTCCTGCTGAGCCCAAGCCAAGGCAAGAAGCACCTTTTGTGCTGCTGACAGCCTTTGAGTGTCCCTGGGCTGTAGCTTTCTGCAGCAGTCTGTGCATTTCTGCTCCAGGGCTGATTTAGTCCAGTTTAGTTGGATGTTTGCATGTTTGACTTCAAATTTAGTCTTTGTTGAGAGAGAGATCCAGGTTGCAGATGACATTGGGATGCCTAAATAAGAAGACAAAGCGTTCTGAGCTGCCCAGGGAGGTGGCAGCTGTGTGAGTTCACAGTTAGTTTTCACATTTCACAGAAAGGAGTTTACATTTAGGCCCTTCCTTAGGGAGCTGTTTGGCATCCTTGTGTAAACAGCCAGGCCTTCCTTGCCCAGAATAGCTCCTATCCCAGTCTCAGCAGGCATCCCAACACAATCCACGGGGGCAAAACCCTGGCTGTGCAGGACCTGCAGCCCCAGGCAGCTCTGCTGTGCAGCAGCACACCTGAAAGGCTTCCCCTCCAGAGGGGCTCCAGGGGTCCCTGCTGCTCCCAGGCAGAATCCCAGCTGGAAAATATCCCAGACCCTGCTGTCCCGTCCAGTCGGGAGCAGGGCTTGGCATTCCCTCCTGTGCCATCCCTTCTGTGGCTGCATCTCCTCACTGGGAAAGCCTTGGGAGCCAAAGGACAGCTGGGGATGGCTCAGCCTCCCCCTAACCAGTTAAGCAATCTAGTTACTTAATAATTAACCAGCTAGACTTGCCCTAAGGGGAAAAAAAAGCAACAAAAACTCCCCTATGACTGAATTTTTTAAATGGAAAAAAGCAGAGTTGCCAGGGAACAACAGCAGCAGTTGGATGGGGGTTGCCCTTAGCCGGGGCATTTTGGGTGGGTTGAAAAGCAGGAGGCAGAAACCACTGGGTTGTGGTTATCTGTGGCTGTGTCTGGTTATCAGTGGTCATGTAGGACTTGTGTAAATACACACATACGCCTTCCTGAGCTCTTTGCACTGGGGGAGTTACTTGTAATCGTGCTGAATGCTGTATCATTGTCCAAATAAGCCGTTTGTTTGGAGTGGAAAATCTTTTAAGGCAGAGCAGTTCTCCATCTATTATTAGATCAATTGATTTCGTTAAAAAGAACACAAAGTTTTCTGGCACTCAGGCCATTTTTAAAAAGATCTTGTGGGATTCTTTAGGGTTCTTCAGTGAGATGAAAATGAATTATCTGTTCCAAATCTGAGTACTTTTTTCACTGTATCGTTCAATCTACTAAACATTATTCCATCTTGCAGGCCTTGCCTCCCTTCTCCTCCTGGAAACATTGCAATTTGAACTCATAAACCTTCACTTGGGAATTGCAAACCTCACATTACGTGTCTTATTCATTGAGGAATTTTAAAGGAGCCCCTGGAGTCCTGCTTGCCACTTTTTCATAACACTTAAATCTGATTTGTGGTATCATTCTCCAAAGCTTAATCAGAATAGTTTTCAGTTGGGTGGAGGGAGGATCCAGGGATTTATCTTTAAAATATCATGCAAGTTACTCAATCTACTTAAAAGAAAGACAAAATTGTGGTTGGACATGAGCCTGATCTTTCAAATGTGGTGTCTCTCAGCTGAGTCTGGTGACAAGCTCCAGAGCTGATGGTTAGAGGTAGCATAAAATATTAATTTTATTTTTTCCAGTCATTTTTTAAATTCCCTGTCTGATCTTTTTAAAATCTCTCTCTTTTTAAAAATCCTTTCAAGCATTTTTCAGAAATTTGAAACTTTTTTTGGACTCATAGTTACTCTGAAGGTGTCTGGGATAGCAGAGGTTCATTCTGATGGTTAAAGCCTAATGTGAACCTCAATGAAAATGCTCTTGTGGCTTTTGTTTTCTTTTTTTTTAATCTGAGACAAATATCTGCCATACTGCTGTGACCAATCCAGTCACAGAGAGCTGCCAGCATTTCCCAAGCCAATAATGTTAGGGAAAAGCTGGAATTACAGGGACAGTTAGGGATATTATTTTTAAAAACAGTAAGATGCTGAATGGAATTGATCTGCAGAAATAACTTAGTAAATTCTGACTGAACTTTCCTCACAGCAGAAAATTAAATGTATGTGGACACAGCTGTGTGCTCTAGTCTTTAGTCACGATGTTTTGTGTCCTCATCAGTATATTAAATAAGTATATTAAATATGTTATATATATGTTATATATATATGTGTGTGTGTGTGTTATATATGGTTATATATGTTATCTATATTACATTATATGTGTTCTGCTGTTTTCCTTTTTAAGCTATGTCTGATGCCAGAAGTTTAACTGAGATCTGAAAAATATAAAAGTAATTTCTAAAAGCTTCCCATTTTACCCTTCTTTGTTATTTGGTAGCAATAGTTTCAGCCCAAATAAAACTTGAAAACCGAAAGACGTGTGGTTTTTATTTTAAATTAGAAAATATAAAATGGTCACACTAGAAACCATCCAAACCTCTTTGCAGGACTGTTTTCAGAATCAGTTTTCCCCAAATGCTGCAGGGGAAAAAGCCAGCCCTTGGCTCCTTCCAGTGGAAAAAGTTAGTGCAGTTTGCATGGGACGTAAATTAAAGCAGGAGAGAGTCGTGGGGAAGCTGACAGCAACTGGGCCTGTTTGAAAGAAAACAAAGTGAAAGTCAGTGGGAGCCTGGCTGCCCTGGAATGCCTGCCCCAGTTGTGAACTGTGGGATCCAGATGGTTTTCCTCCTGGAACAGGGAGCACAGAGCAGCCAGGACACGGCTCCCAGGGCTGCTCCTACCTGTGCAGGGAGGGTGAGCCCCACATCCCTGCTCCAGGCTGTGGGGAAGGTTTCCCCCAAATCCCTGGGGATGGCTCCAGGCTGTGGGGAGCCCCAGGGTTGCCCCAAATCCCTGGAGATGGCTCCAGGCTGTGGGGAGCCCCAGGGTGTGCCCCAAATCCCTGGGGTTGGCTAAAGGCTGTGGGGAAGGTTTCCCCCAAATCCCTGGGGATGGCTCCAGGCTGTGGGAAGGGTTTGTCCCAGACTTTGCTCCCAGCTGGCTTTTGGGGAGCCATGAGGGTTTTTCTCCTCTCCATGAGGAGAAGCAGAGCTGCCCCAGCTCTCTGGACAAGAAGGAAGAGGAGGAATGTGGGACAGGGACAGCACGATGTGGTGTGTGCCCCAGATTGGGGTAGTTTAAATGTAAAAGGAGCTGAAATATTCCAGATATTTACTGAATGAAGATGCCCTGTGTTCTGCAGAAGACTGTTTCTGTTCAGAGGCAGCATACATTTTCCAGGTTTGCCAGTGTGATGAAGCTTATGTGGAATTAGCAGCCCAAAGGAGATGATTCAGGCTTCTCCAGGATCTGGAACTGGATGATAACCACCTTGTTTGCTTTGCCAGCATCACTCTCGTGGAAACCCAGGGCACAGGGAATGTTTCTCTGTCTGCTCTGGGGTGCCCTGACCCCCAGGGGAGCACTGACTCTGACCCTCATTCCTGGAGAAAGTTTCCCAGACTTCAAGACAGACTGGAACCCACAAAAGTGTGAAATGGATTCTAGAGAGTAGTGTAGGTGTAACACTTGGTGAGAAATTGAGGTTTTGGGGTTTTTAGTATGTTGTGGATGGAAGCAAGATGGAGGGCACAGGGTCCTGTCCTGGGTTTCTTCTTCATGCTTCTTCATGGGTTTGGGTGGCATTTTGTAATTGGGCAGAAAAGTCTGCATTGGGGCTCTTTGGGATCAGTTATTGGGTTAAAAGGGAAAATAATCCAGGTGTCAGTTCTTAATTGGACAGTTTAAAGACCTTGTACCAAGAGATTGTTGGCCATTTTGTGCCTTCTAATGAAGAGCTGCAGGACTCACAGTAGTGAGACTGTTTCACTGATAGGAAACGATAAACTCCTGAGTCCAACATGAACTACTGTCTGGAGTGCCTTCAGTCCAGACCAGAGAAACCCAAAACTGGGACCCCCACAACTCTGAGTGCCAAATGTCCTTGTGAGAATCGTGGAAGGATGGGGGGAAGGTCCTGCCTGGGGTGTGGACAGAGAGCTCTGATCCTTGCTGGACTGCAAGGATCTGGGAGTAAATATTGTTTTGAGACAGTGTGGGTCCCATTGGGGGGTAAATATTGTTTTCAGACACATGTCAAACCCCAGTGTGGGTCCCATTGGGGGTAAATATTGTTTTCAGACACATGTCAAACCCCAGTGTGGGTCCCATTGGGGGTAAATATTGTTTTCAGACACATGTCAAACCCCAGTGTGGGTCCCATTGGGGGTAAATATTGTTTTCAGACACATGTCAAACCCCAGTGTGGGTCCTCTCCACTGACAGGGGGTGGGGAGTGGGCTCCTGATTTTGAAGCGCTATAAAATGTTAACAGTGCTCATGTTGTAACTGGAGATTAAACAGCACTCTCAGAGGAGTCTGTGCCTTCTGCACTTGCCACAGTGCTGCAAGGTCACGTCTGATGCTGGAGATTCTCCATTATTTTTTCTGGGGAGTTGGTGTTAATCAGCTTTCAAGGGCAGGCTGGCATGTTAATGGAAATATCTAATGCTCCTGCTTTTCCTGGTTATCTCTTGCCTGCCTTCCTTCCCCCCATCCATCAAGATTAACAAGAATTTATTATGTTCAGCTTCCTTTCAAGAGGTGTCATTAGAGGCACGTAACCATTTGTAAGATTTATTTATTCACCCCAAGGATGCTGGAAAGATGTGCAAGCTCAAGGAACACACACATAACTCGATATGGGATGAGGGGAAGGCTTCATCTTATCAGAATTGTTCCTTAATGAGGAATAAATATCAGCCCAGGGCACCATTCTGCCCAACATCAGTGTCCTCCTAAGGCAGATGCTCTCTGGTCCTGGTGTAGCTGTGTTTATATAAATTTTAAAGCAAGTTTGGTTGCCACCAGAAGGCTCAGAATACCCCCAGGGCTGTTGGTGGCACATCTTTAACTTCTCCATGATGGATCTCATCTCAAAACTTGATCCACCACCTCCCTGACCTGACTAACTCACACCCTGGGAGCGGATGCAGAATCCCAGAGACTCCTGTGGTTCATTTCAGCAGCGAACACAGCAGTGATGCTTCTGTACTTGTTGGAGCTGTGATATACAGAGTGCTACAGAGATGATTTGCACTGCTCCATAAATCCATCAGGATGCATTTACCCACACATCCATCACAGCCTGGCAGTCCCAGGCCACTGCTCTCCTCGCAGGTGCATGGCAGAGCTGATCCATATGTGGGCAGGCAGGGCTGCTCAACATCTGGAAGTGCCAGACAAACTTACAAAATTCTCCTTTTTTTTTTTTTCTTCCTCAGCAACGTTTGTGGGTGGGAAGGATTTGCCTCATTCATTCATTCATCCATTCATTCATTCATTCATGTGATCCTACACTTGTGAGCAAGCCCAAGGAGGAAAATGCATGAAAATAACACAGATTTTAGCTGTAATTTCTGGAAATTCCTTTGAAGGGAATGGAATAATAGTAGATCCTTCCTTGTTTCCAAAACTTTATAGATGAGTGAAATGAATACAAGATATTGAGTTCCTCTGTTAAGGAACTCTGCAAATGAAGTGTGGGGAGCTGATGGAGTGTTTCCTATTTCTGTGACTCATGGGAACATTCTTCTGTCACCTTGATGTTCTTCAAAGCAGGTCATGGCACTGGGAAAACTCACTCAGGCCCTTAGTGATGCCGTTGGTATTCCTGAATTTGAAAATCCATGTACCTGAATAAAAATTTGGAAAACTCAAACAGTGTCTATGTCAGGAAGGTCGCCTGGAGCCCATATGTAAATTATTAAATACTACATGTAATGGAACCGAATATTCTTGGAACATGAAGCAGCAGCTAAATGGAAACTTTGGCTATTACCATATCCATGTTTCATGCAAAAATATTTTCAAGATCAAAGTTCTGTTATTAAAACAATGGGCATGAAAATAACAAAATTGCTTTTCATAAAACAAACATATTCTTTGTATCTGAGAGGCTTTTCACAGAAATCTGTATTTTGAAGCAGTAATACAATACAGATTTCTTTGCTGCACTACTTTGATTCATTCATTAAAATAGTTTTGATTTTGGCATGTTGCAAAGGTCTAAATAAAAGCATTTTAGTTACATAAATACAGACTCTGTGGATTCAACATTAATATAGTACGTTTGGAAAAGTGTCATTTATTCTGAAAATACACAAAGACCAAACCACAGACAGAATTTTCTGTACATTGTAAACATTCTCACAGTATGGGTATAAATATCCCTTTTTTGATTCATTGCATGCCAGGTCGTCAAGCAAAGAGATAGAAAAAGAAGCTAAAGAAAAGGGATTATTAATCTACTAAGATGCTTAAAGGCAGTGAAAGCCAAACAATACAAGAGCTTACAAAGTTTTAAGTCACTGTATACAGACAGGGCCATAAAATTACAATAACAATACCAGATAAAATAATCTCGTATTTACATCACTTTCATCCACAGGATCCCCACAAGCTGTGGCGTGTTTAGGGATTTGTGGTGGGGGTTTGGTGTCTGGTGGGTCCTGGGCAGAGCTGGGCTGCTGTCCCACCTCAGAGGGATGTTTAGGGAAGGTTTAAGAAAGTCTTTCTCCAGTTTGCTGCCTTTTCAGTCTGAGATATTTTGATTCCAGGTTCCAAATGCTTTTCTTTCCTTCCCTAAAAAAAGGTTTCCCCCTCCTTCCTTGCGAGATCTTCGCTGCACCAATTTCCTTTATGGACCTTTTTGTTCAGTATCATTCCTCTGGCAGCTCAGATTTTCCAGGAATGGGGATCACCAGTTGGCAATCAGATCATACTTCCAGACATGTACTTCTCTCTCATTTTGGTCCCTCAGGACCCAGCAGGAGGCAGGAGCATGCCTGACATGTACGATTGCCCCAAACCTGTCCAAGCAGCAGCAGATGCTCTCATTGCCCACACCCAGCTGGGGATTTGGAATTACATTAATAACTCTCATTCTGCTGTATCTTGTATAGATCTGGTGTTTGGTGGCCAGAGCTGTGGATTTGGAATTGCATTAATAACTCTCATTCTGCTGTATCTTGTCTAGATCTGGTGTTTGGTGGCCAGAGCTGTGGATTTGGAATTACATTAATAACTCTCATTCTGCTGTATATTTTATAGATCTGGTGTTTGGTGGCCAGCAGCACTCATTGTCTTGGCCTGACAAGCAGATGCAGATTGCTTCTCTTGTGAAACAAACCCTTTTTGAGGAGAGGGCAGAGATTTGGGCTGTTCCCCTGGTCAACCACCCAGGAGAAATGACCCCAAGTGGGCCAGCCCGTGGCTTCCCCACCCCACCGGGAGTGAAGAGGGGCAAGGTCCCTGGGATGAGGGGAGGGAGCTGCTGGGGTCCCCACCCCTGCTAGGCTGCCAGGCAGAGGAGCTGAATAAAGCCTCATTTTACATGTAAATGCATGTAAATTTTGGTGGGTCTAAAGGAAATTTAGACTTCAGAAACTAATTATTTTTGTGCCTTTTGTTTTTTGTTTTTTTTTTTTTTTCTTTTATCTATTAATTGTCTTTTAAATATGCATTTAAAATTGCACCAGTTTGTGCCCAATAGAGCAAATCCTGAAGCCTTTCTCCAGCTGAATTCCTCTTAGGAGCCTTGTTTGCTCTTTTCCTGGCAGAGCTCCCAATGCCTTGATAGTTTTATCAGAGTAAAGCCCTGCATATTTGCATGACACTGAAGAGCTAAAATTATCTCTAAATGGAGCAAAAAAAAATTGCCAATATATATTGTTCTGAGAAAGACTGCTCTTTGGTGGGCCCAGAGGGGACATATTGTAAATATGATTTAAAAATGTCTCTGCTACTGCTGTCTGATCTTATCATCAGATGTTGCTGTGGAATTTGTCTACACAGACCCCAGAAAAGAAAAACAGATTGAGAACATTAACTTGTACTGTGAGAAAATATCTCCAACTTACTTTGTCTGGCACCAAAAAAAACCCCACCGACCCAACAACTCCGCATTAGAAATGTGCTCTAAAAATGGAAACAAACATTAAAATGCTGTCTGTGTGCTTTGATCGCTCTGAACTGAAAATGTAAGTGCTGCTTATGGATTCTTTGATGTCGGGGAAGTGACATTTTTCCCCTGGTTCTGTCTGACTGTTGTGATGAACTTCAGGTTTTCATCTGTCTTCCTGACACCAAGGGTACAACACAGCTCTGAGCAGGATCCCTGCCTGGAATCTGATTACAACAGCCAGGCTGAAATCTCTTCTCAGGCTTCTTTATGTTAAAAACCTTGTATTTGGCCAATAAATCATTAGTTGTCTCACAGACTGGCCCAGAGAGAGGCTGGGTTTTTGTCAGTTGAGCTTTTTTAGCTTAAGTCAGCAGCATATCATACTATAAAAACCACAATTTTTGGGGTTTTTTTGAGGAGATGCTCAATAATGCAGCACTGGGCAGTGAAGATGACAAGGCAAGGCAAGTCTGAAGTTAATGCAGTTTAAGAACTAGAATATGTAATTAGGCAGACATCACAATTAGCACTGTAGAGCAAAAAGCTTTTATATTTTGCCATTTTCTAAGCACGGAAACATGAAGTAGTCCTGGAAATAATAGAGAGGCTGTTATTGAGAATAATATTTGCATTTTAAGGTTGTTTTCAATGAACCTAGGAAAGAGAGAGAAATTCCTGGTGTGAAGGAATATGTGCAACAATCTGGCAGGATTTCTAGCATGTCTTCCATGTAATTCATACCTTGTGGTCTGTCTTTAGGCTACCAAAGGTAGGATTTCATAGGTAAAAATCAATGTAATTTCTGGGGGTGGTAGCATTGTCGCAGGCAGGATGGAGAAGATTCCAGGGCACACTTGCTGAGGGTCTGTGGGCAGGCTCAGAGAGCTGACATCCATCCAAGGCCACTCATGAATTCCTATCTCATGGCCCAGCACCAACCTGAATTTGCCTGCACTTGCCTGCTCTCAAACCTTCAGCTGGGGTGGAGCTGTCCTATGGTGAGATCCCCCAGAGACCAGCTATAATTAAACATCTAATGAAGATAAATAGAGGGAAAAAAAAAAAAAGAACATTTTTTCTGGTTCTTTTTGCCCTGTAGGGTGCTTGGTGCATGGCCATCCACAGCCCATGTGTCGTGCAGAAATCTGTAGTGAAAGCATTTTTCCTTTTCAGAGTGCTGACCAGGCAAATATTCTGCTTAGGGTGAGGACTAGAAAAATGAGTCTTGGCCCCAGGACTTGGATATATTTGCCCCTTCAGGTTGCTGATTGAGTGGGATTAGCTAGGCTGGGTCTACGGATTCTTCAAGCTCCTTTCCAGGCTCAAGCACACACACAGCTCAGAAGAAACAGAAAGAGGTAACCTGGCCTCGTGTCCTTGTTCTGTGCCAAACATCCCAGCCTAGGGAAAAGTGCTCTCCATGCCATCTTTCTCAACAGGGAATGCCCTCAAAATGTACCCAAATTTTCCCAAAAATCCCTGATCAGGCAGCAGTGAGCAGTGCTTTGGGAGCAGAGCTCTGTGCACAGACACAGAGCTGCACACACAGGAGGGGCAGCCAGGGTGGGGATGAGCAAACACTCAGAACACAAAACAATTTAGAGTTTAGCCTTCAAACTGTGCTGCAGGAGAGCTCACAAGGAGCTTCTGTGCCCACAGCTGTGGAATTCAGGGGGATGCTTAGCAGGAGTTGGCATGGTTAGAGAAAAAATAAATGTTACCTGCAGGAGCTCAGGGGAGAGTGAAATCAGAAATAGATCTGAAGGTGCAAAACTGTGTGAAGAACAATAAATGAATGAATGAATGATGAGTCCTACAGGCTCTGTGTAGTCCTTACATTTTTATAGATAAGTATTTATGGTCGAAGGAGTTGTGCACTTGTGTAAATAGAAGCTTCCACATGGTAAGAATGCTTGAAAAGGAATGAGGTTTGTCTATTTTTTATTATCTCAGCTGCTTTTTTGGCTTCTCTAGATGCTGCTAATGCATTGTGTGGCTTGTCTTCTTTTCTAACTGTATTTAGAGACAACTGGGGCGTCATGAGGAGGAAAATGTTTCTGGAGTGCTTCCCAAGAGTGCAATTATTTTGAGCAAAACTTGTACAATCAAATATTTGGAAAAAAAATTCCTAAAATATTAGGATATCCTAAAAATCCTAAAATTTTAATATTCTCATAATGTTTATATTCTGCTTTTTTTTCTATTTTCCTTGTTTTATTTCAGGAAAATGGCAGAAAGCAGGGAAGTTGTTACTATTTTCTCCCACAGAACAATCAGACCAAATGGCAATGGCAAGAAAATTCCATATACAGGAGCAGTCAGTGTAAGGGCATCTAAAATAAACTGTCATCTCTAAATTCTGTTTTGGAGATATTTGTTTCTATTAAGGTGGTTAAAGGAAGAATAGAAATAAACTTATTTACGTTTATCCCCAGTGCTAGTAGTTTTGAAGTTATAGTGTGCATCTATTCCTCTGACCTGATTAATTTGGGTATTTTAAAATCTAGAGATTATATAGAATAAATCCCAATAAATTCCATTGGAAATGTCCTGCCTTTCCCCCTGGTGCCTGTTTTGGAGCAGGCTGGAGAATCCCAGCAATGGCAATGTGTCATTTTGCCTTTTGTTTTTTCTGACTATTTGAATTCCAAATGGAACATGACAAGGGCAAACTACACTTTTGAACTCTGACCTCTGCTTTGAATTGAATGTGAAGTCTAAATATCTCCCTCTTTGACTGTATCCAAAGAGAGGTTTGTCAGAGACATCTTATAACCTTGTGGCTGCAAGGGTATCCTCTATTAATTAAAACAAGTTTTCTGAAGAAGTTCTGAGGGGGCAAACGTGGGGAAGAAAGGCACATTGTTCCCGTGGACAAAGACGGGGGATCAATTTTCATAAATCTGCATTCCCAAGACAACTGTTCAAATCTGGTAAAAGGTCCATTTCTTTGAACTTACATACCAGAAAGCTTTTATTCCCCTGCTCTGCAGCAGACAGGAGTGCAGGTTAACTGTGTCTCATCAATGTCATGCTTTAGATGTTCCACGAGAAATTCTTTACTTCAATGAGGGAAGGTACCACCTACCTCAAGGAAAAAAAAAAAAAAAAAAAAAAAAAAGAAGAAAAGGGAAGAATGAAAGGGTTACCTGTGGTGCCAGACTATGTTTTAGAAGATTCAGTTTCTCCAAGTTTTCAAAGCCCAACTTTTAAGCTTCGTGGTTTAAAATTGCTAGATGTTATAATTAAGGATTTAGCGTCACTCAAAAAATTGCTTTTTTATTTCTGGAATAGCACGTATCAAAATTCTAACTACAAGTGCCCTGCCTAACCTAAAATCTTTTGCTTTACTGCTATTTATTCACTCTTTTGAGACTAAATGATAGTAAAAAATGAACTTTACTTAACCACAGTTCACTGCTAACACAAAATCCACACCACTTTGCAAGTTCTCAGCAGCATTGCACTGGAATGATGTGCTTGGCCACTCATGCAGAAGAAGCATATTTTTATTTCCAGAGCTTGTGAAGCACAAATATTTGCCTCGGTATTTTCTCCAATAATATTAATATTCATTGGATATTTTTGTTAGAGGAGCTTCTGGACATCCTGAGTGCAAAGAGACCATTTAGATGTACCTACATTTACATATGACAAGCAGTGCACGGTCTAAAAGTAATCCCAATCTCAAAAAAATTAAAATAACAAAGGCAGAGAGGAAAGATTTCTTTGAGTTATTTCCTAGACTGAAATTCTTTCTGTCCTCTTGCCCTTTTGCTGCTCTTCACTTTCTTGTTTTCAGTCCTTTTTTTTTTTTTTAATGTTTTCAAACTTTTTCCCACCACCAGGAGGGCCAGGAATAGGCTTTCCTAAAAATGATGAGTCCTGGCACCATCACTGCACTTCCACAACTGGGGCTAAAAGACAGGAAATCCAGGAAGATTTGGGCCATAATTGGGATCTCCAATCAAGTTTGTCTGGGCCAGAACAGAAAATGCCAGGAGCTGCTCTCAGGTTGACAGGGTGAGGAGGCAGGCAGAGCTCAGCTAGAAGTTAAAACACCAAGAACTTCATGGATAAATTTCCTGGTCTGAGTTTACACCCTGCCAAAATGCTGCCAGAGAGGGAATGAAGCAAATCCAGGGAATGTAACCCGTAAAAAACACCTCCTGAGCTGTAAAAATACAATTTTTTCCTGGTTTTTTTCTTCTCCTCTTTGCTTCCCTGACTATTTACCCCTCATGATCTTTTACTCATCTTTTCAGATGAAGGTTCAGCCAGACTTTAATGAAGATTTTACTGCATCACCTTTGGATCTGTACAAGTGTGTTACACCTACCTAAAAGTGTCCTTTTCTCCTCCAGCTACAGGCAGGCACACCAAATGAGTTGGTTTGTGTTTTTCAGACATTTTTAATATTAAGACAAAGTCATATCCATGAATGAGGAAAAAACCTCAGAGGAAAAAAACCTGGTGACTCAGTTTTAATGACAGCATCTGTTTGTAGGTGTATATATCTATAAATATATATATATGCACTTATCATTTAAAGACAATTTGATAATTAAAGTATATGATCAGTATCTTTACTTTTTTAAATAGCAGAAGCTTCTTTGAATTGGTGAAATTTGGATCAATGATGGAATCAACTACTTAAACCCAGTGTGCATAAAATAATTTATTATAAGGAATAGTTATACCTGAATGCCCTTTTTCCCAGAAATAAAGACACAGGAGTGTGTTGTAAGCAAAATTTCACTTCTCACCACTTTGGCCATCTGTGCTTTGATCCTTGTATTGTCACAGACAATTCTCAGGAATTATTCTTGGGCACTTATTCTATGGCTTTTTCATACACATTTTAAACTTTCTTTCATCACCCCCTCTCAGTGTCTTACAGCCTCTGCTTGTTTGAAAAATCTGCAGAGATTTTGAGGAATAAATTCTGCTCTCTGTGGTGCAATCTGCACCCTGCCTTGTGCCCTGGCTCCTCTTGGCTTTGGTGAGAACTGCACAGGATCCTCAGCAATTACCAAAACCTAAACAGACTGTCACTTCAAAAGGATCAGCATTTCCTTGGGAAGAATTGAAGTTAAAAAAAAACATCAGGAAGGCCCCGGATGACAGAAAAGATTTGGAGCATTCCACAGGAAAGGAGAAACTCCAAAGCAGAGGATTTATGTGGTCTAACTCCACTGTTTGTGTGTGGAATTATTAAAAATGTTTTTCATCAATGGGAAGAGTTGAAATACGGAATTAACTCCTGATGAATTGGAGATGGGCATGCACTCCCAACTGGAGAGTGTAACCTAAGATACAGTGGCCCTTTAATCTTCAGGTTCACAAAATAAGTGATGTATTCCAAGACTTTCCATGCTGGGTCATCTGGGAGGCAGTGACCATTATGGTTTTCATTAGGAAAGACTGAGGGAGATAAAGACTGAGGGAGATAAAGGAGATTCACAGGCCTTGTAGGCTTTAAACAAACACAGAACTGATTTGTTAAGGGAAGAGCTTTTTGTTTTTTGACAAAGCAATAAAACTGCAGTTAGGGGAGAGGAAATGCTGGGCCCTGGAAGTGTGGGATGTGGGAAATAGGAAGGTTTCCACTGCTGGGAAGTGGAAGATTAGGTTTGGTTGTGTGAAATTAAAAGGTTTTCACTGCTGGGAGGTGGAAGATTAGGGTGTACATGGCTGCCAATAATTTTCATGTGCTGTTGGGTTTCATGATATGTTATGCCATATATAATGGGCACTGATGGGTTATTAACAGAGCAGGGTTATTAACAGAGCCAGGCTGGCAGCTCTGGCTGGATTTATGGTGGCTCTGATGGAGAAGGCACTGGATAAGGTGCAGTAAATAACACATAAATTAGACTGCAAAGCAAGGAAGGTCATTCCTGTGTTGTGGCCCAAGGACTTTGGCTGAATGGATGGGCAGGGCTCACTCAGCTGGCTGGGAGCTGCAGGAGCTCCAGGAGTGTGGGATAACCAGTGGCACACACAAAGGAGCTGTAAGTGCCCCAGCATTTGCTCATTTGTTCTCACTCTGAGTGCTGGGGATGGGCAGAGCTGGCACAGGTGTGTCCTGCACCCCCACACAAGGTCTGCTGGGCAGAAACCCCAAAATTGGTGGTGTTGGTTTTTGTCCTTTTCCCAGTCTGAGCTGAGGCTGTGGCAGATGTGAGTGGCTGTTCTTTCTCAAGCTGAGCAGCCAAATTAGAAGCCCATGGTCAAGGCAGAGAGCTCTAATCCCTGAATGCTCAACAGCACTGTTGGTAGGAAGCACAAAAAGAACTGTGGTTTAAAGAGATTTCCCAGAGAAGAGTTAGTGTGTGGGTAAAGGAAGAGAGAAATTGTGAGGTGGTGTAGATGTAGATGACTATTTAAATATTGATATTAAATTAAATCTTGATATTAGTGCCCACTCCCAGTTTGGTGCTGTGTGTGAGTTCAAAACTGCTGGTCTGGTCAGTGCAGGGCACTGCCAGCAGTGGAGTTCTCCCGGTCCCAGCAGAGTGAACCACAGCTAAGTCTGCTGTAACCAGCCCATGTGAAAGGATTCTTTCAGATTCCAAGATCTTAACCTGTTTATTTATCATTTACATTTATGGAATTGATTTTGGCAAAATATTTATAACAGAAGATTGAGGTGGTCAAACTCTCCTTAAAAAAACTGACTTGACTGGCCTGCCACAGTTATTAGTGTTTGCAGAGTGAAAGTGTTATGAAAATCCCAGTATTTCCAAGTCAGCTTTCCTTAGCTTGGAGATACACTCTCTGTGTTTACAGAAAACTGAAGTTTTAGAAAGTGATTTCGTAATTCCCAAGGAGAACAACAACATCACGCTTCTGTCCAAGGGGAAATGGATCAAAAGGGGTTTGTTTAGAGAGCAGTCACTTTTCTTCACATCACTTCCAGTTGTTGCAGGGCTGCTGTTGCCACATCATCACTCCTAGAAGTGCATCAGCCTTGGAATGCCATTAAACTTTCTGTTGTGGCTTGCAAAAACGGGTTCTGCTTTCTGCTCAGTGCCGAGGGGAGGGGGCATTTTTCTGACCCTATTAACAACATGCCCAAAATGATGTGAGGAGGTTTTTTGAGCTGGAATGTTTATGCAGAGGTGAAGAAACCTCTGTGCCTGAGGTGTCAGGAGCCTGAGCTCCATCCCACCTCAGCCATGTGCCAATGCTTTCCTTGCAGAGTGTCGGGAAATCCCGAAGGGAACACTGGAGGTGTGTCCCTCCCTGCTCTGCCCACTGCAGTGCTGGAATGCAGCTCCAGGGGTTTCCAAAGGCTTCCAGGAGCTTGGAGGGGCTGGAGCTGCACAGCCACAGCCTCTGCCTGCCTGTGGCTTTTCCCTTCCCTCAGTTTGTGCCAGCCTGCAGTCCCAGCTGATGCCTCAGGATTTCAGCTTTTCTGTTTCCATATATCTGTAACCCTGCAGCTCTTTAGTGTGTAACCCTAAACTCCACACACTGTGGGAGCTGCTGCTTCCCCAGTTTGGGCAGACACAACAATTCCTCTCCAGGCCTGGCAGTCAAGGACACCTCACTGCCTCAGGCCCAGAGATGGGAACAAAAGTGAGGTGGGGGAGCAAACCTGGGGTCAATGACTTCATTAGATGAAGCTGGAATTGGCAGATTAACCCCAATATGCAAATGGACCAAACTTACAAAAGTGTGAAAACCCTGACCCATGGTCCATTTTTGGGTGTAGCCCCTGGGGGGCTTTGTCTGCCCTAAATGTACCTGAAGGCCTTCAACAAATAGAACAGCTTTTTATTCCCTTAATTCTGCCTGGTCTCTGTTTTAGGCAGCTCCAAAAAGCATCGCTCTATGGGATGTGGGATTCCTTCCATCAGCTCTGCTGGCTCCAGGGCTCTGGCTCAGGCTGCCCTGGACAGGTGGTTCTGAATCCCAGGCTGGGGGAGTGGAACTGCCTGGTGCTTCTTCTGTCCAACCTTCACAGCAGCAGCACTGCTGCTTTCTGCTTGTTTTCCCCCAAAAGCACTTCACGTGGCTGTTTCTCCAGTTACAAGGATCCTGGCTTGTAGGTGAGCTGGTAGGTGTGGGGAGAGAGCTGGTGATCACCTGGATGGACCCAAACAGCCACAGAAAAACTGATTTTTATTTGCCCTGAGAGGCTGTGAGCAGATTTAATGACAGCTACAAGCAGCGTTCAGATTATGTGAACCAGGATAACCCAGGCCTGAATTTTGCTATAAAGAGCACATTTTAAAAAATGAATTAATGAGGATTTCTACTTCTATCATCAGTGGAAAATAAATCTTTTAAAAGTTGGAAAACAGTATGTTTTGTTTGCTGCTTGTTTCACAAAAGTTTAGACTATTTTGAGAGGCCAATAAAGATTCACTGACGTCAAAATGGAATATTAAAGGCAGATGTTCCTGGTTAGCTTAGTTATCCCTAACCACTTCTCCTGATTTTTTTTATTTTTGAGTGATAACTCCAGACTAAACCAAGCACATTTCTGAAGTGTGCTTTTAACTGATTAGTTGGTTATTCAGTGATTTTCAGAATAAGGCTATCAATTTTATTTCCTCTACCTAGTTTCATTATTAATTAGTGAGTGACATTTTGATAAGCCAACAATATAACTGAGCTTTATCCAGGGGGAAAAAAGTCTCAGCAGTGTTATTAGAGACAGATGAATATGCCACTGGTTTGAAAAATCAAACATCTGGAGAAGATGGATGTTTAGGTGAATGGTATAAAAGAGCTTTAAGATTTAGATAAAGCAACAAGATTAATATATATGAAGAATGTTGCCTCACTGAATTATTTTCAGTTCATTCCCTGCCATAACCTCAAATATATTGTACCCAGATTAGTTTCTCAGAGGAGGCAAACTCGGGGCTGGAAGTTGCTTGAAGGAGGGTGAGGAAAGCTGAGCAGCAGCACCCAGATCCACAGCTGATCAGAGGAGAAATATTGCTCATGACCTCTCGTGCTAAATGTGCTCTGGATCAGGACAGCAATAAATACAAATATAGAGATGGTTGCTGGAACCAGTCTGGCCCATGTGCAGAAGCAAAAGCACTCAAGGCTGCTTCCAGTTATGCCACCACATTTTGGGCAGCTGGTACAGTCCTGCCTACATTCCTTTTCCACCAGAAAATGGATTTTGCCTGTGACAGAGGTCACAAGGGATTAAGGAGCAGAAGGAGGGATGACAGGCTTTGCCTCTGCTTGAGAGGTGAGGATCAGTTGTACAGTCTGTGTCCCTGCTGTGCTGTCCTGCTCCACAGCCTCTCCTGTGCTGGGGCTGCCCTGGGGGGCTCCTGGGCACTGGAAGGGCTGTGATATCCAGGGATGCATGGAAAGGATGAGCAAACAGGACAGGGATTCCCCTGTGCCCACACCCAGCCTTCCTGAAACCCCTCAGTGCCCTCCTGGCCTTCTTCCTCAATTCCTTATTTCATCCCAGCCCTTCCTCCTCAATTCCTTGTTTCATCCCCAGTGCCCCCACCTACTTCACATCTCATTGGCCTCTCCCAGCCTTTCATTCCCCCTTCACCTTGACCTGGAAAACCCCAGTGCCAGCCAGACTGACCCCTCAAGCCCTCTCTTGTAAGAAGGATGGGTGAATGAAGCAACACAAATCTTTAGAAGGTCCTCAGAAGGTAAATGTAAGTTTATTAGATAGCACATATTCTTTTATAGACAGTTATGATGCAGCTGGACCTGACTGTTCCTTAATCAACACCCTTTACACCTTTGGTTAAATCAACACCCTTTACAGCTTTGGTTAATTAGGAGCAACATCTTTCTTGTAAACATCTTACAAGAAAAAAACACATTCAAAATACCAGCTGTAAAGATTAAGAATTGTTTTAGTTTTTTCTCTGAACTTTCCCAAAACTTCCCAGAGCAAGGCCTGGGGAAGTTTATCTGACTCTCTCTGACTAGAGTTCCAGCATCCTCACTCTCTCCCCATCTCCCAGCCCTGAATTTGGGCTGAATTCTGCCTGTGATGCTGAGCCCCAGCACTGCTCCTCTCCCAGCCCCCTGCATTTCCCATTGCTCAGCTGCTCCTGCCCATCCTCCCAGCTCCTGCTGCCTCTGCACAGTCCCCACACCTGATCTGGGACCCAATTAAACCCAGCCAGGGTCCTCTGGGCAGCCTTTAATTAGCTCTGGGAACAGAAGCTCTGGTGTCAGCCCAGGATCCTCGTGCTGCTCTAGCCAGGGTGCTGCAGCAGCACCCCACATTTGGCTGAGCCTGTGCCTTGGTCATGAGGCTTCTGACCTTTTTTCCTGCCTGACTTAATGCTATTTTTAAAACTCAGCCAGGATTTCTTTTCCCCCTTGACAGCTGGATTTGGCTCAGTGTTTCTCTATGATTCCATAACATCTTTTTACAGTATTATCGTATTACTTATTTTCGTTTTTAGCCCAGGGCTTCATTTGAGGGCGCTGAAGGAGTTATTGTAATAACTAACATTCCACCAGATGTGTAGAACAACAGCCAATGGCTTCAGACAAATCTTTTTATGGTTTTTCTATAATAATAAAACAATAAACTTTGAGTTTATGTGAAGACACATTAATGTAACTTTCCACATGTAATTCAGCTTATAGAAATCTTAAACCTTCCAGAAAATAATGCATAAGTAGATTAACATGAGCCTTACTGGACATTTAAGGGAATATATTTATTAAAATGTACTTTGGTCATGAGAATGTGCTTGACTTTAAACATGCAATTGAAACCATTTCAGACTGGACCCTGCCAGCTTGTGCTGCTGGGCTGTGATTTATTCCAGCTGAAATCAAGAGGTGACTGCTGGAAGGATTCAGGATTATTTCACCTGAACTGAAGTGCCAGAGCTGGCTCTGTTATTTAGACAGCTCCTTATTAACAATTAGTTGATGATGTGGAATACAAGCAGGTGTGTCTGGAAGTGACACAGTCCAGGTGATGGGATGTTCTCACAGCACTTACTCAGTGCTTTGCACGAGCTCATTGCACGGGGACTCTGCTTCCCCACCAACAAACTGGGCTGGGCTGTGGCTCTCAATCACAAGTTTTGTCCAATTTCCCTTGTTCAAGGGTGCATTTGCAGTTCTGGGGGTGGGCAGCACACCCTCTTCCCTCTCTTATCCCTTGCTGCATTTTGCTTCTTAAATACCAGGACATTTCCCCTCAGGACCTGCTGCTTTACAGCCCTGCACATCCTCTGCTCCTCAGTCCCACTGCTCACTCCATGCAGTGTTCTCACACTTATATCACTTTTCCTTCTCCAAATCCTCTGGAGAGACTCTCTCTCCTCAAGCAGTACCTTCCTTCCCAGGGTTACTCCAATACTGTTGCTCTTTATTGTCATTTTAGGAGTGCCAAAATCTGGAAACAGTCTACTGCTAACTGGAGCAACAAAGAAGCTTTGATTGCAGTAAAGCCTGAGCAAAATATATAGCATGAAATTATGGGATGATCCAAATAAGTGGGAATGTTGCCATTGGCTCCAACAGAGCAAAGATTTCATGCTTGTTTAAATTCAAAAGCTGAAAAGCTGAAGGAAGTGAAAATGTCATAAAAGATGCTGGGAGAAAAAAAGCCCCAAACCACTTAAAAAGGGCTGATTTTCTTTGAAGCTTATTTCTTGATATCTAAACTGAGCCTGGATGAGCATCAGGATCTCCAAATAAGTAGAAGCTGGGTTTGGTGGGGGAAGAATCTTCCAACAAACATAAAAGAGCTTGGACAGCAGAACATGGACATTTCTGCTCCTTCTTTTGTTGATCATTTATGATTTCAGTCAATTCCCCCACCTCACTTTCTTACCTTGAGCTCTTTTAAAAGAAGCAAATGTGGAAGGTTGGTGCCTGTGAAACAATAATGTCAGTGCACAGTTGCTCCACTGAAATCCAATACATTCCTTCACATTTCGGGCCATTTCCTTGAGAGCAGAGTTTTTACTTTCTAATCTGTCATGTCAAATTCTTTGGCACTCACACATAAATAATCACTCCCAGGCAGTTGTTAAAAGTGACACTGCACGAAATACTCCCTTATCCAATACTTCCACAGAGCCCTCTATTCAGCTGTGAATTATTAGGGAAGAAGAACAGATGTGATTAGCTCTGATAGCCAGTTCAGCCCAGTTGCTGCTGTTATTTCATGGAAGTCTTGCTCACCCTCCCAACTCCAAAGCCCTTCAGCAGCCTGGCAGCTTTGCAGCTTGCCCCAGTGATTTTTCATCCATCTTTTTTACTGCTGGTAGCTGACATTAGGGAACCATGTGTTTCTTTTCCTGTTACCTGCAGAAAGTTTCACCAGCCCTGGAAGACCTTGGAAAGGTCCTGCAGGTTGTGTCCAGTTTTTTAACCTGGAGTCTCCCAGGTTCTTGTCAGGTGGGGGAGCTGAATCCAGGGAAATCTCACTGCTGGCTATTAGGAGCTGGTTCACTAAAGCAATTCTGATCCAGCCTGGGGCTTTGCTCAGGCTCAGCTTTTCAGGCAGAGCTGCTCACCAGGAGCTGCAGACTGGGGGATATTTCCTGTGTTTCTCTTGTCTGACCATCTCATTCCAGGGAGAGGGACTGTGTGGATAACCAGCTATGCTGCTGCCTCTGACTCCTCTGTGCAAACCAGTTTTGGTGGGGATTTGGTGGGAGTTTTAACCTGGTCAGCTTGAAAATAGGAGAGATTCTACATTTCCCTTTTACACCTTTAATTATCCAAGTTTAAAGGGAAAGTTCAGGGTCTGTTTTCTTCCCTGTGTTCCTTCCCTTTGCAGTGTGGGTATCTGTCAGATTTACCCAGAAAAATTATTTGGTCTGTTTAGGTGGGCACCTTTATCCCAGGTTGTTCAGTTTGAGTGCTCCTTGTTAAACCAGAGAGCTGGGCTCTCTCTGCTTTCTCCACTCCCCTCAGTTCCCCATGTCCCTGTGGAATAACTGGGTAATGTCAAGGACAAAGGCATTTGTTTGTGAGCTGGTGCTCACCAGTTCTCCCAGGTCAGAGCCAGCAGAGCACGAGGAGCAGAAATGAGGTAGAAATGTCTCAAGATCGTTCCAGACCTCCAGGATCTTAATGCAGCATTAAAAGATTTCCTACAATTAACCCTCTAGCACTGTCATCCAGCTATCACAGCCACAAACCTACACTTTTATAAGGATTCCAGACCAGCTGGACTCTTCCCCACTGTACATTCTGCTCCAGTTGTGAATTTAAGCAAAGCCACACAGCCGTGTTGGAACTGAGGGCTCCATTTCACAGGAGTTCACTGCACTTGCAGATCACTTTCTGTTCCAAAATGAGAGTGTAACACACTTCTGGATTCTTGTGGCATGAGATTTTGGGGGTAGGTATTATTTTAATACAGCAGCAAGTTTTCAGTTTAATATAATTTTGGTCTGAAATGGATTATTCTGTTTTATATTGTGTAACATGAGATTAAAAGGATTGAAAAAGTGCATTTCAAAGCAGAAAAGTTCCACTCAAAGGAAGTCTGAGTGTTCAATCTCAACCTAAGCCCTAGTCCAGCATTTTTCAAAACACGGTGTCACTGAAACTGACACATTTCTGCAAACATTTTGGATTCAAGGAAACCAAATTTCCTCCTGCAAGAATGTCCTGCTGGAAAACTTCTCACCATCTCCATCTCATATTACTTGGCAGATTTCACATTAGGCACTGCTTGTTTCCTTAGCCTTATTTAATACTTTTCTTGGAAGTATTGCCAATTTTTCAAACCGAATGTGGGGAACCTTAATATGTGAGGAAATTCACATCAATAAAACCCTCCTGAGTGCAGTCAGTTTGCCTGTGGCAAGGCACAGCTGAGAGGTTGGAGCCCTGTGTGGAGGGAGCTGAAGGCAGAATCTTTGCATCCACCAAAGTGGATGTGTGAGTTCCCGGCACAGCAGTGGTACCCCAGTTTATTTGGGGCACTGCTTGTTGGGCAAGCAGTTCTTTCCAATTTGTGTGTGCAAGGACTTTACAGTGGCATTAAACTCTGGAAAGCACTTAGAGAAGGTTTTATTAATGTGGCTAATTCAGCTGAGGGATGGGATCAGGCAGGGGATCTGCTCACCCTGCAATAGCAGCAGGCTGCTGCTTCTTCCCCTCACCTGGGTTTTTTTTCCCATTTCCCTTTGTCACACACAGCAATTCCCCTTCTGCCTTCCCAGTCAGGCACCAGCAGAGGTGAGGCTGATCCCCATCCCTGCAGGGGAGACCTTTCTCTGCAGAGACACCCGTGCTTAATCCAGAAATCCTCTCTCCCCATTCCTGGCCAGCTGGAGGTGTGGAATGAGCTGAGGTGAGCAGAGAAGCCTCTCCCTGCTCTGGGACAAGCCCATCCTGCAGAAGAGACCATCCCACCCCTGTGATGGTGTCAGGACCATCTACAACCCCCTGGGCCCCTCTGCCCCAGCTCCTGTGGCCACTCTGGTGAGGGGCTTGGAACAAAAGGAGGAATGTTTGAAGGAACTGGGATTGTCTCTTCCACTGGGCAGCACTGACAGAACCAGAGGACACAGTCTCAGCTACCTCAGGGAAGGTATAGGTTGGATATTAGGAAAACATTTTTCACCAAAAGAATAATGAAGTGCTGGAATGCTCTTCCCAGGGAGGTGGTGGAATCACCATCTCTGGGTGTGTTTAAAAACAGACTGGACATGGCACTAGGTGCTATGGTCTAGTTGAGGTGTTAGGGCATAGGTTGGACTCAATGATCTTAGAGGTCTCTTCCAAACTCATTATTCTGTGATTCTGTGATTCTCTCCTGACAAGGATGGGTCTTTGGCTTTGGTGCTCCCTGCCTGTCCCTTGCAAAAATCAAATTAGCTGGCACACTTCAAGCTTGCTGCTAACACACACAGGCCATGAGAGATTAAAGGGCACTCAGTTCCTCCTCTCCACATGAAAAGGGTTTGTAAACTCTTTCAGTGGCTATTTCTTTTTTTTTTTTTTTTTAATACTTTTACTAAGGAAATAAAGCTGAGTCAAATCATTGTGCAAGATCTAAGACAGAGGGCTCGGGGTTATTTTGCACCCTGCCTTGGGTAACGTAGCTAATAACTCTGATTTCACAATGCTCGGGGTTGTGAGAGAGGCACAGAGAGCTGTTGTCAGGGAAGTGCAAAGAAATGCAGGAGACTTCAAGAGACACCTCAGAGCAGAGCTGTGAGCTTCTCAGCTGCTTCTTAGCTGGGCTGGAAGTGGAATTCCGCTGTGAGTGTTAATGTCATCACCTCCACAGACTTTGGTATTGTAAAGTGACACTTCCTGCAGCACTGGAGGAAGTTTTCTGCCTCCATTTGGGCTTTTAGATGTTTGCTTACTCTTTTTTCTTCAGCTTTGAAGTGGTGGTTTTGATAGCTGGTACATTTTGGGGCTCTTTGGGTGAGTGGGACCAAGCAAGAAGAGCAGACATTGTAAAGCCTCTGTAAATCTCTGGGTATAAAGAGACTCCAGGGGGGGATGTGGAGGGTGTGGGTGAGCATCTCTGGGGCAGACAGGCAGCAGCATCCCCTGTGCTGGGTGCTGAATGCACCAGTGAGCTCTCCCCTCCACATTAATGTGCAAATTGATGCCACAGCATTAATGCAAATGCCACCCTGGGAGTCTGCAAACACCATTGCAGCTTTGGGGAGTGGCAATAACTTGTGCTCCTTCACTGTGATTTTCCTTGTGGGCCGTGGCACACGCAGGGATTTGTGGCTGAAGGGTGTCTGCTGTAAATCCCCCTCCACAGGCAAAGCTGAGGGGGGGATGAGCTCCCCAAAACTCTTTGGAGTCCAGCTGGAGCAAACATTTGACTTCAAAGCTAAATGTGCTCTGTCTTGTCTAAAGGAAACTTTTCAAGCTGATCATTAGGCAGAATTAATCCCCCCACTATGTTTTTCTGGGAGTTGAAACCAAAGGCTCTTGCAGCAAAATGGCTGCAGGTTTTAATCCCTTCTTAGAAAAGTAAATTTTTCAGACCAAATAAACAAACAAAGAGAGAGGAAATGTAAGATGATTAAACAGGATTCCTCTCTGTTCCCCTATGTTCAGCATTTGCTGTTTCTCTTAGGTCATCAGCCACCATGAAACCAACATTTCAGTCACAGACTGATTGCAGCAGCTGCCTGAAGCCCTGCTCATAACCTCAAAAACCAAACTCCAAAAAATATCCAGATGAACTCAGTTTAATTTGCTCGATATATTTGTACCGGAACACGGCATTGCAGATTGGTATTGAAGTTCAAAATTTCATCTGCATTAGATAAGGGAGGAAAGTGCTACTTTATACAACAGAAACTACTCTGGGTTTAATTCAATAAATTGTAATCATGTGCAGTGTACTCGTGTTCACAACAAATGTCCCACATATCCTGGAGAGAAAAACATGAAAGGCTCCATGTCTTTTAGCTTTGGAGTTGTTAATCTTTCTGAATTCATTTGTTTGGTTTCCCTTGGTGGAGCACTTAGTGTGTGTAGAGCATGACAGTGGTTCAGTGAGAATGACTGGTGGGTCAGAGCAAACAGTGTTTTTCTAGTTTTAAGAACATTCCCATCTGTCTGTGGAGCACAGGTTCTGCCTGGTGGAGAAGGAAAAAATCCCTTTTCTTCCTTCAGCTTGTGTTGCAAGTCTCCTACATCAGTAAGTGTGTCTGCAGTTGGGTCATTTTTTATTGCAGTTTCTGAGCACCTCTGTGTTTATTTTAATAGAACAAATGAAAGCACTGATTGGAGCAGGCAGTGGAAGGGATGTTGCAGGAGATGTGTGACCCTCTGAGGGTATAAATCAGCCTGAGCTGCTGCTCAGACTGCTGGACCATTCTGTCTCTTGTGGCTGGGCAAAATCAGGTGCTGATGGGTTGTTACTCATCTTGGAAGGGGAACAGAGCTGGAGGAGACAAATGGGAAATTTTCTCTGTATTATTCCAGCAGAGTAAAAATATACAGGCTCTGTGTGCTAGCTGTTGGGCAGGGGCCACTAAAAAAGTCCTTAAAATGTGTCCCCATTTTCCCAGGATGCCCAGCTAGTGAAATCAACCTTTGCCACTCAGCCTTGCAAATCACAGAATAGTTAAGATTGGAAAAGACCTCAAAGATCATCAAGTCCAACCATAACCAGCACCACCACCATGTTCACCACTAAACCATGACCCCAGGTGCCACATCCAGAGGTTTTTTGAACACTTCCAGAGATGGTAACTCCTCCACTTCCCTGGGCAGCCTTTACAACACTATTTGTGATTTTTTTCCCCCGGTGCAACCAGTTCCTCTCATCCTGCCAAACCATGCAGTGGGTGATGCTGCAGTCAGCCTGATGATGCTGCAGGCAGCCTGCACGTGGGCTTTGGTAGCTGGGCAGTGCTTTGGGGGCTTCCTAAAGCCAGGAATGTCCCTCTGGGGTGGTGGGCAGCATCCTGAGCTGCCCCTGCCCTCAGAGCTGGGTGCCTGGTCCCCACTGGGGAAACAGGAGCTGCTGTCCAGTGGGGAGGCAGCATGGATCAGAGTGCATGGGAAGATTCCCCAAGCTCTGCTACCGAGGCTCAGCCTCCAGCAGCTGCTGCTGAAAGAGCTGCTCGTTGTGAACACCCCAAATCTCTGGCAGAGAGGTGTAAGAGCTAAGCTGCTTTGGAAATCTCCTCCTAAGACTTCCTGCCCTGGCTCCGGTACAGACTGAGGTCATTGCTGGGCTGCTGGACTCTCTGGCTCTTTCCATACAGGGAAGATTTCTGTAATTAGGATGATTCCAAATATTTCTATTTGCCTCATGCGCTTTTCATTATTTGTTGTTTATTTTCCCGCATGAAATCGTTAAGCTGCTCATGGCAGGAAACATTTGCATGAACAAATATTTTGCTAGTTGTGCTCAGATCAGGCAATCCCCCAGCAGGGATAGTGCATTTAGTTGCTCTCACTCTCTCTTTTAAAAACCTAATTCAGAGCCCCATTACCCAGCATGGGGCAGCAGTCATTGGCATTTCAGTGAGAAATTTCTAATGATAACCGAGGAGCAGTTGGCTCTCCATTGAAAGTCATTGAAACGCCCCACCTGTCACAGCAAATTTACACATTCATATGCTAAAAAGCCCCGAATCAGCTGGCGTTGTGTTTCCTTTCTGAGGCAGACTGTTTGCTCCTGTCACCCAGGAGCAGATATTTCCTGCAGGATTTCCACTGGGCTGGACACCAGTGGGTGAGCTTTGGTCTGCCTGATGTGCTGGGAGGCACAAGTTCCCCACCTGGACGTGGTGTCTTGGTGTGCAAGGGAAAATCCTCAGGGTTCTGTGCAAATCCTGGATCCTGTGTGCATTTTGGGACTGGTTGTGCCAGGTCAGTCTGGCTGGGGGTTTTGGGAATACCTAAACACAGCTCAGTTTGCAGTTACCAGGCTTAATTCACTCAGGAGCATGTATCTCATTTTCTAAAGATGTTCCTGACTCTGCTGCACCCTCCAACCTGTGCGAAGGTATCTGAAGTGGTTGGGGCAGGTAGATTTTAGGTTGTGGCCAAAATAATGCATTTGGGCTAATTCCCCAAGGTGAGGCCCTTTTCAGGTGGTCGCAAAGTGCCCAGGCTCGAGCTGGTGCACGGGCAGAGCACACACACACACACACACACACATCTGCACCCTGCAATGTAATCCAAACTTATCTGAGCCTTGAGAGGCTGCAGCACTTTTGCTGTGACCGAAATTCTCCATCACTGTGAGCACATCAGCCCTCCTCCTCCTCCTCCTGGTGCTCGGCACTCAGGGTCCAACCTGCATCTCCCATTTCCCATGATGTGTCCAAGGGCTGACAATGCCCCACTGGACTCGGGCTGGGGATATTGTCCTGTAAATCATCAGATTTATGCTGGAAAATCTCCACCCAGCCCAGCAGAGAGCCCAATGCTCAGGGCCTTGGCACGAACCTGCGTGTCCCTGTGTCCCCAGAACTGCATTTAGGCATCTCTAACAAAGCAGATTTAGGTGTTTCCAACAAAGCAGCTATTTCTGTGGGAACGATTTTGGCTGCAGCCACCTGACGGGGGACGGCTCCCGACATGAATGATGACTAATTGAGCGGCGGATGTGTAATTTGTCTTTATTGAGGCTGCATTTGTGCTGGCAGCTGCTGCTCGGGGAGGCTGGGCCGGGGCTGGAGGCGATGGTGGATCCAACACTGCCACCTTCTGCTGCAGCAGAGGAAGGTGGGGAAGGGAAGGTGAGGATGGGTCCAGGTCCTCCTGCCATGCCAGACCCTGCAGATCCATCCTGCACCAGCACATGGAATCTCACCCTCCAACTCTGCACTCATTAGGGGAGAATTCAGTCCTCCTGCAGCACCCCAGCTCGCCTTTCCAAAGTTCTGTAGGATGTCAGAATGTGCAGGCATTTGGTGTTAACTCAGGAGGAAAAATATTAGATTTAAGCTCTAATGTGATAGGAATAGGTGTAACTTGTAATGTCGCTGTGGATGAGTTGCATCAGGAGATATTGCTGATAAATAAAAGTTAGTTCCACCTACAAATCAGTTTGTATTGCATGGGGAAGTCACTGAATAAAGTAAAACAGCTGCAATGAAAATGTGAAATAGTTTGAAGTGGGAAGTTTTCATCAGCTTAAAGACAATGCTGAGATAAACTGCTCTGTTGTTCTAGGAGGGACTGGACAATGGCTGATACTTCTTAGGGGTAAATTTTAGCATTGAATAAAAAGACCAGCTGAGAAATATTTGTGCCCTAACAGATAATACAGCCTGGAAAGTGTTCTTGTAGCATCCAAGGCGATGTACCCTGATAAAGTGAAGCATTTTGTACTCAGTGCCTCAGAGGAGATGGGGAGCCCTGATGGGGTGGAGTAGGAACTTCTGATCTGAGCCTGGCCTGGGTGACACTGGCCTCAGAATGTTAACCTGCACTGGCTTCCAGGAGCTGTTTGCACAAATGTGCTTCTGCACGTGGATCCACTGCCCCAAAGATCCCAGGGCAAGCGTTAGCATTGAGAGTGTGTGTAAATTCATGACATTCCTCAAAGGATTTGGGTTCTGTAAATTTAGAATATTGCCAGGCTGGGACAAATATAATTCTACTTCCATATGTTTCCTGCTATATACAAAAGAAATTAATCATATTTACTTCATGCTCACACAATGCAAACTCAAGCCATTAAAATATTTCTTTTCCATTTGAAGACCAGCAGTTTGTTTGATACCTTCTGTTACCACCAGGCTTCTGGGATGAGCAGAGCCAGTGCAGCATTAATTAATCCTTAAGATTACAAGCAAGATGAGACCAGTGTGTGGCACAGGGGAGAAGTGGGGTGTGCTAAAGATATCTCTGTGTTGCACTGATATCTTTCCAGATTTCTCCTTGCTGTAATCAAAGGATGATGCTTCCTTTCTTCCTGAGGAGAGTCCTCTTCCATGGAGTCCTCTCTTTGATTCCTCCCCTCTCTTCCTGCTCTGTGGCAGCTGCAGATTGGCACAAGGAATTGATCCAGTCTTTTCCACTGTTGTTGTTGAGTCTAATATCCAAAGATTGTACTGAGGCACAGCTTGGCTGGATGATCAGAGGTACCTTGACTGCCCTGCTGGCTTGCCTGTGTCCCTAAATTGTCTCTCATCTTGGTCTAATTGCAGCCTGCCTCAGGCTGGGTTGTGTCTCCATGTCTGTGCACAGTAGATCAAAGCACTTGACCAAAGCTCACAGGTCCTGCAGTAGCAGGATTAATGAGAACATTCTGGAGGTCTGACAGTATTCAACGGGGTCTCTTTGGACACAAAACATCTCTAAAATTGTCTTCAGAACAGCAGGATTTTGTCTGTCATGTTTGCTTTTATATCATTCAACCCTTTGGAAATATTTACTGTGTTTGGGAGTGATTAAGAGAAAAGGATTTTGTTGAAGTCTGTGCTGTTAAGGCCGGGCTTTGCCACAGAGGAAGGCAGTGGCAAGCCCAGCAGAGCCCTCACACCTCACACCTCCTCCCTGAGCTGCTCTGCAGGTGAATTTGAAGCTGAAGAGCTGCTCTTGTCTCTGAGTTTTAAAAACAACCAATAGTTCACCCTTGTAGCTCCAGAAGGGCTCAGCTCTGATCCCCCACCCTGCAAAGCCTGGTTGCAGTGCCTTCCCCTAAATACAGCCTGCAAAGTTTGCACAACTGGAGGCAATATTAGCAAAGCCAACGTGGTGTCAACGCTGTAATCTGGTCAGGGTTGAATTTCTCATATTGTCTGGTGTTCTGATGCTCAGGAATAGGCACTCAGTGACTCTGTGGGTGTGTTGGGAGGACTGTGGGAGCAGGAGGATGAAACGTTTATTCTAAGCTGGTTGTTTGATGGTTCCTCTGCCATGAATTGCCCAAGCACAGGGGGTGCTCTGGTCTCTACCCAGTGGGCAGTGAGCTCAGAAATGCTGTGTGTGTGCAGCTGGAGGGGTCTGCTCATTCTGGCTGTCAAGGTCCAGCTGTATCACAGGGCAAATGGTGACTGACATCCCCGCTGTACCCTGTGTCTTCTTTCTCCTGGCATCAGTGCTCTGAAAAGCTCCCAGGAAGTTCCAGGTCTCTGAGGATGTTTCTGAGACTCAGGTACACACAGTCTTTACAAATAATTATTCCACGTTTACACCACACCTTTTTTTTTTTTCCCTAAGCCAAACATTTGTTCTCTTCACATGGAATTTTTAAGGGCTCAGTGAAGGTGCAGACTGCTGTAATCTGCTTCTCTGAGCAAGCCTCCCCTGCTGCCCAGTAACTGCAGTTAGCAGGGAACACACCACAACATTTGAGCACAGTCCTGCCCAACACCCTCCAAGGGCTGCCCTCCAGCTCCTCCACGGATTTGAAATTCAAATCTCTTGGAGGGCCCTTAGTGCTGCTATTCATCCCCAAACCTCAAAAGCCCCAGCCCACATCCATCCATCCATCTCTGAAATGATGAAGGGTCTCTGGCTGTGGGAGGGGGACAGGAACACCCTGAGCTGGAACTGAGGGAGCTGCTACGTGCACTGGGCAGAGCCAGGATTTTTGCTGCTTGCTCTCTGTCCTCAGCTCACCTCCCCTCCAGGGCTCTGGACCATCACACACAAAGGCAGAGCAGCATATTTTTGAAATTATTGGGTTTTGTTGCATTGCATTTCCTAGGCCTAGTTCCTGTTGCTCATCAGATGAGCTGCTGTGGAGAGGCACAGTATTCTTATAAAAAATTTAAGATGTTTGTGTAGTTACAGCCCAATGCACTTGCTGGCCTAAGCCAAATGCAAAAAGATATTTAAAGGCATGAGACTCAAGCACTGAAATAGGGCCTAAATGTTGCTTTGGGACTTTGAAAATTTGACTTAATTTCTAAGGCACTTGGGAATTGTTGAAGACATTCCCTTGCAGCTGTGTGAATCCTGTTTCTGGCCAGCTTTGTATTTAATTTTCTGATGGTGGTTGGAGCATGTATTACCATGACCTGGAAAAAGAGAATCGTATTAAATAATGATGGGGGCACTGGGGCTATTTTTCTTGCTGTATGCCAGAAGGTGTTTGAATAAATTGACAGTGTATTTTCTTTTTGCTCTTCATCTTGATTTATTTCCATTCTTGAACTTTCCCCCTTTGGAGAATCCAGTTATAGGTTTTCCTCCTGAGCTGTACACACAACCAGCCTTCCATGAGCAGTCCCCAAACATATGTCAAGAGATTGAATCACTGGCTTTTTCCATTTGTGTGGAAGAGATAAGACAAATAGGGGTTACTCTGAAACACTAGATTTTGGAAAGAGAGGGGGAGCAAATTCATAACAAAGACCACCCAAAATATTTTCAAGCTTAAGACTCCAGTGAAAACAAACAAAACAAAAATAATGTGCTTCTGATTAGCTGCATAAATTAGCTGGTATTGTTCTTCTTCCCAGGGCAAATGATTTACTGGTTTATCCCACCCAACGTTACATGTAAATTGGAAATGTGTAAAATTACATTTAACTGTGGAGCACACAGTGTGTACACGCAGTTGGTGAGCAAAGCCAGCCCCACATGTTCTTTTGATACATTACAGGGACACAGTCACTGAGTTATGGCATGAGCTGCCAGCTGCTGGGCATGGCAGGAATGATCTGCACCCCAAGAGATATCAGGTGTGTCAATCTGGGGCAACTGAATAATGAATGTATTGAAGGCATGGTGACATTACTGGGCCAGCTGTGGGGTGCCCAACTGCTCAGTTTTCCCATTTGCTGCTTCACAAAAGGAAGTTGCATTCTTGATTTCAGAAAGAGCAGGCCAAGATGGATGAAGGAAGGAAAACTTCTGGGATTTGGGGACTAAAATCCAGAGGGGGACCCCCAGGTGTCCACGGGCAGACCCTCCTGCTCACCTGAACAGCCCCAGCTTTGGCAGCTGCTCCTGCCTGGGCTCCTGGTGCAAGGATGATCAGTGCCAGCTCCCCCCACTCTGGCTGGGCTGGGAAGGGGTGAGAACACATCTCTGGGAACTGCTTGGCCAAGATAAGCCTTTTGCTGCTTGTTTTGTGAGTCCAGACTGCCTTAGGATGCAGGGAACTTTGCCTTCAGGAGTGAGGATGTGGCCCAGTTCTCGAGTTCATTGTCCCTCCCCATGTGGAACTAGATGGTCTTTAAGGTCCCTTCCTAGCCAAGCCATTCTGTGATTTTCTGACAGGCTTCAGCCAGTTCTCACTAGGATGAAAGAGGCTCTGGTGTATGAAAGAGACCTTCACACACCACTTGAAATGACTCAAAGAGGCAGAGGGCTTCTAGAAAAGCAATATTCATTGCTCAGCATGAGGCCATCCTGTCACACCCTTTTGGTTTAAGCTCATGTTCCTTTCATATTTTAACACAAAACACTGCCACTATGCTGGAGTGAGACTTTTTATTCTCTTTGTTCAGCATTGAGCACAGGAGTCTGTGCTGTGGTGTCCTGTGTGTGTGTATATCCACACCTACACGTGTCCATGGGGGTCACCTCTGTCAGGGGTAGCTGACCAAGCCCTGCCTTTTTACACACCTGCCTTTATGCAGGATGTTCACTGATTGATGGTGGTTTTCAAAACATTCCTCTTTTCCATCTATTGAATTTGTGCTGTATTTATTTATTTATTGTTTGATTTGTGCCTCTTCCAATTCGTTCTGCCTCGTGCTTCCCTTATCGGTGTCAGTTGTAGTCAATTACTCTGAGTGAAAAGATTGAGGACCTAATTTATGGCATGATGACACACAGTAGATCCACTGTTCCCATTAGAACCTGATGAAACCTCTCTATTAATTTTCTCAGTGTGCCAAGCCGAGTCACAGAGGGTAGACCTTTGATGAATAAAGCATATTTTCTTACTTAGCTCCACTCCTAACTAGCTCAACTTCTAGAAATAACATCGGTTGGCCAATGAAAACACTTCTTTGATAGTGGCAGGAATTTAAGATAAAAAACAGCTGGGTGAGTTTTTTAGACGAAAGGAAACAACTTTGAACTCTGCAGACAATGTAGTTTAAACCCAAACAGATGTGGTTTAATCTTGTTTTTGATCCTCTTGTAGATTTTCTTTTAAAATGCATGCATGTGCACAGAAATGATGACTTTCAGATGGCTGGACATAATTTGTTAGAGTATCACCTTGGTGCATAAATCTTCTCTGCCAAAGGCTCCACGTCTTTGAACGTGGCCTGAAAGGTACCAGGGGGAATTGATGTTGTTCTTTTGGTGCTATCCTGCAACTGTGTAATAGGAAGGTAAAGTCTGTAAAATGAGAAACTCAGATGTGCTTTTGTGGTTCCCAATAAATCTTTTAACCACGAGGGCCTAAAGTAACTCTGAGACAGAGGAGACAGTGTGAGGCTTACTCCAAATCAGCAGAGCCCTTTGATCTGAGCCCAGCCCCATCTCACTTTGAGAGCTGTTAGTCACATCTGGCATTTTCATATGCTAATTCCCCTCTCCTCTCCCTGTGTATTAACACAAGTGGAAGTAAACATATAAACAGACTTCCCTTCAATAGATAATCAGCTTCCCATATAAACGTGGTAGTGGCACTTTCAGCACATGTTCCAATCACCATCAAACTTCAAAGCTCTGTGCAATCAAGACCTGCTTCTTCCCCACAGCCAAATCAGAGGATTGAACACAGGAGGGCTGGCTACAGATGTGCCTCTGCACAGATGTGAGCATTTCTTTCTCCCCATCTCTTATCCTCACTAAAATCAAGGAGGTGGGATGAAAACCAGCATAAAGAACAACCTCTTTTCTTCTTGGCAGAGGTAAAGAGCATTCTGGAAAAAAAAAAAAAAAGAAAAAAGATACATTACTACTTTAAACTGAGGTTTGGGAACTGCAGCAAGTACCAAGGAGAGCTGGGAAAAAAAAGCATTTCACAGACAGTTTTGAAAATGGGTGCATGTTTTTAGTGAGTCACATCTTTGGCCCCAGCTCTCAAACATATTTAGGCCTTCACACACTTTGAAACCAAGGGGAATTAGTAATTCGAATAACTTTTGATTCTGACCTTGCCACAGTTTTCCTAGTCTCTGTTTCTCAGATGAAGACATTACATGAGGTTCAGTAAGGGAAAAATTTGTTTTTGTAAACTTCAGAGTGGAAGGAAAAAACATTGAAGATGTCTTGAAGAACAAAACAAGCCAGAAAAAAAACAAGTGCATTATGTTAAACAAACAAACAAACGAACAAACAAATAAGTTTTCTGAATAAGTTTTCTGATTTCTGGTCATTCTGTTTGGGTGGCTGGTTTGTGATTTGAGAACAGAATGCAAATGCTGTTGGCTGGGATGTGTTGGTGCTGCCCTGCCAGCCCAGCTCTGAAATGAGCCAGGCTTTTCCTGCCTCACCTCCTCTGGCACAGTCACTCCAAGGCAGGGACCTGGAAGTAGATCTTTTTAAAGCTAAAGGTAAAACATCACATGATTTCTAACAAGATTAAAACCAGAGCTTCCAGCAGAACAAACACAGCAGATATCCTGGCTTTTTACCATGACCTAAGCAGTTGTTATTTTAGCAGATAGCAGGAAATTATTAGGAACACATTCTCAGAGCCTGGTGGAAATAGGGGTGAAGGTGCTGTAGATCTGATTCTTAAAACCTCATCTGGACTCATCTGGACCTTGCCAGAGGAGGCACCTACTACTTCTCCATTTCCTTCCAAATCTTCAGGGTGGCACTGTATTTTATCAATATTTTATTTTTCTTTTTTTTCCTCCATCAGCAACAAAGGGTTGTTTTTTTATATAAACAGATTTATTTTATGTGACCTTTTAGAGATCATCTAAATGGCAGAGACACCTTCCATGTCCCAGATGCTCCAGCCCCAGTGTCCAGCCTGGCCTTGGGCACTGCCAGGGATCCAGGGGCAGCTCCAGCTGCTCTGGGCACCTGTACCAGGGCCTGCCCACCCTCACAGAGAAGAATTTCTTCCTAATATTTATTCTAAACCCACTCTCTGTCAGTTTGAAGCCATTTCCCCTTGTCCCATCACTCCATCCCCTGTCAATTGTCTCTCTCCATGTTCCCTGTGGTTCCTTCAGGCCCTGCAAGGCCACCCTGAGCTCAGCCCAAAGCTTCTCCTGTGCAGGTGAACAATGCCAGCTGTGCCAGCCTTTCCTGCCAGCAGAGCTGCTCCATCCCCTGATCCCCTGGAGCCTCCTCTGGGCTCTGCAGCAGCTCCAGCTCCTCCTGTGCTGGGATTCCTTCTCATTTCTGACAGTCCCTGTTGGTCCTGCACAGCAGCTTCACACCTTTTCCAACATCTCCCAAAAGTGCCCCAGCCCAGGGATGATCACACATCCCAAATATCAGCATCCCCCCCCCGGGCAGCCCCAGGAGCTCCATCCCCAGAGAGAACTGGAATGTGAGCTTGGCATCCCCCAGCAGGGCTGACAGACACACAGGTGGGAGAGGAGGCAGCAGGGAATGGCAGGAGCACTCATTTGCACAGATGACTGCAGCAAACCTGTAATCAATTAATGATTTGCATGTTCAGAACGGAGACGAGTTGAGCAGTAAATTATTAACTGCAGTCTAATAGCTGCAGCTCGATGATAGCAGATAATTTGCTCTGCTTACATTAGCAAATAACTGAGGCAGGCAGGATACAGCAAAACCCAAAGCTGTGGAGTGGAATCAAAAATACAGCTTGAACAAAATTTTTCTATTGGCATGTCTTTTGAAGAAAAAGGGATTTTTTTCCATTAAAGGAAGATGTAACTGATTATTTATCTTTTACAAAAAGATTTTTTTCTTTTTAGAAAAAGGAAGAAAAGCCAGAAACCTTCAGCCTTTCTCTCACATATACACTCCCTCCAAAGTAAAAAAACAAAAAACAAAACAAAAAAAAACACAAAAAAACAAAAACAAAAAAAAAATAGAATTTTGATAACCCCTCTGAAATTTTATGAGTAACTTCTTTAAATCTGCATTTATGTGCTTCATCTACAAGGACATGTAATAGTAAAATGCCATGACACTTCCAGCTGCATCTGTGAAACATCCTGTCATGTCCACCTGAAATTCTGGAATAAATCCGTTGTGTACACCAGGGAGGCTGTGCCCAAACCTCTCATTTTCTCAGAGGTGGCCAGGTTTTCAATGATCTGCACCAAGTATTGTCTAGTAACACAAATACAGCCTATGTTTTTTGTTGTTGTTGTTGTTTTGTTTGTTTGTGGGTTTTTTTTTTTTTGTTTTGTTTTGTTTTGTTTTTGTTTTTGTTTTTGTTTTTTTTAATTTAAAGCCATGTGTAAATTGCAGGACATCTAATTTCATGGCAAGTATGAGAATCAATTAAACATATTATAGTTAAGTAAGGAATGGGATTTCAACTCATGGATTTTATCCTTTTATTTTACATTTTTAGGACCATTTCCCTTATTCTGCTGATTTGGGGGCAATTCAGTTTTTTAAAGCATATTGTAAAAGCATAAAAACTGGGATTGATGAAATAATGGGAAATATTTAACTATGAAACAGCTGGCTCTGTGTAGCAGCACGAAGTACATGAAGGGAGCCTCTTGGCCAGTATTATGATTAAAAGATTTGCTTGTGGCTTGTAATTCATGTATCACTTCCATTTAAAATTGGTGCTTTAAAGCTGGGCCCCTCAACTGCTGGCAGCTCTTACCTTGTCCTAAAGCTTTTTAATGGTTACACAAAGTTATATCAGTGATACCAAGAGATTCTGGGACATCTGAGCAGCCAAGTGATGAATAAAATCCTGGGACAGGGGTGCAATGAGCTTTTCTGAGAACATGGATTTATCCTGCTCCTTTTCCTTTTAATTCAGCTCTTCCCTGCCAGCTGAGCAGAGCCAGCAGAACATGATTTCTCAGGCATAAAGGGCATCAGGAATTGCATTTCACAGGTGAAAGTTTCTCTAGAGGACTTTGCAGTCCCTGCCAGGTCCTCAGGAGTTTTGCTGCTGCAGCATTTTGTCCATCCATCCTGTTGGAATCACCTTAGCATGATTCTTGGCTTCAGGCAGAGTGAGCAGATCTTGCTGGTTAAGAAGTGTCTGTGTGTATAGCATATCTGCATCCTCATTTTCAGATGGGCGGTTGTGTTACAGAGCTCATCCTTGCCTGCTTTCAATCTCTTTGAAAGACAGGAACTTTAGGCTGCCTCATTATCCATCACTTACACACTTCCAGCCTGATCCATCCACGATTTTCTGCCACATCCTGAGATGCTCTCAGGATGATGTTGGCACGGATAAATTTGCTTCAATCTGGGGACTACGAGCCATATCATCCTGCTGATTTCACAGGAAGCTGGTTACCCTCTGTGCCTGAGAGGAGAGAGGAGACAACTCCTGTAATTTCATGGAACGACCCTTGATTGGATCACTGCTGCCAGCTCTGTGTGCCACGGCCGTGCCCTGCTGCTCTCATGGATCACTCTGCCCTGGAGCACAGTGCTGGCCCGGGCAGCATCCCTGCTGCTGCTGAGAGCACGGGGCACCTGGCATCCCTGTGGGCAGGGGGTGGCACTGGGGCACCCAGTGACACAGTGCTGGCACTGGGGTTAGCACAGGGGCACTCTAGTGACACAGTGCTGGCATAAGGATTGGCATTGGGACACCTAGTGACACAGTGATGGTATGAGGATTGGCACAGGGGCACCCCAATGACATGGTGCTGGTACAAGGATTGGCACAGGGGCACCCAGTGACACAGTGATGGCACTGGGATCAGCATAGGGGCACCCCAGTGACATGGTGCTGGCAAAAGGATTGGCACTGGGGCACCCAGTGACATGGTGCTGGGACTGGGGTTAGCACAGGGCACCCAGTGACATGGTGCTGGTACAAGGATTGGCACAGGGTCACTCCAGTGACAAGGTTAGCACAGGGACCTGAAGTTAACTCAAACCCAGTTAAGAGCAGGGTTAAATGTCCTATTTTTCATTCAGCTGTGAGGTTTGAGGTGCAGCCCTGCAGCACTGGCCCTGTCTCCCAGTGCTGTGCCACGACCCCTGGGAACAGCTCTGCCAGCTCTGGGTGTGTTAATTCCCTCAGATACAGCCAGCAGATTGTTTAGGAGTGGCAAAAGCCTAAATCAGAGCGTGGGGGGAGATGATCAAAGCTGATTCTGGAGGAAGCAGAGCAGTCTAAAAGCAGGGGGAGAGCTGTTGAGGGCTGTGAACGGGAGCCAAGGCTCCTCTGCAGAGCCCTGCCTCGTGCCCAGCTGCAGGTGTGGAGACTGTCACTGCTCATGAAGGGCATCAAACCACGGTCATTGGGCTGCAGCAGAGCTCTCCTGCCCCCAAAAACCTCCTGTCGTTAGTGGGGGTAATTAGAAAGTCTCTATTCACTGGAAGGAAACTGCTTTGGGCTCTGCTCTGGTAGGGATTAAACAGAAAACCAAACTGTCTCCGTGTTTTGACTAATTGCTGTTGAAAATTTTCAGCAAAATGTCAAAATGTGAAGTGAGGTCGCAGCAGAAAATTAAAGTACAGTAAGTACCTGGCTGGTATATACTAAAAAAAAAAGGGTGGATAGATCTAATGGAAAAGAAATTACCAAACACTGTTCTTGGGGTCCATGGAATGAAATTTGAGTTCAGTATATTAAAAAACATGTAGACTATATTTGAAAATATTTTATACAAGTGCCTGAGAGTCAGAATGGAAAGATGTGGCTGCAGATAACATTTCATGTTCAGAAGAGAGCAGAGATCAGGGAGCAGGCATGAACAAGGAAAGCTAAAGGCAGGATCAGTGTCTGATCCAGAGAGAATTCCCAGAGTATCTGTTCACAAACTTGGTGAAGGAAAGACTCCTGTCAGCCTCGGTGAACTTTAATCCAGGATTGCACAGAACAAGATTTATGGGAGAGATGGTTTTGATTCCCAGATTCTGCTGGTTCAGAGAGATTTGGTGCCAATAATGTGAGGCTCTGGGTTTGATCCAGTGTGGGCCATTCACTTCAGAGCTGCACTTGGTAAATCTTGTGGGACTTTCCCAATTGAAAATATTCTGTGATCAAATATTGGAAATTTCAGAGCTGACTGTCAGCAAAGGTACCTCAGCACCATTTTCTGGTTGCATCAGTGAGGCATCCGCTCAAACTCCTGAGTTCTGATTGTCTCCAGTGGAGACAATCCCTGCTCCATCTCACTGCTCTGTGCAGCTGGATTGGTGGCACAGAGCCTGAAACAGATTCTGGTAGCTCTCTCTGCAGATCAAGTTTCCAAAGCTGCTCAAGAGCACAAAAATGAAGGAAAAACTTAGTGCTTCAAAACTGCACATCATGTTTTGGCACCAAACTTTATCGTGGGCAGTTTTCTTGTAACTCATTATTGACTAATGAAGCACAGCTCCATGGACAGCAGTAAATGTGGAACTGTTGGAGGGAATTGTGCAGTGATGGACTGTCTGCTGGAGACAGGGAGGCTGTTCCAGGCTTTTCTGGCTTTTTCAGCCTCCAGGGAGAGTCCTTTGTTTGCAGCCCTTGTCTCCAATATCTGCCCTGACTGGTATTTTTTATTCCTTTGCTTTCCACCTGTTTTGTGTTAAGAACCAGCACAAGCTGAAGCATGACAGAGGGAATTTGTGATGTTGCTGTGGCTGTGGGTGCTGATCAGTCCTGCAGGGGTGGCTGCCTCCTCACACACCACAAACCAGGATGGATTCACAGCTGGAGGAAGGGAGGTGATGGCATTTCTGGCTGAAAGCTACAGAATGACCCCTCAGCTAACGTGGGCAGAGTTTCACAGGGCTGATCTCAATGTCTCTGTTCCTTTTGCTTTTGTAACTGGAGGGTATTTGAGATCCCACCTGGAGTTTTGCTTAGTTTAGGTCAGGAAATTGGCACCAGTGCAAAACTAGAATAGCCAAAGGAAGAGATTCCTGGACAGCGGGAGCAGTTCCTGATGCTTGTTCTGTCCTTGAAAAATAATTTATTTTTAAGGACTTCACTGAGCACTACTCTTCAGATAAGACCTAATTCTGTTCATGCTGATGTCTGAAAATCACATTTTAGTAATTAATACTGTAGCCACTCTCACTGTGCTTGTGTTTCTCACAAAGCAGATCAGGAAATTGCAGAATCCCAGAATGGTTTGGGTTGGAAAGGACCTTAAAGCTCATCCCAGTCCCACCCTGCCATGGCAGGGACACCTCCCACTGTCCCAGGCTGCTCCAGCCCCAGTGTCCAGCCTGGCCTTGGGCACTGCCAGGGATCCAGGGGCAGCCCCAGCTGCTCTGGGCACCTGTGCCAGGGCCTGCCCACCCTCCCAGGGAAGAATTTCTCTCTAGTATTTATTCTAAACTTGCTCTCTGTCAGTTTAGAGCCACTAGCCCTTGTCCTGTCACTCCAGGTCCTTGTCAGAAATCCCTTGTAAAAAGAAATGGCAGGGAGGGGCTCAGTGCCATTGAAGTTTTATTTTTTTAAAGAGAGTGCAATTTCCATCTGATATGAATTAAATAATGAGCTTTATATGTTTTCATTCTGAACAAGCACCACTAAAAGAGTTTGTTTATAGCAGATTCTTATCTTATTTTTTCCATGTGCATTATTGTCTCCCATTTTCTGAAGGAAACCTGGAAGAATTCAAACTCAAATTAGTCTTAAGCAATTTTAAGAGGGAATAAATAATATTCATGAGATGCCTTCTGTCCTGTAGAGGACTTGGAGAGTGCCACAATTCCAGACTAATTCTTAGAAATAACTGATCAGCATCACAATCTGCCTTGAGAATTTCTCCTGCAGCAATTGAAGGTGGGAACACTGTGTGGCAGCAGCAGGAATGGGAAGCTGCTACAGCATGAGGTGGAATGGGTGTTGGGAATTTTTTGCTTCAGAATTTGGGGTGTGTGTGGATCTGAGCTGCTGGATTTGAGTTTTAGATTTTTTTTTTACAAAAGGCAGAGCCTTCTGTCCCACTGTTTAAGTAACACCAGGGGCACTACTTACCAAATTTCAGTGTTTACCAATGTCAGGGAACATTTGTACTTTGAAATTTTTCTAGGCAAAGCTTTGCAGAGCTTCCTGAACTCCTTTGTTGGGGTGTGTGTGTTCAAGCACTCCAGATTCTTCCTGCGACAAAGGAAAATTGGGAATGCTTAAACTGCTAAACAGCAGCCTGTGAGGAGTACAATGTCAGCAGTTGATCCTGAGGTGGGAACAACCTTTAAATGCAGAACAGAAAGTTCTGAGCTGTCACTGCCTTAGAAGAGCCTACGGCTCCATGCCATGGGAGCACTGTGCCCTTGGATGAAGCTCCTGGGGTGCCCTGGGGTTTCCATGAGAGGTTTTTCACCAGGACATGCCAAGATTTGGATCTGTCTGGGGAGAGGGAGGTGCCCTGGTGTGGGGGTCCCAGTTTTGGGTTTCTCTGGGTTTGGACTGAAGGCACTTGAGACTGTAGTTCATGTTGGGATTCAGGAGTTTATGGTTTCCTATCAGTAAAACAGTCTCACTGCTGTGAGTTCTGCAGCTCTTCATTAGAAGGCACAAAATGGCCAACAATCTCTTGGTACAAGGTCTTTTAAGACTAAACTATCCAATTAAGAACTGACACCTAGATTATTTTCACTTTTAACCCAATAACTGATCCCAAAGAGCCCCAATGTGGATTTTTCTGCCCAATTACAAAATGCCACCCAAACCCATGGAGAAGAAGGAAGAAGAAGCATGAAGGAGAAACCCAGGACAACACCCTGTGCCCTCCATCCTGCTTCCATCCAAAACACACTAAAAACCCCAAACCCTCAATTTCTCACCCAAGTGATAACACCCACATTACTCTCTAGAATCCATTTCACACTTTTGTGGATTCCAGCCTATCTGGAAACTTTCTCCTGGAATGAGGGTCGGAGTCAGTGCTCCCCTGAGGGTCAGGGCACCCCAGAGCAGACAGAGAATATTCCCTGTGCCCTGGGTTTCCACACCCTGGGGGTGGGAAGGGTGAGCTGAGGCCCAGCTGGGCACAGGGAGATGATGGGGTGGTGCTGAAGGGGATGAGGAGGAACTCCACAGCTGCAGGAATAATGAAAAACTGCCTGGGCAGCACCTGGGGCTCCTCTGGGCTGAGCTGCTCAGGGTTTCTGTGTCCTGCTGGAAAATGCTCTGAAAGTTTAGTACTTATTTTTGCCTCCAGTGTGGAAGGACTTCCTTTTCCCCTGGATGCTGGTGTTGTTCCTGTCCTCCTGGCTGGGTGAGTACAAGGTGTGGTGTGACATCAGCTGTGTCTTTGTTTTAAGAGGAAAAAAACCCTCAAAGTAAGTGCTAATTCTTCTGGAAACCCAGCTTTGATTCTAGTTTCACAAAGTAAATTTTTGTGCATCTGGGAGTGAGAGAGAAGCTCAGTGATCAGTGTTTAAATGCCACAAGAAGGATGAAATTGCTCTTTCAGCACAGAGTGACTGAATAATTCCAGGATTTGGTCTCTGAAGGTCTCTCAGCTCTAGAAGTAATACCAATAGGAACTCTTTCCTATTCAAAGGTTTTTAAAGGGGGAAATTCCTGAGTTTAGTGCTGAGAATCTCTTATTGGTACAGGCTTGAGATCTGCTGTTATTGGTCTTAAGCCAAGGCATTTTTTGGGGGGAAATACCTTTTCTGCGCAATATAAGCTACCATTTTTCTCTGGGAAAGCAGGAATAATTTCCTTTCTGTGCTGAGCTGGAATATTTAAGCACTAAATAAAATCAGAAATCATTTAGCAATCTAATTTCTGTAAAAATTTGCTGGTCAGCTTCCTAGTGGGGCTTCATCTTATGCAGGTGGATGGGGATGGAAGTGGAAAGGGCTGGTGCAGAAGGGTAGATTTACTTCAGACAGTTTTAGAATTTTCTGTGCTTTTGCATGACCACATAAGCTATTCTATCACTTAAAAATTGAGTGTGGGGCTGGGATCCTGCTGCAGCAGAAACAAAGGGGGTCCTACACAGAAAAACCTTGTGCTGTCATTTCTGGGGGCAGCATCTCTGTGAGCACAGAAGGCAGATGAGAAGGAACCTTTTCCACCTGGAACAGCACAAGAATTGTTCTTGTTAGCTGTGTCCAGCTCAGGAGGGGACTGCTGGGTCTGTTTTAAGCCTGAGACTGAGCTTTGCAGGGGATCTGAGCCCGGGGGTGCCCAGGCCAGCAGAGGAAGAGCTGGGCTGCAGGAAGGGCAGGGGCTGGTGGGGGTGGCATCCCCATGGGAGCAAGGGAGTGTCACAGTAGGAGTCAGGGCTCTGGAGAAATTTGGGAGAGGATTCCTGGCTGGTGTTTCCAGCTGTTCTGAGAGAACAGAGCAGGGACAGCTCTCACTCCGGCTGGAATATTGCTGATCTTCAGGGCTTTCCAGCTTTGTTGCTGTTATTCTGTTTTTTCCTCCCTGTAGCTCTGTGGCAGCACTTTTGTCCTGCAGCTCCTCGGTGTGGGAATCCTTTTCCTGTCAGGGCAGTGGGAGGGATGTGCTCAGCACAGTTTGCTCTTTGGCTGAGCTCCCTCAAAAGCACCACCTGAAATGTGGTGAGAAGTGACAGAAAGCTTTTAAAGGTGGAGAGGAGCTTTCCTCTTCCTTCATGAGCTGTGCTGACTCACTTGTAGCTCCTGTGCAAGCTGTGGTTTGGATTTTCTTCCAGAGTTCTCCCACTCTTTTCTAGATCTGCCCTTTTCCTTGCAACTCAGGCTGCTGACTCTGACTCCCCCCACTTTCTGTGCTGCTCTTCTCTTGCTTTGCTCCCTTTTTAGCCTGAGAGTCCTGCCAGTGTGGAGGAGTTAACAGCAGCATTGTGCAGCTGCCAGGAGCTTTGGGTTCTTGTGTCCTGGTCAAAGTGGAGACATTGGCTTGTGACTGTTCCACTCCGAGCTATGATTATGTCTCAGACCAGAGGCTGCAGACATCTTCCTACAATATATTTTGGCAGGGCTGAGTTGATTAATGAAGCTTGAAGCATGAGAAGGCAAACTCTGGGAAACTCCTATGCTGCACTTAAAATATCTCATGTAAATTAATAGTTCTGAAACATGTTGTCTGCTTTAAGCTTAACCCAGGGGAGAAAAAGTGCTGATACGTATGAGCTGCCTGATTTCCTTCCCAAGCTCAACAAGAGTCTGTGCCAGCAAAGGGCAGCAAGGAGCTGTGAGCACAGAAAATAGGAGATTAATGTTCCTAGCTGTTGACTGAAAGAACTGGGCCATTGTGGAGATGACAGAAGGCTGGAACAGCAGCATCTGAAAAGCCCCTCAGCATTGTCTGATGCTGCCCCTTTAAAAAGTGCTGTATTGATGTAATGGTACTTGAGGTAATGACTTTTTAATGTATTTAAGGGAAACAAGACCACCCTGATTAACTGGAGTTTTATTTTCAAAAGAGTTGTGATTACTGAAATGCTGTCATGCCATGAATCACTCGATTCTCTGGCTGAGGTACCGCAGGCTTGCTGCAAAACCATCAATTTTAGTGGTTGGGCCCCAAAATTTCTTTCCCATTTCGTGGTAGTTTGGCAGCTGAAGCAAGTCTAACTATATGGATGCATTTTTGCCTACTGGAATCAATGTCCTGATAGCTTAAACGTAAAGACAGTGAGATTTTTGTGTTGGATAGTGACAGCAGGGCTGGCAAAGGGGATGCTGTGAGCACTGTGGAGTGTGAAATATTTGTGGGGAATCTTCTGGAGCATCTCTGCCTCCACAGAAGTGCAGCACAACAGATTCTCTGTTAATTCCCTTGAGCAAGGCTTGGTAAGTTTGGACAAAAAGATTTGGACATGGAAGTTCCAGGGGTTGTACTGTGCCTTGAAAAAGCTGCTGGTGAAGGAAATGCTCCATGGCTGAGCTGCAGCCTTTCAAGACTTCAATAAAAGTTGTCCTTGCTGTTTTATCCTGATTTTCTGTATGTACACAGGCTAAAGGCAGAGAATGGGGGCAGTTGAGTGTGTGTCAATGTGTAAAAAGGTAAAAGCAGCAGTGGAAGAGTCAGCAATGCCAGTACAAGGGTGTGGAACAACAGCCCCCTGCACGCTGGGCTGAGCTTTTTAAAGTGACTGGTACCTGCACAGGGCCATGATAGAAGTTCTGATTTTTTTCAATATGGATTAATTATTTTAAAGGGTGTTTCAATCTGAACAAACACAATTTAAGTCCCCTGAAATACTAATTTTCAGTTTGTTCCTCCTGGAGGGTTGACAAAAGTGACTGTACCTGCATTATGTGGCAGCTTGGCAGAGGGGGTAAAATACCCTGTTAGGAGTTAAAAGATTATTCACTGAAAAACTTGTCAGTGAAAGGCTATCAAGATAAAATTGCTGGCTGGATTTTAATTCCCAGGATGGGCACTGCTTTGTTTTTAGATGTTTGCTGCTGTTGTGATCAATATGAGTTGTACTTTTCATGAGTCTTCATATTCTGCTGTTCTGAGCACAGTGCTGGTTGTGTATTTCATTGTCAGTCTCCTGTAACTCATTTTATGTTCTCCAGCATTAATCTTTCCTTGTCAATGTTTTCTAAATCTAATCCAGCACAGCCTCAGGAAAATAAAGCAATTGTTTAAATTGATGGCTTTGAACAAAATAAATCATAAATCAGTCTATGATCTTTGAAACCTCTCTTCATCTGGAAAGTGTGGTTTTTTGGTTGGTTTTTTATTTTTTTTCCCCTGCTAGAATGTGATTATGGAGCATGGGTTAGAGATGTGCAGGAAGGCCATGCCACCTGCAGGTGCTGGGGAGAGGCTGCAATTCTCAGCAGTGCCCAGGGCTGGCTGAGCTACCCCTGCACAGCTCTGCAGGTGACCAGAATAAGCACACTCCCTTTTCCTTCCTACTCCTGCAAAGAAGCAACAGTTCCTATCATATTCCATGTTTTCTGAATATGATAGAAATATTCTATTCTGAATAATTCCATGTCTTATGAATATGACAGAAATATTCTATTCTGAATAGAATAGAATTCCATGTCTTATGAATATGATAGAAATATTCTATTCAGAATAGAATATTTCTATCATATTCAGAAAACATGAAATATGATAGAAACTGTTGTTCCAGACCCCCCACATTGACTAAATGTGTGTGAAAAGGGCTTGGATGAGGCAGAATTGGTCAGGGATGGTTTTCTGTTGCATTCTTAGGGAAAACTTGTGCACCCCGAGTCCCCACGGGCCAGAACCCCAAAGCTTTGGTTTATTGGCTGCTTTATTAACTGCTGCTCCCCTCTAATGGGAGCCTGGTGTCTGACAGGGAGCTGCCATGGATGGATGGAGCTGTGCTCCTGCTGAGGATGAGCTGCTGCTGCTCCTTCAGGGTTCTGGCTGCTCAGGGTCAGGTTTTGGGAGCTCCAGGTGTGCCAGGCTGCACAGTGGCACTGCGGGCAGCCAAGCTCCTGTTTGGGGCTGAACTGCCCCCAAATAACCCCTGAAACAGTGACAGACAGCCCAGCTGGGGAGTGATTCAAGGAGAGCAAAACCAAGTGATGGGAGGCAGCATGTGTTGCTAATTGCCTGCATTCTGATTTTTCAGTGATTTTTCAGCAGTGAGCTGGGTGGTCACAGCCAGCAGCAATCCAGGAGTGCTCGTTCTGGCTTGTGGACATGTGAAGCACTGGGGTTGATGTTGTATCACTGCTGATCCCATTTTTCCATTTAGGATCATGCTGGAGCTCAGGTAGAGCTGCTGGAGCTGGGTAGCTCATCACAAATTGTAATTGCAGAAAGATGATCTGCAGTAGCTCCCCAGACTCAATTTCTACTTGTAATTGGCAGATGGAAGAAGACTCAGAACAATTATCTGATATTAATGATATCAAATACTTTTGTTCTTTTGGATTTTCCTCATCTTTAAAGTCTCATTTCTTGATGTGACCAGGGAGGGGGAGCTGGTAACTCTTCCAGCAGGTCTGTCAGAAGCTGACTTGTGCTCCTTGTGCTTGGTAGAACATCCCTCAGCAGCTTCAGCATTCCCTCATCAGAGTTCAGATGGAATTCTCACCACCTGCAGGTACCCCACGGGTGCATTGGGTCAGCAGCACCTGGTCTGGACTTTGCTGGAGCACTTTGAGCTTTGTGCAGGAGAAAGCCCAGAGCTGAGCTTTGCTGGGCCTCCAGTGCAGTCCTGCCTACTTAGGCCTGGCAGGAGATTTAAATATCCATTTCAATACTGATGCACAGTGGGCTGAAAACTGTGAGCAGGTGCTGAAAATTGAACCCCTGAAACAGAGTGGTGCCACTCCTACCTCAGTGGAAGAGGAGCTTTCCACAGCTGTGACTTTGTTGGAGGATTGATGCTGTGAGGTGAAGAAGGGAGTTGTGGGTTTAGAGGACACTTCTAGCACACCAAAACCTTGGAGTTTTAATTTGGCAGAAGAAGCATCTATAAATTTGTAGTTGCTCTTGCAGGTGAGACTGGACAGTAACACCAGCCTTGTTTTGTCATGGTGCTTTCCAAAGGTGTGGCAGTGTTTGTGGGCAGAAATTCTAACACAGCTGTGCCCTGGAAAGACACCTCCTCCCAGCCTCCCCTCTGTAGTTGAGTCCTGTGCACTGCCAGATTAATTTTAATTAATGAATTCCAGAAAAAACCCAGCATCAGGCAGCTCTGTGCTGGAGGTGTGTTATACACAGATTATCTTCTGGGTTTGTGCGACTGCTTTTGGACACTGGTAGTTTATTTTTTTGTTTGTTTGTTTGCTTTCCTTTGCCTCTCTGTTGTCTGGCTGTGGCAGCTGTTATGGGATGGCAAGGGAAAATGAGAATTAATAGTCCCTGGTGTAAGGAACTCACCTGCAATCTGTGAGGCAGAGGAATGCTTTCTGCCCTGTTCCAGAGGCTGTAAAACCACTGGATGTCAGCTCTTTGTGAACCTGTAATAATCCTGCAACAAAAATGGACTTAAGTAGAATTCACACTGCGGCTCGGAGTTACAAGATTGAGTTTTCCCCACCTCTGTTTGTCCTTCAGGTTTGTTATTGGATATAAACCTTTTTTTTCCTTAGGAATCCAGGCAGGGAAGCTGGAGGTAGTCAAATATAAATGCATCCTTCTCTTGCTCCTGTTTATTTAATGTCTGTGGGACTGTGGAGAGCACCTGGCTGCTGAGGGCACCGTGAAAAATGGCCCTCACCCCCTTTTAAAGCAGGGTAATAATATCCAATATTTATTGTATGTGTGGAATGCTCAAAAATTATGTTTTGGCTGAAATTTATACCCAGCCAGGCCCCTGGAGGGCACCAGCAGCCAACGTTAGGATTTTCATTCCCTTTTAGCTCTTACCCACTGACATGCAGCACTGTGAAGACAGCAAATACATCCCCACATATAGATGAAAGTGAACTTGCTTTGCCTTGCATAATTTGAAAATTCAAAAGACCAATTTCTTGGTGTAATTGAAAACCGCTACATTTCAGGCTTATTCATTGAATCAGTATTTCCAGTTAGAATTCAAATTAATCTTCCTACCTTTAAACAAGATAACGAGGGTGTAGTTATATTTACTCAGCTTTTTAACAATCAGGTTCAGTGTAGCTGCATGTGATTAACTGCACACACACAATTGCAGGAGGTGAGTGCTCCTGGCTCGAGCCAGGAGGGGAATTCATCTCTAAAGGCTGAAAATCTGAACTGACAGTTCCACACTCAGCTTAATGCCCGAGTCCCTCTGCAAGGGAAAAAGGGAAGGAAGGTCATTTCACCTTCCTTCAGCCCAACAGAAGAGCCATGTCAGCTTCTCTAGGATTCCCCAAGGACTTTTTTATTTTTTATTTAGCCTGCAGGCCTCTTGCTTTAAAGCTGCCTTAATGCAACTTTGCTGGATTACCTCCAACACCTGTCAGGGAGATGTGACATCCCAGAGAGCCTGTGGAGCACATCTGGGTGCTCTGGGGTCAGCTGGAAACACCAGCCTGAGCTTTGTGCACTCCCTGCTCTGCACCACAGGACTCTGCTGTGGGGGGTAAATTGGGGGATAAAAATCCTTAATTCCTTGAAATAACAACAGATGGGTTTTAAGAGCTCAGCTCTCTAAAGAGAAGCCTGAGGGATAATTTGACCAGTCTCATCCTGAAACTTTGTGGACCCGTTTGGTCTTTGAAGGAGCTTGGACTACAGCCTTGGTGTTTCCAGCAGCATCATTCCTCTGCTGTCAGCTGATGTCAGGTGGGGCTTGGCACCTTCACTGCAGGCCATGAGTCCATCAAGGGAAATTTGACTTTTGGATGTGAGAAGATGGGGATTGTGTTTGTTTGGACACCCCCACAAGCAGTCCCTGGGCTACTTTTAATTTGTAGGGAGTTCCCTGTCCGTAATATTTCCCCTGAATTGCTCAGCATAAATTAGAACAGAAGTTGTGCCCCAATCCATTATTTTTGAAAGGCTGGAAGTTGAGTTTGCTGTGTGAAATCCTCCCTTGAGCTACCAGGGGGTTTTTATTCTGGATGGCACCTTGCATATGTTTTTCAGTCACAGACTGGAATAATTCCAAGGAAGCGGCTCTGTTCTGTTGCCTAATTAATAATACATCCTTTTAAAGAATAAATAATAAAAGAAATCAGTGCATATTTAACTGATAAGCTAGACTAACTTCAAAAGCACTGGCTTGGGCCATGAGCTGCATAAAACAGTGCTGTGCTACACTGAAAACCTTGACTAGAACAAAACTTGGGATGTGTGAGTTTGCATTGTGCTTTTAAGTACTTGGATGGTTTAATGTTGAATTTCATGACTTTTTTCTTTCCTCTCTTAGAAAGAAAGCTCACTAAACTGTGCTTTTCATCCTAAGTGAAGTGGTGGAGGTACAATTGTTACTTTTCCAAAAGGGATTTGTAGCTAAGATGAAATCTGCAGCCCTGGGTGAAGTTGCAAAGCATCACCTTATCCCCAGCCAGCTGCTAGTCAACAAGCTGCCCTGGAAAGCAGCTTAGTGACCATTCCCTTCTGGTGAGGAATGCAGGGTAAAACATGGTGTAAAACTGGGATTTGGGAGAGGATTTTTACCTGCTGTTGTCTCTGTCCCTGTGCAAGGCTGACCTGTGCTTCTCTTTGTGCAGTTTCTCATAACAATGAAAGAATTGATCTTTTTGCATGAATTTTTGCCACTGTCACTTCTGCTGATCCTTATAGCAGGTACTGACCCTGAGTTTTGTAATAACTTTACTGGGGGAGAAGAAATAGTTGGTTTTGCAAAGATTGCAAATAATTGTGAAGATACAAGTTGTTTTTTATTCTTTAAAGGCAGTTACTCCTCACCAACACAGACTGTTGGCATGGGGAGAGGAAACGAGGAGGGTGTGGAGTCCCAGTGGGAATTTCCCCAACAGACCAAGTCTGCTTGTGTAAAAATCTCTAGGTTTGTTTTCCTCTGGAAATAATGTCTCCATACTCAGAGATTTCCTTGGTTCCTAGAAGAGTCTTGGGCAGAGGTGATGGGCAAACAAGCAGAGCCTCTCCATCTTTGCTGTGCCCTCCTGCAGTTCCTGCTCTGTGTGCATCCCCCAGCCTCCTTTTCCAGATGTTTACTCTGAAATTCACAGGGAACAGGGCATCTCCCACTCTCTCCGTCTTTCACAGGATTCAAGGAGTAGCAACCAACACCAAAAAAAGGGCAATACTTGTATTTTGTGATGCTTCAGGAGCTGCCTGCACATGGGTGAGCAGCACCAGACAGTGGTGTTACAACAGGGATTCAAGGCTGGATCAAACTGGACATCCTGCAACACAAACCAGGATTGCTTTGATGGAAGCTGAGGCTCTAATTTAATTTGTATGGGCTGCAGATGAATGGCCTGAGTGATGAAAAGGGATGGTGCTGTAAATAGGTTCAGAGAGCTGCTGAGGGAAGGGAGCTCAGTCTGGGGGTTCAGGGGCAGGACCTCGTCCTGGCCTGAGCTGGGAGTGATGCTGGCAGCTCTTCCTCTCCTGCTCGTCAGCCAGGAGCTCTGACAGCAGCTCAGCTCTGTTAGATGTCTGCTCGAGGGCAGAGGCAGTGCTGAGGTAACCTCATCCTTGCAGGATGCAGGAATCTCCTGCTGTGCCTCTGGAGCCCCAGCTCTGCTTCCATTTACAGTGCTGGAAGTCAATTTTAGCCCCCCCAATCAACAACCCAAACTCAATCATCTCATGGCGTACAAAATGGAATGTACTAACAGCCACAGAGGCCATCGATTTTGGAAACTTAAAACCCCATTTCTTTCCAGTGCCTGAAAGATTTACTGAGGGAGTTCAGGCTGGAGATGTTCTCCTGAACATGAGAAGTCCCTGAGATGGCAGGGATAACATACAGTTAAAAATTTGGGGTCAAAGGAGTCAATTTGATCCCTTTAAACCACCTCAGGTGGTCAGTTCTGTGCAGGAATCATTAGAGAATAGATTCTTTCAAGTCATCACCAGCATTTTGCTAAATATTTTTCTTTGACAAATGACTTCTACAAGTGGAGATCATCTTTATTTAAAAGATGTCTTACAGCTCTGAAATTGATCTCAGAAAGGCCAAAGATTCCATTTTTCAGTCATCTGGTTCCTGGGAACCATCTGGCTGCATTAAAGGTGAGAATTAACTCACTTAGCTAGTAAGTTAATTGATCCTAATGGGTCCCTTCCAACTTGAGATATTCTATATTAAGTAAGAATGATTTGGGAGCCTTGCCAGTGAATGACTTGGAGAAGATCTTGCATTTTAATTCTCAAAAAATGGTGTTTAAACTCTTTATTTGTTTCCCCAATATCTCCCAGGCTGGATATCAAGCGATGTTAGTTAAACCTTTATCACTTCTGCAAAAATTAAGTCTTTCAAAGGGACAGCTTTAAAGATTTAAAGGTCTCTGCCTTTCAAGGGTGCTTTTAACAGATGTATCTTTGCTGAAATGTTCCTTAGCACAATTGCAGTGCAGTTAATTTACCACCCTTTGGAACTGACTTCTGAACTGGATAATGGAAATTACCCCAACTTCTGTGTGTGCTCCCAGCTGCTTAAAGATGGTGATTGCACCAGCAGGGAAACAAACAGCTCTGTGCTCCCTGAAAATGAGATTTATCTTGTACCACTCCTGTGCTCCTGAGGAATCCTGGAAATTACTTTCAGTTATCAAATCCAGCTCCTGATTTTGAGAGAAACTGTTACAAGAGAAATTCAGTGGAATAACCTGGAAGGATGTTGGAGAGGTCATGTAACTCATCCATCAGCCCCAAGGCAGGATGAGCTGTATATTAATCCTGACAGATATTTATTCAATGTGTTCTGAAAGATCTCCAATGGTAGAGAGATGCTCAGCTAATCTATTCTGTCTCCTCATCCCTGCTGTTAGAAAGGTTTTCTTGACATTTACCCTGGATGTTTCTTCTTGTAATTAGTCAGGAAAACGGAGTGACTTGTCTCATCTGTCCTAGGTATGGAAAAAGATGATATTCTGCTCTTTGTGTGTGAAGACTTTGAGGTCCCCCATGAGTTGTCTGTTCTTCAGGGCAAACAGACCATAATGCTTTTAATCTACCATATTTGCAGATCTCTGATTAGTCTCCTTGCACTCCTGGTGCTCTCTGCAGTCAGGCTCTATCTCTCCTGATCTAGAATATCTTTCTCAAGTGTCTAAAACTGCCTCCATCACCCACTTTTCATTCAGTAGCAGTGTTTGGAATATGTATGCTATCAACATTAAAGTAAACAAGTGCTATTATTTAAATATTATTTCCTTTAATGCTATAGTTTAAATATTATTATTGATCAGTCTTCCCTAGTAACAGTAGCCCTGGTAAAATAATGCATAATACTAATTATTATTTTGGAAAGAAATGTGCATTTTAAAGTGAAATTGGAGTTCTGAAGCAGGATTTAGCAATGGCAAACTCAGTATTTTTGCCTGGTGATTGGGATCAACACAGCTTCTGCCTGACCTTTCCAAACTGATGTTTCCCTCCCTTCTTCACCTGTTTGCTCAGCCCTGAACACCCAGAGTTTCACTCACTTTTGTGTGTGTTTCTATTCCTTCTATCACGTTCTAGATCTCCCTTGTTGTGGGAGTTACTTCTTCTCATTTGCACACGTTCCATGATGTGACAACTTATTTAATAGCAGATGACACTTGTTGCTGATTCTGTCACATGAAACTTCTTCAGAGCCTTTTTTCCTCCTGCAATTAAATCCTGCATCTTAGTTGCTGCCTTTTGTTTCCTTTGAACTCATCAGGGGAGGAATATAATCAGATATTTGAAATTACAATCTTGGCTAAGAGGCAACATGAAGGCGATGAGTGCTTCACATCTTTGTCTAGCATTCCATAGCTGGGAAGCAGACAGGCCCAATAATCTGCAAATAAACTCATTTCTGAGCAACAATTTAGGATTCTGGGGACTTGGATACTGCCTTAAGCAGCTTTGAGGAAATAAGATTCAGCTGATCAAGGTGGGGGACTAAAGCTGCAAGAGCAGGAGCTGGAGAGATTTAATAGTCACTCTCAGCTGAAGGGTGCATCAATTCTTCATCCTACTGCAAGTTAGGGCTGTGCAGAGGTAGAGATGGCAGGGATAACATGCAGGTGAAAATTTGGGATCAAAGGAGGCAATTTGATCCCTTTAAACCAGCCCAGAAGTCTCCAGAGAACCTCTGGCTCTCCCCAGTGAACCTCTCCACATCCCCCTGTGGGTGCAGCAATGAACTCCAGACCCTCAGCAGGAAAGTGGAAAAAGTTGTGGTGTGCCAAGGGGAAATCAAGAAATGAGAAACTCTCACTGGTGCCTTGAACTACTGAATTAGCAGCAAATTTGCTAGCTAAAAAAAGTCCAGCTGGTGCTCAGAAATGAGTTGCTTTCCCAACTTCAAAGCCTCCACCAGGCTGTCCAGGGAGGATAATTCCTTCCGTGAACAGTTCATTTAACTCCTGAGTGTGTGAGCTAAGTGAGCTCCTGATAGAGGCTTTCTTTTTTTTCATGTTTTGCAAAGAAGTGTTGAGCAGTTTGGGCTTAAGGTGAGAGAACACCTCTTTTGAAAGGTTTTTATGGAAATTGCTTCTGTAACAGAGTCAGGGAGAAACCTTTCTGCACCACAATTGCAGGAGAAAAGGAACGGTCTGAGCTACAGCTGAGGGAAATTTCCTTCACTTTTGAAGCTGTGGTGATTTCCTTAGAAAATTCATTCTTCAGGATGTGTGCCAGGGACTTTTAGGAGAGGTTTTAGCTCTGAGAATTGCTTGGCTTTTCCTTGTCAGAGCCCTTCTGTCCTGGACCTGTTGTGAGGGGGAGTGGGGTTTAAGTGGATTATGAAAGCATTGGTCAGTTTGGATGCTCTGGAGCAGGCAAGGAGAGGATAATTTATAGGGAGACTTTGGGCTCAGTCTGGTGTTTATGGCCCTTTTTGAAGGTGCTACAGTTGGTAAAATTTTGGCTAATTTTTGTAACAGTGAAGCTTCCAAAATTGCTTTATCTGTATGCAAGATGGCTTTGAGGAGCACTGGCTTCCCCTGGCATCCTGCACACTGTGCTGAATTCTGAAGGGCTTTTTTGTGCTGAAGTGCAGCTACAATAATTTCTGAGCTCTGTGCCTTGTTTCAATTATTTACCTCTGCAAAAGAGATTTTTATAAATCCTCCCTTCTCTTTCATATTATTAACTTTCTTGTCAAACTTTTATTTAAACCACAGAGACAAAGACAGATCTTTTCTTTATAGCTCTGCAAAGTTAGATTTACTTCTCTGACCTGTTTCAGCGTGATTGAAAGCTAATCTGTCTCCTTTTTATTGGCTTTTGGTAAAGCATGTATTTCTTTGTTTCCCTTTTTCATTTTGTATTGTCTTGTGGAAATATGTAACTTCACTTCGGGCTGTAAAAAATTATCCTCCTACGGGAAAGGAAAAAAAATGACAACCTTAATCCAATCCAAGAGAAGCTTTATGTCTTTAATTAGCTTGTTGGATTGCATTCATGGATGATTCAAGTCAAATGAACTCTGAGCAATAATAAAGGTCCTGTGGCCACCTCTGACCTCGCAGAGAGGAGCTCTAAAGCCAGAAAGCTTTTTTGGCTCAACATCAGTGACAACTACTTGAGTTTCTCTTTTTTTGGGGGGAGTTAATTCTGCCATAAAAGCCTGTGGAGTGCTCTCACTGCAGTTAACTTGCTTGGCCAAGGGCATGATATGGCTTGTGGGCTGCTAACTCCAAAGCCTGATATTTTAAATTGTTCTTCTCCCCTTTATAATTAGTCCACTTTATAATCAGTCTTTTTTGTGCTCTAATCCTACAGTATATGGTTCTAACCCCTCTGCAGGAGTTATTTGCCTTTTTTTTAAAATGCATTTGAGGATATAAAATGACATCTGTGTTATGCTAGAGTTTTAAAACTTATATTGCACTTTCTAGAGGCTGCTCATGTTTTGCCTCGCCCAGGTGGATTAAACTGTGATTATACACAGCATTGTATCAGGCAGGGAAGATTCTGCCCCATGTATTTGTATTTTTTTTTGTTTCTAAAGAGCTGAATGAGCGCAAGGGTAATACCCAGGGATATTGATCCTGGGACTTATTTTGATAGAAGGTGCTGACTCACAGCAGCAAGCCAAAATTGATCAGTTTTCCTCCTGTCCAGTGTGCAGCATCTCTGTGGTGTCTCCAACACGCTCCTGACCCTCTACAGCAGGGCCAGCACCTCAAAGTCACCTTGCCACTCAAAATCTTGCTGTTTGCAAGGTGTCTGCAGAACTGGGAGCACCAGTAAAATCTGCACGCTTGCTGCCTGCAGGAGTTTAAATTTATCAGAGCATTTTACCTCTTTTTCTATTCAGTGGCTTGCGCTGTCAGTGTGTATAAAGTGTAAATAATACCATATACGTGCAAATAAGTGCTGTACTGAAGTGTAAATAAGTGCTATGGCTGCTTCTCACTTGTTTTTGGGGATGAAATAGCATTTTACTGGCATCCCAGGGCAGGTTCAGGTGCCTGAGAGCAGAGTAAGGATCATAGGGATAGTATATAGATAAATAAATATATTGGTGTAGCTACTGTTCACTGCTGCTCTGTTGCTGAATGTGTGAAAGCACATTAAACCCAACAAAACTGTACACAAAGTAGAATAAATGCTGCTAAAATTAACAGCTGTTCATCCTGCCAGTTACTGATAGAAAAAGCTTCAAAAGACCTGTGTTGTGAACATGACTGACATGTTCTCTGGTTTGTGTTTTTGGGCTGAAGGAGCGTGGATACAGGTTTTTACTGATGTTCCTGTTCATTCTTCAGGCATAGTTTGTTCTGGTGTCCCTGAGATATTTAATAATGCATCCTGACATTCATTAAATATGTGCACTGTTTATATGGACTTTAAAAAATAGTTGTAAAATGCAGGTTAATGCTGTTTATTCAGTACTTTCACCTTAATTATGAACAAATTATTTATGTTGGTACAATCCTTATGGTGCTGTTTACCTGTAGATCTGTATTTCAGTCCCAAATTCAAACACCCTACCAACAAAAATTCTCTAGAACCAACCACAGAACCCCAAAATTAGACATATTGATATGTAAGGCATCTAAGTACTACAGGAACCTCCTCCCTGAAATCAAATGGCTGGATAATATAACCTGGAAAAGCTGAAAGGTTCTGAGCACAGATGCACATTCCTGACTGAGAATTTGGGTTTGGGAAGCAGCTCTGACAAAGTTCAGCATGCAGGGTTAATTAATGAACATTGAGGCAACCGTGGGGGAAGTGGAAGCCTCAGCTTTGGGACATAGAAGGCTCAGGGAATAAAGAAGGGAGTGGAACAGCTCAGAATTGGATGACAGAGGAACATAAGTACTAAAAACTGAAAAACAAAGTGTATGGGTTAAAGTGCTGCAAAGAGAATTCAACATTTTACTGGCTAAAAAACCCAACAGAGAATTATTTTCTGCACTCCTTGTATAGCTCTGGAATAATAGTGATCATCCCCATTTTAGTGCAGGTGTTAATTTATGATCTGCCTTTCCTGAAATTTCCACGAAAAAGAAAATACCTATGGAAAAAAATTCCCAGATGAGAAATCTGAAGGAGAAACACCAGTGCAGAACTGGGTGTGCTGAGGAAATTTCAGCATCTGAACATCACCTTCCCTGGCAGAAGAGTTTTGAGGAGGGATTTGAGTTCAGGGGTTGTGTGGGGGAAGCTCTGCCCAAGCATTAAAGGCAGTGTGGAAGGAAATCCAAATAACCAGTCACCAGTGTGACTCAGTGTGGTCTTGGCTTTCTGATTTGATGGCTTTATTTTGGTAGCAAAACTAAATAGAAATAAAAATGGCTGACTAGGAAGGGGAAAGAAAGGAAATGAATGCATCCAGATAGAGCAAGTCTTTGATCAGAGATTACAAAGATTATTTCAGTGCATATCAATGCAAAGAGTAATGATGTCTTTGAAGAAGTTGTAACACAAAAGTCCATGTACCAAGCATAAAGAATGGAGAAGGGCAAAGGATAAAGACAGGAAAAGAATTTGTGCATCATTAATGACTGATGAGGAATAGAGAGACAAATGAAAAATTTCACTGCACAGAATGACAACTTTGGTCCTTGCTCAACACAAGGATTTAAAGAAGAAAAAGAGGAAAAAGGCACTAAACTCCTCTCTGTGTATCACAACGTGTGAGGAAATGGTGGCAACCTTTCCAACGGGAAAAGGAGCCAAGAACCAATTAAAATGTTAAATGTGATGCTCTGCAGAGAGCTGAGGCTGCAGTTGGGCAGCAGGAGAAGCACAGGGTGGTGCTGGCCCCTGTCAGAGGGCAGATTTCCCAGGGGAAGGGCACAGGGAGCCCAGGCTGGGCTCTCTGCTGGCACAGCTGCCAGCTGGGCTCTGACAGGCTGTGTGTGCTGGGAAGGGATTGCTGGCAGTGCCCGGGAGAGGGGGAGCTCCTGGTTTCTAGAAAAATCCAATCTGTGGAGCTGGGAGCTGGGGCTGCTGCCAGAGCCTGGGCTCACCTGGTCCTGCTCCAAGGCCAGCCTTTCCCTGTTCCCATGGCACTGCATTCCCTGCCAGGAAGTTTCCAGGCAGCGTTATCTCTCCTTATTTTCCTGCTTCTTGTAGGACTGTCAAAAGTAACAACAAAAAAATCAAGCACAGGAGGCCTGCCTCTTGGTTTTATTAATCCAGGATATTCCCAACACACAGTTTCAGCTCTCCTGGATGTTTCTACCTTGTCCTGCTGATTATTTAGCTGTGCTAGTGGATCTTCTACCATATATTATGTGCTTTCCTAGAAATATAGTTAATTTCCTGTTGTCTCAGCAGGTATTTCCCCCTCTCTGGGGTAACTTTGTAAGCCAAGATTTGATCCATTTGTGCCTATTTATTGTCCCCCTCATCTCTTCTTTGTGGAGCTTTGCTGTTCCTGTTGGAGCCTGGCAATGGGAGAAGCCTTTTTTAATCCGTGGACTGAGAATCACTGGTGGAATCAATAGAGTGCAATCCAAAACTTCTGCTGAAGGTTTTAAGGAGTCTATAAAACACAGGCAGGGAGAGGCACCAGGACCCCTCTGGCTGCCTGAGACACAAGCAGGGCTGGGCTGGCAGCTCCATCCGAGCTGCAGGCTGCTCCAGAGTGAGCCTGGGGTGGATTTTGGGTCACTCTGCTGGACCAGAGGAGCACCCAGGCTGTGTGAGTAACTCTGCACCCATTATTGCCTCGTTCCTCCCAGCAGATGGGCAGTGGGGAGGGCAGGGATGGGGTGAGCACAGCCTGCTCTGGGCTGGTGGGAGGTTTTGGAGCACCCAGAAATGTAACTCCGTGGCAATTTCAGCTTTCTGTAGAGCTCTTATGAGTTTTAGGAATATGAATGGCTTGTCTGCAGGCACTGAGATAAAGGAGTTGTGGAATGCCATCTGCCTGCTTGTGCTGAAACAGCAAAGGACTCAGTTTTGCTCAGGTTTATTTCCTTGTTTGGGTTTTATTTTTTCCTTCCAATAAGTTTTTTTAACCCCATTTCCCAGCTTTGCTCTTGGTTGCATCTAAAGGCAAACATTGCAGGTTTGTGGACAAGACACAGCCTTCTCTTCACCCAGTATTCTTCAGGGTCCACAGTGTGAGATTGGCTTTAAATACAAAATGTAACAGGGGTTTTACTGTGAAGTGTGATCAAAAATTAGTCACCTTTGTACAGAAACTTTTTCTAAGTGGCACAAAAACCTCACAACTGTGCTGCACTGCATCAGCACATATGTTTTGGTAATTAAAAAGTATTCCTTCTGTGATGGTTCCCATCTGCTGCTACCTCTGATAAATTTAATGCTGCTTTTGAGCACTGAAACACAGGGATGCTTTGTTCTGGCATGTGCTGGGCAAGGAGATCCTGAATCTCACAGGCTGCCCCTCTTGTGGGTGGCTCCTGGTGAAATACATAAACAACAGGAGGCTTGGAGAAGTTAAACTAGTAAAAGGAATCATGGTTTATTTATAGTTTAAAAAAGTCAAACCCATGTAAACAACCCAGCCCTTTTCTGTGTAATAATGGCTCTCCTGTATGAATTTGTTTTAAAGCAATTTTTAGCAGCCTCATAGGCAGAGGATAAAGTTTGTACAGAGTGAAGAGACCTGGCTTTTCCATTTGCCTTTAAATCACTGCGAAGCCTTCACCTGCAACTGCAGAACCCAACTGATGAGGAAAATCTGCTCTCTGCTGCTTTCTGGGTGTCTGGTGCAGTACAGGCAAAAATGATAATCAAACCCCACCCCCTCAAAAAAAAAATAAAAATCAGTTGCTATTTTGAATATATAGCATTAAAATGGTTTTATTTGTTTTTCCTCATCCTTCTCCTTAAAATTGTTAAATTTTATTCCCTCAGCTAATCCCAACCTGTGAAAGCCCCACTGCCTTCATTTTGTCTTGCAGAATCTGGAATAATTCCATAGGATATATGTACAAGTTCAATCTCAGTCTGGCTTTGGATCATTAAGTAGCTTCTGCTTTGGGTTTTGCTTTGGCTGAAGTCATGAAATGAAAAATCTGAAGCACTTTGCTGGTGGCAGAAGAGCTGCTCCAGCATTTCTCTCACTGGGATTGGAGTGTTCTGGGGAGATTGGTGCTTCCAATCTGGGCAATGCTTCAGCCAAGAGCAGCAACTGTCCTAAAATGTCTCTGATGATCTATGAGGCCAGAAAAAACCCCGGTGACATTTTTCATTTCTGAAAGCTGAGCCTTTCATTCCCACTCAAGTGGTGGTGGATGGAAAATGAGGGTGCTCAGGACACAGCTGGATCAAGGAGATGATTTTGCTGTGTCTCTCTTGCCTTGTTTCTCCACTGGCATGCACTTCTGCAGTCATTTAATACCTTGTGGGCTGATTGTGGAGTGATTGCAAAATAGAACAAGCAGGTGGTTTTGATGGCCTGAGCTCATTTTGAGCTCTCTTCTTGCAGCAGCAAATGAACACAAAGCAGAGCTGAATCAGGGCCCCAAACAGGTTTTATTAGAAGAGTTTATTTTTAATGTGCATCACATGAAAAGTAATATTTTTGTGTTGTCATATCACTGAAAATCCCTGTAAGGAACAACTCAGTGTCTTATTCAGGAAGGTTCAAGATATTTGAAACATCTCTGTTATTGTCCTGTGGCATCTTTACTCCTCAAAATGCCCCACAGAAATACATCCAGAGGGTCTGTGCTGGCACTGACCTACCAGTCAGGGCAAAAAATGAATGAAATGTTACTGACAAAAAACATTAGAAAATAATTTTTTCTCTCAAATATTCCACTTGATATGCTTGGAATAGGTGAAGTAGGACCTTGAGGATCAGCACAGCTCATCAGCACAAACACATGGTTCTTCTCTTGCTGCCTGGAGTTGGTGGCTGGAAAAATGTGGTTGGGCAAGGCCTTGAAAGTTACTAAAACATGCAGTGGTCTTTGTTGGGTTTTGTTTTGGAAGTAATTACGGTTATTTGACAGGACTAAGCAGAGAATAAAAAGGTTCCCTTTAATCTTTCAACTGTTATTAACTGGAAATCATCAAATTAAGGAAATTCCCATGAACAAGTGGTGTCCTGCCTATGTCAATATCTCCAGTCCATAATTATTTGATTGGAGATGGATGCAGCAGCAGTGCAGGACTAGATATCCCAGGGTGCAGAAAATTCCTTTATCTCCAGCAGCTCTAAAATCAGTAAACAGAAAATGTTAATTTGGGAACTACAGGTAAGTGAGAATATTGAACACGTGTGGCAAGTAATTTCCAATGGAGCTGAACACCAGGACAACTCTAAAATGCCTTCCTTTCCTGAAAATTGTGATTAGCTTAGGGCAAGCACAGAGCTTAGGGGAAATTCATCTGAATGAAGTTGTAATCCTTGGCAGGCATCAATAAAATCAGGAATTTCATGTGCTTTAAAGGAGTGACTTTAAAAATTAAATCCTGTTAATAAGATTATCCTGCCATGGGATGCAGTGGGCAGAGGAGACAAAGGTGTAACTCGGGCAGGGTGGGAATGCTCCTTGTTGCCTTGCAGAGATTTGGGCTGGGCAGTTTCTGCTGCTGCATCTCCCTGGTGCAGGTCCAGCCTGTGCCACCACAGCCACCTGCTTGTCCCAGCTTCAGAGCCCAGGCCAGGCTGTTGGAAAGGATGACAAGGAAACAAAGAAATGGTGTTTTCACTCAGTTTCTGTGTCAGGGTGGTGACACTGCAGGGTCTGGGTGAAGCATGGAGCAGCCTGGAGGGCTCAGTCCCAGTGATCCCTGTGAGGGGCAATAAACACTCCTGGGACAGACAGTTCTCCATTCCCTACTCACAGAATGTTTCTGTGTCCTCAGTTCCCAGATAAACTCTAAATCTGGTGACAATTACCCAGTCTTAGCACGTGAAAATGCCCCACATGGTTTCTGGAGGCTCAGAAGTGCTGCTGGAGGTGAGCTAAAAAACATGTTGCAAATAGGACTTCAAATAGAATGAAAACTGCAAGTCCTATTAGGGAAAAAAAGGTGATTCTGGGTAACCCCATGGATCATCCAGCGTGGCTGCTCCAGCCTGGCACGGCTGGTGTGACTGCCCAGACATGAGGACATTGGGAGAGCTGGGAAGGAGCAATTATTTTAATTGAAAGGGCTTAGAAATACTTCATGACTCAGGGGGTACCATTAGAATTACCTTTCACCACCCAAACACGTCTGGTTTCACAGATTGCACCGTTCCCTTTTCTTCCAGCCACTAATATAAGAAAAGTGAAATCTATTTTAGAAAGGCAGCCAGGAGAACTGGATGCTAATGCTGAAATGTTCTGTTACAAGTTGGTTTTCAACTGCTGCAGCACCTGCAAGAGGCTTTTAAAGGAGAGAAAAAGGAGAAAACCCCTCTGATAATTTTACTGCAAAATGGATACTTCATCTCTATAGAGAATAAAAGTGTCATTGATCTCTATGATAAATTGTATCTTGGTGCCTGAAAATATAGACCTTGTTTTTTTTCATTATAAGGATGACCTTGCCTCTATTGTAAATCAAAAGTAACCAGGGAATTGTGGCTCTTATAAGATCTACAGGGGGGGAAAAATGACTCTGAAGCTGCAGCGCATTTTGGAGCCGAGGGAAGGTGAGGGCAGAGCTCCCAGCTCCATCAGGGATGGATTTCACTCCCTGCTGGATGGATGCTGAGTGCTGCCTGCCTTCCAAAGCCTGGGATGAAAGCAGCAGCACGGGAGGGTTTGGGCTCTGGCCAGGACAGGGTAGAGAAATGCTGATTCTCCCTTAATCAGAAGAATTTCCAGAAAGTTTCTTCAGCCGAGGTTCATGTGCCAGCTGTGCCCTGCTAAGGGACTCTGTTTATTCATAAATACTGCCCTGGTGCTGAAAGCTTGATAACTTAAAGCATTTCTCACACTGGTGCTTTTAGAGTTTGAATTAAAAACTGAACAGCAGCACCTATTTTCATTTTATAAATCGTGGGGAAAAACCAGTGGTTTAAACATTAAATGGTTTAAAATTGTAACAAATTTCAGAGCACAACTCCTTTGCAGGAGCCCACAACTGGTACAGAAGAGGGCCATGGAGATGACCTTAAAAACTGGAACCCTAATTGGAAAACCAGCCTATTATGTCCTAAATGAAATTGCCTATTTTACTTATAATTTCCCAATTTATTTCCGATTTGAACCAAAAATGTTTTGCCTGTCCTGGAGGTGACTAATGGTTAGGGATGGGATTAAAGGCCAGCTAGCCCTGGGATGGGCTACAGTTCAATCAGACCTGCCTGGGGCATGGCTTGCATGAACATTTTAGGCCTGGCTTGGAGACGGTTGTCCAAAGGAAAATTTGCATCATTGGAAAAATTCCTCTGGTCTCAGAAAACACTGACTTTACCCAGAGTAAAATCTTCACCAGTGTCAAGCAGAACATCACCCACATGAAACTGTGATCGTTTCCAAATGGTGGAGCTGGAAAAACATCAGAGCTTTGTCAGGGCTTGACCTTGGCATTGAACGTGGCTGTTGGAGTTTGGGGAATGCAGGTGCATGGGTTTTGTCAGGGGTACCAGAGAAATGTCTGTGTGTGAGTCTCAGGATTATGGAGGGAGTAGTGGAGGTGAAAAAGGCTGGAATTCTTCCCTTAATTCCCTTCTCAGGCTGTGGAGCAGCTTTGCTGCAAGCAGATAATCCATTTTCCTGCTTTAAAGTTGCCTGGTATGTAATCCTACAGACCTCACTCCTCCAGCCCTGTGCTGATTGAGGCAGGATCTTAAGACTGAGATGGTGTTCAGGTAATTAAAGCCCACATCATTATGCACAGGCACGAGGGGGCAAATTGAGGTTGCACAGCCATTCTCAAGCCTGACATTTCCAGCTTGGAAGTGGTTGACTTGGCATCTCCACCAGTGGCAGAGAATGTGATTGGTGCTGCTCCCTCCACTCACCTCGGGCAGAGGAAAAGTTGGATTTCTTTAATACACTCTGAGGTGGAAGTGTTTTGTGGGGAAGTTGTGAGGTAACTTTAATTAAAAATAATCCTTTTCTGTTTATTTTGGGAGTTCAGCTCCAGGCAGCTGGAACTGTCCCACGATGGGACACCTGCAGTTAGTTTACAAATCTTGCCTTTCAAACAGCACCAGCTACTTTGGTTCAATTATTTAAAATACACTTCCTGCCTTGTGCCAGGCCTGTTTCCCTGGAAGTTATTTTCGTGTCTCAGTGTTCTTCACAGCTACCAAAAATACTTCTGTGTAGTTTGAGTCAGAGTGAAGATGCAGTGAACCTTGATTTATGTAACTCTCAATCAGGAACTGACAAAATGCTTCAGTTAAAGGGCAGAAATACACCCCAAGCTACCCTGGAAAGCACGGAGAGCGCTGCAAGTAATTTCAGAGGTGATACTGTGCCCACTATTATAGCTTTGATATTGATTCAGAGCTCGCACTGTCCCCTCAAAGGAAAAGGGGTTTGCCCATCTGGGGGTGGCAGCAGAGGGGACAGTGGGCACAGGGACATTTGGGCACTGCTCTGTCCTGACCATGGGGCAGGGACAGCCCATCCTGTACTTGTTCATGGGCACAGAGCAAGATGTCTAAAGAGAAAAAAAAAACAAAACAACTCTGCTTGGTGTTCAATAGGCAGTTTTATCTCTTTTTCAATTTGTTTCTGAGCTGGAAGACTGGGCTGTACCAAAAATCGTGGTGAAGACCTAAAGGCAGGAATGGCTCCTTGTTTTATGGAGCCTGAGAGCAGCAAGGGTGGGAGAAATGCTGTTAAAGGAGCTCCAATCAATAACTCTATTTACAAAGAAAGCTAAATCACTGTTCTTTGAGAGTGGTATCATGTATCATCATAAAAAGAATAACAGTCCAACAAGAAGTCCCTTTCCAGACAGTTGATGGTGTATTCTGGGAAAGTGGACGTGTTCATCCCTAGCTCCCACTAGAGAGGCTGGATTTTTCCTGCAGGAGCTGGGCTGTTATTGAGCTGAGTGATGTTAACAAGACATCCAGGCACAGGTCACAAGCTCTTGTGCTCAATGAGAAGACAATCAGCCAATTCTCCTCTGTTCTTCTCGTATTTCAAGGACCCTTGGCTCCTCGGGAATGATCCAGGTTCTTTCACCCAGCAGTTGACTCTGAGGAGTGACTTCCCTGCTCCACTCAGGATGCAGCACTGGGGGATTGAGTGAATCTTTTTTTGTTTATTGTTTTTGAGGTGCTGAAATTGGTGGAAAATGCAAAGCTCTTTGAAGTTTCTCTCTGAACCCGTTCTGACAGAGCATCCAGACACGGAGGGGAGTTTCCCTGACATCCTGTGCCTGGCTGTGGAAATGAGTCGTGCTTAGGGCTTGAGCACTGAAGAAATGTCAGGAGGCCAACCCAGATAAAACACTTTAAGAAGATAATTCCAGCAGTTCAGTGCTAGTTTGCATTTATGATGACATCGTGTCAAAATCTACTTTGAAAATTTATTAACTCATGGCTGAACAAATGAATATTTTACAAGGCTTGCATTTAACACTTTTGTTTTTTAGAGGAGGATTTGTTGTTGTTGAATAGCAATGTTTCTTCTGGCTTGTTCCTGAAATGTTGGTGGTTTAAACAATTTCTTTGAAAAATGCAGCAAACAAACTCAGAGTTCATCTTCTTACTGGGAAAAATACCCCAGTGGGTGTTGGAAAATTTATCTGTATAAGCTAATCAGTTAGGCCTTGTAAATTTGGTAGATGATTATGGCAGCTTCATCATCATATAATTTTATTGCTTTTTTTTATCTGAGGGATTATATGCTTGAGTAGCTGTCTTTGAAATACCTGTCACACAGAGCAGCCACTGCACCTGTGACAGTTTGTTGTTCAGAGCCTTTGAGGAATATCAGCATGGATTTTTAGAAGCCAATTGAATAGCCAACCCCCAGAGTACAGTGAAATAACTTTATTAGGCAGTCTAAGTAGAGCCATTGAGTTTGTTTTGTGTCTCTTATTAAATCAGCTCACTTAGCTGTTTCTTTAGGGTCCCTGTAGCTATTAAGTCCTCATTCTAGAGCAGAACCAATCTTGGATTAGCAAGGCTGTACAAATGAAGTTCCAGAGGTCTGTTGGCTGAGCCAAGGGAAAAATCAGGTTCCTTTGGGTGGGGTCTGGTTTTCTGTCCTGGAAGGATTCAGGGAATTCCTGTTCCAGCTCTGACTCCACACAGTGACCATCCACTGCTACTTGCACTGGGGCCAGCCAGTAAGAGATTTCTGAAATTATCCAGGTAATCATCACCAGGAATGCCCTTCAGAACAGGGGTACACCCTTTCAAACTCCAAAGGCTCCATTTGCAGCAGGTGAACAGCCCTGGTCTCTCTGCTGGGTGGCTCTTCTTGAGTCACCTTCTGAGGTGTCTGGATGTGACTTGTAATCCAAATTTTGGGCATCTCACAGAGAGCTTTGATTGCTGGGCCTGTGCTTTGCCATGGTGGGAGCTTGGTTTGAGGAGGGTGATGGGAAATGTGGGAAGGGAAGGGAGCAGGCTGGAGGATCCCAGCTCTGATCAGGCAGGAGCTCCCTGCAGCCCCTCTCCTGCATTGCAGGTGGTTGCACACGGGGGATGTTTGTGCAGTGGATGTGGGGATGCTGAAGGGTTGCTGATGGGTTTTGAATATTCAGAACATCCCTTTAATGAGGCAGTAACGTTATGAAGCTTGGACTAGTTATTTCTTCCATTTTTCACAGTAACTTTAAATTCCGTGGTTTTTTAGGAAAGTATTATAGAGCGAATTGAATTTCCTTTATTGAATGAAATAATTTTTTCCCTTGAAAACTAAATGTAACAAGAATTTAATAATTCATGAATTGAGCTTCAACATCTTTTAAATAATAGATGGACTGTCATGCCAAGTTCAGCTGAAAACTTACAGAGCATACGTTTTTATGTTTTTATTTGACATTTCGAGGAATTACAGAACTGCAAACATTTATTTTGTATTTTTGCTCATTGCAATATTTTATTCCTTTCAGGTTGATTTAAGAAATGAAAACAACACTTGAAAAAAAAGTAACTAGCTTCAGGATCTGATGGGAAAAGAGAATAGAAGGGAAAGAAGCTCTAGGTACACATTCATAAATGATTCACTGGACTTTTGGCTGACAGATAGAGAGCTTTCATAATAACTTTGTTTATTATTTTTCTTATCAGTGGAATCAAATGTTAAATAGCTCTACTGGAAAGTGCTGTAAGGTTGACTAACAATTACACCTCTGTCACCTCTGCTGTCTTTGTCCTTTTCGAAATAATCAGACTGGATTTATTTTATTGGTTCTTTCTCCCCCCTCCATGAAACAGAAATGATTTTCAGATGTGGCGAGCTGCAGGAGCAGTCTGTCTTTCTGTGGTATTTTTGGAGATGAGGAGGATGGGGCAGCCTTTTGCTTAAAGCAATAGGAACCCAAAAGTTGCCCTTGCTGCTGGCTTTGTGCCTTCGGCTCTGCTGTGCCACACCCCTGGGTGTGAGGAGTGCCAGGAGAGGTGGAGGTGACCCTGGCCCCGTGCCCTGTGTCCCAGCTCGGTGCTGGCCCTGCTTGCAGGGATCCAGACAGCCCAGGCTGGCTCTGTGGGGTGCAGCTCTGTTTTCCTCATGGACAGAGTGTGGCAGGGGCTCTGTGTGGGGTGCTCTGCTCTGGCCATGGAGTTCTCAGACACCACAAATTCCCACAGTTTTTCAACAGTTAGGATTTTAAGTTGTTGATGTTTAAGGTTTCCCTTCTCTTCCCCACCCCAATCAGGCAGAACCCCAACTCAGCCTCTTAAAGAACAGATCCTCTCCAGCTGGGGGTGATGCTGTGGCTGTCCCAGGAGCTGCAATCCCAGACAGAAACCCAGCCCAGGTCACAGCACTTGTCAGGAGCAGCCAAGGCCACATCCCAAACCCACTGCTGCTCCTGGCATTCATGTCCCTGCTTGTAAAATCAACTCCAGGGAGCAGCCACTGGCTCTGAGGTGATGGATTGCCTCATCTGTCTTGGCAAAACCTTTCTGAAATCCAGAAAACTCCTGCAGATTTCATGAATAGGTAGCCTGCTCTCTGTTGGTTTGGAAAGTTCTTCAAGTGCCAGAAGTGAAAAGAATATTTTCTTCTTTTATTCCCATGAAAGTGCATCTTTCTTTCCGACTCCTCCTTCTTCTGTGCAATGGAACTTGAGGCTGGAGCTGGTGAAAACGATAATATGTTATTTTTACAGGTATTTTTAGTGTGTCCTATTGTGAGCAGGGCCCAGTCAGAGGTCTGAAGATTTTGAAATAAATGATATTTCTCTGCTCTGTTGCACCAAATGAGGAAACCAGGCAATGGGAGCTGGTTTGAACAGATGTAGTTGCCCTTCTGTAAAGTCCTTTATAACAGACTTTAGATATCTCTGGTAACAATTTGGGTTGATTATTTCAGCATTACTGTTTTAATTGTCCTGCTCTGCAGAACGGGAGAAGCAGAGGGGGAAGAAGTATTTAAGAACCTGATGCAGATGATTTAAGTGGCAGCACTGTGCCTGTGCCTTTGTCTCATACTATTTACAAACTAAAAACTTCTCTTATTAGTCAAAGGGGAGCAATCAATTTTACAGGAATCATTATCTTTGCACCAGATATTGCAAGCGTTGAAAGAGAACATTGGCACTTACAGGGTATTAACAGGCAAAAATAATTCACAGCTTCTCTGTGATAAATGTTCCCACTTGTGAAATTACAGGGAATCTGTATTCAGTTCCAGCTTGTTCCACCCCAAGGAAATACTTTGGTAATTTGGGTGGTTACTTACAATAACTCATCAAGCTGATAATAGTGTTTATTGCACCATATGTTATCACTTAAGACTTGAACTGTAACTTTTACAATTCCATTGAAGGGGAACTAGGTGAATATGGAAATCAGAGGAGCTTGGGGTTCCTTTCTTTTCTTTTAGAATCCTGAGCCTATTTCTTGGAGTCTCCAAAAATGTAAAGGGATTAGGAGAAATCCTATTAGCTGCTTTTTGCACCAAGCTGGGCTGATCTCACATGGGTTCTTTGGTAGAAAAATGACAGAAAAAGTGATTTTTTTTTTTTAGCTAATAAATAAAGCTTTTCTCTCCACTGTTCATAGGCTGGAGCCCTGAGAGAAGAGCCAGCTCAGTTTAGTTTCCAGTTCCATCCCAGCTTGGGCTGTTATTCCCTGGAGAACCTCACAGTGGGAGGTTTGCCCTGGCTGGGTATTTTCAGAACAGATTCACCCAAATGTTCAGGTTCTCACTGGTGGGCTTGCAGCATGATTAGGCTCAGGAGTATAATTTTCAGCAAAGATTCCTTGAACAAAAAGCCATACAAGTTGCTTATTAAAAGGTGGTCTCTGTCCCAAACCATTTCTAGCATGTGTAGTTTGAGATGCAAATTATGTTATCTGGCATGAAACCATTTTATTCTTTGTAATATCATTTAAAGCTGTGCCTCCATGTCCACTTCTGATCAGGATTTTTTGGGTTTTTTTGTAAAAAAATCTGTTAAAATTAAAGTTTTTCCTCACTCAATCTTTCATCAAGCACCTTTTCACCCAGAATGTTTCCTTTTCTCTTTGGGAACATTGCAAGCAACTCAATCCCAAGGGGAAGAGAGTGCTAATATTCAGTGGGGGAAGAAAATAATTTGAGTGTGATAGCACAATGGCAGGAACATTTTGATTAAAAATGCAAGAATATTCAATCATTCTATCTCACAGACCATATGTACATGAAAAGCCTATCTTCATTCTGATCATTTGGGTGCTCCTTCTCAACAGGATGATTGATTGGCAAGATTCCTATTTCTACACCTTTCATCTATCTTCAGCACTTTCATAAATGTTGAATTAAGCAGTTTTTATGGAACTTATCATAAAATGGAGTGTTCATTGAAAGTGACTGTGACAAAGTGGATTCCCATACTCTTGAACTTCAGCAGCACTCTTGCACAATACATTTATTTCTGGCTGCTTAAAAGTACTGGGTGGTTTTTTTTTTCTTTTTTTCCTTGTGCGTCTTTCACCCTGAGGAAATTATAGAGAGGGGAAGACTGAAGGGCTTTGGAGAAGAGCAACAGTGTCTTGGAATGAAAATCTTGCTCTTTATTCAGGTGCTTGGAAAGCAAGACTGTTGACTCTGTGAAGCTGACTTCTCTCTTTTGTTCTTAGCAATGTTTTGTTTTGGTCTGTGATTGCCTTTCTGTGGAGGTAATACCTTGAAGCCTTTGTCTGTCTTGGATTATTTCATGTCCTTGGAATGGGTACAGCCTTCTGACTCATGCAGATTTTCTCTGATTAAAAGCAAATCATGTAATATTAACTCTTACCTTGCAGGTGTCCTGTATCAACACAAAACAATTGCTGAATCAAGTTAATTTTTTTGTTGTTACTGGCATCAGATTTTGGGCTTTTGGGAAGGGAAGATACTCTGTGGAGATTTGTAGCTGAACAGACCAATGACGGCTTATTGCAGCTGACAAATTTCCTCTTGGGTGATCCTCATGAGTTTTCCCACGTTAGAACTGGATAGGGAAATTTCCCACTTCCTCTACAATAATGCAAATCCAGTCATGTTCAAATGCTCAGTGTTTTTGGGCATTTTTTTCCTCTGGAGGTGTCGGAGCCACATCACATCTGCTGGTACTTCTGGTACTCTGATGTTCCATTAAGTACCTTCCAAATTGGGTTTATGGTTTTCCTGGGAAAAAAAAAGAAAAAAGAGAGATATAAACACTTGATTTATGGGAACACATGGCATTTGCAGATGTGTCAGTGTCACTGTTTCCCCCAGTAACTGAATTAAATGGCTGGAAAAGGACAATCAAGGTGGCTGTCACATGCCATTGCATGGAAGTTAGCACAACATCTGCTTTGCCTGCTGTTTCAGGAATCACTGGTGCATGGCAGAGTCAGGAGGAGAATCTCGAGCACTTTTTTCCTTGCTGGTGCAGACCATGCATAGGAAATGTTTTAGGTTCTGCTGAGAGGAGCCTTTTGTGAGTTTGTGGCTGCAAGTTGCTATTTTTACCCAGTTCAGCACTAAAGTTACAAGAAGCTCAGAAAAAGAGCATTTCTCTCTTGCTGTGCTCTCTCTTTTATCTTTCCATCACCTTCCCAAGGCCCTGATGCTCTCCACATCCCTCCCCTGGGAGTGCCTCCATTCATGGCCCAAGGAGGATTTTTTTATCCATACAGCAAATTAATTGTAGCTCTAATCACTGACAGCCACTGATGTTCTGCTGTTGCAATTTGGTATTTTCCCCCAGACCATTAGAGGAGGATGTGATATAAACTGCTGGTTAAAAGCTCTGTGATTCATGGCCTTTCTGGAGGCAGGAGGGAAAACGAGCTGTTGGTAGCAGAACCTCCAGTTAGAAACATTTACGGGGCTTCCCTTGGGGACTATGATGGGAGAGTAAAACTTTTATACTCTCAGATGCTTGTAAGCAATTCTCCATCTGGGACTTTAGATTGGAATAGCTCCATTATTCATTTGTACCCCAGAACTCCTTGGGTAATAATCTGCATCATCTTCTAGCTGTGAGTGGCCACAGTCACACGTGCTGCTGGGGGAAGCACAAATGAAATGCTGCTTGCTGGCCTTGGAAACCACAAACTGTATTTCTTGCACTACCAGATGCTTCCTGCAGCATCTTGGGCAGTCTCTTGCTGATAAAATCACTTTAGATGCAATTAACTCTCTGCACACATCAAAAATATTTAAGTGACTCGTTACCGAGGTGATTTCTGTACCTGACTCTGCACCTGTGAGTTGGGACCTGACTCCAGGAACGTGACTGAGGTGGTGTCACACCTCTTGTCCCTGCCCTGGAAGCACGGTTCTGAAATTAAATGGTGGTGTAGAAGCAGGAGCACAATTCCCACCTCCTTTTTCCATGGTTGTTGTGCATGAACTGGTTTGTGAAGGCACCTGGTGTGTGCACTTCCAGCCTGCCCTGCTTTCAGCTGGGCTTTAGCACCAGGAGGGGAGGCTCAGGGAGAGTGTCGGGGCCAAATCACCCCGCACAAGAGGGATGAAAACACCCTTGAAGGGGGGTTTATCACGTTGTGTTCCACAGTTTGGGCAGCACTGCAGTGAAGGAATCAGCACTGAGCATTTTTGGCTCCAGGAGCAGCAGGAACCCTGCTGTTAGTGACTGCATCCATCTCACAGCACGGCTGGGCACTGGGGACGAGGTGTCCCTGACTTTTTAGCTCTTGGCTTTGGCCTGTTGCAGGCTGGCTGGCTGTTTGCTCGTTACCCCAAATTGGATTAATAGGTCAATGACAAACAACTGGAAAAAGCAGCAGAATTCAGCTCAGGTTTGGCTGCTCTGATCACCCCGGTGGCCACAGAGGGCTGGGTGTGGCCACAAGGTCCCCAAATTGTCATTCAGGCCAAGGGGACATCAGAGAGCCACATCCAGTCCTGGTGGGGAAGAGCTGGTGGTGCAACAAACCAGCCAGTGAGCACCCCAGGGGTTTGAGCAAGAGGAGTTTTGGGAGAATTAAACTGTGCTCAGCTTATCAGTGCCACAATTTCTGGTTTTCTGAGGGCACTGCTGGTGACTGCACATAATGTCTGTCACAGCAAGAGCCTCTGAATTATTCATAAGTGACTCAAGTTTGCAGTCCTAGAATATGAGTGTTTTCCCACCTAAAACCTGTCTCTCCTGGAGCCTTTCCTGGTTGTTGGAAGCTGTTGCTGATCATCAGTCCCTGGGTGATATCCAGGGGTGCTACAGCTTCTCCAACTCCCCAAAAACAGCACACCTTGCTGCAGGCTCCCAAAGTCTGTCCAATTTCATGTCTCTCCACATGGAATGACATGATCTTGAAGGTCCCTTCCAACCCGAGCCATCCTGGGATTCTGTTTACTGCTCTGTTGGATTGCACTGGGCTGGAGAGGGTCCTTGAATGCACCAAAAAAAAAAGAAATTTTGTGTGTTGAACACTTGATTTACTCCACAAACTCTGGCTCAATTGAAATTTTTACTTACCTCGTGGTTGAGGAGGCATCTCTGAACCTGTTAGCGTAGGAACTGAAATTAATTTGTGAGTTTATCTTTTAATGAGTTTAGTGCAGCAACATCAAATAATTTTTCTCACAATTTAGCTCAACATTGATTCCTCATTTAGTTAAAAATTCAAAATCTTGCAGGCTACACAAGAAATTAGGTTCTTAATGACTGTTTTATTCAATTATTACAGAGATACTTGTCCTATCACAGTTAATGTTCCATTGTGAAATTGGTTTGAGAGGAACTGTAAAATGTTACTTTTCTCCCCAATATCCTCATGAGTAATATCCTCACGTGACAATTTAATGAAGTTTTCAACCATAGTGGATCTCCTTTGTATGGCTCTGTTTCAGAATTTTAACCAAGATATTATTAAAATGCAGTTTAAATTGCAATTGAAAACCTTTTTGTCTCAACAAAGGTTGTTTCTTACCAAGTTTATAGCACTTTTTCCAAAAAATCATTAAAAAAAATCAACTTCAGTGCTGCTTGTCTTAGGATAAAAGTCTCCAAATTCTCTATTTCTCAAGTAGCACTAACAGAAACTTGTAGTCTTTTTGTTGATAGATAAAATTCTCTAACAGCAATTGATTTATAGAAAACTGCTAGGTAAATCTGACAGGAGATACAAAGCAGGAAAGAGTTTTCCAAGGGGTGGAGGCTTTTTAGGATAATTTTTTAGACATTTTTCCACATGACTGACAACTGGTGGTCAGTAGATAAAGAAATAACATCTCTGGGCTTCCCAATTTTCTGTATTTTTTACAGAAAATCCAGGTGGTACTTGAAATATGGCATGAAGTGACACTTTGGGCAAAATGAGCAAGGAATGGCCTCAGGTGTGGCAGTCCTGGGGTGTGAAAGTGGAGCTTGGGCAGGCAGGGAGGATCAGGGGTGAACAGGAGGAAAGGTTCTTGCATCCCATTCTTCTGTCCTTGCTGAACCAGGGCTAATCCTTCTGGGCTCTCCAGGTCAAGCTCTCTGCTGTGTTTCAGTCTGACGTGAGTCAGGTTTATCCTTTCTGTAACTTCGCAGGAAATAAGAATTAAACATTTTGTCACTTGGCTGCACGGCCATTTGGCTTTTATCTTTTGAATGGCAAGGGATGGTGGAGTTTGTTTGGTTTTTGTCTGTTCTTTTTTGTTATATTTTGTTTTGCCTTTTTGTTGTTGTCTTCCCCCTGCTGCTGAACATCCTGTGCCATCCACTGCACTCTGGAGCAGCCTCTGTCTGCATTCTGTGTGCTGGAAACCTCCTGGAGCTCTGCGCTGTGGGTTTGTAACCCAGCTGACAGCTTTAGCACAGCCAGTCTGCAATTAAAAATCCACAGGGCCGTTAATGGCAAATTAGGGTCAGATGGATGACCCAAAGTTACAGCACCTTCCCACCTGATCGAGGCTCTGTAGCAATCACTTGTTTGCTGAAGCAGAAGGGTTTTTCTGGTGGAACTGCAGCCATCAGAGACAGCAGTGTGTGCACAGAGGGGCTGGGGCAGAGCGGGGCACGGGGAGCTGGAGGCAGGATCTGGGGAGTGCAAAGTGATCCCTGAGCCAGGACTAGTGCTGCATCCAGCACCTGTAGGTCGTGCTGAGGTCTGATTCCCTCAGTCTGGTTTCTCAAGGTTTAGCTTTCATATTTTCCAGACTCTGTACTGCACTGGTACATAACTCTGAACTTCATACAAAGTGTCAGCAGTTCTCCTCCCAGCTCAGGCACACAGAACAATCCTTTTCCAGAACCAAGGACAGCGCTGCAGCTTCAGCCCAAAAAGTGCAAACAGCAGGGAATGGAGGGGAGCAACCTGGGAGGGTGGGACTGCATCGCCTGGAGCTGGAATTGGACAATGAACCCGACATGGAAATGGACCAAAACTGATAAAAGTGTGAGAACTCGTGACTCAGAGTCCATCTTGGGTGTAGCCCTGGCTGGGCTCTTGTCCTGCCCAAGGTGCATCCTTTGAAGGCCTTTTAAAAAATCCCTACTTTATTCTTTTAACTCTGCCCAGCCTCTGTTCCAGACAGCCTCTCAAGGCATCGAGTCCTCCTCTTTAATCTTCCTTTTGTCTCCCCTTTCCCTCTTGTCTTGGGGGCTGTTTCTGCAGCTCCCACCTTAAAGGTCAGTTTGGATCTCTGGTGGTTAAAACATCTTTGCACTGATTTTGTCCTCTAGTTCTTGTCTCAAAGGCTGTGTCTGTTGCTAAAGAGGACACTGTTTTACTTCCATGTAATTAGGGCAAGAGCCAACCTTTTATACTCCTCTCGTGTGCAAAGGCTCTGCAGGTTGTCCCTTCCATCCTCAGGATTCTGGCTCCAGTTCTAGCTGTGCTATCCAGTGAAATGATTTGGGGAAAGAGAATTACCAAGATAATGTGGTAGCTGACACCCATTAAGATAAAAAAACCAAAGACAATATATAAATACATGTCCTGATTCCTTTAAAGTAAACTTCTAAGAACTACTTAATGTTCTAGACTGATCAAATATATTATGGAATGTAATATTTTGATATATGTGCCTTAATCTGCCCAAATATATTGTTTCAGAACAAGTGTTTGAGTTCTTATTGGTTATAAAATAGAACTTGAAAATTGGTTGGGTTTTGTTTATTCTCTAGCACATTCTTCTGTCTTCTAAAATTTAAGAAGGAATTATCCAGGTTGGGTTGCTAAAGAAACTCAAGTGGCTGATGCATTGACTCGAGTGCTATCCCAGGGTTTTTAAAAGCTCCCACGATTGCAGGTAGCAGTGTTGGCTCTTTGTGCCCTGACCCCATGCAATGAGCCAGGCTTTTTAAATGGAGATCTCACTGCTGGCCCCCTGATTTCATTCATTTTTACTGGGGAATGTTACCTCGGCCACCAAGGTGGCTGTGACTAGGCCTACCTGTGTGGGACTGGAGATAACAAAACTTTTTACAACAGCTTACATGGCAATTAATATTAAAGACTGCATGCAATTATCCCATCTGTATTTCAGAAGAAATTAATATTCATTGTTGAAAAGCTTTTAGGAATAGAATGGTAAAAATTGGCTTTTTTTTTTTTCCTGTACCACTTGCAGAATTTGGTTCATGGACAGCTTTCTTTTTCCTGCCTGATTTTATTTTGGATGGAAGTTGAGTGATTCTATCCATCTTTTCCTCTGCTATTTCTTTGCCATGCATCACAGGTATCCCTTTGAAAGGAAAGATAATGCAGGAGTTGGCTGCTGCCTGCAAATACCCAGCAGAAATGCACATACATATTTGATTAGGTATTTCTTCCCATCTCTACAGGGCAAAATAAAGGTAATAAATGTCAGCTCTGCAAGAAAGCAGTGTTCTGTTTTAAGAAGAGGTGTTGGATTGCTTCTCTGGATGAGATGTGGCACAGGGAAAAGGTGGAGAAGTGGTGGGAATGGCTGTGGAAGTGAAAAACATCTCCAGAGCAAACACTGAACATGTGACAGAGGTGATCATCAGGGAAAAGTCATGATTCTTTTAGTGACAGTGATTCTTGGTCGTTTATATTGATTTCCCAAACCTTAACACAGAAACACCACCTGAGTTTTATGGCTGCTGGGGCTGCTCCATGGGCCAGCTCCTTCTGAGCTCCTTGCAGTTTGCTTTGGGTGGCCTGGCAGGGCCCTGGTGAGGCTCTTTGTTTAGATTTGTGCTGTTTTCTGCTGCTCTGACTAAACCAGCTTAGGGGGAGTTTACTCTTTTGTACCCAGAGCTCTCAGGCTGGCAGAAGAGTTTAAATATGAGGCCTGAAATTAATCTGAGTGCTCTGCTCTGTGAAGAGTAATAAGATGCTTATAGATTTGCCAGCACCAAACATGGTACACAAGAATACAATAATCAATATGCGCTGTAGGAATACCAACTCTTTAATTTACTGCTTATTACATTGAATTGGATTACAGTCTGCTTTGTCTTTTCCTTCACTTTAGTGCAATAACCTTTAAACCCTGGTTTATTTGTTCAAAATAAACCCAAATCTCCCATTCTCTTTTTTTTTCCCCCACCTCAGCAACCTGCTTTATTTAACAGACACTTCCCATTTTTATCTCTTTGCTGGCATTTATCCATTTGCAAATGGATTTATCATGGAGTAATCCCAGTTTTGAGTAAAATGGGTCTGCTATCTCAGAACCCCAGGCTCTGCTCTGTTTGCTGTGCTCCCAAATAAGTCGAGTGAGTCAATGAGAGCCTTTTCCAGAGCTTCATCCAAGGATGTTGTGCAGGAGGAAATCCTCATGGCTGCTCTGGAGCTGGTGCTGCACACAGGGGCTGGGAGAGGCAGGGAGGATGGATAGTTCTGGCAGCAGATTCCTTTATTCTTCCTGCCTTTTTTCCAAGAGCTATTCCATGTCTGGAATGCTGCAGTGAAAGATTTCTGAAATTAAGGGGGAAGCAGACCCAGGGTCACCATGATGCCATCACCTCTGTGGCAGCACAAAAAAAGGTGTTTACTTTCTGTGCTCCCATTCAGAAAGGGGAAAATGTTTTAAATACAGTAATAAACCACCAGTAAAATGGGTTTTTATATGTATGGTAGGGAGTTCTGTGGTAACTATGCTCTGGCAAAGGAAAGGAGATGGAAATTACTGGAGTGGGGAGTGCCAGGGCTGCCCTTTTCAGCAGTAACCTCATCTTAGTTTAGCCTAACCCAAGAAAATGGCCATGATGAGTTTGCATTTTTGTCAGTGGCTCTGTTCCATGACACATCTAAAAGTCCTGCCTTGTGTTTCTGTGCTGGAAAATATTTCAGGTTCCTGTGATCAGGTCAGGGCTTGGACCCAGTCCCTGCCCCAGTGGAAAAAAAGTTCTGCTGATTTCACTGCATGGTGCATTGAGCAAATATAAGACTGCAGGGACTTTAATTCTGCCTTTCACATTTAACTGTGACCTTTTTCAGCCTCAGGATCCATCACTATTCACAGAGATGAAAGTGTCCCACCTCCACAGCATCCTTCCCCACGCAGGAGTTGTTGATATTTACACTACAAATTGCTGTAACAACTGAATTATTGTAAACAGGAGGAGGCAGATAAGAAAGCTGCCAGCCATTTATTCAGACACTGGTCAAAAGAACTGAATTTTATCCCAGGATAATTGCAAAAGTAATCCCATCCTGATAGCTCTAATGCTGCAGATCTTTCTGTTGGAGGGTTTGGAGTGAGGGGCAGAGAGAAACTCAACTGTAATCTTCAAATTTAACAAAAAAACAATGACCCCCAGGAGAATCTCTACTTATATTTTGATTTTAGCAAACCTGTACTAATATTTGTCTTATACATGCAGGATGAGCTCCTTATGTCTGCTGTAGTTTGAGTGGTATCTTTGGGATGCAGGTATTACCCTTGAGGTGTGTGAGGATGCTCCTGAACCACTTTGGGAGGAGGAGTGAATTCCTGGCAGAGGCTTCACCATGCAGCAAACTTACTCAGCCTGGCTTGATTTAGCATTCAGAGAGAGAACAAGCATTTAAGGTTTTGAAAAGTCCAAGAGAAATTGCTTAGGCTTAATTTTTTACACTGTCTTGGCGAGGATGGTGAGAGGACTTTCACCACACAGTGAATAGTGAAGAGAAACTTGAAAGCAGTGAGAGAACCCCACACTAATCTAGGGCCAGCAAGATCACAACAGGTTTAAGGGAAAGACAAATGTGCAGTAAACACAGCTGAATTTGGGTCTGTTTGTTGGGAATGAAGGCAGGTAAAACCCAATTTGTGTCTGGCTCTGCCCTGGAGGGCTGTGCATACTGGTTCCTGAGCACACCCATTTCCCTTTCTGTAGGATGGGAAGCCCTTGTCCTGCGTTGGGATGCAAGGAAGGTGTGCCCAGGAGGTGTTTGGGCTCCTGCAGAGCAGTGATCAATAATCTGGAGCTCTTTTGCCAGAATCTGCTGCTGCAGCAGGTGTGGGGTTGGTATTGCAGCTCCAGGCAGTGCAGTCCTGCTGATGGCTCAGGGTGGCTTTGGATGAGGTGTGGGTGACCCTGCCTTGGAAGGGTTTGTTTTTAGTGGGCTCTGGGGCCTGACCAAACCCTCAGGGGACTGACCCCAACCTCAGTAAAATGTGGTGCTGTCCCTGAGGAGCTCTGTGGCTCTGGAGCAGGGAAGGGACCCAGTGACAGCAATTTCAGAGAGCAGCTGATGGCCCCCACTTCGCTCCTGCTGCTCCTTGCCCAGGCTGGGCTGTGCCCCTGCACTCTCTGAGAGCTTTCCAATGGTCGCAGTCAAAAATCCTGAACAAATGCCAGCCCAGTAGGATCCCACAGTGAGCTGTAAGGTGTGAGGACTTGGATGACACTGTGCTCCTGAAGTCAGAGGAGGGATGGGAAGGAGAGGAGGCTTCTGGCATCCCCTCACAGAAGCCACCCCTGCAAGCCAGCCAGACCCAATCCAGCAGCACTTAAATAGATCTGAAAAACCTCCCTGCTCTGTAGTGCAGGAGAAGTCAGATGAGGGGATGGCTGGAAGGATCTGCCCAATAAAGTGGCAGGTGGGGCAATAAAGAAGAGGGGATGAGGTCAGAGTGCTGGTCCAGGGCCTGGACAATTACCTGGTGAAGAGAGAAATGAATCACTATTCATCACCATTATGGCAACATAAAAGGCAAAGAAAGAAGTGGGGAGCAGTAGGGTGGGCCAGCAAATGTTCCTTTAGTGGAGCTGTGGGTTTGCTCTGATGAATCTGCCTTGTGTCTCACCCAGAGAAAAGGAGTTGGCTAACGATGCGCTCTGCAGATGGATCCCTGCTGGCACAGAAACCCTCCACAGCCAGTGCACAGGTGTTTGATTTTGTTTTTGTTAACGAGCCAGTCGCAGGCAGACTCGGGGAAAATGGACCCCAGTTACTGTGGAGAGACAGAATTCCTCTGGCTGCTTGGAGTCCAACTGCACCATATGTTCAGTGAGAGCCCCAGCCACGTCCTGCAGTCAGTCACCAGCCCTGGGACAGGGATGGAGCTGCAGCTCCCCGTGCTCCTCACCCTGCTGGGCTTTGCTGAGTTAAGCCTCTAAAGTCTCATATTTTTATGAAAATCCTTTGCTAGGATTTTTCTCCTATTCTGCTGAGAAGCCTCAGAAAAGAAATGCAAACAATAACTATCTGATGGCTGTGGAGTGTGGTCTGGAGGTTGTTCAGCAGCAGGTGCATCTTGGATTGGTCCATGTGGGTTGTTTCTACTTAATGACCAGCCATGGTCCAGCTGTGTGGACTCTCTGAGAGTCACAGGTTTTTGTTATACATTCCATTCCTTTCTGGCTTTCTGATGGATCCTTTCTCTCTATTCTGTTAAATATGGTTTTCGTATAACAATATCATATAATATCATAATATAAGAAATCAGCCTTCTCAAACATGAAGTCAAGATTCTCATCTCTTCCCTCGTCCTGGGATCCTCGAACACAACCACATCTCCCTGATTGTTTGTCTTGTCACAGACTCCTGTGGCTTTTTGTTGTTGCTTGTATCCCTTCCAGAAAACACTTCACAGCAGATGTTGGCTAATGCAGGATGTGCTGGAGAACTACTTGTGAAAAGTATATTTCAAGGGTTTTTTATATATATGTACACCAGGTGCAGTTATTCAATGTGAGGATTAAGTAAAGAAGTTGCTGGAATTGGCAAAGCCTTCAAGTCTATTTAAAATTAACTGTGAATTTTCTCTGAGAAAATGAGGGAATCAACACAGTCTTCCCACAAACTTAACAGAGGAAATGCAAGGAATGTTCTGATGGACAATGGAGGAAACATATAGGTGCTCCACTGGATCAAGAATATATAAACTCAGAAATATTTGCTGACACTATTCATGATACTTTAGGAAGGATATTGGTAAAAACTCTTGTGCCTTTTGAGGTCAGGTTGTGAAGAGAATGGGAAAACAAGTGAAAAATGTAATATGAAATGAGTAGTAGGTAAAATGTCTTCTCCCATTCCTATGGATGCTTGCAGGTAGAACTGGTTAAAATAATCACAGGTAATGTAGTTCTAGTGAGTTTTCCCAAACATAATCCAGATCATTCTGAACTGCATGTTCTCTTTACAGGAACCTTTCTTTATCATAGCATCTTATTGTTGGAGAGAAGACAGGAAGTTGTCCTTGTTACTCACCCTGCTCTTCTCAGGTTCTCTTTTCTTTTTTAAAAAAAAAAACTTCCCTCCCTGCCCCCACTTTTTTTTTTTCTTTTTAATTTTAGTTCTTTGCCCTTTAGAAGGAAAGGCTCTTTCTTGGCCAGTTTGTCACAACTGGAAATGAAACCATGGCAATACCCTTTATCTGCAGTGCTACTGAGAGTGTTTCAGAGTTGATGGGAGTCACTCCTTGCTTTTCTTGTTATCTTCCATCCCTGACTGATTTAAAATGCAGCTAATGCCTCTCCCCAGGCTGCTGACTCACTATTAAAGTACATGCTAAACCCCACACATGCAGTTTGAGTCACAGGGTAATATATTGTCAGAAAATAGTGCTTTGATTCTTTCCTTTGCTGGTGTAAACAGGGTGAACAAATAAATCTGGGTACTTTGAAGTCCCACAGTGCTCCAGGGAGAACGCAGAGGGGATGCAGTAACAAGTCTGGGCAAACTCTTTTAAGAATGACCAAAATAGCATGCTCTAAGAAATTCAGAATTCAACAGTTCTTCAATTCAGACTTTTAACTTGCTGCCATCATTTTATCTTGGATCATCACAGTTTATTGTGAAAATATTGTACTGTGGCAGTCAAGGGATGTGTGGTCTGTGTTAATCATATTTATGATCATGTTTTGAACTAATACCTTAAATTTTTATGGCACAAAGTGGCATTTATGAATAATTCATTGATGATATGGTAAACTGAACAGTAGCAATTCCTCCACATGGGTTATTTGGAAGAGCTATTGACAGTAAGGAAAACAGGCACCTGAAATCCTTCTGAAAACTCTCTGGAAGTGTTGGAATGGGATGTGCAGGTTGTGCCTGGGCTGACCTGGAGCTGGGAGAGCTGCCTGTGGATCTAGCCAGCAATAGGTGGAATAGGGAAAGGGCTTTCCCAGGCACTGGTACTACTCAGGATTGGGTGGAAAAATGAGCTTATCTTTTGTCTATAAACACAAATTCACATGATTTTCAGCTGACAGGAGCTTGCTTTGCCCACCCTCTGCACTGCCTCTGCTGCAAACCCTGCAGGGGCAGCCCCAGCAGGGGCAGGACAAGGTGCCAGGGGAGGGAAGCTCTGCTGGAAATCCCTGTTTCCCTGCATGGGAGCAGAGCCAGGCTCCTGGCAGGCCGGTAAATAAAGCCTGGAAGGCAGAGCAGGGGCTGTCACCTGCATTTCCCTGCCACAGCTCTGCAGGCTGGCTCCCAGCGAAGGCACCCGATTTCCCCCATGCTGGACACTCTCCAAACCCTGCCCCAGTGTTTTCCTTTTTTCCTTCTGCTCGACAGTTGTTTCCTTTATTATGTGGCTGCTCACGAGGGAGCTGTTTCATAGGGATTTCAAATGTGCTCCTTGTAAAACCTGCAGCTTCTCCTCCGTGCAGCAGATCGGGCGTTTTATTCCTCTCGCCGGTTGGTTTTTCCTAAACTAAGCACTTTGCTTCAAAAGGGTGTTCTTGTAAATCTTTGTCCTTTTAAATCCAAAGGTCAATGATACTTTCTATATGCAAATTCAGTTGTTAAATGTATTGCACATTACTACTCCTGGCAGATGGGGGAAAACTGCAAATTTATCATGGTGATGGCTTCAGGAACAAAGTAAGTAATTATAGACACAGTATGACAACTAACAACAGTGTCTTTTATTCTCTGGTGTTCTCAGTAGCCTCCCAAATGAAAGAAGAGAATTGGAAGGTTACCTTAGCTATGAGTTTGAATCTAGGACTGTATTACCTGAAACTGCAGTGTATTGCCTTTATTATTACCCATTAGAATGCAATTTAACTTCTGGCCCCTTAATAAAACCCTTCCCATAGATGCATTAATAAACAGAAGTTTATTTGGTGTTCAACTTTGCTTTTGTTTCTTGTGCAGCATAAGGAGTTCTAGGCAGTTGGAAGCAGAATATTCTGCTGACAGGTTTTTTTTTTTTCTGGTTATATTTTATGTTTGGATAATACAGGCTAAGACTCAAAAATATGAGATATTTTATAGAGAAGATTGCTTTGTTTTTATGATGGCGATGGTGGCTACGAGTTCTGTGTGACCACAGGTGTCAGCTCAGGTATCACCACAAGTGGAGCACCCAAAATCCAAACATGCAGGTGGCTGTAGGGGCAGGGAAATGCAGGCTTGTGATCCTCTTGGTAGATTTTGGAAGAGCTGCTCCCCATTTCTGGGGGGACAGGGAGGGCAGCAGAGCCAAACTGCCCCTTGTGTGTCTCCTGCCTGGCCAGGCTGGGCTGGGCTGGGTTGGGTGCCTCCCCTGGAGCCAGCAGCAGATGCCTGGGGGCAGATCATGTTCCCATGTCTCCCATCTGCACCCTCTCAGTTTAGATTTAGGCTTTGTCTATCCTGATAAACTCGACCATATTTCCTTACCAGCTTGCTGTCAGTTGCTATATATTGATCCTCGGTGAATGCAGTGATCTGCACTCCAAATGACTAATTAAATATGCCATAAATCTGCAAGAGAATGAGTGCTTCAAGCACCAGAACTCCTTTTTTGTGTAATAAAAAAAAATCCCGTTAAAAAATCATGTTCTAACCACAAATTATTAAAACCTAGTTTGAAGTTATTTTACCAGAGACAGAACTGTATAAACTATTACAGAGCTGCAGACATTGCACAGAAATCCAGAGGTCAAAAGTCCAGTGGATAATACCCATAAACAGTAAAAAGGAAAAGATGTAATCAGGCTAACACCTTGTGTACCTCAGCTGTTTTTGGAAAACCACATTAATTCCCTTGGCCCTGATGCTTTTGGACAAGGCACCAGCTTGTGATTTCTTGGATGTAGATGAACAGCCCAATCCAAACAGGATTTTTTGGCCATAAACACCTGTGGGTGTTGTGTTAGCTTGTGCTGACAAGTGCAGCACTCACAGGGAATTCTCAGTGTGCTGTGGCCTGTCCTGGCACAGAGAATTCAGGTGTTTCACCTCCTCCCTGGAAGGAGGCTCTGATAGCAGCAGATTAACCCTGCACCACTTTAATTATCACTGGCAAGCAAAATGCCCTGTCCCTCCTCAGACAGAGGGAAGGATTTGCAGGGGAATAAACTGATATTTGATGGCTGCAGGTTGCCAAACTCCACTGCAAGGCCAGAGATTCCTTTAGTGCTGATCTAGGACTGATTTATTGCTGAGGTGAGGTGCATGGTCTGTGTCCTGGGTCTGCAGTGAGAGTTTTCTTTAAAAAAACCCAAAATACTGCTCTCATCCCATGGTTAGCTTGGGTTCTCCTCCTCCTTTTCCTCCTCCTGACCTCTGGCAGCAGAGCAATGCTTGTCTTGACTGAACAAAATCCAATTCTTGTACTTAAACATGCTCTTACAGGGCTGAGTGACTCCCTGTCCCTTCCATTTGCATATCCATCTATAAAATGATACTGATAATTCCAAAACTTTTTGAGCATTGCTTTAAATCAGCAGAAACATTTAGGTAAACAAAATCTGTGTTTATAAGGAAGTTATAATGTGTGTTTATAAGGTAAACAAAATGTGTGTTTATAAGGAAGAATTTAATAACCTTTATACAACTTTGTTTATAAGAAAATGGTTAAAAAATGAAATTCACTGGTTCTATGACAGTGCAGGCCTGGAAGAAATTGTGTATAGAAAACATTATTAAAGTTTTGTTACAGCAATGTAACTGCAGCAGAATTTTAGTCAAAAGCAGTTGGCTTCAGTTTGCAGTGGGTGTTGTGGGCTCTGCAGACAGTTCTCAGCAAATACATTCAGAAATGTCTTTAAATAGGACAGGTAAATGAATTCTAACAAATATAAATTTACAGGAAATAATATAAATTATGCAAAATATGCATTTGTAAGTATGTGGCAAACAGATTTATGATATAAATAATTAAAGCAGTTATGAATACATATTTTTCTTTTTTTTAATATTTGAGAAAATCCCTGATATTCTAATGAAGTTTTGGCTATTCCATTCTCTTTGTTACACTGTGGTGATTTTATCCAGTTTAAAGGGCAGGAGAGTGGAGGCCAAAATATTTCTGCTGCGACATCAATTGTTAAGATCTGTGATCTTTTTGGTCTCCTCTTTTGGCTTGGGACATTTCTGTCTTTTCAGTGACATTTCAGGGCCCATTTCAGTTGCCCAAAACCATGGAATTCCCAGTGATTGATGCATTTTTTTGTTCCAAAATGCCACAGCTTCAGTGGGAGTTTGCTGAGTATCGATCACAGGACCAGGATTTCTAAAGCCAAACACATTCCCAGAAATATTTACTGCACGGTGGAGACTCCAGGGGTGCAGGATGTGGCTGTCAGCCCTGCTAAATAGAAGTGTCATGTCATGGAAAATGCCCTATAAATACAAATTATAGAACCCCAGAGTTAAGGCTGGGAAAGGTCTCCAAGATAATGTTGAGCCCCACCATGACCCCAGCACTGCTGTGCTCACCACTGTCACCTCCCCAGGTGCCACATCCACACATTTTTGGTCACTTCCAGGAGTTGTGACTCCACAACTGCCCTGGGCAGCTGTTCCAATGCTTGATCATCCTTTCAGTGGAGGATTTTTCCCTAATATCCTACCTAAACCTCCCTGGCACAACCTGGGGCCACTTTCTCTCACCCTGGCAGTTATTAACTGGGAGGAGAGCCCAGCCCCCAGAATCTGGAGTTTGGCTGTTTTGGGGGTTTAGAGGTTGCAGAGCTGTGAACAGGCACTCGCTTCCTGCTTGGAATTCCTTTGGCAAGTGAAATAATGATGGAAGGCAGTGTCACATTTCCAAAAGTGAAATTCAGATGCAGCACAGCTACAGTGGCTTTGATTTGAATCACAAAGATTCTGAGATGAAAACAGAGCTTTGAAGTTTCAGGGAAATGTTTAAATTTGCTCTCCTGTTTCTCCACCAGCGTGACTTTGTCTGGATGTCCAGACTTAAAAGCTGTTATTGACACACAAAAATCTCCTTTCAAGTGGGTGATCAGCACTGGGGCTGTGCTCTTCTGCTAAGCAGATTGGAATATAGCTTTTAAAAAATGACCACACATGAAAGGCTGTTTTCCCCCTTCAAACCCATCCTGAACAAAGTGAAGCTGTTCCATCTCATAAAGACAGATGATTGACATTATATAGTGCATGAAATTTTCCTTTTCAGAATCATGACATTTTTTAATAAAAGTGGAGATAATGCTGGGAGCTAGTAATTACACTATATCCACCCCCAACAAAAAAAGATCCATTGGGGGAAGAAATGAAACAATATGTCTTTACAGAGAATGCAATTAAGTAAAGCCAGATTAGAGGAAGCACTGAGGGTAAGCGACATGCCTTATTATCTCCAATGTGTAAATTTAATTTTCTTTTTTCCTCATAATTCTTCTTTCCCCAGCATTTTTCCCTCACTCCGTGGAGATCAACTTGCAACAGCTTCATTTTCCTATTGATCTATTTAATATTTTTTCCATTGTGCATAATAAAACACCAAACAGGGTTTGCTATCAATGCGTGAGCAGCCTTTCTGTCTCGCAAAAGAAAGAGATAATATTGTTGCAAAAATGTTCTCCCTGGGGTAGATGATGACATTAACATTTTTGTTAGGGAAGGAGTGGCTCAAAATTAAATCTTGAAATTACCAGTATTTATCAGAGCCACTCACAGAAGTGGAGGGGAAAGGTGAAATAGCTGAGTAAATATCATCTTCTCTGCATCTCTAAAGGCGATGCTAAAAAGGCATTAAAATAAGCATAGAAAGAGTCCCCTCAGGAATATTTATCAGAGGTGCTTCATCTTGATGACAAATCTAAGACAAGGCATGCATGGCAATATTTGTTGATGTGAAGAGTTTGTTAATAGCAGGTTTGGTTTTCTAAAAGTGAGATTTTTGCCCTCGGGACAAAGAAAAACTGGTTTTGTAAAGGCAAGGAGGTATTGTAGATTAGTTCTGCACAACTGGACAAGGAAAGGAGTGGCACCATCTGCTAAAAAATCCACTTGGAGGTTAGAATTCTGTGAGTGCCTTTTCCTTGGTGAAAAGGAACTTGAGTGCAAATAGGGTTTGTGCAAGTGAGATGTGTAAGGAATTATGGTCACAGGAAGGTTGGAAGATTCTGTCCCATTTTATTCAAAGATCTGCATGTGTGTTATCATTTTTGAGCTCTTACAAACGCAAATAAGACCTTCACTATAAGCACTTGTAAATTTAAAATGATCAGTGGATCAAAACTCACTGTTGCTGAAATAATGAAATATTTTGAGTGATGAGTCCCACTGAGACTGTGGCAACCTGAGCGTGGGCAATTTGTGAGCAGGAAAGGGGAAATTGCTGCTTGTGAGTTCCTCCCTGACTGGTATTTGACATTATTGTCCTTGAAGAAGATCCTGCCCTGAAGCAGTGATGATGAAGGTGATGACTTCTTGCCATTAACGTCCTTGTACCATAAAAATGTCTGAGTCCATTGCCATGGAGTTGATAATGGCAGCAAAACAACACCCATTTCATCCCTGAGGTGCGCTCCCCTTGCACAGGGTGCATTTCCCTGCTCCTCCATCTGCGTGGGAATTGTTTTGGTGCAGGGAGGTTTGCTAATTATGGATGCTGCACACTGAGGCGTGCTAGCTGTGAATCTTGGCTTGGAGAGGAGCAGACAAGACTTTATAAATGAGATTCGTTTAGGCAGCATGTCATCAAATGACCTGATAAGTAGGGCCTCATCTGGGTAATGATTAGGTTTTATGTACTATTACAAGGATTGATTTCCTAGAAAGGCAATGAGCAAAAAAACCCCACATCTACAGCAGATTTTATCTGGCTGAGCAAATTACCTGACAAGATAGGCAGACCCAAACCAGGCTTTTAATTCCTGAAAGGGCAAGATTTTGACACCTTATCCAAAATGCTCTGTGTCCTATATGTGGATCAGTACACTTATTTTGAATAAGTTATTTTGAAAGGAAAATAATATCAGTTTCCACAGAAGAATCTGACTGCCTTCAGTGCCCAGCTAAAGGGATTTCTTACACACTGGGACAAGTGTGGAAATGGTCTTGGAGAGGCTTTATTGGATGTTTTCAGAATGTAATCTTATGCTTGTGAAACTCAAAGGCAAACATTTCACTGGGAGTGATTCTTTATGGTGTGGGCCTTCACTTACAGCCTCAGGAAGGTTTCCATGAAGGTATGAGTGGAGTGTTATCATAATGCAGGTATTTTGGATCCAAAAAAGAGCCACAGAGTTGTTACTACTCAGCTTTCACTTTCTTCAACTCTATAACAGTAAGCAGAAATTTCCTCTGGGTTTTTTTTTGGTTGGTTTTAATTTTTCTTACAGAGCCAGAGAGAAACAGTCACTGTTTCCTTTAAATTTACTTAGACAAAGTTTATCAACTTTTTTATTTCATGTTGGCCCCTCCATTACCCCAAAAAACACTAAAATATTACTGTAAAAAGGAGCTGAGTGAGAATTAACTACTCTCTGCACTTGGGATTAGTGAAAGTAAACAAAAACCCCCACAAATTTTCATTCAGCTCAGATTAGAGCAACATGGCACATCCTTCAAATTCCACTCTTTAATGGGTGTTAATGGAAGGCTGGGCCTTGGTTTTGTCTTCAGCAATCCTGAAGAAAAAAATTCAGTTGGATATAAATATGAATCCCATATAACCCCCACAAATATTCAACTGGTTGCTGCATGGCTGCTCTCAGATCCAAAACGAAGGATTATTTTATTGAACCAGCTCCTGGAAGTCCACAGTTTCTTTTTACAGTGTTTTATTTTGGAAGATATGCATATATGAGCTCTGGGGTTTGTAGATTTATGGCTGGGCTTGGCAGAATTACACAAGGCATTATTTTAGCAGTGGAGATGCTGTGATGAATCATATTCCTAAAAAGTTCTGGGCACTCTCTGCAAAACAAAAGCCAGATCTGAGTCTGGGGGTTGTCTTTTAATGCATCCGTGCAAACAGGGTTTAGAAATCAAATCTTCTGAATTATTCAAGTAGGATAGGGGACTTTTTTTCCACTGCTGCTGACCTCTCCATCTTGGTCTCCTATCAGGTAATAATTAGCATAGACTATGATTCACAGAAGGCTGATCAATACATTCTTATTAAGAAACTTATTGCTCTTTTATAGACAGTTATACTTGATTGGTCCTTTAATTAGAACACCATCACCATTGGTTAATTAAGAAACCACCCTTTGGTAAACAAATCTCCGTAACACATTCTACATGTTCACAATATCAGGTGTAGCAAGAATTGTTCTCATTCTTTTCTCTGATCTTCTCACAGCCTTTCCCAGGATGATGCCTGGGAAAGTTGTTTTTTTCTTTCTGTGGCCAGAGAGGTGCTGCCATAGTCTCCCTCTTTAATTTCTCTGCTTTTCCCCCTAAATTTACCCAAAATAACAGCACTGTTTGTGAGCAGGGTGATTTCCTCCCCATTTCCCACGCCAGGTCGTTCCCTCTGTAGCTGGAGCTCATCACAACCAGCCCAGCTCTGTGACATTTTATGGTCCTGGGCATCCCCCCTGGAGGCAGGGGGGTTTCCCATCACACACAGGGATTCCTGAGCAGTTCTAAGGCATTTTCCTGACTGCTGAGGCTGTAGAATGTGCTGACACAGAAGGAAGCTCCCTGTTGTGAGTGCTTTCCTTCAGCTGTGGTGTTGACTTCAATCCTCCCAGCAGGAAGGAAACCCTGAGGGAGGAACACAGGATTGTGCTCCCTGGGCTAGAGAGGTGGGGTAAAGGTTTAAACTCTGTGGCTGGGGCTGGAGGAGAAGGGGGAGTAAAGTTTTAGGCTTGAAAATCATTGTGGTTTGGTTATTTTTTTTTCATTTTTTTTTTCCTTAATTCTAACCCATCCTTTGATCCAAACTCTTTCATGGTAGCGAGGGCCATTTCTGTTAAATTCAATAACATTTTATTCGTGTTAAAAGCCTTAATTCAATAAATATAAATTGAAATGGTTGGTAATAAAGTTTTTCAAAAGCTCCAGAATAGGAGCTCAGTGCCTGAATTTCTCCTTCTGTTGGATTCAGTATTGATTTGCCATCTCATTTGCCTCAGCTCAACTTGAGTTCTGGAAAAGCAGCCTTGTGTTATGATAGTGTTCTTTTGCCTTTTTTTTTTTTTCCCTAGCAAAAAGCAGAAACAAGCATGATTAATTTGAAAGGATGAGATTTATTTCAACTTAGCAGATGTATTTGAGACCACTTGTAAAACAACTGCGAGGCCTTGAACACAAATGGCTGTTACAAAGATTCTTTGTATTTAAAATAGAAGCCTAGACAGATATTAATAATGAAAAAGGCCAATAAATGACCTTTTCTTCACTTTTATAGAGTAAATGCAGTATTGAATTTTTCATCTGTTGTTTTCTTTTGAAATGTGAAAGATCACAAGAATGAAAGCAGGTGAATTAGATTGTATTCTCCACAGACACAACCTTGATGCTGTAGCAGTGTTTGGATACAAGAGAATTATTTTTTCATTTATTCTGTATATTTTCTTGATCTCCATGCAGTATTACTGCTCTGCATTTTCCTGATCTAATTTTATTCATTTTTACAAACTTAATAACATTTCTTTTGTTGTTTTCTCTGAGCTTTTTGTGCTGTCACGCTTCAACTCTGAGCAAGTTTATTTCTCTGGTATGGGGCACTGTTCTCTGAAATAAATCAGGACAACCCTGAGCAACCCTAGAAGAGAAATAAGTTTATGGCTAGCAAAGAATGGCTTCTATTATGCTATCACCTTATAGTTAAAAATCATAACTGTGCATTAGGAGTGGTTGCCAGGTGAAATGTCAGCACTGGGAGATGTGGGGTGGGGTCCTGAGCAGGATGAGAGGGAACAGCCAGAAGGGACAAGGCTGGGACAAGAAAGGAAGAGGCTCTGGCTGATTGGTTTGGGTTGGAAGAGACCTTAAATCCCATCCAGAGCCACCCTGCCATGGCAGGGACACCTCCCACTGTCCCAGGTGCTCCAGCCCCAGTGTCCAGCCTGGCCTTGGGCACTGCCAGGGATCCAGGGGCAGCCCCAGCTGCTCTGGGCACCTGTGCCAGGGCTGCCCACCCTCATTCTAAGCAATTTCTGCCTTAAATCTCATTTGAATCTCCCTTCTTTTAGATATCCACCAGGCTTCTTTTGGTCAGACAGTTTTACACTTCCCTGAATTGTTGGCCTTGGCGATTTATTATTTCTGAAAGTTGTGCTGTTGCTGCTGCTCACAAACCCCCAGTGCTGGTTTGGAGCAGCCTCAGGCTCTGCCCCTGCAGAAGGAGCTCAGCTTTGAGGCACCTGCTGGGGGAGGAATGAGTGCACAGGAGGAGCAGCAGAACCCGTGGTGCTTTGGCTAATGAAACCATTTATATTCTTGTGGAGTACATTGCAGTAAGACACCGAGGTTGGAGGGAACAAACCCTTGCCAGGGAATGGGGCTGTGGCCCTGCAGGCTGGGAAGCAGAGCCCTGGGGTGTCTGACTGTGCCCCCACATCACATTTGCTGCAGATTTCAGCCTGTTTGGCTTGCATAGGGGATGCTGAGGCCAGGCCAAGGAGCTGATGGGACTTGTGTCAGTCAGGGTGAGAAATCAAAGCATTTTCCGTGGTGGTTTCTTGTCAGCTCAGGCTGAGTTGACCAAAGCCTAAATTTGTTCTCTCTGGAGCAATGCAGGGGATGGAGTTGTCTTAAAAATGCCCCATTCCTGCAGGAATAAACCCTCACTGCTGGTGGGGCTCCTTTGAGATGGTGGGGCATGACCCAGCCAGCTCTGCTTTCCAGGAAAGAGAGTCTCACACATGAGAGATTCAGGTGCTTTACCCCAGCACACAGCAGAGTGTTTTGCCCTGCTCTAACACTTTCCATAGAGCTTCCCTTAGCTTTTAGCTCTTTTCATGGCTTTGGTCATTCCTGAGACATTAAAATACTCATTAAAATACTCATTAGCATTGCTTTTTTTTCCTGACACGTCTGAGCTTGGCCATTCCTGTGGGATGCTCGGTATGTGAGGAGCTGAGATGTCCTTGCTGAGAGGTGTTGAAGAGAAACAGAGCCCCAGAGAGTGACTGTGCATGAAACCTGGTGCTTACTGAGGGGGAAGATCCTCCTGGAAAAGGACATGCAGAGCCTGCCCATGCCTGGAAGGCTGAAACCCTCTGAAGGACCAGGAATTAACCACAGCCTGTGCCTGTGCTGTGCTGGAGAGCTGCACCAGGAGCTGAGGCTGATTTCCCTGCCCCTCCTGCAAGCCAACAGTGCAAATCCCTGCTAGTTTTATTAGTTAACATATTTATCTATCTATCTATTTATTTATTTATTTAAAAGATTCAGCTCCTGAACGACAGGAGCATGCAGGTCCATGTTTAGAAATGCAGTGCAATGCACAATGGTGCTTTGGTGGCCCCAGGAGCAAGAGCTCAGCCTGGAGAGCTGGGCTTGGGCAGAGCACTGCTGGTGCAGGAGGTGTCAGCATCACTGCAGGAGCATGGAATAGCGTGAGGGGACAATTTCTTGGTTGTTTTGAATTTAAACCTTGTGTCTTTAATGGTGTCTGGGCTGGGGAAGTGGAACAAGGCAGAGAAATTTAACAGGAAAAAAAATCAGAGAGAAGCAACAGAGCCTTCAGGTGTTGTGGTTGTCTCAGCATCTTGTAGGACTTGCTTGGCACTCAGACTCTGCACTGGATTTATTCTGCACTCAAAGGAAAAAAGCCTCTAGCCATGGCTGGGAAAAGCCTTACAAAGATATACAACCTAAATAACAGGATGCAAAGTACTTATTGCAGTTGAATATGCATGTTCATGAATCCAAACCCAAATGAAGCCAATCAAATTATTCCCTAAGCTTTTGGTTTTTCATTTTTGGGTGATTTTTTTTCCCCCATACCTAAGACTACATAGTAGCTTCCCGAATTTTAATGGATGAATTCCAGTATCTCTGTTTACAGCAGCTGATTACATTCCCTGCTGAAAGCTCTACTATCAGGGATAAGTCTGCAGAGACCGGAATTTGCAAATTTATCGCCTCTCTTTTTATTTGTAGGTAAAATATTCTCAAGTGATTCATCTCATCACTGGAGAATGCTTTTCCAAACAAATTGCATTGCTTCCTAAAATTTAATTCCTATTTCATATTCCTATTGTTTGCTTAGCTTATATCCTTTGTCAAATGGCTTTGGGCAGGTTTCTTACAGCTTTTTAACTATGATGGCTCTGATATCACTCCTGAATTTCCATCAGGGTTGGTGTTTTGCATTTCCTGTGCTTCTTTGTGGGTTGAATCCAAGGATGGGGTTCCATGTGCTGTCATGCACATTGCATTTGTTGGAAGATGCTCTCAGAAAGCCAAGACTTGAGCATTGCACGTGGTACTGAGATATAAACTGAGATATAAGCAGAGTGGATATATCTGGTTTTGTGTTAAACCTTGCTCCCAGAACAACTTGAACTCATTGAAATTCAGCTGATTCAGCTCATTTACAGCATCTGGGAGATGCTGGAAGACAAGAGGTTTCCTTTTAAGAGTTGTGGTTTTGGTTTTTTTAAATATTACTATATTACTGTGGTGTTTGGAGTTCCAGTCACAGACCTTACCTTCTAAGGCACTTCAAAGAGAGACCAAAAAAGACCTTCTTGCTTCAGAAAGTTTGAAGTTTTTTATCAGAAGACAGGAGAGTGTACAGATTGCAGTGCACAAGAGGCCCCATGAAGTGATTCCAGTCAGCATGAGCTCTGCAGCTTCACAGCTGTGAGGGATTTTAATGAAAGCTCTGTATGCACACTGATATGTTGTGCTTAGAGAATGGCTTTTGTTTCTTTACAACTTCAACCAGACTCCATCCTTGGAAAGGATGTAGATTCAAAAAAAAAAAAAATCATTAATTTTGGGGGTACCAGTTTGAAAGGAAAGCTCATTTCTCATGGTTGCACTTAAAATCTCTCTAGTCAAGAAAGAAAGTGTTTCTATTGCATTATGCTTTATCAAATCTCTGCTTTTCCTGATTACAAATGCTGTGCACGGTTCTGAATACCAGCAAAGTACTGTTGTGTTATTTATCCTGGGGTAACAGGCCAAACCTGCTGCTGGAGTGTGACCCAGAGCTGGGGGAGGCTCAGCCCTGCAGCAGCCTCAGCGCCCTGCTCGCACAGCCCCGGGAGCAGCTCCAGGAGTTTGCCTGTTCCAGGTGAATCCCTCCTCCCCCTGCCATCAGAAATAAATCGCCAGACCCCACAGAGCACTCCTAGCACCTCACTGGAAAAACAAAACTCTCCATTCTCTGTTAGTTCCTACTGCTCTGAACTTTAAAAAAGATGTAAGCAAGTCCATCCCGGTGATGAACAGCCTCGTGCTGCTTTTATGATGACAGAATTATTGGAGGAGAACAAAGTGGTGGGAGGATTCCCAGCAGACCTTGTCCAAACGACTGCCCTTCTGTTTTCCTGTGGTATTGAGCTATTTGCTGTGGGTGGGAGCTGCCCCTTCTAATTAAAAATTATGAGTAGAAGCGCTGCTATTATTTCAGAATATGGGAAGTGGTTTTTTCATGAAGCCAAGACCTCCTTTTAATTGAAGGGATTGGATAATAATTTGCAAAAGTATTCAAGAATTCATTGAGAATATATTGTCCAGGTCTTGTGGAAAGGTTAATGCACATAAAACACATTAATGCCCCCTGTGTTTATTTGGCTTTCTGTATTAGGATTAGTCCTATTAGCTCTGGTGAGGTAAATGGGAAAGCATATGGAGAATTGGTGTCTCAGCTGGAATCAAATGAGTTTATGAGTGTCTGTAGTCTCAGAAATGGGACTTGACTTCCAGTTTTACTGTGCTGTATTTATACTGTCCCATCTGTAAAGAGAAAGCAGAGACAGAGAGGGAGCCTTTGCTGCCTGTGGTACAGCTGCTGGGAGTTCCTGGTGCTGTCCCCTGAACCCTGAGTTTGAGTTGGCTGTTGGGAATGTTTGTGGTGAGTTACAAACTTTCATGACTCTAGTGAGGAAAAAAAAAAAAGGAAAAAAAAGATCTTTAAGCTCACAGCAGCCAATTCTGTCACTCTTTCCTCCATTCACTAATGCTGCAAGATAAAAGTGTGCTTTAACAGAGCATTAGCATACTCCTCCACGCTCTGCTATCTCATACATAATCAATCCACTTAGGCACCAATAGCAGAAATGAAAAAGCAAAAGCTTTGACTCCAGTGAGCGCCAGCCCCAGCTGTAATCACATCAAGGCAGTGATTTGTGCCAATATTGGTATTCCCCACCTTGCCCAGAGCAAACTCCCTTCCCTTGGAACCACGCTCTCCCTGCTACACCAGCAGTAATTGAATGTCCAAATGTTTTGTCAGCAGTACAGCTGCAAAGAGACCGATTGGAAAGGGCTGGGAGAGCTTTCCCCTCTGATGGAACTTCATCAGCCATCAGAAAAATGAACCCCAAACCCAACCCCCACCCTCCTGAACGTGCAGCTGCTGTGTCACAAAAGGAGGCTTGGGGGACCTTGTGCCTCTTGGCAGGACATCACTGGGAGGACACAACTGTTTGGGGACACCAGCCAACATTATGACATTTCCTTTTGCTGGGAGCATCTGCTCTCGAGGTGGTACCCAGCCTGCATGTGTTGTTTTCTGTGTGACTTGGAGTGGCTCGGCAGATTCTTGGGATCTGAGCCAAGTTTTTCAAAGTTTAAATCAGATAAGTTAAGAGTGCAAGGCTAAAATGTTGACATCAATTTCTCACGCAACACCTTTGATATTATTATGCTTGCTGGAGTGTGGAATGGCAGTGGGAGAAAAGGGCTCTGCATATTTTCCTTGTTATTGGAGTTAAGCTGAGCAGAGAGGGTCCAAAGTGTCTTTTTTGGGATTACTTCTAAGAAGAGAAGACTGAAATGAACAAAATTGGTAGCTGTTTACAGCTTTCCATGTTATTATGGTCATTTTGATGCCTAAGAAAATGGTGATGTTGTTTATTCAAAGCATTTGTCTTCAAGTATTCATGTTTTTTGATGAGATACCCCAATGGGGAACTAATACTCTTAAGAGGAGCAATTTAAAACCTCAAGAATAACCAGAAGTCGAGCCCCACAGTACAGATGTGTTGCTACGGTTTAGTGGGAACATAAAATAGCTCCAAGGATCTTTATTGTGATCTGGCTGGAAGCAAGCCACTGACTTGTGTGCTGGGTAATTGAACCTGCCAGTCACAGCATCCAGACCAGGGTGCCTGACCCAAATGCAGTTCTCTGGTCTCGGTGGGGTGGAGAAGGTTCTGTAGTTCTGTATTCTGAGGAGTTTTTGAGCTAATGAAGCCCTTACCTCAGCATTTTGGTTTGCAGCTCTTCTTTTCTGTGGGAAATGCTTTTCTCAAAAGTTACACTGCAGCATCAATGCTCCAAGATCTGCTGGGGAGGAAAAGATGCTGGGGTGTCTGTGTTCCAGGAGCAGGGGCTCTTTGCTGTCTAACAAGAAGCTGAGAAAAGGGGGGAACAGAAGGATTCTGATAGCACCCTGCTATTCTTTCATTCATTCATTCATTTATTCAGTGTTCTGGTGAGATTGTCCCCAGGGAGGAAGAAGCTGCAGGGAGGCCAAAGGACTGATCTGTTATTGCCCTCCTCACACTGCCATCTGTTGCTGTCTTTTTCCAGCATGAAAGGGAAGCATTCACAGTTATTTTTCCATATAAAATCTGCACTACACCTACCAAGAGAATAATTCAGGTGTCTGGACATGCTGCCTGCGTGCTGCAGAGTGAGACCACTGCAAAAAAAGCAGGCAGATCTCTCCTGCTCGAGGAGCAGGATGAAACCACTCCTGGGGTTTGAACTGGAATGAAAATTTGGATAAGAACTCACAGCTACTGCTAATTCTTGATAGTTTCTCAATAATGGATTGTGGAGAGCGCCATGGAGCAGGAGGCATTTTGCATCCAGGAGAATTTAGCCTGTGTCTTGTTGCTGATGCTGTCATATCTGCTCTGTGCCCAAGTGCTTCTGGCACAGTGGCCCCTCAGGGTCCCTGCCATGCTCCTGTTTGTCCTGGCACAGGAGGCACTTATCTCACCTGGAGGAGTGTCCTGAGCCACAGTCCTCTGTGGCACAAACCTGTCTGCCCTGGCTTGTTTGCAGGTGGAGCTGCTAATTGCAGGGAAGTCCTTCAGGGCTGGTTTGATTTCAGTTGTGCTCACTCCAGCCCTTCTTAATTTTTCAAGGCAACAGAGAACAAAGGCTGACAGTATTTTGCATTTATTCTTTACATTTGTTAATCTAAATGGCATTAGGGAAATTCTTTATCTGATGCTGTTCTCCTTCTGATGGAGCAGCTTCCATGGGTGCTTTTGGCAGGCAAAGCTGCTCCAGCTATCAGGGAAACTGCAGGTGCTATCAGAGAATGTTTTTATCCAACTCTTGACTGATATCCAGGGGTTTAATGCAGAGATCCTTCCCTGTGCACCATGAAGGAGAGAACACTGCCAGGGATGAGAGGCTGGAGGGAGAAGGTTCTGTGTTTGTTGTGCACACTCATTTCAGTATTCAGCAGGGCCACGGAGGGGGCACTGGCCCAAAGAAAATCTTCAGAATATTCATTAAATTGTGAGGTAGGTGCTCCCTCCAGCCTGCATCTCCCTATGACTTAACAACAGCCTTTTCCAGGGATCTCCTCTTCTCCTTGGTGCTTATTGTATTGAAAAGGAAAAATATTTTTGTGCAACAATAAAACCAAGTGTAGGACTGAACAACAGCATTGGCAAATAGCACTGCTGGACATGGAACTCCTGAGCAAAGCCTCACTTGTTATCCTGGGATGGAAAACAGGGAGGGAGCTGTTTGGCCCATGCTGCTCTCTGTCCTTCCCAAGCAAAATGGGTTTTGCCTGGACAGGGAGGGCAGCCTGGGCACGAGGGGAGGCTGCAAAAGCTGCAGCTGCCTCTGGCCCAGCACCCAAAGACTAATCAGCTGCTCCTGTGGGTTTTAATTTGGTTTGTTAATTATTGAAGGAGGTTTTCTGGTAGCTCCAAACATTTCAGATCTCTCCATCATGTGAGATGCCCAAGTTCCCCAAGCTGGGGTTGAAATTGGGGGCTGGGGAGAACCCAGCTGTATTTGGCACTGGTAGAATTCAAGTAGAATGGATAGAATCCTTGGAAAATCACCTTTCAGGACAAGCTGTGGGACAGCCCAGGCTGTGCTGGAGCAGCCCCTGTGTCTGAGCTGGGTGAGCTCAGGGCAGGGGAGCCCCTGTGCCCGCCCTGCTGAGAGCCTGTCCTGGCACACCCTGCTCCTGCTGCTTTTGACAGCTGAGGAGGTTTCCAGGGTGATCCTACACAAGGCCAGGCTGGACAGGATTCCCCTGGGGTAGGGAAAGGGAGTGGGAGCTGTGGGCTCCTTAATGTCCTTTCCAACACAAACCATTCTGGGATTCTATGGCTGCTTTTTATCAATCTGTGCCCAACAGATTTAACAAGGATTACATAATGAATGTGATGGCAACAGCTCCATGGACAAGTGATTATCACCTGATCTGCCCATAATTTCTTTACAATATTCGTACCCTGGGTTTTGCATAAATTTTGTAATCAGATAATAATTTGAGCTCTACAAAGCTGATTCTGATATACCTGAAGAGTCTGGCAGTTTGTGATTTCCTACAGCATTAAACCATAGAAACAAATTGGTGTTTAATGTAGATTTTACTTTTATTATCTTCCTTCCACACTTCAAGAAACAAGTGTATTGACTACTATAAATCAGGAGTTTGAGACCTAAAATATATCTGTTCTCTAGGAAAGAATTAAAAGACAATTTCTTGCAGAGTGGAGCTGGTAGAAAATGAGGGAAATAAATGTGAGGATCTTCAAGTCTGTGGGAAAGATTCACAGCACTAATGGTGTTCCTGGAGACACCCTGGTGGTATTGCCCTCTCCCTCTGCAGCTGTGAAATGTTCTCCATCCCAAAGGGTTTCCAGGGGTGGAGCTTTCTGTACCAATCATAACATCATTAATCTTCCTGATTTTTGGGAAAAGTTGAGCAAAAAAACCTTTGTGCAACAGCTCTGGACTGGTATCATTAATCAGTGATCATTTCAAGGTATTAATTGAAGCACTGGGCTTTTTGCCTAGAAAACAAACTTCAAGGCAGTTTTTTGCACCAATAAAGTAAGTGGTTTCCATTAAAGGCAATTAGCAGAGACACAAAAGCAGGGAAGTGCTCCATCTGATTCATCAAACCCATAAACAAGGTGCTGCCACCAGATCTTCAGCCTTAGATGAAAAAAAAAATTGTTTATGAATGCCTCTATTATCTGTGTCATCTGTTATGGAAATCTGGAGATGCTTTTCCTGTTGTAGTTTAGATATTTGCTGGGTTTTTTTTCCTGTGTTCCAGTTGCATGCCATATAAAAAAAAAAAGCCTTTGGTGTTGTTTATTCAGAGTTTCTAACAACACTTTAATGATGTGAGTAGAGAGGGGGCTTTAAGGAAATGCAGAGTTCACAGTTAAACAATCCCACTGAAGTCCCTTTGGTGTTATTAGACAGGAACTGCTGCTCATTTTAATGGTGCTCACCAAACTAACAAACCTGGCTTTCCTCTAAAGCAAGTTGTGGCAGCACTTTTTGTCAGCCAAGCCTCCAAAGGCCTTTAGAGCTCTGTTTGAATTCAATTATTTTCTTCTGGATTAGGAAGAACTAACACCCAATAGCTCAGAGGTTGTTTCAAACAGGATTTTATTTGGTTTCTAAGTGTTTGTCCAGTTCTCCTGGATAAAATAGATACTCCAGCTTAAAAAAAAAAAAAATAGCAGAAACTTGAGAGAAAAGCAGGGGTGAGATGATGTTTCTGTTCTCCCACCCTTTCCCTGATGGTGCATCTCCATGCTCCATGGAAACCTGGGCACAGAGGGACACACTGGATTGCAGAAGCATTTTATCCAGTCTGTTTTATCCAGGTTCCAGGCAGCTGGGAAGGTGTTCATTTGAGCCTGACATTTCTCTGCTCCTCAGTCACTTCCCTCGAGGCTGACTCAATGTGCCCTTAGGTAGACACTGAGCTGCACTCACAGCAAAAAACCCAGGCAGGAAGGGAGGGTGATGTGGGTTGGTTTTTACCTTTGGGAAGTCATATGCATGAGCTACTTGAGGATAATTTAAATTAAAGAGTAAATTAGCTGTGCTGGGAAGTGAACAGGGGCCTCAGCCTGGGCTGGAACTCAGCATTTCCCCAAGGACAGCAGAAGGGGCAGGGATGAAACCCAGGCTCCCCAGCACTGGGATTTATCTGGGGAGCTTTGGTGCACAGGAGCAGCCAAATTCCACAGGTGCCCTGGCTTTGGTCTTTAATCTCCTGCTTTTCTTCTTGAACATCAGCTTCTCTGCGTGTGTTGGAAGTGCTTCCACCTAGACAGGGCTGAATTGGCCAGTGCTGGCTCCCTGACACTCCTAATTAGATCTAAATTAGCACGGCTGTGATTTAGCACTCTGCTCCCTCTCAGCCCATTGATTTGCTGGGTTTGATTCTGCAGCTCCTCACTCAGACTCTGCAGTGGGTGAGGAGCCTGGCTCTAGCAGCACTGAGAATCCCCACCTGCAAACCAAGCAGTGTCCAAGGGGTCTGCAGCCATGATATTTTCTGAAAAATCCTTTTGCCAGGATTTTTCTCCTGAGCAGCCTCAGGAGAGAAATGTAAACAATAACTATCTGCTGCTGTGGAATGCAACAGGTGAATCTTCCATTGGTCCATGTGGATTGTTTTCACTGGATAACCAATCACAACCACTTGTGTTGAGGCTGTGAGCAGTCACAGGATTTTGTTATGCATCCTATTCTTGTTCTTTCAAGCCTTCTGATGATCTTTGCTCTCTATTCTTTTAGTATAGTTTAAATGTATTATTTTAATATAATATATAACATAATATAATAAATCAGCCTTCTGAAAATGGAGTCAAGCCTCGCGTCTCCACACATGGAGAGTTCCCAACAGGGGTCCTTTTTGGCTGTTCAGGTTTTGCCCTGGTCCTAAAGGGCCCAGGAAAGCCCTTGTGAAGGTCTGTGGGTTGGCTGGTGTTCAACAGCTGTTTGCAAAGCTCTGGGATCCTTAAACAAAGCCAGAAAAGCTCTGGGAACCTTGAAACAAAGCCAGAACTTTAACTCTGAGCAGGCCCTGGGGCTGTGGGATTGCACTGGAAACAGGTCCTGGGTGCCCTGTCCCAGCAGCTGGGGATGAGGGGATGCAGCCACTGAGACCCTGCCAAGAAGCCTTTTAGTTTTGGGGTGTGGCAGGGCAGTGAGTGTCCCCCGAGGCAGTGGGGACGGCAGTTTGGGATGTGGGAATGTATTAGACCTGGTTTAGGGGTGAGCTTGGCAGTGCTGGATTAGTGCTGGGCTCCACCAAACCCTTCTGTGCCTCACTGACCACGAAAGAAGAGTTTGTGCTTTGTGCCACGGGCCCAAAGCAGGCTCAAATCCTTCGTTTGGTGGCACCAGTGTCACTCTGCACCATGGCAGCACCTGCCAGCAAGCCACAGGTCTGGCTTCCAGCCCTGCTGGCCCAGGATCAGCCCCCCAAACCCCTCAGACCCCTCGGTGAGCTGCAGCAGTACCGCGGGTCCAGAGCACACGTTCCTAGGGGATCATTTTTCTTCCAACAAGATTTACTTCCCACAAAATGAAGCTGGGTATTTCTCATTATTGGAAAATGACTGCTGTGTTCAGGATGAATCATCTCAGCTCTTATCTGACATGTGCCAATCATTTATTTGTCCTTGTTCACATGAAGTAGAGAGGGAGCCGAGGCAGTGATTTGTCTCTTTCAAAAGAGGAAACATCTGTCTGAACCTCATTTCCCTCAGACCCAGGGGCTGCTGGTGGTGATCATCCCAATGAGGCCGGGGGAGCATTTGGGTCCCTCTTCCCCAAACTCAAAGCAATTTTCATCCCTCATCTATTTAACTCAATTTTACATGTTCAAATCTCAGCCCGTGGAGCTGAGGGGAGGAAGGGCAGGTTACAGGTGTGACAGGGCTGCTGGGACTCTGGATGGTCTGAAAATGCATTAGAATTTTGAGGATTTCCTTTAATTTATCACAGTCTCCCTCATTATGTTTGCTCAGGGTAATTATGGTTGTGATTATTCAGTCAGTCTCATGGCAGATTTCTTCTTTTGCGGAATAAAATTGATGGGAGGGTTTTCTTGTCTTCAGGAGAAAAAAAAATGGTTGGGTACAGCATGTCATATTGATCCCATAATGCATGGTTTGCCTCGTAGTCATTTTTTTCCCCTCTTGGTATCCAGTACTTGCTGCAAGGATCTGATGTCAGTAAAATTGGCTGTCTGTCATACAAGAGTTAGTAGAGGGGGGGGAGAAAAAAGTAATTTTCTGATAATAGGATTAAATTTTAATGGAGAAAAGAAAATGAAGTCATGGGTAAGAATATAGGACATTTTTGGGAAAAAACCACTGTTCAAAAATATTTAATAATAAATAACAGTATAAAGAGGTATATAGGCTACTTCTCAGAGAGAGCAAAGTCACTGAAATTATGCTTGGCAGCAGGGAAGGGGGATTGCACAGCCAGAAACCCACCTGAGCATCTCCCAGTGAATCGAATTTTCTCTTCCATCCCATTCCACTGACATTTCTGGAAGTGCCTTTCCAATACAGAGAAGTTTTATCCAGCAGGAAGTCTCGGGGTGTTCAATGGGAGCAAACCAGAGCTGGGAGCTTTGTATGGGGAGTCAGGGTTTTACAAACATCAGCTTTATTTATAAATGGTTCTCTGGGACAATAACGATGGCCCCTGCTTGGAAAAGTGTCTGAAATTGCCAGGATGTGCAGTGGTGAGCAATGCAGAGTTTTCTGCAAGATCCTTCTCAGATAAAGCTGCAGCAGACAATGGATCACTGCGGCGCTTCCCAAAGAGCCCGGGATTTGCTCTCTAATCTCTTCCTCCAGGACTATTTTCTAGATGCTTCTTCCTTACAAAATAGATTAATAAGTCCACAGCAGAGCTGCCTTTTGTGCCTCTGTCCCATATTCAAAACACATTCGCTGTCATGGGTGAGAAAATTGAAGTTAAATCATCCCCGTGCTACCATTAAGACTACTGCTGCATTTTGGGCTTTTTTTAAAGCATCCCTCCTGTTCTTCCCTCCTCATCCCTGCTGGAAGGGTTTGTTGTTTTTTTGTTAAACTCAGGTTTTGCAATCTGTCTCAGGGCTTTAGAAAGCTGCAGATTACTTGCTGTCGGGATGTGAAGGCTGTGGCTGCAGAAGGAATTGCTTTTTTTTTAGGCCAACACAAACACTGGCCCTCTGCTCTGCTCTTTGTAGAAATTGTGTACAATAGACAGAAGCAGGGAGAGGAGCTCAGCGTGTCAGGAAGGTGACAGTGAAGGCAGCCAAAATGCAAATGGATGGGAAGAAATGGAAGTGAGATGCCCAAAATCACGCTGAGAGATCAAACGGGGACTGAAGCAGGCAGGAGAAAGTGAAGTTTAGCCGCAGAACAAACAAGCTGATTGGCAACAAGGAATTGCTTAGAAACACAAAGAAAATAACCCAGCCAAGAGCAGCGAGCCCCGATTCAGTGGAAGGCTGTTAAGGGCTGCTTTTTGCATGAATGAGAGGGGAAGTTGTAAAGTGGCTGCGTGGGTGGCTGGAGCTGGTGTGAAATGGTCCCTGTTGGCTGGAGCAGATAGAGGAAATTATTGATGTTGTTTTGGTCTGCGGAGCTGGCAGAAATTCCTTTCCCTGTGAGATGCATCTTTGCCGAGGGAGAGGTGATCTCTCTCTCTGTGCAGAGCTCTGTGTGTTTTGTGGGGTGAGTGAAGGGGCTGACTTTGCACAGGGGTCGTGTAAATACAGAGGCTGGGTGAAATTCAGGCATCCATCATTCAGCTCAGAGCTGCAGAATGCTCCAGGAGAATCCAAACACATTCCTGATGTGTGTGAGCAAGTCCTGAGCTTGGGCAGGGGATGCTGCTGCTGAGATATGACTGTGACTTGGAAGGGAAATTAATTCCTTATCTCTCCCCACTGATCCCTTACAGAATTCCCAATGCAGCCCCCTGGATTAGTGTGGGTACCACCAGACAGAGAACTTTGCATTTGAGAAGTGTTTGCACATAAGGAGAAGACTTCTGTTTGAGCAAATGTCTTTGATCACTTGCTTGGAGTTGTGTTTGCCTCTTCCTTGGCAAACTGTCCTGTCCATGGGCAGATTCCTCCCTGTCTTCCAAAGGTGTCCGAGGCTGGAAGAAATGCAAAATGAAGTAAATCTGAGGCAAACAAAATAACAAAGTTTGCTGTTACCCACGTCATGTTATCATTCACTCAGAGGAGGCTGAAGAATGATGTGGAAGTAGTTAATTTTAAAAATAATAAAAAGTCCTGAGGGAGGAAAAAGTGAGATTAACTCCTTTCCTTTAAAGAAGGAGAAGAGCTGCATAATCATTCTTTAAATGTAGGTCCCTCTTTATACTCTTGCTTACTGTGAACTTTCTTCTGAACGTTGTCTGCGCTAAAAAGAGAATTTTTGCTTCAGTGCTACTTCCCTGCACAGGTTCTGAAAGACCTTTCTAGTTTCCTTGAGCACAAAATATCAGAAGTCTTTATTAATAGCAACATTTGGGAGCATCCAGCAAGTATAGATCATGTTTTGAAACACTTTTAGAACGATATCTTTACTGTTTCTGTGCCTGGTAATGAAATTCCAAATGGACTGAAGCACTTCAAAGCTCGTTGTGCTTCCCCCTGGATGCTGCAATTTTGCTCAGAGATGTCTCTAAATCCAGTGGCCTCCACGCTGCTTTTGGTTCTTTGGTGATGAGCTCCAGCAGTATAAAAACTCTCCAGAAAATCCCTGAAGGACTTGGCACCTGTGCAGGTCTCCAGTGCATCATCTCTTCTCGTGTCAGCATTTAAATGGCTCAAAATTCCTGATCATTCCTAAAGGCAGGAGTGACTTGCTTTGCTTCACTACAACGCTCATTTTTTGTGTAGCTCTGTCAGTTCTGAAGTATTTACAAAGCAAATCACATCTGCTTTGGCTGCTATCAATCAATAGCTGATGAGAGAGAGATCATTGCACCTATTTATGAAGAACTAACTGCAGGGCAATTAGGATTTCTTGGATTTTTCACCTGTGCTTGTACTGCCTGCAGTTTACTCAACATCCTCTGGCTCTTAATTTTTAGCACACAGGAGAAGAAAAGGCTTAGGAAAAAGATATGAGCAACCCATGGGGCTTCCTGCAATGTTTAGTTTTTTATTTTGCTACGTTATATTTGTGTTTTCACACCTCTCCTGGGTGCTCAAGTTGTGTTGTTCCAAGGAAAATGCCATATAAATGGCTCCAAGGAGCAGTGACTGAAAAGCTGGGCTGTGACTGTCCCTGTCCCAGGGCTGGGGTAGCTGAATAAAGAGAAGGGTAAGCTAAGCCACAGTGGGGCTCTGTGGGTGTCTCGGGTAATTCTCAGTGCTGGACTAAAATCTGCCCTGATTTAGGGTCTCCCATCAGCACACCTGGGCAGATAAACTCAGCTCCCGGAGCTTTCCCAGCTGGGCTGCTCCTCCTCAGATGTTTGTCTGGTAAAGCCTGGCTTTGTGCTGAGCTGGTTCCAGCTGTGTGCTGTCTCTCTGGGGTGGGGCTGGTGCCTTTTTTGTCTCCTGCAGGTGCTCAGCTTTGATCTCCCATGGGGAGCACATAAACCTGACCCTAAAACAGAGCCCAACCCTCTTGTATTTGTGGGGTTCCCAGGCAAAGAAATGAATGATGACAGAATCCATGTTCTTAGAAGGCTAATTTATTATTTTATTATCTATATTATATTAAAGAGTACTATACTGAACTATACTAAAGAATACAGAAAGGGTACAGACAGAAGGCTAAAAAGATAATAATGAAAACTTGTGACTCTTTTCAGAGCCTTGACACAGCTTGACCCTGATTGGCCATTGAGTAAAAACAATTCACATGAAACCAATGAAACAATGTCCAACCACATTCCAAAGCAGCAAAACACAGGAGAATCAAATGAGATAATATTGTTTTCCTTTTTCTCTGAGGCTTCTCAGCTTCCCAGGAGAGAAATCCTGGCAAAGGGATTTATCCAGAAAATCTGACTGCCACACAACCCCACCTCCCTGCTGGTGGAAGCCCAGCTGGGGCTCTGGGAATTGCAGAGGGACACCAGCCCCAAAACCTGGCTCGTCAGCCAGGCACAGTGGGATCTGCTGGCTCAGACAAGGAGAGAACAAACATTTTTGCAGCAGAAATTAACTCTTTGTGCTGGCAAGTGACTGAAACAGCCATCAGCAGGTCTGATGTCTGCATTCCCATAAAACCACGGAATCTCTGGTTGCTCTCCACGGGCTTGCCTGACACTGGAGCTGTTTCCATTGACGTCAGCTGTCTCCAGATCAGCCCCAGACTGCCTTTTCCCAGGTATTCCAAGCTGGCATCCAGGCTGTGATTAGCCACCCCAACTGCATGCTGATTTCTCCTGCTTTGTAATCGGATTACTGTAATATTAGCAAATAAAAGCAGGAGCTGAGCAACAATGAAGCTCTAACACAAAACGAGCAGAGAGGGAAGGGAACATCAGCAGGCAGGAGATTTAAAAATATAAAAATGCTAAAGTGATTTGTTTCTTCCTTCCAGCTGGAGCACTGTGTAAACCCACGTTCACACATCACAAGTCTCATGGCACAGCTTCTGTGTGAACAAGACAAGAAAGCAGAGACTCAGGAGCCAGGGGAAGGTAGACTTGATGGGCTGTAATTTTAACTTCATGCACAAAGAGGGAAGACTTCTGTCCTTTTTTCCCTTAATGCATTGACATTTTTGTACACACACGTTCTTGATTTATCCAGAAGATAATATCATTTGCAAATTTCATTTTTGGCTTTAAAATGAAAAAGAGCAGGTTTAGCTTGGATATAAGGAAAATATTCTTCTCTGTGAGGATGGGGAGGCCCAACTGGGGAGGCTGCCCCTGGATCCCTGGAAGTGTCCAAGGCCAGGTTGGATGGGGCTTGGAGCAGCCTGGGACAGTGGAAGGTGTCCCTGCCCATGGCAAGGAGTGGCACTGAATGGGATTTAAGTTTCTTTCCAAATCATTCAATGATTCTGTGAAAATTCTCTTGATTATCCTGCCCTGGAATACCCACTTCTTTGAGAGAAAAGACTTGACAGGCCTTGAGTTTCCATCTCTACAGCTGTTCATGCTCACACAAGCATCCTTAAAATAGATAAAAAGAACCCTCAAAAGTGAATGAAAGTATTTTGTGATAAGAAGCAGATTGTGAAATGTGATTTAATATTTGGCAGCAGTTTTTGGCTGTTCTTTCCTTCTGTGGGATGAGTCACAGCTGACCACCAGGCTGACACAGGTAAGGACACCAAAATTATCAACTTGTCCCCAAAATTTGGCACTCTAATGGGAATGGACCTAAAACCTCTTGCTTTAATTGTGGCTGGGACTTTCCTGGTCATAAATTGACAATCTTGGAGCGAAGCTGCTGAGATTGTGTTTTTGGTAGAATTTTCATGGCTCCCAAGGAACCTGCTCTTTGCACCGTGGGAATGAATGATGGTGCTGGCAAATTGCTCCCATTTTTTGTGGGTGAGCAGAGAGCTTCCCATCCAGCAATTCCTGAACTAACCTGGCCATATGTAGAGCCTTGGATACAGTCAGCATATACCCAAAATATATGGCAGAAATCTGTCTGTGTGTCCCTGCTCAGGCCACACCAGCATTCAGGGGAGTTGGTTGTAGCAATCACCTCACATCACTTTATTTAAAACTCCTTTCCCATTCCTGCTGAGCAAAACTTCAGAAGAATTGAAAAGGGCTGAGAGCTGCAGAGTTCTGATGGATTATCTGAGATGCAACAGGAGGGGAAAGCAGGAGAAATCCTAAAGCCTTTACCTGGAGCTGCCATGCAGATCAGTGTGGCTGCAGGATCTGAGATTTTTGTTAATTTCATGGGCACTGAGGAATTTTACAGATTATTTTACCCAAATTCTGTGTATTAGTCACTAAAATCTTGCTTGAGGTTGCTTTGGTGCCTCTCTTAGAGATTGTTTTCCAGAGGCAACAGAAGGTACCAGATCACTTAGAGGGGATCTGGCATTATAATCTGTTAAATGAGATAACTGAACAGAATATTGATCCCACATTGTTAACTTATTGTGGCCTATTGAGTAGGGAGCCCTGGAAAGCTGTAATTTAGGTGGAGAATTCTCCAAAAGCACTGTAATTTCTTTTCTGTTCCTGATGAGCTCAATAGAAATATTTCCACCCTGGACTGTGCAGACTGGTGCCTTACAGGCCATTATTCCTGGCTTTATTTTAGATTTATTTAGAATTCCAGATGATAAAATGTAAGACTTCCAGTATTTTTATATTATAATGTAATATATTAAATATATATAATATATATTAACTTTACAGCAGTGGTTGCAGTTTTGTCTGTTATTATAAAGTTCTGATATTTAAATTTGAGGAGGTTTCAAACATTTTCCTCCAGAAGAATCTTTCCTGTGGTGTTGTGAGTGCTGGGTTACTGTTTATGCACTAAACCCACTGCATAGTTAATTTTTTTTAATATCTCCCATAAATGTGTGTGGTATTCACATAGCCTCTGAACAGAGAGAAGCTGAGAGAAGCAGAGAAAAGAATAATCAAAGCAATTCTTATCTCATTTGCTGCTCCTGTGTTTGTGAACATGTAGAATGTGTTAGAAAATTATTTACCTAAAAGAATTTAATAATTTAATTCTACTAAAAATTATTTTGTTTCCTTAACCAATCGCCAAAAACTGTATCCTGTCAGCAGACAGTCACAAGTTTCCTTTAATATTTTTCAATCATTAAAAGTAAATATATAATATAATATAATATAATAATATCATTAGTATAGTTATGATATATATCTCTTTAGTATATATACTATAATTAATATAATATAATATAATATAATATAATATAATATAATTAACATAATATAATATAATCAATATAATATAATAATATATCTCTTTACTATAGTAATAATATAATATATATACCTTTAATATAGCTATAATGTAATATAATATAATATAAAATAGTTTTAATAAAACAAAAATCCAACATTCCAAAACCTTAAAATGAAATACCAATCATTTCTGTGATGGGGGAACCCCACAACTACTGCAAATGTAGATGGACATCACATTATTACATTTTCATATCATTCCTTACAACTGCTTTACCTCCCTGACTGCTCCTGGGTCTCCTTCCCCAGCTCATGTGGCCTTCTGTAATTCCTGGCTCTCTTCTTGATTCCTCCCCTCTAATTTTGTTTTTTTTTCGAGGACAGAAAAGAGTTGTTACCCCTTGGAAGTGAGAGCTGATTGCCTCCCATTTCACAGCTCCTCGAGGTGTTCTGCACCTTTGCTCACTGCAAAAGGAGGGAGGAAAACACAACAAAAATCTATTTGGAGCAGCGTAAGAAAAACTGTCTGCGTGACCCCTGTAAAGATGGCAGTGTTTCAATCTGAAACGGATTGCAGACCATAAAAATCAGGAACAGGTGAACTCTGCCTGCAGGACTGAGCGCTGCCTGGGCCTGCAGCAGTAAATGCTGACCTCCTTACTCCATAAAGATAAGAATTTCTGCTGCATTCGTGGTGGCTGAGGAATGATGTGCTCATAACCAAATCCCTGTAATAGGGAGCACGCAGTTCACAGCGAGCCCACTGCTGGAAGCTCCCCGATGCTATCGGAGCAGCAGCCACCCTTTCACAGGTGTGAACTGCAGAAATGGGAGTCAGACTTGCTGGGAAGTAGTAATAAAAGGCAAATAAACCCAAGATGGGAGCTGTTCACCCATTTATTCAGCTCGGGTAGCTCCCAGAGCTGAGGATAAGATCTACAGCTGGCATGAAGTGAGAACCCCTCTTGTCTTGTCGACTTACCAAGGAAATTTAACTCTTAGCTGGGCTAGGAACTGAAAATCAGGAGCTTGATTGCTATGTAGACTCATCTAAAAAAAAAAAAAACAAAACAGAACAAAACATGTTTGATTTGGTCTAAATTAAGGAGTTTTTTTCTGGGAGGAAATTTGCCTAAATGGCAGTCAGGGTGTTCCACAAGGAGCTGAGCTCAGCAGCCTCCTGACAGAACAAATATGGACCATGGTACTTCAGCCTTGCTGTTAGCATTGAAGTAGGTGATTGCTATCACAGTGCACTACTCACCAGTAATAAAGGTCTTGAAAAATAGATCCTGGTAGGCAGAATATTTAGAGAAAATGAAGGTTTGGTGAGAGCCTGCTAAATTAACAAATATTCATAATTTGTTTTCCCCTCCGCCACTAATGTTCCATCCGCTGGTTATAAATATCCAGGTAATATTAATTTCCTGCATCTGAGGAGGGGGTAATTAGCAGCCTGAAGGCAGCTTACAGGACTCAGAATAATGGGAGCTGGCTCCTAGGCCAGGACAGCCAGCGTGGGAGGGATTGCTCCTGCAGAGCAGGGCTGTGTTTGCAGAGGGAATGACATCCCAGTCAGTGCCTGTGCCAGGGTCCCCCAAACATTTGTGAGGTGGGAATTACCCCAGTGGGTGTGTTTAGCAATAAGATTATCCATCTACTGTTAATCTTGTTATTTTGGGACGTTAATGGACTATGAGAGAATCTTTCCAGCTAACTCAAAAACACCAAGTAAATTCTAGGCAAGGAGCAAGTTGTGGGTGTTCCTTAGCTCTGACATTTTCCCTGGTCTCTGGCATTTTGTCCATTTCTATATATCATCACCATGACTACAGTGGGAATGTCTAAGAGAACTCCAGGATAAATCTGACAGCACCTCCTTAGAAGTACTTAAAATCATGTAATTAAGTAAGAAAATGCAGCTGATTGAGGAGGTTAGAGCTGCCTCGCAGAAGATTACAGCACATTTCATGATTAACAATCAGAACATTCTTTTCCAAACCTCTGCCTAATTTAGCAGACTAAGGTTTCAGCTGAGGCTCTGCTCTCAGTGCTGCAAGCAGGGAGGGAGAAGGGTAATTTCCCACCATTTTCACTGCTTTCCTCGTGTTTACTCCAGTGTCAGTCTCCGTTCTAATTTTGCTGCCTGGGTTAACTGACTTAACAGAAGTAGTGAAAAGCCAAAAAGGTCAATGCTGCTGATCACAGCTCTGTAATTCCCTTCAGTCCCTTGGCAGTTGATAATTAGGATGGAGGAACAGGATAAAAACAAAACGTTTGAGTGACAAAAACTTTGCACCCATCAGTTAATGTGCCAAAATTAATCTTTTCTCTACAATTATATGTTGGTTTCAGAGATAAACTTGTGTTTATTTACTGGGAAAGACATTTCTGTGGAACTCTGCAGGTAAACTGTTGGAGAGAAAGAAAAGTGGTTCATGTATGGAATACAAGGGTATTATTTAGAGTTTTAAATAGAAAATGTTGTTTTGGTATAAAAAAGTCTAAATGGATAGGGTTGGAAGGGACCTTAGGGAATGGATCAAAGAGGTGAATCATTGGAGGGAGGTGACAGCAGGAAAGGGATCCTGAGGGACAATTCCTGGGTTAAATTGTGCAGGAGTTTGCTTGTGCAACCTGCTGGGTTTGGGCTGCTCTCAGTGGGAGGATGATGCTCTGGTGAAGCAGCTCCATTTCCCTGTGCCCTGCACACCTGCACAGACATTTGCAGGTGGCAGCACTGGGGAAATCTGCAGTGTGGTGACAAAATGTGGTTTTTCAGATGTCTCATGTGACACTGTGGCAGGGGGAAGAAAGGTCCTCAAACACAACTGAGCTCTGGGTTGTTATTTTATCTATTTTCTGTCAGTTTTTGATGTATTATTGTCCATGGAGTTCTGGCCACGTTCCCTAGGCTTTGTTGCCTTTAAAAAAAAATTTTAAAAATGTAAATGAATATGTAAATTGCCACCTATTTGCTTGGCAGCCCTCAAAAAACTTTGCTCATTTTGCCTTCCATGGTAACTGAGTCCATGTCAACCTCCACGTTTTTCTGGGAAAGTTATTTATCTTTTCCTCCATCACTTGGTTGAATGCCCATGTCGTGAATTACAGAAAAAAAAAATATTCCTGTTGTTTAATTCCTTTCTGTACACCCCTACTAAAAAGGAGAGGCTTTCTTTTTTTGCTAAATATATTATTTACAAGTGTGTTAAAGGTTGGAGAGAAACTGGAAGTGCTGCACAGAAGGTTTAAAAAGGAAAGAACTTTTTATTTTCTATTAATATTATTTCACAAAATAAATACCAACGGCATGCAGGGGCAGGAGCCCTGAGAATAAGGAGTCAACACATGCAGCCATGGAATTGGGATTTTTTGCAACCAGATCCTTTGAGGGAAGAGGTTTTTTTAATCCTAAAATTTGTGGTGAATACTGATTTCAATTGCAGCTACTTTTGGAAATATTATGCAGAGTTTTTGCAATATTTCAAAGATATTTTTGCTCTCACATAGAGAGTAGTAATTGGAGCAATCATGGGGAAAACCAGCAAGTTTTTCCCCCACAATACAGCACAGATTTAAATTTCCAAGTCCTTTAACTATGAGTGATGCACTGTGTTTTTATCTTTATTCTCCTATTGCAAAATTCAGCGTGATTTGTGGAGGGAATTAACATTAAAAAACACATCCCTGATCCTAGAGGCCTGGTTTGAGTGTAAATACAGTTGGGAAAGTCCTGTCTGCAAGTCCCAGGTGTGGAAAAACTGATGATGAATCTGACTTTTTTTCTTAAAACCTCTTGGGGAAGTGCCAGCAGAGATATCATTATTAGCATATGTTAAAACAGAGCGAGAAATACTCTTTACACAAGAGCTGCTGCTGGAGTGATCAAATATCTCCATTGCTGCAGGTCAGAATGTGCAAATTAACAGGGATATTCAAGTATGAAACCACTGGCAGGGAATGACAAAAGGTTTCCAGCAAACAGGGGCTGTGGTGTTTTTATCCAGCAGTTTTTATCCTGGCTGCATGACAGGATGATGTGCAGTCCACAGGAATTATTGACTCAAAGGAAAAGAACATCAAGCAGGCATTTAAAATTCAAGTCTGTAATTAACTTACCTCGAGATGATCTTGGAGGATTTATATTGCCAAGGGTTGTGGGGCTGAAAAGCTGAGATTTTCCTACTGAGCAGGCATGGCTCAGGTACAGAGTTAATCTGGAGGGGAAAACACTTCAGTGTTTGGAATTCGTGGTGCTTGTAACAAAATAAAGGAAAAGAAGCTGGAAACGGGGCATGTGACAGACATTATCTAACTCTGTGTGTGCTGGGAGGGGGAGAGGAGTCGGAATTATTGTCAAGTTAGAGCAGCAAATTGAGAATTTTGCAGAAAGTTCCTCGCTGTGAACAAGCCTGCACCTTTGAGATAAAAATAGGCAGAGCTGTGGATGTAACTCCAAATTATGTAAGCTCCTTTAACACAGGGATTTCAGCCCTTTTTCGGGCAGAGAAGCTGGATGCTTACAACAAGTTTTGATACTGGGCTGGTGCTGTTTAGGTTGTTCTGTGACTCTGTTCCCTCTTGTGAGACAGTCTTTAATTTCAGCATATTTGTCCTTTTCCAGCCATGCAGCCAAATGCCAGAAAATCTGAAGGTGCCCTGCTTGTCCTACAAGAGAGAGCTGCTTCCATCCAAGCCAGGTTGGCTGGGCAGCATGGGGGCTGGAATTGGATGATCATTAAAGTCCATTCCAACATCAAGAATTCCATATTTCTGTGAAGAGATTCTTTGCTTGCTCAAGGCATTGATGCAAATAAGAAACAAGAATTTTAACAACGTATTTTGTTCTTGCTCGGGGCATCTCCTTTCTGTGAATGTTTGCATCCCTACCTGTACCTGAGAAGTGCTGGCTGGAAATTGGCCATTCAAGAATATGTGAAAAGCTATAACTTTGCATGGTTTTCCCCTACAATAACCCCATTTTCCTCCTGGAAAACAAATTATCTTCAAGCTCTACCTTCATTTCAGACCACTGAAGATGCATGAACTTGTAATGTTTTTCCCAGTGTTGCCTTTTTAGCTGATATTATCCCAGAGTGTTGTAAAAATCTCAAGAATATATTTTCAGATTGGAAAATTGCAGCACTCCGTTTCAGATGTGTTGAAATGTTGTGTTCCAGCACCAGTAAATGGCTCTTTGCAGTTTTTAAACAAGATGTGAATCCTGACATATTTCTGGTACTTCTGTTTTGATTAGTCAGAATTACCCAACAACAGCAACAACAAAAAAAACTATTCTGCCAGGGAGTTTTTGGTTGTCCCGTTCTGCCTTTTTTTTTTTTTAAGTGTAATTTTTCATCCATCTGGCTGCTGCTAGCCTTATTCTTGGATTTGTGCATCTCCTACAAGAGTGACTGATTTGAAGCGTTTTTATTTTCAGCCCAGCTGCCCTGCAGTTCCTGGGTCAATTGGTGAGAAATGCCATTCCTGACCTAGAGGTGTGGCTCTCAGGAGAGCTGCCTGGGGATCACAGAGGGAGGGAATGTGATTTTAAGCTATTTTTAGGCTTCCAGATGTACTCTGCTGAGTGCAAGGTAGAATAACCCTGAATATGGTGATTTCAGTCCTCATCATGCTTCATCCTTCCTCTCTTTCTTTCCAAATATTTGGGAGGGGATGGATGGACACATTCATTTCACAGAATCCCAGAGGGTTTGGGTTGGGAGGGACCTTAAAGCTATCCCTGTGGTGCCACCCCTGCCATGGCAGGGACACCTCCCACTGTTCCAGGCTGCTCCAAATCCCATCCAGCCTGGCCTTGGGCACTGCCAGGGATGGGGCATCACCAGCCCTGTCCCTCTGTGGGATTTCCTTTATGGCAAAGTGAATCCTGAGACCAAATCAAGCTGCTGTCACAGCCAGTGTAGGGAAATTGCTAGAAACCTGAGCCCCACATCATCCTCCTCATTGAATCTGATATTTTCCATATTTGCATCTTAGTTATATTCTGAATTGTTTCCTTAGGTACTTCCTTAATCAGTATTGATAAAGGTAGTGCTGGAATGGAGATGAAATAACTCTTGTGGAATAGGTGAGAAACTTTGAATTTGGGGTGCCTGTTTCACTCAGAGTTTTATGCAGAACAGCTCGTGGGATTCTTTTGGGTTTTTCTAATTATTCCCAGCAAGTTTCCAGTGTGCATTTGTGTAAAGAGTAGGTGGGATAGCACAATCCAGAAAAAAATCTGTGCACTTGGACACTTGCTCAAACAAAGCTTCTGAAAGTGTCCAAAAAATCCAAATTTATTGAAAGTCAGAGTCAGAACTGAGAACCAGCAAACTGACAGTGCTTCCATGGTCTTTGCTACAGCAGGAATGGGAAGATGAGGGATGAGTTAATCAGCCAGTTGCTAATTTCTCTTTAATCAATAACAACCTTAATAAGTCCATGTTATCAAAGGCTAAAGCATAAATTGCTCTGCTGCCTCCCATTACTGCTCGCAGCAATCAGTGCTCACACTATTAATAAAATAGATCTAAATTTTATTATCATCTCTTGAAATGAGCTTGTGTTCACCTCTGGCTTGAGCTCTTTCAGTTGTCCTCAATTGTCACAGGAATGGGGACCCTCTGCAAGGCCTCCCCACTGGGATTTGATTTTGGGCTGGAAGGGGAATTTAATTGATGCTTTCCTGGTCCCCAGACTTGCCTCACCCACGTGGCTCACAGGTGAATTTCCAATTCAATTTCACCCTCAAATGGGAGCAGCCACAAACCCAAATGCCTTGCTGAAGCTGCACAAAATGAATTATGTGGACAACAATATTTCATCAGCCTTGGAAAGTGGCTGTGTTTTGTCCAAAGCAGTAAAACTGTGTAAATGAATCTCTCAGTCACTGTAATATTCATGACTTGGATCTCATCCTTTAAAAGCAGGGGGACAGAGGAGGGAATTGCCTCTTGCCTTGGTGCAATTCTTTTATTTAAGCCTGCAAATAATATTTAAGGAAAAAATAAAATCCTTTAAGTCATATCAAATATTTTATGTCAAAGCTGGTGAGGGCCAGTCCTCTCTGCCCTTCTGCTCCTCAGACTTTCTTTTCCTCACAGGTTTCATTCAAACCCTGAGATTATTTTGGCCTCAGCAGGCTTTGGGTCATTATTTGGGGTCTCTTGAAACCTTTGGTCAGTTGTGCCACAGTTGGCTGTCCTGGCTGTGGCTACCATCCCTCTTTTTCTGTCTTCATTGTCCTTTAATTCCTCTTGCTCCATCCAGCTGGCCCCATTTGCTCCCATTAGTGCTACAATTCCCCCTACTTCAAGCAGCTTTGAAGGATAACCCTAAAAAACTAAGTTTTTTAGCTAAGTACAAAAATGAAAATGAAATAATCAAATAAACCCACCTCCACAATATCTTAAAGCATTTTTGCTTTAAGAATTTTTGTCTTTAATTGCATTTAAGTTAACAAATCACAAAGCAGCTCCCTCAGTTCTGTCTGCCTTGCTCCATGAGTAACATTGTGGAATAAATAAGAGTAAGGTTTCCTTTAAATGTTTCAAAGCCTTGTATCATCAATAATCATTTTTTCCTGTTTTTTCTCAGCAGCCCTAAATTCAATAAGGCTTTAGTGGGAGCCAGTCTGACCAGCACGTGATGCTTTATCAGAGACATCTCAGTTCTCTGTGTATCCCTTTTCCAAAGGATTTCCTGAAGTAGTTTTGGGTTAAGGTTTACAGAATGCAGTTTTTAATATTTTTTTTAGGAATTCCTACCAATGTTTTTGTGATAGCTGTTGTAAATATTTCACCTCTAAATTCCCAGGTTTCTCAGGCCCACATACACTGAGTGCTGTGATGTAACAGCAGCAGAGACTTTTGAACTTTTGATGCAAATTCTGGGCTTTTAATGGGCAAAAAGTGATCTTATTAAGAATTGTTAAACACAAAATATTTTCAGCTCCTGCATTGTGAACTTCCATTGGCAGCTGTGGAAATGCAGATGTGCTCAGCCCAGGTTTATTTCTGTCAGCTCACTCACCAAACAACCTTAGGGCATAGATGAATGTTCAAATATGATCTAGGGGATGTCATTCCAAATCTGGAATTTGTGGTGGGAATCCTGCTGCCACCTGCTGTTAGACAAGAAATTTGGTATTTCCCTGCAGAATCCTGTTATTCTGACCAATTTTTAGTAAGTTGCAACTTTTAATTTCCACATTTTTTACTTATTGAATTTCAAGCTCTTTGCATTTCCTCCCTTAAGAAGACATTAGTTTCATAACTTCTGATTTGTTTTCTTATCATAGCAGGTCTGTTGAACATCTGTTTGGCATTTCATTTTTAATATTTCCATAAACTGCAAGTGTGGGTAAATTGCAGGGTGTGATGTTGATGGCTTCATTTATTGCAGGTGGGATGTGAGGAAGCGGAGGGCTCGTCAACAAGGGAATTTGTGTCTATGATTTTGTATCCCAAAGCACTGAGACACAAAATTTAAGACTGCCAGATGTTGGTTTAGATGGAGCATTTCCTACATGACTCAGGAATGTTTCTGACTGCTGTTTGTGTGCTGGGCTGGAGCATTGGCAGAGAGGGGGGAGAAGGAAGAGCTGCTGTTGTGGCAGGGGTGGATAATGGGATGTTTTCAGGAGCTTGGAGCTGACATCTGAGCCAAAGAATAACTGTGATACCTCTGATTTCAGGGCTGGAGTCAGTGTGGATGGGTGCAGACAGCACCCAGTACTGAGTGTGTTATTTACCCTTCAAATTCCACTTTCAGACCCAATCCCAGTGATTTCACCTTGGCTTTTGTCTCTTAGCACTAATATCCACTGCCAAAGAGCACTTATTCTGTCTTTTAAACAAAAAAGTGGGACATAAATTCAGGAGATGAAAAGGGCATGTGATAACAAGGTGGAGTCAGCACTGGCTTTGTCCATGGGATGGAGGGAGGGATGGATGGAGGGATGGAGGGAGGGAGGGATGGATGGATGGATGGATGGATGTATTGTAGTCACATGGTCACAATGGTCAGAATACAAAGCAACACTCCATTTTCAGAAGGCTTCACACCTGTTTTATTACAGCATGCATGCTTTTTATACATTCTTACAAAACTCTTAGGTTTTCTCATTGGTCACAAGAGACAAACAAAGTGCTCATTGCAATAGCAGATTTCTCTTATTTATCTTTCTTTCTTTCTATGCCAATGACCTTGGTAGAAAATTCTTTCAGGGGTAAACATGGATCCTCTTACCAAACTTCTCTCTGGCTCACAGAAGGTGCTGTAAAACCTCTTCCACATGGATGGGTGGATGGGTGGATGGGTGGATGGATGGATGGATGGATGGATGGATGGATGGATGGATGGATGGATGGATGGATGGATGGATGGATGTCCCATTCTCCTCATGGCATCAGTCACTGTTGCAGCAGGACATCAGCATGTTCCTGCACTGAGGGGTTTCAGCTAAAATGAGCTGCAAAGTGCAGCAAATCTGTACTGAATTCGTCTTTGAGGCAATACAGGAATGATCTAGAGCTCCTCGAAGCCATTGAAAATGCTGCCTTTGGCTTCAGCAGATTTGGATGAGACCCTGAAATCTGGAGGAGCTCAGCTCTTTTGTGTGGTTATCTTAACAAGCAAAGCTGAAACGAGAGAATCTGCCGGTGTTAGGGATGGAAGGTGCTATTTAAACACAGAAAGAATCTCCTTTCTCTTTGCCTTTTAGGCTCTGATTTCTGATGGTCACTATAGCAACAGGAAGCAAAGAGATGAAGAACTGGAAAACATGCACTTCACTATGACAAGTTCAATTTACAGCCAGCTCAGCAACGCAACAAATCTGTGTCATATTTAATGAGAAGCTGAGCACAGGTAAGAGAGCAGCGAAGGTTGGGATGTGCTCCGAGGTGGGGAAACCTGAGTTTGACTACATGCTAATGAGTCTTCCTCATTAAAGACCTCAGGATGAATGGAACGTTGTGATGGAGCCTGGACTTCTGTCAAAACGGCTCGAATCGGGCAGGGAGAACACAAATTTTCCAATCTGGGTTTTTAGCTCAGCGTTTTTGATGCTCTGGGTGTGGCAGCAGCGGGGCTGGGGGCTCTGGGCTGCAGCAGTGCCTTGGCACAGAGCTGGGCTCACTCTCCGTGTCAGGGGATCCCAGAGGCATCAGGGCGTTTCAAAAAGCAATTCACTTGTACAAACAACTAATCTGTGAAAACGTGGCCCAAAGGCAGCTCTTGCTTTGGAGACAAAGGCACTTAAATCCTCCACCCCGGAGAGCTGGTTCCCAGCACAGGACAGGACTTCCCGAGTGGCAGGATAAAGAACTTGGAAAACCTGCCTTAAATACATTTTGAATCTATCACAACTGGATTTTTTTGGCTGTTTTATATCATGAGCTGTCATGGGCTTTGTTGGAGAATGGTTCTGCTCACAGAAAATCAGATGCGTGTGTGGCAAGGGGGGCACAGGATCCGTGTCCATGAGTGTGGGGTTCTGGTTATTGTGTTTCACCCAACAAAATTTTGTTCTTTTGGTTTTTTTGCTTCATTTTTCTTCCCCCCTCCTGCCAACAGCCTGATTTTCTCTTTGCTGATTAGGCCATTCTGTGCATTTTTGACTGTTCTCTCCAGCACATCTCCTGCCTGTCCAACCCCCTTTTCCGTGTGCTCCCTGCTGTGATATGAGCACTACAGATCAAGAGGACAATCAGCTGGAGAACAATATGACAGCAGGTGGGGATTATTCTCTCCCTTCTGATGTGACTCAAATATGTGTCAGTCACCAAACAAAACCCTCTTTCAGTTTAGAGGCAAAAATAGATTGGTACATGGGTAAATCAGCAACAATAGATTTTTTTTTTTTTTGCTCTTCACAAATCTGCATTTTTTTCCCCCTAATGCTGCTTTTATGCATCTGACTTTTAGCAGCTGTGATTTGTGTTCCTGGTGAATGTACATGGACTTTATTCAGCTAGATCAAGCACTTTTGTGTCAGTAATTACTGTGATGGAGCAGTTCAGTACTGGGCAAGGTTGTGCATGCTGTTAATATTATGCCTTACTAGTAGGACTGTACTTCTGCAGAGTCTTTATGGGCTAAGGAGTATAATCAGAAGATAAAGTGGATTCTGTGTGAACAAAAAAAGGGTTTAAAAGGTTTGCAGGAAAGCAAGCTTGCCTTCAAACCATCAGTCCAGCAGATGTGAGAACATGGGTGAACTGAAGCCTGAGCTCATGTATAACCTCTCTCTTGCTGTCTTAGCACTGCCAAAACTCAGCAGCACTGAGCTCTCCCTGGAGCTGAGGGAATGAGCTCTGTGGCTCAGAAGATGCACAGGGTGCATCTGGGCTTGGATGCTGGAGGAGGCAGCAGCATTCCACCATCCCATTCATCCCAACATCCAATACATCCCATAAATTCCAAAAATCCCAGCATCCCAATATCCCAGTATCCCATACATCCCAAAAATCCCAGCATCCCATTCATCCCAGCATCCCAGCACAGTGTCTGCTGCTGCTGTGTCCATGAATATTGCCCTCCTTTATCTGCCCTTTGTATCTCAGCCTCTTTCCATTTCCACGCCTTGTTTTGCCATGGAAATGCTGTTTCACCAAATTCTGCTCTTCTCTTTCTGCCCATGCCTCTGCAGCCTGCTCTTCCCCTGTGTTTGGGTTTTGGCCCTTGCTCAGGAGCACTCCTGGTGCCACCTCCCTGCCCCTCTCACCAGAGCTCCAAGGTGCTTCTGACTCTGCCTGACTTTGTCACCTCAGCTCTGCTTACTCACATTTTCCACTCCATTGCACTCATTCTCCCTTTTATTTCTTTCCAAAATTCTTCTCTTTCCTATTTTAGTCATAGAAATGTTTACATCTCCTGCTTCCTTTTTGTTCCTCTTCATCAGTGCTGCTGCCATTCCCCCACAGAAGCTTCAGACCCTGCTCAGAAATGCTCCCCTTGCCCTTTGAATTAATAGTTTAATTTCCTTCCTCCTCTCTAACCCATGCCCTGGTGAATATTTGTTGATTTTACCTTACCTAATGAGGGTTTGATGTACTTAAATAATCACTGGAGCACTGGTTGGGACCCACGTGTCCCCTTTCCTGGATGAATGCTCTGAAGAGGAGCCAGATGATGATGATTAAAAAAAAAAAAAAAGTAAAATAAATTCACTCTAGGCAGCATAACAAATCTTTAGTTGTCCTCTCCAAAGTGGAACAGCTTCAGCACAGCCTGCAGGCTGGCAGCCAGGGCTGTCTTTTGGGAAACAGGAGATATTTTGAGCCCAGCAGCAGAGAGAACAGAACCCAAATGGCTGAGCTATTAGCTGAAGGCAGCTCTTCTGTAACACACCACTGATCCCCCTCCCTCTTTTTGTCTCTCAAGAAAAAGGCCTTGGCTCTGTGAAGTGAGGAGCTGGCTCGGTGCTGCGTGTCCTGAAGGAGCAGCGAGCTCCCTGCACTCTGCATCCACCCTTTCCTCCCCTCTCCCTGCCCAGGGCTGCCTGCTGGCCCAGCAGCTGCTCCTCAGGCCACATCTGGGTCCCAGCTGGCCCTGGGGACCATCGGGGGCAGGGTCCACCCTGGATCCAGCCCGGGGAGGATGCTGAGCTCAGGGCTGCTTCCAGGGCAGGCTCAGTGCTGTTTCATGGGTGGGGTTTGGATGTTTCTGGGATGCTCCGTGGGTTAACTGGCTGGTGGCTCCCAGCTCCTGGAGCACTGGGCTGGAATTCTGAGCCTTGCCCATGTTCCAGCCTGTGGCATTCACATTCTCTGAACAGAGACAGAGATAATTCTCTCTCCCAAGTTTTTTCCTAGAGAAGCACAGAGAGAAGAAGAGAGAAAAATTCTTATCCCTATTCTCTGCTCCATGTAAAAACATGTTTTGGGGTTTTTTTGTTTACACATGTAGAATATATTAGGAAGATTGTTTACCTGAAGGGATTTGGTAATTGAATTCTAGTGATAGTTGTTTATATTAATTAACAGATCACTGGAAGCTGTGTCCTGGCTGTAGCAGACAGTCACAGGTTTTTCTTTAGTATTCAATTTAGTATAGTAAAGTATAGTATCTCTTTAATATAGTACAGTATAATGTAATATAATATAGTTTTAATAAAGCAATTGTTCAGCCTTCTGAATCAATAGAGTCAGCTATCAATAATTTTCTTTCAGGGATGCCCTGCCTTTCAGCACCAGCCCCATCCGTGCTCAGGACTGGCAGTGCTGCCTCTCCCCAGCCTCAGGACAGCTCTGTGCTCTTTGCCACTGTCCCTTCCCCTGCCAGGACCAAACTGTGACTGCTTCACATCTGCCAAGGGCTGAGCAGATCCCAGCAGTGGGCTGGGGGTTAAGGCTGTGGCTCCTGGGGGCAAAATCCACGTTCCTCTATCGATGTCTGCCCTGCCTTTATCTCTGCTTGACATTTTCTCTTTCCCACACTGTGATCCTCAGCCTGAAATAATTGAAAAGCAATATAAAGTGTCTTATTTATCTTTGTTCCAGATAGCAGCTTGTTCTACCCTTAAATTCTCCGAGGACTCGGGGGCAGATTTTTTCCAAGCTCTGCTTTATTTTTGGGTGAGCAGTACAAAGTTTTCTAATGTCTATAAAACTTGGGATTGCTTTCTGCACACTCCAAACAGGTGATCGTGCAGCCCTCCAATCTTTCACTTCTTTATGGGGTTATCATCTTGTGCCTCTCCAATTTTAAGGATTTTTTTAAGTGCTGCTTCTCTGCTGTACTTTCATTTTGCCAAGATCTCACATCTTATTTGCTGCAGGTTCAGGACTTGGCAGACCTTGTCTTTCTGCCATAACTTTTTGGGATCAAAGCAGGTTTGTCTTTAAAAATGCAATTGGTATTGAATTATTTTATTTTTATTAAGAGTGTTGAAAAAAAGAATAATCCAAGCAAGAATCTAAATGGAACACTGCAGCTCAGTTATGTAAATATTTGAAATTTTTGTCTCATTTTAGGTAGAAAGAATCCAAAATGTCTAATTCTTATGGAATGAGGACAGGGTTTAGGTATTTGTTCCTGAAAATCACACTACTAATTAGTTGTGTGTTTTACTTTCCTTGATCTTTTTTTTATATGAGCAATAGGTTAACAAAAACCCATGACATTTTTTGGCTGCTCTTGAACCTTGTCTTTTAGATTTAGCAAGTTACTTTGAATCATATATATACACACACATATACATATATATATATATTTAAAAAACTATATATTGGTATTTTGTGTCTGTAATTGCAACTCTATGCTATTTACCAAACTAAGTTGCCTTCTTACTAAAAATGAGATAAAGAATTTGGGGTATCATGCCTCAGGGTTTGTGTGGTTTGTGGGGGTTTAGGCCCTAAAAATGTGTGTATGCCTCTGATCCCTTATAGGCTGCTTTTTTTGCTATTTTTCTTTAGAATTTTTATTTGGAAAAGGCTGAACAGGATCCTTGCCCCATAAAGTGCACGTAGGGTAGAGAAGTTGAACAGGAGCCAAGGAGCTGTGAAGTGGAATAGCGAAATGGTGAGGTTTGTTAATCCCAAATAAAAACCCTTAGCAGTGCAGGGAGAAGACAACTGTGTAAAATCAATCATTCAATCAACCACAGCCCCACGTGCTTTGATGGCACCACTTAATGGAACCATAAAATTAACAGCTCAAATAATGAGCACGTCAGCTCCAGCGGGGGAGGCAGAGCAGGAGTGGGGCTGGTGGAGGAAGCTCAGCACAATGTGAACATCCAGCCCTGAGCTGCTGGGAATTGGGTCTTGGAATGGCCTGCACAGAGCCTTGCAGTCCTGGGGTGGGAATTTTGTGGTTTCTGGAGCTGTGAAAATGGAGTGAGCTCTAAATAAATGTCCAAGGAAAGGGCTGGAGGGCCCTGAGCAAACCAGGAGGTGCAGAGCCAAGTCCTTGCAGATGTTCCGTGGTGCAGGTGTGGTCCCAGTCCTGTGTGGGGCTGGGATGTGGAGCAAGGATGGGTTTGGTGAGGGAAAAGCAATGGGCATGAAGAGTCTGCCATCTGACTGCTCCATGCATGTCATGAAAACAGTTTAAAACCAGCTCAAAAAGGTCTCAAATTCGAGAAGAGATCAAAAAGTACTTTGGCTACTCTTGTTGGCATGAGTTCCTGCAAGGGGAGATGAAAAGCCACGAGGTTTGGCAGAAGGAGGATGCAGTGATTTAAAGCAAGGGCTTAAAAAAAGAGGAAAGGGAAGAAGGGAGAGCTTTTGGCAGAAAATCAGTGGATTTGGTCAAAGTGTAGATAGCAGTGGACATGAAGAAGGAGAGGTGGGGATCACCCTTGGTGACACCTCTTTGGAGCAGGGGAACCTGTTAAATGTCCATAGCATTGTGCTGCCAATTTCCATAACGCCAATCTGAGCCTTGTGATACTTTGCACATTCTCACTATGTTCTCTGTCTCCTGTGATCTGGTGAGGAACTCAGCAGCATTTAAAAGCACATTTCTAAGTCTCCTAATAAGCAAAAACCTGAATGAGGCAGCCTAAAGCCAGGAGGCAAAGACATTGAAAAGCTTTTAGCTAAAATCCTCATAATTCAAGGGTTTCATTAATGTTTTTTTTTAAATTCTTCTCTCAAGTATTTAATTTCACCCTTTGGTCTTCCTGCAGCCATCATGTTTTAGCCATGCAGCATCCATTTGCCTGTAATTACAGTCGTGTCATTCAGCTTTCAAACACCCCCTCAGACACTCTTATGGCAAGTGGAATTTTAAATATAAAGTGAGAGTTAATCAGCAGCCAGATTGAAGCATTGCAGAAAGACAGCAAAGCTGCTTGATATTCCTGAGAACTCTGGTGGCTGTTTTATGTGTGTTTTAAACCACGCTGTGCTTGATGACCTTGTAATGATGAAGTCTGAAGGGAAACAGAGCCTGAATGATCACTTCTGAGACTGATGGTTTCGGCAGTCATGGGAAAAAAAAAAAAAAGCTGTTTTCAAAGGTCAGGACGTGGATTTGGCACCGGGCCCAGCTACCTAAAAACATCTGCAGAGCTGCTGTGGTGGCTGCTGATGAGCAGGGCCAGCAGGAGGTGGAGATGCACAGCCAGATGTGCTCATCAGCAGCTGCTTCCCCCAGTGCCTGCATTCCCAGAGCTTTGCCATCCCCAGCACTCCGGGGTGTCCCAGGGGTGACATTAGCACAAGTCCAGTGTCACTGGCTGGTCACAGAGCTGAGGTTGCTGCAGAAATGGAAGATGTGGTGGGGGTGTTGTTGGGGAACAGAGTGCCACATCCTCAGGGATTCAGACCCCAGTCGATCCCAGCTCCTGAGTGTTTCACCTCCCTTGCTCAAGGGCACACGACATCCAGCACTGCTCAAAAGGCAGAGCAACTGGGGGAGCTCAATCCCAAAATCCAGCCCTTGCTTCTGGCACCTTTGTTTGCCCCACTGCCCTGCACCAAGAGAAAGGGCTCCTTTATCCTGGGCTGCAGGTGCCAGCCTTGACTTTTCCTGGCATCTCCTGTGTCCTGGCAGTGTCCAGCTCTTCCCCTGGAGCTGCCAGAACTGCCTGATGGCACCAGGCTGGCTGCAGGCTCTGTGCCATGCAGAGGGGTTGCCAGCTCCAGGTGTCTGCCCAGGGCTGTGCTGCCCCTCCTGCTGCTGATGCCTCAGGATTTCAGCTTTTCTATTTTCCATATATCGGTAACCCTGCAGCTCTTTAGTGTGTAACTCCAAACTTCACACACAGTGGGAGCTGCTGCTTCCCCAGTTTGGGCAGACACAACAATTCCTCTCCAGGCCTGGCAGTCAAGGACACCTCACTGCCTCAGGCCCTGAGATGGGAACAAAAGTGAGTTGGGGGAGCAAACTTGGGGTCAGTGACTTCATTAGCTGAAGCTGGAATTGGCAGATTAACCCCAATATGCAAATGGACCAAACTTATCAAAGTGTGCAAACACATGACTTGTCCATTTTTGGGTGCAGCCCCTGTGGGGCTTTGTCTGCCCTAAATGTACCTGAAGCCCTTCAATAAATAGAAGAGCTTTTATTCCCTTAATTCTGCCTGGCTTCTGTTTTTAGGCAGCCCCAAAAAGACATCACTGCCAGCTCCTCCATCCCAACCCTCCACTCCAAACAGCTGCAGGCTCCTAAAACCAGTGCAGGGAAAGCTCTGATCCCTCTGTGTCTGCACCTGGACCCCACACGAGCAGGTATTTGGGCAGGGGGATGATTGCTGCCGTGGAGAGGCAGAGCTGGCAGCATCCCAGGGAAAAAGTGAGGGTAGGGAATTGGGAGCAGAGCCCTCCCAGCTGCCAGGAGTTGCCTGGAGGGAGAGCAGCTGCTCCAATGGGCAGCCAGTGCCTCCAGGGAAGGAGTCCAAGTCCCAGACAGCCACTGGGAAAGGCAAAGATGCATCACCTTGAAGGCTTGTCCTTGGAGATGTTGGCTGCTCTCTGGTCTTGAAATGAAACAACCTGTTTTTTCTGTTTTTCAAAAGAGAGCTGAAATATTTTGGATACTTGATTATATAATTAGCTTTTAGCTGCTCTGCATACCGTGGCTTAATTATTCTGGGTTCCACTGTTAAATAATTAGAGCTGTCTTGTTTACTAGGAAATTTTCTGTTTGTTGCTCCAGGGTGATTTGTTTTATATTAATTTAAGTACCCAGGGCAAGTAGCATTTAAGTGTCCCAAATGCCAGCAAAGAACTGGGTTGGCTCATTTTGCCTCTGGGCAGGTTTGAGATGTTCCCAGAATGGACATAACTAGCAAACTGTCTCTTGGTTTAAGATCCCTCTCTTTCCCACAACCAAATCTTTCTTCTGGTTTGTTTTTTTTTTCTTTCTTTTTTTTTTTTTTAATGTTGTCTCTTGAATTCTGTGTTGTCTGAATTGTACTTGGAGTTACTTCCAAACTGAGGATTGACACAAAAACTTTGGCTTTGCCCCTGCCCCACTTGGATAATTTGGGATGAGACTCTCTTCTCCCTTGGGACATGTGCTGTCAGCTCTTCTAGCAGTTCACTGAGTTGACAATTTCTTTGTGTTTTGGGATCACCATTGCAGCCCCAGCTGTTCTGAAACACTTGGAGAAAACTTGTAGGGAAAAGAGGAGGATAAAGGGAGAGTCAAGATTCAAACTATAAGGATTACAATAATTTTTTATGAAGGTTGTGGGTGAGAGGAAAGTCTGTTGAGCTGATTGTTGACCACCCCCAGGTCCTTTCCCAGAGGAGAATCACAGCCATTAAAATATGAGTGTGTTTTAGAGAGCCCAGGTTTTGTCACCCAGCCAGCTCTTACTATGGCTCTCTGTTGACAAAACCTGTACAAATACACTTTATCTTTTATCTTAGATGAGGAGGAAAGCAAAGCAAGAGAAGGAATTGTCTGCAGAAAAGCCTCAGTCCCTCATTTACAAATGTCTGTGCAGAAAACAGGGTGAGAATAAAGCAGCCACCTTGCCCAGATCAGGGGCTAGGTTTTTTACCAGGTGCAATAAATGGATCAAAGGCAGAATATTGACAGATTTTCAGGAACGAACCCATTGCAATGCCAGGTAAGACCTCCCTTCCCTCACAGTGGTCAGCAGCACTGGCTTCTGAGAAAATCAGGGAAATCTACAGAGAATTTATATTTTTTCTCCTCCTACATGGAAATTTATGTGTCACCTATTCATTTGGGGTTTTTCCAAGCCTCTGCAGTACCTCTTTGGTGCCTGGGAAGGGGGAGGAGTGCGTGTCCTGTGAGGCTTGGCAGGCAGTTTGGAGTTGTACAGGCAATGTGCTCACTCAGTTATTTTTAGCCCGTTATTACTGGGCTGCTTTGGATTATTTAATGTGTGATATCGACCCCCTCCTCCCCTGCAGGCTGGACTGGCTGGGAGGAGCTGCCAGATGGGAAGAGCATCTCCCATCCCACTGCCTTTTGCTGAGCCTGATATTACAGAATCACAGAATTGAAGAGACCTTCAAGATAAAGTCCAACCCAGCCCCAACACCTCAACTCAACCCTGGCACCCAGTGCCACATCCAGGCTTTGTTAAACACACCCAGGGATGGGGACTGCACCACCTCCCTGGGCAGAACATTCCAGAACTTTATCACTGTCACTCCAGGACACAAAACAGAAAGATGTGGACACTGGATTTTCCAAGGTAAGAAAGAGAGCGTTTAATTTCTGACTCCAACATTTATAGATTTCCAAAAGTGGCAGTGGATTGGAGGGTGAAAGTGCCACCTGTCCAATGACTCTGGACAAACCAACAGTCCATAAAATTTCTCCTCTTCTAGAAAAGAATGCAACACAATAAATATTTACAGAAAAGCATGTAAGAAAGTTTGTTACAGGAATGTAAACATCAGAAGGCTTAGAAGAACTCAAAAGGACAGGGTGACATATCACCCTTTCTGTAAAACACTTTTTCCTGATATCCAACCTGAATTCCCCTTGGTGCAGCTGGAGGCTATGTGCTCTGGCTCTGTCAGTTCCTGGAGACAGAGCCCAGCCCCAGCTGAGCACAGGCACCTTTCAGGAGCTGTGCAGAGTGAGGAGGGCACCCCTGAGTCTCCTTTTCTCCAGGCTGAGCACCCCCAGACTGTCCTCACAGCTCTTGTGCTCCAGATCCCTCACCAGCCTTGCTGCCCTTCTCTGGACATGCTCCAGCCCTCCCTGTCCTTCCCAAACTGGGGGCCCAGAACTGACACAGCACCCGAGGTGTGACCTGACCAGTGCTGAGCACAGGGAAAGAATCCCTGCCCTGCCCCTGCTGGCCTCAACATTCCTGATCCAGGCCAGGAGCCATTTGCCTTCTTGGCCACCTGGGCACACTGGTGACTTTTCTGTGCTCACTTGAAAGAATTTTGGCACTCTCTGGATTCTGGATCCCACAGTTGACATTGTTGGAGCTCCCAGGCCAGGTCAGGCAGTGCTGTGTCTCTGCTGAGCTGCAGTGAGTGATGGCCTGGGTCCCCTGCCTGTGACAAATACAGGCTCACACCCCGCTGGAATACACTCATGGGAACACATTTTTCTTCATTTGCATGGGGATAAGGGTTAGTCCAGCCAGCTTAGTGAAATGGAGCTGCTTGTTAATCCCTGGAACTCAATCACAGGGCTGGGCACAGCCTGGGCTGGGGGTAATTTGCCATGGCAGGTTGCTGCTGCATTGGTGGTTTGCAGACAACTGATGCTGTTTAGCTGGGAGATAAACTTCCCACAGCCACACAGTGATTTAGGAGCTGTGGGCTAAATGTATGGGAGTTGGGTATTGAGCTCATTAAAGACCTTGCTGCATATTCTTATTCCTAAAATGTGGCAGTGAGACAGTTTTCATAGATATTTAAATACTGACAGAAGCACTCAGAATAAAAACCCTACTAGGTGACAATTTGCCTCCTTAAACTTTTAAATTCTTCTATATATCTACCATTTAAGGACTTAATTTTCAAGTCCAATTTGTTTGAAATTAATTAATGAGTCCACATTGCTTTCAACAAGTGAAGATCTTATTTCAGACAGGTATTTTTGCAAAAAGGTTAAGTAACCTTATCCTGTACAACTCCCTGAAAGGTGGCTGTGCTCAGCTGGGGCTGGGCTCTTTCTCCAGGAACCAGAGGACACAGCCTCCAGCTGCACCAAGGGAAATTCAGGTTGGATATCAGGAAAAAGTTTTTTACAGAAAGAGTGATAAAGTTCTGGAATGGCTGCCCGGGGAGGTGGTGCAGTCACCAGCCCTGGGTGTGTTTAACAAAGCCTGGATGTGGCACTGGGTGCCAGGGGTGTTGGGCTGGGTTGGACTTGATCTTGAAGGTTTCTTCCAACCTGGTCATTCTGTGATTTTCTGGTTATAATCACTGTGAAAAGACCCTAAATTTGAATTTATTTAATGAATTTAATTTGAATTCTCTTAGGACTCTGCAGTGCCAATGGATCCATCCCTGGAAGGTGCCATGGGAAGAGGGGGATGCACCTGTGGGATGCTCATGGTGGAGGAGCACACAGGGCCCTGACCCTGCCAAGATGGGGTCTGAGTTTGGTGCCAGGAGGATTCACCCCTGAGAGGGGAAAAAGCTCAGGTAGAAAAACCCAGGTGTTTGGGTCGTTTTACATCTTTTCTGACCTGTGGGGTAGGTGAAGGGCTCTGTCTGACTGCAGGCTGTAAACTTCTGCTCAGTTGTGCCTGTGAATTGCCATAAACTGTTACCAACACTAAGTAGAGGGAAATGTGACTTTTTTATTGTTGTTTATTTTATAATCAACCCTGTGTAAACCTGTACACACATCTGTCATCAGAAACCCTCTTCCTTCTACCTTTAGTGACATTTCTGCTGCCAGCCTGAAGCCTGACTGTCCTGGGCTGGCATTTTTCCAGTGTCAGTTTTTCTTCTTGTCAGCTTTTCTCTTCTTTCTTTCCTTTTTTTTTCTCTCTTTAGTGACAGTATTTCTCTGTTCAGCCTCCTTCTGTGCTAGACTCTTCCCCAGCACAAACCCCATGCTGGGATTTGGCTGCACGTGCTAAGCAGAGATAGCAAAGCCTGCTTGCAAGTGGCTTTGAATGCTCAAACACATGGGAGATGTCTGCTAGCAAAGGAAATGTTTAACCGCAGAGAAATCTACAGTTCAGTGGATTTATGGAAGTAAATTTGACTGCTAGTCAGGCCTGGAAGGTGTAAAAGTGTGCTGGAAGGAGAGATTTGCCAGAGGGGGAGTTAATGAAATGGCTGTGCAGGAGAAGGAAGAGCAGGGCAGGAGGACATGGATTTGGGGTTTTGTTTTGTTGTGCATTCATCCATCAGGGTCTGGACTCATTTTTCCTGTCTCACATGAGTAGCAGTGTTTGCTCCTGGCCTGGCAGCCCCAGTCCCCAGCTCTGTGCCACTCCTGCCTGCACCAGGAGCTTGACTTGTGCTTGCACGTCCTCCTGCTGTGCTCTTTACAGGATGGAACACATCCACACACAGGATCTGTAGCCTGTGTAAGTGCTGGATGTGGGAAGCTTTTAGAGCCTTTGGAGTGCACAGGGCTGGAGTGTGTCTGGCTTTCCTGCAGCCCCTGTCTGCCATGCCCTGGCACAGGGCAGGGGCTTTGCTGCATCTGTGCTGTGGAGGAGGAGAAACCTGCTGTGCTCACCCTGCCGAGCCCACTGACGGCCAGGAGAGCAGCTAGAAATGATCACAAGGCTTCCAGGGAAATGGAGAGTGGGCTCACTCAGAGGATGGAAGCTCTGGACATCTCTGGTAGCTGAGTTCTTTACCTGTGTCAGGCACAGTGGGCTGACAGCTGGAGTTTGGGCTGTACTGTGAGCTGTCAGCACGTTCATCCACTCAGAACAAAAAAAAAATCTGGCTTGGCCATTTGCTTCAGACCTTCCTGACTTTGCTTTGTTCCACAGGGCAGCCTGCAGGGATCCAGCCCTGCCTGTGCTGGCCCTGCTCAGCGTGAGCAGCTGTGGCTCTGCTGCCTTGGCAGGGTTTGTGTTTTCCTGGGCTCAGGTTCCAGCCCCGTGCTGGGGGGAAGCTGCAGGCAGGAGCCACGCTGCCCCAGTGACACTGAGATGTTTTCTAGGAAAAGCAGTGTGAAAAGTGCTGGCTGCTTATGTGCATGAAATTCAATGTATATTGTCCTAAATAAGGAGGGTTTGTCAGTCTTTGCTTGGGCACATCGTGGAATTTATGGGGTGTAAAACAGTCTCAGAACTGACAGTGCCGAGATCAGAGAACATTGCTGTGCATCTGGAAATGCAAAGCAGTGGGTGAGTTTTGTGCTGGGAGAGGTGGTGTGCTGTCAATCCCTTCCCCAGCTGAAAGCAGAATTGTTGTGGCAAGGAGTGACAGTCATGAAACCATCATAGAACGGGTTGGGTTGGGAAGGACCTTGAAGTTCATCCCATTCCCATGGCAGGGACACGTCCCACTATCCCAGGCTGCTCCAAGCCCTGTCCAACCTGGCCTTGGATACTCCCAGGGATCCAGGGGCAGCCACAGCTGCTCTGGGTACCCTGGCCAGGGCCTGCCCACCCTCATGGTAAAGAATTTCTTCCTAAAATCTGATCTAAATCTCTTTCCCAGTGCTGCAAGTGGAGCAGCCTGGTCAGTGGCTGTGAATTTTCCAGTGGATGATGCCCTTTAATTGAGTTCAAATGCTTAATCACATCCATGGAAATCCCAGATAAACAAAACAGAACTGCAGCAATCAGAGGTGGCAGCAACAGCTCTTGCCTTTTCAGATGCTTTCCTGGCTTGGTAATTTAGGGGAGAAAACTAATTATAAGCTGATGGAGATGATTGAGTTTGGCCTTTGGGGGATGAGGTCTCTGCTGCAGGTGTTCTGGACAGTGGGAATTTCTCTGTCTTGGTTCAGTTGATAAAGCAATGATTCCTCCTTGTAGTAACCTTTTTGTAAACAACTTGAGCGACAAAATATTCGAAGTCTGGCAATTTAGGGAAAAATGGGGCTGTTTAATCCAGGCAATGAGAGCTGGCAGCAGTATACTGAAATATTGGACTGGCATTTTCTTGCAGGTAAGGCTGTAGATAAGAGCAAAGACAAATTTGTGACTGTTGCAGTAAAATCCCTTTTCTCTGGAAGACTTCCTTACACTCTGAGAGCAATAACTCAGCAGAGTTTCAGAGCTGCCCCCCAGCCCCAGCAGAGGGGAGTGGGTGCTGGTAGGGCCAGGAAGAAGGGGGGATGTGGCAGAATGGAAATGCCTGATTTGGGAATGCCTGTGGGGTAATGATGTGAACATTCTGCCATTAACAGAGAATTCAAAGACTCTTGCTGGCGGAAAGAAACTTAAAATAGCCCAAACAGGTGAAATTAGCAACAGCAGGAGAAGCAGCAGAGATTTCCAAAGCAGGCACTTGGGAAGCAGGGACAATAAAAGTCAGTAAACAAAATGCAAAGCTGTTTGGAAGGTGGGTATGCTCTTGAGAGGTGTTTCCACAGTGGAAAGGCTCATTCTGCATCTGTTTGTGCATTTAAGATGGCCCAGGGCAAGATTCAGAGGAGGATTTAAGTGTTGCAGCTTTGTTGAGTGCAGCAGAATTTAGGAAGCTCATCCTCACCTTGAGCCTGTAGCTGCCTGCTGGGTGCAGGGGAAGAGTTCTCCTCGATTAATTACCTGTAATTGTCATTAAATGAGTGAGCAGATCTCATGTTTTCCTTGGCTGTGCTGCAGAACACCTCCAGTCTTCCACTCTCAGTGGCAGAGAGTCTGGAATATGGAAATATTCCATTTTTTGTTCAGTGTTACTTCCACACAGCCCTGCTGGAGCTTTTCCTGAGGGAAATTTCAGCCCAGAGTTTTATTTTCTCAGAAAGCTCCATTACTGCAAGGAATTACCATGCAGAAGAAGCTGAAGAACAGCTTTTTTCAGCTTTTGGTAGTCAATAGGTTCCCACATGCAGATCTCAAATGAAAATAAATTATTCTAGTAAAAGCTCCTGTCAGAAATTAAGCTGGTATTAAATGTGGATGAATTATTAACTTTTTTTATCCTTGTTTAGGCTGTGTAGGGAGACTACCAACCAAATGGGCAAATCACATGTTTTTCATGCATATATTTTTCCTGGTGGGCTTTAGCTGCTGTTGCCTTTCATAGGATGAAAGCTTTCACCTCTTCTCCACCCCAATATCTGCAGTTGTGTTTGATTTCCCAGGGCCAGCTGTCCAAGCATATCCCAGACCTTGCAACCCTCAATCAGGCAGAGCAGAATCTGAATTCCTGACCTATCCCATCCATTCCACTGGGGCAGTTTACAGAGGCATTGCTATAAAAAAGTTGGTATTTTCCCTATCCATCTAATTTGTGTAAAAAAATACCCTTTTTATTTAATTAATCCCCTGAATCCAGGTTATGGATGGGTCCAGTGAAGTTCCCAGCAATTCTGGCTGTAAATCTTACTTTACCTACAGCCAGAAATGCACAGTTGCTTTTTCTTTTACAGTTTCATTACTTGTTATTATGATGTTAAGAATTAGTTCAGTTGCTTGAGAATGATGTCCTTAAATTGTGCTACAAGCGTGGTTTTGGCACTGCTTCTGAGCTCTTTATTTCTGTAGCTGAGGAGTTTCCTCAGCTGTAATCAATGCTTTAAAGCTGAGAGCTGCAGAATGCACCCCCACATTTTTGTGGCAGGCTCTGGGGTGGTGACATTGCTGCAGGAGCTGCGTGGCAGCTGCCAGGCTGATATTGATGGCACAGTCTGTGGAGGGCTTTGCTGGAATTGATGTGTTTGTGACCAAGGACTGGAGCCCTCGCTGCCAGGGGGTGCAGCACTGCTCTGAGCAGCAATTCTCCAACATCCCCATTTATTTCTCCCACTCATATTTACCTAGTTTACCCACAGCTGCACCCTTCAGCCTGATTTGGGTAATTTGACTAAACCCAAATTCCTGGGTGGAGGAGAGGGCTGTGCTGGAGCTGCTGGTTTCCTTCTAAATCTAAGCAGCTTCAGTCCTGATTTTTTCTGATGCTGTGCCAAAGAATGCTTCAAAATGGCTTTAAATAAGTATTCTGAAGCAATTTAATCCTTCCCATTGCAGTACCAGCTGTGTCTGGAGGGGCTTTGAGGGGCTGCAGGGTGCCAGGGACGTGGTGGTGTCTTGGTGCAGTGGCAGGAAGGTGAGATCTGGGTGGGACACAACACACTGACCCCATTTTAAGGGCAGTGGAGAGTGGATTGGTGGGGTTGATGTCTTTTTCTCTGGTCCTAGAATCACAAACCAGACAGAGTTGGGGTGATAAAAAGGGGTTACCTTTATTTAAAGATCCTCAGCTGCACAAGTGGTCAGGTGGAAAACGCCAAAGATGCACAGGCTGGGTAATGTGTATAAAATTTTTACAGATTTTGCAAATTAGCATGTCTGACAAGAGCCCCCAGTTAGAAGCACACCTGGTGAATTCACCCCCAGTTCCATCCAGTACCTTCTAGATCCTCCCCCTCAAAAGGGAACTAAACTTTTTTAGGAAAAATCGGTCTATAAGGGCTGTGCTCAACCTTGGTTTCCAAGGAGAACCAAGATTCTGTAGAGGTCCTGGAATGTGTTTTGTCTTTCTGTCCAGGAAAATACTGAAATTACAATAGACTACAAAGCTAAAAATATATGTGTAAAGAATACAGAGAATATAGAAAAGCAAAAAAAAGGCAAAAATCAGCACTGCATCAGGGAAAGCAGGGTCAGGGATGAGAACATGGCTTTTGCTGTGGTTGCAGCTCATGCCTGGCCTCTGTTTTCAGGTAGCCCAAAAAGGCATCAATTGCTTTTGAAGGATTCAGATGAGCTGAATCCACCTCAGTGCCCATCCCTGGCAGAATTAAGAAATAAAAACCTGCTCTATTTATTGAAGGGCTTCAGGTACATTAGGGCAGCCTCAGGGGCTGCACCCAAAAATGGACCATGGGTCAGGGTTTGCACACTTTGATAAGTTTGGTCCATTTGCATATTGGGGGTGAATCTGCCAATTCCAGCTTCAGCTAATGAAGTCACTGACCCCAAGTTTGCTCCCCCAACTCACTTTTGTTCCCATCTCAGGCCTGAGGCAGTGAGGTGTCCTTGACTGCCAGGCCTGGAGAGGAATTGTTGTGTCTGCCCAAACTGGGAAAGCAGCAGCTCCCACTGTGTGTGGAGTTTAGAGTTACACACTAAAGAGCTGCAGGGTTACAAATAGATGGAAAATATCAAAGCTAAAATCCTGAGGCATCACAATTAGCACCCAGCCAGCCCTGGCCACAGCCAGGCAGGGGAGGGGACAGCTCTGCTGGCTGTCCCTGCCCCTCGGGCTGGCACCAGGCTGGCCAGGAGGAGCCGTGGCACACTGCCACCATGCCCTGCTCCTGCAGTGCTCCATGCCAGCCTGGCTCCTCACCAGAGTGGGACTGTGGCCAGGAGGAGCAGGATGTGTGCAGACTGAACAGGATGTGACTTCCCAAACCCAGCAGCGCTGTGGCTCTGCCGGGTGTGTGTGCAGCCCCTGGCACTGCCCCAAGGCTGCATTTCCACACAGGCTCTCACTCCATGCCACCATCTGTTGGGAAGGGCACTGGCTCCTTCTGCATGCCCTCAAGCCTAATTTGCACATGAAAAATAGTGACCCAGCTGCCCATATGCTCCTGCAGGTGAGACTGCCTTGAAGTTCCTGAAAACAAAGCCACAAATTCTGGTGGCTCTCCAAAAGCTGTGCTCTGATTGTGCCACCTCGGTGCTGGGACTGTGGAGCACTCCTGGTCCTGGGAATGCTGTGCAGCCAGCCCGGCCTTACACAGCATTAATGGGATCCCAAAAGTTCTGGGAATGCTGCTGCAGCCAGCCCGGCCTTACACAGCATCACCCCAGCCCCAAAAGTGTGATTGGTGTTGAAAGCAGTGTCAGTCAAAATGGGTGGTTTCTGCAATATTGTGATCTGCTTGGAAATAACCCGCTCCTAACTCAGAATGGAGCAAAAGAAGGGACAGAAAATTGCCTTTGTGCTGGATTTAATATTTACATCTCAGGCTTTGCCAAATAGGTTTGTTATTTATAGCAGGAGCAGCAGGAATATTCATCAGTTGCCATGGACATATTAAGCTCACCAAGTACAAGAGTGAAGCACAATCTGCACTGGAGTAATTTTAAAATGCTTTCATGCCGAGAGAAATAGTTTGTATTAAATTTAAGAGTTAAACGCTGGGTTCCTCCAGTGCTGTTTCTGGGGTTTCAGATATAAAAATGGAAATGCTTTATTGGAAATTTAATGGGAAGAGCAGTGCTGTACACAGGAACCCTAAAGAACTCCCTGTCACCAGGCAGCATTCAGGATGGCAATTTACGGGGCTTAAAAAGCAGAATATGCAATGAGGGCACCCAGAATCCCATTAACAGGGATATATTTTTGATGAGTTGAAATACTAAATGTAAAATAACATTTTGTAATTTAAATGGAAGCATATTTAGGGGCTGGGTACTGCCTTGTTGCTGTTGGCATCTGTATTTAAAATGTTTGGTGTGTCTGACCTGGGGCAGTAATCTCACATGACCAAATCCTCCTGCTCGGCTTTTGGGCAAGCAATCCTCATTTCTGAAATGCCAGGCTTCCAAAATATTGCTGGAGATGCAAGTTTCTATTTCTTGGGCTAATTTAGGGAAAGAAAAGACAGAGAAATTATCCAAGGCTTTGTAGTCAGAGCCTGTGCAAGGGGTTAAATCTCAGCAGGTATTTGCTGGTTCTGCACTGAACCTGCCCTTCCCCTTCCCCAGCCCAAAGAACAAATCCAGCAGTAAAAGAACAGCTGAAAGCTGTCAGGCTTTAATACCCATAGATAAGGTCATTCCTTAGGGGAGACCTGCTCAAATGCATAATAATATAACCAGGAACTGTAAAAGACACCGAGATATATTAAAAGATAAAATAAAGCAGACTGAAGTTCAAACGTAGAGAAATCTAAGCTTTATGTGGTGAAAGGTAAAATATTCTCACAGATAAGTGGAGGCTCTTGAGAGAGGAAGTATTTGAAAGGCCTGGGAGGCTGGAGGAATCCTTGGGGATGAGAATTTGAGGGCTTACATGATCCAGATAATGCAGGAGGCGGGTTGGGAGGGGGCCTGTGGGAGGCTGAGCCCACCTGCCACAGTGGTCAGGGGGTCTGGAAGCACAGCAGGGCCTGGAGCATCACTCTGCCCAACTGGGGAGAACACCCAGTTACAGAATAATAACCCTAAACCCCAAGGAGTGGAGCCTCACTCGTGGTGTGGCACAAGCACTGGAGGCCCAGGCTGTCTCCTGGGCTCTGGGATTTTCTTCTCCATTGTAGTCTGCAATTTTTTGTGTTAAAACTGAGAGAGTCTGAATTGGATTGTGGGTATCTGTTTTGAAGGGATTCCTCTGCTAAGCCTGTTTGGATTAATGTTGGCACTTTTTTGTTGTTGCTTTTTGTCTTTAACTTGCAGTTTTTACAAAGCAGCATCATCCTGTAAATCCTCTCAGTGGGGCTCTGGGCTGGTCTGGAAGCTCCAGCTCAGAGCACATGTTTGATGAGGTGTCAGTATTCCATCTGCCCTGGAAAGGAGCCTGCTGCTCCCTGGTTTTAAACCCCTTCCCACCACACATCTGGGGGCAGCCCAGGGCTGGATTCTCCTGCCTTCAGTGCAAGGTGTGCTCTTGGACAGCATTTTCCTCCTGGTATTTGTGGAGAGACCAAGAATCTGGTCTGGGAGTGATGGACTTTGGGGGATGGTGCCTTGGGGGTGGTGAGGGGCAGTGCCAGCAGTTTGGGGGGAGTCCTCTGATTTCTGAGAGAGCTGAAGGCTGCCAGGATGCCTCAGCACCAGGGTTGGGGCAGGTTATGCTTTGGGAGTGCTTCACAGGAAGGAGTCAAGGATCAGTTTTGCCAGTGAAATTACCTGCCCTTGGTCCAACTCTGTGGAATTTTAATAGTTCTGTGGTTGAAGGGACAAAAGTGATTATGAGCTGGACTGGGGGAAAACGAGCTTCTTGAAAGTGATATTGCAAATGGAATTGCAGAGTTGGGAGTGTTACACCTTGTTAATTAAATTTTTGGTGCTTGTTGATTAAACTTTTGGTCCTTGTTAATTAAATTTTTGGTCCTGGCTAAGTGGTGCCCTTGTCTTTGCAGGGTGCAGGTTGTTCATATTCCTCTCCAAACCCTTCCCTGCTGCCAGAACAGCCTGGAACCCTCCCTAACAGGTTTCCCTTTTCTTTCTCAAACAGACCAAGACATACTGCAGATATTTTAACAGTTTTAGCATGGATTGTTGTGCTCAGAATGCAGTTGTTATTTCTTTGCCAGCAATACACTGGAAGGAGCAGCCCTCCACTGCTGCTGGCTTCCCTTCCCTCCCATACAATGTGTGTGGGAGGGATTACTTCCCTGAGATAGACAAGAAATCCCACACTGAGCTCTTCAATGTGTTTTTCTTACAAAGAAAACAAATATGAAGAAGAATGTGGAAAAAAAAAATCAATGTTTCAGTTGTTCAGTTTTGTATTTTCTCGGTGAGTTTTTCATCTCCCATCTTTCAAGAGTGCAAAATGAAAGTAGAGGGAGAACTGCTTAAAAAACCTACTCATAAAATTCAGCATGTCTTGATCCTTCAAACACTATTCCTCCTCCCTGAAGTGCAAGGCAAAGGGGCTGAATTAACTCTCCAGATTATTAGGAAAAAATGATAAAACACAGTGCAAATGATCCCTCCTAGGTGTGCTCACTGCATTTCCTAAACAGCTCCTGCTGCCCTTCAGGGCCTCTTCATGCAGCAGAGAACTCCAGCAGGACCAGTTTTCCCCCCTGGATTCTGTCTTTAGCTATTCTCCCCAAATATGAGTACATTTTGTCTAGACAGCTCACTTTTGACTCTAATTTTAGAGTTCACCCGATTTCAGCTATCCTGCAATATTGAGCATGTCTTTCTGAAGGCTGGGAAATCCCAGCTCTGTGTGATTTAGTTAAAATGGCTCTTGTTTAAGCAGGAATGATCTGAATTGGAAAAAAAAAATATTATAAGATCTCTCTGGAAGTAGGGAAGTCATCAATGAGGTTTGTGTGTGTTCACTGTTTCCATTTTGTATTCAATAGGCTTAGCCCCAGCTACTGCAGAAAAGTTGGGGAATTACCACTTGCAGATAAATCTTGTGTCTAAATTGTACTTCTTGGTTGCTAATTTTGCTAATTAAAATATCTATCACCCATGCACGGCCTCAGACGGATTTAAGATAGGAGCATCACTGTCTGTAATTTAATGAGGAGCTGCACATGATCCTGGGATTCTTGCCTGGGCTGGATTTTATCCCTGTGCTGGGTGGATTTGGACAATAATCCACATTTTTGTGGGAGGGTTTGGTGATGCCATCCCTGAGCCACAGGGAGCAGAGACAACAGGGCAAGGTTAATGGTTTTAAATGAGAAGAGGGTAGATTTAAACTGGGTTTAAGGAAGAATTGTTTTACAATTGTGAGGCACTGGAGCAGTTTCCCAGGATGGTGGTGGATGCCCCATCCCTGCAAATCTGGAAGATGAGGTTGGACAGCACAGCCTGGTCTGGCTGAAGCTGTCCCTGCCCATGGCACGGGGGTTTGGACTCAATGGCCGTTAAAGTTCCTTCCCAACCCAAACCAGTCTCAGGTTCTCTGGTTCTGGTTCAGCTTTGGAGCTGCCAACAGTGAAACGCCAAAATGTACAGAGCTCTGCTTGCCCACAGCCTGGAGCCTCAGCAGAATGGTTTTGTGGAAGTTCTCATCAGATTCCTGTTGGCTTGTCTCCTGAGGGAGGAGGGCTGGACCCTGTGCAGGATCTGTTCACCTCAGGGACACTCTAGGACACCTCCCACTGGGAGGAGGTAGAAAAGTGTTTTCTCTACTTTTATCTACCTTTATCTACATCTATCTATCTATCTATCTATCTATCTATCTATCTATCTATCTATCTATCATCTTTTTTCTACCTCCACTGTAGCTATGATATTTTATGAAAAATCCTTTGTTAGGATTTTTCCCTGCTGAGGAGCCTCAGAAGAGAAATGTAAACAATAATTATCTGCTGCTGTGGAATGCAACAGGTGAATCTTCCATTGGTCCATGTGGATTGTTTTCACTTGATAACCATCACAACCACCTGTGTCAAGGCTGTGAGCAGTCACAAGATTTTGTTATGCATTCTATTCTTGTCCTTTCAAGCCTTCTGATAATCTTTTTCTCCCTATTCTTTTAGTATAGTTTTAATGTAGTATCTTAATATAATATATATCATGATATAATAAACCAACCTTCTAAAAACATGGAGTCAAACCTTGTGTCTCCACACTTGGGGTGTTCCCAAGACTCCATGGAGGTACAAAAATGTTTTATCTGCTTTGTCTCCTGGACCCCCACCCTCTCACCCTCTTTGGCTTGAGGCACCAGGAAATGTTTTTGCTCTGTGTCCAAATGGGAACCAGCATTCCCTGTGCACTAATGTGCATCATCAGTCTTTCAGAGATGCTTGATTTCTGTTTGATTCTTAATTATTATAATAGTTAAGGCACTTAACATGCTTTAGTGATTTACTTCATTTAATTGGATGTAGTGATTAGAATATCTTTTATATTGCCCTCGCTGCAGTTTTAATTTAAGATTATAATCTCATGGTTCTTTTCAGCTCCTCTGGCTTTCATTTAGATACTGCTTTTCTTTTCTGATTTCATTTTGTTTATTCGTTTTTCCTGCTGATTCAGTAAACATGCTGCTAGGATGATTTCTTGGGAAACCTGAGTGTGGTTATAAATACTTTCATTCAGCACAGACATTAATTAATTAAAAAAAGATATGAAAATGATGCATGAGCCTGTGCTCAGCCTCTGGAGTTGTTGCTTTTTGCAGTAATTTGCTAGAATTAAGAAAAGAAAAAAGAAAAGAAATTATTCTCTTGATGGGGCATGTGAAATGAGGAGCTGGAAAGGGGTAATGTGAGACACAGACTCTGTGTGTGCCAGTGAGGCATGCCCTGCCTCAGCAGGTTGTGACCCAGTGTCTGAGATTTGCTCCCCAGAGGAGGAGCTGCTCTGGTGAAGGGAATTCAAATCTGAGGCTGTAGGATCAGTCACCAGTGCCCTGTGCTGAGGACACCAGCACAGGCACTGGGGAGGAGGGAGGAGAGGAGAGCAGGGAGTGCTGAACAAGCTCATTCTGTGTGATTTGAGGAGCAAACAAGCATTTCTCTGCAGGGACAGTGGCAGATTCTCCAAATTAGTCTGACACATACAAAAGCATGTTCTTTTTTCCTCTTGGTGCTGCACAAAATCACACAGATAATCCAGTTGGTTTGTCACTATACAAATATATAGTATCTGTATTTTTTTTTCCCTGCTCCAATGCCAAATTCCAGGAGTCCTCCATGGCTGTTGTGCTCCTGTCAGAGGGGAAGGGCCAACACAGATTCAGGCATGCACAGAAACTTGGAGACCAGCAGGAGAGGAGTGGCTGCTTTGTGAGAAATTCCCACTTGCAATTAGGCTGAGAAAGCTCAGACATCCATTTTAAGGGCTGCTCAGTGCTTGGGGCTTTGTCCAGCTGAAATCCACGGAGGTAGCAAAGTGTTTTATCTGCTTTCTCTCCTGGCAGCACAGCTACTGCAGCAGGAGCAACAGGGTTGGCTTGAATCCTAACACAGAACTAAAATTACAAAACCCCCAATCCTCATATTTAAAATGTACCAGGGATCTTGCTCAAAGAGAATAAGGGATGGGGTGCCCTGTGCTTCCTGTCCAGCAGTGGCCACTCCAGGAAGGGAATATCCTCATCCCTCATGTCCCTCTGGTCACCCAGGGCTGGGGAGCAGCTGGAAACACACAGAAAAAGGGCTCCTTTTTCTGCCAGGCCACCTGATGAGGTGAGAGCCAGTGGTGCATGCAGGGCCTGAGAACAGCCTTTGATGAATTAGTGATTTAGCCTGGCTCATCCCTCTCGTGTGCCCCTGCACGGAATCCCCTCCCGGGCTGTGGGACTGCCCCTTTCATCCCTGAGAGCTGAGCTTTGCACTGGGAAGGTTCCCAGTGAAATCAATTAGGTTTTGTGCAGATCAGGGTGCACCTCAATGTGATTTCGGGTACCTGGGCCTGGCCCTGGGCTACCACAGCATCTGCTCTGACCGTGCTGGAGCATCCCAGGCACTGCCTTGCCATGAGACATCAAAGTAGCTCCAGTGCTTGGAGCTGCCAGCTGTCAGGGCTATGATACACATCCTAGAGCACTAAAAGTGTTGTTATGAGTGCAAAAATATTAACAAATCGTCGGTTATTTAAAGGGAATCATTTAGGGCTCATCTGGCTAATGAGGAAGAAAAAACAGAGCTGAGCACTTGCTCTGAGTTGTAGGGAGACGCCTGAGATCAGCTGTGGTAGGAAACTATCAGGGAGCACACCTCGTTAGCTCCCTTGTGGAAAACTCCTTATCTGCCTCTTATTAGTCTTCCATTAATTAAAGTTCCAGAATTCAGTATTTTTTGTTAGCTGTTCTCTCAGCATGAAATTCGGCTAATTCTTCTACTATTGGAAACAAAGCTCCCAGAATGAAGTTTATTCTTACAGTGTTCTTGCAGTTATTTATTTCATAGTGCTGTCATGCATGGATGAATTTATATGATGCTCTGATGACCTTTAGAAATTCTTCTGATTAAATGCTGTTCTACTTCATTATGACATTTCTGTACTTGTAGTACCCGATTTGATGTGTACAGCTTAATAACACAACTAGACATGAATGCTAATAACTTTACAATTCATTGCATTGCTATTTTTTAATGTAGATGAATTTTAAAACAAGTTTCTCTTGCTGCGGGCTTACATGAATCATATAAATTAGAAGGTAACAAAAGAACATATTAGCATTTGTTAGCCTGGATGCACAAATTTTGTAGTAACCATTTTAATATGTACTACAACTTTTTCAGCCTCAAGTTTAATATGTACTACAACTTTTCACCCTCGATTTTTCAACCAACATCATAATTGAATTGGTTTCCTTCTTGCCCAAGGATAATGATTTTACACTGATGGAATCATTATTAGATTCTAAGGATTATACTGATGATGCCTGTTTTACATAGAGCTAAAAAAAATTAAAATTATTCAACCGCAAAACACTTTTCTACACAAAGGCTACTGTAAGTTGGAGATAAATGAATTAATTATTGTGTTTAGAGTTGTTGTTAATATCCAGCATCCATAACTCTGTGCAGGGGGTGTGGAGGACTTTTGAAAGCCTCATGCCAGGGTGTGCCCTTGAAGTGCTGCAGGTGGGAGGTGGCAGTGCTGGAGCTGCTGCTGGGCAGGCATGTGTTCATCGAGGCAGGAGAGGGCTCCTGCAGACCTGCAGGGCAGGCAGGAACTCCTCATCCCCAGCAACAGCCTCCAGCAGCGGGAGGAGAAGCAGAGGAGAGGTGGGAGAGGGGGAGGAGGAGGCTTTGCCGAGGTTTTTTACTGGGGGGAGCTGGGTCTTGGTTCTGTTGGGGTTTGGAAGGGCTGCCCGTGCTCCACCTCAGCTTGCTGAGGGGTAAAATGGCCTGAATTGGTCCAGAGTGGGTGAGACCCAACTCAGCTGCATCCATCACTTCTCCCTGAACATCCAAGCACTGCTTCTGGGATGGAGGGAGGGGAAAACAAGCCAGGTTAAGCATAAATGATGAATTTCTGCTATCCTGAAACCCATCAACATTTCATGGGTAATTACACTTCAGGCTGCAGAAATAGCTGTTGAATTAATTGATTTTGCAGTTACATCCTGATGTGCTGAGTGGGTGTTGGTCTGCGTGGACGTGTCAAAATAACATCTTCAAAAGTCTCTGGGGTGAAAGACATTTACCTCTGTCTGTTGAGTAATCAGCAATTAGAATACAATATAAATAGCTGAACATGAGGAAGAAAAGCCTTTAAATGCATGAAATATTTTTTTGCAATTTTTACCTGTCAAATATAAAAGTGCCTGGAACTGAGAGTCAGCAAGTAGTCCTCTTCCTCTGGCTTTTTAAAGCTGGAGGTTAACCTCAATTAAAAAAAATATTTTAAAATCAGGTTTTTTTAAGCATCTCTTTAAAATAATTTTCAATCACCGATAAGAGAGAAGTCAGCATAACTCCAAGGGGCTGAGCTTCTGCATGGTTTTAAAAAGCCTTTGTGCTTCATGCCTGCTGCTGGGTGTCACTGCTGAGGTCAGGGAACATGATTGCTTCCCCTCACCTCAGCTTCAGTCAGTTTTATTCACTCCAAAAACAAGAGCAAGGAGCTGCACCAGCTGTAAACTTGCACTTACTCCCCTAATTGTGTACAGAATGATCAATATATAAATCAAATGCTATGTCCTTGCTGCATTAAAACATTATCAAAGTCCTGTTCTCCCCAGCTCCTGTAACGGGGCTCCGGGAGCAGCACGGAGCTCCTGTTGTGCCTGGTTCAATAGTTTCCCTAAGCTGAGATGTAAACTTGTCTCTAAAAGAAAAAACAAGCTGACCTACAGGTAATAGAGCTGCATTGAATTCATCTCGAGCACATGTTAAATTTTCTTGACACCATTACCCTTTTCCTTAGGAAACTTCAGAGTGGTTTTGATTAATAATGAAAATAAGGAAAAACAACCTGTAAAAGCAAACCAGGAGAACTCAGTGGCCCATCTACTTTCAACCTTTTGCTCTTTGTATTCTTAGCAAAAGAAACAAAATCTCATCAAGCTTTCTTTTCAGCATTGCACAGGGCTTTAGACTATTTCCTATGCTCAGTTCTTTGGAACAACAAAACAAAATAATTAAGGTGTTTCCAGCAATGTTAAATCAAGTCGATAACAGGAGACAAGATCTCCAGATCCCAACCCAGGCTCTGCAAAGCACTTATTGAACAACCTGGGCTAAATTGTTTAACCTATTTGCTGCTGCTCCCCTGTCTTTAAAGTGAAGGCACACAAAACTTTCCCTGCCCTGGCATCCATCACTGTGGTGTTGGTTTTTGTTTTGGGGGCTTTTGGAAGAAACATCCCTAGAAAATCCTGGGGCTTTTCCAGCTGATTGAGGTTTTGATAGGGACCAGGCTCTGTGTCTCCAAGGCACAGGTGAGACACCCCTGAGCCTCACCTGGGGGTGATTTCACCCCTTTTAGCTCCAGGTGTAAATCCCCACGTGCCTGGCTGCTGGGAGCAGAGCAGCTCAGAGGGCACAGCCCCACAGCTCTGAGTCTCTGCTCCTTCACCACCTTCATCATCAGCATCAACTTTGGGGTTTTCGTGCTCCCCAGAGCTTGAATTAGTCTAAAAATTGGCCAGATTTCTGTAGATCTCTAGAGGAAGAGTAAAATCTGTTGTTGCAGTAAAGGCTCATTATAGACGTGGTGTTATGTTTCATAAGGGATCAGTTTGGGAACATCTGTCATTGCTCTGTCACAGAAGGTGAAGAGTGGAGCTGCTGAGAAGCTTCAAGTTGAGTTTGGGGGATTGGGAATGATCAGGGATTTGCTGAAAACTTGCTGTAATTAAAGGGTTGCTGTCAGAGGCCAAGGAGGCAGAAAAATGTTCCTTCCTCAGCTGCTGTGCCCTCTGCTGAGTTCATCCTGACTTCCAGCCTTTGATGGAGTGTTAAATTTGGAGGTGGAAGAGGGGATGTCTTGTCTGAGGGATGCTGTGGTGACTCGTGAGGGTGTCCAGTGTGCACAGGCATGGAGGAAAGGAGCTGGCTCCCTGATCTCCCACCCAATCCCCCAGATTACCCCAAAGGCTCTGCAGGGAGTGTGCTGTACCCCAGCTGCCTGACTGGAACAACCAAATCTGCTGCACCACTAAAGAAACCTGGCCTACAGCCTTGGAGAAGACCTTTTCCTTGGCACAGGTGATCCCAGTGGGGTCTGTATGAGGAATGCCCAAAGGCAGGAGGAGTTCCTGAGGACTTTGGGCAGAGCAGATCCCCTGGTCTGTGTCCTCATGGAGTGACCACAGGACAGAGATCTCCTGTCCCTCTCAGACCATGCCTTGAACAATTTGGGTGCATTCTGCCAGGTTTGTGGCCTCCCTCTTTGCAAAGAATAAGATTCTGCATTTTTAGGAGAAAAGATTCATTCTTCTGTTGTTTCCTTTCCAATCATTTCCTTTGGTGCAAGTGTGAATGTTACCAAGTGTGTCTCAGAGTGAGGGAGCTCACGTTAGGCTGAGATGGTGCCTTTAATGTACAGTGCTCATAGGTTGGATGGGTGCATTAATCATATTCCTATTGCCTTTGTTATGGAAATGGCAGAAACAGGCTCTTGGGGTTTTTTTAAATTAAAAAAAAAGGAAAATGGGTTAGGTTTTTTTTTTTTTTTTTAAAGATGTGCTATATTTCAGCATCTAATGAAGAGGAAATAATGATGACTGTGCACTGTAATGTGTATTAGAGCACTAATTAGACTATAGCAGAACTGCTTACAGATATCTTTTAAACACCTGCTTGGTAATTTTCAGCCCCACGTGCTCCTCCATTCACCAGAGCAGGCGTGGTGGGAGGACTGAGGTAACACTGAATCATGAAACAGAGCACACAGCAGCCTCCAGTTCTGTCTTTTGTTTGCCCTGCTGTAAGAAAAGGATCAGGTGGATGGTTATTGAGGGGCCCTTTGCATGGGCTGGATCTCTATTGCCTGTGGCAGCTTTTGGGAAAGGAGTCAGATACATTTTTTGGCTTCCTTGTGAGCATCCAAAGGCAGTTGTTGTCAGGACAAAAACTCCCAGTTCAGACTCTGATCCTGCTTGTCTGTTAGACCAGAATGTTCTGCATTGTGCCTCCAACATTCACTTATCATTGATTTAGTTGTGAGTGTGTGTTTTTGAGGCCATTAAAAGCTCTAAATCTGGAAATAATGTTGGCCTTCATTTTTAAAGCTGTTTTGAAGTTGTCTTTCACTGCCATAAGAAACACAAATATTGTCACTCTGTTTCTCATTTGCTTTTACATTTCTGTCAATTATTTAAATAATTGAATTCTAAATATGAATTACAAATGAGCCCAAAATCAAGTAGACATTAGAGTTCCTAACTCAACCATACCTGTGATTGTTGTTTCTCTCAACTCTTCCCAAAGGAAACATTCATGACTCCATGTTCAGGTGTTGGAGGATGTGGAGCTGTTGGTGCCTGAGATCTGAGCACAGCCCAATGAGGGTGCTACAGGTGAGCAGCTCTGATTCAAAGCCTTTAAGTGTTTTTTATCTTTGCAATGAAAATTTTCAGCAGATGCACTAAATCCTGAGATGGTCACGTGTTTAAATGGAGTATGACCACATTTGTCATGGGATAATGCATTTAAATGTAACCAGCAATATTTTCATTCATAGGTATATCAAACTTATTTTCTGTATTTTGAAACTTTTGGTAACTCCCTGCAATTTCATAAAAGCCCATTTCAGGTGGTCATTGAGGGCTACAACTGATCTCATCCCCTCTGAGGGATCAGTTCTCCCTTGCAGAGGTGCTGCTGCTTTATGTAACTTCTGCTCTGAGCCCTGAATGCAGCAGTAAAATTTGGGTAACTTAATGCAGCCCCCACAGACAGGACAGAGCTGAGGAGGAGGAGCGTTCTGGGGAGTTCAGCTGTCCTTGGTAGGACTGGAGTCCCAGAAAAGGAAAAGATAAAGGACCAGGTAAGAGGTGAATGCAAGTAGCATCAGATGCCACAGGCAGGTGTGAAGGCAGAGAGAGAAAAGGAGAATCTCCTTTTCTCTTCCTCCCTCTTCAGGAGAGCCTGTCCAGGCTATGTGGCAGAGGTACACATTCATACCTGCTGCAGTGGCACTCTGGGAGGCAGACATGTGGAATTTCTCAAGGTGCTTTGGGGCTGGTGGCAGAGAAAATCCCCGAGATTTCAGTGTCCAATATTGACTGTCCTGAAGGGATGCCCCAGGGACTGCAGTAATGGAAGTGCTGCCCTTGGGATGGGAGGTTTGCAGGCAGAAGGTAACAAAAAATTTACTCCAAAAATAAGACAAGGGACTTATTTGGATACAGCAATTAGCTAAAAATTGTTCCCAGCAATTTTTGTCATGTTCCTCACAGGGATAAGTGATGCTCTCAGCACCAGCAGTGCTTGTGGAGGCAGCAGAGCAAAGCACAAATGCATTCATGCAAGGGACCTGGGAGGCCAGGAGCCGAGTCTGGCAGAGCCCCAGGTGGCTGCTCTGCCTTGCTGAGCCAGCCTGGTGGCTCGGTGATGCCAGCTGCCTGTCCCCTGTCCCCCAGGTGTGGCACGGGTGGCACCCGGGAGCCGAGCTCGCCAGGGAGGAGCTGAGCAGGGACCTCCAGGGCTTCTGAGAAAGGCAAGCTCATCTCTCAAGTGATGCTGCTGGGGCTTCCCTTCAGTTCTGTGGGAAACCATCTCTCTACCAGGAGGGGAATGTGAGGGGACTTGGAATGGGCCTTTGAAATTCCACTGAGTGCAGCTGTGCTGGGAAGTCTGAGGGGGTTTTGCCTCCACTCTCAGTGCTGGGGTGTCATTCCCTGGTCTGTGCCCATCTCTCCCTCCCTTTTGGCTTCAGAAGTGGTGTCCCCTCTCCAGAGGAGATGGAGCCATGTGCCACTTCACCAGCATGAGATAAATGGCCAGTTGAGAAGAGCTGAAATAAAAACCCTCTGGAGGGTGTGCACTGCTGCCTGGGGTCAGATCAGTCCCTCCAGGGGCCCTTCCCTAGCAGCTCCCCAGTGCATGTCAGGTGAATCCAAGGATCTTGGCTTGTATTGCTGTTTAATTGCTCACCTATTCTAAGACACGAGCCATACCAATCTAATCACAAACCCAAACAAAGCAGCAGTCACTCCAGTCCTTTATCTCTTGGCAGGCAACAGCAAGCCCTCATCTCTTATCCACTCTGCATACACACAATTTTTCTGCAGCCTTCATCAGCACCAGGAATTCAACAGCTGAGGCCAACATTTATCTCAGTAAATCCAGCATGTGTGTCTGCCCCTGCCCTGACTATTCAAACACGCAGCCACATCAGAGCTGCTTGTTTGGAGGGCGATGACAAGGGTCATAATTTTATTCTTTATCTCCCGCTCCTGGATGCCAAGGCAAGGCAGGAAACAGCATCCTGGGGAGCTCAGGGGTGTGGATGACAACGCTGCCGTGCCTGGCTGTTCATCAGGGTGTCACAGGAGGATGAGGAGCAGCGGGAGGCAGAGCTGAACATCCGTGCCCACAGCCCTGGTGCCAGCCCTGCCAGCCCCTCCAGTTGCATGGGGAGAAGCCAAAGAGCAGAATTGCCATGTCAGGTAGGAAAGCTTCAGCCTGGTCCAAAATCAGCTTAATTTCTGAAGATGAGACAGGTTTGAATTGAGTTTGAATGTCTCATACTTCCCTCAGGGCTGTGTTTTTGGGAAAAATGTTTCGTTCGGCTGCTTTCCGCTCACGCGGCATTTACGTGCCTAAAAGGATTCAGCTGTCAGAGCCTGACAAGCGCTGAAAACCTCTTGTTAAGGTCACTGGTATCAGAGAAATGTCTCTCCTACAACATCCCAGTGAATCAGGGCCACTGGCACTGGGAGACAGGGACTGCTGTCAAGGCACTGTGCTGCAGACAGGACCGTGCCCTGCTGTCCTGGCACGGCGTCTCCTCCCGAGGAGAGCCGTGCAACTCTGCTCCAGCTAAGTGCAAAAAAACCCCAGCTCTAAACATCCCTGACCTTTCAATTCAGGCTGCGGCGAACAGATCTGCTGCTAACCAAAAATCCAGGCTTGCTTTCATGTGCCTGAGCGTTCGGGGAATAGATGTAGCTTAACATGCAAATGCTGGGCTTCCTGCAGCACGCCGCTGCTTTTCAAGCTCTCTCATTTCATGCTGTTACCTCCATCCCTGCTGTGTCTGTGAAAAGAGCCTCTCTGAGGAAAAGTTTCCCACAGACACAAAACCTGACTGATGCTGTAAAAAAAACCCAACAGCCAGTGACTTACGGTTTAATTTCTAAATGCAGTGTCCATCTGCAGCCTGGCAATCAGCAGCATCTCTGCTGCTGGCGTGTGGAGAAGCCAGCCCCTCACTCCCTCAGGTTTCTGGGTGTGTGTTTTATGTATTTGTCCTCATGTTTAAGTGAAGAAGTCCTGAATTTGTGAGCTGGGAGTCCTGTCCTGCCATAGGTGCACAGGGGAAGGTTTTCTCTCTGGAGCAGTGATGCTCCAGTGCCCTTTGATCATCTGAGCATCTCTGTGTCCGAGTTCCCATGCTCACAAAATTCAGTGTTCTACACAAAGTGGGAAATAGATATCTCTTGTCCCAGGTAACGAGCCATAAGAGAGGGAAAATGGCCTCAAGTTGTGCCAGGGGAGGTTTAGATTGGATATTACAGAGAATTTCTTCCCTGAAAGGGTTGTTGAGCCCTGGAACAGACTGCCCAGGGCAGTGGTGGGGTCACCAACCCTGGAGGGATTTAACAGAGGTGTAGATGTGGTGCCTGGGGATGTGGTTTAGTGGTGACCTTGGCAGTGCTGGGTTAATGGTTGGACTTGATGATCTTAAAAGTCTTTTCTTCCCTAAATGATTCTGTGGTTCTCTGTTCAAACGCTTTTTTCCTTATCATCACTGAAAAATGTCCTTTAAGCCCATGTACAGGAGCTGCTGGGCAGGTGGGGCTCGCCAACAAATAATGTTTTCTTGGCACTTGAAATATCTCCCTTGAACCTCTCTTCAATCCTTAAACAACACATGATGCATTATTAACAGGTGAAATAGACAAAATGTTCAATATTTCTTTAATTCTCTTTTTATTCTCTTCTAACTTCAATTTTTTCCCATTCTATGCCACTACCATATAATCCAACATTTTAAGCATATTGTCCCTCATAGTGTCTGCTAAAATTTATAAGCTTGTCTGGTTATTTTGGCCACAGGAGACATCATGAATTCCATCAGCAATTGCTCTGCTTGGGAGCTGGTCCCAGCCCTGTGCTGCCCCAGTAGGAGCAGTGAGTCAGGAGCTGCTTTGGGAATGGCAGGACTCATGTGGCTGCACCTCAGCTGGGCTGGGCTTGGAGAAAAGAGCACGTGGAATATTGGAAATTCATTGAAACTTCATAGAAATGGGGTAAAAAATGAGATTTAAATCTGATTTTCAGCAATTCAGTCTTGAAGTTGTAGCTGTGTGTAAGGGAGCCCATGAGCAGATGATCCAGGCCTAGAAATCAAACCATGGTCTCTGAAATCTGGGCTTTCATCCCAAACATGCAGCTGGGTGTTCATGCTCCCCAGGTGTGAGGGAGAATTCTGACCCACGAGGCTCCAACAAAATCGAGAGATATTTGGTTAAAAGCCCCTGAGGAGGGGCCTGAGCCCGTCCCACACTTTCTAGCACAAACTCCAGTTATCAGGGAAGTGGCCCCAGGCTGCAGAACCTCCTCTTGGACTCCAAGAGCAGGAATGACTTGCTCAAGGAAAAGGAGGTGCTGGGAGCAATGCCTGGCTCTCAGGGGGGCTTTTTCTCATAGTGTTCGTGCCCACATGGCAGCACTGTGACCCCTCAGTCACCTTTTCCATCCGAGCAATCACCCAGCACAGATGGGCCTGCCTCTGGCAGCTCCAGAACATCACAGGGCTCTCATCCTCTGAGCAAAGCCTTCCACAAGTGGCTCTCATTTAAAGCATGGCCTTTCTCCTTTCTTCCCAGAGGACAGCTAATTAAGTGCAGAAGGGACAGCTCTGCTCCTCCCAGGGCAGGCACAAGTGGGTGTTTGATATCAAAACATTGATGGTTTGGTTTGGTTCCAGCACATCAGAGAGGAGAGATGATGAACTCAGTAGAATAAATATCAACAAATGTTTTGAGCTCCCCACTTTGTCTGAGTTTACCAGAGCTGGACAGAAAGAGGTGAATTCTTGAGAAATATCTTGTGGAATAAATGTCTCTAATTTTTTACTGCAGTGGCCAGCCCCAGTTCAATCTGTGTTATCTCTCATGAGTTCTATTAATAGTCTGCTGCCAAAATTGGTGGTTGCAGCTGAGGAGCTCAGTGGAGGTTGAACCAAAGCTCTTGTCTTGCTTCCCAAGCTCTGCCTGTCCCATCCAGTTGTTTCTGGCTGCCATTTCCCAGTCAGTTTCTGTGGTGGGAAACTTTATTCTGTTTTCCTCTTGTGCATCAAAATGGCTCCAAGAGATTCTTCTCCTCCAGGCAGGAAACCCTGGAAACTCTGGATCTTTTCAATTAGCTGCATCACAAACTGATTTCTAGCCTTGTCTCCCTCCTCTTACATGAGCGATAAAATCCCTTTTCTCCTCCCCAGCTGAACTAAAAATGGCCAGTTTTTTTAACCTGCTTTTTACAAGCATGTCTGCATGGTAGAAATGAGGAGTTCTGGATTATCTTGTGTTATGTAAATATTTTTGTGCTTCCCAAACAAAGTTTTTCTTTCCCTTTGATCTGGTTCTCTTGTAGCCAGTTTAACCTCCAGAAAGAGTCAGGAGATTCACAGATATTGCCACTGGCATTGGTCCTGAGGAAAACTGGAGAGAGAAAAGAAAACTCCAAATTATGCTGTAAACAGCTCGTTTAGAAATGGATGCTCACCAAAGGAAAAGGTTGTCTTTCAGTGTCCTTTTTAAACAATTTTTTTTTCCTTAAAATAGCTGGGACCAATATAAAAATAGCATTTGCTTAGTGTGATACAAGATGAAAGTGGCTTTTCCAGGGAGGTGGCTGGGCCCCAGACTTGTCCTGCAGGCAAGATCTCAGAATTTCTGGAGTTATTTTTATCCTCCCATACTATTTGTGCCTAAATTTTTCACTGATTGCTTTGGGCTGTGCTGCCAGGGGGGTGGAACATTCCCAAAAGAAACTTTTATGGCAACTTCAACCTCCTACAAGAAGAGGCAGATTCCAGTTTCACTGATTTATTTATTATTAGAGTTATTTCACAGAGTTATCATATAGAGTTATATTTCCTAATTATAAACTTAGCACCAAAGCACCAGTACTAGAGGGAGAATAAACAGCACGTGCAGTCTGTAGATAAAATTATTAATTCCACTTAAAAGTTATTATACAAAAGATGTAACAGTAAAGATTTTGGCAGTATTTTGGGTAGAATGACAGCAGAAGGTGTGGCTGAACTCCTCGTTCTGTGCTAGGGGCCAGGACTACCAAAACGGTTTTCATCTGGAGAAAATACATATAAATAAATAAATGAAATCATATATATACATAATATAATAAATTTAATATGTATTACTCATAATATATTATATAATATAGTATATAGTATATACTATATATATAATATATAATAGATAGTAATAGATAATATATAATAATAGATAATATACAATAATATATAATATAAAAATTAAAAATTAATAATAAATAAGTAAATAAATAAAAAATAAATAAATATATAGTTATATATCTATACACACAGAGCCCATATATATAGGGCTTGCACATGTATTTTCCTGGATGTTTATCAGGCCTGATAGTACCTCCTTGAAGAAAAATTGCTTTTATTATAAAAACCAACCAGCTGAAGTTGTTATTGAGGTCGTGGGTGTGAAGGCAAGAGGAAGCACTGCCCTGGGAGCTCCTGGTGCCTCTCTGGAATCGCAGCCAGCAGGAAAACTTGGCAGAGCTTTGCTGTGCCTCAGCCCTGCCCGGGTTCAGCAGGGCTGATTGATCAGCCCAAGGCTGCAGAAATTGGGGTGAGGGATTCATTAGCCTGGGATCAGCCCTCAGCCCTGGATACACTGCTTGCTTCAAAATAGGTAATTAATGGTGCTTTATTTTTCACGTTTCCAAGGCAACACAAACCCCCAGGACATTGTTTTCCAGACCATGAACTGATGCTTTTGGCTGCTGCAGAAGCTCCCCATCTCTTCTGAAGCTGCTGAAAAGGTACCAAAGCCATATTTTTTGTCATTATAGTCTATTTACATCTTATATCCAAAAAGTAATGATGATCAGATGCCGCTGCTGAAATGATCTGCTCTCACTGCAGAACTCATTCAATCAGCAGAGAGCTGTGCTATTCAAATAGATAATTAGTGTTGTGACAAGGGTGACTGTAAATGCCTCAGTTTGGTGGCAATGTTAGGAAGTGTGACAAAAATTAAATTATTTGTCTGCCTTAAGCATGGCCCTCCTTGGATTGCTAATGAGGGAAATTCTTGTTAAACACGTGTCCTGTTCAGACTCCTTTACAGGTGCTGGGAAAATGATTTATTCTTTGTATCATCAGGGGCAGGAAAGGCAGGGCTTTCCCCTGTTTTCTCTGACTGTTTTTTGTGCTTTTACCTGAGGTAAGAGATCATTGCTTGTGCTCCAGCACAAAAGAGAGATTCCCCCAGGGACAGCAATCCCAATGGACACCTTTCCAGGGCCCATCTTGAGAAGGAATTGGCTCAGGGAGAGCCTTTGAGTGCTCCAGGCTCAGGGGAACAGTCCCAGCAAACAAAACCCAGCTTGTGCTCCTGGAAGTCCCATCCTCCCTTTGCAGCATCAGGAGGCTCCCAAGGCCCTGAGCAGGAGGATGCTGTGGAAGCAGGGAGCCCCTCTGGAGCTGCCCATTGTTACTCTGATTTTATAAGTTTTTCTAAGCCTTCTGGTGTTTATATTTTTGTAATGAACTTTCTTTCACACGCTTTATGTAAATAACTTATTTTCATTCCTTTATGGAGGAGGAGAATTTCAATGGACTGTTGGTTTGTCCAGTGTCATTGGAGAGGTGGCACTTTCACCCTCCAATCCACTGTCACTTTTGGAAATCTATAAATGTTGGAGTCAGAAAATAAAAGGTCTCTTTTTTACCTTGGGAAGAGCAGTGAGTCCACGTTGGGTTGTTTCATGTCCTGTAGTGACAGCCCATGGCTTTTGTGCAAAGGCATCACTTTTATTGTGCATTTCCATCCATGGCCACGTGCTTTGGCAGCTGGGTTCAGGTCCCACCTTGGCCCAAGGGGATGCAAACCCTCCCTGTGTGTGGGACAGCCCAGTCCTGCACCCCTGGCTCATGATGGAGCAGATCCCTGTCCCTGCTCCTGCAGTTCTGCATCCCAAGGAGTACAGGATTTGGGAGGATCAGGGCTGAGCAGGCAGCAAGGAGCTGGGCTCCCCCAGGAGTTTCTCTTCCCTGATGGACATTTTTGGCTGTCCCACTGTCCCAGGAGCTGTTTTGAATTTAAATTGTCACAGGCTGAGGCAATGAACATCCTGAAGTTGCATCCTTTCACAGGCTCCAACGGGATGCTTTTGATTCTTCCTTTTTCAGCCTCTGCCAGTGCCTTGATGCTCTCCCCACAAGGGAATTAATCACTGGGAAGGAATGGAGAGCACAGCACAAAGAGCAGGCATGGTCCAGGCCTCGCAGGACTAATTATGCTCTTAAAGGGTAAGAAAATAATCTTGGGTACATTGGGAAGAAAGTGTCTCAGTAATGCAGTAATGCTGCATGGGGTTACAGGCTTGTCTCCTATATTTGTGCATTTGAAAAAAAAAAAGAAAACGAGTTTCAAAGACACTTTTTGACCTCAAAAAGATCAGTGAGGAGTTCAAGAAAAGAAATTTAATTCCAAGTTGAGTTTACCACGTTTGCTTGACCCTTAAGGATGGAAAAAGCAAAGGAAGGATGCACATGAAGGTCCTGTGAAATTCTAATACTAAAACACTCTGATGCACAAACTGTGAAGTCTGAAAGCAGAGTTCAGACCCAAAGCAAGCGAGGAGCAGGGTATGAATTCCAACGAGGGCACTGCAGACACTGCAACCTGGCAGCTCAGGCTCTGCAAGAGCAGCCAAAGGAAAGGTGAGAGTGTTTATTGAAACACCAAACTTCTGGGGGCAGCTCTGGGGTGCATCTGAGAGCCAGGAGAGAGGACTGGCACCCACAGCCACTGGTACAAAAACAGTGAAATGGACCCCAAATTGGTGCAGGGTTATTTGAGAGGGACAGTGGGCTGTGTTTGTGGCAAATATTTGTGCACAGACACACTGGTGCCCTCTGAGGGCATCTCCTGGGGACAGTCTCCTGCCTCTGGCACCAGCTACCAGCACGAGAAGTGGCAGAGCTGGCACAGGACTGTCCTGGAGGGGATGCCCAGGGGTGCCAGTGGGTGTGCCACCCTCAGCCACCTCTGGAAACTCTTCCAAGCCAAAGGTAAGGCTTTAATAACTGCAACAGAGCTTGCTGGGGCTGCTGAATAGAATTCACGGAATGACCAGGCTGGAAGAGACCTTCAGGATCACGGAGTCCAACCCAGCCCCAACTCCTCAGCTAAAAGGTGCCTGTGCTCAGCTGGGGCTGGGCTCTTTCTCCAGGAAGCACTGACAGAACCAGAGCACACAGCCTCCAGCTGCACCAAGGGAAATTCAGGCTGGATATCAGGGAAAAATTTTTTACAGAAAGGGTGATAAAGTTCTGGAATGGCTGCCCGGGGAGCTGGTGCAGTCACCATCCCTGGGTGTGTTTAACAAAGCCTGGATGTGGCACTGGGTGCCAGGGTTTAGCTGAGGTGTTGGGGCTGGGCTGCACTCTATGATTTTGAAGATCTCTTCCAACCTGGTCATTCTGTGAATTCTGTGAGTTCAGCCTGGAAAATGAGACACTGTCCTCTTTCCTGGGCTGCTCCCTCCTCCTCAGAGCCCCAAGCTCTGGGATTGTCAGGAAATCCTTTTCCCAGAGGACCAGGCTGCTCCCAGAGCTGCTGAAGGCTCCACATCTCCCATCCCTGGCAGCTCCCAGGCTCCAAGTGCCTCTCCCCATCCATCAGCCCTGATAAAGCTGCAGAAGGTGCACTCAGGTCTGTCTGAGCTGAACACATCCCTTTTTATTGATTTGCAGTTCACAGCATTAGCATAAAACAATCGAGGTGGTTGTTTCCCCTAAGAGAGCCAGGGCCTGTTTACAAACCCATTTTATTTTCACAATTTTCCATTGTTATTTATTTCAGACAGAGCTGTCAGATGAATGCACTCCCTTATGCTGGACAGCTTGCTTTATTGCCTGTTATTAAGACATAACTGATATAACCTGACAGGCACTGCCCACATCTGCCTGCCACCACTGAAAGGCAAATTAAGTAGAAAATAGAGATCTCCAATATTTCTTTGGCCTGAAGTGATATTAGTTCTTAACTCATTTGGTATTCATAGAGGATCCTGCATGTTTGTAACATATCCCACAGTAAACTGTTCAAAGGAAAAGTTGGCTTTTAAAAACATTCTTACTCCAAGTACCTCTGAGAAATCCAGGCTTTAGAATACAGCTCTGATGTTGGATGGGGAATTGAAAAGAATGCAATTTTTAAAACTGTGATTGAAGCCTACCATTGTTCCTTATGAGATTTCAAATATTAGATGTGACAAAGTGCTGGTTATTTGGGGAAGCCCAAGTCCAATGGAATGGCAGAACCACCATCCCCACCACCTGCAGTTCTTGCTGTATAACTCTAGTCACATTTTTTATTAGAATTTTTCTTCCTTTTATTTTTTTTTTCACCCCAGGACTGAGTTGCTAATTCAGGACGGTCACAGGAGCTGCTCTGGAAATACCTGCAAGAGGTAGGATTATCCCTTACTGCCTCTCCACCTTCTCCTCCTGCACCTTCCCAATGCCAGCTTGTTTTTTATCAACTCACTGGAGAACCAAGACACTTCTCTTAATGCAAATAACCCTGAGCTGCATTTACATGATAGGAGGAATAAAGAGAGATCAGTTTAAAGAAAGATTAATCTGGACACTGGGGAAGGCAGAGCAAGGCAGGAGTGTCCACCTACAACCATCTGACAGGAAAAACCTGATTTACCCCAGAAAAATGACTCCACTCTTGTGTGTAAGTACACACTTGTGATTTGGGATCATTATTAACCCTTACTGTGGCTGGATCAGCTCCCTATAATGCAGGTAGAACCCACACTTCAAAAGCTTAAAGTAAATAGTTGTGAAGTGCCTGTGTTCCCAAGAAAAAGGTTTTTAGTGCTGGAAAATCTCAGGTTTTATGGGAAGCTGCAGTGTGTAAGCAACAGGCAACTGCAGCAACAAACAGGAGCTGCAATTTAATGCTAAATAGTGATACACTGAATACATTATTATAAAAAACTGACTCTTCTTCAGTGTAATTACAGTGGGGTTTTTTACATTATAGGGAAGAGGAAACAGCCTGGTTGGGAAATGAAGGTGGATTTTTGCTCATCCTGCTGCAAACCTGTAGGCAGAGGTGAAGCTCAGAAACTTGAGCACAACCAATTTTAGATTTATTAAACCCCCAACATGTGCAAATATGTAATAGGAACAAGTAATAACACTTTGAGATATTCTATGATCCCTCTATGTAATAAATATTTTATTAGAGCAATAGAAAAGAATGCATACAGATAACCATAGGATACACACACAACTGGAAGTTCAAGGATAAATTTCAACCTTTTCAATATGAAACAAGGTACTGGGTACATATCTCATGGAGATATAGAACTAGAAATCAAGTAATAATACAATGTAAGTGCATGAAAAATGGGCAGTACAGGAACCTGGACTAGAATTTTCTGAAACAAGAGAAAGAGTCACCCTTTGTTGCATGAAATAGAACTATTTACTCACTAGGAACACCTGGATTTCCATGTCCCACCCACCCCCCTGTTTGCAAGTGTCTGAAAACAACACTGGTAAGCCACATGGAAAAGCAACTAATTTTAAACTCAATTGTAGCTCTCTATTTACAGTATATACAGCTCCTGCTTTCCTCAGCAGCACTTTGTCTCATCTGGAGCTCATCTGCCAGCTGAATGCATATCAAGGTATTTTTTCTACAGTGCTACCATAGTTTCATTAATCCTGGTTCTCCCTTTGTAGTTCTGTGTGTTGTAATAGAATTGTGAAATTTAAAAACCCCAGTCTTTAAGAGGAAATGATTTATCTCATGTGAACACGTGCTGGAGCAGGGATGCTGTGACCTCTCTAAAAGGTGTCTGAAAGGCTGATTTGACTGAAGCCACAACTCCTGAAGTCAAATGGACCAGGCTGAATGTATCTTTAATTTACTGCCATGAAAGAAAGCACAGATTTCTCTTCAACAGCAAGTGGTGTTGTATCATTTTTTTCTATCCTAATATTGCCATGAACTTCCCAGACTCATGTGACAGCAGTGGGGTGCAGCTGAGAGCCAGAGCAGGTGGAACAGTTCAGAACTGGTTCCAGAGCAGCAGGAAGGAGAGGTCTGGCTGTAACTCTGAATTCAGGGTGTTTGCAGTGCAGTGTGGCAGAGAAATGAGCAGGAGAATTTGGGGTGCAGGTCCGGGAGCACCAGGTCACAAGGAAGGGAGGGAAGGGTGGCTGTCCCTCTTCACAAGGCCATGGTGCCCCTGCAGCTCTCCAGGGCTGCCAGCTGGGCACCTCAGCTCCTGCAACACTGGCAGCAGGGCAAGCACATCACCCTCAGGGTGGGGGAGTTTGGTTATGAACAGAGAACCTGGTTAGGAAAGGCAACGTGGGGAGATGAGGACATGAATTTCAGAATTTACTGAGAAGGTGCACGAAAACATCCTCAAATCACAGCTGGGAGATCATTTCTCAGGAGCAGCAGTGGAGGCCCTGCCTTTGCCCTGCTCCAGATGGGATTTCTTTGAAGGAGATTTCTTTTGGGATTTCTTTCCATTTAGAGCAACTCCCACAAAGGGCAGCAGGAAAATGATCCCAGCTCCTGGGTGATGGCACTGCCTTGGTGGTCGTGTCACCCCCCAGCTGGTAACAGCCACAGCTCTGATTTCATCTTTTTCACGTCCAATGTTATTTTAGCAATGCAGAACAGACCCACAACAATTCAGGGCTGCTGCAGAAATGTTGTTTCTCACTCTCCCACCTCGCCCTGACCTCAGAGTGCCATCCCTCCCCCTCTCTCTTAACACTGCATCTGAAGTATGTAACATGTAAACTCCTTTGGTTCAAGTATTAAGGCATTTTAGATTCCTTTTTAAAGGATTTGCTAAACTTTACATGGTATTTTTTACTTCAACTTACAGTGAAATATAAAGAATTTAAAAACACGTCAGGATAGAAGAAAAAAACCATGCATTAACCACTGCAGTTTTTTTAAAAAAAGCACTTTAGTAACCAATTTTTTTTTTCCCCAGCAAATGCAAATGTATCAGCACAACACAGAATTAAGGGTCAAGGAAAATATTGTTGCTAAGAAGCTGGAGACACTGAAGATACTCAAGACTGATGGGCCAGAACCTCTTGCATCCATACCTGTGACAAAGGAAAGAATGAATTCAGGATTAAATGAAAGCGTAAGTATGTATTGTACCACATTATTACTCTTCCTGGATGCCAAGCAAAAATTACTGTAATTTTTTTCTTACAAGCACTAGAGATTTTCTGTATAAAAATACAGGAAATATTTAAAAATTACAGAGATGCTGTGATCATGAAGGGTTTTGGTGCTCTGGTTTAGCTGACAAGGTGGTGTTTGGTCAAAGGTTGGACTCAATGATCTTGGAAGTCTTTTCCAACCTTAATGATTCTGTGAGTCTGCTTTCAAGGTAATTGTTTTTTTGTAAAGAAGAAAAAGTAAAAAAGATAACATTTTCAACAGCAATTTACATGGCAATTTACCAGTTCAGCAGAATGCAGTTTGCCATGCATAAGGGCATGAAGATTTTAATTGCTTTCCTTTTATTACCTTATTACCACACAACGTCTACACATTCATTTTAGGGTTTCCCCCCCCCATCACCAGAGGAAGCACAGACAAGCCGGGACAAAGGAAAGTGGTTCAACCTACTGGCCAGCCTGGGGATGAGGATCTGCTCGCTGCTGCTGCCATCTCCCCCCTCGGTGGTGGCTCTGACCTCGATGAGATAATCGTCCTTGAGCTGCAGCCACAGCTCGGCCGTGGTGCTGGCCGTGGTCAGCACCTGCACCCCGCTCTGGCTGCTGCTCCTGTACAGCACCTGCAGCACAGCACAGCCTCAGCACTGCCCTGCCTCCGACACACACGGCCTCAGCTCTCAGAAGTGATGGCATGAAGGAAAAGATCAGATTTTTGGTTGGTATTCCAGGGTGGAATTGTATTTAAGGCAAGAAGGGAATGTCAATCAGTGTTCTCTTTTGAACGTTGACTCAAAACGTTCAAAAACTTTTTTTTTAATGTTTTTCATTCAAAAAAAAGAATGAATTCTTCATTCATTTTCAAACATTTTTCACCTTTTATTCCAGATTTAATTCAAATGGCACAATGGATGCTAATACATTTCTGTATTATTTTTATTCCAATACTATGAAATAATGGGACACTGGAACAAACTGTAAACTTGTTTTGTACATCTTGCCAAATACTTCTTGCCAATACAACTCGATGGGTGATCAGATCTTCAGCCTAAACCTTTTATTCAGGATTATATCATGTGGGATCCAGCTGTACAGAGCTTAGCAGGAGCATCCTCAGCTGTTCATTTACACACACTCTACATGACATTTTTAAACACTTCTACATTTGTGCACTGATCAGATTTAGAGCAGGTGGAACAGGATAATTTGTATCAGGGAAATGAGCATGGCCCACAGCAGGTAAGAGGAGAAAGATTTAGAAATATCAGTTTAATGTGTGTGATAATATATAATAAATACACCTGGCCAGCAATGGAAGCTACATCCATCAGGCTAAATGCTTTTGATTTCTTTCAAAGTTTTATCCATTTGGGTAAGTGTTATACATTTAAAATAAGAGTTATGGATGTTTAAATGTTCTCAGATCCAGGTGTGGGTGGGATCCCAGGAGCTGAGCAATGCCAGCATGGGGAGGAAAGGGGACTGGGGGACATTAATGGTGAGACACTGTTAGAATACATATTTAAAATATTTAAAATCCCTAAAAAGGAGACCCCAGTGAAATGGTTTAGCGTGGGATTGTGCATGCTCTGACCATGCAAACAGACAAGGAAACACCAGCCCTGGGCTGTTCCCAGCTCTTCCCCACTGACCTTGTAGCCCGTGACCTCGGACTCGTTGTCCATGGCTCTGACCTCCTCCCAGCTCAGGACAACCCTGGAGTCTGTCACATTCCACACCACGTTTCCTGGAGGCTGGCTGGGTGCTTCAAACACACAACAAAAGCACGACTTTAATTTAATTGGCATTGGTGATTGATTCACCAGCTCAGGTAATTGGCTGTCATTGCATTTGGGATGCAAAGCCAGCTCCAGTGCAGGCTCCTCTCTGTGCACGTTATGGTTCAGAGGCTGAATTCCAAAAACAGAAGGAAGGAAAAAGCCAGAATGGCACATAAACGTTGTTTCTGAAGCTGAAATATCTGTTGCTGGTCCTTCACTCAATACAGCCAGACAGAAGCATGTACCCTAGGACATGGGTGATTAATTAGAACAAACTGCAATGACGGTATCAGACAATTTCTAGGTTTAGTACAGTGCCAAGAATAAGAAAATTCTTCACAATAGATGTTTAGACAAATTTAGTCTCAGTGACTATTCAAATTTGCCCACTATATTGATTTACTTTAAGATGTTATAGAAAATATTTGCAGGGGTTTTTTTTGTCTCTTGGCTCTTCCAACTCGAGCTGTGGTTCTGAACTGAGCCTGTGCCAAAAGTGGGCTTTGGCCACAGAAATCTGCTGGCATTTTTGGTTCATTAGCAACCCAAGGCTGTTATTTGCAAAGCAGTTGCAAGCTTTGGGCTCTGCCCCTTTCATGTACCTTGGAGCTGCCAAGCTTTCAGGGAAGTACAAACCTCCTCAAATACCTCAGGTTGGTTTCCCAGAAAATAGGTCCTGCAGTGACACAAATCAATGATTAAAATCTTTTCTAAATGTGTTAAGGAAAACAATTTACTGTTGCTGTCACCTAGTGGAGGCAACTGCTGCTTAGGTGGGCTGAGCTGTGCTTTGAGACTGGAGGTTCCAGCTTTAAGCACTGGCAGTGGTTTTGAACACTTATATCCACGTGCTTATGGGTTTTTCCTCTTTTTATCCCCCTCCTCTTTTCAATTCTCTCACACAGGAAGTTCCCTGCCTTCTTTCCATAAGCAGTCAAATCAAAACCCACCTGATTATACTCAAAAAAAACCCAGAAAAAAAGCCCTGAGACTTAAAAGAATTATTTCAAAGTCAACCAACCACCCACAGCTATTTTCTTTTACTATTTGTCTTGTTCTGTGTACTGAGGAAGGTTTAACCTGATGTTCTAATAATAACCACTCCTTGTAAATGTAAGAGGAGATTGTTTCACTCCTGAGAATGAAGTGTTACAGCATGTATGAATCGTTTTCACACTGAGATATTACAGCTGAATTTCAAAGGAAATGAGTCACCCTTGAAATCCACAACAAAATATTAAGATGACACGTGGGAAAAAAATGAAGAGTAATTATCTATAAAAACTGTAAGCCTCTGTCTGAGGGATTCAGAAGCTCCATTTGCTGCAGACACCAAAATCCCCAGCAACCACCAGAGTTCAGAACTTGGCTTGTGGCAGGTCCTGGTCCATCAAGTCACGTCAGGACACGCCCAAGGAGCTGCAGGGAATTCTAAGCTGCTCAGGGGCTAAGGCTGAAATCAGGCAGGAGCATTTTTCACAATTAAGAGCTGATGGACAGAACACTGGGTTTTATTTTAAGGCTTTCAAATATGAAATAATTGTCACAACTTAGGCAAGTCTTCCCCACCCACTTGGCATTTTACATAGCAGTATTTTAAACCTCTACTTGTTATTCTGGGCTGTAAACATGCATATTTCAAATTTTAAAGCAAAGATATTTTAATTGTCAAAGGCTCACTTTCAATTTTGAAATACACACTGCCAGTAGAACTGAACTATTTGTATTCCTTGATATGGCAAAGAGTTTCTGAGATGTACCTGTCAGGTCCTGTGGGGGAATGCAAACCCTACTCAGTGAAAACCACACCAATCACAAATATTCAAATTAAATTACAAAGCAGGATTGATTAAAAATTACACATTTGAATGAAAAATCAGTTTTTACTGCAGTAGCACGGAGAATTTTTTCTCTCAGCAATTCAACTAATTTATCAAAATCTTCACACTGACATGACATGGCTTTGCTCTCCTTATTCACCAGAAAGATCCAGGGACATAATGCAATTAATTTTCCTTTTTAATTATTCCAAACAGCAGCGTCTTGCCCAAGGATCCTGCTCACACCAGTGAGATCAGGGGCTTGTCCAGTTCTCAGTCACACATCCCAAAAGCACATTAAAAAAGGACTGAAAATCCCTGAGCTGACCAGCCTGGCACCACCTCTATTGAGCAGCCACAAAGATGATTAATTAGAAAAAAATTCCCTTCCCCACGTCCTGTCCAGGCTGCAGGCAGTGAGTCACTTCAGACCAGCCAGTTCATGGTAATTGTGCATATAATATATTTAAACTCTGGCAAATCTGAGTTGGTTTAGTCCTCAGTGACAGACTGACACTCATTTTTGCACAGAATAATTTCTGATAAACTAGCTTATTTCATAATATTAATGCTACAACTCTGTCTGCTCGGGGGATGTTAATGACTATTGCAGGGAATTTGACCCTTCAGACAGATTTAATTGTCTGTTCTTGTGCCTCTGACAGAAACACTTCAAGACTGATGACCCTGATTCTGAGCTGTATTACAACAGAGGAGCACACTAAAAATATTTCCACTTGTAGAAAAATTAGTGCAGCCTTTGACAATCTGTTCTCCAGCTTAATTTTGCCTTTGCAGCAGCAGAGTGGCCTCTTGTGCAATTTGTTCAAGGGGAAATAGTGGACATGAAGGATTGCTTTGCATGAACTCCAGGAGGTTCATTGCATTTCAAAACCCATGCCCCTAGAGAACTTATAAATATGTTATAGAACACTGAAAAATTCAACAAGTCTCTTTTCTTCCCCCCTCCTAAATGACTGAGATTTTTCTTTTCAATTTCTTCCAGTCATTAACAGCATAACAGAGGTTCAGTGCAGAAATTAGAGATATTCCTTGGGCTCCTCTGGCTTCCATCCACCCTGCTGAAGAAGAGGTGGAAGCTCTGTGCTTGACTCACGTGATTACATGGAAATCCAGGTCACTCATACTGTCATTCCCAGGAATTCCACTGCTCTTCTTTCCCCTCCCCGTGCTGCCACACCATTTGTGCCCCTGCCCACCCCAAACTGAGGTACTCACGTGGCTTTTTGGTGGTGGCATTGACGGTGGCACTGAAGGGCCCTGCCCCAGCGCTGTTGTAGGCACGCACAGCTGTGTAATAAGCCAAGTTGCTCCTCAACCCCGTGATTTTTATTGATGTTTCATTCCCTGCTGCTTTTACTCTGTTGGAAGATTCTTCTTTTTGGCCTTTATTCCAGTACCTAACCTAGGAGATAAAAACCAAAACCATTTAAATCTTGCATGGAATGGGCTGTTCACCCACAGCGTTGTACTCGACTCTTTTAAGTGCCTTTTTTTTTTCCCCCTTCAGCTGAAAAAGGTAGAAACACATTAAAGTTTCAGAAATATGTTTACTGTGCAAAAAAACCCCAAAACTCTTATCCATCTGCTTCTCACGCTTACTGCTCTTTTCAGTGTGACTGCAGGAAAAAGACAATTGAAATATTAGATCTTGCTTGAACTAAAGAATGACAAGAGGAAAACCATTACTTCATTAAGAAGGAAACAAGTTAAGCTCAGAAAAATGTACCTTATAAAGAAGTTTCTTTGAAAGTAAATGGAATTCTGAAAAAATGTTAGCTTGGAGTTATGTCAGACACATGACTATCTATCAGCACAAGAAGCCAAACACAACTTCACTCTGTGGGGTTTTTTAACAAAGACAGAAAAAATTATCTTTCTTCTGGATGTAGGTGGGGCAGGAAGAGCAAGATTTGGGGTCAATCTGTGTGGCTGTACCGCAGCCTGCACGACCCTTCTGGCCCATGGCCCTTTACAAAGAGGAGTGGATTTTATTTAATAAAGAGGGTTGATTCATTGAAGTATTTTTTATTTCCACTCACCTCATAGCCCAGCAGCCTCCCATTGCTCATCTTCCAGGGAATGGCTGTCCAGGACACCTGGATGGCTGAGGAGGACAGGCTGGTGGCAGACACTCCTGAGGGGGCTGTGCTGGGCTCTGTGTTGGGAAACCAACATAGGAGAGGTGACTGGGAATAAACCTGGGAATAAATAAATAAGTCCTCATCCCAACCCACCTCACTGCCCCGAGGTGCTTCTGGAACTGATGCCTTAAGTTTTAGCTTTTGTATTTTTTAGATTCTGTACTGCAGTGGTACATAACTCTGAATTTCATATGAAGTGTCAGCAGCTCTCCTCACAGCCCAGAACCAAGGACACCACTGCAGCTTCAGCCCAAAAAGTGCAAACAACATGGAATGCAGGAGAGCAACCTGGGCGGGTGGGACTGCATCACCTGGAGCTGGAACTGGACAATGAACCCCAAAATGTAAACGGACCAAAACTTTTAAAAGTGTGAGAACTCATGACCCAGAGTCCACCTTGGGTGGAACCGCGGCCTGGCTCTTGCACTGCCCAAGGAATCCTGTGAAGGCCTTTTAATAAACCCCTACTTTATTCTGCTCCAGGCAGCCCCTGCAGGCACCAGAGCAGCCCTGAGGGGTGTGGGGCAGCCCAGGGCTGTACCTTCCTCAGCTGAGAACACCGTGGCCACGGCGCTGAAGGGCCCCTCGCCCTTGTTGTTGTAGACGCCGACTTTGACCTCGTAGGGCGAGAAGGGCAGGATGCTCTCGTTCCTGAAGACGTATCTGGGGGTGTCAGGGGAGGTCACCACCGTCTGGATCCACGTCGTGGTGCCCGAGGGGCGGAAGGCCACCACGTACCCGAACCCTTCCCCGTTCTGCAGCTCCTCAGGGACGGGCTGGGACAGAACGACACGCGTGAGGCCTCTGGGGAGGCTGGGCAGGAGGAACTCGGGGCATGGTGCAGCTGTGGCACTGCACTCAGCATCAAGCCCCCAGCCAATTAACTCTGGTACAGAACTGCAAAATGTGCTCCCTACAACCTCTTTTAAGGTTTGCATTGCAAGAAGAGAACGACTTTTGTTGCCACAACTTTTGTTGCCACATTTCTCTTCACAGAGAAATGCAAGGCCCAATTCGTCCCAAGAATATTTCTGGATTTCACATTCTCTGAACATCAGAGAAAGAAAACACACTTCTTATCTCACTTGCTGTGCCTGTGTTGTGCCAAAGTAAAATGGAATATGGAGATTGTTTACCCAAAGTGAGGATGTTTTGTTTCTTGGCCTATTAGGGGCAAGAATGTGTGTGTGTGTGTGTGTCAGAATAGTCACGAGACAGTCACGAGAGAGTCATGAGATGACTGCAGATCTGTGCAGTTCTGTGCAGAGTGAGTGCATGGCAGATTCACTCTACATCTATGTAATATAGTATAAAAAAGTAATTAATTAGCCTTCAAATAAGATGGAGTCAGATGCATCATTCCCTCCCCTTCGTTAGAGTTGCCTTTGATTAGTAATAAGCTTTCAGGTATAATCTCTGGTTTTCACTAAGTATTCTGCTTCAAGATGCTCTTCAGTAAATGCAGCTTTTCTTTCATCAATCCACAGTTCATAAAAAATGAATGATTGCTTGGTCAGCTGTTAGAGAATCCAATAGTATCACAGAGTGGCTGAAACCTTCTTCTGATATCATTATGATTAGATAACCACATAGAGTAGTCAATGCTAGGAAGAGAATATTAACAGTTCCTTAAATCATTAAAAAAGGGATACATAATATAAATGGAAATTGGTTAGCGTGTGCATCCAGATTTAATGGTGGGAAAGCAAGAACTGCAAACGTGCACTGCAAAGCCCAATTCTTTGACTTAGCCCTCTTGCCCTGTCCTCCCGCCTCCTTTTTAGCATCAACATTTGTTTGAGAACAGAAGCAATCCCAGCCAAGCTGAATTCACTGGGGATTTCCACCCAGCCCAGGGACACATGAGAGTTAAAGAACAAAGGCCAGTGTGCAGGGCTCACATCACACAGGGCCCACAGCACGTGCACATCCCAAAGGAGAAGCTGCTGCAGCCAGGGCAATTCAGAGAGAGCGGAAAGAAAAGAAAGGAAGAAGCTCTGTGAAGAGAACTTCTCCCCAGCAAACTTACATCCCACGTTATGACCAGCTCAGACCTGCTGCCTCCTCCCCCACTGACCTCAGAGGGGGGAATTTCAGGAACTGTGGGAAGGAAATGCAGAGGTGTCAGCACAGAGTAGAGGCAGGAGAACACACCACATCACCCTCATGCTCTGAGTTTAACCCATGTTCAAACTCCTTTTGCAACCAGGGGCAATGGTTTGGGGTTAGGAAGTACTGGAGATCCCCTGGAGAACCTCAGCAGCTCACAGATTATTTAATTATTCATTAACCACTGCTGCTGTGTTTAGGAAATTCCAAAAACTGGAGACAAGCTTAGTTTTTCTAGAGTTAACTCTTCCTGGGTTGGAAGAGACCCCAAAGATCATCTTGTTCCAGGACACCTTCCAGTGGACCATGTTGCTCAGAATTCCTTGAACATCCTTGAACGCTTCCAGGGATGTTATGGAGATAAACTGGGAAACAGCCCCATTCCAAGTGAACTTGGGTTGTAATTGATGAGTTCTTCTGAGCCACATCCTTGTTACATGGAAAGGTTTCACTGACCAAACACCAGGAATGAAAAATCCCCGTCAAAATGAACCTCTTTGTATCCAGTAATACCTTCAGTCTCTGCAGCACTGCCTGAACTGGCAGATTTTGCTACAGTAAATGCAGTTTAAATGGATTTAAATGTTATTCTTCTGTGGTGTTCAGTAATGCAACACAAACTGTCCCACAGCTAAATGGAAAAATATGAACAAACTTGTTACAGGCTTTTATATCCAACAGCAATTCCAAGCTTGTTTGCAAAGAGCCAAGAAGATAAAGATATGAACACTCCTTTTCTTTGTTAACATTCAAGATTCTTGAATTAAAAACAAATAGAAGGACCCACTAACCTGCCTCTTCAGTTCTTACTTTTTCTGAGGGCAAACTAGGCTCTCCACCTCCTATTTTGTTACTGGCAACTACACGAAACTCATATTCAACCCAAGGATTTAAATCCACTACTGTGCTTGTGAAGGTTTTCCCGTCGATCACATCCGGAACTGGGGAAGAAAAAGGGAAAAGGGAACTCAGGAACAGGGTGCCAGAGCCATTCCCACAGAGCCTGGGCTGGGAATTGTGCTCACCTGTGGTGGCTCGCTGCCAGCCCACGGAGAAGGGGGTCCTGGCCTGGATGGTGTAGGTGGTCACGGGGCTGTGGTTGTCTGTGCCCTCCTGCCAGGAGATCTGGGCAGTGGTGTCCGTGACCTCGTCCACCCTCACGTGCTCAGGGGGCCCAGGAGAGCCTGGAGTGGGGTGGGAAACCAGGCAGAGTTTGGTGGAGCCCTGGGAATCACTTCCAGCAGGATGGATTCCCATTTTTTTTCCTTCCTCAAGGAGGAGGAAAATAATTCAGACTGGAATCAGAACACTCGTAATTATGGTTTTACACTCATTAACTCTGGTAATTTCAACCTGAAATACTCTCAAGGGCAGAACTGATGACTGGGTTTTGGCTTTTTTACCAAGAACCTCTGTTCAGTACATCCCTCTGTCTTTCCAATGTCTTTTCCTTTAGTCCTGAATGTCCTCTTTAATCTACAGACAAATCTCTGTAGTCTGGAAATTTTCTACCTACAAATTCTTTACTGTACAAGGCGCTGGAACAAATTTTCAGCACATCTGACCAGCACCCCAAGCAGCAATTCAGTCAGACAAACTTCCTGCTGCCTTCTGGAAAATCCTCATTCTGGGCATTTCCTGCCCAAAATGCTGGGTTTTGTCTCACCTGCTCCAGCAAAGGGGGTTGAAATGAGTAACAGTGAGAAAATATCTGAAATATTTTAAAATATACTGAGCAAGTGCTGATCACATAATGTGCTTTTCTAGATCAAAGCTTTTACCTTGCAATAAATGTAGCTGTAACATCAGCAAAGAGAGACACAGTTCTGGCTCAACTGTGAACATTCTAGCTTGGAAAGAAAAGGAATAATCCTGCATTACAGGCTTTAAACCCTAGGAAAAAGCCTCTCCTGGGCCCTGGCAGAATTGCCCATTTCACAGGAAGGATTCTGGAGACCCCAACACTTCAGTCTGCAGAGGCTGCAACTCCAGCTGCCTCAGAGCTGCCAGTGAGTTCCCTCTTGGCAGTGACCTGAAGGACTAGCAGTGAAAAAAGATGTGAAGTCACTATTACAACCTCCAGCTCCTCATTTCTCTGGGAAAAATCAGGCTTCACCCAAAACCTGAGCCGTAATTCTCACTAGCTGCAGGTCAGAATGACATAATTCAACTCACAGCCATTCATCACCCCATTCAAGCCATGCATTGGTTCTGTGACCTCTCCCATCAGTTATTTCCGTAGCCTGCAATATAAAAAAAAGGTGGAAAGCACGATGCTGGGGCTGGGCTGGGACGCACCTCGCACGATGAGGTCGGCAGCAGAGGCCACGCTGTCCACCTCTGTCTTCACCATGCACACGTACTTCCCACTGTGCTTCAGCTGGATGTTCCTGATCATTAAATCCCCCGACGCACTCTGGGGAGCACAGAACATTCATTAATGCCAGCACTCCCCCCTCCATGTTTAGTGTGTTCTTTGAAAAGGGAAAAGAAATCCACCAAAAATGTGAGGTTGCTCAAAAGCTGCACTGCAGGACAGCAAATTCCTGCCCATCAGCAGCTCCAGGCTTGTTGTCCAGGAGCATCTTCCCAAACACGAGGTGATGTCCCTTTTTTGGGAGAAATCAGCTCCAGCATGGGGAACTCACACTGGGAGGGCATCTCCTGCCCGGAACCCCCAGTAACCTCAGTGCCCTGTGACCATTTGTCTCAAAGCCCTAAAAAGAGAAAAACGTGTTTTCTGTGGCCATTACCAGTTTGGTTCTAGACAGAATTCATGGAGGTTTTATCTGGAACTTGTAAGTCAAGTCATGACAGACTTTTAAGGCGTTCAAATGTGTAAAAAACAAAGATTAATTCAGTCCATTCTCCAGGTTATTGTGAGCATTTTCATTTAAAGGTTGCACATTCCAGGCTGAATTTCCCATTTTACAAGCCCAAGTTCTACTCTTTGCTGTTCACTGAGTATTTAATCTTTAGTCTTTTTTCCCCATTGCTCTCTCTCAGATCACAGCATGTGGTTATTTCTTGGATCATGGGAAAAGAAATAAAACCTGAATGAAACTGTAACTTCCTATCCTGTTAGGGCTCCTTGTGCAGTTTGTTTTCTACACCACTGAACAGAGAACTTGATATTAAACCTCTGCTAAACAGTGTCCCTTAAAAAAAAAAAAATCTCTGCTTTGTGTCAGCTCAATTACTTAACTCAGTTCCAGTTGAATTTTCCAGGTGAAAAATGCCTCAGTCAGATTTTAATTTTTAAATTACAATTTTTCTGGACAAGCAGCATTTTCTTCAAGGACAGAACCCTAATTTGTGGGTATTTTCAGCTACTTTGGCCACTGATCCATTGGCAAACAGTAGTTTGGGGGAAAGGCAAAGCCATGACTTTGAGGTTTATTTTAGTCTTGGAGAAAACCATGAACCTTTCAAAACATTTGATTATTTTCCTTTGTTTCAGCATTACAATGTCTCAATTCTTTATTCAACACAAGCTGAAGCCAATTCTGCCTGATTCCCTTCCATGTGTGTGCCTGGTCTTCTGTGAAAGCACAGATGGAAGTTGTTTGCAGGACAATTCAGTGCTGATTGCTTACAATAAATTAAAAGTTGAGTCAAAAGCAATCTAAAATCCATCTCCTTGATTGGAAGTGGGTATTCAGGGAATGCCCAACACCAGCAGAGAATGCAAGCAAATCACGTCCTACACAAATTCCAGCAAACTCAACTTGAGACATCTCACCAAAGGGGAGGGGGGCTTCAAACAGAACAGATTTACTTGAAATAAACCTCAGCAAAACGTTAACTCTAAATTTCAGTTATTTGTGGGGGGTTGGGAAGAGTCTCAAGGAACTGGGGGAGCAGAAGGAAGCTCCCCTGTGTTGCAGTAAAGCAGATGAGACTCAGTTTCTTTGTGGAGGAAAAGCCAATTCTTTTGGGAGTGGGGAGGGGAGAGGAAGAAGAGGGAAAAAAAGGGAGAGGAAAGGAGAGAGGAGAGAGGAGAGAGGAGAGAGGAGAGAGGAGAGAGGAGAGAGGAGAGAGGAGAGAGGAGAGAGGAGAGAGGAGAGAGGAGAGAGTTCAGCTCACCCCTCCAACCTTCTCCAAGTGGGAGGCATCCCTCTGGAAGTCTGTGAGGCTCCCGTTGAAGTACCAGGTGAAGCTGATGTCCAGCAGGGGATCGTGCTGCACCTGGCAGGGCAGCACCACGCTCTCCCCCACGGTGACATCCATGTTGGAAGGTGCCAGGGTGATCCTGGTGGGCTCTGCAGGGAGCACAGGCATTGGTTATTGGATTTTTCTGCAATGTTGAGCTTTGCCTGCCACTGATATCCCCTCATTCCTCAGCTGGGATCAGTGACAGCCACTTGTTGCAACAGGACATGAAATAAAATGACACGCATGCTGGAACTCCAAGGTAAGGAGAAGGGAAGTTTATTTTCTGACTCCAGTATTTACAGACTTTCAAAAGTGACAGTGGATTGGAAGATGAAATTGCCACCTCTCCAATGACACTGGACAAACCAATAGGCCATCAAATTTCTCCTCCAGAAAGGAATGAAAAATAATAATTATTTACATAGAAGTGCGTGAGAACTCCATTACAAAAATGTAAACATCGGAAGGCTTAGAAGAACTTAGAAGAACAGGGCGACAGCCACTTCCAGAGGTGCAGCTGGACTGGGAATGCTGCCTGGAGCTGTGTCCTGGCATTTCCAGCAGGAGCTGCTGGGCACTGGAAGGTGAATTTAAGCCTGCTGAATCCACAGGCAGGAATTGCCATGGGAAGCTCTCAGCAACCCCACTGGGCTTTGAAGCAGCAGCAGGCACTGGGCAGGTGAAGAGGTGGGAGTAAGGGAAGAACCTAATAAACCCCAGAAACTGCAGGAAATCCACTTAAGGAGGAGCACACTGGATATCTGGGTCCATACATCACACAGAACATAAATACTGTCATTAAGAACAGCTGTTTGTTATCCCAGAATCAGATTAACGGAGAAAAATTTCAGCTACTGTAAATGCTGTAACAATAAAATTTAATTCTAGGAATTCTCTGTATATAATTTTATTATTTGTATATAAAGGGATATGAATCATTTAGGAGCACAGACTGAAAACACGAAGCTGTTAATTCACTGAACAAAATAATTCTGTTTGGACCTATGAGATTTATAGGATATGTAATGCAGTGGGATATTAGATAATTCCGAGATTGGGAAATCTTTCAGATATTAAAATCTTTGAAAAAGAACATTATGAGAGAAGACATTTTTCAGATAAACTTCACAAACTCTTGGCTCTTTTCATCCAGTATCTCACCCAGCAGCCAGGAATGGATGACTTGGAGGAAGGATCCCTCTGAACAACAATTCTGTATAAAATTTACTTTTCATGACTTGGAGGAAGGATCCCTCTGAACAACAATTCTGTATAAAATTTACTTTTCAAAGACTGTGTTCTACTGCCCATGGAGTCCCTGAATGTTCCCCTGCAGCTGGAGTTTCCACCACATCTTTTTCCATAAGCAAACAGCATTTAAACCTCTTTTGGGCAAAAGATTTTCGACTGGAATACAAAATTGCCTCAAAGATTTTTTTTTGATTGACATGTTTTTTTCATAACAAATTAAAAACCCCCACGAACTTAAAAGCATAATTGCACTATTTAGTGTTTAGAGCAGTGAGAGGAGGGAGGGAAGTGTTCAGAACTCCCTCACATGTGAGAAATATCTCTGTCAAAGACAGAAAAAATCCCTCAGTGTCTTTTACACTCATAAAAGAGCTGTAACAGCTATCCTTTTATCTTCATACATTAAATAAATAACTTCTCATACCCTTCACGTTCTGCCACACCACTGCAGGCTCCCGAGGCTGCAATTGCAGCTCACCCACCTGTAACTATCAGGCTGGTGGAGCCCCTGGCTGTTCCAAACTGGTTTGTGGCCAGGCAGGTGTAGCTGCCAGCATCCCCCTTGGTCACGTTGGCTATCCTCAGCCCTCCATCCTTCAGCAGACTGATCCTGAAAAAATACGAGGAGATTTTGAAAGTCGTAGCATTTGTAGACAAAATTTTTTCATGCTATACTGTTATCTCAGACATATTAAATAAACTCTGTCAACAATTAGGAAGAAAATGAGCTCCATGCCAGCTGAAACCTGGGCAATTACCAGCCTGGGGTTTGAAAATAAGAAATTTGAACCCAACCATGTATTACTTGGGACATATCACTGTGAACCCAACCAGTAGAACCAGTTTTTTAAGAGATGTGGGCACACGTATGGGTGAGAAAGAGAGAAATCCCAAGTGAGTTCTGTCTTTTTTAGCTGCACCAATTGAAACTGGAATAATTTTCAGCTCTTTTGTTGTTTACCTCAAGCAGCCTTGCACAGCAACTTTGAAATAACTGTGATTACCATGACAACTCCATAGGGCTGTTCATGAACTTCCTTTGTAGAAAGGACTTGCAGGACAGAAAATTCCCTTCACCCCACACAGTGAGAGCATGGAAAAGCAGGAATGTGCTTAGAGAAGATGTGGGCTGAAGAAAACCCACAGAGGGACAGAGGACAGGAATGTCCCCACAGCAGAGGTGACATCCCAGACAGCAGCACTGCTGAAGCACAGGTAAGGCTGATTTGACTCCTATTTTCCCTATTTTCTTGTCCTCCCATCTGTTCTACCCACAGCTGCAAGGACTTCTACCCTAAGACAACCTGCAAGCACCAAAAAACCTGAATATATAAAAAAATGTCCACAGTATTAACAAATTCGAAAAAATACCAATTTTCCTGATATGCCCAAGTCAAAAGAGCTTCAGAGCTTTTCTCTCACAGCCCATCAACCCATCTGAGAGGCACCAAACTGGAGCACAGCACCTTGGCTGGGCGGTGATTTGGAAATTTGGGAACTGAGCTGCAGAATGAACAAACAAACCCTCTCCAGGCAAAGCTCTGCCTGCATTAGCTGAGTCCTGCTCCCTTTTAGGGGAAGTGCCAGCTGAAAAGGCAGAAAATGTCACCAAACTTGACACTGCCACCTTCCCTCCCTCAGAAGAGCTGGGGGGGTTCTGCCTGCTCACTTCCACCTGCTGCTTCACTCGGCACAAAAGGAATTAATTCATCCCACACCTTGCTGCTCCTTTTATTTTCAACACTCTGCAGGTAAAATGATGTCAGTAAATCCCCACCACTCGTCCCAGCTGAGTTCTGTGGGTAAATTCAGCTGTGTTGGGATCAGCTCTCCACCAGGCTGCAGTGAGGGCTGGCTCAGTCTCCTCCTGGGTGACAAGTGACAAGGAATGGCCAGGGAGGCTTACACTGGATTTTGGGGGAAATTTCTTCATGCAAGGGTGTTCAGTGATCTTATCCTGCACTCTTAACTCCTCTGACCCAAACCCACGTGCCCTAAAGGCAAATCCCAGCAGTGGGAGAACTCCAGGGCTCTGGAATTCCACTGCCCCACTCCCCCAGCAGCAAATCCTCCTCATCCTCCAAGCCCCTGAAAGCAGCAGTGTGCACTCTGCCACTGCTGCACTGCTCTGTACAAGGAAAACAAAGAGTTTTTGGAATTGCAACACAGAAATATACACCAAGGCTTTTCCCTTAATTAGTGCAAATTGCATTTGGTATTTCCCTAAAAAGGGTGTTTCAGCTCTCAGTGCTGGAGCTGAGCTACTCTTCCTCTGGGCAGAGGTGGTGCAATAATGAAATTAGCAGATGCAAATTACCAGAGATAACAAGGCACCCTGTTAGAACAACAGACAAAAGCATCTTATTGGGGTGAGAAAGAGAGCTATAAATAGGCAGTTTAATCCATTTATAACCACGAAGCATCCTGAGGTACCTCAGCTGATGTGGTGGCATTTGAGGTGTTTTTTCAAGGGAGGATGTGCCTCACCAGTGACTTCCCTGGGGTTCATTAACTTGTTTTGGAAAATTCCTCAGTCATATTTGGCTGCACTTCATGTTAGATGGAACATTTAAAATTAATTAAACCGTGCCATATGGTTTATAGGTATTTTAAATGTGTTAAAGACATGAGTAATACATTTTATAGGTAATTAGAATGACATCAAAAAAAGGTGTTAAAATATATCAATTATGGTTACAAGCAAATGCTTTCTAGCTCAGGCTTCATCTGCTTTGATGCAATTTCCAACAGAAAAAAATACAAAACTAAAGAAACCCCAAGTGTTGACAAAGCCTAAGATCAAACAAAGGAGAAAGTGGGATCAGGGAATAAACCTGAAAATGTCTATTGTTTAATTAAAATGAATCACTTTTAGAGTGCTCTGAGCTACCTGCAAGCCTAGCTTGCCTGAAATAATTAAAAAGAAAGCTTATTAAAACCCTGATATAATTAAGAATAATTTTTTTCTAGAATTAAAAACAAAAAGCAAACAATACATGAAAAAAAAAAACATTTAGAGAAAAATAATATAGTTGAAATAAAATCTTTACTGTTAAATTAGAAAAAGAGCAATGTTCCACTTTTTCCAATTACAAGACAGTAAATGCAGCTCAGAGGAAACCCCAAAACCAGCTCTGCCCCTCCTGCTGAAACAGGAGACAAACCACAGCTTTCAGTTAAATTTGAATTATTCAATATTCACACCCAGTGCTGGAACACTGCCAGGGAGAGCCCCAGACCTGTGACACACACAAATACCAACCCAGCCTTTGGCATTCCTGTATCCACAGGTGTTTTTCTAAAACTTTTTGCTTAAAGCCAGCAATTTTCCATGGAAATTCCATTTTCCACATCCAGCATCCTGCTTGTACCCTGGCAAATGGCACAAAACCTTCAGGGACCACGGGGGGAGTGATGGTCCTAAATGCACCTCAGTTCCAGCTGGAGATGGATTTAGGACCTGTTGGGTCATCAGATCACAGCATCACTGACAAACTCATCATCTCTCACTAATACCTGAGCATAATTAGGGGAAATGGATGTTTGGGGAGATTCTTTTTCTCCACAGTCAAGTAAAATCCCCTTAACTTACCCCCACACCCTGACACTGAGGTCAGCAGGATGGGGAGAAGGATTAAACAACTTCAGGACTTTGGGGTTCCCAATTTGAGAGAGATTATACCTCTTTATACACTTATTAAAAATTATACCTCTTTATGTATTGATATTTAGAGAGAGAAGACAGTGTGCCTCCACTGAAACCTGGTGTCATTAATGCAGCTGTTGATGACTGCAAACCTGTTCATCTTCCCAAGGCAATGGTTTATTTCTGAACTACCAAACACCATCAAACTCAGGAATCACTGCCTGTTTCATTTCTCAGATTATTCAAAAAAAAAAAAAGCCCAACTATTTTAGATCCTTATTGATATGGTAATAAACACAAACACATTGCTTTCCAGCTCATAACACCTCAGTGCAAAGGAAGGGTGGAAAAGTGGGTCAAAGCTGGTTTTTAATGTATCAATCAAATTCCAACTAAATTAAAGCAGATTAATTAACAGGCAAGTCAGCAAAATAAAATCCTATGTAAGTACTGGTAAGTAAATGCATTACTTTTCACATCACAGCACTTCAAACTGCAACACAAAATGAATAAAAATATTGAATTCAAATTGCAAGGAAGCTAAAACCATTAACTAATACTTCTAAGTATAGTGCAATATTTTATCTGGAATTATTTCTTTCCCCCTTTAATTTGCCATTACTTGGCCACAATGAAAGCTGCTAAAACTGGAATTTTCCTAGGGGAATTCCACTGGGAAGTCTTTTAGTGAAGTTTTTGCAGCATATTCTCATCTTTTTCTAGTCTGGTAAATGTAGAAATATCTAGGAATAAATGTGAGTTTGTTTAAAGGGGAATTATTTTTAAATGCTGCTCTGCATTTTCACAAAATCCTGGTTTTTAACCCTCTTCCAGTCAGGTATTTGAGCCAGGAGTTCAGACCCACCACAGCCCACAGGCAGTGACTGTCAAGCAAAAATTGAAAATTACAAGTCATGTACATACATAAAACATTAAGGAAATCTTGGAAGGGGTTATGTCTGGATAACAGCTATTTTAGTATTTATTCTGGTTTTGGTGAGTTAAACGAGCATCAGGAGCATTTAACCTTCGTTAAACCTCTAATCCTCCTTTTCTGGAGGATAAAAAGACAACAAAAATTCATCCATCCAGAGGTGGAGGTGTCTCAGGCATCCAAAAAATTTAATTCCCATTTTCTGTCTTTCCTTCTGCATGTTATCCTATGCTTTCACTGCTCTCTGCACTCCACTGCTCTTTAATGTTTAGCTCTCTTTATTAAAGATATTCTAGAAAAAAAAATCACGTACTTCGCAAAACTAACAAGAAACAAGATTGCTTTCTTCAATGCTGAGCGATTTCTCAGCCCACAGCTCATGAATCCATTTTGAATTATATTTTCTCCCCTCCACAAGACACACTATATTCAGCTCATTTAATTAAAATTTACTGAGTCATTATCCCAATCTTCTACATACGGAAAAAGCAGCGCCATTTAAAAATAAATTAAGAACACGAGCAATAGTGCCATCAAAATGAAACTCTCTCAGGCTTTACTAAAGCACTGTGGTCAGTACCTCAGTGAAACCCAAGTCCTCTGATGACAAGAAATTCAAGTATTTGTGCTTTATCTTTATTATTAAAATAGGAGTTTTCTTAAGACATGTTTCTGAACTTTTCTTAGCCATGCTGCTGCAAATGTAATTAAAATTCAGCTCCTTTTGCCTCCCCACCTCTCCCAGGTGCTGCCCATGCTGGACCTCCCTTGTGGCAGGACCTCAATCCTCCTGCTTGCTGCAATTAAAGAAGAGGAAACCCTCCCCAGCAGACTTCTCCACTGGAAATGGAGTTCAGGGCTGAAAAATGTACTGCTAATTTGAAACCCTTTCCTGAATTGCAGGAATTTGTACAACTGCATGAAATTCACGAATTGCAATTATTCACAGCAGACAGTAATGAACTCCAGGGTTTTCTGCAAAGAACCTCTCTCTGCTCTTCTCCAAAGGCAAGTTTATTTCATTTAGATTAATTCAGGATTACTGCCTTGTTATTGTGCTTCCTCTGGAAGCCATTTACAGTATGTTGTCAAAAATGCACGCTCTGGGTCATATTTTGGAATTACCTGCACTTGGCAGAAATAACAGCTGTAATTTATGTTCATAAACCTAAAGCAGGCAGCATCATGTTCAATTCATTTCTGCAAACTGAGTGTTGATTTCTTCAGCCTGGTACTATCACACCAAATGAAACTGATACCGTTCTACTTTTTATGGAAATGGAATGGGGACAAAAGCTGGGAATTTTCCTGAATATACAAAATGAGGTGCTGTGTGGTTTTTGCACACACTTCACAAAAGCAGTCATAAAAATAAAACTGACTGAGATCCATCAAAAGGCAACAAGTTCCACATAAATTTTAGAGCTCATTATTTAATTTAATACATTAATATTTTTTAATTAAAGGCTAGAAGTAGTGCTATTTTGAAAGGGATTTTGCTGGCTCTCTTGCAGGCAGGCAGCCAGTGAGGCTGTGGCACCATGTCCAGCTCTGCAGCAACAGATGCCCCAACTTCTGCCAAACTGTCACATTTGACAACACTTAACACCAGAACTCATGAAAACTCTTGAGGCCCCTGTGAACAAAGAGCCAGGGCAAAGATGGCAGTGCCCAAAGCTTCTGGGCACAAGGAGACAGCTCCAGCCACAAAATAAATGGCACAAATAAAGGTGGCACAAATGGCACAAATAAAGCTCTCCGCTGAAATCTCTCCAAGTTTTATCTATCTGGGAGTAACTTCTGTGTTTAAAAACTGCAGAAGAAAAGCAGAACAAGGTGTTTTACAGGAGCAGGACCAGAAAAATTTTGTCTAATTTAGAAGCAGGTTCCTGATGCCAGGCTAAGCTTTGCACAAATCAACACCCAGTCCTTAAATCACACCACAGTGCCATGGCAATCCTCCTTCAAATCCTCATGTCTGCTTTCCTCAGTGCCATGCCTGGCCTTGTGGACCCTCTCTGTCCATGAATGATCCTGCCAAGCACAGTGACACCAGAGGAACAGGCACAGCCTGTCCCCACTGCTCCCAGCACACACTGTGACCTTCCAGAGCTGCTGGCACTGCAGCCTGTGTCCAGCTCGGGCAGAAAGGCTGAGCTGGCCCAGACTGAGCTCCCAAAAACCAATTCTGGCTCCTCTGAGCGTGCACAGCCTGTCCTGAGCACTGAAGTGCTGCAGCTGGAGTGCCCAAAGTGCCACACGGACTGTGCCCATGCCAAATCACACGTGTAACCATCTCAGCCACACCTGCAAGGAGCTCCTGTGCTGCCCCAGCTCCCTCCCTGGAACTCCCAGCCTGTGCAAATACTGAAATGGAGAACAGAAAGGCAGGGAAGTCAGCAATGCCCACTGTGGGAGTGTTGCATTTGCATTCTGTGAAAAATCCCCTCACCCAGGGTTTTTCTCCTGGGAAGCTGAGAAGCCTCAGAGAAAAGGAAAACAATTCTAATCTCATTTGCTTCTCCTGTGTTTTGCTCCTTTAGAATGTGTTTGGAGATTGTTTCATTGGATTGTGCTGTGAGTTGCTTTCATTCTTTGGCCAATCCGTGCCAAGCTGGGCTGGGACTCTGGAAACAGTCACCGAGTTTTCATTATTATCTTTTTAGCATTCTGTATCCTTTCTGTATTCTTTAGTTTAGTATAGTATTCTTTAATATAATATAGTATCATAAAATAATAAATTAGCCTTCTGAGAACATGGAGTCAGAACTATCATTCCTTCCTTCCTCAGGGGACCCTGCAAATACAAGATGGGAGAGCCCTGTGTTGTCTTTTTATACAATTTAAGCAGCACACCTGTGCAGTTTCAGTTTATGACTAATTCAATAATGCTTTAATGGGTATTGCTGGAAAAAACCATTTACATGTTGCTGGAAATCAATAGCTGGGGGTGTGGGTGAATTCCAAACTCTCCCCTGAGAATCACAATCCCAAAGCACAGCCACTATCACCCTAACCCTCACAAATGAACATGAACAATGATGGCATCTGTTATCCCTGGTAGGATCACGGCTGCCTGGAAAGAACCTGGAAGTGCATTTTCTTTTGCTTTTCATGTTTTCATCTGCTACTCTTGACCTCCAAATTAACTTTTCTCTCTTTTCTCAGCTGTATCATCTCCATGGCTGCAACACATCTCAACTGCCCCTTTGCTAACATTTTCAGAGCATTTTGTAGAAGCCTTTTAGTATTTCTGTACACGCTTTGCATTCCTAGTTTTCTATCAGTACCTGGCTCTCTCTAAATCAGGCCCAGCTCCACGTTAAACTAAAAACAAAATCTGACCCTTGACCTTAGAGAAAGCAGCACACTTGCCCTCTCAGTGCTCTCATACCAGCACAACAAAAAAACAAGCAAAAAACCCCAGGCCAGCCAGACTTCAGAGAGACTTTACAAGTGTTTGGATCTACAGCTGACACTACTGCATAAAAGGACACAGAAAAGCTTGTTGTAAGATTAAAACAAATAAACCAATGTAACGTGATACCTTCCATTTTCCTGTAGCTTCTCACCTCCCTTCTTCCAGGAACATTTGGCCTTAGGGAAAGCTTTGGGTTTGCACTCAAAATCAACTGTGCTGCCTATCTGAACCTGGATCAGTTTCTTCATCGGACTCTTGGAAAAATCTGGAGCAGAAGCTAAAACAGAAGGGGTAGTAGCAGTGAAATAAAGCACTTTTAATGACATTAACGATACTACTAGTTAGCACTTACACGAGCACTTCTCACATTCCAAACGTAATTAACACCATTAATTAGTTCAGACAGATCTTCTATTGGGCAATTAGGCATTTTGTCCTCCTTTTCTGTACCTCATCCTGCTACCAAAGGTCTCAGCTTGCCAACAAGGCAAGCACAGAAGATCACAGCCAACAAAGCTCAAGGAACCCAGTTTCATGTTCAGCACCCGCCCAGGTGAATGCTCTGCTGAAGGGAGCAGATTTATCTAATTAATCTAATTAATATCACACCAGGAGTCTGACTGAACCTCAGGGAACTGGAATGTTCCCAGTTCCATGTGCCACTGGGTGTCAGATGTCAGGAAATGACAGTGCAGCTCATCCTGGGTGAGGTTTTCATGAATTAAGTTTGGAGAAGGCTCGTGGCCTCCTCTCCCTATGTAACACTGAACTTGGAAAGGAAATTCAGTGTTTGAGGAGAGCGAGGCTGAAGGAGCCTGGCGTGCTCATCCACACCACAAAGGGAACCACCAGTGTCCCCAAAGCACAGCTGCAGCTCAGTCTGGACTGTGGCACAGGTGTGTCAGTCCCCAGCTGTGCTCCCTCCAACCAACAGCTGTGACTACTCCAGCCCCAAGCACAGGCAGCCTGGGGGTGGCTCAGTGCCACTGCCTGTCCCTGGCTCCTGAAGGGCTGCACACAGAGCTTTTTAACCCCAGGGTGTCCCTGAGCCCCCCACAGGAGTGAGAGCAGCTGATGGAGCCAGCAGCTCCTCCACAGCACACCAGGGGTTTAATCCCAAACCCCCATCCCTGCTCTTCCCCTGTGAATAATTTATCCTGTTTTGTTTTAAATCAATGATTGGCCTGAAAATCCTCTGGCAGCAGATGACTCAACTCCTCAGCTCTGCAGATAAAGACATCAGGTTGACAAAAATGTTTTATTTCAGTGACAGCAGCTGAGTGAGTTAAATCTGAGGTGCAATCTGAGGGGGTGTGGAGAGGGATAATGAGGTTTGTGTTTTAGTGAAAAAAGGAACATCTTACCTACAACCCTGAGCTCTGCACTCGAAGAGATGACACCATGTTTATTTTCAGCTATGCACTGGTATCTGCCAGAATCTGTCAGATTTAGATTTGATATTGTAAGTGCACCATTTTCAATTTGGATCCTTCCCTGAATATTAAGAAAAATATCTTTATTGATGATATATTTCCTGTGAAAATTTTAAAATAAGTAAGGAACAGGAATAGAACAGCATAAATACAATGGATAGGGTAAATGCAAAAGCATAATCATGAGAACAGTTCTAAAAGAAGTGACAGGACTGCAGCACGGTACAGCAATGGTGATCAGATATGGAGATTGATGCAGTGTATGAAGTAATTCTTCAAATTTTCCCACTTGCACTGAGGACTGGCAATCTCAAATGCCCTTTTATTTCTCCAGAAATACTGACAGAATCCTACCAGCCCCCTCAGACAGACCAGAGTATCCAAACTGTGCAGATGGCCCTGGCATTTCACACTGTTTAAGAGATTTCACATGTGCCACTTGCTAATGAGCTCCCTGTAACACTGCAGAAAAAATTCCAGCAGCCATTAAGCCAAAGACACAAACTGAAGTGCTTGGAGCCAGCACAGCTACTCAAGAACCTGGGACTCCTCACCTTGCTTATTTTGGAAAGCTCAATTACATCAGGAAGTGGCTGATCTGAGAGGCAGAACTGGCGACAAAAGGAACCAGTGAGAAAGGCAAAACCAAAGGAGCAGCAGCTCTGGGGAACAGCCTTTGGGGAACCAGAGACACAGGAATGCACAAAACCCCAAACTGCCTGCCCAGAAGTGTTTTCTAAAGGCTGCTTTTGGATCTGGCCCAATCCAGGACAGCTCAGCTCCTTCCCTGACAGCTCCTGAGCGCAAGGGGCTCATCCAGACAGACAGACAGACAAGAACCTCAAAGGGGAAAAAGCTGAGTGTCCACGTCTTGATGTCCTCTGTAGCATCCCAAGCTGCTGCTCCTAGGGAAGATTTTTTCATGGAGAAGGGAAGAGCTGAGTGGAACAACCCCAGAGGTCTTTGTGAAGGAGACCAGCACACATCAAGGGGCAGAGGACACCTGGTCAGTGCACACAGAACTCCTGTGGTCCCTGCCAGTGCTGGTTCCCAGAGCTCCCTCTCTCTTTCCAAGGGAAGTCACAGCCAAAAGGCTGGACAGCAACACTCCAAATGGGAGAAACAGGAGACTGAGTGATTCCAAGGTGTTTTTGTACCTCCTGAGGTAAAAAAAGCCCATTGCCTCAGTGACTCTGGATGACACAGCAACAATGCTCTTAAATCACCCAGAGGAGATTTTGTGCTCCCTCATTTAACCTGTCCACAAAACACCACCACTCCTTTTAGCCAGCATGGATCTCAGAAATGCTTTCCAGTGCTCTGCTGATTTTTCAGAGCCATCCAGTGAATTCACCTGAGCAGGCCCTTTCTGCCCCAAAATCCAGTGCTGAGCACAAGGCACAGGCCAAGGGCAGAAGTGCCTGGAGTTCATATTCCTGATAACCTGAATGGGGCTGCTTTCCAACAGAGCATTGAGACTTAAAATCCATAAATAAGGGGTATCAGATCCTGTTCTGCATTTCTGACCTTTCCCCTTCTAACTTCAACCTCTCTTCCCTGTTACCAAATGCATTAATTTCATTTAATTTCAATTAATTTATTATGACACCTGCATTAAAGCAAATATCTATGTTATGTTGCTGTTTGTATTCCATTCTTTGCAACAAGTAGTGGTAAACTCTTGAATTTTGTCAAGAAGTTGGAAAATATTTTCTTACTACCTTTAATGAAACGCCAGCTGCAAATATAGTAAAATAATTCAAGCTCTCCATCTCTTATTTATAGTTCTTTATTTATAACTTTATTAAACTTCCTTCTCCAGTCACTCCTTACATGTTTCTTTCTGTGGTTCTGCTGTGAATCTGCTTTTAGCTGGAATATTTCTGTAATACATAATTTGTCTTTGCAGCCTTTGAGGCTTCATCAGGATGCTCTCAAAAAATACAAACCCCATATCAAAACTTCTCTTGATTAATACCAGAAAACTCTGGATTCTCTTATTTGCATGGATATTGCTAATTTTACACAGCACCACTTCTTCCCAACAGAATGTTACCTCTATTGCCAGCTGCTCTCCATTCTTCAGCCACCTGTAGGATGGTTTGGGCTTCCCACTCGCCCTGCAGTCCCAGTACAAAGTGTCCTCCACAGCAACTTCCACGTCCTTTATGCTCTGGATCCAGTGAGGCTTTGCTGCAGGTAAAGCACACAACAAAGACCCCCACAAGTTACTGTTCCTGAAGACAATCAAAGGGTTAATGGGCACAGAACTCATCCATTTTCTGCACAGACTCATCTGCACCAACAGAGCTTCCCACTGCTTCTGCTCCAAGCCCCCAATGAAACAAATCACTTATTATTCCTCTTACACATTTTTATTATGAGCACTAAACCCGAAGAAAACTGAGAGTACAGATCACTAAAGCTGGACTAGTGAAACCAATATTAAAATCACTAATGATTAAACAACATCACTTTGCAATCGAGGCAAATGTAAGAGAAAGACATTAATGGCAAGACTGAAATTAAATAAGTGATGTGGCTAAATCATCAAATTAATGCTGAAGAGAATCCTTTAAGTCTTAAAAAAAAATAATGGTATGTCAGCCTTAGTGCTAAATACCATTTAAATTGCTTTCTAATGCAAGGCAGCACTTAACTGCATGAAAACATGGATATATGAGATTGTTTTTGAAAGCAGAAGTCTTGGCACAGAATTTGAGTAATGCAAACCAGTAGAATAAAGTCCATAAAAATCACTGGTTTTTTAAGCCAAAATTTGAAGCAATAATACCAGACATCCTTCAGAATTACCCAAAATACAGTTAAAACTGTAAAGATATTTAAAACATCCATTACAGCTTTCACAGGAAGGAGAAAGCTCACTTGGCATATAAACATCAGTGCATGAAAGACAACAGTAATTTATTTTTATTCCTTTAGTGCTGTTTCACACATCAGTTCAACACTGTGTTACAGATAATTTTTGCATTTTCTTTGAATTTATTTAATTCACTAGAAAGTTTATAATCTCAGCCTATGCTATTTCTCCAAGAAAAGATAAATTCTGGACAGTGTGTATGGAAAAAACAGATGAAAGAGCAGGGTGAAACTTGGCTGCAAACTCTCAGCTATGGGCAAAGAATTTTCCAGAGACAATTTGCTCCTCTTAAGTCAGTAATTCAGGAAAATCTCCATGTGAAGACACACATGTGAAAACAGCAGGGAGAAAACAAGTCCCTGGTGATGCAGAAAACATTATTTACTACATGAGTTCAGGAAGGACAGAAGGTCAGATTAATTCCCATTGAACTTCCCACTACACTGGAGTTCAGCAGCAATTAACTCAGGCCAGGGAAATTAATGATTTGCCCATGGGCACGAGGGAGGTGGGCACAGCTGAGAGCTGAACCTTTCCACTGCCACAGCACCAGCCACGCCAGGCCTGGGTCAGGGCTGGCACTAATTCCATTTTAAAACATTCCTTCTTTCCTAGCATGGAAATTTCCTCTCAATCCCAGGCTCTGCAATGCAGTGAAAAGACCTCAACACGACCATGCACAGCACCAGGCTTTTATGATAATGATTATTAATCTAGTTATGATTTATGCATCCATATTTAGGGTTAACTCCTTACAGAAGAACTTCTTAAAATGTATTCACTGAGGTTTTAACTACTAATAAATACTGGAATTCAACCAATATTTGCTGACAGTGAAACCCTCTGAATATTACTTTTTTTTCACATCCCTATGAGGATTAACACCTTTCACAGATTTGGGGATAATTTATTTTTTTCACCCTCTTTTATCAAGGTCAGCTGCAAAATACAGGATGACCTGATCTTTCTGTCACATGGATGTACAATTTCACTGGTATTAACTGGGATTAATACCAGTTACAATAACTCCAAAGTCCAAGTTACAACACTGGAGTTCAAGCCAGCCCTTGCTTCATCCCCCATTATCACTGGGAGAATTTGTCCCACATGTGTCAAGGGAATGAAAGCTCAGGGCTCCATGTAATGAGAACTTTGCACACCTAAATATTCATGCAACATTCAGCAGTGCTTGAATTACTGATGCATCCATACATGTGGAATATTTAACATCTGCTGCCCATCTCCACTTTAAAGCAGGTTAAATATAATCTATTTTCAAGTCTAAAGCTCTTGGATTCAATTCTACCAATTAAAAATCATTGTCTATCTGATCTTGTTTCAGGACTGTGTCAGGCAGTCTCCACAGGAGGCTTTCCCAAGTTCCCACACAACACAATAAAGCAGAAATGCACAGAACAGCTTCCCAAGGCCAGGGTGAGGAATTCCTGCTGCTTGTCCGTGCACAAGACAGTGCTGATGGAGACTTCAGTGATTTCCTGGAGGAAGGCTCTTTTTCTCTTCCAATTCCTGCTGGAGGAGTTGAGCAGGAAGAAAAGCACCATTTTCAATCTGTCCTTGAAAGAGAACAATTCCACCAACCAGCTCAAAATTGAAAAGGAGCAATTCCAGCTGGGAATACTCTGAGTCCTGGCCAGGATAAAGGTGCTTCATGTGCAGAAAGCAAGTCAGAAAATCAGAAAGGAGCTCTGATACTGCTCTGATACCCTCCCAAAACAGGAGCAGGACTTGCCAAGCCCAGCACTGCCCATTTTTATTGAGCTCTGCCTGAGGACACCTGAAGGACTCTGAATAAACAGCTTTATTCCTCTCAAGTCACTGCCAGGCAGATTTTAGCCCAAAAGATCTGATCCCACCATCACTGCCACGTCTGTGCTCCTGAAGGAAGACTTGGTAACAAAGCCTCATTTTCTCCTGGAACTGCTGCAGAGTAATTGTGAAACCTGGATCTTCCTGAGGAGAGAAAAGGAGTCACTTCTTCCTAAAGCAAGGAATGAGCAGGCAGCACATCCTTGCTGAGATTAAAAAAAAAAAGATATTGTCCTATAAGCCAAGAGGTTGGAAGTTAATTTTAAAGGAGTTCACAGTGCAGGGTTAGAGGCTGTGACAGGAATCTGTATTTTGGGGTAATATTAAGAATTCTTGGGAACTTGCTGTGCAATCTTCATGAAAGATTCATCTGGAGCTCCCCCAGGACGAAATGCTTGTAGGTAAGTGATTTTCTGAAGCAGGTTAGCCGTCAGCTCCATGGCCAGTCACTTGGAAAAGCACCAGCCTGGATTTTGCTTCAGTTGTTTCAGCCTAAAATATTCCTCGCAGTGCTCGTGGTCCCAGAGGCAAGGAGAGAACAAGTGTGTAACTTCATAAAAAGCATCCCAGGGAGAGGCCTCTCTCATCTTTCCTGCTGGTTATGATGACCCTGCTCTCCCAGCCAGTTAAGCCTGCAGGAAACAACTGTTGCTTCATTACACTCCAGGCCCTCCCTGTAGGCCAAAAGGGAAGGAAGAACCATTTTTTCAGGTTTTACAAAATCCTTTGTCATGTCCTGGGGGTTGATGTGAAGGAAGACCAACTGCAGGGATGCTTTTGGCTGAAGAAGTGACATTTTCCAGAGGCTTTCCAGTGCTGGGATTTGTGAGTTATTTGTGGGCTAACCACGCACAGTGCATCAAAACATGTGTTTTTTATGTATTATTTCCTTCAGAGTGAGAGAATCCAACAAAAATCTGTTTTTAATTCTACAGGCATGGGGAATGGAGGGAAGGGAAGGCAGAACTTCAGGGCCATGACTCCTGCAGGGAGTTCTGTGCTCTGCTGGGAGCCAAAGCCCCTGGGGAGCTCCTCCAGAACAAAGACTCACACAAGATGTTCCCTTTTCACTCTTGCACTTCGACATTTCACCATGAAAGCTGGGCTGGAAATCTCTGAAACACCTCCGGGGAGCTCAGCAGTTGGGCAAGAAAATCAGAGCAGAAAGAACTTTGCAGAGCAGAAGAGAGGAAGTTGTGAGGAAAATGGGGGAAAAACCCACCCCAAAAGTGTAACCTGCAGTTTTCCTGCCTCAAAGACAGGCTCTGACACTCCCACTGACAAACCCTTACTTCATTTCAAAACTCCAAGGACTTCAAGCACAAATCACTTTTGTTCTGCTGAGCCAGCTGGGCCTGGAGAAGCAGCTGACACATCTCTGAAAATGTCCATTTTCTGGCTCCCACTGGAAAATAAGAGTGCCCTCAAGCAACAGGTAATTCCAAATCACTGGGAAAAGCTTTAGCATGTAAAAGAAGAAAACCTGTTTGTCTGGGCAGCAAGAAAATTACATTATTAGACAGCATTAACAATTAAACTCTAGGTGATCAAACTCAGCAACTCACTGATATTACTCAGTCATTTGTAACTCTGCTGCTGATGTTTTGAAGACATGCCAAGCACAAGATTATCAGATAAAACCTTTAAACAGAGATATTCTTCCACATACACAAGTAACAATTTCAGTTTAGTTTTGCTGGTAGATTATTTTTTAAAAAACCCAAAATATACCAGTATTTTTAACACAGTAAAAAAAATAGGTAGATCCTACTAATTCCTGGGGGACTTTGTTATCACAGACCAGCACTGCAGAGCAAAAGGAGAACAGCAGCAGAATTTCTTTCTCCGTGTCAAACATTTACCTTGGTACTGCCAAGCAGGACTTCTGGTATATCAGCATGGGCTAATTAAAATATATTTCCTTTAATTATACTTTAAATTAATTGCTTTACGTATCTTTACCGTGCTTCATGTTTAATTGCATCCTAAAACACAAAAATACAATTGTTTCATCTCCTCTCATTTTTCTCTGCCATGAAACATCTCCCTGGATTCTTTTTTTTCTGTTATCTCTTTGTGGGAAGCTAAAAGTGATGACAAACGAACACGCTAATAAAGGGAAAGCAAATTATTTAAATCTTCAGGTTCTACATTCAATCAAAGTTGGATAATCTTCTCCTATTTTTAGCTCAATCTGAACTCTCCTGAGTAGAAAACTGGCATTTAACAAATGTTGGAACAGTAAAAAGGACAAAAATCAGAACATTTGATGTCAGGCTTTTCTTGATAAAATCCTTCAGGAGAGAAAAGGAAGATTAATAGTCTGTGAGTATTGCAGTGAACCCAGAATATCTGGTTTAGAATATCTATTTTAATTATCAATGCCAACTATAGGTTAAGAGCTATATTTAAAACACACCATAATTATAAGAAAACAGACTCATTTCATTTCTTTCAGGAGTCACAGATGTGACAGATTTATGGGAATTCTTGGGAAACTGACTATGGACAGGACTGAAGTTGAGCCTGTGCTCAGGGCTTTGTGGCTTCAAGGCTCATAATAATTCATCCAATAATTCATTACTGGATGAAAAAGGAAGGCTTTTAACCAAACTGTTTATGAACTGGAAAACCTGATTTTCAGATTTCAAACTTTGCAGTTTCAGCTCATAAAACAAATCAGAGTGTTTCACTTTGTACCAGAACAATGAATGTTTTAAGCTTTGGTTTAGGACCAGCTTTATGTTACATTTACAAAGAATCCTTACAGTTTGCAAAGAAAGAAAAATCTATTTTTCAGGCACATCAACGATTTTTATCAATATTTTTTCTGCCTAAAGATTTCTTCTTCACATTATTTCACCATGACAACTTGCAAAACATTAACCCAAATCCTTCTCATACTGGGTTTTTTTTTTGGGGTCAGGCAGAAATGTGCTTTGTTCTGCCCAGAAGAAAATTAACGTTGTCACTATTGAAATAAAAAGATGTTTGTACTTTTGTAATGTTTATCTTTTTCTATGTCTGATAAGCAGACACGCCTTAAACGTCCACCAGTGAAGTGTTCTAACACCAGCCACCATTCCCTAAAAATAGCAGATTTGTGGATTTTTGACAGCATTGGTGCTTTCTGGCAGATGGGTGATTTTTTACTCTGTGTCTCCAGTTTATTGCATTAGTTTCCCCCAAATCCTCATCTGCTTTTAGAACAACTTCCTTAAATATTGATCTTTTATTGGAAGGCTGAGTGGGATGTGGTTAGATTTCTTCCCCAGACAGATTTCTGGGCTTTGATACCAGATGAGGTAGCAAACCATCAGAAGATATTATCTTCAGTTATAAAACTTCAAATTATCAAAGGAAGTTGTAAATGCTCTTATCCCAAATCCAGGCTTGTTGGAATTCTAACTGCAACAACAAAGCAAGCACCAAAATAAGAAAGATTACTTAAATCTATTTAATTCTGCAGAATGGGTTCCACGAAGCAGAACAAATGAAATGAAACAGTTGGAGTGCCATTACTGCCATTACTGCTCTCATTATTCTTCTCAAGATAAACATCCAGACCAGGGATGACTCCTGACATGGGCAGCCCTTCCTACTGGAGAAGGAACTCCATCTGAGGGCTCAAATCCCTGTCTAGATTTGCACTGAAAATGTTCACAGTGATTCCTGCAGATGGGCTGCTTTTGTTCATTAGCAGCATCCTTTATTTCAGCTCTGTGGCCTTTTAATGAGCAAAGAAGAATTTGGGCAGCAGGGCAGGAACCCCAGGAATGGCCAATGCTGGAATTACAAGGATGAACAAATGCACTCTATTTTATATCTAATTTCTCTATCCATTTTTTATCTACTCTAATTTATATCTGATGTAGTGATGTGTCTCACAACTGCCCTGATTTAACACTGCCATAGGAACGTTGAACCAAAATGATGTACAAACCCCAACTCTGGAACTCTCATGCAAAAGTGACCTTTTATTAAGGTCACTTAATAAAAACTTGTAAATTTTATTTAAAAATAAAATGCACAGTGCCAAGTTTGTCATGGCAGAGGACACTGGCAGGTGAAGCATGCTGGATTTATTGCCCTATGTCAATCATAGAATTTCTCAAAAAGTCATAATTACAATCAGTGCCTGGGAAATTCGTGTTGCTTCAAGTCCCCTGCCCAACCTGACCCTGAAATTTCCAACAAAGGAGCCTTCATTCAGTGTAAAGATTAATTTGGAAGTTGTCAGGGAGAAGAATTTTCCTTCCTCCGTATAAAATCTATTGTGCCTTAAACTAAAATCTTCAAGGAGCAAAATCTGTGTGTTCTACCAGGCAGCAGCTCCCCATGGAGAGGCAGTAAAGAACTTGCTCCCAGCTGCAGAGGAGCTGTGCTCTGTGCCTTACCCAACTCAAAACCCATCTCCTTGCTCAAATATTCCTCCATGAGGGAAACATTCCAAGGCAGAGTCAGAATCACTGTTTAAATTGCCATTGAAGTAAAGAAAATTATATTTGCTGAAATCTGGCTTTAACAAAAATTGTCAATTACCACTTTGTTGCAAATCACTCTCGCTTTACACCACCACCAGTGTGCTTTGCTGATACTCATTTCACTCTATAGCCTTAAATGCACAAGAGACTGCTTTTTTCCCAGCTATAAAATTTCATATTATTTCATTTCCTATACTGGATTATATCCTCCCATTTATTTACTCATTTTAAAATAAAATTGGCTGTTTTGAAAGCACAGGATTGAGAATATCCATCAGTAATCTTTTCAGAAAGCAAGACAAAATTTGTACTTCCCATAAATGGGAGGTCTAAATGATCCCCCAAATAAATCCAATTGACTGAAAATTGAAGGTTTCACCAATGGACCAAGAAGAAATGTTCTAAAAAAAAAATAAATGTCTTTCCATCAGAGAAAAAACCAAGCCCAAGCACACTCTGCTCTAGTCTCAGCAATCCTTGTGAGCTTTTAAGCCATTTCTTAGAGACCTTACCAAGAAACTGCTGCAGAAGTTCTCATTTTCTGGAAGGACTTAAATACCATGGATTTTTAAGCGCAAATGGAACTGCAGAAAGTGGAAATCCCAGAGTAGCCCAGAGCAGTTTGTGTTTCATGAGCAAAGAAAGGTGGGAGAGACAGAACAGAGGTGTCCTACCATAATAAGTGAGACGTCCTCTTGCAATGTTTTTGCCCCTGGAGTTTTCAGTAATGCATTCATAGAGCCCTGCGTCCTCCTGCTGGAAATTAGGGATTTCAATCATGCCATTGGATTTCCTCAGCTTTATTTTACTTGGAAATGGCAGCCCGTCAGTTCTTCTCCAGTTAATCTGAGGCACAGGGCTAAAGAGAGAGTAATGAGATTTTAAACAGTTTTGCTTAAAGCCCTTGATTGTCATAATGAGATACTTAAAGCAAACTAAATTCAGCAGTGACTTGCAGGCTGTGTTAAAAGCAGTAACCACACTGTACATGACAGATGGTCAGACACTCAGGCACCTGATTTGCATTCCCTGCTGATTCCTACGCTGCATTTGTGGTCCCAAATTTGTCAGGAATAACTCTGTGAACGCCCAATAACTGCAACATTTCTTGTAAATCAGCACTGGCCTCCCCAGAGGATGGGTGAGATTTACCAGTGGCTTCTTCTATGGAGGGAGAATCCAGGCAAGGATTGGAATTGCCATCCTCCAGCAGCCTTTAATTCTCTGATTTGCAAAGTTTGCCTCCCCTCTGCAGGGAGCCAAAGCAACAGTGTGTGATCAAGTTATCAGTCTGATATGGGCACCTGACAAACTGCCTGCAAACAAAGCCCACACTGGTAAATAAATACATTTACAGAAACACAAATGCATTCTCAGATCATCTGTGAAAGAGAAAAGATATCAGCTGTGAGTGAAGCATCATTCAGAGGAGAAATGCATTTCAATCTTTATTTTAGCTATAAAGAAAGAACAATATTATGAAAGCATCAAGTACATTTAAGGGGAAAATTCAGACAACATTCTCACAGACTTCAGCACCATTTCCTTGAACAAAGAAAGGAGACTTAGCTCAAAGGTCATATGCAAAACCACACTGGAGTTAATTTGAAATGAAATGTAAATTCCTGTGCTGCCAACATACACATCTTAATTCTAAACAAAATCAAACCACACTCCAAGAGTCTTTGCCCTCTCCTTTCAAGGCAGGAGCTGTGATGACCAAAATCAGGGAAACACCAGAACCCACAGCCCTTGTGCAGGTGAGCCCAAAGGTGCTTCAGCTTCCAGTGAGATGAACACTTACTTTCCCAGTGCAAAGCACTCCAGCTTCACAGTGGAGCCTTTGGCTGCTGCCAGCGTCTCAGGGAACTGAACTTCTATTTTGGGCTCGTATTCCCCCATCACACCTGCGTCAGACAATTGAGAAGGTCAGATTTTGAAGGTGATTTTCAAAGGGTTTTCTTTCTCTCTCTTGCAATTCAAGATTATTTATCTGACAATCTGCTTATAAAGGGAAGCACAGTGAGATCAGAGACAGAGTTAGGATGCAACAAAGCTTATCTTATAAGAAAGTTTGACTGCGGGAATTGGAAAAACAGAAACTTCCACAGACACTGAAGGATTTGATCTGCAGCATTGAGAGAAGCTTGGATTGATGTAAAAATACAATACACAGACATTAAGCAGGAAAATCATAAACTTCTGTTTCTATAGATGTAGGTGAGACTATCTCTTAAGTGAGAAACTGTATTGATAAAATGGTGAAGGGTTTATAATCTAAATGTGGGGTTGAATGGAATAAATAACAGAAATACAGAAATAGAAGTTATAGAATAGAAATTATAGAAATAGAAGTTAGAGAATAAAAATTACAGAAATAGAAGTTACAATAGAAATATATGTGTGTACATGTGATAACAGCCCATTGGATAAAAGTATCCACAGTGCAGCAGAAGTAAGTAAAAGTGATAGGTTAGATAAGCAAAATAAACCCTGTGGAAAGTGTCCATCGGTTTAGGAAGTTCTATACTGCCTTGTGTCAAAGAATTTGTGACTACTCTGAGCTATGACCAAGTTCTTGCTTGTCCAAAACCTCACGGCCTCTGAGCCTGATGTTCATCTGAGCAACAAATCATGCTTAGCCCCACAATGGCCCCACCCCTTCATTACAAAGGTGACAATGACAGCACAACACATGAGAATTTATGGTTCAAGAGCCAAGAACTCCGGGAAGCCAGCGATGCTGGGAACGCCCCAGGCCCCCTGGCAGCCGTACCGTCGGTGCGCAGCACCAGGGGCGTGGGGGAGCCCAGCACGGGGCTCCTGCTGGCCCTGCTGGTCACCACGCAGCTGTAGTTGCCCACGTCGGAGGGCTCCACCTTGGCTATGTACAGGTGCCCTGTCTCCTGGGACACGAAGCGCCGGCTGTCCTCCTGCACGAACGACGGGTACTCGTTGAAGATCCAGGCAAAGGACAAGTCTGGGTGGGGAAAGCACACAAGCAAAGGTGTTTGATAGGATTTTTCCATCTTTTTTTCCTTCAAAGATCACTTTATTGCTGTATTTGGCAGCACTGCTGTGGCATTCACATTCTTTGAAAAATCCCTTCACACAGGATTTTTCTCCTGGGAAGCTGAGACGCTTCAGAGAAAAAGGAAAACAATTCTTATCTCATTTGCTTCTCCCGTGTTTTGCTGCTTTGGAATGTGGTTGGAGATTTTTTACCCACAGGTGACTGTTTGATTGGATTCTGGTGTGAATTATTTTGACTCAATGGCCAATCAGTGCCAAGCTGTGTCTAGACTCTGGAGAGAGTCACGAGTTTCATTATTATCTTTTTAGCCTTCTGTCTGTATCCTTTCTGTATTCTTTAGCATAGTTTAGTATAGTATTCTTTAATATAATAGAGTATCATAAAATAATAAATTAGCCTTCTGAGAACATGGAGTCGGATTCATCATTCCTTCCTTCCTGGATCCCTGCAAATACAGTACACTGCATTATTTACAGTACTTTACTGTGTAACAAACAGAGCCAGTGACTGAGAAAAATACAGTTTAAAAAGTACCAGAAAGTTGCAAAAACCCCACATTTTTTCTTCACCATCTCCTCCAGCATAAGAAAATAAAAGGCAAAAGAAATCCAGAATATTAGCAGGCATGTTTAAATCTCCTTTTCTTTTTTTTTTTTTAAATTTAACATGCACGGAAATAGGAGCAGACAGAAAAAAAGAGAGCAAACTTTGCTAAAATGGAAAGATTATTCATTCAGTAGCTACTTAACTCTTCAGCCATATGATTAGCAGGTAGAAACAGGACAGCAGGATCCACGTGATAAGGATCTCAGAAGAAGCCTAAATTCCCAGTAGGGCTCATCACACAGCAAAATTATTTTTTTCATACAAAAATCCATAAAAACTCCATTAAAAGCATTTCTGTGTGATGTGGCAAAGTAGCACTCACTACTATTCATTATGATTATTTGAAAGGGAAAAAAAAACCCCACAGTTCGAAAGAGAAAACAAGAGATTTGGCAAAAAAATCCACTGAATTTGTTTTGTTTCCTGAGCATCCTCTGAGCCTTGTGTGGCCAATTTTAATTGGCAAAAGCCCCTTCCTGTGCCAGGCCACGTGTTTGTCTCATTCATTTCCTGCAGGATCAAAGGAAAATAAATTTTTAATGGTGTTCTAGGCAAGGAATAATTTTTTTCACCCACGTGGCACTTATACAAAGATTACAGCTTCTGGAAGTGCTAATTAGCAATGATTACAGCTTGACTGACCTCTGTTGTGGCGCAGTGTCTGCAGCACTGGCACTGCCCCCACGAAATGGAGATCAGCCCTTCCTGCACAGGTTTAATTTCAGGGGGCACAAGTTTGGGTGCAGCACAAAACAAAAAGGTGACACATCCTGAACCCTCAACCCCTCCCCAGGCTGCCAAAGCCAACAGGACAATTCAACACAAGGTAAAACTCTGCAGGTGAAAAAAACCACTCAATAAATGAAATTATTAAGATATTTATAGGCCGGCTAATGCAAAAAAAGGCATCAAATGAAACGGCTGATCATTAACCTGCATTTAATTTTCTTCTATCAATATTTAAACCCCTTCCATTATGATAATTTTGCAGCAGTGGCCTGTGCCAACCATTAACAGGCTCAGGAGTTAAACTTCTGTCACAGTTAGAAATACTAGAAATAAATAAAAATAAATGAATATCTAAATAAATAAATAAACAAATAAGTAAATGTTAGAAATATTTATTGCCAAAATCAGAACCATAAGGAGGGAAAGACCTGCAAGAGCATCACCCCTGTGGACCTGCAGCATCTCCTCAGGAGCACCAATGGCTCTCACCACAATTCCCTCCTCTAGAACTCAGAGGTGCAATTCATTTATGGAAAGGAAGGCAGCAAGGATTTCTCAGGAAACAGTGGGGGAATTAGTGCAGAGGGAAGCACTAAATTATTTCAAAAATAAAGAAAAAAGAGCACAGCTGAGGAGTTTGAAGGGGATTACATGGTGTCTGAGGGAGCAAGGAATGGGGGATGTTTCTAAATGGGAAAGGCAGAATACTGAGTGGAACAATTTCTGCAAGAGCTGGGTGGACACAGGGATCTCAGGGCTGAGGGAGGGGCTGCACACCAAATCAGGGACCAAAAAACCACAATTTTCACCTCCACACCAAACTCAGACCCCCACAAGGCAGCCGCGGGTGACACCAGGCTTTAGTGCTTCTGGTATTTATTGAACCACCTGTATTTCCCTGCTCAAAATATTATTTTATGCTTAAAAAATAGGAGAAATAAAAAGAAAAAATATGTTCAGAACAGTGTGGAGATCTGGAGATGCAGCAGGAAAAGAAGCAGCTTCATTTCATTGCTAGGATATTGGGTTAAGTAAATCAAGAGTGAACCCAGTGAAATCAGTCACTGGGATTATGGCAGCCGTGCAAAGTGGATTCCAGTTTAATTGGGTCCTTCAACCCATGAATAAACACTCCTGGAAACCGAATTCCCCATTCAACACTTATTTTCACTGACTCCCTTAAAAAAAGGCTGGGGTACTTCTATCCCTGTGCCCCACCACCTCATTTTATATTTATTGTCCTTTACAAAACTGCACTCTTATTTTCCAAAATAAAAAAAAAATCATATTAAACAACTTGTGGTGTGATTTATTATGTTTACACCATTTGCCTGTTGCTGATCTTAGGGCACCTCCAGGGACACAAACTCACTCCCTTTCTGTCAATTACAAGTTTTCAGTTGATTTTCTGTTATAAATGGAAGTAATATGTCTCTCCTGGGCTTCCTCTGAGTTCTAAGCCTTTGCTTTCCAATGCATTTTTTCCTTATTTGGCGACCATACATGGATAAGGTATTGGAAATTACAGTTATTACTCAATTTTTATTTGTTTACTGCGTCTTGGTTGGCGGCTTCTCTTTATTTTGCATTATTTGATTATTATTTACTGTGCAGTTTCCAACACACTCAGCATGTTCACACTGTTCCAGCCCTTTTGTGCACCTAAGTGCTCAATTAAAAAAATGTTTATAAAATTACCTGTCATTTTTAAACCTGAATTCTTTATGAAATTCAACAATTAAATCACCATGGCCTTTGGGTTTTACCAGGGTCATTTCCTGCTATTTATGAACCTTAAAAAACCCCAAATTACTGTTGCTAAAGGAACACAATGGGGTAAAAGCCACACATTTATTGGTTTTTAACTATGTTAAAAGTCAAGGCTTAAGTTTATGCACATCCTTTTGAAAATATGGCTTCAAATTAAGTTTAAAGTATTTTATAACTACAGAATTTAAAGAAATGACACATTTCTTCTAAGTGAGACTGAAACACTTCACTGGAAGATTATTTACAGAACCAGGGTGATTTTACTTCTTGTAGACAGAATTTCAGTGGCAACAGCAGTGCTGGAAATCCCAAACTGTAATTAAATTCAGGAAGTTGGAAAAGCAGAAGTTTAAGGGGGGAAAAAAGGCACACAGACCTATGATGAAAAGGAGAAGGACAATTCACAAAGTTAATTTTATTTACTTTTTGCATAAATAATGTCAGCTTTTGTTCCTTCTGGGCCATCACTTCTTTATACCTGCTTAATACCTACCTGCCAGCCCCGTAATTCACACCTAAATGAGACTTCTAAAACAGCCACAAGTAAGTGATGTGAACAATGTTCTTCTGAACCAGATTTAAAATGTTCCAAAATGACTGGATTTGATTTAGCCAAGTGGGTGTTTCCAAAAATAAAGCTGGTAAGAAATGAAAATTTTGATTTTAGGGAGCATGGAGCTGACTGAACAAGACCTCAAGGTGAAGAAAAACCCCAAAAAATCCAGAAACCCAAACTAACAGAAACAACCAACCACCAAACCATAAAGAGGTTTCATGTCAGTCATTGATGCCCAAATCCCAATTATTTAATGGGCTTCTCCAGCTCTGATTTTACAATATCCTGTAGCAGAGACACAAGGAGAAGCTGAAATACCCTGGAATTTTGTGTCTCCCAATGGCTGTCTCCTATCCCACAGGATGGCACGTGGCTCCTGGAAAACTGTTTCCAAGGAGGTAATCAGACAGAATTTAGCAATGACAGAAACTGCAATTAAAAGCATGGAAACAGCTATTTTGAATGATCTACCTTAGGTTAAAAGTGATGGAAAAGTAACACTGATTTTGAGAGGATAATAACAGACTCCCTAATTAAGACAGAAACCAATTAGTTCATCATTTGGCCCAATTTCAGCTGCAAGTGTGATGAAATGGCAGGAAAGGGAGCAGAGTTTGGGGACGAGCATCCCTCAGGAGGGAGGAGCTCTGAGAGCTCACACTGAGCATTCAGGCTGGGTTTTGTGGGACAACCACCCACCAAAATGTCCATTTGTCACCACTGCTGCAGCCCTGGCTGCACAGGACCTCTGGGAAAGGGCAGACAAATTAGCTAAAAGCAGGAAATTAATTAATGAGGTCAAAGTGCATCAAGGTCCCAGAGGATGCTCTGGGGTGCAAACTGTCCTCACCTCCCTGCAGGCAAATCCTTGGATTACACTGCTGTGGGGCTGGGATAATGGAATGCCAGTGCTCCCAGGGGTATAATTGGTTTTATTTGACATAAATTACTTCAAGCTTCTCCTCAATACTTTTTCTTTCTCACTGGGGCCAATTTTCCTGCACTTAGCTCAGCACTTTGAGCACCCCATCCTCCCCCAGCTGCTCTTGGTGCTGCCTTCCCTGTGCCATAAACCAAGTAACATCTCCCTCTTTTCTTCTGGCAAATGTTAAAGGCTCCTTTCCAAATAAAACCCTTCTGCTCTGGAGGTGCAGGGCAAGGTGTTTGTGTGCTCCCATAACATATCTGTAAACTGGAGCTTAAAATGTCACGAGGTGCCTCTGTCAGAAATGGCAGCATCTTGGCAATGGAAAACCAGTTTAGAATATTATCTGAGATAAACTGTACATCTTTTCAAGGGTTTGGGGTGTATTCCTGCAAATATTCAATGCTAGAAATTAAAAACTATCCTAGGTGTGTGCAGCTGGGAAAAACAAACCAAACCAGGGCTCAGACTGCATTTCCAAGGGGAGCCTGGGCTGTTGGCATTCAAGTAGTTCTATCACTGATAATGAAAAAGTCTTTAGCTGCAGTCACACTTCAGAGAACAAACGGGGCTGGTATTTACTTTTTGTTCATGTTCTCTATATAAAAATAATGACAATTACAAAACCTCTGTAGCAGGGCTTGACCCGTGGCCTGCAGGAGTGATGTGAGACAGTGAGATCTGCTCAAAATAGGTGCAGTGTTTGCCCAGACACTGGGATTTCACCTGAACTCTGCAGAAGAACTCTTTTGGCTGAATTTTTGTCTATACCAAATGTAAACTGCCTGATGGGAATGCAAGTCCAGCTACAAAAAGTGAAAAACACATCCCCGGAAATTAATTTTATATTCCAGAGTATAATGGCAACACTAATTTGAAACTAATGTACAACATTAATTGTTTTGGCATAAAAGGTGAATTATTTTATAGCTAAAATATACCAGATCAATTTTCAGCCTGCTGTGCAGGTAATCAGGCATGCAACTTGTGTGTATGGAACAGCCCAGAACAATGAGAGCAGTGAGACAAACACACACAATATCTTGCAATTCCAATCTACTCATTAAATGAGAATATTGAAATGTTTCAGCTGAAGCTGCAAGGCTCCTACTTCAGGCTAAAACCTGATTTTCATTTTTAAACGAAACAGGATAAGAGTCCAGTTGTTATTTTGATTTTGGAATGAGCTTTAGTTTGATGCAAACAGATGTAATTCTTCAAAAATACTGAGTTGTATTTTGTTCTGCTGTCCCACACCTAGAGCACAGCCACAGAAGTGGCCAAGAGGTAACTGCACACCATGGTCTGTCACCTGAGCTCAGCTGCCACAGGGATGTCACACAGCCACTGGAGGTGCCACAAAGTAATTCCTGGATAATAATAACTCTAAATCATCCCAAGCAGTGTCACCACTGTAATTAAAGCACCAGTATTTCCCAGCTCAACCTTGGGAAAAAGATGTTGCAGACTGGCAGCTGATTTCTTCATTAACTCCAACCCCCTCCTGGTCAGTGCCACCCCAAAGATTCCATCACATTTTCCAAAAAAATCCCTTCGCCAGGATTTCTTCTCCTGGGAAACTGAGAAGCCTCAGAGAAAAATGAAAACAATATTCTCTCATTTGCTTCTCCTGTGTTTTGCTGCTTTGAAATGTGGTTTGGAGATGGTTTCTCCAACAGCTGGTTGTTTTACTGGTTTCATGTGAATTGTTTTAACTTCATGGCCAATCACAGCCAGGCTGTGTTGGGACTCTGGAAGGAGTCACGAGTTTCATCATCATTCTTTGTAGCCTTCTGTCTGTATTTTTTCTCTATTCTTTAATATAGTTTAGTATAGCATTCTGAATAGAATAAGCATAAGAATATAGAATATATAGAATAATAAATTAGCCTTCTAAGAACATGGAGTCAGATTCTCATTTCCTCCTCCGTGTGGGGAACCCTGAAAATACCAGAGACTCCCTGGAGAGGGGCTCAGCACGTGGCCCTGCTGGCCAGGGACAATTAGCCATCCCAATTTTCCATCCCAAACTGCTCCTGAGCTGGCAGTGACACCCCTGGGTGCTCCCAGGCAGCCCAGATGTTACTGAGAGCCCGACAGAACAGCTCTGCTGCACTGAGTACCCAGGGCTGAATAAAAACCCCCATTCTGCTTCCCCTGGAGCTGTGAGGAGACGGATTGGTTCCTCCTCATCACATTTCTGCACTAATTGCTCCAGACTGGCTGGGCCATTCCCAGAGCCCTGGCTCTGAGCACGCTGCTCCCACCCTCTGGAAGCAGGCAGAGAAGTTGGAAAGTGCTTTAGGAAGCAATATGTAAATACATCCCCATTAGCCACATCCATTCCAAGTGACAAATTGTTCTTTTAATCACCTCCCCAGAACTTTACATTTAATTGCTGAGAGCATTTTCCAGAACTCTGTTGTGCTTTTTCAATAGCTGGAAGTATTTTTAAATTGCTTCCTGCCTATAATAATTTTGAAGATAAAAAAGGCGATAGTTTAGTTTATTGCTGAACTAAAATAAATCTGATTTCTTGTGAATGTTAAATATTAGGGACATAAACCAAGGGAAACTAATGGAAATAACCCAGGAGTCAATTTTCAAAGTAAAGCACCAATATTTATACGTGGAAGCAGTACTTAGTGACACTTTCATTTGATACTCTTGCACTCTTTTAGGAGAAGGTAAAACCCTTGTGAAAAACAAAAATTCCTTTCAGCACTCTTGTTCTGAGTGCTGGGACTGCAGCCACCTCCCTCCTGCCTCCTCCTAATCAATTATCCTGTTTGCAAAGAAAAACCCAAATATTTTAGCAGAGAAGATAATAAAGAGCTGGAGGAGAAATACCCCACAGTCACAATTTAGGGATAAAAATAAACTAGGTGGAGAGCCAAATGCAGTTATTGTCTCCAGTTTTCTCCTTTTTCCCCCAAGGCAGAACTCATATACCTGGAACTGGGAAAGTAAAAAGGTTCAACCTGAATTTTTTTCTTGCAATTTGGTTCTTCCTAATCAACTTCTCCCTTTTTCTTTCCATCCCCTCATTTTTCCAAGAGATACCCCACAATGGAATGTACAGTTTAAGAGTTCTGTAAGATTTTGGGGTAAGAAACTGCACAAAGGTTCTCAGGTCATTTATCCACCTCTCTGTCAGCTTAAAAACATGCACTATAAAGCAACTGAAGATGGTGCACAAATATATAAATATATAAAAAATAATTATAATATTTATAAGAATAATAAATCTATAAAAAGTTATATTAATTAATTATAATTTATAAATAAGATGTACTAATTTCAGCCTGGACTACCTCAGCCAGGAAAACAGGTTTATCAAAAGGAGAAAGTGCTTCAGAATGGCTGCATTTGACCAAGTGTACAGCAGAGTGTCCCTGCAGCACTGGTTTGGTACTGGTGGTGAAAACAATGCTCTGGCAGACAGCAATCCCTGGAAGATCCAGCTGAGAACATGTATTATTTCCCCTCACATGGACAAACATAAGCGTCTCACAGGTACCATTTGATTTCAAACTGTCAGCTGAAATTTGTGCAGATGATGATGATGACACCAGCAGGACTATTGAAAAATATGTTTTTAAATAAAAATGCCATTTCTCTTTGGCAGATTGAAACAGCACAGGAACACTACGGAGCCATTTCTAAGGCCAGTGCTCTTACAACATTCAAGGTGCCACTCTCCTTAAAGTACATTTTTGTGCAAGAAGCCCTGCACGTGTGATTTATTCCTGATGCCCTGACGTGTGTCATCCACAGCCTGCAATGACAGCAGGAAGCAAAGGTGAAAACCAGGATGGGAAAAGGGGAGTTTAGATGGGATATTGGGAATTCCTCCCTGTCAGACTGTTTCAATCACGGGGTGCCCAGAGCAGCTGGGGCTGCCCCTGGATCCCTGGAATGTCCAAGGCCAGGCTGGACACTGGGGCTTGGAGCACCCTGGGACAGGGGAAGGTGTCCCTGCCCATGGGATGAAATCAGATCTTTAAGGTCTCTCCCAACCCAAAACACTGTTGTACAACAGGACAGAACTCCTATTCTGGAGCTGCACCTGTTTAACTTCGCTTTGTTTTAAAGGTATAAAACATTTCCAAAGCCAAATATGTACAATTAATTCAACTTCCATTTCCCCGAAAAAAAATAGCATGTTGCTATTCAAGAGCTGCAGAAGAGAAGCAATCAGAGGATCCAAATATTTCTGGCATCTGAGACTCTTTCCATGCCATGTTATTCATGAAGCAGAGCCCTGCTGGAACTTGCAGGTCTCCAAATGGCAATACAAGAGACACGAGCAAAAATCTGCAAGTCTAAACACCCATTTGGAACAGACATGACATTATTCAGTGAAGGATTTGTCACAGCAAACACTGAGCAATAAATTGGGATCTATTTTTCCATGATCTAATATTATTTCCTATCAGCATGTCACAACTCTGACACAATATGCTGTGAGCTGAATTGATCCCTGCCCTTCAAATCCCGCCTCATTGATGGATTAAACCTACATTTATCAGGGGGTTATATGAAGAGGGAGGACAAATCCTTGCTGCTTTATCCATGTAGGAACATCCCTGCCATACTGCATCAAACAGGAACACAGAGCACACAAGGCTAATTAGGAATAAAGCAGAATTTCCTTGCAATTTCCAAGTAACAGCTCATCAGCTCCACAAAATTCTTGTTATTTAAGTTCTCCTGGGTTATGGTCACATTCCCATAGGAATAATGCAGCAGGAAGTACACCAATCTAAAACTAATGCCGTGTTTTTCCAGGCAAACTAATATTTGTTGAAATGTTCAAGTAACCATCAAGCAAATCGTCACTTCTACCATTAAAAATCATCTTTTTCTTTGTGTATAAAGCAGTCTTAAACCACCCCAGACAACACAAAAGGACCATGCCTCATTGCCTGCTCCTCTCTTGAAGAACAGAAACACCTCATAAATCCAAAATCAATGTCAGCTGAGGAAAACTGACTGTACTAAACAAATATAAATCACAATATATAGGAACAGAAATAACAGCTGAAGACGAGCCACACAATAACCACAATACAGTACAGTGGTAACAGGAGGTAAAACCCTACAGGAACTCGGATTTGCTTTACTGAAGGCTTTGTCACTCGTTAGATACCAATTTTGGAACAAAATCAGTAGCAGAGAAAAATCATTTTTAGATCTCCATATGTCTAGCTTTTCTCATTCTTGGCAGAATGGGCAAAAATTAGCATCACATGAATGTTTTTTAACCAGCTGCACATTAACTGTGTCCAACATTGAGTTTGGGATATTGAGATGTTTGTTGATCGACAGCCCTTTAAAACCATTAAAGACATCACAGTAATGCAGTAAAAAGTCAAAATAGCTGTAGAGATTTCAGTGAAATCGAAAGGTTGTAACAACTGGAAAAGTATCGGGAGAGCTGCATAAATCCATTTTTGATGTTATTTCACCTTTTGAGTATATGGGTGAGATGATTTACTGATTTTTGGTGGCAAAAAGGGGGTATTTTAACAGGTTCCCTGCAACAGAATTCAAAGATCCAGAAGTATGGCCATGCAGAACGATGACAGATGACCATCTTAATTATCCAAACATCACTGCTCAATTATGAGACAACTTAGGGTATTTAACATAAAACCAGCCTGGATCAGAAAAATATTTGGGGAGAAACGTCTTCACACTCAAATCCAGTCATTTACCAAATCTTCCACGCATTAAATCCCTAACAAGACTGGTAAAAAAAGGGAATTTTATTTAATTTCCAGAAAGGGGAAATGTGGTAACTCTAAAGAAAGTATTGGAGTGGTTTGTGATTTGTAAATGGAGTTTCATTGTTGGTTTAATGCTGGATGCCCACAGCCCAGAGGAGCTGGAACTGCACACTCAAAAGGACAAAGCCACTGCTCACTGCAGGAATAATTTGCTCCCCATTGAAAAGGGACATTCATATGATTTATGTAAATATCTGTGTCTAAGATAAGCAAGGAAAAAATATGATAAATTGCAGAAGGGAAGCAATTTTCTTTTTCCATACTATGAGCTGGCATTTCTTTAGGGATGAGCATTGGTTTCTATTGTAACTGGGATGCTGTACATGGAGGAATAATCACTATTTAATCAAGTCTCTTCTTGCAAACTCTTTGCAGAGAATGCAAGAAATAAGTGCAATTAAGTTAGCAAGATCTTAGAAACTGCAGAACACACCAGAAAACAAAAGCAGATATTTTGGGGGCTACAGAGGGAGAGGAAACAAGCTGGTGGAGCACGTTTTTAGAATTAGTATTGTCTGGAATTATTTGATAGCTCAGCGCAATAAATACAGACTCCAAGTTAAAAAAAAAAAAAAAAAAAAAAGAGTCAGATCACTGATCTGGAAAGGGCTGAACATCCCTCAGGCCAGGTCAGCTGGTCCTAAACCATCCCTGCTCTTCCTAACAAACCACTTCTGCTTCCTGGCTGGATGTTTTATCCCAGACTTCCTGCCCTGCATCCCATCCTGTGTGTTTTGTGTCACCTTGCTACAGCTTTATTTCAGCGAAAAATGGAGAGGGGCTTTTTCTACCTTGCTCCACGTCTCCTGGAAACTTCAACAGTTAGTCCTCCAACTCTCAGACAGACTCTAGGATTTGAAATATTTCTGGTACCAGTTCTCAATCCCATTTGGTAACTCTGGGAGCTCAGCTCTGTTTTTGCATACCACAATTAGTGTGGGGGTGTCAATCATCTCCCATCTGCTGACTGCAGGAGGAATTCTCACCTCTTCCAGCCACTGTTCCCAGCACCATGAGCACGTCTGGCATCACCTCCTGTTCCACACCTCAAACTCAAACCTTGCCAGAGTCAGGCAGTGCTGCCTCAGCTTGGCCATCACCTCTGGGTGTAAACCCACACACAGGCACAGCTGTAGGAACAGCTGGGGCAGTTCAGGCCTTGGGCTGCATCTAGAAGGAAAATTTAATCATTCTAATTCTTATAGATAGCTGGGGGAATGACCCATTTCCTCAGCTGCTGAAAGACAAAGCTGTTGCAAGGCTATAAAGATGATTTAAGAGTATGTATCAGTTTAGAGGGGAAAAAATTCTGCAAGCTCAGACAGTTGTAAAATTGCCACTTTATGGCTGTGTCTGCTTGGACTCTGCCAAATTTATGAGGCCACAACACCTATATTATTGAATATAATGTCTAGCTTTTATTACCTTGTCTTTGCAATCAGATCTAATGTTTAACATCACAGCCCTTCAATAAGGACACTCCGTATCAATTAAAAACAATAAAACCAGTTCCTTTTGGGTATTACTTCAGGCTCAATAGCAATTAGTCAGACTGAAGATGCAGAATAAGGGAAGAAATGTACTCACAACTTTTGGACCACCAAGAATCCATATATCCCCTTTTCTCACCCCCTGAGTGCAGCAGTGGTTTAAATTACACAGAACCATTCCATCCCACCACAGAATGTCTTGATTGCAAGAACACAGGCAGACACCAGCACTGTTCAAGACAACCTGCAATTCTCTGCTCACAGGGAAAACTGGATTCACTGAGGCTCAGCAATTGTGAAATTGGGCAGAATGCAACTGTAGAAGATACTCCATTAATTACAGGAAACCCCATAAAAATCAGACACATTAAGTGCACAGAAATTACTAGGAACGAGAAAGGCATTTCAAGATAAAAGTAAATCCTCCTAAACACTTCCCTCCCCAGTTCTTTGTTTTTGGTTTCTTTCTCCCTGCTTTTACTCAGAACTCGTATTTCATTATAATTCTGCTTTTTAGCCTTTCCAGGGATGCTGCCCAGCCCCACCACCCCGAGGGTGCCCCTTACCTCCAGCCCGGGGCGGGGTCCCGCAGAGCAGCACGACGCCCTGGCCCTCGCGCACCGACACCGCGCTCCTCATCTTCATCCTGGAGCTCTCCACGTCTGCAGGGGAACAGCAGCGAGCAGGGCATCAGCAACACCACAGACAGGACGGCAACACTCTGAAACCCTGCCTCTGAAATCCTGGCATTCTGAAACCCTGATGTTCTCAAACCCTGACCTCCCATCTCCGGCAGCTGAACCCAGCAGACCCAGCGCAGCCCGTGCAGAAGAAAAGGCTGCCTGGCACGAGGGGGGATGACAGAATTAGGGCTGAAGGGACCAAATCTGCAGTGAGATAATTCAACAGATCCTGTGGCTAATTCTGTTCTTATGCCTGGCTTCTGCTACAGGACTTTGATAACCAAAAAGGAGCCAATGACTTAAAAATAGGTCCTTAAGCCGCTGTTTTTTGGAGATGTTTCTTCTTCTTCCAAGGCTGAACACAGCATCAAGCTCCCATGTCCAATGTAAAATAACATTAATAATAGCTATTCAGAAAACAGATATTAATCTTGTCCAAGAGCAAGGAACCTCCTGGACCATATTCCTGCAGGAGAATCCCCTGGAGCATCACTAAGCCTGCTGCTCGGTGTGCTGACCCAGTGCTCTGCTCTGACTGCCCTCGGGTCTCTGGGATTATTTTAAGCTGTGTAAGGATCACAGGGCACCCTGAGGTGGAAGGGATCCACAAGGATTATTGAGTCCATCTCCTGGCCTTGCATAGGACACCCCAAAAATCACACACAGCATTGTCCAGCGCTTCTTGTGGGGGAAGCAAACACTTCAGTTTCCATAAACGTAAACATTTTATCATAAATGTACATTGGTTTTCCAACTGGTGAGTCAAGACCCAAGAAATTTGGTCCTCATTATACCTCTAAACTAAGCTAAATACAACTTGTAACATAAGCCAAGATCAAAGCCCCACACTTACAAAGGCTTTTCCATAAATAAGCCATACATTTTTCCATAACAGAAGACACTTAAAAAAAAAATATATGTTTATAACCTGGCATAGCATACTAAACTAACACAGTCTTTAAATAAGGCTGTCTTTATAACCAAGCCTAATAGGAGCAGTGAGTTGACCAACAGCAGCTATTTCCCCAAAATATAGCATTTTTTATTACTGCAAAGCAACAGCTGTTACAGTGAAACACTGAATAAGAGCGATCAGAATTTCAATGCTTCCTTTAGAAAATGCTGCAGTAAGAGAGCGTTGCACAGTCCTTTGTTAGTGCACATCAAGTTCACAGGAATGTTTCTTAGGCAGTTTTCAGCTTTCCAAGTGAATTCCCATGCAGGTATCCTCAGAATAAACTCAGATCCTTTTGCTGGATGTGATGGAGAAGTCACATAAAACCCCAGCCAAAGTGATTTCACTCAGGGATCAAAACAGCACAGCCTTAAATTATTGTTTCAGGCCTTTCCAGCACCTTGCTCTTTCTGCCATAACACTGTACATTCATCAGCTGCCCCAACACCATTCCTCAGAGCCACGCAAGGAAAAACCAGGAGCTGACAGCACCTCAGAGAACACACACTGCTCTGTTCCAGGATGAATCACACCCAAAGAATTAATATTTTACATAAAAATTCATTTAGACTACATTTTGCCCTCTTACATCACAACCATCAGAAGTCATACATCTTAAATAATACAATTTCCATAACTGAAATGAGTTTTTAAGCCCATGTGCTCATTTTATTGCAACTACAGACCTTCAGAACCTTCCTTGTCTTTGTGTTGTCCAACAAATGGCAGGATGGGATTGGGTGGGAGCACCTTGGGAAGGGATGTGGGATGTGCTGGAGGATTGGGAAGGCAATCAGCCCAGAGGTACCCAGAGAGGACCACCACAGCCCTGCAGTTTGAGCTGCTGCAATGTTGTGAAAATTGGAATTATTAGACACTGATTACAGGTGAAGACTGTTGTCACAGAAAAGCAGTTTTTGGGGAAACAAGCAGCAATGCATATCCATCCAAAAATGGAGAATACGAGCTATGCTACAATAAAAGAATAATTTCCCACAAATTAGCAGGAAGCTCCCCATCCCACCTTCCAGAGCAGCTCAACCACCACACTCATCAGACTGCTGCCAAAATACCAGCACTGAATTTCTCTACAAACTTCTGCATTCTCTTGTCTGGCACGGCTTTGATAATGAAAAATCAGCATGCAAAACAGGAGCAGGGCTCTTTATTAGCATTACACAGTGAAGTCCCAATCTCTGACCTTGCAGAGCACTGGCTGCTCCTGAACATGATGCTGGTCTGATTTTCAGGTGTTCCTGCAGCAGATTCAGAGGACTGAAGGTCAAATTCATTGTTTGGAAGTGTATCAAGAGTGATTGTTTATCCTTGAGCTGCTTTGTTAGGGTTTTGTTTGATTTTTAATAAAGCCACTATCCCAAGCACAATAACACCAGGGAGGAGAGCTGTGTCTTCGAACAAAACTTATTATTACATGAACTCATTGGGAAGGGACATGAAGTCCTCAGGGTAAATAAAATCCCTTAAAAGGTGGACTAATAATGGCAAAGCTTGTTTGCTTTTACAGATTGAACTGTATCCCTGTGAAATCAGAGACTGTCATCCTGCTGGAACGTTTCAATAGATAAAATATAACTGCAAACAAAGACCAGAGATCAGGACAGAAGATGGTTCTGAGGAGTGGTGAGTCAGAACAGGATTCCCTTTTCAGCACCCATGGGATGACAATATCCCACTGATCAGCAAAAGAAAAGGCCAGAAACACACAAAGTATTTCTGCATTTTATCTGCTGGACTAAAGACTTGTTTATTAATCCGCAGATCTTTAAAACTCTCTCAAACTGGTCACTAAACTGAAGTGCTTTCATTAGTTTCTCTTGCCTTAATCTTTTCACTTCCTCCTTGCATTTATTACACCTCACTTCTAATCTCCTTTCATCTGAAAAGCAACTATTAGTGGACAAAATTAACAATTTACTTAACCCTACCAGGCAAAGGCTTGAATCCTGCCACTGAAAATATTTTGGTAAAAATATTACAAAAATCCTGACTACAAGAGAAGAAAATCCAACATAAAAACCAAGCTAGAACTGTAATTTGCAAATTAAATGCTTTTATTGCCTGTTTATAGTTTGCCATATAGAAGGAAGTTTAAAATTAGCAACTGAGGCTTTCTGTCTCCTGAAACAGCATTTTCTTCTCCCTTGCCCTGCTAATACATGTATTTGCCTCATTGCTTTAGTACCAAGTCCATAAAGTTGCAACAACTGAAATATACACACCATTGCAGTAAAATGGAGGAAAAAACACAATTCAGCTTTCTTGAAAAGTCTTTGATTCTGCCCAAAGTGAGAACAACAGAACGAGTCCCTACCCATACAAAAAAGGATGTGAAAACTGCACACTCCAGTGGGTTCCCTCCTTTTGGTCAAGCCAAGTTTTCAGTCTCAAGCACTGAGACTTCAAGTGGCTGAGACAGATTCCAAAATGTGGAGTGACAGCGATGTGAGCACCAAACCTGTAACAGCTGCACTGGAACATTCCTGTGATACTCAGGACAATTAGAAGATAAAATAACAATCTGTGGATTCAGGAGGGGGAAACACGACCTGGAGCATCTCTGTAAGCTAAATGAGACTGAGAACAGTGACATTTTAATAAAAGAATAAATCAGAACCCATCTCAGAGCCTGCTGACCACATTCACTGCAAGGTTTCTGTTTTGTGATCGTGTGTAATTAATAAAGGACGGGTCAAGATCACATCAAACAGCACAGCCATGCTCTGGAGAGACACAGAACATGGTGCTATGAAAAATTCAGAGCACTCCTGATGACAAAGCTGCTCCACATACACAGCTGCTGGCGTGTGGCAATGCTGAGTTATGTGGTATTTTATCAAGAAACCTGTGTGATATTTCACCCCCAGACACCAGTTCAGTATACAGAACTTTGTAAGATTTGCAGGGACTGCTAGAACTTGCACCAAATCCTGTTTATTTTTTTAAGTAATGCACAGAACACATTCACTGTGAGAGGAGCAGGATTCCATTTTCCAACTTTTTTTTTTTTAAATTCAGGTTTCCAACTCCAAATCCAGCAACACCCAAGCATCTGATCACACTTGTATCAACTGCTCTTTATTGTCAACATGTTTGTTAGCAATTCTACCATGTTTTGAAAACTGCAGAACAAGGATTCAAGCACTACAAACATAATTGTCCCTTAATAGCCATGAAAATATGTATTGTACTGCTGCATCAGACCCACTGTTATTCAAAGCAGCAGAACTTGTTAAATATACTTTAGGTGTAATTCTGTATTGGTAGGATGTTCAAGTGCCTAAATGAGTCAGACAACCAAATCTAAGCTGTTTTCTTGAGTGGGTAATTCTGAAGTGGGGACTCTGTTTGATGTCAGCCCATAATGAAGCACTAATTCACAGCCCACTCGCCCTGGTGAAAGTCACATTATTAAAAAGAACGGAAATTCCACTCTCTCAGCTCTTGAGGGCAAATAACAGCCTCAGCACGTTGTAATAGCTATGTTGGTAATGAGAACTGCTGGAGAAAACAGAGTAACACCAATTTGTTTCTTTAAAAAGAAAAAACAAACACAAGCAACAACAAAACCCAGCAACCTTCACACCACCATCCCCTAAAACTCACCTGTGTGCATGAACAAACCTTTTTTCCCACTCCCTTAAACCCCAAAATTTGCTATACCCATGCACTGCTGTAATCATGAAGTTGGTATTTCTTTAGAGAGACACCCAAAACTAAATGTGCACTCTGCATAATTAATTTCCATCAGGATATTTACGATACAAAGCCTGTTAAACAGAGAAACACCCCACCAGGGCTGCATGTGAGCCAGTGAAAAACCTTCTGCTGCCTTCCCAGGGCCTGGATGGAGCCTGGCAGAGTCACACTGAGACCAGAAATTATCTCTGTAGTCATTTCTGCTGGGCAGAGAGAGAGAGGACACAAAAATACCACCAGTGCAGGAGTGAACATCACACCAAGCAGGCAGGGAGGGGGTGATTTGTCACTTGAGGGGAGATGCAGAAGCTGCTGGGGAAGCATCTCCAGGGTTTCACTTGGTCAGGATGGTGCTACAGGGAAATCACAGAATTCCACACCAACAAAATCCCTTTCTTCCGTGCCACGTGGCTGAACTTGCATTTTACACCCTGAAAGCTCCACGACACAGCAAGCAGAACAACCTCCCACCCTTCAAGGCTTATTTTACACCCAAAATGCCACCCAGACACTTCTGCATTTGAAATATTGTCCCCATCTCTGCTCACGTCAGTCTCACCAGCAGAGCCCATCTGAGTGTCCACAGAACACCACAGAAATCCACTGAGTTGGAAATACAGAAATATACTGAAATACTGCCAATAGAATGCAGCAGACCTCAGTGCAGAACAGACCCTGCAGGTTGCTTCCATCCCATGAAATGCTGAATATTTCACAGGTGAGTCCTGCTGGGATGAACAGGCTGCTGGAGCCAGGTGCAGTGAACAACCAGCCAAAAACAGCAAAAAAAATCCTACAAATCTTTGAAACTCTTCCCCTTCCCTTGAATCAACTCAAGGTGCAGGAAAATATGAAACAGGAGACATTTAAATGCTCTCACACCAATTAAAGGAGAGAATTCAAAAGTCTGTGTCATATAAACACAAAGCTAAAAATTAAATTGGCACAGATGTATCAGAGTGTGGTGAACAGGAGATAACAGCATGGGAAGAGGCAGAAGAGTTTGTAATAAATAAGGGGAAAGAAAGGGATGAGATGATTTGAGGGCTCTGTGGGACTGAAGGAAAGGACCAGAGACAGCAGAGATTTAAAAAAAAAAAGGCAGTAAAAGAATATTAATACCATAATAGTTGAGTCAACATCTGATAAACAGGGAGTATTTTTTAAAACATGTTTTGCACTGGCAAAAATGCACTGAAAGAACTGGAAAAAAACCAAACCAAGCCCTAAGAGCGTTACTAGGGAAATGCATGTTTTGAAAGAAAAATGTTCTCCAACAGGTTTTTCCAAAAATATGCCTTTCATAGATTCATATTATCTGGGAATTACCACTCAACTCCAGGCAAACACAGCACTGAACAAAGCAATTCAAGCAATTTGAGAAATATCTCAGGAGGCAAGGATGTTTGCTCAAGGAAATTATCCCACAGTCGACTTCTCAGATGCAACACAGATTTCTTTTTTCCCTCTAACACTTTCCCAAAACAAGCCCTAAGAACATCCTGGCAGTCTACTGAGCACCAGCCCTGGTAAGCACAAAGCAGGTTTAGTGCTGAAGAACACCAGGCTATTCAGATTTTAATAGTTAAACAGATGGCTAAAGCCCTGCCAGAGCTAGCTGTAATTATCTGAAGGTTTGTTTATTTATTAAATATGCAGCAATGTTCCCAAAAAGCCTTTCCTCAATAAATAAATCAATGAAAACCATCCTACAGCAGCTCAGTTTTAAAGCACTGGGAACATGCTGATGACAGTGGGATGTATTTTTTTTCCTGCCACTGACTTCAGCCCTTCATGTTTCCAGGGATGGCACCTTCCACACAGAGAAATGCACAGATTCTGCCCCAAACATCAGCAGAAAGGATTCCTGGATAAGCAGGATCTGTCATCTCCTCCCTCACAAGGTGTGGAGCGCCTGGCACAGATCCCAGCTCTGACACGTGGGCAGCACAGATGTGACAGTGACAGAGAACAGACACAGCAGATGGAGAAGTGTCCTGCCCACAGATGTCCCACCCCGGCTGCTCTCCACACTCCAAACCACCAACTTGAGTCAGCAGAAAAATCCCATGTTCACAGCCATTCCACACAGCTGTGTCCTCATCCAAATGTGCAAAATAATATGAAATATTTTGTTGTATGTGCAACGAAACACATAATCTCCCCATCCTCCAACAGTGGAATAACATTATTTAATTTATACTACATAAAAATCAATATATTATGTAATACATATATAATATATGTGATCCATTAAATGATTATATTATTGTGTAATATATTTACATGTTATTACTATTAATATATAACAGTGGAATAATAATTATTTCACAACAGTGAAATAATAAGCCAAGAATAAGACATCCAACCTTAACCCATTACTCACCCTGCCAGAACCACCTGTGCCATTTTCTGTTCCAAAATCAGTTGGGTTTTATTTCCAAGTCCAGCTGCTGTTCAGTATTTTTAACTGGACATGTTAAACACTAATGGACTTTTATTTTTTGTATTTATTTTAATAATCCTCCTCTTTACTGGTTCTCAACCTCAGGTATGTTATGCCTCAACTCTTTAATAAAAGAAATACAAAGGAACCTGGAGAAGGTGATTATTTCTACAAAACTGAATTCAATATCCCACTTGAAATAAGCTGTAGAGAGGATAAGGTGCAAGGATTGATTCATACCGTAACAAAAATAATATTTACAGAGGAATTTAGGAGGAATTTAAACTTTTAGTTCTATCACTGAAGATGAAAAAGAGGCAGAAATAAAAGTAATGTGTTTTCAGAGCACATTTGCCTGGCTCATGCAGAGGAAGAACAGTTATTTCACTTATTAACTTTTCACATCACAACTTGAAGGAAGAGGCGGGCGAATTTCCACGTTTGACAAACAAAGCACCTCAGACCCAGCATCCTGAGCACAGCACTTGGGACTGGCATTAATTGCCCCTGTGAAGCTCAAACCCACCATTTCTGAATCAGGGACGGAACGTGCTCCTCCCTGGACTCCTCTCCAACCCCAGCAGGATCCGAGCGAGCACCAAGATGTCACCACAGCACAAAACAGGTTCTGCAAAATTGCCGCAACCATTTCTGCCTGTGAATCTCCGGGCTTGCTCCCTGGGATTAGACTACATTAACAGGCTCAGAAGGACAGCAGAGATAAGAAAAATGATCTATTTCTATCCAGCAACACTGAAGTTGTAGCTTAATGGATGTTCAGGAGCACATCAAAGCAGAGCAGGAGAGATTTTGTTCCCTTCCTTCACAGCAGCAAAAAGTGGCTAAAGCAGTCTGCAGTTATTTCCTTACAGACTTCAGGGAACAGGAATGCAGGGGAAGGCATTTCTTACCCTGATGTCATTTACAGCTGACAAGCAAAACAGGTATTTTCTGTGGCAGATAAGGCAGAAAAATTGAAAGAAACCCCACATTACTGTGATGTGGACAGTGGAGATGTTTAAAACAATAATAATTTGCCAGGTTCACAAAAAAATGCAAAAATGAAAATTAGAACTTTATCTGCAGGAGACAGACCATGGAAGAGTCCATGAGGCAAAATCATTTCTCCAGTGCTGAAGATGAAAGCCAAAAGATGAAGCTTCCCAATGAAGTCACATCTCCAACCTGTGCACAAGCACGAGCTGTTAATTAATTATTTAATGAAAAGCAGAAGAAAACCACTGCATAACCTAATTCAGTATTGTACAAACTTATTGCTCTCTAGTCCCTAATAAAATTAAAAGAACACACTGAGGCTGCAAACTCGATTATTTGGAGGTAGAAAATCCCAGAATTAAGGTTGCCTGAGACCACAAACATTGGCAGAGGAACAAAGCCACAGCCCCATCAGCGAGACTCCAGCTGATGGTTCACACCAGGGCTTCCTGCTATTAAAGCAGCCACTTTCCTGCCTTACCTGGAAACCTCTGAAGTGCTGCTGAGTGTGTTTAATTAGTTTTCAAGAGCCCGAGTGCTCAGTGGAAGGCGTGAGGTTATTGTGCACCCAGGCTCTGAGCTCTGGCTCCGTGATTCTGGTGGGATGTTTGGGGGGACCAGAGGAGCAGTGGCCACTTGTAGCTGCTCCAGCACGCAGAGCTGGACCCGTGGATGCTGTCCACTGATGTGGAGCTGTGTAAACAACTTTCCCACATTTGTACTTGCCATCAGCAGCTCCCAGCAGGCAGCACAGGCTCAGTGGTGTGGGGTGAAGGGATTCGGGAGCAGCTCCAGGAGATGCCCAGAGCGGCTCTTTGCGGGATGCTCCCACCACAAGGTCACAGCACTGGATCCTGGTGGCATTTCTGAGGCAGGACAGACCCAAAGGCTGCAGCCAGACAAACCCAGGCCAGAATGACAACCCCAGGTCAGTTACTGCCAAGTGGGGAAGGGCTAACACCGGGGTCAGGCAGTAAAACCCCGTTGTGAAACCTGTGAGACCAGCACAGACCTCTAAAAGCTCCTCCTGACCTCTCATCACATACAGACATGAATAACCTCTGAACAGCTTATTTCCTCCAGTCCAAGCACTGCCTTTCATCCCATGCTCCTGCCAGACAAGCCCAGGGTGATCAGCCCAACCAGGGTGACAAACTGCTTTGTCACCAAGCCCAAATTCCCCCTGCTCTGCCACACATCCACCTGTGCCCCTCACAGCCAGTCTAAAATCACAGCAGCCTTTCCAGGACACGTGCTAGAGCTTCAGCCTGGTTACAAAAGCTCTCTTTCAATATTAATCATTGCTCTGACCCAGATGTAACAGAGGCACTTTGAAAACCCAATCAGTGTAATCCCCACGCAGATAACAAATCCCAGGTTTTGCTTTCTGCAGGATAATCGTTACACAATTAAACAAAGGGGTAAATAGATGACAAAACTCCATCTGGCCTGGCTCAGACTGAACTGGGATCTGCACTGTCTGCAGCAAGAGCAGGAGACCCTTGCAAGCGTGACTTGGAATAAAATAAATTCATTACACAAAGCTTTTGTGGTGAGAACTCAGTACCCTGACCTTGCACAGAGGCAGATCAATGGCCCCAGGGCATGGGGCACACGAGGAGCTGGCTGTGCCCAGAGCCAGGCTCTCAGCTGGGAGCACAGCAGCCCTTTGCCAGCCTCTCCAGACACTGGCATGAGACAAACCAACGCCACCCCGCCACAGAGTCAGTAAATACCGCAGTCTGCAAGGATGTTCAGCTCCCACAACTTCAGATACAAAGCTCAGACCTGCAATCACAAGACAAGTTCATTTTTTAATTTTTTTTCCCCCCACTAAAGAAGGATTTATTATGTGGCAACAAGGTTTCTTGAAGAAGTAAGACAGTAATTCCACTGAATCCTCACCAGGAAAGGTAGGAGAAAAATAAGGGATGGATAAGATGCAATTGGCTTAAAGAGGTGCTAAAGTTACTTTTAAACAGAAGCAAAAAAGAGATACATAAAAAGATGAAAGAGTAAGTTAGAGCAGCATGTGTTATTAAGCAGTGAAGTTATGAAATACTAAGGAGAAAAAATGATACATTTTTCTAACCAAAGCAGCATAAAAATTCGTCTGAAAAGAATCTGAAATAAAATCTGGAAGACAGATGTAGTAAGAAATCAGAGGTTCAAAACCAGCTGAATGCAAAGGAGTGTTAACAACAGATAAGAAAATGCAAAATACCACTGTTAATATCAGATTATTAAAAATCAGAAGCATCATATCACACACTCATTTGATACCCAGGGAAGCCTCTGGCAAATCACACACGAGAGTTCAGCCAGCAGATGAGAGGCTGTGGCAGTGCAGAACCAGCCCCTACACCCAACAAATCACTGGCTCGTTTGATTTTTTTAACTTTAATTAGTGGATAAAAGAGCAGTGTGTACAGTAGAGGCAATCAATGCCATTCCAAGTCATTAGATGTGACAATGACAGTAAGTTCATCCAGGGAACCTGCACTCAGGGACAGGATTCCTGCTGGGGCTGGCTCCTTCCTGGCCATTCCCAGCTCTCATTCCCAAAATCAGGAATCACCATGACCCCAGGCACAGAACTGCCTGACATTCCCTGCAGGCTCAGGGTTTTCTGCAATGGCACCACTGGTAAGTGACAAATGGCTGTGGACAAAACACTGCTTCAACTTCAGCCTGAAGTGATCCCCACACATCATTAATATTTCAACCTGGCTTAGCTTGTTTTGGGTAAAGAGGTTTTGACTCAGTTACTTCCATTTCAGGAGAACATCTGTACAACAGTTTTGTAAAAAGCTGTGGAAATAAAAAGCGCTAGGAAAACAAATGAAGGCATTTGAAACACAAGTGGTAAAGAGAGCTTCTACCCAGCTGGTGAGTTCATCTTCCCAGTCTGCTCCATCCCCCAAAAGCCAGTCCAAACAGATTATCCAGGAGCACTGTTTTTTTGCTCTTCTTGCAGCAAGAGAGCAAAAAGAAAAGGCAGGGATCATCTGAGCACATTAACCTCCCTGGAAGAGAAGGGAATGAGACAAGATCTTTAGAGAATTGCATTCTGTCTGCCTCCACAGTAATGGCATTACACTTGAATGAAAGCAAAATTATGTGGAAGACTGTTAGTTTACTGAGGGGTCAAAGAGATGACAGCTGTGGCAGGAGGAAGCAAACCTTTAATATGCCATGATGGACCAATGTGCACATCCCTCAGTGGATGAATAAATGTGGCTGAACAAGGGATTACACCTGAGCAAGCAACAGCATAGATTAATAAATTCAGCATCAGACCATTCAACAACAGAGGCTGCAGGAGTGGAAGAAAAAAAACCAACTCCTGAGAAATAGCTGAGTTCTGCTACTCCATTTAGTGAAACAAATACAATCCCAGTGCTGCTGAGGAGAGTTTAATAGACTGAGACATGTAATTAAGGAGAAAACCCCCAAAAGACAGGGGGACCTCAAATCTTTCTGCTGGTATCTGAGCAGAATTGTTCTGTGGCAGATGCTCCATGTGCAGCCTGATCCCCAGCCTAAGCCACTCTGCTCCTTGCAGGGTGATGTAATCCTCACAAATATATCCTTAACTACAACTGAATAAAAAGTCATGGGCTGAAAAAATACAGTTCCATAAAAAAATAGAGAGAAGATGTCTCGCTGCACAGGGCTGAGAGAAGCAATAACAGGAAAATAAAATCAGGTACTGCATCTCTCCTCCTAAGTACAGAGAATTTCCTTGGTTATTAAATGAGGCTCCCCACAAGTCCCAGCCTGTGCTCTCTGTAACTACTCAGTGCCACACTGGATGAAAAACAAGACATAAATACATAATCAATACCAGAACAGAGACACAAGCAAGGCAGTGTAATAGGAGCAGCTCTCTAACTTCCACTGCTTCAGTTTTAAGATGCCTGCTTTGCTTTGCAATGAACATCAGAAACCAAAATACACAGGCTGGCAGCAAACTGCAGCTCTGAAAAAGTACCTTTAAAGTAAGGTGATACCCAGTGAAGGCACTGAAATTGTTATTTGCAATCTGTCCACATTTATTGGGCTGCAGCCAGGGGTTAATTCAGTCAAACTTTGCTGTGTAGTTCTTATAAATTCACTGAGTGCCAGAGTAATTCTGTACAGCACAAGATACTGTGCTTGTTCTGGAATGACAGCATCATTTAGGCTGGGAAAGATCTCCAAGATCCTCGAGTCCCCAGCACTGCCAAGTCCCACCAAACCACAGCCCTAAATCCCCCTCTGCACATCTTCCAAGTGACCTCAAAAGAAAAGGACATCTGCTCTATCTTCTTGCAGGTGTTCTTCAAATAATGTAATGTTGTCTAAAACCGTGCCATGGCACTCCACATCTCAAAAGAAAAACCAGAAAAACAAACCCTACATCTACTAAATGATGAAGTCAAATTCTCTCAGCCACCCAGCCAAGCCTTCCCTTATTTCAGCTCCTCATCCAAAGCCTTTTAGCAACACCCTTTTTTCTGTATCAGCTTGGTGCTGTCAAACACGTTCCAAATTGATATTCTACATCTTTATTTCAGTTTGAGGAGGCTCCAAAGCCAATAGCTTTATGAGCCATGAAGGGTGGGGTAGGACACAGCACAGTCGTGTTTCTGTTGACTGGAACAATTTTCATGTTTGATTTTTTTGTAACTTGCAAAAGCTACAGTTGAGAGATCAAAGCATCCAGTTCCTACTGAACGTTCCTATTAACTTCAATGGGCTTTAGATCAAGCCCTTAATGGGGTATTAATGTGATGTAAACATTTTTTAAGTATTATCTTAATATTATCAGGAGCATGTTAAATGGGCTAACAAGACTCCATTAGGGTAATTCTGACACACAAATCAAAAGGTGAAATAGTTTCCTTAGCAAGGACTTACTTTGGTTTTTTAGTGAATATATGCTGTGTTTTGCCAAATAATCAATATTTTAGAATTTTAAGAACAGCTCTGCAGTGCAAAAAGTCCTAATGAACATCACTACTTTTCAAAGAAACCAAGCACACACACAAAAGAATTAAAGTATTTTTGATTTAAAGCTTTACCAGGTAAGGGGAGCTGTGCAGGAAATGCCAAAATTTTCTGTCATTTATAAATATTTTTTTACAGAAATGAAGCCAGCATTTCAAAAGACTCCTGTCAGAAAAGATCTCAGAATTTAGGCATAAAGTCAAACAATATAAAATCACATTGGTGTCCATAGGCTCCCTTGCACTTCAGACACATCTTGTATTGAGCAAGTCCAATTAAGGGAAGTATTTAATAAGAGAAAAAGATGTAGGGAAGACAAAGCTGCATTTTCCAACTTCATTTAATGCCTGAAGCCATCCCTGGCTGAGGATGTGCAGCCTTTTGGACGAGCAGGGTTGGTGCTGTGACCTGGAGCCTCCTCCCTGGCACCCTGAGGGTTCGAGCACCAGGATTCTCCCAGGGCTGGACACAAGGCTGGGGCTCCTGCCCAAAACTCAACCTTCTCCTAAGAGATTCCGCATGCTGCAAAATCATGGCAAGGCAAGATTTACCTTTGCTCAGAGCAGCACTTGTCCCAAGTTATAGAAACTATAATGTTAAAACAGAGCATTAAATCTCTATTTCTGGCTGAGCATGTGGGCTGGCCTAAACTGGAGGAGTTAAGCTCACACAACATCCTAAAACAGCCCCAAAGCTTTAGCCTTCATGAAAAAACTACATGGGAAAATGATGTAATAAATAGCTTTGGGAGGAAAAAAGTGTTTTTCAAGCTCTCTTATTTTTTACTCCAAAATATTCTTTCCCTTATTTTCTATGCCAGAAAGTCTCTGCTCTCTCCTTGCCACACTCCTCTCCTTCACAAGCTATTCATGCACAAGCTTTGAAAGATAGTAAGAGACAAGCAGATTTACATCAAAAAAATAAAGAGAGATAAGGTTGCTATGGGAATAAGAAGACAAAAACTGTTACTTAATCCAACATAAAAAGGATGAGAACTGGAGAGAACTCAGATGGAATTGAAACTGTCACCCCAACCAACAAGGTTATGATCTGAAACAACTGCTTTTTCTCCCTCATTTCCTCTATGCTTTTATGTAATTTCATTTGCTCGTCAGAATCTCTTTACAGAATACAATATTTCACGTTAAGATTCAAAAAACTTTAAAAAATGAATTAGAAGTAATATTTCCCAGTATGTTGCTCACTTATGTCACTCACTAGGCAAACTCTTGCAAAAGCTGAAATATGCCCCCTCTGCAGCAATGCTATGGATGCAGATGTGAAATTGGAGATGAATCTTTAGAGTTTATATATAAATTATGTATAAAAAATAGATTCAGCCATGGAGTTGTCTCACTTTTAACTACAGCCTGTGGTCTACAATGAAGTTTTACAGAGGCTAGCAAGCAAATTCAGATTTAGGGTTTTTCTACAGCTGCAATCAAAGGCAATTCTTCTGAACTCTGAAGGCAGAACGAACTGTCACACACCCCCTCTCCCCAAAAAGCCAAGGCACCATTACTGTCAGTAGTTTATCTCAGAGAACAGTCTCTTATCAGTGCTTGCTGGAATCATCTCCCAGCCAGCACAAAACATCGTGGCAAGGAATGAATCTGTCCTATTTTCAAGTTGTTGATACAGGATAAATGTCTCTTCTCATTTTGAGAAGCGTAGGGAAAATGTCTTTCCTTCCATTCCACACCCCCAGAGCTGCCCTGACTCAATAAATGCAGGGCTGTGTGATCTCCCTACAGAGCAAACCTTAAAAATGAGAAATGGGATGAAACCTTAAAATATCCAATTCATAAAGTTTCTACCAGGGGATGATCTCTGGCAACATAAAGCCTGGAAATAACTGGAATAATCAAGCTAAAAACTTTTCCAGGACATGCAGCAGAGCTTTGGAAAAGGAACTTATTTGCACCTTATCTCTCCCAAGGTATGCCATCATCTCCAGAATCAAAATTTGCCACTCAGGTGTTTACCAACAGTGAGATCTTGATGTGCCACCCCTGAACTACAGGAGAATCCTTAACTGAATCAAACATCAAACTACCTGAGGATTTTCTTTATTGCCTTCAGAGTTATAAATAGCTGCAGGAGGATAAAATACACACTAATTACCCTTGTCTATGCAAACGAAGGTACTTTTAATTCAGGTTTAAATAATTTTCAAGTTCTCATTGCACAACAACTGCCAAAGGCAAGGGAATGCCACATTTCCCTTTGCAGTCCTTGGCTCCTTGCTGCATGCAGAGCACCTCGAGTTGCCCCAAATTATTTTGCAAAGCAGGCGCAAGGTGTGATTTTGCAGCTCACAGTCTGTGAGGGTGGAGTGGCACCAATGCAAAATTTTCTGATTATTTCAAACAGGACCCTGATACACTCTGCTGTGTTTGCTGGATAAAAGCGATGCTCACTCCTCACATGGCACTTTTTAACAAAATGACACTTCAGAGATGGCAACCAACCCTGATGTGTGTTTAGGATAACGTGACAAGTCTCAGCTTTGGGACTCTTCACCCAGACCCTTGGGACCACACAAAAACTTCCAAAGTGTCACTGGGCTTTTTCCTGGCAGTTTAAATGGAAACCTCAGTCACCTGCACAAGCTCACAGCCACCACAACCAAACCCAGGTCTCCCCAAAACTCCTTTATTGTGCTGTTATTCCATGTTTCTGTGTCCCTGCCTGTGAAAGGAGGTGGAACTGGATGATCTTTAAGGTCTCTTCCAACCCAAACCATCCTGTCATTCTCATTTTACACCACAGAGAAACACCCAGCTGGCTTCAGGATGGAATTCCTTCATTTACACAAAGTCCCTCTGATCTCCCCTCTTCACTAAGGTTTTCTGGACCCATCTGTTGAGCAAAATACTACAAATACTTGTAGTGGCTGCTTCAAAAAAAGTGCTTTCTACATTCAAATGCTCCTGAACATCTGACCCCCAACTATGCAGAAATTAAGGACAGCCAAGCACCAACATATTTACCTACACACCACCTTTTCCACTTGCCTGGAAAAAGTTCTGCTTCCGTGCCCAGAGGCCTGGCTTTGAAATGCCTTTGATTTTCTTAAAAGACCCCTAAAAACTCACCAAGAAGTCATAACTCCATGTTCCATCCAAGGAGGGGAAAAGCATCATGCTCTGCTAGTCAACTGTATTTTAATATTCTGTTTATAGTTATGGAAATTTGGCTCGTTTTAGCATCAATAAGTTCTGATTGTGCTAATCAGACAGGAATATAAATGAGCTTTTATTCGCTTAGGTTTTCAAACACGTTTAGTAAATATGGCTGAGGTTAAGCTTTATACTCTACAATGTTGGGTTATTTTGTTACTGAAAAAACAGTGTGTAAATTGTGTTTTAATCCCTGATAAATACTGATCCCTGAAATCTCCCTGCTGATATGTACATCCTGTATTGGAGGAGCTAAAGGCTACTATTAACACATTTGTTATTACACAAAAAAACTGAGAGGTTAATTATGGCACAAATGAAGCTTTTGTCCAAGGCACTGGCAGCCACATATTTAAAATCACCAAAAATTAAAAACCTAAAGCATTCATTTTGAACATCATCATTAAGAACAACAAGAAAAATCAGAACAGTTTCTACTGAAGAGCTTTTTTTAAATACAAACGGAATTATTCTCAGTTCTGCTGTTTTTGCTGAACATCTGCAAAATTATTCAGCTTTAGATTTCAACCCAGTGTACCTCCCCTGTTTTTCAACTGTCACTCACAGCCTCTTTAATGTGATTTTTTTAACTCCACAGCATCCAGAGCTTCCCAAGTAAAGGACTGGAATGGATGGAAGCAATGAGCCTTCCAACAACTTTCAGGACCTCACTTCTTCTGGAACTCTGACTGTGTTATTCCACACTAAAACCCAACAAACACCCATGGAGAGGCTCCTGTGCTGTCCTTGTCACAAAGCAAGCAAGCTGGGAATGGTCAAAATCACTTTTTTCCAAGGTGTCTGGGCAAAAAAGGCTGAAGTCACACAGTAAACAAACAGCCATAAACAAAATACCAAGCAATGATCTTTCTACCAAAAAATTCAGCAAACATAAGTCCTAAAGCACTGGGATTTACCACAATTGCTATTAAATCAATATTTATTTGTGGATTTGAGTAAGTATTCCAGTAGGGATTACTATTCAATGTGCCCAAGCTTCATAACCTTTTACATGAAATATATCAGAATTATTTGCTCTGTTGTACTTAACTTCAAACTGCAGCAGGCAGAACTGTAGAAGTACGAATGTGCAGCCTTCATGCTCAGTAATATTTGCAGTAACAGAATTTTATTGCAAGATAAACCACTTGAAAATTCCTTCTTGGCAATTTATGTGAAAATCAGAATTGCCACTAGCCAAAATTTCTCCATTCAAATGTCATCAAATCTGCAATGAGCTTAATTAATGAAGATAAAAGCAGCATTTGTCTCCTTAAAATGAGGCATTAATTGTCTGAAGGTGAGGATTCAGCTTTAAGGTTAGACAGTACCTGCAGCACGAGGGAGCTCCTTTTCTAGAGGAGGATTTCCTCAGCTTGAAAGATAAAGCAGAGACCAAGGAGACTCTTCAAAAGCTATTAAAAGTCTCCCTTCAAAAAGAATTTAAATATAACAGCGTATTCTGCACTTGTGGAATTCAGTATTATAATTTTCCCACCCTGGAAACCCAGACTCCTGGAAATTAATCTGCTTGGAGAAAGGCTGGGATGTCAACAAAGGTCTTTTCATGGGCTTTGGGCTTAAATTTAGATCCAGCTCCAAGTTTACATTCAGCTGACCAGAAAACACAGATCCTCGTGAAGGAGACTCTTTTTTCACCTCACCTAATTCCAGGTGAATGGATCAAATGTGGTCACCTCACCCAGGAGTGCCCAAGGCTGCTACAGGAGGAATAAAGATCAGAGGAAGCTGAGATTCACCCTGGGCCACAGCAAGGGGTGAAGGCCCTGCAAGAATCAAAACTGCAAGAAGTTACCTGGAATTAATTCATGACTTCACCACAGCTTAGTTTGGCACTTTCACCATTCGTGCTGTTCTGCATGTTTTACTCATTTTTATCTTTGAGGTTGCTCTTCACAGTAATTTTAAAATAATAATGCTAAAGTGTGTGTTTTGAAATTTTGAACAAGGCAGACATTTTGGAAAAAAAAATAAATAAAATGCTCACTAATCACCTTTTTGCTCCCTGAACACTTCAGAAAAAAGCAAAACTCTCAAGACCAGTTTCTCATTTTGTAACTAACTGAAGCCAAACTTTCTGGCAGTGCAGTGAATGCTGGTAGTGCTGCACAAGCCATCCCAGCTAAACAGTTCTGACAGTCTCTACTGGCATAGCTGCACTTGAACATGATGGCTGGACACGTAAAATGCACAAAAAGGAGATTACTATTAATATGCAAAAGCATTATGCATCAAAAGCCAGGCTGGCTCTGTCTGAAGGCTGTAACTCCTAATGAAAACTGAATTTGAACAAGAGTACTAAATGATATTATTTATTTTTTTTTCTTACAAATGGACTTTTACCCATAAACAAACTCCCCACCAAAGACTAAATCTGAAGGGGATATTTCTGCTCTCCTTGTGGCATGATTTAATCCCAGCATCAGAGCAGTAAGAACATGGAAGGTTTGCTCTCCTGCTCTTTGGAAAATAAAGAATCATGCTTTCCAATTTCATAAGTCTCCTAAACTTGATACTCAAAAAGGGAACTGTGAATCTGATACATGACATTGCTGGCCCTGAGGGCTTAACAGTTTATTTCTGTATTAGACTGAGAAAACAAAATGAAAAAATGAAAATGAAAGCAATAAAAACACCTGAATTGACATAAAGAAATACATAGAATATGATCTAGTTTTAAACTCAAATGGACTGCTGAATAAGGAATTAGAAGAAAAATCTCCCTATTGGCAAATTTCAGTATAGAGTGACAGAACAGGAGCCAGGCTTCAGTGTCCAAATAATTCCTATATATTACAGTAGTGCATTGGCTGGGTTTTTTGTTTGTGGTTTTGTTTGGATGGGGGTTTTGTTGCCAAAGCTTGCAAATTAAGAAAAAAATATAAATTTTTTTTTGTTGTTTTCTGTATTTCAATAAAGTGCAGCAAAGCCAGTGTAGGATACACTGTTTATGATGGCAAGGAGTCAGAATTTTAGGACAGAAAGCTAATCCAAGTGGCGTCTCCAGTCTCACCCTGGACACGATGTTTGAAATGTGCCCCTTCATCTCCTGAAGGGGAAAAATTTTAGGTATTTACACACAGAGTCCTCCTTGTTTCGTTTCTTTGAACTCTCTCTTTATTCACAGCTTTCCTTCCCCTTCAACCACCCTTCAGAAGTTGTTTTTCCTGTCAAACCTCAGGAGGAGCTTTAGGAAGATCCCTTTCTGGGGAGGAGAGAGCAGCTGCTTCCAGCAGGAGAGAACAGCAGAGCTCTGTGAGACAGCAAAGAAAGCAGAGCCGGTGCTCTGCAGGGCTGGAGCAGCCCAGGCACTGCCTCTGTGCCTTGCCCTGCTCTCCAGGAGCAGGAAAACGAAGCCAAAATGCACAAAAGTGCTCAGAAAATGCCTCACAAACTGCAGGGAAGTTTTTACACACCCATGAGATGGGGGTTCACAGTCTCATCAAATTGCTCATCAAATTCCTCCTCACATATTCCAGACAGGAATTCTACCCCAGCTCCACAAAGACCAAGGGCAATCAGCACATTCAGGAGGGGTGAAAGCCCTGCAAGAATCAGAAATTGCAGGAAGTTACACCTGAAATTAATTCATCACTTCACCACAGCTTAGTTTGGTACTTTCACAGTTGATGTTGTTCTGCATGTTTTACTCATGTTTATCTTTGAAGTTGGTCTTCAGAGTAATTTAAAGATAATAATGCTGAAGTGTGTGTTTTGAAATTCCGCTCCTAACAAGGCAGACATTTGGAAACCCCACATATATACATATATATTTAATACTCAGTAATCACCTTTTTGCTCCCCAAGGTAAATGGACAAAAAGACCATGGCACCATTAGTCATACAGATATAATCACACTTCAATAAACAAAAACCCAAGGGCCACTGTTTTTTTTAATTAGATCCTCTCACATTCTCCTCTTTGATGAACTATGAAGATTCACAACAGATAAAGGAAAAGCAATTCAATATAGGACACTGCAATAAGGGGCATGGTTTGAAACACATTATCTGCAAAGACAGACAATGTCAGGGTTCATAAGCCAAGATCAGCATCATCTCCTTTTCTGCAGCTGCGATGTTATGAAATAACACTGAACTGCACACAGCTCCTTCAAGAACTGTCTTTTTGCTTATAGGCAAAGCAGAAGAAAAATGTTTTCTATGGGCAGGCAGAATACCTGCTCATCTGTCTTAATAAGAGTTTAAAATAAAATTCTCCAAACTGTTAGACAGCTTGTTTCCACATTTACAGCCTGTTCTTACTAAAACCTGTTTGGAAATCAATTCAGCCCCAGGATTCCCAAGTGGATTTGAGCAGCCTGCTGCTCCAAAGTTCCACGGAAGAGATTCATGCAGTTGAAGCAAACAGGTCATGTTAGCATGAACACATGCCCAAATAAGAGGTTTTTATGTCAGGATTGAGCCCTTCTGCAGAGTTTTGAGGGAGATGGGTCAGGCAGCTGGAAATTGGAAATTCCTCAAACTGCATCTGGCTCAACTCCTGTCTCTGCAAGTGCTGACAGGGACTGCACACAACCTCCTCAGTGACAGCAATCCAACATTAAATCTGGGATGTACATCCTGGATGGGTGCTCCAGGCTCCCAAGCATGCCAGCTAGCTTTTGGAAATGGGAAAATCAGCTTTTCACTGGACTTCTTGCTGGTTCTCCAATCTACCAACTCCCCATGGCCACCAAACTGACACTTGGCAAGTACCCAGCTGCAGGGAGTGACTGGAATAGGTGCAGAGAAGGGCTGGGAGGATGGACACTGGTTTAACAATGTCACTTCCCCTTCTTTAAAGTTCCTGACTAAGCCAAAACCCAATCCTGGCCTTCTGAGGCTCCAGGAGAAGCTGAATCCATCTACCCTGGAGCTGTGCACAGGACTCCAACCCTCTGAGCACAGCCAGGACACAAACACTGCTCAGGGGAGGAAGGGGATGGAAGGAGAGACTGGCACAGGAGGAGATCCCAGGCAGGGCACTGCCCAGGGCAGCCACAGCATTTCCCTTCATTCCCCCTTGGAGTTTCCTGGAAAACAAACTCATCCATCCACAGCAGAGCTTGGGGATTAACCACTCCATTTCCACGCTCCATGAAGGGCAGGCACTGCCCTGCTCCCCAGAGCTGTGCTGGCCATCCTGAAGAGGATACAGGGGCACCTGGGCACTGCCCTGCTCTTGGCAGGGCTGGCAAAGCCAGGGGGCACAGAATTCACCAGGGCAGGAGCTGCTCCTCTCCCCTCACACCCTCAGCATCACTGGGGAGGCTGGAGCAGGAGAAGCTGAGCAGAGATGACCAGGGTGAGCCCTGTGCTGCTGGGAGTGAGCACTGAGCTCCACAAGGGAAGGGAATGTGACTCTGCAGGGCTGGTGTGGCAGCAGAGAGGAGACCTCAGCACAGCACCAGCTCCAAACTCCCAGAGCTGTCTGGCACAGCAAGAAAAGCAAATCTCTGCACCAATTCCAGGGCTGCTCCTCAGCAATAAACCCCTTTCCAAAGCAGAGTTTTGAGAAAAGCTGCAGCATCAGCCTTAGCAAGAATGTGGAGTGTCCAGTTGAAGACAAACACACATTGCAGCTCTTCAATCAGCACACCTACCAACAGCATCCTTAATGCATCCCAGTGTCTTCTGCCTGCTTGGAAAGCACAGCCCCACGTAGCAAAGGCTCTTTTCATTCACTCACTTTTCATATTTCGCATTATTTAACATGTCTGTTGCATGCCTGGTTTCTAAACTCTACACAGCTTGTGCATTTCAAAGCCTCTGGGTGCTCCTCCACCTCAAGTGCAGCAGAAACCTTGAATCTGGGAACTCATGCACAGTTCTACAAGAGAAGTTAGAGATTATTGTTACCTGCAAGGCAGCCAACAAACGACGCCAGGAACAGCTGCTCCCACAGCAGCAGCAGCAGCAGCATCTTCAGCCTCCTGAATTCAGTAGTTCTGGCTGTCTCACAGGAACTGTGTGCTTGAGTCTTTCAGGTGGCCAGGTTTAACCTGTTAAAAGAACAGACATAAAACTGACTGCCTTGGTGGTCCTTAAGAACTGGCTTCCTTGACAATGCACTTTAAATAAATACAAAGTTGGCATATCCTTTAATGTTCTGTTTTTTCCAGGAGTTAATCCCCCAACAGAAGGGTGCATCCATATTTCACATTTTTTCATGCACATGAGGTGCTGGAAGTTTTACTCTCCAGCAGGAGCAGAGCTGACAGCAAAGTTGATTTTGCAGCTCCTACCAAGCTCCAGCACTCATTTATTTGTGAAATACAGTGGGTTTAAAGGAAGGGAGGAGATGAGGTGCAACCACACACAGTTCAGCAGCTGAACACATCTGGGAGCAGGAGCTTGTGCTGCACTTGCCTTGTGCCAGCCATGCTGGCAACAACACAAACCTGTGACTGATTTAATTAAAGCCGTGTCCAACCCATCCTTTTTTTTGATGTACTGGAGTGTGATGTGTCACTGATGGCTTTTTTAGTTTTTAATTCCTCTTTGGACTTCTGCACCAGGTGCAATGAGCCAATTTACTGAAATTTCTACCTCTGTCACTGGCCAGATGATAAATCCTGTGCCCAGCCTTACCAACCTGTGACATTATTTCACTTGTTTTTTTTTTTTCCTGAAGAAGCTTTACAGTAATTTTTTTTAGTTCCAGGACAACTCTGGCCTTTGTATTTTCTGCATGTCACTTCCATAGCATCCTCTTTCTTAAGAGGAAGGGGAGACAGGCAGGACACAGCCCAGACTAAATGATTCCTTCTGCAATTGGCCTACAGACCCTTCATGGCCATATGAAGGTTAAGAAAGCAACTACTAACTCTGAGGAGCCACATCTGAGATGCCTGAACTTGCTGTTTCCATGTGAACTACCTTTTTTTTTTTGGTTATTGTTGGTTTTTTAACATTAGAATTAAGGGTTTAATACTGCTGTAGAACAAGTGTTTGAATTTGTAGCTAAGCTCCCCAGAAAAAGAATTCAAACAGAGGGCCCTGTCTGATACATCCCAGCCTGTGATTAGCTATGAGAATTTTCTCTCCTCCAAACACATCACCCTTTGCCACAAGGAGAGCATTTTTTCCTCATCCTGCCACCCCTGGCTCCTCGGATCCACACAGAGCTGGCAGTGGCATCCTCCATCCAGTGTTGAAGTTCTTGCTTTCTCATTTCTCCCACGTGCTTCTAAACCAGAAAATCAGCAAATCCAAGCCCTCACATCTCTATCAAATATCAGGTATTGATCCCTCAGCAAAGCTGGCACAGAGGAAGGCTCACAGCAGAGATGCAGCAACTCCCAGGCACCTCAGATGGGAATATCCCACCCCAGGGCAGCTCCTGGGTACAATTTTAGGAACCTCACTCAGGTTCCCACAGATCTCAGATTGAAAAATGTTGGTGATACACAGCTAAAATGCTATTGGTTTCCAAAAGGAGTGGTGGGAGTACAATAAATTCTATTCATTTTCCATGGTAAAAACCTCATAACAGTGCTTTGGCAACAGGTTAGTTCTTCACAGAACATCCTGGGTTGGAATATCCCACAAAGATCCTAAATCCAACTCCAAGCCCTGCACAGGACACACCCTGTGCCTCAGAGCATTGTCCACACTTGAGCCAAATAAAAACCGAGGTCACAAAGAAACCTGTTCTGTGGTAGATCTGCAGTTCAAGGCTTTACTTTTCTCCTTTGCTGTTTGGTTTTTGGTTTTGCTTTTTGCTTTCCATAGCAAAGCAAATCCACAAGAAAACCCCGAACGAACAGAATCAAAATAACACAAAACCCCACAAAAAAGGGCAAACTGAAGCAACAAAAAATAAGCCAAACAACATAAAAAACTTCTTGTTGAAGCTGTAGGCTTGGAGTTGGCCATTCCTCACCCTGTGTTTCCAAGGGCACCCACAAAGCCTTGCCAAGGGAATGTACCCATGGGTGACACTCATCACCACCCCAGCCCCTGGAACCCAGGAATTCCACAGCTGCCCAGAGCAGAAGGGCAGGCAGGGGAGGAGGTGAAGCATCAATATTAAAGTAGGTCACTCTTGTGTGTCAGCTTCCTTGCAGTCTTGCAAGGAAAAAAAAAGAAAAATATGGAGAAGCTAAATTGATTTGGTTTTGTTCTCTAAGTGCTCTGGGCAAAGCAGAACGTGATAGATCCATTTCAGGCCAGAAAAAAAAAATGCTTTGGTAGAAGCTGAAGAAAAAAATTAAAAATTGAAAGCTTTGTATGTGGGTATAAAATCATAAAAATACATTTCAACCTCTGGCTGCATTTTATTTTAATAAATTTTAATATCTAAAGTGAGAATAGTAGCTACCAGCCAACACTGTAAGACTTAAATGACTTTAAACACTTCATTTTGCCTGTGTTCTGTGAGGTTTTGCTAATCTAGGATCTACTCCTGAATACCCCTGCTTCATTTTAAAAGCAGCACACTTAGGAGTGCTGAGATTTCCAGCTCTAAGCCAGACAAATACATCCTTGTGCTCAATAATATCTTCTTTACAAAGATGCAAACCCAGATGTACACCCAAAGCATGAATTTATTGAAGTTCCTCCCCAGCTCATCGCTTTCCCCTAAAGAAAAGGAGCCCAAAGAAGTTTTTCTCTGCAGAGGGGTACAGAAGGGTTAGAAAGCAGAGCTGACCCTGGTCAAGGCAGTGGGATCAGGCTGCTTACAGAGCCCTGGTCAATGCCTGGCACCAGAGAAAGCTTCTGCCTTGGACATTGCTCCAAAAAGAAAAAAAAAATCAAATTCTGAACATCACAGCTCAGCCTCACTGCCACCCTTTCTTTCTTACCCCAATGATCTAAAGATGAAGATGGTAAAATCCCTAAATATTGTATTAGAAAGGCTGTAGTGAGTTGTTTTTTTGTAATACACACATTCCAATTTTTTTTCTGAGATAGAAACAGCCTGCATCAAAGAAATCCACTGCCAGTGCAAGGATCCAAAGTCCAAGGACAACACTGAGCATCCCTGTCACCTTCACAGCTCCCCCACAGCCCCAGCTGCTTCTCAGGTCCCAGCCCTTTGCCTCTGGATTTTGTGTTCAAAATGTCCCATTGTAATATTGCATTAAAATTGAATTAGTAAAATATCCATATTAAAATATTAATATAATTAAAGTACCAATTATTATAAAATTACTCTTAATATTAAGAGTAATTTCATGTCCCCCTTTACAGAAGCAAAGGGGCAGAGCCACATCATCTGGGGGGTTTTGGAAATAAGACTTAAACTGGCTCCCCCAAAATTCAGCACTTTGGATGTAAAGGCCAGGAAGATTAAAGACAAACAGCACCTGATGTGGTTGGAAAAGATTGTAAAGAAACAAAGTAATAGCCACAGAATATGCAAAAGGAAATGGAACTTTATTTTTAAATCAGAGAGCTTCCTATTATTAGGTAGTGCTCTGCTTTCAGAAGCCAAAGTATTTCAAGGCAGTAAAAAAGCAAAGCTGTGAAGTGGTGAGAAAAACACCAGGAAAAATTAACAGATTACATTTCTTTCTCATTAATTTCTTCAACTTTCAGAGAAAAGTCAATTTTCATGAGTTGCTCCAACCATTTTCTTGATGGAAACAACTGGTTTTCCAGAAAAAAAAACCCCAAAAACCAAAAAAACAAACTACCAGCCAAACAAATTAAGTAGGATGGGAGCACACATATATAAAAAAATTCAGCTTCATTTTGTTTCCTATAAAATTAACCTTCCACAGCTCTGAACTTTCAGATCATATAATATGGCAAGCGATACACATGAACATCTGAAAGAAATAAAAAGTTTGGGAAAGGTTCAAGAGTCAGTAATTTTATTCAGTGACCTTAATTTTTACTATACAGAGTCAAACATAAAAAGAAGTAGTTCCCTAAAGGTGGAATTTTTATTTCTATATATATAGAACTGGAACTTGTCAGAGCTGGCTGGCAAGTTCATTTTAAACTTGGAGTTTGAGCAGAAGGAATTTGTAGAGTCATGGAGTCTAATTTAATCAGAATTTCCTGGAGCTCAGGAGAGCTGTGGAGACCCAGAACTTATTTTTCTGTATTGATCACAAAGCCCAGCACAGAAAATCAAGTGATGTCCTGACACTAGAGGTCAGCAGACTTTTGCTAAGGCAGGGAATTATTAAAATCTCATAAAATCATGGAATTATTTGGGTTGGAAAGCATCTTAAAGATCATTTCACTCCCACCTTGCCATGGCAGGGACACCTCCCACTGTCCCAGGCTGCTCCAGCCCCAGTGTCCAACCTGGCCTTGCACATTCCAGGGATCCAGGGGCAGCCCCAGCTGCTCTGGGCACCCTGTGCCAGGGACTCACCTGGATAAAATAGGATATTTACCCTCCAGTTAATGCTGAAGTCATCTCCACAGCACCGCGTGAAAAGATGAGGTGTTGAATGCTCCACAACGAGCCCAAGCAGCTCATTTTATTTATTTTTCAGGAAGGGGAATGCTATCCATTTGTGATTACCCTCAGGATGAAACCAGCAGTTGTGAGAAGTGACCCAATCCACCAGGTTTCCTTCAGGAAACAGCTGAGCTGGGAATTTCCTCTCCACTGAGTCAAACCTCTGCCTCCCACGTCCCTGTCCAAGCTTGAAGGCACCATTGCCATGATGGAAATATTCCAGTTTTGCATGGCAATGCCACACTTACCTCTCCATGGTCAACTAAAAATAATTAGAAAAATGCTACAGTCACAGGATTTTGAAAACTCCAAGGAAAGAGAACTAAACCCCTGTGGTAGGTCCTATTTGGACCTGATTTATCCAGCTAATCTTTCTCTAATACCAGAGAATCCCCAGACTGTGCTTCGATACCAACACAGCCAGTTCACTTGGACCTGTGGGGAGATGAATCCAACTCAGAAGTGCTAAAGGTTACCTGCAAATATCCAGGCAAAGTTAGACTGTGCAATGCCACAGCTGACCACTAATTGTTTACTAAAATCCAACTGGAATCTGTCATTTGTTGCACTGAAGCAGAGATAGTACCAGTTGAAGAATTTAGAGGGATTTTTGTCAGCTGAAGGAAAGAGTTAATTCAATTTGATACCACCCACCAGGCAGATCTGGAGAGTAAGATATCAGAGTAAATTCATGTGAGAGATTGGAGAGGCTTCAGAAAACAAAACACAGAGGCAATGCTGGCCAGCACAGAGCCAGCAGTGGCAGCACGCTTCTGGAAGAAACACAAATGCACCCACTACACCTGCAAGGCTGCAAATAAAAAAAAATTATTGACCAGTTAAAAGCCACGGCAGCAAGACAAAGCACAGAGTCCACCAAAACCTGCTGAGCAACGCTGTGCCCTGCTCCTGAGATAAGTTTCAAATGGTGCTCCAAGGACAAATGGGATTGCTCCAACTCCTTTGGGGTCTCATTAGATGCCGGTTCCAGGGCAGCAGCACTCATTAGGAGCTGCTGGCCAGGTGGCCCCTGTGAGCTGCCCCTGGCTCTTCCTCAGCCTCCTGTCCCTGCAGGGACACTGGCAGCAGCCAAACCCCCCTGACCAAGCTGCAAGCACAAAAACCAGCCAGGAACTTCCACAGAAACTTCTCCGTTTCCCGAGCACTGAGCAGGATTAAAGCTCTCTCCAGTGTGCCATTAGCAGAGGCCTAGTTAAAAGCATCAATTTATACAAAATTAATTTACAACAGCTTAATGTGGAAGAAGCAGCAACTGTTCTGTGGAGAGTTTTATTACAGCTTCTCCCGTCTGGCTGCATTTATGGACTCTGAGGCACGGTCCCCTGCCTGCCCAGCCCATCCATCCTCTGCACTTGATCCAAACCTCCCTGAGCTCGGCTCACACAGGTGGCTCTGCTGCAGAACACCCTCCCTGGCCCTGGGATTGATTCCAGCCCCTCCTGCTCCCAGGGCAGCGAGGGACATTTGCAGTGATGGAATGGCCGCTCTGCCCGCAGCGAGTGCCACGGAGCATTTCTGCTTTTTCTCTCTCATTCCTCAGAACAGCCCCTGCACACACCAGCAGGGTTTGCTGAGCTCCCTGCTGCAGTTCTGCCACCACTGAAACACCTTCAGCTCAGCTCAGCCTTTACCACATGTGTTATTCCACCTCAACAAAAGCAGCACAGCAGCAAAAATAAAATAATTAAGGAGTGATATTTATCTTAAACTCCTCAGGAATCCTGCTCTAAGACCATCAGCCTTGTCACATCCTGCCAGAGGTTTTTACTCTTCAGCACCTGTGGAGACAGCTCAGCTCCATCAACCCTGGCACACCCATGGGAACACTTCACCAAAGAACCAGCCATGCATTCTTCACAAAGTTTTCCAGGAAATGCTCACCAGACTCTCTTCAAACTCTTGCCACTTTATCAGTTATGAGCTACAATTTAAAATCAGCAAGTCTGAAGCAACAGCAACTCAAAACCCAGCAAACACTGAAGAGCAATTCCCACCATGGTGACCCAAATCTCATGCCACGTGTAGGTCCTGGAAACTATTTTTGGTGTTGGTGCACTGAAGGTGTTACACTGCTAGAGCAGATTAATTTTTCATGCAGCTATTAAATTAAATCAGAATTATATTGCCTCTTTCTGCATTACTTAGCGAGACATCCACACACTGAACTGCTGTGGAAATCTGCTTTATCTCATCTGCACACAGACTTTGTGTTTAACACCAAACTCACTCCCAGGCTCCAACCAAAAACTTCCTTCAGTGCCAAAATTGTATTTCCCAAACACACAGGAAAGAAGATTGTTAAAAACCAAATACTTGCAGGAAGAATTCTTTACCTGGGGTAACCCAGAATTTTGCATATTTAGCACAAAGAGAAGTTTGAGATTCTGCACAAGTGTTAATAAAATTGAAAAGCAGATAATCATATTCACCACTCAGTGCCAAAAGCCAACTTCAGCTGCTACTTTAAATATTTCCATTTGTTACTCTGTACAGATACATCTCTATACTTCAGTGATTATTAAATGCCTTCCCAACCAGTGACAGCACAAACCTGTGCATTTAAAGCCATGCTGATGAACACAAAAATGGCAAAACTGTAATGCACCCTTGATGACACGACCCATGCTCTGCCCATTAATTCTTCCTTTCTTAGAACAACAATATTTTAAACCAATAATCAACTTGAAAAGTTCTTTTTTTTTCCCCAGAAGAGTGACCCGTCAAAAATCAAGTATTTCCTGTACTATTTTCAGGCCTCTGTTGTTGTAATTTCTATGCCTGAGGCACTCCCCCTGTGACCTACCAATTCCAGACCCCCTTTTAACAACATTTATGGGTCAACACCTTCAACCAGTCACCCCAAGGCAGGTACTTCCAGAGGTCAGGAATTCTGTGAACCCACATGACAGCATGTCACAAATCACTTCAAAATAATGCAGGGCTGGAGAATTATGATAAATAAATCAGGGCTGCTGGAATTAAAAAAAAAATCAAATATGAAGTTGGGTGAACTCTGGCTTGTGCAGCTGCAGTGGGGGGAAAGGGTGAGACTTGATTTTTATTTCCATAAGAGGAATGACTCCCATGTCTGCATTTGTGTTCCAAATTCTCCAGGGCAGCCAGGAGCACAGGGAGCCTTGGGGTGGAGGAGATTCTGCTGCTGGCTCAATTCTTAGTCCCGGAAAAGAAGGGTGACCATTGGAATCAGAATGGTTTGGGTGGAAAGGGACATTAAAGATCACATTTCACCTCCTGCCATGGCAGGGACACCTCCCACTGTCCCAGGCTGCTCCAGCCCCAGTGTCCAGCCTGGCCTTGGGCACTGCCAGCTGCTCTGGGCACCCTGTGCCAGGGCCTGCCCACCCTACAGAGAAGGATTTATTCCCAATATCCCATCTAAACCCACTCTCTGTCACTTTGAAGCCATTCCCCCTTGTCCCATCACTCCATCCTCTGTCAATTGTCTCTCTCCATGTTCCCTGTGGCTCAAAAATCAGCATTTCCCTGCAAGCACCTTCGGTGCCATCCACTACAAATCACAGCTTCAAAAGCCTCTTTCATCCTGCACGCCTGCCCCAATAAAAACTCATCACTTTCCCCTGCATACATAATTCCACTTTGATATTCCTCGGCCAGAACAACGTTGCTCTGTGCCTCTCTGGTGTCCAGCTGGAATTAACACCCACATCCCACACGGATCCTCAGGAATGCTGATCCATGCTGGCTGCCCTGGCTCCAAGGGTCACCTGCAGCAATTTGTCAACAGTTCCCTCCTCATCAAAAATTTACAGGCTGCTGAATTTCCAATCATGCTACACCCCATGGTAAAACAGTCTTCCTCAAATATGTTTTTTAACAGAATGAGCTGTTCTCCCTCATGTCTCTACTCAAAATCACAGGATAGGACAAGATCCTACACCTGAGCAAGTGCCAGGAAATAAAATTTAAGCAGATCCTGAACTGAGGCATCCAGGGAGCAAAGTGACAACAGGCCAGCAAGACCCTGAATAAACAGAACAAAAAATGTGACACAAACCTGAAGCCTGTCCCCAACTCCCTCCCAACAAAAAGACTGGAAACAAATTAAAAATGAGACAATGAAAACCAACTATAGACAGCCCATTAAACACCACAAAACAGCAACACTGACACTCCACTTAAAAACTGCTGACAACATTACTCATCAACTTAAAAGAATGTAAAACTCAACGCAAAGATACTTTCAACATCCATATGTACCAAAACTGACATCAGCAGGGCAGTGTTTAACTTCTCTTAAGGTTACTTTGATTTTCAGAGCTCCCTATTGCTGCTCTTGGTGCCAAAAACCCTCATCAAAATGAGCACGAGGCTCAAACTCCATCTGAGCAGGCAGAAACATTTCCAACCCACTGAACTTCCCTTACACTGACAACTTAAACTGCAGCACATCAGGAAATCATTCTGTGTTGAGTGCCTTTAGAGCTGACAAATTAAACAGTCAGACACTTTGGGACTGAAAAACTCCAGAGACTTTTTGGGGTAAACAGTAAAATGTGTAGCTACCTACACAGACACACACATGTATTTACAAATATATGTATCAGTTTCATGTGTACTAAAGAGAGAATGGCACAAAAACCTCTTCCTTCTCACCCTCTCTTTCCTCCTCCCAAGTCTCATTAATGCTCAAGTGCCAACAAGAAAATGTATTCCATTTAAATGGCATTTCTGTCATATGATCAACACAACACAGGAAGAGATATCTCCCATACACCACCACATCTTTAAAACACCCAATCCAATCTTAAAACATAATCTGTACATTGTATTAGCCAGGAATTTTCCAGAAAAAGCAGTACACTCACTTCTTTTTCCTAATAGAAATTAAAAGGAATTCCTAACAGATGTTGAAGATGAGAACCTGCACCTCTCCCACCCAAATGTCACCATGGAACTGGGGCTTCCCACAAAGCCCTGGCCTCAACTTGGCTTTTAAATGGAAAATGCCTCCAAGACAGCAGATTTTAAACTCTTAAATAATGAATTTTAATGCAGACTTTTCTGGCCAATTTACTCAGAGCAAGACAGGACAGCCTTTTCCCAGTGCCCTGCAGATGATGTCTGATGGCTGGGCTGGTTTTATTTGGGGTTTTTAACATCAGGGAGTCTAATCCATCAAAAACTCAAACAAACAAATGTACTACATGACACAAAGGCTGATGATTGTCCTCCAAATGGATCCTACACATGCTGTGAATTTGATATTTATTATTATTTCACATTTGTTTCTTCCTAACCAACATCAGTGAAACTCCCCAGACCCAAGCTGACATAAAATTGATGCTCCAGCATCCCATCTGTTTACAGCCCAAGATGCAACAGGTAGGGAGATGTTTTGTCTGTGTTTAATCAGAAAAGAACAATTCACTCCCAAGAAGTAATAAAGTAAGAGAGAAAAATGGGATAGATGCTTTCAGCATGGAAGCAAACAAGAGGAATAAAGAAAAAAAATGAAATTTACATTTATATACAGCTTTGGCTGCTTTTTCTTATTCTTTTCAAATATATATATATAGAGAGAGTGGGAATGGAGGAGCTTGATAGAAATATTCACCAATTTCAGCAAGGAACTGAGCTTTGGGAGATATGGCCACAGGTACCCTTAATCTATCCTGTCTGTGATTATCTCCCTCCAAGTCACATGCAGGAAAATAATCCCCTGCAGCACAGAGCACTGATGTGAAAGGAGAGAAAAGCTCAAAGTCACAGCTGAATGGTTAGAGCTGAACCCAATTCTGCACTTTTTTTCCCTCCCCCTTCTACTTCTTGAGACCAAGGCAGCTTAATCTGCATTGATGTCTATGAAGTTTCACTTGAAAAGTTCTTCAGTCTGAGAGTTTCCTCTCTTATGAACAGGAATAAAATGCTCAAATGTTTTTGTGAAAAAGTTGCTTTTCTTTTTAACAAAGGAAACTATGAGACATTGCCTGAGAATTTGAATACTGCATTTCAGCCAAATTTCAAACCGGTAGCAGAGATATTAATCAAAAAGTGAGATTGTAAGAGAAGAAACACCCAACCAGGAGGCAGAACAAAACCCACAGGGGACCATGAGAATCCCACTAGAGATGTTCAGGGGATGAGTGTGGCTGATTTGTGTGCTCTCACACAGGAAAGCAAGAGAATCAAACCATTTTATGGTTATTATTAATAACCCAGAATATGTTTTTTTCAGTTATTATTTTAATTTTAACGAACACTTCACCACCTCCTCCCAGTCCTCACTTTCTCTGTGTGTTGCTGCCCACATCCCTGCTCCCCTTCATTAATCCACTTCATTCCAGCATTAGTTTAGAGACACATTTGCTTCATTAACTCACTGCTGGAGGAGGCCAGTATCCTGAGATGGAAAGGAAGGGGAAGTTCATCTCAGTTTTGTACAATCTGGATATTACAGTTATTATCTGGGTATCTTTGTTCCTTGTTTCTTCAGGAAAATGAGTCTTAGCATAAGACCATGATTTGGAAAAAGCAGAAATTAGAGGTAAAATTCCACTGAGTTGTCTTCTACTGACACTTAAAGATGAATGTTACAGCCCATCCTGAGATTAATGCATGCAAATGTGGCTGATCCATCAAAACCAGCAAAGAAAACCAGCATTTTTAGCCAAACAACTGTGGAACACCTCTTTTAGCCTTCCCATGTAATGAGGCCTCACTTTCAGGGAGAAAAAAGCCCCAACCAACCAAGTATTTAAATTACTTAACAAGATATCTTTAAATACCAGTACAAGGTTAGATGTGATAAAGACTCCACTGGCTTTGCTGGGCAAGTTTGACAGCTTTGGTTTAAAAAAAACACCAAAAACCCAAACAAAACTGAAAGGAGCAAAGAGCTACAGCAAGATAACATTCAGTGGTGATGAACATAAGAGCATCTAAAGAGCTGAAAAAATCAATTTCTTGACTTAGGAACTAAATTCAAATTAGGAAATCTCTGTCTGACAAAGGTCTGAAACACATGGAAGGAAAAGAAGATGGGGAGAAAGGTTAATTGGTTTGTAAAGTACTGAAAATACCAGGATACAAAATGCCCTGGCATTCTGCCCTGGCAAGAAAACAAATCTGCAGAAGGGTGATGTAGAGAGAGCCCATGCAGAGGGATGGAGAAACAAGCACAAATTTAAATTCTGAGGTTCAGGAGCTTCATTTCATAACGATGATGTTGATACTGTTGTGAGGTTAATTATGGCACCAAAGTGAGTATGAGGTACAGCTCCAGAAAAGTTACACTGGGAGCTTTACTAACCAAAAAGCTCCACTTCCCAAATATCAACTTTCCTTCAGAAAGCAACAATTCTTTTGCACCATGTCTAACAGGAACACAGCAGCAAGCCCCAGGCCTGAGGAGATGCTGTTTTTTTTTCAGATCTCCAAGGTTCACTTCATGTCTTAATGCACTTGGCGTTGCTCTCACCATTAATCGTGCACTGCAGACCAAGAGAAAGTGCTTTTCCAGAAATGACCTCAAACTAAATTCATAATTCTTTAAAAACCAATAAACCCACTGAACCAGAGAGCTCAGCCCTTGTGCACTGGGCTACAGGCACACAAAGCTGCTTTATTCCCTTCAGCAAGATCCACTCGCACCTTGATTTAAAGCACAGAGTGGAAACTGTTTATATGGTTTAACAGCAGCCCTGTGTTTTGAGCCAGCAAAGGAAGGAAGAGGCCAGAAGACACCAGAGGTCCCTTAGAAACAGAGACTAGAGATGTGCAACATAAATTCAATCCACCACTAAATCTGCGTTTTTCTGTGCTAAAACACAGTCCTACCCAATACTTCTTCCCAAACCTCTCAGATCTAGGAGCAGCATCCCTGAGTTCCTTCCAGATGTGTTCCCAGAGAACTCCAGATCTTCTGCATTTCATTTTTACCATCATCAGGAGGAAAGATCCTCTCTGAAGAATGGATATTTGTGTGTGTCACATATATTGGATGCGTTCTCATCTTCCTCACAGGGAGAAGTTATTCTAAGCTGAATATGGAATTTGAGGAGTCACATCTTTTTCACATGGCCCGAAAGAGGCTGCAGCTGCTGAAATATTTGGGACATCTCTGCATCCCTCACTGTACAGGAGAGAAGGTGAAAATCAGAGCCTTGAAGAACACATTGTGTTAATGGCACCACTGCAAGCCAGGCACAAGAACAAAGTATAAACTCATCAACAAAAAAACCCTGCACAAGAGTACTTGAAGCTGTGCCTGCAACGCGGGTTTTAACTCATAAAAAAGAATTTTAATTGTACAAAGGCTTTTGGAGCCTTTAGCTTTTTTTTTTTTTGACTAAGCAGACCATTAAATTCACCTGACCACAATGAATCAAAGAAGAAGGATTTTTCAAAGCCTAGTATTAGAGGAGACTTTCAAGATTTCTTTCACTTTCCTATAATATTAATTGGATCTCCATATATTTGGCTTCATGGAGAGGAAGAACACAATCATAGAGCTTTGCCAACTGATGATAAAGCCTTGCTGGGATTTTGTTTCTAGAAGTACCAACCCATTTTAGTCAGTAAAGTCTCAGGTACATAAAACATATCCCAGTGAAACAAAAGGCTGGATTTTTTTTAGAAATCCTCCACATAATGCAAAGAGAACTCGTGGAATGTATCAGAACAATGCATCCCTCAGGAGGGTTGGCAAGGAACCAGATAAATAACAAATAACAAGTGTGCCCAGAACTGCAGTTTTCTGCATCTGGACAGAGGCACAGGGTGCCCAGAGCAGCTGTGGCTGCCCCTGGATCCCTGGAAGTATCCAAGACCAGGCTGGACAGGGCTTGGAGCAGCCTGGGACAGTGTCCCATGGATAGGAGGGGAATGGCCTTTAAGGCCCCTTCCAACCCAAACCATTCTGGGATTCTCTAAGTTCACTGTGAGTTAAACTTTACAAAAGGAAAGAGTAAATGGGTTTTCCATCAGTGCAACATTAACATTTCTTTTGCGACAGTAAGAAAACCACATCAGGTCTCTGCTGCCATCCCTGCTTGTATCTCAACCCCTTTGCACAGGTGCCATTTAACCAGTTCAAATCGCTTTGCATAGGAATAAATCAATCTGAGAATGGAATGGCCATTACCATCTTTAATTAGGCTTACTGGACAAGCTGCTAAGCCTTTTGGAAAATAAAAATGTGGATCTTTACCAATCTAGAATTAAAAGAAATTTGCATTAGAATTACAGGCACTTAACTCTCTGCAGCACTTATTCTGGGGAATAAGGCACTTCAAATTTTCCTGAAAATACAGAGGAACTGCTGAGTCCTCTCTGCCTGCTGCAGGGAGCCAAGGGCTGGCAGAAGATGGCCCTTGTTACAATATTGTAAAGGGGCATCAGGACAGAGGAGACTTTTTCTTCTGCTTGTTTTTCTAGGTTGACTGCAGGGGGAAAAAATCATTTTTATGTTCAGGGTGTTGTTATATGCTCCAAATAAAAAATCCAAGCCCAGTTCTCCTAAAAAAGTCACTCTGGACTATTTTCTGCTGGACAGAGAACATCCTTAGACACTAGAAGTAATTATGTCGATGTCATTAGGGATTTACAGGTTTGAGGCATACAATTTTTCAGGCTGGAAACACCTACTGTGAGAATGCCCAAGGTTCTCAAAAAGGCAGCAGGGACCAGGTGAGGAATTAAAGGGATTCAATGACCCAGATCAGAACTGATGCCTATTCTGCATGAAGTAATCGAGAGCCCATCTCAGAAGGAGAACAGACTGGAGAAAACTCCAGAATTAATCCCAAACCACAGCACAGTTTTCTATCAGTTTCACACATTTTACTGTTGTGTTTTCATTCTGTATCTACAGTTGCACAAAGGTCTCGGCAGCTTTTTGTTCTTTCAGGAGGAGATAACGGAGCAGGTTATCAACATCTGCACCATCAGGATGTTCAGATGCTGGGGGAAGAGAGGACTCTGTTAAAACAGCTCCACAGGAGAAGCACGAGGTGGTGGAGCTTTGCAACCTCCTTAAGCTGCTTAGCTCCAGATAAGGAGCTTATGCAACTTTCTTAACTCTGGAGCACATCCAGCAAGTGATGGCAAACAGTGCTCAGGTTAAGTTACACTTGGGACAGACACTTCAGGAGTCATCCTGCCCTCTGACCAAGGAAAGAAGCAAAAAATCCAAGTCCCCTCCGAAAAAAATGTGTCCAGGAAGTCAGGTGCAGTTTAGTAGAGGAGTTCCATGTTTGTTTTCCTTGATGTTTCCCTTGCATGACTTGGGAAATGGCACACTAAGCCCAGCTTCTGAGCCAGAGATTATTTCACATTTCTAAGAGGAGCCTGACTATGAAGAAGCTGCTTTGTGGTGGTACTTCTGAAAGCAGAAGAGCTTTAGAAAGGAGTTTAAACTCTGCAGCCATTCCAGTCACCAAACACAACTACTGAGGGCTGTTCAGACTCCTTATCTGGAAATAAACCCATCAAGGGCCTCAGCAAGGGTATTTATGGGGCAGGATAGGGATGAGGTCAAAGCCCTAAGGACTTAAAACAGGCTTGATTAAGTTCCATCCAAGCTGGGAACTGAATGAGTAACAAACAGGACAGAGACACTCCAGTCCTCCTTGGCAGGTGTTGAAGAAAGTAGGAAAAAACTTGGAAAAGTCCTTTCCTTCACCTCAGTGCCTTCTGGAGAGGCACCAAGTGCCACCACCACCACTTCCAGGGGTGTCACTCTGGCCAGGGGCCTTTCCTCACCAAGGTCCAGCTTATTTCAGCTGTTTTGTGGGAGGACAGATCTGCAGAGTAACTTTGCAGTCTCCAAGTGCACCTGATCTGTGGCAGGGAAGAACCTGCTGCAGAAAAAAAATGCCAAGCAAAATCCACAATCTCTTATTCCAGGAGCAGAGGGCATGAAACTTGACTTATCCTTCATTTAACAGCAGCAGAAGAACAGCACTGTTAGATGTAACACCACTTCTGTTTGCATTTTAAGCTTATTGAGGAAAAGAGATGCTCAAAGAGACTATAAACCACAGCTTTTAAAGGATTAGAAACACTGCTCTTCACCAGGGCCATAGCAATTTTTATTTTCTTCAGCAATACAGTAGCAAAAATAGTCAATGTGAAATCCAAAATCAAATAGCTACAAAAATTATAGTGAGAAATTGAAAAACTGCAAGATCTATAACCAGATTAAGCTCCACAACTAAAAGGAAAACTACCACGTGTATGCAACCACTCCAAGAACTGCATTTGATTCTACAAACAGCTCTCTGTAAGGCTTCACTGCTTTCTCCACTATAATTTCAACAGGATTTTTAGATGAGGAAAGATGTGACAATCAATGAAAGGAAAAGTGCTGTGTGAGAGTGCAGCCCCTCAAAACTGGGGGAGAGAGGAAAATAACTCTGGTTTACATTAATTTAGCTCCTTCTAGGAGGAAAGCTAACTCTTGCTTAGTCAAGAGTAGAAAAGAAGTCAATGCCCAAGAATGGCAAAGGGTTACACACGAGCAGCTGCTGCCCCTCGTCTTGCCCAGAAGGATAAAAACCCATTTCAGTGCATTTCCCCTGCAGGCAGGCAGGGATGGCACACAGCTCCTGCGGGCTGTGAAAGCAGCCCTGGGCTAACACAGGTCCAGGTAAACTGCAATTCCACTCCAACACACAAAACTCAAGTTTCCAGCATGAATTTAGCCAGCCAACCTCTACCACTTTTAGCAGGAAGGCCTTCGGGCAGGTAAATCAAGGTAATCTTCCTTTTCTTAGGATCAATGATGAGATCTTGAGTCTAAAACAACAAAACATTTTCTGAGGGGTGGAAAGCTCAGTGTGCAAACAGGTGCTTTTCATACACCACTGACTCACACACAAACACAACAGCTCTGCAGCATCAATAAATCTTTATCCAAAGGAGGTGCACACTGCTAAAAACATGCTCTTAAATGCTCAAGTGATGCACTTGAAGGACTGCAAACCATAGAAACCTGGGGTCTTCTGCTGATCCTAACAATGGAAATGAAAGCACTCATATCATGGTAGATGCTAATGGTTCTTCATCCTCCTTCTTTAGAGCATTTGTTTTTTAAAAGTGAAAAAAAAGGTCAGTTATTATTTAATTGTCCTGCAGCCTGTGCTTGAGCACACAAACTTCAGAGGTAAAGAGGTGCTGGTGGTCAAGCAGTGACCTGGCAGAAATGTTCCCAATTACACTGGGCTTTATAAATTACCCTGGCAGAGCAAACATGCATATACAGCCTTTTCTTTTTATTGTCATTTACAACCTACACCAACACACTGGGCTGAGATGTTAAATTACCCAGGGTGCTGCAGAGAGCTCTCCTCCCACTCTGCTTTGCCCACACAACAAGCTGCACCCCACTCGCAGCAGCAGGCACCAAAGATTTCCTATTAAACAAAGAAAGTCATCACAGGAACAATATTTCAGTCATGAGCTTTCGATGTGAAAACTGCACCACACCAAGGGATATTACCTGCTCCAGCATGTCACAAAAATCAATTATCTTCCCCAGTCTGGCAAAAACAAACCCTCTTTCCATGGGTTTACAGTCCAACTCTCCTCAAGCAGCAGGACAGATGGACAGGTGGGACAGACACATCTGGGTGACTGCACCAAGCTTTAAGAAGGCTGGATAAAACCAAAATATTTTACAATATCCAGGGGAATAAACAGAGGTTTCTGCAACAATCATACCAGCTGAATTTGCTGGTTTCTCCCTGTAGAATACTCCACAGTAATACGTCATTAGAACAGTGTTTTTCATCTTGCACATTTCACCAGGAATGCTAAGAGATGCCAACTTCAACAAATGGAATGTCTTCAAATGCAGAGATGCGTGATCCTTCTGCAAATGAACTATGAAAATCTGTATGCTTGCAAGCTAAACAGAATTTATCATTTACTGATCCACCCTGGATTGGATTAGACAGGAATTGCTCCTTATGTAGTCAAGTACTGCAGCACACTGGAAATTACTGTCCTGACCTCAGCACAAGCAAAAGGGATGCTGGACATGCTTCACATTAAGCCAGACTGTGGAAAACCAGTTGATTTTCCCCCCTAGCTTACTCCAATGAGAGGTTTACAGCTACAAACAGCTGTAATTTATTATATTTTACATTTCACAAAAGGCCTGAACATGTTGAGCAGTAATACTCTTCAGAATTGTCAAGGCCTATTGAAGTGAAATATGCTTCCCACATCAGGAACATGGCACTGTGATTTCAGCAGTGCTAGAAAAGCAGTAGGATTTTTTTTTTATTTTTTTCAAAGAGTCAGTGACAAAAAACAGGAATAGTGAGAGGAGAATTTTTAAGAATAGTTAATACCAGGGTAGCTCATTACCACTTGTAATGTTGGTGGAAAAGGAATCTGGATTTAACCATAATGCTTCAACAAGGTTCAAACCACTTTTTCAAAGCTACAGTAAAATTCACGATTTCTCACTTCTCCGTTAAAATTGAATGTACATGTGGGTTTTTCATCAACCATATATCTCAAAAGGGAAAAGGATATAGGAATAGATCTGTAGGAACAGATCTACAGGAATGGTAGGAGACCTGCCCTTACCTGGTGCCTCCTGCAGTGCTGTGTCCATCACCCCTCACTCAGCCAGAACAGCTCTGCACTCTACAGCTTCCTTTGTGCACTACACAAGGGACTTACTAGAGTTAAAAACAGCTTTATTTAGTTTACTTCATTTAAACCCAGTGTGGAGGATGAATCTGGAACAGCTGAATGAGTTTAGCAGTTCTGGACTCGTTCTGCAAATAAGCTGGGCTCAGGAAAGCAGAGACAGCTGCTCACACACCTGGTGAGGGCCTGCAGGAGCCCTGCTCCATCCTGGAATTGCAGAATATCAAGGAGCACAAGGGTCCCCAGGGTCTCAGGAGGTCTCTGTCTCTGTCTTTAAGTTAAATTTCCCCTGCACAAGGATTTTTTTCAGCGCTTTCCTGCTCACACCTATTCACCCCTTGCCATCACAGGCAGTGCCTCCCCCTCAAATGCATTATTTGTATTTGCCAGCAACCAAGAACTGCCTGACAAAAAGAACCCCCCAGACAAGTCTGGTCACCCTGCTTTTCCCTTCCTATCACCACTCACTCCAAAGCCTTTCACAGCCCACAGCTCATTTTCTGGGAGCCCCCAGCCTGGCAGCTCTGCAGCCCAGATTTTAAGCATTTCATGATTCAGTCAAACACAGATAAAGTTCCTCCTGTGTGTAATCAGGATTAAGAAAACACTAAAATACATGTCCAGGTTTCAAATCCCGGCTGTTCCCGTTAAATGGGTTTCTCCAGAAGAGAATGAGATGCAGGTGGGATTATCTAGGGCTGAGCACAACTTCAGCAGCTCCCACTGCTGCCTCCCCTAGGTGGAAGTGCAACACCTCTGACAGTTAATTAATTATTCTTTACATTAATTAACAGATACATTTTTCAACAGAAAAATACCTGGATGTTATCATCTGGGAAAAATTCCTACATCACCTGTGCCAAATGAAAGTATTACTTTTTTTAAATAATATTATTATACTTTATTACACTCAGAAAGTGAAACTTCAGGGGTATAAAACTAACTACTCTTTAAAAATAAAGCCACTGCTATGGCCTGCATTTCAACTGACCAAATTTCAACACACAGATTTTAACTTTACAGTAATAAAATACCACCTAACTCCTTTATTTCACCAGCTGCCCACCACCTTCACTCAATCAAGACTGAGAATCCATAAGATTTTTGAACTCCTGCCACTTCCCCTCACTCTGTATGAAGTCTTTTCTTTGTATTAGACAGTACACTAAAAAAAAAAAAATCAATATACAGTAAATTTCAGTTGACTGTAGTCAAAGCTCAAAGGTTTTTTCCCCCCTTCCCACTCTTGTTACCCCAGCAGTGCTCTCCTGGGTACACTTTTGTTTAAAAGGCCATCAGCTCTGATCTGGTTTTCATCTGTCTCAGTGGACCAGAGAACTGTGTGGCTTTTTGAGCTCTGAATGAGGAAAGCACTTCTCAGCTGATGCAAACCTGCAGCCTTTACCTAATCCTCTCCTGGTTAACCAGGCACATCACAAGGTATCACTGATAATGATTTAATTTTTTTCCTGCAATTCATTTTCCTACACCACGTTCTACAAAATGTGGACTATCAAATCTCCACTGAAAAGTTTGGGTTACAATTCTAAACAGCTTCACTAAATCAAAGGTGGAGATGTTGGCACAGGAGGGAACTACAGCTCTTCCAATTTCATTTTTCTGCATTCCAGTTCTTTTTCAGTGGGCTAATCACTGACTGAACTCCCCCTGGTTTGGCTGAGAGAGGGAAACTTCAGCTTGAGAGCTGCAAAACCAACCAACCAACCAACCAACCAACCAACCAAAAATACCTGAAGTAAGAATTGCTGTCACTGCAGATATATTTTAAAGACAGCAGCAGCAGAGCACCAAGGCAAGTCCATTTCCAGAGCCAGTTTCTGTGGCACATTCAGTTTTGAAGAACCAAAATATTAGGTTCCTAAGCTTCTCCAAACAAAGGTTAATTTCACAGTATCCTGCCATTTAACCCATCTTGACAACACCCATACACAACAGGAGCTTAAGCAAGGCTTGCATCACACAGGTCCCTTCAAAAAGTCATTTCTCATCACTTCTATCTCCAGTAGTGTTCAACTTCAGTGCCTCCCAGGGGACTCTAATCCACTGTTCCCTGGTTTCCCAGCATGAACTGGCAGATTATGGATCTGACAGCACAACAACACAGACCTAGCTCCAAGCTGAGCACCAAGGAGGATTAAAATTTACTTTACAAATGAACAAACTTCCCATTTTCCTTGATTTTCTAGTAAACCAAGACCACTTATATTTTTATATATATATATTTATTATTATAATTATTTCTCAAGTCATCCAAAGTCAGGAGGGATGCTCACCTCCAGCCCCAGTCACTCCTCATCACTGACCACTTCCCTGTCCCTTCAGGCTTGGTGAATTCCTCACACCACTGTGAATACACAAAAAAAAATAAATGTTGTTTGCAGACTGCATTAATCTGTGTCTTCTGGTATCAGAGTAAATCCTGATGATCACTTCCATACATATAAAACCACTGGATTATGTCACTTTTAAGACTCAGCCTCTTCCAGGAAGAACAGTAAAAAGATTGAATCTATTTGCAGAAACCTCCTGTTGCTGTATCACAACAACATTAAGATGTTCTTGTGGTATTGCAATGGGAAAATTCCCACAAGAACATAAACATAAACAACATCAAAGACAGCAAAGCTAGCTCAGAAAAAAACAAACAACCAAAACCACCGCCCCTGCAGAAGTGGTTGGAAGCATTTGTGGGTGGAAACTTCAGAAGCATTATAGAAAAGTGACAGGAAAATATGGCACTGCTCCTTAGCCACAGTGACGTGATCTTTAGGAATTTAAAGAACAAGTTGTTTAGGCAGGTCCATATTTCACATCCAGCTCAAGGGTTTGCAGGGTATGCATGCTCAAATTTCTGGACAAGACCCCAACTTAGGTGACCAACACTGGAGCTGAGTGAGTGACAGAGCCACAGGAGTCACCACCAGAGCCTGCCACCACCCCATAGCAAATCCCCCAAACCCAGTGGTTTAACTTCCTCAACACAGAAAAAACCAAGCTGCAGATCAGCTAGACATCCCCTACCTGTTCTATTCATGGAGGTGACATCCACAAAACCCACTCTGGAAAAACCCCACAGCCCACAGATCCTGTGCTCCGAGCAGCACCTCCCACTGCTTTATTCCAGAAAACAGCACAGCTTCCAGCAGCGCTTCCATCCATCCCTGGCTGCGCAAGGGAGTGAGAGACAGGAGCAGCACGGATTTTTGGGAGCCCTGGGAAGAGCCAGCGTGGCAGGACAGAGCTCACAGCACCTTCAGCCGCAGCCCCAACACCAAGTCTGCAGCGTTTTGGCAAGAGTTAAGCACCTTCACCAATCATTCCCCTCAAATGCATTTGCCAGATTACTATGGGAAGTCTCCTGCATGATAAACAACTTTCTGGAACAATTCCACATGGGTACTAACACACTTTCAGCGCTTACAAGTTCAGTATTTCCATTCCTGATTTTAGTTTTGTTCGTAATTTCCCATATACATTTCAAAAATACATCACTGAACAAGCCTGGCATGCAGCTTAAGCTGGAGTTCAAGTTTCTCTTGCAAAATACAGCAGTCAATACTTTGGAGAGTTTCTTGTCCTTCATAAGCTCCTGGTTTTGATTTTTGCACTCAACAGAAACACTGACACTCTCCCCCCCGTGTAAAACACGACAGAAAATCAGTATTGATTCTGTGCGTGTGTCAGTGGCACCAGTAAGGTACACCTAACTAACCCCTTCCCACCCAAGGCTATCGCTGGATCATTCCCCAGCAGGAACGGGCTGATCTCCCTCCGACGCATCCCACAAAATGGTGCTTGGATCTGGGTTAACCCCAGCAGGCTGGGCTGGCAGCAAGGCGACACGCCACGATGCTGGGGACACCAGCAGCTCTCACCCAGCCTGGTACGAGCCATGAAGTTGCCCGAGAAGGCAGACCAGCGGCCAGGGAAGGAGCGGAGGCGGCGGGCGCTGCAGGGCTCTGCGGGGAGCGCGGCAGCGGCTGAGCCGAGCCGCGGCTGCAACTCGGGGCCGGCTCGCCCCGCTCTGCCCGCCCGACGGCAAAGTTCCGCCTGGCCACGACTCACCCGAGCCCGAGCGGCCGCGAGGGACGCGCAGAAAGAGCGAAATTCTCATCCGAGAGGGAAAGGAACAAGCTTTTGAACGAGCCTCCACTGGCGAGGTGCGGGGGATGTTTGAGACCGACACGGCAGAGCCCCGCCGACACCAGAGCTGGGGGCGAGCTCCGTGCGCGCCTTCTCGCATTCGAGACAATTAGCATTTAATTAAAAGCAGAGCCAGAGCCGCCCAGCTTTACAACTTGAGCAACTCCAGACTCAGAGCAATTTTACAGGGGGAAAAAGCCCAAACCCTGCGCACACGCTCAGACCGCCGGCAGCCGCACGCCGGTACCCGGAGCGCATCCCCAGCCCCGGGGGAGCCCCAGCCCCGGGACAGGCGGACGGGGGGGACAGCAGCTCCCTGCAGGTGGGCTCGGAGCCTCGCAAATGCACCTGCCAGCATCACCCAGGCGGGCAGCGGCACGTACCGAGCGCCCGTGCCCGGCGCTGCATCCCCGGAGCGGTGTCCGTGTCCCCGGTGCCGCTCCCCCGCTCCATCCCCCCTGAGGGATGCGGAGGACTCTGAGCTCCCCAACTTTGTTCCCCGAAGTTGCCCACCTGCAGCCGAGCCGTTCCAGCCGCCGCAGCGCTGTCGTTCCCTCGGAGCCAGCGCCGTAATCCTGCGGCTCCCGCGGCTCCCGCCGCCTCTTCTGGAGCGGCGCTGGCCGCGCTCCCGGCGGCGGGGCGGGCCCGGCGCGATCTCCCGCCCACCGCTCCTCACGGCTCTCACCGCCCCGGGGCCGCACAGCCCGGCCCGGTACAGCCCGGCACAGCCCAGCCCGGCACAGCCCCTCCGGGCACTGCCGGGCCCGCCGGCGCCGGGGATGCTCCGCTGGCGGCGGCCGCGGTTCCCCCGGGAGCCCCGCTGGACCCACCCGCTCAGGGTGGATGCGCTGCCGGGGAAAGTTGAGGCGTTATGGCTTAAATGAAAACTGCATCTCGTTTCTGGGCTGCAAGCCCAGGGAAGGAGTCAGGTTCACGTAGGTCGCTGTGCGGGAGCCGGATGGAGGTTTTATTGGATCTGGCTCCAGCTGATCGCAGCATTAGAGCTGTGTGGTGTAATTAAGGCTGAGCAGAATTCCTTTAAGTCCTTTTTTTTTTTTTTCTTTTTTTTTTCTTTGCAGGTAGTACTAAATTTCCTGAAACCTGTATTATCTTTCAGCATCCCCAAGCACAGTGAAGCGCGTGTTAAAATAAAGTGTGCATTAGCTCCCTGTGCCTCAGTTTAAGTCAAATTTTGCCAGAGACGACTTTGTGTCAGAGCCACAGTGAGGTGTTGATGTAGGAGAGTCAATCATAGCACCACAGAATGGTTTGGGTGGAAAGGGACCTTTAAGATCATCACAATCCACCCCTGCCATGGCAAGGACACCTCCCACTGTCCCAGGCTGCTCCAGCCCCAGTGTCCAACCTGGCCTTGGGCACTGCCAGGGATCCAGGGGCAGCCACAGCTGCTCTGGGCACCCTGTGCCAGGGCCTCAGAACCCTCACAGGGAGCAATTCCTTCCTAATATCCCATCTAAACTTCCCTCCATCCCCTGTCAATTGTCTCTCTCCATGTTTCCTGTGGCTCCTTCAGGCCCTGCAAGGCCACCCTGAGCTCAGCCCAAAGCTTCTCTGTGCAGGTGAACAATGCCAGCTGTGCCAGCCTTTGCTCCCAGCAGAGCTGCTCCATCCCCTGATCCCCCTAGAGCTTCCTCTGGGCTCTGCAGCAGCTCCAGCTCCTCCCTGTGCTGGGATCTGCCCAGAAGGCAGAAAGGACTTAATAGCTGTGGTTTTGTACACAGAGGAATTCTGGACAGGGTGGTGATGCTCTGCTGTCATGGCATAAGGAGGAAAGATGTGAGGAAAACAATTTGCTTCTTCAGCAAGTAAGATTTAAGTCAGTGCCACCTCCGTTTCCCTTCCTGTCCAGTTGTGTCGTGAATTATTGAAATGTGCTGGCTGAGAAACAATGACATCTCCTCTGGGGAAAGTAGAGACTTGACACAGCATCTGTTGACCCAGACTTGGAGCAGGAGCCCTGACCTGAAGAGATGTCCTTACTTTTCCATTCATGTGCAGGTTTATAATTAAGAAATGTCCAGCACAGAAGTGCAGCCACTTCTGTAATGAAATGTGGCACTGGTCTGAGGAAGGGATGTCAAAAAAATAAATTATCTCAGGAAAACAAGATGCATTTTTAATTGGCAGAGTGTGATCAAATAGGACTCGTAGAGATGATAAAATTACAGGGATTTAATGAGCTACCATGAGTTGAGCACAGAGGATTTTAGCAGCGAGGTCCAGCTCAGCCCTGGCATGGAGCAGGAGGGTGCTCCCAGCCTGTTTGGGCTCCTGTAGCACAGTCTGATCACTCCAGCACATCTCTGAAACTGCACTTTGGGCTTTTGCTTGCAAGATAATACTAACTACAGGCTATTATTGCACTAATCTTAGCTAGGACTGGGTCAAGCCTTAGTTCCCCAGAAGCTCAGGTAGGGCTGTCACCTCCTGCGTGGGGCAGTGGCTGAGCACGGGGCAGGAGCCAACCCCAAATGCAGATTTGGCTCCCTCAGAGCTGTGCTGCTCACGTACTCACAACACCCCAGTCTTATGAGAGCTGACAAGGTCGGGGACCTGTGGCACAGCTCTGCACATGGAAACAGCAGCTTTAGCTGGGAAGGCCAGCATGAGAAGGATAGCCTGTGTTTTTATGCTTGACCAACCACAGAGGCTGTTCAAATTTTAAAAATGCATCCTGCAGCTTGCCTTGCCTGGTGTCCTTTGTCACCTCCAGCCCAGCCCCATCTTGGGACTCCTTTGGCCAACTAATATATTTTTTCAATTTCAGTTAAGTCAATGACTTCAAATTCCTATCATAGGTATCAAGTTCGGCCACATAAAAGATACTTTTAAGTTTGTCAAAAAGGCACTCCATGAGATTGTGAGGTTGAAAAGATGACTCTAATCTTTAGGATGACAAGTTAAAAAGGACAAAACCCATTCTTCCCCCCACTTATTTTCCAGCAACCCAGGCATGCAGAAATAGTGGGTTTGTAAGTGCTTTTCCTGTATTCATTTCAGAAAACACAGCAAAGGTGCAGTATCACCATATACTTACTGAAGGGCAGCAATTTGCAGACAGTGAATTCTCTGAGGTTACCTGGAATGTTTCCACACAGCCCCTGAGCCGGGGCTGCCCTTCTGCCACCTGGGGCTTCTGAACCCACTGCAATATTCACCTTCAATAGTAACAACTGAATTACCAGTCTCACGCTCCTTCCAGCTAATGATTTTTATTTTTTTTCCATTTCCACTTGTCATTCAGACATCACTGTCAACAGCTCTCTGAAATTAAATGTGAAGAACAGCAATGCTTTGACTCTAGTGTTGTCTAATTAAAGCTTCCTAAGAATCAAAGTGGGAAAAAACACCCTGCACAGGTGTAAGCAGGTACATGAAGATCATATTTAAACTTCACAATTACTAATTTGTTTTGAAGACCTGGCTTAACCCTGTCCATCCTGATGGCAGCTGTAGACCTAAAATATCAATTGAGCTCTTTTTCTTGTTAACTACACCCTCTGACTGTTCTCTGCTTTAGTTGCTGTGTCCTTTTCCCAGCAGTTTTTCCATGTTCACGTTTTCACCACATGGATTGCCCACATAACTTTTGTGTCCTGCTTTGACAAACCTTGTCTTTTTCAAATTTGAGATGGGAATTTAACCACTAGTAACAAGGAGACTCAGATACACCATAAATTCCTCCAGAAAGACAAACAAACAAACAAACAAACAAAAAAATCAATGTTTTTCTCCCAGCTGCTTTAGCTTTTGAAGAGTTTCTCTTACCACTGGCAGAAATACCAAGGAACTCTCCTCAAGCTTAAGCAGAACCTGGTTTGTAAAACATCTCCAGGACATTACCAAAGTGGGATTTTGCCAATGGGGCTCAATGAAAGACCATTAGTCTGACCTTACCACTGACAATCACCATCAGTTTCAATTAACTGAAACAGCCTAGAAAGTAGAATATTAAAAATAAATTTAAAACCTGTTGAAAATTTAGTTTTCAGTCCTTCTAGGCATAAAGGTTAGAGTAGCTCACCTTTTCCAATCACACTTTCAGGCATAATTGTGTCAATGGCAAAAATATGTGGTCACAATATAGGATCCTTTGGATGCAGTTAAATGAGTAGAAAATCGACTCTTTCCAGTAATACTTATGGGATTCTTATTTACAGAAAAGTGCTTAATGTCAGTTTAATCTTCCTAATTTTTAAGTGACACTTCTCTCCTTAAGCTGACACTGATACCAACTAATCTGAGGCCTTGATCTGCAGGCCCAGTTAAGGGATTGTGCATTTATTTCAACATTGAGGTCAGCTGTAACAACTGGGGGTTTGTCTGTTTTGTTTTTTTTTTTAATCTGTATCAAAAGCCCAAGGGAGATTCCTTGGCGTGGTGGTGCCACAGGAGAAGCTGAATTCACTCCCTTGCCTGGTCCATGGTCACCAACACTGACCCCAACATCAGCCGTGCTCCTCGTGCCCATGGCCAGCTGGATTTTGGACAATCCTGCTCCCCACAGGCCTAGGAGGTGTTATCTTAAAATAATTCTGTTCTCAGCACAGCTCTGGTCCAATTTCACTGAATTCAATGGTAACACTTCTTTTGGCATCGAACCCAATTGATTAAATCACCAAGCATCTCAAAATTCCCATTTCATTGCCTCCATGAGCTGCTGCTCGTGCTAATAAATGGAGAGTGCAACTGGTGTTGGGAGCAGCAGGAGGGAAGGGCCAGAAGGGGAGGCTTAATGAGTGGCTCTGGCTGTATGAAGGAAATTAATTCTGTGGCTGGATTAAAGAGCAGCACTGGAAGCCTCCCTTTGCCCTGACAGAATCTGCATTTCAGGGTTTACACCTCTGTGATAACCCCAGTGGTGTTCTGGGGATGGAAATGTCCTTTATGCAGGCAGGACCTGCAGCAGGCCACAGTGACTATCCCAAAAGCCATCAAAGAAAGTGGATTGTGTGCAATTGTGCTGGAGAGCATCTCACAGAAAGAAAATGATAATAGGAAGGTTAAGTGCCCAGCAAGTGCAAACTGATATACAATATCTTGAAATCACAGAGAAAGAAAATTAAAATGGGGAAATGATTTCACATATAGGTAGATGGAGGCATAAAAGCAATCTATGAACTCTGGGAGGGAGAGCAATGAGAGTGGTGCTGTCAGATGTGCAGCCTCTTGACCATTAGAAAGAAGTGATTGAAGGCTAATTCCAATAAACAGGCAATTTTAGTTTTGTCATTATTTCAGCCTTGGGTTTTTTGACTCTGCTTTTGTGTGTCGTTGAAATATTTGTGTATTAATAGCTACAGATTTTAATAGCATTACAGTAATTTGAACATCTGCAACTACCAGGCATTAAAATACCATCACTCCCCTGTATTTCAAGTTATTTTTTGCTGTACTTCTGCCTGATTTTGTGAAACCCATTAAAATGCAAGGGATCAGTTCTTATCATTACCCATTAACTGGCAACCTTGAGCTGAAGTGTTCAGCAGGAACCAGGCTGATGCCTGGAGGCCTGGCCAGCAGTTCAGTGGAAGGCAAAGATATTTTATGGCTGTCCTGGAAGCTGAGTGATGGGCTGTGTAACTTTCCTAATCAAATCCAATTAAACACAAAATTGTATTCCCACCACCCCTGCCATCCTTTGTTCCAAACAAATTGCCTGATGTACTATTCAAGTTTGCTAAATATGGAACATTTTTTTTAATGAGAGGTTTTAATTCCACCAAAAGCTCAGCTTAGTTTATTAAAGAAATGAGATATTTTGTTTAGAGGGCTGAGGAGCTCTCACAGGGCAGGAGGTTCTCTCTGGAGGGGAAATTACTCCTTTCCTGGGCTCAAACTGACTTTTGAGGAGGGGAGCCCACAGAGGATAAATGAATCCAAAAAATGACTCTGAATTTGCTGTTCAGGAGGTGAAGACAGAAACCAAAGCACAGGAAGGCATTGCCAATGAAATGTGGTTAGGAAGTACTTGGCCAGCAAAGAAATACTCCTGAAAAGTGCTCTGAAATGTGATCACTGGCACTGTGAGGAGAGGAGGAACAGCAGCTCCCAGGGATTTTTCATTCTGCTCCAAAGAACTTTACTCATATTTTTAATGTGATTTCTGTAATGGGACAATATTTGCTTGCAAATGTGATGCCAGATTTTAGTTTTTTTCCAAAACTTTCCCTCCTAGCTGGGGAATTCATGTCAGCCAAACACCAGGAGCTGTCTTCATCCCTTCAGCCATTTCTTCCACAGCACCTTCCATGCAGCCAAGGAATAATTCTGTAGAACTTTAAAATCATCTGACACTTTAAATGTTAATATAATAAAGTAGGTTCAGGCTTCAGCATTATGCACTTTCATTCATGAGTTAGCTCAGGCATCCCAAACATGTCTGAGGGAAAGAGAAGGTAAATGCATTTAATCCTTTGCCAGCAGGATCAGATGCAGCCAGATAAAACAAGGAGCATAAATAACAGTGACCTGGAAAGGAACAAAATGAAAACCAGGCTACCTGAGAGATAAATAAGGCAAAAAAAGGGCCCCAGGAGCTTGGATTTGGTGAAGTATTTCAGCCACTATTTACATTTGTCTCCATGAAAACACACGCCTTAATGCCTGTCCAGGTTAAGAATACTTCCCTAAATCAAATATTAATAATTTTGAGATCTATAAATACCCTGATGGGAAAACTCTGCATTAGTAATGAATACAAATGACCCTATGCAAATGTCTTTGAGCAGGAAAAATAAGAAAAAAAGCATGTCAGTGACCTCCAGCCAGAATGTTCCTGCAGCTCAGAGTGAGGGCACTTGTGAACCTTAACACACTGAAAGCAGACTTTAAAATACTTGGAGAATGTTAAAATAAAAGGAAGATTCTAAGAGAATTCAGGTTGATAATATATTTTTTCCCATTCCTTGCTGTTGATTCTTCTTGTGCCCCTCTCCCAAACACCAATTCCATCCGTGGCTGGCAATTTTCCACGTTCTTCAATAATTCTGTCAAACTTTCCTTGACAGCAGAGTGCTGGCTGGCTGGAAGATAACATCTCTAATTTCAGCATTAGAATCAATCCAATATCAGGTTTTCTACTCACTGAAACCCTGCTCAGAGCTGGCTCCAAAAATTTAGAGATGCTGGCCAGAAAGTGGAAGAAAACAAGTTACTAGGTTTTTTTTCCTGTGTTTTATTAAACTTTGTCCCACTGGATGCTCTTTCTGTTAATTAATTTTTCCTTTACAATTCCAGGTAAGCTATTAATCTATTGACTTGAGGATTTTTCAAAGCCTTTCCAGAAATAAACTCTGGGATGAAAGGATCCTAAGCTATGCATGAAAAGTAGAACTGCTGTTTTGTCATTTTCAAGCCCATGGTTTATCCCAAGCCTCTCTAATTCCCTTTACATGGATGTCAGGTGGAATAATACAATGAAAAATTACCCCAAGGTTCTGTTTCCCATTGCAGAGGTGATTTGTACAGAAAGTTTACCAAGTTTTTATATAAAATTTGATTAAAAAGTCACAAACATTCCAACTCCTATTATTTAAAAGCAGCAAATTAATGGGGTTTGGGTTTAAATTAATACTGCTTTTATTCTATACGTGCAATTCCATCTCATTATCTTTTGTTCCCTTAATCCCATTGCCCAAAAATTTGCTTTCTGATAGTGAACTCGACAAAAACACTCAAACACTTGCAGTTGTGGAATGCAAAATCATTTAAATAACATCCTTTTTGTAATTAGCAGTTTCTGGATAATACAGGAAAATGCCACCAAATTTTCATTATTGGAAATAGATGGGGTTTTTTCCCTATGAATTTTTAAATTGCCTCTATTATGTCCCACTGTGTGTGAAATAAATGTGATTTAAACAGTTGTGCCCTCTACTGGCATAAAGAAAGTCATGAAGAAAGAGAAAGAAATCCCTTGTTTCCAGATGTTGTACCAAAACACTGTGCTCAAATGGACTTTTTGTTGTTCCTTGGGGTTTTTTGAATTATGTTTTAGTCACATTTGAATACTGGATTATTTTCATCATTAAATCTTAGCACATTAAATGCTTACAGATATTATTTTTAAAATAAAAATCTGTTTGCACTGTTAAGAGAGTATAAAAAGGCTTTGATATAGAAGAATATGATGGTGAGGAAGAGTGTGTTTACACAGCTAAGAACAACTTCATTTTTATGAGACTTTCAAGAGCTGTGCTATCAGAGACCATGAGAGCAAAGCTGTGGGACAAAGTCCTTCATGAAGTTCAGAGCAACTTTGGAGAATTCATTTTAAAGTAAATCTGGAGCATTCATTTTAAAGGAAATCTGTAGGGTTTGATATATAATGTGAATTTGAATAGAGAATTTCATGTGATACAGGACAGGCAAGACCTCACCCTCTGCTGAAACCCTTCTAATCAGCCCTTCACCTCCCATTTAAAAGAAAACTCGTTTTTCTGTCCTATCCCCCACTGCTGCAGTTGTCAGCTGGCACTAAAATGGAATAATGAAGAAACAAAACCATCCCCTTTGGAGAGGAACTCGCATGCTGCAACTTCCCAGCATGGGCAGGATTAGTCAGGGATGCTAATTGCAATCCTAATTGACAGATTTATGCCATAATGTGGAAGCCATTCAGCACAGTGGCAATAATGTTCATATCTGAACGAGCTGTGGGGAGCAGCCCCGTGCTGGGAGCCAGCTCCACACTTTTATCCAGCCTGTAGGAACACATCAGATCCCTCATTTTTCACCTTCTGTAAAATGTAGTTACAGTCCGCAGATTAAATGGATACCAGACCACACGGATCAGAGAAGAAAAAAAAAATAATTACATCCCAGAAAACTTAATAGTCAGCAGATGAAGGGGCCAGTGTACTCTTGCCCCTTTCTTTGGCTCCAGCATTGTCCCTCTGCAGTGGAAGGAGTTTGTTTACCAGCAGAATCCAAATCATTAATCACAGAATTAAGTTATCATGTCCCCTCTAGGTGGCTTTATTCATAAGGACCTGTATCTGGAGATGAGGTGGGTACAAATAGCACGGGGTCAGCCTTCAGAAATCTCAGGCTGTTATTAAGGGCTTCATTGCCAGAGAAAACGACACTGCCCAAATGAGCTGTAATCACACAGGAGAGCAGAGGATGGACTTGTGCTTACAGCAGAATTCTTCCTGCCAACTTCTCTGTGCTGAGTTCTGTCACAGTAGGAATAAATATTCGTGTCTCAGGTATCACTGTGGCTTTGAACTGCTGTGTGTTCCAAACATGTTTAGCTTTATGGCAGAGCCTTTTTCTGGACAAAAAAAAAAAAAAAATCCCTTAATATTCTAAGTTAGAAATCTACTGTGTGTCTTTGGTGAATCAGTGAAAGGCAAAATATTTTTTTTATGTATCACAAGACTATCTCAGAGAAGAAAACCAATTATTTTGCCATGATCTCCACCCCTCAGCCTGGTAACCAAACTCTCCACCTTCAGGCAGTGTTGCAGACAAGTTCATTCCTTGCTCTTGCAAAGAGCTGCATGGGGCAGTTTGGCTTCACTAAGTGGACTCCCAACTTATTAATTGGTCACAGCAATTAGTCAGAGTGCCCAGGGCTTGATGGCTCTTGGTTACATGTGGTTCAATCAGGATCTCATGGATATTCATTCCACTTTATCCACACACCAGAGCTGCTGCCCCATTCCTCTGCCCAGCTCCTTGTCTCTGGCACAATCCCAGCCCTCTGTGAAGTGAGAGTGGAAAGATTTTCCCTTCCTTCCACATTTTGTTGAAATCAGGCATTTTCTGTGGCTATAACTCCCGTGGTGGGAATGCAGGTAAAGGACATCTGAGAGGGAAGTGCTAAAGTGGCCTGGCCCTGAGAGGGAGAGAGGGATCGAGCTGGATCCTTCCCTGAAATTCCCTGGTGTAATAAATGAATCACGGTGCTTTGCTCTTCTGACTTCACCACAGGCTCAGAGAGAACAGGCTCACCCCACAGAGCCACCTGAGAGGGGACTTTTCTATTCCCTTCACAGCATTCCTGTGATTTGAGCTCGTCCTGTGGTGAGGCTGCAGCTGGACCAGCCCCAGTCCCAGTGCCAGTCTGACAAACCCCTCAAGGCACCTCAGGTAAGCCCAAACCTACAATCAAACCTGGATCCCACATTCTGTGCCCAGCCAGACCTCAGGATGACTGTGGAAAGCAGTGCTGTGATCACCTCAGCAGCTGGGGCAGGCTGAGCTTCGAGGCTCCTGGGAGAGCACCTGGGGATGGCAACTCCTGGCACACTGGCCCCTTCATCTGCTGACTATTAAGTTTTCTGGGATGTAATTATTTTTTTTCTTCTCTGATCCGTGTGGTCTGGTATCCATTTAATCTGCGGACTGTAACTACATTTTACAGAAGGTGAAAAATGAGGGATCTGATGTGTTCCTACAGTTTGTTTTCCACCTCAGATAAGCCCAAACCTACAATCAAACCTAGATCCCACATTCTGTGCCCAGCCAGACCTCAGGATGACTGTGGAAAGCAGTGCTGTGATCACCTGAGCAGCCTGGAGCAGGCTGAGCATCGAGGCTCCTGGGAGAGCACCTGGGGATGGCAAATCCTGGGATGTGTCACAGCATCTTTGGGCAGTGTCACCTGTGACTGGTAAAACTTGATCTCTAAGAGCTTAATTCAGCTGCTCTCTGCAGCTTGCTTTCTCCTCTTTAGTCTGGCCCTTGGTTTATAATTCTTTCCCTTTCTGCTGTGAGTTTGCTGTTGTGGGAACTTTGCAGAAGAGGAAAACAAACATCAGTGTTTGATGTTGCGCTTTCTGTTGAGAAGTTTGTTTTCCTTTCTTCTTCCATTGCATCAATATTAACATGTTGATTCGTAAGCCAAATAAATAAAGGCTATAAATACATTCTTTCTATTTTGTTTTTTAAATTGTGAAACCTCAAAGTTACAGTTCCCACAGCAACTGCACAATGTGCACATACATTAAAGGCAGGGATATTGCCACCGAAGGCAGCAATCAAATATGCATGAGGGACTTATTTACAGATAAGGACCGTGCAAGTTTGAAATCTCAGAATCAAGAAGCACCTTGGATCTATCCCTGATGCTCTGTTGGCAAGAAAAATCCAAACATGTTCCTTCTGGGCACAGGGGAACTCAAACTTGCCCTGTGCAGAAATGCTTATGGATAATGGGATAGTGGTGTCTTTACCAGAGCTAAAGATGCTGTGGATAAAGCAATTACTGTAATTAGCTGAAATCCACAGCCAGAAGGTGTCATAACAACCAAAGCATTACGAACAGAAATCATTGTTCACAGTCCTGACGATCCTTAAATGCTGTGCAAGGATTTCTCCCAGTTTGAGCAGGAGTGAAGAGTGCTCCATGTGTTGGAGAAGTCCATGCTGTCCAAATGCTGTATCTTTTCCCATCCATGAGTTGATTTAATCCTGGTTTCTGGTCCTTCATCAACTTCTGCTTAATCAAAATTTCTTTTCTAGGTCATGAATTCAGCATTTCAGCCCCTTACCCTTGCCCAGTACTGGGATTCAGTTTGCAACTGATGTTCTTCTCTGGGCCTTGCCATTTTAAACCCAGGTTTTCCAACAGTGCAGGCAGTGCTGGCATTGCACCCCAAGGCAGGAATTTGGATATCTCCCTCAGCAAGTGCAGTGTTGCTTGGTAATCCAACATGTGCCTCCTGCTAATGAGGAACAGCCCAGAGAGCCCAGTTCTCTGAGAGCTGCCCCGAGAGGAGAGAGAATTCAGATTTAAAAATGTAACACTATAGATTATCTTCTTTTCCATGGTCTATTATCACAAATATTGCAGGCTGTAGGCATCAGATTTCAGTGATAAAAAGAGAAGCAGTATCTCATTGAGTGACTGAATTCTTGGTGCCACTAATCTCTTACAATCTAGTAATTAAAAGGAAATGGAGAATTCCAGAATTTGAAAGGAAGAGCCATTAGCATGTTTAACTATAAGCAGCTGGATATTTTCTAGGCAAAAATGGGTGAGTGTTGATGAATTTTTAGACTTTGCAGCCCATCTCAGCTGCTGTGGCAGTTCTCCTCCAGAACACAAACCAGAGAGAGGATTTATGGCCCAGAGGAGAGCACTGTCCTCAAGTGTCACCTTGAACCTGCTCATGTGGATGTGCCTCTGCATTATCATCCACATCCCTTACCTCAGCACCAACATGTGCCACGTTCTGGGAGGGTACAAGGGCCTGGTGTGTGTTTCTGTAGAGAATGCATCCGATTTGTTTTGACAGAAATAAGAGTGATTAGCATAAATTTACCTTACCACAGGGACGGCATTTGAAAGCAGTTGTATCAAAGCACCATCGTTTCTGTGGAGCAAGTTTGTGCTGCACTGTGAAAGATGCCTTTTAAAATGCTTTTATTTCTCTGAAAAGCAGCAGGATTTGCCAGGCAGATAATTTTTCAAAAATGTTCCAGGATTTCTTATGGATATTAATTTCTGTTTAAGCCTCTCCAAACTTTGGCAGGAAGACAAGTTTCATTTTTCTCTTACAATTCCTTTAGTCCTGCAGATGTTGTAGCCAGATTGGCAATAAATTTTGCTGGAACAGTTAACTCAACTTAGGGAAAGGTGCCGTTATTTAATATTCTGTTTCTGTCTCACCTTTTGAACCTTAATTTATAGGTGGTGTCTTTTATAGCTACCATTCCATATAAGTCTGCAAAACTTATTAGATTATTATGTTCACTGCCAACGAGAATCTGATTGGTTTTCTAAATAAATATCTTCAGAAGCATGAGCATTAAACATGGTGTAAAGGGAAAAGTCCATTTTATGTCCCATTTCCAAATGGATACACGTGTTTTGATTACACCTCTCTAATTTCCACCAGTCTGTTTCTGTCTCCCCTTTATTGGCCTGATTAAAAGCTTACTGGAATGAGTGGGAAATCAAACCTCTCATTGACTTAAGTGGCTTTGAAGCAATTTTCAAATAGTTGCTTCACATTTGCTCCTTATTACACTTGAGAGAAGCTCTCTTTTCCTCCATTCTCCATTTTGCCTTGCCTAAAGATCAGGAATTTATCTTTGCTCTTTCATAACCCCAGACATCTGCACTAGTAACCATCCATGAAGTGCAACAGTTCACTCTCAGCTCAGAAAAAGACCTGACTGCCAAACATGTTTGATATTCCTGTGAAATGGAGTGTGCCCTTCACCCTGGGCAGCAGCCTGGCTCTGCAGGGTCACTTCTGGCTCTTTTGGGAGCACTGCAGAGGAATTGCCTTTTTTTCCTCCTCCCCCTACTCAGCAGAAAATCTAATCAGAGATTTTGGTCCTGTGTTCCACTGACTGCCAGGGGTTTGTGCGTGACTTCTCAAAGCAAGGAAACCAAACCTGCTCCCAGTCAGTCCCAGTTCCCTGTCCTGGGCTCTGCACCCTGACTGGAATGCATTTAGGAGCCCCAAAGATCCCCAAAGCTCTGTCCTGGCTGTGCTGTTCCTGCCTGGCCCTGCAGCAGCATTTCCTTGGCATTTCCCCTCGGCTGGTGCCCAGCTGATGGAGTGATGGTATTTAAGCTGCCAGTTTTGGCAGCTGTTTTCTGTAACTCAGTGACAGGCTCTGAGTTTGGGGTTACAGGTGTTTGACCAACAGCAATTCAAGCTGACAGGAGATGGCTGGAATTGTACCATAATGCCCATGACAACTAACATTTTCAAACAGACAGCAGAACCTCACCTGCAAAACGTGCTCAGCTTCAGTGGCTGGGTTTGCTGCAGCACTGGGCTTGCCATGAGCTCAGGGAATTTTGTTTTGCTTCAGTAATTCAGGAGGTACAGAATCCATTCCAAACATAGAGAGCAGGCAAAAGAATCCCTTTGCATCCCAGACCAATCTCAGCTGGCTTAGGAAATCCCTGGGAATTTTCCTGTCATGTGAAGGATGAAGAGTGAGGATCATGCTGGAGGTTACACACAACCAGGTGTTACAGCCTGGCTGACAACCCTACAAGAGCTGTCCCTGCCTCACTCCTTGCTTTCCTGGGTGGCTACTTCATTTGATCCAGCTGAGGAGCTTTTTCTCCCTTCCCTTCCCTTCCCTTCCCTTCCCTTCCCTTCCCTTCCCTTCCCTTCCCTTCCCTTCCCTTCCCTTCCCTTCCCTTCCCTTCCCTTCCCTTCCCTTCCCTTCCCTTCCCTTCCCTTCCCTTCCCTTCCCTTCCCTTCCCTTCCCTTCCCTCTCCTCAGACCTGGGCCAGCTCTGTGATCCCCAGGTGCTCTGCAGATGACTCCTCCATGATAGACTGTCCATTACACTCCAGCTTTATCTGTTCTAAACATCTCTTTTTGCTGCAGCTCTGCTCCTTCCTGCCAGGCTGTTGGACATCCCAGGTGACAGCCCCAGAGCACAGTGGTCAGTTGAAATTCAACCCAATTTTGTCTGAAGGTCAGGTGTATCCAATGCTCAGGATATTAAGTTTGTGAGCATTCTTGAGAAGAATATGGTTAGGAGTGAATTTGGAGGTTTATATTCAGAGTTGCCAGCAAAAGCTGACTCAAGGGGAAAGAGCACACACCAAAAGTGTAAACAAACAAATTCCAGCCCTTCAAAATGAGGGGAAAAAAGAGCCTCAGTGCTGGTGCATCCCCAGCAAACATGACTTCTGAGGCTCAAAAAATAGCAGTTTCTCACTTGAAATACTCCTTCGTTCTTGCAGGGATTTAGGGAAGCTTCCATGCAGATTCTGCACTGGAGCCACTGTTCATCCTTGCAAATTTTGTAAAGTCCTTTTAGAAAAGCCAAGAGAGGAACAGGGCAAGATTTCTTCTGTGGGCAGATCACTTTCTGTTGCACTGCAGTGAAATGGTTGGCACTCAGCTGGAGCTAAATTAATAAACTTCTTTATGATGGCTCGAAGTTACAGCTGCTGTATTGTGGAGCAGGCAGATAATTGGAGTGGTCAGAGTTGTATCTGCACTGCTGGGAAATTGATGTAATAATTCTGGACCAGAAATTGTCTAAATAGAGAAGAAAGCATGAGCATATGTATAATATATCTTCTAGAATTCTGCCAAGACCTCTAGTGAATTGGATTTGGAGTTAATAAACTGTTAAATAAAATGCCCATGACAAGAAAAAAAAAAAATTCATTAACTAGGCCTATTGACAGCTTCCCTGATAAGGTAAACAACAGTCTATAATCATTAACAGCTCGTGCAGGGATCTGCATGGGCTTGCTGATACGAGTTCTAATAGAGCCATTGAGAAGGAATTACAAACACAGGCAGAAAGGACAGCGTTCTCATGTGTCACTTTTTATGGTGTTGATTTGTATTTTGATTCCTTTCACAGTGAAGGTTGCTAAGAGTTATAGCTGTCTGAGGGTCAACAAATTTCACAAGGAGCTGGTCCCCTCCATCGGCCTGAAACAATCCCAGAACCTTGAGCTCTGAAATTCATGACACCCACATGGAAGAGTATCATTTGCTGTGATTTATTCTGGCAGGTACATTATTGGGTGCATGTTAACCAGGACAGATGGCTGTGCAGGAAGGAGCACAAGGAGCTCCAAATCACACTTTTGGAAACTTTTCTCGGCGTGGTGTATCAGGAGCAGAGAAGAGCAGAGCCTTTCGTGGGGTGAGGTACAGCAGCCAACGTGAATCCATCACTGCTGGCTGTCCCAGCAGAGCATGCCCAACAGCCTCTGCCAAACCTGCCTGCCAGGCTCTCCATCTGGCTCCTAAAGGCCTTAACAACATAATAAGTGTGAGTGCACAGAGAGCAGAAATACCAAATATTAATGTGGTGTCACTGCAGCCTCTTCTCTTTCACTACTTTGCCCTGCGAGTCTGCTGTGTAATCTGGCAGCAACTCAACCCAGTGCTCTACATTTCCTCCCAGTGAAACATCCCTTGATGTCAAATTTGGTTTGCAGACTTGCACTTGTGGAGCAATTCCTCTCAGCCAGAGAAGCAGCAGCAGCAGAGTGTGAGGTTGTTGGCGTGTCTCCAGTACCATTGTTAACAATTATGACATGACTGTCAAACCTGATTATCAGCTTTTTGGGATCTCTGTGAGACCCTGTAAGCACAGCTGCTTGGCCTTTCCCTCAAACACTGCTCTTGGAAGGCAAGAGAAGAGGGAATGGGCTTGGCCTTTAGGAGGAATCACTGGGTGCTTGCAGGAAGCCATGGCAATCAGGATTTTTTGGGATCCTCTCTACCTGTGCTTATGTGGAGGTTTGACAGGTTCATCTCCAAGAGCTTGGTTGTCTTCAGAGTCCTCGGGGAGATATTCTGGCAAGTGGCCATAGCAGCAAGTCAAGAAAGGATGCTGCCCCAACTGAAATGCCTGAATTGGAAAAGAGAAGGTATGGAAAAGGGGGAGAGGCTTGGAAAAGGGCAGTGCAGTGTTATGGTGACCTGCATTCCATGTTTGCACCTGGCTCTGTAAGCCAGGACCTCCCTTCTGCACTCACCAAACTGAATCCCCCATCCCATCCATCTCTTCCCATCGTGGCCAACTCTCACATTGCACCAGTTGGTTCCTCTCAGGTGAAAATAAACTGGAAAATGTCCCCACAGGAGCATAACCAATGCACACCTTCAGGAAATTCATCCCAGGGGAGGAGTTAAAAGCCCCAGGAACTGTAGAGCCAGCACCAGCTCCCCACATCAGTGGATCTACCCCACAATACCTGTGTGCTTGGCATGGCACAAGACAGACCATCATGGTGAAAGAATTAGAAACTAGTGATCCTGGTGTTAAATGGTGAAGGGCAATCATCCATTGTCTTTATTTTACCTAATGAGGGGTTTTTCATCGCATTTTACCCAAAGGAAGCTCTGACAGGGGGTTCCAAAGGCTGCCAGGAAGGAGCAGCTCAGGTACCTGCCTGGGTGGGGAGCAAATGTCTGCAGACATCCCTGGAAGATGGAGAATCATTATCCCATGCAGGTGTAAACTCTGCTTATTTGCTTTGCATCACCACCCCTAATCTGCCACAGGAGACAGAGGCTGGGGTTTTGAGCTAAGATGTTCAGCAGGCTTCTGTCTCAAACCCTAATGGCACAAAAAATAACAGATATTACATTTCAAATGCTATTTCTTCGAGTCTGGAACATCCCTCTCCTGTTGGCCTTATCAAAACTCCCATTGTAATTGGCAAGTTTTCATTTCAGTGGGAATCTTGGAGGGGGGATGTTGGAGGGAGGTCATTGATTTCTCACAACCAATTCAATCTTTTTATATGCCTGACTGCCCTAAATCACTACAAGTAGGAAACTATTTTCAAAATTTCTCAAGAGCCCTGAATGTATTGATTGAGTCTAACTTTGACTTCAGACATTAAATTCTCTCTTTTCCTTGAGAAAAACAACCCCTAACCTTCTATAAGGCCACTTGGTTTTAGTTGTCTCTCTGTTCTTGCTCCATTTATTTATGCTCCTCTCAATGGCAGTCAGATTAAGCCTTTGACAGTTTGTTCAAAATTTCCTTATTATCGTTTTCCCATTTTCCAATGAAAGTTAATTTTATTTGAATTTTCTCCCATTGTGTTGGTTCAATTACTAGCCCCAAACAAACAGTTGTTGTATTTTGTGCTTAATAGCAGCATATTGCCTGTGTAGTCATGTTTATAATTATTTCTCCTAAATTCCACTATCTCCAATTAAACTGCAAGAACTTTGAAACTTAGAAGTTGGTTAATGGGGAAAAAACCCTTCACTGTTGGATAAATCTTTTTGCTAATATCCTCCCTTGCCTTTATAAATATACCCTGAGATTTAATGCAGTTAGCACGAAGATTACTGATAAAGTTTTACCTCATTTCCCCCAATCTATTACAGTGTGCAGCTCAATTAGAATTTTTAGAGGTGGTCCATCATGTTAAGGGCTTCCAGTCTGGGTTTTAAGTCATGCAAGAGCTCAGCACACAGCAGGATCGTTGTGTCTGACCAACATGTGAAGACAGTAACTAACACTTTATGAGGAGTTCAGTTATACACCAAAGCAGTACAGGATTTGGAAAAAATACAAAAGCTGAAATGCCAAGGCATCACTGGTGGCAGCAGCAGTCCCGTGTGTGACATTCCCTGTCACAGTCATCTTTTCTGGAAAAATCCCTTTGCCCAGAATTCTTCTCCTGGGAAGCTGAGAAGCCTCAGAGAAAAGGAAAACAATTCTTATCTCATTTGCTTCTCCTGTGTTTTGCTCCTTTGGAATGTGGTTGGACACTGTTTACCAATGAAACAATCATTGGTTTCATGTGAATTGTTTTGACTCAATGGCCAATCAGGGTCAAGGCTCTGGGAAGAGTAATGAGTTTTCATTACTATCTTTTAGCCTTCTGTCTGCATCCTTCTGTATTCCTTAGTATTGTATAGTATAGTAGTCTTTAATATAATATAGTATCATAAAATAATAAACTAGCCTTCTGAGGACATGGAGTGAGATTCCTCATTCCTCCCTGCCATGAGGGACCCCGCTAACACAAAAATCCCCGCAGGCCGCGGCCTGGCCGCCACTGCAGCCTCGGTGGCATTTGAGCCTTGTCTCCCTGTGACAGCCGCTCCCTCTTCAGCTTGGGGATGTCACTCCTGCTCCTGGGCACCGCTGACAGCTCGTGATCAGAGCTGGGGATGCAATAAAGCTGTCCTGTGGGTAATGGCACCGAGGGGCAGCTGAAATCCAGGCAGCAATCACGGCCCGGGCCCTCTGCGCAGGGATCTGCAAGGGAGATTCCTCACCGTGCCTCGCTCCAGCTTTGATAGGCCTCGAGCTCACACAGGAAAATTAAAGCTGTGAGATGTGATCTATCACATCCAAAATTAGAGATGTGACAGCAACTTTTGTAGGACAGGTGTTTTAAACAACTCTGCAGAGCTCAGACGTGGAGCAGAAGTTCCTGAAGAGGAAGGAAGAAGCAGAGCAAAGATTTGGCTTTCTTCCTTTCCCCTGCATAATCACATTTGATTTTTGATTTTATTTTTGGATGGACGTCATTTGAGCAATGAGATTTTTATCCTGCCTGTGTTTTGGGTTCAGGTTCCTTTTTGTGTGTTTGGTTTGTTTGTTTTAAATGGGTTATTAGGCTGGGAGGTTTCATCAGGAAGGAAGCAAACAACGAAGACTGCAGGACTGGTATTGTCCAGGGACTCTTGTCTAGGCTGCAAAGGGACATTTCACAAGGGCTTGAAGAGATAGGACAAGCAGAAATGGCCTTAAGCTGAGGGTGGGAGGGATTAGATTGGATATTAGGAAGAAATTCCTCCCTGTGAGGGTGGGCAGACCATGGCACAGGGTGCCCAGAGCAGATTTGTCTACCCCTGGATCCCTGGAATGTCCAAGGCCAGGCTGGACAGGGCTTGGAGCAGCCTGGGACAGTGGAAGGTGTCCCTGCCATGGTTGCACATTGCATTCCTTTGTCCTTAGACAATGAGGAGCTGGAGAGGCCAGGGCATATTTTATGGCATTCAACAAATCTAAAACACTTCCAGCTCCTCCATACAGAAGCAGATTTTGGAGAACATTCGTCCAATCTGCAAATCTGTGCATCCAGCTGTAGCCAGTGTTCAGGTGTAATCCCAAAGGCTTGCAGGTGCCTTTACATGCAAATAAAAAGAGCTCACATTGCAGTTTCCAGTGCTTGGATTATGGTTAGGCTTTAAACACACAGAGAAATCTTTGCAAAAACCTGGTCCCAGTGGGAAGCAATCCTTGGGAGCACTGATACACAGTGACAGAACATCACTGAAAGGAGCTGCAGCCTCAAATCATTCTGGTAACTTTGATGCAGCAACATAAAGCCTGTAAGAAACAGCACTTCATAAAAACAGGCACTTCCACACACCCAAACTGTAATTCCCTATGAAAGTTAATCTTTTCTATTACTCTTATTCCATTTGTAAATGGAATGCTGCTTTGAATTATGGCCTGGTGCAGCACTCCTTTTATGCTTCAGTAGTCATGGCTTTGGTATTTCAGGTATTTATTGTAGAATCTTGTCTACTCCCATTCATCAAACACCTGCACACCAGTCCTGCCCAAGGAGAGCTCAGATCCACAGCGAACTTGCTGTGGGGATATTGCAAGTCAGCGTTTCTGCTGCCTCTCTGTGATACATTAATTACAAAACAAATAATCAACAAGCACTTCAGCAGGTGTTCCAGCCAGCAGCATTTCTTATGAGCTTAAATCATAAAATCAGAGAGTCATTCAGGTTGGAAAAGACCTTTAAGGTCATCAAGTCCAACCATCAACCCAGCACCACCATTAAACCATGTCCTCGAGTGCCAAATGTAAGTTCTCTTTGTGCTGTTAGCTGAACCCTGACACAGCCATAAAATCCACTACACAAAATTGAATTTTGCCTTACATCTATGATAACATTGATACTATTTTTTCAAGCTGTCATCTGCATGAAAATACAGCTTCCTTTTCATGCAGAGAGCTCTTTATTCCATGGGTGCTGTGGAGAATCTTGAAAAGACTCCTGCGAGCTGCCAGCCACTGGTAGCAAATCGATGTAATCTGCATTACAATACTTGCATCATGACTTTGAAGAGGGACCGAACTTGCCTGGCTGGCTGTGCATCCAGAATCACTTCAAAGATCCCATTTCTGACACTCAGGGATGTCTCTGGCTTTGTTCCAATTCACTGCCTTGTAAACTGAATTCAGAGGCAGCCGGAGAAGCAGCCCCTCCGTTCATATCCATGGAATTTGCAGCAGCACAGACCCTGTCCGTGGGCTGGGCTGACAATCCAAGGATTTTGGCTTTGTGAGGAGGCAGGCAGGGTGACAGCAGCGCCACTTATTGTGTCACATGTGTGCCCAAAGGCTTGCTGACCCCACAGGAAAAACTCTGCAGGAGTGACTGGGAAAGAATCCAATTCATCCCCCTTTTTTAGAGGCTGGTGATGAACTGTTCACTGTAGCAACAGAAGATAATGCTGTCACATCTTGCAGATATTGATATCCGCCCTCAAACCCTGGAAAAAGGTATAAATGTACTTTCATGCACATTCTGTAGTTCACATCATCTGAACGCACACAAAATAATGTCTGCACTGTTCCACTGAGAGCAAACCACAGAAATCACAGAATATCCTGGGTGGGAAGGGACCCAGAAGCTCAGTGAAGTCCAGGCTCTGCAGAGGACACCCCAAGGACCACACTGTGTTCCCAAGAGCATTGTCCAGGCATAAAAACTGTAAGAAAAAGCACTTTCCCCTCTGAGTTCCAGCAAGCTGGCCAAATCATCATCATCATCATCATCCATTATCCCTGTAAGCAAGCTGTAAACCCCAGAGCTCTCACACTTCTCCCCAAAATTCTTCATCACACCCAAAGGTCCCCAGACCCCAACCCCTTCCAGCTCTTCTCCCATCATTTTGCATTGCTGAGGTGCTGCTCACACTCCTCTCTCTCATGCAGCCTCTGTAGCACAGACTGGACATCCCAGCAAGTCATTTCTCCACTTTCTGCTGCTGGACGATCTTCCTGAGGGGAATTCCTACTTGGAAGCAGGCAGGATTGAGTGCCACATGAACAAAAGCAATGAGACAGCAACAACCAGAAAGGATCACATGTGTACAAGCCATTCTTTTCTGGAAAACCCTTTTTTCTAGGAAACCTCCTTCTGAGAGCTTCAGATTTCTCCTGGCAACGCTTTATTGATTCTGTGTGAATAGATCCTTTTCCTCAAACATTTATTATCTTAATATCTCAGCAGCTTCTCGAGATGACACGTGGAAAGCAGAGCCATTAGCCAAATTCTACGCTGGAGATTTCAAATTGCAGGAAAACGTGGCATCAGCCTTGCTTTTGAAAGGGTTGATACTTCTGCTGGCAGTTTATATAAAAGATTTCACCTGAATTAATATGGTTAGGAAGTATTTGAGTAGAATAAAATGTGGTAAGGGAAGCTGTCCCTGCAAAACAACATAAACCTGCAGATTTCTTTGGTAACCTAGTCCTGGCCTTTCTAGCACATATCAGCTATAGCTTTCATGACAACAATGGGATAGAATAATTTTTTATGAACTCTTTACATATATTAAAGTGGATTTACTGAGGCTGAAAACCTTCTGTTGTCTCTTGGTGGACAAGTCAAATGTATTAAAATGGTAATTCTTTCCCATACTTTTAATCCTCTGAACATGTTTCCCTCACACATAAAATATGAACCAAAGATAGCAGGATTTAGCAGAACATTTGCAAATTTTATTTTGGCAGATTGCGTAATGCAGGTTCAGGGTAATGGAATAAATTACAGATCCCTGAAGGAAAGGGAACATTGTCATTTCTGAAACTCAGCTGTAATAATTGGGCATCCCAATTATGTATAATCCTGTGTGAATTAGTAACTACAATGGTTCCACTGAATAGGTCACAACCACTGCAAAGAAGCAGAATTCTGCTTGGCACTAATTTATCACTGCTTTTAATGAACCCACTGTGAATAAATCTGGTCCATTATTTATGGGGTTTCCTACCTGCCCATACATTTCTTTTAATCACAATTTTCAAATTACTCTGTCCTCCCATCTTTTCCTCTCTCTCTCTCTCATGTGGCAACCTTTTCCATAAGGCAAAATGATTGATTAATATTTTCTTGGTGTTTAGATTTACCAGCATCACTTTATGGGGTCTTTCTCTTTGAAAAACAAAGCAGCAAATTTCGTGCAGCACAGTAAAATTTTGATATGGATGAAGGACAATACCTGCTCCTAAAGCACTATAAATTTTTTATTAGTCAATGAAAGAATACAGAGTAGCAAACTTTAATTTTTCAATGCAAAGTCTTTGGGAAGCCCCTTCCTCTCAAATAATTGATATTTTCTTTGGTCTGGATCTATATGAACCTGCCTGAATTGATGCCACACTCAAAAGGTGATCTCAGAACTAGATGAGCCAACATGAGGCTGAATGGTTTTAAACTTAAATTTTGCCTCCTGAATAGCATTTCCATTGGCAGATTTACTCACTGCAATGTTCAGCCATGTTGTAGAGGTAATTTTCCCCTGGTTTTAATGGTGTAGAGCATCCTGTCTTCATTAGGAAACATCAGGCACATTCCTAGTAGGAAGGGCAAGAAAGTAAATATTTTTAATTGGATTATCAAACTAAGCCTAAATTAGATAAGAATGTCCTTGCCAATAGCACAGTTTAGCAACTTTTGTTAAATATAAGAATCCAAGGTGGTGGCCCACGGGACTTCCAGGGCTCAGGCTGCTGCTGGAAATCCAAATTCTCTGTAGATGCTGCAGAGTGCTGCCCTGAAGTGCTTTTTGTGCCTTGGCACAGGGGTACTGCCAGTAACACAAGAAAATTCTTGTTAAGAGCTTTTCCTCCAACCCCTTCTCATATGGTGGCCCTCCCCTGCCTTCTGCACTTCCCTGGGTTCAACTGGTGCTGCTGAATTTACGAGGAACAAAACGCCCTAAGCTGTTCCATTCATGTTTTATTCATGTTCCCAACCTCTCATCTTATTTACCTGGTGTGCTGCCTGCCAGAAGTAGTTTTTGGCAGGCAGCAGATAATTTATTTTGTGGACATCTGCTCCAAATGTTTTGTGAATAATTAGAGAAGTCTGTAGGGTCTATTCAGTGGGATTGAGCTCTGACAACATCAAGGGATTTCTGATCCTGTGCTCCTCCTCTTCATAAAATAAAGAATTTTATTTTTTTTTGTATGTGAAAAGAACATTTCCTCAGTAATTAAGGTTTTTGTGGAGCAAAAGAGCTTCTGTTAGGACTTGTTGGGCTCCAGTCACCTCAGTGACATATTTCATTGCCTCCACTCTGATGGTGAAAGACAAAATAACTCAAGGATCAGCTTCATAAAAAAGGAGAGGGGAGGACAAGAGCTTCTGTGTGAAGGTGATGCCGCACTTTAATTTAAAAAATGCAAAGTTTTAAGTAAGGGATGAATCTGTCTTATCAGATTCATCATTTAGCCACCAAAATAAGCCAATGAAAGTTTCTCGAAGTGAATTTGTTCTTGCCTATCAGTGCAGCTGTTCATGATCATCAGGTTAGGGCTGGCCAGAAACATCTGGTGTAATTTAGATATTTGAGCCATTTTTGCTCCTATCCAGATGCAGCTTTGAGTTGCTTCCTATTCCTTCCTCCCTTCATGCTTTTGAATTCTCCACATAATTATCTTTAAATGTGGTTCGTTTTTTTCTTATATATTTACTTGCTTATTTTTTACAAATGCTGTAAAAGGGAGAAATAAATATGTGGCCTGGGAGAGTGACACCTGAACGTCACTGGGTATCTTGCTTTTGTAGATATTGCAAATCTTCAGTGTTTATACTGTTAATATTTAAGATTTATTGCAAGGTAATAGATATCATAGAGAAGAGAACACTGGAAATGGCATAGCTGTGATCATTTATATGTGGGATGCTCTTTTTGGACTGCATTTCTACATTTCTTAGCTGAGTAAATGAGGTTTGTGGGTTTCTCTCCTTGGTTAACTCGTGAAAAAATTCCCAAAAAGCAGCTTCAACCCCAGGAAATTGCACACACCAGGAGCTTTAAGCACTACAGCCCTGGTGGTGCTGGGCAATGTCCACCAAGACAGATTTCCAGCAGATTTTAAGCATAAGTGAGACTTAGAGAGGATGGATTACACCCTTTTAATTGTACTGGAAATCTCTGGCTTTAATCAAAGGATACATGGCTGGTCCTCTCTGCAGCTCGAGGAGAACCCCTCTGGTGAGGGCAGCTCATGGACACACCAGGAGGGTGCCCATGTTTATCCTGATGGACACAGCCATGGGCACAGCTCTCAGGTGCCCAGATGGACCCAAGGGCTCAGCAGGGTGAGGTGGAGCTGTATTTATTTGTGGGTAATTATCTCCAGTTCATAAAGGACTCTGAGCATCCATCGAGGGGCTCAGAGATATTCTTGTGGGCATTGTTGCCTCAGGCTAATGACAGAAAAGCAGAGTAGACAAGAGGGTTTCCAGGGAGGGTTTTTCCCATTCCCAGTGGGCATTGCAGGCATGCCAGTCAAAGGAAACTGGAATAATAAGACACCATTACTAAGGATTTACTGTAATGTCAAAAGAACTTTAATTAAAGTTGGCTCCAGGACTCCGTCCCTGTAATTGTGCATCGGAGCTTTTCAGCCACTGCTCATCAGCAATATATTCAGCAAGAAATAGATCTGATATCTCACTTTCCTCCTTCATGCCATGAATTATCTGGAGCTGGTGGAAAGTTTTGGCTTTGGCTTGCCTGCCTCATGGAAAGTTCAGGATGAAAGGGAAGAATATATCTTTTCTTTTCCCCTGCCCAGCTGCATTCAGGGACCTTTCCTCAGGGCTGTCTGGGACCTTTCAGCTCTGCAGCAAAGTTCACATTCCTGTCAGGAGGATTCTCCTGGAATATTAAACTGCAGGGGTGGAGACAGGCCAGCAGCAAGCAATGTGACCAGCAGCTCAGCCCTCCAGGGCCAGCGTGCACCTCTGAAACAGTGAACAGCTTTTCCTGGCAGTGTTGGGATCAGTGCAGCCTGGCATGGGGCAGCAGCATTTCATAAGCTGTGCCTGCCAAGGTGGCAGGGGACCAAGTTTAGCTCAATGCACAAGGTTCCTTCCAGGCTGTGTTTTTCAAGGGAGTTGATGCCAAGAACACAAATAAATAACTCACAGCCATTTCCTGGGGTGGAATTGGCAGAGCTCTGTCACCATGCGAAGGCAGAGGTGACATCCCTGGCTGAGGAAGAGGAGCAGCAGCTGGTGAGGCAGTCAGGGAGCCACGTGAACTGCCCATGGCACTGGAACAGCCTGGCCATCCCTCATCCAGCCCCTGCCCCACAGACTGGAACACAGCTACCTGGAATGCAAAGTGCAGCTCCTGCCTGGAAACCTGCAGATGGTGGAGTGAAGACAAGGAGGAAGAGTCCAATCAACACCAAACTGAAACCTGACACGGGAATTTCAAATAGACAGAATGCAATTACCCAGACTGGGCCTTGGCTGGGGCTCCAGGCAACTAAGAGGGTTTTATGTGTGGTTTGGGAGTTTTATGGGCTTACACAGCCATGGCATGTGAATAGCAAGGACAAGAGAATGGCTGTGCTGAGAGAGCTGCTCAGGCTGTGCTGGCACATCCACGGCTGGAAGCTCACTGTCTACAACTGCAGCCACCCCAGAGATTGAAGCATTCAATGCTGTTGGTGATCAGAACCCACAGAAACAAAACCAAAACCCCAGCAAACAATAACTGAATGCACCAAGAGTCCACACTCCAGGCTAAGGCTGCTCTGCATCACTCGGTGGTGAACAGTCACTTTGGGCACAAACACCAACTGAATTGCTGATTTGACTTCTACCAAAAACAAAAGTTAAAAAAAAAATATCCTTAGAGGTCTCCTTGTAAAAATAGAAACAGACGGATGTGATTCAAACACACTTTTTTAACTCAAACAAGTATATAATGCAAGGTAGCACAGGCAAAGAGCTGCATTTTGTCATTGCAGTTGTGTTTCTCCTCCTTGCAGTGCTCCCCAACATCCCTGGCATCCTGCAAGGGCTGCATTTGAAGGTAGGAACAGCAGCCTGGTGCTGTCACATTTTGGCACTGACACAGAGGGATTTAACTGTCTGCATGGGAGGAGTTTAGTTAGGAAGTGACACAATTCCCAGGCTTTTCCAATAGAGTTGTCTGAATGATTAGCTCCTGTTTTGTGTCTTCATTTAGAGAAAAATGCACTTAAAAAGAAGTTATTTTTGTTGTGGTCTGCTTGACTCACTGCCTTCATGAGTGAGGTGTCCTCACCTGTCTAAAATTTCAAGTCTCTAAGTACATAACTGAATTTTCATTATGCAGCAGTTTCTCTATCAGTTCAGAAAACTAATCCTGATTTATAGTAATCCTGCAGAGATATCAGCTCTCACAGCCTCAGGTGCTAATTCCAGTTCTGACACAAGCTAAGCTCTGTCCAGTGTCTCTTTAACTCTTCCCTTGTTCCCAGCAGTGTTGCCACACTGGGGTTTTTCCCTTCTTCCTTCAGCAGGTTTAAGTATAGAAAGTCTGGACAGGTTGGAATCTGTAATTTAATAAATCGTCAGATTCTAATGTGAACAATTAGGGTTTTTTTCCCTATCTTCTTCCAGGAATTTAACCTATGTTAATATATTCAATGCCCATTGTCCCACTGTAAATCCAATTTATAAGGGCAACGCTTTAACTCCACAAACTGCCTTCCAAATCAGCATAAGCTAAACCAAGTAAACACCCTCTCTGCTGGATATACACATTCCTAATTTTTGTCTGAAGTTCAGCAGTGAGATTTCCTGCCTCATGGCACGTCAGGAGCAGAAGGGATGTGCAAGCTCAGAGCTGCTTTTGAGCTTGGCTCTTCTGGGCTTTGAGGTTGGTACATGGAAGCTGTGCCTGGGAAAACACTGGGAGTTACTAAGCAGCTCTTGGGGCCAGGGTTGGTGGAAATTCCAGCAGATTTCCTGCCTGAAACAGCATCTCTGCAATCCTGGAAGAGCAGTTTCAAGAAGGGAAGGGTTCTCCTAAATAAAAAAATAAAATAAAGAGAAAAAGCATGTGTAGAACATTGCACAGCCCAGCTCACAAATCAGGGGGTTTGTGTTTAGATGTCATTCGTAGATTCTGTGAAGTGCTCAAAGCAAGCTAAATCTCATAAATCTTGAAAGAAGCCAGCACTGCTGCTAGCTCATCTATCACAAGAGGCACTGAGTGTGCCACGGAGTGTTAAGAGGCTGGAGAAGCAGGGATCAGCCTGGAGCCCGACACAGAACGGGGAACAGGGGGAGGCAGATGTTCCCCCACGAGCTGAGGGTGTTCACAAGCTGTCACCACAAACCCCGGGCACAGGGGAGGAGCAGGAGGCAGAGGGACAAGGCAGGGACAGGCAGGTGACACCAGGGGCTGCAGGAAGGTGCCACAGGCCAGGCAGTGACAGCCCAGAGTGTTACAGGCTCAGGAGCACCAGCTCAGGAGGGGCCCTGATGCATTTCTGCTCTGCACTGATGCCATGATGATTTTTTGCCTTTTCTTTTCTTTTATATACCTCTTCTCAGTACCCTTAGCATGCATACTTGTAATCTCTTAAGTCTGGTATTTCAGCATAATCCTGGTGTTCTGTTAGGCCAGAGGACCAAACAGCCTAAAGGCCTCACAGCTGAAAGCCAGAAAGCTTTACACTGTCTTGAAAAACCAAAACACATCCTGTAAACCAAGATTAAGCCCATCTAAGGGGAAATAGTTTGGGATAGAAAGATATCACGCTGCTCATTCAAGCCTCTCATTGGAGCATCTTTGTTAAATGTGCTAATTTGCAAAGTCTATAAAATGGTATACCCAATCTACCACATGTGTACATTTTAGTGTGTTCCACCTTGGTGAAGTGTTGCACCATAAAAATCCTTACTAAATACCAAAATAAAAACCCCTTTATCCCTTAACTGTGTCTGGCTCTTAATTCTAGAGCCAAAGAAAAGGCATCAGTCCAACATCATTCATCCCTCCAAATCCATGGGTTTAAGCACATGTGTGACTTTATCCCTCCCTTCCCTCCTTCCCTCTCTCCCTCCCAGTGAGGCCATTACTTCATTGCTTTGTTTTTCTACCACATTCACACAGTTAGTGAATAAATCTGTTATTCAAAGGTAAGAAGGGGTAAGAAACTTGTCCATCCTATAAGCCTTGAATTCCCCAAAATGCTCAGGATAATAATTATAGATCACAGGATGGTTTGAGCTGGAAGGGACCTTTATAAACCATCTATCCAACCCCTCTGCCACGGAGGGACAGGTTCAAGCAGCCCAGAGCCCCTCCCAACCTGACCCTGAATGTTTCCAGGGATGGGGCATCCACAAACTTCCAGCTGTGGAGAGATCTTTTCTTGATAAGCAAAAAAATCTGTGGTGGAAAAATGTGAGTGCCCCACAGGGGAACCCAATACTCAAGGCTCCCAACTCAGCCCTGATGCTGTGCCAAAACAAAAATACTAAAAATCCTCTGATGGAACAGGAAGTGGGAGAAAAAGAAATCTCACCAGAGATATTTACTCTGTGGAAGTCATTGCAATCAGAAATTATAATGAAGAACAAACTCTGCTTCCTGGAGATCAGGAAGTTTCAGGCTGCTCAAGCAGAGTCCCAAAAGCTGTAACTGTAGGCAGTTACTACATGATGTTACAGCAGTGGGAAAAGCAGGGTAGAGAGACTCAAACAAATAAAATCTGCTAATTTTTGGTTGTGTTGCACAGGTCATTGGAAATACAGGATATTAGTGCATCAATGCACCCTGGAGAAATCCAACACTGGCTGTTTCTGGAGGAGAAAATCATAAATATATAAATGTAAGATATGATTTCTACCACAGGGTTTCAGCCTGAGCATAGGTGTGGATCAAGACAAGAATGAAAAATTTGTTCTGACAGTCCCTCTGGAAGGATTGCAAAGTTAAAATCTTACTTCTTTCTGAATTCATTTTTTCTCATAGGAAATATTTGAACTCTTGGATGGTTCTTCTTAAAATAACCAACATACAGCAGGGTTCATTCCACTAATTAACACTTCACTAGGAGAAAGGGGATTCACCACTAAATTCTGCTTTGCTACTTAAAGATGAGGATTTGTTTGCACACAATGAGAGAGGGCTCCTTACCAAGGACTCAGATCCATCAGGCAGCAGTGTCAACCCCCTGCACGTCCCTGGCCTTGCCAGCCATGAATTGAAGGCAAAACAAAATGGGGGAGGAAAAAACCCTGAGTTGAGCATCTGTTGGCTGTGCAGAGATTCAAAATTTATATCAAAACAGAGGCAGTGATCCCTCTTTAAAGTATCACAAATCTAAACCTCAGCCTGGTGGGTGTCACAGCACACCATCTGTTAAATTAATACAGTTTAATTAATCAAAGTTAAATGTTCTTACATGTTTTCACTTTTGCATCTGAAGAAGCATTAACTCTACAGAATAGTGAATATCCTGCTACTGGATCTGGGATGCAGGATGATTAATGTGTTTACAGTCAACATCCACCAATGGAGATGCTGAACCTGAAGATCTATGGGGAAATCTGTAAAAAGTGCCAAATATAGTGCAGCAAGTATTTAATGTACCATGTAAAGGAAGGGAGAAGAGTAAGGCTGGGGATGGCAGCTGCCATCCAGGTTACCACAATGTGGAGAATATCCATGTCTTACCCTTGTTCCTAAAGTCTGATATTGAAGATTTTTCCACATGGAGCAGTTGTTTCTCCTTTGTATGGCCAAGTAATATCAACCCTTAGCCATCTTTAACTCCTAGTGAAAGTTTCCTGGGTTTGGATAAAGAGAAGTACTCCTAAAATTCTTTTCCCTGAAAAGATCAACTCCTAAAATATTCCTTTGAAATAAATACAAGAGCTGCACTGAATTAAATCCCAGACAGATGAGGGCAACGAGCCTTGAATTCCCAATGCAATCCCTTTGTTATTTGCCCTGTACCAGCACAAAGACCCCCATCCTGAAGGACCTCACGGTGTGACATGTGTAATATCCTGATTGTCCCATCCCCACAACAAGGGTTTTCCAGAGAATTTCCTAAGTGGGTGATAATGTTTTGGTTTTATCCCTCACTGTACTTACATTGTTACTCCTGTGCTTATCATAAACAACTGGGTTATCAGGGAAAAATGATCTGATGGAGCTGCTAGTGGTTCACACAAAATAGTCACTGTGGTTAGGAAAATAGAAATACAATCTACTTTCTGCAAGAGGAGGATTTTTGCATAGCATGGAAATCTGGATTTATTTTTTTTTTAATAAAACACAACGTGAGATTGAAGCAGAGGATTGATCTTGTCAGTTAAAGCAGATGTTGATGTTTAACCTCTGATAGCTCACAGGAGAGCTGAGCTGGGATGCACATCCCTGCACTGGAAATTTGTACAGGAGATTATGATTGGATCAAAGCTTTATTTCCTCATTGTAAACAATGCTGAAATTCTACTGCAGGGACCAGAAACAGATTAAATAAGAGGAAGAAACGACCATAACCATGTTAGTAATAAGCTACAACATGAACTGAGGCTGGAAGTCAAACTTTAAGGAGATCAGGTCATGTCTCAGGTCTCCCCAGTGCTGGGACATTTGGGCAGCTCGTGCTGCACCCAGGCACAGGCAGTGCCCATCACGTTGGGAGGGGAGGACAGGGAGTGTTTGGGCAGGGTGAGGGAGCTGGGCCATGAGCACTGCCAGAGAGAAAGCCAAGTTGGGAATGCTGTCCTTGGAGGAGATGGAGCTGGAGCAGCGTCTCACTGAATTGCTATTAAAAAATTAAATAGAAAATCCAAAACCAACAAAAAGACCACCCAAAAGTGTTCTTTCACCCAAATACAAAGCCAGTAGAAGTGCCCACTCCCTCATCATCCCTCTAAAAGTGCAATTGGCTTCCCCAGCAAACACTTGATTTTTATTCCTCTCCTGCTCCACAGGACCATAGCAGGGAGTGCTGGGGACACAGATGATGGGATTGGAACACACAGATAATGCTGGGGACACAGATGATGGGACTGGAACCCACAGATGATGGGATTGGAACAATCTTCTCAGAGATGAGATTGGGTTTCAGTATTTGCTGACAGGGAGAGAATTTGAACATTTGTTTTTCTTTATTCTGCATAAGCAACTACTGAATTATTGCTTAAGTAGAGACACAAGAGTGTAGAGAGGAAAAAAGAGGTTTATTATTCCTGGAGCAGGACTGTGAAATTCATCCCTCCAAAGCATGGCATGCAGCTGAATTCTTCACTTCGGTGAGAAAGAGCGAAGAAAAACAAATAATGTTTTCCCTGTTCTATTTTTCTTTTCTCTCCTTTATGCTTTAGTTCACCTGATAAAGCAATTTAACCAACAAAGTCAAGCAGAAAACCAGTATTCCCTTCATTTTTTTTTTTTTTTTGCTTTGCACCTTGTTTATCCATTCCCACCTGTGAGAGCTGGGTTTAATCTCAGGCCTGCCTTGGCTGGGCAGAGTTTTGTATGGAAAACCACGAGCCCTGCTCAGGCTGTTCCCTGCTCCATCTGCTCTGCTCCCAGCGTGGAGAGGCTGATCCAGAATCCCCAGAGTGGAAAGGGAAGAAGCTTTTCCTTGGGAATGGGGAGGCAAGGAGAGCACCTGGAGCAAATCAAGGGGAGCTTGCTCCATGGCTGAGTCGCAGCTCAGCTGCTCTGGCCATAAAGTTATCAAAAATACAGGGCTGGTTTTTGTTCTGGTTGCTGCTTCATTCCCAAATGCTTCAGTGATTTATGACCCTGAGACTCAACCGAAAAAAAAAAAAAAAAAGGATTGCTTTGTGTTCCTGCTAAAACTCTGTCCTTGTGAGGCAGGGGGAGAACAGGTCACTGCTTAGGATGCAGGGCTGGGACCAGGAAGATTTTGTTTCTTTCTCTGCTCTGTCCAAAACTTCCTGTGTGACTTTAGAAATCAGCTTTCCTTGCTTCTCCAGTGTTACTCAGTAAATAGTTGAGATTCAGGAGCTGGCTGGTCTCTGGAAGGGTAAAAAAAGCACCTTTCTCCCTTGCTGGGGTGTGGTGAGGAGGAATAGATGGGATTTTGAGGAGCTCAGCTCTCAGCAGAACAGGCTGATCAATATCTGGAGCAGGTTCGAGCTATCTGCTGATGGATGGCAGGGAGGGATTTACCAACAGAGCTCAGCACAAGCTTAATGAAGCTTTTGCACAGCATGAACTAACAACTATTATCACCTCAGCACCTCCTGCACTCATCAGTGGATCCTTGAGGTGTGAGGAGGAAGGGGAAAACACAGAATTTATTTTCTTTTTCTGTTTCAAGCTGATGTCCTGATTAAATGAGTAATTTGGTGGTAATTAAATTGCTGAGATGGTGCACGCAGCGTTCCCACTGCTTGTCCCAGTGTGCAGATCCACTGCTGGAGGAGCAGAGCAGATCTCCAAAGGCAGACTGTGATCCCTGAGAACTGCAGGATCTCCTGCAGCTTTTCTCCCAAGAGGAAAACTTTATTTAATCCAGCTTTTTTTTTTTTTTAATCAGGTTTGAGCAGGCTGAGCTAGAAAGCTCTAGAAGTTGCTCCTTCTCCTGATTTCTCATTTTCTCTCACCAAAGAAATCCAATCAATAGCACTAAAAGTTGCTCAGATCCAGAGGTTCTCACATTTGCAGAGGATTGTTGCCGACTCTGCAGAAATTCAGAATATTTGTGTATAAATAATCAGAATTGGAAACACATGGCTGCATAGGGGGTCACAAGAGCAATGTATACATGCACATATATTTGTGAATAAACTCATCCTTTCCAAAGAAAGTTTTCTACTGTCTACAAGATTTCTTTCCTCATATTTTTTTCCCTGAACTGTATGTTTATAAGGACCTCAGCAAGCTGTCAAGCAAAATAGCTTTTATCAACAAAAATGAATTCATAACTGTAATTTCCTTTCAAAGAGTGAATCAATTTCTTTCCGGGTAGTGTTTACTCCAGATTTCTTAATGACTATCACTTAATTTCAGAATAGTTTATTGCTGCTGTGCTCTAAATTTGGAGATAATTTTTTAAAATCTCTTTAAAAGAACATAGACATAAGGGTTTCCTGTTCAAAACTTCACAATTTATCAACTTTCTTCCTGAAATTCCTCTGTAGATAACATTGCCTCTCCTGAGAGTAACTGTTGGTACAATTAAATTTACAGTTGAGACTATTATTCCTACTCCTGTCATTTTGTGAATGACACAAACCCTGATGTGTAGGTTGACACTCATAGACTTAATTTTTGAAGAGATGGTGACATCAGGCATCATCTGTCCCCAGCCAGCCTCAAAAAAAAAAAATAGAATCATGAAGTCAATCCCTTCTGCCAGGAGAGATTTAAATTGGATTTTAGGAAAAGTTTCTTCATGGAAATGTTTGTCCAGCCCTGGCACAGCTGCCCAGGGTAGTGGTGGGGTCCCCATCCCTGCAGGGGGCTAACAGAGGTGTGGATGTGGCACCTGGGGACAGAGGCAGTGCTGAGGCTGGGATCAGTGATCTTTGAGGATTTTTCCAACCTAAAATATTCCATGATTCCCTGGTGTTTGGGGTGGGAGCCCCAGCCAGACTCCACGGGCAGATCCAGACCAGGTGGTTGCCACTCAGATCTGCTCTGCCCCAGCAGCAGAACATCCCCTCCTCCAGGCCACTTTTGGGACAGGTTTGGGGGAATATTTCTGCTTTGGTGTGAGTCCCACTGGAATGAGCAGACTGGGGATGCTCAGAGTGATCCCAACATTAATTCCTGCTGGATCCAAGGCAAGGGGAAGCAGCCAGGCAGAGCTGCTTCGGGAGCTGCTCTGAGCCTCAGCTGCAGCTCCCTCCAAGACACACTCCTTGATTACAAAGTCACCATTAAAATTACATTATGGGATGTGAAGGGGGTCAACAATCCTGGTAAACAAGAGGTAAAAGCAACCATTAAAAGACATTTGCTGGCGGCGAATCTTTGTAGTCTTCGAGGAGGCCAGGTAGGTCACTGGATGTGAAAGAGTGAGATCAAGCAAGAGGATGAATTATTAATTGCAGAATTCATTATTTATTTCCTCGGTGCTACAGTTTACCCAGAGCTTTGTGGGCAAACAAAGGGATCGGAGCCCTCAAATCAAACTTCAGTTCTGACAGTTTGGTTTTGTAGCATTTATAGCCAGGGTTGAGTCATAAATTCAGGGCAGCATTCAAAGGACACTCCACTCCATGGCAAATCTCCCTCCTCATTAAGATAGGAGCCAATTAATGTTCTCTAATCAGCTTTATTCCCGCCATCCCAGCACATGACTGTGTCTGCAAACCAGATTAACCTCCTGGCTGCCAGGCTGTCTCACACCCCTGGGCTCAGCAATATCTTTGAAGGATATTGTTGAAGGATTTTAAATTATGTCTTACTATCAAAACTTTCTCTGGAAATTTTGGTCCCTATTTCCAGTGGGCAAGTGCTGACTGTGCAGCTGTTTGGATTGAAAGAGTGGAAAATTAAAAGTTAGTGTTGAAATTTGAGTTATTTGACCCCATACATTTAAACTTAATTAGATATAGTCCAAATTAACAATCACCTTGGTCTTAAAAATCTGATTTAGATGAGGGTTTTAAACTTATGAGCAGTATCTGCAGGTGTTGGTTTAGGCTGAGCTCAGTAAGATGTGCACACACATTTACCATCCCTTTGTGGGTTGGGATCAATGCTAGTCTCAAAAACAGTGAAGGGAATTTTTCCTTGGGATGGAAATAAGGATTTCATTCCTTGTGAAAACCACTGATTTTGTAAATCTAGGATAGGACCTTTCTAGGAAATCTAGGAAAGGATTTTTGCAGGATTTGAGCTTTGGAAAAAGTTGCTCTGTATTATCTGCTGAGTTACAGAAATGCAGTTTTCAGTGAATTCTGAGGAAAACAAACTTTTTAAGCTTTGCATTCTGTAAATTATGACTCCTGTCCTTGGACTAACAGTAAAACCAGTTTATGTTGAATGATAAAGTCCTTTAAAAGTCCGCCATTCACTGATGTTGTTCCCTATTCATTTCACCTCATGAGTTACATCCAAGTAAGGACCAATTGATTTGTTCAGACAGTCTGGACTAACCTAAGCTGGTGGGAATCTGTTTAAAGAGGAGCTCAGTGGTCTCCCTTCAGCAGAGAAAATTCTGTTTTTAAACGTGAGGTGCTGACAGAAGCCTGACAGCCACGACTCTGAGAGGAAAAATATTGCAGCAGTAGATGTGTGGGTTAGTTATCTGTTTAATTAAAGAGCAAATTAATTCCTGTTTAGAGAGCAGGGAGCATTTCACAACCCCAGAATCTGTTGCCTAAACCCCTTGGGAAGTAGAACTCATCCAGAGACAGAAATTGAGATCTCAGAAGATCCAGAAGATGAGGAAGTTCCTGTGATGATCATATAGTGCCTAATATTCTAATTCAGTAACCTAGAATTAGGGAATGGTGCTGAACAAGGTGCATGACTGATCACTAAAATGCATTCTGGCAAGTAAAGAGGGAGAAAATAATTTATTTCTAAATATTAATATAGGAAAAAAACCAAGTTGAATATTATTTAGTTATTAATGAGACTTTTGGGTGTTTTAATGAGCCCCCTGTACTTCAGGAGAGGGTACTGGTGCTGGAGCACACACCAGGCATTTACAAGCGAGCAGAAATGAATAGCCTGTCTGATTCTGACAAATTATCCTTGGAGAGGAAAATAACTCCATAAGACATATAGTTGGTGTTAAACTTAATAAAAACAGACCCTGATGGACTCCCCTTGGAATTGTGGCAGACCTTGCACTCCATCCCTGCTCCTGTCAGAGAGCTCCATGAACTTATAATACATATGAAAAAAATATTCCTTTCATCCATTAAGACATAATTACTTTTCCCTTCCTCCCAGAAGAAATTTGGAGGTGAAGCTCTATCCTTTGATGGAACTGCTGGATGAAGAACTTACAATTCCAGCTAAAACAGGAGTAGCTTAAACCACTCACTTCTTTTTTCCAGAGACTCAGCAAGATATGTTTAAGAAGAATTTGCTGCTCTCCTGGTAAATCCGTAGAATTTGCTTACCACAAGGAAAACCCAAGCTTTCCATCCATGCAGAATCATTTGAAAGGGTCACACAGAGCTGCTGCATACATTAAACTTTTGGAAAATCTGCATATGTGGGATGCATCGGGGGTTAACCTCTGTCCTGGAGGAGATGCTTCACCTTTCATCCCTCTTGGTGGTCACTTGTCAAGATTTTGTCACTATTTTTGCAAGCAGCTGCTGCTTGCTGGGGTTGTGAGAGCCACTGCTGATCCTGAGGGAAAGAATCTTTCTGCCTTCCCAGAGAGATGTGGGGAAGGATGGAAAAGTGAAAGTTCTGCAAAGCTCAGGGAGAGGAGAGGATGGTGAGAGATGGAATCAGGGCGTGCTGGGTTCTGTTAAAATGTGCTGCCTGGGAAGTCCATCAGGAAGGATCCAGGGCTTTCCATGGGCTGGTGGGACCTCATGGATCACAGGCAGTGTGATTCCAACCTGGACTTCTCTGCTGATGCTGCTTTGGGGGCTCTGGGGTTGCTCTGTGCTGCAGTTTTCACTCTGTGATGGGGTTTGGGCTCCTCTTCTCCATCCCTGCCTGTCCCATTCACATTCTCTGGAAAAATCCCTTCACCCAGGATTTTTCTCTTGGGAAGCTGAGAAGCCTTCAAGAAAAAGGAAAACAATTCTTATCTCATTTGCTTCTCCTGTGTTGTGCTCATGTGGAATGTGTTTGGAGATTGTTTACCCACAGGTGATTGTTTGATTGGACTCTGGTGTGAGTTGTTTTCACTCTTTGGCCAATTGGGACCAAGCTGTGTCAGGACTCTGGAGACAGCCACGAGTTTCATTATTATCTTTTTAGCCTTCTGCAAGTATCCTTTCTGTATTCTTTAGTATAGTTTAGTATAGTATTCTTTAATATAATATAGTATCATAAAATAATAAATTAGCCTTCTAAGAACGTGGAGTCAGATTCATCATTCCTCCGTGCCACGAAGGTCCCTGCAAATACAATTCCTGTCCCCTCAGCACACAGGGGCTGCAGGATCCCATTTCCATGTGCTCATGGCCTGTCTGCCTGCTCCAAGCACTGACTTATTCTGTGGTTAGAGCCACCATCAGCCATAGATTATATTTAGCCCTGTTAAAACTGTAAATTTAACAGCAAGCATGCAGTGGTAGAAGCCTCCTTTGCATGGTTTATGGGGAGCTGGAAGGATTTATTTCTTCCACCCAGAAAAATTTCTTCACTAATGCTCAGAGATTTACAATCCCCCAAATCGGGAGAAAGTCTACTCCCAGCTTTATTTGAATATCTGCTGATGGATCAACAGATCTTTCTGCCATGAAATCCTCCCTTTGCTGCTTCCTTCTTTGTTTAGAGCATGGAAGATGTGGGCTCAAATATAGCAAATTCTCACAGCTGCTCTCCTTGGGAGGTAACAGGGGGGAAAAAATGGGAAGAAAAAGCAAAAGAGTAATTTGATTTACTTTCTGCATAGGGCACACTCCAAAAGTTGAATATTGCATTATGTGCACAGCAAAGATTCCAGGCTTAAGTTGTCTGGTATGAACAGACTAATGGCATGTTATGGAATTGATTTTCTATCAGCCTTTTCAGGAATATCACTCCTGCTTTGTTCTTCTAATAGATAACATCACCTCCTCTAACCTCTCCTCTCTGCATCTCCTGGCTGGCACGTGCATTCCTCCTCTTCCCCCTTGCTTTTTCCATATTCTTTGCCTTGATAGGAATCTCGTTTTTCAAATGGGTAATATCTCAATAATAAAGGGACAGGTCTGATGCAGATATGAGCCTTTTTCACAAAAGAAGAAGGAAAAATTGCTGAGCTGAGACTGATGCTTTCATGATACAGAATGAACACTGGTGCAGAACACTGCAGCCACCAGCCTTGGGCTTGATATAAAATTGCAGCTTAGTTTTAAGGATCTGATCTAAGAGAGCACCTCAGTCCTGGGGTTTGAAATTATATCTAAGCTATTAATTCCTATTAGTTTCTCTCAGATGCTTTTGCACTAGCATTAAATATGCATATTAAAAAATCATATAAATTTTAAAGTACATCCTGGAAGATTTCTTTGGCCTTTGGGTTAAGCCCTAATTGATTTATACCAGTAAAATACTTAATATATATATTGAATTGTACAAGGAGAGGACTTTTCTGGGACATCTTTAAAAGCAAAGAAGCCGCTAAGAAACGGTGGAAGATTTTGAAATGTATCATTAATATATATTGCAGAGAGGGGAGAAACAAGCTTTAAGTATTTTTTTCTGGGAGGCTTTTGGTTACATTTCCATTGCTTCTTCAAACATAACATGTCCTTATCCTTCAAGCAAACACACTCCCATATTCATGGGGAAATATTTCATGTTGAAATTAGCAAGTTCCTGAATTGATGTCACCTGGTCCATCTTTAATGTATTCTCCTCTGTTCCAATCTGTAATATCATCCCAGTTATGCAAAGCTGACTGAAGGTTGTGCCAAGTTCAAATGAAGTGTCTATTTATCAATGGGAGGTTTCCTGCTGGAGCCAGAGATGTTAATATTGAATATGCCTAATAGCATTTTTCAAACTCAAACAGTCCTGACTCACTGCTGAACATTTTTGAAACAGAAATCTCAACTGATGGGTGCATTCTGCCTCAGAAATGCCTTCTGGAATTATGGCTTGTCATATTTTACAACTCTGCCCATAAAAACAAGCAGGGAAGGGGCCTGAGGAAGTCCAGGTTATTCACAAAACAGGCAGCAGAGTTTAGATTTTCATGTGCCAAAGAATATTTATGTAGTATATGGAGTGGAGGTTGTTAATTACACACTTTACTTACACTTGTCTTAGGAGAGAAGTGTCAGCTCCTGATGCTGTAATGGGAATTGCTCTTTTCTTCACATCTGCTTTATCATCCTAATACACCATGAAATTGAACAAGAATTAAAAAAATATAATCCTGTTTGCCTAAAACCCCCAAAACCTACTCAATCAACCCCCTCTTCCTGTCCTGTCCTCCCTCATGCAGCTTTTGAGCTCCATGACCAATTCTTACCAATTTTCAGGGATTGTGTAACCATCTCAAAACTAAGGGATCTCTCCAAGCTCTACAAGAACAGAAACATAAAGTTTGCAATAGGAACACATCCTGCTTTTGTATTGAAAACAGGGGGGAAGAAAAGTAATACCTTCATTTGTCCTGTCCCTTTCCTCCTCTCCAGGAAGGGGATGTTATGAACTCCTCCTTTGTCTGAGAAACTTGGGCTGGAATTCACTTTAGTGGGCACCAGAGAATCCAACACCGAGAGACAAAGCCATAAGAAAGCAAAGCTTCATTAGTTTCATTGCTCATGGAAGTGCTTGTTAATACAGACACTCCATTTTTAAAATGTGTTTCTCTGAGCACAGAGCCTGTCTGGTGGAATTAGAGCTCTGCAGCAAATGGGCCCCTTGCCAGTTCCAAGGAACACAAATTAAGGCTCTGATGTTGGGAGCGTTTATGCCTGTGCTTAATTTTACAAACCAGAGGGAGTCGTCATAGATCTGAAGTTGAAAGTATTTTGTGTTTGCAGGCTGTTTGTGGGGGACTGTGGAAATAACCATCATTTTGGGATGTGGAGTGTTTGTACTGTGCCAGCTGAGTGCAGCATTTACAGATCCACCTTTGGAGTGAAACTGGAGGGAGGCATTTAAGGACTCTGCCATGGACATTTGTAATTCCAAGTTTTCTGATGAGATGGTAGATTTGGGTTCAGCAGTTACAAAGTCTACACAGGTTGTATTGTCCTTAAAAACACAAAAAAAAAGTTCTTTGGGTGAACAACTAGTGGAGCCAAGTTAGTTATAGTCAGCAACAGCAACATTAGAGGGAAAAAACTAATAACAAAGGTGTGTACCTGCAAGATCTGCAGGCATCTCTTCATTTTCAGTATTTTCCTCCATGATTTCTCCTTCTCTCAGTCCTGTGCTCCATTCAGAAGTGCAGCCTTGGAGTGTGTGCTCCAGGAAGGGAGGGAACAGAGCACCCAGTGTTTGGTGTGTACAGAAAAGAAGACTCTCCCAGCCTCAGGGAGCAAATAAAAATGAGCTGTTAATTTAAAAAGACAGCCAAGGAAGGAGAGATCTGAGAAGGGTGAGCTGAGGCTCATCAGAGCAGAGGAGACAGTGGTGGAGGTACAAGGAGGGCACTGAGATGGGAGTGGGTGAGGGCAGGAGCAGCCAAATCCCAGCTCCTCATGCCCAATTTAGTGACCCCTTGTACACTCCAGTGGTTTTGAAGACTTTTTTGGGGTGGTTCCCTGAAGTTCACAGGACTGTGGCCTGCTGTGGCTCAGCAGAGATGCCATGGGGCCAGGCTGCTCTGAGCCCTGCAACCTCACCACGCTCTTGTCCCTCATATTTCAAACCCAAATGCAGGGTCTTGAGCTGCACAAACCCTAAAACCCACGTGCAGCCTGGCAGATTTACACCAGGAGGAGATTTGGTACCGCCAGTTCTCCTTGCTTTCAGAGTATGTTCCTCCAAAGCTTCAACCCTCTCTTCCTGAGCAGGTTCAAAAATACCTGTTCAAAGATTTAGACAGAATTTATCTGAATTCTTAATCCAACCTCTTGTAAACCCATGGATGCTGGAAGGGGAATGGACTCATCAGGAATTCAGCATGGATGCACTCAGATCATACCTCCAATGAATTGGAAACACTCTGCCTGTTCCTCCCCATTTAGGACTCCTGGATGTTATAATTTATGTCTAAATATTGCAGCCCACATTTGTCTGTGACATTGAACTACTGCTCATTGTTTGGAAATAGAAGGGGACTATTTTTCAAACCCTGAGAAGATGAACAGGTAAGGAAGGCTCCCTGGGAAGATTTTATCACACAGGCTCTGCTTCCAAGCACAATTAATGAAAATGTATATAATAGTTATAGAAACAATTTACTTAAACCCCCCCAGACTTTCAGCCTGGTTCTCCCCTCATTTCCATCAATATAGATTGGGACTATCTCCTCTGAATCCCAAGGTAAATTATCAGCTGATTTCTGTTAACTCAGTGAGGTAAAACTAATGGAGCAAGAATTAGACCCTTTCCATTAACTGCTATATGTTCTTTCACATTTGAAATTAAGATTATACCTGACAGTGAGAGTAATAAAACATTACAGCCATTCTGCTGAGTTATTTCACTGACCTTAGTTGTTCCATTAAAAATTATTGCCATCAACACCAGCATTTCCATTTTGGGTCATTTTTATATAGGTTTCTCCTGTGGATGCCAGAAAATTTGCCAGTACCTCCTTAATACTCTCAGAAAATGGATGAAACTCCCCCAAAAAATCCAATATCAGACACAGGGTTTTATTTCTAAGGTATCTCAGAATAAACTTGGCCTTATCCAAAAAAAAAAAAAAAGGAAGAAGAGGAAGCTGGGGGGAAGGGAAGAAACTGTAAATCCAGGTGTCATTGTTGCTTGATTAAGGATTCCTTTAGGATCAAAGAACAGTAAATTTTGGAAAATCAAAAAAAAAAAGCCCTACAAAATTCAATCTTAGAGGGTTGAGGGAAAAGCTACTGACACTCTCCCCATTTGCTGGGAATAAAGTGAAAAGAAATTTCCCTGGCTATATTTTTCATAGGCTGCCATTATTATGTTTATATGCTTGTTTTCCTCCACTGTGTATTTTGGAAAACAACCTCAATCTTTCCAATGGCATCTGCAGCAGGAGCCAGAGCTCTCCCTGCACACATTTTGGAGCTGTTAGCCTCGTTTGTAGTCTGGAGGATTTTCTGTAAGCTTGAACTATCCATTGTGTTGAAGTACCTGGTTTCCATTAAAGTTTGATTAGATTTTAATGCCCAACTTTCTCAGGCTTCTTAGGAAATCCCAGCTATCAGGCATAAATAATTTCCCAACTACTTCAAACAGCCCCGACTTGTAATTAAGCAGAGCTATATTCAGGTTAGGGAAGAACTGATGTGAAATGAAGGTGACCCAAACTTCAGAGGAATTTTAGTGAAAGCTGAGCCTTCGATTAGTTCAACTGTTGACAGCCTGTCCTCCTGGCTATGGACTTTAGAGAGGGTTTCAAATATGCGCTGCACAGGCATGTGCACACAGATTGTGCAGATATGGGATTAAAAGCAGGTCTTTGGCTCTGAAAATGAGTTATAACCTCTCAGTGCATCCTCTCTGCATCTGGCACCTGAGCAGATGCCCACAGAATAACAAAAATGCAGCGGTGGGAAGCGATGTTTGTGTCTGGGGAGCAGCAGAGACAGATCCCAGAAGGAAGCACTGGCTGGTCCACCATGTGTCTCTCAGCAACCTTGATTATAACAGAGCTGCTTTACCTCCCTCAGGTATTTCCACCAGTTTCTAGAAGCAAAAAAGCCAAGCTTGAACAAGGAATGTGTGCTCGTGCTCGAGGATGGCGCTAATGCTGACCGGAGGGAACGGGAGCTGATTTCTGCCCTGTGATTTGGACCTCAAAATAATCTTCCCCAAAATATGAGAGATGATGCAGGAAGAGGAAAAGCAAAGCAGAGGCAGCCCAGTGACACGAGGTGCATGTGTAATGCTGCCAGCAAGTCTAGGGAAAGAAAATATTCCATGTGCAAGCAAGAGCAGACAGTGAGTTTTGAGCGAGGAGCCAGAAGCAGACAGGCAGCACGTTGCTCAGTCTCACTCCTGCAATCCCAGATTTCATCCTGGCTCTTTCTGAATTACATCTCTGAGGTGTCAAGCACTGGCAGGAACCGGCAAGCAAAAGCTGTCTTAGTTGTGGGGTCTTTTGTCTCTAATTATCTTCATTATGGTTACCTGCATCAAAACCCTCCTTGAGTTTCTTATCTCTCCTGTTTCTTGTTATTCCAACTACTCAGGACATTATTACCTGTCCTATCTTATTTTAGGGATCTTCCTGCACACTACTGCAGCATTAAATAATATTTATCAACTATAAAAGCAACAAAAATTATTATAAACTTTGATCCTGCTTCCAGTGAAATTATGCTACAACTGTCATTAATTTTCAGCCAGCAGGAGCTGGAGAATTTTCCTTCATCCTCTTTACAAAGTAAAGATAGAAGAGTTCTCCTTCACCATGGATGATGGAATAAAAAGCTGTGTTTAGCAACAAAATATCTAAGACTTTTTGGGCATAAGAAGACAGTAAAATTTAAAATAATTACACCCAGCTTTTTTTTTTTTCTTTTTTTCTTTTTTTTTTCTCATGCTATTGGCCTATTTATTACTGTTTCTCCTCTATTTTCTTCTCCTAATTTTCTCCCCTCCTCCTTCCCAGGAGAAGGCTTCTGTAATTTTTCTTACTTAGACCACCATTTTCTTCTCTACTGTTAACTGGGATAAAATGGGTTAAAACCAATTCTTAATCTCTCCTGAACATTTTCAGCATAGGAATGAGTTGCTGCTTATGTTTGAACACTCCAAAACTGATTTCTAAACTAAGGAACAGGCATGAGAATAATAAATTCCAGATTCTCAGATCACTACAATCATTGTCTGTCACCTTGGATAATGAGGGTTGAACAGTTTTACTCAGTAATTCATCCACCATTCTCTATGGTTGTACTTCCTTCAAGCCAACTGCTTCTGATTCAAGGGTATCACAGAGCAGAAAGTCCATTTAATTCCAAAAATAAGTCATTTTAATAGCTGGAATGTTCATTTCAAACTTGAGTTAGCCTCACTTCAGCAAAAATCTTTTTAATATCTTTTCTTTCTGCTCGATCAAAGACTTGTTTACCACCACAAGTTCCTCGTTCATCACTGAAATAGAGCCAGGAGTGAGGAATGGGAGCCTGCAGGAGCACCAGGAGCTCCCCCTGCCACAGAACCAATATTTATTGTGGAGCTGTGATAATGTACCCCAACAGCAAATCCACCCTGGCTATGGACATTATTTAATGGCTCATTGTGGCCTTCTTGTGTGAAAAAAAGGCAAAATATAAAGGGCCTGTGTTGCCTCATGCTCTTTATCAGCTGCAGTGGTTGCTCAGGTGGGGTCTGCCCTTGATCCCTGTGCTTTCCATCTGAACCCACTTCATCCCTGCTGCCTCCTGACCTTTGTCCACAGGTAAAGCAGGCAGAGGGCTGTCCAACAGCAGGGCAGGTGGCAGAAGGGCTCTTCTGTCACAGCACCTCAAATTCACCATCCTGAGTGTCCCACCTGCAGAGCTCTGAGGGATGGGGGGCCTCAGTCACAATCCCAGTGATTCTGATTTTCTGATCCATGCTCCTCCTCCAGGCACCACGAATTTCTCTCCATAACCACTGGCACCTGGCCTGCCATGCAGGTCTCCAGCAGACAGCTGGGAGAGGCCAAACATAAAACACGGGGTCAAACAGCCCCTGTTCTGCCCACAAATCCAGAGGCTGGAACTCGCTGGTTGTGAGGGCAGACACAGCCAAGTGCTGCTCTTTGTCTCCAGACAAGGATTGTAGTGATCTGGGAATCTGGAATTTATTATTCTCATGTCTGTTCCCTGGTTTAGAAATCAGTTTTGGAGTGTTCAAACACAAGTAGAAATTTATTCTTATGCTGAAAATATTCAGGAGAGATCAAGAACTGGTTACATCCCATTTTTATCCAAATTAACAGTAGAGAAGAAAATGGCTTTCCTGGAGTCTCCAAACACTTCTCTCCCCCATCTGACCCAGGATTTATGGTGGATTTGCTGTTGCTCAAGACAAAGAAACAATAACTCTTCAAATAAAGTCTTCTTAGAATGAAGTGAGCCATTCTTGTGTGTGATGTCAGAGAGGCAAGAGCAGCCCCGGAGCAGGAGGGGTCACCTGCAGGGCACAGAGCAGGAATTGGGGTGGTGGTGGGACAGCCACAGCCAGGTGAGCAGGGATCAGCACTCCAGCTGCCCTGCTCACCCAGCCCAGACAGCATTTGTGTTCCAAGCCAAAGAGTAGGGGGCAAAACCAGCTGGAAAGACAAACAGCACCTCCCTAGCAGCTCAGATTAAAATCACCAGGCTTGGAATATCAGTGACTGCACTTCAGTGTGCTCTGGAAAGGAAAAAATATTTTTTAAACAATTTTAAACGAGTGAGACCAATGAAATAAAGGTGGAACTTGAATATTCTGCTATTTCTGCCCCAGTCTGGGGGTATTTTGAGGGCTGATCTGTGAAGGATTAATCTCTAGGACAGGGAATTCCGTAGTGTGGCTCCCATTATCAGCTCTGCCTCGTGGTTGGGTGACCAAAAACCCAAACCCTGGGGAAGGCAACGTGGACAGAACATTTCCTTCTCTTGCCACAGCAAATGTTGCACTGCACCACTGTCTGGTAAAAGAAAAAGAAAAGGGGAAAAGTGGATTGTGGGGATATATTTGTGAATAAATCAGCGAGCTGCTCCATCTCTTTGCAAACACATTAACTTTGAGTGACAGAGAGACACCCAGATTCCTCAAGTGTTTGCCTCAGACTGCTCTCCACCTCACTTAAGTAGCACTTGAAAGAAATAATGGGTATTAATTTAGACACTTGGATAGACTTTCCAAAACTACAGCAAAAAAATTGACTGCAGATTTGTGCTGGAAGAATTTAAGACATCAGCATTTAGATAAAGATGAGAGCTGAATTTTTAAAATAGCACCTTTTTTTTTTGGTGCCTGTACTAATTGCAAAAGCATTTTATATTTGGAATAATTGTCCTACATTTGTTCCCTGCTATGCTCACATCTGCAGGAAAAGAAAAGGAGAAGAAATGGAGGTTTCAAAGAATCCTAAATGCTCAAATACGATTTATAGATATTTTCATGAATAAAACTCAGCTCATGGCCAAGAATTCATTTCCTCCTTTCTTTCTTTTCCATGTCATACCTTTTTTCTCTTACACTGCAACTGTTTATGTGCTTCACATGCAAACCAGTCTGACTAAAGAAGGGACATTGAACCAAACCCTAATCAGGAAATCCATTAATTTAGGACTCCACTCTGACAGTGCTGTCTTATTCTGCCCCAAATGTTTTGTCTGAAGCAAACAAGGTTTCAGCTTTGAATTTTGCCAGGCAAAATTGTCTTTTAGAAAGAAATTTATGGCCAAGCACTGCCTGGAACTCTGGCTTACCAGTGATGTACCTGATTTAATATGTCATGTTTTAATAGGCAAGGCATTTACCTACCTCAATAGGAGCTCTGTCTCCTGTAATGTATTTATTTCAGTGTACTCTGAGGCATCTCTTGCCCAGGATATATGTTTCAATTACATTTCAGTGCAAAACACATCCTCTGCAAGAATCTTCATACTCCATGATCTTGAGTAATGGAACATTTTAAGTGCTGGAGAGCCCAGCACTGAAATCTTTATTCAGCCAATCTCCCCCAAAGGCAACTATTCCTCTCAGCAACACTAATCAATACCCCAATATGCCAGACCAAAAAGCCTTTGCAGGAATGTGGATTCCTTCTGTTCCTATCAATAAAATATGTAATTAATTGAAAATTGAAAACTTTATTAATTTGAGTTTGATTTTTTTTTGCTTTCCATCAGCCCTGTTTTCACAGGTGTATGGATCCTGTCCAGATTGGATTCTGGCACGAGGCAGGGAAGCTCCAGCAAGGTTTATAAAATCAGATTGAACCTGAGATCTAGAAGACAGAAAGGGCTGGAAAATGAAATAACTCCAGTGCACTGGCTGGTGAATTTACTTTCTATATACAAGTACCTCTGGTGCAAGTGCCTGGTTGGCATGAGCATTAAATCAGAAGGTTCTAACACCCAAATATCCCAAATTAAGCAGTGATGGCAGCACACAGCTGTGCCTTGCTGGGCACTGAGGGCTTGGAGGGCTCTGCAGGGGAGCTGCAGCCATCCAGGCTGATCCCAAATCCATCCCAAAGCCAGGAGGAGCTGGGAACATGCAAAACTGGAGGAGTCAAGACAAAATCCTGAATTTCTGCCCTCTCAGAGCTGTTCTATGCCAGCATAAGTCCACTGATGACTCTACAAGAGGAAAAGCAGTTAAGGGGGGAAAAGTGTGGGAAAGATTTGAGGATTTGAACAACTTACCCTGTGTCACACTCTCAGCTGGCTGGAGAGACTCAGGGTGAGCCAAGGGGCTGCAGGAGAACCCTTCATCACCAAAACTTCCTCCTGAAGCTGCTAAATCTGACACCTCCAAAGCTGGGGATAAACATTGGTTTGGTTTTTTTCATTCATTTAAACTCTAGAGCTTTTGAAAAACACAAGTTGCAAATTTCCCTGCTGCATTCTTGGTACAGCCATTGGATTTTTGTTCACAAGAGTTGTTTCTTACTGGAGTTAAAGCCTGAACCAAATGAAAATAATCTTGTAAAGACAGGCAATAGATACAGATATATGAGATTTATATGCTTTCCACATTAACAGAGCTTCTGTTATAAATCCCTATTAATCAGGCATTCCATCAATATAAAGTTTTCCATTAAATCCAGAGAGGAACTGTAGCAAGTGTAATCATAGAGCTTGTTTAATACAGTGCAATGATGGCAACATTTTCATCTCATCTGTCTGGCTGCAGAGCTCTGCCCCTCCTGAGCTCATTGCTGAGTGGCTGAACAGCTCAGTGACAACGTGGAAAATTCTCCTGAGTATCAACAGTGGGAAAAAAAAATAAAATACTCCTCTCTCACTGTCAGCAGTTGTAAAGCAAAGCCAGAATGGTGAATTTCAGGTTTCAGAACAGATATTTACAGGTTTTTTTAGACCCGCAGCTCAACAGTTGAAAAAAAATACCTCAAATGTTGTGCAGTTTTTTCTACTTTTGGTTCTCCAGGTGACACCTGGACACTGCAGGAGCAGAAGTGAAAAGTGAAAAGCTGCCCTGACTTGGGTGAGGCACAAATGGGAAAGGTGTTTTTATTTTGTATGTTCTGTATATTTGTCATTGTCCAGTGTCAATGCAGGGGAGGCAAGAGGAGGATAAAACAAGGAAAAGAGACAAAAGGAAGGGATTGAGCAACTCAGATCTTGAAATGAAGTGCTGTGGAATAAAGCCACGATTTTTAAAGGAAACATTACACAGACTTGTTGAAATTAAAGAGTAAGTATTGAGTTAGATTAGACCTGAGAGGGAAGAAAGTGAAATGGAACAGCATTGGGAGGAGGGAGTTTTAACTGGTGAGAAGTCACTGAGAAGGAGAAAAGCTGCTCAGGGATCATTAGGCTCCTGTTCCCTTGATGTGAAGTGAGATGTGGACCTCAGGGTGCTCCTGGCAACATCTGCAAGGGTTCAGAGACTCGCATTACAGGGGTTTTTTTGCTTGAAAAAAGGTAAAAGCCCTGATATTTTTCATTTCTTTATCATCTCTAGCCATTCTTTTGGTGTGCCCCCGGTGGGGATTTTTCCTGTTCTGTCTTGTTTGCCTGAGGCAAAACATCCAGGGCTTGACTCTCAACTCTGCCCTGGCATCTTCAGCTCCTGAGACCAAGGGCATTTCCAGAGAAGATGTTTTTTTCTTTCTTTCCCCTCCTAAAGAAATGCCAGCAAACACTGAAAAGCAAACCAGCTTTTGTTCCAGTTGGTCTTCAGGGTGATTTTTGGGGTATTTCCAGTGTTGCTGGTGTTCCAGCACCCCCAGGAAGGCTCTTTTACTCCATGTGTTACTCCATGTGTTGTATTTCCAGTACAATTAGTGCCCTACCCCAGTGGATTGCAGACTGAAAAGGGTGTCCCCAGTCAAACCTCTCCCAATATTTGGGCTGTGCCATCTCCCCTTGCTGCTTGTCCCTCCCAGCCCTGGGTCACCACCTTCCCACTTGGGGTGGTGACAAGGACACAGGCCAGAAGATTTAACAAGTGCAGACTCTGGAGAACTAAAACTGGGAATTTGGAGGAATATCTGATGCATTTTCCTGCATTTTGATGATATTTTGCTGCACAGCCCCAGTTCAGTGAATGTCCTGTTGCTAGTTGGAACATGAAGTGGAAAACACAGGGAAAGGGCCAGAACCAATTTATTTTCCCCTGCTGAAGACAATCCCACACACCTGGCTCAGCTCAGTGCTGTGCTCCACCTCTCAGCAGCTTCACCCTCCCGAGGGAGAGCTGTTTGTGGTGTCCATCCTGGATTCCTGCACCCTGCTCTGCACGGGCACGGGCACACCAGCAGAGATAAACCATTCTCTAATGTTTCAGCATGGCTGAGCTTGGCTCTCTGATCTAACACCATCATTTTTCCCATCAGGAAAAATGCAAAGGGATTTTAGAGCAGGTGGAACAGCAAAGAAAAGCCAAACATTTCTAAACAAGGGCAGAACAGTCTTTATCCTTTCCTTACACTTCTGTCTTCCTCCTGTGCCAGCTCCATGTCTGTCTGCAGGCTGAGGGGCAGACGATGAGGTTTCTTTTCAGGAAAAAATCTGATATTTCTGCCCAAGAACAGCTGATGTGCTTCAATTTTGATGTGTTCTAAGGCATCCCTGCCTCACGACCCCAGATATCCTCTGGCAGTGCAAATCTCCCTCCCTGTTTCTCTTTTGGAGCTAATGAGGCTGTGCATTTACACAGCAAATTCAATCCATCTCCAGCCCCCAGTTCTGCAAGCAGTACATTATTATTTCCTGGCCTTTCAAAGGCTTTTTAGACTAGAATATAATGGAATGGCTTTTAACAAGGACTCCCCAAAAGAAGAAAAGTCAGGAGAGAGTAGACCTTGCTATCAACATATTAAGCAACTCAGCTGAAGCCCAAGTTCCTCTTACAAGCTCTATTTTCAGGTGTATTCTTAAATCATAAGGCAACCAACAGAAAGTTAAATCACAGTGACAGCAAAATGCAGTTTAATTCAAAGTCAGCAGGTCAAGAAGGGCTATGAAGCATCCTCACATTCACCTCAAGCTATTAATTCAGATAAAACCCACCAGCTGCTGCAGCCCTGGAGGATTTTATTTTTCATGTTTCTGCTTGTTAGCTCTCACAAACGAAGAAAGGAGAATTTTTTTTTTTCCTCCAAGATAGGATTTTCAACTGACTTGTCCAACGTCACGGCACTGTAGCACTCAGAAAAGGTGCACATTCCAGTGGCACAGGGGGGAATTTGGGAAGAGCCCTCTGTCCTGGGATGGGCACTGTGCCTGCTGCCTTCAGCACCCCGAGGATGAACTGCAGCTGCCAGCAGCTCTCCCCTGAGCTCCCCAGAGAACAATGAAGCAAATAATTTCTTTAATTATTTATCAAGGGCTGCTTCCTCAGTCAATACATTTGTTTGGCTGTCTCCTGGAGGCCTGGCTTTCTGCTTTGTTGGGTTCTTCCACGTGCATTTGGAACATGTTCTATTGCTCATGTTAATATCTACAGAAAAATTCATGTATTTTCCTACTTTTATTTTTATAATTAAAAAATTAATTTAAATATATAATATAATATATAATATAATATAATATAATATAATATAATATAATATAATATAATATATAAAAATATAATATATTAGTATACTTATATTATAAAATGTTATAATGTAATAATATACTATATAATATATATTATAATATACTATATAATATATGTAATATGCATTAGTATTAGTATACATAATATATATATAGTATTAGTATACATTACATTAGATTATAAAATATTATAATAATATATTATATAATATATATAATAATATACTATATAATATCTATAATAATATGCTATATATAATGATATACTATTATATATTATAATATTATGTTATTATTACATTATATATAATAATGTATAATAATATATATGATATTATAATATAATATATTATAGATATATCATCTTATGCTATTCTTTTGTTTTATCCTGTTGGTTTTTTTTGTTGCTTTTCTTCTGTGCCTGTTGTTTCATGAGACACAACTTGACTTTTAATTAACCTTTTATCCACTCTCTTCCTTTGCTCCCTTCCTCTGTCTTTACATTGGAAAGAATTTGGCTTATGTATTATTTTAATTATCCACTGTGTTTTCAGGATTTGACTTGGGAGAAAACTGGACTGTTCTTGTGAGTGAATCTCCTCCAAATCAGCCCATTTGCAGTTTTGTTATGAACTATTTTAATCAACAGCTGTGAAATGGCCAATAAACCAAATTTGTATTCAACAGTTATGCAGTGGGAGAGAAGATTCATGAATGTAAAAAACCACAAAAAACCAAGAAAACCAAATAAAAATCCTTATTTTCTTCCTGAAGTGGTGCCTGGTTTGGGTTAAACTCCCCAACTGCCGGTGGTAAAATGACCTTTTTCCCCCCTTGAATTTTGGCAGCTGCACTAAAGAAAAGAATCAAAGAAAAACCCTGAAATATCTCCTTTAAAAAGCATGGAGGGGTTAATTATTCCTGTTAATTATTCAGAATATAACTGAATCAAGAATGGGAGGAAGAGGAGAGTGAAAGGAGAGAGAAATGGGAAGAGCAGAAAGAGTTTTTTCACCCATCCACAGTCCGGTCCAAATAATTAACAATCATCAATTTTATTATTTATACAAACATATACTTTTATCTGTAAACATATATTTTCAGGTGCAGTGATATAATCTTACATTTAAATGTATTTAAGTGGTAAAAAGCTTGAAAATGTCACACATAACCCCATCCCTCCATGCTAGCTTACAGAGTTTTCCACACATTTCCCCCCAGCAGAGGCTGCCTTTCCAATCAAAGGTGTGCAGTGATTATTCAGCAGGGATTATTCCCTGCAAACATCATGCTTGTTTTTTATCACTCCTTCCATATGCAGTTTACAGCCTTTGTTCTCCTCAGAATCATACAGTGAAATATGAAAGCAGCCAAATCCCAGGGAAACAGACACAAGAGAAAAATGAAATTAAGTCAATCTTACAGAGAGAATACAACCTTCTCTTTCATGCCTGCACAAAACCAAAAAAAAAAAAATTGAAACATTAACTGCATCCTAAAAAATAAAGCCTCCTGCTCTAATACAGAGGATGGTTTCAATCACATCGATGTCAGATGTTGTTGAAAGAATTTTGACATTTTTCAGTTGGCGGAATTTTGTCTTTCATACCCAATATCCTGCTAGGAGTGCTACATACCTATGCTAGCTCACCTCAGGGGTCATTAAAGACACACAAAAAAGTCTTTTTAATCTATAAACTGGAAAAAAATAATCAGCAGGAGAGTGGATATGGGATATTTCCCTGCAAAGCTTCAGCTCAGTGTGGTTATAAGTGACAGAAATCTTTTCTTTTTAGGTCAGGTGTGCACTCAGTCCACTACTGAAATAATATCACTTCCTTGTCTCCATATACACTCCCCAAAAGCAGGATCTGCATTTTAACCCTTCCCTGCTCTCCCCATTAGAGGGTGAGAGCTGTGTGCTTCGGACTTGATCACCAGGCACTATTTCAGCCCAGAGTTAAAGATCAGGAGCAGTTTAAGGAGCACACAGCTTTTTATGTGTGTTAAGCTGCTCATGTTGAAGCAGCAGGTGCCCAGGAGACTTTTCACTGGGTTTGCTTCACACATTCCAGTGTGACCTTTTGCCCCAGCTCACACAAAACCTTAACAGGAACATAATTCCTGAGCATCTCATGTGCAACTGTTCTTCCCTGAGCACAACTTGTTTTATTTTCCCATCCATTCTGCTTTGCTGAGGATGCTCCAAATGAGCTCCAGTGATGCTGATTTGTCAGTGAGGGTGAGCTGGAGACTGGCACACAGGAGGAGCAGAGCAGTTCTACCAGATAACCTCATAAAACTCATATAAAAGAATAGACAAGTTGCTTTATTTTTTTCACTCTCTTCTGCTGTATTTTAGTAACAGATTCTTGTATCCACTCCCCAGGGACACATCTTTCTCATCAACTGATCAACTGAGGCCTGAGTATTTTTTTTAAAAAAAAAGTCTTTTCTTTACCATCACCATTTTGAGGATTTGATTCCAGTCCTTGGCTGTCAAGATGCCCTGCCCTCCACAACAACTCTGTGATTGCCTGTAGCAGACTGCCACTAAATTAAGTTTTTCATGAGAATCAGACCAAGATGTATTTTATCCTAAGATCACTTTTCTATCTATGATTTCATGTGTGTTGATTATTTCTTTTCTTTTGAATGGATCTGTGCACAATGGAGGAAGATGTGTCAAGTTATTTGTGGGAGTTTGGTTTGGAAACCAGAGTTTGTAAAGCACAGCATGTGCTGAAACCTGCATTACCCAGCTCTGGTCTAAAATCTCCTGTTTTAAATTTATCAAAGAACCATGGAATGGCTTGGGCTTAAAAAGACCTTAAAGATCATCTCTTGCCATGGGCAAGGACACCTTGTGCTGGACCAGATTGCTCCAAACTTCTCAATAATCCATTAGGGAGAGTTTTTTATCCTGTTGGGAAGCAGGAGGCAGCTGGGGGCGTTTCAGAGCAACCTGCCTGAGTTCCTTGGGAGCAATTGCCACCAGCTGCAATTTCCTGAGAGACCAAAGCAGTTTGGGTCCCTCCCCATCAATCCCCAGAACACAGAGGGCACATTGGGAGCTCTCCCAGGCTGTCCTGGCTGGGTGGCACTGCCACTCTGCCCATCACAAGCTGCTGTGTTTGCCATGGAGAAAAACCTCCCTGTCCTCGTCTCCTCGTGGTGATGAGGAGATTCTTCTTCCCACCAAGCAGAGCAAAGGGCACAGCCCCTCTTTGGACACATAACCCTGGATTCCCCTCAGCTCCTACTTTTCCTTGCAGTAAAGTCATGACAAATCATATCTGTTACCACATTCTGCAGAGCAGCACAGGCTGAGCTGGTGACAGAGCAACCTCAGGTTTCCTTGGAATCAGCCCCAGGTGGTTGGTGTCATCCTGAGCCAGGTGCTCAAGGAGTGACACCTTGGGGGAAGGCAGAACTTTCCTTCCCTCTCTCTCAAACACAAACTCTTCTTCCCATCAAGTGTCCTTCTGCAAAGCCTTTGTGCTTCTCAAAGAGGAAAGGCTCCTGGATTACATTTTTTGACATGATAGATGAGAGGGTTTTCACATGAGACCAAGGGAAGTAATGAGCTGTAATCTTTGAGCTGGAAGATATCTATCTTTTTTAATTACAGGTAGATTATTTCTATATTAGTCCCCACAGCAAAAGGCAGAGCCACAGAGGCTTCTCAAAGCTCTGCTGTGTCAAGACAACGGGATTAGAAGAGCTTGGGACCTTGGCAGAAAAAAAGAGGTTTTCAAACTTGAGTCTATTTTGAATTTTATAACTCCATGCAATTTATGTTATTCAGCAAGCAGGTGTTTTGACACTTATTCACTACAAGTAAAAGGATATTGCCATCACATCAGGGAGCTGGTTGTTAGATAGTCCCTGCCAACATTTCTGCCTCTGTCTGACGTGTCTCTGCTGTCCTTGTCAGAGGAAGCTGCAACTTTCCCATCAGTTAGAACAATTGAAACCCATTTCACCAAAATATCTCTTTGCATTCATATTTTTACACCGAGATTCCCTTTATCTTCTGACTGAAGGAAGGAAGTGTTGTCTGACTGTGATGCTCCCTTGAGATAAATTTTTATGTTACAGCTTTTGTTCTTCCAGTTGAGTTTGCCAAGGCCTTGGTGATGTCTGGAGCCTTGGGGGAATTTTGCCAAAGGCACCATGGTTTAACCTGCTACAGAGATGGGCATGTTGAGTGTTCCAGTTCCTGTGATCAGCCTTAAAAAGGGCATCTCCAACCTCCAAAACAGCTCTTGTAGAACAGCTGCTTTCCTCAGACCTGCTCCTACAAGAAGAATTCCATGAGAATTTCCTTGAGTGAAATCCTGATGCTACTGACATCCCAGATGAGCCACGGAGAATAAAAACAGGATCCACAAAAACTATAGCTTGAACATTATTGGAGAACATTTGTATCAAAATATTTATTGTTTGGAGTCAAGTTATGTCAAAGTTGTGTTAATGGCTGTTTTTTCCTTTTCTTTTAAATGGGATTTATGTCTTGTGAATTGGATATTTTATTTTTTTGTGTGTGTGGAAAAGAAAACAGGGATTTCCTGGGCAGCAGCACTGATAGTAAAATTTCACACAGCCCTGCTCTTTTTGAAGTTTATTCCTCATTGAGAGCACTTCCAGGGTTGAGTCCTTCTGAAGCAGAGGAGCAGGGCTGTGTGCAAGCAGTGAAGAATGGCACAGACATTTCCACACCTTGGGAAAAGAGGAAAAGTAAAGATAACAGAGAGAAAAGGGAAGGGGAAGGCTTCAAATCAACAGAAGGAGAGAAAAGGGGAATCAGATAAAGAGACAGAGAAGTCAAATTTAAGAGTTAATCTAGGAAGGAAGTGCATGATGAAAGATGTCTTTGTCTTTAGGTATTGAATTGAGCACTCCACACCTGGGAATTGCTGTTAGGTGAGCACTGAAAACTAAATCTGGAAAGCAGAAAGTGGTAGCAAAGTAAACTCATACCAAAGGAAGCCTTTAACAAGTTTTCCTTCTCTTATTGCACCTCACAGGTTGTGTAACTTCAGATTTAATGGATATTCTCAACTGGAGTTCTATCTGTGAGCTGGAGGGAAGGCTATTAGTATGCTAATCAGTTCTGCAGAGTAAATTGGTTATAGGAGTGGGGTAAGGTACAATAGGGGAATATTTTTTAATTATCACACTATGAAGCCAATACTCCCCTCGATGCCTGTGCCTGTCCCCTATTGGCATTCATTTCAGCCACAGCACCTCCACTGGAACCAGAACCAGGGGCTCTGCTCCATCCCAGTGCCAAGGGGTTCCCAGGGAGGGAGGGTGGCCACGCTCTCACCTGCAGCACGTGCACTGATGCCTTGTGCAGGCTGCCCTAGAACAGAGACTAGAAAGAGTTCCAGAATAAAGCAGGGATTGATTCAAAGGATCTCCTCCATGGATCCACCTTGGGCAGCACCAGAGCCCAGCCAGGGCTGCCCCCAGGATGAACCCAAATGTTCCCAAAATGCACGAGCGCTGCCGGGGTCTCTCCCTGGGCTCAGCTCTGCTCCATGTGCACATTGCAGTTCAGTGTCCAATCCCACTGCAGCCCCTGCAGTCCCACCCTGCTTGTTTTTCTCTCTGCAGCCCACGGGGTTTGTGCTCCTGGGCTGAGATTGGGATCATTTGTCCTTGGTGCCCAGCTGGAGCAGGAATTGTTTTGTCTCCCTGCTCTGTTCACAGAGCTCACCATGCCCTGATGTGAACCCAGACCCACACACTAAAGCAGCACAGAATAGAAAAGCTAAACCTGAGGCATCAGAAGTTCTGGGGAAGCAGTGCTGGTGTCCCATCACAATCCCAGAATGGTTTTGGTTGGAAAGGACCCTAAAGCTCATCCAGTGCCACCCCTGCCATGGCAGGGACACCTCCCACTGTGCCAGGCTGCTCCAGCCCCAGTGTCCAGCCTGGCCTTGGGCACTGCCAGGGATCCAGGGGCAGCCCCAGCTGCTCTGGGCACTCTGTGCCAGGATCCCTCAGAAGGAGGAATTTCTTCCCAAATCTAATTCCCGTGGAAGTTTTGTGGATGCTCACACACAGGATGTTTAGAAAGGAGAGTTCGACCTGTTGGAATCAACTGTCATGTTTTACAGCCAATTCCAGGTGGGTTTAGTGCTTATCCTGGACTCAGGCTAAACTCACATTTTCTGCAGATGGACGTGTAGGGTTTATCACTGGTGCTGGAAATACCTGAGAGAATCAGCCCTGCAAAACAATCTTGCTCACTGATTATCTTTCTTTTATTAAAAAAGTTTCTTAGGATCACAAGCCTCAAATGAACCTTTGGAAGACTTGGTGGAGAAAATAATTAAAGCACCAGGAAAAAATGGTGTTTGGGGAATCATAATGTGAATAATAAAAACGGGGCAATCATTTGCAGTTTGGTATGTGGATTTTATGACTTGAACCACATTCTTTTAAATTCACTTCCTTCAATATCAGCCACCCCCAGGGGAGGTAACAGTGTTTTAAAAGTCATTGTGTAATGGTCAAACTTTCATTTCCTTTATAATTTCTCACTGCTAGAGCTTTTCTATTTGGTTCCCTCAAACTCTTAGATGAAATATAAAGTATTTTGGAATCAGTTCTTGTATTGAGAACCTTGAGGTCCATGTGCTCGAGAGCTGAGTGTCACATGGCCATGAGACAGGATATTGTTGAAGGAAAGTCAGCAGATATTGAATTTCTGCAAAAAAATACAGCTCAAACACCTCTGTGAGCTCCAGGCTTTTCTTGGTGCATCCCACACATCCCCCTCACTCCTCCTATTTACTGCAAAAAAGGCCAGATTTTTATCCTCTACTTCCATTTATTTATATTTTACTATGTAATAATTCAATATAATCTGAGATTTGAATCCTGGAGAGAAACTTAAACTGCCTCTGTAATATTCTTGACCGAAGTTTGAAAATGGCTCCAGCATTACTGTAAGATCCTCTGGAAAGTCAATTTTAATTTCCTCTCTTGCAGGTAAAGGATAAATGACAGTTCTCTTGTATTAATTTCTGAGTAAATTTATTTCACTGAATTAAAAGTGAATTTAACATTATTAGAACACAATACTGTCTAATAAAAAGGAAAGGATTGTTGGGGGTTTTAAGGACCTCATCTTTAATCTCCTTGCAATAACCACCTCAAACATATGGCTAAGGTTTATTAAAATACTGAAGAAATGTTGTATTAGAACAGCTGATCATAAAAGTACTGGTTAATTGGCCTACACCTCAGATGTCCCACCAGCCTTATCCCTTTTATCTCAGGCTCAGGAGATATTTATAAAGACAACTCTGCATTTGCTGCTTTTTTTCCCCCCCTTTTTTCCTTTTTTTTCTTTTCATTTTTTTAATGCGGGCTAATAATTAATTTTTTGGAGGAAAGGAGAAGATGGTTCAGAGGCTCTGTTTGCCACTGAGCCTAAATCTTGAAGGTCCAAGACCTCAAGGCTGCAGATGAGAACATTAAATACAAACACAGGAAATGCAACCCCAGCATCCCAAAGCCCCCCTGGCAGCCACAAACACGGCACAACACAAATCTGGGCTCTCTAATTGGGGTGGGTTTTCTCCTGCAGCCTGATTCCAGCCAGCTGGAAAGGCTGGAGGGCATTTCCAGTGCTCTGCCCAGTGCAGGTCCACATTAATTATTTCTGAGTTAATTCTTTAGGGAACTGGAGAAGATTATCCAGGAAAACTTGGAAAACTTGGAGCCTGAGTTTGACAGAGAATCAGCCACAGCCCACTGCCCAACATTTAATCACCTAAACTCTAAGCACTGACAATATTTCTGGAATGATTTCAGCTCCTCACCACTGCTAAACTAGAAAAATGCTCTTCTGCTACTTGTGCTCCATGTTCACAGGGAGGGATTGAAACTTGGATGATTTCTTGCCTGATGGTCCCATTTTTTTCCATTTTAAGGGCCACGTATTTCTATTTATGGAGCTTCCACTGGCCAAAATGAAGTTAGAATGCTCACAACCCACTCTTCCTGCAAGGCCTGGCATCAGCTTGCAGAAAAGGCTAAAGGATTTACAGCCACAATAAATCAGGGTGGTTTTTTTTCCTTTGAAATCATAAATAAAACAGCCAAAATAACAATGAGAAATTCATGGAGTCCATCAGCAAAAGAATTACATGGCTGGTAAAGGTCACTTGGAGTTATTTTGAGCCCTGTCAGCCAGTTTTGGCCCCAGTTAGTGTGATCTGTTTGTTTTGTATCTCTCTGGTTTTTAATCAGTCATGCAGTACCAAGTCAGATGTTTTATAGAAGGCTGTTACAGGACATTACCATGGTTATCAACAAAATTTGTAACCTCGTTCAGAAAAAAAAAGAAGCAATTTTGACAAGATTGTCTTTCCCTAAGCCCACATTGATTGGCATTAATTAGGTTTCTACCGTTAATCCTTTATTAATCAAATTCTCCAGCAGCCATTCCAGGCCCAGTATCAATCTGACAAACCTGTAATTACCAGGGTCATCACATCTCACTCTTCTAAATGCTGGAACAACATTTGCTTTTCCCAGCCTCCTGGCACTGCCCCACTGCTCCCAAACTCACTTAAAAATTCACAAAGGCAGCTGGAGGAGCTGAAGCGCAGCTCACTCTTATCAGGCACTGCAAAATTTGGCAGTTTTGGGGAGCACTGGGCTGGTTGGGCTTTGCTTTGAGCTCTCCTTGGTCACAGGCTCACAGCAGTGTGGCAGAGATGCAGTTTTGGATGATTAAACCAGGGTTTTGCTAAAGAGAAGGCAAAGAGGAAGAGAAAAGAAAACAGAAATAAGACAGGAAAGGAAAGGACACGAAGCAGGGTTGAGAGCAAACCCAAATGTTTGTTCTCCATGCCTCATGTCAAGGTGAAGAGTGGCTGTGACAAGGCCTGGGGACATTCCACCCATCTCTGGGGTTCCCAAACCTCCCTGAAGTGGCACCAAGAGCTCCAGCTCAGCCTCCACCCAGAGCCTTGGCAATCAGGGTCTGGACAAAACCACTCCACACAAATCTTCACTGGACTTTCCTGAAGCTTTAAAAAAAACCTTGGGGTAGTTGGCATCATCAAAGTGCAGCTCTGGGTGGTTCCTCCACGGTGAAGAGGTGGGGGAGGACAGGGCAAGGCCACAGTTGGGACATTTTCCCTTTTCCTTGGCCAAAAATTTCCAAAATATTGGGGATGCACTGGGGGTCAACCCCTGTATTTGCAAAGGCTCCTAAACATGAAGCTGGATAACAATTCCAGGATTTTCTGACCCTCTTCTCTTTTTTTGGACTCACAAAATACTTCCAGGCATGGGACATCCACAGTTTCTCCCATTTATTATTTTAGTGTATCTTATTTTCTATCAGTTATTATTTATTGGTCTGGATAGCCCCATTTTTTGGGCTAATTTTCACCATCTCATTTTGTCTTCTCCCAAAGTGCACCATTCCACAAAGCTGGAGAATTTATTATATTTTCATCCCTAGCACGTGGTCTAGATAATTCTGCCAGCCAAGAGTTGTGGGTTTTTTTTCAAGAAATCCTTTTTGTCTTAATGGTAGAAACTTATCACGGAATAAGATTAATATTAATCTACAGAAAAGAACAAGATAAAGATAGATTTTGCCTATTAAATTTAAGAATGACAATCAGTTAAGTGTCTCCTAAGTAAGCTAAATTAAAATGAAACACCAAGAGAAGTATATATGACAGGCTATAGTGTATTAAATGGTTTCATTATGCCCTGATATAATGGATAACAAATGGATTTGGAAATTGATGCAATGTTTAGAAAAAAGGATTCCCGAAGAATTGCAATAAAATTAGGCTGAATTTATGTCTCCACCATTAAATTTTCACTGCCACCTCACAATGTTAGCTGTGGGTTTTAATGTCTGTTTATGTGCCTCTTTTGGGCAGAATTTGAAATTAGTTATCAGTTACCATGGAAGGAATGCTTAGGAATAAATCCATATTAAATTAAAAAAACTGGGTAAGATAAGGATGCAGCATTTGTAATACTAGTAGGGAAAAAGTAAAGGCAGAAATATGCTGATATTCCTAATGAACTAATTAAATTAGTATTAATGTAGCAAATATTCACAGAGATTGTGCTGCTTTTTTATGTTCTAAATAAGTTTTTTTTTTTCAGCAGAGCTCTGTTATAATGTTAAAAAAATTTTAGTGTGTTATTTTATACCTGAAAAATCACCATAGATTCAATTTTGTCCAATAAATTGTACTTCTGAACCAATTTAAAATTCTCCATGAAATATAAAGATGGATTTAAAATTTATTAACAGGAGCATAGAAGGACATAGGGCAGATTAAGAAAAAAAAAAGTGCAATTTAACCTAAAGTATTATTAGTAATAACACAGCAATCAATCACCCCTCTTATCTACTCAGATGGCTTTAGATGTTATCATTTTAAAAGCCCTGGTGAAGGCAAATCCTGCTGAGCTGAGCACTGCAGCAAAGAACCACACTGGAATTTGTTCCTTCAGTGATGCCTCAGGTTTGGCTTTTCTATTTTTCACATTCTGTGCTGCTTTAGTGTCTGGGTCTGGGGATGGTGAGCTCTGTGCACAGAGCAGGGAGACAAAACAATTCCTGCTCCAGCTGGGCACCAAGGACAAATGATCCCAATCTCAGCCCCAGAGCACAAACCCCGTGGGCTGCAGAGAGAAAAACAAGCAGGATGGGACTGCAGGGGCTGCAGCTGGGGTTGGACACTGAACTGCAATGTGCACATGGAGCAGAGCTGAGCCCAGGGAGAGACCCCGGCAGCGCTCGTGCATTTTGTGGCCATTTGGGTTCATCCTGGGTGCATTTTGGGACCATTTGGGTTCATCCTGGGTGCATTTTGGGACCATTTGGGTTCATCCTGGGTGCAGCCCTGGCTGGGCTCTGGTGCTGCCCAAGGTGGATCCATGGAGGAGATCCTTGGAATCAATCCCTGCTTTATTCTGGATCTCTGCCCAGCCTGCACAAGGCATCAGCAGAGCCCAACTCCTCAGCAGCTGCTCCTCCTGGAGTAGCTTTGGTTCAAGAGAGACAAAAATCAGGCTGGGAGAGCTGGGGATGTTCACCTGGAGAGGAGAAGGCTCCAGGGAGAGCTCAGAGCCCTTCCAGGGCCTGAAGGGGCTCCAGAGAGCTGGAGAGGGGCTGGGGACAAGGCCTGGAAGGATAGGACACAGGGAATGGCTTTAATATATGGCTTTAATAATAAATGAAGGAAGGTTATTTTAGATTGAATATCAGAAAGAAATTCCTCCCTGTAAGGGTGGGCAGGCCCTGGCACAGGTGCCCAGAGCAGCTGGGGCTGCCCCTGGATCCCTGGCAGTGCCCAAGGCCAGGCTGGACACTGGGGCTGGAGCAGCCTGGGACAGTGGGAGGTGTCCCTGCCATGGCAGGGGTGGAATGGGATGGGTTTCAAATCCCTTCCAACCCAAACCATTCCATAATTATAATAAACTGGAGACTCCACATTTTTAAAGGAAAACTTCAGAACCTCTCAGCTCCCTCCTGCATTTTCACATCACATGAACAATTATAAGAATTGTTAAGCCCAAGTAAATACTTGAAATCCACAATGTGATTTTGCAGCAATTTTAGCTCTCTTCCAATAGGCTGTTAGGCAGAAGAGGTTTTTGTTGCTCTGGCTACTGTTCTAAGCACTGCCTGCTGAGTAATTCCAAGGTCACAGCAAGGAAAGTCAAATAGAAAAACTGGGATGGGGAAAAGGCATCAAGTGGGAATAATTTTGGTTTGCTCTGCAAAGAGCACAAGGGGCTGAAGAAGCCCAATAAATAAATGTCATTTTGACATCATTCTTTGTTGTTTTCTCTATTGCTTTACACCAACAAAAACAGTGTCAGAAATTCAGGAAATTCAGAGGTCACAACAAAAGTAACCTGCAAAAGAGATTGCAGTCTGAATTATCCAGGGGAAAGGCATTTGGAAGTGGAGCAGAGCTGGTGCCAGTGGTGTGGAACAGAGAAAAGAGGCAGCAGAAAGGAAAAAAAAAAACCCTTTAACATCCAAAACCCCTCAGACACTGGGTGTAATTAAGGTGGCAGCTCTGAGCAGGGCCAGCAGCCACATCTCTCCTGCTGCTGCAGCCCAGGAGATTCCTGCAGCAGAGGCTGGGAATGTCCCCAGCCCCATGGCAGAGGCAGGAGCTGTCAGGGGCTGCTTGTTTGCTGGGAAAAACATTCAGAGCTGTGCCTCCAAACTGAGTTTTCCAGCCTGCCTGCTCGAGCAGTTTAATCAATACCTCACTTTGATGTCTGTGTTACACAAGGGCTGAAATGACGTTTACAGGCAGCCCAGAAGATCTGAACTCCTGCAATCACCCCAAACATCCCTTCCCTTGGTTTTCCTCCCCAAGCTGAGTGTTAATAAGCACCAGGATTAGGGAACCAGCACTAAAACATTCCTAATCCATGGCAACCCAGGAGGAACTGGAGGCTGCTCCTATTGTTGGAAAATGAATGGAAAGCTCCAAATTAATCAGAGACTTTGAAATTCTCAATTCCTTTGCTTTCCGTCCTGTCTCTGCCATCTTCTGCAAGGGACAGCAAACCATGCTGGGGAGATCACAGGTTCCAGGCATGCCAACACTCATTCATTCAGTTCTTTTCCCAAACTGTGCTGATATTCCTGGGAGAATTAAAGCACAGAATGATTGGCTGCATTGCTGGCTTGTGACTAGCTCAAAGCTCTGTACCTGAGGGATTAAATCTGAGCAGCCAGGGCTGGGGGAAGCTGTCCTTGCCCATGCCAGGAGGTGCAGTGGTCATGGGCAAGGACAGGAGGGAATGAGGTGAGCTTGGAGGTCCCTTCCACCCAAACCAGTCCATAATTCTGTGATTTTATAAAAAGTCTTAGTGTGCAGGCTAAGGGTCTGACCCCAGGGTATTTGAGGCTAAGGAATGTGCTCCAAGGGAAGAGCTCCCTGCTTGGGAAGAGACTTAAACAATTGCAGAATATTCTTCTTCCCTACTTCCAGCCAGGATGCAGGGCTCTGCTCCTGCTGCACGTGTGGTGTTTGTGAGGATTGACCTGCAGGTGGTTTGACTGGGAGTGTTCAACCAAAGCCACAGGAGATGTCTACTCCTATGTAAAAGGAATTAAATAAATCCCCACAGCTGCTTTCTTCTGTATTTCAGGTTTGTCTACAGAAATTCTCCTCTCTGGCTCGAGCTCTGGTTCTTTTCAGAGCAGAGCAGCCAAACACTGATTTTGCTAAAGGCTGTCTCTGGTGAGCCAAGGGGGCTGATCTGCCCCCCACATGAGCAGGGACAGGGGGGCTCAGAGAGCACCTGCAGTGTCCAGCCTTGTCTGAGGAGCAGAAAGATTTCAATACAACAACGACAGTGATATCACCTGTTATTTAGGAGAACGGTGCTAAAAACAAATACAGAGTCTTACCAGAAATTAATAAAAGGCATTATTGCACATTTCTTTCCCTATCTTGTCCCGAATAAGCTTTTGACATAATTCCTTCTTATTATGCTTCAAATGATGCAGCATTTTTAAAGATCCTACCCCTAGTCCCTGTTCAATTTCCCAGCTGGTGTTTCTGATGACAATCACATGTCTGATCCTCTCCTGTATGGCTTGTATTTGACTTAGACTATGATTTAAGGGGTGAATTTTGCAGATTCACTGCTCTGAAGCAAATTTCTCTGATGGCAATCAGCTAAACAGATCAGCAAACTCCCCATAAAGACAACAATGTAGGGTACATTTATACTATTATTTATACTATTATTTTTCAGCATTTTAGAGAGCAGAGTTCAGGGTCAGGAAACTCAACCATACAGGTTGCAAGAACAAGGCTGGAACTGTCCTAAAAGACCCAAGTGGCCTTAAAATTGCAAGAGCAGGGCTGAAAGATGTCATTGTAGGAGATGTCACCACTCCAACCCCACCAGGAGACTCTCCTGAGCTCACAGCCCCTTCTCACTCAGGAGATGAGAGATGCCTCCTTCCCCAGATGGAAATTTTGGGGATTTCAGGTGCCCTGAACTCCTGCAAGGCTTCTTCTGAAACCACAGAGTCTGGGAAGCCGTGCTCTCCATTTTGTTATTCATTAGCTGCCTGCAGCTCTTTAGTATTCCAGGGAATCCTCCTCCTTCCCAGAGCCAGGGAAGGACATGGCAGAGCAAAGGGCAGCACAGACAACATCAAGAAGCCAGAAAAGTGGGGGAAACAGGGAAATATTACTTCATCCTTTCCTCACAGCCACTTATTTCCATGCTGCAGGGCAGCATGAGGGCTGAGCTGCTTTACTTTGCATTTTACATTGGAACTACAGGAGTTTTTCTCCACTTCTCACCCAAGGGGAAGGACCCAGTGGAGCTCTAGTCTGAGGGCTAAACCAGACCATTAAACCAACCTGGAAACAAAGGAGAAGAGCTGCTGTAATATTCAACTTTCTATTACAATTTAACAAAGGAGAAGAGGTGCTGTAATATTCAACTTTCAATTATAATTAAATCAGATTATTTGTCTGGGAAGGAAGGAAAGGCTGTAGAGCAGCTGCTGCTCTTTGTGGATGCTCATGAAGATCACACCTGAGAGTCACAGAATACTTAGGATCACTTTCTCCTTTTCAGTTGCTCCTGCTAGGTGTTTCCTACTCCATAAAGCTGAACTTTGTGCCTTTTCCCACCTTTTGTCTGTGGGATTTATTTGTAGCTGTGAGTGGGGCTGAGACCCCCAGGAATCACCCTCTGAGCCCTTTTAAAATGCAGTGAGACAAATGAAGGAAGATCTCTGTGTGCCTCAAGTGCCACTTTGGGCTTCAGGGGACCCAGATTAGACTCTCCTCAGCAGGTTCCATGAAGACCCTTGGGGAATGCCCCTTTTCCCCTGGGTTTCAATCCCTGTCCAAAAAGGATGGGTCCCTTTTCTTCTCCCTGAGCTCTGAAAGCTTTCAAACACCGTAACAGATAAGAAATTAATAAATTAGCTTGTAACAGAGCATTATTTTACTTATCTTTCTTGAAGCACCATAGTTCCCTCCCTGTAAAAAAGTCTGTATGTAAAATGACTAAATTGAATATAAATGTGGCAATAGCAGGCCTGAACCCAACAGGACTGGGAATCCTCTCCTGAAACCCTCCAAGGGAACTGCTCTGTTGCCTGGACAGAGCAGAGAGCAGTCACAGCCTGGCACATCCTGCCCCATCAGCACTTCAGCCTCAGCCACCAAAGTGCTAAATCAGCTCCGTTCACAGCCCAGGAATTTTCACAAGGAAATTCATGTTTCCGTGGAAGCTGCTCCAAAAAGGGAAGCAAGAGTGGCAGGGTGGGCCAGGGAGACAAGGCAGCAGCACTTAAAAAAGACTGCTTGTGATTAATATATTCCATTTTCGCTGTGAGGATTGCTGCTCATGAATGTGTCTGGCAAACACGATGTGACAGGCCTAAGGAAGCATCCAGACAAGTTCACCTATTCTTAGCTCAGTGTACAGCAAACTTCTGTTTGCAGGCAAGGACTCATTTTCCAGATCACATCTGAGCATTTTTAGGATAATTGAGACAGCTGTTGGTGAAGAAGTTGTTGTAGCTTGAAAATCACTTCATGTTGTAAGTAAGCTGCTCTTCCTGGGTCATTGTGAAGGGGAAAGGAAGAACCCCCTCACTTCTTGTTCAGCACGAGTTCAGGAGTTTTGGTAGGAGGTTTCTTGGTATTGGCAAGTTAAGAGAACAGATTTATGATGAAGGAATGAGGGGAGGATTGAACAGGTTTCTCTTTCTCACTACAACTGAATACAAGACCTCAAGTCTTTACATGATTATAGAGTCAAGTGCATTTTGCTCCATCCCCATCATATGATCACTGCTACAGACATCCATATTTATGAGCCCTTCAAGTGAATCCAAGTTGTGAGCAACCTTTTTTTTTTTATTTCCACTCAGAGGTGTGGAGATGTGAAACAAGCCCCTTTCTGAAGATGAGCACACAGAAATAAGAAAGCAGAGCTGACCTGCAGCCACGACCCCTGTGTCTTCTCCAGCTCCTGGCAAATGAGGTTATTTTCATGTGGCGCAGCCTTGAGCACATAAAAAGGTTTCCCGAGCATACTTTCAGTGTGGAGCCTGCACAGCAGCACTGCTGGAAGGCAGATGGCACAAGGTTCTGTGCCTAAGCCCTGAGCATGGCATCTGAATTAGGAGAAGAATCATAGAATGGTAAGTCACAAAATCCAATTTTTTTCACCAAACTCTCCTATAATGTGCAGCTACAGCAAGTTGAGATCTAGAATTGGTGCTGGTGCAGATGAGAAACATTATACTTTCTAGGAGGATGACATCCAGGTCTCACAAGATTTTGTCTCCAAAACAAAATATCAAGTTTTGATCTATTTACATTGACAGAATCCTCCTCTTTGTCCAGCTGTCCATCATCAGCTAAATAAACATTCAAACCACCTTGTAGTGTACCTTGGCCACACCTACAGGATCAATGCCAGGCAGAACAAATCCCATTTATTTTCCTGTGCCTGGGACACACCAGGGATCCCTGCCACAAACTACACCCAGGCAAGTAGGAAATTCCCTTTAGGAATTACCTGGGAGATGCAGACCTTAAACCTGCTCATGACGAAGCAGCATCGTGCAAAGTTAATGAACTCTCAGCTGATGTTTCTGTATCCACACATGACTGGCAAAGTTCACAGATGGATCCTTGTCAAGGCCCAGTGCTGCCATTTGAAGAGTTTTTTTAATAATAAAATGCCTTTTGAGTAATTGACATTTTGCTTTGCTGTCAGAATATACACAAGCTGGATTTTGCACCTGAATCTCTCCTGAAACGTGTGCAGGGGTGTATTCCCTGCTTCCAAACTGAAACTCAGGTTACTGCCTTGAGTACTAGCTGGGGTTCTGATGAATGTTTATTTGGCACCATGTTCATACTGTTATGCACAAGTGCATAGAATTAAAATAATAATTTCTACTTGATTTCATGCTTCTCTGGCTTAATGGTCTCTGATGGTTTTTAGCAGATCCATTATACATACTTAAATATAGAAAAAAACCTACTGCATGGAAGGAAAAAAAAGGCATAAACTTGTGATCAAATTTACTCCAAAAAAAGTTGGAAAGAAAATTGCAAATATGACTTTTGCTAGGATTTTCCACCGTGCCTTTTCTGGATAATATGACACCTCAATATTTGTAATAATCACTGATGCCCCCAAACCAATTTTCTTCTTGTCTCTACAAAACCCTGACAGCTCCTGTTTTCCCTGTAAGTGCTGTTGAATGCAATTAGCAAATTGCTCAAGGCGTGATTAAAATGTCATTTTGTGAATCTGTGCTATCTCCAGGTCCTTCCTAAAGCCACTCACTACCTGCCCAGAGTAACCCTGAGCCACTCAAAGATCCTGTCACCAAACCAAGGGGAGTTATTTTCTGTGAATTCTGTGAATCAAGGGGAATTATTTGACCCTGCAGCTCGACAGCAGCCAGTGTTTTCCACACGGTGAGGACCCGGAGCAGCAGGGAGAGGCACCAAAAGCTGATGGAACTTCCAGGCAAAATGGAAAAGCATCCCTTGGGGAGTGTCACTGCAGTGGCAGGGAGTGTTGGCAGTGCTCAGGGGACTGGGCAGGGCCTCAGGAGAGATTTCCTGGGAAGAGAAGGGAGAGAATGTGAATATAAATGATGTTTGTAAGGTGTAACATTGCCACCCTGAGCTGCCAGCACCGTGTGCTGCTCACCCCTGTCCCCTCCAGACAGGGCCCGTGAGGATTTGCTGTTTCATTTGATGCTTTGAGAGGCTGCCTGGAACAGAGAATGGACAGAGAAAAAGGAATAAAGTAGGGATTTACTGAAAGGCCTTAAAAGGGCCTTAAGATTTATTAAAAGGTATTAATTAAAGGGATACACCTTGTGCAGTGCAAGGACCTGGCCATGGCTCCACCCAAGATGGACCCAAGATGGACGGTGTGTTATGAGTTCTCACACTTTTATCAGTTTTGGTTCATTTTAATTTTAGGGTTAATTACCCAATTCCAGCTCCAGGTGATGCAGTCCCACCCTCCCAGGTTGCTCCCCTCCATTCCCTCTTGTTTGCACTTTTTGGGCTGAAGCTGCAGCGCTGTCCTTGGTTCTGGAAAAGGATTGTTCTGTGTGCCTGAGCTGGGAGGAGAGCTGCTGGCACTGTGTGTGGGGTTCAGAGTCACAGAGTGCTGTGCAGAGTCTGGGAAATATGAAAGCTGAAACTGAAGGCATCACATCCAGCTCAGCTTTAAAAGAGTGGGGTCAAAGCAGCTCCAGTTTCCCTCAGAGCAGCTGGGAGTTGCCAAAGGGAAGTGCTGCAGCTCTCCTGGCAATAAATGTGATTTTGGTGGGGAGGCTCAGGAGGCTGCTCTGGGAAGGTTCAAGTGTTTGTGATCTCCCCACCAGCCCCAGCGTGCTCAGCTGTTGTCACCTTCTGAAGGGATTGTTTTGTTTGGTTTGGGTTTAAAAACAATTTATTAGCTTCTCTCCATTCTCACAAACCCCGAGTTATTTTTATCTTATTCTGCCTCAGGGGGATAAATTGATATTGTTTAACTTTGCAAGGCCTGTTTATGCCTCATTTTCTTACAGGATCTCACACCAGGAGAGCTGATACCCTCTGGTTATGGCTCTGGGAAAACACAGCTCAGCTCCTCTGGGCTGTGAGAACACACATTCCACATGGAAAATATTCCCCAACCTCTCTCCTTTCCCAGCTTCCTCACCAGCATTGTTCCTCCTGTGTCCTTTCAAATTTGGGCTGAATTCCAGCAATATTGGTGTGTATTAGCTGCTAGAAATAAATAATGGAAAGAAATTTAAGGTTTACCCCAGCACCTGTTAGTGCAGTTTGGCATGTCCAGCATTTCTCATAATTCCATTTTTTTTTCCAAGTAAAAAGATGAAAAATATGAGAATTTGTCTGGAATTTTCTACCATTGCTATGTTACAACCGGGGTAATCTTACAATTATAGCCTCATTGTCTCAATACAAATAATGTTTTAAATTATTAAATAAATCTTAGCAAGGACATAGGATATTCAGGACTTCTGTCTATGCATGCTTTTCATGAAAGTGAAATAGATTTGGGCCTATCCCTGAAAAAATGGAAATCTCTAGGGAGCTGTGAATTTTGCATATTTAATTATTATTACAGAAGCATTTTTGTTTGGCATTGTTCTGGCAAGTCTATATTTTATAAGGCCTCTGCTGATTTATAATAATAAACAATTTTTAAGCAACAGCTGGTCTCAGATCATTATCTTATCAAACACTATTTATTTACCCCACATTTTTAACCCTTGTATGTTTTCTTTTCTTTCTCTAGTCACAATATTTTATCTGGAAAGCAGTCAAGCTGCCTTTGGAAATCACTCCTAAGGTCACATGTTTTTGGAGTAGATTTTTGGGTAGTGCTTGAGCATTGAAGCTCCACCACCTGCAGAATTCGTGGCATTCTCTCTCTCCATGGATGCTGGCTGCTCTCACAGACAAGTGAGGGACACTCTGACCTTCCCAGAGAGTTTCACCCTCTGAAAAAAGAGATTTATTGCCCTGGCAGCAGGCTGGAGGCTCAGGAGTGATGTCAGTGGAGTCCTGCTCCTGGCACCATCAGGGAAGAGGAAACATTCCCAGACCCTTAATGTCATGTTCCTTTGAAATTTCTGACAGGCTCCACATCCAGCACTTCCATTGAGACAGTCTGAGGTGAAACAGGGATTGAAATAATTCCCATGGCAGGAATGCAGCATTCACATTCTCTGGAAAATCCCTTCGCCCAGGGGTTTTCTCCAGAAAGCTGAGACGCCTTCAAGAAAAAGGAAAACAATTCTTATCTCATTTGCTTCTCCTGTGTTTTGCTGCTTTGGAATGTGTTTGGAGATTGTTTACCCACAGGTGATTGTTTGATTGGATTTCTGCTGTGAGTTGTTTTGACTCATTGGCCAATTGGGGCAAGCTGTGTTGGGACTCTGGAGAGAGTCACAAGTTTTCATTGTTGTCTTTTTAGCCTTCTGTATGTATCCTTTCTGTATTCTTTAGTATAGTTGAGTATAGTATTCTTTAATAGAATATAGATAATAAAATAATAAATTAGCATTCTGAGAACATGGAGTCAGATTCATCATTCCTCCCTACCACGAGGGACCTCACAAATACAACACAGGATCTCAGCTCAGAGCTCTTGGTTGAGAGCCGTGAAACAGGCTCTGGCTCGGCTCTGCTCTGCTGTCCCTCCTCTGGAAGCAGCTCCTGTGGGGATTCTGGGATCCACCACACCCTGAGAGGGATGCAGAGCTCACACAAGTCCAACCTGCTGCCTCTTGCACCATCTGCAGCTTTTTGGGAGGTGTTGTCTTTGGCCCCTGGCTGCAGGGGACCTCACACCATTCATAAAAAATCATGGAATCCCAGAATCACAGAACAGTTCTGGTTGGGAGGGACCTCAAAGCCCATCCAGTGCCACCCCTGCCATGGCAGGGACACCTCCCACTGTCCCAGGCTGCTCCAGCCCCAGTGTCCAGCCTGGCCTTGGGCACTGCCAGGGATCCAGGGGCAGCCCCAGCTGCTCTGGGCACCCTGTGCCAGGGCTGCCCACCCCCACAGGGAGGAATTTGAGTTCCTAAAACAACTTCCCCCACTTCATACACTCCATCCCTTGTAAAAAATCCTCTCTACCCCCTGCAGATCCTGAAAGGCTGCAATAAATTCTCCGTGGAGCCTTCTCTTCTCCAGGCCAAACGTCCCCAGCCTTTCCTGACAGGAGATCTGAGTGTTCTCCTGACCAGAGCAGAACCAGAAGGGAAAAGGGAGAAATAAAGCCATCCTTCAGCTGCCCAGGGTTAATCATGGGAATAGAGGAGATTTAAGTTCAAATCCATCCTCCTTATTTGAAGCAGAGAATTGAACTTGACACCTCCCCTCATCCCAAACCGGAGTGCATTAACCATGAGAGCAGGGAGTCAATCCCTCAGCTTTCCTCTACCTCCATCTCAAGCACAATTGAAGCTGACATTATTTAAACACAGAAGGAACTTCAAGGAAGTACAGAGGAGATTGGGAGCGTCCCAGGTGCTGGAGTGGCCGCGGAATTTTCTGTGGGAGCAGCAGGAAGGGCACCAAACCTTCAGATAAAACAGAAAATAGAAGATGCATAAAACTGAGATAATATCATAAAGTGTGGGTGTAACTCGACATCTACTGAATGTGAGCTGAATTTTCACTGACATCACACAGCCTGAACCAAATGGATATTCAATTTGGAATTTTTTTTTAAATCAATTCTTCATGTTTTTAACTGGGGAAAAAATGGTGACATGAATTAAAGATAATAGAGGGATTGGTACAACTACTATTGATCAAAAAGCAAAATAAATATTCCTATTGAATAAATTACAGCCAAGGCATGACCTTCATCACAAGACTTTTCACCTGCTATGCAATTTGCTGGATACATAATGCTTTTCAGAAATAGTTTAAAATATGATCATTTGAAGAGCCACCTGCAGGTGTACGTTAGCATGCCAAAAATTGCAGCCTTACATGACATTCAGTTCCCTGGGAGGTTCATATTCAAACAAACCAGAAAATCATTGAACTTAATTTCTTCTGGTCAGAGGTCATCAAATTTATAGAGCGAGAGCACAATAATTCAAGAGGGAATGAATTCTGAAATGCAAATCTCAAACAGGAGGCAAGAAGGCATTTTATTTTCTGTTTTAGTTTTGGGGTTTAAGCCTGGCTTCGCCCCTCCATCCTTCAGCACATCTGGGTGTTTTATCATGAGAAACCCACAGAAATGGGCTCCAGCTCTGGCTCCCACCTTTCTCACCAGGTGCACACACCCTGACTGGAGCTGCTCCAATTCACACCATGGCAAGTGCAGACAGCAGCTCCTGCCAGAGGAAATGTCTACACGTGGATTTTTAGAGACTCTTTATGTTTGGGATCTCAATTAGAGCAAGTTTGCTGACTGCTGGGCTGCCCCTGGGATGGATGGAGCTCAGGAGCAAGCTCCTCTCCACGGGAGAAATGCCATTTGCAGAAAACATCAAAGTGTGTTCAGCTATTTTCCAAGTGACTGCTCGGGCTCCTCTCTTTCCTTTCATGTCACTCAGTCAAACCCTCACCCAGGAGTGTGGGCTGTGGCAGCTGAGGCAGCAGGAACCTCAGCTGATGGCATTCTGTTGCCCTGGCTTTTCTTCCCAGCTCTTGTTTTCTCCTCCAGCTTCTGCTGGCTCCGTTCTCCAGCTCTGAGTGTTTCCTGCACCCAGATCCCCACAGAGCCATCACCAAAGACACTGCACGGGATCCTCTAACAACACAACAGGTCCTGGGCAGCCTCACTTATTGGTCTCATACCCCAAATCCAATTTATGATGAGATTATTTGATTCACAACGCCTTGACTGGGTGAATCACAGAGCTGAAGTGCTTGGATGAAATCTCTGAGTGTGCACAGCCTTGTTGGTGTTGGAGGAGCCTTCCTGTTCCACTGAGTGCTTCACAAATACACTGTGACAGTTTTTCCTTTAAGATTCTCAGAAGCTGAAAGTAGAGGAAAAGTCAAAAAAGGCAGGAAAATCCAAGTCTCAAAGGAGAGAGTTTGCAGAGCTTTTAAATGCATCCTCTGGGAATTGATGTTCATCCTTTTTCTATAAACCCCCCAAACTTACAGACTGGTTCTCATATTGGTTATTTTATTGTTCTTTTATGCAAGAGCAGCCAAAAGCACTCAGGGTTTGGGTTTGTTTTGTGGCGTTTTGTTGCATTTTTTGGTAAGCACAGAAGCTCCATTCCCTTCTCACCAGCCTTTCTTTAAATGAAGGCAAAGTTTGAAGCTCATTAATGTTATTTGTATTTGTTGATAAATCAGATCCAGGAGCTTTCTGCTGGTGGCTGAGTGCTCCTAAAGCCAGTGAAGTGTCAGGACACGCCATGGAGGGGATGCAAACCTCGGGGTATTGATACCTCCTGGCAACTGCAAAAATCAAATGGGGAAAACTGAGAATTCTACAGCATCCTGCAGACCAAACCCATCAGCAGGGAGGCTGAGCCTGGCTGTCATTGCTGCCTGGGCCACAGGAGTGATCTGCCTGGATCCCTCTTGCTGTTCCACATCTGAAAAATGAAGTGCAGTGGAGCTCTGTGGTAGCTCTTTGAGAGGGTGAAGCATCAGTCACGCTGCTCCCCGAGAGCTCTGCACTTCCAAAAGCCTTTTGGAGTAGTTACCAGTCCTTTGAGGGACTGTGAATAGATATCAGCACACAGAATTACACCTTTAAATAAGGTATAACCTTCACAATCAGAGTGAACACAAATGTCAAAACATTTCAGAAAATAATTAATCTGAGCAGTTCGCTCGAGTTGCTAAGATGGATTTTGGTACAAATTGACTCACCTGGTTTTTTTCCCTCCTGGCAAATCCACGTTGTGCTTCTCTCTAACATTGTCTTTGCTTTTTCAAGAGCATATCAGATTTGATTTGAAAGTAGAGCAAACAATATATTTTTTTTAAAGTCTTCATGTATATTTTATCCTAAAGCGATCTGTATCATTATTGATTGTTCCTGCAATAAGAAAGTTAATAGGATGAATTGCAAGTAGTTGCCATAGAAACTACCATTGGTCTCTTTCTCTTGGAGAGGAAGCACACAATTAATTTGTCTTTTAACCTACTTTATTGCTGCAAAGTCCATACAAATGCAGCAGCACAGGTCCAGATTCATTATACACTTCTGTGTCATTGTGCTCCTAAATCACCTCCTCAGATACACTTCTGAAAGTGTTTATTGGAAAGAAAGTTTTGATTCCATGCATTTTCCTGCTGTTCAATTTGCCCTGGATGAGAGCAGAGATGGCCAGGGAAGGAGGATCCATTCTTCTCCTGCCATTCCAACACTCCCTTCCCATGCCCTGCTCCCCTGCCAGGAGAACCCTTTGGATCAGAGCATCTCTGGGGAAAAACCCATCAGCTCTGGAGCCAAAACACCTTTCTGGGCTAGGCTGGAGGTAGTTTACACTTTTTTACTGAAAGGATTTTATTTTGATGCTTTTATCACATCCTCCTGGCATTATTAATGCAGATTTGGGCAGTTTTGCCTGAGTAAGGACATCAGGATTTGGCACACATTAAATCCATCCCATTCCAGGTCAGTCAGAGGAAAATCCCCATTCTCTTCTGCTAGAGTTTTCTGGGGGCTCTGTCCCCAGCACAGACATTAAACTACAGAAAAACAATGGAGGAAAATGTTTCTGATTTGGTTTGCACTCCCTTTTACACCAGAGAAACTCAACGTTCTTCATGTAACTTCTACTTCCTAGCTGTAAATCAGAACAGCAAACACTTTGATATTTCCCTTTATTTGAAAGAAACCAGATTTTATGGGGAAACCTTGTTCATATTTTCCTTTTTGCACATGAATAGTTTGCGGTTCACTTTGGCTGAGAAGGGACAGAGCAGCAGGATTCAAAAGAGGTGCAAAATGGAATAATCTTCAATGTGTGCAATTGAAATTTATTTTTTTAATGCTAAAAATATCCAGAAATAAATCCATAAAATAAATCCATTAAATGATACTGTAAATAGCCATTAAACAAAAGTCTGTGCAAGTATTTAACATAAAGGAAACCCTCTCCTTTCACCCCACAGCTGTTGATGATCACAGACCCAAAGCCAAAGGGATCTGCAGAAAACAAGGAATGTGCAGTGAGCTCTGCAGCTGGCTTTGCAAAGCAGAGCACTCCCGGGTGGGAAGGACACAAACTGGGAACCACAGGGTCCCAAAGGGTTGCAAGGAGTTGTTGGCAAGTTGTTCTCCTCACCAAGAGGAGAAAACCCCACAACATTCCAGGAAGGGAAGGATGTCTGCATTAAGGATGAATGGAGGTGTGGTTATCCCAAAACACTCCACTCACACTCATCTGTGAAACACCAACCAGAGCTTTGGATTGGGAACCAAAGAGCAACCAGAGTTTCCCCATGAACAGTTCTTCCCTACCTGCTTATGGAGACTCAGGGAATTATTCCCAATTTAAAACCCACCACAAGCTCAGGCAGGAGCTGATGCATTTTTGGGGCTACCTAAAACCAGAGGCCAGGCAGAATTAAGGGAATAAAAAGCTGTTCTGTTTATTGAAGGGCTTCAGGTACATTTAGGGCACACAAAGCCCCCCAGGGGCTGCACCCAAAAAAGGACCATGGGTCAGGGTTTGCACACTTTGATAAGTTTGGTCCATTTGCATATTGGGGTTAATCTGCCAATTCCAGCTTCAGCTAATGAAGTCACTGACCCCAAGTTTGCTCCCCCAACTCACTTTTGTTCCCATCTCAGGCCTGAGGCAGTGAGGTGTCCTTGGCTGCCAGGCCTGGAGAGGAATTGTTGTGTCTGCCCAAACTGGGAAAGCAGCAGCTCCCACTGTGTGTGGAGTTTAGAGTTACACACTAAAGAGCTGCAGGGCTACAAATACATGAAAAATATCAAAGCTGAAATCCTGAGGCATCAGAGCTGACAAGGACACTTTGCAGCTTTACTCCAGATCTGCCCACAGAGCTTTTTGGGAGCCCATCCACCACATCTGCATGCAAAGGGACAGGAATGGAGGGGAAGAGGAGAGCAGAGACCCCACAGCCCCTGAGATGCAGCAGAGAGGAGGGGCTGAAAAGGCTGAGGGCATCAAGAGGAGAAAGGTGAATAAAAAACAACAGAGAGGTCAGGGAGTGGGATCCTCACAGGCACAGCTGCAAGAGGGGAATTTTAAGCAAATTCCTGTCTGAGGAGAGAGCAGAGGTAAATTCTTGTAGACAGGTAATTCATTTTTTCCACCTCCTACAACTTCAACCCTCAATTTAAACCCTTATTAGATCCTGCCTGGACATCAGAACTTGCTGGAACATGGCACAAAAGGTAGGGTCTTTTTTTTTTTTTTTATGGTTTATTTTTGGATCAGCTGATGGAATTGTTTGTTATAAGCATGAAAAGTGAGATCATGCTTTTCTTCTCATGTAAGTGCTGTAGCCAGAGCAGGGAATTTATGAGAAGAATGCCTTTTTAGAAAAACAGCCCAAAAGAAAACAACATGAAACAAACAACTGAGGATTTAAAAACCTTAACAAATGAAGTGGAGCTCACAAATGAAAAAAAAAGTCTGAAGATTAGTACATGAAAGAACAGTTAAGGTAATTAAAATAGGAATACAAAAGTGAGATTTTACTTTTTAAAAAGCGGGGATTTTTTTCTTCTCCTTTCTTATGAGTCTGAAGAGAACTTTTGTTTTGCTTTTTAAGAGAAAGCAGTGGCTGATCTATTCATGTTTGTTGACAAAAGCACTTCAACAGCTCAAGGAGGAAGAAAGGCTTGATGGAAAAGAGGTGTCAGTCACTTCCCACAGTAACAGTGCTACCTCTGAGGGGCAAAGACAATAGAAAAACACTTTCTAAAAGGACTTGCCTCCTGAGAGGCAATAAAACAACCACCCCAGACTCAATTCTCCATAGAAAACTGATTTTCAAGCGAATGATTCCCCTCATTTCAGTCCTTCAAGGTCTGCCTGAGTACACACGGAACAGACGAGAACCACAGCCAGGACAGGCTGTCCCAGACATGCAAAGCCCTGGCCCCCCATTTTTGTGTGTTTTAGGCAAACCTGGCTCAGTGTATCTCTGTCAGTTGTGCCTTTAATCTCGGCTTTAATTTAGGATTTCTCATCAGCAGGATTAGATCTCTGTCTGCTCCCATCACCTTGTAAACACAAGGATAAAGTGAATTCAGAGAGAAGATTCCCAACCTTTTATGGCTTTGTGTTGTCAGTGCCCTGGTAGCCTGCAGGCCTCATTCAGCTCTGTTTTCACTCACCCAAAGAATGCAGACACCTTGCCACGAGACAGCAGTTTTATTTCCTTTGCTCTGCCTAATTATTTTTCAGAGGACAGAGAAAACAGGGTTTTTTCCCTCAGGACCCTGGTGCACCTGGGGAGAGCAGAGCGAGCCTTAACTCTGTGAGGAACAGATGAGATGGCACCCAAAACCAGGACAAGCTTTTCAGAGCTTGGAAGCCATCCCACGCCATCCCATGGATCCCACCTCACTCCATGGAATCCATCCCATCTCGTCAATCCCATCCCATTCCACGGATCCTATCCCATGGATCTCATCCCATCCCATGGATCCCATTCCACCTCAACCCATCCCATGGATCCCATCCTATCCCAAGGACTCCATCCCATCCCATGGATCCCACCCCATCCCATGGATCCTACCCCACTCCATGGAAGCCATCCCATCCCATCCCATGGATCCCATCCCATGGATTCCACCCCCTTACATAGATCTCATCCCATCCCACCTCACCCCATCCCATGGATCCCATACTATCCCATGGATTCCATCCCATCCCATGGATCCTATGGATCCCCACCCATCCCATGGATCCCAGCCCATGGATCCCACCCCATCCTATCCCATGGATCCCACCCCATCCCATGGATCCCAGCCCATCCCATGGATGCCATCCCATTCTATCCCATGGATCCCATCCCTGGGATCCCATCCCATCCCATGGATCCCAGCCCATCCCAGAGGTCAGCTGTACAGCCTGCTGGCTCCAGCCCTGCTGGGATGGGACCCCCCAAACCTGTGACACCCCCAAGCCGTGCCCCACACCCCATCCTTCATTCCTGCATCCCTTCCCTCTATCCTCAAATAATTCATCTGGCTGAGACAGCAAATCCTGCTTTCTGCTGCTGACGGCCGTGCCCAGTTTGGGGATGGTTTTAACATCCCCCCAGTCCCTCCAGCCTACAGGAACACGGATTTCCACAAGAGAAATCAGGGCTTTGTATTGTCACCATTATTCCTGCATTTAGGCCATAAATGCTGCAATCAAACATGTAGATTATCACTGCATCTTCAATCCATGGCTGCGTTTTAGCTGCTCCAGATCTTTCAGTTATCAACTTTTTGTGTGTTATCAAAGAAGCCTCCAAATTAGAAAAAGGAAAAAAAAAAAAAATCCTTGCTCCAGCGTTTTTTTAATTATGAGGATATTTATTCAGGTTTCCCCTCATGTTTCTTTTGTGTACCCCAGGCAGGTTATTTTATGAATGCCAAGGGACTGGTTCTATTTTTTGTTGCCCCAGTGGGTTGTGATGTCAGTGGAGTTATTTTGAATAACCCTATTATAAAATAGGTCAGGATCAGGTACTTTTAGTGGATGAAGAGTGTGGTTATTACCCCTTATTAAAATTTCCCATTGAGCTTTATAAACTTTCGCAATGCATCAGCAGAACTTGTGATGAAAGCTTTAAAAACCAAAGCTTTAGTCATTATTGTTATTTATATATTCAATGTTCTGGTGTTATCCATTGCCCTGCAAATCTCATTTCAGGGTCTGGCCTGAAGGGTTGTGGGCAGTTTTAGGATTTGGTTGCTTTTCTGGACTCTGCCAACATCTCCTCCATTGGAATTCTCCACCATTCATTTAATTATATAATAATTTCTATAATAAATTATAGAAATTATATTTTATAATAAATAAATAATGTGTTTTACCATAGTGCTGGCTGAAAATAGACCTGGCTGTGCTGGAAAACTGAAAAAGAGACCTGAAACACAGCAAAAAACCAAAGAAGTTGGTAGAAAGGTCTCAGGAGGAATTAGATGAACAACATCAGGGCTGGGACAGGGAGAGGCACACAGAGGGAGCAAAGAGATACTGCAGAAAACCCATTTTCCCTGTTTTGTTTCAATTTCAGTGGAGCAGGACCTGGCTCCAGCAGGATTTAACCACTCACAAAGCTAAGCCAAAAAGGAAGGGAGGTTGCTGAGAGCACTCAGCAGTTTAGGTGAGAAAAATTTGGTTTAAAAGGAGGATTTTGGATGGGTCCAACCTGATGAACAACTCATGCCCCAAGGGCAGCAGCATTGTCCAAAATTGTTTCCTGCTACTCTGGCACCCTTCACCATTTCCCTTTGCACTCTCATGGTCCAGTTCAGCTTTTCCCACCTTTCCAAAGATGTCCCAAATTGCAGGAGGTTGGTGGGCAATCAACATTTGATTTGAGACCCAGACAGCATTTCCCATCCGAATTCCACACCAAATTCCACAGAAAATCCCATCTGGCAGCTTCAGGGCTCCAGAACAGGCAAGGAGAGGCTTTGGCCATGGGAGGGGGAAGGCAGAAACACATGTAGGAGCTCTCTGTGCATCAGACACGGGAGATCCAGGGAATCATGGAATGGTTTGGGGTGGCTCGAGTGACACAGAGCCTTCTCTCCGTGGGTCTGGCTCAGGGTGCCTCGTTAGTAAGAGAATAAAAACCTCATGTGCTCATCTCCATGGAAAATTTCTTAAACAAAGGCCAATAATTAACCCCAGGAGATTGTCCCCTTTCCCAGCTTCTCCTGGAGGGCACTGGGAGCTGCCCGATTGCCAGATCAAGCCTGGATACCTGAAATTACAAGCAGAGCACCTGCAGGAACGTGGCAAATATAGCTTTTTTAAGACCTTGTATTTCTTGCAGCAGGCATGACAAAGCTGTGTGTTCCCATTAAGGAGGAGGTGGAATGCTGGAAGCCTCCCTGAAAGTGTGGTGCTGCTGCCTGTGCTGCCACACACGTTTGGGATCATTATTTGGCTAATGACATTAATGAATTTGTCCAGCCTGCTGCAGCAGTTCAGTTTCATCATCATTGTGTTCTTTGGGAAAATGTTAAAAGCATAAACTGCGGGAAAAAAAAAATCAAACTGATTTCCCAGCCAGAGAAAACTATTGCATCTAAATTGTACATTAACTAGGCTGTGTTCCACACAAAGGAACATGAACTTCTGCTGCACCATTTTTTTTCATATTCAAGATAATTATGTATTTGTCCTTGCCTTACCTTGTTCCTTTTTTGCAGCTCGAGTTACTTTTTTCTAATAAGAACTCATTTAAATGCTCAGATTAACAAAAGGACTGGTCAATGTGATAGGTTATTAGAACAAAATCAGGTGCTAAATCCTCCTCTGCTGTTAACTGATTCCACTCCAAATGATGTGCAGCAGCTGAGGGTTCAGCCCCACAGCTTTTCTGGGTGAAAAAACACCTCTGTATCTCACAGGTGTGTCCTTTCTTGTGGTTTTTAATGTTGATCATTGAGTGGGAAGAGGGAACAAAGGCGTGGGGGATCCCCAAGATCCCCTGAAGGACCTGACCAGCCTCATCTGTGTCTCCCACTGGGGTCTATATTTAAACCCAGCCCTGGGGTCTCAGTCTGGTTTAACTCTGCTGAGGGAGAGGTGCTCCCTGCCTTGGCTGTGACCCTGATTCAGCTGGATTCGCTTCTCCAGCTGCACCTTGGAGCTGCTTTGTCACCACAGGTTGGTTTGGTGCCCCTGACCCTGCCCTGCTCAGGTACTGTGGGTGGCTCTGGGGAAAAGCTCCAGGCTGTGCTGGGCTCCCTGGCAGGAATTCCCACCAGCAGCATGTTGGGAAGAACCCAGAGGCTCCTTGGGGAACTTTCCAGCTTGAATGATTCTGTGTTGTGGAGGAACCCTTTGGGCTTGCATTGTTGGGCTCTGAATTAATTTTTATTTTTCTTTTCTATTTGTATCTTAAATGAGGTACAGGAAACAATGTGAGTGTCAGTACTTACTGCTCCTGGTTTTGCACCAGAAGTCCCCAGGTTCTGGAGACATTTGAATACCTAGATGCTGACTTTACACCACCCTCATCACTAAAAGGCTTTTGCCCTTCTCAGGCAGCATTTGACAGCAGTTTTCCCTGCCCCCTCTTCCTACCTGGGGCTGACTGCACCAGGTGGCATCTCCTGTGCTCCTCTTGCTGCATCACTGGTGGGAGTGTGGGCTTGTTCCAGGGGTGCTGTTTGTCAGCAATCAGCAGGGCTCTTGTGTCTCCAACAATGGAACCGCAGCCAACACAGCCTCACACAAAAGACTCTATAAAAAAAGCAGATTATCAAGTACAAAACCCATAATAATCCTGCTCAAATTCCACAAGGTAAATTTGCTCACGTCTCTGAAGGACAATAGGATTGTCACAGCATTTGGGGAAAATAAAAGCAGAGCTAATATTGCATGAACTTCCTGCCTTGTTTTTTCCCTTCTGCTGGTTTGTCTCAAGACTGCTGCAACAAATCCTGCGTCTGAGCAAATCATCCAACGTGATTAGACCTTGGATTCCTGCTTGTAGATGAGCCTAGAGGAGAATGTCCAAGATCTTTGAAGCTGAAAATTGAAAAATGAATAGCAGAGGGAAGCCAGATCTCAGAGCTCATGTACAGCGCTGCAGAATGCTTCACAGAGCTCCTCTGTAATTGCACTTAGCAGATCAGCTGCTCTCAGGGTGATGCCTCGCCTTCCTCGCCCCTTACCTTGTCGCTGGTGAAGCAGGGAGGAAAAATCTACTCATAAGCATGTTTTAACCTCTAAATTTCACTCTACCTGTAAAACAAGAGGTTGCGTTAACCTTTGCGAGGGGGAGTAATGGCTGGTAATTTATATGTGCAATTTGAGGGAAGCACAGTTCCGTGGGGTGATTACTGCAATAAATAACTGAAGTAGAACACCCTTGTCCTAACATAAACCCAACTTCATTTTTCCCAATCCTCTGTGTGAGGAGTGGAGCTGGGAGGGAAGGAAGCTGCAAGGGAAGCACTGCAACTTTGCCATGGAAGCCAAGGAGATGGGGAGACAAGGATTTAAGACCCAATAGATGAGATCCCAGGTTTTTTCTGCAGTAACATCAGTGTGTTCCCATTGTGTTAGGACAAGCAAAAATAGAGAGGCAGTAGCAGAGGCAATATATGCTATTGTACAGGTAAATTGTTTAGGGCAAGAACTGTCCTTTAGTTTTATGGGAACATTACCTGGCACAACCTTGTTCAGCCCAATGAGTAGAATTTCACTGAGCTGTGAGCCAAAGTGATGGCAACACTATTACACAGGTAATAAGAAGTCTATGACCTTTGATAAATATTTTTGGCTTAGCTTCATTTTAATTTAAGAATGTCTATATGTAACAGAAACATCCATCAAGGTAAAACCTCCTTTCTAAACCAGCTAAAATGTTGGCTCCCTCAGCCAGCCCTGCAGTGGGCTCTGCTCCAGGAGCAGTGTTTTGTTTATCTCTTTACTGGGCCTTTTGTAATCTATATTTTTTTCCCCACTCCTGTCTGTTACTAAGCTTAATAAATAAAATACAGGATAGCCCAGCAGGAAATATCTTCCAGGAGAGAATTTGCTGGGGATGTGGGGTAGAGAGGCTGTTGTGAAGAACAGTGGAATCTCTTTACACTCTTTTCTCAATTCCCCACCATGACAGCACCTGGCTGTGCTTGGGATTTGGGATTTTGGCACATTTGCCCAGCCAGGCTGTCCTCACCCAGCCAACCCTTTTTTTTTTTTTTTCTCTGGGGTTATTATGGGAGAGCTGAGGTGGCTGTGATTACTGTGCTTTTTAATGGGTTTTTTTATGCTTAAAACCCAGCAATAACTATCTAGCAACCTTATTCCAACTGGCCTGGTGCCTGTGGCCATAATGAGCATCTCTACCAGGGAATTTCTGCACACTGCAGATGAGGGAGCCTGTAGTTTAGTCCTCATCAAGCTCCTGGGTGTATAATCAAAGAGAAGTTGACAGAGAAATTAGAGTTGAATGCAGAAATGATTTATTGGTTTTCTTCCCACAGTGAAGAGTTTGGTGTTGTTTCTTTTATTTATTTATTTTTTTACTTAAAATATTTTCTTTGCAAAAATCCAATTGTGTCATTCATTTTTGAGTTTCTAACACCTTTTCAAGCTCTGCACTAGGAGTTCTGGAAATATTCTAAATTAAGAAAATCAGAGTCAAACTCTTGTGGGTTTTTTGTCAAGTGACTATTACTCAGACATGACCTACCTGCCAAATACTTCTTGATTTTCTTCCCTAAAGCTGTATTTCTTGGTGCATGAGCTCTCCTGCAAAAAGCCCACCCACCCCAACTGCCCACAGCCCTCTGAATCTCTGAGACAACAACTCAGATGTTTCAAAAAGAACAGACCTCTCCCAGCCCTCAGCGTGGAGGTTCCACCTTTTCCAGCCAAATAATCAGCCTGGTCCTCTCAAGGATTTTTTGGGCTGAATTTTGGATTTGGAGACCAGAACAGAAGCTGTGTGGGTGTCATTGTGTTATTGCAAACACAATGAAATTGGACAAATACATCAGAAATCTGGCTTCATGATGAGGGTTTACTTAGAGCAGCCCTCTGTTAGATGTGGAAATGTGGCTTTTTCCTTCAGGAAGCCTTTTTCTGTTGGCTGAATCCCCAGGTTAAGATGTTTTGCTGTCACTCATTTCACCTTCTCTGTTTGAGATGATAAAATACTTCATCAAAGCCAGTAGGACTGCCAGTAAAAACTAGCACGATTCCATAATTTATAATAAAAATTCCAATATATTCTAAGGTTTTTTACTGTCTCTTCAGTTAATGATTATTGTATTTTCCAATAGAAAGGCATTGTCTGCACCATAATTATCAGAGAATTCCAGAATGGGTTGGAGGGGGCATTAAAAATTATCCAGTTCCAAACAGGGACACCTCCCACTGTCCCAGGCTGCTCCCAGCCCCAGTGTCCAACCTGGCCCTGGGCACTGCCAGGGATCCAGGGGCAGCCACAGCTGCTCTGTGCCAGGGCCTGCCCACCCTCACAGGGAAAAAATTCACTTTCTAGCAGGGATTTAATGAAAGCATCAACTCCATTTGTTTCTCCATAGTTTCCTATTAAAAAGCAAAATAATCAAGAAATCAAATCTTTCCTGGAAGGTTATTTTTAAGCATTTGTTTCTTGCTCTCGCTGGAGAGGTAAAACAGCCTTGTTTCCAATTATGGAATAATTTGTGTAATATAACAGGATTTCTGGATTTATTGTCTTGTGTTTTGTTTAGCTCCTGACAAAAACAGTTTGTTGTGAGGAGAAATAAATGCACGGTGCTGTGGGCTTGATGGGGATTGTTTTTGGGGAATTTTTGCCTGCTGAATTCACATTTTGTGCACTGCTGAAAATTTGCTCTTGAAGGATTTAGGACTGAGGTATTAGAATTGGTGAGAAATGAGAGTGAGGGGTACTGGGGCACCTGGGAATTTAACTATGGGGTTTGCACTGGGGAGGAGAAAAGATTGGCTGCTTTTTATTAAAAAAGCCTTGTCCAGGTGGTGAGGCTGCATGTGCTCAAATGCTGAATATTTCCTTCTGTTTCCCTGACACAAAACTGAATTTCACAGCTGACTTTTTTTTTTTTTCTTTTTGCTTCTGCTCAATCCCATAAATACTGCATGTTTTTGAAATGGAAGCTGTTCCATAAAACTAAAATTAGTTTAGACACTGTAATACTTTAGGAAGGAATTCTGAGTGCTGTTCAGTGGAAGTGACATTGGGTTGTACTGGAGTGAATGACTGGATGATGGTTTAAATGCCCCTCTGGAACATGAATACAGACATTTTGATTAATGTCTTTGTCATGGGCAAAGATTATTTAGTTAATGATTTGCAGTTTCCTTTGCCTGGCTGCAGGGAATTGCCAAATCCCTGGGTGCAAGGGAGGAACCAAACAGCTTGAAGCCTTTGGGTTATTCCTGTGTTCCCAGCACGTGCCCAAAGCTCCTCTGAGCCAGGCTTGAAGCCCACAGGAGAATAAAGCTCGTGAAATGCCAAAAATAAAAATACATTGGATTCATATTTTGATTTACAGGGCTCAAAAGGCCAAGGTTATTTGGGAAGGCAAAAGCCTTAACTACAAGTGTCCTCCTCTCTTCTCCCCCCTGCTCCACACGCTGAGCGGGGGCTCCTGGTCTGGAATGTCCTTTTGGCCATGTGGGACCAGCTGTCCTGGCTGTGCCCCCTCCCCATTTCCCCCTCGGTGCCCTGGCCATCGTGGCAGCACAAAAACCACAAAATACTCTGGCTCTGTGCTCAGCAGCAGCACCTCCTTTATCACCCTGTGTGCAAACCACAGCCCTGAGAGGGGAAGGGAGCTCCCCCAGCCCCAGGCAGCACAGTGGGGTGAAGAAGGGGGACTGGGACATTTGGGGCAGCATTCCCAGTGGAGAGGGGACAACTGAATTCTGTGAATTGATATGCACTAGTCACTCTGTGAATTGATATGCACTAGTCACTCTGAGAGCTCTGTGAAGGGGCTCAGGTGACAGGACAGTGCCACCAGCATCCTGCTGCTTCCCTCCAGAGGCTCAGACAGAACCAGAAAACTTCAGTTCTATAGTGCTAAATGCCTTCATCAGTAGGGATCTTAATGCTCACTTTTATCAGTAGGGCCAGCTGTGATAATTCTGTGTGTGTGAAGGAGCAGCCCCGTGCTCGGTGCCATTTTTAGTTTCAAAGCTCATTTTGAACAAAATGTTTCGATGTTTACGTGGGAAATTCTCTGTAAGTAAATTCATTTCTCCAGCCCTGTTGTGTACAGCCTGTCCCCTTCTGTTCTAGATGCACATTTTATTTTTCTTCTCCTCCCTCTTCATTCTCAGCTTTCAGAAAGACAGAAATGGAAGGAGCCATTTGAGGTTTAAACAACTTAAGCAGTTACTTTTAAATTATCTTAACATGTTCAAAAACCTTGCCAGAGTTACCCTTTGGAAGGTAATAAAATAATTTTGAATAGAATGTGACCAGATAAAATGAATATGATTTTATTATTCATGAATACTTTAACCTGAATGCTTTAATGCCTACATCTCTCTATTATATTAAATAATGGGGAAACATAAAACTGTCACACTGGGGTTTGTAGATTGATTTTCCCTATGGATTCCCCTTATGCTTTCCCATAGCTATCCCTGCTGTTGCTAAAGGAACTACTCCTTGGGTACCTTTTTCTAGTTATGTTCTCCCTCTGTTGAATACTCCAAAGCCCCTTCCTGTCTGGCTGGGAGATTATTCCTCTTTTCACAGGGAGCACACAAATAACTTCATGTATTCCTACCCACACGGGTATTTTTGCATCTGCCTTCTTCTTTGATACCTCTTGTCTTTTTTTTAATTTTTTTTTTTATTTTTCAGATGTTCTCTGGGCATTTTTTTACCCAGACACCCCACTTGAGTGTATAGTTTGGGAGTGATGTTGGGATATTTAGGTGAGGCTCCCATTAAAGTTAATGAGACGTGTGGTTAAATGCCTGTGCTAACAATACCCTTTGCTGTTTATTGTCTGCTTAGAGGAAAGGTCACTTTCTCCTTGCTCCTGGATCTTTACCTTCTCCTTTATCTCTTGGAGGTCACTGAAAGAGAAGAATGAAAGAACAGGGCCTTGGAAATCTTCTTTCTTCAGCTGCCATAATTGTTCTGTAGCTCCAATTCCTTTTGAAAAGGAGCTGTAGGAATTACAAACCTAAGCAGAGCTGTTCTCCCAAATTGCCAAAAGCACAGGGAGGACAAGTTACTGCTGAAGGAACACAAGATTAACTGTGGTGTTTTGTGCTGAAAATTCCACCAGAACCAGGAGGGAATGGCAGATTTCTGAGAAGGAACTTTTATCCCACTGTGTGCTTCCAGAGCCCGGCACAGTAGGATGCTGGCTCTGGGCTTGGCACAGTTTGCTTATGCCAATCTGGATAATACAAATTAACAATAAATATTTTTCCAGGCACTCTGATGGCACAGCACACACCTCCACCTGTGTCCTTGCCTGAGGATTTTTGGTTGGAAATTCTGCTGCTGCAGCAGGAGGAGGAGATGAGCACAGGTCTGAGCTGAGCTAGGAGAGAGAAAAGGGGAAGAACTGCAGCTTGAGAGATGAATGCCAGGGAATGAGAGTGAAATTCCAGCCCCTCCATCTGGGCTTGTGTTAAAGTAGCATCCAATTGATCAGGAATTGGTATTTCTGAACCACTGTTCTTAAATGTTCTAAGGAATAAATGTTATTTAACTTCTTTTCCCCTCTATCTTCTCACGGGGATTATGATATTTAAGCCTTGGTAAACATGAGCAGAGAGCCTAAGGTGAAACAGCAGTAAATGTTATCTTTGTAATGTCCAGCTTTAGATCCTTCTTTTCTTTCATTTATTAGCTCAAAGGTGATCTCTGTTCTCTATTATGATGGAGTTTATGTGGCATAATGAGAAGTTAGCTATTCAATACAGTCCTCACCAACACTGCATTTTTTTCCTGTTTCTAAACCTCAGTAGAAAATGACATTAACCATTGTATTGAGCTGAAGAGCTGAAGTACAACAAGGTTAAAGACAGCTTTTGTACTAAAAGGAAAATGAGCCTGAGATTAAAATTCTAAAGTAAAAAAAAATAATACATTGGGTGAAACGAAACATTAAAATTAAATGACTAACATGGGTGGGTGAAGTTCAATATAAGTAGGAGTGTTTAAGATGAGAAGGCTTTTATCCAACAGTGAATTGGCTAATGATGTTGCTAATGTGGGATCCCAGAGCTGACAGTTTGTTTCTGAAGGCTTTGTCCTAATGTTGCTGCCTGGAGAGCTCGTGGAGAAAGAAGAATGTGGGAAGGGGCTGTGTTTGCATGGAAGGCAGGCTCAGACACTCAGAATCAGAACAATGTTTTCCTTTTGGTGTTCCTTGAGGAAAAAAAAAAATCTAAAACCACTGCCAGATAAACCCAAACTCCTGATGGAAAGCAGAGAGCAATATTTGCTACCTTTCCCTGGCAGCAAGGTGGGCTGGGATGTTGGCCTGTGTGGACAGAAGTATTTTGCCTTTTAGACAGGGAAAGCAAGAGTATTGCAGTGCAGACAGCAGGAACTAATTAATTGGTTAATAGTGGTGTCATTAATATGCTTATTACTCATTTCCTCGGCGGTATCACACAGGTGTTCCAGCTGTAAATAGCTGCTGTGCTGGGAAAGTGCATGCCCAGAATGAGAAGTGTGCTGCAGGAAAGGAGCAGTGGCTCCATGGTGATGCCTTAGGATTTTAGCTTTTCTATTTTCCATATATCCGTAACCCTGCAGTTCTTTAGTGTGTAACTCTAAACTCCACACACAGTGGGAGCTGCTGCTTTCCCGGTTTGGGCAGACACAACAATTCCTCTCCAGGCCTGGCAGCCAAGGACACCTCACTGCCTCAGGCCCAGAGATGGGAATAAAAGTGAGTTGGGGGAGCAAACTTGGGGTCAATGACTTCATTAGCTGAAGCTGTAATTGGGAGATTAACCCAAATATGCAAATGGACCAAACTTATGAAAGTGTGAAAACTCTGATGTTGCTCTAGGACACGAGATGAACAACATGCACTCTGAAATCTTCAAGGTAAAAAGAAGGGAAGTTGATTTTTGAACTCCAATATTTATAGACTTTCAAAAGTGACAGTGGATTGGAGGATGAAATTGCCACCTCTCCAACGACACTGGTCAAACCAACAGTCCATCAATTTTCTCCTCCTCCAGAAAGGAATGCAAAACAATCATTATTTACATGAAAAAGTGCGTGAGAACTCCATTACAAAAATGTAAACATCAGAAGGCTTAGAAGAACTTAGAAGAACAGGGAAACACCCTGACCCATGGTCCATTTTTGGGTGTAGCCCCTGGGGGGCTTTGTCTGCCCTAAATGTACCTGAAGGCCTTCAATAAACAGAACAGCTTTTTATTCCCTTAATTCTGCCTGGCCTCTGTTTTTAGGCAGCCCCAAAAGGCATCACTGGGATCCCTCTGAGGGCTCTGATCCTCCCTTCCCAGCAGATTTCCAAGGATCTTTCCTGTGGAAAGGGTGGGCCTGAATATCCTCACAGATTTGTTGTCTTCCTCACTTTGTTCAATAGTGTGAAATAGTGTAAATTAAATTAGAATTTTTAGGTAGAAGACTGATGCTTTTAAGATATTTTTCTCTGTTTCCAGCCATGACTCCTGAGTGAACAATGAATGTTAACTTGCACATGGAGTGACAAAATTCCTTGATATTTCCTTATACAGTAACATATAAGTGCAATTATTTCACATAAATCAAGGTGATTTGGAAACCTGAGTCCTTATATAAAACGAATACATGGGGAATTACAGCTGGGCAGGTGATGAATTGTGAACAAAATACTTCCTTTCAACACTTACAATATGTCACTGCAGCTTTGTTTTTTATTAGAATTTATAATTCTAAGCAAAGCCACAATTTCTGATCATTCTGAAAGTTAAGTTTGATGTGTAACAGGTCATTGCAAGTGATCTTAACATGCAAGAAGTTTGGAATTATCAGCAAGAAGCTGAGAATCAATATTTTTAGAGAGGGTGGAGATGGAAATGGAGATTGAAGGAAAAATTTTGAACCAGGTGTAATAGGAATGTAAGAGACTGATCTTACTGAAAATTGAGGGCAGTTAGATCTTGGTTATTCATATGTCTCCAGTCCTTATCAGAAGCAAAAAAGGAGGTGCAGCCCTCTATTTTCAAAGTGTATCAATTAAATTTGCAGAGAAAACTGATCTCTCACTGGGATTCTGGATATTTCTTTGACTTTGTGCCTTCACATCTACAGCTTTTTCTGGGGTCAGATTTGAGACTCCAGCAAAGAGATGTAACCAGGAGAAGGACTGAGAAATTGCTGGAAATGGATTTACCAGGCAAGTTCCTTAATTCCCTCAGTCCGCCTCTTTTCTCAAGCAGCAAAAAGGAGATTATTTTGCCCTTTCTTCTCCACTTCTTAATGAGTGTAAATTTGCTGCAATGAAACTTTTCCTGTGTCCTGAAAAGTAAAATCAGGACGCACCTGCTACCCAAGAATAATAATAATAACAATAATTGCATGACTAATATAAAAGAATTGTTGATGAGGCCTCAGTGGAGTTGGCAAGTGATGAGGATGCTCAAATGAGCAGCTCTATTTGCTTACAGATCCCTGTGCTCCAACTTCTGCACTTCAGCAGTTGTTGGGCTGTTCCATGGGAATTTGGGAAGCATTTTTTGACTCATAAATGATGGGGAAAATGTCAGGCATGCTGAAAGATCTCCTTGCTCTTCAGCTGAGAAGACTAGGTATTGATTTATACAAGACTGCATCACATTCATTTAGATAGGTGTTCTGTGTGTTGTATTTTTTTTTCCCTCAATCAATATTTTTTCCAATTTGGCTGCTGGTAACAGTCAGGCTGCAGCCCAGCATTCCCATGTCAGCACAGGAAAGCAGCCTTTGCTTTTATTGTCAAGAGCGTCTGGCTCTCTTTGCCTCCTGCTTGCCCCATCTGAGCCCCATCCCCTGGCTGGCCAGAGGGAGCCTTAAATTTGATAAAGAAGTTGGTTACAATGCAGTCCTGCAGCTTAAATGCCATGACATTTCCTAGGTATTAACATAAGAACATTAAATTAAAATTACGCTCCTCGGGGAGGGCGGCTCAGTGTGGCTGGGAGAGTTCACTGGCTGATTCACTGAGTCTCAGAGTTTCAGCTGATTGCATCGACAGTTCCCACGTTCCCTCCAGGGGTACACACAACCAGGAGGCAAATTCTACTCTGAGATGCCCTGAGACAGCTCAGAATCACAGAATGACCCAGACTGGAAAAGACCTTTGAGATCATTGAGTCCAGCCCATGACCCAACACCTCAACTAAACCCTGGCACTGAGTGGCAGGTCCAGGCTTTGTTAAACCCCTCCAGGGATGGTGACTCCACCACCTCCCTGAGCAGTCATTCCAGTGCCCAGTCACTCATTCTGTGAAGATTTTTTTTCTAATTTCTAACCTAAGCTTCCCCTGGCACAGCTTAAGGCTGTGTCCTCTTGGGGGTTGTTTGGTTTGGTTTGTTTTTTTATCACAGAGTTACAAGTTTGGAAGAGACCTTCAAGGCCATCGAGTCCAACCCAGCCCCAACACCTCAACTCAACCCTGGCACCCAGTGCCACATCCAGGCTTTGTTAAACACACCCAGGGATGGTGACTGCACCACCTCCCTGGGCAGCCATTCCAGGACCCAACATTCTTCCAGTGAAGGGTTTTTTTCTGATGTCTAACCTAAACTTCCTCAGCCACAGCTTAAGGCTGTGTCCTCTCATTTTCTCAGTGGTTTCCTGGGAGAAGAGACCAACCCCACCTGACTGCAGCTACCTGAAAGGTGCTTGAGAGTGATGAGGGCACCCCTGAGTCTCCTTTTCTCCAGGTGAGCACCCCCAGACTCTCCTCACAGCTCTTGTGTTCCACACCCCTCTCCAGCCTTGTTGCCCTTCTCTGGACACTCTCCAGCCCCTCCATGTCCTTCCCAAACTGGGAGCCCAGAACTGACACAGCACTCGAGGTGTGACCTGACCAGTGCTGAGCACAGGGAAAGAATCCCTGCCCTGCTGCTGCTGGCCACACCATTCCTGACCCAGGCCAGGGGCCACTGGCCTTCTTGGCCCTCTGGACACTCTGCTGGCTCATGTCCAGCCTGCTGTCCATCAGTGCCCCCAGGTCCCTTTCTGCTGGGCACTGTCCAGCTGCTCTGTCCCTGTCCAGCAGCTCTGCAGGGCTTGCTGTGGCTCCTGGGGCTCTGCCTTGCCCTCGTGGGCTGGAGCCAGGGGATTGCATTTGTGGGGTGCCCCAATGAAGGAAGGAATGATGAATCTGACTCCATGTTCTCAGAATGCTAATTTATTATTTTATTATACTATATTATATTAAAGAATACTAAAACAATACTAAAGAATACAGAAAGGATACAGACAGAAGGCTAAAAGGATAATAATGAAACTCATGACTCTCTCCAGAGTGCTGACAGAGCTTGGCACTGATTGTGCAATGAGTCAAAACAACTCACACCAGAATCCAGTGAAACAATCACCTGTGGGTAAACAATCTCCAACCACATTCCAAAGGAGCTAAACACAGGAGAAGCAAATGAGATAAGAATTGTTTTCCTTTTTCTCTGAGGCCTCTCAGCTTCCCAAGAGACCTTCCCTGGGTGAAGGAATTTTTCAGAAAATGTGAATGCCACACCAGGGGATTGATCTGAGCCAGGCTCCTGCTCCCGCCAGCCAAGAGCCCCTCCTGGATGGGGTCACTTTGCACGGGTCTCATTGCCTCTGGTGTGGCTGTGACAATTGTCATCAGCTCAAGGCTGTGCCCCACTGAGCCCTGAATGGGCTGAAAATGAATACGGATGGCAGCAGGGCTGGGGTGGGGAGATCTGAGCTCAGCCCTCTCATTAAAGCACATTGCAATTAAATAAACACACTCCTGGCTTTCCTGTGCAGCAATTCATGCTCCAGAACCCTGAGCCCTGGCTTTAGTTGTTATCCACATCATCCAAGTGCTGCTGAAGCTGGGATGGTGTTCCTGGAGTTGTTATGAAATAGGAGCTGTTGTTCTGCAGTAAATTGGAAACCATAACTCGGGCTTTGATTAATCTTTCTCTGAAACATGGAGGTCATCCCTAACTTCCAGATATTTCTATTCTCTGTGTATATTAATTTCTAATAGCCTGGGGTTTAATACATATTTCTCTGTTTCATTTCCACAATTAATGGCTCTAAGACAACACAGATAAAAATGTAAATGAGCAACTCATCTTTATGCTTTTCAGCTCCATGTTTACAATTGCAGTTACAGTGAGCTTTTAAAACTGCTCAAACAGCTTTTCCTGCAGATATGAAAATTATGAAGTTACCCTTCTAAATTACAGATTTTAAAAATTGCTGTCATTTTAAACACCCATATTTTTTATGTTTATTGGAACTCTTTTGAGTATAAATGCAGCACACTCTTTTTTTTTTGTAATGCAGAGTAATACATGATATTAGCATAAAGAGAAGCCCACATACATATAAATACTTTTTTTTTTCCTTTTCTGTAATCGTCTCTGCAAAGATTTTAGAGTAGGGACCCATAAAATTGAGCATTTCTTGCAATGGTTTTCTCTAAATTCTCTTCCAGGATGCACTGCTGTGACAGCATCCTGGAATCAAATGTGAAAAAGAAAGTACAAGAAAATTGTGGATCTTGACAAAACCACGGGGCTGTTACAGCTGCAGCATAATGGGGGCACAGGGAAATTAAAACTTCCCACTTTTCCCTGAGCTGCATTTCTACAGCTGGCAGTGAGAACTTAATTTCTGATTATGTGTTAGTTAAAGAGCTAATACAGTTGGGAAGAGGCTGTTCTAGCAGGCAGATGAAGTTTCCATCCACCTTCTTGCAGCTAAACCAAGAATTGAACTGGGACAAATGGAATAAGGAGGTCATGAACATTGCAAATGTGCTGCCTTGGTCGGGCTGGGCTTTAAAGGTTTTTTTCCCTGTCCTTTCTGACAAAGAATATTCTAAGGCTGAAATGGGTTTTTATTTATTAAAAAAAAAATACAGGTTAATTCTTCAGCAGAACTTATGGCTATGTCTGAAATACAAGGAAATGTCAGCCCTTGGTGTCCTTGCTCATGGCAGGGGTTTGGAATGGGATAATCGCCAAGGAGATACTGCAATGGTCATGCTAAAAGTTGAGTTGAAGGCAGAAAGAAATGAAAGCACACTGGAAGTGTTTGGGTGTTTTTTATAGTCAATTAAGGGGTAAGAAAAGAAATAAAGGAAGTGAAAAAGGAAGTGTTGGCTGGGGCAAACAGGATTTCCTCTCAGCTCTCAGCAGGTTTTGGGTAAAGAGGGAGGGAATATCCCTGGAGTGACATCCACTCCTGCATGGAGCACTTGGTCCTGTATCCAGCACTGGAATTAAGGGAATCAAAGCCACCATTGCATCCTTTATTTCCTTCAAATATTAGTAGTAAATGGGGTCAGAACTGCCATTGAGGCTGCAGGTAGATTGGCCTGATTTTAGGTTGTTTCCTGTCATTCCAGGTGGATATTTCCATGTAGCTTCCACTGGGTTTATGCTGGCAAAGATCATAGCCTGAACTTGGGCTGGCACTGAGTTTTTAATCCCTATTTTTCTGTGATTCCATTCATGCTGCAAGATGTCAGAGCTCTGTATGGTAATGAACAGAGATGTGCAGAGGTTTTGGTAGAGATTTCTCATCACTTTTGTGTCAGATTCAGCTGAGCACGGAAAGCTGCACTAAGCACAGGGATTACAGCCACAGTGAAGAATCTAAATCTCTCCTCTCTCTTCTGATCACATCACTGTGACTGTAATTATATTTCTAAATTATGTCCTACTGTCAGCTCCTGCCTGCCTGGAAGAGGGCATTTGTTTTATCCTTGGTGTTTAGCTGTTTTAGGCAGAGGGGTTGGCAATGTCCCTCTGCTGCTCTATCTCACATTCAACATTTGATACCAATTAACAAATAATGGCACTTGCATTCATATCTTACTTTTGGTATCTTAATTCCCCGTTGTTTGAAGGGTAGGAGATGTGTTCTGAACTTTCTCACCTGTGTTCTCAAAATAGAATACACTCAAGCCACACTTTTCTGGGGGCTGTCTTTGCAGCCCAAAGTTGTTTCTGTTCTTTGTCTTTGCAACGCAACTTCTGAGGGAGCACTGGCTGGATTTGTGGCAAATTTCTCTTGGCGTAGCAGTGATACAAGAGGCACCACCAGTGTCTGTGGGAAGGTGAAGCCCTGGCAGCAGAGTTCTCCTGACACCCTCCAAAAATGAAATATTTTGGCATGGCAGGCTGGAAGGTCCATCACTGTCTGGTGTTTCTCACCAGGTTCTTGTCCAGGACCTGGCCAGGCTCGGGGCTCTCCTGTGCCTATTCCTGTGAGATAAAGCCTATTCCACTTGCTTGGACTAAGATTTATCCTGCTAAAATCAGGCTCCCTGCTCTTAGTGATGAGCTCTGATCCCTTTTCACCGTCAAGGGATCCACACTGGAGAGTAATTTCTACCTTTTTGGAGTTTGGTGAAACCAAACTCCTGGGGAATTCAGTTGCTGAGTTCCTGCTTATCAGGAGGAAAAAAGGGGAAAGGTGCTAAGCCCTAAATTTGTGGCAATTCACCTCAAAAATAGAGATCTGCAGCGACTCTTTGCAAAGTGGGAGAGAGAGGAAACAAACAATACCAACAGACACTTTTTTTTTTAAAGAAGTCTTTATCCATAAAGGAATCTTTGTTTTTTGTTTTGGAAGAATGGTTAGAGATCCTGAAAGTGATGCCTTATTATATTTACTGGGATATCTACTGCATATTATGCTTTCCTTTCTGTCTTTGGGTATAACAGGGCCATCTGTCAAAAATATTGGTAATAGAGAAATACACTGGATAAGGCAAAAGTAATTACTCACTTTCCTTTGGTCTGATTTACAACAACTTAAGTCAAATAAAAGAGCAAATAATAAAGTTCCCAGGCAAAATCTGAGCGGTTTTGTATCATTTTTCCCCAAGTTTGCTTTGCAGAAAATAATTAAATCTGCCCTTGGTAGATAAGGAACAGCCCTGCTCTTTCCCTTCACACACAGGCACAGTTTGCTTCCCTGATGTTGTTTTGCAGAGTTTGCAGGAGGGATCACTGCTGGTGCTGCTACAGCCCTGGGTGTGTGCTGACCCAGAACCCAGCCCTGGGGAGCTGCACAGCCCTCCCAGCTGCTCCTGCATCCTTCCCACCCTGTCTGCCATCCCAGAGGCTGCCAGGCTTCTCTGGGCAGGGGTGATTATGTACAGGATGCTCAGCAGCCCTGCAGAGAGCTCCAAGGTTGTTTCTGTGGTGCCTTGGAGGGCTACCTAAAACAGAGGCTGGACAAGATTGAGAGAATAAAATGAGTATTTATTGAAGGTCTTTGAGAGGCACACCTTGGGCAGTCCAAAGCCTCCCACGAATGGACAATGGTCATGAGTTTTTCAGACAATAATAAATTTGGTCCATTTACATATCAGGGGTTAATTCTTCAAATACAGCTTCAGGTAATTAAGTGATTTACCCCCAGTTTACTCCTCCAAATTCACTTTTGTTTCCATCTCTTGTGGTCTGAGGCAGTGAGTTGTCCTTGAGTTTCAAGCCTGGAGAGGAATTGTTGTGTCTGCCCAAAATGGGAGAACAGAGCTGACAGGCTGTGGAGTTCAGAGTTCTAACTAAACTCCATAAAGCAGTACAGGAGCTGAAAAACATAAAAGCTAAATCCTAAGGCATCATGTGATTGCTGGGTTTCCTCTGGAATAATTCTGAATGTGAGGATGGGAGGCAATTCATTGTTCCTCCTCACTCCTGCTGCAAGATTCCAGGTTTTCCTGGGGATGTTTCACGCTGTGCTGGCCCAAGCAGAATGCTCCTGTTCAGTGCAGAAGTTCAGAGATGCCCAGATTCTGGAAGAGGAGGAGTTTCCCTGGAGCAAGGAATGAAGCACAGAATGGATGCTCTTGCCAGGCTGCTCTTGGCTTTGGCTGTGAGTTTTTGGCACAGAACTTCTGGGGCTGGGAGAGGATCTCCTGCAGCCCTGAGTGCTCTCCAGACCCAGCTCGTGGCACAGGCTCAGGCATGTGATGCCCTCTTGTTGGGAAATTTAGGTTTTTCAACCTGCACACCAAATCTAGGAGGCAAAATAGTTTCAACTTATACCATTTTTAGAAAAAAAAAACCAAAAAAAACCAACCAACAAAACAAAAACCAACCAAAAACCCAAACAAACAAAAAAAAAAACCCAAACCCATTAAAGGCAATGCTGATAATGAAATATTTTTAAATTATTTATTCTGGACTAGCTCATATTACCCCGGCCCTAATGAGATAGCAATACTTTACCTCTAATAATTTTATTAAACAATATTTCATCTCAAAATCTGATTCCTAAATGTGTTTAAATTGGTATAAATCTTATCCTTAGATCCAATATGACATCTATACAAGACGTTTGGATTGACTTTTGGAGAGAGGAGCTCTGGAATTAAGTCAATCTTTCTGTTTGAATGCTGCTTCCAGCTTCTGTTTATTTGGGAATGTATTTGAATATTTGGGATGTATTTTTCCCACAGATTTGAGACAATATAATGTAACTACTAAAATATGCTTTACATGCACCATCATTTAAATCACTGGCAATAATACAGAAATATTTAACAAGAAATAGTTTCTGGGCATTGAGTAGAAAAATTCAAAGCCACTAAAACAATGAGAGATATTTCTATTTAGTGTTTCTTTTCTGTCAGTAGAACATGGTGGACATAATTTTAATGACCTCTCTTTGCAAATAACCTAATTACCTCAATGAACTGACTTTGGGAACAGAACTATTTTTGTCTGGGGGAGTGGAAGGGAAATCAGAACAGGAAAGAGAACATTAAGTTCATTTTGGGTACACACATTTATCTGTAGTTTTATTGCTCCATCCCCAATTTTTTCTTTCATTTTGTGCAGCACTGGGTCTCTCACTCTCCTGCAATTGCTGTTTGCACTGGTCCTTTCCTTTCCTGACTTTCAATGGCAAAATAAATGTGGTTATTTTCATATTTCCACTACAGGTTTTAGGTCATAAATTTGTAAAATATCATTACATTTTGGTAGAGGAAGAAAGGCAATTTTCACTGTTTCTTTCTAAACAGATGTTAACCTCAAAAAACGCCACAATTTGGATTTTTCATAAAGTCTGCTGGAGACATTGTGGCATTTACACAAATGATGTTGTTACCAGTGGCTTGAATCTTCAATAATCCCATAGTGTTTTTTATTTCAAGTGCCCTTTGGATGTGACAGATTGCAGGCCCTGTCAATAAAAGGGACATTTTATGGTGGTGTCCAGTGCTCTGACATGGGATTCTTTTCTGTGTGAATACACTGGGTAATTTTTCAGTCAGGATCTCTAATAACAGTGAAAAAGAAACTGCGTAATTCAGTTTATTGCAGGAACATCCTGGAGCCTGTGCCCGCCCTTTTCAATCTTTGTAAATGAAATTAGCTGAGGAGTTACTTCATTTTGGGATATTTGAGAACTCTCCCCATGCTTAGGAAGCCACTGGAGAATGGGAGGTTTTAATGGATCCATTATTAAAATTAGATCTCTTTACTTTTAAAATTTTCATGTTAAAATAAATTCTGCCACTATTCAGGGACAATAAACCATCTAGGCACAAACAGCCTTTGGAATAAGGCAAAATCACATCCAAAGTTATATTAATATACCAACAAAAATCACATCAAGGGAAAGAAAATATTATATAATAAATGTCTTGTATAGATGTCGTACTGGATCTGAGGATAAGATTTATATCTATTTAAACACACTTAGGAATCAGATTTTGAGATAAGATATTGTTTAATAATATTACTAGAGTTAAAATATTGCTATCTCATTAGGGCAGGGGTAATATGAGCTAGTCCAGAATAAATAATTTAAAATATTTCATATCAGCATTTCCTTTAATGTTTTTTTTCCTAAAAATGGTCTAAGTTGAAACTATTTTTCAACAAATATATTCTGGAGGCTTAATTACTTTTTTTCCCCCATTTCTAGCATTGAAATACTGCTCAACAGGTCAAGTTTTATTCTACTGGGCTTAAAGACAACTGGGAATGGCTTCTGGGATCAGCCAGGCTTGGCTTCACTCCTGGGCTCAAAGATTGACACATTCTCCATGTGACACAGGGACATGGGACAGAGCTCTGCTTCCTTCTGGTGTCTGTGACAATAAACTTACTTCTTCCATGATGAAAATCCCCTTAAAAATAAAAGACAACTGAGGCAAACAAAAATAACTCTGTCATGAAAGCAGCAGCAGAAGATGTGCAGCAGCTGTTTGCTACTGAGTCAAACCAGCCTGAAAAAAACCCCCAATTTTTATGCCCACATGTAGCTCTTTTTAATTATCCTATTACTTTAATCACACCTGCTGGCTGACTCTGTGCATCCAAGCCTTGCCAGAGAGGAAAGCTGACTGGAGGGAATAAAATCTGATTTTTGAGTGTTTTTACCTATTGTTCCTGTGATACTGAGCCTCTGTTGAGCTGGTGCTGATGAGAAAAAAAAGGAAAATATTTCTTTACTCTCCTTGATGGGAGCTTGGTGGACTTAAAAGTGACAGGTCCATAATCTAGAGACCTTTATACCTATTTCTTACTGAAGCAACAAGAGAGAGATGAGACAATTAAACAGCTTGGTTGGTTTGGGTTGTCTGGTTGTTGTTATTGGAGTTTTGGAGGGTTTTTTTCTCTTTTTTTTTGCTCTAATCCAGCAAATTCTCACTTAAACCTATTCCATTTTCTCTAAATCCCCAACAGATCATTCAGGCTTTAGGGACTTGACTCAGGGCAAGCTACTTCCCTTCTGTCTTCATCATCTGCTGAGTGGGAATAAGAAAAATTTTCAGGGATTTTTGCTTTCTTGAGAGGAGGTCAAAACAGTGATGTACTTTATTGCTGCCATAACTTGCTTTGAATATCATGAACAATCTGCTAAAATTAACCATTTTTTATGTATTCACATCTGAACAGTGCTGACAGAGCTTAGGACAACAGAGACACAAATTCCTTTATTGCCCCAGCTCCTCAAAAAAAAAAAAAAAACATTTTACAAAAGTTTTTAGCAGGTTGGTGTTTTCACTCATGGAAAACTGAGGTTTTTAATTGGATATTTCTGTTTGGGGACAATTAATATGTTTTTCTGTGTAAGTTTCTGGTGCTTGCAAAGCATTGTCTGGAGTGAGCCAGAGAAGGAACCAGGAAAACCCCAAATATTTGTGCAGTGCAAATGCACCAGTCTGGAAGGTCCTCACCAACAAAACCAGAACTGATATTTGCCTCTGGAAAATAATTCTTGGATAACACTCAGATTTGAAGAGTGAGCTGGGATGCTCAGCTGCAACCAGTGCTCATTTTAATGTTCTGGTATTCTGTACTCCTTACATTCAGTATTCCTGCTCCAAACATCAATGGTATTTCACCAAATGTGAATAAAAGAAGGGGAAATCTTCATACGAAGCCAGAGAACCTAATTAAGGCAGATCATTAGGGAAGGGGTGGGGAAAGAAGAGTAAATAATTGGGGTGGTTTATTCAGAGTGGCACTGCAGTCATTTGGATTAAATTTATGGATGTCAGAAAGGTATTTAATTTTTTTCCTTAGCAGTGAACCATTTATTTTGACTGATTTTTCACTGTAGGGTCTCACTAAGATTGGGGTGATCAGGAGAAAACTCTTTCATTGCAAACTACAAAAGATTTCACCCCTTAAACAAGAGAGTGAGAGAGAACAGAGTGGACTGACACTGTAAAGGAAATGAAGGGATTCCTGTAAATGACATGAATATACGGATGGATTTTAGTTTTCCTATAAAAATAAAGTTCCAAAGCAGTTGATGGCACCTCAGTTAATGTGCACAGGTCTTACCTGCACTTTGTTAAACAGCCTCGATTATTTCAAACTTGCCTGGATGTTTAAAAAGGAACAGCTTCACAATACACAGAATTTATATTGGAATATGTAGAAGGCTAAATGTTATAAACAGCTTGAAATGCTGCTGGATTCTTGCTGGTGCAATAACAACTCCAATCTATAACTGGAATATTTCTATACAGGGATACCCCTGTGGGATACTTGGGAATGTGTTTATTGGAAATATTCTGGAAACAACACTGGAAGTGTTTTCAGTAAGCAATGCAAAATCACTTCCATCCTTTTCCCCTGTTCCTGTGAAATCATCCCTGATACACCACTGAATCTGGAATTTTAAGGGTAAGATTTTGGCTCTGTTTTAAGGTCTTGGCACAGAATGGAAAGAAAACCGAAACACAATGGGAGCATTGTGTTCATTCCTTCCATGGTGCTGACATTGCAGTTTTCCACGATTTCATTGATTCAGAAGAGCCTCAGTTTCTCCACACACTCCAATTTTAGTGTCTATTTCCTGCCCTTATTTCCTGCTCCTTATTTCTCTGCCCTTGCCCAACAGCAGAAAGGAGCCACTGGTTCACTGCAGTGGATGGGACAACACAAAAGAAGCAAAATGCTCCTCATTTTTCTTGGCTGTGCCACCTGCATGATTGGGAAGTCTGGATTTCTGAGCCAGAGCAGTGCTACAGACACACCTGAGCTGAATCTCCAGGGTATCCCAACAGACTTAGTCCCATCCTGTTTGAATATTTAATAATTCCATGAAATTAGCATCGATTTCCGAATGGAGCGAAGGGAATTAAAAATTGCATCCAAAATTGCAGAGCAAATTAGCTGATCCTCTGAATATCCAGGCATAATTAGAAGCCAATAACAGCTGGAAAACAAATGTCAGCCTCAGCTGGAGGTGTCAGAAGGAAGTCATCAGCCAGCACTCCTTTTCCTTCCCCCAAGCCAAACAGCAGATGAGGTTATCCCTAAAATAAACAGGGCCCAGCTGCTGCCCTGAAATTCAGTAAAGAGAGAAGATGAAAACTGGTGTGGAAGAGGTTGGGAAGATGGAGAATCAAGAAGCTTTTTGGGCCTGAGGGCCTTTCCTGGCTGTCCTAGGTTGTAAAATGTGCCTAGGGGTGTGTGTGTTCTATTGTTATTTGTCAGAGGTGGGGCAGTTATCTCTGTTCATGGGGCAGTTTTTTCTTTATCTCTCCCACAGCCAATCCTCCCTCCAGGAGATGTCTGCTGTTCATGGCTAGGGAGTGTCCCTGCATGGCTGATCAAATGCCATCATCCCATTGGAAGATGCTCCGCCCATGGGAGGAGCCAAGCATTCCTACCTGGATACAATCTGAGGTTTGGAACACCACAGCAGCCTTTGCCCCCTGCATTCCCAGAGGAGCAGCTTTCTCCTGCCCTGCATTCCCAGAGGAAGAGCAGGTCCATCTCCAGCAGCCCTGGAGCTGCAGAGGAAAACTCCAGCCTTGTGCAGGATCCCTGCTCCAGCAGAAGCACAGCTGGCACTGCAGGAGGGCTGAGCCACCCTGGGATGGGACTGTGCCACCACCCTGAGCCACAGGGGGACAGGGCATGTTCTGACTCTGGCAGTGGTTTGTTTTCTTTTTTTTTCTTTTTTTTTTTTTTTTTTTTTTTTTTTTGGTACCATTGCATTTGTATTTTTTAATTTTCCTAGTAAAGAACTGTTATTCCCATTCTCATATCTTTGCCTGAGAGCCCCTTAATTTCAAAAATTATAATAATTCAGAGGGAGGGGGTTTGCATTTTCCATTCCAAGGCAGGCTCCTGCCTTCCTTCTTTTCAAGCCAAGACACTGGCTCTGTTCCCTCCTCCTTCCAGCAAGGAAATTTTGGTAAAAACACCATCTTGAGACTCTTTCCTCCATGGAAATTCTGCACCTGTGAGGGAAAGGAGGGAGTAAACCTTCTCCAGGTCATCCCAAGGGACTTGTGCTTTGGGACCTGAAGTTTCTCCACATCCTCTAGGGAAGAGGTTCTACTGGTGAAAGCAAAGGAAATGCTGGATGTGGAAACTTCCAAAATATCCATGGGTAAAATGGTGCTGAGGAATCGTCTGGTTTCTGGTGAGCAGCTCAACCCTTAAAACATTTAATGCAAATGGAAATTTGACACAGAGCTGAAGGGTAGGGTTCTTAGCATGGTTTGAAGAAAATAAATATCTAATCATAGGTTTTATTTTTCAATAGAGAGTACTTAACTAGAGTTTTGTTTTTGAATTAAATTTCACAGGGAAAAGTTTTGCGCTGCAGAAAAAAACCCTCAACCAAAACCCACCTTCCACCTGAGTGAATAAAAACCCCAAACAACCCAAAGGCGGAGATGGAGGAAAAAAAGTTGCGGTATCACTTTTTAGTAAACTGCCTTTCTCTTGTCTGCTTTCTCTCCAGGATTAATTGATCTTGAGAAAAAATTAATTTAGGGGAAATTATGCAGGACTAAATAAATTTTGCTTCCAAAAGCACTAATACTTCTGAAGGTTTTTCCTTTTGCTATGATTTCAAAAAGACTCAAGGAAAAAAAAAAGAAGCTCTTTCTCTGACCTCATAAAAGCAGAAATTCTTCTTCCTTTCATATTTAACAGCTCATTCAACATCAGCATCCTTTGTACTGCTTAAAACTTTCCCAAGCCATGAGCTTGTGCAGAATTTATAGGAGGAATTACAGCTCTCACTTGATTTTTCCTTGTTTTTCTTACTACTTTCAGCTTCATGGGTTCACTTTTCCAGCATTGGAATTGTCTCTTGCACTTGCTGAAATTAACAGCAAAATTTTAATTTCTTCATTCAAAGCTTAATATTTAATTAATGAGACATTCCAGAATATATTTCTTTCTACAAAAAACCCTCTGTTTTTGAACTTCACCTGGAAAATCTGACAAATATTTACAAGTTTATTTTAATTTACTTAGTTAAGTGTCTGTATCGATTTTTGGTTTATGTAAACTCTGGATTAAGCTTTTAGAGCTCTATTTCAAGGCAATTATTGGTATTTTGTGATTTAATAACCAAGAACTGGAACCTGTTCAAATGCCCCTTGTCTTTTCAGGAATGATAAACAGCAACTGGACTATTCCTACCATTTTTACTCTTTCTGTTCTTGCAAAGCTCAAATTCCACATGAAATGTTTCACATTCAGGCAGATAATGGGAGGCTGAGTTTACATCTAATTTCTCATAAAACCCTGATTGATTCTGGTTGATCTCCATTTAACTTGTCAGGAACTTTTGCGGCTGGGTAATTGCAAAAGTTTTTGCACAATCTCGTATCTGGGAAAAAAAGAATCTAATTTATTTATTGAGTGCTTAGTTATATTTACAGGACTTCGGTTTTCAAACAAAAATTTCATATGTGTTTCCAGGTTTGGAAATCCATATTTTTTCCCTCTTTTCCTGAATATTTTTTTCCCCATTGATGTATGAGCTTCATGGGGGCACAGTAAGGACAAATCAATGAGCCAGGTGTGCACAGTGAATCATCAGGGGCTTAAAACTGCCTCAAGATATATTAACTCAGGGTGAGTTATGCATGAAAATCTCCATTCTCCTAAATATCCGTCAGCATGATTTCTGGATAATGGAAAATTACCAGTTCTGTAATCCTTATTTCATATAATAGAACTGGGACCAAATTTATGAAGTCTTGTTGGGTTTTAATGCAATCCTTTTTGCCAAAACTGGGGAGAAGTTTAGAAAAATATTGACTAAAAAAAGCTTGGTCTCTGTGTTCCAGGAACCAAAAACAAAACTGGCACTTTACTGCAGCATTGAGAGAAGTAGAGCAAAAAATAAAATAAAATAAAAAGGCATAGTCCACAAATCCTGATTCCTGCATGAAGCTCAGGAAAACATCACAGACACTCATTTATATGTGTAAATACATAAAATAAATTCTATTCACTTGGTGTAAGCTTCCTCTAACTTTCAGATGGAAACAATTTTTTGCTCAGCAATTTTTGTAAAATCATGGAAGCCCAAAATGGTTTGGGTTGGGAGGGACCTTAAATCCCACCCAGTGCCACCCCTGCCATGGCAGGGACACCTCCCACTGTCCCAGACTGCTCCAGCCCCAGTGTCCAGCCCGGCCTTGGGCACTGCCAGGGATCCAGGGCAGCCCCAGCTGCTCTGGGCACCAGGGAATTCTTCACAGAGAACAATTCCTTTCTAATATCCAACCTAAATCTCTAAATCTTCCAATGAACACGGCTTTTCAACTCCTCCCTGAAATATCTTTTGCACTTGTCTTCCTCTGCTTTAATAATTCTTTTTCTTTAAAATGCTGTGAGGTTTTTCCCTGCAGGATCATCCTTCATTATCCTCGGAGCCCAGAGCATTCCCAGCAGCTCCTCAGGGAGCAGCTCTGCCCTGGGACAGGGAGGTTCCACAATCTCCACTTCACTTCAGGCACCCAGATCTGACTGCAGCTTTATTTTTTTCCCCGACCTTGAAGGAAAGGACAGCACCATCTGCTCTGTCTACAAACCTCCTACATTAGGAACTCTGTGAGTTCTGAAAATCAGGATAAAATGGGTTCAATTCAGTAGCCACCTAAAGGTTAAATCCAAGCCTATGTAAAGAAGTGCAAGAAAGATGCCTTGTCTTAAATCCATTTAAAGTCTTCCAAATGTGGCTGTAGCAGGACTTAATGCACTGAGCTTAAAAAGCTCCAGAATAAAAGGGAATTTCACCACCTGTAGGAACCTGCATTTCTCAGCTATTACATATCAGTGTGAGGGGAGTTTTGTGGAAATCCTGAACAGCAGCAACACCTGGGGGAAAGAACAGAATGAGCTGAATGAAGGAGCTGCACCATCAGCCCAGGAAAGGGGAAGGTCCTGGAAGGCAACTCTGACTCCACCACTAAACCTTGTCCCCAGGTGCCACTTCCCCACCTTCTTTGACACTTCCAGGGATGGAGATTCCACCATTTCCTGGTCAGTCTGTTCCAATTCCTGACCACTCTTTCAGGGAGGGAATTTCTCCTAGGCAGCGTGTCCTGTTAATGGAACATTGATGGAGAGGGATGGGTGTAACTGTTGGTGTCTGTGATTCCCACATTTCTCAGGTCTCAGGGATGTGGTGGTTGGTCCTGGCTGTCCTTGGAAGAGCTCCAGCTCTACTGGGAACCTTCTTTGGAGCATGACAGGTGAATGAATAAATACCTTTGATTGCAGTGCACCTACATTGCAAATTTAACCAACTTTTCCAACATCACAACTCCTGCCTTGAAGCCTCAAAGGAGGAAAAAGGCTGATTTAAGTTGCATGAAACAACAAAATTCACAGTGTTCATCATGACAGCAAAGAAATGTAGCATTTCTTTAAAACCCAGGAAAGTTACCACTTTTCTCTGGCTGAAGTTGGGAAAAACCCCGGATTTTTATGAAGATACTCATTATAGCTGCATATATTAAATTATAATTTCAGGGAAAGTATGGCTGATGTAAGGGAAACCCAAAAGAAATCCTACGTAGGGCGCAAAAGAACAACTCAAGTTTTTATTTGAGCTGTTTTATTTTTAAATCAGCTTTTGTGTTCTTAATGTGGTAAAAGAACCTGCTGGTGGCAAAAGTTTCTTTTTAAAATATTCAGATTCTAAAATAATATTTTAAAGGCGAGAAGGAAGACTCAGTGTGAAAGTTACTCCAGCTCTTTGGAAACCAAACATCACCCATAAAATTGAGCAGATAACTTATAAATTTAGAGAAGAAGGAGTTTTACATGAAAATGGTATTTTTAGCTGGACTTTGGCAATACAGTGTTATGTTAAATTCTCAGAGTCCTTAAAATATGGAGAGTGCAAGAAAATATTAATCTGTTTACTTTAATTTTTCAAATATATGAGTCAGAGTCACATATTTTTGTCTTTTGTACCCATAATTTTCAGTAGCTTTAAGGATTTGTGACTAATACAGGGCATGACTGTCATTCTTTTTTTCTCCTCAGTGTTAAATATGTGTTTATATTTTTAAAGCCTGTTTTCAAAATTTGTTCTACATTTTCCCTGACTTCTGCTCTGAGTATCTTTTTCCTGCAGTTGCTCAGTGTTTTGTTTAAAGTCACCTAATAAAGAGCATGGAGTCGAGGCTCTCACACTGTAGGAATATTAGACTTTAAACAAATATCTTTATCACCCTTTTGCAGTTAGTGTTCAACTAAACAGATGAATATTTGACTCAGTGTTAAATTAAAAAAATATTTGTAAAAGTGTTTATAATGTATTCCCTTTCCTTTCCCAAGTGCCATGAAAAACAATTCAGGTTTCAAGAGAGCCAGGAATGAGAGTATGAAGAATATTATGCAAATATGAGCATAACTATGAATCTTCCTCAATATTTGCAGTCCTTCTGCTTGTGATTTTAGCCATTGAGGGAAGAAATACAGCCTGGCTGCAGCTTTGGCTGCCTTCATCATTTTAAATCCTCCTAGGATAGAGGCAGTGATCCAACAATAAAATCTGCCTCTTCCTCTCCCTTTTCCTATGTGAATTATTAATAATTATTGTCATTTTTTACGATTCAGTTTGTCCTTAAAATAAGGGTGCTTCTCACTGCAGATCTGCTCCATCTTCTGCTCCATCAGCTGGGGGAGAACCTTGCTCGGGCACTGGCCACAGTTGGGTAAAACCCCAGATTTTAACAAGATATTCATTATAGTTGCATATATTAAATAATAATTTAAGGGAAAGTATGGCTGATGTAGGTGAAACCCAAAAGAAATCCTATGCAGGGTGAGAAATAAAAACAGCACTGGTGCCTGGCACACCCTGTGTGTGTGGAAACCCAAAATCTCCTTTTTCAAGATCCTAATCCAGAGTTACCTTGGTCAGGAATAGCCTGTGAGCTGCCAAAACAATGTAGATATTTTAATGTGTATAAACCCCACAGGTGTTGGGTCGCGTTACTCAAGTTGCTGTTGAGAGATAAATTTGCCTTTTCTATGATTTTAGACATAGGTTGTTTGCCAAATTGCTACAAACATAAACAGAAAACTTTGACAAGATGATAGATCTGCAAATTGGATCAACTTCCCCACCTTTCTCAGGGCATGAGCCTGTGCAATCCTTACAGCTTTTGTGAAAACTCCTCTGAGATTTCTCTTATCAAAGGAGCCTGCTGGCAGCTCCCATTGGCTCTCAAGGGTAGTGAACCAGGAATGTGCATTTAAAACTGGAACTTTCCCTCAATTGCTCCATGGAATAGAATCATGGAATATCCTGAGCTGGTAGGGATCCCCAAGGATCTTCAATTCCAGCTCCTGGCCCTGCACAGGACACCCCAACAATCCCACCCCGTGCCTTAGAGTTGGTTTTTTTTTCCTTTTAAAGTGCAGTTGGTGAGTCCTCACGCATCCTCAGCAGCAGCAGCAGCTCTGGCTTTATTTCCCATAAATAAGGCTCATCATTCAGATGGTATCTGTGGTCTAGAGCAATTCCTCATTGCCTTCTTCACCTGGCACGTTGTTTTCTGTCCTACTTGATATTCTGCTAGCTCTTGGCATCACAAAGAATGTCTCATAACCTTATTTCTGTGGCCTTGAAAATCAGACCTTGCCCCCCAGAATATTTAAAGTCCTTAAGCCATTGCAATCTGTGAGGAGAAGCAGAGGGGCAGAGACTGAACTGTTGTCTCTGGTGCCAAGGACAGGGAATGGCTGGAGCTGTGCCAGGGCAGGTTTGGGTTGGATTTTGGGAAAGGTTCTTCCCCCAGAGGGTGCTGGCACTGCCCAGGTTCCTCAGGGAATGGGCACAGCCCTGAGGCTGCCAGAGCACTGGACAACACTCCTGGAGACAGGGTGGGAGTGTTGGGGTGTCTGGGCAGGGCCAGGAGCTGCATTGATGATCCTTGTGGGTCCTTTCCAGGTCAGGTCATTCCATGTTTCAAACCACCAAAAGCTCAGGCATGCCATCATCTCTGAAATGCATTATGAGCTTGAGATGGAGAGGGGCTCTGTGACAGCAGAGAATGGGAGGGAGAAATCAGCACCAAGTCCCCCTGAAGGCCCAGCTCACACTGTGGTGGCATCTTGAATCTGTCACTTCAGAGCAGCAGGTGGCAGGGGCTCTGAACAGCCACCAGAAACACTTCCAGCACTTCAATCTGAAATTAGCTTTATTTTCTGCACACCCACCTCGGCTGGGAACGCTGTGGTACCACAGGGGAAGTACCTGGGAGGAGGAAGCAGAGGTGTTATGAAAGGCCTTGATGTAACTTCACATCCAAAGTCATAATTATTTCATTTTGTTCATGTGTGGAAATGATTCAGCAGCAGGTCTTCGGTAAGAAAAGCTCCTGCCTTTAGTGCACACACTCCTGTGTGCTTGCAAACAGAATGCTGCTTGCCTCATGAGCTCACAATGCAAGGAGAACCTGTTACAAATTCAGTCAATGATCCAACAGGAAATTAAACCTTTTAAAAATGGATGAACCAATGGACCAAGTGTAATGGAAGAAAATGCACAAAATGGGAAGAGTGAGTCATTAACTTGATTTAAATATGATTTTTTTCTTTCTTTGGAGGTACGGCACCAAGGTCTGACATGATTTCCTCTTTCAAGACTGCAGCAAGATGGGAAAAGAATTGGAATTAAACACTGTAAAGATACAATTTTTTCTTTTAATTAGAAAAAACTCAGTGTCATACCAGGCAGGAGAAAAAATACTAGAAACTATTTAAACCTGTGAATCTCAGTTTAATATAAAGTCACCCTTTTCTATGACCCTGAGGAGGAATGGACTTGTTCTTTTTCTATAATATTTAATTATATGCAAGGACAGGAAAGACAGATGAAAGGTCTGAATCTGAAGAATTCAGAGCGAGCCAAAAATGCCAATTATTGCACAATTCCCACTCTCAGACCACAGCACTGGGATTTGATTTAAAGAACCTGGCTGTCAACGTGATTTAAGGATGATGGTGTTCTCACTACAAATAATATCCCACTGTTGAAAGAAAAAATTCATTGCTATTTGCAGACGAGGCCCTTCCCATGGACACACACCCTGTGTGCATCAAGTCATGAAAATTTCAGAGGTAGTGGTTTAGTTTTAGGGGTTTTGTTTTTTGTTTATGTTTTTTTTTTAATTAAATTGCTTTTAAATTTTCTTTTCCTCTTGTGATTTGTACCCTATTTTCTCTGCCCATACGAATATCACCTTTGGGAGGTTTGTTCCTCCTCCAACAAAAGTTTTGCCTAATTTCCTTATTATAGAGGGAGGAGTGCAAGGAAGGAGCTAAAGCATCATCTGTGTGCTTTTGAGGGGAGTTCCACTGGAAAACAACTATTTCCTTGCTCAGGATCTATAGGAGGGAGGGGTTTGAAAATGGCAAAATAAAATAATTTACTGAGCCACAATGGTCAGTGGAAGTTCCACCAGCGGGACAAAAGCTCCTTTTGGGGATGTTCTCTATGTATGACTTGTGGTGTCTTCTTTGGCACTTATTTAGGTGATAGATTGTGGAAAACTCTTTTGTTTCAGTGGAGCCCTTCACATTTTGTCACACCTTCCCAGACTAATAAGAGGATGGTTGGAATAATTGGAAAATGACCCTTTAAGGGGAGCTTTTTAGCCACCCCTTTGCCTCTAAAGCTGAGAAATTCACTGAAAAAGAGCAGAGTGATTAGGGGCACCAGAGTAAATCAAGGAATTGGAGTCCCTGGTGGTTCCTTAGAAGTTTAATCCCAAGGTCGTGTCCTGCTCAGAGCTGTTCCTGATGCCTCGTGCTGCCCTGGAGCAGAGGCTGGACAGAACTACAGAATAAAGCAGGGATTTATTCAAGGATCTCCTCCATGGATGCACCTTGGGCAGCACCAGAGCCCAGCCAGGGCTGCACCCAGGATGAACCCAAATGGCCCCAAAATGCACCCAGGATGAACCCAAATGGTCCCAAAATGCACCCAAGATGAACCCAAATGGTCCCAAAATGAACCCAAGATGAACCCAAATGGTCCCAAAATGCACGAGCTCTGCCGGGGTCTCTCCCTGGGCTCAGCTCTGCTCCATGTGCACATTGCAGTTCAGTGTCCAACCCCAGCTGCAGCCCCTGCAGTCCCATCCTGCTTGTTTTTCTCTCTGCAGCCCACGGGGTTTGTGCTCCTGGGCTGAGATTGGGATCATTTGTCCTTGGTGCCCAGCTGGAGCAGGAATTGTTTTGTCTCCCTGCTCTGTGCACAGAGCTCACCATGCCTTGATGTGAAGCCCAGACCCACGCACTAAAGCAGCATAGAATGTGAAAAATGGAAAAACTCAAACCTGAGGCATCATTCCACCTTGCTCCACGTGAGGAGCAGGAACACCCAGGTCTGTTTGGAGCTGCTGCTGTTGCCAATGGGATTATTCTGCAAATGAGGCCCAGCCCTGCGTTTCCCAAGCCATAAACACAGGGATGCAGACAAATCCTATTAACAAATAACAGGATTTGTGCTTGCACTGTACCTCCCACTCACCACCTTCAAAATTTACCCCGTGCTGGCTGAGCCGTTGTTCTGCATGAAATCAAGTAAATTAAAACCCATTTAAAAACCCAGCTAAAAACCCCCATTGGATTGCACCGAAGTGTGAATAATGATTCAACATCATCAGCCGTGGTTGCCATAAGAAACAAGATTTCATAATCTATAAAGTGTAGAAGAGACAGAAATGCCACAAGCAACATTAATCTACTAAAATGATAACCCAAATGGGATTTTATTTTCAGTGCTGGGGTAGTTTTTGGTTTGTTTTATTTTTTTTTCCCAGCTCCTATGGTTTCTCAACAAATCAACAAAAGCAGCTGTAAACCTAAATAGTTTTCAGAAGCCTGAAGGCTCAATCTGATTGACTGTATTATCCACCCTTTGTTAATAGTCATAAATGATTTGTTTCTGTTGGAGACAACCAAGAACTACAAATAAAGGACTTTTATCTGAGTCATAAGTCACTTCATATCACAGTCTGCTATTCCACAGTCAAAAATACCATGCAGAAGATGAAATTTGCTCTGAATATTTGCAGTGTTTAATATTTTAGAAGTCGTAGCGTATCACTTTGGGAGAGCTGTGTATAAATTAGCATGAACACAGAAAATGTTTATTTTATTAATAAAAAGTAGAGCAAGCAAGTAGAGTTGCTCTGCTCCTAAGGACTCACTGAATTTTAAGCAGAAATCTCTGTTTTCCACAGCTTATTTCTGATTTGTGTGAAGAGGATAAATCACCACAGCCCAAGGAGGTCAGTGGGTGATGCAGGCATGGAGACAAAGCGCTGTGTGACACGTTGTCAGGAGGAAAACCAGCCTGATGAACACTGGGAGATGTAAACTTTGAAATGCAATAAAAGTTGTCAGGAGGGAAGCAAAACTCAGGGTGTTTTGTGCAGGCTTTGACAGCCGTGGCTTTGAGGAAAACCTCGCGTCTGGATGTGCTGGGAGCAGAGCAGAGTAACCAGCACGGGGATGTGATGAACTGCTCAGCAGATCCCCTTGGATAGGGAAAAAGATGGTTCTGGAGTAAAGGATAACCCACTGAGCTCTCTTTTCTACATTAATAAACACCTCTGGAGAGGAATTGGGCTTTGGGAGGGATGTTTTTATGTTTGAATACAAATGGGTTTCCTGATGTTTTACATCCTTCCAATGGCATTGGACATTTGTTGTTGGGTTCCAGCAATTCTTGGGTTAAAACATAACTGTCCAAATTTTCCTTTCACTTTAATAACGAAAAAAAAAATGTGTTGAATTAGATAAGATTACTCTTTTCTGCATGCACTAATAAACTTAGGACACCGAATGTCTCAAGCCCTCGTTATTGGGGCTTTAGGTAAATAAACACAGATACACTTCATCAAATGCAGGAACAAACTGAGACTGAAGAAGTTAGGAACAAAACTTAATTTCATTTCCTTTCTTTAATTTCCATTGCTTTCATACTTGATTTCTTTTTCCTTGCACAATGGCATGTTCACACACACAGTCCCAGCAAGGAGTGTGGCTTTGCACTGCACACCTGTGCAAAAAGGGGATTTAAAGTCAAGCATGGCATTGCAGGTGAGCCCATTCTGCTGGGCACTCAGACTTTATTGTTGCCTGACTGTTATTTAAGCCTGCAAAGCAGTTGGTTAATGTTATAGGGATTCATGGAAGGTGTACCTCAGTATTATTTCTGTCAGGTCCTGGGTGAAACTTCTCCTTGTGGAATGCATTCAGGACTTAAAAAATTCCTGTTTGTGTCAGCCACTCAAATGTTAATACCAGGCTCTGTTCTGCTAACACCTGCACATCAGTTTTTGATGGTAGGAGCCTACCAAAATCATAACACTGTTCTGAATTTTCAGAGCTGGACCAATATATTCAAATGTTTTATTTGGGTAGCTTACATCTTTCTGCTTCAGTTTTCTTTCTTCCTTCTTTACCTTCCCCTCTTAATACTTCAGCTCCCTTCCTCTTCATGTTCAATTAGACTAAAAAAATATTTAGGGATGAGAAGTGCCTTCATCTGACTGTAAATTCCATAGACTGGGCTTGTTAAAGCAAGATAAATAACATAAATTATGGTAAGGATACATCTAGAGGCTTGATTTTTAATGGTGTTCTTTTACAGACACCAGTCCTGGTTAGTTTGCAAGACAAATAACACAATCAGATCTATCACAGAACTAATTTTTATATGAAATGTGAACCTGGGAAGTTTGGGCAGGCTGACAATATTGAAAAAATCATGGGTTTTCATTTGCTAAAGGTTCTGTTGATTATTTTATATTCTTGAGTGTCCAGTTGTAATAATATGAATCCTCCTACAGTTCTTCTACTCGACAGCAAGTCATGCTCCTACTCAGGAACTTGGAGAATCTAATTTATGTATGTTCATTAGATGTTTGTCAAAAAACACAAACTTTATTCATGAAGCTTAGCTTTCGCCCATGATTACTTTAGATGAACAGGCTTTCATTATGTTGTAAGAAATAAATCCTTTTAAAGACTTAAAACCAATGCTCCTCAGATCCAAAATTATTAATTCTCCTACTTAAGGAAGTCGAGCTTTCTTTAAGCTGGTGTGAATGCCACAGATAAATGATTAACATTGCCTTTTGCATAATTGCACGGCCAGGTGAAATGCTTACATATATATATTTCATTGATATAAAAGGTGTATGAATCCATACATTGCATTTTAAAGGTAAAAACAAATGAGAGCTGCAGCAGGCCAGCACAGAATAAATTCTGCTTTGCATTTTGGAAGGGCTGTAAATCACTGGAGCTCTGCAGTCAGAGTTTATGATTTCCATCAAAGAGCACGAGGGACATATTTCACTGTAGTCTATCCATTATTCTGCACATACTTGAAAAGAGAAACTCAAACAAAGCTCTCATTAGGAAACATTGACAGAGGACCAGCAGAGAATTCATTTACTGGTACATGGTGATACAGCAAAGGAGGCTGCCAGAGCCATATATCAGAGTGCAGTGGGGATGGAGGGCTGGGGAGGAGATGTGCATCTAGACAGGGATTTTTGTACAGCTCATCCAAGGTTTCTGTTTGTTCTGATTTCTGGCAGCTTGAAAGCAAATGAAAATTTATAGCAGAGGTGTCAGGGAGCTGGGAGGGCTGGCTGCTCCAGCAGGAGCAGGCACCGTGGCAGGACAGCAGCCCTGTGGCTCATAAAGGACATTCCTGGGGCAGCCAAAAGCCAAAACTCAAAGGGATGGGCCAGCTCAGCAAGTATTTGAGTCAAGAACAGGCCCAGGGATGAGAAGCAGGGTCAGCCACACCCCCTGGTCACCAGGAGGGACAAAGGGAAGAATTGTGTGAATTCTGTGAAGGTCCAGCTGGGACAGCAGAGCCCAGGGCTGGGGACAGGATCAACAACAGGACCAGGCACAGGTGGGTGCCCAGGTGTGGCTCAGGGCAAGGCTGAGCACTCACATCTGAAATGGGGCTGGAAGGAGCCAGGGGAGGCTGCCCAGGGCACTAAAACCCTTTTAGTGCCCTAGGGCCCCAATAAAGCAAATCTGAATCTCTTGAGGGACTGCTGGGTACCCAAGAGCCACCCTGCTTGAGTGGGAGTGGTGAGTATTTTCATGGATTCACACCCAAAAGGGTCTGTGTGTTTGAAAAATGTTTTTCTTTACTTACCTGCACCTGTTGTGTCTTCCCTGTCTCCCAGGGGTTAAGGTTGATGCTGCTCTTGGGGTTAAGCAACTGCTGAAGTAATGGTATGGAAAGCACTGACAGCATCTAATGGTTTGCCCAGAATAAACAGAGAACAGGCAAGAAAAATATTGTCTCAGCTGGGCTTCTGAGGGTTTGGGTGCTGGTGTGGTTTTGGGGATTTTATTTGGTAGGTTTGAGAAAATTCAGAAAATGCAGAATAATTTCTGCATAAATTCTATGGAAATTATTTTTTAAAATGTATTTTGCTGTATGTTTATTCTAATTTTACAGGTATCAATCAAAATATATGTAGCCTGAACAATATTTAAACTTTAGTTTACACTAAATGAAATTAATTTTGTTGCTCTTTTGATAGTGGGGTTTTTGTGTGTTATTAGGATAATGTGATGTGTTCATTTTGCTTCTTTATAGTAATGGTTCTTATTTTGGTTGTTGCTGGTACCATACACTGATACCTCCACTTATGGAGGTATTAATAATTGGAAAACTGAAGTTGTGCAAGGATTTGTGGAAACAAATGCATGACTTTGATACAGCCTTCCCAAAGCAGCATGGACTGAGCCACTCTGCTTGTCTTTATGGGAAACAAATTAATGTTTCCCTGATTTGGAATGATGAGTGAATTGAGGAAGAAGGTGGGATAGAAATAGATATTAAGAGGCCAAATGTGTTAAGTTTGTTATTCAGCCCAGTTTTAATTGCTGCTATGAATCCAGATCTGCTTTAGGAACAGATCTGAAAGCTTTTTCATCCATGTGCTGAAAGGAATGTGCACATATAAACCACTCTAAAGGGTTTTATCTTCATCAGCTGCAACTGTTGCATTTCAGACCTGTTTTATATAAAATTTGTCATCTGACCATTTGTTTTTGTCCCAGCTAAACCATGGCTCTGTCAGGGGGAAATGATTAGTCCTGTGTCAGAGGTTGTGGATCAAGGTCTCTCCAGAGCAGCCCTGTGCTGCCAGTGGCCGTTTCCAAAGGGAATTGGGAATATCAGTTGGCTTTAATTGTGTTCACTGTGAGCGTGATGGGTTTTTTTTTAAGTGAAAGGTCAAGAGAAGCTGAACTCATTTAATATGGGCTGAGGTGAAACACTGACACTGCACAAGGGCACAGAGTGAGACGACAAAGGAGGGTAGCGTTAAATTGGATATTGGGAAGAAATTCTTTGCTAATGGGGTTGTGAGGCACTTGATGAGTTTCCTAGAGCAGCTGTGGCTGCCCCTGGATCCCTGGCAGTGCCCAAGGCCAGGCTGGATGGGTGTGGAGCAACCTGGGACAGTGCAGAACATCCCTGCCATGGCACTGGATGAGCTTTAAGGTGCCTTCCAACCCAAACCATTCAGGGATTCCGTAACAAGTTCCAGAACCTGGAAAATGTTTCTTTGTCTGGCAAAAGCCCCAGGAGTTCATGAAGCCCAAGGAACCAGCTCATGGCTCTTGTGGCTTAGGTTAAGGTTTTTCTGATCAAACTCTTCTTGATGTAGGATCAGAGAATGGTTTTGCTGCCACATCTGTGGGTGTGTTGATGTTGTCAGGGTTTTGCCATGGAAAGTTCAGCCACTAAGTTAAATTGGTGTGAGATGGAAAGGAGGAGAAGATGAGGACCTGGGTTGGGAGTGTTGATCCTGGGAATAGTCTTGGTAATTTGTGTTATATACAATGCACGTGGTCTGAGGGCTACAGACCTAAAATTTTATTGTTCACCCAATGTGGTATCACTGGTATAAGTATTTTTCTGATAAAGAGATGCACAATTCCTTGTCCTCTTCTCATTTCCCATCATACAGGGACATGAATATGAAGATCCTATTTTTTTTAAACAAGTGCAATAGAATTTACAACTTTACATACTTTGAGAACACCTTAGTGTATAAATTTTCAAATTGAAAAAGGAATTGAAACTTATACTACATTAAGTCCTCAATCTTCAGGTTTAACATCCTTGTAGGTGGTGACAAAATCTATTTTGACAAGAAATTCTCTCTCCCAGCTCCTGTGGACTGAGGAAATGAGCTCAAAGTGCCACTTAGGACACTCCTGGCTGGTTGCTGCCTCCTGAGTGACAGCAGAGGTGAGGGTGAGGGGCTGGAAGGGGAGAAGGAGTTATGCTTGCAGTGATTTATGAATTTCAAATAATTAATGTTTCCAACCAGTGTTCAGTTCTTCATCAGTGAGAAGCACAGCTTGTTTATCACCTTCTTAAATGGATGGAAGGAAATATGTGCATATTAATGTGGAAAAGAAAAAAAAAAAGGCACTTCATAAATGGCTGAGTGAAAATTTTCTAAGAGATTTTAATGAGGATAGATAATAACATGGAAGAGTTTAACCAAATTTGGTTTTCAATCATATCAGAAGGGACACTTAGTCATAGACTCCACACACTTGTTTTTCTGAGGGGCAGTTGTGTTAAAGAGAAATCTCCAAATCTGCTGGATGGGGATGAAAGGCAGCTCTGGCTGCTTTCTCAGCTGGTTGGCCTCAGATAATGGCATTTCTGGCCCAGGAACTATTTCCATTTACATGAAATACTGACAGCTGAATGAGTTTCTCTTTACTAGCTCCAAACCAGAGCATCCTGAGCTTTAGTTTAATCTCAGGTCAGACTGCCAAGTGACCTTTAGATCATGTTAGTATTTGAGCTGTTTTGCAGTGTCTGTGAATAAAACCTTTGGTATCTTTATGGATTTAAGAAGTTATTGACCTGTGGTTCAGGCATATTTGCAGCATTTAAATAATGAGGTTATTTATTGTTAGAAGCCAAGGAAGAGAAGCGTGGCCCAAGTCAGCCAGGTCTCCTGGCAGTGACTGCCCTGAGAGGTGTCAGGCTCCCTTTGTGTTCCACGGGTCACAGTGAAGCAGTGCCCTGAATTTTGTGTGGTTTTCCCAATTTTTATTGATTTTCCCAATAATAATAACAATAAGGAAACTGTGTGGCAGGCTGCTGGTGTCTTTTTCACATCCCAGCAGCTACCTTTAATTTTTGCTGCAGATATTGGTCTCTGGAGCATAAGAATTACCTTAGGTTAAGGTTTGGGTGTACAAAACTTCTTGACTTTTCAAACTGACCCCAAATTCTAGCCCTCTTTCTGGACTCTACAGTCAGAGAAATGGTCAGAGAGAAGGAAACCAATGCTTAATGTGGTTTTAATTGTACAGTGGGACGCTGAAAGTTGGGGAACTTAAAGAAGTTGCTCTCCTGCAGGAGGAGAGCAGGCTGGAAACACCCGGCTTCTCCCTAATGGATATTAAAGTAGTTGGGGCCTGAAGCTCTCAGCTCCAGTATTTAATAGATGAGCAGTAGCTGCTGCTGTCATGCTCTATAGTGGAACAGCACTATTACTATTTTATTACCTTTGATTAGCTGAAATTGGATCTTATAGCCAGCAACCCCCCTATAAATGCATTTACCAGCAGCTGTATTTCTGCCCAGCCCTGGCACCACGAGGAGCTGCTGCATTAGAGAGCCCCCATCCATCACACTTTAGATTTGAAGCAATATCCTCTCTCTAAATTAACGTCATCACCTCCTAACAGCTGTGGCCACCAGCTCAGGGATGCTTGATGAGCTTGTCAGTGTTTCCAATATAAATCCTGCCTTTAATAGATTTATTTGTAAGTTAGGCCTACTTAGCTATAAAAATCTGCTCTGGGTTGGAATTTGGCATGGAGGGCTCTCCCTGGATGATTTTCTTCAAAGCCCTTCTGTGCTTGATTGAAAACTTTTTGCCAAATCCAGTCAAGCATAATAAACTTCTGGAAATAGTAATTAAGGGCCTTGATGGCTGTGTGGCTGTGGTTTTGGCCAAATGGTTTCTTCTGGGGAGAGCAGGCAGAATCTGTTTATTGCTGCTGTGATCTTCTGTCTCCAAAGGGTGCTTGAATATTATCCTGCCCTAAATGGTTCATTGAGAAATGTAGGCCTCCCCTCTCCCTCTAAAATATCGTCTCTGTTCCCTCCCCTAAGAACGACAGCAATTGGAACAAGAAAATGTTGTGTGGATGTAACAAAAATGTAGGCCTATGTGTTTATTCTTGGTTTAATGTATGAAGTCTTAGAGTTTAAAAACACTTCAGAAATAAGTAATTCCTTTATTTTGGATGCAGTGAATCATTTCAGCTTCTGTTCTTGGGTGCTGCTGGACTTAGAAAACTCAACCTGTAAATATTGTTTGATTTAGCTGGAAGATAATTTTTGCTAAAATGCAGTTTCTCTAGAAAAATGAATATCTGGTTTTAGTCTTTAGTTGATACTCTATCACCTGTTAACAGGAAGCTTGTCCAACAATGTCCTAAAATGAGAGTTGGTAACAACCATACACTCAACATGTATTTATCAGCAGAAATTTAAATATGAGCATGTGATGGCCAGATGTTTCCATTCTTATAGCAAGATAAGACATCTTAGCAATCTTTGTGTTTGAGAAGCAGGTGATTCATCAGTTTGTGGAGGTTTTTGTGAGTTTTCATCTTGGTGAAATAAATTTTCAGACAGAATTCATGTAACTGCACAGAGAAGATCCAGTGGATGCCAATCCAAGTGTGGTCCACGCTTTTTCTTCGTCTCTTCCTGATTTGTTTCCACTCTGCAGGTTATTGTGTGTCAGGAGTGATCCAGCTTTCCATGGAAATGGGAAAAACTGCCAAGGCAGCTCAGCCTAGCATCTCATTCCCATTTATCTACCTATTGTAATCTGTAATTAGCTGCAATTTCCTCAAATGCTCCTGGCACAAACATTTTCAGGTCTGCTTTAAACTCGGGTGTACTTTAAACTCCATCTCATTAAAACATCACGAGAAGCAGCACCTTGACACCTTTCCCATGTCACTGTGTGATGGCAGCTGCTGTTTGTTCACTCAGAGTTCTCCTGCAGGCACAGCTGGGTGTGAGTGGCCTGGAGGGACGAGAAAAACATCTGAGTTTGACCTCTGAGATCAGCCTGATAAGGGTTTGGAGCAGTGCAAATCCAGCCTCCCTTCTGCTCCTTGCAGCTGCCTTTAATGTCTTCAAAACATGTCAGCAGTGGAAGGAGGCATAATTCAAGTAGTCCTGGAATAGGAGGGGAAAATGAAAAATGGGGAGCTCTGCACAGAGCAGTAACACCATGTGCTATCAGCTCTCTTGAAGCCTTGTAAACCTGTCAGAAACATTCTTGCTAATAGTCCATAATACCTTGTTGTAGAAGCAGTAATCAGTGATTTCTGAACCAAACAGGCAATTCAGAAATGAGTCATTGCTCGCATTGATTTTATTTTTTTTATGTGGTCGTCTGCAGTGTCAGGCAGCAACAGCAGCAGTTCCCATCCCATTGTCACAGGCACAACTCAGGTCTCACACAACAAGGCACGACTTTGACCTGTTGCCATGCAAATTCCCTGCACACGTGTGTTGATAGTGCAGCAAAACTTGTTTTGACTCGGATCTGAAAACAAGGCTACCATCAGAAAGCTGAAACGGAGCCATTCAGGGCTGAAACTAATAATTTGTTAGGAATTGCTCACCAAAACCTGTTCTTAGCAATTTCCATTAAGAGCAGACTTTGAATCTGAGGAAATCTGTGTTTTCTGTGAGCGTGACAGCATTCAGTACGGATGGGCAGGAACATTATGGGATGTGTGTGCAGCTGGAGATAAGGAATGCTTGCAGGTGTTAGGGATGGCTTCTGTGACCTTGGAGTGGCGTTGGCTGGAAAAGCCACCAGGATCACTGAGTCCAAGCTGTCCCCAGCCCAGAGCCCTGAGTGCCACCTACAGGGATGGGCATCCAGACCTCCCTGGGCAGCTCCAACTCCTGACCAACCTTTCCATGGGGAAATTCCTGCTGGTGCCCACCCTGAGCCTTCCCAGCCCAGCCTGAGGCCATTCCCTCTCCTCCTGTCCCTGTTCTCTGGGAGCAGAGCCCCTGACCTTGCTCCACCCTCCTGTCAGGAGCTGTGCAGAGCCACAGGGTCCCCCCTGAGCCCCTTTTCTCCAGGCTGAGCCCCTTTTCTCCAGGCTGAGCCCCTTCCCAGCTCCCTCAGCCCCTTCCCAGCTCTGTTCCCTTCTCTGGACCCACTCCAGCCCCTCGATGTCATTTCCCATCTCTGGAATGCTCCAGCCACCTCTACTGAAAAAGGTACCATGAGGCTGCTTAATGAGAAAAATGTAAATCTATGGAAACCTCTGTGTTTATCCCAGCTGCAGATAAGGCCTGGAATGATAAGCAGCAGATAGGATTGGACCACAATGTGAACTTGCAACAAATTTATCCGAAATACATGGTTTATATACAAAGGGATGCTCCCTTAAATCGATAGGGAATGTCCTAATCACAGCTTCAGAATTCAAAGTGTGGTATTTTTTATCTGATTCTTCAATTTGTTTTTTCCTTCTGAAATATAATTTCCTGATCTAAGGAAGGGGCATCTCTTCACTCTTTGATTATTTTTTTGAATATTTATTTTTTAATTATCTTTTCTATTTAATTAGTTTTCCCAAATCATTCTCTGTAGTTTCAGAATATTTGTGGAACAATCTGATCTCCCTCTGGTGGTCAGACAATACTTTTGGAGTTTTACATCTTAAACCATCAGTTCAGAGGTTTTTTTTAGGGAAGGGTGGTGGTGTCAATGGTTACATACTTAGCTGCAAATTTTATGGTATCTCTCATCTAATTCTGTGATGAATTTGGCATTTATAAATTTAATATGTCATAGAGAAAATTAGCCGAATCACTGTGAATAGAAATTAATTGGGTTCAAAAATTTTTATTACCATTTGTAACCCCACACCTTTCAACTGATAATTTCTTATACTTTAATTAGAATCCAAAGGTAATTGCTTCCTACTGTGGTACCTTCTGCTGCAGCTTGTACATGAGGCAAGCACAATCCTTACTTGTTTTGTACCATATTTCTGAAACAGGGCAAGGGACAAACACCACAAACACCTTCAGATAAAAGGTTTCTTATGAGCTGTTTAAAAATCCTAACAGCAAATGTCTGCTCAGTGTTGTAGATGTGAGTGATCTGAGGGCAGTCCTGTTGGGAAGATCAGGTACTGAGCTGGCAAAGGAAATGAGTTGGTTTTGGCTGGAATATGGAATTTAGGAGGAGACAGAGATCTTGACACCTTGGAGTGGCTACTTGAAGCAGAGGCTGGACAAGATTAAGAGACTAAAATGGGTATTTATTGCAGCCTTCAGTAGGCACTCCTTGGCCAGTCCAAACCTCCAAGGCTACACCAGAGCTGAACAATGGTCGTGATTTTTTTATACAGTTATAAGTTTGGTCCATTTCCATACCAGGGGTTAATCCTCCAATTACAGCTTCAGGTAATTAAGTAATTTACCCCCAGTTTGCTCCTCCCCAATTCACTTTTATTTATATTTTCAGGGCCTGTTACAATCAGGTGTCCTGGGGGCCCAGACCTGGAGAGGAATTATTTTATCTGCCCAGAATGGGAGAACAGAGCTGACGGGCTGTGGAGTTTAGAGTTCTACACTAAAGCAATGCAGGAGCTGAAAAATATAAAAGCTAAATTTTAAGGCATCATGTGATTGCTGGAATAATTTTGAATGTGAAGATGGGAGGCAATTCTTTGTTCCTCACTCCTGCAGCAAGATTCCAGGTTTTCCTGGGGATGTTTCACACTTGTGCTGGCCCAAGCAGAGTGCTCCTGTTCAGTGCAGAAGTTCAGAGATGCCCAGATTCTGGAAGAGGAGGAGTTTCCCTGGAGCAAAGAATGAAGCACAGAATGGATGCTTTTGCCAGGCTGCTCTTGGCTTTGGCTGTGAGTTTTTGGCACGGAGCTCTCCTGGGCATCAGTCTCAGGTGCAGCCCTGGGCAGGGGTAGCAGCAGGGTTTGCTGTTACTGCCTCTGCCCCTGAGGGTGTGAAATCCCTTCTTGGACAGCCCTGGCCTGCTGATGGGCACAAGGAAAACACTTCACAGATGTTACAGCTGCTGGAGTCACCAAAACAGAGACACAGTCAGCAGGGCAGGGCTGAAGTGCAAAAAACAACCCTGCTGGGGCTTGGTGTTGCTTAGGAAATGCTCAGGGTTTTGTATTTCTTGAGTGTTTTAAACTTGCCTGAAATGGAAGTGCTTCCTAAACTTCAACTTCAGGATTGCACGACTGCACTGACCATTGTCTGTGCTGAGCAGGCCTGCAGAGCTCAAAGCAATCCTACCATAAATTTCTGTTCTGATCTGTTTAAATGTGACTTGAGCAGCAATCTCTAAACAGAAGTTCAGGCACTGAGTCAGTGACTGCCAGTCCTGTGTCCATTAGAAGCACAGCATCATTAAGTGTGTCATTGCCTCTCAATATCACAGCTGATGTTAGCAGATAAAAATCCTTCCTGGGGATATCTTCATTCTCAGGGACATTTTGAAGCCATTCCTAGGCGAGGGCTCCCTCTTCAGTTCTGCAGCAGAGATCAGCATTCATTTCTCTTGGCAAAAAAATCGGGTGGTTTTTTTTAAATATAAATAATGGCAAACACATTCATTATCTTTTCATTATCTTATCAAAGACATTTACTTCAGAAAAGCTAAACAAAATAATGTGCTGAACACTGGAAGTTTCATGACAAATATCATTTGCAGCTCTTGGACTCTGTTTCTCCTTCTTGGGTTGTTTTGTTTTGAGTGATTTGTCCTGGATGGAATGTCAGGTCTTTGATCTCTGGACTGGTTATGTGAGGTTAGCAAAATAATTGAAATGGAGGAAAACACAGATGATATAAGAAACAAATCCACTGAACAATACAGTGTGTATTAAACTGGCAGTAAAACAATTAGGATGTGCACTCATGCAATAAGCAAACAGAAAAATATCTGCACACAGAAACATCTTGAGCAGGGTGAGCAGAGTGAACAAAGCTCATTCCAAGCTCAGGATGATAATTTAGGCCATTTCATGAGCTCATCTTCGTGTTGTTTGACTAATATCAGCAGTTTGCTCCCATAAGTACAAAATGATGTTGAATTCTAATGGCCACTTAAGTCATGGAAACAATATAATTAGAGTAATAAATACAACTTCATGTTTTCATAATTAGAGTCATAAATACAGTGCCGTGTTTCTATTATTTACCTGATTGTTATCTGCAATTTATTGTTATTATTCCCTAGCACTTGAGGGCCCAGGGAACAGGGTAGTGAATAGACAGAACATTCTGACTGTTCTGAAAATTATCCTGATTCCAGAGGGGGAAGATGGGAAAAGGGCTGGAAGTGTCTGGGAAGGTCGTGGTGTCTGCAGTAATGACAGAACAAGGGATGGAATCAGAATCCCAGAGTGGCTTGGGTTGGGAAGGACCTTCAGCATCATCCCATCCCACCCTGCCATGGGCAGGGACACCTTCCCCTGGACCAGGTGGGTCCAGGCCCCATCCAGCCTGGGCATGGAATGTGACAGTCAGAGTTTAGGAAAACTGCAGACTTTGTGAAATGAAGGATGTGCTCAAATCTACCAACATTTATGCCCTTATTCCCTTTGACTTTTTTTTCCTGTGTGGAGCCAGAGGCTCCCCTGGCATTTCATCTCCCATGGTTAATATTCCTGTATTCCTCTGAAGAACTGGATATTTTTTAACACATCCAAATGAGTTCCCATGCTGTGGCCTGGGCACTCTATGGAAAACCAGAGTAGCCCCTGTCATCGTAGACCTTTAAAAAAATAAGGGTACAAAAGGAGAAAAAAGCCACTAGAGTACTGAATTCCCATTGATACTGGGGTGGCACTGCTTCAGTTTTATCTGGTTTTTAAACTTTTATTTTCAACGCTGTGTGAAGTCACTGTTAGCTGAGGGCTGGGTGGTTTGTATTGCTTTGTTTGGGTTGGTATTGCTTTGTTTGTGATGTGGGAGGAAAGTCAGGTCTGGGTGTCACCCACACAGCTGTTCCAAAGCAGTTAAAACCTGGGTAAATGGTTTTTACCACCTTCCAAGAGCTGCTGCTTCCATCCTTCTTTTAAAGGACAAATATCCAGGGACACTGTCACCCTCCCTATCGCCCAGCTGTGGCAGCAGACCTAATTCTGTTTATTGATACACATTAGAGTGGCATAAATAAGTAATGTTGTGCTAACAGAGAATATAAAACTCACTTTGTGCTCTTCTAAACGTGCAGTCCCTTTTTTTGGTTGCTTTTCTTCTTCCAGGTTTGTAAATCCTGTGCTGCAGTACCTGAGTTTCACTGAGGCATGTTTGGAACTCCTCATAAACATGCTCTTGTGATTTGGGGGTGAAAGTGCAATTTCCAGGGTGAATTGTAAACGTTCCAGGTGTGCTAAAAGACAGAATTCAGATAATTTATCAACAGGCAGCCTGCCAGCCTTGGTGTGCATCAGTGTTATGTAGCTTGGCACCTGCTATACGTAACAAATAGAAGTAATGAATTTATTAGGAAGTCCTGTGGCTCTTTCTTTTCCTTTCTGTGCTGAATAAATTATTTCTGTATATTAATAGACACATTAGGCAGTGGGGTGTAAAGCTCTTCTATAGATTTTTATTCTTGGAAGTGACAGAAGAACAATTCAAGTGTCCCACTCACCCACCCCTTGATGCCTTTGCCTCATCAGGAAATGATTCAGCCACGCTGCTGCTGATGCCAGAGCTTTGTTCAGAGGCTGACACATCAGAGGTTTTTGGGGGTTTACTTTGACTTTGTTTTCATTTTTTTCTTCATTAGCAGTTTGGTTACATTTTTGCACTATCAGAGAAAACCCATCATTAATCTGTTTAAAGGAAATGATGACGTCACTGTGCTCCAAGGGAGATAATTATCTGTATTAATTACATAAACGTGGAGTCCTTGTCACAGGGAGTCCCCCTGAAGTGTCCCAGGGGGGTCACAGGCAGGCCCAGAACCTTCAAGCAGAACAGAGCAGGCCAATATATGCAAACAATTATTCCAACCAAAATCATTCACTAGCTGCTGGAAAAGCAGTGAGTAATTTACTCTGTGTGTACTATTTGAAAAGCTAAGCAGCAGCAAAGTAGCATGAAAACATTATTGTCAAAAAATTTATGAGATCACTAGTGGGTAAGAAATTATTCATATAAATCCTATAGGATTCACTTCAACAGCTCTAATTCAAGTTTTCTGAGCTTTTAAAATCATTGCACAGATTGATCACTCTTGATCACTGTTTATCTCAGGACAGGAATGTGGGGATCCTTTCTGCTGGGCACAGCTGCACTGCACTACTGACATTTATGTTCCTTTCCTTGTTTTTGTGGCACAACAGGCGCAGAATTCCAGGAATTAGCACCCAAAAGTCCCTCAGGCCTGATCTTGTCATAGGTTTCCCCTGTTTAGGGAAAACTCTGAGTTGTCTTTGCTTTCCTTCAAGAAATATGAGGCAGTCTGCCTCACTCTCCTTTAGTAGAACTCAGCAGAAATTACATAATAAATTAATATTTTAGTTCTGTTTGAAATGCAGGTGCTTTCTTGTTCCTTTTGCCATATTTGCTGCCTTGGATTTCTATTTTCTCTTGCTCTGCCATCTGTTTTTAACAATAGCAAGATTCTAATTTTCAATTTTCAGTGAAATAAAATGCCTCAGGTGTTAATTCATGCTTCACTGGTACCATCCTCTGCTTTATCAGTGCTAAATGTGGATCATTGTCTGACTCTGCATCCTTTTTCATTAGACAGTTTAGTATTCTGGCATGATTTGATTCACCTTATTGGACTGGAAATAATGGCCACAGTCTGATTTCTGTCTAAACCTACACTACAGGGAAAGCTGCCTGAACTTGTGCATCCTAATTTGGATCCTGGAAATATTGCTGTAACCACATCCAGTGTTTCCAAATAGTCAACTTAATTTCAGTTTGGAGCAGCTCATTTTCAGTGCAATGGAAAAACCACTTCCACTCATTATCCTTCCTTATTTGCACATGGAAATTCCAAGTTTTGCTGGGGAATTTCAGGCACAGTTTGTTCTGTTTCTCATGTGGCAGAATGAACTCCTTGTATTGAGTGATTGTCACAGTCTGTCCCCAATAATATTTGCTATTAAAGCTCTATGTTTTGATGCACCTTCAGCTATATTGCACATTGTGCTGCAATTATTTTTCATTTTGTTGCTGCAGAAGGGTTCTGAATAAGTGACCAAGTGGAAATGTCCCTGCCCATGGCATGAGGTGTTGGAGTGAGATGTCCTTTAAGGTCCCTTCCAACCCAAACCATTGTTCTGGGATTTGAAGCTTCCATTGATTTAGAAGCAGGTATAAGATGATTTCTGTGCCATTAATTAGTTTTCCAAATTTTGTTGATTATCCATGCTCCTCCCTGCTTTCAGCTGCCTGAGCTATGAAAATGCAGCTCAAAGTACAGACTGCAAATCCTGCAAATTCTCCTGCCTGGCTGTGCTGAGATTCCAGACATCCAATGCATCCTAGGTGATGTTCTTGATGACAAGCTTTGATCCTCATTTTCCAAATTCTCAACGGACAAACAGCTTTTTTTGCAGCCTGTGCAAGGAATTCCTGGAGGAATGAGCTTCTCCAGGTACAGGTGACAATCCCAAAATTGGCCAAGACTGACAACTGAAACAATTAAAGCTCAGGTTCAAGCTCCATTTTTAGGGCAGCTGTGACAGTCATTTCCCCAGGTGCATGAGGACGCCTTAAATACAGCTCATTTCTAAGTTATTTTAAATTTTAGGAGCTGGACTCTGGAGGGACAATGAGCTGTAAATGCAGAAATCTGGGCTAGAGGAGAATCTCTGCTCCTGAAAAGTGGATTTCCAGAGAATTGCACATCATTTCATGATATTGCATAAATTTTAAGGGATGCTGTAACAGACAACTCTTAATGCTTATCCAGGCTGTTGTAACTCTTTTTACAGGAGGAATTCTCTGTGCTAAATTTGGAACAAAGTGCCTTCCAGGAATGATTTTAATAGCCAAGATAAAGAGCCTGCTAGTTAATAAAAAAAGAAAAAAATCCCAGAAAACTGTTGAACATGAATGTCAACATTTTTTAATGGATTGCGTTTTTTATTGTATGCTTCATGTTTCTGTCAGGGGAATATGATAATTATAAACTAGGAACAATAACGAGGGTTTGAATATTCATAGGCAATTAAAATATGTCTCTGTGCATTTTGTCAGTGCCCAGTGGGAAATGTTGCTCATTTTTTAGGAATAAATGGTTCACAATCCTTGGTGAAAAATATTGGGTGGAAATCAAAACATCAGGCAGGGCACAACACTAACAAAGTTCTGTTGATGATGGGGAAGGGAAAACAAACATTACAACATTGATTAAAAACATATCAATGTGTAATTCTGTGCTTCTATTGACAGTGGATTCTTAAAATTTTGGAATTTCCTGAGTTAGAAGGGATCCACAAGGATCAATGTGGAATAAAAATACTGCAGCTCAGGTTTTAACAGGTGTAGGGACACTTTCCACAACTCTAAATATTATATATCTGTTTAGATTCAAAGAATAAATTCAAAAATACCCAAACAAATATGGTAAAAAAGGGGGATGACCCAGCAGAAGGTAAGAAAATAAAAGGGAATGTTAAAATAACTGGTGGATATAGGCACTAAAAATTCTTGAAGAAGCACTTGAAGCTTTTCCCCACAGTTTTATCTTGGTACAGCTAAAAGTTATGGGATTCATCCCATTAAATGGACAGTTGGGCTTTTAGAGCTTGGCAGATGAAGAGCAGATGATCAGTTTGCGGCTGAAGATGAATGAGCCCATGTTTTTCAGGGATGCAGCCACATTTTCCAGTGGTTTTTTCCAATATTGTGCTTATTTCTGAAACTTCAACAGGGATTGCTTCAGAGTTGCTCCCTCTTTGGAAGTGTTTTTCTCAGGAGATCCTTTTTTTTTTCTGGTTTGGTGTTCAGGAAATATTGATGGCACATTCATGTGCTGTGACATTGAGCTGTCACAAGCCCAGTTTTGTTCTCATGCACGTCAGTTCTTCATGAGAACCTTTAGCAACTTCCTCAGCCACTTTCCAGGAGGAATCTTGTGGCAGGAAGGCAGCAGCAGCAGGGACATTTTGGCAGGAATTTTCCTGGGTCCTGGGCTGACCTGTTGGAATGACACAAACAATTCCTGAGTGGCAGAAATGCCCAAGAAAGGTGAAGTGAGATGTCAGCCTCCTCTCAGAGCTGACTGATGAGCTTGCAGCATGAGCTGCAGGAGAGTTTTCCATAGCAGTTGTTCCAATCCACTTTGGAATGCTGCATTTTAATCTAGGAGGGGGAATTTTAATTACATTTAAAGCTGTGTCCTTGCCAGCAGAAAGAGGTGACTGAAATGGAAAACCAACACAGGCAAGGGAGATAGAAAAATTTAATCAACCCAAGGACTTCAGATGTGTCTCAGTTTGCCAGGTTGTAATTTGTGCTAGAGATGCCAGAAAAATGAGGGATTTGTATTAACAATGTGCAGTCTATGTCGTGTTTTCAGCTTTCCTCCTTAACACAAAAAATATAGAATTATTACCAAAAAATACAAGCCAAGTCCAAACCCTGATAAACTGTTTAATTTTGTTCCCTCAAATAGCTTCCATCATTTATAAATAATAAGTTTAAAACTGTGGCCATTTGCTGCACTACTTTTGGGAAGTCATTTTCCAGCTCACCTTTCTTTGCCTACCACAAGCCTGAAATCATCTGCAGATTCAACCTTTCCCATCTCACTTCCAACTTCTCAAGGAGAGCTCAGAGCAAACTCTCATTTTTGTCAGCAAAAATGGTATTGGCTCTCTGAGGAAAGAAACACAGAAACTCACCAGAGACTAATTTCTTTAATATATTGAAATCCATTTTTACATGCCAGGATATTCCATTGTTCTTTGATGTCCCAGCATGTAGCAAATGATGATGATTTTGTTGTGGCTGTTTGCAGGATGATGAGTGATAAGGTAAGCTCTGTGCTTTCCAATTTTTTTGCTTCTGCTCCGTGGGCCTTGATAAATAATTCATGGAGCAAAATTACTGTCCCAGAAAAAGGCACTCTGTTTCATCAGGCCTTTCACACTTTATTGATTAACACATATAATTTTTTAATGTGCAACTTCCCTGGAGTTTTGAAGAATAGGGAGTTTGTTGCTCTCTTTGTCAGAATGCTCCAGCAAGGACTTCAGGAAAACTGGGGCAGCATGGAAATGTTCTTTTAGGCCAGAGAGGAATCATACAGCTAGCAGTGGAAATGATGCTGGTATGAATACATTTGAAGGTTCACCAGTTAATAGAAGAACACATGCAAAATGATGCCAAATGGAGAAAGAATGATAAGGAAGAAAATGGATTTATTTTGAGGAGTTAAGTGCTGGGTGTGCAGCTCCTGTGAATCCTCACTTTTTCTTTCCACTCAATAGCCCTGATGTTGATTTTTGCTGGTTGCAAATTTGCCCAGCTGATGTGTAAAAGAAGTGAGATCTGTGATGGAAACAGGAAGGAAATGGAGAAAACACTTTAAATTCCTGCCCATTTGCAAGCCTTGCCAAGCATTTTAAGAGTCTGTCCTTAAGTTATTTTAAGGAAAAGGCAAACCCCAATAAACCATCAGTTCCTCATCTTGTCCCTTAAAGGCCTGCTGGGTTTTTTCCCCACCACATTTTTCAGTTTGAGGCTCTGAGTGTCTAAAGAAGAAACTGGTCACCTTCAGAGTATTTGAATTTCTCTTATTGGCAGGTGGAGCTGTATTCCAGTTATTCCAGGGGGTCCAACTCTTCTCCTGTCACCTCTGCTGTGGTTCCTCACCCTACAAATCCTCCTGGGAGGTTTTCTCCTCACCTGGCCCAAAGTGCTGTTGGTTTTTAATAATGGAACAAACCGAACTCCTTTGGGCTTCCTGGAACTGAGCACTGGGAAAACTCTGAAAGAAAAAAACCCAAAATAACCTACTTTGAAATGTCTGCATTGTGTGAGAAATGATGGCAATTGTTCTCCCAGGTATTAATCAGTTCCTTTTGATGTGGTGGTTAGGGCTTTTTTAAAAGGAAATTTCAAATACTTTGGAATGACTGTCAGCAGATTGGATGTAAACCTGGTCAGGGATGCTTCAATGAAGTGTTTCACCCAGAAAGAAAGGGAAATTTTAATAGGAGCATTAAGCTTGTCAAATTTATAATGGAAAAATTAGAAATATTTTGGAAGTTTTCAGAATAAGTGTTCCTAGAATTTTCAAAACCCAACCCATACTTTTTCTGGAGCTGTTTTTATTTAAAATTCATACCCATAACATGCTATTGAAGGTTGTCAAGATTATCAAGAAAAACCTTGGAAGAACTAAAATGCTTTTTTCTGATCCAACATTCATTTTTATTCTTTCTTACAGAATATTTTAGAACTTTTATTCTAGTATAAATACAATAATGCTAAACACACCAATATTTGTTTACCAGTTATTTGAAATATTTCTGTGTATAAATGCTTGAATTATGAAATTACTGTAGTGATTCCATTTTGATTTAGGAACATTCAGAACATGGATTAAGACTCTTTCTTTTCCTAAAGGAAGAACACTGACAGATTTAAAAACTGAGGTATTTTTCAGTTGAAAATGAGATGTAAAGCATGGATGGCCCAGCCCCTGTGATGTCTTTGCAGCTCTCTGTTAATATGGAATCACTGCTGTAAACTTTTACATCAGCAGTAAACGAGCAAAGGATGAAATTTTTGTGATGGCTGGTGTAAAATTGCTTTCTTTCTAACACAGCAACACTAAATTAGCCTTTTTTTTACCACTAAAAAATGTAAAAGTGGTACATTATCTATGTATCATTCTCTGTGTTTTTAAGCAGACTCTGAACAAGGTTATACTTCATTCCAGATGCATCTAGGCAAGATTCCAGTTAGGTATTTATTTAGAAGAAAGACATTTTATTTACAAGGCCTCCAGGATGTGTTCCTCTTTATGAGAAGAAATTAATGTAATTTTGAAAACTAGAGAAAATAGCTGTAATTGCAGTGTGCATGTAATGGGATTGTTGTGACAAAGCACCTGTCAGGTGATACAGAACCCTGTGGAAAAAGACATTTTTACTCAATTCACCAACTCCAGCCCAGCTCTAAGACTGGGAATAAGAATTTTCTCCAGGAGTTCTACAGGTGCCTTGTTTATGTTGCATTTATGGCTCCATGATCCATTGGTTTATGGCTTTGGAAGCTGTGATCACATCCTACCTCTCTCTCTCTCCCATAAAATTTGTTCCCCTGACCAGCTGTTAGATTGCTGCTTTAGGAACTTTATTATCCACATTATCCATTTATTATTGCAGGGATGGGAGGGGGCTGCACTTCGTGCCTCTGGAGCTTTTGGCAGTAATTAATTTCTGCACTGCAAATTTCTTTTTAATCATGTCAGGACCAGCAGCAGATGAATGGGCTTTGCTGGTAAATATCTGTATTCCAGTGTTGGATTGGCAGGAGCTCCCCTCCTGCTGGTGTTTTTTGGGATAAAGAGCTGCTGTTTTATTCTATCCTGTTGAATAACTCAGAGTTAGAAACAATTCTGGAGTCTTGTGGTAACTTTGGTTATTTTACAATAATTTTGAAGAGCAGAAATGGGATGCTCTGCACCACTTGTTCATTATTTTATTTAACTTTGATCAGGCTCTAAACAAGGAATAAAATGAAATGTGAATAAAATGCATTAAAGTAACAAATATTTGATGTTGTGATGCTCAGGCTTGAAACTTTTGGGGATTCTCTCAGATTCCCCCTGCTGAGGGAATGGGTGCAGAGCTCTCTGTGGTGGCTGCTGGGAAACCTGCTCAGAGTTAAGCCACAGCTTCAACCATTGAAAGGGTAATCTCAGCCTAAAAAATGAATTTCCGGTACCTAACTTTTGATCCAGAATACTGATTTCCTGTTCCACTCACCAGAACATTCAGCCAGCTCAATTCATTATTGTAACAAACTTTATAACAATTTTCTTCACAAAATTTCTAATATTTGGGATCCTGTTGAAGTTTCATTGACAAGTTCAAATATCAATCAGTTTCTACTGAGAGGATGAACTTTGTTATTCTTGGCCTAAAATTGGAAGATTTTTCCCCACATTTCAGCAAAATGTGAGTAAATAATTTCTGATCTTTAAAATGCTGCTTCATCTCAGACTTAAGTGGAAACAAGGAAATGTTTTTATTTCAAATCTTGTGTTGTGATGACAGTAAGATGTACCAATAGGATTTTTGGTTCAAAGATATTTTCTATTTAAGTGTTGGATTGGTTTTGAGTTTAGAGAAAAATGCAGAAAGTTGCTTAAGGATGGGAAGAGAAGTGCTGTGGGACTGGGTTAGTGTGTTAACATCTTCCTTTATTGGGAAATCAAAATAATAATTAAAATCTGCTGAAGGGGACCTGATTATAAACCAAATATTGCACTTGGTCAAGTCCTAGAGCTTGACCTAAAGTTGGCCAGAAATTCTCTCATCATAATGAGCACTATTCTCAAGAGATTTCTTTTGAGCTTTAAGAAAATATAACAGGTATTATAATAGAGTTATATAAGATGTATAATATATAATAATCTATATTGTATGTTTTATTATATAATAATATCATACATAATTATATCACATTACTATTTATTTTAATAAAGTAACTAGTGTTATTTAAAAACATTCATTTTTTGTTGTTTAAAGAAATTTCCTCGAATATGTTGGTTAGAGACCAAAGCAGCTTTATGCGTCTGCTGTGAAAATCCTCATGAGAAGTTCCTTGCTGGAGTTATGGGCTGTGATATTTTGAGTCACTGATGATATCCTAAGTCAAAAAAGCCACTAATCCTTGGAATTTACTTTAAAAAAATCTGATAAAATAACTAACAAGTAGTTATGGCTGTGTATTTTACCTTCAAGTATTTTTTTATGCTCCTGGTCATTCAAGAGGTAGCCTTTAATTCTGGTATGGTTCACATGAAAGAAGAAAATTCAAGTTTGATTTATGTTGATAAAATTAGTTTTGATGGCTGTTCTATTCCTTCTTCTGTCAGAGGTTCTGCTCACCACTTGTCACATGGGAGCTGAAGACAATAAATATCTGTAGAAGATGGTTTCTTTAAAATTAAGTGCATTCAGAATGCCCCATTTGTTTGTAACTTTCTAAGCTTTTTTTTTTTTTTAGCTTTGTGTAGTTGTTGGTGTTTTTTAGACTCAACATGGTTTGACAAGATGAATTCTTACTTTGTAATTATGTCTGTGCTAAATTCATTTTCCACTGATCATAATTCTTCAGGGAAATCTACTGTGTCAGAAGGAGTTTTCTGGTTAACAGATATAACTAGAGCTTGCTTTGAAATGTGTGAAATGTTGCAGTCCAAAAACAAATTAAGAGCATTGTGATTGCATATTCAAGTTATATCTTTAGCATCACATTTCATAAAGAGTTCTAGTTTGAAACCTACTGTCACTTGTGAAAGCAGATGTAAAGCAATGAGAAAATATCTCTGGCATCACACAATTATATCTAAATAACTAAATTTATCTTAAAAACATGAAGATTATAGTTTGCAATCTGTCATGGGCTCATCTCTGTTACTGAGGGACATGTTTGGATTGTGAAAAGCAGAAAGCTGGTGATGATCTGCTTTTTTACAGCAGTGAAGTGTTTCAGCAGTGCTGAAGGTTTTCTGGCCTTAATTTAAATTTTGATGCAATCAAGTCCTGACAGGAATCTGTGGCTGTCACCCTTCACCTCAGCTGGGGTGGCTGTCTGGGCTTTCCTCTGCTCATCCTTTCTTCCAGAATCCCTTCCTCTCCTCTTTCTCTGCTGGAGCCCTGTCCCAAAGCTGATTCTAAAGAGCCTATCAAGGAGGGATCATTTTATGTATTGATGCTTATATATTAATATTTTAGCTGATACAAATGGAGAAGGATGACATAAATTTTATCTCTGATTTAATTTTCTCCCCCCACCCCATTAATTCTTGATGTTCTTTAGAACTTGTCAACCCAGCAAACATAATTTTCCCATGGGTCAGAAACATCCCTAGAGAAGCTTTATGTCTGAAGCCCTGGATATCCAAATATTTGCTGCATTTGTGCCCCCAGTGAGCAGCAGCAGCTCTGCAGGCTGGGCTGGGCTCCAGGACAGGTTCCCCATGCCATTCCCAGCTCCCTGCAGTGCTCTGCACTCCCCTTTCAATGCCGAAAGCTCCCAGAGCTCTTTTGTCTTGAGCTGGATGTGGCTTGGCAGAACATGTTTTATATCAGCTGTAAAGCCCTGTGGAGTGGTGATAACCTGCTCGGCTGTCAGGGAGCTCCCATTTCACAGGGCTTTTAGGTGGCCAGAACTGCTCATTCATAATTTATAGCACAGAGCTGGGCTAGGGGCTGGTTGTGCAGGTTATATATGGACTCACATAGATGGGCTCAGTATTTCCACAGAGGGTGGCTGAGGTATCAGTGCCTTAACCATGCAAAATGACAGGGCACCCATCATCATCAGGTTAATATTTTGCTGATACCATGAAATGTTGGTGTTTTTCACTGTCTGTGAAATCAGCAATCGAGAAAATCTCAGTTTTTCTCCCTCTTAATGGGTCAGATCAATCAGTTCAAACTGGGGACAGTGTTCTGCACAGCAGAGAGGAAACAAACGTTTGGGATCTAAATGGATGACAAATTCCTCTGTGTTTTATAGGCCATCATACACTAAAATTGAAGTTTTTATGGCTGGTGGTGTGGGGAAAACAGCCAGCCCTGCTTGGGAGCTGAGGGTAAATCCAGGGAAGCAGAGTGCACATATTTCCAGGAGAGGGAACATAAAGAGTCTCTGCCTTGAAACACCAAATGCTTGGTTCAGTCTCACTCTATTTTTGAAGCTTTCAGCTCACACATTTTGAGATCTACTGTTTCATCACTGTGTGAACCAAAGGAGATTGTCAGTGTCTAGACTCCGTCTCCACAATCGTGTCTCTCTTGATTAATGACTGAAATCTGCAGATGAATTGCTTGGATTTTGTCCTTGAGAGCTGCAAGGGGAAGGTTGCCAGCAGAGAATGGTATTTCTTCCTGTTAGACACATTCCTTGCAAAAACTGATCTTCTTCTGTACTTACTGAAACAATATTTCTCTTGATGTTATCGCCCATTTCTGCCTTTTCCTTGAATAAATGAGTGCAGCTCCCATTTGTCAAGGGGGAGCACTTCGAAGGAGGAGCAGCCTCATCAGCAGCCTTTGCTGTGATCCCCTCAGCCAGGCAGAGTCATCCCACCAGCCATCAAACCCCCTGATTGGAACTTGGGACAAAATCTCTCAAAAAACCAAAGATTTATTGAAGAATAAAATTCCTGAAGCTTCTAGCATATTAGAAACTGGTACTGCAATGGTGTGAAATGGGTAAAGATCACGTTGCCTTCCCCACCCCATAAATTTGTCCAAGGAATAGACCCTTCCTTGCAGTTAATCGGGGTTTTTTAACCACTGTCTCAATATTTTAAAGGTTTTTGGGATTTTTTTTTTTAGGATGAATATAAATCACTCTCCCAATACAAGCAGATTTCAGTTAAATGTCATGTTCAGATGAATTATAATGATCACTGAAAAAATACATGACAGGAAAAAAGTCTGGAGTGGAAAATTCATATAATGAATTCATTCCAGGCTTGTGTTTTGGAATTAGATGAACAAGTAGGAAATAGGAAAGCTAACCTGTTCTTCATGATGGAATAACTGGTACTATTCCAGAAAAGCAGGGGAGGTTGTAAAAATAAATCACTGAATTTTTAAGCATTTACATCCGGAGAAGGGGTGTCTGTGGAAATCTGCTACCACTGATGTTAGTTAGCATTTTAGGGATGATTTGATTCAGCCTTCTTCAGAAAAAAAACCCAAATTATAGTTGGCTTTTTTCTTGATTAATTTAACAGGCAGAGATCAATAATGTTAAGAATTGTGGGAAACTTGATTTTTGTAATTGTGTAGCCAAAACCCCTTTCTGGATAAGAGATATTTCAGAGTACATGTGGAGATACTCATCAGTTTGGACAAAGAATTAATTTGTAGCTCTTTACTTACACTCTGGTCTTTTATTACTGAAATTTCACATTAAGAGGCTTGTGATTCTTTGTGTTAAATCCATGAAGCTGAAGGAAAAATAGGAGTTTGTGGTTTCTCTGTGCACCTCTGAGAACACTCCTGTGAGTTAAATAACTGTAACACAAATGTAGAATCTTGTGCTGACTTCAGCCAAGAAGTAGTCACAGATATTTCCCCAAATATATCAGTTTAGAGTAATCATTTAGCTGACAAATATGGCTAGAATGTTATTTACTTGTTGATTCCAGGGAGAAAACAGGAATATTTTATGTAATACTAAAGGTTTACTATAAATCCATTAAAGGCAGATAACCACAAATATTTCTGGAGATGTTTTGGTGTCAAATATGACTCAGTTGGAGACCCAGGAAAGCTGCAGCTCTAACCAGAGCTCTCCTCTAATTTATATCACCTCTGTGGTGCCAATTCCCACCTAGCAAACAGTAATAAAGCTCTCAGATAGAAGATTAATGAGCATAATTCATGCACCACTGGTGTGGAAATGGGATGTAAACCTGGAGTTTGGGCACTGCAGCTACAGAAAGGAGGATTGTAAATATTCTTGGGAATGTTGCAGTCTGACTTACAAACTTTTACCAAAGTTGTTGCTCTTCCAAAAAAAAAAAAAAAAGAAATTAGAATATTTTAAGATTTCTACTCATGGCTGATGTAGATTTTAATTCTCTTAATTATAGGTGAGGGTTATGTGTGTGAAGAAGTGAGGACAGTTGTGCCTGTCACTTCATTCCCCTGAGCACCAACGTCCCAGTCCTGCCAGGACTTCTTGCCTCCCAATCAAACATTAATGAAGCAAATCACTGCTCTGGAACTGCTTATCACATCTGCTTTTCAATATTTCAAATTAAAAATAGACCAGAAATGTACTTTCCATGCTTCCTAATGACGTTTTCCCTCATTGCCCCTTGTTTGGAGGACAAGTTTTGAGTGGGAATTTGAATAGTAAATGAATAAATTGGGAGTTTTAAGGATGAAATGCTGCAAGTGGGGATGTTTCCACCTTGACCCTGGTGGGTCAGTGCTGGGAGAGCTCTGTTTTCACACACTTTTTGTGGCTGTTGGCTGCCCCCCTGCTCCCTCTCCATTCCACTCTTCACCTGATCCCAGCCCCAGACAGCTCCACAGGTTGTTCTGAGCTGCTCTGCACCCAGGGGATTGATCTCCATCATTCCCAGCCCCACTTCTGGGTTTGTAGCCATGCCCAAAACATCTTCTTTTTGTTCCTCCTCACATCAGCCTTAACAGCTAATTATCCTCTTAGATTCCACTCCTCTTTAAAGAATATTCAAGTGTATTTTTGAGCATGTTCAGAACTTCTTAAACCTTTTTTTTAGCATTTCTCTACATGTGGAGAGAGAATAAATAAGGAAACAAGTTTTTCATTAGGGGTTTAAAAATGTGACCCTCCTTTTCTGGATCCACTTGGGTGCTGTCCATGAGTTTCCAAGGCTGGAATTCCCTGGTTAATTCCCACAGAATGTGGGATGTTATGGACTCTCCCACGGCAGAGCTGGGACTAACTTTGGCTAAAGCTCGAGTGCTCCCCAGCTCTGGGAAGGCAGGAATGTTTGTCCTTTTTTTACATCACTTCTGTGGGTAACGTTCTGCATGGTGACAGCTTATTTTCTTTTGATTTTTGATATAAATATTCTGGCTGAGATATTTAAGAATCTTATCAAAGTTCAGTGGGTTCCATAATCCCATTATCCAAGAATCATTACTTTGTAATGACCAGACAAGCAATAAAGAAATCAATAACTGCTCCAAAAGCAGTCTGTGCTATGAAAATCTGCTTTTCCTTCTCATAACACTGATAGGGGTGGTGGAGCTGGTTTTGGTAGCTTTGTCCTACACATCAATCACAACCTTTCTGTGAAAGATAAACTCAAAGTTGCACTGGAGTAGGAAGAAGGGAAAGGGAGTAGTGCTGGTGTAAAACCCTCCCTCTTTAATTTTTGCCAACATTTGGATCAGCAGATTTGTTATTTTTGCATGCAAAAAGTTCTGCAGTACTAAAATCACTCTCTGAGAGGCTACACCTTCCTTTCAGCTGAATTAAACAGCATTGAGCAAAAAGAAATCAGATTGATCAGCATCTCAAAGACAGCAAAATATCCAACTGTTCAGTGTGAGCTGAAATGGCTGCAAAGATTTCTGTAATGACAAGAAAGAGAGTGAAAGAAATAAAAACAAGTTGGAAGTGACCCTGAATCCCAACTCATCCCCACCTTGCACTGTCCCAGGGAATTTATTCAAAGGATCTCCTCCATGGATCCACCTTGGGCAGCACCAGAGCCCAGCCAGGGCTGCACCCAGGATGAACCCAAATGGTCCCAAAATGCACCCAAGATGAACCCAAATGGTCCCAAAATGAACCCAAGATGAACCCAAATGGCCCCAAAATGCACGAGCGCTGCCGGGGTCTCTCCCTGGGCTCAGCTCTGCTCCATGTGCACATTGCAGTTCAGTGTCCAATCCCACTGCAGCCCCTGCAGTCCCATCCTGCTTGTTTTTCTCTCTGCAGCCCACGGGGTTTGTGCTCCTGGGCTGGGATTGGGATCATTTGTCCTTGGTGCCCAGCTGGAGCAGGAATTGTTTTGTCTCCCTGCTCTGTGCACAGAGCTCACCATCCCCTGATGTGAAGCTCAGAACTGCACACTAAAGCAGCACAGAATGTGAAAAATAGAAAAGCTAAACCTGAGGCATCAGTCCAGCCTGGATTTGGACACTCCCAGGGATCCAGGGGCAGCCACAGTTTCTCTGGGAATTCCATCCCAGCTCCTCCGCACCCTCATAGAGAACAATTGCTTCCCAATTTCCAACCTTTCTCCTCTTTAATTTAAAATTCCTTCCCTTTGCCCTACTTGTTAGAAGCCAGCATGTTTTAAGAGCTACGTAATTTTATCTGCTTAATAATAGAATAAAAAGGCCGTAATTATTTTGTTAATTTTTTTGCTGTGTTGTACTTAATCAAAATGATTTTTGGCTTGAAACATCAACCATTAATTTCTGGTTAATACGGAGAGGGATAAAGTTTTTTCTCTTGTCAAAATAAAATTTGTCTCTAATAATAATGAGATTGTCACTTCTCCTATTTTCCCTTTGCTTCCTCTTTTGTTTCTCCAAAATTAATGTTTTCTGATACTCTTGCTAAATACAAAATTGAGCACACAGGAAAGAAAAATCAATCTCATTAATTACATGGCAGCTTTGTCCAGAATTCATTAACATTCATATCTTATTTTCCATTGTGCATTTTACATGGATTATTTGCATTCATAGACATTCATCCACAAGTGGTGGCTGAGATGGGACATAGAACAAAAGTGGCAGTGACCTTCTCATGGATAAGAGAATTCAGACAAAGAAGTGGTGAAGCCACCATTGAATGACAGATCTCAGGCTCTCAGCTCCAAACTGGCAGGAGATCCAAGCCCTTGGCTTTGGGACAGGATTCATGGACTCATTTAGAGAATTCCTATTGGGAAACTTTGGAAAAATTACCCTCCGCAAAGATATTAGGGTTTTTTAAAATTTTTATTGAGTTTTTTTTATGTGATGCTTTTGTTTTCGGGTTGTTTTATTTTCTGTAAGCTTGGTTTTTTGCACTGATTTTGTCCTTTCTTTTAAACACACAGCACTTGATATTTTTAATTAGTACTTTTGTGAAATCGTGTGAACAATGGTGGTAGAGGTCCAAACTCATTTTCCAGGTGCCATAATCAGCTGGGAGAGGAACCAACATTGCAATAAATAAATTTACACTGTAAATTTTCTCTCTGTCTGTCTCAGAATGGGCAGTCAGTGCCTGAATCTTGCTATTTACAAAGCTGAGAACCATCCTCGAGGGTGTTCTTGCAGATTTTCCAAATTTCAGGGACATGCTGTGGCACATGAGGACACGAGGCTGCTGTGACCCCTTCCCAGGGCTCTGGGAAAGCTGCTCTGGGGCTGCCTGAGCACAGCTCCAGTGAACCTTCCAGCTCCACAAAAATGGTCTGGCTGGTGTGAATTCAGAGGCAGAGGAGCTCTTCATGCCCCAGGACCTGCAGCATGGATCCTCTGCTTTCTAAAATCCCAAATTTAAAAAAAAAAATAATAATTTGGGCTTTAGGTTTTGGGTTTTTTTTAAATATTCAAGGAATTCTAAGGCAAAGACCTGTGGTTTGTTTCCCCTTAGTGCAGATGCCAATACACTGGATTTTTATTCCCACTATCCATTGTCCCCTTTCCTGATTCCTACTGTTGATTATCCATCTCATGTACTATTTAAATTAACACATTTTAAATGCATTTTTAAAATAGGATGCTTATATTTTACCCAGATGTATCCAAAGAAGATTTCTGTGATGTGAATATAATGATTTCTCTTAATTACAGTGATTTCTGTAATGTCATACACTTGTGGTTCCATGTTGGTGTGATTGTGACATAAATTTTGTGGACTCTGTCCCATCTTCAGAAACCAAATTCCACAGAAAACGCTGAATTATACTTGGTAAAACCTTTTGTAAAACAGCTTCAGACACCACATTTTGTGAGCTTCCTTTAAAGTCTTTCTAGGAGGACAAAATTCCTTCCTTCTTTTTGCACAGATGAGATTTTAGTTAATAATGATAATAATAGTTACTAATAATGGCCCACACGTCCTTTCTTCAAATGAATCGTTTGGATTTAGAGACCTTCAAATTCTTTGATCTCCTGATTTACCCAACAGCCAGCAAGGTTAATGCTTAATAAAGTAAAATGCCCTTTTTATAATCACTTCATTAAAAGTGAGCAGCAAAAGGTACATTAAATTAAAGTGTTTGTGATGTGGGATCAATTTGGTGGAATCCCAGAGGCCTCCCTGTGCCTCATAAAGAGCTCTCCACTTTGAACATATCCATAAGTGACCCATGGAGAATTTCTGTTCTCTTTAATTTGAGGAATTGAAATTGCTTTTATTGCCTCCAATGGTGGGAAGTACTGAATGAGGGATAAATTGTCCTGGAAAGGAATTAGGCTGTGGGTGTACAGCTTTAATAATTCACACCCTTGCAGCATTCAGAAAATGAGCTATTTATAAATGGGAACAAAATTAATAATCATATTCCTTAGAAAAAGTTTCGGTTTTCCTCCTATAAGTGGGTAGGATTTGTAGAGGTTTGAATGAGCATATCCTGGATTATCCACAAATTGAGGGGAAAGATAAAATCCTGATTTCTTGGCCCATTCTGGATCCTTACACCTTATAATTATTTGGACTGAAGCTCTGAAAGCTTTTAGTGCCCTGCTGTTTGCTGATTAGTTGCCTCCAGGTGTTGCAGTAGTTTTTCTACTTCAGATAAATAGAAAGGAAAACCAAAAGTATTTTGCATGTCTATGGTGAACTTGTGACTGCTTGGTTTTTTTAAAAAAGTAATTCAAAGATGTTTGTAAATGTTTAATAGAATTAATGTCTGTCTTCATAGCTCTTTTCTCAATTAAAAATATGGGGTTTTTCCCCTTACAGTTGGATCATTTTTGGGATATGGAGCATTAAAAGAACCAGCTGAGGTACCAAAGCATCTCTCTCATGCATGGCTTTGTGAACCAGGGGTTTTCTCAGGCAGGGCTTGACATTGATGTGCCTGGAGCAAGAGCTGGGGCACAGAGCAGGCAGCAGAGGACTGGGGTTACTCCACAGATGCTCTCAGCTCATTCAAGACCAAAATGAGCCTTCCCAGCCTCTGCTGCTTCCATCACCAGCAGTCATTAACAGCCTGCTCTAATTACTGATGAGTACTAATTACATGAGGCCTTCCATTCAGAAATGCAGGGGAATCCTTCTCTTCCCTTGTTATCACTGTGCAGCACTTCATCCTTATCCCTGTAATTAAAGTTATTCCAGGTTCTGCCCCATTTCTTCTGGATATTTCTCACTGGCAGAGCTGAATAACCAGACCTTGCTTTGGCCTTTTACATTTTCCACTCCCTCAGTTATGACTGGGAGCTGTAATTTATCAAAGGCACAATGAGAGGTTATCAAAGTCTTGTTTCAGGAGAAGAAAGAGGAACATTACCCTCCAGAGATAAATCTTTCATTAAACTTTACAAAGACCTTAAGCAGTTTCTACCCTATTTATCTTCCCTGTCTTTCTTCTTCATGCTCCAGCTGCCAGTGTTTAGAAAGCAGCACGGGGCAGAGAGCCAAACTAGGAGCTGATTTCCCAGCCAAATGGAGAAACTTCCCCTTGCACAGCTAACGTTTGACTTCGTATTTAAAATTTGCCTTAACTTCCAAAATTCTTATTTTTCATGCCATGAAATTGTACTGTACAAGAACAATATTTTTAGGATGCAGAGAAGGTCAAAGAAAGTATTCATGGAACACAAAAGATTAATTTGGTGTGGAATAAACTCCTCTGGTTTTGTTTTTTATAATCTGTCTTGTTTAGGAACTTAATGTTATTTCCATTTTGTCAGGTAGATATTGGAATGTTAAGGAATTGGATGAGGAATTTTCTCAGGTGGATCACGTTGGAGAGGAATTACAGAGGCAAAGTAGGCATTGAAAATATAAAAGCTCTCCTCAGCTTCTGGGAAAAGACATTGATTATTTTATAATTTTTCTTTTAATTGCAGGGCTTTTTTTTCTCTTCCTCCCTTTTTAAAAGATGTTATTGAAAAAGAAGGAAAAGTATAAATAAACTAGACAAGAGCAAGGATTGCAGGGGAAGGAAAATTATAGAGTTGTGACTTCTGTAATGCCATGACTGTGAATTAAACATTAATTTGATTGTTTGGAGGGGAAAAAAAAGACAATATTGTCCAGTCCTGACTCAGGCAACACTAAAATGCAAATTTTATTTTAGGTCTGTTAAGTTTCTTCTGATCCCATGGACATCCTCAGTAGGGAAACAAGCACAGGATGCATTTCCTTGAGGAGTGGTGGGGCTGGGATGAGATTGGCTCTTTCCACAAGGACCATTCCTGATTTCCCTGGTTAAATCAGATTTCTGTGGGGTTCTCCTCGTTCCCCTTTGCACTGAATCCAAGGTGATTGTGGGAAGGAACTGCAGGAGCTCCTCTCTGCTGCCAGCTTGGATCACACCCCTGATCTGCACCATTCCCAAGCTAATGATCTCCCTTCGGGAAATTCATTTTCCATCCCCTCCCAAAATGATGAAATATTTCATGGATCTATATCTTACCCCTCTATGGGCTCTATAACAAGTGTCTGAAATTGTATTTGGTTGATTAATTGGTTCTGTCATGAAGTTGTATGAAATTAGATTTCTTTTCAAACTCTCCTCTTTTTCTCTGTGAAACAGTGATTTATTTAATGGCTGTAATGCACTCGGGCCAAATCCATTTAATGTTGTTATATCTATATTGAAATCCCCTCATTTATTCATAAAAGAGAAGGTGCTCTCCCTTTTATTCAAGAATTTCAGTCAGAAGACAAGTGAGGCTTGACCTCTGCTAATGCACTGAGCCTTTGCAAAATGTTTAATAAATGTAGCATTTAAATTCAGAAATATTTACGTTTTTTTAAAAAAAGAAAAATTAGTAAAGATTAATGAAGAATAATGGATATTAAGTAATTTTCAGCACTGGTGTCTAAAATACCACATTTATTTCAGCAAGAGGAATTCCAAGGGTCACAGTTCTGAAAAGTGAAGCTCAGGGACCTTTGGAAGTGAGGGATGTCCCGTGGGATTTCTCTGGTGCTCTCCATTTCCCCACATTCAGCCTGCCCAGGCTGTGACCTTGCAGGAGCAGCCCTGGATTGGCTCAGGGCTTCAGGGAGCTGGGGCAGAATTTGGAATTTGGGCTGGGAGAGGCCCAGGGTGAAATTCCCCTTCAGGCTGCACTTGGAGATCCAGAGCCACAGGAGAGTGAAATAATTCTGACTTTGTCAACAAGCAGCAGTTGCAGGACAGATGAGATGAAGCCTCTCACCTTTCTTTTTTTCCTTTTTTTTTTTTTTTAAGTGGTTTTAATGTACTTTTAACGTGTCCTTACATTAAAATACCTTCCAAAATAGCATTTCTGCCCTGACTCCTGCTCTCCCTGCCCTTGTCAGGATATTCCTGAGCTGGTTTTGGTGCCATTTAGACAAAAACATGACATTGTGAGTTGGTTTTTTTTTCATTTTTTCCTCTAGTTTGCCAGGTTTTCTGGCCAATGCTCGTCTCCTGAATGGCACAGTAAAATCTTTTCTTTGTCAGTTGCTGTTTTGAGTTCCAGAGAGCCTCTCATCCCAAAGAGCAAGTAGTAATAGGGATATTTCTGGAGGTGCATCTGTTTGTGGGAGATCCCAGTGACGGATTTAGGATTTTGGGAATGGGAGCTGAGACAACAGTGCTAAAATTTAAGGTGCAATAATGTGGTGTGGCTGTCCTGGCTCACTGCATGGTGTTGGAATAATGATTAATTTGTTGAGGTTTTTTTGTCCTCATGGAGTAAAAATCTGGAAAAAGGATCATTTGAGGAAGATTCAGCGTTGAGGAGTGGTCCTTGCTGTGGTGGCAGAGGCTGCAGTGCTCACAGCATCCTGGCAATCTGGTTTTATCCAGGAGAGGACACACTGATGGCACCTTCAGCTGAGAGCTCTGAGATCTGTGTTTTGGGGAAGGAAACTCAGCTCTTGACATCAGGGGATGGTGAATCTGGGATGTGGAGGGAGGCACAGAGTCCCACAGAGTCTGTCAATAAAGACAATTTCTGCAAATGGAAGGAAACCAATTATGGAAGATCTTGGGAGGTTTTTAGCCACATAGTGCCTTGTTCCCAAACTCTTACAACACCTCTAGGGCAAAGCAGGTTGTAGAAAACACTAATAAATTTATTTTTAAATACTTTTCCAGTACGTGACTCTGGGAAATCAGTGGCAAAGCAGCCCTGAGTGCAGCAGAAATCACAGAGCAGGGCTGTGATTTTGAGGATTTCCCCCCAGGAGCCCAAAGCAGGAGGAATCCATCAAGGGCAGCTTTGAGGCTGGGCTTTGGGAGAAGCTCCCATCTCTTTTCAAACACAGAGTGGTGACAGGGAGTGAATTTTTGGCTGCCACTCATTTCTGCAGCCACAGTTCCTTCCCTTGCTGACTCCCAGCTAAACACAGGAGCTCATTGAGAATCTGAGGACATGAGGGCAGTGTAATCATCCTTAGCCTGCTCTGAACTTTGTTCAGTGATGCTTTGCTTTAAAGTTTGCTGCTTGGAAATATTTTTACTGTGGAATTGAACGTGTAAAGCTCAAATGAAAGGAATAAGTCATCACTCCTCAAAGCAAGCCAACAAACTTTGCGGATTTTTCTTTTTTTTCAACTGTGTTTTTTTAACTTAAGTCCTTTTTGTCTTGATGCTGCTGCAGTGTAGAGCTCCCAAATAAGCTGAGAACAGCCTTATTAATCTCTGATTAGACAGGCAGCTCTTTAGTTTTTACCAGAAAGACTTAACAAGGGCAGGAAGGCAGCAAAAACTTCAGTTGAGCTCAGAGAACAACTCTGAAGCTTCACATAATGAGCTGCTTAAATAATGTCACACATTTTGCCATTGTCAAATTAAGCTATTTTTATTTTTTTCCATGCCTTATTTCAGTTGCAGGCACCTAAAATATTAGGCTTCACTTACTGAGTTTTCATTTCTATTTTTCTTTAAAGTGGGGAGGGAATTTACCTAAAACAGGGTGAAAGATCATAACAAGGTTAAAGGTCTGGAAGTTAAAGGTTACACAAGGGAGCAAAATTTCATTTATATCAACTAAACCTTCCTCACCTTTGAGGTCAACACATTTACAGCTGTTTGTTCCAACTCATGTATTTTATTAAATAATAATGGATGTTGGGATTTCAGACACAATTCCTTCTCCCTCTTTTAGTTGGCTGAGGTTTATGAGAGAAGGATAAAGATCAACCCCTCCTATTTTCAGGATACCTTAGGAAATGGAGGCAAAGAACTGAAATTCCTCTGCTTGGCTCAGAGCATCTTGGTTTAAACCATCTGAACCCTGATATTTATTTTGGAATTCCTGGATTACATCAAGCTGCTACAGAGATGTGGTGCAGCAAATGTGGGGTTTGTTCTCCCTCTTGTGTTCACTCCCAACTCTGATTCCACTCAGAGCCAGGAAAGTTCATTTTTGAATTCTTCTTGGTGAGGAAAATTGAGTCAAATTCTTGTGGAGTTACTTAAATTAGTTTTCAAAACGGGGTGTAGAAAACTTCCAGGAGATTTCAATTTCTCTGCTGAAGAAAATAATGGAAAGAAGAAAGGGAAGTTCCTCTCACGTTAAGAATCTGCTCTTGTAAAAATTTCCATGTGTTTTTCACTTTGTTCCTGCACCAATAATGGTTTCTGGAAGTGAGAATTTACACAGTAAATTGAGTGCACCACTGAGCAAGGTGCTGGATGTTCAGAATTTGTGATAAATTTCTCCCACATAGAATTATTTGTATAATTCAAAGTGATTTCAAGTTTTCCTTAATCATTTGGGATCTCTGAGAGTACCACTTTACTCTCATGTATTTTCTTCTGCAAAACCTGGCACTGTCCTGAATAATTATGGAAATGCAGCCTGATTTTCTTATTACAGGACAGTGTAATAAGTGTAAAAAGTGGCAGTAATAATAATAAAAAAGTAAAATCAGAGGAAAATTATAGGTATGACCATAAAGACTTATCTGTAAATGTTGAACAGGGTGTAGTTCCCTGTATTAAAATTAATCACAGCCCAAACCAGAGCCTTGTTCTGCCAGCAGCTGTCTGACTCCAGCCTGCAAAATGCTGTGGGGTCATTGAGGATCTCAGGTGATTACCCTGTGCTCTTTCCTTGAGTCAGAATATTAATTTCTGCAGATCCTCCCAGATGTATGTTGCTTTTGCAAGCCTTGGGACACAATTCCTGTTTTTCCAGCTGGTGCAAATCCCATCAGGAGTGACAGCTGGCTTTACCCCGTGCCCCACATCCCGGATGACTTTTCCTGGAGTGATGTTCCTGCTCTCCTATCTGCAGCCCCCTCGCTCTCAGTGCTGTGTTTGGTGCTGCAGGTGCCCAAGGCAGCTGTATTTTCAGCAGATAATTGGGTGTTGAGATGCAGAGGTGAACTTGCAGGCAGCTGTGAGAAGTCCCAGCTGGTGCTTACCTGCATTCCTTCCCCCTGGAAGAGTTCTGAAACCTGGTTTGCAGTAAATTGTGCTGGAGTGATGGGAGAGCACAGCAGGGAAAGTCACAGAAGGGCAAAGAGGGAGAGTTAAAAACCCAGCCAGTTCATCAAGTTTTTATTAATTACATTTTTCAGGAAAGCCTTGCCCTGCTGAATTGAAGAGAGATTTGATAAGCGCGGTGCAGTCGGCACGCGTGAGGTTATTCTTAGGTGGGTAATTAATGACTCTGCTTCATCACTGGGCTCCAGCAGGAATTCAGGGCTGAGCTTGCCTGCTTTGGCAGAGGACTGGAGGAAGAGGAGGAGGAGGAAGAGCTTTTCCTGGTGAATCACCCCTGCAGGTGAGGAACTTGCACTCTTTCACCTCTGCAGGTGTAACACAAACTTGCATTTTCCCAGTCACTGATCTTCATGAAATCATGGAATGCTTTTGGTTGGAAAGGCCTTAAATCCCATCCAGAGCCACCCCTGCCACGGCAGGGACACCTCCCACTGTCCCAGGCTGCTCCAGCCCCAGTGTCCAGCCTGGCCTTGGGCACTGCCAGAGCAGCCCCAGCTGCTCTGGGAATTCCATCCCAGCCCCTCCCCACCTCACAGGAAGGAATTCCTTCCCAATATCCCATCCATCCCTTCCCTCTGGCAGTTTAAAGACATTTTAAATAGTTTTCTGTGTTTCCTGCTCCCAGGGCTGTCTCCAGCTGCTGGCAGAGGCTGGACCAGCAGCATCCTGATGTCCAGGAAAGGCAGAGTCTCCATTTCTCTGCACTCCAGCTGCTGGGATCGAGGTTCTCCTCCTCTTTGCTGCCAGTGGTGCCAAAATGAATGGTGGAGTGTTGGAAAAGAAAACACGGGAGGGAAATTTTAATCCCCACGATTCCTGAAAGTTGGGCTGGCTCTTTGCATAAACTCTGAGGCGCAGTTTGGAGCAGCCTTCAAGCAGCACTGGATCATCAAATCATGCTAAACACATGCAAATTGTCAAATTATCTTTCTGATAATTCCCCCTAATTCAAAGCCCACACCGGAAAAAAGCCCATTATTAATTATGTTTTTTTTTTTCTTTTGCAGACTGATGAGATATTTTCTTGCTTTAATTGACAAAAATAGGTTTGATAGTTTTGAAGCATTTAATTATTTTGCTGCTATCTTTGATCTGTTATTTGCTTGATTAGCTCAAATTTTGAAGGGAAAGGTTGTTTTGAAATGGAAAATCTTCTTATTTTAATTTTGAAAATGCCAAAAGATATTTTGGTAATTTTACCAACTTAGGAAATAATCAGATTTGCAGAACTATCTGAAACTGTTTTTTCCTTCCTGCAGGAGCTTCAGTTTGGAGGATTAATAATTTTTCATAAAAAAGGGATTTTTAAAAACTGTTTTCCAGACTGATGGCTTCTGTTTTCCTGCTGAAGTGACACACTGTGAAGTCAAAGAGAAAGATTTTCAGATGTCTTTAAGGCAAAAGTGGACTTCAGAGTTTTATCAGAGCCCAACTTCCCAATGAATCTGTCTCTTTACAATATTTTCCAACAATTTCCATGCAGCTATCTGGTTTGCTTTGTTCTCAATATTCAATGTACTCTTCAAACGCCAGTGACTCTTATCAGATTGCTTTTCAGAAAGAACTGAGGAACACACAGAATTATTTTTGGAAGAGAAACATTTTCTCTAATTGGTGCTGCAGAAGGGTTTAGGTTTATTAGCATATGATTGCATTTGGGGAGTCTGAAGTGCTGCTTTAATTGGAAACTAATTTGACAAAGAGGAGGGCAGACACGTTATCTAAATTAAGAAACAGAGAAATAAATATGCCTAGAAGAAAGTCCTGGTGGTGTTTAAATTTAGTAGGAAACACAGAGATTCCCATCTCTGAATATTTCAAAGAGCAGGTATTGCTGTAAGTCCCAGCTGCATAGAAACAAAACACTTTGCCATAGCTGCACATCTCAACAAAGAGTGAGTTACCCAGCATACAGAGGCTCCATAAATTTGATTTTTAGAAATAAAATGCGCTTGATATAGAAATAAAATGGGCCATTGCTATGGAATATCTGCTTTTCTGGCTGCTCACCAGGCACAGCCTGGATCTCTCCTCTCCCTGCTGAAAGCACTGAAGATGTTGTGACCCTTGGGAGTGTCCCTGGATCTCTCCCCCAGGCCAGGAATGTGTGGAAGAGGTTTTACAGTAACTTCTGTGAGCCAGAGAGAAGTTTGGTAAGAGGATCCATGTTTACCCCTGAAAGAATTTTCTGCCAAGGTTGTTGACACAGAAACCAAGAAAGAGGAGATGAGATTTATATAAAATAAATCCTCCCATCCATACATTTACTCATGGAGGGGTGTATTGAGGGAAACTTCTCCGAGAGTGATTGAATTATTCTGGTTTTATCATTCATCATGATGGTAACAGAGCACACAAAAACAGAGGGTCTCCTCTAATATCTGGGTTAGCTGGGTTTTTATCAGATTGGTATTTTATATATTTGTTTTCCAGGCATCCAAGGCATCACACAAAAGGGATGAGAAGCAAAATTCAGAGTAGACCATAGGACTGAGGTGAAATGTAGAACAAGGCTCAGGCTGGGTTTGGATTCAGGAATTCAGGGCCTTGTGTCCCTCATGGCTCTGGAGTGGACAACCACACTCTTCCCTCTGGTTCTAAAGCTCCCTGTGTTTCTGAGACCTGTATTCACAAATCCTCACACAGTTTCCTCGGCACTGAGCCTCCACCCATTTTCTCAGGAGGATGTTACCTCCTTCCTCTAGGCCTGGTCTGGGTCCTGTAGGAAGAGTTTTTAATTTTGGTGTGTTTAAGTTATTTAATGTGAAAAGTTAACTTGAAAAACTGATTATGATCCATCTCCTGCATCCAAATAAAGTCTCTAAAATTATCTAAAAGTAAAAATAATTGCCTTCTGCCTTTCCAGGTCTGGATTCATTAAAGGATTGATTGACTTTGAGTGGCAGTAGAGCTGGCAGAGCAGTCTATTAATAGATTCACCCTGAAGAGGTCCTGCCCTCTGCTAAACAACCACTGCTGCCACTTGCTGGGACCCTGGCAGAACAAATGTCACATCAGCTCAGCAGTTGGGATGCAAATTGAGTTATTCCTTATAAATGATGCAAGTTCCACCTGCCAAAATCAGCCTCTTACTGCTTTTGCGGGGCCCCTGCTTTTCCTGCAGGGATATGTGGGAATCTTTCCAGATTCTTGTGCTGCTGGAGATTTTGTGTGATGTCTTAATCCAGTAGGGAAGAAGAAAACAACATGGAAATGAACTCCCAACATGACTGGCAGAGGATAGGAAGGAAGAGCTTGGCCACCTTGTGCTCGTGCTGGCTGAGGTTGGCTTGACCTTCAGCTGCCATAAAGGCTTTCTCCACCCTAACATCTGCAAAAAGGAGTAAAAAAGTGGCTCACAAACCTTTCTTTTCCTCCAAAGCAAATGGCTGAGGTGGGTTTCAGTCTCTTCTGCTGTGGCACAAGAGAAAAGATGAGAGGAAATGGCCTCAAATTGTGTCAGGGGAGGTTCAGGTTGAGTTTTAGAAAAGGATTTTTCTCTGAAAGGTTGGTCAGATATTGGAATCAATTTCCCAGGGAGGTGGTGGAGTCACCATCTCTGCAATTGTTCAAGAGGCTTCTGAATGTGGCTCCTGGGGACAAGGTTTAGGGGTGGTTTTGGTGGTGCTGTTGGACTTGATGACCTTGAAGGTCTCTTCCAATCTTGCTGATTCTGTGCTTGCTGCTCGTGTTTATTTTAGAAACCCAGTCATGGAAAATATCCTTAAATAATTCTGCATCAGTGCCATGAATGCAGAGCTTGAAGAGCTCCAAGGATTTGACACAAGAGCCAACATTTTCCTGTTCCTTGTTTTCAAGAAAAGAAAGGTTTAAAATCTTCCAGATCTTGCAAACTTTAGGAAGAATGCAGACAGACACAGAATGCTTTGAACTCCCAAAGAATAAAGCTGTTAAAGTCAGTCTCTGTTATAAATTTATTCTGCTGTGGTGGCTGTGAATGTCCAAAGCCAGACTTGGACTAAATTTATGTGGAGTCATACATTATGTATCAGCTATAAAAAAAAATAAAATAGAAGAAAAAAAAAGAAAGAAAGAAAAGGCTTTATGATTTAGCTCTAAATTTTTAGAAAATAAAAATTCTGCTGTACAAGGAGCTGTGTAACATTAAAAATGCCAGGCTTGTGATCAACACCTCCTCCTCCTCTCAGCTGTCTTTGATGCATTTCTATTTGGCCTCATGCTGGTAGGGGTTGTTAAATTTACATTTCATGTCAGAGTCAAAAGTCAACTCCAAAAGCTGTGGAATTAGCATTTAATTATGAAACAGTTAGAAAAATCAAGAGAAGTAGGATTTTGGTCTTAGTAAAATGAAAGACTAAAATCAGTTATTTGTGAAAGGTTGATTGGTTGGATTCCGTTGGAAAGGTTCAGCACTTGGAATTTTAAACTCCATGAACATCCAGGACTAGAGGGATGGAGCAGCACAGCTGGCATTGCTCACCTGCACAGAGAAGCTTTGGGCTGAGCTCAGGGTGGCCTTGCAGGGCCTGAAGGAGCCCCAGGGAACATGGAGAGAGACAATTGACAGGGGATGGAGGGACAGCAAGGGCTTCACACTAAAAGGAAATTCGTTCAGATGGGATACTGGGGGTAAATTCCTCCCTGGGAGAGTGGGCAGCCCTGGCACAGGTGCCCAGAGCAGCTGGGGCTGCCCCTGGATCCCTGGCAGTGCCCAAGGCCAGGCTGGACACTGGGGCTGGAGCACCTGGGACAGTGGGAGGTGTCCCTGCCATGGCAGGGGTGGCACTGGGTGGGTTTTGAGGTCCTTTCCAACCCAAAACATTCCATAATTCTGTGATCTTTGATACTTGAATGTATTTTTTTACAAAGATGTTTAATTTTAAATAAATGCTCGATAAATTCACAAAAATACTTTCCTGAACAGCAACAAGTGAAGATGCTCCATACTTGGATCCGATAATTCTTGAAGTACAAATGAAACCAAGACTACTCATTTTGAGCTCCAGGGCAGAGCTGGAAGCTGCAATGAGGTTTGGAAAGAGAAAAGTGACTCTACTGCTGGAGCTGTGACTTGGGCTCAGAGTGCCTAAAAATAAATAGAAATCAACCAGTGCTATAGGTCAGGTTTGACAGCACTAAAACTTAATTAAATGGTGTAATTCTCTTTTCAAATTACAAAACAGCTGATAAATTGGGTAACTGTTAAACATTTAAATAAATCCACCATTTAAATTTAATTTAAAAAAAATAAATAAAATTTAAATAAATCCACCATTTAAATTTAATTTTAAATAGTTTAAATTTTAAAAAATTAAATAAAAATTAAATAAATCCACCATGCTGATTAGAAGAGTGAATACGCAAAGGTATTTATTTTAAGCTGAAAGAAGAGAAGTGCAGAAGTGTGAGAGGACAGCAAATGTGGAATGTTTAGAGTGAGGAGTGGGATGTGTGAGACTGAGCAGGTCGGGGTACCCCAGGGTTGTGTGGCTGTTGTGCTCTGTCAGCATCACTTCCACAGGGTCATGGATCTGCCTGGCAAACCTGGGTAAAAATGGTCTTACTGTAAACAGTGAAACTTGCTGTGAAAGCATGAAAAAAATGAGCTTTATTCTGCAAACAGGCATCAAAACTCCAGGTTTTGCTTTGTCTCCACAAACACTGGAATTTTCTGGGCATTATCATGTCACTGTCCTTAAGGAAGGAGCCACAGTCCTGTGGCTGTTGTTTCCTGGCCATTTCTGGATGTCTCCTCTTCTGGATGATCCAGAAATACAAGTTGGAGCTGGGTCAGGCACCAAAGTGCAGCTGTTCCCTTCAGGGACAGAGCACACCCCAACTCCTGTAGGAATATACGAAAACATTTCCCTTTTTCCCCTTTAAAAATTAATTTCTTTTAGGTAGGACTGAAGACAGAGATCAGCACTTTATATCATCTTGTTTGGATGGTTTAGGTTCAGTACTAAAGCCTAAATCCAGTTTTATAGACTCATCAGCCTCAGCCTGTCTCTAGCAACACCCAGGTGTCTCAAACTGAGAGCTGCCACAGCTGCTTCAGCCTGAATTTCCGAGGAAGGATGACCTGGGACCACAAAAAAAGCATGGAAATCTGTCTGGAAAAAAAAGAAAAATTGTGCTGCTCATCTGTTCTGCATCTCATTTACTTAAACTGTGCACAAGATGAGAACTTCAGGGGGTAGAAAACATTTCAGAGGCTCTGCTGAGCATCTGCACTTCAGGCCACCGCTGAAATCCAGATTTCTTTTGAAGCACTGGGTTTTATCACTCTTACATTACAAGGACATGATCTTGCCACCTTTTTGTCTGGATATTTAATATTTATGGTACTTTTGGGGTCAATTACAATTAAATAAGTCCAGTTTAACTTTGTCTTATATGTGCATATCAGTGAGAAGGTCAAAAGTTTTATTTGGATTAATGTCCCACCAGTTTTGTATATGAGGGATATTTGCAAATAATGTATGCAAATAATAAGGAGAGTTTAAGCAATTCACTGGGGGAATGCCGTGAAAAAGGAATGAAGAAAACCTCAGAGAGTTATACTTGGAAACAGCTTTCCATTGGGATAGTTTAGAAATTTTTTCTGCTCTTTGTTTAACATAAAGGAAAGCTATGCTGGATTTGTGACTGTCTAGAAAGTTAAACTAATGAAAATAAAGCTGTAAAAATTATGTTTCTCATATGTAGTTATTGGAAACCTTAACTAATTTCCAGTAGTTGTTGGAAAGTTATGCCACAGAGCAATTACTACATGGTTTAATGCTTGGTTCTAATTAATTTGTACAAAATATTACTTTCTCAGCCTTTTTATTGGTGTGGCAAATTTGCATTGCTTTTTTTTTTTTTTTTTTTGCACCCTGTATATTGCAGCTCATGTAATTACTGCTCTTCCTGCTGAGCAATTAGTGAGAAGGAGTCCCAAAATTAAACTAAACAGAGCTCCAGAGCTGCCTTTGAGTTTCTCCCGGAGATTTTCAGCAGTGCCATACATGAAGACATCAAATCCTTCCTACAAAAGCTGTGGGCTTCACTTTTAGTGTTGTTAATCAATTAAATTGATTTAATAGGCTGTTAATTGATTTAATAGGCTGTTAATAGCTACTTATCAGCATTTCCTAAGCAAAACTGGAGAGTCAAATCACTGCATCTTCTTTTAGTGTCCAAAGACTGTGAGCACCTTGGATGGTTTTTACATCTTGTTCTGTACAGAAAATAAATCCACTTAGACAGATAAAAATAGAGAGAGAATTTCATTTTAATGCGTGTCTTTAAAAAGCCTGATCATTCTCTGCATGTTTACCTTTCAGCTTTATGGCTCTGTTTTCCCCAGTTTACTGTCGGATACTCCACTGAGCATCTCGTGCAAGGAGTTTTATGGATGCATAAAAGTGAAGCTGAACTATTTCGTTTGAGCTGGTTATCCAAACAGGAGCTGGTATCTCCTGGAAAATTTCAAAACCTTACATTTAAAACCACATCTGTGAAAATCCTTGTAGAATTTATTCTCTTGTGTTCCCTGAGTTTTGTGATGTGTGGAGAATTCCAGGTTTCCTTCTGTTCCACCACGTCATTCCATTTTCCAGCTGAAAGCTCCATCCCCATTTGTGATCCTGGGTTTCCACAATGGAAATTCATTTTAAGGTGAAGTGCACATTTTGAAGAAAGATGAACTCCATACTCCAAACTTGATTCTTCAGAGTTTCAGCATAAAAATAAATATTAAAGCCCCAGAATATTTTAAGGCAAAGCTGCCAAACTTTTCCTAGCTTCCTATAAGGAATTCTGCATCTCGGTCTCATGAGTCAGCCCATGGGTATAAATTTAATAAAATGCAGTTTATATTTGGTTAAAACCAAGTTGTTATTTTAAAATTAACATTGTTCAGTGATCCTTTAAGATGTCTTAAAAATGCCACCTTTATTTCAGAGCAAAGCCATGTATGAAAGTAAATTTCTAGTGTTTAATTTTTCAGTGATAGTCACTGACATTGGATTTTGGTTGTGCTGAGGGCTGAGATTCAGGAACATCAGGAATACCCATCCACAGAGGCAAGTGGCTTTTATAGAAATTTGGGATAAAAACCCTGTGGATATGTGATTAGATCTTTTTGTTCATGTTTATTGCTTCTTGATTTAGCTCCAGCTCGGGAGTTTACAGGCTCAGGGATGTGTTCACACCCATTCCTCTGCCCCAGGAGGGTTTTTATTTGTAGAGTTTGCTCTACCTGGACGTTAAAAATTCATCATTCTGGCTCAGAGTGCTCACTAATGATCACTCAAAACCAGCTCAGTGCCTCAATGGCTGATTAGAAGGAATGTGAATGTTTTCATTCAAAGCCCCTTTGATGCGGGGGAATTTTGGGTTTATCCCCTTCCCAGTGAAATCCTGGGGAATAGAAAACACTGCAGTCAGTTCAGCATGGAGTGGTAACAAAAAAATGTCTAACCCAGGCAAATATTGGTGTTGCTCTAGAAGAGGAGTGCAGAGGGACACAGGCAGAGGGACACCTCACTGGGGTGAGGTGACCCAAATCCTGGAGCCACTCTCCTGATCCCTGGAGCTGTGCAGGTTTGGCATCACCTGGGCAGTGGGTGCTGCTTTATCAAAGAGACCCCTGAATTCTCTGGAGGCAAATCCTTGGAAATTGCCCGATTAGAACAGGAAATTGTTTTGTTATTGCCCCAATTTTCTCTGACAAACTACTTTGTCTAATGAAAGAATCTGCTTTCTCACTTAGGAGGGAAGTATTAATAACTCTAATTGCCACTTATTAGCAATTTTACAAGATGCTGAGCACATAAGTACACTTTCTAACAGTCTATGAAATAGAACAGCATTAAAGGTAATACGATCACTACTAATTGTTTTCTGGCTGGAAAACAGGATTTTTATAGAATTATTTGAACATTTCGCTTATGGCTGTACTGTGATGTGGAATGAGATCAGCAGCATTGGTATTTTCAGGACAGAAATGGAGAGGAATCATCTGGTAAAAGAAAAAATTCTCCCTTTAAGTTCTTTGCAGCCTCACACGATTCAAAGTCAAGATTTGAGTGCAGCCTCGTGCTCTTCTTGATAGAAGCAGTTGTACAGAAAAAAACCTGCAGGTAAATGAGTTATAATTTTTATAAAAGCAGTTTGGCACAAGCATTTCTGCAGGATAATCCTCTCAAGAGTGTTTGTTCTTATTTGGGGATGTTCTGGTTTTATTTTGCACTGCCAGGTTCCAGTTTCTTCATGACAATTCTGTAATGAGGCTTTGCATACAAAACTTGATTTTTTTAAAAAAAAAGTATGTTCTGAATTGGTTGAGAATTATCCTTTTAAAAGTTCAAATATCTGTTTTTTACTAAACCTGCCTGGTTTTGCATTGGAAAAGGAGATATAATAACAGATGTGTGTATGAGAATCGTAGAATCATTAAGGTAGAAAAGAAGTGGTCCTGCTGTCCCAGTATTCCTGATACTCCATATTTATTTATTTATTTATCTATCTCCTAACAGCAAACTCCACAGAACAATGTCCAAAATGGATGAATAGGCTCTGATAGAGATCTTTCCTAAATGGATTTGCCTTTGCAGGAACAGCAGGCTTGGGAAATTCCTCTGGAACGTCAGGAGCAGGAAGAAGAAAGTGTTGGAATCAACACTAAACTGCTCTTCTCCCACCAGGGAAGGTTTTCTGTCTCCTGTTTTGATCCAGATCCCCCCCAAGCACACAAAGTTTTGTGGGCCTCTCACCCCCAGCCTTCCCTGGGTCTCATAAAGCCCTTTTATCTTGTGAGGAGAATAATTTCATTGGATCAAAGCACACAAAGCACCACCCTTGATGGACCTGGAGAAGTGATAACGTGGCAAAGGATCCTCCACATCAAAACCTTATGGCTGTATTATCTTTAGAGAAAAATGTGTTTCCCAACACTCATTCAAGTCGAGGAACATTACAGGGAAGGCACTTGTGCTCAATCAGATGAATAATTTATTTTGCACTGGCAGTGCTGCATTAACATCGGGCATTTCAAAGGGGCACAAAGGAGGTGGCAAATCAGGCAGGGAGAGCTGAGTGCCTAATGAATTTAGCTGTTCACATGCCCACAAGTAGCTAAATGGATTACTTAGGAAAATCAGCAGTGCTGCTTGTACAGATAGGTAATAAATTCTGTTTCATTACAGTGACTGGTATTTTAAGATTTAAAATGAAGACTGATTAAATCAAGTGAAATACGCACGTAAATTGTCATTATGTGGATGGATACACCTTACTCTATTAAAATTGGATTTCAGATTTGCTCCACGCTTTATTTTGCAGCTCATTTTTGATGACAGTTCATTCCTCCCACATCACATTATAAATTCAGCTGCATTTTAGCTTTGGAGGGAACGGGGTGGTGGTGGGGAAACTTTGTTTCTCTTTTTCCCCTTATTTTCCTGTGTCAGTATTTTACACAAGGTCAATAACAAGCTCCAGTGTGTTTACAATTACCAAGAGGATGGGATTTGTTATTGTGCCCCGACAAATGTGCTGATGCTTCCATTATTTATGGAGAGGAGATAAAAATGGTGCAACGTTCTGAGACAGAAGTAAGGTGTGTGTGGTTTATATCTGGATTTTTGATGAGTTCTCTTAATAGGCATGGGCAATGCACGGACCTGTGACCGTGGGATGTAAATTTTGCTTTGCAGTAAAGCTGTCAATGCTTTGCGGGGGTTTTTATGACTCACATTTATGCAACTTGGAAAAAAAAAAATTAAAATCTGGTTTCCTGTATTATTTAAACCCAGACTGATTGGTTTGTAATGGTTGTGGTCACAAGAGGTGTGAAAATAAGACAAACATATTCACTTAGTACTGAGGGTACTTTCAGGAAAATTTTAATGTGAAAATTAATTTTTTTTTAAGAAGGGATGCAATTCAGTTTTTAAAATCCCCATTAATATCTGTATTCCTACGGTCCTTGGTTCAGCTGGAATTGCTGAATTACATCACAAGCCTTTGGGATGAGTCCCATGGAGAGGAACAGAAACCACTATCGGGCAAAGTTTATTGGGCAAGGGCTGTGACACAGCTGTGGCTTGGGACTGTCACCTCCTTTCCCTGCTGGGACAGAGTGGGGTCAGTGTCCTCTCACCAAACTCCTGTTATCAATGAATAAAATGGGGAAAAGCCTCATTTCTAGTTTGGAAAGGGGCTCATTCCAATTCCTCAGGAGCTGGGGGTCCCAATCCATGCAGAATCCCTTTTCCTTGGTCCCTCGCTGTGGTGGCAGCCCCTCGGTCCCCACAGATTCCAGGTGGTGTGACAGCTCTGTCCCTGCCCAGCTGTGCCACCTGGGAATGCCAGAGGAGGGGAATGACATCAGGAGTCACCTCCTGCTCCAGCTGAAGCTCCCGACCAGCCATTACAACAAATTATCCTTTCTAAGAGTTTTTGTTTGAGGAGAAACTCAGAGCACCTGTCTCAGATTTACATTTTAAATTGCCCTCTCCCTTTTCCCATGATCCTAGGGGAGCATTTAGGACAGAGATGGAATTGGGTAAAGGAAAAAGTTGTGCCTGTTTTGGCTCCTCTACACCCTTGTGGCTGGAATTTGGGAGCTGTGCATCCCTGCTCCTGTGGCAGGAACAGCTCCTTGTCCTTTCAGCTGCAGCTCCTGAAACAGGTAAGAGTGGATTTCACCTGCTGGCATTGGCTGAAGTTACCTGGATATGGATTTTTCCCAGGCCCAAGGATTTGTTCCTTTACCTCCCTGCAGCTCTTTCCACAGGTTGCTGACTACATCCAAGCAATGCTGCTCTTTCTGACTTTATTATGAGCTGTAAAAGAATTTAATTTGTGTCTGCTTTTTCCTTGAGAGAATTGATTTTGTACTATATTTTAACAGCTTGGTTTAGATGGAGAAATGTTTGAAAGTGAAATTTGATTGAGTTTTGCTTTATGTTCATCTCAGAGTCTCTTTATTCATTCTTTAGCTAACCTGGATACTGAAACCACTTTGAATTCCAGAACTGTACAAAATTCTGATCAGTCTTTAAGACTTCCCTGAATGTTTTATTCCCTGGTGGAAAGGGAAGCTGACATCTTTGCTAAGCTGGGAGATCTCTATAACTGAGCATGGGCCTTTACTGGGGTGTGAAGGCTTTTCTGTGGAGTTATTTTAAAGCCCCTGAGAGCAGCAGCTTTTCCATAATCAGGTGCTAAGGGTGTGTTTTGTCTAGAACAAGGCTTTTTGTGCATATTTTTATTTTCTCTGCTGCCACTGCTGTGCAGCTCAATAATTATATTTGTTTCAACACTGCCAAACTACTTAAGTTTTAATTTTTTTCTCCATCACACACTTCAGAACTACCTCAACCACTGAACAGGTTGTACAGGAGGGCTGGCAAAGTTTCCTGCTCACACACTCAGCATTGTACTGTGAACGTAGAAATGGTTCCTGAAAGCATTTTTGATAATGTGCTGCTCCTTTCCAGAAAACAATGAACTTTAAAATACTTTATTAATAGTTTCTGTGTTGCTGTGATATATGTTTGGTTATAGCTGAAATATGATGGGAATTCTCCAGCTAAGTTTCCCTTAAAAAAATCTCAGAAGAAATTCTTTGTAAGGGAATGCAAACCTTGATTTCCAGTAAAATTTCTATGGGCATTTTGGTGCATTTAGGACAGAGACAGAATTGGATAAAGGAAAAAGTTGTGCCTGTTTAAGCTTTGAGTGAGAGGATTCAATTCCGCCATGGTGTGAATATGAAGCACAAAATCTTTAATTGCTTTTTGGGCTTTGGTTTTTCTATTCCTGGTTTATTAATGCTCAAATGCCAGAATGGTTTGGGTTGGAAGGGACCATCCAGTGCCACCCCTGCCATGGCAGGGACACCTCCCACTGTCCCAGGCTGCTCCAATTCCCTTCTAACCTGGCCTTGGGCACTGCCAGGGATCCAGGGGCAGCCCCAGCTGCTCTGGGCACCCTGTGCCAGGGCCTGCCCACCCTACAGGGAAGGATTTATTCCCAATTTTCTCATTTGATTCTGCCCTTATCTCATTCTCTGTTACTCTCTCCCTGCTGGTGTAACACTTTACTGTGATCAAAATTCTGTTGTTGGTATTTAGAGAAGCTCTGGGCAGCAGCAGAAATGGCAAAGCAGTCAGATAACCAGAAAATTGATACTTTAGATCTTTTTTGTTTTTCCTTTCGATACAGTGAGGGTCAAGCTGACTTAAGCAGCAATAAATGACAATACAGACAGTATCAAAAGTACCTAAATAAGAGTCAGGATAATAACCAAGAATCTTAAAGTTTAAAGGAAACAAAAGTCAGAAGAAAATTTGTAAATTTCTGTTCACAACTTTCTACCCAAATTCTACATTTGCTGAGCAGGGATGGGAAGGGCTCTTCAAAGACTGACACGATTTCCATGCCTTTCACTCTAGGAAATGCTATTTATTATTAAAAGCCCTTTTTTTTTTGTTAGTGTAGCAGCAAAAAGGGAAAGCAAATATTCACAGTAATGAAGTTCATTACAACTCTCTCATACATGCAAAAGTTAGTGACAAACTGCCAGAGGTTATAAATATCTGCTTATAAATATTTAAAAAAATCAGTCACTCAAGCATCTCCTTGTCATCAGCAAAGCAAACTCTTTAAATTTACAAAAGCAATTCCTATAATAAAACGCTGGTTCAGAGCTGCCATCAGCTCCTGCTGGTGATTTGTCACTTTGTGCTGACTCAGTGCAGAGCTGTCACTGCCACTCCTTGGGATGGAAATCTGGTCCTTAGCAGGGAGAAGGGACATTTGCAATGGATATTCCTCACTCCTGGGACTGGGAATGAGGAGTTTTGTCCTGCTTTGCTTTGTGTGAATCTGATGCTGAGCAAGCCCTGCAGATCCCAGGGGTAGAAAACACTTTGGTACATCAATGAGTGAAATGGAATAACAATTTGGGAGAGAAAAATCCTTTTTTTTTTTTTTGTTTTTTCTTTTTTCCTGCACCTTTATTACCACAATGAAGTTTGTGTTTCAGGAAAACAAGGAAATTACCATTGATGTAAAAAGTGGATTGAAATTCTTCTGCAATCTCTGCATTTCAAACCCTCCAACAAACCCCAGCCTTGCCATGGAACCTGGCATGGTATAAAAACACAAATTTACCAAAATAGAATGAAATCTTAAGAATATTCCTCAATGTTGGGGAAAACTTCTTAACAAAACATCCCCAATGTTGTTATGAAGAAACAATAACTCCACATGAATTGATTCATCCTTCAAATAGGGAGAGATTGGCACACCTGTAAAAACAATACCCAGTGTGTTGTTCTTTTGTAAAACATCTTCATATTTCACATTCTCACTCTGTTTTTGATGTTATTTTAATTTACCTGCTTTGCTCCTGTTTTCAGTTCGCACTGTGTTGGGGGGGTTCCTTTTTTATTTTTAATGCAAGGGACCCTCTGGATGCTCTATAAACAATAAGAGTAATAGGAAAAAATTAATATCTGCTTGTTGAGCTGGGGAGGGACAGGACTGGTGAAAAATGGAGGATAAAAGTAAAATGCAGCATTTTTGATTTCCCAAGTCCTATAAAAGTAGGTGGAAGCTGTGCCTTCCACTCAATTTGTGCTGCCAGAGTGGCTCTAGAGAGTTTTCCTAAATAACACAAATGGAAATTCTTGGTAAATACAGGAATTAAGTGCACACAGATTGAGATTTATTTTAAAATGAGTATTTTATAGAAAGTGTTCGGCAGCTCTTCAGTATCCGGCAGGGAGGCAGAGGAGCTGTTTCCTGCTGGCATCACGAGAGGGCACTCAGCAATTGCATTTCAGCATCTTTTGCTACCCACGTCAGACAAATTCCACCTTTCCCTCCTTCAAAATAAAAGACAACACGAGATTCCACACAAAGGTTTCTCGTGCGTCGCAGCAGGATGTGTTGCTGATAAATAATTCTCAGCAGAAACGTAAAATAAATGTTGTGTATAAATAGTGCTGGGATATGGCACTTTGGGGAGGGAAGGAAGTTTTAATTCCAAATAACAGGTATTTATTTGTGTCTGATCAGAGACTGGATGTTCTGGAATCGTGGTGATGCCTTCCAAATGTTCCTGCAGCTCATCTGAGCAGGGCAGGGAGCAGCTCTGAGAAGGAAAAAATTTTTTTAAAATCTGATCTAAAAGAGGATTTTTAGATGTGGAAATGGGGAAGGATGAGGTGGAAGAGGCAGCCTGGCTTTGGTGCTCTGTGCTAGGGAGGGCTGACCCCAAACACCACTAGAGCTCCAGCCCTGCCCCTGAAAATACAAACTGTTAAATATAAAAGTTTAAGAATGAATACTAATAGTTAAATGTAATAAGGAAAAATACAAATAGTTAAATATAAGTGTTTTAAGAATAAATACAAATAGTTAAATATATCTACTTAAGGAAAAATACAAATACAGTTAAATATAAATATTTAGGAATAGACACAAAGAGTTAAATGTAAGTATTTAAGAAAAAATACAAGTACAAACAGTTGAATATAAACATTAAATACAAATACAAACAGTTAAACATGAACCGCTCTGGATAGTAAGTGCAAAACCCATGCGCTGGTGGTCTGTGTTTTCCCTTCTACCCAAGAATCATGGAATCACAAAACCCTGGATATTAGAAAATCTATCCAGGATCACTGAGTCCAGCCAAGCGGAAAGAGATGGGAACAAAGTTGTCAGGACCAAGGTTTGGTTTTTGTGGTGTGACTGGAGCTGTGTGTAAGTTGTTGTAGTCAAGTTTTGTGGTGAGTGTGGAGCTCTCCAGCCACCCCCAGCTCTGGAGCCTCTCAGGAAATCCAGGAGAGGTTTCTGAAGGACAGGATACAGGATCCTGTAGGACGCTGTAGCTGAGGCAGCTCCCGTAAATCCCAGGGCAGGACTTTGCTTGGACTCATCAATAATTGTTTGGATTAATCAATTAATCTCATTGAGATTGCCTTTTTGCAGGTGAATTATTTATTGGGAGCACAGGCTGAGGCAGAGCTGTGTCCTGAGCCCCGCTGTGCTCCCAGCTCTGAGCAGGGCTCCAAGCAAGTCCACTTTGAGGTTTCCCATCACTCCACATCCTTTTTCCAGCTCAGCATTGGTCCTGAAGCATTTGGAGTTCTCTTATCTCTGGCTCCATGTGCCATAAGCTCTCCTGTTTAAATTCAGCCCCTCTGTGTTCACCAGAGGCTTTCCCAGGGAGAGCTGCCCTGGCATCCTCTGCCCTCCTCCTCCAAAGGGAGTCCTGAGCAATTCCAAGTGTTCTTCCCTCTGTGCTATCACCAGGCAACACAAGGTTCTCAGCAGATGAAAGGCTCTGAATTTCTTGGCTGTTCAAGCCAAAAGCCAGGCACAGCAAATCTCTACACCTGCCTCTGAGCCTGGCTCAGGATCCTTAGGCTCTGCTTTAAGCAAAGCTGGAGTCACGAACCCAGTGTTCTCTTACAGGGATATTTTCTCCTTTTGTTAAATCTGGCTGCTACTAAAATGCAATCTAAACTTTATCGTAAGAAGCCTGTTTTAAAGGAATTGCATCCCTCAGAGGAGTGTATTCCAAAAAGACAGATATTCTGTACAATATTCATAAAGTACAAAAAAAAATCCTTCCCTGACTCTAGAAATGAGTGTTACTGTTTTCCTTCCTGTTCCTTTCCTGTTGCTTTTAAATCAACTGTAATCAAAAAAGGATGTGGTTTCTCTTTTTAGGAAAGAAAGGGGAGCAGGAAGTTTATTTCTACTGAATCATATTAATGCCATAAAACATTTAATGTCCTTAAGTGATCTGAAGTGTTCTAGGTCTGAGTTAAATCTGCAGTGTTGTTTGGGGTCTCAAGTTTGTGCCATCCTAAAACCCACAAACCTTTGATTCCTGCACAGCTGCAGCATCACAGATGGATGAATATACAAAAGATTGTTGGAACTGTGAGGTCATGAACCAGAAAACTTGCTCAACAAGAGTGCAGAGAACAGTGGGTCCTCTTCAGAGCAGAAACCCTGTGGTTACAGGGTGGAAATGCCAGAGCTGTGATGGGTTCAGTCACGTGGGCTCGCTCCATACTGATGGAGGATGTGTCATTTTCTTCAGGAAGGGAGCCAAAGGTCAGGGAAAGGAACAATTCCAAGTGCCGAGTCATTTTCTGTTAGTTTTTGTGCGCTGGGTTTGTGTGGGTTTTGTACAGCACAACATCAAACACAGGCACCAAAGGACAGAAGTGGTGAAACACAAAGGCAAAGAAATCAGGTGGGGAGCTGGCAGGGAAAGGCTCTTCCTTTTCAAACCACATTTCTAGGAGTGAGCTCTGCTGGGATTTTTAACTGGAAATAATGAGAAATAAAAGGCAAACATCTGAATTGGGCAGAGGAACATTGCACAGCAGGGCCTGCTGTAGTTTGTTTGGGAGTTTTCTCTTTGTGACAGGGGAGAAACCTCACTTGGTGGGTGAAGGAGTGTGAGTCAGACAAGTGTGATTTTCCTGGGAAAAGGTTTAGCAAGAAGATGAAGGTGAGACTGTGAGGGGAAAGAAAAAGTCTAATTTGATGGCTTGCACCCCTTGGGATCTCTCCATATCCCAGAGATCCCACGTTTGGCATGAAAAATCTTTGGAGTGTTCATTTCACCCATGGTCTGTAACCCTCATAAAGCGTTTAATGTCATTAAATGATCTCCTTAAAGGAGATTTCCATTTTTCATGGAATGCAGCAACTCATTAGTCCCTCAACTCTCTCCAATTGCCCAAAGCTGGATTTCCTGCCTGCTATAGCAAATAATCAATAAAGGAGGGCAAGAACATTGACTGGGGAAAATGCCTTATGGAAAAATCTTATTTAGGCATTTGTGCCTATCTCTTCCATGTGGGCTGGAGCTGCTAAAAATACTAAGATAGAAAATGAATTCCATAACACACTAATGAAATTGTCTTCAGCTTTCTTAGGGATCTTGCCCAGATTTGACTCCTGTTGATCTAATTAGAGCTTGAGCACTTGTTACACCAGCAATTGCCTGATGCTGCAACTTGGCAACTTTGGGCAGAACTGTGGGAGCTGCTGGAGAAGGTCCCTGCCAGGTGAACAAGGATATTCAAAAAGTAGATACCCAAAAGACTTTAAAATAACAGATAAACACAGTGTTAGATTGATTTAATAATTGCTGCTGGCAGCTCGGCTGTCCTGCTGTTAAATACAACCTGGGAATGTTTAATGCCTTCAATAATCAGATATTTTTGATATATTTGTGGTACCTTCTGCAGGCTGTAGGAACCTGGCTTCAGGTCTGGAGGCTTCAAGGCTTTGGAGCAGTTTCCAATGAGTAATGGTGGATAATTTAAAGGAATATTTGCAATTACTATAATTCTCTCATTATATTTCGTTTTACATCCCCCAGCAACAAATTCCAGTGATAGCAGCAATGAACTAGCTCAGAGCAGCATTTCCTAATAAAGATCAGGGAAATGAAGATGACAATTGCTTCTCATTTTTCCTGCATCCTGGCATGATGTGAAAATTCACAGTAATTTCACTGCATAGAAATCTAATTAATCAATACATTGGAATTGCAGTCGCAGCAGCTACTAAAGTAGGGCTCAGAATTAATTTTTTCAGCTCGGAGATTCAAACAGCCTTTCTCTTTAATTCTGTTGTGTATTTCAGCACACAAAGTGCTGCATTTGAATAGGAACTGGATTATTTAATTATTCAAGTTGATTAAGGTGGGTAATTAAATGCTGCTACTAATATATTATGTACTTTACATTTTATTTCCATTAAAAGTGATTTTTAAGTACAAAGTAAAAGGATTATTTGAGTTTCCAAACCCACTTTTCTACTGCTTATTCTGAGTTGCCTGATTGCTCATCCCCCAGTATTTCCAACACTGAACCAAGAATCAGAACAAGCATTTATGGAAACCAACACAGTTTGCAGTTACTTGTTTTACTAACTCTTTTAATCTTGCATTTTAATTCCACCTTTTCCAGCTGCCAAAACCCTGTGAGCAAATTATCCTCAGCAAGTCACCTCTATTTTCTAATTCATGTAACCATCTTTTTGTGTGCTGCCGATTTCTCATTTGGGCAGGGTTTTTTTGGTTGTTAGTGTTTGGTTTGGCTTTTTTCCTTTCAATTTTTGTTTCAGGGACAATGGAAGTGTCCATGGCCGGGTTGGACATTGGGGTTTGGAGCACCTGGGGCAGTGGGAGGTGTCCCTGCCATGGCAGGGGTGGAACCAGCTGTAGCTTTGGGTTTATCTGGGTTTTTCATGTCTTTTCTGTTCCTCAGCTGTTTGAGCAAGGCACGAGGCCTAAGGGGTGAAATTTCAGAGCAGTTTCTGTGTCTGGCTTCCCTCTGAAAGTTGGGAACAACCAGTTAAAGTTCAGCAACTTCCAGCCAGGAAGTCTCCATGGCTACCAGAGGCTCAGGCTGTTTTCTAGAGACAGTGCAAAACTGGGATGTGAAAATATTGCAAATGGTTCCTTGTGTCTTGTACATCGGGCAGCGAAATCCCTCCATAAAGAAATCAGCATTTACAAAAACCAAAAATTATAAAAACACAATTAGGATGGGAGGGGGGGAGTGCAACACAGAATTAGGAACAGTCCCTGGATCTGGGGTGATAACATCTCCACCCTGATGTTTTCTGCTGGGATTTTCCTGCTCTGTCCACAGCAGTGGTTTCCATACAGGTCACACCTGCCAGCCAGCTGCTCCTTGACACTCAGGACCTATTTTGGGAAGCTGGGTGCTTTAATTAGCCTTAGGATTTCAGCTTTTCTATTTTCCATCTATTTGTAGCCCTGCAGCTCTTTAGTGTGTAACCCTAAACTCCACACACAGTGGGAACTGCTGCTTTCCCAGTTTGGGCAGACACAACAATTCCTCTCCAGGCCTGGCAGTCAAGGACACCTCACTGCCTCAGGCCCTGAGATGGGAACAAAAGTGAGTTGGGGGAGCAAACTTGGGGTCAGTGACTTCATTAGCTGAAGCTGGAATTGGGACATTAACCCCAATATGCAAATGGACCAAACTTATCAAAGTGTGAAAGCCCCATGACCCATCGTCCATTTTTGGGGAGCTTTGTCTGCCCTAAATGTATCTGAAGGCCTCTCAATAAACAGAAGAGCTTTTTATTCCCTTCATTCTGTCTGGCCCCTGTTTTTAGGCAGCCCAAAAAGGCATCAGCTGTAGGGCAAGTCCCAGAGCATCCCAGCAAGGAGCTCTCCCTGCTGCTCCCAGGGTGTTTGCTCTGCATTGTGCAGGGATCACCCCCTGGCTGACAGGAGCCCTGGTGACAGAATGGGCCCCATCCAAGTTTTGGGGCTGATGTCTTGTGCATGAATCAGGTTTCTGTTTGAATTTTGGCCCTCTGCAAAGCTGGCTGCTCATTTTGCTAAGGCAAACCCAGAATACTAAACAGGTAATTAATTTCTGTTCTTTGCCAGGAGTCAAAAGGCAGTGTTCCCCAGGCATTGAAGACTGTTGAGGATTTTCATGAAGCTGAGCATTTAAAAATATATATAAATAACACATTGCTGGAATTTGTATGCAAATAACATAACCAAGTATCGTTGATATTCACAATTTATTTTATTAGTGCCTGTGTTTTCCTTCTGGCTTATTTAAAAATGCTCTTTGTGGCGCAGTTGTGTTTGTTGAGAGGCTACAGAGCTCTCTAATGAGGTTGGGTGTCTGGCTCACTTGTACCAGTTTCCTTTTTGCAAGTAGAAAGGAGCCAAGCAGGGGTGGAAGGCACTGCCTCCAGGGATGAAACGAGACCTCTGTGCTTCCCTGGGAGCAGCAACAGGAAGATGAACCAAATCACTCCAGATTGCCCCAAAAAACCCCTCATGATCTCATTCTGGCTGCTTGCTCTTGGCTGTTCCTCTGTTGAAGGAGGAGAGAGAGGGAAGGGGCTGTGGCCCAGCAGCTCTGTGGAGAACAGCTCCTGTTCTCTGCTCAGCCCATGAAAGAAGAAATGTTCCCAGTCAGAAAGAGAGATCTTGGGGAGCTCCAGTCAGGCTGGGCTGTGAAAGAAGCCCTTGGAAGCAGAGCAGGAATTTTTGAGCTACGTGATGAGGGAAATCTCAGACTGACTCAGGCCAAGGCTGTGAGCTGAGAAGTTCTTTGCTATTGCCAGCAGAAGAGTGGAGATAAATAAACATAAATCACCTTGTTACATGGCCAGAGTGTGAATTGAGGACTCCAGCCCTCAGAAATGGGAAATTAAAGACTCTGGGCTGAAGGAGGGCTTCTTGTCCAACACACAACATTGAAAAACTCATTAGAGGTGTCCTGGAGAGCAGCTCAGCCACTTGCTCTGATTCCCCCGGATCTGGTTTTCCCAATAAAGCTTCCTGAACATCTGCCTGCTGCTCACCATCTGAGCTGTGACAGAGCCACCAGGCGTGTGGGATCTGAAAGGATAAAAGAGATTTTGAAGCCCTGGGCCTGCATGTGCCCAACTTGCTGCAATATTTTTCTGAGCTGACAAGACAACGCCTCTTGGAAGCTCAAGTTGTCCCAGAGGGTCTGTGAAACACGGAGTTTTTACGGGAAAATCAGAACTAAGAGAACTCAGACTTATTTTGTTTCTCAATTTAGGTTGCAGGCTGCTGTTTCTGAGGATGTGTTTCCACGTGCTTAACACTCAGGATGGTTTTGACATCTTCAAAGTGTATGTGGGTATTTTTAGGGCCGTATTTTTTATCCAAAAAATGCTCCAGTAGACATTTGTAGCCACCCTGGCAGAAACCCCAGCCAAAAAAGAAGGCAAAGGCACTGCTGCAAGGCAGCATCACTCCAACCCCATGTGTTCAGGAAGCACAGCAGAATTTAAGCCAAACCCAGCTTATGTCTCACCATTTTAAAGCACTAAATGTCAGAGCTTGGCAGCTGTCAATAGAAAGCTTTTCCCCTTTCACACTGGTCATTATTTATGCACAATAAATTATTTATTAATTTGCCTTAATAGAAAGAAAATTGTCTTTTTAAACCCCCACTAAATAGCTGATGGAATATATAAACTGAATTATGTCCAATATTGATCTGATCTTGTGTATATATACTGACTTCCAGTCACTTAAAATTAATATAATTGACTACAGAGGTGCCGGGCACGTTCCTGGAAGGCAGATTAATGATCTGGTGAAGTGATCAAGCACTTAGTGGCTTGTGGCTGATAAATCATTTCAGCTCCTTGATAGGTAGGGCATTTAATTATGGTCATTTAACCACTGTTGACTGTTGTGCCATTGTACAAACTAAAGCAATCAAAACATTAACTTGAGTGTGGAGTTGGAAATGATTGTATCCACAGCCTTGCAGTTGCTGTATGAGCCATGCTGTCAGTTAAACTGGGACCAACTGGCTTTTTGAAGAAATCTCAAATATTTCAGAGAACTTATTCTTATTTAGCTGTTAGTTTTAGGGGGGTACTAAATATTTTTTATCTATTTCTCTGCACACAAAGCAGAGATGCAGGGTTATGTAGCAATGCCCAGGGAAGCTGCAGAATCAACCCCTGGAAGGGCTCAGAAAAGGCACTTAGCAGTGGATTTGGCAGTGCTAGGTTAATGGTTGAACTTGGTGGTCTTAGAGGGCTTTTCCAGCCTTAAGGAAGCCTATCTTTATATAAAATTTATATTTTATTATATTTATATAAAATCAGGAATGGGATAAATGCATCCTCTCCCCCTGGGGCAGCTGGGAGGAAGGGCTTCCCTGGGGATCCCACATCAGATCTCCTGCAAGTGCAACTGAACCAGTTGTTCTCTGGCTGCTCAGGTATGAATTTGGGAGTGTTCCAATGTTTTCCTAATATTCTTCTTAGGTGGGACCCCTTGCAGTGAGAAACCCTTCAGTAGAACCACAGGCTAATCAGTTTTAGCCCAGAAACAGTAATTTAAACCTGAAGCCCCAGACAAAATTCTTTTCTTCCCCCTGGAAATCACTTTTATCTGCAGAGCTGGCAGCAGGTTTGGCTCTTCCCCAGGGAGAACCTGCCTGTGCTGGAGATAGAAAATCCTCCTTCCTCCCTGATTTCTGCATTCATGCTTGGAAAAATTGCCTGCCTGCTTAATTTTGCTGTTTTCTGTCTGCTAATCCCCACCTTGGAAGGATTTTTAAGGGGGTTCAGAGGAATGACAGAGGTTGGTCCCAGCAGGCTGAGCCAAACAGGCTCTGATTTTTGGTGTTGTTTTAATAATAAATGAGATGAAATAGGGCTGCTGCCTGCAGTGGCAGCTTGGGGGGTCAGAGGGAGCTTGGGATGCTCCCATTGTTGCAGAACTCCACCTGGGCTTCCCCTGGCTCCAAAAACCTTCCCTGCTCAGGGAATTGGGTGTGCAGTTATTGCATGGGCTCAGAGGAAGGTGTCCCTGCCACAGCAGGGGGCTGGGTTTAGGTGAGGTTTAAAACCTCCTTGAGCCCAAATCATTGAAATTCTGCCACTTTTTGGAGGGAAATAAGAGGAATTGCTGAGGCTAAGGGAGACTTTTTCCTCCACAAACCACAGAGGTGCTGCTGGAATTCCTTTGGAGATGAGACAAGGTTCATTCTCGGGGGGTTTTGGGGGGAATTGTTTGTTTTGATGGAGTAACCAAGGTGCCAGTGGGAAGCTTTTTCCACTGCCTCAATCCTGTTGGAGCCAGGACTGGGAGGATCTCACTGCTCAGTCAAGGACATCCTGATGGCACTGCCAGACTCCTCAGTGTCCCTTTGTGTGGCCGTGGTGGCCTCGGGTGACCCTCAGCAGTGGCACTGGGCTGTCCCTGGCTGTCACATCAGGGGCTGCTCCTCACCACCCCAATGTGCTCCTGGAGCTCCTCTCTGCAGGGAGAGCAAACAGTGAATGGCTGCAGCAGGTTCTCAAAGCACCCACTAATTAAATCAGATTTAATTATTTAACCTACCAGGCTTAATTTTTCTATTTTCCTGTTCTATTCTGAGTGGAGAAATAGAAATGTAAATACAAATAAACCAGAGAGGCAGTGCCACCACGAATTCTCTTGATTTTGGGAGTCCAAAGCTGCTGAGGTTGGCCAGGAGGTTTGGAGGGCACCAAGGAGAGAGGCTGGGGTTGGGGAGGGTCTGGCAGTGAGGCCTCAAAATGGGTTTATTTGGTGATGTCTTCCACATTAAATCACAGATTCCTTTGCTTAACCTTTTGCTGAGTAAGATTTTATATAATTTATGCTCGAAATGAGCACTTAGCACTTGGGTCCTGGTGATGTCAAGGTTATCTCTGACCCCTCTGGGGTCCCCACAGAGATCTCCCTGCTGGAGTTAATGTGCTGAGCTAAAGATTACAAATTACAATTAGGCATTTGATGATGGGGGGGAAAAAACATCTCGGATCTTGGTGTGGACTGAAATCAAGGCAGCCAGACAGGAACGAGGGGCTCTGTCTCCTTTTCTGCTGCTCGGGGTCAGTCTTTCATGGCTTCTCCTAAAAGGACTGGGAATTCCTGCTGTCAGCAGGGGGAGGAGCTGCAAAAAGAGCGTGACTTTTGCTAAAATGTCATTGCAGGCTGTTCCTGGAGGAGGAATGAGGGAAAACAACGCCGTGGTGTGCGAGGCACTGCGATGCCTTTGTTCTGTGCCAGCACAGCTCCCAGAGCCCGAGCAGGATTCCAGCCCTGCTGCAGTGACATTTGTAAATGAGAACATGGCAAGGCCTGAGTTTGGCCAGGATAAAATGCTCTTTTTAAGGGTGGGGGATTAAAAAAAAAATAGTCTGACTTAATGGAAAAGGGGAATCAGTCTGGGGGGGGAAATATAAAAAAGGTTTAAGAAGCAAAACAGAATTTAGAAAGGGCAGAGCATGAATGCCAAATCACACAGGAGAAAGGGTCTTGCAGAGGTAGAATGAGAAGGGCTGGGAGGGAAGGGACCAGGAGAGGGGGGCAACAGCTTCTGGAATGGCACAGGGGCTTAGAAAGCTAAAATGAAAACAAAAGGCCAAGGGGGAACATTCACATGGATATAAGGAGGAATGAATGGCTGAAAGGCATTTGAAGAATGCCTCTTACAGTGTCTGCACTGAGGATCCTTTTAAATTTGTTTGTTATGAATTTTACCCTCTGTCCTGTTTTGCTGTTTGGTGCAAGGCTGTTATGTGAAAAATACAGCCCCGTTTCAGGGAGCTGCCATTATTCCCTGGGATTTCATGGATCTTAGCACTGCTTAATGTCTCCTTTCATCCTGCTGAGGAAGTGACAGATTGACTGGGGGTATCTTTGACCCCCTGTTTGTGCACCAGATCCCCCTGTGCTGTAACAAGGGCAAAGTCTGAACCACAAAATTTTTAAAATGCCATTTGGAGACCAAGAGGAGCAGCAGAAACAAACAAACAAACCCAGTCCCAGCACAAACCCTCAGCAGCAGCTGGTCAGGGCTGGGGGCAGAGGTGAGCTGTATCACCTTTGTTTTTCCCTTTCCACCTCTTTCTGCCTCCTGCCTAATGAGGCACCAGCTATTTGTGAGCACAGAACTGCTCAGGCAGGGCTGGAAGGAGCTGAGAGCTGCCTCCTGTGCAGGAGCATTGTCAGCAAGGCTGGGGAGCCATGCCAGCACATCCATCCTGCAGGCCAGGGTGAATCTGAGCCCTCAGGAACAATCCTTGAGTGTGGAAACCCAGGGCACAGGGAATATTTCTCTGTCTGCTCTGGGGTGCCCTGACCCCCAGGGGAGCACTGACTCTGACCCTCATTCCTGGAGAAAGTTTCCCAGACTTCAAGATAGACTGGAATCCACAAAAGTGTGAAATGGATTATAGAGAGTAGTGTAGGGGTATAACTTGGTGAGAAATTGAGGTTTTGGGATTTTTAGTGTGTTTTGGATGGAAGCAGGATGGAGGGCACAGGGTGTTGTCCTGGGTTTCTTCTTCATGCTTCTTCCTGGGTTTAGGTGGCATTTTGTAATTGGGCAGAAAAGTCTGCATTGGGGCTTTGGGATCAGTTATTGGGTTAAAAGGGTGTCAGTTCTTAATTGGATAGTTTAGTCTTAAAAGACCTTGTACCAAGAGATTGTTGGCCATTTTGTGCCTTCTAATGAAAAGCTGCTGAACTCACAGTAGTGAGACTGTTTTACTGATAGGAAACAATAAACTCCTGAGTCCCAGCATGAACTACAGTCTCAAGTGCCTTCAGTCCAGACCAGAGAAACCAAAAACTGGTACCACCACACCTGAGCTTCACCAGGTTCCATCTAGAAGGAGGAACACCTGAGGCTTTGTTTGTGGCTGCTCTCAGAGGGGTTTGCAGCCTGGTCCCAGCCCATGGAATGATCTCCTGGAGGTTTGGCTGCTCCAGCCACTCCTGGGCAGCCCTTGGTCCTGTCATGCTGGAAGGACACGGGACACAGCTTAAGGGAACCCTGCACCACTTCTTCCTTCCTTCCAGGCATGTTGTCCCATAGTGGAGAGTGGAAATTTAGATAGAAATGGAATTCTTGGCATTTTTCTGTCTTAGTGGGGATGGGAAGCCGTGTCTTCCAATCCTATATTAAAAAACAAAGGCTTTGACAGGCAATGTAATTATAGCCTGGATTGGTTATTAAGTTATTGCATTTTCTGTCATCATTTGATGTTTACTTACAAGAGCTGGATGTGCCTGCAGTGGCTGGGAGATTTTGTAACCAGTTCTGGCAGTTTCAGTCCAGAGCTTTACACAACCAGCAATACAGTGGTTTCATTAAACAGGGGCTTTAAGTAAACCTCCAAACTGAAACTCATCTGCTCTGGCATTAGAACCGTGCAAAAATGAGACACATGGAAAACAGCAGATGAGATTGGGCTATTAAGAATAATTAATACTGAATTTAATTGACAATTACTTAGCAAGAGTGATATTTGGCTTTCAAAGGCCATCTACATTTACGGTGCTACACAGAACAATAAAAGAAGCAATCTGTTTTAGGGAGATGAACATAAAGGGGGGGAAATGCAAATGCTGGGCTCCTTTATCCTGGGGCAGTGCCTCCTGCAGCAGAGCAGGTACAGGATGGGAGGTGCACACACCTTAATCACAACTTCAGAAGGCATCTCCTAATTGTTTCCTGGATTCTCATCCTTTTGGGGAAGGAGGGAGAGCTTTTGGGGTTGGTGTTATTTACATATAAAAGATTCAACTGTTGTGTTAAGGGGGCTGTAGAGTGTGAGTGTTTACCCACAGGCAGGTGACTCAGCCTTGGATAAATTCACTTTTTTATTCAATCCCTGTTACTTTGTGATGCCTGGGTGTATTTTTCATGGGTTTTTGTTCCTGTTCACAGTTTGAACACTGATCTCCTACACTCTCCTTTGTTCCCATGCTCATATTATCACCACTTTGTCATCCTTTAGGCTTTTCCCCCCACTTTGTGAAACCTTTAGATGTGGGCAGAAAGGAAAGGGGACAGAAATGAACAAATTGGTGAACAAATCTGTAATGGAATGAATGAAAAAGCCTCAGCACCACAAGGAATCAGTAACTAATGAGTAGGAAGTACTGTACAGTATGTCATTCATTTAGCCCTCCCTGCTCTGGGTAGCAGCAGATGGTGCCCTCAGGGACTTGGATGTTCCCATCCATGCTCCAGCACTACTAAAGAGGTGAGATGAGAAAAGGAGACGAGATGGATCACACCAATCAGCCCAGCAGAAAAATTATTATGATTACATAACTAATGACCCAGGGAATTAGACAATATCAAAAATAGGAAGGATGCCAATTTGTGCTGTGACATGTCTGAGCAGCCAAAGCAGTGTGGGGGCTGTGTGGTGAGAGTTGTGTGGTTAAGGAAAACAGGGGGGCTCCTCATCCAGCCTGCAGAAATGTTCCTTTCATTTGACAGCAGTTTCTCTAGATGCTGAGAGAACTCCACCACTGGCTATTCCTGCAGTAATCCTGACCAGGTTGTGCCCTTACAAGTTCTTTTTTTGCCATATTTAGCTCAGCTGAAAACTTGTTAGGAGCTGGGTTTGCTCCAGTTTTGTTGAACAGCTTTGCTGTGAGTGCAGCAGGAGCAGAGGCCCCAGCTGAGGAGCAGCAGCTGCTCAGGGACTGTCCCAGTGCTTCTGCTCCTGCTGGTGGCACAGGCAGCTCCCAGCTCCTCCAGGAACCCCTGTGTGGCATGGAAGTATCCTCTGCAGGACTAGGCAGAGCCCTTGGTGTCAGACCTTCAAAGGATGGGATCACGACCCCACAGAAAACTGAAATATCCCACACTGAAATACCCCAGGGGAAGGAATGCTGGATGGAATTTGAATTTACTCAGGAATAGCTTTAGTTAGCTGATCTCCCTCCCCCAGTTCTGACAGATTTTCTTCTCCAGTTTATTGATTTATTTATTGAAATGTCTGGATTGAGATTGCAAACTCCTCCTGTCTGTGCTGTAATCCTGATTCCAGGATCCTGTTGGTGGTTCCATATGTGCCTGCCAGCTACTCAAATTGGAAAAGCTGACTTTGCTGTCCCACAGCTCAGAGGTCTGGCCACAAAGCGTGGAGCAGCCCAAAAATGATACGAAATGCAGCTTTTTGCCATCTGCTGGAAAATGTTAATGAGCTGATGATCTCATCCTCTATTTTAGACAGGTGTCCACATCCCCAAAAATGTGATGAGAAATGACATCTTTGTTGACAGTCTCATCAGATTAATTGGACTTCAGGAGTGAGCTAATTCTCACATCAAGAGGCTTGAGAACATACTGTGGGAGCTGTGTGAAGAACCTTGAACTCCTGCTTCTTGTGCTGTCACCAGATCATAGCAGCTTTGATGGACTGGATTAGGAAATCAATATCCACACATTGACATGCTAATCCCTCCAGGGACACTCATTAAATAAATTCTCATCAAGGGCCACAACAGTGTGTGTGCAATCAGGAGCTGCAGCTCAGTGCTACGTTTCATCTGAGTGCTTTCAAAAAACAAAACGTTTTTCTAAAACATTAAAATTTATATTAAGCTCCCCAAGCCATGAATTTGGGCATGAAATGGAACTTAAGGTGTTAAAAGCATGAGGAAGGGTCAGGTTTTGGTGGTACACAAAAATGAATGGGGAGAAACTGTGAGGAGTGAATGGGATCTGCTGGGTCATGGGTTCAGCCCTCTGCTCTGGGAGATATCCATGCCATGGAAAGCCTTCCATCAGGTGCTCAAGTGCCTCTTGAAAACTAATTAGAATTTTCCTCCTCTTGGGACTCTGTTCTGTAACCTTTCCCCAGTAATGGCGAAGAGGCTGTCATCTAATTTCAGAATAAATGTGTTCCTGGCTAATTTATATTATTTTTTTCCCTCTCTAACTTACAAATCCTTTTCTCCTGACTGGGTGCATTTACAAACTGGAATATCAACTCTAAATAGATGAAGACTTTTCCCTCTAAGGCAGGATTGCCAAACCTGGTGGATGTTGTCTCATTAAAGCGTTCCTGGCCTTTGCTCATCTCTGTATTCCATTTTTGCACCAATTCTTGCAGGATTTCAGGCTTTTGAGCATCAGGGTGATGCAGTGACATAATTTTTCCTGTGTTCCACATCACCATCGTTCCCCAGCTTCCATTCCTTGCCTGGCACAAACCTTCCAGTCCTGTTTTGGGACAGCAGATGTTTCTCCAAGGAGCCAGCTGGGGAGGTGGCAGAAATCCTGTCAGGACAAGGTTTCTGGTGGTGTTACATTTGCCTGAGGGAAGGTGGGGAAAAAAATAAAAATTTTTTAAAAATCACTGAAATATCCTCAGTAAACTCATTTATATTTTACTCCTTGGACTTGATTTTCTGTAAGAAGTTGCTGACCCCGTAATTAAATAAATAGAATTAGTTTTGTTTTATGCCATTCTGGAGTTTGCAGCAGAGATTCAAATCACTGTTAATATTTAAATATTTTGTAAAGAAGAAATAAAGCAGCAGCAGCATTTCAATTGGATAATTTAACCCTTTGTAGGCATAATACTGAATGTATCAGTTTTACTCCATATTCTTTCTTTTTAAAAAATATTTCTGTGGATGAAGACAGCTCACAGCTTACCTGAAGTACTCAAGGTCCCCGAGTGTGGTAATTTGACATTTTTAAGTAGTATTGACCAAAAAGACCCAGTGGGGCTGCTGTTTAATGCTCTGTTTAATGCTTTGTCTGCTGAATTACTTCCTATGGGGTAATGGCTATTGCAAGTCCCAGCTGAATGAAAAAATAGGATTTAAATGTTTGGGAATAAAGCAGAAAAAGGACGGACAGCAAAAGATTTGGATGTCTTCATTCCTGTTTTTTCTCAAATCTCATGCCTTATTGTGTTTATTATTTGAAATGTATGATCAGCCAACAGGAATGATGGCAGAGGTTTTGGATTTGGTGGGCTTTTTCTGTTGGTTTTGGGGCTTCTTTTAGTTGTTTTTTTGATTTGGGGTTTTTTTTGTGTGTGTGTGTGTGTTTTGTTTTGGGGATTTTTTTTGTGTATGTTGATTGACATGTTATAATTACTCATTATTCTAATTATTCCAACTGCTGGAAAAACATTATCTCATCTATTTAGAAAAAAAAAAATCAAACAAGTTACCCCAACACAAAACACCTAGATATGAAGTGAAATAGAAAATATTTATTTCCAGGTTTTATATTCTTTGTAGCTGGCTTCCATCAGATTTTCCTAAGTTTACAAAATGAAGTAAGACAAGGATACTTTAACTCTTTTCCTCCTCAATTTCTCCCATAACTTTCTTTTACCCCATCATGAGTTGCTGTAGTTTTCACAAGTCAAAGGGCTGCTGTGTTCTGTTTTTCTCTCTGTAAAATCTCTTTTTTCAGTTCTCTTTTTTCTCAGACCACTGAACCCAGACCCTGCTGGGGCTGAGGGTCACACCCAGTCCTGCCCTGGAAATTTTTCTCCAGCAGGAGAGGCTCATTCTCACCCCCCCAGGATGCTGAAGCCCCCTTTTTGTGGGATTGTGTTATCAGTTTGGACTTCAAACAAACATCTCCCAGCGCTTCCCTGACTGTAAATTATAATTTGTTTCTTCATTTGATCTCCTTGCTCTTTCTTGATCCTCAAAGCAGGCCTTGCAAGGCTCTGTTTAATTGATTATTTGGCTGTTATCTGTTTCATCTTGCATGATTATCAAACGTTTTCTGGGCTGGCTTTGGAGGTTTGTTAGCAGAGGGATCAGCTGGATCAATAGCACAGAACAGAGATGTTAATTGCTTTGTCCACAGCTACTCTCACTTTTAGTCCCCCTTGTCAATCTTGCACGTCACTGTCGTGTGAACTCTTGAGAAACTCTCCAAATATGCTGTAAATGCAAATTAATTTTGTTGTTTTGTGTTATATGTGTAAGTTTTATCCTCAGTTGACACAACCTTTGGAAGAAAATCTGAAGTTTCTGGGCTCTTTTCTGCTATAAAGCCAGATTTGATTAGTCAGTGCTGTTGCATTCTGTGTTATTGAAGTGTTGGCAGAATGTTGTATAGAAAACAGGAGATCCTTGTTCCATGTAATTCCACCCTCTCCATTTGTACAGGTTCCACAAAATTGCTTTTGTAGGGTCAGGGTGGGTCAGACAGCCTTGATGGGTCTGAAACTCATCTGGCTCTGGGTTTAAAGTGATTTATTTTAATGAACAGGTAGAAATTTACACTTGTTTTCAACCTGATGGAAACGACAACATCAGCACCTTTAGAAAAGCTCTCTTGTGTCATATTCACAGTCTCTGGAAAAATCCCTTTGCCCAGGATTTTTCTCCTGGGAAGCTGAGAAGCCTCAGAGAAAAAGGAAAACAATAATTATCTCATTTGCTTCTCCTGTGTTTTGCTGCTTTGGAATGTGGTTGGAGATTGTTTACCCATAGGAGATTGTTTCATTAGTTTCATGTGAATTGTTTTGACTCAATGCCCAATCAAGGCCAAGTTCTGTCAGGACTCTGGAAAGCGTCAAGAATTTCATTATTATCTTTTTAGTTTTCTGTATTCTTTAGTATAGTTTAGTATAGTATTCTTTAATACAATATAGTATCATAAAATAATAAATTAGCCTTCTGAGAACATGGAGTGAGATTCATCATTCCTGCCTTCATTGGGGCACCCTGCAAATACAAGACTCTTGGTTTGCAGGAAAGTGAAAACTTGGAGGTTTAAATTAGATGTTAGGAAGAAATTCTTCCCTGGGAGGGTGGGCAGGTCCTGGCACAGGGTGCCCAGAGCAGCTGTGGCTGCCCCTGGATCCCTGGCAGTGCCCAAGGCCAGGCTGGGAGCACTCTGGGATCGTGGAAGGTGTCCCTGCCATGGTAGGGGGTGCAATTAAATCACCCTAAAGGTCCCTTCCAACTCAAGCCATTCTTTGGTGCTACAACTCTACAACCTTCCTACATGGATTGTGTTTGAGCCATTTTTAAAAGTATTAATTATATATATTCCATGTAAGATGCAAGAGAAAAATTATCTCTAAAGTTTCTAGCAAGCTGCTATGTAAATCATAAAAGCTCATTGGTATCACTGGTGAGGAGCATCCATTTATGAAAGGGATGATTTTATTTTTTTATGTTTTATAAGGAGATATTTGTCTGGTGTGATAGCATAATTGGAACTGAAAACCAGCAGATTATTTTAGGTGCAGGTGACAAGATGACAGAGAATTACACATTACATGACAGAGAAATTAGTGTAAATATGAATGCAGAAGCGGGGAAAAGAATGGGAAAATTTGAAGGGAGAGTGGGGAGGAAGAAGAGCAGAAACATGGGTCAGGTCAAGAGCATGGCAGCTTTTAGTGCAGTGCCAGAAATGTTTTAATGGGTTGAATTGTGAAGCACTAGTGGAATCAAAGGAGAGGTGATGGAGCCACAGGACAGGAATGTGACTGGTTTGTCAGCTCAGGGTTGGAGTAATTCTGTCTGAATCTCTCCCCTTTCACTCAACAGGAAGGAACTGAATTCTCAGGAGAAGTTTAGTTATTTTAAAAAGCAGGGATTGGTTCCAAGGATCTCCTCCATGGATCCACCTTGGGCAGCACCAGAGCCCAGCCAGGGCTGCACCCAGGATGAACCCAAATGGCCCCAAAATGCACGAGCGCTGCCGGGGTCTCTCCCTGGGCTCAGCTCTGCTCCATGTGCACATTGCAGTTCAGTGTCCAATCCCAGCTGCAGCCCCTGCAGTCCCACCCTGCTTGTTTTTCTCTCTGCAGCCCACGGGGTTTGTGCTCCTGGGCTGAGATTGGGATCATTTGTCCTTGGTGCCCAGCTGGAGCAGGAATTGTTTTGTCTCCCTGCTCTGTGCACAGAGCTCACCATCCTCTGATGTGAACCCAGACCCACACACTAAAGCAGCACAGAATGTGAAAAATAGAAAAACTAAAACCTGAGGCATCACTACTTATAGAAAACAACTGTTTTCACCGAAAATGTTACAATATGATCTGACACCCTTTGGGATGTTGGCTTGGACTGAGACATGACATTCTTTGATTTTGGCTTCTCCTAAACAAACCCAGGATCACTGCGGGAATATCAACACCGGCAACACTCCTTGTATTTTTTATTTGGTTGTTTAACCAACTTATCTTTGTCTGAATCCAGAACAAGAGGGAGCTTTAAAAGCCACATTATCTTCCCCCCCTTTCCCCCTTTTCTCAAGCCTTAGGTTCTGAATAGAAATGTGTAAATAATTGGTCAATAACAGGAGGAGGCACTTACTGCAATCATGTGAGGAGCCTTCAAGGTCAGATCTGGAGAACAACCAGGGAGATCTCCTGTGAAGTTTGGTTTTTCTCCGTTCCAGCATTTTTCTGCACTCTTTTTTTAACTGCTGTGGAAAAATGGCAGATTTAATGTGTTGATATATATATTTTGTGTGTGTGTTTGTGCAGCACAGGTTGTGCACGTGCACACTGGAGACACATCAAAGGCCATGATTGATTTGGTAGACGATGACCAAACATGTTTAAAACACTCCTTGTTCTTGTAAATGATAATTGTTCCTTTTTTTTAATCTATCCTGAATAAATTGCCCAGACACAAAGTGTCATTAAGTCCTCCTCTTTTACAGCTTACCATTTCCCCATGTCCAAATTTCAATATTAACACTGTGTTCCTTTGTGAATTGAGCTTTTATTCATTATATTCCTTTTTGGACTAATAGTTATTATTATGCTGCTCATACTTTAGCTTCAGAGCTAATTATAGTCTTTGGCTCTCTCCTTCTGGAATATAGATACTGATATATATTAATGCCACGTACCTTGCTCTCCAGCCAGCACTTATTTCACAAGGATGCTGTGATTTTTTCCTCTTACACTGACTAAAACATCCCAATTTTATTTTCTTTTTGTGGTTTTTTTTTGTTGGTTTTTTTTTTTTGTTTGTTTGTTTGTTTTGGGGTGTTTTTTTGCATTATCATTTTGCCCTGCTGAACAGCATTATCTGGGAGAAATCTCTGCAAAGAGAGATCACACCCCTCCCTGCCAGGGTTGGAAATCCCTTAATACAGCCATGTACTGTCAACTCACACATAATGAAAATGTCAATAGTGCTCAGATTGGAGCAGTTTAAGGCACTGAAACAGATGTAGCTCTGCACAACATAAATCTATTGAGCACAGAGCAGGGAGCCTGCTTGGTCACACAGCCATTAAAGAAATAAAAATGAAACTCTAACTGGAATTAGCCCTGCAATTCCCGCCCGCAGTCACACTGCAAATAATGCAGAGTGATGAAGTCTGGCCCAGCAGAGTGGTGGTTTGGGTGCTGGATCCAGGGGGATCAAAGGGAATGAGAGCCCAGTTCCTGCTCCCTGCTGATGGGATGGCAAACCCTGCAATCCCCACTTCAGTCCTCAGCTCTCATGGCAAAAAAAAAATAATTTAATTATAATTTTATATATAACTGTATATATAAATATATGAGATTATAATTAAATATAAGAAATAATATGTTAAAATATATTTAATATAAATTTCTATGTTTATATAGTTATATTATTTATATATTTATATAAAATTATATATAATCTATTTAATTCATATTTATGTAACATAGACATATAAATTATAATTTTGTTCAACCGTCACCTTGCTAAATCCTTTGCAGGCAAGGTAGAAAACAGAGAGAGAAGTTCTGGTACAATCACAGATACAATTCCAGTAGAATGATCTCTCTTTACAGGGATTTCTCCCAGATAATGCTGTTCAGCAGGGCAAAATGATAATGCAAAAAAGAAAAAAAAGAAAATTGGGATGTATTAGTCAGTGTAAGAGGAGAAAATCACAGCATCCTTGTGAAATAAGGCTTGGATAAAATTATGGAATTTGTGGGATTCACTCTTTTCTTGTTGTCTATCCCTGAACCACGCAGGAAAACCTGAGCTCTTCCTTTCGTTTGGCATTCCTGCTTTTGGATTGGCCTCTTCAGATTTAGGTGGCTCTCAATCAAGAGACAAGGGCAACATCTGGATCCACTCAGGAAATTTAATATCCTTTAAACAGTGCTTTGAATTTTCATTTTTATTTCCTGTCAGGTCTTTTTAGATCAATGTGAGTAATGCACAGTTGGTTAGGACCTGCAGAATAGTCACAAAATGAGGTGAAAACTGCTGTTTAATAATCAGTGGAAAAATAACTCCCATGAAAGTGGGTGACCAAAAGGTCACACACATCCCAGGATTTATGAGCAGGGTGGTATTCACACAATTTATGCAATTTAGAAATTTCAGGGAGTACAGAGAAGACTCAGAGAATGGTGAAGTGCTTGGGAAATGTGTCTGTCAGTAGGAGACTGCAGGTGCAAAGAGAATATTAACAATTCACCCAATGAGTCTCTGCCTTTCCCTGTGAGAACCCAAATGTGGGTAATCAGCTCCTTCAAAAGTTACTGTGAGATGCTTGTCAGGGGAAAAAAAGGAGTCATAGTCTCAGCAGGCAATTAACCATTTCAACTGCTGCATGTTTTTGGGGGATTTTCTCTCGACAACACTTTTCTTAGAGAAAATTATTCCACTTCCCACAAGATCTGCTTTGCTCCAGCAAGGATTTGTTCAAAAAGCTTCCAGGAGCAGTGAGAGCCTGTGAGGTGGAATTAATGACTGAGTGTAGGTAGCAGCAAGGAGTTTATTCTAAACTACTTGTAGTGCTGGAGAACTTTACAGTGCTCCTGAAAATAGTTCAGGAAAGACTGGAAAGGCATCCTTGAAATTCAGAGGGATCTGAATAATGCTGTGGTGGGAAGCACTGCTTGTGCCTGTGTTTGCAGAGTTTTGCTTGACAGAACAGAGCTGTGATCAGCAGAGATCTCCTAAAACAAGCACACCTCAGCCTCACGTTAAGGGGAAAAGGGAGCACTGATCCCATTTTTCCATAAATTCATAATTTCCTTGCTTTTCTTCCCTGCACACACACACAGATATGATGATTTTCCTCCACATTTCCTCCCTGAAATCTATAAGCTGCTTGTATTTACCTTCTCAGTGGCTTCTTCTGTATTGTTTCTGGTATTTATTTACCTTTGAAATCGCTCTTAATTCAAAATCCCATTAATCCCATTTAAGGGGCTGAGCCCTTTGTGTGGCATTGATATCCTGCAAGGACATCGAGGAAGGGCAGGGGCAATATCTCTATTAATGGGAGATAATCTTATTAATGAGTGAAAGGAAATCAGCCTGCTGTTCAAAAAGATAACAATTAAAAGGGAATGTAGCAGCACTGGAGAGGTTTCCTTGTTGTCTAGAAATTCTCTTTTTGAGGAGTATTTACAGGAGTGGGAGATGAAATGCCCGCAGCACCCAATATTTCAGTGTTGTGGGTGGGATTTGTTACTCTTAGAGCAACGTTGTTGTAAATTAGTCTTTGCCAGATGCTTTGTCTTGTGGCCTAAATTGCTGTAAAACCCATTAGGGTGTATAATGCACATAAAAGGGACAGAGGAGTTGCAGAATCACTGCGATAAGGGATTATGTGTTCCTTGATTGTTATCCATTAAAGAAAAGGAATTTCATCATCCCACTTGAATCTTGCCTTAGATGCTTGTGTTTGAATCCTTAATGAAGATTAAAGGCTGGAGCTGCAATCTGCCGATGGAATTTCTCCTCTCTTACGTTATTGTTCATTAAATACCAGTTATTCCTTTGTGCTTCTGCAAAAGAAAGGTGCCAGGGAAGCACCTGGGATGTTTTAAATCAAAAATGCAGCTGTTGGGGAAGGGCTGAGGGGCAGGGAGTGTCCTTGGCCCTGCCCTCACTGCCATCCCCCCCTCCAGGCTGAGGGGGACACAGTTTATTTATCAGCCCAGCAAAATGATGTATTTACTGGGGATTCAAGGCTCCAGCCTGGCATGTATCACATGGCGTGGGCTGGAGTTATTGGGGAATTACTGGGATTTAGATATTCTCCCAAGAGCTGAATCAGACAATGTCACTGCTAGCCATGGGGGTGTGCACCATAAAGTTGTAACCAAGCAACAAGCTGCCTGTAGTATTTTATTTTTAGTGGGTTATTTTTATTATTTACGCTCTTGGTTTATTTATCTTGGTGTGGATTGCAATGATACAAAAGAAAATTTAAGAATAACTTTCAAAACTATTTCCCAGTACAATTTCTGTGGATATTGCCATTCTCCCGTGAAAATCCATGTGAAATACATTCTGTTATGAGTTTTGGTTCAGAGTTAACAGGCCCAAAGAATTGAAAATAAGTGACCTGTGATCCATTTGCCTCAGCTTTCCTTCCACCAGTTCATTTTCACTTGAAGATCTGCAATTTCCTTCCGTGCAATCTTGGCACTGTGGTTGTTTGGCTCTGAGGATTGTCTCAGGGAATTGCATTTTATGTCAGCAGCTGCTGGAAGTGTCACAGCTGATTCTGAGCTGTCCCAGCATCAGCTGAGCTCCTGCAGGTGGTGATGAGGAGGAGATGAACTGGGGTTTTTTTCAGGCTGGTTCTGAGGTCATTTTTTCTGGTAAAAAATTTGCTTCTGAAACTTGACAGGCTTGGATTTAACTTGTTCTACAGAATCTGCTTCTCACGTGTTCTGGTGATGGTGGAGAACTGCATTTCCCTGTCTGGGAGGGATAAACCTCTCCTAAACTCAGCCTGGGAAGGATAAACCTCTCCTAAACTCAGCCTGGGGTCGCTGGCTCCACCAGGGCTGGAGTTCCTGGGTGGTTCAAGAGGGAAGGATCCAGCTGGACCAAAGCCACATGGACAGACACCTGACCACACCACCCTGGAGCCAGTGGGTGTTTTGCTGGCCTTTTTTCCTCCTGAAATCCCTGCTCTGGTTGGGCTGAAGTGCAGATACTGAGTTTAACATCCTGGCTGTGTGTGCTGAAGGAGGTGAAATCTGGTTTTGCCTTTTCCTGTGGTTCACTTTTCCATGACTAAATTTCCCTTCTCTATTTTCTATTAGACAAATAACTGTACCCTTTCTGGGGTATCTGTAGAGCCAGATCTGCAGCTTTGACAGTGTCACCTGTGAGTCCTGTTGTGATCTTCTTGTGTCACTGCAAATGAGAAGAAAATATTGTGAGGAGAATGTAGATTGAGCCACTCTCCTGTTCTTTCAGGTAGAAAGCAGATAATACCTCAGGGCTTTGTTGTTATTCCTTTTTCTGAAAGCAATATTCAGGGAAATGTCTGCATCTGCTGAACCTCCTTTCCTTTCCCAGCTCAGAACTCTGTTTCTTTGGGGAGACAGCAAGAGTCAAGAGTGTGAGGGTTGGTTTTAATATTAATTTGGAATCCCAGTGTGGTTTCCTTTCAAACAGAAAATTGCTCCCTGTGCTGAATGATGCTGATGCATGCAGGGCTCAGAAAACAGCCTCGTGTCTTGTTTAGCCTTGGAAATTGGAAAAAATTCAAGATATGATGAGTGTGTAGATTTTGTGATTCTTTTGTCGTGTCAGACCCTTGGAAGATGAGGTGTGGAGCGATTTCATGCTGTGGAATATCATGTCATTGGCGGGGTCTCTTTGGTAATGGAATTTGGGATTTTCAAAGAACAGAGGCTGCTAAATCAGCCTGCATGAAAAGCCAGGGTTTAAGGCTTGTAATTGTGACACTTCAATGAGAAGATTAAAAACTGATGTTAAAGGTAGTGCTGCTGCCTGGAAGTGTCTCCCAAAGGTGTAGGACAGAATGGCCAACGAAATTTTAGAAAAAAACCTGGTTACTTAGGATTTAAACCAACTCCATCTACAGCAGCAGGGTAAGATCTTTCACTCCATCAGGAGGTAAAACTAGTGTCTACTCTTTATTTCATTTTGCTGCCTATTAAAAACCCTCTTTTTAATACAAATGTAACCTTCCTCCACTAATCTTTTTACAAGAGGAAACTTTAAGTCAGAGTTTGGGTCCTTTATGATAAAGTTCCATTTTGGGGCAAAATAGATTCCACTTCAATTTTCAAAAGGTTTGGAAATCTATTGCACATGGAGATAGGTGACTTCTTTTGTCTAGGGTTTTTTTCCCCAGTAAGGCACATGGCACTTTTGTCAGAGCGGTAGTGAAATTGCTACAATCTCATTATTATTTTTGTGTCTGTGTTGATTAATCATAGAATCATTGATTGGTTTGGATTAGAAAGGGTCTTTTCATCCAACCCCCCTGCCATGGGCAGGGACACCTTCCACTATCCCAGGTCACTCCAAGCTCTGTCCAACCTGGCCTTGGACATTTCCAGGGATGGGGATTAAAAGCAAACAAGCTGTTATCAAAACAACTGCCAAAAAAACCCCAAAATCACAATTCTTATGGATTTTTTTCTTTAAACAGTTTGCAATGCTTTTGAAAGAGGAGCTGAGGGCATTTGTGTGTGTGCTCACAATGGAGCCATGAGGCAGATCCTGAGTGTGGCTCCAGTTAGAAAAGAAAGAAAATTTGACCAAGAAAATGTTTACTTCTATCATTTTCAGGGCAATGGAAAAAACCCAAATTATAGGTTGAATGGGATGTAGTTTGGAATGTTATAAAGATGAAATAGGTGTGACAAGCCTGGCCAGTTTTGTGGTGGATCCATGGGGTTCTTGAGCCCCACTGAGCCTGGCTGAAGTGCCCCTTCCTGTCCTGGCTGTTTCTGCAGCTGAGGCTTCTAAACTCTGCATGTCCAGATTGCACCAGTTTGGATTTGGGTTGGGGCGTTTGTTCTCAGGATAAATATTTGTTATGGATCCCCAAGGCCTCAGCCTTCTGTTCCATGCCTGCGAAACTCTGTGTGCCATTAGCTGAGGATGAATTGGCATTGTCCCCCTGGTGCAGCTCAGCTCCCATCACCTGAGCTCAGCTCCCTGCTCAGTCCCACTCCAGGCTGAGCTCAGCATCACTGCCCAGGCCAGGGCTGCCCACGGTGTTCATGCTGCCTCTGGGATCTGTTTCCATCCCCCTGCTCTCAACACAAAGCAGGAAGCCTCACAGGCAAGCAGTGAAGGAAATTGCCATGCCCAGGGACACCAACACTGTTTTATTTTCATGGGGTTTAACCTGAAGCAGGTCTGTGGCTCTTTCTGGTGATGCATAGCTTTTCCCTGGGGGCTGTTTTACTTTTTAATATTTGATCATGTCCTGCAGATGGTCGTATGGGCTTCCAAGGGATGAGCCAGGTGTTCTCCTACACTCACACAGAGCATCCACTGAGAGAGTGATTGCCTCACTCAGCAAATGGATGTGGATGGACTTATTTCTATACTGCAAATGAAACTGTGGACTTTATTTGGGCTGGTTGAGCTGAAATCCTTCATGAATCCTTGAACTGTGGTACTTAAATGTTTCTGTAGAGGGCTGAAGCAGAGGTTTTCTAGCACATAAAACAACACTTTTGGAGATGATGGCACACGACCTCTGCCCCTGTGTGAGCAGACAAGAGGAAGAGGGGAGGCAGAGATATGGAATATTTCTGTAAAATCCTGTAAAAAATATGTTGATTATGGGAATAATAGAGCAGCTACAGCTTCTCACTCCCACAGGACCCTTCTCCCCTGGCCTGGAAAGGGGACAGAGCCTGGGCAGCAGCTCTGAGAACAGGTGAGAGCAGAAGGATGGCAGCTTTGGGTGATAGAGAAAAACAAACCCACTAAAATCCTTGAGTTTCCTCTCTTCTCCTTTCCCTGAATAATTCTGAAGGGGACTGGCTTAGGAGAAGATTTTGGCAGATGAACTTGTTCTCTGTGGGAGCCTGTGCCGGGAAGGGGGGTGGTTCATTTGAGGTGCCCTCCGTGGCACTGACAATTAACAGCTGAACGCATCGGTGCCTGCAAATAGCCTGCCTGCCTCTCTCCTGCTCGACAAAACCCGCGGCCTCATTAGCATTTGCTGGAGCTTGAATGCCGAACTTCTTTCAGGTTTCGGGGCTGAGCCGGGAAGTGTTTCCCTCTCCCCCACACACATCTGTTTGCACGCTGGGGATGGGTCTTTAAGAGGAGGGACACGAAGTTTGGCTGCTTTAAGTGATTTTTTTGTCACTGAATTATCAAGTGACCCAAGCAGAGATGGGATAACACCAGTTTGAGGGAGCTGGTCCCATTATCCAGCTGCTGAACTCTGGGGCACAGCACTGAGCAAGGTACACTGAACGGGAATGTCAATTTTCCATGGCTGCGCACAAGACAGAGAGGTTCAATTTAGTGGAAGAACGTGGATAACAAACTTGCCCTATTCACTGGCAGCGTGATCCATGGATTAGATGGATTTCATGTGTGACTAAATATTCATGTATGAATGGCAGTGGTCTGAAATCAGAATCCTGCCCAACATGGAACTACATCTGAGCCCTCTCTTCGACTCTGAATAAAATATGAAAAGCAGCCATACAGTCGGGGAAGGTGCTTGTTCACAAATCAAATTAAACATAAAAAGCTGAATAAATGCTAAAAATTAGGTTTTGATGAGAAAGCTTTTTTTTTTTTTTTTTTTTTTTTAACAAGGTCTGTGAGGAATTTTGGGGATTGTGTTGCTACATTTCCTGTAATGAAAACGTTCACAGATTGAGGCAATTTTTTGAGCATGATCATTTATTTCAAATGAACGGATTAAAAAAGCTTGGGGAAAGCAGAAGGTGTGAGCTGAAATGCAGGATGTCAGAATTGCTGCTGTGAAATCTATAATTCAATCTTGCTTTATCATCCTAAGCAAAAGATGGATTTTTAGTAATGGATTGTCAGTTTTAAACTGCGCTGTAGCTTTTTGTAATAAGCACAAGTAGATTCTTGTCAACCAGACATGCAATGTTTTTCCACACAAATATTTTCCCTTGTAACATTCTGTCCTGGTGCCTGCATTTTTTAACATGAGCCCAGCTCTTTGTGAGGATATTTTCTCACATCATCCAGTATGAGGGGTGAAGGACTGAGAGTAAAATGCTTTTGTAATTAAAATTATCCCGTTTCAGTTGAAATCGTCCTTATTTATGCAGGGCAGATGCTCATCATAATTTATTCAGTGATTTCTCTTTCTTCTGTACCTGAAGACAGGCCTTGCAAGTCAGAGGTTATAACCCTGCAAAAAGGAGCCAGTAATTACACCTGCCAGCATCTCCCCCTGGCCACTGGCACAATCACCCATCAAGGATAATTGACAAGTAGCTAATAGGATAAGCTTTTGTTTCTTTGGGTTGTTTTCCTGTGTTTTCCCCCTGCTTAGCAAGGGGAAATCCATTAACTGCTGAGGCTCCACCAGGAATGTGCTGCTGGGCACGCAAGGACTGAGTCCTTGAAGCAACGGGACAAACATCTTTAAGAGGGAGAAATAGATGTCTTTCATCTTCTCTTTGACATCTAAATTCCCAGCTCGCTGGCTGCTGGAGCTGCCCCAAAGGAGCTGCTGATGCCATCTGGGCTCCACCTGAGCTGGGCTGGGCAACAGGTTTTCTCTGGGGCCAGCTCAACAAGGCTCAGCTCCTGGGCTTGCACTCGAGCAGCCAACACAGCAGTTGTGTCTGGGACAGGAGGAGACCCCTGAAGCTGTGGGAAGCACAGAATCCATGTCCTGAGAGCTGAGGGATGAACTGGAGCACCCAACATCCTTTTATTCCCGTAGCAGTGTCTGTTCACAGCTTGGTCAGAGCAAGCAGCGCTCACTGCTCGAGGTGGTCACAGCAAAGGTGTGATCCTGAGGCTAGGAAAAGGGTAAAAGTCAGGGGGAGAGGATAAATCAGAGCTCAGGACACCCAGTGGGATGTGGGGAGTGAGGATATCCAGATCCAGCACCGCTGACTAGGTTTGGGCACCCCAGCCTGACCCGGGGTGCTGCTCTGATGGGTGTCAGGTCCTCCTCAGGCAGAGGGGCAAAGGGATCAGGGATCTTTCCCCTCTCCAGGACAGATCCACAGCAATTTGTCTGCATTTCAGTCAATTCTAAAGATGAAATTGAACCTAAAATTTCCAAGGAAAGGGAGACCTTTATGGGTCAGAGAGCAGCATGAGTGTGATCCGTGTCAGTGTTTGTTGATGGCTGGTTCTAAATCCATGCCTCACTCAGTCTGGGGATGTTTTTTATGTGTTTTGCCAAATTCCTGGTTCCCTTCCTGCATTTCCCCTTCTAGGGCTACCTCTGGTGATGCCTCAGGTTTTAGCTTTTATATTTTTCAGGTTCTGTGCTGCTTTAGTGTGCAGTTCTGAGCTCCATATCAGGGGATGGTGAGCTCTGTGCACAGAGCAGGGAGACAAAACAATTCCTGCTCCAGCTGGGCACCAAGGACAAATGATCCCAATCTCAGCCCAAGAGCACAAACCCCGTGGGCTGCAGAGAGAAAAACAAGCAGGATGGGACTGCAGGGGCTGCAGCTGGGGTTGGACACTGAACTGCAATGTGCACATGGAGCAGAGCTGAGCCCAGGGAGAGACCCCGGCAGCGCTCGTGCATTTTGGGACCATTTGGGTTCATCTTGGGGGCAGCCCTGGCTGGGCTCTGGTGCTGCCCAAGGTGGATCCATGGAGGAGATCCTTGGAATCAGTCCCTGCTTTATTCTGTAGCTCTGCCCAGCCTGCACAAGGCACCACTGGCAGTGCAGTGTGACATCCCTCCTCTGCCCCCAGCTGCACTCTCCAGAGCTGGGGATGCTCTTCAGATCCACCTCAGGGCTTTCCTAAAGTGGCACATTCCTCCTGTGCCTGTTCCCTGGGGAATTCAGGTTTGCTCCCTTGCAATCTTCCCCACACAGCTCTGTGCCTGTGTATCAAGGTGTGTTAAAAGTTCTGAAGAGATGTTATTAACTCATATTATTTGTGTTTAAAATAGGCAAACCCATTAAGTCAAATCACCTGCTGATTTCCTGCTGAATTTCGCTCCCAGACCAAATCCTGTTACCTTTGAAAGAGCACAAAAAATGGGTTCTAAATAGCTCCTGGTAGAAAAAAAATCAAAATTATGAATAAGGATGTTTCAAAGCCTTTAAACCATCTGCATGCTGCCAGCTTACCTATTGTGCCTTTAATTTAAAAGGAATGCTAAAATGAGTGCAAACACTGGAAATTATGGCTCTCTGTGGAATACTAATCCGTAATATTTGCATATTTCTGACATTTTAAAATTCCCCAGACTCTCATTCCTCCATGCTCCCGTCAGGGCAGTTTTGAGGACGTTCTGTGGTTATGAGTAAGGGATGAGAGCTGGGAGGATCTCATCAGGGTGCTCTGTGTACTTGAAAGAGCCTCCTGTAATTTTGGGATTTGGCTGAATAAAATCAATACTCCATCTTTTAGCATTTAGGGAAGCTGTAAGAGCCATGATTCCATCAGGAATGCAATAGGATTTTCGTAATCATTCTCTTTCTGTGTCCTGTTTCACGTTGCCAGTGAGAAGGACATTTATCCTACAGCCAGTTCCTAAAACAAACAGGGTCAGGATCAGGCTGAAGCTGTGCTCAGCCCTTTATAAAACACCTGGCTAGGATGGTCTGGGTACCATAAAGTGAGAATTTTTGGAACAACTTGGAATTTGTATTTAAGGCTCAATTTTCCACAGTTTCTTCTGCCTCAGGTGGCTGTTGTTTAAAATGCTCTCCTCTGCGGACCACAAAAAACCATGGATTTTCTAAGAGGAATCCAGGGTGGGTCCTGGGAAGGATCATTCTGCACCTGGGAATGTGTTTTGAGGTGTGTTGCTGCCATCTGCAACAAATTTTGGTCCTGGGAACCGTGTTTTGGGGAGAAACCAGTGTTAGCAGTCATGTTTGGTTCTCACTTAGGACTGCTTGGCTGCACTGAAGAATCTTGCCTAAAAATCAAGGTAAGAATAAATCAAGTACATAGAATAAAAATCCATGTACACCACGCATGGATTTACACAGATGTAAAACCAAAAGCAAAATGTGCTAGTTTGGAACTTACTCCAACACTAATTCCACACTGCTGCAGGTATTTATTCCTCATTTTGCCCATTCATTTCCACTGCAGGATTACCAAGGCCTGGAACTTCTGCTGGGCTTTATCAGACCTTATCTCCATCACCCTCTCCACTAGTTCAGAAGGATGTGACTGCAAGCAATTAACGTTTTGATGCACTTCACCACGCAATTGCCAGCCTTTATTTTCTTCCCATTAAAATCATTGGCTCAGTTTACAGCTGGCTTGGTTTTTAATCTGGTTTTTGCTATTCCTATGGTAATGGAATCCATTCAATTAACACTCTGTTGGCTGGAGGGGAATACCAATCATAAAGCAAAGCCTATTTGCCCTGGCCAGGCCTGGAGGAGGGGTTGCTTTTTGCTCTGTCAGGGGTGAAAATTTTGAAATTTGATGCTGTCAGGACTTAATTTTGTGATGAATCCAGGTAATTATTGGGTTTCACTTGGCTGTTGGTGTGGGGAACCTCTGTGTTAGAATACTTGAGTGGTAAAGAGAGGCTTTGGCTTTGGGCTTGTATTTGGTGGATTGGGTGTGATTTGGGGGTATTTTTGGAGGGAGAGCATGTAATATTTTGGAGTTTGGTGTTTTTCTGATTGGTAGGGGTTTTTTTTGTTTCTTTTGGATTTTTGGTGGGGTTTTGTTGTGTTTGGGTGGGTTTTTTTTTTTTTAATTGAATCAACCTTTTTTTGTACAGCAAAATAAGCCTGGAGAAAATGTGTTTGAATTCTACAGCCCTGCATTGTGGGGAGATGAATAGCATGAAAGAATAGAGCAGAAACCAGTGAACCTGAGGTAGACTTGAACTTTCTGGACTTCTTTTGTTGCAGATTTCTTTTCATTGCCATGGGAGGCATCTCACTGTTGGCCAGTGCTCCTGAACAGGCACCTGGGGGGAAGCAGACCTTTAATGCTGCAAGAAAAACAGTCAGAGAATTTGACCAGGATAAGGGATCTTCCTGCCCAAGAGGGAAGAAATCCCAGGAGGGGAGTGCCAACCCTGGGAGATGCCTGGAATTGGAGCACAGTTATTTGGGAATTATTGAGCATCTGTCACTGACTGTCACCCAACAGGTCTTCTCTGGCTGCCTCCACGTCCTGTTCTTTTCTTCCCAACTGCTTCAAAAAGGATGAGGGTCATGGCCAATGTCCCTTTTTCATCTTTAATGGTTCTGTTTTGCAGAGAAAGCTCAAATATTCTGGTATGTATTCATTCAGTGGTTGGACTTGATGATCTCAGAGGTCTTTTCCAACTTTAGTGATTCCATGATTCTGTGGAAACATTAATAGGCTAGATAGGAATAAATCTGCCCTGCCTGAAATCCTGTTTTAGTAATCATGTGGAAATTATGATTTTGTTTTTTCTGGGGAGAAAAAAAAAAAGCAACAGACAAACTTTAAAAAATTGACAGTGTAACATAAAATGCAAAGTAAGCTTCGTTTTCCCAAGTTTTGTTCTAGCAAACCTCAATGCATAATTCACAGCAGTTTCACACTCAGACCCATTACACAACTGGTGTGTGTTTCAGGAGGAAACCAGACCAAATGTTTCTTATTTGCAAATCTCACAAAATCCAGGGTGATTTTCAGTTTCACCACCAAATAGGAGACCCACACTCTCATGGTCTTGAATTTTGTGGTTGGAATGTTTCATTGCCAGAGGGGAAGAAAAAAAAAAAAGGCTGAACAGCCTGTTCAATTAAATTCAATGGAAATTTTCCCAGGGACTTCAATGGAACTGAACGTGGGCACCAGATCTGTGAAGATGGCTGGAAATGGTCCCTGGAGAATTCCAAGGCAGGCAGCTTTGAACTGGATATGAAATAAATGGGAAACTAAGTGCAAGTGGCTGCCAGTGGGGCTGTGATAAGGCAATGTGCAAACACTTCCTCTGATAGCCCTGGAATTAGCTGCAATTAAGTGTGATTTTGATGAGGAACACATGGAATTTCCAGTTCATCACCGTGAGCAACGCCTGTGCAAAACTGCTGCAGCAAACTGTGAGGGGCTGCAGGCGCTTCCCGAGGTTGGCTGTGTGTACAAAGCCTGTGGAAATTCCAAATTTCCAAAATCTGTAAGAAATTGGGACACACCGGAGTGAAATATTTGCCAACTTGGAGTTTAATGAGAAATGGGGGAGGCATCAAAGCCTCTGTGAGAAACACAAAGAATGTGGAGGGCTGCAGAATGAAACATGGAGTGTCCCAAGCCATCACCTCTCTCAGGTGGATGCTGTTTGCAGGGCATTCCCTGAGCTCACCAAAGTCTATTTTTTTTTGAGAATCATGCTCTGCTTCCCTTGTGCAAGCATCAAGAACAACAATCAGGTAGATGCTGGGGCATTTACAGCACCATAAAGCTGGTGCACATTGTAAATGTGGTACAGACAGCACAAATATGGTGCTAATAGAAAATTATTTTAATTTTTTTTCTCACTGTCCCTTCATTTGTTCTCTTTCATCTCTGTTATTTTGGGGTAAGTGAGGTGCTGTTCTACCTCACTGCTTTAAAAACTGTTTGCATTGCCCTGCTTAGGCAGTGCCTAACTTAGGGGATAGTGAGGATCCCTTAAGGAATTCCCTAAAAGGTAACCTTAATTAATTACTGTTTCCAGCTGTATGGAAATGTTCCTGCCCCTGGCAATGCAGGGGATGTTGCTGAATGGTGACATCATTGTCCTCCACCTCCTGAGCATAATAACTCTTGATATTTCCTCTTTCAGCATGTCGAGGGGCTGAGCCTGTCTCTGAATGTCCCTACGTGTGCTTGCCCTCATAAATTATATCTGTACAGAGCATTTCCCTGTGATTTTGCTTCAGGAAAAGGCAAGAAGCACATGCACTTAATAACAAATCTAGCCCAGAACTGATCATCAAAGCTGTCCTGGTTTTTAGAAAGCCTCACAGAAAGTAACTGAGCTGTGGCATTTGCAGGTGGAATTTAATCTAAATTAAAGAGTTGAAATGTGCAGTGTGGATGAGCCCAGGACTGGCTGGACCAGGCAGGTGAGGGAGAGCAGGGGGAGCTCACCCAGCTGCTATAAACTGATTTCTGCCCCCAAGGAACTTGTCAGGAGATGCTGTCAGCTGCTTGCACTTTGCAGTGACAGGATTTGTCTTTATTAGCCCCAAATAATGTGCCTGCCTGTGTTTTAAAGTGGGATAGAGGATTGTATTTCAGCTCACAAATGACAATTCTGTTCACTGTCAGGGGTTTGTTTGGATGAAGATTGCAACAAAAACGATGTTGCCTGAGCCCAGATGAAGCCTTTGGATGTCAGGTGATTTGGAGCTGGGCTGGCCACACACCAGCCAAGTCTGGGTTTAATGAACCTGCTGGCACCTCTGGGTGTCCTGTGGGACCCTCAGCTCTTCACTCTCTCTGCTGCTGAGGCAAACTTCTGCATTTGTGATAGTGCTTTTATTCAGGTGGGGCTTTTTATTGAGGATATTTGCTGGTTTATAGCTCTGTTTCTTTCTCCTTTGCCTTTCCTACCCATCACAGTGCCTTTCCCTTGTTGCTGTTGTGCTGGAGGTGAGCTCTGCTGTTGATTAAACAGGGATCAATGCAGAATTCCCTCACCATTACCCTGTACATTTTTACATGGGAGCAATTTATGTTTTGATTTACCATCAGCTCCTGCAGATCAAACTGCTCCAAAGGTGGGAACACTAATTGCAGTTGTGCTCTTGAAGGACTTGACATAACATTTAATTCTGCAAATGGCAGAAGTGCTGAAGAATTTGGAGTTTGGGTGTGCCACACATGGAGATCTGCATATTTTTACTGGCAAAATGTAAATGCAGTTATTCTTTACTAGAACTTAATTTGGGCAGCTGAATCTACCTGAACTGGAGCTGGGATGAGCCACATCTGTGCTAGGAAGGTGTTTTAGCAAGGTTTTGTATTTCAGACAGCCCTTACATAAAAATGATGAGTTAATAGCCTTACCAGAATTTCATGCCTTCATGCCCACAATTTAATCTACAATTTATGGTGGCATCCAAACCCTGCAGCTGCTACGGGGAGAAAACTTTTGTTCCTACCTTAGGAACTGCTCAGCATTTCCCTTTTGTAACTCAGCAGGGTGAAAACCACTGGGGGAAGATTCCTTTTAAAGGGCTGGAGAGCAGCGTGGTCACTTTGGCTCCTCTCTGCAGGAAGGGAAGCAGGACCCCACATCTGCAGGGTTTTTGGAGGTTTTGTAAAGCCCCTCCAACAGGAGAGGGTCATGGAGGGTCCTCAGTGAAGATACTCAGGAGCATTGTCACAAAATTCCTTTCAAGGATGTGTAATGAGGAGCTGGATCCCCCTGCTTTGACTCTGAGGTTACTGAAGTGAGTAAGAGCTTTGAGATTTTAACTTCCTTGCTTTTCAGTGGCAACGTAATTGTATCTGTGGCAGGAGATCCATGGAGTGACATTCAAAACAGGAACAATATTCCTAGACTGAAAATATCTTGGCAATAATTAAAAAAAAAAACCATCCAAACAGAAAAGTGATAAATGGTGATGCCCTAAAATAAAAAAACCCACACATTTTTTGGACAAATCTCTTCACCTAAGCTATGCAAGGCAGAGAGATATCCAGCATGAGTGTTTGTCAGGAGACTTTTTTTAGGAAACAATATTTTGAAAGCATCAGAGATGAGGTCACCCATTAAAATTGGCAAGCTGGCCATGGAATTTCAACACCTTGCTTCTCAGAGATGCCTCACTCACTCTTCCCCAGTTTTTTATTTTCCTTGGTGTGCAGGTGATCCCAAGGCAGCCGTGAGGGTTGTCCCTGTCTCGAGCAGTGTGGAAGCCCTTGGGCTGGGCTGGTGAGAGGGTTTCATCTGCTGCTTTTTTAGGGCAGGATAAATTACAGGTCTGCCTAAAAGGGTTGTGCTGATGGGGAAAATGTACACTGGTCACTGCTTCAAGAAGATGCATAAATTGTAGGATGAATTAATGGTTTGTGTTGGAAGAGACCTTAAAGATCATCACAATCCACCCCTGCCATGGCAGGGACACCTCGCCCTGTCCCAGGCTGCTCCAGCCCCAGTGTCCAGCCTGGCCTTGGGCACTGCCAGGGATCCAGGGGCAGCCCCAGCTGCTCTGGGCACCCTGTGCCAGGGCCTGCCCTCATAGGGAACAATTTCTTCCTAATATTCCATCTAAACCAACCTCTAAACACTCACACCTTTCCTTTTCCACTGGGGATATTGTGGAGGGTCCTGCTCAGAGCCACTCCCTGTAATGGATTTTAGAGACACGGAGCTGGGTCTCTCCTGGAGAAGATGCTGAGCCTTCCTCAGAGAGGGAGAGCATTGCAGGTGTTTCTCACACTTCCTTTACTCCCCGTGAAAAGTCACAATTTTCATCAAAGTTGCAGAGAAATTTATGGCCAAATCTCCCAACCCCAAAAATCTGATGGTGTGGGGATGAGACCAGGCTGAGTGTTTGTGGGAAATCCCACCACTGAACTCAGTCACACTTTACCAATGCAATTCTTTGGATTTCTTTAGCATAAGATTAATGTAAAATACATCTAGAGCAGGAAAATCAGCTGGTTCTCAAAGCCCCAGCTCTTGGCATCCCAACAATTTGTACTGATAGCTCCAGGCTAACTATATTTTTTCCTGACAATTTATGCTGCTCAGCCCAAAGTAGGAGATATAATTTGTCTGTAGATTCATGGACAGAATGGAGAGTTGGCTTCCAGCTGGATCTCAGGGCTCCACAGAAGGACTCTTGCTGTGGTCTAGTGCAATGTTGTTCTTTTAGCATCAGATTTGAGCTTTAAAACTCTTCATTACAAGAGGCATTACTTAGATTCCATTTTCAATGTTATTTATTGTTATTTCTAAAGCTATTATTTGGTGCATAACATTATTCCTTCGACAGTCAGCAGGTCTGAACATGAAAATGTTGAGATGCAAATTGCTGGTATCTGGCACTGAATATGTATGTTTGAAACCAAACTCTGCTACTTGTGAATAATCATTACTCTTAGCTCTCAAATCTCCAACTGTTTAAAAGACAAAGTTCATTAAGTTAATTACAATTTCTTGATGGCAAATCATCTTGTTGGCAAAGTCACTCTCTATGGGAAAGCAGAAAAAGCTGCAATGTAGTCAGATGCCGCTGCAGAAAGTGTTAAAAAAGGCAAAATGTTTGAAATTAGTGCATTTTTAAACTCAGGGCAAAGGCAGTGTGTGCCAGTCCCAGGTTCTCTGTGTCTTTCCTTTTGTCAAAGAATTGATTTTTGTGTATTGTTTTTAAGTCGGCCACTACAATGGGTAATTCATCATCACTGGGAGATAGAAACTCAAGCAGTCCCCAAAAATAATTGAATTTTTCAGAAATTCTCTAAGGGGGTGAAAAATCCATAACAGCCATTAAATCCTGCTCTTTGTAGAAGGAATATGAAATATTACAATTATGTTCAAGAAGAAAGAAAAAAACCCTCTTTAATTCCAGTTGCTGAATCTAGCAGGAATAATTCCATGTTTTGTTATGCTGCTCTTCAGTTTCAATGGAATTGGAATGGAAAAATGTGATAACACATATCAAAGGATGGCATTTATAAAGGGAGAGGGGAAGCTGTTTAGGAATTCCAGACTGACAAATGCAGGAGATTACAGCCTTGATCTGGAGCTGTGCTGGATCTGCACATGAATTGGTGCTCCACAAATGAGGAAGAGCTTGGTGCCCGCCCCATTCTGGCATTTCTGTGGGATCTTCATTTTTAGAACATCTCCAGATCTCCTTTGATCTCTGCCCAGCTGTGATTCCCAGGATTCGCTGTGGAATTTCAGGCCATGGGAAGGAGAAATACCCACCTTGGAAAATCCTTGGATGCTGCTCTTGGAGATGTCACAGTGCAGGAATGGCACCAAGAGCCTGAGGAGGATCCAAGTTGGAGCTCTTTATCAACCAGATGTTTCAAGGCAAGCAGGTTTCCAAAACACCTGAGGGAATTAAGACAGCATCTCCAAGGTATTTTGTTCCTTTCCTCATAGCTGTAGAATTTGAGTTGCCCATCATCTTCAAAAAAGGATCAAAATTCTATATAATTCTGGTGGTTATCAGGAAGACTTGAGGTCTAGTGGTCACACCCTGAATATTTGCTATCCAGGAGAGATATCACAAATATTTGTGCTCAAAAAGGGCTCACAAAGATTAGGAGAAGGATCCATGTTTTTGGAAATGGGCTTACACTGGCATGGGTTAAATGGGAAAGGAAGCAGATATTGAGGAGTAAATAGAGCTGTGGTAATTTATTACAAGCTGTTTTTTCTGTATACATAATAGCATGCTGTAAAGCAATAGATCATGTGAGATGAAGCCATAGCATGACAAGATGGATCATTTAAGATATTAAATGATGCTTTTCTGTGTACTGTTGTTATCCAAAGTCTATTAAAAAAGTCTCGGACAGGATATTTTTTGCCATCACTCTTGTGTGCTTAGACCTGGCTTAGCAAATCCACTGCATCATTAGCTTCTGCCCGAGTTTAGCTTTTAGAACAATTTACAGTTCTGAAACCATTTCAATGAAAATTGTCATTTTATTGGTGTGTATTACGGGGAAAAAAAAATAATTTGGGAACAAAGGAAGGAAGTGCCCATGGTGTGTTATAGGATCCATACTCTAGTGGGAAAATGGTGTGGTTTGAGATCAGATACAAAGATATGATTTTGTGTTGGCTCTTGAGATGCTTCCCCTGCTGTGGGGGTTTGCTTTCTCTCAAAGAGGGTACATACCCCAAACTGTGTGTGGGGCAGAGTGGGGACATGATGCAGGAGCGTGAAGGAGGAGCAGTTCATTTTGAAGTTCTCCTCTGATCCTCCAGGTTTGGTTCTCAGTGTGAACACACCTTTAAGGCAATAAATCCCAGAACCCAGAATGGGTTGGGTTGGAAGGGAAGTTAAAGATCACCCATTCCACCCCCTGCCATGGGCAGGGACACCTTCCCATGGTGTCACCTTCCCACCTGGATCCCAGGTTGCTGCAAGCCCCAGTGTCCAACCTGGCCTTGGAGACTTCCAAGGACGCAGCCAGAATACACCAGAATATTTATTTTAATTTAAACCCAGAGTTATTTCAGTGATAGCCAAGAAAATATTCACTGGGTTTGACATTATCTGTCAGATTTTATCTGAACCTGTCCCTAACAGTGACTCCCGGTTCTGGCTTGAGGGACTGTCACAAAGGAAGGGTCACTGAGTTGCCATCCTCACCACCCCCCTTGGAGAAAGGGAAGAGTGACTGCCAGTAATACCCTTGGCTTTATGAAGTGGAAACATCTTTATTTACAAAGGGCACTGGGATCATAAATTTGAGGCAGGGTTGATGGGGAGCTGGGTTATAACCCGAGGGGGAAAGCAGCGCTCACTTCCAGCCACCCAACACCCAGCTGAGCTTGGCTCTACGACAGTAAATCTTGGCTCTTAATTAAACTATGAGCTCTCATTTTTGGCTTTTCCCAAATTTTTTCAAGGGCTGTCTTGCACTTTATTTTCCTGCTTCTTGTGTCTTGTGGCATTTTGTGTTTCTGAGGGGTGTTATGAGAGGTGGGATTGTCTTCCACTGAGGAATTAACTACTAGCCAGTGTTGAAAGAGGGATATAGGATTTCATGGACCAGCAGGCTAATACTATGTGAAATCCTATTTTCCTATCATCCAAGTGTCTACAGAATTCCAAGTTAATGTACTTTATATTATATGGTTGCCACCTGTTTATATTATCAGTAGTTTGAATATTTAAGCATGACACACTCCATTTCCTACCAATTTGTCTGTGTTTCCAGAATGGATTCTCCCAGTGTTTCCATACTTAATTGTTTGTCTCCTTTTTCCCCCTAAAATGAATATTGTGGCCTAACATGACTACATTTAAATTTTCATTAAAAAATTATATAGTCCACAGCACAGATTTAATTGATCACACCCTTACCTGGCATAAATCAACCCAAGCAGCATTAATCCTAACAAGATTTCTCACCAGCTGAGGATCTGCTCCTGTGGATTTTTGTGTTCTCAAAGCCAGGGGAAGAGCAAATCTTCAAAAACCATCTTTGAAGATGGCTCCCTTTGAGCTGAAAATCACATTTTGCCATCATATGCACATTTGGGGAACATCATAAATCTCACGTAAGCAGCCCCTGGTTTCGGTGCATACATTTAAATATGTGATGATCCCAGGGCCCGTGGAGCACAGGCGGGTGGGTGGGTGGGTGTGAACACCCCGACTCACACGGGGTCGTTGGATCATTCCTGCATCTGGACTAATAAATGGCAACTGCAGTTAATGGAGAACAATGAATCCTGGAACAAAGCGGGGGAAATCTCAGCGCATCTGCTGAGGGAAAGATGTGCCGAATACTGATTAGGAAAGAGATCTGGGAGTTGTTGGGGAAAATCTCTAAAGCATTCAGCTTAATGTGCAACTGCAGAGAAAAGGGCAAGCAGAGCGCTGGCTTGTAGTGCTGGGGGAAGGCAATATAAATCAAAGCAGCTGCCTTTGTTTCCATCAGGCATTGTTTTGACATCACCCAAAGAACTGAACTTTATTTGCTATTGGCCACTCTGGCTTCAGAAGAATGTATTTCTTACTGGAGGGGATTTGCTGTGCACTAAAGTAAATTACCATCTTCTGCATTTTAAGATAAGGCAGAGGGAGAAACAGAACAAAAATCAGCTCATTAAGAAGTAAAGCGACCACTCTGATTGGGGCAATTGTTGTCAGAGAAGAGCGGTCTACAACTTGACCTGAGGTTCAACTCCAGGAAAAAAGAGAGGATGTGGAAATATTACCTAAAACATGGTTAATTCAGATTGAAAAATAAGTGTTTTGTTGAAAATCTCATTTTGTGCAACTCTAAAACGATGTGAGTTATCGCTACAAAGACAGCAAACGATAGAGGAAAATGTAACTGCTGGGGAATGAAAAGACCAGAATAATGAGCTCAGTGCTCTTATCTGCTTACCAGCATTTGGACTTTGTCATGTTTTCATTTTACAAGATTCCCAGACCAAAGGAGGGACGGTGCTTAACCCAAAACTTAGAGCAGAACCTGCTGCAGCTTTTGGGACCCATTCTCTCAGGGCTGCCATCACAGTTCCCTGCATGGAGAAGTTGTTGGTTCAGCCATAAATAATCCTTGATGGTTGGAAACCTGGAGTGCAAAATTCCAGCTCGAATTCAGCCACGAGGGCTGTAAAATGAGACATAAATAGGTGTTTTAAACAATAAGAATTTGTGTTATCTATTCCTGCATTCAGTGGGGCTATGGGAACCTAACACATTTTGTTATGGCCTCAAGCTCCACCAGGGGAATTTTAGATATTAGGAAAAATTTCTTAAAGGGTGACCAGGCACTGTCTGCCAGGGAAGTGGTGGAATCACCATCCCTGGAGGATTTAACAAATGTGTGGATGTGGCACTTGGGGACACAGGTCAGTGGTGGCCCTGGCAGTGCTGGGGAGATGGTTGGACTCAATGAGCTTAGAGGGCTTTTCCAGCTTTAATGACTCCTTGGTTTTTACTGGATTGGAAAAAAGATCTAGAATATTTATACTCTTTTCCTCTTTATGCACTTTGAGCTTTAAGTCCCTCCCATGGGCTTGTTAAAAATTACTCTGTTTTCTCCAAAACCTTCTCCAAAGAAAACTGAGGGTGTGGCAGGAAGAACAGCTCTGAGTGCCCTGTGTGGCTGTGCTGTGTTTGCAGTGCAGCTTTGACAGCTGCCCTGATGTGTTCCCTCATCCCTGGGTACCTTTCCCAGAATCACTGAGGCTGGAAAATCCCAGCAGGACCAAGCTGTGCCCGATCCCCACCTCGAGGAGTGAGTGCCACCTCCAGGGATGGGCTCTCCAAACCTCCCTGGGCAGTTCCAAGGCCTGAGCACCCTTTCCATGGGGAAATTCCTGCTGGTGCCCACCCTGAGCCTCCCCAGCCCAGTCTGAGGCTGTTCCCTCTCCTCCTGTCCCTGTTCTCTGGGAGCAGAGCCTGACTCCCTTCTCCTTTCAGGGATTTGGGCAGAGCCACAAGGTCCCTCCTGATCCTCCTTTTCCCATTTTCCATTTCTATCCAGCCCCCAAACCCCTCAGAACATCTCAGCATCACCAACCAGGAACTTCTCACCTTCCTGTCTATCCATCCCCTGTCTCAATTTCTGACTCTGATGTATTATTTTTTAGAATTATTCCAATTGAAGTCAAACAACGGGAATAAATTAGAGAAGAGTGGTGAGCTGAACAGTTTTCACTTTAAAAGTATTTTAATAATCAGCAAAGTCACCCATGTATAGTAATGATAAATTGCTTTGCTACAGGGTAATATAAACTTTACAAGTATAATAAATATTTCTGCTTGGCCAAGAAAACTGAAAAACTGGAAACTGCTTAAATATGTGCATCAGAATGAATGAAGATGAAAAACTGGGGAATATTTTTAAAATAGCTTATGTTTTTTGTAAATTCAATCTCAACTTGTCTTTTCAGAAACAGGGATTTGGGTCACTGATGTGTTTATGGTCTAGCTGAAATCAAGGAGATTTTGCTATCATATAGGTACAAAACTTAGATTTATTTCTTTTCATGTTGCTGTTATTGAGATGGGATTAAAAGACTCAGGGTTATTTAAAAGAAATATGTCCATTTCAGATTTTTAAGATAGAGATTTGCTGGTGGCACAGAGTGTTTTTGAGTCAATAAAACCCTCTTTTTTCATAGGAGACCTCTGGTTTTTTTTGAGAGTTACAGATGTGATCCATATTAAAGACAGTATTTATTAGATACAGAATGAGATTTTAATAACAGCCCTGGAAAATTACTTGTTAGAAGTTCCCACATCCCATCAGCAGCCAAGGGATGACAGAACTTAATATTGCACTACCAGGAATAGCCTGATGTGAAAATACAGGTAACAAAGAAGAAAATGGTAATAATTTTATTAGGTCTTTTAATCCCATTTATGGTTGGTTGGAAGTTAACAGGGAGAAAAGGAAGAGCTTCACCCCACTTGAAAACTGGGATTCCAAGCTGGCTTCCAGCTTTGTTCTCAGTGCTTGTGACACCAGCCTCTCACTCATTCCTCAGAGGACATTTTCCAGCTTTATTCATTTTTCTCCCCAAAGTTATTACATTTCTCTCCTGCTAAGAAACATCTAACTTCAGTCAGAGCATCCAGCTGCAACAGCCTGGATTTCATCTGTCTCTTTTCCCCCTGGATGCTGTCAGTCACTTCCATCCCAGCAGCCCTTTATATCAGACGTGTTTCATCCAGGCTTTCCCAATATTTTAAAGAGAGATGCAGTTTTTATATGACTTTAGAATAAATGCCAGGGCGTTCCTGCCTCTGCCTGTGTACGTTTCCAACGTGGTTTTCTTTTCACTGGCTTGTATTGATTTTTCCTGTGCGTCTTTTGTTTTGCTTTGTTGGTAGAAGTGGTGGATGGGGAAAAAAGCTTTCCAGTTTCTGCTTCTGGTTTTATTTCTTCATCACCTTTTCCCTTTCTCTCGCTGCATCCCAGCTCTGTCTCCACAGGAGTGACAAGGCACTGCTGAGGGTTGATGTCACCAGTATTTGCACTTCCTCTGAGAGGGACAAATGTCAGGGAAACAGGTGCAGAATAATCTTCTGCCAACACCATAATCCCCATTGTGAAAGATCTTTGCAAGGTCAAATTATAACAAAGGATTTGTATATTTTGCAGATCTGGCCCTGGAGAAGAGTGGCATCATTCAGCTTATCCTTAGGACAAGGAGAGCTGGAAATCTGAATCGACCTTTTGATCTCAACTGTAAGTTTGAAACAAAATCTTGCTGATTGTCTCCTCCAATTTTGTTTTATATTTCCTTCTGTATTCTTTGATATATGGGTATGACTTCTAGAAGTGCAATTCCTGTCAGGAATAAGCAGCATTCTGTCTTTGCCCCTAATAAAGGAAGGGTGCTGTGCTGCAGGAGGGTTTTGGGTGCCATTCTGGTTCATTGCCCTCTTCTCCTAACTTTTAAACTCTGCTGAATAATTTCACTCACTTCTGATTTCTGTCAACACTGCAGACAAAAATAATTCTCTGCAACACAGCATCTTTTTATTTCCTGTGTAGCAGATAAGACACTCAGAGCTGGGAGGATAAAACTGAGAGCAGGTTTGTGTGCTGGGGTCAGAGCTGGGAGCACGGGCTGACCCCTTCCCATGGCCCTTTTGGGGAGCCAGTGCTCCGTGCCTTTTGCAGCCCAAATTGACTTCAGTGCAGGAAGCAGCACATTCAGGAGTCTAATATCCAAATAAAGATGATTAAAGGGAGCAACTGCAACCCATTCACTCCCTCATTTTGTAAGAGTACACACAGACTTGAAGCTTGATTGCCAGGGATGCTCAAGAGGTACTTACAGCACTCCAAAATTGTCTGTGCACGTCATGGATGCTCTTGGGATCAAACCAGCTCCCTGTTCCTGCCTGGGCAGCCTGGAGCTGGCTGCAGAGTGAACCAGGAGGTCCTGCCAGGTGTGGGGCACTGTTGGTGACCTGATCCTGCCCCTTCCACCCCGTGGTCACAGCTCCCTCCTGCTCCATGAGAGGTGGGGAAACCCACTGCTCACCCATAGGGGAATTTTGGTTTGGTACTGATTTGTGATGTGATTTACTGAGAACACAAAATTTCATCTTGTCTGTCAGGAAGAGGAAATTAGTTTTTGAAGTTCTCACTTGGTATAGAACCCAGGGAAACTCCATTTCTTTCTTTACTTTTTCTTGGACATGAACAAATCCACGGATCCATTGCACAGAATGGAGGTGGGTCATTCCCTGCTCACTCTAGAAAGGCCTCTGATGATTCCTCCACTTCTTTTTCTGCTTCAAACACCCACTTTTTTGCTCTTGCTGCCATAAACAGTGCTGGTATTCCTTCTTGGCACAGCACAAGCTTTTCCTGACGGGGCAGTAAGAGATTCCCAGAAGAAGGAATTCACAATTCCCACCCATGTTGGGAACACCTCACGTCACTTCTCTGTTTGCTCAGGAGAATGGTGCAGGCAGTGGGGATTAATTAGGATTGATTCCTGCTGTCTCAGTGGCACACATGGATTCTCCTATAATTGAGAGAGATTCCAGTGATGGAATTGAGCTGATTAGGCTGAACAAAGTAATGTTGCATCCACATGCATCCTGCCTCCATGTAATTAGAATTGTTGGTCTTCCAACTGGGAGCAGAACACTGGCAACTAAAGGATTCTGTTCATATTTAGGAGCACATGGTTCCTTCTCCAAAGTACTTCTGGTCTAAAAGGCAAATTAAAAGGTGAGAACAGCAAGAGAAAGAAGGAGGTGAAGGATTTTCCTCAGATTGTATCAGGATAGTGGATGAATTGGGCAGAATGGAAATATCCAGGATTTCTGGTCCTGCGTTTTTCTAAGGCTTTAAGCCACTGGAGTACAGGCACCTTTTAATTTATGTTTTTATGTCTCTCTGCCTTTAAAAGCAAAACTAAATCTACTGGCTTGTAAAGGGGGACTGAAAGGATGCCAAACACCCGTGCAGGTGCATCCAGCCCTGCATGATGGCAGCTTGCTTTGAAAATCTGCAAATTGTCAGTGGATCCATAATGGAAGCACACAGAAGTTGGTATTTTATTTGCAATTTGCTGTCTAGGAAAATTCTAGCAAATCTCTTTTTCTTTTTTTTTTTTTTTTTTTCACCCTGAAGAGTGCTGTCCTTAGTCCTGGACAGGTGAAATTTCATGGCAAACCTCCTTAAAAGACAGATTTTTTTTTTCATGATTTATTGAGGTATTTGAAAGGTTTATGGCAAAAGGAGCTGTGCCATCCCACATTTACATAAGCTTCTTATGTCAGACAATACCTTTGTTTGTTCCTGAATACACCACGTATTTTCCCTCCATGTTTAAATGTGGATTCACATCAGGGGATGATAAAAGCATTTGAAATTAAATGGTTCCTGAGTTAACCACAGCACCTTCTTTCAATTAGGCCTTCATACATTATAATAATCCCTATTTTGAGATTATTCCACTATGTAAATGGAAGATTATAAGCAAGAATGATGAGAAAACCCCTCTCCCCCACCCAATTACCAACTTATCCTCTGAATCTTTTCCTATAACACCTTTCAACCTACTTGGATCCAGTTCTGCCTTTACCTCACTGAGCCTCACAAATGTTACACACTGATGAAAAATTTCTGGGCACTGATTTTAAAACAGTTGGGTTTTGGCAAAATTTTTCACTCCTCATCAACACCTGGGATTCAGAATTCAGTTGAATCAACTGTTAGAGCAGGATGTGTAATGAGCAGCTGAAGGAAGGGGGTAGGGCTCCCTGAGGATGCTTTTATTTTATCAGTATTTTCTGGAAAATGCTCACAACTGAATTTACCCTAGATACAAAAAGGAGTTTACATGCAATACCAGTCTGTGTGTTTGTTTTGGTTCAAATCTGAGCGATAAAGGCAAAAATATATATTTGTTAGAGATGCTGCTTAGTAGTCATGGCCTTTCAGAGCCCTGTGGAGGGGAATAATGCTCTGCATCATCTTGGATTTGTGCTTTGCCAGTTTATTTCTTCCCTGCATCCAAACAGCTTTTGTAGGAGCAGCTGTAGGCTGGAGACTGTCTCTGCATCTCCTGAGCAGTGCACGTGAGGCTGGGTGTGTTGGAGGGTGAGGCACTGCCCTGCAGGAGAAGGAAGCTCCAGCTGAGGCACGAAACTTGTTCAAGGTGATGAGAGCTCCTTGTGGCACCTGAGGGTGGCTGTGTGTGAGGAGGGCTGGAGGAAGCAGCATGGGGAGGGGATGAGACCTGGAGAGTGATTTTTTACATGGGCAGGCAGCGATGGATAACAGGGAATGGTTTTAAACTCAAAGGGGAGGGATTTAGATTACAGATTAGGAGGAAATTCCTCCCTGGGAGGGTGGGCAGGCCCTGGCACAGGGTGCCCAGAGCAGCTGGGGCTGCCCCTGGATCCCTGGCAGTGCCCAAGGCCAGGTTGGACACTGGGGCTGGGAGCTCCTGGGACAGTGGGAGGTGTCCCTGCCATGGCAGGGGTGGGAGGTGGGACTGGATAATCTTGAAAGTCCTCCCAACCAAACCACTCTGGGATTCTCTGACCCTGCTCTCTTCCAGGTGTCTTGCTGACCCCAGGACTGGCTGATTGTCCGTGGCATCACCTGCAGAGGGACAGCAGGACATTTATCCCATGTCGCCCAGCAGATTCTTGGAAAGGCTCAGGTCACTTTGTGCACTCAGTGACACAAACAGCGATGAGCTCACGAAACACTGCACATCATAAAACACCTCCTTCATCTCTGCACGGCTCTGCTTCCCCAGCCCTGGTACTTTTTCTAAATGTCTATTTAATGTCAGCTTCATTTGTTTTAATTCACTCCAATATTGCAAACCAGCAGCAGCTGAAACACCTATTTCTGCAATTAGTGCAATCTTGCTCCTGCATGATAATCTTTTCTCCAAGCTGCTGCCAGCTCTGAGAAGTGCACTTAGAAGAGAACTGGCTCTCAGTTTGACTTCAGGGTAACTGGAAGTGATGTAACTTTCAGGAGAAAATACTGGTCCAAAAATACCAGGTAATTTAATTTTTGGGTGAAGGGACAGACAGTAGAATTCCAGATTTCTCCTTTTCTGCGCTGAAATTGGAGGTTTAATGCAGTATTCAGTAATAAAAAGCTGTCTCTTCATCACAGGGCTTTGTTCTGTCACTGTGCCATGCTGACCCAGTGCTTCTCCTGTGAATTTAGGAGTTATGGTCAAGCTCTTAGCTGACCTCACCAAACCTTTGTAGCTTCTCCAGACTGAGAAGACTGCTCCAGGAAAGAGCTTGTGTATCCTGTAGGGAAGGGCAATCTTTGCAAAGAAAGGTCTTCTCTGGGTTTTATGTTCCCAGCACAACTCTGACACTGATATCTCTTCTGAGGGTCTGATGAATGCTCACTGATTTATTTGGAAGCTCCCACAGTGACTTTGCCCATGGAGCCAGGTCTGCAGCTCACCAGACTCCTTCCACAGGACCTAGAGAGGGCTTTTGGTGTTATCAGCCTCAGGCAGTGCAGAGCAGCACAAAACCAGCCTGGAAGAATCCAGCTGGAATTCCAAAGAATTTGTGCCAGCTAAAAACCCAGGATTATTTCACAGACCAGGACATGTGGCTGTGGTGCTTCCAGAAGAAACAAGAGCTTGTGTGTCACTACAGCATCACTCAGTGCCTGGCCAGCCCTGGCACGGTGACACACCTGGTGGATTGGTCACATCCTCTCTCCTGCAGTGTGGGAGCTTTGCTGGCTGGGTTCAGAGTTGTCACAGGCACATAAACAAGATTCAGCACCTCGTGTCAGTCCAACACCAGTGACCATACTGTCATGGAGGAGCTCTGGCACCAGGAGAGGGCACCACAAGTCCTGACTCTGTCCCAGTGTGGCCCAGGGGTGGAATTTCCTACAATCCAACCCTTTCTGGTCCTTCATCCCCATGTCCAGCAGCACCTCATGATCTGACTCCGAATTGTCGGGGTTTTACCCAAAAGATCTTGCAGCATCCAGAGCGAGTTAGACTTTCCTGCAGCTATCACTGAGTGGACAAAGCTCCTCCAGAGCTGCCATTCCAGGCTGGCATTACCCAGAGCATTGATTAGCAGCTTCAGCAGAGAGCTGGAGAGCTCCTTGAGAGGAGGGAACTGCAGACAATCCCGCTCCTCCACAAAGGTGTGAGCTTCATTAGCGAAACAGCGCCCGGGAATTTGCCTTTCCTCTTTTCCCCTGCCGAGGCTGTGTGAATTGGCTTGTGATGGTTTTGTTCTCTGCTGAAATCTTGCAGTCTGATTTACAGCCTTTGAACAGGCTGAGGCAAACTGTGCAGCTGAATAAAGAGGGAGGGAGCAGCGAGTGCACCAAGGGCGCTGGGGAGAAGCAGAGAGGAGCTGCTCCATGGATGGACTGCAGAGAAGGTGGGGTAGAAAGCCCTCAGAGAGATTAATCATCTCTTTTGCCCTTTTTGCAATCAGACACATTTTCCTGGCCTGCTCACACGAGTCCATGTGTCTGCCAGCTGCCTCTTGCAAGCTCTGAAAGAAGTCATTGAGTTTCTCTGAGAAAACTGCCTTGGCTCACGGGCTCAGAACATCAGACTGACTCCACACAGGGCTGGAGCTCCAAAAAACCACTCTGATCTGCCAAACAAGGAACTGGAAGGATGCATATTACCCCAGATGAAATAACACACTTGGAATTATTATCCCCAGCCTTACAGCACTGAGAGTTTTTGAATTTCCTCAGGTCCTTCAAATCACCACTGTCTTCCTGACATGGTTTATGTTTTCAGGTCTTTGATCCTGCAGCTTCAGGAAATGAATGAAATGGAATTTAAGAAAATGAAATGGAGAAACATAAGGAATGTCTTCACAAAATTTGCACCAGGGAAAATGGGGTATTTCCTCAGGCAAAACCTCTGCTATTCATTCAGCAGGGTGATGCTGCACATGCCTACAGGTGGGTACAGGAATTCACACCAGCAGGCTGTCCTGTGGATATGGCCATCCTAGGAAAGCCTCTGTGAGAGTGATTTTGGCTCTCTGTGCTTATTTAATCTATCTCCAAAATAACATCCTCATCTTTATTCAGCTTTGAGGCTGCACAGAGGGATTCCCTCTCTACCTGCCCTCCTTGCACATCCAGGATTCAGCAGCCTTTGGACAGCCTGTTTCCATAACAACAGAGGAGGAAAAACCTGAGAAATACTGGGTAACTGCACGCAGTTGGAGTGGCCTCCAGAGGGGCACCAGGCTCCTGAGCCCCCCCAGGCTGGGAGGAGACCCCAGAGAATTCCCTTCTCCCACCTCCCTTGAGGGAAACTTCAACTCTGTCGAGGTGGGAACCGGAATGAGCAGCTCAGCTCTGACCCTCACACAGGGGCTGATGCCTTTGAGCTCCATCAGTTAATTTTTAACCATTATCCTCCTGCTGTGCATCCTCTCTGCCTCCTCTTCTCCAGGGCAATAATAGACTCAATGCCCCCCTGTGCAGGCTCTCCAGGCACCCCCTGCTCCCTGGGCACCCTGAGCTGTGTTTAAAGAGCACCCAGAAGTTGTGTGGGAGCCCCAAGGACAAACCTCCCTGGCCAGTGAGACCTTCTGAGTGCCAAGGGCATCGTGGAACCACAGAACAGAATCACAGCATGGTAAAAACCCCCTTTATTCTATAAAACACACACTTGTACTGCCAGCATTCCCCATTCCACTGTCATTGTTTGCACCAGCCCCTGCCTGATTTCTGTATTTTTGGATCTTGTCTCAGGAGTGAGTACACAGCCCACACAACGCTGAACTCGTGGTCATTACTGCAACAGAAATAATAATAAATTATTCTGCAAGGAAAACAAACCCTGTGCAAATTGGGCAGTGAAGATGTCTCTCTAGCAGCTTTAATTTAAGGCAGTTTCTTGGTTTTTTGCTGGTTCATAAGTGACTTGCTCACTTAATGAGCAGAGGTCTGATCAATGAATCCCTGTTTCACAGGGGTATCACTCCTGATTTATCCCAGCACTCAAACCATGCTCCTCTCTTACTCAGCTGTCTTTTTTTATTCATTCCAGCTTGTCTTTGCCCTTTCTGGCATCCCTAATCCAGAGGCACAAGTGAGAGCACTTACTCAGCACAGGTGAAAAGGCAGCTGCCAATTAAATCCCTGTAATTCATGGTCCTCCCCAGCCCAGACAGAGCCCTGGAGTGGCAGCAATCCATTTATCCTCTCCTTGGGTCACACTCCAAGCCAATAACCTCATCAGTGTAAACACCCTTAAGCTTCCTTATCCCCTTCATCACACTTTAAGCCATATTTTACTTTCTCTTGCCTTTTGCATGCTGAACTTGCAGTTCCTCCATGGCCTTGCACAACTTATCCCACTGACTCTGCAGTCACCCCACAGAGTGAGTGCAAGTCTCTGGCTTCCCTCTTTTCCACCTAATTACCTCATTTGCTTTGGTGGACCAAAACCAGATTTTCTGGGAGGCACAAAAGTAAAGTTTCCCTGGCCATGAAAGGAACTAATGCTTAGGACAAAGATAATTATTTCTCTTGAAGGATAAAGACTTGTCATAAAACTGCATTGTATTTCACCTCATGTTGTCATGATCAGTTTCTAATGAGTTAATACACGACATATTTTAAAGAGAAAACATAGTTCCTATCTAAGACTACTCAATTTTGAGCTGCATTGGTGAATTAATGTGTTAGGAGCCATCACAGGTGCCCCCAGGGGTTATCTCAGCTTTATTACAGCAGGATTTAAACCCAGCCTTGGCTGGGTGGTTTGTGACCACATCTAGGCCTGGTTTAAAGGAGGCTTTGTCAGTATTGGGCTTGTCACAGCCCTCAAAACCCTCTCTGGAGATCCACACCCATAAATCTGCAGCTTGCTCAATGTTTTAAGTCCTAATAGCATCTCTTAATAAGAAAACACGAGTCAAAACACTGAAGTGTAAGTATTTCTCACTGGGTTTTGGTTTATTCTCTTCCCTAGTGTATGAATCACTGGCCGCATTCACACCTCCAACCATTGCTTTGAATATTTCAGGGATTTTAGATTTTTTATTTTTAATTTGAAGACACTAATTTTTTTTTAATTTTATTCTCTCTCAGCTGCTTGTGATAAACACAACTCCCTGTCCCATTTTACATTTCAATGTGGAACATTAAAAATGTGTTTCAGGTAAGTCAATACTGCCTTCTTTTGAAACACATAACCTGCTGGGAAATTGGAGTATATTTCTGACTCTTAGAGCTTTTTAACCAGTACTGCTAATATTTAATTGAAATTTAAATAACATTAAACAGCAAATCATTCCCTGGTGAATATCTTGTGCCATCAACATGTCACCTTTGGACACATGGTGACATTTTTCAGGCTATGCTGAAGTGTCACCTACAGTTGGGGAAAAAATGAAATCCATCTGGGGTGGATTTACATCTCCAGTCTGGCACCAGAAGAAGCTGAAACACCCCCAAATTTCGCCAAGTCATTGGTGTTCCAGAGCCTTGTTTTGAGAGCTCGGAGCTGTGCCAGAGAGCAGCAGTGACAGCAGAAATTAAATTCCAGCGTGTCCCTCTGCCCATCTGGAAACAGCAATCCAGGCTGGTTCCCATTGACCTCACAAGATTAATTGGCAGTTAATTGCCTTTATATTCTAATTTTCCACCTAAGGGCCCTGTAGTGTTTCAACTGCTGGGCCTGCAGAAAGAGATCTTGGTGTGGAATTAAAACTTGTATGAGTGAAACAATTCTGATCAGAGGGACCTGCTCATTTTGAGGTCTTGTTTTATCTTTTCATCCCTGATTACTGCAGCTTTGGAGAGACAGGTTAGCTTACAAGGATTTCAAGGATTTCCTTTCCCAGTGGTTTGTGTCAGGGGTTTTTGGCTTTGCTTTTGCTGCAGCTGCATTATTTAACATCCTTCTCTTTATTTTCAGTCAGTTCAATCTCTTGGCAACAAGAGTGGAGAACAAATTGATTTTCAAGAAATATATAAGATTATATGACTGACTATTGCAAGAAGAGAAAATGCAGTCCCTGAGTCCCTTATAAATTAGGAGATAATTAACATGTGAATGATGCAACTATTTAGATTGGACTGAGATGTTGCCAAGTAAAAAAGTCAGAAAAATTCAAATTTGAAAGAGTTTTTGTTTTATTTATAATTTGAAAGAGAATGGTAACTTCACCCTTCCTATTCCCCCCACCAAGAAAATGTGTAAGGCTTTCCATGTATTTGAGATGGCACAGGGAAAGGAACTCATTTCAGCAAATATAAGAGAATCACCAACAGTTTGAGTGTTCAGAGCTTTACAGAGGAGTGAATTTCTCTGTCTGGAAACAATTCCTTGTGGAGAAGTTCCTTTGGTACAGTGGTGATTGCTGTCATCCTGGCAAAATGATGCCTGGCTTGCATTCCTGCCCAGAGGTTGGATGTTGGCATGGGGATTTCTTTCTCTGCTGCTTCTCTAGGGGATGTGTGTGACTCCTCAGTGTGGATTATCTGCAGGGCTGTGACCTGGCTTGGTTCTGCCAGCAGGCAGAGAAATCTGTAGTTAAAATGTAGATTATAGGATCTGCCATTTTTCAGTGGTTACCCATTTGTGTTAGACGTGCATTTAGCAGGACACTTTTAAAATGTCCTTTTGGTGTGCATTTCACTGCTTTGGTGCATTCTACAGAGCCACTGCCAGGGAAACTCCTGAGAGCCCAGCAAAAAGGCAGGTGGCAGAAGGATGAGAGAGCAGATTCACCAAGCTGAAATCTGGGAGCTGTTAGAGATGATAGAGACACTTAGAAAAGGATCCAGGATGAATTTCCAGCTGATGGGAAGTGTAAGAGCCAGATTAACTTCGAGGAGCTGGAAGTCAGCTCAGCTTGGACTTCGTGGAAACTCTGAATCATTAAATCAGTGTGTAATTTAGCAGGAATCTCAACACAGAGATTCCTGGATTTGACAGATTTGGAGGTTGGATATGACAGGGGTTTTTCCCAGCTGGAATTACCCAGACAAGGATGCATTTGCAGGATGACATCTATCTCTCTTTGCTGTTGATTTCTGAGGGAGCAAATCACCTCCTTGAGGAGCTTTTTGAAGCCCCCAAGCAGGAGGTGGATGTTGTTACAGGAACTTTCCTGCTCCATCCCAGGGCTGGACGATGCAGCAGGGATAAAATGTGGAGTTTGTTACAGCTGCAGCCACTTCAGAGTTAGGAAAGTCCCATAACCAGTTTCCTTTTGCTGACAGGACTTGGATTAATGGGTTTCTTTTGAGTTCACCTTTGTGCATCTTTGGCTCTTTCCAGGCTCCTCTTGGCCTGGATCTGGTGCTGAGCTGGGCCTTTGCCACTGCTGGGCATCAACCTTTGTGATCAGCTGACAGGAACTTCTCATGTTCTACATCCCCAGTTCAATCTTTTTTCTCGAGCTTTAAAATGTAAAAATACTTTTTAAAGTATTTTAAAGAAAAATACCTGGTCTTGCTGTCATAATGGCCCATCACAAATGATTTACACAAGTAAGAAAAGTTTGCTAATGCAATTTTTTTTCAAACCAGAGAGTTTAATTAATTCTCTGCTTTGAAAAAAGTCACAAAATACAATAGCAAGAGAGACTTTTTATACCTATTTCATATTCTCTGCTCATTCAGTTCTGGATTTTGTACCCTCAAAGAGATAAGGTTAAACCTGTGGCTTTTAAATCCCTCTGATTTATGTCCCACCCAGAGTGTAGGGTCTCTGTAGGGATCCCAAGCCCATGACTTGAATTCCTTGTCCTTGCTCCATCCCACTGCATTTTCTGGACACTCTGGAAAAATCTCCTGCTTTCTCACACACAGCCAGCTGACCAAGGGATTAAAGTCACCTGCACCACCTCATTTCCTCTTAGGTTTGATCTGAAAGTTTTGGTAATATTTACCGTTGTTAAAATACTGAAAAAAAAAAAAAGCTAAACTGCCCGCACAGTCTATTGAAATTATTACTATATATTATCATCCATTACAAATATAATTCTAAATTATTATATATATTTATTTATTTAGATATATATATATGTATATATAAACATATATATATGTATATTAAACAAATTAATTTGGGTAATCCCCAGCACTTGAAGTCCTTATTTTCATTCTTGCAAGGATATAATTTTTGACCCACACTCATCACCCTGTCTTAGTGACAACATTTTCAGTATTTACTGTGTGGTTCTTATTTTTAATAAAATGTCTTGGCACGAATTTATATGTACATATGCATAAAAGATAGAAGGGTTTGATTTTTTAACAGTGTTTTCCCAATTATTCCATTTGATATTTTCATTTCTAGGGGTTTTTTTTTCCTATTGAATGTCTTGTCTGAAGGACACTGAAGAGGGATAAATCATTTATGTGCTCTCTTACGTGAGAATTGCCAATATTTTTAAAGAAGCCTCACACTGGTGGTCAAGCTATCACTTCCCTGCTTGCATAATAATTTTGTATAACTGCTCATAGCCTGACTGTGCAAAAAAATTGCTTTAATATTGAATTATTTGTATGCCGTTGTTTCCTGAGCCCTCTAGACTTCTAGAACTTTGTCTGGTGGAATTTAAAAGCATGCTGAGGTGTAATTGGAAAATGTGTATCATAGCTTGCAGTATTTAGAGGTAAATTGTCTGGGCTGAAATTGCTGATGCAGGTGACCTATTGAACACCAGTCACATTGAACTGGTACAGGCAGCACCAACGGGTTCAGCAAACACCCAGCTATTGTTTTGGGGCTTTTATGTGGACTTTAATGCAGGTCATTGTAATAAAATCAGCTCCATGGATGTAAAGAATGGGGGAATACAAATGACAGCATTAGCCAAGCCCACTGCTGGTGCCTGTCTGAGGAGAGCTGGGCCATTTCCTCTTCTCTCATGAAAACCAAATGAAGCCCAAGGCAATCATCCTGTCCACGTGTCTGCACAATTTGGGAGGGGCAAATTCTGGTTGAGCTGTTTGTGTTCAGAACTGTGACTGCTCGGGTTCAAGGGTAGCTACAGTAATCCTGTAAGTGTCTGTTGTTACTGCAGTCCAAAGAGGTTTGATTCTCAGCTAAAAACGTGCACAAACCATTTATTCACAATCCCTGCCTTTATTTTTTGTATTTTAACAGCATAGGTTTTTTGCAGGAGAAATTTTGTGGAATTTACGCCAGTTGACCTTGACAGGAAGAAAAAAAAAAAAATTACAAAGGATTTTATTCAGCAGTTGGTGAGCAATAGGTCTCATCCACATCACTGCAAAAACACCACTGTGCTCATGGATTGTCCAGGCAAAGGCTCCACTCTCCAAATCCCACCTCCACACTGGGCAGGGATCACAGCAACTGCAGGACCTCTCTGCTGAGGTTTTGTCCAGTGAGTAGCAGCTTTTGTTCAGGAATAGGAAATCTTTATTCCTGGGCCCCTTTAATCTCTTCCACAAACAAATGAGATCGATGCCGTTGTCCTGACGTGAGTCACGGCTCCATTTCTCTAAATATTGCAGCTTCCTCCTCCTGGGCTTCGTGCCAGTTCTTGCAGGGACCAAAGATGTGTTTCACACAGCTGTTTTTGTGAGGTGCACTCACTTGTCCTGATAAATATCCTCATTTCCTCTGCATGGCAGAGCCCTGGACAGGGGCTGCTCTCCCATCCTTCCCTGGGAGGACGGGGAGGATCTGGAGGGTGCCCAGAGAAGTTGTGGCTGTCCCTGGATCCCTGGAAATGTCAAAGGCCTGGTTAGACAGGGCTTGGAGCACCCTGGGATAGAGAAAAGTGTCCCTGCCCATGGACTGGATGAGCTCTAAGTACTTCCCAACCCAAACCACTCTGGGATTCTGTGGAAAATCAGGAATACTCTGTTGTGGCATCACTGGAGCTCAAACCATCCTTCCACAAATTCTGTGACAAAAGTGAGGTCCAGTTTTGCCCCAGCTTGGCTCAAGGGAATCTTCAATTCTTCTGTTTCTTCAATTCTTTTCTGCTGGATGAAACGTTCTCCAGAGCTCGGTCTGTCTGTCCTGAAGCAGAGTACAAACTTGTGTGGAGCTTGCTGGTCCAGCTGGGAATTAAACCTAAATCCCCATCCCCAGGCTGAGCTCTCATCTCCTGCTGTGCCTGTTTTTCAAGGAAAAGAGACCACGACCTCCTTTTTTGATGGAAACATATGGAAATATGTGCTTGGCCATAGGATACACGAGTCAGCCCACTCTGTGAATTGTTTTCCATCCTGATCTTTGGACCTGAACCTCTGGATGAGCCCCTTGCCTAAATGATCTTTCAGATGCACTGCGGTGCTCCTGCTCTTAAATGTTGTGGAGTTGTTTGGTTTTTTTGGATTTATTTGCTTTCAACCTAGATCTTGCTGCTTTCTTTCAGAAGGACTGTAGGAAACCAACTGGAAAATAAGAACCAAATATTTCCCTGAATTTGAGCCTAAATCTCTTGGTGTTTGCACAGCAGACAGGCAGCTCGCTGTATTTTGGTGTCAGATTTGTTATTACAGATTAGATCAATTGTCTGGCTGCAGTAGCAAGTCCCCCCCACCTTGTAATGCACTTAGTCAGTTGTGAAATCATGGACTCAGTGGTGGGAAAACCAGAAAATTCTCCATAACCCCTCCAAGCAATCAATTTATGCCCTGAAGCATGAGATTTGATTACCATTGTTATTATCTTAGCTTGCATAGTTACAAATGTTATTAGCAGTCATAAAATTATCCAGCCTTAAAAAAAATCAGATTAGAAAAAAAAAAAAAATCCCAACATTTCAGTCCAGGTTCTTCAAAGCCTGAATTCCTGGGATTGCTTTGAACTGTGAAAAATGGTAATTCCTTTAATTCTCTTTAAATTTGGTGTCCTTTGATCACGTGGATTTCTCCTGGACTCTCATAAGGAAGGGATAGATGAGAATTTTCTGGCATGTCTGGAGTTTCTCTCTGGTCAAGTCCCATCCAACTTTCAGCATTTCAAAGCTGTGTTGATGAGGTGTGTTTATAATCAGATCACTCAGGTCTGTGTTTAATAAACCATTAGCAGGATGTGCATCACCCTCTCTCTGTGTTTTTCCCTTAATGGTCCAAATCTTTTCCTAGGAACTCCAAGCTCCCAAGCAGCTCAGTGATTCTCAAACTGCATCTCAGCTGGTATATCTTAAATACTCTATAAATTCAAAAGTTAAGGAAAATACTGCAAAATCTTGCAGCAGGACATAATTTCAAAATTTAGATGGCATCATGTCAATTATTTTAGCCACTTAATTTGTCCAGGACCGAACCAGATTCTCAGCAGCTTATTCTATTTTTATTTTTTTTAGTCTACATCAATTGTGGTTCTTGATATTCAAATACATTCCCCTTTTTGCATATCTACCTATTCAGAAAATTACAGCATCTTTATTAACGAGCTCTGCTGATGGGCTATGTGCTGGCAATTACAAGCAAATTAATTTCCTCCACAGAAAATGTGGCCAATCTGTTCTTTTGTCCTGAGTATTTCATGTGTCTTAAAAGGCATTTAGAGTAGGATTTGGAATTCTCTGTGCCTGACACCAGACTCTGGAAGTGGGTTTAAGATGGTGGGTGTGTCTCGAGGGAGAACACTCAGGAATCAGGTAACAAGTTAGAGTTGGGATTGGCAAAACCCACCTGCTATTCCTCCTTCAGACAATACCTCAGGTAAATATTCTCAGAGGGTTCTCTCACACTTGATTTCAGACAATATTATGCATTTAATGTGTATTTTAAATATGTGATCAGTACCAGCCTAGAAAGAATTAATTTTTTCCGGTGTTTCCAGCAGTGTTGCTCTCTCATTCTCACATCAAGCAGAGGTCTGATGAAAAGGCCCCTTGATTTTCAGCAGGAAATCCCAAAATAAAGAGCAGTTTTGTGAGATGCAGAGAGGACCACACTGAGCTTCTCTGTCTTTATTTTTGTTTGGTGCAGACTTAAGTGCCATGACATTTGCCCCATTTCATAGCCCAGTGAAATGTGAGGCACGATTGATTATGTCTATTTACATTTTACTTAAGGCAAACCCTATTCTCAAATAGATTTAGCTAGTGCCATGTTATTATTGTTAACAGGAACACATTTTATTTTATTTTGCTACTGTGGAGCAGCTCTGGGCAAACTGCTGTCCTTGGGCTTTGCCATCAGCTGGCTTCCTAGCACAAGAAAAACTTTGTGCATGATTTGTGAAAAATTAAAACCATTTAATGCTTTCCATATTATGGCCTCAAACCTGAACATGGGAGAAGACCTTGGGAAAATCACATTGACAGGGAGGATCTAAAAGCTGGGCCAGCCAAGCAGGGAAATGAAGGTCTAAGGGGTGGCTGCATTCTGCAAGGCCAGCTTCCCTCCTTCTGTGGCACGGCGATGGAGGGATGGGCAGCTGGGAATTTGACTATGGCAGCAGCCCTGCCTCAAGCAGTCTCTGCAGGTCATTGAATTTCCTCTCTTCCTTCTGCCAGAGCCCTGCAAAAATCAGCCTGGAAACTGCTGGTGCTGCCCAGGCATCCCGGGTGGAACTCAGCCCTGGCTGGGCAGGGGGAGGTCCATGTCCTGTTCAGACTCAGGTGTTGTTTCTTATCCATGTTACAGTCTCACAAGCTGTGAGCTCTGCAGCACTTCACTAACAAGCTACAAAATGACCCTGTATCTATCTCTAAAGGTCTTGTAAGGAAAAACTGTCCAATTAAGAAATGACACCTTAAATTATTTTTACTTTTAACTCGATAACTAATCACCCATGTCCCACAATGTAGACTTTTCTGTCCAATTACAAAATATCACCAAAATGCATGAAGAAGAAGGTGAAGAAGAAGGACCAGCCTCCACCCTAAAACCTCCATCTTGCTTTATATATATTACTACATTCTAAAACCTTTAACTCTAAGTTTTCTACCACGTGATATAACACACTTCTATTCAAACTCCACACCCGTAATCCCAGTGCTATCAAGGAATTTTGGAAGCCTTCTCCACGCCTCAGGTCAATGCAGTGTTCTCTTGGGGGTCAGTGCCTGTCAGCACAGAAAGTCCAAAATTCTCTCAGCCAGGGTGAGAGTCACTGGCTCCACTTTTCATCCTCCTGGCAATGGCAGCAGGGGCAATGCCAGCTCTCCCTGGCTCTCCCAGCTCTCTTATCTCTGCTCCCAGACAAGCAGCCTCCCATCCTCGGCATTTCCAATTATTGCCAAGGCTCCAGGGAATCTCCAAACCTCTGGATTGGAGTCAATCTCTGCTGGCTCCTAGGTATGGGGTCAGAAGGCTTTTCAATCCATGGGCAGCCCTCAGACGTTCCTCTGGAGCTGCCTCCCTGTCCATTTATTGCCCGAGTTTCCGCTCACAGGGCACAGGTCTGTTGCTTAGCTGTTGGTTGCTTTGGAAAGCAATGTGCTGTAAATATAACATTTCACTGTCTTCAGATGGAACAGTGACTCGATTCAGGATCTGGCGTGGATGGAGGGTCCAAAGGGAGGATTCCCAGTCCTCTGGTGTGCTCTGGGCTGGGTGTTTGGCACACAGAAATCTCCCCAACTTCAGAGCTTCCTCAGCAGCTTTCCATGCTCTGCTCCCTGTATTTATATTGGTGCTGGTTCACTCATGCATAGTTGAATATAAAAATCCTATCTATTAATTGCCTGACTTTGCATGACTGCAAACTTACCATTGTTTGAACTGTTTTGCATTTACTTAACAAATATATTAAACTATTCTGCCCTTTCCCCTTCTACTTTTCAGATAGTTTTTTTCTTTTACTGCCATCTTTATAATGCTTTTCCTTAAATTTAATTATTTACTCCTCCTTTATCCAAAAGGCAAGCTCACCTACTTAAATCTGCAGGAAATAAACAACAACAGTTGGCCACAAATTCCAATTGCCACTGTCCCAAAAATCTTTAACCCAAATGCTAATAATCCCCGGGAGTGCCACTGTGCTTCGGTAGGGTGGGTTTATGGTTTAATGTCCGTGAATGCTACTTTGTGATTATTGTTCATTGCATTAGGCAAGGCTCAGAGAAAAGCAAAGCCCCCAAAGGTCAGCAGCGAGACAGAAACGTCTGAGGAGTCCGAGCCCTCGTGGAAATGATTACGTCTGACCTTCCCCATCTCTGGGGATGGAGTGCTTAAGACAATGACTGGCACGTTTGTGACGACTGTCTTTACCGATCACTTAAATATTTAGCCCATTCCACGCAGGGCTCGGGGAATGAAGCGCCCAGGCAGAGTCCGGGCGCTCAAGCGCACTCGTGAACCTGAGCTGGGTCTGTGGTCAGGTACAGCACACAGGGAGGGCATTTGCCAAAAAAAAAAAACCCAAATTTTTTTTTTTTTAAAGCCGACGAAAATAGGGTTTTCAGAGGTTTGGCGTTGGGATGCTTGGGTGTATGAGGGTTTAGTAAGGGAGAGGGGGGAGTGGGGAAGGGCTAAACCCAGTTGCGGCTTTCTTAATCTTCATCCTTTCCTCTGAAAAGCAGCGACAATTCTCCACCCGAGAGAGGGGTGAGACCAGGCGGGGACCGTCCCTTCCCCGGCAGCGCCTCGCTCCTCCTTGCCTGCATTTCGGCGGAGCGAGAGCATCCCGGGTCGCGCCGGGGGCAGCGCCCTCCGCTCCGTTCTCCTCCTCCCGCCCCGGTTCTGGGCTGGCCGGCCCCGGGGTCCCTCCCCGGCACCTGCCCGGCTGCGGGACGGCCCCCCCGGGCTGGGGGCGGGCAGGGCTCCCCTCGCTCGCTCCTCTCCTCCCTCCCTGCATCCGCAGGTGCCGCCCGGAGCAGCGGGGCGGAGGCGCCGCCGGCAGCCGGCTCCGGCCGAGGGGATCCGGATCGGGCAGGTGGGACCCGGAGCGGGGCCGGAGCCGGGGAAGGGGGTGGCTGTGCCCCGGGGGAGGCTGTGGGGATCGCCGGGGCTCGTTGCCATGGCTCCCTGCAAGCTCCGCCGGAGGAGATAGCGATGCCAGTCACGGAGGGACCCTCTCCCTCCTCGTGGGTGTGGAGCGGGGCTGGCTTTGGGGTGGTTGCGTTGGGTTTTTCCGCTCCCCCTCCTTCCCTCCCCCCTTCCCTCCCCCTTCTTTTTTTGGGGTGGAGCGATTAATTCGGAGCGCCGGGACGGGGCTGCGGAGCCGCCGCCGGGACCGGGACCGGGACCCTCAGCCCGCCCGGGCTCAAGGTACGGCGGGGGCAGCGGGCAGGGCTCCGGGGGTGTCCGGCCGCGGGGCTCGCCCTGCCTGCCTCCCAAAGCGCTCTTTAATTATTCTCGCTCTGATTTGGAAACTGGTTTTCCTGCTGCCGGCGCCGCACCTGGTCCCGCAGCGGCGGCGCCCTGCGGAGCGATCGGGCAGCGGAGCCGGGCTCAGCCCGGCCCGGGGGCGAGCGGGGGTCCCGGGGCAAGCAGGGGGCTCGGGGGGTCCCGGGGAGCCGGTCCGGCCCCTTCTCCCCGCACTCGGGTCCCCGGGCGGAGGAGCCGCTGCCCGAGGGAAGTTTTGGGCGTGCGGAGCCCTGCGGAACCGGGGGACGGAGCCATGGGCTGGGGGACACAGACAGGGGACAAGGGACGGAGCCAGGGTCCAGAGGACAGAGCCATGGGCCAGGGGACACAGCCAGGGGACAGCGCAGAGGGTCCAGGGGACAGAGCCATGGACCAGGGGACAGAGCCGTGGGCCGGGGGCTGGGCTGGGGGTTGGCGGGTCAGTCCCGTGTTGCTTTAGGTGGGCTCGAGTTTGCGAGCCCGGATGTCCTGCATCTTGGCCAGCACTTCTTTCTGTTTCCCAAATGGTCTTGGAGAGGATTTAGGGTGGTTTTGCTGCAGTTCCTAAATAATTCCCGAAGTCCCCAGGTTTGTTGTTTTTTTTTTTTTTTTTTCCCCCGCTGGGAAGCGATGTGCCCGTGTTGCGCTGCAGGAATCGCTGGGGCTCGGTGTCTGGGCTGTGTGTTATCGATCGGTGTTGCATGATCAGAGAGCATCGGGGAGCTTGGCAACGCAGTCCGAGGAGATTCTGTTTTCCTGTAGTCACACAAGCAAACGTACGTGGGCTTTGCATCTGCCGCTTTCATCCTTAGGGATACTTGGCTTCTTTTGGGGTAGGAAGGGACTGAGCTGTGTTTTGTTGGGTTGTGTACAGGTGTTCAGCACTACCTGGGAATACTTGTGCTTGAAATGTGGTTTTGGAATATTTCTCCAGAGTGGTGACAGGTGGCATTTCTGTGTCCCTGCCAAGGGTTTGGTGTGACCGAGTTGATATGTGCTGTGTAGCTCCCCCAAATCCCATTCCACAAGCAATAAATAATAAATGTTACGACTTTAGAAAGGGGAGGAGGTGAAAAGCTGTAGTTTAAATAAATATGTATTTTTTTGCCATTTATGAACGTGAATTGTTACCTCGTTGGAGCTGTGCTTGCCTTCCTCTGGCCATTGCTTCCCACGTGCCTCTGCTTATCTTCTGATATGAAACACCAGAGTGCACAACTCCTGCTGTGTTAACGCTTCTCTCCTGCTTAAAAGTAATACATTTTCATTGTGTTTCGAAAAAAACCAAGCCAAATGAAGCCCCCTCTCTCTCAATGAGTCATTAAAAATTAGGAAATTCTGGCTCACCAGTTTCTGGTGCTCATTTAAGCTGAGCATCTGCTGTCAGTGGAGTCTGGCTTGCAGAGGAACTACAAGTCCAGATCATGTGACATTAAAATAAGATGCACTGGATAGGACACCGAGATTTGCAGAAGGTAATTTCTTTAGAAATACTGCCCAGTGTATATGAAATTATCATTAAATATCTTCAGTAAAAAAACACCTGCCAGCAATCAAGAAGTTGAAATTTTGCCATAAGCAGCACACAGCTTGGAAACCAATTTGCTTCTAAAGTCTTCCTGTTTATTATTGATTTTTATCAAAATAGAGATGGGATGAATCTTGAATATGAGGCTCAAATAAAGAGACTGTACTTCAGCAATATACATTTAACTCAGTGAGTGCAATTATTGTGGGCATTCAGTATGAGTTACTTCAGTAATTAAACTTCATGCATGAAAATGTAACAGTCCACTTCTTCACCCAAGAAAGCCAACAGATAAGCCTTATTTAAATGAAAGATTACATTATTCACAGCTTGCATGTGTACCTCGAGTGGCTTGGACTGGGGCCACCTTGTTTGCCAGTAAAAATTTACTTTATCACTTCTATTTGGGAGGGAAAAAAAATGGAACAAAGAGGAATTTATTCTTTACATAAAACGATGTTGGGGACAGTTGCTCCTGTGATCAGAAAGGATCTGCTCCTTTCCCCGCTGGGAGAGGACAGGGACTACTTTAAACACTACTAATTAGATCAGTTTATCTTGCACGCATTACAATGCTGTAGTTAGTTAATTATAGCTTTTCCCATTAGCAGTATGTTAAGAATAATGGATTAACATATCACACAGATCAAAAGAACATCTACAAAGTTTATCTTCGAGGAAAGAAAGTGTTATTGTGTGTCAGGAAGTCCCCCTGGCTTTCCCAAGGCACAGATTTTGTTGGAATTCCTGAGCTGGTGCTTCAGAGCCCATGAATGACTTGAATTGATCACAAACAAGTGACACTGGAGCTCTTGGTTGCTTAGCAACCCTCCAAGATGCCACGATTTCTTTTGGTATATTTGTCCAGTAAAGTAGAAATTCAGTTTTGTTACAGATCATGGGTTCTTTGCTAGCACAAAGGCCACCCTATAATAGCCCTAAATCATGGAGAATGAAAATTGATGTCCCAGCACAGGGTGTGGGAGCAGCATGGGAATGAAAACAGAGCAGGAATCTTGTTACCATATTCTGGTGGTGGTGTGCTCAGTGTTTTATAACAAGTTTTAATTGTCCTTTCTTGGTTAGACTTCTAAAAATCATTAGTGGGACAAGTTTTATCAAAGAAATTAATAAACACCACCAGGTGCTGTTTGAACGGTTCCCCTCAGGCTCTCATGAGCTGTGAGATCCTGCAAGGTCTGTGGGGTTCCCCTGAGCTCCACTTTGAAATAAACCTGGAATGTGTGGTTTGATTGTGGTCTGAACTGTCCCCTGGCCCATAGGGCTGGGGAGCTCTGCTGGCTGCTCCTCACAGCAGACCCTGGGTCCTTAGCAGATCTTTGTGGGTAAGGGAGTAACTCGAAGAGCAGAAGGAAGATCGATGTTATCGTGATTATCTACCCATGGGCTTCAATGAATTATATTTTGGTCAATGGGCTCTTTTTTGTTCCCCCTGGCTCCATGTGTGCTGGACCATGGGAGGGAATCCTGCATCATCCCATCCCCATTCTCTGTGCTTCTGTTGGGGTTACAGGGCCAGGGAACCCCCAGGCGAGTTTGGGCTGAGCCTGAGCCAGGATATTCCAGGAGCTCCCTCTGTACCCTTCAGCTGCTGATGGGCTTTCCATCCCTGGTCTGAGCTGGAGCAGAGCTTTGCAGTGTGTGTGGGTGGACCTGGGGCTCCCAGCACCCTTTTGCTCTGCTTATCTCCACCCTTGTGAGCTCTGCTCTGTGCTCATACAGACAAACCCTCATCCTGCTGAAAGCGTGCCTAGGAAAAGGCTGCTGGGGCTGGGAGAACTGCAGGGTGTCATGGCACTCGTGCTGCTCAAATAGCAGTGGAGATTTCTTCCCTCGGGATGAGAAAAAGGAATCCAGGTACTTCTCTTTGTAGAACTTGAGTATTGTATAATATTGTATTGAATATAATTGACTCTCTGTGGGACAGGAGGGGGTTGTGGCAGTGCCCACAGGAACTGCTGAGACCACACTGAACCAAATTCCAGCTTGTTGTCACTGTTCCTAGGCTAAGATTGTTGTAATTCATAATCTGTGTGCTTGTAGTTAATTGCCCTTCTAGGCTCAGACAGGCTCAGGTGAAGACCTGTGATCTTGGCTGACTTTGGTGTGGGTTGTTTTTTCCCCTGTTTTTTCTGTGTAACAAAGTCAGTGCTCAAAACTCAAGGTTGTTACATTTAGCTTCTTTTTTTCCCCTAGCTACTCTCTTCTGTTTTATTCATTGACTTGTGTAAGTGGATTTGCATTCCCAGATGCTGATTAGTGATTGCCTCTGCACGATAAACAGATGAAGGTGCTTGGTGATGTTTGGTGCCTCAGGTTTCTCCTCCCAGCATGTCCAGGCACCCTGCACGAAGCACACAGTGAGTGATGGCTGTGCTGATGTTATTTTCTGGGGTTTCAGCACTCCCTAGCAGATGTTCCCTTCTTCCTTCATTGCACCTGGTCGTGTGAAGATCAAAAATAATGCAGATGGAGAACAGTTTATCATTAAAAGTAGTGTTTATTGATACAGCTTAACTAGCTTGTGGTTTTCAGTGCAGTGATTTCCAAGTGCAGATCCTGTTCCATGTATGAAGGACAAAAAATTATGTTGCTTTCTTCATTAGGGCTTCTCTTCTATTTTCTTTTGCTAGTCCTCTCTTTTTCTCCATTTATGAAGAAAAGGACCAACTTTATGTGGTTTTCTCCTTTAGTTTGCTTTTTCTCTCTTGCAGCAGGCAAGAGTTAAATCAGAGGTGTGGTGAGGGTGTGATTCAGGTTAAGGGAGGGTGAAGAGGAGTTGGGGGGGGGGGGACAAGGATGAGCCTGCTTGGATCCATCCCCACCTTTGCTCCCGTTCTGTGGCACAGAATTGAGATGTCTGGGTGCTGGCCTGAGCCAGTGGTGGAGCCTGGGCAGGGCTGTTTCTGTGAGAGAGCAGCTTTGGAGGAGATTTGCACCAGCTGCTTCCCAGGCTGGCTGAGAGAGCCCCAGCCAAGCTCCAGACAGGTGACCTCAGGCTGTCCCTGTGCCAGAGCCAGAGCTGCCAGTGTCCCTGCTGGATCCTCCCGGTGTCTGCAGCCAGGGAGGTGTGGGAGGTGACACCTGCCATGGGATTTATCCTCAGAGCAGCACCAAGGGGCCTCTGCCTTGCTCTGGGAGGGCTCGTGGTCCCCAGCCTGGCCCTGTGTCACTGTCCCTGCCTGGTGATGCTGCTGCTGCACTTGCTGCCTCCTCCTTTCCTCCTCCTGAGAGCATCAAAGGCAGCACCTGGGCTGTTCATTTCTCCTTCTGAGAGGGATTTAAAGTGGGATGAACCCACACGAAGGGGCTCTGATGGCTGGGGAGTCTCTGTGCCCTCCTGGAGAATACAAAGTGTAACTACAAACAAGGCAAGCAGTGAGAGCACGAGGCTGCAGCCCCAAAGAACTCTAAACATTGCAGTGAGCCAAAGCCCTCTGACCTCCCAGTACAGCTTAGCTCGATGATTTTGGTACTTTCAGAAATCTCATTTCAAGCTCTCCGTTTTTTGGGAGGCCCAAGGGATGACTCTGCAAGGTTTAAGTCACTATTCAGAGCAGCATCCTGGCTGGAATGAATGGGAAAGGCAGAAATCTGAAAAAAAAAAAGGCAGAATTGGGCCCATCCACCTTCCAGTGTGTGTCTGCTTTGGTGACTTTTGGAGTGTGACACGAGCAATTCCCTGTCAGCCTTCCCTGCTGGCTGACACAGAAGAGGTGGCTTTGAATGCTGCCTGCTGTGCTTGTATGGCACTTGAAAGGAGAGAGGGCTGCCTTTAAGGAGAGTCTTCCCACAGCTTTAAAGGAGATTTGAAAAATGCAGCGCTCCGTCCTGTCACGTGCTGTTCCAGCATTAAACCCGATGGAAACCTGGAACAATGTCTGAGGAAAAAATGCCAGTGTGCACCCCCAGTGCTTCAAATAAAATCAGTCCTGATGGAAGATTGCTCTGCTGATAGGGAAAGGAACATTATTCTGGGGGGGCAGATTTTTTTTTTTTTTTCTGTTAGAAAAATCCCCAACAATGCTTTCAGCTAAAGGACTGATTAACTCAATGGGGTTTGGTTTTTTTTTTTACACATGCATTTTTACAGTTATTTACCATTATTTTTGCGGTTTACTTAAATCAGAGAATGGTTAATAAGAATAGATTGTAGGTTTGGAAGCAGACACATGTTTTTCCCAAGGTTGATCTTGTAGGTCTCTCTGTCCATCACTAAAATCCTTCCCTTGTGTTGGTTGATCCAGGTCTGTATGTACACTTGCATCCATGGCTTGTCTAATTTTGTTAATTTTACTTCTTCATAAGAAAAATACTCCACAATCTGTTTGCTGAGTTCAGTTGAACTTATTACTAAAATTTGGGATATTGCTCAAGTGCTTTACTGAATAAGGGCCCAGTGTTCTATTTTTCACCTTCATATCACTCCACCAATGACTTTGTTCCAGTAAAACTTCATTGAGAGGACAGATTTTAGAGGATTTCTGTTGTAAGTCAGAGGAGGTCCTGTCTGATTTTTTTTTTTTAATTACTCAGTTTTACAAGAATAAGCTGTATTCAGTTTTGCTTTGAGTTCTTCCAAGGCATTGGTCAAACCTGCAGTGATATTGGTCATTACCATCCCCATTCCTTTGAGATAAACATTCCTTTTGTTGCATCTGGGCAGAAGAAAATGGCACAGAACTGAAGTACTGCTGTCTTCCAGTTCTAGTGGCAGATTATATTTAACATATTTTTAGGATAGTCCATGGTGACTTCCAGGCTGGATATTGCCCAGGCAAAGCACTGGTGAAGTCATGGCGCCACTGAAATGGATGCTCAAACTCCCAGTGACCTCAGCAGAGTCAGCTTTTTGTCCCAGGAGTGATGAAAATCTCATTTACAGCCTAACCAGTTTGAGGAGGAGGTGTAATGGCTCAGGTCCTTGACTGATACAAATGAGGCTGCTTCAGCTCAGGGTGATTGAGTTACCCTGGCTTGAGCCATCTGGGATTTTGGAGAATCCACCATCCACGTGGGCTCTGCAGGCAGCAGAGTTGGGAGCTCTGTGTCTCTGCCTCCTCTCAAGGGTCTCCTGCTTTGACTGGGAACAAATACCCAGCAAACAGCCCTGAATATTCCTGTTCTCTGAGCCACACAAATGACAACAGTGGTGGTAAGGAGGAGCAGTGATTAAAGGGCTGTCCCAGCTGTACAGAGCTAAGCCATACCTGCTCCATTAAACTGACAGGGTTAGCACTGAAATCCACAGTAATTGCTCAGGGTTTACCACCTGCATGACAAATGCACCTTTCTGTTACTGACTGCGTGAGGCTGGACTTAGGCTTCCACCTAAATCTGGGATTTTTATGATCTCTGCTGAGCCTGTGGAATTGCAGCCTCCCTGCTGTCGGTGTGCAGAGCTCAGCCCAGGGTTCTGCTCACCCTGATTTTTGGCTAATTCCTGTCCAGACAGTGCCCACCTGCTGGGAGAGGCTCTGGCTTGCCTTTCCAGGTTCATATTATATCCAGGGAATTGCTGAAAAGGAGCTGTTTGAGGTGTGTTACAGAGCAAAGCTTTACTAAAGGTGAAGTGCAGCCAGTGTGGTGGCACCAGAAAGTAATCACAGAGTGGCCTGGGGTGGGAGGGACATTAAGGATCATGTCCTCCCTCCCCCTTGCCATGGCAGGGACACCTTCCACCGTCCCAGGGTGCTCCAAGCCCAGTGTCCAGCCTGGCCTTGGGCACTGCCAGGGATCCAGGGGCAGCCACAACTGCTCTGGGCACCCTGTGCCAGGGCTGCCCACCCTCACAGGGAGGAATTCCTTCCCAATATCCCATCCAAAGCTGCTGTTTCAGTTTGAATCCATTCCCCCTTGTTCTGTCACTACATGCCCTTGTAAGTAGTCCCTCTTTATCTTTTTTGTAATAATTATTTGGTGATGCAGCCCCTAAAGAAAAGGAAATTTCTGCCGTCTCCTTCCCCGTGAGCAGGATGCTGCCTCTTGGAGCATTGTACCTCATTATCCTGCCAGAGCAGCACATTTTCCCTGTCAGCCATTCCCCCTGTCAGACATCCCTGTGCAGTGAAACCTCACAGAATTCCAGCTGCATAGCAAGAGGAAAATTTCATCTTGGGTGCATTAAATTATGCCTCAGTGTTCATTCAAGAAAAAACAACCATGAAAACCACAACAGGCAACAAACCTGGAGGGTTATTCACAATCTTATCATGTGTACCACGAAGAAAAAAAAAAAATTGGAATAATCTTTGCATTCAGCAGATAAGCAGTATTCTCCCTACAAACCTTTTCCACTGTGATCCTCCAAAATGTATGCTGAGCTTGTCTGTGCACAAAGCTCCCTGAAATGGGTGGTCAGACCAAATTTTTTATCCCTGGATAGGATATAGTCAGGAATGTTGTGTATTTTCCCTGCTAATTACATAATGCACTCACTGAAAAGAATAATGTATGCAAAGTTTGGATGCTCAGGCAATGACAATCCATTTAACCATTTATAGCTTCATGTGTTTTATAATCCCTGAACCCAAATGTCCCCAGAGAGGGAACATGCCCTTAAAAATTTTCGGCCTTTAAATTAAGTGAATTTAAATTCCCTCATTTGCATACTTTCCCTTTCTTTGTTCTGCCTGAATGAGATATTACTCCAGTAATTGAACTGTAATTTCAGCCCAGGTAAATGATGTAGGACAGGCGAGATTCCGGGCGCTGCCTGAGCCGCTAATCCCGCGATTTGCAGCACACCTTGGAGAGGAGAGCCTGTCCAGCCCACTTAGGATCACCCAGCACGGGGCTGCCACTTGAAAGTTCAATCAATCTCTGGTGCTAAATGTGCTCCTGGGGGGAGGGAATTCCTGGGAAACAAACTTCTCACTCAGCTGATGTCATACAGAATTCCAAAGGGGTTTGGGGTGGAAGGGACCTTAAAGATCTTCTTGTTGCAGCCAAGCCCTGTCCAACCTCTCCTTGGGCATTTCCAGGGATGGGGCAGATGCTGGGCAGCTGTTCCCACCCTCACAGGAAACAATTTATTCCTGATATCTCGCCTAAATTTCCCCTCTTTTCAGTCTGAACCCATTACTCCTTCAATTTGAATCCTATCACTCCAGTTTCTGCTGAAATACATAGATGGGTCAAAGCTGAATGCTCCTAAAAATAAAATTTTACAAAATTTTATAACATTTACAAATTTTTGCTGAAGAAGGGCACTGAAGCTTCTGAAAGAGTTTTCCTGAGCAGGCTCTGGTGATGGATTTTTGGTGTGTGCTGTTCTCAGCCCATGGATTTGGCATCTCTGTGCCTGGGTGACAGCTGAACTGGGATGGGTGGGCAGGAGTGGTGTGGAGGGAGAGGTGAGACAACATCTGTTGGGACAAGTCTTGGTTATGATCTTTGGGAAAGACTGGGCCATACAAGGTTGGCAAAGTGGTTTTGGCTCCATTATCCTGTGTATTCTCTGCAGGAATACAGGAGAAGGGGTCAGAGATGATTGTCTGGAGAGCTTGGCACCAGTCCCAGAAAAATAATCGAAAAGTTGATAGAGGAATGAATTAAAATAAAGAATAGAGATAATTAAGGCTTCTATGGAAAGGGAGGAGTTACAGGTTTGATAAATGAGGATAACTGAGGTTTGTGTCAGGGTTTTCTGCTGTGAGGTGTGGTATGCTGTGAAACCTCAGTTAAAACCAAACAATCCCAGCAAAGCTGGTGTGTGGAACTGGCAGCAATCTTGTTTCACAGAATCGTGGAATGGTTTGGGCTGGAAAGGACCTTAAATCCCACCCAGTGCCACCCTGCCATGGCAGGGACACCTTCCACTGTCCCAGGCTGCTCCCAGCCCTGTCCAGCCTGGCCTTGGGCATTGCCAGGGATCCAGGGGCAGCCCAGCAGGCTGAAGGACAAATAGGATCCTTTCACAGGGATTTTATCTGAGTCCATGAGAGGGCTGGAAAGCCAGGGTCACTTGTGGTGTCAACAACTGAAAGAAAGGGTTTACAAACCTGGAGAGTCAAGGAAATAACCACAATATTGATTTGAAGAGTGGAGGAAATTCCCTGCAGTGAGAGATTTAGAACTCAATCTGCTTAGCTCATCAAAAAGAGGATTGAGAGGGGACTTGATTACAGGGACAAGTATTTTCATGGGGAAAGCATATCCAGCTTTTTAATCAAGAAGAGAAAAGAAAAATCAGACCCAATAGCTGCAAGCTGGAGCCAGACCATTTTAAATTAGACATTAAAGACTTTTTTTTCTTTTTTTTTTAATCTGTGATTAACCACTGTAATGAACTGTGATGTGTTCAGATGGAGACTGGATACCTCGTGTGACACAATCAAACATGAGTTGCTGGATATGTTTTGCGGAGGATAGGGACAAACACAGCAGAATGTGCTGCACAGAAAGGTGCAAAGGCCTTAAAATGTGTGAGCATTGGAAGGGCAGTCGAGGAAGAAGGAAGAAAAGGGAGGAACTTACATGGGAAGTACAAAAAAGGAGGAATAGAAGCACTGAAAGGACAAAGAAAGGAGTTTCAGAGCTTCTGTTTCGAGCATTGCAGCATATGTGTGAGCAAAGTGAGTTTTGGCATTGGGAGACCTTGGGTGTTGGCAGAGCTGGAGTCATCTGTCTCCCAGTCAAAACAGCAATTCTGGATTCTGGGCTTTGCTAATGATGATAAAGAAGCCTCCTCTTTGTGGCCTGGGCTTTTGGCAGAGTTGTGGTGCTGGGGGAGAGGATGGTGCTGCCAAGAGCAGGGATGGACCCGAGGGTGGGGTCCCACCAAGGCTGTGCCACCCTCCCCTGGCGCCAAGGGCACGTCCTGTGTCCCTGGGCATTGCTGTGATGTCCCATTCCAACAACACCCAGGTGTCCCTGGGGTCTCCTGTGTGCCCCCCACTTTGCTGCCACCAGTGTCACACACACAAGAGTTAGAGGAAATTAAGAACTTTATATTTGTGCTACTGAACCAAATTTTCAGGATGATGCCTGGAACAGAGTTAAAGGAATAAAGTAGGGATTTCTTAAAAGACCTTCACAGGATTCACCTTGGGCAGGACAAGAGCCAGGCTGTGGCTCCACCCAAGACGGACTCTGAGTCACGAGTTCTCACACTTTTATCAGTTTTGGTCCATTTCCATGTTGGGTTCATTGTCCAATTCCAGCTCCAGGTGATGCAGTCCCACCCTCCCAGTTTGCTCCCCTCCATTCCCTGCTGTTTGCACTTTTTGGGCTGAAGATGCAGCGCTGTCCTTGGTTCTAGAAAAGGATTGTTCTGTGTGCCTGAGCTGGGAGGAGAGCTGCTGACACTTTGTATGAAGTTCAGAATTATATACCAATGCAGTGCAGAGTCTGGGAAATATGAAAGCTGAAACTGAAGGCACCAAGGAAATCCCACAGGGAAATGTCAGTGGTCTCAGGATTTTTGATGTGTTCTCTTTCTATGTTTGTTCTCTGAAGTTGTTTCACCAGAGCAGTGATTGAGACTTCTTTTTTCCAAGAAACATAACTATATTACAACTGCTTGGAGTGCCTAATAATGAGATAATCATTAATTTACACCTAACATTGTGTATTTTCTGTGTGGCAGTGCAGTGGTTCATCATGACCCTGCTCCAGGTGACTTTGTTGATCTTTTCCCTGTGGATCTTCAGCTATAAGGGAAGTGAAACAGATGCCTAAAGATTGTCAGTAATTTTGCTATAATGGGAGCTCTTCAGCCAGGACTGGAAATCACTTTTCCAGAAAAATTTCCAAAACTCTTCTTTACCTCCACAGCAGAGAATATTCTATCATGGTTATGTCCAGGGAAATCACTCACATAATCCTGTTGTTTTACAACTCCATCCCAAAGGTGTCACCTTTGTTTAGCAACATTCCCTGCATTGTTTTTGCACTGGAAGAGAGTCACTATTTCAGGATCTTTTCAGTGGAAATAAGAGCATGTTTTCTTTCTCTCTAGTTAACAAAACCATCAACTCTTTGGGATAAATTAGAACTCCAATTACCTGCAGCTCTGTTCCTGCCTTGGATGGCCATGGATATTTCACACTGAGTACCAGAGTGTGGAATTGGGCTGGGTATGGCCATAGTCTGCTTGGAACTAGGAAAACTGCTAAATGGGAATAAACTGATTTATTGGGAAAAAAAAACCACAAAGCAAAGGATGTGTGTCCTACCTGTAAGAACTGGCTGAGTGGGCAGTAATTATTCCAAAATCCTGTTGGCAAATATCAACCTTAATGATAATTTTCTTTCTCAGTGGACACCCCAATAATTGTTTTTGCCCCAGGATCCCCTGGAAGCTGCTCTCAAATCAGAGCAGCCCTTCAGCATTTAACTTCTGCCATTGTGGCATCCATTAGGAATGCAGAGAGGTAGGAATTACCCTATTCAATCCGATTAAAGATCCAATTAAGTTGGAATCCTCTCTCTGTTAGTAACCAATACCACATGTCTCAACACCCTGGGAAAAGCCCCAAACCTTCCTCCCTCCTCCCCTGAACCCTCATCACAATTAAGGGGCAAATTGTCCCTTAATTATTTTATTTATTTTATTTTATTTTATTTTATTTTATTTTATTTTATTTTATTTTATTTTATTTTATTTTATTTTATTTTATTTTATTTTATTTTATTATTTTATTTTTAATTCTTTTATTTTTAAAATTTTTTATTATTTTATTTTATTTTCCCTTCTTCCCAAGCACTTCCATCTTGACTTCCATCCTGAAACATGAAAAGATCAATAGCCCTTATAAATTCTTCTGCCTTGGGAAAGTATCATTATTAGCACTTGAAGTACCTAATCATTCTCCTAATCATCCTGCCCTTTGTATCAATAACTTTTTTGTGTCAGACAGGTCACAAAGTTAATGATGGTGATTTTCTGTCTTGTTTTAAATGTGCTGTGTCTTAATTCCAGTGTGATCACCAGAGTGGCTCTTTGACCTTGTCTCACCTGTTTTCATAAATACTCGTGTCTGTCATGTCCATTCCTGGAAACACTTCATCTGTACATGAAATCCTGAGGATTCTTCTCATTCCTTTCTTAAAGGGACTGTTCATATTTTCCTTTGTTTTTCTTTTTATTTTATTTTATTTAGCCCTTTTTATATCTCTAATTTTTCAATGCAGTTCTCCTTTGTGTCAAAGGCAAAAATAAATCAGCACATCTAAATTACCAATAATTATTATTAATAATTCTTTTAGCCCTTTCTAAGGCATTCTGTACAGAATCCTCATCTCAGTTGCATCTTGAGCACCTTGGGCTGCTGAGCAGATGCTTCCTATTGAAGTGATTTTTATTCATTTTTGTGGAAAGCAAAGAATCCAATTGAATCCTTCAGCCTCCTGAAGGCCAGGGGCTATTTGGTGAATTTAACTTCAGTTACATCAAATGAAACAAATCCATTCTGACCCTTGAGGAAGCCTCATGTTTTAGATCATAGGTTGCTTCTAAATATAGGGATGGGAAATTAATGTCTCCCTGGATGGATGATCCTGTAACTGTCTCCTGCAAGGGTTTTCCTTTGAACTGAGTGGCCTGGTCATTTCTGAACAGGCTGAAATTTGAGTGGATAAAGTGTTTATTTATGAATATATATATTTGTGGTTATATATTTATGGTTTTATATATCTGTGTGTGCACACAATTAGTTAAATTACTCTGTTTGTGTGGTTTTGCACAGAATTGTTTAACCACCATGGAAATAAAATCATTTAGGAGATATATCTATATCTTTATTTTTGTTTCAAAACCATTTTGTGCAACAGGCAGTAGCTTTAGCCTTGGGCTCTTGCATCTGATATTACATTTATCTTCCCTGAAAATAATCAGAGTACATCAACATCTGATGTGCCTGAAAGGGAAACAAACACAAGTGAAGCAGCTGAATATGGAGCATATGAAATGTTTCAAATTATTCCTGAGCTATGAACTTTGAAATTTGATATTACACACCTATAATGTGTTTTCTTGAATGTTCCCATACAATTACTTTTATACCTTCTATTTATAAATAAAGATTATCGGGTTTTTGCCTTGTGTGGGCACATGAGAAGTGCTGGAAAGCTCATACACTAAAGTTGATTTCTTCCTAATTATTAATAATTAGGTGTTACCTGAGAGGTGGTTCTGATTCCTTCTGTTCTGGGATATTGTTTTATTTGAGTGCTCTTCTCTGAAGAACAACTTCATAACTTCATCCTGTCTTTGGCACTGGCACTCTCAGTGGCAGATGTTATGACTTAGAAGATTCAGATTTTTTTTTTTTTTTTCTTCATAAGTGACTTGCCCCCCAGGCATTTTTTGACAGGGAGGATATAATTTCAAATTAAATGTGAATGTGGAGGCTTTCCAGAGCTCCAAATTGCAGAGATTTCTCAGCATGGCTCAAGGAGAAATAAAACTCTCCATGCAGATGGGCTGCTGTGGTGGGAGGGGGCAGCTCTGCTACCAAAGCCTGGGTTTGCCTTGTACAAATTTGGACACAAGAGAGTCCCTGCCCATCACTGAGCTGCTTTCATTCACTCTTCAACAACCCTTTCCCTTCTGGAAACCTCAGAAAGGTTCAGCTGGATTTTCCCTTCTGCCTTTCTCTTTCACCTCCAGATGGTGACTGGTGCTTTAACGTCTTATTTATCAGGTGAATCTCCGGGATCAGTGAGCACAGGTGTTCTTAAAAGGAAGAATTTGGTGTCAAAGCAGGAATTCAGAGGGGCAGGAAGGGCTTTTTGTCCCTGCCAAGGTGTTTGCTCTCATTTTGGATGGGGAGAGGTGCAGTGAGGAGAGGATGTTCCTCTTCATCGTGGTGGGGCTTTTTCAGCTATTCCAGGAAATTGGTGCCTGTGATTTGTATGGCTTTTGAAGGAAAAAAAAACCTTAACACTTCAGATCTAAAACATGAAAGGATGGAAAACATGAAAGGATCTAAAGTGTGAAAGGATGTCCCAAGTTTAAGAGCAGAACTTTCTTCCTTGCCTAAACCTCCAGATTCCTGTCCCAGCCCTAACAAGGTCAGGTTTGCATTGTCTGGAGCTGCTCCTCTTTGTGTGAGTTCTGCCTGACTGAGGACATGACTTCTCCTCACAGTTTGCCTTTCATTTCCCCACCTTTAATCTCTTTTTCACCTTTTGTTCCAGCGTTTGGCCAGTGTTTCACCTCTTGCTCTTCTCCTCCTTCTGCAGTGCTCCTGTCCCCAGCACTGCTGGCTCTCAGGAGTTCTGCAGCCCCAGAACTTTCTCACGATGTTTTGGGGTCAGTGTGGTTTGATGCTGATCAAGGACTGTTTCCACCTGGCATCTGTTAATTCATACATTTCCTGGAAATCGTGGAATTGCAGAAATGTGTCTGCAGGCAGGGTCTGTCCCTCTGCACCAAAATCTCTCCCTCTACTCCCTCCGGAGCATCTTTTTTGAGATGTGGCCACAAATTTCCTTTGTGCCCCCACGTTCAGGAGGTTTTTCCTTCAGTGCTGAGCATCCAGCCTCGGAAGGGAGCGAGAGCCAACTCGGAGAGCTTTAACCCATAATAAGTCTGATGTCCTCGGGGAGAAGGGAGATTAAGGAGCCCAAATTCTCCAGGAGATTGTCACTTGGCTAATGATGATCGTAGCCCACGGCAGTCGGGGATGATAGGGCTGATACTTAGCAGGGGTTGTGAACCAATTAGTCTGCTCAACAAAACACTGGGTCCATTGGGTGCAAATGTTAGGAATATTTATAGGGCTGGCTCTGCAGTCAGCTAATCAAAACTGGAGAAAGCTACTTAAGAGCCTGTCCCAGGCTCTGCAGAGGCCCTGGGATTACACAGCTGACAGATAAACAAATGTTTGCCCATGTAAATATTAGGACTCAAAGACTGTATTTGAACTCTTTCTCAGCTTCCTGGTGGTGTAAAATCAATTAGGGGCGATTAAAGCACGCTGGAGTGCACTCCCCTGCGGAGAGCAGGCTCTCAAGGTGGCTGTCCATGTCCCAGACTGGCTTTTGGGGTGTCACCAGCTGGCCAGGTGAAATGGCAGCAGCACAATGAGAATTCGGGTGGTTTGCATTCACTAAGTGCCCAATGCTTCAGCCCTGAGTGTTCCTATCTTGCTGATTTTCCAAGACATGATGCTATTGGAAATAAACACTGGTCTCACAGTTAGAGCTGTCCAGCACCTTCTGCTGCTGAGGCAGAGACTGGGTCCTTGCATAAAGTAGAGTTGGAGAGAAAAGAACTCAACTTAATTTACAGGTTGGCTTAAATGTTTTCAACCATTTCTCTGTTGGCTTGTTTATTCATTTGCATTTAATTTCAAATCTTTAGGGGTTTTCCCTCTCTGATCTCAGGCCTCAGTTGCAGAAACACTTCTGTAAAACAGACATGAGTGAGAAAAATCCACAGGCTTCCCTGGAAAAGCTTTCTGGAAGCTGAGAGTATCGATTGCTGAGATTGAAGGCATAAATGTGGTTATACGTGTCTTTACAGAGACTCTGTAAATAGAAGAACAGCTTCTAAGCCTACTGCTCAGCTCCTCACCAAAACATTCTGCCTTGCTGTTTTCCAGCTGTTATTTTACAGCAAGTGATCATTTTGAAATACAGCCATTTTGGGTTTGGGGCTCAAGGTTGTTTTCTCCAGTTTATTTGAAAAATCACGTTAAACTGGGGCATTTACTGCACTTGGCAAGCTCTACACTAGGTCTTTACTTAAAGAAAAATCAAATTCTAATAAAAGCCAGGTTGCAGATTGTTCTGGCGAGCACAATGTGACTTTATTTTTTTATTATTGTTATTATAGGGTTTTTTACACCCTCCTGTGTGTAAAAGCTTTCTTTATGTTGCTGCTACTCTTGCTGTAAATGGATTTAAGTGCAGCAGGTTTTAATACACAGATGTTCTTTCTGATGGCCCCTCTGTGTTGAAAATGACATAATGTCTTTTCTGAGCCTGAAAAGCACCATTCTCATTGGTCCTGGTCATTGTGTTAATAGTGCTCTTTATTTGTAGGCTTTCTTCAGTTTTTTTTCTTTCTTTTTGTTCATGTGTGTATCAGAGACACAACACACTGGCAGTTAAATGGGGTAAAAATGATCTTTTGGAGGGGATGGTCCAAGTCCATGGAGACTCTCCAGGGATCTCATTAAAGCATTCTTTCCTAATCCAGTGTACTGCAATATCAGCTCTCCGAATCCCCACAGTGTGCCTTCCTGATAGGTTAGTTTACTCAGAATTAATTGTCTAATTTCGCAAACAACCAGTACAGTGCACATCGATTTTTATTTATTTATTTATTTCGCTGTCTGTTTTTAATCTGGTGTGTTGTTCTTGTGGATTCTGCTTTGTATTTCAAGGTAGTTTTTACAACCCATCTCTACTGACACCACTTTGTTATAGCCTCTATCACATAGGAATCATTATTTATTTTTATCATTCTTCTTTTTGTCCTTCCAATATATAAGAATTGCTGGTAATTTAAGAAATAATTGTCTGCATTAAAAAGACCCCAAGTTTTAGGAGGTTTCAGAAATGGAAATTCAGATTGTTTAAGGCTTCAGTGGTTTAGATGCTCCAGAGACCAGTCCTGAGTGAGGAGCTTGGATTTCCTTGTCCTCAGAGGTCACCTGTCTGCTTTGGTGGCACTGGAATAGCACAGGGGAAATGAGCCTTGCCAGAACAAAGGACCAGCAAGAGGAAATCAGTTGATATAGAAGAACAGAAAAATACATTTGAATAAAATCTCAGGGACTGGGCTTCAAATTTGGCTCAAAAAGGCTTTTTAATATATTTGGAGGATCTGTTTAAGGTAAAGTTCTTGAAATGTAACTTGAACACAGAGGATTTTTTTTGCAGTTGATCCAGGGGATTATTCAGGTTGACCAAGAGCTTTAATTTCATCAAGTTGATCTTACTACCTGTGGTTTTTAACCACATGGGAAAGATGGATTTACTCACAATACCCTTAAGCTTACTTTGGCCAGGGTAGCTGTTAAAAACCTGCTGCTCCCAAGCACCAAACTGATCCCAGCTTGGCTCCTCATTCTGCTAACCTCAGGAGACTTCCCTTCCCTTCCCTTCCCTTCCCTTCCCTTCCCTTCCCTTCCCTTCCCTTCCCTTCCCTTCCCTTCCCTTCCCTTCCCTTCCCTTCCCTTCCCTTCCCTTCCCTTCCCTTCCCTTCCCTTCCCTTCCCTTCCCTTCCCTTCCCTTCCCTTCCCTTCCCTTCCCTTCCCTTCCCTTCCCTGGCACAGAAATAGGAGTAAAAAGATGCAAAAATGAGATAACTTTGGTTTATGTAATTGAGGGAGATTGAGGCAACAGGACAAGGTGAGAGAAAGGACAAGTTAGGATAGCTTATTGGGAAGGCAAAAAAAACCCAAACAAAGCAGCAAAATTATCTTCAAAGCCTGTTGTGATTCAGAAAATGTGTTAATCAACACTAGGATTTCATCCTCCGTTTATCATTTACATAAACAAAGCATTTTCCAGTGAAAACTACAACTTCCTGTGGAAGAAGTGAGCATTTTGGACAATGTTGATGTTCTCTGTGTCCCCTCCTTTGCCAGCATGTCTAGGATAGTGAATAGAAAAGAAATCAGGGGAAGTTTGCTTTGCCATCTCATTTATTGTCCTTTTGGCTCTTGCTTCTATTAAAGAAATTCAGCAGCAGTGGGAATTTACACTGGGAATTTACATTGCCACAGCTGTTCCAAACTCCTTTTTGCAGCAGGGATTGTATCTGCCTGTTACACACTGGGTCTGAAAAATGGAAAAGGCCAATGGGATTTCTCCATCACCCCCAAAGTTCCCAGCAACTGCACACTGGGCATGAGCAGACCTGAGGCTGTTCCCTGTTGGGAGGGAATGTGGGACAATCCTGTCTGGCCCTGTGACAGGGATGTGACAGCCAGCAGAGCCCCTGAGAGCTGTGTCCCACCCTGGCCCCGCTGGCAGCGCGCACGTTCTCCTCCTGTCAGTTGTTATCTTGGGCTGGTGACATCATACACTAAATAACACTTAAGACAGGTCTCTTCCCATTAAAAGATGAATTCCCAGCACAATTGAAACCTCTGGGGACTTTGTCACCAACTTCAATGGGGCTCAGCTCCCACCTCGTGGCTCCATGGGAGGAAGAATAAATTGCTGCCGCCACCGCGACTGTCGGTGTGGTGCAGGGGAAAGGATAATTAGCAGTCAGTCATGGAGCTGCTTGTCTGATGAATAATAGAACTGAGTACAAGTGAAACGTTGCCTTCCAAGTGGGTAAAGTGATTTTAGCAGATTAACATGACTGTAGGCAGCCAAGAAGTATGGCATGAAAACCAAGTGTGAGAGGAGTTCTAGACAGAAGACATCAACTTTTCCTTCTGTCTGGCGTCCAAAACATGCTGTGGATTTTTGTGTAAATACTGCACCAGGAAGTTGTTGTTATGTTAATACTGCACCAGGAAGTTGTTGGGTATCAAGAAGTCAGTCTTGTGTAACTAGGATTTCTATCTTTATTTTTTTGTGGAAGTGGGTTGATGTTCTTAGAGGAGCATGAGGGAGATTTCAATGAGCACTCTTTTTTTTTGTTTCTTGTCAAAAATACCTTTGGAACTTGATAGAGGAGCTCCTTTGCAAGGTGTTCAAGACCAGCTTGGATGGGGATTGGAGCAACCTGGTCTAGTGGAAATTGTCCTTGCCCATGGCAGGGGCTTGGAACGAGATGAACTTTAAGGTCCCTTCCAAACAGAACCAATCTGTGATGGTACAAGGATGATGGACCATGTTTTATTGGAAACCCTGGCTTGGAAACTCTGATTGCTGACAGAAAAATGGTGAGACCAGCTGGTGCAGAGAACCTGTGGGACAAAGACAGGTGCTGGGTTTGCAGCAGATCTGTTACCTCTGAGCAAAGCAAGCAACAATTAAAGCAGAAGAAAGGCAGCCCAGTGTAGTTTTAATCATTAGTCTCAGTTTGTCGTTGGTCTTAACGCCGCGTGAAGCTTTGTGAGAGCATAAAGGCAGCTCTGTAATGCCGAGCCTTTTAACCAGCCCTGTTTGTGGATTGTGATTGGCAAAGCCATTGACTTCATATTCTTTCATGTTCTTTCTGTTCCCCCCTGTTTTGATGTTATCCTGCAGTCATCTTAGCTGCGTATTAAACAAGAGACTGCTTCAATATAAAATGATCAAAGGGCTGGGGGAACACAGGGCCATAAAGAATATATGGAGGGCTCGGGGAGAATGGTGAGTTGAATTTAAAGGCTTTTTCAAGCTGCTTAATTCCTGCTTAGATTTCTGGTGTCACCAATAGGCAACAGTCCCTTTCTTTAAATCTTTGACTAAGGATTGACTGGCAGAATCGCTGTTTTACATGAGGTTTAAAGAGTAAAAGGCCACCCTGAAGGTCAAACCCTAGGAGATTTCCTCTAAGAGCTCATTGATTCTCCTAGATTTTTGACTAGGAGAGAGACCACTCCTTCCTAGATCTGCAGCTTGGATACAAGTGCCTCAGTATGTGCCAGCACAGAAGGCAGGAGCCAAAGTGTAAGGGCAGGAAAAAAATTAGAGAGAAAGATGCTGTGGGGCAGACAGACAATGATCTCAGTCTTGTATCATTCAAACTGGTGACATTATTAGCTACTGGTCCATGAAAAAAAGGGCAGTATTATTTTATCTGTCTCAGAAATGGATTATGTTAACAATGAAATTGGGCAGGATAAAGATTTATGGCCCCATCCTCAGCTTGAGTAAACAGGCAGAGAGGACCTGAGTGTGTGGGGATGGAAATGCTGGGCTGCAAATGCTGAGGATCTGGTTTTCTTCACATACAGACACAAATTCAAGGGTGCTGGGACTGCACAGGCAAGTAACTGTCTCTTTTTTATACCAAAAAAATTCAGATGAGCATGTTTTGCCTCTGTAACCTCATTAGAGTGTTGGCTTTGTGAGCTGCCCAGTGCTGTGGTAGTGATTAGCAAAAGCCTACCCCATAAGCAAACTCTGTATTTGTGCTATTACCTACTCCTGTGATATTTCAATCTGATTCATTAGAGAAATTAGCATTTTTATGGACTAATTAGGGGAAAATGTTGCTCATACTCTTCCTGATATACAGATTTTTTCATACAACAAAGCCACATAGAAGTGAAACATGATTCCACCCCCCCAAAAAAAGGGAGAAAAGCAAAATGATTATTCTAATTAACATAGAATATTGGGGAGATTTGAACTTAAAACCAGGAATTAAGAGATGGTTAGATTGTTGCATTACTGGCAGTTTGTCCAGTCTTTTTGAATTTGTAATTCCAGCTCTCTTTCAGCTATTTTGGTTCTTGAAGCATAAAAATATTTTAAAAGCTGTCAGTCAGTCACTGTATTTTTTGTGACAGTTGCAAAATGCACAGTAATGAGAATGAATAGTAATGAGTGCATTATTCAGCAGCTATAAATACCAATTGATTTCCACTGTAAGTTTATATATTTCAGTCAACATGCATTTTTAGCCTTATTTTTTTTCTCCTCTTTAAAACCAGGCTCAGGTTTTATTAGACTGTAGCTAACAATCATTCATACATGTCTTGGTTTGCTTAATGAACCACTTGCTTTTGAAATTTAATTCTAAATCTGCCTGCGTGTCACTTGCTCCTGCTCACATTTTCTGTTTGCCAGGAGGGTAAAAATGGGTGTCTGGGACCAAACATCTGAGGTGGGCTCTTTGCAGGGGAAGTGTTTTGGGTTTTTTTTTCTTTTCTGAGAGGGTGGAATAGCATTATTTTAATCAGTGCAGACATCTCCTGTTTTGATGGCTATGTTCTGATAATGATCCTGCTTTGCAGAGGCTCAGAGCAGCAAACCCTTCATTCTGGCCTTCTGAGGAAAAAGCAAAAATCTCCATCTTGCACAGAGGGGAGAAGTTCAATTAGGCTTTCTGGTGTCAGGGGAGGTTGGTCAGGCTGCAGCTGACTGGATTTTAGGCCATGCTATTGCTCACCTGCAGTTGGCTACTTCTCAGATATGTATGGAATTTTGTATTGAGTTTGAAAGCGTTGCACCAAGTCAGAATAATTATTTAAAATAATTATTTAAATAATTATTATTATTTAAATAATTATTTAAAATAATTATTTAAAATGATACTTTGCAGTGATTGCACTCTGGTGAGCACAAGTGAAGGAAAAACCATTAAAATAGTGGAAAAATATAAGTAGGAAGGGACCTTTGGAGGTCCTCCTGTTGAATGTTGACATTGAACTTAATGTTGACTTTGAACTTAAATCAGGCATTGAAGTTAATGTTGATTTTGATCTTAAATCTGGTTGCTCTGGGCTGTGCTGGGTTGAAAACAGGAATTAGGCTTTTCACTCCATGATGGACAAACACAGCTCTCCCAGCTCTCCTCAGAAGTTATGTGTTGCATTATTAGAACCCTAGATACTAAGAATTTTCAACTTCCTGTGTTAAAAAACACAGACCTTCAGCTGCACCTGGGATTTGATTTGCTTTTCCTCCTTTTTTTCCCTGCAGTTTGGGCCAGGCTTCTGCTGTTCTCCTGGACAGTCCCCACTTCCACCTTCTGTTCACTTTCCTTCTGTGTCTGAGCTCTCTCAGGGATTCCCTGTCCAGCCAAGTCACCCTTCTGCCACGTCTGCTCCACTTCCCACTCCTGGGGCTGGGTTGTTCTTGTACTTTGGGGAGGTTTTCCATGGAGATCAGGGAGCTTTCCTGTGCCCTTCTACCTTCAGGGCAGTCAGCCATGGCCTCACAGCTCCCACCTCCCAGAGCAAGCCAAGCTGCTCCCTCAGATTCAGTGTTGTCAGGAGATCCCAGTGGCTGGTGCATCACCCGTGGCTGTGTTTTGTGAAGGCTGACTCAAGCTTTATCCACTTCCAGTTCCTAACTTGGTGATGGGCAGCAAACCCCCCTCTTTGGTGGCCTCTCATTCTGGCCTCCAAGAATTTACTCCCATCAACCCTGTTTCACAGCATAACATTCCTGAGAAATAATTCTGACTCAGTAATCTCTTCTTAGGAAAATTCTGTTGTCTTGGCATTGTTTAAAACTCCTTTTACTCCTATGGAATTCCAGCAGAAACATGTATTTTTTCTGATAGTTAAAAAAAAAGAAAGAAATCCTACTGGACCCCAAATACTTGGAGTGTCATAATAAATTAAGCATCTTCTTGATGACCTTTCTTGCTGAGGGACTGTTGGTGTGAAGTCTTGGTGCATGTCTGTGGGCAGGAGTTAACAGCACACTTGAAGCCTGGAGTGCCAGTGGAAAGCACTCCTTGAATTGATGACTTTTTTCAGTTGCACTTTCCTCCTTGTGCTTTCAGCAGTTCAGAAGTTGGGATGCTCAAATTGCCCATCTTGACCTCAGTTGTCTCCTGTGTTAATCAAATGCCCTGTGCTGCTACTTAGGCCATTAGCTGGGACTCGGAAGTTTTATTTCTGGCTCTGCAATTATCCCACTGCTGTAATTTCCTTATCTGGATTGGGGATAAATAACAAAGCTCTCCTTCTTCGCAGAAGGCTCGGAGATTTGATGATGAAAAGTGCTATATAAGGGTTCAATGTTGTTATGGGAACAAATATCACTTTGTTTGCATGGCTTGACCATCTTAACAAGCAAGCGGGGAGTTGATGACCAAATCAAGATAAGAATTGAACAAATGAGGGATAATGAGCAACTTCAGACTATAGACTTCATTTTTTTCTTCTGCTTGAAAGTCATTCACTTTTGTGTCTGTCTGTAGAGGATTTTTTAGTCTGTAAATCATTTGCCAGTTGGGTGTAGAAATCTTTTAATTTGCTTCTTTCGTCATTTGCTTATCATTTTAGATGCCAAGTAAGTTACTTATTAGTTTGTGTGATCATTAGCAATCTCAGCATAGAATCACACATTATAAGGTTCAGTTTCCAATTTCAATATTGGACAACTTTCAAGTGCATTTAAAGGGCATTTCCTGAGGAAAAAAAAAGTGAAAATTATAGTTTAACAGTGAACTATCTTTATAACAGGAAAAAAAAATCATCCTTCATTAAAACTATATTCTAAATCTGTTATGAAAAGGGCAGCAGAAAACTGATAATTTAAAAAACTTTCTAACTTCTTTGCCTGTTATTTTCACTCAGTGCCATGGGTTAGGTCCTTCTGATCTTTCAGAGTTCATGCTCATGACAGCTTGTATGGGATTGACTTCTGGTTTGTAGAGTGAAAAAAAACCCAAAAAACCATCCTCAGTTCAATCTGCATAGAATTTTTAACCAGGAAACATAAGGAAATGGTTTGCCAGGTGGGGTAAATACATTTTAACTTCAAAAACCTACACTGATTTAGTGAATTGAAGGCTATTCATCTTCAAACTGGGAGAAGGTTTAGATGGGATACAGGGAATAAATCCCTCCCTGTCAGGGTGGGCAGCCCTGGCTGCCCCTGGATCCCTGGAAGTGTCCAAAGCCAGGCTGGACATTGTGCTTGGAGCAGCCTGGGACAGTGGGAGGTGTCCCTGCCATGGCAGGGTGGGGTTGGATTGGCTTTAAGGTCCCTTCCAACCCAAATATTTTGGGGATTCTGTTTCTCTATGCTGAGAGTTGCTCCAGAGTGCCTGAGGACGACCATGACTTTGGGTGTGAATAGCTGAAAAATCAGTTTTTTTAAGTTTTTTTTTTATCTTCAAAAACACAGAGCAAAGTTTTCTGGCTGCTTTCATTCCTGAAACCCCAATATCGTGCTAAGATTCCATGGGTCTCCTGGAAAATGGAGGCTATATCTCTGTGCAAACACTCAGGATGCTGCCTTCACTTGGAGAAATCCTTTTTTCAGCCCACGTGCTGCTGGGTTTGCACATCCTCCGTGGTGAGGAGCTCACAGTAATGCAGCTTTGAGCATTAGGAGGTTGTTAAAAGCAGTGTGAGTGCTGCCTGAACCTCGGGGCCATTAAATGCAGAATCATTCTGACTAATAGGCAGGTGCTAAGTTGCCAAATTTTACCCCAAAGTGCTGGCAGGCTGCTGCTGCTGTCGGTTTTGCTCACTGACTTTTATGGACTATCAGGATTTATTGACCCAGCAGGGAGAACACTGACAGAGGTGATTCTGCCCCAGTCCCAGGTTCCCTTAAGGGGCAATAAGAACACCTGGCGTGCACTGTAAATTTAAACTCAACTCGTGTGTGTCGTGACACAAGGTTTAACTGCTGAGCACTCACTGGTGGTGTGAACATGAAACCTGGGTGATTCTGCACAGACCTTGACATTTTCTTTAGGGGGAAAATGGCTCTGCTGTGGCTGGGTAATGACAAGGCTCAGAGAGAGGCTGTGCAGCAATGAGCCTTTGCATGGGTGCTGGAGCCAAGGTGATTTTCTCCTGGTAACTATTCTAACAGCTTTTAATGCTCTAAATCCATGTTATTAAGTTCAGCACCTGAATTATGTACTGGCAAAGAGCTATAACATTTCTTATGCCTGAGCAGTCGAGGACCCAAATCTGGCCCAATAGACTTGATTTACAAAAATGTGTTCATGGCTGCCTTCTTTTACTGATGCAGTAAATCAGAGGAATTGTCAGCCAGCATCATGTGGTGGGCCCAGACTGCTGTGGCTCTCTTCATATTCTTCATATTCTAGTAATAAATAAACAGTTATTTAAGCAACTTGTAGCACTGTGCTTGGAGTAATTATGAGCCGCCTTATTCTATATGTCCTACAGAGTAGAAACATATTTTTATTAATTTCTTTTTCCTGGTGGGAAAAGTTGAAATATGGGTAAAGCATGTCTACTAAACTAGACTTCTTAATTTTATTCTTGTAAAATTAATATCTCCTACTGTTGTTGAAAAGAAAACAATCATATTATTTAAGGAACAGAAAAATGCTTGTGCTGACTCTACTCAGCACACTGCATCTTTGCTGGGTTGTGTTCAAAATGCACATGGGTAAAATTATATTGAGAATGTTTGTTTCTTTATTAAAGGGTTTATTTTCTCTCTTGCTGTTCTTTTTCTCAACCCCTATAAATTTTATGTACTTGGTGTTATCCAGAAGACATCACTATAAATGCTCCCCTTAGCACATTTGCATTGCTGGGGCATCCATAAGCTGTAAGGACCTTGACCTTTTGCTGGGAAAGTTTATCCATTTCACCCCGTGCTATTTTCCAAGCTGGTTAAAGCATCTTTTTATTGCTTGACAGAACCTCCTCCTTGAAAACCCTTCAGCTGTTAACATGGACAAGGGCAGCTCGTGCCTCACTGCTGGGGCTGATGGGGACAATGCCCGGCCCTGGGTGCTGGGATTTAGCACCCACACCTCCCTGAAATAGGATCAGCCTTGGGAGCGTCCTGAGAGCAGAGTCAGGGCAGGTTTGATGTGCAGGCAGGGCTGGGGGAGCAGGGTGGCTTCAGGAGCAGCCAGAGCAGTGCCAGAGCTCCATCCTGGCCAGCACTCCCCTCCTTTGATGCCATTCTTCTTTCTCAAGTCCTCCAGGACAAATCTGTGAATTCCCTTCCTCTGTTCTGCAGGGATCTGCAGCAGGCACAGCCCAAGTAACATTTAAATATTTATTTGTCATTATCTGAGCCTGACTGTCAGGTTTTGACTTTGTAATTTGTGTATCTGTTGAGGAGCAAGGCACGGATGGAATGTGAAGGTCACATTGCAGCAGGGGCTGCTCATCCCTCTTTGTTTGCTCCTCCTGTGCCAGCTGGAGGTGCAGCAGCCTGGGGAGCTGCTGGTGCCATCTGTGGCATGGCCAGGGGCAGTGGGTGATGCCAGCCCTGCTCCTGGTGCTGCTCAGACTCCAAGCAGCCCCAGCTGGACACGGGGATCAGGGATGTCCCCAAGGCACCTCTGTGCCCTGCTGCCTCTCCCCGTGCTGTGCCACACTGCGAGGCAGGAGTGACCAGCTGAGTGCAGGGAAATGTCACCTGCATTCCCTCACTGGGGCAGCTGTCAGCTCCTCTGACCTTTGGGAAACTGAAAGACAGAGTTCCACAGTGTCCTGTGGAACATCAGAGCAGTGAAATGCTTCTGCAGGAACCCAGACATGCAGACACTTTGCCCATAACAGAGGAAAAGATTAGATTTTAATTTTAAAAATCCCAACAGGTTTACCATTCCAGGGCACCTCACTTTGATTCAGGCCACAGGGTTTCTAGGACAGTCAGAAATCCCAGTTAGGAAGGGTGCAGGTTTTCCCCTTGTACTCAAGGTATGAAAACCCAACAGGCTGAGTTTTCAGTGCAGACTGGAGACAAGTTTTCTGTGGTTTCAGTTATTCCTCAGTGAAATGAACCCTGTGGTTGATTTTTAAACTTAAGGAACTTGCTACAGCCAGAGAGCCCAGCTAGAGCTGGCAGTGCCAGGTTGTTCCACAGGAGGAATGATGGTCATTCCCCTTCCCTTTTCCTTCCCTTCCCGGGTGGGAACACCTGGAACAGAGGCCTCTGAGTCATAATTTTTCCTTCATGTTGTAGAAGAGTCTTGGGCAAAATACTGGAAGAGCTTCCCTGGGGAATTGCAGGATCACTGCAGGAGTATTGGATTGGAGGTGCAGGAGGATACTGGGGATTCGTGGAGCTCTTTAAGGAAGGCGGTGGAAGGTGACCTGCCCATGGAAGGAGGGTTGGAATGAGATGATTTTGAGGTCTGTTTCAACCATTCTGTGATTCCATGACTCTCTGACAGCCCCAGAAGCCTGGAGTGAGCCCCTGAGCAGGCTCTGAGCTGCAGTGGGTGCCCTTGAGCACAGAAATCAGCTCTGCCTTTGTCATGGGAAATATTTCCAGTGGTTTTGGGGAGCAGTGAATTCTTATTGCTTAAACTCAACCTGAAACCAAAAGAACTATAAATTGTCTGGCTCTAATAAACCCAATGCTATAAATCAGCTGATTGATACTTGTATCAATCTTGTATTTTTTCCCCCAAGTTTTCCTACACTTTTCACTGGATTTTTTTTTTTTTTTTGCTATAAACCCTTCAATCTGACACCTTTTGCTATAAACCCTTCAATCTGACACCTTTTTTTGCCTGTCCTCTGTCCATACAGTCCACTAATAACTTCAGCCCTGCAGACCTCTCCAGGAAATGCCATTAAGATTTTCTTCTAGCAAAAGTGAGCAGCCCTTCAGAAATCCTTTATCAGGCCTGGTTTTTCCTGTTGTGGTTTGCCTCCTGCTTTTTTTTTTTTTTCATGGATAGCTGTAATTTAAAGCTTACAAGATCGATAAGTCCAAGATGCACAGCAGAAATGGGAGAAGCAGACAAACAACTGGTAAAGATAGGAGACAGCTGATGAAAATGAATTCAGCTATAAAGCATTTGAGTTACTGTTCTCTGCTGTGATTTCTGAGAGAGATTAAAAAATAGGAGGAGGGGGAGATACAAATCATCATTCCCTCCTCCCTCAGAATCTCAGGTTGAAATAGTGTTGAATTTCTTCCTTTTCCTCTAAACAAATAGGAGAATTTTTTTTTTTTTATTTGGAGGAGAGCTTTTAATCAATTGCAGGAGAATTGGCTTAATCCAGAGCTAAGCGGGGGCAGTGTAAAGGCAGGAAGTCTGGGCCTGATGTAATAACAGCATCTTGTCTTGAAGTCCCTGAATCCAGCCCTGTGATGAACTGAAATCCTGAAAATGGCCTCTGTTCTGCCCTGGTTTGTGGCAGAAGGATTTTTCCACTCTGCTTTGCAGCCCTGGTGATTCTGCACGGGGCTGGGCTGGGCTTTGCTCTCTTTTCCAGCCCAGGCATGTCTTGCAAAGCTTGGACCAGGCTGGCACAGCTTGGTTGGGCTGTGCCCAGCTGGCACAGGCTGTGGCTGAGGAGATTTGCATTTGGCATTACAAATTGCAGTCACATTGCTTTGGGGAGGTGGAGGCTCTCTGAAAGGCTGAGTGCAGTGCCAGCAGGAGAGCAAACATTGCTGAGCTGAAGGCTCAATAGAAGTCAAGAAGGATTAAGGTGCAGCTGAAAGCAGAATTGGGGTTTCTAAATCACCTCAGAGCTTTAGAAAATGTTTTCTGTTCACACCAAAACTATAATTTATGGACAGAGGGGTCAAACTGTAAAATATATGTGCTAGTGAGTTGTGTTTCAGTGAAACTGCAAACTTTTATTGATAAGGAGATTCTTACAAATGTTCCCTGTGTGCCCATGGCCACAGAAGCTCCCTGAAAGGCTAAAGATGTGTGTGGCAATAAGCACTGACATTTTATGTGTTTACATGTTCTGTGCCTGCTGAATTTGGCTCTGCTTACCCCAAAAGATCAGGGGCACTTTGCAATAGGAATTTGAAACACTCTGGGAAAGGAAGTCCAGGTGCATGTGGGCACTTTAGGAGAGGGATTGGCCCTGGCCATGGGGAAATAAGTCTGTCTGCACCTGGTGAGATGAGAGCAGATAAAGAGATTATCAAGTAGTGACAAGAAAGAAAATAGGTTAGCTGAATTCCTCTTTATCACTTCTTCTCCCTCAAGACGTCTCTCAGGATATCTTGTCATTCATACTGAGAGCCTGGAAAGAAAATCACTTTCAAAGGTGACCCACAGAGGTAAAACCAGACCAAGATGGTGCTTGTGTGCTCCTTTTGCTCCTGGGTGACACGGGAATTGCTCTGGTGCTTGCACTGTGTGAGTTGTAACATTTGGGAGAGCAGGAGAAGTGGGATTAGAGCTCCAAAGTCTGTTCCGTGCTTTTGCTGCTCCCAGCACACCGTGGAGCATCCTGAGACCCAGCTCTAGGTGAGAATATTGAGGTCAGTGGCAGAGATGTGTCCTGCCCTTGTAGTAAAGACACAGAAATGCAGCTCTTGGTTGATGTGTTTAAAACAGGTGGAATGTATTGGGAAAAAAACACAAAAAAAAAACCAGTTAAGAGATTTGTTTCCTCTTGGACACGCTTTTCTTCCATAAGCCTTTTTTATTTATTTTCCTTTAAAGAAAGTAACTATTGAAAATCACTTTGAAACGTGTTTCATGTTAGGAGAGCAATAATGTAGGTGGTGATTGATAAGATTTATTGTTTCTGGGTCTGCGTTATCTTGTGATTCTGAGGAAAGCTGAATCTTATCTGTTTTGTGCTGTATAAACACCTAACAGGCTTCAGGGAGCTTGTAATGTAAGCAGACAAGAAAGGCAAAGGGAGAGAGGGGAAATGTGCAGAAAAGTGCCTCGTTGCAAGGCCAGAAAGCAGGTTTAGAATAAAAATCAGATCTTCTCACTTCAGCCCATTTCCCTCTATTCCATGGGGTATGTTGCTTCTGTTATTCAAATATGGAAAAACCTCTCCTTTTCCAGGTAAATGAAGGGCAAAGAGAATGAGATCAGACAGAAACTCAGCATACAGGGGGAAAAAAATAAAGCAAAGGAATTGTACTGATAAAGGTGCTGGTTTTAGATAAATTGAACATATGACATGCCATTGCACAACTCACAATTCTGTCTTTATTTCTAGATGCAGTAAAGTGGGGAGAAGGATTCAGATGTAAAACTACAGCCTGACCATGCACTGATGAGGAAACAGCCCCATGTACTGGTTAGAAATGCATATTTTTCTTTTTAATTAAATGTTTTGGACGTCGATTTGATTTGCCTCTCTATCTGAATGATCACAGTTCAAGTCACTGTAACCATTTTGGGCCTGTTTGATGCCATTTCTGTCTGGAAGAAGCTCTCTATAAAAGCACAAACGTGTGTGTGTGTATGTGTTTGTGCAGGTAGGCAGGTTCTGGAATGCTTCCCTGTGATTTTAATTCCCTGGAGGGTGTGGACATGCTTTCAGATCCTGACAGCTCTGAGGTCAGATGGAGCTTGTTTGTCTTCTCTTTTTGCAGCTCAAGCAAACATTCATTTGTTATTGTGTGGAGCTGAGCCTTAAGCCGGGCTTTATCCTGTTGTAGCAACTAATTGGTGAGGAAATTGTGATTGTACATTTAAAAAACCCCCTCGGTTCTGGAGAAAAAGGTGCTGTGACCATTCCACCCTGATTATTTCAAGGTCAGTGTCCCGTTCTGCTCTCCAGCAGCGGCTGGGATTTCACCCCCCAATCAGGGCAGGGAAGGGCTGGATAGATTTCCTTGGATTTCCTAAAAGTTGAAGAGAAATAGCGGAAGAGCAGGGACTTCATGGTGGCACTGCCAACAACTGTTCACCAGGGAAAAAAGGCTTTGGAGCCCTGGAGTTATTTATGGCTTGGACTTCTCCAGGACAGTTTGTTTCATGGGATCTTAGTGCCCATGGGCCCTTCCTGTAGGGAGATGTGTCTGGAGGAAATAATCACTCTGGCAAGGGGGTTCTGTCTGTTTATTTAACTATTTTTAAATCCTATTCAGAAAAAAAGAAAAGAAAACCCAACCCTCCTGTAATTCTGTTTTCTTTCTGTTTGTGGCTGCTGAAAAGGGAGTCTCAGCTACCAATATATGCATTTCCCATGAACTTCATTTTCCCATGAGCTTCAAGGTGAAAGCTTTGCCTGTAATGGGAATTATTTACATCATAACTTCCTTTTGAGCTGACATTTTTTTAGGATTTTGTGTTCTGCTCGTTGACCTTGACTGCCATGGAGAGCAGGTTTCTTATGTATCTGCTGCTGAATTTCATTCTGTGAACTTTTGTGGTCTGTAAAATTCAGAATTACAAAGTTATTGACAAAATGTAGTTTGTCTGAATAAAATGTTTTAGGATTTTTTAAAAATTCTTTTATTATACCCACTGATAAATGGGCTTTTTCCATGACAGCCAGGAATTGTTCCAAGTAGAAAATAATTTACTAATTTCTGATTAGCCCCAGCTAATCAGGCAGGCAGTGGGATCCAGCTGCTGTGTAAGTCCAGATCTCCATAAAATCTGGTTATATTTTCATTTATCTCATTGTGGGAGCAGCTCTGACCTGAAAAGCTGACTTCCTTGTGTGTTTGTGAGTTCACTGATAAACTTTCCCTCTTTCAAGCCCATCCAGCTGGAAAAGCCACCATGGAAAGCTGGTTTTTGGGTATGAATGAAAAAGAAGAAAGATTTACTCTGTTTTTCTTAGTGGACAATCTCTGTTGTTTCTTGCACACCTCCAGAAACTTCTCCCACCTTTTATCCCCCAAACCTTCTCCTGGAGGATTTACTCTGTTTTTCTCAGTGGACAATCTGTGTTGTTTCTTCTTGCACATCTCCAAACCTTCTCCCACCTTTTATCCCCCAAACCTTCTCTCTGGGAGGGTGTCCCATGGGCTGAGCTCTTCCATTTCCAGGGAGAAACACTGGAAATGCAGGCACAGCATTCCAGGTGCAGACTTGAGCAGCTTCCTGCATGGAATCACAGAATTATTGAGGCTGGAAAAGACCTTTAGGGCCATCAAATCCCTCTGACTGCTGCAGCACTGCCGAGGCCACCACTCGCCCCTGTCCCCATGTCCCCAAGTGCCACATCCACATGGGTTTTGAATAGCAAGGAGGTCCTAAAGTGCTTCAGCCTTTGGAGCTGGAGCCTGGCTGTGCCTGCAGTGTGGATGTTTGGAATTGGAGTGTTTCTTCCCTTTGCACCCAGCTCCAAGCACCCACATCTCTGTTTTTGTGCCATTTCCTCTCTGACTGAACTCGTTTCTCAGGGCAGGGATCAGCCCCGTGACCTCCCTGCCCTGGGTGACCAGAGAATGAACCCAGAGCCATTCAGATGGGGCTCCAGACTGGATTAATCTGTGCTGCCCCACAAATAACTGCATTTACTCACACAGGGGCTTTTTATTTAAATGCACTTCTCTTTGTCAGAGAGAGGAATTGTAATTAAGAATTCATTGTGTGATGAACTCCCTATATTTAGAGCATTATTGGTGAATCTTTTCCTTTCTGAAACCTTTTAAAAATCTGAGTCTGAAACCTTTTAAAAGATATTTGGCAGTGGGAAAGTTGGTAATCGTTCATTTTCATTTAAAATTCAGGGCATGATATGTGAAGCTGTGTTTATGAGGAGGGTGCATGGTCCTGTCATTTTCTACTTGCTTAAAAGCTACATAAGTGGTTGAGGAAGCTCCCATCCTGAGCAGAAGAAAGGGCTCATTAAAAAGATTAGCTCATAGAGAACAAATTAAACTTCAGTGCCCTGCATAAAGATTATAATAACTGTAATAATAAATGAATTAATAATGCATTAAAGGAGAATTCCTCCAGTCAGCTTGTCATACGCTTATCCTTGAAAATTGACTTCAGCGAGGTGTGTCACATGAGCTAATGACCTTAACTGATGGATTTGGGATTTTTCCACACTCCAAAATCCACTCAAACCCATATTTCTGAATTTTTGACAGTTAGTTTGCTGGATAGACATGCAGTAAGTTGGGCAATGTGGTGCTGCAAGCTGGGGAGTAAGCTCTGGTTTTAACCTCAGGTCATCAGAACTGGGAAATCCTGAGCTCTTGGAAGGGGAAAAATTGGCAATCCAGGGCTGGGGGCTGCACAGCTGCACCAGAGGCGAATATCTTGGGCTGATGTGGGATACAGAATTTAGATGGAACTGAGAGAGAGCAGGTGTAGATCAGAAATTAGGAAGAAATTCCTTCCCTGGGAGGGTGAACAGCCCTGGCACAGGGTGCCCAGAGCAGCTGGGGCTGCCCCTGGATCCCTGACAGTGCCCAAGGCCAGGCTGGACACTGGGGCTGGAGCAGCCTGGCACAGTGGGAGGTGTCCCTGCCATGGCAGGGCTGGGATGAGTTGGGCTTTTATGTTCTTCCAACCCAAACCATTCTGGGATTCCACCTGGGGAGCTTCCATAAATCTGAAGGGTTTGTTCCCACTGTTATAAATATGAGATCATCAGGATTTAGGAATTAGTTACCAAATTCATAAGAGGCATCCATAGGGTTTAGTAGAGGAATTGTGGGTGCTGAGGCATCTCTAGACAGTAGCAAAGTGAGAGTTTGGGGATTTCTGCAGTCTCCCGTGGGTACAGGCTGAATTTCTAATGGTTATTACACCAGGGGAAAATTGAATTAAGGGAATTTATTATCCAGACATAGTAAGCCAAAGCTGGTTGTAAAATGCATCTTTAGGCACCTGGGTACCTTTCAAATTAATCCATTATTCACTCCTGAAACCCAAACCTGCTCCTCTAAACCCAGGCACTGCTGAAGATGGAGTTCACTTGAGCCATGAGGTGGATAATTTTTAGAATCTTGAAATAATTGAGGCTGGAAGGGACTGGGGATGTTCAAAAAGGAATCTGTGGGTACTAGATATTACAGGGAACACATGTCCTGTTCCTACAGAATCACAGAGTGGTTTGGGTTTGAAGGGGCCTCAAAGATCATGCCCTTGACATTTTCCACCAGCCCAGGTTGCTCAGTTTATAATGATTGTGTCACACTGGTGCTGCTCTGTGTCCTCAGTTACACCTGCAAGCAGGTATTTGTAGGTGTTGATTTAACACTGAGCTTTGCCTGTGAAAGACGTGAAAGCAAATTCCTTCTGGGATGCTTTTTTTATTTTTAATTTGAAAATAATTGAAAATGCGTCTCTAGTGTTTTGTTGCTTTTATTCGAAGGGTATTTTTTAATAAAAATCTCATTCAGCATAAAAAAGGACAACATCAATGGGGTTCTTATCAGTGCTTTGCATCATGTTAATACCAGAGCCAGCAATGAGTTCTGCAGGTATTATACCAGAACAAAGGAAATTATTCCAGGGATTTTATCTGAGAATATTTTGAGTTTGCTTGTCAAGCCAGGCAATATGTGCTCTGCTTTGTTTGCTGGCTGGTGTCAGAGCAGCTGAGCAGTTGCTGGAGTTTGCACAGGGATTCTTTTCTCTCCCTGCACTGGTTTGCTTTGGCACATCATTTGATCCACGCTGGGAAAATAGTGAGATATCAAATAAAAGTGATGCATTAATACTGGAACTGTTACAGCCCTGAGCAGCGTTGCCTCTGCACGTTTGAAGTGGTCACTCGGGGTGCTGGGAGTACAATCCCTTTTTTCAGCCTTCCCACGATAAGGACTGAGCAGTGAATTGTGGATTTTGGAGCAGAGCAGGTTCCTGCAGCAGCGGGTGAGGAGAGAAGCACAGCTCTGCCTGCTGGGCTGGATCTGCTCCTCCAAACCTCCCCACTCTGCTCTCAGGGCAGCACAAGGAGCTAAATGCTGGGGTGTTCTTAAATTTCCAGTAACGAGGCCGGGCTCATTAGCACTCTCATCAAATGGCTTTCAGTTGCTATCAGTCTGACTTGGATTTGAATTGATGACCTTGAGATAAAAGGCTTTTTATTCTATTACCCATCTCCTGAGCCATCAAGTCTTTAATATGCCGTGTAAAATCAGTTTTCAGATGGTATTTCTTTTATATAATATCGTCATTTGTTACTAATGATGTCTGATTTGGGGTGCTACAAGCTATAATTGTGCACAATAGTACTTTTGTTATTCCTATTATTTCAGATTTATCTGCTGTATTACCAGCTACTTGTAGACACAGAGCAAATAGATTGGTAATAGAGTGTAATCCAGTTTTATATAAACGAGTTAATAAAATCACATAAAAATACAAAGTTAGGTTCAGCATCAGCAAAGCTCCTCTGTTACTTCAGTAAATTGAAGTATAAAATTCTGCTTTGATGCTGAAATTTTTGCTTTACTGCAAAATGCTATATGGGACCACCAAAGGTATGGAAAATGAAGGAAAAATGAGTAAGAATATGTAATACAAACATCACAGTGAAGGAAATTTATTGCATGCCATCCTTTTCCTCCTGAAGGCTTTTCCCTGAGGATAATATGGAGAAGATCATGTTAAACCCCAATGTGAACAGGAGGGTCAGAAGTGTAACAAGGGAGCTTTTCCTCTTTTGGTTTTATGTCACTGTGTTTGTTTGGGAAAGATAAAACTGGGAGCACTGGGATAAAAAGCTGCCTTTAGGGAGAGATGCTTTGGGATGTTGTCCGTGTATGGACAACTTATTGTCCACAGTTGTTCTGGCTTGGAGGTATCCAGTATGAATCTGAAAAGGAAGATACTCCAAGGCTGGTGCTGCAGCACTTAGCAGAGCCAAATTAAATGGTTTTCTTCCAGAGGAGATATTAACATTTCTATAAGATGTTATTTATTGGGTTTTGACATTAAAAAATAAAGGGTAGAATGCAGATGTGACACAAATTTTAAGGGGTCAACCAGCTGAGCCCTCTGGAGCCCAGAGCACCCCTGCCTGCAGCACATTTGGTCATGCCAAGGTCATTGCAGAAGCTCCCAGCAATGGGGCACAGCAGCTTTTTTGGAGATAAGGTATGAAAATGATTAATTGTAAAGCTCAGACAGCTTTCCATACTATCTGTCCTCAATTTCCCCCTCAGTAGATTAAGGCAGCCACTGGTGGTGTTCCCAAAGTACAACTGATTGGAGTCTTCTTAATTAAAGCTTGTCATGTGCTGGAATATTGCTGCCATGTCCCTTTTCCCTCTCTCTTCATGGAGTGAGCAAAGCTCCTCCTTTCTAAGTCATGATTTCTGAATCTCACATGGATAATTGCCTCCTGTGTCCTGTGGTTAACATCTGGTAATATTTCCCCAAACACCGCTTGTGTCTGGCAGCAGCCTCTCCTTGCTGACTCACGCTTGGCTTTTATCCTTTCCAACCTTTGTTTTCTAAAAAAAACCCTTATATTTTAAAGCTTGCCCTTGGTTATTCCCAGAATAAGCAGGGAATATATATATTTTAATTAAATTATGTATTAATTATATATAATATATTAATTATACATTATGTACTATATAGTATACAATATATTAATTGTATATTATAATTAATTCTTTATAAATATTTAAAATATTTTTTATTAAATTATCTTCATTATTTCAGAGTTTTTTATTGTCAGCCTTTCTGACAAAACAAGATATTCTGTAACCTGTGAACGTTAAATGCTGTTGTGGTTTCCCACTGCCTGACATCCCCAATCCCTGCACGGGGATGATTCCCTGGCCGTTCCCTGCCTGCCCTGGGGACATGCCAGCTCTGGCAGCACCAGCCCTGCCCTTCTGTCCCCAGTGCAGTGCCCACCTCTCCTGCCTGGGACAGGTGCTGGGGTGGTGACAAGGCGATGCTCACACAAGTTGTGTTTGCTGGGAGCTCCTCAGGGATGCCCAGGATGCTTTCCTGGGCACAGTGCGGGCTGAGCAGGCTGCCAGGATTGTCCCTGCCTGCCCAAACCAGCCCTGGCAGCAGCAGGAGGCTGGGGCTCACTGCAGATCCTGCTCCTCCCTGCTGCTGCCTCGCCCCAGCCCGGCCTGACAGAGATGTGACAAATGACTCGGGGCTTTTCTTTAAATGCTGCTGAGCTAATGACTTGTTCCCTCCAAACCCTTCCTGTCAGGCCACATCATAAATTGCTGCAGCAGAAGTTGTTCCTGAGCAGCTCTAAGATGGATCGTTGTTCAGTCGTACCGACAGCCCGTGGGTTTTAATCTGTTTATTTGGCTGTACCATCTCCTGTGGCTGCCTGGAAATAGGATTTCCATCTCTTGGAGAATTCTCACTTTGCATATTTCCTCACTACTCTGTTTGAAAAAAAATTGATTTTTTCTTTCTTAACACTTCCATGCCAAGCTTAGCATTTTTTTATCCTGCCAAAAAACCAAAATCCTTGGTTGTGTGTGAGCATGGCAAAGCAGGGCACTGAGTTATTGCCTGATGCACCTTTTTCCCTCAGTGCAGTTGCCAAACCCCTGCTCACCACACAGGATTTTCATGTCTGAAGGGTTTATATTGGAGTTTTTATCTTCAGGAATGTTGGAGACTTCCTGGGAAAGGGGTGTTCCTGGGGTCCCCCAACACCTCTGGGTGCTGCTGTGCTGTCCTTGGGGCTGCTGGGGCAGAGTTTGGATAATTCAGCATTTTCAGTAAAAATCTGAAAGCCCAGCCTGGAACTGGGTAAATTGTAAATTCACCCTGCAGATGCTAACAGAGGCATTTTCACCTTTAAAACCTCTGTCCCTGCACAGGGCTAAGGGTAAGTACAGGACAGGGATTGTTCACTGCCTGGAAGGATTTGGATGGAATTTATTTTCTTTAACAGGAAGGGCAAAGCCAGTTACCACCGGAGTTCATTCCAAGGGAATTATTTCATATGCACATTTAGGAAGAGGCAGCCCTGAGTGCTGTTGCCTCATTAAATCCAAGGACTTGGGTCCCGTTATGGCTCTCCCGGATTTCCCAGAGCCTCCTTTCCCTGGATTTGGGGATTCCCAGAGAATCCTGGCTGGATCCTGCATGGGCTGAGATGTGGGACAGGGGCTGCTGGGAGGGATGAAGGCACTGGAATGGGGAGGATTTTCCCTGGGAAGAGGCAGCTGAGGAATGACCAGGGCTCTTTCTGGCCTTGGCTGGAGCTGCCCACGAGGTCTCTGTCACCAGCCCACAACGGGGACAGGGCTGAGGGGACACCACTAACGAGGGACTCAGCCAGGACACAAGGGGACAGTCCCAGGAGACAAAGGGACACTGTCTGCACTCGTCATCCCTCATTTGGGAGTTAATGAACGAGGCACGAGGGCTATGAAACCTCTTCCACTGGGCAAGGAGAGCTCTCCACCGAGTTCTTGCTGCTTAATGATTTCATTTTGGGTTTGAGGGGCTCTTTGTTGCCGTGCAGGGGTTCTGGGCAAACTGGTTTTGGGGGAGGGATTGGTGTTTTCAAGGATGCTTCATGCCTGTGCTATAGAGAAATGCTTATTTTTCTTAATTCTTTCATGAAATCCTGCAGATTAATGATGCAAAAAAGGCTTTTTGATCATCTGTTGAGCTGCTGTGCCCCTACAGGGTGGTTGTTTTCATTAACCAACTCGGGTTTACAGTTCTACAATGCAGATTTATGTTAAAAAGTTAATGACAACCCTAGAGCACAAAATAACAGGGAAAGCAACTCTCTCCAGGTAATTAAAAATGGAGCCTTTCTGACAAAACAAGATATTCTGTGGACCTGAAAGGCTGTCTTGGTTTCCTACTGCCTGCCATGCCCAGCCCCTGCACGGGGCAGGGCTGGTGCCTGTTCTGCCTTCCCCAGCAGGCAGGAGATACTCCTGGGTTACTCACAGCCTGCCTGAGCTGCCAGCAAATGCTCTGAGATTTGCCAGTCAGCTGCTCTCAAACAGAATTTGCAAAGTGTCTTTTTTCTCAGTGGAAGCACTGGCTGGGGTTTCTTTCTTTTGCAGCTCCCCTGCTTGCTAGTGGTGGAGGGGTCTGGAGAGCTGGGACAGGCTGCACAAGTGTCAGGAGCCTCATTTCCTCAGCAAGCTGTCCCAGAAAAGAGAATTTATTTTTTTTCCCCTTTACCAAGTGAAAAAACCCCACAATGCTCATGAATCCAGTCCATTTCAACATTATAACCTTTATCCCCCCAGTCAAGATGTGCAGTTTTTGCCAAACCCCTGCTCATCACACAGGATTTTCATCTCTGAAGGGTTTATATTGGAGTTTTTATCTTCAGGAATGTTGGAGACTTCCTGGGGTCCCCCAACACCTCTGGGTGCTGCTGTGCTATCCCTGGGGCTGCTGGGTGAGGATGGCTCAGTCCCTGGGGCTGCTGGGGCAGAGTTTGGATAATTCATCATTTTCAGTAAAACTCTGAAAGCCCAGCCTGGAACTGAGTAAATTGTAAATTCACCCTGCAGATGCTAACAGAGGCATTTTTACTTTTAAACCAGCATTTTGGGAAGGAGTGGCTTTACCAAATCTTTCTGTATTTTAGCCTTGCCAAGGCACTGGTGGAACACCAAACACCCAAATTCAGAAAGCACTGGCAAAACCTTCTGCTTGTTCCTTGCTTTGCAATGAAGAGCAGTTCTTGCTGCCACTCATTAAAGGATTTCTTCAGCCAGGGGGCTGGAACATGGACATTTATCTCCCTCAGATGGTGCTCTTGACAGGTTTTTTTGGATCTCCCATCATGAAGCCTTTGGACTCCCTGAGCATTGCTGGCCTTGGCCACCCCCGAAACTTTATTTTCCCTTCTTGCAGGAGCCATTAAGGATCAGTGAGAGAAGGTTGCCTGGTGGTAGGATTAACCTGAGCTTGGGTTTCTCGTGGTTCTGTTCAAAGTCATTGTCTCATTTGCAGAAAGGTGAGCTGGAATTTAGAACTGTGTCTGAGGGAGGTCAGATCCTCCTCTGATCCCACAGGAGGCAAGAACCAAGGTCTGGATGCTGCTGATGGATGATGATTGTGCCAGGAGGCAGCAGAGGAGTGTGTGCCACTATTTTGGGGAGAAATACATGAGGAAAAGATCGGTGTCTTACAGGAATTGGGTTTTTTCTGTGTGTGGGAAAGGGATTTGCAGAACAAGTGGTTGCTTTGCTGCAGAGTGGTAGAACTGCAAAGAACAGAGATTTTCAATATTAAAATATCTAATTAATACCACTGATTCTTCGCCTTGCTGTGAGTTAAGTGTGCTTTGCAGATCACAGATGTGTATTTATATGCAGAAAGAATAAATCTTGTGTTCCACGTGCTCAGGTAGGAGCTCTGACATCAGAGCACAGGCTGGCACCCTGATCCTTGGGGACCAAGCTGCTCTCATCCCTGAGTTCCTTTTGGAATCTTATTTTGGTATTCATCCCTCCAGAATTCCATCATACCTCGTTTCGTTGAGAAGTGTGACATAAGGCATTATCTTAATTAGTGATTAGGGATTGTTAATTTGTGACTGTTCCTGTGGGGAGGTTGTGCAGTTCCCTGCTGGGTTGCCCAGATTAGTGACCTGGATGCACTGGGCATTATTTACTTGTTTTACAGCAAGATATGGCAGCAAATCTTTCATTCCTCTTCCCTTGGCTTTGGATGAATCATCAGATTTCTCTGACTCAGTTGGGTTGGGTTTTTTTGTCTCCAAGTCTGCCACTTTCACCCATCTGCAATCCATTGAAAAGATGGATAAAAGAACTTCCAGGCTTTTATCTCACCAGGAAGTGCAGAGAAGCAGCAGCTTGGTGACGTAGCACAGGCAGGTGCACGCTGACTTCTGCTAGAAAATTCAGAATAACAAAAACAATTTACTCTTTGGAAATGTAATTGATAAAAAGGTGTAATACACCATAGATTGGTGCAGGGTCTTCTGGTGAATCCAGAGATCCTCCTGGAAAGAACCTGATCCTCTCTGTAATTTGCAGGCTTGAGGTGGAAAAATGAAGATGTAGAAACATTTCATGATGATCTAAGAGAAATTGTGTGAGAGGCCTTCATAGCCTAGGATGGACTGGTTGGAAGTGATCTTACTTGAGTGTTAATTATTTACACACTAATTACTCAAAGGTTGATGGTTCTTTCAGTAATTTGGCTGCATACAATTTATTGATAAGCTGATCTTAACAGAACCCCCAGAAGGTGAAGGCAGGTGTAGGGACTAGGATGCTGGTAATTACAAAAAAAACCCCAAAATAAACAAACAAAAATATTTGGAAAAGTTTCAGATAACTCTGAGAGTCTGTGACAGAAATGAGCAGAGTTAAGGAATTAATTTAAAAATATTAAAAATATCATTTGCTCTGCTGTAACAGAAGACAGAATTTATGTCTTTCTTGGCCAAGTTCAGCTGACTCTCTTTAAAAGAGGAGTTAATTGAGATAGGGCAGAAGGACAAACTCAGATATTTTAGGATCACCCTTTGCAAGTGCCACATACAGGAAAATCTGGTGCTAAACACTTTTCCCCTACAGAAGTGGTTCTGCTGCCATCTGAGCCATATTCCCAGCTCCGGGATGCATCACCCTGCAAATTGCAAAACTCGGGATTAAGAAATGTGCCTTGAAAATGTGCCAGCCCAGTTCCTTAAAAGGCTCCCAGAGAAGATGAGTCACTGCTTAAATGGCCACTCAGTGCATCTGCAGAGCATTTCAGATTAAATTCCCTGGAATTGTCAGGCTCCCTTGGGGAAGCTGCCCAGGAAATCTTGGAGGAAAGGAGGTGCCATCAACCCAGGAGGAGCATGAGGGGACAAGAGAGGTCCCAGAGCCATCCAGAGCAGTGAGGAGGAGGAGCACAGGGGCTGCCCCAGGAGGTTTGGAATTTCTGAGCTGGTTTGGGGGTCTCAGGGCTGGGTGATGACTGGTGTCACCTGAAAGGGGCAGGTGTGAGATGTTGGCTGGATCAGGGCAGGCTTTGGGAGCTGTGGTGGTGTCAGAGCACTTTGGGGAGATCTTTGTGATGTGTCCCCACAAGACTGAGTTGGTGTTTTTTGGTTTTGTCTGTCTCCCCACCTTCCCTTGGTCTCTTTGCAGTTGTGTAACTCAGAGCCTTGGTTATTGCTCATTTCTGTGTAAGGTCACGATTTTTGTCTACAAAGGCAGGATTTCTGGATTCCAGTCTTAGCTCAGATGTTTTGTGGGTTTTGTTGTTGCTGTTACGATTATTTTTCCTTTTTCTTTTCTTCTCTCTCTTAACAAACCCTGCTTTCTCAGTCTCTCAGCTGTGCCTGGTGTCCCCTCAGAGCTGACGGGCAGAGCTGAGACATCTGAGTTTATTCTCAAGTGCCTGGTACTTTCTGCTTCTTAAAACACCTCTAAAACAACCTTTACTGGAACCATTCCTTTGACCTTTTCTGTCTTCTGGCTCAGAGAGGAATGAGATTTTTAGCCACAGGTTTGCTGACCTGATGCACCATCTTTCCTTTGCTGAGTGTGTTTCTGATGCATTTGAGCTTTGAAAAACTCAGATTCAGGTGCTTTGCGTGGACCTTGCAGAAAACTCTGACTTCCTGTGCTGAAAATCAGATTCTCTCCAGCACTGCTTGGATTTTCAGTGTCCTACGACAACCACTTGGAAGGTTGAGCATTCCCAGCTGGCACGAGGAGGTGCATCCCCAGGGCTGTGCAGAGTCCCAGCTAATGAGCTCCAGATCTGGCTGCTCTGGGATGTGCCAGGTTTTGCCTGGCAGCTTTTTTTTTTTTTTCCTTTTCTTTTTGGCTCCTTCTGAGGGAAAGCAGCTTCTTTCTGTCTTTGTAATAAATGGGGACAGCTGCACATCGAGGCAGTGCCCTTCCAGATTCTGAAGATTTACCCAAACTGTGCTGGAGTTTCCTGCAATTCCTCCTGAAGGTGAGAGTCAGACTCTGCTGGGATCTCTTGCTGACTTTGATGTTACTTTAGTGATGATTCTACCTTTGGCTCTGTATGGACAGAAAGCAAATGCCAATTTTTTTTTCAGACAGAGATCCTTGTAGGGATAAAAGTCTCTGATTTTCATCAGGAAAAAACAGTGATAGGACAAGGGGAAATGCTTCAGACTGAAAGAGAAGAGGGTCAGTGGGGTGTTGGGTGGGAATTGTTCCTTGTAGGGTGGGCAGCCCTGGCACAGGTGCCCAGAGCAGCTGGGGCTGCCCCTGGATCCCTGGCAGTGCCCAAGGCCAGGCTGGACACTGGGGCTGGAGCAGCCTGGGACAGTGGGAGGTGTCCCTGCCATGGCAGGGGTGGCACTGGATGGGCTTTAATTCCTTCCAACCCAACCCATTCCAGGATTCTGTGCCACATTTAATAGGACTCTATCCTAGCTTTTTGTCATGAAAGCTCAGACTAAAAGAATATAAATAAGATATATATTTAAAAATATTTTCTGTATCCTTTTTTATATCTTGTTGATTTTTGTTTCTTTTCTGTTTTTTTTCTCCAGTGTTATTTTTTCCTCCTCTTTTCTTATTTTTTTGTTTCCCTTTCCCCCCACCCCCCCTTTTTACTGCCAAGTTGCAGGTTTCCCTAATCTGTGAGGTACACACCAGACTTTTCCATTAATTAACTTTCCTCCTTTGACAACTGCATTTCTTGCCACTCCAAGTTTTGTTCTTCCTCCTCCCTCCAAGCTTTGCTCCACCAAAACTTCCCAGCCCATCCAGAGCATCTCTGCTTTATAATTACTTTACATTTCTTTATGGCTTTTCTTTAGGCAGGGGAATTGCATAAGTTAATATGAATAATACTAATTATTTTGGATCTGTCACTGCACGGCTGATGATGAATAATGCAGATGCTGCTCTGCTGCTGGATGCAGTTGTTGGGGATTTTTGCCTTTTTCTCCTCATCACCTGCCTTGAAGTATTGTGACATTGGATGACACGGATAAACTGGGTTCTGTAATTAAGGTTTATTTTAATGAGCCTGGAAAATACTCCGTTTTGAATGTTCTCATGTTTTAAATGTGGTTTAATCAGTCCTCCAGTTTTCCTTTCTGCTCAGTCCTCTGCTGACATTTCTCCAAAGGAATAACAGGATAAATATTCTCCACAGGAATATCAGGAGGGCAAAGCTCCAGAATGCCCCACACTGGCATGTTTAGCTTTTCATATTAATGACAATAATTTTGTGCATTAAATCAATGAATCTTTCCCATCTATCTGTGGAATGCAAGGCAAATACCACTGAGGGGGAAATTTTAGTGCCTATGGATTTGACATTTCTAATAGAATTCACCTTATTTTCCATGAGCATTGGGGTGATTGGGATTTTTTTCCACTCCTGCTTCCATAAAAGAAGCTTTAATTCTCCTTGTGCAGGCTTTTTCAGCTGCAAAAAAATGAAATTTGATGAAGGCAGTGACTGAAACCACGGGTTCCTCACCCCCTCACTGTACACTCTGCCCAGAATCCATGGAAAAAGCACAGGAAAAGCTCTGCTTAGGTGGGATCTTATTTCCCCCCACAGTTTGCCAGCAGAGCTGCTGCTTGCTGGGTTAAAGAAAAGCCATTTCTGAGTGGTGGGTGAGGAATTTATGAATATTCAGCTCCTCTGTCTGAGCTGACAGAGAGCTCTGAGAGCCCTGTCCATAACTGTCCAAACTGATATTTCCAGACTGGATTTCATCCCCTTCAGGCACCAAAACTTAAGAATTTAGCAGCCTTTTTTCTTTTCTTTTTTTTCCTCCCATCCCCTCCCTCTTTTTTCCCCCCCATGGCTGTTTAATATTAAAATTCTGCACCTCATGGTGGGGAATTCAGCTCCGAGGGGATGTTAATTATCAGCAGTGCAGGGTCCCAAACCCTCTCAGGAGCAGCATTTTGGATGGGCTGAGGCTGCCCAGATTTGCTCTGGCAGGGTGGAAAGCTCAGCCTCATACTCAGAGCTGATTCCTGCAAAAGGAGGCTGTGGGAATCCAGCTCTTTCCCAGGAGGAAAAGTTGGAAGGATGCTCCTACAGCTCCAGAAAGGTGATTTTATTCTGTCTTAGACTTGGAAATAAATCTGAATTTATTTGGCTTTGGTTCAGCCAGCTTTCTCTGGGTGTTTGGGAGTGGGAATGGTGCATTTCCTGCTGTAATTTTCTTCCTCACTAGCAGGTGAAAAGGCTGTTTTCAGCCAGGGAAAAAAAAAAAGGCTGTTTGTTAATCCTTCCTATAGGAGAATCCTTTGAAATTTAGCAACTCAACTTCCCAAAGTCACAATTTCCACTCGGGGATGATGTCTGCTGGTAAAAACCACCTTGGTGTTCCCAGAACATAATGAACTCAAAATGTATTTATTGGCTGTATGGCTTCAATTCAAAGACCTTTAAATGGGAAAGAAAGAAGGAAAGAAAGTGGCCAATTTTCCCAGCAGAAACATTTATAGTGGGAAGAAATAGTTTGAAAAATTTGATTTTTTAGCCTGAGGCCAAACAGAGCAATCACATATAGGATGAATCAGATGGATTTCATGTACAGAATGCTGGGAAATCTGCTTTGAAGCATTAATCAAGACTTTCATGTTATGATTTTTAGCTTTGTAATTACAATCATGCAGTATTTACCAAGTGTGAATAGTTCCATTGCATGGATTTGTTATCAAATTGGATGTGGGGCTTAATTTAGATTAAATTCAGGAACTCTGTGTCTGGAAATCACTCAGTACTTTGTGCCTTGTAGGCAAAAAGTGCAGAGGAAGAACGTGAGAAGGAGAAGAGGAAATAAACACCCCAAACTGCAGAGACAATACACTGGTTTTTCTCTTTTAATTAACAAGAAGGGTTCAGGTATGAGAATAGAAAGAAATCAGCTTGAGGTAAATTCATTGCAAATCAGAGGTGCACTGCAGATACCAAAAGATTAAATACTCCAAGCAGAGTCCTGTGGAAGCTGGGTTTAGGAACTGATTATTGTGAGGCTGAGCCTAAGTAATAAGCATGAAATATTAATTAGGCTCCTGGTATTCATGAAATAAAGGTGCTTCAGCATTAAGAAATGAAATTGAACCAGATTTAGAGGAAATATTTCAAATTATTTTGTGCAATCGGCTAACGCAAATATTGACTCCCTGGTTCATTAATACAAATAAATTAAATTATTAGGGATTAGTGGCCAGTTTAAACTGGAGAGAACCCAAAGCAGGAAGATTTAACCTTTTCCCTGCTCATGCCTGACATGGGATAAGCAGCAGTTGTGCCTCCTGCACTGGAGCACTGCTGCTCTCCAGGGAAGCCTTTGGTCAAATTAGTCCCTAATCTTTGGTAAATTACCCACAGAGGCTCCTGTGGGTAAATGCTCTGATCAGGGATGGGATGTGCACAGCAGCTCTGCTCTGCTCAGGCCTGGGTGTGATAAATGAGGGAGTTACAGCAGGGGAAGTGAAACCTCGACTGGTAGAAGTGGTCTGTGACACTCAGACGTGTCCCCAGGCTTGGTTACACACAGTGCTGGGATGGAGGGATGGATGGGTGGATGGATGGATGGATGGATGGATGGATGGATGGATGGATGGAGAAGATGGAAGTGGTGGAGTGAGGGAGGAATGGATGGATAGATGAGGGAGGGAGGGAGGGATGGATGGATGATGGATGGAAAGATGGATAGATGGAATCATGGATGAATGGATGGAGTTTTGTTGTCTGGGTCCTGGTGGAATGAGAGAGGGAAAAGCACCAAATGAATGAGGAATAGGGAGGGGTTTGACTCCCTGGGTGAGGAATTGGAGGGGAGGGGACGCTGCACTGAGAGGAGGATCAGTGCTGCCAGTGTGACTTTATCCTGCCTGTCCCATCTCTTCCAGGAGGAAGGGAGCACTGGAGAGCCCTGTGTGGTGTCATTGTCACTGACTGCTGCAGGAGGGACAACCCTGGGCTTTATCTCAGCTGTTTCATTCCATCAGCTCTGTTGCTCCTGTCAGTCCCTCCAGGCTGGAGCTGTGGCTGGAGCTCCTCTGTGGGTCCTCCCCCAGGCCCCTGGCAGCAGCAGAGTGTGAGGAACCCCAGTGATTGTCACTGCTGTCCTCCTGGTGTCACTTCAGCTGCACTGGGCAGCCCGTGGAGGCTGGGAGCTGAGTGAAGAGCAGATGTGTGCCCTGCTCAGGTCTTCCAAAGTGTAGAATTCCATTCTTTTCACCTTGATGAATACCCTGGGCACTTACTCATCGTATTTGGGGCTTCCACAGTTAAATTCATAATTTTTACAGGATCACAGGTGCTATCAAGTCTCTTAAACCTCCGTGTCACAGTTGTGAACTGGTTAACAACTTTTTGGTTGACAAGGCTGGTTCAAGCATCCTTTTGTCTGTAATGAAAAGCCTGAATTTCCAGGCAATTTTTGGACAAATGCATCTCAAAATAAGGCTTAAATAGTACTTTAAGGCTGTGGTTTCATGTACTGTTATTAGAATAGACCTGTGTATCCGTGGGAATTCCAGGGATTACATTCATTGCACACAGGTCCCTTCCTGAGAATGGTATGAACACGAGCAGGTGTCCAAGACAGGAAGAAGAAGGAGCAGCATGACACAGAGAAGTTCAGTAAGACCATAGGTAAAGTCTGTCAAAGCTGGAATTTGAATTTGTGAGAATTTCCAAAACCATCTCCTTAATTAAAGACACCACAGTGATTTGGGAAAGGGAAGGGCTGCAGTGACAGGGTCAGATTTGAACTTTGTAATCCACATCATCCTGCCCCGAGCTCCTGTTCCACCTTCCTAAATTTCCCCAGAGTGCAGAGAAGTGCTGGTTTGTGGCCGAGGCTGCCAGAGTCCAAGCCCAGGCTGCCATGGCCCTCAGCTCCCCTCTCCTGCCTTGCTTTTGGCCCAGCAATTTTCCTCGTGCACCACAGACATCATTAAGGACCACTGGCCCAATTCCTTGCTTCATTATGGATGACAAAATAAAACATTAATAGGCTTTTTAATACGAGCTGGGAGTTAAATATTCATTATTTCTTATTACTTCAATGTCACTAAGCCTTTGATGTGCTGGAACTCCAAAACTCTTCTCCCTGCTCTCCACTTGTACCCTTTTAGCTGCTGAGTGTGAAGGGCACTGGGGCTTTGCTTGTGGCTCCTTTCTTGGCTCAGCAGCTCCTGGGGCTGGCCCTGCTGATGGATGGGATCTGGGATGCATCCTGAGCACTGCCTGGCTCCTGGGTGAGCTTTGGCTCTGGGCTCTCTCCTCCCTGAAGGCCACTTGTCTGTCACTGCTTGTTTCAGAGTCACAGGACCGTGCCATGGCTTGGGCTGGAAGGGACATTAAATCCCATCCAGGGCCATGGCAGGGACACCTTCCACTGTGCCAGGGTGCTCCAGGCCCTGTGCAACATGGCCTGTGTTTAAAATTCATGGAATATTGAGAAATGGGGGGGAAGTTGTTGTTTTCGGGGGAATTTTTACTCAGAGCTTAGTTCACACTAAGGTACCGCAGTTATCAGTGGTGTAACTCCCTGACGGTGTGATCTTACTTCTGCTGAGGGAAATAAGCAGCAATTTGAAAATCAGTAATGAAAATGGGGTTTTAAGATTGGGCAAAGGTGTAAAAGTTGATTTTATTTATGAATTATAACCATTAATTATGAGGATTGTGTTCATTGGCTTGTTATGAAGTTGCATCCTGTGGGTCTGGGCATTTTCAAGTCTGAAGTTCCTCACAGGCAGGTTAAAGGGAATTCTACATCAGAGACATGATCTCCCCAGAAAGAAACTGTACATTCTGCTTTGTGTGATTAAATAATTTACAAAATGATTTAATTTAAAGTTTGATTTGAAAGCAAACTGTTAGGTTTGTGCAAAGGCAGGCGTGCAGTGCAGCAGGCACCTGGGGAGGTGATTGCTGTTCTCTGTGGGCTGGAGTTTGGCTGTGAATAGTAAAAAAAAAAAAAAAAAAAAAAAAGAGGTTGAACCAGTGATAAAATGAAAGATATTTTCATTTAATATAAAAAAAAAAGCTTCCACAAAATCCAGATTTCTGACCCAAATGCTGATTTCTTACTCCTGGGTGTTGTGTTTACAACCAGCAGTAGGGCATGGGTGAAGTCAGGGTGTAGGGAGGAGCTGGAATAGCACCAATCCTAGGGACAAACTCCAGCGCTTGATGAAAAAATAATACAATCAATTAATAGATAATCAAGTGTTAATAATTGAAGTGAACTTGGAGATGAGCGTTTTTAATATTTAAACATTATTCTGATAGATGAAAATGAATCACAGTATCACCTTTCTGTCTGGAGGGATGCTGGGGAGGAATTCAGGCCTGCTCCTTTGCACAGTGGTCTGAAACACACTTGAACATCAGCTGATGTTTTGTGGTTCAAATGCATTTCCAGTGTGTTATCTCCATTTTTACAAGCATCCAGGGAAAAGAGCTTCAATATCTGCAATGAAATACATTTGAAAGGAGCTGGGGTTTGCTTTTGGTGGCTTTGCTTGCTTGTTTGTTTTGCTTTGGGTTTTTTTTGGTGGAGTTTTTTGTTGGTGTTGTTTCATTTGAAATTCGTTTCCTTGCAATATTTCTGTAAATTGCTTCAACTAATGCTGCAAAAAAATCCTGCAGGATTGCAATTTTGGTGTGTATTTTATTCATCAAACCTGAATGTGGGTGTTAGATTTCCTCAGTGGACTGGATTTTTTTTGCTAAGGGCAATGAACAACTTTGGTAAATTCAATAGGTACCGGGTCACCAAAGGAAGCAGAGCATAAACTACACAAGATTACCTTGAAAAAGGAGTAAAGAAGGAAGTGTCTTTATCTTAGAGTCTGGTTTTATACATGCATGACTTTTCCAGATTATTTTAACCTCATAAATTCATAGAAATTAATATATTTCAGTCTTGAAACTCAAATGTTTTCCAGCTCCTTAGAAAAACCTGTTTCTGTTTGTCCCCTTTCCCAGTTCACCTCCCAACTCTAAATGCAATAATTTATTGGCAGCACTTTGGATTCCAGTAGTTGGTGCTTTATTCAGTGGCTCTGCAAGAAAGGCTGGGATCAAAATTTGGACTCAGGAGAGAATCCAGAGGTTTTTATCCACTCATGGAGAGAAGCAGTACACTCCTTCTTGGAGAGTTGTTCTGGAAGACATTTACAGGAAAAGGTGGTTGAAATAGTTTGGAAATGAGGACTGTGGCAAAGGGGGAAGGAATCTGAATCTCTGGGAAAAAATCTTTATGAAATGGCACCCAGTTTTGTGTTCCTTGTTTTTTCTCCTGACCTGCTTTAATCTTGTTTTAATTTTGTTTTAATTTGTTTCTTTGGTTGGGGGGAGTGTGTGGTAATGGAGGTGAGTGCTTGACAGACAATAAATGTAATGACAGTAATTAACATTCACAAAAGGTAATTCAGGTGGGGAAAAAGCTCAGCAAGTCTAATAAAAGCTTCCACAGGAGGATCTGCCTCTATAATTCTTGAGGGGAAATACACAAAAAGAAAACCTAAAACCCATTCTGGGATTTTGAAGTTAGCCCTGGAGACAGGGCTGACAGATTTCTGGTGGTATTTAAAGAGAGCAGAGCATCCAAATCCCTGGAAGTGTTGGTCCCCACCGTGTCAGATGCCTGGAGGAGTTGGTGTCCTGCAGGGATTGGGGATTTGTGCCCCTGCTCTGGGCTTCAGCTGCTCAGAGCTTTCAGCCTCCTGAGTCCCGAGGTTTTCAGTGAGCTGTGCTGAATGAAAGAGAAATCAGGGAATGTTTCTTGTGCTCTGCAGAAGGCAGAGCTGGGCTGGGGAGCTGGATGGTGTGTGATGTTCAGACAGCTTTTAGCAGGACTGGTCCTGGGCTGGCCTGTACAAAGTCACCTCTGACTGTCTGTTCTGGGCATGTCATCAGTCACTGCTGCTCTGTCTGCTGGCCATCCATGTCCTTCTGGACAGATTGATGTCACACCCCATCCCTGCACCGTGACCAATGTCATAGGAAACAATGCAGGAAGCAGATGCACATTATTTCTTAATTATTATTACTTTATTGCCATCTATAAATAATTTCTCTTATTTCCCCCTCCAGAACCAGGCTCCTATTTGTTTTCTTTTTTCCTTTTCTTGTTGTTCCTCTAATGGGCTGTCTCAGCTCCACAGCCATCAGAAATCTTGGCTTGATGAGGCTGCTATGAAACATTTAAAGATTTAAATTATCAACTCAGAGGGAGAAAACCAGTGATGCATGATTAGTTGAAAGTTTTAAACATAATAGTCGTATTTTTCATATGCATGTACAGAAATGGCTTATGTCAACTGTAATGTGATTTTTAATACATATTAATAGAGTCTGTTGCAATGTGGATGGTTTGAACACCTTTTGGCAGATGGCTGTGGTATTAGAGAATGCACAGTATAAATTAGTCATTTAGGGAAAGAAAACAATGCTGGAGTGTTAATGTTGACTGTGCTCAGAGATGTGGTTCCAGCACATCACTCCTGCAGCCAGCAAGGTTAGAAGCAGGATTAAATTTGCCAGGGAAATGAAATAAATGAACAGATAAACTCCAGTGTCAGAAAGGAGCTCGCTGCTGTTACAGCTTGTTCACATCCCTGGCTGGGTCCTTGTCTTTTGGCTCCTGTCCCTTCAGAGGTCAGATGGTGCAAAGCCAAGGCTGGGCTCAGTTCATCCCTGGAGGGTTGGAGGGGAGCAGCCTCTCCCACGTGGAGCCCCAGGGCTGTGAGGTTCAGGTGTGATGTGGAGGATGGAGCAGCTCTGCTGGGAGGAAGGGCTGAGAGAATTGGGATTGCTCAGCCTGGAGAAGGCTTTGGGATGACCTGACTGTGCCTTTCAGTGCCTAAATGGGCTCCAAGAGAGCTGGACAGGGACTTCTGCGAGGGCCTGCAGGGACAGGACAGGAGGGAATGGTTTCAGACTGAGAGAGAGTAGGTTTAGGTGGAACATTAGGAAAAATTTTTCCTGGGGAGGCCCTGGCACAGGTGCCCAGAGCAGCTGTGGCTGCCCCTGGATCCCTGGGCAGGGCTGGATGCAACCTGGGACAGTGGAAGGTGTTCCTGCCATGGCAAGGGGTCAGACAAGATGGATTTTAAGGTCCCTCCCAACCCAAACCCTTCTCGATTCTCTGTAATCACTGTCTTAAAACTGATGTAAGACATGAAAGAAGCTGATGGCTGAGCATTGTCTCCTTTTTGTTTGGTGCTGTTCAGAAAACAGAATTAGCCAGTGATGAATCTGCGAGTCCTGTAAGTGTATTCCACCTTCCAGGTAGAGGCCTGACAAATGGCAGGGATTTTGTAGGAAATCACTTTAGCAAACGCTAAAGGGCACTCATCTCTGAGCCAGAGAGCAGCAGCTGCTTGGGCAATTTATTGCTGTGCTCAAATTCCTAATCGAGGAGCTTGTTTGTAATCACTGCCTGGTAACCTGGCATGGCTGGGGGAGTCCAGAAAGAGACATTTAAAAGCAATCTGCATTTTCTGCCTTGGAAATCTTCAGAGCCGTTCTCATTCCCTGAGTTTCCAGCAGGAGAGGCAGTAGCTGTTGGCTCCTGCTCCGTCAGGATGATTGTCAGGGCTCTTAATGAGCTTTGTGCAGAGCGAGCGCTTTCGGAACATATGTGTGCACTGAGAACCTGGCTGCTGCTGCCTGGGCAGGCAGCTCCACAGGCAGCCTGCCTCTCTTGAGCCTCGGAGCATTTCAGTGTTCCCAGACACCCGTTTGGAATTAGGGATCACCCCTACCTCGAGCTCATCCCTTTGAAGGTTTCTCCGTGGCAAAGCCAAAGTGGAAACAAATCCTAGTGTGAATCACGAGGTGTGAGCAAACTGCTTCTTTTTACTGTGTTTTCTCTGGAAGGAGAATTGTGCTCCAAAGCTTTGAGAAGGAGCTTGGCGAGGTGAGGTGGTGGCTGATGGGAGTGCACAACAACAGGCTGACAGGTTTGCGCTGTGCTCTGACACGTCGTGTCAGGGTTGCTGGAGATGGAGCCGAGCTCTTTGCTGGAGATGCAGCAATTGCAGATGGAGTGATATGTAATTTACTGAGCTGCTTGTTAATTCTGCGAGGTGATGAAATCTCCTGGGCATATAATTACTACAAATGTTTACTTGACTCTACCACATAGCTTGACATTATACTCCACAAGTTTGTACCTCACTGAAATTATGACCTGGCTATAAAATGCCACTATTAAGCAGCAAAACATTAAAGAAGTATGGATGAGAGTAAAGACATTTTTAAAAAGCTTTCTACGCCTTGGAATTACAACCATCCATCCCATCTCCTGCTGGTTACACACTTTGTAATAGCTATTGTTTCCAGGGCTGGGGTTTAATTTTCCTCAGCACGTTGGCAGCGCTGGTGATCTCAGTAACAATCCTCCCAGCAAGGCTGCGAGGCTGCGGGGAGGCCAGCGGGGAGCAGCCTGACTGACAGATATTTGAAGCCTTTTTGTGCTTCAGGATTAGTGAAACGTTCCCAGGCAGAGCTGCTGGGGTGGGTGTTACGTGGGATCCTGCCTCTGTCACCTGCAGGGGAGCTGGGGTGGCTTTGGGGTCAGGTTGGTGACGTTCCTCCCTGCAGGTGACACTTCAGCCTGTGATCCCTGAGGAGCTGGGGCAGAGGAAGTGCCAGATTTGCAGTGAAATTAAAGCCACCCTCTCACTGTTGGTGGCTGAGTTGCTGCTCAGGGGCTTTTCAGTGGCCCAGGTCAGCCCCAGAGTGCAGGTATGTGTTTGAGCTGAATATTCTGGGGTGTAGGGGTCAGCAGCAGGTGCTGGGTGAGGCTCTGGGATGTGTTCTGCAGCACTATTCCCATCTACACAGCACTCAAAGAATCACTGAGCTTGGAAAAACCCTCCAGGATCACTGAGTCCCAGCTGTGCCCCATGCCCACCCTGTCCCCTGCCCAGAGCACTGAGTGCCACCTCCAGGGATGGGCTCTCCAAACCTCCCTGGGCAGCCCCTGCCAATGCTCCTCCCCCAGTCTAACAACAGATGAGCCCCACTTTGCACCAGTCTGGACCTTTTCTGGAGTCCTGGATTGTCCCTTTGGATAGGGAGAGGTGGTGCTAGAGACAACATCCAGCTCCTGGAATGGTTCCTCCTCACCTGCAGATTCCTTTCAGCAGCCCTGGAGCTGATTCTGCAGCAGGTGAGAGGCACTCCCAGACGCTTGGGATGCCCAAACTTGTCCTGGATTAGAGAAGCTTAAAGTATTTGTTGAAAACACTGATTTCTCTGAGTGTGAAAGTGGTAACCTTTGCGCCCAGTAAGCTTCTGGGAGCCCATTTAAACATTAGCCAGGCTGAGAATGGAAACAACTTTCACTCTAATAAAGCCAAAGTTGCAAAATTAGAAATGCTGTTATTGCATAAAAAAAAAAAAAAGCAGACACAATTATGAAACAGAACCTTCATGTGTACCTGGATTGGGAGCTGCTGAAGGAATTACCTCCAAAGGAGGAATCCTGTTTGTCTTTGCTTTGGTGAGTTCAGCCTGACAGTGCTTGGATTTTGGAGAGGTCTCCTGGGGGTGGAAGCTCACCTGGATACTTCATTCTTTATTTTTTAATTTTCTGGCTGCTCCATAATGCAAGGGGCATTTCAGAACAGCTCTCAGGCTTCCCTGATTCCTGCAGTGATCTGAAGGATCTGTGTGTGTTGTCAGCTTGGATTTACCTGCCTGGTGCCCAGGAGAGTGCAGTGGCTTTGGTTTATGGTGAATGGATCTGAGGGAAGCAGAGGGAATGGGGATACTCTTTTCTGATTTTCTGATCCTCTCAGGAAGCACACAGCATTGCAGTTCTTTGGTGATGTTTATAAATATGTAAATCATATTAATCAATCCCCCCAGGAAAGATTTTTCCTGAGACAGGGAACAGAGAGTGGTCCCAGCCCTGTTTTTCTTCACCAGTTGCTTCTGTTCCTGGAAAGGCAGCGAGGTGTTGTGGTGCATGAGTGGAATTTGACAGGTTTCCCATGGAAACAGAAGATCAGATTTTTATTTCTTCTTTGCCAGTGAAGCTGATGTCAGTCAGGAGCATCTGTGCTGTCCTCAGAGGATACACCCTGGTGTAGAGTGGAGTAAAAGAGGGCTGAGTCTTCCTGTGCACAGGTACTGAACACTTTGTACAGTCTTGTCTGCCTTAATGTATCTTATTTATATATATTTTTTTTAAATTGCTTGGTGATATGATACTAATATTTCTTTTTGAAATAAATTCCCTCTGTGTCTCCAGCCTGGGGAGTTCAGGCAGGTTTGAAATACACTCAAATGCAGAATTTGCTGCTGTGCTCTCTGATCCCCCCAGACTGTCACTGCCATCACAGGCTCCCCTGTTCCCTGCTCAGGGACTGAGATCCAGACTCTCTTTCATTTCTTCCCCAGTGAGTTTCTGCTCCAGCCTCACAAATTCTCCCAAGTCCCTGTGCTGCCTGTCTCTGCTCAGCACTGATCCCTGCCCAGCTGCATTCCCAGATTTTTCTGGAGCCATCCCTCTCCCAGGATGTGTTCCTCGCTCACAGACGTGGAGCAGCAGCTGCTCCAGCCTCGTTTACCCCCCAGCCTGGTGAAGCTGCACAGCCTCGTTTGCTGTTGCTCTCATTTCCTTGTGTGCTCCTCCTGCTGCCTCCTTTTTCCTGAAACCTCCCTCTCTCCATCTCCATTTCACACTCCAATCCTGTGCTCCTCTGTGCTGCTGCTTCTCAGCTCTTTATCCCTTCAGCCCCATGGAATCATGGAGTGGTTTTGGTTTGGAAGGAACATAAGGAACATAAAAGCTCATCCAGCCATGGCAGGGACACCTTCCACTGTCCCAGGCTGCTCCAAGCCCCAATGTCCAGCCGGCCTTGGGCACTGCCAGGGATCCAGGGGCAGCCCCAGCTGCTCTGGGAAATCCATCCCAACCCTCACAGGGAGCTCATCCCTTGCTGCTTCCTCATTTCTGCATGGAGGGGGACCCCGAGTGTCTGTTGAAACTGCTTTGCTCAAAAAGCATCACATTTTTGTTTCCCTTTCCTACCTCCAGTGCCAAGCTGGCTCTCATGAGGAGTTGTGTTTGGGTTTTTTTCACACTGACTTGGCTCTGCTGTTTCCACTGTGGAAATAGGTGAGAATCTCAGTCACACCTGGACCTGGCAAAAATGAGTCAAGCCACCTCTGCTTTATGAAACATCAGCTGGAGCTTTTCCCCATCAAATCCAGCTTTGCTGGCGTTGGGTCAAGGCAGCTGCCTTTAATGCTGTTCCCAGGGTTACCTGCTGGGAGGAGCAGAGGGAACAATTCTGTGCACACCTCTGGCAGAGTAAACCCAGTGCTTCCCTGATCCTGCTTGGGAAATACCATAAAACATCCCAGAGGCATTGCTGGACCTGGCTGCTGACTAGGAAGAAGTTCTGAGAGCAGCAAATGTGTAAGAAACCTGTTTGAAATCCGTATTTCTCAAGAATTCTCTCATTCACGTCATGAAACTCACCTCCATTTCTTGTCTCTGTGTAAACCTGCTTAGTATGAGTTGTGATATCATTTACCTGATTTACTCCTCTGTAATTGGTGGGAGAGAAGGGAAAAAAAACCCCAAAAATCTCTTTATGAAGTGCTCTGCCAATTTACCACGCCATAAAAGAGATGTGCCATAGTTAGTACTAAGGTCTAATTATGTAAATGACATAATTTAATAATCATTATTAAATCCCAGCTAGCTTTATTTCTTTTCCTCATTGTTGATGGTTGTCCTTGATAGGAAAATGTCGTGATGCCTATCATAAAAATTAATTTTTGTGGGGATTTCACACCATTGCAGGGGCTTGGAGTGCAGGAGGCCTTGGAGGCTGATTCCTCTTATCGTTGCAAGAACAAATGTTGTCCACAAGGAGAGCAGGGAGGGGAGAGAAAACTCTCACAGCAGCAAATATTTAATTAAAAAAGCTGCTTGGGCCAACTAGTTGTGGCAGCAGCTGCTTAAACAGAGATCTGTCCTCTAAATAACTTCAGCTAAATAAAGGGAGGAAAAGGAGAGTGGAAGGGAAAGCTCCAAGGGCTTGTGCTGTAATTGCAGGAATGGGTTTCATTTCTGCATTTTGGTTCTTCAGTGGCCATGAGCTCCTTCTCTGCCTGGCTGCAAGAACAGGATGCTTCAAGCTCTGGGAGTTTTACAGAGGAGAATGTCAGGAAAGCCAGTGCATCACCTGCTGCTGTATTTGAGGTGTAAAATGTCTCATGAGGAAGGCTTTTCTGCCATGCAGAATAAATCAGAGTTTGGTAGGTACAGAATTAGCTCTTTTCTAGCTTCAGGGAGCTAAAGGAGAGGTAGCTGTGTGTCTCTACTGCAGCAGGGCATAAACTACACCAGATTATCTTGGAATAAGGAGTAAAGTAGGAAGTATCATCATTTTAGATTCTGGATTTATGCATGCATGACTTTTCCAGATAACTTTAACCTCATAGATTCATAGCAATTAATATATTTCAGTCTTGAAACTCAAAGGCTTTCCAGCTCCTTAGAAAAATCTGTCTTCTTCCCTTGTTGCCCCAGCCATGGGGAGTTTTCTGCATTTAATACCAGAGCCTGGTGAGTTCCCTTTGCACCTTCTGCATCTGCCAAGTTGTGTTCTGGACTTCAAAAGTTCATTTATTGAACATGAAATGTTATTTATAATAACATAGTCCCATTCTTCAGGAAGCACCTCAGAGCATCCCACAGGCTCCCAGCTGCAGTTTCAGCTCCATAAGAAATGTTTGACCAAGCATTTGGGCTGGGCAGGAGAAAGGATGTGAGGTGTCCATGCATGGTCTGTGCCAGGAGAGCTCTTGGGAATTCCCAGATCCACGGGGAGTGAATCCAACAGTCTCTGCCATGCTCTGGGGGCATTTCCAGGCTCAGGGCTGCAGGGAAGGAGCAGAAGTTCAGTCAGAGGTGTTTGAGAGACAAATGTATGTATATACTTTTGCATAACTGACTCCTCTCTGTGATATTTTTAGGGGTTAGTCTCTACAAGGAACATAATTAGTTTTTGTGAGATAATGATTAGAGTGCATTAAATTTATCCGGTATGTGAAACAAATGAGATGTAAACAATTTGACAATTTATTGACAATTTATTCTTTAATTTTATTTTTTCTAAGAAGAAGGCAGAGCAATGTGTGTGATGCTGCAGGAGCTCTGGATGAAGTCTGTAATGCAGTTTTCATGCATGTGGCATGGAAAGCACTTCTCCCACTGTGCAAATCATTGATTCTGCAGGTGGGCTGGGGGGCAAAAGCCACCCTTGTTCTGAAGAACTTGGTGTTGTGGACAGAATGGGCAGTGAAATCCTGGTGCTGCTGTTTGACATTCAGCTTGAAGCTTCCCCTTGCAGTTTCACATCATTTCAGCAGATTTTAATTGTTCATGCAGAACTTTCCACTCCTGATATTTACTTGCTGTATTTCTAATTTGATTTTATTTACTTTAATTTCCAGCAAGGTGGAGTGGAGCTTTTTTCCCAAAACTAGGGGATATTAATGGGTTTGTGCTCAATGTTCAGAAAGTCACATCAGGGGGAACCAGCAGCAACTCCAGCTTTTGAAACAAAGATTTCATATTTGGTGGTGGGGTTCAGGTGAGTGGATTCTGCTCTTCCCATGGAAAGCAAAAACCAAGAGTAAAGGAAAAGCAGGCACCTAAATTGCCCTCCAGTTAGTGGGCACTTTCTCTGGGTTGTTTCTAAACCTTCTTGTGTGGCCTTGGGAGATACTTTATCAACCCCTCATGAGCTGAGGGAATAGATTTAGTTTTGCTCAATTTCCTTCAAAACATTTTCCCTAGGTACTGGGTAAACAGGTAAATCATATTTTTCCAAGCAATCCTGTTTTCCCAAGGCTTTCAGGCTGTTTGAACAGTGTGTTTTGCTGCCTGTGTTGTTTCCTCATTGTTTTCTGCTCAGCCACCTAGCTGGAGTCAAATTGTACCTCCAAAGATCAACTGTGCCTTAAAATACACCCTGGGCTTGTGATGTGCCTGATGAAACATCTCCTGTGATCACCTGAAGGTACTGACAGCTGCTGCTCTGCACCCTGCCATGCTGAAAGGGATGATGAATGTGGATCCCGAGGAGACAGAAGCAGAATTACAGAGTCTCTTCCCTTTCTTTCACAGCTACAGTAGATATATTCAATATATTGTCAGCCAGCTGTCTTCAGTGTGCTTGATGGATGTTTTGATTTAGTGCCTTGGAAAAAAAAAAAAAAAAAGGTGTTAATGGAGAAAGCAACTGTTGCAGCTAGAAAATCATTGGGGTTTGGAGTGTTTTGAATGATGCTTTTCCCTTACAATGGTAAAACTACCAAAGCAAGTGCAGAAAATTGCTGCTGTGCTCAGAAATAATCCTCGCCTTATCAACAACTTGATTTCTCTGAAAGCTTTGCCAAAAAACATTTCCATTAACAGAAGCTGTAGGAACAAAATGATGACCAGATAAATGGCAGCATTATGCTACTCAGGAGAATGTCTCAGGCACTCCTGGTATGATTCTGAGCTCCTTCCTCCCTGGAGGTCCCATCTTTCTCGTGAGTCTCTAAAAAACAAGCTCCTAAAAAATGCAGGTGAACCAAGAGTGTCTCCCCTGGTGGGCTCGGCTGCTGGATGTGTGTTTTTATTTAGATTTGTTGGGGGTTTTGTTGAGCTGTGAAGTTCTTCATGGTAAAAGGAAATTGTTGGAGATTCCAGGTGAAAACAGGGAAAGTAGGAAGTGCAGAATCAGGATGAATTATCCATGAATCTCTAATGCCATCCTGTTTGCTCTGCTACTCAGATTCCTAATGCACAAACTGGGCCAAATCCTACAATTCTTGCCATAAATCAGTTCCTGTGGTGCTACTGCCTTGGCAGACTGAGTTCCACTGGATCCTCATTTAGAATCACCCCAAGATTCCCAAAGTGAGAGATGCTGCTGGCTGTCCACTCAGGCACATGAGGATTTCAGAGTGATGTGGATGGTGTTTCACTCATACCCTCAAACACTCCCATGCACTGTCTGTGGGAAATCACTGCATTGCACTCAATTTTTTTTTTCTCCCTAAGTAATCCCTTGTATCTCTGGCAATGTAGAAAATGTTGGAAGCTTAATAGCCTTGACTTATCAGGAGAAGCAAGTGTGGGGAGATCCTCCAGGAAGCTGAAAGAGCTAATCTCTGTTATTACACAGAAGGAGGAGAATCAGAGGCAGGCAGAGAGTACAGAGCCTGCCTGCTGTGAAACTCTCCCTGGTCACGAGTCACTGGCTGCAATTTAAATTAGGAACACGCAGTAGTGTCCCAGTGACTTTCACTGCTATTGTGCTGAGATGCAGGGTAAAACTGAGAGAGGGGATTGCTGCACTTTTGGGGTCAGTTTTTCTTGGGGTTTAAGATTTTTTGTGTGAAGCCCACCAGAATTTTTCTCTCAAGGTTTTGGGAATACACTGAGAATTTCCTGGGTCGCTGAGGCAGAGAAGCTCTGTGAATGTGCATTTTTCTTGGCACAGATGGAGCAGGGAGCTCAGACTTAGGGGTTTTGATATCTGTACATCTGAGTGAGTTCACCTGCCTGGAATGCAGCAGGCAAAGATGATCCTTAATGGATTGAGTGGGGAATAATAGCTGTTTTCTGCTATAGAGGTAATTTATTTTCAATTAAACCCCTTTCCCCTGTTCGTGTTACCTCGTTACCAGCACAGGGAGCTCTCCAGCAAGCACAAACCCACCCTGTGAGAATCACCCTCAGTGGTTTCTGCCCTTGTCAGGTGGTTTTCCTGGAGCTGGGATGGTTCCTGTGCCTGGACTGGAGCCCATCAGGGGCTGGGTGTGTAAATTTCCCCCTCCTTTGCCACCTGAGAGGATGCAGGGTTCCTCCCCTGGCAGAATCCCCGGGAGCCCTTGGCTGTGCCTTTGGAGTGAGTTTTGTGCTGCTCTCCCTGAGCTTTCTGCTGACTGAACAATCTCATTAGCCCCAGGCCTGCCAGAGCTCAGCCTGGCACATCCCTGCCCACGTTTCCCAGTCGGTGGAGCTCTCCTGGCTCTGTGTGTGCCAGGGCTGTGCTCCAAGCAGGAGCTGGAAAGGCTCAGACTGGCTGGGGCATGTGCTGGGTTCCAGGGGAGCCTCTCCATGTGAGGCAGGGCTGCTTCAGGGAGCTGTTGCTTTACTAGAACTCATGTTGGTTTGTATTAACAGGAGAAAGCTCGTGATTTTCCTATTATTATGTGTTTTGAAAGAGGCAGGATGAGCGTACGAAATAAGCAGGCACCTTTGAAAATTCGTGTTGAAATTTTGGGGAATTTGCATCACCTCTGTTGGCAGAGGCTGTCACTGGCAGTCTCATCTGAGCACAAACTGCAGCCTGCTTTTATTTCTTTTCCTTCCCTTCCCTTTGTGCCTGGCTGCCACAGCCTCATCCCCATCACCCACCCCACCTGCTGCTGTCCTTTGCTTTCTGCTTCATGCTTGACCTATGAGCTGAAATGCTAATGGCTGTTGAAAATCTCAATTAATATAAAACTAGTTTCAGCCAGAAATGTGCTAAACTCGTTTAGGAGATGTAGCATCTCAAGGAAAATGCAGAATGGCAAAAGCCTCAGACAACAGCTGAATTTTTAGCAGGCTGTGCTTTCAGGTGTGTCTGCAAAGCTCAGATCTGGTTTGTGACCAGCAGGGAGGGTGATGGTCACTGTGTGTTTGTAGGTCATGGCATTCCTCTGCTACAGAGTTATCACCTCGTGCTGGAATAATTTATGTGTTTTCATTGGTTAAAAAAGGAATGATGCGTGGCCAGGGCTTCAGGTGGAGGGGATAAACCAGACACACGTGGGGGATTAGGCTGCTCTTACATCTGTAAATGTGCATATGCAAAGGCAGACCCTTATTTTATGGTGGCTTGTACAGGAATTATGCAAAGTGCACTTTATAGTGCAGTGAAGGAATACAGTCTAAAATTTCAGCATGGTGCTTTTAATTCTACTCTAAATACCTTAGGAACTTGCTAATTAAATACTTGTGGGCTTCTCAGAAGTCTGCACAACATCTCCACAAGCAATTTGTGCTGCAGGATGTGGTACATCCACGTCGAGTACACGACATTAAATCCAGATTTTCCCCTGAAAGAGAGGTTGGTGCCACAGTAGAACTGGAAGGATTAAAGGAGATGAATGTAAAAATATGGATTAATTCCCACTTGGGAAAAGATTGTGTCTAGTGACCTAAACTTGTCTGTCACAGGTGGCCCAGTGCTCAGAGCTGCTGCCCAGTTAACCCAGCCCAAAAATGAACTGGAGAAGGAGCAGTTTTATGTGAAGTAAGGATGAGCAGGGAAGCAATTAATTAAAAGAAAAAGGTACTTAAACTTAGGGAGGAAAGACCTGTTGGTATTAAAGAGCAGATGTGGCTCAGAAAGTGCCCAGACAGCTGCAGGAGGACAGAGGATTTCTGTTCTCCCTCTGAGCCACTGTGGGGTCACCTGGTGTCCCATGTCCCAGCTGTTCTCCTCAGATCAATACAGATGTTGGTGTTTGCTCAGATATTTAAGAGCTTCCATCAGGGCAGAATTTGGTGCAGGTTTGTGTGCTCCTGCTGGAAGGAATGACCGTGTGATTATCTCAATTTACTGGGAAGTGCCATGTCAGCAATGTCATCACTAAAGTTTAATGAGGTGTCCATCATCAGCAACAGCCCACCCACAGCTCACATTTATTCCTTGGGCCATGAAGGGGTTAAGGCAGGTATTGATTTCCACTCTGGGTTTTCTTGGGAGTCATTGCAAGTGCTGCTTGGAGGCATTTTGAGGTTCCAGCAGGTCTGATGGGGCTGGCATGGCTGAGCTCCTGAGTGTCCTTGCAGGTTACAAACCCCATTTCCTCATCTTTCCATCCCTGTGTGTGTGTAGAAGCCATGGAAAGCTCTAAGAAATGTGGTCCTTGTGCTCAGTGCTTCAGTGCCAGATGGACAGAACCAATTAAATCAGCTCTCCCAGGTGCTGGGCCATTATGTGGGCACAGATATGACCAGGAGAAATCATTTATGCTCCTTTAAACCATTTCAGAGCATCGGCTGTGATCTGATGAGACTGGAGGGGATTGCACTTCAGGATTTTGTTGGGAACAGCTGGGAGCAGGTAAGGCAGTGTTTGTGGGAATGGAGAGCTGGTGCTGGCTGCCTTTTCCTGGGGTCACACCTTTGCATTCCAAGATGCTCATGCACCTCTTGCTTCCCCTCAGCTCAGGGCAGATCTCCAGCAGAGACACCAGAAATTGAGTTTGCTCAGCATCAGTGCAGCCAGGGGACAGCACCATCTGTCACCCTGCCCAGCCCAAGGCTGACCTGCTCTCCCAGACAGCCAGGACCTGGCAAGCTGGCCTCCCAAATTCCTTGTTTATTCCTTAAAACTTTGGCTCAGGGAAATTAATTATATTGTGCTCTTTATTGAATTGAATGTTTTACTGCTGCATTGTGCTACAGCCTTGCGTACGTATTTCTTTGTTGATTATATTTATTCCATTTTTAGAGTGTTTTTTTGCTTTGGAAACTGGAAGACTGATGGATTACAAAATTGGGAAGGCACAATAGTTGCAATCGCAGTTGAAACACGCAAATTTTGTGAATAATGCTAAAGTTGTGTAACTAGACTGAAAACTTTTCCTTTAGATGTGCTGTCCACTAATGTTTATGAAGTCCTTGGTAAGATAAATAATGCATGGACTTTTCTCACTAAACCTCCTGAGAGTGGAATTGCATCTAAACCAAAAATATCTCTGTGCTGCAGTGGGTTTGGAAATACTTTGCCATGGAAGGAAGAGCAGCTTTCTGATTTGGGTGATTATTTTTAATCACCTCCAGCATATGCATGGGCTGCTTTTTTAAGAGCTGAAAACATCCCAAAATAGGTGACTGGGGAAGAGTCAAGTGAAGGTTATCCTCTCCCTGGCACTGACACTGGGATGTCAAAAAGCTTTTAGGGGAAAAGCAATGGGTGACATTGACACCTGAACTAAAATGGGGTCCTCATGAATATTCCCTCTCTTTTCCAAACCCCTGAGTGACTCTGCACATTGGGGGGGTTGCAGGGGGAAGAAAAGATCTAGAGCTGCATGAAAACTGGTGCTGGAGCAGCATTTACAGCAGAAGTGCAGCTGAAATCTCCACCTTTCCCAGCTAATTGGTGAAGCAGGGAGCTCTGGGAGGTGTGGAAAAACTCCCAGGTGATGGATTCCTGCTGTGAGCTCCCTGCCTGGATCCCTGGATCCCTCCCTGCCATCCCTCTGCTGGGAGCTGCTCTGGGAGCCCTTTGGAGCACGTTTGGAGCACATTTCCTTTCCTTACCTGGTGAATCTTCCATGCTCCACTTGCTGGAAGGCTTTGCAGTGGATCTCCTGAATTTTTTCCCTTTCTCTTCCTTTTTTTTTTTTTTTTTTTTTGGGTTAGGGTTGGCAATGAAAGTTCTTGAGATGGTATTTTGTGTTTGGACTTAGATGTTTATTATTTCTTATTTATATTGCAGTTTTATAAGTTGTGAGTTTTATGGTATTTTATTCACAAGCTATAAAATGGTTTTGTATTTATTTCTGTAAGGTTTTTTAAGCAAAAACTATTTAATTAAGAAATGACACTTATTTTTACTTTTAACTTAATGACTAATTACTTATGTCTCGTAATGTGGGCTTTTTTGTTTAATTATAAAATACTTCTTAAACTTATGAAGAAGAAGGTAAAGAAGGACTAGTTATTACTTAGAACTTCTATTTTAGTTTTATATATATTATTATATTTTAAAACTTTTTCTGTTATGTGATATTACACACTTGTATTTAAACTATTAATTATATTACTTCATTTTGGAAGTCTTCTCTACAGCTTCAGGTTAAATGTAGTGTTTTCTTGAGGGTCTGTGTTTTTCTGTACAGAAAGTTTAAAATTCTCAGTATCTAGGGTTCTAACAATGAAAAATTCCATGTGGAATCATGAAACAACCAAACTTTTATTTCTTCCTCCCAGAAAGCAATATTTTCCCACCCCCCCAGATTTTTTTTCCTGTTGTTCCATAACTGAGGCCACATGGGAGGCTGTAATTTCTAATTACAAATATTTACCAGTCCTGTAACATCCATGTCACTGAGAAATTAAACTTGGTTCTAGCTAATGAAAAGCTTCGCTTGGGGATGCACCAGTGTTAAGCTGTGGGGATCCATTAATTTCCTCAAGATTTGTGTGTACAGGACTTAAACAAGGAATATTTGAAGAGGGAACCAAAGAGCTGAGGTTGATGCCATATTTAGTAGTGCATTATAATTTCTCTTGGAAGCGGTAGACCAGTAATCTGGGAATTTTGGCTGTCATCCTGCTACTATTTATGAGCAATTTTAATGCAGTAATTACATGTAGGGAAAATTGTTCACTAGGTTGATGAGATAAATGGAAATTTAATCTTTTTTTTCTTGTTTGGTTGTCCAATATTTTTATGGCATCCTTCTGGAAGCAAGGGGGTGTAATAAAGGAATCTGGAACTCCATTGCTCCTTGGAAATACTGATAGTTTGAAAGATTTGCTCAGTGTAAGTTAAAGGCAGCTCATTAAACAAACAAATGAGCTGTCCTTAGAGCAATCAGTATTTACTATTAACTGAACAGCACAGTAAATAATGAATTGCAGGTAAGGAACTACAGATAAGTATTTGCACTGAATTCAAATTACTTGACTTAAGCCTGAGGCAGAGAAAAGCAAATAGAAAGTCAGAAAGAGAAGGAGGAGGGGGGAAGAAGAAGGGAGAGGAGGGGTTGCAAATGCAACATTTGTTGTAGCAATCCGTGTTCATTTGTGCTGCAGAAGAAAGGTTTTCCTGGGCAAGCTGGTGCCCCCATCCCTGGTGCAAGTGGTGCTGCAGTGAGCCCACCTGACAACAAAAGAGGATGTGGAATTCCCGGGAAAAAGGAGAAGAGAAGGCCTGGGGGAGACCTTAGCAATTTTACCAGTACCTGCAGGGTAGAAGGCTGGAGAGGGATTTTGGACAAGGACATGGAGGGACAGGACACAGGAATGGCCTCCCACTGCCAGAGGGCAGGGATGGATGGGATATTGGGAACTAGGAATTGTTCCTTGTGAGGGTGGGCAGCCCTGGCACAGGTGCCCAGAGCAGCTGTGGCTGCTCCTGGATCCCTGGCAGTGCCCAAGGCCAGGCTGGACACTGGGGCTGGAGCAGCCTGGGGCAGTGGAAGGTGTCCCTGCCATGGCAGGGTGGGAGAAGGTGATTTTTAAACCCCCTTCCACCCCAAACCATCCTGTAATTCTGTGAAAAGCAGGAATCTGGGCCTGACCCAGCTCAGACAGCAGGGCTGATGCTTTTCCCAAGGTCGGGATTTTGCAAGTGGGTCCCTGGCAGTGTCCTGCCCCAAGGACAGAGCTGTGCTTTGGCACCAGTGAGACCAAAACCTGCCCACGGCTGCCAAGTGCCTGCACAGCTCCCTCAGTCATTTCTCCAAATTACTTAGGCAGCGAAATTGTTCATTTGCTGGGAGCTGGCACACGTTGAGAAGTTTGGGTTTGGAGTTTAATCATCGTTGGAGTGAGAGATTGTGCTGCCTGGAGTTTGGGTGTGTGGCTGTGTCTGAAGGCAGGATGGATGGATACTGCAATATCTGGGAGATATTGCTCATTAAGGAAGAGACTCGGGGTGTTTTGGGTGCTGGAGGTGAGAAGGAAGGTTGGGGATTTAATCAGGATCTCTGCAGTTTCACCTGAGGCCAGCTGGGACAGCCAAAGGCGTGAGAGGCATCCTAAACACCCAAAGCTTGGCAGCCCTGCCTAAATGTCACCTTGAAAAGGTGAAGAGCTTGGCCCAGGTCTCTGCAGGGAGGATGAGCCTCACCTGGCTGCCTGCTGAGTGCCAGCAGGGCCCAGAGCAGGGAGCAGGGAGTGGGGCACATCAGGGGAGATGTGTGTGAGGTGTCGGCATTCCATAATCCCTGTCACAGCTTCTGCTGCTCCACCAGGGATAACAGCCATAGGAGCATGAGGCTTATCGTGCTGGGAGGATGTCACAAGGTAAATATCCCTGCAAAGAGCCTCTTGTTTGATTCCCATCACCCCAGGAGTGCACCTGGTGGAATTCCCTCCCAATAAACCAGCCGAGGTCCAAGGCAGATGCAGGGATGTTCCCAAGTGGAATTATCTGCTGGGTGTGCACGAGTCCATCCCTGCTGGTCCCCCTGTGCTGCCTGCTTCCAAATGCTGCTGCTGTCAGCCCCCAGCATTAGTATTCAAGCCAGGGAACAGCAGTGAGGTGCTAGACAGGCCGACTAATTACAGCAGCCTGCAGAGGCAAGTCAGGCTGTGCCACATGATGAAGGATATCCTGCTTACTTGGAACGTTGCAGCTCTGCTGTGGCACTTCATTTAGAAAAAAATAAGGAAAAAAATAAGATGTGAGCTAATTGGTTTGGTTAAGGAATCGAGCTGTGCTCTTGTTTTTGTTTTTTTTTTCCTTGATTTAATCTGAATTTATACAATGCTTTGTGACACTCATCTGAAATGAAACTTGCTGTGACCTTAGCAAGCTGCTCACCTCCTGTAATCCCAGCTCCCCTGCCTCTGGCTGCCATCCTGACCTGCCTGCTCCTGTCCCCAGAGCTGTCAGCAGATGGGGGAGAGGAGGCTCTCGCTGCCACCAACGTGCCATCTGCAGGCAGCGAGGCTGCTCAGGTTTTTATGAGCCTAAATTGCAATTCTGCATCCAGAGGGTTTTCTGTCAGAGCATCTGTTTTACTGCCATGACACAGATCTGGGGCTGAGCGTGTGCCAGGAGCAGGTGAGGAGGGGGAGAGCCCCATCCTGCAGTGACAGCAGCCATCAGGTGGCTCCTGGCTGGGGCTGCTGCGTGTCCTGTGTGTCCCCTGCGCTGTCACACAGCCCAAGTTTGGGCAGGCTGAGCTTTGGAAAGCTCCACTGCTCACAAGTCAGAGCCAGGAAAACTCAAACTGAGGGAATATCTGCCACAAACAGAACTGCTGGTGTTGCCTGATTCTGGCTGATTTACACCCAGGATAGCCTGGGGGTGCCAGCTGAGCCTGTCCCCTGTCCCTGTCCCCTCCAGTGCCCTTCTGCAGAGCAGGGCACTAAGCAGATTAGTCAGCTTCTTCCATCAGCAAATACTCCAGGCCTAAGATACTTAAAAGACATCTGGTTTTTAGCCTCATTTCTAACCAAATGAGGCTTATGTGATTATGGTGTCTGTCGCTTGCCCCTCGTTGGCCAGTTGCGACCCTCAGCCGGGGATTTTGGTCTCACAGATGTGAACTTCCAGGAAGTTTCCGTGGGCTGCTGTGAACAGAACTCATCCTGGATGAAGGGCCACAGCACAGGCTGTGCTCATCTTGGAGCTGATGTGAGAGGGAATGTGCTGGGGGAAAAAAAATATCTCTGTTTGTAGGGAAAAGCAGCCATGAGGAGAAAGCCCCCGTGGGCTGAGGGTGAGGCTGTGTGGCTGAGCTCTGCCCCTGCTCCAGCTGTGCTGGGCAAGCACGGCCATCCACAGTGCCACCTCCTGCTGTCCCCACATGCCAACTGCTCCTGTGATCCCGGGATTGCCTTTCTGATCCCTGGATTAACGGGCTGGGGTGTGCAAAGATACAAGAGCTGTGTGTGAGGCAGCTCAGCTCGGCAGGGGCTTGCCCTGGTGAGCTGTGCCCGTGGAGCTGAGCTGGCCAGGCCTGGTGGCTCCATGGCTGCTGCACGGTGGCCTTGCCTTCAGAATTGTTCTTTCACTGTTATCCTGTCAACTGAGGTCTAAATTCTCCTGGGACTGGTGTCCCTTAGCACTGTGAGAGGGTGCACAGGTGAACACAGCTCGTGCTGGTTAATAATTCACTCAGGGACCATGGATGAAGTTGGTGACTGGAACCCTCCGTGCACCCGCTTCTGCAGAATCACAGAGTGCTTTGGGTTGGAAGGAGCCTTAAAAATCATCTTCTTCCACCCCTGCCATGGCAGGGACATCTCCCACTGTCCCAGGCTGCTCCAGCCCCAGTGTCCAACCTGGCCTTGGGCATTGCCAGGGATCCAGGGGCAGCCACAGCTGCTCTGGGCACCTGTGCCAGCACCTGCCCACCCTCCCAGGGAAGGATTTCTTCCTGATTTTTGATCTAAATCAGAATTCTCTCCTTTACTTCTCTTTGAATTTCACTTTAATGCTTGTTAGAGCTGGACCTGTCTCCTTTTTGCAGCTACAGAACATTTTTACCTTGTAATTCAGAACCTAAGGATGTCCAATGGAATGTGGAAAACCCACACAGAGCAGTTCTGGGATGGGGGGGAAAAGCAAAGGTTTCATGTTCTGCTTCCTAGTAATGAACTAAATGAGATAGTCTCCTTCTTTGAGCATAAATGAAAGATAAAAGACAGATGAGATTTATGAACAAGGTCATTAGTGTACCAAATTTCTCTCATTAGATCTGTTACATTACTTTCCAACTTACATAACTCTCATTAGAAAAATTTATGAACTGGAATGATTACAAATACACCATATTCTAAACCATCCCTACTTTTAATTGCCAAACAGTAAAAAATAATTATACTTCTGTGCTACAATAGAGCTGTACTTTTGTGCACATGTTTTTTTGTTAGAATTTAAATAGAAGTTGTTCCTGAAGCCAGGGGATGAGGCAAGAGGAAAATGGACCATTTAGTGCAATTTAGCTGCACACCTGAAGCTTTGCTTTAATTTTATAACTGTGTCAGACCCTGGTTGATATTGCAGGCTAATATTGCTGTTTGTTCTCCTCACCAGACTCCCACTCTCACATCCCTGTGCCTGATTTGAAGTGACAGTGAGCGGAAGCATAAGGTATCTCTCATTCTGTTTGGACTCCTTGTTTACAGAAGAGTGATGGAGATGCTATTAAGCACAAAAGGCATCACCATATGCCTGTTTTTCTTTGTATTGAGTTTGGCAGCAGCTATTGAAATACCATTATCAGGTGAGTTGTAGCTATTTGCTGTGCACTTTGCTGTTTTGTTTGGTATTCCTTTGCAGCTATCCCTGAAGGAAAAATACTAAATCCTCCTTTCCAGTTGTGTTCCATTTGGAATTTAATCTTGCCACAATGTGGCCTTTGGGAAATTCAGGTCTGATCAAAAACTAAGCTGTCCTCTTTGGGCCTGCTTAAATGGAGCAGTAAAGTTGTCTAATAACATTTATTTGGTGTTTGCCATCCAACACAACTCTTAGCTCCGAGGGTTTGGGTTTGTCCTTCACTTCAATTCCTCATTTTGGCTCTGAATCCCCCTGAAGCTTCTTTGATGTGCATAAATCCCTCCTTCTGTGTCGTGCAAGCTGCCATTCCAGCCTGGGGAAGGAGCAGGTGGATGTCTCAGGGCCAGTGTTGGTCCCTGGAGGAGGATTTCACACTCCATGCCCTGCCCTGGGGAGCAGCTCCTGCATCCCTCACCGGCTGGGATGAATTCAAACTGCTTGTTTTACATGGCTCATGAGCTTCCAGGACATGTGTAAAATATGGGATGAGGCTCACAGGGAAAGCCAGAGGACCCCTCTGCCTGGAGTACAGCCCAGACCTCCCCAGCTTTGCAATTTTTCAGACATAAATGGACCATGAGGGTTGAAAACTGCATTTTGCTTTGGTGTTTTGGTTGCAAAAAAACCCCAAACCAACCAAAAAAGCAAAACTCAATAATATTATGAATTATGATGGGGAAAAATAAATAAGTAAACCTAAGGAATAATGAATTTAAGCATCTTTCAGTGTCTCAGAGTAGGACATGGACCAGTTTCAGGGCATCCTGTGGATCTGCCATGAGTTCTTAGCACTCTGCAGCCTGCCAATAGCCCTGGCTGCAAAGAGGAAGCCAGCCAAGCAGGTTTATAGGATATTTTTGTAAAACTATCCAAATTTGCATTGGGAAGTAGTGGTTTTTGGGTTTTTTTAAGGAAGTAACTACAGTGGCTCCTTGTGTTTTAATAAAATCAAAGTGGAGCTGTGACTGTAGAGCACAGGACAAACTCTCTGGGCATCCACTACTTTTATGAACCTACCCCAGGGAACCACCTAACCCTTAATTAGCTGTAATGAAGCATTTTATATTATAATAAAAAGTTGTTTCTGATCAGTGGAGCTGGTGGGCTTGGAAGTGTTCAGCTTTGAGACCATGTGATATTACAAGACATTGCGTTTCACTCCAGCTCTGAGCTCCCTGCACTTAAAGCAGCACACAAAGAGCATTTTAATTCTCTTCCTGCCTGTTTATAACAATGGGGTTATCCTATTATCCCAGCTCCACTGTGGGGAACATTCTCCTTCCTCTGTTACACAGGCTTTTGCAACACTTTAATTCCCTCAGAAAAAAACCAGAAGTTCGTGCAGCGTCGGTGCGTGACCATGCAGCTGCACCCTGGGGCAGATATTAAACCAGCCTTGCAGTCCATGGCTTTTCTGTCAGTTTTATCCAGGATGGAGGCAGCAGTTTGCTACTTCATGTGTGTGCATCTGTGTCTGGGTTAAATCCAGTCTCTGACTTCACCTATGAATAAATTTGCCAGGCCACAGCGCCGTGCTCTGGTGTGGTCCCAGTTCCCCTCTGCCCTGGGTGGGTTTGGAGGGGAATCAGGGTGGGCTCTGTCCCTCTGCCAGGCCTTTCTTTGGCCATGGAGGCAGTGACAGTGACCAGAGGGTAATGTCCATGCCAGGGAGGTGATGATCATCCTCTTCCCAAGGCAAGGCTGACTTTCTGCAGGAATAATGCAATCCTGCCATTGTCCCTCTCCACTCAAGGGGAGCCCAGTTGGGCTGGAATGCTGTTCTAACCCAATTCCTCTTTGTGCTCAGTTTCCCAGCTTCCAACAATCACGGAGCAATCCCACACCCAGGTTGCCTACCCCTTTGATGAGGACTTCACCATTAAATGTGAGGCCAGAGGAAACCCCCAGCCCACGTGAGTACTGCTTGGAGAAGCAAACAGAAGCTGAGTTTGCTTTTAACCTTTGCCAAACACTGTTGTGTCTGTCAGGAGCTGCTGCACAAAAACCTGCTCATCATCCTCAGCAGGGTTAAGGTTCATTTTTTTCGTTCAGGCCATTCAGCTTTTGTTGCTCCATCACTTCCCCTCACCCTGTGAATAGGTATCAACATGGTTTTCCTTGCTGGGAGATGTTTCATTTCTCTGGCACGTGCCAAATTCACCCCATGGTTTTAAAAAAAAATCTTGTGTGGGTTGTGCTGCAAAAGATGGGCTGTGTCATGGTAATCAGAGAGGCCCAGCTGTTCCTCTGCCTATTCCACAGCAACCCTAAAAATCCCAAACACATAAACTGTGTATTCAAACACCAATTTGCATTTTATCAGATACCTTGTCTGTACCTAACATCAGCAGGGCATGGTGATGGTACAGATAGACACAGAAGGAGTTATTCAAATAAATAGCCAAAGATAAACTCTGTACATTTTACACCAATGTGGAAAAAAAGAAAGATTTTTAATGAAAATGTGACTAACAAGAGTGTAATAATAACACAGTAAAAACTCCTCCTGAGGCTTTCCCCACTGAATGGTGTTTGCGCTAAATTAATAGCTGGTTTGAATAATTTTTTCTCTTTAATCCTTCACTTCTCCTTTCTTTGCAATACAATTTAAACTTTAAAAGACATTCTTTTATTTAGATCAAGATGATTTGGCAATTTTTAATTGAGCTCTGAAAGGGGATTTGCAGAATGATAAAAAATTCCTTTTGTTCCACTGTTTGTCAGTGCATCAGTGAGAAGATTCCTGGTGTATTTAAATGATGTGGTAGTGCCTGTTAGGAGAGGGGATCCCGTAATTCCTCCATCCTGGAGCAAGGATTCCATATTCCTTCCATCCTGGAGCAAGGATCCCATAATCCTTCCATCCTGGAACAAGGCAGTTTTACCAAGAACATTGAAGTGCCAAAACAATTTTGTTTTGTTGTTAATTATTTATTATCTTAAAACCAAAAAGAAAGGAACATCTGCCACTAAACTGATGTTACTGCAATTTCCAGCTGTCTGATTTTAAATCAGTTTAGGCAAATTTCAATCCATTTGAGAATTGCAGGTACAGGAAGAGCATTTATCAAAATCACCCCCCAGCATCATCACAACTACAAAAGGATCTATGGCAAGGAGAACCTTAATGGAATCATCTCAGGCTCTCCTGGGGCCTGCCCACTCTAACGTTTATTTTCTTTTTCAGTTTTAACTGGACTAAGGATGGAAAACCATTTGATTTATCGTCTGACCCCAGGATAGTCACATCTAACAACTCTGGAACTTTCGTGATCCAAAACCGAGGGATCATCAACAATTTCCAAGGGAAATATCGCTGCTTTGCATCCAACGTGCTGGGAACTGCCATGTCAGAGGAAATTGAGCTGATTGTTCCAAGTAAGGGCTTTATTTTTGGTTTGAATTTGTAATTATTATATTTATTATTAAGATGAGAGCTGTCTTTCCTCAAAATAAATGGGAAAGAACTGCTCATTAAGGTGGTGCATGGCAAAACATGAGTTGTTTGTTATTCAGTGAACATTCAAAGAAAAAAATGGTATTTTCTTCTTGGAATAATTTAATTTAATTTCTGGTTTTGAGGACAGAAACCGAATCTGGATGCAGGATTTCAGACCACTGAACTATCAACTCCCACAGGTTATTACTGCAAAATAGCAACGGATGCAAATGTTTGAAAACTCCAGGGGAAGTGATTTGATCAGTTGTGAGTTCATTAATCTGATGTCAGCAGCATTTGGGGTTTGGGATAAATACTGATGGGGAGAAGAATAAAGCCCTGGAGCGGAATGGAAAACAAGCTTAAAAATAAAACAGGGAAAATTACTGATCCTAGAAATTTGTGCTTCTGCTGTTAGCATGGAGGAAGGGCAGAGGAGAAAATGAGGGATTAAGGACCAGGTTTATAGAAGTGGAATGAAATTTATAGATAGAATCAAAGAATTACTAAGGTTGGCAAACAGCTCTTAAAATCAGAATCCATCCCTTAACCCAGCCCAGCCAGGTTCAGCATCCAGCTCTGTCCCAAAGCTGAAACAGCTGATTTGTACCAATCCATTTAATCACCTGTAGCTTGGAATATGAGCATAATTTTGGTTCTAAATTCAGGATTGAAACATATGAAATGAAAAGAGGAAAACCAGAAGCAGAATCTTCCCAGAGGGAGTAGAAAGGACAAGAAACTCCCCCAGCTCCATGATGGAGCAGGGTGAGAACCTGAAGCAGGTTTTACGATGCAGTTCGGTGGCAGAGATGGAGAAAAGCAGCAGTGCAGTGGATTTTTTCAGATGAGATCTTGCATTTCCAAGCTCCTTCAGTATTTTGTCACCAGCTATCTGATAGCTCCATGCTCAGGTGGAACCCATGTGGCAGCGGATGCATCCACAGCCTTCTCAGCCCACACTGACAGGAGGTGGCTGCTTTTGTACAGAAAACTGATCTGGTAGATCAGTGCAGATGAAATGGGCTATGAGAAACAAGAATAAACATTTTTGGCTTGTCTTCAGCATAGGAAATAATCCTGAGAAGCAATCCAGGCATAGCCAGGGCTGGGAAAGTTGTGGTGCTGTGGGCACATTGAAAACAAGACATTGCAAGGGCTGGGAGGGTTCCTGGGAGGGAGCTGCTGAGGATGCCATGTAAATGTATTTTATGAGTGCTCCTCATGAAAAACACACTTTATTTTCCTTCCATCCAGCTTTATGGATTTCTTTTTCCTTGGGAAATCTGTTTCATGTTGCAATGTGCCACACAGTAATCCCTGAAGCCAGAGCTTGGTGTTGGGTGAGGAATTCACAGCATTCCAGGTGTTGCTCTGTGGTTTAGTCTCCATCACCTTGCAGTTCTTTTAGGGAAGAGCTTTCCAGAGGAGAGGAGAATTGCAGGAAGCTTTAGGACAGTGAGTTGAGGTTTATTGAAGTGTTGACAGGGTAGGATGGGCAGCTGATGGCAGCTGGAGTTTCAGGCAGAGACAGGAGAGTGATGCAGTTAAACTTCAGACATAGCTTTTCACTTTGGAGTCTGGCCAGGGCAGTGGGGTTAATACAACTTCTCTTAAGCAAAATATCTCAAACTCATTACATTTGAGGGGAGTTAAAGTGCTCAGTGTCATGTTTGTACCTCCAGCAGCAGAATATGTCCCATTGCTACTGAACTAAAAAAGATGGAAAACAAGGAGTTGATGTCTGTATTTGGGATTATTGAATCTGTATTCAGAGAGGAGATTTTTTGCTTTTAATGAAGAACAGTCTAGAGTAGCTTAAGTCGATATTAAATATATTGGGAGTGGATGGTAACAAATTTATGGAGAGGTTATAAACATGGTTGTTATCAAAAGCAAGTGGAATTTCAGTGCTAATATATGCAAATTCCTCAACCCAGCAAAAAAAAAAGCATAGTACAGATAATGTATTAGAGGGATTTACCCAACTCACACATCTTTTGAAGCACATTTGCTGTTATTAGAACTCTTCTGCCATCAGTTCTCTCATGTACTGGTGCAATGTAAAAGCTGCAAATTAAATCAGGATTCAGAGAGGAGTAGAAGGCACCTTTGATTTTCTAAAGTGCTCTACAACTGTGCCCCAGTGCAAGAGCTGCTGGTGCACAGATCTGCTGTAAATCAGAACCTGCCAGGGAGGGGCTGGGGATAAATCACCTCTATTCACCCCCAGGTTTTGGAGCACAGACTGGTACATGTGAGATCACTCCCTGCATTCATGATAACGATGCAGAGGTGGCAGAGCTGTGCCAGCTGTATTCAAGTCAGATGTAAAGCTCCTTGGCAGAGTCACCATGCCAGGGAAGGGAAGAAAACCCCAGCGAGGCAGAGCAGGGCAGTTTCTTTCATAAATTACATTTCCACTGCAGAAGCAGAATACTGGGTCTGTAAGGCTGCTGCTGAAAAGGAGAACAAAAGAGTGTTTACTCACAGTAGTCATTCCAGGGAAGCAATAGAAATGTCAGCAGAAATGATCATTAAATCTCACCTACATAATGAAAATACCCCACCTCCCCTATGTAGGATGACATTAAGAAGAGGGGGAAGAATGGGCTCCGAGGATCTCGATGTGTTTGCAGCACTAACAAAGGCCAGATTGTTACAAGATACATTCAGCATGAAAATGAATTTAAATGGTGAGAACACAGACTTCAGCTCCCCTCCTCCAGCATTTCGGGAATCTGCTGCTTGAATTAGTGAGCAGGCCCAATGCCAGAGGAAGGAGAAGAAGTACACTTTAAACTTCTTTAATTAACTGTGCGGTAAAAGACTCTTCACGGCAGACTGAGTTAAGATTTATGCTTGGTATTTCTAAAGCTGCTGCTCCAAAAGACCAGAGACCTGAGAATGGAAATATTGGCTGAATGTAAAATTATCCCGTGGCAGGCTGTGCTCTGATGTGATGTTAGTGCAAGAATTCCCAAAGAAACCAGACTTGAATTAATATTCAAACACTCAGGTGTGAATATCCTGAAATCAGTACAAGATACTGAGCTGATACTGAAGGAGGAGGTCTCAGTTTTGTGAAGGCTTTGGTGTAGTTTCTATGGGAGAGAAAACAAAAGAGAGAAATGGACTGAGACTTTGCAGGTGATGGGGATGAAATTTAACCCTCTTGTCTCCTAAATCAGTGACCTTCACCTGTGGCCACCTAAATAATTGGGCTGGATCTGATTCTTGCCTGTGCCCATCATTTTGAAAAGGATAACAGAGATTTACACAGAAAAAAGTTGTCACTAATTCCATACCTTCAGGAGCTCTGCCTGACAGCCAGGCTTTGCTAACTTTTTCAATTTAAGGCAGCAATTAAAAAATCCATAAACAAGCAGGGTCGTATCTCATAAACAGTTCAAAGGCTGCAATGGAAATTTCAGATTTAGCTACTGCTCCTGCTCCATGGATCAGAATATCAATTGAGGCACGGAGATGAGCCCTGGAAACTTCCCAAGCTTCACTCAGTGCAGCTCAACATCAGGGACTGCAAGTCATGGTTCAGATTCTTTAAAATGTTGGGCTGTTTGCCGTACAAGATACAGATCTGTATGAAAAATCGTAATTAGATACTAATTTAAGTGTCTAAGGAGCTGGAAATGTTGAGGTTATAGAAAGTTCTTGACTATTTCTGCTTTGCCTCACTTTTACATTCTTTAAGGGTTTATTTGCAAGGAAAAATATAAGACTATACATGATGGATCAGGCTAAACTTTTCTTTATCCCAGGATATCTTCAGTAGAATCCACAGGGAAGGCTATAACACCCTTGGGTTACAGTGATGCTTTTCTACAATAATTTCACAATGTATTTGCTAATTGCTGGTTTATCATCCTGAATTCCCTCTCATTTTACACCTGATATTGGTAGAAAAAAGACACAGGGATCTCAAGGACAAGTTACCTGGAGAAACGCTTTTCCTTTCTTCAATTTCTCAACACTTGACCCCAAAACATGCAAAATACCTGATGGAATGGGCTCCATCCTCACATAAACTGGAATAAATTGCCATAATTGATACAGTTTTAGTGTGAAGTCACTGCAATCAGCAGCAGGACAAAAACTGAGCTGTAGGACAAGGTGTCCTAAATGGATCTCTGAGTAAATCTGGAGCAATGTTGAGGGCTGGAGTTCCCAGCTCTGCTTGATGTATTTCTGAATCTCTATTTCTGCTAAACTCAATTTTGTCCTTTCTATTGCACTGTATTGGTCTCTCTCCTGTTTGCTTTAGGTTGAGAAACTGCTTTTTCTGAAGGGATAAGGAGAGATTCAGGCTCCTTTCTGGGTTTTTTTCCCAGCCCCACCAAATTAGGTGCTTCAGCCTGGTCTCAGGCACAGCTCAGTCACTGAACTTTGAGTCACCCCAGGGATTAAACAGACCCTGGCTCCTTGCACAAACAACTCTGGCCATTGATAATCTTCTGTTTCCATGGTTCACACACTGTCAGAGCACTTCAGTTTTGATTTTTGAGTGCAGCCTTGTCAGGAAAAAACCCTTGGTCAGCAAAGCCTTTCCCAGGAGTATTTGAAGAGGTGTCACGATGGGATTTTGGGACATTCTCCCTAGCTGGAGTTGGGAGTGCAGGTGTCCATCTTCCCTGTGGCTGTTCCACTCACACCCCATGATTTGTGTGTGGTGAGAGCCCTCCTGGGGCTTTCTCAGAGTCACTGAATCCCTCTGCTCTCCCCTGTGCCGTGGGGATGTGGGAAGCAGCACCCAGAGCTGAGCTGGAATCTCTGTCCCCTCTCATCACATCCCTGGGTGAGGATTCCATGGAATATTGATGGAGCAGAGTCAGTGCTGTCACTGCAGCTGGAATTTTCAGTGGCCATGTGCTGCACTGAGAACTCTGTACAATATCAAACACTTCCAGAGCACAATTTAGTTTGTGTTTATTTTGTGGGTTTTATGCTGTGGAGTTGAACTCAGCTGTGATACTTTCTGTGATTGGCCACAAATCAGTGGTGATTGATTCTGGAATATCCTCTAATTAGAACATAGGAGCCCTGCAAAAATATCCAAAATATTGCCTGCATAGACATCCTGAAGATTGATGAGCAAAAGGCGAAGTCTAATGCGACAGAAGCTTTTTATTTTGAATAAATCTGAATTCAGAAGCAGGTATTTTTTTCTAGTCTTTGAGACCAGTGGGACCCCAGCAAAAAAATTGTGCTTGTCAGAGGGTTTGGCTCAGGAATTTGTCATGAATTTTCATTTCTTGCAAAGCTTCAAGGAGTAAACATTCAAATTTATCATTATGAGGATGAAAATCAAAGTTTTTCAATGCTTTTCATGGTGAACTAAGCAAAAAAAAAAAGAAAAACAAACCAAAAAACAAGCCAGCATGGAAGGACCTGTGGTGCAAGTACTTGTTGGAGGTGGAGGACATTTGGGGTCAAATTGCTGCTTCCCCCACTGAAGTCCAGCTGCCAACATCTGGGCCCCACATTGGAGATGAATGGCTGTGCTGCCAGCTAATGACACCAGGACTGTGACTTGTCACTGTTTCCTGGTGGGACTCACTAAATTTCTGTATAATTCTGTAATTACTGGCCACAGAAATTCACTGAGAAGCCCAGTGGTTATGGCACCCAGCTGGGATATCAGAAACCCAGATTTAGTTCTGCTAAATGAGGCAAAAAATGGGTTTGAACAAAGGGTTCCAATGTCCTAAATCAGTGATCCTATATTAGTCCATTTGCTGATCTCATTGGTTTGGTCAGAAATCCCTTTATCCTTCCCTGATCCAGCTTATTTCAAGTTTTGTTGGGAGTGACGTGCTTTGGGGAGTAAATAAGCTTTAGATCAAGAAATTGGCTTTTTCCTGCTGGAAAATATTCCACCTCTGCAGTCAGCAGATGAATTTCCCAGGGCTTGAAGAGTGCAGGTTACTGAAGGTACTGCAGATGAGTATGCAGCTCTTTTTTTTCACCTGAAATTTCACCTACAGAGTGGGTGATGCTCATTAGCTGCATTTTGCCTCTCCTAAGAATTCCTAACCTATTAATAATCCTCCTGGAGATAAAATCTCTGCAGAGCCTGCGTTCAGGCAGTCAGCACTGGAGTGATTGCTTCTTTTCATGTTTACTAATCCCGAGATGTGTGAAGTGTCCTCAGAGTCCTGTCCCTGCATTTCTCCCCCTCTCCCTTCCTCTGCCTCCTGCACTGGGATGTTTCAGGTTCCCTGCTGGACCACTGATGCCTCAAGATGTGGAGCTGCTCTCAGAGCTCCCTGTCATGACAGGGAGGTGATGTTGGCTATGCCAGTTTGACTCTGCACAGCCAGGACCTTCTCCATCCTTTGCTGTTTCATTTAATTTAATTAAGCTGCTCATTTTGCTGGTTGATGCTGGTCTGAAGTGAAACTTTGGCCAGTTTGAACTTGCCTGAAATGAAAGCAGGAGGCGACGTCAGCCCTGAAACTGCCTTAGCTCAGTTCCTCCAAGGGGTGGTTCCATCTTGCAGGCTGCTTTCTCTGGGATCACCTCCAAGCTGAGCCTCCCTGGGTCTGGGGTGGGCTCCAGCCCAGCTCTGCTCCCCATTTTCCCACATCAGCCCCAGAGGCATTTTGGGCATCCAGATTTGCCCAGGTGTGCCAGGCTTTGAACAAAATGTTGGCATCAAGTGCTGTGGGTGGTGAAACATTGATCCATGAACCATTTAACCTGTGTTTAAGCCCAGCTAGAGCAGCCCTGGTACAGCCCTGTGAGCTTTGTGCCAAGCCTATCCCTGCAGGAATCCAGGCTGAGCTTCCAGGCTTGAGGAGGCAACAGAAGCTTCACACCAGCCTTCCTCTGACCCTGGAGATGGAGGAGAACTGGGACAACTTCAGGCACGAGCCTGATGTCTGTCCTCACCTCAGGGACTTGCAGTGGGTCCTTAGGAACCATGTTTTATCCAAGGCTTCCCAGAACGTTCCACACTCCCAGGCTGGTTTCTGATTTCCTGCTGATGCCTTGTGCAGGCTGCCCTAGAGCAGAGGCTGGGCAGAGTTCCAGAATAAAGCAGGGATTGATTCAAAGGATCTCCTCCATGGATCCACCTTGGGCAGCACCAGAGCCCAGCCAGGGCTGCACCCAGGATGAACCCAAATGGTCCCAAAATGCACCCAGGATGAACCCAAATGGCCCCAAAATGCACCCAAGATGAACCCAAATGGTCCCAAAATGCACGAGCGCTGCCGGGGTCTCTCCCTGGGCTCAGCTCTGCTCCATGTGCACATTGCAGTTCAGGACCAATCCCAGCTGCAGCCCCTGCAGTCCCATCCTGCTTGTTTTTCTCTCTGCAGCCCACGGGCTTTGTGCTCCTGGGCTGAGATTGGGATCATTTGTCCTTGGTGCCCAGCTGGAGCAGGAATTGTTTTGTCTCCCTGCTCTGTGCACAGAGCTCACCATCCCCTGATATGAAGCTCAGAACCGCACACTAAAGTAGCATAGAATGTGAAAAATATAAAAACTAAAACGTGAGGCATCACTGGGACCAACTGGGGCCCCACCAGTGCACAGCCCTTGGTGCCAGGCTTGTCCTTAGGGACCCTTTGGCCTTGAGTGGTCCCTTCCAGACAGCACAAAGGAGCTAAAGAAAGTGTTTGAAAAGAATTGTGTTAAAGTTAAGCCAGAGCAAAGCACAGGACATCACAAACAAGTGTTAAACATCCCCATTCAGTGCCTGGCTTTGGATAGGATGCTCCAAGAACTTTGTGAATTAAAAGATTCCTGTTGTGAGTGTCCCAGAATGCAGGGATTTCCTACTCTGAGTAAAACTCATCATTGCTCTCTGCCTCCATGTAAATTAAAATCAGTATTAAAGGTAGAGAATGCAAAGGATAATGTAAAGGTAAATATTTTGTTTAAACTGTGTCAAGGGGAAAGCAAAAGGCAAAATTTCAAAAGGTACCAATAATAGAGGAACTTTGCTTTTTTGTGCAGGTGTACCAAAATTCCCCAAAGAAAAAATTGAGCCTCTGGATGTGGAGCATGGAGATTCTGTGATCCTGCACTGCAATCCCCCAAAAGGCATCCCCCCTTTGCATATCTACTGGATGAATATTGGTGAGTACATGGTTTTTGCACAGTTCATACAAGGGGGCTCAAAGCATTGGTCTTGCAGAGCAGCTTTATTGCAGATTCATCATGGGTAGGAATTGTAATTGTGCAAGTGCTTGGGAAAAATATCTGGGTACTGAAGAACAAAATTAAAAAATGGAGGGTGGAGATCTGGTTTGACATGACCCAAAGTTAAATAGTTGAGTGCATTGGCACAGCATCTCATTAAATATGAGATTTAATATTATAACTTCTAAACTCTTAGTTGCTCCATACAGCCACACCCCTACATTATAAACCCTTCACCATCTTATCAGTGCAGCTTCTCACCTAAGGGATATTCTCACCTACATCTATAGAAACAGAAGTTTATGGTTTTTCTGCTTAATGTCTGTGTATTGTATTTTTACATCAATCCAAGCTTCTCTCAAGGCTGCAGATCAAACCCTTCAATGTCTTTGGAAGTTTCTGTTTTTCCAGTTCAGTGTCTGTGGAAGTTTCTGGTTTTCCGATTCAACACCACCTCACAATTACTTTTCCTTGCCAGATTTGCAGCACATCCCACAGGATGAAAGGGTCTCCATGAGCCTGAAGGGAGATCTCTACTTTGCCAACGTGGAGGAGAGTGACAGCAGGAGTGACTACTGCTGCTTTGCAGCCTTCCCCAGGCTCAGGACCATCGTGCAGAAGATGCCGATGACGCTCAAGGTTTCGCGCTGTGAGTGTGGCGCTGAGCTCTTTCTTGGCTGCTGGTTTCTGAGCTCCCCAGGCAGCACTGCATGCAGATGGGTGGCTCTCTCAACACAGGGCACCTTGCTGAGTTTATTTCCTGCATTATTAACCTCGTTCTTGGGGTTAATTTCACTGAGGAAAGCTTCTTGCTCTCGCCTGTGTTCTTGGTGGCCATCCCAAGGCATCAGTTTCTCCTGTCCCATCTGATGCCTTGGGATGGCTGCCTGCAACAGGGGCTAGACAAAATTAAGATGGTAAAGTGGGTATTTATTGCAGGTCTTTGATAGACACACCTTCGGCAATCAGAAGCCTCTGAGAGGCTGCACCCAAGATGGACAATGGTCATGAGTTTTTCAGACACTTATAAGTTTGCTCCATTTACATATCAGGGGTTAATTCTTCGATTACAGCTTTTGGTAATAAAGTAATTTACTCCAAGTTTGCCCCCCAAATTCACTGTTGTTTACATTTCTCAGGGTCTGAGGCAGTAAGGTGTCCTTGATTGCCAAGCCTGGAGAGGAATTGTTGTGTCTGACCAAAATGGAAGACAGTAGCTGACGCTCTATATGGAGTTCAGAGTTATACACTAAAGCAGTACAGGATTTGAAAAATTTAAAAGCTAAATCCTAAGGCATTGCTGTCAGACCCCCAAAGTGCCCTGTCCTTCCTCCTGCTGTCCCCGCAGTGAAAGCCAAGGATGCTTTAGGGAAATGTGCTGCTCTTGAGTCCAGCAGGTCCCCAGGAATGGGACTTCACTGGGTTTTGAGGACTTCCCTGGGCAGAGCCTGGTTTGGTCCAGCCTCAGCAGTGAGGTTGGAAGGATGGTATTTTCCAGGTTTTTCCAGGCAGCCTGGAGCGTCAGAAACACAAAAGGTGTTTCCAGTTCCTTAATGAAATTATGCGTAGGGAATTTAAGATTTTAGTTGTTCATTGAAACCTCTGATCTTTCAGACCTACACAACCCAGAACGCCAAGGAGAATTTTGTCTTCATGAATGAAACCCTCTTGTTTAATATGTGATTTTTGAGAGTTTTCTTGTAGGGATAAAAAGATAAAGGATTAATAGTGGCTTTGTGTGTTCAGTGCTTGCTTAGACTGTATCTTGGGGTAATAATTGTGAGAAAAACATCAAGTTAAATGTTGCTCTCCATGGCTTTTCAGATGGGTTCAGTCCCCCACACATGCACACAGAGATTAGAGAAAAACAAGATGGGTTTTGGCTGCTGGTAGCCCTGGAAGTGGCCCAAAAACCCACTTCAGTGTGTCCATCTTGTCATCAAAGCCACAGGACCTGGGCCAGGAAAAGATGAGAGGCATGAACTGAAAGGGTTCTGTAAACTCAGCTTGACATTGCCCACTCCACCCTGTGCCAAGTGCCTGGTGAGGGACTGCATTAAAAAGAAATAGAACAAAAATAGCAATAAGAAACAAAATAATGGATACATTTTATAACAGTTCTCTTTGTGGATAATTAGTGATTTTTATTGCTGTAAATAGCAAGGATGAAATGCTGATTATAACACCCATGAAGTGTTAATACAGAATAACACAAATCTTTAAAGCATTTCCATTGTATTTTCAAAACTCAGTTGCTCATCTGTTGCTTTCTTTTATATTTTTCATTCTTCCTTTCTTTTGGGGCAGAAATTGGGGGGTAGGGAGGGGCATGGTTTTGTTTTGGTTGATTTATGGTTTCTTTTGATTCTGTCTCAACGCTGCATGTTTGTTTGGTTGTCATTTTTATTTATTTCAGTAAAGCATGCTAATGACTCAGGCTCACCTAACGCTGCTGTTACTAAGGGTGAGTTGAATACATCTGTTTTTAGCCTTTGAACTGAGACTCCACCAGCTGAGGTGAAATGGGAGCTGCTCAAAAACACATCACAAAAGCCTCTTGATTGTGATGGGGTGGATTTAAGCAGTCCAGGGAGCACAATTGGCTCATCTTGTGGTTTCTGAGAGCAATCTGCAGGGCTTTTAATGAAAAAGGCAGGGTTTTTTTTTTCACTTGAGAAAGGAGCTTTGTAAGGGGGTGGAAGTGAGGACATTGATGTTCAGGGTTTCTCATGTTATCAATTCAGAGCAGGAGCCAGAGCTGGATGCTCCAAATCTTTTTCTGGTGGTTAAGAGAACTCTGGGATGAGACAGCCAAGGTTTGACACGGTGAATTCATGTCCCAGGGGTCAGCCTGGGGCTGCATTGCTCCGGAATGAGCTCAGGGTGTGGATTTATGGAGTTTGGGTGCCCTGTGTCACCTCCATCTCCATGGGAGGTGGCTGCGTCTGTGTGGTGCCCTGTGTGTCACCAGCACAGGTGACACCACAGCAAAGCCCTTCTCATCCTGTGCATTCCCACCTCCCACTGCTTTGCCTGCCCCTCTCTGTGGAGCAGATCCTGGAAATATCCTGCAGGCAGCAGGTGCCTATTCCTGCAATTCTCCTCCTGCTTCCTTTTGTTTCAAATCTGAAATTTAGACTCTGTAGTGCTTGGCTCTTCATGTCTTTGGTTAAATGCCTTTTGAGAGTCTTATTTTTTTTTTTTAATGTTCAATTTTAACCCCCTCTAGGAGATTTTTCTTGACAGACAAACACTGATGTTTCTGAAAAGGAGGTTATCCTGGAGTGGTTTGGGGTGGATAACTCAGAGCACTCATCACTCCCCTGACTTTGCCCGTGGAGCTGAGCCCTGGGAGCAGCACAGGCAGGGCTTGTGCACCATGGCTGCCCTTCCAGAAGCAGTTTTTCCCTCCAAGGGATGTCTGAACTCGTGCTGGGAAGGGGCCTGGCTGCCTTTGGCAGCAGGAGGTGAAGGGCAGATGGGAAATGTGTGAGTGTGTCCAGAGGCACCAACGTGTCCTGCTGCACTCAGAGCACTTGTGACACAGATCTGCAGAGATACAAAGCAAGGGGAAATTAAAATTAAAAATGAGAAAATGGTTCAGGGAGATCTGTGTAGTCTTTTACCAAATCATCCATAACTGGCTATTTTTTTAAGAACTAGCACCATTTGGGGACTGATTCATTAGTGTGCTAATTGTTATGATAGTGATAACTGGGCAGCCACTGAAACCTGCATTTTTCATCCTAAAACGCTTGTTTGGCAGGCTGGAACAAATGGGCTGTTGGAATCAAATGCAGGTCAATCTTGTTTTATTATTTTTACAGTCTTCCTTACAAATTGTATCTCCATTACTGTAGATTTAATAACTGGAGCAGGAGGGACAATTCTGTGGGATGCTCAAGTCAGGAAAGGTGGGGTTTCACCTGAGGTTTAAAAGATGATGGAGCCAGTGGATGATAAGAAAGGAGCTGTGGACCTAAAGATCAGGAATTGAGAAGATCAGACTGCCTGAGGAAGGGCCAGTGCTTGGAAAACTGGATAGAAAACTGTAGGAAAAGGGTTTTCCCAGCACTGCTGCCTGTTGATATCACTGTACCTCCCTTCTGGCTGTTATCAGGGCTCCTGGATTAGTCTCAGAGTAGATAAATAAAAAAATCCCACACAAATGACTGTCAGAAACCTTCTGGCAGCAGTGATCTTTGTGGCATTATTGAAGAATATCTGAAGATTTTGCACCTAACTTCTGTTTTATTTTATCTTTCAGCAAATTTTATCAAGGAAAGGAAGCCCAAACTGCTGATCCCTCCTGAATCTGCTGGCAGTAGCTCATCAGTCACTGTCATCAAGGGAGGTGTCCTGCTCCTCGAGTGTATTGCTGAAGGGCTGTGAGTAATGGAAATCCTGCACAAACTTAATCACCTTTGGAGGGAGAAATGAGCAAAGAAAAAGGGATATTACAAATTATGCAACAGTTTTAAGTGCAACTCCTGTGCAGAGCTTTCTGTACCTGTAAAGCAGCACAGAGTGCAGGTAACAGTAGTGTGTTGGTTATTGCTGTAGCTTGTAAACGAGTAATTAAAACCATGGTGTGGTAAGTATGGATTTTTTTTTAAATTTTTCTATTTTAAAAACTGAGATGTTTTCAGTAGTGCTATTTTTGAGGTGTCAAGAAACAAAATAATATCAGCATCAGCTTCAGTGCTTTTGTTCACAACCTGTAATGGATTTTTTCTCATTTTGCCAATTCAGTTTTGCTTCAGTGCTCAAAATTTAAGATTTTACAGGTGTAAGATCTGAGTTTTTTTTAAAAACAAAGTTCTTGAGTGGTGTAACACAAGACATCCTTTAAGGAATGGTTGGGCCATTGAGGGAAAATCATCAATCTCAGCTGCAGCAGGAGGGGCTGGCTCAGGGGTGAATGTGACCCTGGCTGTTTCCTGTGTCCATTCCCCAGCACCCAGAATTTCCATGGGGGATGTTCATTCCACGGTGTCCTCACAAACAACAAGATATTGAGGAAAAAATCCATGGCTATGTAGGAGTACAGTGAACCAGTATCAGCTGTATTTGTGATCCTGATCAATCCAACAGCAAAGAGCAAACCTCAAACCTTGGGCACTGCCAGGGATCCAGGGGCAGCCACAGCTGCTCTGGGCACCCTGTGCCAGGGCCTGCCCACCCTCACAGGGAGGAGTTTTTTCCTAAAAAACCTTCTAAATCCCCTCTAAACCTTCTCTCAGTTTGCCATCCCCCTTGTCCTGTCACTCCAAGCTCTTTTAAATAATCTCTCTCCACCTTGCTGACTCCCTGTGAAAGAATAATATAGGGAAGGGTTAAAATAGTTGCTTTATGATGGGAAATCATAAAGGAAAATTTTTGTGGGAAATGAATTTGTAGAGAAGTCTTAAAGCTTGACAAAACGGTCATAAAGTATGTATTTGTATACAAATTTTGAGGTAAGAAATGCTGATTTAAAAATACTATAGAATAAGAGAGACATTGTTGAGAGAGAAGTGGAACTAGAAGTTGATTTTGTATAAAAGATGAAATATTTTAGAGAAATAGAACTATGAAAGATGTATTGTAGTAGGACCTACGAAGGGTAGTTTTAGATGATTAGCTTTAAAACATTTATAACATAATGTGCTAATAACAAGCCAAGAAACACTTACAATGTATTACTTAATCTGACAGATTTTGTCCTTATAAATAACACAGGACAAAATGAGGGTAAGTAAGGAAAAGGACTGGGAAATAAATGTTGAGTTCCATCCTGACAAGGAGCTGGGATTCCCTTCTCAGGGCTGCTGCTGCTGCTCCAGCTCACTCAGCCACGAGCCCTGCTGTGCTCTTCCAGTGTCCCATTTTGTCCCCTGTGCCTGTCACTGCAAAACTCGAGCTGCCACCAGAGAAAGAGAGAATCTGTGCACCCACTAAATCCCCAGGGAAAGCAGAGTCCCTCTGGTTTGGCTGGGACAGAGCTTTGTGTAGAGCAGAGCTTTAAATCACCGTCCCCTCGTGCTGGACGTGGAGCTGCAGGCTCTGCTTCCCACCAAGATAATTCCCATTAAAGGCTCTGCAATTATATTCCCTCCATAAAATTCCAAAGTCAGGATATTTATCTGCCTGCACATGTTTAGGGCATTTTGTTTTTCCATATGGGCTTGAAAGGGCATTGCTGGTGGAAGCTGGCAAGGAGTTGAGTTGGCATTCCTGAAAGGAGGTGAATTACTTGTCTCTGTTGGATTCACTCCAGGTATCTGCAGTGAGTTTTGCTTCCCTGTTGCAACATTTCCTTGTCTAATTTGCTCCCCACCAAGTGAATCTGCCAGCCCAAAAACCTCCCCAGAGCCACAACTCTGATTTTAGAGAGTTTTCAAGGGGTTTTAATAGGGAAATAATCTTGGGAATACTCAAATATGAATTTTGCTGTGCAAGCATGAGTATCAGATACAGGAAGAGAAAGCCAGAAAAGTCTTTCTGTCCCTTTGGAAAACGGTAAAAAGAAAGAATATTTTTGTTTCACTCTAAATTTTCCAGGAAACTCTTTAGAAAATTACTTTTTTTTTACAAAAAGAGGGAATTTTTAAGCAGTTACTTTTGAAAGCACACAAAGTACTTCTTTGTCTTATCACCAAGCACACCTTTTCATTGAAATCCTTTAAAAAATGTAATTTTTTGGAATAAAATGTTATTTTTCTGTGCTAAAATTGCCATTTTCAGCAGAAAAACGATCAGCTTTTCCTACATCTCTACCAATCCATCCTGCCAAATGTCCACAGACCATGGAAGTGGATTTCAGGGAACTCAGATCACGGGCACCCAACTGCAAAATAGGGAATTAGGGACATTTCCAACCTGTCGTTTTTTAAAGATTTATACCCTGAGCAGTGGCAGTGTCGGGAGGGCATGGCCTCGGAGCTGGCTTTGGGACAAGAGTGGGATGGGGGCTCTGGGAGGGGATAATGGGATATTTGCAGGGCTGGTGGAGCAGCAGAATTTCTGGGTGCCTGGGGCTTTGTGCCTCGTGCCTGGGCCCGGAGCCACGGGCACAGATGGGCTCAGGGGGACGCGGCTCTGGCGCGGTGGCCGCGGGTCCTGCGCGGTGTCGGGGTCACCAACAACTTCTGTCCCCACGTCTGTGTCACTTCTGGCCCTTCCTAGGGATGGGGAGAGCATTCCAGCCACCTCCAAAGCACTGCAGTGGAGTCTGGCCCTCCTGGCTGTCCTCAGGTGCCCTTTTGGGGCAGGAGGGGATGAGCTCCTTGTCCATTGTCCATGCCAAGGCACATCCAAGGAATGCAGCTTTGCCCTGGTGAAAATCCCACTCAGAGGGGTTGTGCAGAACAAGGGGCAGCAAAGCAGCTGTTTAGTATAACCTTAGGTAGCCCCAGAGTTTTCAAAGCTTTAAAAGCTCAAAATCCTCTAAAAGCACCTCCCAAACCCTGGGTGTGAGCAGCAGCTCTGCCACGTGAAGCGTCACAGCAGCTTTTTGCATTCAACTCAAAATCTTCTTTTATTTCCTTTGTTCTCAGCCCAACCCCTCACCTCAGCTGGGTCAAGGTCACAGGAAACATGCCCAAGGATGAGCCAGAGACAGAGAATTTTGGGAAGACACTGAAGATTGACCAAGTGACAGCAGCTGATGAGGGGACGTACCAGTGCACGGCCAGCAACCCCATGGGCAGGGCCAGGCACGAGTTCCACGTGCATGTGGAAGGTACTCGGTACTCTTTACTAAAATTATTGCTTTGGGACTAAAAGGTGGGAAAAGGGAGGTGAAGGAGGCTCTTTGTTAATATGAGCAACTCCAGAAATTGATGCCAGCCTCTTGGGTTTGAGAAGATTTGCACAAAATAGCACCTCTAAAACAATAGCAACAAAAAATGTAAATGACGCTTTTTGGTTTTTTTCCCTGAACCATGAAGGCTTTAAAAAGCAGGGAACAATACAGATATGTGAGCAGGTTCAGCACTCTAAAGATGGGAGGGAGTGAAGCAGAGGTGTTGATGAAATGTCTTGTACTAAGCTGAAGGTCAGAAGAAAGATCTAATTATTCTTTTTGCTCTTAAAAACTGTGAAAATGGTTATACTGGGCTGTATCAGAGGGACATTTAGCTCAAGTTCCTTTCTTTGATTTCCACCAAAAGTGGTCTCTTAGGGAGGGCTGTGAAAATTCAGTGTGCAGACAAGGTACCACCCCTTGCCTCCTTCACTTGTTCCTCTGCTCTGATTTTTGTATAAACACAACCTCAGCTGGGAGCGTTTTCTGGAATCCCTGAAAAGTATCACAAAACCTGTGAAACAAAGCAAAAAAGATGTTTTCTACTATTTTTATCAGTTAAAAAAATGGAAATACGACCCTTTTTGTCACCTCAGTGAGGACCCAAGGCTTCTTTTTCCCTTCTCCTCCTCCCAAAACTGTGAGGTGTGCATCAGGTAGAGATGCCCTTGCCCAGAAGCCAGCAGAGCTCTGAGGAGTTTTTGCAGAACCAAGAACCCTCCCTGCCACTTTCTCTGCCCATAAATAGCTACAAAATGAGAATCCTGAGGCCCAGCTGAAAAACTTGCTGAAAACATTTGCCTGATGAAAACTGCTCCAACCTCTTAAAAAATAAAACAAATCCCTGGCAGTTTTACCCTGTTAGAACCTTCCAAGTGCTTTATTTCCATTAGGGCTCCTCATCCCTCTGTGGTCACCAGATTTCTGATGGGAGAAAAGCACTTTGTGCTCCCTGCTCTGTATTTGCTCAGCAGCTGTGGAAAAGATTTCCTCCCAGCGGCTGATGAGTCCTCTCCACTCCCTCAACCCAGCCTTGTCCCTTGCACTCCTCTTCCCCTTGCTGGGAGTGTGGCAGAGGAGGATCCCAGGGCATGGCAACTTCTCAGCTGTGGTGGAGGGGAAGTGCTGACTCCCAGAAATCCTTCCAGATGGTTTGGAGCATCTCTGCTCTAGCAGAATATTTTAACAATCTGGCTATGATTTTCTTGGCTGTGAAAAATCGATTTCCTTCAAAGAAAATGCAGGAGCTGCAAAAACTAAAATATCAGAGAAATAACATGAATTTTGCAGTTTAGAATATTGACCTTCTTCTCCCACAGTCTCTAGAGGAAGGAAAACTTCCTGGCAAACTTCCTGCTTATTAACAAACAAGTGCTTAGAGAAAGAGAAAAGCAGGAAATAATCCCACTCCCAATCCCAGCCATTGCAATGTAAAAAATCCTTTTCCAATTGCTATTAAATCCATTTTCCATGTGTGTAACTAAAGGTGGCTCCTGTCAGCAGCAGGGATTCTTCCAATTAGGAGTCACCTCACATCCAAGGTAAACCTGAGCCCAGGCCCTGCTGTCTTCTGCAATTCCTGAGCAGCGAATGTCGCTGTCGTTAATCAGAGATGGACACGTTCATCATTCTTGCAGGAGCTCCTGTGAGCACTCTCAAGGGCACATCCTGAGCATTAATTTCAGGAGGCTTCAGGGAGCTCGTGCTGGTGTTGGGCTCCTCACACCTGACAGGTTTCTCTCATAGGATGCATGCAGGGAGAAGAAAATTAAATATGGAAGAAAAATTATATGTTATTAACCTCCAGCCATCCTCAGTGGAGTGCTGGGGTGTAAATCAGGATTTTTCTGTCACTGTGCCATGTTTTCTGTTCTATTTTCTGATATTTGAGGATGTCAAACCAACATCCCACCCTTCTAAATACCAGTTTTAATGATATTTGCATGCAGCCCACTTCCTAATCCTACCAAGTCTGAGGGCAAAGATTTAGGCAATCATTACCAAGCATATGAAAATATTCAGCAAGCAAATTGTTTGACTGTTTGAGCATTTTAATCTCTCTTTGCAAGGGAAGATGTAGCCTGGAATACCTGAGCAGATAAAAAAACTCCACTATTGTTATTAAAATGAGAGAGAATTATTTAAAGAAAACAGCAAAGCAAGCCCACAGATTGTTTTGACTTCAAGTGATTATTTGGTTGTTGTTTGTAGTTCACCAAACTTGACAGAAAATGAATATATAACCTCCAAATCTTGCAGGATCATCATCAGCTAAAGTTACTTTGATCTTGACTGAGGCTTCTAGGTGGAGTTTAATAGAAATAATTGTTACAATATAATGATTAATTATAGTAATAATGTAATAGCTAAGGGCCTTTGCAGTTATGTCTCGTAATACTTTTATTACTCAGCCAGAGAAAAAGAAAAGAGATTAAATGAATGGGAAGCAGAAGCAGAACTGGATGTTTTAATCAGGCTCAAGCTTTCTGTTTCACTGGAAAATTGCTCCAACAGGGATGCAGAGCCCAAGGTGGCAACAGCAGCTGCTGCTGGCCCTGGGGTGGGATGGATTCCCAGCCTTTGGGAGGAGAATTTGAAGCGAATTTGAAAAATTGGGGAAGGATAGAAAGGATGGGTTCAGTAGGCACAAGCACAGAGCAGTTCTCACCAGGCAGCACTGATTGGCCTCATCAGCACAGGCTGGGAAATGCTTGCTTGGGTTTATTGGGAGAATCCACTGGATGGCAGGAGGAACATCTCTAGGAAGTGTTAGTCTGGCGGAAAAGGCAAAAAATCATCCTGGAAAACAGAAGGAAAAGTGTTGTTGTAAGAGACTGCTGAGAACTGAGAAGACCTCACCTAAAGTGAGCAGATTTACAACTTCATCTTCTTCAGGAAAGGTCAGGAGAAGGCAGCAGGGGTGGTTACAGGGCTCAAAATTATGGCATTTGGGAAAAAAAAAAATAGATATCTTTAATTTAGGAGAAATTACACCTGGGGAATGCACAACAGCCTTCAGAGGAATGGAAAATCCTCCACCAAGTTCCCTGGGGGTGATGGAAAGCAGGGGAGAGTTAAACTGCAGCAGGCAGAAGCTGGTTAGATGTCCCAAATTTGTTCTACTCATGGGGAAAACAGTGGGAGAGGCTGAGGGGAAGGTTTGGATCCTTTGTGGGATTTTAGATTCTGTTTGGGATGCCCATTTTAGATCCTTTTCATTTCTGCATCTGTCAGTATTTCCCATAAGGACATAAATCAATCAGGAGGAGCAAATTGATAACTCTTACCAGGAAGAATAAATGACGCAGTGAAATATTTGCCATTCCAGATTAACTATTTGATTATCCAACCCCTGGATTTTGTAGTTGATAAAAATATGTGTATATTTTGTTATATTTTGTATACTTTAAGCAGTATAGCACATCTGCCATGTGGAAAAGAGGTTCTTCAGCCTTTCTGTGAAATTGAATTTCACACCTGGCAAAATCTCATTGCCTCTGACTTCACAGCTTCTTCACTTCCTTGGAGCACTCACAGCAATTCCAGTGCTGAGAATGGGGAGCAGTGACATCAAATATCAGCTCACAGCTCCAGAGTGTGGCGCAGGAAGGGATCCTTCAGGTGGTTTTTATTCAGCCTGTGCCTGGTGTCTCCAAATCAGGGAAATATCCTGTCCCAGTTTGTGGCAGATTTAGGGGAAAATTCCAAACTGGCAATTTAATCAGGACTGCTACAAACCTTTCCCCCTCCATGCCTTTGACTCATCTTTTCCTGATGAAACCATGGTGTATATGAGAAAGAAGAGAAAATATCTGCAAAACCAAAATATTCTGGTGTTTGCAGAGTTTTTCCCTGGAGCCAAATACCAGGAAGCTTAACAGATGTGCTCATGTCACTGTGGGAAGGGAAGAAGCACTGAGTGAGGATGTTGGTAGAAAAATCCCTGCTGTGCGAAGCAAGTGGGATGATTTTATCATTTTAAATAAGCTTTAGCAGTTTGAATTTGACTTCAGTCCTTGTATGTTAATTAAACCATTCCTGGGTGCTCTCCTGTGGGAATGCTGGTCTGGGTGTGGAAATGCATCCCACTTTAGGGGTGTTTTTTTCAAAATATCTGTGTGAATGTGAGCAGAGATGTTTTGCTTTAGCGTATCTCACTGATAACATCTGTTGCAGTATTACCAGGCAACAGCTCTGTTAATCTTCAAAGCATTTTATGAGCATTAACTAATGAATCCTCACGTTTTCCCTACATTACCTCACCTTTTTCATAGGGAAAATTAAAATAAAACTCTGTGATCTTCCCAGCACTTGCAGAAGAGGCAGTGTCAGGTCTGATGTTAAAATCTCAAAGTTTGCTGCCTTTCAGGGGAAATGATGAATTCCAGGCTGTGTTTTGGGTTGAGGCTGCCCACTGAGGGCTCAGGGACTTGCGTTCAGTCAGAATTAAGCATTTTTGAGATAAATTCTCTTTTTCTCCCCTTTATTCCCCAAGAGATATTATGGATATCTCTTCCACACGAGGTTTGGGTACCTGATGCTCAGGGGCTGCTCTGCAGAGCGGAGTTTTTCCCAGAGCTTCCCCGGAGCAGCTGGGAAAGGAGAGCACGGGGAATGCAGCAGCACATGGCTGCTCCTCTACCACCACCCTGTGGCACCAAACCACTCATCCCCAGCCCTGAGAGAATGTTTTACCCTTCCTAAATGTGGCATGGATCAGCCTCTGGTCTGAACACACCATGGAAGAACAGGAAATCAAGGTGATGGTGCATTTCCTCAGCACAGGGAGAGGGGCAGGTGGATCAAAGTGGATCAGTGCTGTCCTGGAGCTCCGTCAGCTCCCAGGGAAGGTGATGAAGCCACTTGCTTGTGCCTATGGAAGGGAATTCCACCTGGATGGATGTTCCACCTTGTCTTGCTGCAATAGCCTCACCTTAATTCATAGATCACTCTCACATCTGAGGGTCCTTGTGGAAATGCTGACCCATTCCCTCCTTCCCAGCCTCTCCTTCCCTGTGCATTCATTTCCCACTTGGATGAATGCTGCCCGTTCCTCCACCCTGCCTGACACCCACCAAGCCTGCAGAACAGCACTGGCCTGTGCTGATGCCAATTTCACCTTTCCTTTACACGGGAAATAAAAGAAATTCAGCTCAACCACGGGATGGATGGGCTGTGAGCAGCGGCTGAGAAGTGTTGGTGGCGTTTGCCATCTCCTGGAGAATCCCAGCAACAGCAGAGGCACACGTTGGGCTGTGACTGTGGTGCCTTAGGATTTCAGCTTTTCTATTTTCCATCTATTTGTAACCCTGCAGTTCTTTAGTGTGTAACTCTAAACTCCACACACAGTGGGAGCTGCTGCTTTCCCAGTTTGGGCAGACACAACAATTCCTCTCCAGGCCTGGCAATCAAGGGCACCTCACTGCCTCAGGCCTGAGATGGGAACAAAAGTGAGTTGGGGGAGCAAACTTGGGGGTCAATGACTTCATTAGCTGAAGCTGGAATTGGCAGATTCACCCCCAATATGCAAATGGACCAAACTTATAAAAGTGTGAAAACCTGTGACCCATGGTCCATTTTTGGATGGGGCTTTGTCTGCCCTAAATGTACCTGCAGGCCCTTCAATAAATAGAACAGCTTTTTATTCCCTTAATTTAGTTTAGCCTCTGTTCTTAGGTAGTCCCAAAAAGGCATCAGCTGATCCCTGCTCTGTCTCTTTTCCCAGAGCCTCCCCAGTGGCTGAAGAAGCCTGAAGGTGGGGTCTACAGCGTGGGGACAAACCTGGTGCTGCTGTGCGAGGCCATTGGGAACCCCGAGCCCAGCATCCAGTGGAAGATGAACGGGATGCCCATCGATGGTACGTGCAGGGGCCAGGGTGCTTCTCCTGCCCAGCTGGGGTGTGCCCCTGTATCACCCAGTTTGAGGGAACTCACAAGTCCTAACACACAGAGTGATGTCTGGTTTGGCACCTCTCTAGATATGAATTGTTTGTTTACTTAAATAAACTAATATTTAAATAGGATTTTTGAAGAGAGTGGTGGTGAACATTGCACATGTGGAGCTGTGGTACCTTTGAGGTGTTGCCCTGTAATTCTTTCATCTTTTGGGGATCTGGGACAGCTCGAGGGCTCCTTTTTGCTTCTGATTTAAGTGGGCTGGGGAACACTGGTGTAGTGATATTATTATTATAATTTCAAAAAGTCTCCGTGGTGAATTTACTGGAATTTGGTGCTCTGGAGCATTTCCCCATTTCCCTCAGGCCGTGGGACTGCTGGCAAAGGCAGAGCCCTGGAACTCACCAGCTGTTGGGCACGGTTTTGGTTGGAACCTCAAGATGTTCTTTCCTTTGGCTTCCCAGCAGTGAGGAGAGCCTGGGAGCTCCCCAGTCACGGTGTTCCTCCAGCTGCTGACACAGTCTGGTGTTTTGCAGGCAGGACCTTCCGAGGGAGAATCTCCACCAGGGAGATCAGCCTGACCAACCTGCAGCTGCAGGACAGCGCCGTGTTCCAGTGCGAGGCCACCAACAAGCACGGCACCATCCTGGCCAGCGCCAACGTCAACGTCCTCAGTGAGTGCCCCAGGCTGTCCCCAGCCCCAGCTGAATCCTCAGAGCAGCCTGGGGCTTGTCACCATCTCACGGTTCCTTTGGGTTCCTCATGATTCCTTTGGGTTCCATGGTTTCTTTGGCTGGTCGTGGGCATCTCGTGGTTCCTTTGGACTGGCCCCAGATTTTAAGAAGTGTTTTTCAGATTTTTGCAATGGGTTTTATCACGGGCAGTGTTATGTGCTTAGGACAGGCACTCCTGAGCTTTGGTCTTTAAAAAAACATATTTGAAAAACATGGTTGTGATTGGGCTCAAAAACTTGAATTCAAGCACAGTGAAACCACTGGGGACTGAATTGCAGCCACAATGCTGGTTTTGAATTATTAAGTGTACTTTTAATCTTTGATTTCAGTTGTGATGTTCAGTCTGTTCTTTGAAGAAAAGGGAGTGAGGGGAATTTTAATAAAAGACATCTCCAGAGGCAGCAGAATTGTTTTCTCTCCTGGATGTTTCAATTTCTGACATGTCCAGCAGTAAACCCCTGTTGTCTCTGTCAGTGAAACTTCTGAGAGCTCAGCTGCTCAGTGCAACTCTTCCAAACAGCTGTGAAATTCCCATTAAACACCTCAGCCTCTCAACTTTGCAGGATGCAGGGCCAGTATTTTTATTCCTAATTCTGAAATGTAGTGCTGCTCACATTGAATTCTCTCCTGCAGATATTGCCCCCCTGATACTGACCCCAGATGGGGAAAACTACGCCACAGTCGTGGGTTACAGCGCCTTCCTGCACTGTGACATCTTTGCCTCACCTGCAGCAGATGTCAGATGGTAAGATACTGGAAACTGGGTTTTTTTCATGTGAAACAAGCTCCTGCAGGCTTCCCCAAGTTTGAAAAGTCTGCTAGGTGCTACTTCTACAGAGTTAAGAATAGAAATTTGCAACAAAACTGGATATAATGTAAATTCTCTGTGTTTAAATGCGCTTTTAAGAATTCTAAAGAACTGGTTTGGAGAAGAAGAGTTCCTGGACGTCCCCAGTACATGTTTGAGACAAATGCCAGGCTATACATTAAACAAAACCATGCTGTTTATAGCCTAATCCTGCTGCAGCTTCATCAGTTTAATATTGGCAACCCTTCAAGTTTGGGCACGTTATTGAGGTGGAAATGCAGTGACTTACAGAACACATTTACCTGGACATGCTCCCATAGGCTTGGAGATCACAGGATTGTCACAGCAAGTGACAGGTGCAATAAAATTGCAGGTGGCAGCTGTAGATTAAAGACAGAGTATTTTAGAGAACGTTTAGGCTCTGTCCCTGTGGGTTTGATGTGCAGAACTTTATGAATTGCTGCACGTGCATGAAGTATCTCACTAATCCTGACTTTAATTGCTCAGTGGCAAAGCTGAGTCCCAAAATTCCCCTGCAATAACCCCTAACCATGAACTGACACTTCCTGCAGTAACCCAGGCCTGTTTTTATCACTTCAGGACTAAGGATGACAGCGTAGAGCCCCTTTCAGCGTTTCGCTACGAGTTAAACAAGAACGGCACCCTGGAGATCAGGGACACCAAGAAGGAGGATTCGGGGTCCTACGCCTGCTGGGCTGCAAATTCTGTGGGGAAAAGAGCAATCACTGCTAACCTGGACATAAGGGGTGAGGAAAAAACTTTCATAGCTGCTAAGATTTTATTTCCACAATTTTTCAGGAAGTAGTGAATATTCAGTCCAGGGTGCAGATTTATTCTGTGACTTCAGGAATTCTCTGGATATTACAACCTGAGATTGTCACAGGTCTCGTATATATATGTAGCCTTTAACTTTTTTGGATTTCTTGATGTACTCACATGGTGCTCATTTTCCTCTGGATGCTTGCAGAAGCAGCACAGCCACCAAAAATTTGCATTTACTCATTATCTCAAAAGGATTTCCCCTCCTTTTTGTCACTGCCCTGTTACACTCAGGGCAGGCTCTTGGCTGATCCTTGGGAGCCTTCCCTGTGCTCCTGGGCTTGGTGAGGTCCTTGTTGATCCAGATGTGTTCCTGCTTCTCCCCCAGCTGTGGGATTCCTTTCCCTAAAATTCCTTCCCATCAGAAGGCACATCCCAAAATGGATTAACTCCCACAGTGGACACCAAACACCTTGCAGGGTGCTGCTGGTTGAAGAACTTTGCACTGGGCTTTTGGCTGTTTGTTGATAAATATTTTTAAACAGAGCAAATAAAAGCCCTCAGATGTGTTTACTTTTAAATTTTAGATCCATCCCTTGCTATGCAGCTGTGCTTTAAGGGATTTGTGTGTTTGGCTGGCAGGAGGAGTTTTCCCTGGAGGGTGTGATGGCAGTGGGCAGCTCCTGTGGCATTTAGTGGGTTTTCTACAAATTTGCTTAGGATTTAGGGCTTTCCAATTAAAAAAAACCCCAAAACCTTAAGTACTCAATTAGCAAAGCTCTCTGATGTAGGTTTGCTGTGGCAAACTTGAGGAAAAAGCTCACTCTTTTTGTTCCATTTCCACCTGCTCCCTTGGCTTTGGGAATTTTACAGTGATAATAAACATGAAAATGTACAATGAAGTTCTCACAGAGCAACATTTCACTGCAGATATAAATTCAGCTAAGAGCTTTCTTCTTACTTATTCATCTGTTTCTACATTCAGATTATAGTCAATTAAAAGAACAAACTTGATTGCAATAATTTTTTCTCACTTGACTTTAATATGCTTGTAATTTTTCTTGGATCATTGCCAAAGCTTATTTCAAATGGCAATTAGACATAAAAAATCATATTCAAGCCCTTTATTTTTTTTATCATCCATTTCTTGACAAGCTGCTAACAAGGATTTTCACCTGTAACTTTTTTTTTTTCTGGATTTTTTTTTCTGGAGCTCTTTGGTTTGGAGGGAACTAAAAAATGTTTCAAGATAAGAAAACGCTTGAAGATTAAAAAACTGTTTCAAGATAAAAAAAATGAAATCCTGGCAAATATCTATTTCAAACCTCACCATCCTTCACTTGAAAATTTGTATATATAGCAAAAAAAAAAAGACATGATTGTTGCTCCTGAGGTTGATTTGTGTAGATGAAGTGCTTGGAAATTTGATGTAATAGCCCCTCTCTCACCTAATCAAAGTGTTTTTCTGTGATCAATCAGATGCTACAAAACTTGTTGTTACTCCGAAGAACCCCCGAGTGCTGAAATCACATTCCATCTTATTGAAATGCCAGGCTGAGTATGATTCCCACTTGAAACACAGTTTTAAATTATCCTGGAGGAAGGATGGAGATGAGCTGCCAGTCAACAGCACGGAAGGTGGCAGGTGAGTGGGGAAGGAACAAAGCTGTTCTTGATCTCAGCTGGATAATCTGGTGTGGTGCTGGAGCTGGAGTTTCATTAAACATGAGCCTTAATAGCTTGAAATGCAAATTTATGTCTGCAAAGAATTCTTCATGACATATGTGAGTAGATCTGCATTTTACACACATCTAAATATAAATGCAGCAATGTGAATTTTGAGCCAAATGGGTTTGGGTTTATTAACTCTGTTACCCTCATAGCAGAATATAAAGTCATATATTAATATATACATAATATATATCTATATTTTTATGTATAATATAAATGTTGGCCCAACCCAAAACCACAACCCTGACCCCAGTGCAGGTTGTTTCTCCACTTCAGTGGAACCAGTATTTTCTTATAGTTTGCACTTACTTGGCCAAAACAAAGTCTTTGCAATGTTGAAGTGATGGTAAACAGGTTTCTGGGATTCTGCCATTAATCTTTCCTACATGTGAGTTTAGGATTTGTAGGCTGAATTTTGCCCTGTTTTTGGGTTTTCATTGACCTCAGGGGGCTGGAGCTCAGCCTTTATTCCACAGAGGAGTCCCTCAGGGGGAAATCAGATGTCTTTATTAATTACCACAGGAGAGAGATGATTTCCTAAATACTGGAGAGGCTGAAATTCCTGCTGAGCCCTCATAGGATGGTGAGGCAGTGCCATGGAAACTCCATGTCTGCCACGGAGCCCGTGGCCTTGGATTCTTGGCAGCTTCCCTGGTGCTTTGGACATGACACAAGTGCTCAGTTTCCCTCAGTCTTGCAAAAATTCCATCACAAACCCCATATATTTGTCTCATTAATGACGTGCCAAAATCCTATGGCCCAGACGCTCATCCAGCGCATCTCAATGTGCTTCTTTTCAGAGCAGGATTGACAGGCCAACCTCCAGCCACGGAGGCTAAATTGCCACAAAATACAACTAATACTCCTCAGCACAGTGTAGAGCAGGGCCACAATTACATTTTAATGTAGCAGGCCCAGTGTGCAGCTATTTAGTGAAAGTGCCAAGTTCTATTACGAACAATTTTTCAGGGAACAACGTCTGTGTGTCATACTCATCTTACATATTATTCTCATCCTTATTGCCACTTTTTTTTTCATTGCCCTGCAGGATAATTCTGGACAGGGATACCCTGTTCATATCCAGTGTTCTCCTGGAGGATCAGGGGGTTTACAGGTGCGTGGCCAGCACTGCCCTGGACACGGCCGAGGCCGAGGCGCAGCTGATCGTTCTGGGTAAGGTCGATTTTCCTGCTGCAACTCCTTGCAGCAGGAATTGCCACTGCTGCACTTCTTTGCTTCTTTTCACAGAGCCTCAATAACCCAGTTTCACAGAGCCTCTCACTCCTTAAGCTCAGCTGTGCTGTCCCTTATCTCTGGGAACGGCGATGCTGACACAAACTCGATTTATTTTCATTTTTGGTGTAGCAAGGTGAGGCAGCATTTTTGCCTCAGCTCAGCGGCTGCAGGAGTTGCCAGGCTGGAAGGTGTGAGAGCATACTAAGAATGGTTCTGCTGCTGCTTTAAATCCTTGGCCAGTCCTTCACAAGAATTGGATTGTTTTTTGAAGGCCATCAGGCCAATATTTGGATGTGCAGCTCCTCAGAAGATCAGTGGCTGGTTAAGCACCTAAAAGGAATTAATTATATCTGTGAACCTGAGCATGAATGATTGTCCAGGGGCAAAGAGAAGAGTCTGGACCCCCTGGGTCTGAAGCTTGGCCTTCTGAGAGCATCCTCACCACCTGCATCCCTCCCTGAAGCACCCCTTGGAATTAAGAGCATGAACTTGTGGAGTGCTGTGCACCCGTTGCACCCAAGGGCAGCAGCCAAAATTCTGCTCTGTGGTCACAATTTTGGCCAGCCTGGTCTAGGTGAAGGTGTCCCTGCCCATGGCAGGGGGCTGGAATTAGATAATCCTTAAGGTTCTTTCCAATCCAAGCCATTCTGTGATTTTATGATTCTTTGACAGCTTTGCGTCATTTTAATTACATTTATTTTGCTTCATTTTACATTTTTACTTATTGCTGGCAGTGATTGCAGCAAGAAATAAGTCAATCTGCCCTTCAAGATGTTTTTCCACTTTAAAGGAGTGATATTTTTCAGTAAATAGTAAATTAGGAAGATGCTGTGCACATTATTTATGGTGCTGTGTCCTTCAGTGCTGTATAATTCAAAATGTTTGTAGATTATTTGTTACTTCACTTATGAAAATTTCATAAAGCATTTTATTCCTTTTTAAAAAGGTGCTTTGCAGAAGAAAAACATTTTTGTGTTCTTTTTCCTTGTTCATTGCATATGAGTAGGGGCTTGGTGAATTAACAACATCTTACTTTCCAAGTGAAAAATTCAGGTTTTTGCAGTCAAGGACTGGTGGGCTCACTGAAGAACTAAATAAAGACATCAGAATAGGGGCAACTGAGAGTAAAATAAATATTTAATTGGAATAATTCTAAGTATTTGTTGTGTGTATAATGAAAGGTAGAGGGGTGAGAATATTTATGATGCACCATCACCATCTTTAAATTAATATATTAATTTAAACCAGCTGTACTCTGAGGATGGAGCAGCAACATGCCTTTCAATTAAACTGTGTTTTCCTGATATTTTCCCAGGTACAAGAGAAATAGGGAGAGAAATAAAAAGAAAATTTAAAAAAATCCGAACTTTTTAATTACTTGATGTACCCTGAGATAAAAACTCAGTGTTGGAATTTTTAAAAAATCAAAAATCAGTACGAACACAGTGAATTTTTTTCACAATGCCAAAGACAGTCATGGTGGTGGAAGTCACTGTTTTTTCTGTCAGAAATGGCATTGTCAGTCAAAAGTGTAGTTGGGACAGCATTATTTGAGCTGGCAGGTAGTGAATTTCCCAGTTCCCCATTAATGCAGATCCCATGGCTGGGATAATGAATGTTCTCCTTTCCCTCACACCCTCAAAGGCCAAGGTCAGTAACTGCCAGAGATGAGGCACCTCCTCCCACTCTGATTTGTCCCAGGGTAAATCCAAGAGATGCTTCCACAACATCCTGCCCAGAGCAGGGTCAGTACCCATTAGTGATTCAGCAGATCTTGGGGTTGATTTGGAAAGAAAAATCTGTTGTTGCAGACACAATAATGCAGGTAGGGGGATATGAATTCCAGAAGGAGTTTGTGTTTATAAGGGAAAAATCAGCACCAGAAGATTTGGGATCTTTCAGAGCAATTCCCACTTTCCACAATCTGTCTGTCTTGAAATCAGGAGGTGTTTCACCACCATCTTGCCTGACTGTGCTGTTCCAACCCTCTGGAAAATGCCAGGACAAACAGAAATACCTTGCTGTGCTCCTGACACTTGTTTATTTCTCAGATGTTCCTGACCCACCAGAAGACCTCCAGCTCTCGGAGAACCAAAACCGGAGCGTTCGACTCTCCTGGAAAGCTGGGGCGAGCCATAACAGCCCTGTTAATGGTAGGAAGGGGTTTCCAGCATAACTTTTTTAGGGCTTTTTAGAATTCTGGCACGTCCTGTTTGTCACAGGACACAAACCCTGCTGGTGGCCTGATTTAACAATTTTTGACTATGATAGTTCGTTTCTTGCAAGTTCATTTCCATCCGCGCTGTTCACGCTAAGTTGGACTTTTTATCTTTTTTCCTTCCTTTTTGTCCTTCTTCCTGCCCAGAATCAATTATAGAGTTTGAAGAGAACCACTGGGAGCCAGAGCTGTGGCAGGAGCTCATGAGAGTGCCAGGGAATGACACCACAGCCCTGCTGTCCCTGTCCCCGTACGTGAATTACCAGTTCCGCGTGGTGTCCGTCAACGCCGTGGGCAGGAGCCAGCCCAGCAAACCATCCCTGCGCTATGCGACCCCTCCAGCTGGTAAACCTGGCTCTGCTTTCCTAAATATTCATATTTTCAGTGCTTTTTTTTTGAATATCTGTGCCCTCCCATGCTCCAGAGGGTGTGAAGGAATCAGGGTTGCTTGCACTGCTCAGTGGCAGCCTCAGGGATTCTAAAAAAGTAAAATAAAGTAAGATAAAAAAGTAATGTAAGGTAAAAGTGTAGATCCTGTGGTGGGAATTACTCCCAGCTGGTTTGGTGGACTGGAATAACCCTCAGTAATTTTGGTGTGGCAGGTGACCATTTAAATTAACTAAAGTATTGCATTTGCAGAGGTAAAATCAGCTGCAGGATGTCTCGTGACAAGCCATATTCTGATATTTTAGATATTAATGAGATGGGAACCTTGCTGGGGTGAATTCTTCAGTGACTGGTAAAAAAGAGCAGCCCAGCAGTTGCACATCAAATGTCCAGGCATTGTTTTGAGCATTTGATGTGCAGTTAGAACAAATCTAAATTTTAATGACCCAACTTGCTGCTCTGCATAAAATGCCCGAGGATGCCAAAGGGAGGAGTCCATGCTGCTGAGTTTTCCTACACCTCCGGCACCTCACTCTGCTGATTTTCCTTTTGCAGACCTTCACAGACAAACAGTTCCTGGGGAAGGGCTGGGTTTACAGGGAGCCTTTCAGGAGCACTAAGCTTGTCAAAAATCTTCATTTACAGAACATTCACTGGGGCAGAAAATATTGTTTCCCTGAAAGTCATTTTAGAGGCCAACTGTTCAGTGCAACATTTGCATTCCTTGGCATTTTCTCTCTTTTTTTCCCCATTTGCACCAATTTCAGGTCCCTCTTCAGCTTTCCAGTTGTGTGTGCACCTCTAATGATGCACCTTCTGTTTGCTATCCCCACAGGGAGAAAAATCTCTTCCTCGTAATCCCCCCACATCTGGTGCTTTCAAATCCAAAAGTCACAGTTCCATGTTAGCTGGTGGCTCCAACCAGCAGGGACACTTAGGAGTCCAAACTGCATAAAAGACATGCTTGGGTCCCGTCAGCTTTGATGATCCAAGCCATTCATCTCATGAACGTTTTTGTTTAAGTGTCTGTCACTAATAGGGGAATTTCCCATCCTTTTTGGCATTTGAATGCTAAATGGGATGTGCAAACTAACCTTGTCACCTGTGTGGTTTCAGCTCCAGATAAAAACCCAGAGAACATCCGAGTTGAAGCCTCTGAACCCAATGAAATGGTGATGAAATGGGAGGTAAGGCATGATTAGCAAATCCGATAGGAACGATCCTTTATTCTTCTGAAAAATGAATTTGACTTAAATGTATTCTGGATTTTCAACCCCAGTATCGTTTTTATTTCAAAAGCTGTGTTTTATGTCTGACTTCACAGGATATTTAAAAAAATATGGAATTCTGTAAAGCATAGTGAGAATTTGCCAAAATTTGCTCTTCTCTGCTTCTTTTATGCAAGAAACTGCTTCAAATAATTGTGGTTTTACCCTGCTCTGCAATTAGAATTACCAGCCAGGCCCAGGGAGGGATTGGGTAGCTCATGGCTTCTGCCCTTCCAGCCTGGAAGTTTAAAAACGCCACAGATCCCTTGCCCAAGAGAATGTGAGCTTGAATTTTTACACCAAGAACTAAAGGAATGTGGATAAACCTCCGAAGCCTGTGATGTGCATCAAAGGAATTATGTAAAAGTCTTGAGGATGGTTTCCAGGCTTCAAATTTCCTGGGTTTTAAGCCTTGAGCTTCTGTGCCAGCAGTTGATTATGTATTCCTTCATTTAGCACAAATATCCACAACTGTGGAAGGAAGCAGGTTTTTGTTGAGACTGGAATTACACACAATTTGCATGAGATTTACTCCTCAATCTGCTGCTCCCAGAGAAGAACAACAAATGTTTCCCCCATGGGAAGTCATGGTTTGGGGTGGAATTGCATCCAAAAGGAAATGGCCCTCAAGATCCATGGGCTTGGATTTGAATGGGATTTTTAGCCCAGGGTCAGGGGAGACAATTCCGCCTCTCAGAAAAGGTTGGATTTGATCTTGGAGGTCTTTTCCAACTTTAATGAATCCATGAAATGCAGAGTTTTATTACCCAGTATGTTTACTGGGAAATACTGGGATGGCCAACACATCTTTGAGGACCAAGAACTTCATAATCACTGCTCAGACAGGGCAAAAGTGGAAGTGAAAGCTGAGCCTGAAAGGAGAGAATGGGATGGAAAGGCTTGGTTAAATCTTGTTGAATCATTAAAATGTTGTTAAACAGGATATTCATTTATTTATGGCATTTCCTGTGTGCTTTTCAGAGGAACTGCTGGGCACTGCACAGGCTATTTCTGACAGACAAAAGCTGCAGAATGATGTTAATCTGCCTATTTTGGATTAAGAGACCATCTGAGCTTTAGTGACTGGGATTTTCAGGCAAGGATTTGCAGCTTTAAGGGAGATCAAAATAAAAGTCAAGCAGTGCTGAAATTTAACTCTATACAAGAAATCAGTTTTTTAGGAGGAATTTTTTACTTCTCCAGCTTCTCTTGCAAATCCCATTCCCTGGGATCTTTGCTCTGGAGGTGATGCCTGTGAGAAAGCTGCCCAATCTCCCAATTCCTTTGCCTCAGACATCCCAAAGGTCCTCACAGCAGAGCAGATCAGTGGGATTATTTTGCAGATCCCCCAAATTTAGTCTCCCCGTGCATGAGGAACATCAAAGGGGAATAACTTTCTACTGGTATTTGATGCTATTTCCTGTCAGACCTCTTGGACACAAACCAGCTCTTATATCTTTCATATTTGCCTATATTTAAATATTATTAAAGGCAGCCTATGTGGTGGGAAACACCCACAGCTATTCCAGTGTTTAGCTTTTTCGGTAGGGCAGGTGATTATTTAACTTTCTTAATTAAAGTGGTGCATTTTCAGATAAATAAATTCAACTTGAGGATGTCTCATGACAAGCTATTGCTATACATCTCCTAATATTTTATAAATTTGTGTTAATCAGCTGGAAACCCTGTGGAGATGAATTCTTCAGCTGATTGGTAAAAGCAGAGTGGCCCAGCAGTTGCACATTAAATGTCCAGGCGTAATTTCAACCATTTGGTGTGTAGTTAGAACAAATCTAAATTTTAATGACCCAACTTGCTGTGCTACATAAAATTCTAGGATAAAATGCAAATTTTATCTCTGCTAAAAGGCACACACAGCCTTGTGCCAAACTGTGCAATTCAGTAGTGCTGAAGGCATGTGGTTTTACCTTGCACAGGAAAACCTGTGGCAAAACAAAATGTGATGTGTGTAGGATGCAGAAATACAGCTCCTAGCAATTAATCTGGATTTTAATCCAAGCCTTTCACCCTCCTTTCTCTTGAAGTCATGTTGTTGTTGTTCCAATCATCCTCAAATTAAAATGACAGCAAAACCTCAAAGCTTGGGGTTTTTGCCCCTTTTCTGTCTCAGTGTTGTAACGCACATTCCAAAACTGTTACCCTATTCGTCTAAGTTCTTCTAAGCCTCTGATGTTTACATTTTTGTAACGAAATTTCTTACGCACTTTATGTAAATAATTACTGTTTTTACATTCTTCCCTGGAGGAGGAGAAATTTGATAGACTGTTGTCTTGTCCAGTGTCATTGGAGAGGTGGCATTTTCATCCTGCAATCCACTGCCACTTTTGAAAATCTATAAATGTTGGAGTCAGAAAATAAACTTCCTTTCTTTTTACCTTGAAGGTTCCAGCATGCGTGTGTCATTTTATTTCATGTCCTAGAGCGACACTAAACCATCCCCGCTCCCCTCGGCTGCTGTTTTGTGATTACAACAAAGGCAGACAAGATTTCTTTTAACTTCTCCCCAGCCACTGAAGCCCTTGGAGAGGAACGGGCCGGGGCTGGAGTACAAGGTCAGCTGGAGGCAGCGGGGCGTGGAGGCGGACTGGAACGAGGAGCTGGTGAAGAAGCACTCCCTGAGCGTGCGGAACGTGCCCACCTTCGTGCCCTACGAGATCAAAGTCCAGGCCGTCAATAATTTAGGATCTGGCCCGGAACCAAACATCACCATTGGATATTCAGGAGAGGACTGTGAGTGGCAGGAATTTGCAAAAATGGGAGTTTCTTCTGTGCTGCAGAACGCTCGGGTGTGGAGTGATGGATTGGGCAGCCCAAAGCTGCTGGAGTGCCAGCGCTCAGCCTGATGGGCTCCATGAGGCATGGATGTGACCCGTGCTGGGTGCCTGGATGCCAGCCTGCTGGAGTGTGAGGGGTTTTTTTGGAAAGGTCACTTATTCTCTCATTAATCTCAGTTGCTGGCTTAGTCTGGGTACTTGTTTGAAGGCCACAGTCCATGAGAAGTCTCTGAAGTGTAGCAGCCGGGTTGTACTTGGTAGGAAAAAAATCTTTGTGTTCTCTGAGGCTTGACCCAACAGTTTAACGCTGTCAGAAGTTAAATAGTCTGACAATTAGGGACAAACTCGCAGGCACTGGGTGTTTGAGTGAATTTGCAGACAATGCCACATCCCCATGTGTGCTGATGTTGCCTTGTCCATGAGTCCCTGAAGAATGTGTCATCCTTTCCAGCCTGGGTTTCTGTCCCATGGCTTTCCATGGCTCCCAGGTGGAGTTTCAGTGCCGGAAATGGACTCACTGGAGGTCAGGCAGGAGAATCCCCACTGCCCACCAGAGGTGGGAGCAGGAAGTTCTGGTGGTGCAGAAGAGGTGGCAAATAGTGAGAACAAGAATAAAGAAACTCCACAGCATGTTTATTTTCTTTGTCTCTTTGTGATGAGTCTAATTTTGCATCTACCAGTGGAAAATCTTCCTCGCAATTCAGTTGTCAATGGATCAAGGCCTCCTTTTTTTCAGGCACTGTAATAGCTCTCTGTGTTATGCAGTGATTAAAATCCTACTGTTTAATGAGCTTAGTTGTAAAATGAAATTGATTATAAAAAAAACCTTTATGATTGCTTTCTTGAGTGCTATGTTAATCATTTTTTTATTCTTCTTACTGCTGTAAGCATTGCTTGAAACAGGAAATCATAAATACTGGTGTAGAAATTCATGTGTCCCAGTGCACATGTATCTCAACCCTCAGCAGAAAAATACAGAAAAATAATGTTTATTGGCCCATTCCACCCACTGGATGCAGGTGGAATGGCTTTTTGCTTGCCTGCAGTGAGACTGCATGAAGTGGCACAGCTGGAGCTGGAAAGCCAAGCCCTGGAGCTGTGAATAGTGTGAATCTGGGATTTGGAAGTGTTTTTAACACCTGGGACTTTTGTTTTTACAGTTCCAGATGCTGCTCCTTCCGGCGTGACGGTGGAGGTCGTGAACAGCACCCTGGTCAAAGTCTTCTGGTTTGGGATACCGAGGGACAGAGTTCGTGGGCACTTAAGAGGCTACAAGGTTACAAATCTCTCTATAAGTCTTTGCATACAGTTGAATAAATTATTATATGAGTCCCAGATTGCAATCTCTCATTTTTGGGAAGGTGTGAGAGATCATGATCATGCTCATCCCCATACAATATAATTTGTAATGGAAATCCCAATCTCCTCACAGGTCAACTGGTGGAAAACAAGAAGCATACTGGATGGAAAGAGGCATCACCCCGAGAAACACTTCCTGACATTTGTAGGGGACAGGAACTATGGGATGATTCCTGGCCTGGAGCCCTTCAGTGAATTCCGCTTGACAGTTTCGGCTTTCAACTCCAGAGGAGATGGCCCTGAGAGCTCCCCTGTGGTTTTTGAAACTCCAGAAGGAGGTAAGACAAGAGAAAAATAGGGGATGGAGCGACATAAATTGAAATTGTCCTTGGGACAAGGTGAGTTTATTCCCTTATTTAAGGTGATAATAAAAAGTCCACCATTTGTGGAGCACTTCACTCGAAAGGGGAGCTGTGGGTGTTGAGCTGCATTATATCCTCATTTAACAAGAATTTGTAGGGACAGACCTGTTCATTCTCCTCTGAAAGCTCATCCCTGTGTCTTCCAGTCCCTGAACAACCACGTTTTCTCAGGATCCTGAACTTTGACAAGGACTCAGTCACTTTGTCCTGGGGACTTCCCAAGAAAGCCAATGGCCACCTCACTGGCTACATTCTGCAGTACCAGATAAGTATGTGCCTTGTTTGCTTTGAGTTCACAATTGAAGCAGGATTAGTTAAGAAAAACTCCCAGGTGTGATGTGCACAGAGGGCAGGCTGCAGTTTTCCATGCAGTTTTTCCCATGGAAGCTCCCATTACTGCCATTCCCTGTCCCACATTTATGGGCTGATTCAATTATTTCATATTGGCAAATTACCCCTAATGTAGTGGCTAAAAAGACCCATAAATTGTAGGTGCATTTTACTGAAGTGAAGCTCATTTAATACAAAGTGAATTGTGATGAGAGCACTCTATGAAACCACATTAATGTGGATCTGCACATTATGTCAGGAAGTTTCTTCCCCCTAAGATGCTTCAGCAGAAACAAAGGACCACCTGAGTCATGGTGTTGAGTAATCACACTGAAAACAACCAAATACCAGGGGATTTCTTTCTTTCTTGCCTAGGAAAGAAATGAGAAACAAAGACAACCTCAGGCAAGACCCAGTACTTAGCCCAGGCTGCCACAACACCACTTGTGTGGTGTGGCAATAATTCAGTGTATTTCACACATTCTTTGAGGGTGGAAAAGGATGAGTCTGTGCCCTATTTATAAAAAAAAAATCACCCATGTACTTTACACTTCCCTCTGCTGGTAGCAGAACTGCTCAGATGCATTTGCATCCAGATCTTCCCTTTGGTTTTACTGATTATGGGCAGAGTGGATCTATTTACAGAATTCCAGACTGCTTCAGTTTGGTAGGGACCAGAGTCATCTTGGTATCCACAGCATAGGAGTGTGTCCAGATGGCTCTGGAATATCCCCAGTGGGGGAGACTCCACACTCTCTCTGTGTCTGTTCCAGTGCTCAGTCAATGCACAGGAGAAGTTCTTCCTCATGTCCAGGTGGAACTTCCTGGGCATCAGTTCCTGCCCATTGCTGGGCAACACCAAGCACAGCCTGGTCCATCTTCTGACACCTCCCTTCAGATATTTCTGTATATTTATAAAATCCTCTCTCAGTTTTCTCTCTGAGGAGCTCACAGCACACCAACCACCCTCTGAGCTGCTGGTAAAAGTTTGCAGATGTTTGGAAGCAAAGCATAGGAGCTTTCCATAGATATTTGCATAGATAAAAGGAGCAAGTCATAGATATTTAATGATCTGGGAGACAGTCCTTACCTCCCTCTCAGGCTGTGCATATGTGCAATCAGAGAGCTTTTCAAGAGCAGTGATAGCTCACTGAACCATTGGGAGATGGGCACAGAGGATATAAATCCCATTTTACACTGGCAGGAAGGGCACCTGCATTCACCCAGCCTTCCTCCTCCCTTCTCCCTGCCAAGTGCTCCCTCCTGGGGGTGCTCAGGACACATTTCTGTGGCTCTGACTTGTGGCATTCTCATTCTTATAAAAAATTCCTTCGCCCAGGATTTTCTCCTGGGAAGCTGAGAAGCCTCAGAGAAAAGGAAAACAATTCCAATCTCCTTTGCTTCTCCTGTGTTTTGCTCCTTTGGAATGGGTTTGGAGATTGTTTATCCAGAGGTGTTTGTTTGATTGGACTCTGCTGTGAGTTGTTTTGATTCGTTGGCTAATCAGAGCCAGGCTGTGTCGGGACTCTGGAGAGAGTGACCAGTTTTCATTATTATCTTTTTAGCCTTCTGTAAGTATCCTTTCTGTATTCTTTAGTTTAGTATAGTATAGTATACTAATATACTATGTTATATTCTTTAATATAACATAGTATCATAAAGTAATAAATTAGTCTTCTGAGAACATGGAGTCAGATGCATTATTCCTGCCTTGGGAATGTGGGGGCATTTCCCAGCAAATGCAGTCCTGACCCAGGTGCTCTTCCCTTGCAGTCAACGAGACGCACGAGGTGGGCGCCGTGAGCAACGTGAGCGTCGCCAACCGCTCGGCGCTGAGCTGGCGCCTGGCGGGGCTCAGCCCCAGCACCAAGTACAAGTTCTACATCAAAGCCTGCACGGCCAAGGGCTGCGGGAAGGCGGCCACCGAGGAGGGGCTGACGCTGGCCCAAGGCGGTAAGTTCACAAAATCCGCTCTGGCGCGGAGGAGCTCTGAGAAGAGCGGGAAAATGTTGTGTGTGGGTAGAACCTTACAGAATTAGGGCCTTGTTAAATCATGGCTCGGGCCTGCTGCTTTGGCTAAGTAGAAAAGGACTGTGGGAAAGTGATTCAACTGAATTTGAGGTAGGAAATCAAGTTATAGAACCATGATGTGCTCACGTCGTGGTTTATGGTGGTTGGTTGAATTACATTTGTTGTGCTTAAATGGAATGCAGCTGATAATGGCCTAACTGCTTTAAAAGGCCTGGTTTTTGCAGTAAAGAGCTCTCCGTTGCACCTGCCTGGGGACTCTGCATTACTCTGGTTTGTAACAGAAAAATCCATCGGGAATAATCCAGGCTTGACATTTCCTTTGTAATTAGGGGAAGTAAGTTTGTTTTCCTTGCCGTGAGAGCAGTCAATGGGCTTTTTAATGTGGCCATGGTGTTCTTCAGGGAAGCAGAGCTCATCTGTTTCATTTTGCTGTGCAGTCCTGTTTCTGTTCCCACCCATCAACTCCTTAAACCATGCTGGAATAAGTGAATTGCATTCAGGCACGAACAGAAAATTGAAGATGCAGATAATCTGTTCTCAGTAATACTGTAAAAACAAATCCTGCCCATGCATGAAGATGGGGGACTGCCAGCAACATTAGGGTCAGCTGTTTGACATGGAAAATCCAGATAAACATCACATTGACTGCATTTGTTCCATTATTTATGATTGTTTTATCAGAGACCAGGAGTAAGTGTTTGTGTGCCACTTACACCCTGTGCTGAAACACTGATGTTCAGTGATTTAGAGGAAAATCCCAAGCACTCTATGATAGCTCATCTTTCACTTTCAGCTGAAATGAAATAAAATGTACTGTGCTCAGCAAGTCTGAGAACTCCACAGTACTGAGGAGCAGCTCCTTGCTATTAATCAGAAACCATTGCTGTGCATTTACCCCAGGGAAGGAGAAAGAGAATGTGATAAGCAAAAGAGTCCTGACTGCATCATTTTTAGCAAAGATAACAGTGTGCAGCAATGTTGATGGAAAACAGAAAAATGGCCCATGCGCTGTTGAAATTCTAAGTTGCAGAATTCTTTTCAGTCACTGGTAAAACAGGAAAAATGTGGTTTAAACCTTCATGTCCTAGTTCCAGATCCAGTCAGGAACTCCCCTTTGTTTCCCAAGTAGTAAAACTCCTTCTCAACTATCTTTTGGCCTCCAGTCTCACTGTAGGACACCTGGTAGCAACTATTAATCACCATGATTTATTCCTCATTAAGAAAAGAAAAATATCTTTTTTTTTTCTAAGATAAAAATACCCCATTTCCCCCATTAGTTGCCTTTTCTGGCCTTCATTGGGCAACCAGAATAATGTGTTTTGACTCCTTGAAATAACCTTGTCATGGTTTAGAGATGTTGACATTCATTTTCTTCTCATTCTCTACTTTCCTAAACTCTGTTTCAGTGGTGGCAACACCTGATTCTTGTGAAATATTCTTCGACTAGAGCAGTGTAATTAATGAAAGCTGCAAGGGTTCAGTTCTATGATTTATGTGTGTTCCTTGCTGCTTCTCAAGCCACCCTAAATTAGGGCACTGCATCTGTCACTGAGATACTGTTAGAGTTCTGTGTCATTATTTGCTGCCTAAATTGTTCAGATATTTTTCACCTAAACATGATAGGCTGAAAAAAAAAGCTAAAAATCACTCTTTTCAGTGACCTCCTTGGGGTTTTAAGCTGCGGTTTGGGGAGCGAGGCAATTGTTCAAAATTAAAACAATCTCTCTTTTTGAAGGAGGGGAGTGATTTCAGAAGTCAAAGTTTATCATTTCAAATGACCCACGTAAATGACAGATATAAAATGTGGTGCCCTCTGAAATGAAACTCCGTGATGGAGCACTCCACGTTTCTTTGGGGGTTGATTCAGTGATTCTATAACCACTCTGTTCCAGTTTAATAATAAACCCATAAACCTCTCCTTGTTCATTTTAAGGCTTTGGAAACTTCCAGTGCTGCAATTCAGCCTTTGCCATGGGTATTTCAGAATTTCACAATGCAATCTGCCAGGAAAGTGAGATGTTGAGGTGGCAGCTCTGGAGTCATTCACTTTTTTTTTTTTTACTTATCTCCATCACTGCTGTTGTTTTAATTTATTTGCTGCTGTTATTTGAATTAGTTGAATTAGAAAGAAATTAGAAAGAAAATTAGAAAGAAAAGAGAATTTCCTTATTTAATATGTGTGAGGATTTGTGTAGCACCACTGAAAACAAATCTGTACAGGGAAAATAACTCAGAAATTAAACAGTTATAGGCAACCTATGATCTTTATCATTTCTGGATAAAATAATTCTTGAACCTGAGCAAAAGGGGATTTGGATTGTACTGTAAAATAAATAACAGCTTAATTTCTGTGGTTTCATTCCACAGAAGAAAGTATGTTGTCCTCAGAAAATGGCTGTAATCTCTGTCTTCATATTTTCAGGCAGCATGTCTTAAATGACCTCCAAACTAATTAATTTTCCCCTTGAAAATGTCAATTTCCCCAAGATCATTAGCCCTCAGAAACATAACACAAAATAATGTTCTTCCAGAAGTGAAAAGATTAATTTAATGTAGCAGCCCTTCTTTAACACAAAGCTCCTTTTCATCTTGTCACCAGTGTTGCTCGGGGATTACCAAACACATATTACATGTGGAGAATTATCATTGTGTGTCCAGAAATCCAAGCATTAATGAGAAATTCATCCACACGAAGCCACACAGTTGTGGGTTTATTCTCCAGAGAAGCCAGGAAATAAAAGTTCACCAATTTCATTATATTCCAGTGGTTGTTGGCATGTAATTCCCCAGGGCTTTTGGAAAATCTTAGGGACCAGAGTAACCATTTGGAACAAGACATGTGGGTTCAGTTCTCCTTTGCCATGGGCACAGTGGAAAAGGAATAATAAAATAGTTTTCCTATATGTAACCACTGGTGCTGTTAGCAGCAAACCCTATTTTTTAGCTCACAATCAAGAAAATCTAATTAAATCGGTGAAAATTTCTTGATCATCACCTCACCTATAAATTTTTCTCAATAAACTTTACATACAACAGGTTTGCTAATCTCTGTAGTGTAAAATAATCCAAATTTAACATGAATTACCACCTGCACTGAAAAGCCCTGAAAATGAAGGATACTTGTGCTGCATATTTATACATTTTTAACAGCCAGGCAGCAGGGGAAAATTAATGGAAGTTCAGCTTTGCATTTATTGCAGCAGATGTATTTAGACAGGTATGGTTATAAATTAAGATGCTGCCCACAATTAGTATTTAGCTCTCAGACTGCCAGGTTTTTGGTTTTTTTATATAAGTGTATTTTATAACAGATGTACTAACTTTTGGAGAACACTCTGGAAAATCTTCGGGGGTGGTTTCTATTGTTTTTCCCTTTATACCATAAGCTTCTATAAAAAATGTGTGTTCTGTTCTCCTCATAAATCTTGGAGCCCAGTAGGAATATTGCAAAATTGCAGTTCAGTGTTTAATGTTCATGCAAGTCCCATGGTGTGGCTGATAAATAGTGGGGGAAGATGAGAAGTACTGGTGATATGCCTTTATTACTAATGCTCCTTCTCCCTTATTGGAGATTAAAAACCCAACCCAACTGCTTTCAATTTTCTGCAGCTAATTCCTGCAGCTTTCTGGATGTTCCTGGCCTTCCACAATGTGGAACTTTGCCTTATCTGTGTATCTTTGCTTTTATTTTTCAGGAGGCCACACTTCTTTTTTTATTCCAGCCACCAAACCCACCCCCATTAGCAAATCTTTCTGCTCTGTGGGGCCCCTGTTGGCTGTGTCACACAGACCAGGAAGAAATGGCATGGAAAGAAACCTCATAATCACCCAGCACTGGACACCTGCTCTGAGTTTTAAAGGAAAAAAAGTGTTTTGGGATAGGAGATGCTAAGTGGAGAGCTGTTGGTAAATCCCCAATGCCAGGTTAGGCTGGGCTCATCCTCACCCCATGGTGTCCATCCCAGCCCTGAGCTGCTCCATGTGCCAGGGCAGCTGCAGCATCAGACAGAGCTGAGCAATGAGTGGAGAGAAAAAGGGATTTTTTTCAGCCATCTCACTTCCCTCTTTCTGCTTCTCTAAAGAGCTGATGGTTCAGAAAGAGTCTGGAATATGTAAGAGGCAGAGAAGGACTGGTAATGTTGGTTTAAGAATATGCACCACAAACCACCTGGCAGGAGCTCAAGGTTCAGAATTTGCTCCCCAGGAATTCAGGAGAAATTCTTCCTTAGGAGGCTGGTGGTGTGAACACTTTGGGTCGTGTAGTTCCCATGTCATGCACAAGTGTCATGTGGTATTTAACAGACATTGGGTTGAAGGTTTGTGCTCATTCCCGTTCCTTTATGGATAATATTCCCATTTTTCTGATGCCTTGATTTTAGAGCTTGTAATTAAAATGTACCTGTGGTATCCTGATGCCTAATTTTCGGTTTGATTAAAAACTATAGCTGGATTTCATATACTTCATTTAGCAAAAATTACCCATAGATGGATTAATTTATGCTAATGAGCTGTGCTTCAGTATCAGCAGTGTTTCAGCTGGATGTGTTCTCTCTGGTCCCAGTGGTCTGCTCATTTAACTGCTTATTGTAATACGTGGAGAGTTGCCTTAAAAACTTATCCTGAACTGCTGCTTTGACTCTGCTTGGATTTATCTTAATCTTTTTTTCTTTTTTTTCCCTTCAGCTGTCAACTCAGCCTTAATCTCCAGCAGCTTCTTGCTTTGCTTATTTACTAGTTGAAGTATTAATGAGCATTGTTCCCCTGTCAGTGCTAATTGGCCGAGTAGTTTTCAGATTATACTTTGTGCTCAAGCCTTAGTTTAGATGGCTTTGGACAAAACAGGCAAATCAGGCAACTGAGAACAATTCAAGAATTATTTTTATTAAGTTCATACCCCTCAAATTTCTCTCCTGCCATTGAGGACAGGGACACTCCCATGTTTTAAAAGATCCCTCCATGTCACACAGAGTTCTGAATTTGCTGAGTTCCTGTCCAGGCAGTGATTGTCAACTGCTGTAATGTCCTTTTTCCTGCTTTCCACAAAAGCTGTTCTGAAAAATCTCATTTAATGCCCACAGTCTGAATGCAGATGGGGTTACAGGAAGTGTTTTGCAAATAACAAGGTTCCATAACCAGAACTAGTGAAATTTACCTTTTCCTAATCAAATATTAAACTCATCAGCAACACTTAAATGCCTAAATATCCATTTACAGGCAAATTGTTGAGTTGTTTCTAAACCAGTGCTTTGTGCAGGCATTGTGTAATTTAAAAGGACACAGAAAATCACTGTCAGGAGAGCAGCAAGAAGAAATCCCACTATTAATTTTTTCTGGGAGACGTATAAGGATCCATATCCAGCTAACAAGCTGTCTGTGCTTCCCTGCTGAGTTCAGTTCAATGGGAGAAGCATCAAACCCCAGATTATCCATACAAAGCAAGCCCGTTTGCAAGTTGTAATTTTTTAAGCAGGCATTAGTTCAAGCAGATCCATAATCCCCCATCAATATTAACTTTCATCCTGGGAGATGTACAAACCCCTTCCTGAACATCAGGATTACTCCGGTCTGCCGTTGATTTCATCTGATGGAACATTAAAAATCAAACAGAGGGGAGTGTTTGGGGGTATTTTTTTTTTTGCTTTGGAAAATCAGATTGCCTGATGCCAAATGTTTACAATGACGTGTTTTATTTGTCTGTTATTTGTAACTGTGCATTTCCTAGGCTTCCTGTCCATGAATGCCATTAATCCCTGTGCCTTGAATGTGTGCATTCCGTAGGTAAAGGCAGCGGCAGGATTTCAGACGCAGTAAAGCCCACCCCAAAGTTTCAGCCCAGCGAGGCCCTTGAGCCTGGCACTGAGTACACAATCCGCCTAGTGACTAAGAACTGGGTGGATAACAATAGCATTTTTGAAGATGTAATTGAGACCAGGGGGAGAGGTGAGACACGAAGCCCTTCGAGGTGCTGAACGTTTGTTTTTCCATGTGAATCGATGCCGAGGTTCCTGTGCAGTGTGAGTGTCCCAAACTCATCGTTCCGTGCTGTGGGCTTGAGGTTGGCCCTTTGCAGTTGAATCCCATGGCAGCACAAACACACCCCAGGTTCTCGGCTGAGCCCTGTGCTTTACAACAGCCTGGAACAATCCCAAACCTTCATAAACCTGTGCAATGTGAGAGGGCAGCTGGGACAAAACCCTTAAGTGGCCAGTTTGGTGATTCACGTGTACTGGGGGCACTTTTACCTCTCTGTCTTTTCGCAAAACTGCTTTTGCATGAGAGGCTTAACAACTCTGTGCTCAGCTTTCCTGTGTGGTGCTAATCCTGTGAGTCAACTGCTCTCTCAGAGCCACCTTGCCAAGTGTCTGTGTTGTCCCTGTCACCCACGCTCCCCTCCAGTCCCAAATGTCACGCTCTGGACACTCCTGCCTCGCGTTGAACCTGAGCACCATCAGTAGCCATAGACTGATTCCATTAAGGTCCAGAGAGGAACGTGATGTGTTGGTGTTTTCGTGGGGTGCTGCCCTTTCCCTCTGATTAATTCTCTGCCTTTTTGCTCCTCTCCCGTCTCCCCAAGCCTACGCTGGCATTTACGAGGGGATTTCCACCCAGGGCTGGTTCATCGGGCTGATGTGCGCCATCGCCTTGCTCACCCTGCTGCTGCTGACAATTTGCTTTGTCAGAAGAAATAAAGGAGGCAAATATTCAGGTAAATGGATTGATTGTCCTTTCCCTCTGTTCACGTGTTAATGACCAACATCCTTCAGAGGTTTCTCTCTGGGGGCCGCAAGGCGCGAGCACAAACATCCAATTAGGATTTGTAGCTTTTGATAAATATCCACGGAAGGGATTTTAATGAATGTAAGTGGAGCTGTGTGCTGATCACAGAGCCTGCAAAGGCCTTTCCTAGCACTCCTGAAATATTCCAGCATTTAATCCAGCAAAGTCCTTGCTGGCAGGACTCCCTGCCCACTTTCCACCTGGGAACTGCTGCTGGACACATGGACAGAACTTTCACAAGCACCTTAACAGTGGAATATTTTGCCAAAAATTACCTCTGTCGCTATCCAAGCAGTGAGTAAGGATTTAGGTAAATGTATTGAAGTAGAAATCTGGTTACCCAGAGAGGTGATGGATGCTCCATCTCTGAACACATTCAGTGCCAGGTTGGACGGGGTTTGGAGCACCCTGGGACAGTGGAAGGTGTCCCTGGTGGAACTGGATGGGATTAAAGTTCCCTTCCAACCCAAACCATTCCATGATTCTATAAATACTCATCATAAATTAGGGAATGGTCCCAAACTCTTGGAAGCTCACAGGTTGTGTCCAGCCAGCTCCAGGCCAGGCTGGAGGTGAGTGCAGATGGTTTTCCCGTTGCCCCTGGGAAAAGAAAAATCCATGGCAGAACACAAACAGAGATCTGTCCTTTATTTTATTTGCACAGTGAAAGAAAAAGAAGATTTGCATCCAGATCCTGAAGCTCAATCAATAAAAGATGAAATCTTTGGGGAATATAGGTAAATAGGACGTGCTTTCACAAGCCTTTGTGTTTCTTGGGGTTTTGTTTGTTTCCAAATGCCATCATTATTCGGGACATTTTTATGGCTTGCAATTAATGCTGTTTTTCATTTTCAAAGCAAACCTCATAGGAGTGGATAAGAGTAGGAATGTAAAGGTATATCCAGTATATTTCAATCCATCCAAGCTGGGATATAAGGAAATGCTGATGTATTGGTGCTTATTTTTCACTTTTTTTTTTTTTTTTTTAATTAGCATTATTAGCATTGTATGAATAATGTAAATATATATGGTAATCTGGGGTGCTGCTGAAAAGTCCACTGAAGTCAGTGCATTTCATGTCTTCAGTGGGTTTTTGAAACTCAGACCCAAATAATGTAATATGGGGGATTTTGGGGAAGAAAACAAAGAAAACTTTGGAATATAGTAAAAAATATTAAAAAAACCAAACATCTCTCTACAGAAATCCCTGTAGGAGAATTGAAATACTTTGGCTGCTTTAAAATAACTATAACTTCTAGCAATATGTAATTGTGATATGAAGTAAAATACATAATTATAAGAACCATGCTGGAAAACTGGTGTTGCTGCCCTTAAGGGCATAAAACTGCTGTTGAAATCCCACTTATATATACTACATTATTTGTACTGGAGTAGGGCTTTTTTTTCTGCATAATTTCATCTTTATTTAATTTTTAATGCTTTCTAATGGGACAAATATTTAGAAAGGTAAGAAAGTCCTGAGGTTAATAACTTTGACCCCCTCCTTTCCCCCTGAAATCCAGACTTGTCTTTTTTCTGAGGAGAAATGCCCTGTGCAGAAAAGTGGTGATTTTTTTCTGTTGTTTATGCACATATTGAGTCCATCCTGAGGAAATGAAGCTCAGGTTCATTTCTCTGTCCCTCCTTAGATAAAATTGCCAAAGATTTGACACTGAGTTGGCATTAGCAGCAATGTCTCTATTTGAGTAATGATGTCCCTAATCCAGAGGTGTAATTTAATTTTTTTTAATATAATCTTTTAATATTTTCCCAATCCCCCCAAATGTCATGTTCTTGTTCCTCTTCTGTAGTGCCATTGGGAGGAATGGCCAGCAAAATTCCCCTTTTTTTCCCAGAATTTTTGTTGTGGGCCTGCCCTTTTTCATGGAATTTTGACTGAATAGAGTCTGCAGCTGCAGACATTCATTCTGCTTTGGTTTTTTCCCAGTTCTTCCCCTTTTTCCTGGAATTTTCACTGGACAGAGGCTGCAGATGCAGACGTTGATTCTGCTTTGTTTTTTCCCCAGTTCCTCCCTCTTAGTAAGGTCAAACTCCAGTGAGATAAACTCTAGCAAAATGAAATAACAGCAGAAAAAAGGGGAAAAAGCACCTTTATTGGTCATTTAAACTCAAAGAGATGTTCCCAAAGCAGTGAGATGTGACCCACTGAAGTGATATCACTTCATCCACACACCTCAAAAGGAAAATTAAATAAATAGGCCCTGAATATTGTCCAGTGTTTTGTAAAATGAAAAGTGTCTCTCTGTGAGGTTCCAAATATTTGACATCAGCCCTGGTGGCTGGAACAGACCCTTCCAATCCTTTCCAGCATTCCCTTTTCCTTCCCCCTCCCTCTCTGTCCATTCTGTCTGCCCAAGGCAAAAATGGGGAAAAAAACCCCAAATAGGTGGGTATTGATAATTCCCATTAACCAATAAATTTGTTGGAATCGTGACAAAATCCCGTGTGGGGGAGCTCAGGTGTGTGAGGAGCAGGGCAGGACTCAGAGGTCAGCTCATCCTCACTGCACCACCCAGGTGTCCCTCAGTTTCCCCTTCCCCAGGCACGAGCAGTGTCCCTCGAGCAGTGCAAGGCAGATTTTTGGAAAGGCATCTCTTTATTTTGTAGTGACAGCGATGAAAAGCCGCTGAAAGGCAGCCTCCAGTCACTTAACGGGGACATTAAAGCCACTGGAAGTGCTGATAGTCTGGTAGATTATGGAGAAGGGGAGCATGGCATGTTCAATGAAGATGGTTCATTTATTGGAGCTTATTCTGGATCTAAGGAAAAAGGATCAGTGGAAAGCACTGGGAGCTCTACGGCGACTTTTCCTCTCCACGCCTAAAATTGGTGTTTAATTGTGGTGTTCATCCTGGTCAGCTCCCCACAGTCACCTCGTGTGCTGGGGAGCAGGGTGCCAGTTGAGCCAGTCAGGAAACTCCTGACATCCAGGTAAAACAAAAACGAGTCACTGCCACTAAAAGATGATTTTTCCATCCTTATTTCTGTGTGTTTTCTTCTGAATAAAACAGAGTAATTCTTTTTTCTACACGATGTGTTAGTCTGAGCAAACCAGAGTTTGCTCTGGTGGTACATCTGTGTCCTTGCCTGCTGCTCCAGGTGTTTCTTAGGCTTGGAATATGTTTCTCTGTGTAGTATTTTTGCCCTGTATGGCTGTGTGTGTGTGTAAAATTCCCTCATGGCCTTGGTTACAACCTCGAGGTTACAGCACCAACAAAACCAGGTTACTCTGCAAAGTGACACAACGAGGAAAATTAGAATTTAAAATACCAGAGAAATATATTCTATATATTGTATAATTTTTTCCTAAAGAATTAAACCCCTTTGTGTATGATATTAAAAAAAACAAACTGTTTTAGTGGTTACAGCTGACGTCAATTCCAATACTTAGAAATGCAGCTTTACCCACAGGAGAGTGTGGGTGAAGCTGCTGCCCAGTAGCTGGCACTATTTCCTTAAATAAGTTAAGCTGCAGCTCTTTCCTGTGGCAAGGCAAAACAGGGTTCCCATCCACCATCACTCGAAATATTTTTAATTTTTCCCAGCTTCAAGCTGCATTTCTAAGCAAACTCCTTGGTGTCTGTCTCATATCTGTATATTTGTGAGCTAGCCAACATTTCATGGAGACGTTGTACATATGATATTAATATTGACACAAGTCCAGAGCAGCCTGGTTTTATTTTGAACTGAGACATGTTGCTAGCATGGGTCTGTATAGCTGTGTAGGAATGAGTAGATTTGCTTCTCAATATGGATTTGGACCAGCAAAATTAGTTTCCAGAAGGAATTGTGTGTATAGGAATCATCCAAACCTCTCATCATTCAAGCAACACCTAAACTAGACCTACCTGAATTTCAAGAATTCATTTATTTTCAGCCTATTCACTGTTAAATAAAAAAAAACAAAAGCAAAGAGAAAATATTCTGGTAGAGTTTGTTTTCCTATTTTGTTGACTGAATGCTGGTTTAAATCTGGTTCTTTGCCTCTCCAACACTAACTCAGCCGAGCTGTACAGCACATTTTTTTGGTCTTTTTGTATTGGAATCTCCTGAATCTCTTTTTAACAGCATTTGTATTTTTGAATCTGCTTGTTTGAGTAGAGCATCAGCGTGGCTTCATTTCTTCTGTCACTGCCATCATAAAAGTTTTTCAGTAGTTCCTGCAGGAGGAATAGATCCTAAAAGCTGTTTGGCAACCTGGTAGCAATTAGGCAAATATCCCCAAATGGCTCCTCCATGATTTCAGTGGAAGAAAGAGAGGAAGCAAGAATTACTCCCATGGTTCTGAGTTTCCTGCAAGTGCTGCAGTTAAGCCCAGGGAAATGCAGATTTTTCCCAGTGGAGGGGTTGTGGATCCCACACAGCTCCCCCCAGGCTGGGGCTGCTCCTCAGAGCTTGGCAGTTTCTGGAAGCCTTTGGTGCTCAAGCTTCTGCTTATCTGTGCCTCTTTTTGGGGTTTTAATTGGAGCTTTTAAGGGCTTTTTTATGTAACCTCTGTTTGGGAAAAGCAAACCCCAAACAGCCACCCCAAAAGCCCCATTCAGGCTGTGCCTGTGAGTATAAAATGCTGAGTGGAAATGTGCCCTCAATCAAAAATTATCCCATCCCAATATCAGTGACCCACATTATTCATTCACTATTATTTATAAAGTTCTATTTTCTGTACTTCACTCAATCCAAACACCCAAAAGGTCCAAAAGCCTTTTAATTTTGGGGGGGAAAAAGTAATTTTCCAAAGAAGTGAATGCACAATTAGAGAAATGTGAAAATTGGCATCACATCAACGGAGACATTTCCCAGCAGCATCTTTATCTGCTGACTCGTGTCTGCTGCAGCCCAAACCAGATAAAATCTAAGAACTGATTAGGCTTGTGACAACCTGCTGCTTGCTTTGGGCTGGTTTTCAGGTATTTCCTTTGGAAATCATCTGCAGCGATCAAAGGTCTTTGAAAATTAGGGAATAAAATTGGGGTGAGCTCCCCCAAATCCTCATTTTAGGCTGTGCCTGCACACACCCATCACATTTTCTTGTGGGTCACTGCAGATAAACCAGACTACTCATCCCAGAAAATGCTTCTGTTAAACAATGTTAAAAAAATTTCTCTGCTTAGTTTCAGACCATATTAGTGAGTGTCAAATGCTCCAATAATGGATATAAATCCCCCGTGCAGCTCCTGCTCTGTTGCTGCTAAGAGGTGTTTGTGCTGTGCTGGTGGTGCTGCTTTTTCCACTCAGATTTTAATTCACAGCCTTAAGTCTTAATGTTGGTGTTCCACGATGCCTCAGGACCTAAAAATCAAACAGGGAGGAAAAGATGTGCAATGGAATCTGGATTTTTGAACACGGGTTTTGAGGAATATGCCCAGTGAATATTAAACAAGTGGCTCAAACTCCCAGGAAATCTCACTCACCTGAGCTGTTTTCTCTTCCTTGGCATTTATTTTCCTTTTTTCCCTGCACTGGGATTTTTTCTGCTGTAAAGGTACCCTGGAAAGTGCAGGTTGGTGATGGTTTTTTAGAGATTTTTTTTTCAAAAGTAAATTAACAGAGCAAGCTGAGGTTTTCCTGAGGAGATTTTTGTCATTGCAGGGAGCTGGGCTGTGTTTTTGTCTTGGTCTGTGCCAGGTGAGAGGAAGTGTGACCATGTAGCTCAGTGAAAGTGTCACCAACTGCTCTGCAGTTCATGGAACTTCCTGACTTGGAAGGGATCCACAAGGTCATCAAAGTCCAACTTCTGCCCCTGCATAGGACAGCCCCCAAAATCACACCCTATTCTGAAATAGTGCACTGGGCATTAAATCTTTACCTGGATTTATTTGGACTTTGTTGAATTTTATTTTTTTTCCTCTGGCCAGGGGTGTTTATTAAAATTAGCTGCTGGAAACCCATGGTGATTTCATTAATTAACACCTAGCAGGGAATTCCAGCCTGCCTGCTGGGAGGAGGGAGTCCAGCCATGGGAGCAGAACAGGGAATTCTTAATTATCCCATCCCAGGCTGTGGTTGGGTCCATTTGGTTCTGACACATTTTACCTCAGAACAAATGTGAGAAAGGAAACGGCACTTTCAGATTTGATATCCAAGTCAAGCCAGGATGTAATTCCACCCATCAGGGAGGAGGCATTTCCCTGGCCCCGTGGATCCAAGGTTGCAGATTAAAGGAAGAAGGGAGGGATGGGTCTTGCTGAAAAAGTTGTGCAGTTTTGACTGTGCCTAAGATTAAATTAATAAAATCAGCTCTTCCTAAATAATGGGGAAAAAAACCCTCTATCCTTCCTCCCAAGGGAACTGTTTGGATTCCCAGAGCAGCATAATATTGATAGGTTTTTTTCTAATTTACTTATACACACACACACAACATGCACACATACCTATAAATACATACATATATATATAATTTTAATGACATTATCAAGAACCTGCAGGAACAGCCCCAGCTTCCCTCTGTCAAAATTAGGGGATCCAATCTCCAGAAACCCTCGTGGCTCTGCACTCCAGCAGGATAAATGTACAGCACTGGGCATCAAAGCCCTGCTGGGGCTGGATCTGTAGGAAGAGCAGAATTAGGAATCAAATAAGAAAATTACTTTCCCCCTCTGGATAAAATTGTGAGCCCATGTGTAAAGAAATTTTAAAACCTTTGTTGTAACTCTCACCTTAAATGGATCTAATTAGCAAATGATTTAATGATTTTTTTAAATGATGGATATTTTTTCTGCTGTGTTGATGTTGCACAAATTCCAGTGAGTAGCTCTTTTCCTGTTAACTGCTTCCATTGGCTGAATGCTTCAATCCAGTGCACAAGAGATTTTCATCAAAGTTTTCAGGCCAATATTATTTTTGACATGAAAGCAAATAGTAGCACAATCTTTCTATATATATATTTTAAAAAAAAGGTGGGGTTTTTAAACAACGACTCCGTGTTTTGTAAAGAAAAGTTAGAATAACATTCACTGCTCCTTGAGCTTTTGAGAGGAAACCTCAGCATCATTTTTCACAGCCATTATTTAGCAGATGAGAAGTGTATTTAGGTTATTTTGTAAGAACAGATAGAGAGAAAGGAAATTCTTCATGGAGAATTCCCTTTGTTTGCCAATGGATCACACCCTCAGCTGCATCTCTGTCAGTGTTTATGACAAAAAATCAAGGTACAAACCACGCTGGAGTAGCAGGACATGTTTACATTGCAGCTCTGGATCTCTCATGTCAAATCTCAAGTGATCTGCACTGATTTGTTCTGTTTTCAGGCAGGAGCCCCTCGGGGGGTTTGAGCCAAAGCATTCTGTCTGTTCATTTTTTATTATTATGGTTCTGACTTTAAACAAGAGACTTTGTAATTTCATGAGAAAAAGATCAAAGCAAATGTGGTGTCACCATCACAATGTTACTTTTTTGGGAGCTAAATGTTAGTGTGCATTGATTAAAGTTTAGAAAACGTGTTGTACTGTAGTTGCTGTTTGTACCACGCAGATGTGCACGTACGGTTTGAAAAGATATTTTCATTTTACATGAAATACAACTTTGCTAATAAAAGTTTGACTTGATGTAATCTTCAAAAGCCTTGGCTGCAATCAGCAAGTTTCTTTTGTTTGATTTGGGGGTTTTCTTTGATTCTTTTTTCACTTGACACTGTTTCTTTCTGGGAATCTGATTGAATTGTGACTCACAGCCCTCTCTAGGCTGGGACATGTGGGTTTTTTTTTTTTTTTTGGTTTCATACCAAGGTTGAGCTGCCCTTGGCTTTCACTGGGGTTTTTTGGACACCATGGATCATCAGCCCTGTAGATATGACACCAAAGCAGGATGAATTTAATTCCTCACTGATTCCATGAGATCCTCTCCTGACCCAAACTATCACCCTACATATTGTTAGCATCTCTCACAAGCTTTACTCACGCTGTTAGCAGCACAAAACCTCCCAGCACAGAGTTTCTACTCCTCTTCATTAAAGATCACCACAATATTGGTAATCTTATCAATATCCAGGCTCACACTCACCAAATAATACCTTGTTTTGTTGGGTTTTGGGGGAAAACTACACTTGTGCCTAAAGTCTGAAATCTATATGTATTCATTTTATGGGAATTTAGCAAATGGGTTTTGTTTGCCAAGTAAAATACTTTGGTTCTTTTGTTACTCCCTCCCCTCTCCCCATCACCAATAATGTTCCAGGATTAATTCTACTCTGTCTGCCCATGGGGAAGGCTCTTCAGGTGAGCACAAATTCACCCTCCTGATACCTGGAACAGTCAAAGTGAGGACTCAATAACAGACAGCAGGCAAACCATGGCAACTGATATTGCTGAAAAATCAATTTTTAATGTATTTAACAGGAATCTGAAAGATCTGGTTGATGCTCAAGGGAATCACCCTTGATGCTGGCATGGCTTCTGTGCTACTGAGTGTATTCCATTAATTCTGTGCTATTTTGAGTGTATTTCACTGTATTTCAGTGAAAGAAATTGTCCCTCTTTTTTTGTCACGTGTTTTTAGCTGCTTCTCTTCAGCAGGAAGGCTTCAGGACTTTTTTAATGCATTCTTCACCTGCAAGAACTCAATACCCTGAGTGGGAATGCAGGCCTGTGCTAACAGGCATTCACCTTTCAGGGAGGCATCAAGGGCATCCCAAGAAGGTTTTATTATAATTCATATCCTGGAATAACGAGATTTACACTTTTCTCAATAGCAAAATGGGGAGGAGAAAGTCCTACAATCATGTGCTTCATTGGAGTGAGACTAAAGGTGCTACTGCCACCAGCAGGTGTGTGGGAGCAGATGTCACAGAAGTTTAAGGAAAAAATATGGGATAAAATTCAATTTACATGAAACATGCATTTAAAAATATTCCTAGACTATTTAAAATGAGAGGGAAGTAACTTCCAGTGGTGCAGGAGCTCTGGTTAATTATGTATCATTTTGAAAATGTTTGATGTTTTGCTTTTGGGACAAAGTTGTCATTATTAGATCTGGTTTGGGGGCAGAGCATTCCTTCTAATGCTCAAACATTTCACTCTGTTCACAAGGAAATGTCATCACTTCTCCACTTCAGCATCTGTTCATCAGCTGGGAAGGCAGAGGAGTCCCTCAGGGAAACACCAGCATTTCCCTCTGCTGAAATGTCTGAGCTCTGCACATTTCTAAGCCTCATTTAACAAGGCTTGGGTGGTTTTTTTACTGTGCTTGAAGCCCACATGATGTGGCTAAACCCACCCAGGAGAGCTGGAGCCCCACCCCATGCCCTGGATGTAGAAATGGGCATTTCTGTACAAAAAACACCACTCTCTTCATTTCAGGTTTTATTTTTCCTGAAGAGTTTGTACTTCTGTGTTTCATATCCCTCCCAGCCCGCGGTTACAGCATGTTCTTCACCATTGGTTTGGAATGTTTGGGCAGGAATATCTCAAACCAGAAAATAAGCAGAAGTACCTTGACTTTGGGTGGGTTTTTTTTGGGAGTCCCAAAACTTGTTTGTAGTAGTTTTATTGACTTAAAACTCTAAAAATGGATGGTTTTGGTGGCTGTGCTTCACCTGGCATGGGGGTGAGAAGCAGGGATGTGAGGAGGAGTGGGAGAAGGGGCAGCTGTGGCTGGACAGGATCAGAGCTGGATCATTCCCAACCACTCCTGCATGAAATGAGCTGCAGGAGGAACCTCTTTCTAATTATCCTGGTGGCAAATCAGCTCTTCCTTCCAGTTTGGGATGGAATTACCTTCGTGGCTGAGGAGTGACTTTCCCCCAGCTCTGGAATGGGGAAACTCTGCCCTACTGGTGTTGCAGCTCCTCCTGTAAGAACAGGAGCAGAGGCTGTGGCTCCCACACCTTTCCTGGGCTGGGATGGAGCTGCTGGAACCCCATGGAAAGATGGACCAGGTGAGAACAACCAGCAGTGGGAACAGGGGTTTGGTGCTGCTTTGCCTGGAAGAGGATGTCAGAAGCCCCTGCTGAGGAGATTTGGGGGGCTGTGATCCCTCCCAGGGGCTGTGCTGTCCCAGGGCTGGTTTTTCCCATTTTTCCCATGGCTGCTCTGCTGTCTTTCTTCTGGAATGTTTAAGGTTGTTTATTTTGTCCCTGCAGCAGCCAGGCTGCCTCCCCTGCACAAGCTTGGTTGTTTTCTTCCCCCTCCTGACTATCAGGATTTATCTGTGTTGGTCCCTCAACTCCTCCATTCGTGGGCTTGGAAAAGTTCCAGCCTATTATTTGTCTGTGCTGTGTTGAGGTTTCTTCTTCCTCATGCATGTTTTTCATAACCTGTAAGCTCCCTCATCTCTTTGGGAAGTTGTATTTCATTGACAGCTGCACCTGGGATTTTGAATTTAGCATGGATTGAGGTGTCTGAGCTTCCAGCCTTTTTGGTACTTCAAAAAAAAAATATATATATATATACAGTTTTTTTAAAAAAACACAATTTGTCCAAAGAAATTCCCATTTGCTCCTCTGGGTGATGAAGAGAAGATCTGGGCATGAGTCCAGGCCCTCCCCAGTGTGTTATTGGTGTGGGACCTGCCTGAGCCAGGTCCTGGGCTGGGATTTGACCTGGGAATTGCTGGTGCTGCTCCCTCCTGTGCATCTCTGCAGGGGAATGGACACATGAGGCTGCTGCTGCTTTGAAATGAGGTTTTTTTTCATTATTATTTATTAAATAATGAAAAGCATAAATGCAGTTTCTAATAAAAATCACCTTGCTATGTGTAAGCCTTTATGACTTCAGGCAGGCAACGTTCCGAGCATTTATTTTCCTCTAAGTGGCAATTTATATGAAACATGCATTAAAAAAATATTCCTGAACTATTTAAAATGAGAGTGGAGTAACAACTTCCAGTGGTGCAGGAGCTCTGGTTAATTATTTATCATTTTGAAAAGTACATTTTCCAAGCTCAGCATGGAGCCCAGAGGCCACTAAGTAAATAAATTTGCATAAAATGCAGTGAAATCAGATCATTTGACACAGTAATTCACCTAATTTAAAAAAAATAAAAAAAGTCTTGAGGAAAAAGAGTGTCAGCAGAGGGATATGGAAGTGGCAGTGACAAATGGAGTGGGAATAGCTCTGGAATACTGAGATGTGGGAGAGCACCATGGAAGCTGCTAAATCCACTTGTTTTCATTGTTACCTCATCAGGATGAGTTGAGGAGGAAACTGTCTCCTGGAAATATTTTCTTTGTTTCATTTCTCACAACCACCAGTTGTTGAGAACTTAACATTTACTGGTTGGTTTCTTGGAAAATATTTACTGAAAACCCAAAACTCTTCACTTTTTAGTGCATTTTTTAATGACTCCAAGGCTGCAGATTATTTCCTGTCCCAAGGCCTCTTAGCTGCCAGGTTTTATTCATTTTTCTGAGGGTTTTTTTCTGGGTGTTTTTTTCTTCTGCTGGGCTCAGTCACTCTCCTGCCAAGGTTTTCACTCTCCCAGGACAGCAGCATCTCCTTGGCTTTACCTGGATTTTCTGAACTGGAGTCCCAGAATGACAGAATTAAGAATAAGAAGAAGAATTCAAGTAGTGTGCTTTCAGATTATTTCAATAAGGAGAAAATAGAACTACAGCCTACCTCAAGGAATAAAGGTCATCAAGTTTAGTCTGATTTATTGAGAGTTTTACATTGCAGATCACACCTTTTTAAAAGAAATAGTTACAAAACCTCTTCTTTTTGGCTATATAATGCTGTGGGGGAATGGAAGAACAATGTGCTAATTCTGTAAATATTCAGGATTGTTACTCTCTCATTGACTCTTTCAAGATTGAATATTTGAAAAGCCCATATTTGGGCTCGTTTTGGAAAAACTCATAAAAATACACATTTCTCAGCCCTATTCTGAGTTTAAATTTCTCCACATCTCTCCTTGCTGAATATTAATTTTTTTCTCTGCCATTGAAGTTTGCAGTTAAGGAAACTTGCAGTTCCATGGGCTCATCAGCCACTTCTCAGCTCCCATTGTACCTGGAGCTTTGTGTCAGCCTGAGCTGAGCCCATTTCTTCTTCCAATCAAGATAATAACTGCAGAGAACCAAAGGGTTTTGCTGCCATTGAAAATGCAGACTAATTCTTGCCATAATTATCAAGTCTTTAACTGGTAATTGCACACTGTTCCCATCTATCTGCTGTCAGATTTATTTCTGTAATTGACCTCCTGGTCCAGGAATCAGAGACAGCCTTTGATTATTGGTTCAATTAGTCTTAGACCATCATGGGTTTTTCTTTCTTCTTTTATTTTTAAGGTATTTTAGCTCTCCAGCCCATCAAAAGAAGTGTAAAAGATGTCACTGAATATTTCTTACCTTTATCACCATTAGTACCTGCTGAGTCTCATTTTATTCAGCCTGCACAGACACATTGAGGAGGGGTTTGATGAGAAAGGATTGACTTTGTGCTTTTTCTTACTTTTAGCCTTTAGGGACGCCTTTTTGGGGACAAGGAAATGTTTTTCCTGTGGTTGTGGTGTTGAGCTGCTGTATCCCCAGTGCTCCCCACCTGATGTGTTTGTGTGGAGTTTGAGAATTGAGGGAAGTGGTGGGAGCAGCCCAAGCCATCTCTGAGAGCTGGCCTTCAGTCAATCCATTCATTAGATTATTGAAATGTCATAAGGAGCCAGGGAATTCAGAGTTCCCCCTCTCTAACTTCACCACTGCATCAGTTACCAAATAAATGGAATTTTTTTCTTTTCCCCCGTACAAAACAACAAGCTTAGCTGCTTCCCTGAGACTATTCATTTTCACCACATCAGGAACTTATTAATTCTTGATGAGAATTCAAGCATTAATCAATTCTTGATTGAATTCTCCCCAGAGGGAAAGAGGAGAAACTGGGCCAGATTTGCCTTTTGGCTGCTTTGAGTTGTGTCTGTGACTGAGCACATATGGAGCACTGGGATAATCAGTCTGCTCCATATCAAACACATCTCCAGAGCTGATAGGGCACTCTGAATTCAATCTCCATGCACAGGTGAGGAAAAAGGGGCCAGAGACCTTTTGCAAAAATGCTTTAAAATCTTAAGATAAAAGTGATTTATGAGTGTTGCTGATGTTTTCTCCCTCATTCCTGAAAAAAACCAAAACGCAAACATATAATCTTATGAAAAATAGGTCAAAACAGCCCAAGAAAATGTTTGGCCTGTTAATTGCAGGAGAGAAGGAGTCATGGTGGTGGCAGTGCAATCCCAGAATGGTTTGGATTGGAAGGACCTTAAAGCTCATCTCATTGCCACCATGCCATGACACCTTCCACTGTCCCAAGGTGTTCCAGGCCCTGTCCAGCCTGGCCTTGGGCACTGCCAGGGATCCAGGGGCAGCCCCAGCAGTGCAAGGAGCCTCCTCAGTGTGTGGAACCCTCAAGGCCAGTCCCCAGCTCCAGCCCAGCCACTCCTCGTGGTCCAACTCTGGAGCTTCTGGCAGCAGAGCAGCCACCAGCTGCTCCCCGAGCTCAGGCTGTGAGGATGGGCTTGTGCTGCTCAGCTTCTTCCTTCCTCCCTCCTTCAGGCTGCTGCAGCTGAAAACGATTTCATTTTTATTCCTTCCAGCCTTGGAGGCCAGCCTTTGAAGGGCTGGTGCTGGGGGCAGTGCCCTCCCTGGTGTGACCCTGCTCCCTGGCTGGCTGCAGGGCGGGAGGGGTGCAGGAGCTCTGCTCCCAGACCCAAAGGAAAGGCATGATGGAGGAACCACTGAGGGAGCTGGGGGTGCTCCCCTGGAGAAAAGGAGACTCAGAGGTGCCCTCATCACTGTGCACAGCTCCTGAAAGGTGCCTGTGCTCAGCTGGGGCTGGGCTCTGTCTCCAGGCACTGACAGAACCAGAGCACACAGCCTGCAGCTGCACCAAGGGAAATTCAGGTTGGATATCAGGAAAAAGATTTTTACAGAAAAGGTGATGAAGTTCTAGAATGCTCTGCCCAGGGAGGTGGTGCAGTCACCATCCCTGGGTGTGTTTAACAAAGCCTGGATGTGGCACTGGGGGCCAGGGTTTAGCTGAGGTGTTGGGGCTGGGTTGTACTCGATCTCAGAAGTCTCTTCCAACCTGGTGATTCTGTGAATTCAGGCTCAGGAAGGATGGGAGCCTGGGACAAGGACTGAGATGCTGGGTACTGCCTCAGGGGTTGAGCAGAGAGCTGAGCTATCTCCAGCTCCAGCTGCTGGAAGGGCACAGAACTGGAGCAGCTTTTCAGCTCCTTTACTCTGATTTTTGGGTGTCTGAATTGCACAATGTGGTCCTGGCTGCCCTGAGCAAAGCAGAGGGAGTGGGGTCAGCTTTCAGCTCAGTGCTGGAGTGTGGGTGGGGGGTCAGAGCTGGAGGAGTGGAACGAGAACCTTGGTGGCCCAGGAAGGCACAGCTGCCCACAGCTCCATCCTGTCTGGTTTGGGGCTCAGAGTAATAGAATTCTCTGTTGTTATTTGAGATTTTCCCATGCTGGGCATCACCAGCAGTGCCAGGTGACAATGATGATAGATTCTGTAGAGGGTAATGGCAATGCAGGCTCTGGTTTCAGCTGTGAATGGCTCTAGGGGATTTAAATGGGTAAAAAAGGGGAAATATTAAAATTTTCTCTTCAAAGACACTTCACACTCAAAGTGTTAAGGAAAATTCCCTGGCATACAATGGGATTGGGGGTTTATGGATTGCTGTCCTGCCTCCTAGGGAAAGACAGAACCTCTATTTCAACCAGCCTCAGCTGGGCAGGAAGGGTAGAAAACAGCTTTAAAAGGTCAGGAGGGGAATAAGGGAGCACTTAAGAGAAGATGTCAGCAATGAAATGGAGATTTATCAATTTGTCGTGGTTTGGCCCGGAAATGTGTTTTTGGAAAGGTCTAAGTCGGGCCAATCAGGGGCCAAATTCGAAATTGGCATTTAAGGTAGCCACTAAGGGTTTGGGTACGCCTCTGAGAACACACGGGGGTTAAAAGCAGGAGATTCCCAGAGAACTTCCTCTTTGGGAATCCGGCGTTGGTGAGTAGAGTCTGGCCTCTCCCCTGCCCAGCTGCGCCTGGGTGGGGGAGGGGGAGGCCATGATGGGGAGGAGGCCGGGAGCCCCAAAAGGTGCAGAGGTGGAGGAGAACATGCAGGGGTGGAAGAGACTTGGGATGTCTGGGCAGCCCCCCCGGAGAGAGGGACAGAAATTGTGCTGGCAGTTCAGCCGGCCAGAAGCGGGGGATGCGGCGAGAGAGGTGCCCAGCTGCTGTGGGAGTCCTTGGGCAGGCAGAAGAAATTTTAACCCCTTTGTAGACTAATAGAAACCTTACAAATACTGAATCCTCCTGAATCAGGATGAGGTGAGAGAGAGATGAGAGATGGGCAAGCGTGAGGAAAGCTGGAAGAGAGAAGAATCCTGAGTGGAAGAGATGATGGAGTGGCCTTGGGCTGGACTCTTTCTTGTATAGCCATGGACAGACCCGTGTTTTTTTCCCTGTGACCCAGAGACTGTATTTGGGGGGAGGCAACACCCGGGAGTCAAGAGTGAAGCAGCGGCGTGAACAGAGACGGCTGAAGGGGGTGTGGGATGCCCTCTGTCTCCACGGAGAGGAAGATCTCTGTTCATGAGGCCCCTCGGCCCCAGGGGGTGAAATTTGGGGGGGACTGGTGTCCCAAGAGTTGAGAGACTGCTGTTTCTGGAAGTGGGTGGAGCATCTTTAAACGGGGAGCCCTAAAAGCAGTCCTGGCCCGTGTCCAGTGGTGAGAGCACTGGACATGGGGGGGAGAAGTCACGAGGGCCGATGTTCTTTGGGTGGGGCCATGGAGGACACGGAAGCACAGGAGGTTTCAATTGTGCTTCCGGGGGAGGCCCATGAGGCAAGGGGGGACTCCTCTCTCCCTGATGGATTTGAGGGTTGATAATTTGAGGGGTGGTGGATCTCTGGAGAAAAGGGAGGGGGAGGAGGAAGGTATCTGGAAGGTTTTCATTCTTAGTTTAGTATGTGTTCCTTTCTAAATTTGTAATAAATAAAGTGTTATGTTTCTTTCCCTCCATCCCCGAATGAGAGCCTGCTTTGTTCTGTTCCCGGGTCACATCTCACAGCCACCATTTTGAAAATATACCCTTCATGGGGGCCCTGGCATTGTGCCAGGGTCAAACCATGACATTTTTGGTTCCCTGACCGGGAAATCGAGAGTTTTAAGTAAGTAATGAGATGAAAGCTGCGAGATGGACCAAAGGGAATAAGAGCAAAGCACGTATTGGGTAATAAATAGGTTGATGATAAAATCTGGGGATGGAGGTTTGGTGTATGTCATTGTTGTATGTAGAAGTATGTTGAATGTAATTTTAGTAATATTTTAGAATGAAATGTGTGTTCTCAGAGGCGAGAGGTGGAATGTCGTGGTTTGGCCCGGAAATGTGTTTTTGGAAAGGTCTAAGTCGGGCCAATCAGGGGCCAAATTCGAAATTGGCATTTAAGGTAGCCACTAAGGGTTTGGGTACGCCTCTGAGAACACACGGGGGTTAAAAGCAGGAGATTCCCAGAGAACTTCCTCTTTGGGAATCCGGCGTTGGTGAGTAGAGTCTGGCCTCTCCCCTGCCCAGCTGCGCCTGGGTGGGGGAGGGGGAGGCCATGATGGGGAGGAGGCCGGGAGCCCCAAAAGGTGCAGAGGTGGAGGAGAACATGCAGGGGTGGAAGAGACTTGGGATGTCTGGGCAGCCCCCCCGGAGAGAGGGACAGAAATTGTGCTGGCAGTTCAGCCGGCCAGAAGCGGGGGATGCGGCGAGAGAGGTGCCCAGCTGCTGTGGGAGTCCTTGGGCAGGCAGAAGAAATTTTAACCCCTTTGTAGACTAATAGAAACCTTACAAATACTGAATCCTCCTGAATCAGGATGAGGTGAGAGAGAGATGAGAGATGGGCAAGCGTGAGGAAAGCTGGAAGAGAGAAGAATCCTGAGTGGAAGAGATGATGGAGTGGCCTTGGGCTGGACTCTTTCTTGTATAGCCATGGACAGACCCGTGTTTTTTTCCCTGTGACCCAGAGACTGTATTTGGGGGGAGGCAACACCCGGGAGTCAAGAGTGAAGCAGCGGCGTGAACAGAGACGGCTGAAGGGGGTGTGGGATGCCCTCTGTCTCCACGGAGAGGAAGATCTCTGTTCATGAGGCCCCTCGGCCCCAGGGGGTGAAATTTGGGGGGGACTGGTGTCCCAAGAGTTGAGAGACTGCTGTTTCTGGAAGTGGGTGGAGCATCTTTAAACGGGGAGCCCTAAAAGCAGTCCTGGCCCGTGTCCAGTGGTGAGAGCACTGGACATGGGGGGGAGAAGTCACGAGGGCCGATGTTCTTTGGGTGGGGCCATGGAGGACACGGAAGCACAGGAGGTTTCAATTGTGCTTCCGGGGGAGGCCCATGAGGCAAGGGGGGACTCCTCTCTCCCTGATGGATTTGAGGGTTGATAATTTGAGGGGTGGTGGATCTCTGGAGAAAAGGGAGGGGGAGGAGGAAGGTATCTGGAAGGTTTTCATTCTTAGTTTAGTATGTGTTCCTTTCTAAATTTGTAATAAATAAAGTGTTATGTTTCTTTCCCTCCATCCCCGAATGAGAGCCTGCTTTGTTCTGTTCCCGGGTCACATCTCACAGCCACCATTTTGAAAATATACCCTTCATGGGGGCCCTGGCATTGTGCCAGGGTCAAACCATGACACAATTCTAGTGACCTGTATAAACAGATGAAAGGAGTTGTATCTGGTCACTTAAAACCATGTAAATTTAATTAAATTGGAATTGCTTGCAGGAAAGAGAGAGTATTGAATATCACAATTAGTGGCTCTTTGTGCCCTTTTGGGAGCAGCAAGAAGGAAGCAGGCCCAGGGAAATGGCACTTGGAGCAGCCTGCAGTGCCCTTGTCAGTCCCAGGCAATTACAAATAATTAATACAAATGAGCCATCAGCATTCCATGTCAGCTTTCTGCTAGCTGGAATACAGGATGGGGCACTTGGCCATGGCTGCTGGGAAATAATCCCCACAGGATGTTCTTTATTTTGGTTTTGCAAGGTGGAAGGAGCTGGTCCTCGGGGAAGGACCATGGAATTTTTGGGAAGCCAACAGAGGTCTGGAGCAGCTGGTGGGAGATTGCCCTGAGTGTCTCCTAAAAACTCTGGTTGATATTTCCCTAATTCAAGGTGCATCACATCCATCAGGATGGAGCTCTAGATTAGATCCCATCTCCACAGCAAGACAGTAATTGATCAATGCATGGAAAATTAGTGGCTGCTCGCTTTGATTGCGTCTGGTTCCTGCTAAGAGGGAAAAAAAAAAATCTCTATTTACTCTTCTCCAAAAGATCCAATTTCACACTGAGGAAAACAATCCAACTCCCCTGATTCCCTCAGCTCTCTCCTGTCCCTGGCAAAATATTCTGTAAATGGTAAGTGGGGTGATCAGGAGCCCATGGCAGGGAATGGAAGTGAGGAGTTGGGCAAGCCTGAAAATACAGAGCATGAAAACAAAGTATGATCAGCGAGTTTAAATTTATTAAATAATGTTCTTAAAGTGTGATAGGAGAGAACAGAAGAGCACCAGCCCATTTTCAGGTGGACCCAGGGCTGCTGGTGCCTCTGTCCTGTCCCTGGGAAGGGAGGAGGATGCTGCTGCCTCACAGGAGGGAATAATTGATCTCCCAGCAGTGATTAAGAGGCAGTTAAACAGCAGCTCCTCTCATCAGACTCTGTTAAATCAGTAAGTCTGCCTAACTGGCACCTAAAATTTTTAAGAGCCATCTGAGCTGCTCTTTGGATCGTTAATGTTTATTTTTAATAAGTCCTGGCTCGCAGGGAAGTTCCAATAGGCTGGGAGAAAGCTCGTGCTCTGCCATTATTTAAAGAGGGTAAATGGGCTGACCTGAGTAATTACAAGGCTGTCAGATGAGTGTGCAATCAATACGTGTTTGATAGCACCAAATGTAAGGTCATCTATCCAGGAGTAATGAATGGAGCTGGTGCAGGCAGGAGAGGAGATCTTATCCCGAGGAGCAGCACAGAGCAACAGGAGAATGCTGAGCAGGGCAGGGGAGAATCCCTCACTCTGGCACGGGGATCTCCATGAGGGGATGCTGCTGGCCTGGATTTGTGTCTGCAGGTCATGAGGACATGTGGAAATTCACCAGAATGGTGAAAGATTTTCCAGTCCACCATACAAAATTGGAGATGGCTTAAGCCACAGAGGAAGGGTTTTATTCATTTTATTTTCTCTTCAAAAAACTCATGAGCTTCATGGTTTTAAAGCAACCATCAAAACCTTGTGCTGTCTCTATATTTCTCCAGGTTCATTCCTTATTTAATTGACAGAATTACAGAATTCACAGAATGACCAGGTTGGAAGAGACCTTAAATATCACTGAGACCAACCCAACCCCAACAGCTCAACTAAACCATGGCACTGTGTGCCACATTGGTGACACCAATATCTGCCCTGGTTTTCCCCTTTAACTGGCTGCTGGATCTTCTGAATAAAATTGCTGTTGGATTTTGGGGGCTTGGACTGTGCATTACCAATGCAATTTGCACATTAATGTTGGGTTTGTAAATGGTTTGTGTTTCAAAGAAACTGCCAATGCCTTTATGAATGAAAAAGACATTAAAATCCTATAGTCCAGTAGGAACTGAGTGTGGAAGGGCTTCTGCAGAGCAGCTGGATCTTCTTGGGTACTCCCACCCTGATGTCCCCCCAGGAGTTAAGGAAATGTGGAAATAAATGGTGTGGGGGGAATAAAGCTGCTTTTGACAAATTTCCCTGTTAAAACCTATATTTTAAAGTATTTTTTGACTTTTATTTAAGATCTGTTTTTCAGGGTTTAAATGACAACTTCTGTTTGGAATTTAAATCCATCTTTTGGAAAAAGAAGCCTAAATGAAGTCCATCAAATGATTCACTGGGGGAAAATTCCAGGCTGCAATGTTTGCAGTAGAACTTCCCTGCTCCATTTTCCCCTCTTCCCCCAGGTTAAGATTTTAACCTTTCATTTCATTCCTCGGCAGCTGAAATTTGTTATTGATATTTCTCCCAAACTAGCCCAATATTTATGTCCTAGACCTAGCTAGGAGTAAAAACCACTCTGTGAGGTGGAAGTCGCTGGGAGCAGCAGGGATGTGGATCTCTGGATGAGGGAACAGCTCCTAAAGGCTTTGCCAAACTTTTCCTCCCTCCCCTGCTATGCTGGGCTCGCATCTGCTGCAGCCTCTAGGATATATTGGCTTCCAAAAATTCCCTTTTCAGACTCTCTTTTGACTCTTTCTTTCCCTCCCATCCTAATTCCAGTTTTCCCCCTCTTCAGGGAAATAATCCTTTTAAGCTTCCTCATTTTATTCATAGTAAGGATATTAAAATATTTGTGGGGTTCCTTTATGTGGGATAATTCTCTGAGGAGGGTCCAAGGATTGGGAGTTTGGTTTGGCTCCTCCTCCTGCCTGGTAAATCAATTTCTGCTCATTTCAAGTTAATCAGCCTGATTATCAATATTTCACCAGCAAGTAAATGGAATTCTATTGATTTGGGTGGAGCCAAGTCAGATTTCTAAGTTAACTTTTAATCCACAGGATCCAACTCAATGGGATACAACTGGCAGGATAATATCACTTTTTAATCCAAAGCCATTATCAAACACCTTTGTTCTTTTTCTGAGTACTCACCACCCTACAAATCTTATTTTAATGTTTTTCTCAGTGTGCTCTGTAGCTCTTTAGTGTTAAAATTAAGAAAACAAGCATTCTTTTAATTATCTAACAGTGGTTGGTTTGTTGGCTTGGTTTTGTAATGAGTGTTTCTTTGTTCTTATCACTAAAAAACCTCTGCCAAAAGTCAGTGCCTTAGCAACTGCAGCATTTCCCAATGAGGCCAGCAACATTCAGGGTTATTTTTGGTGAGAATTTTCTCAAATAATGGTTACTGTGGACAAAAAAAAAAAAAAAATCGCTGATCAGCTGACAGATTGTCCTCAGTTTCCAAGTCCTAATAAAGAGAAAATGTACTCTTTATCTCTTAATATTTCCAAATGTGATTTCCACAACTGGGCAAACACAGGATCAGTGAGCACACATCACACTTTTTGTGAAACATATGGAAAGCACTTTTTATAGGGTTTCTAATGAAGTCTTTGTAATATGTCCATATTTTTGAGTATTGTCTGGGTGTTTTTTCGTTGGTGTTTGTGCAATAATACATGAGCTGGTAAATGGCTGTGAATTCCAAGGAGCTGTAATTTTATTTAAGAATTCTGGTTTCCCCTTGAGTGACTTGGGAGGCAATTTTATCGGCAACTGAATATGGAACTTTGATCATGCAACCTGGTTTAGTTTTGTTTATTTGTTTGTTTGGGGTTCTATTTATCCTTATGGAGATTTACAACTTGGTGAAATGAATAAAATATAATTATTTCCCAGGGTGCGTTGATCATCAGGAAGGGATTTCTAAGGAATGTCAATCCTGCAGCATCTCTGTGGTGTTGCCTGTGGGACTGTGACATTTTAGAGCTCTAAATTGGAGACCAGGAGTGGAGGATTTTCTGTGTCCTGGCCACCAGCAGCATGTCCCACCACGGGCCCTCTGCTGCTTGCTGGGATGGGCTGGGGGTCTCTGCTGTGCTGGAATGATCAAACTCATGGTCTACTTCAGCCAGGAAAAAGCTGAGAAAGAAATGTGGCATTAAAAAGAGACAGAGCAAAGCCTCCCTGGGCCGGGACGCTGCGGATCAAAGCACACTCAGGGACGTGAGCTCGGCTCCAAGGCTCCAGCCACAGCTCTCATTTATCCATTAATATATTCCTTCTGTTTCCTGCTCTACTGCTTATTATTTCTGTTGCCCGTTTTCCCTAGGAGGTGGTCATTGTTTCATGGGGGTCATTGTTTCATGGGGGTCATTATTTCAGGGCCCTGCCCCAGTCATTATCAATTGATGGCATCGTTTCATGTTCTTCACACAAGAATTCCAGTCAGGATCTCTGTCCTGCAACTCCTGCTTGTGGCCAACACAACAGCAGTGAGGGGCAAGGTGTGAAAGCAGCTTTAGGATTTTTGTGGGGTTTCAGTCCAGTCACTTCCCCAAGCTGTGTTCTCCAGCATCCCATGGATGCTGTGGCACAGATAAAATGATGACACCACCTGAATTTTGGGGTGTTTCACCTCTATGGTCTGGGAGGATTTGCAGCCCAGGACACAGATTCCCAATCCATGCTCCCATGCAAATTAGGGGTTTTTTTGGAGAGCCTTTTCCTGCTTTCCCTGGAGATGGAAGATTCTAGGGTTTTTTTTTACTGCCTGTGGACTGATCCTGCTGCCTCCTTCTCGTGAGACACTGGAAGCTGACCAAAAACCATTTCAGGCCATCCCAAGGTTCTAAAATGCCTCATGCAGAGAAAATATCTTTCCAATCATATCTTCAGAACAGCTCTTGGGTTTTTTGCATGATGCAGAGGTGTCATCACGAGGCTCAGCAATAATCTTAATATGGATTTAGAACCCCCAGATGCCAGACAGGGAGGAAGTTCCAGTTATGTGTTGCCAGCCCCTTGTTTCCAAGAGTTAACTGAGACCTGCAAAAGGAAATATTATTGATTAGCTTTCAGGGTAAAAAATTAGCTATGTTTGCCCGGATATGTTCGGCATCATTGTATATTGACTAAATGTATGAAAGATAGATAAGATACAACCATGATAGGCACATCTTGTCTGAAGCAATGGCCTTCATTAACTTGATTATTAAAGTGAACACATTAACACTGCAGCCCCTCTGCCTCCCTGTGTGAGCAGCAGCGTTTCAACCTTGTATTCACTGAGCTCTAATTCCAGTTTTCCAGTGATACAACCTTCAGGATAACATTTTCCATGCTCTTCTGAGAGACAGGGAAACAGAAGGAATGAAAACACAACCCCAAGCAATTTGGACCAAGCGTGAGGAAAACCTGTTTCCTTCACATGAATAATTAAGTTTATTTTCATCATTGGTTTGAAAAATGGGAAAATCACTTCATTTTCCAGATAACCTGATTGATCTGCTATTTGCAAGGTACTGCTTGAGATCCAAAAATGAACATTTAAGCAGCAGGGATGTTGTCACTGAAAGGAAAACAAGGATGTGCTCACCTTGTGGTTGGATTTGCTGTGCTGCACTGAGGTTGCCTGGGCCAGCTCCATTTATTCCAGACTTGGTGAGGAATTTGGCTAGTTGCTCTGATGAATTAAGGGCCCAAGAAGATGAAGTGCTTTAATCATAATTGCCTGTTCAAGAGCCAAACTACAAGGCAAGGATTTAATATCTTTAAGTGCAAGAGATAATAATAATGGCAAAAGTTACATTGTAAGGAGTAATTTCAGTTTCTAAAATAAGTCTCTGGAATAATACTCAACCAAGTAATTTGTGTAGCTACATAAATATTCCCTGTGTTCCTTAAAGCAGCTCTTTTTTTTCTCAAGTCTGCAAATTACCCTTTTATGAGATGCTGTACAAACTAACTACTATATCTATTCAGAGTATGATAATATCTCCTTGCCTTTGAATGAAATATTTGGCCCTTGAGGATATGCCAGTAGCTCTCCTCACAAAATACCTGGAAATTGAATGAGATCTGCAGCTTTATTATGTACATATAATACTGGAACCTGTGGGATTATGTGTAGTAACCTTATTTACAGAATCAGGAGATGTATTTGCAGAATATATTATAGGCTGGGAGTGCTCAGTAACACCTTCGTAACATCCTTTGCTTGTGTGGATTGATGTCAGAGAAATGCCAAAGGTCTTAGCTCAGAAAAAGGACAAGGGTCCCCAGTACAATCTGAGTATTTAAAGTGCAACATTTCAGAGTGGCAGGAATAATATCTTTACCTGACACAATAATAACAAATCAGTTTCTAAATCCCTTTGGTTCAAAATTCAAAGATCTTGTAAGAAAATGCAGCTTTTCTCCTATAAGAAAAGCTCATGGGTGCTGTGTCCACAGATACTCTTCTTTTGAAACTAGAATAGGGCCAGGAATTCTCAAGTATCAGAGAAACATTAGTGATCTCATACTTTAAATCCTTGAATTCAAAAGTGAAATTGATGAAAATACTGCATTTCTTCCAGAAGTGGATTCATTTACCTCTGGAAGCAGGACTCGCTCTGGTGAAGAAGCTTTTCCCCCCAATATGTGCAATTTCCCAACATGAACTCCACTTCCTTTGGAAGAAAGGAGGGGGAAAAAAATCAAACCCAAATAAGAAAATACCCATGTTTGGAAATCATGAGTTCCAAACTCTCAATTTTTTGGGAAGAAGCTGGGAAAATGTAGAAACACTCTCTTTTTAGGAGTGTGCACCTCAGCGACTCTGTGGGCATGAAATCCTTCTTGACCAAAATGTGGACATTAGAGCTTTGTAAAGCACTGCTGTGGTTTTAGCCATGATGTCAAAGGCCTTTACAGAAACTTCTGAGAAGTCAAAGTACAGGACAAACCAGTTTTATCTGAGTTGAAGGAAAACAGAGGTTTCCAAACTCTTTTTTCCCCCCCGATCCTCTTAGCAGTTCCTTCACAGATAAATAATTCCATTACATTGCTGTTTGAAACATGCAAGCATGATCACTTTGGTGGCTTCAGTCATTCTGTTTTTCTTTACTAAGCTGTTCTTTACAGGCTTTTTGAGGCACTGGAACAGAATCCATGTCCAATCAAACTGATCAGCATTTTTGGGCATGACTTTTCAATCACAGCATGATGTTCAGTCATTTAATGTAACTCTATACAGCAAAGCTGTTTGGATTATTCCCTAAAGATTATCTGCAGGATCTTCAGGAGCACTTTGGATAGCTCAGAAGTTTCAGCACTGTATATATATTTTTCATTACTTTCCTGCTGTTTCTGTAATGTTTCCAGAGTGTCATTGTTGGGTATGGTAACAGAAGAGTTTGCAGTTTACTTCACTGAGACAGCAATGCTGTCTAAGGTGAAATTAAAATAGACTTCACTTATTTGTGGAATTAATTATTAAAATGTGCTCAGCAATCACTCACATCAACTCTCTGCTTACAGGACTGTTTCTCCCCTCGTGCAAATACCACCAAAACAAAGAGAGGAGGTGCTGGGCTGCTCTGCATCAGTGAGGGCCAAACCTCCTCCTGCCTCTTGTATTATTTAAAATGTGCCTTTCATCAGTTATTCAGTGCAGTGCATTTGGGGGGACAAAGTAAACCTTGATTTGTTTACATCAGCATTTAAACCTGGACATATCAGTCTAAAATTAGGTTTTGACTATAATTTTCATTTGGTGCTTTCTAGTTGTCAGTTTCTGTGTTAGGCTCAACTCATGTGACTGGATTTTGGGTTTAGGCCTGATTGGGTTTCTGGTTCCCCATCTATATGGCTGGAGTGATTTAGGAAGAGTCATCAGGGAGTGCCTCCATGAGTCATGGAATGTTTTGGGATGGAAGGGACCTTAAAGATCACCCAGTGCCACCCTGCCATGGCAGGGACACCTCCCACTGTCCCAGGCTGCTCCACCCCAGTGTCCAGCCTGGCCTTGGGCACTGCCAGGGATCCAGGGGCAGCCACAGCTGCTCTAGGCACCCTGTGCCAGGGCCTCAGAACCCTCCCAGGGAGGGATTTATTCCCAATATCCCATCAAACCCTGCCCTCTGTCAGTGGGAGCCATTCCTTGTGTCCTGTCCCTCCATCCCCTGTCAATTGTCTCTCTCCATGTTCCCTGGGGTTCCTTCAGGCCCTGCAAGGCCACCTTGAGCTCAGCCCAAAGCTTCTCCTGTGCAGGTGAGCAATGCCAGCTGTGCCAGCCTTTGCTCCCAGCAGAGCTGCTCCATCCCCTGATCCCCTGGAGCCTCCTCTGGGCTCTGCAGCAGCTCCAGCTCCTCCCTGTGCTGGGCCAGGGCTGGGGCAGCTCTGCAGGTGGGCTCTCCCCTGGGAGGGGCAGGATCCCCCTTTCCTGCTGGGACCAGCCCAGGGCTCGGGGGGTTCTGGGGTCACACACCGCTGGGACGTGAAGCTGGCAAAAGGAACCTCACCAGAGCTTCCTGAGACTCAGCTTTGTTAAAAATCCCTGGAATGAATTTTGCCAGTGGCTCTCAGGAATCACATCTCCATCGCTCTGTGCCTTCATTTCACAGGAAGTGTCTGTGTGTGAGCACAGCCTAAAACTGAGGAATTTGGGAGTGGATGTGAAGCAGGACATTTAGGAGGCTCTGTGAAGGAACGAGGTTAAAGGTCTGAAGTTGTATTTTGTTTTCTGTTTTGAAAGAGATGATCTTTGAAATCTTTCCCATCAGTTCTCTCCACACTCCAATTTCAGTTTTATACCACCCCTCACTGTGCACGTCTTGGCAGGAAACTTGCCCATCTTGCAGAGCCTTGCGTGAATAATTCATGGCAGTGTCATGCTGATTCTCAAAAGGCTGGAATATATCTTTGGAGAAAATGTTTAATAAGATTCTTCCAAACAACACAAACTACAGCTTTGTATGAATTTTATGGGGTAGTAGCTCTCAAAAGGTTTTGCACGATCGAGGATTTAATGAACTGAAACCCCAAACATATGGTAGCCCCTTCTACCTATTTGTTTCCTGGGTTGAAGCATGGAGATGAAGCTGCTTAATTGGAGTCAGAAACTTGAATTTGCCACATCTGAAGGCACAGAGAGAAGTTTTAAGAAATAGGATACAGCTCTTATTTGGCTCCTTCTATTGACATCTTCATTTGGGGGATATTATATGACAATGATGGGGTATGAAACAGATTTTACACTTATTTTTTCTCAGCCAACAGAAAATATCACACAGCTCCTGCAAAAATACTGAAATTCTCCCAGCTGCATTGTGTCCCAGAAATTGTGTCCAACCAGGTGTCATTTAACCCAGCAAAGAGAGGAGCTGAAGTATTTGCAGTCTTTGGAAAGAAGGGTGAGTTCCACAACAAATTATGGATATCTGGGCCTTCCTGAGGCTGAGGGCTGTTTTGGCTGTTGGTTTTTGCTTTTGAAGACAACTTTAAAGCAGGCCTTGGTGATGTAAGAGGCTGGTCTGAAATGGGAAATACCTTGAAATATTTCTTTTTTTTTTTTTTTCCCAAGCTGTTTTAGAATTATTCCTGGTTTTGGTGGGTGCTATTTTGCCAGGAAAAAAAAATATAACAGCAAGCCCAAGAACCAGTCAGCGTAGTTAAAATACAACATCACATCGGTCTTGGTGTTTGTAGGAACATATTTCAGAATGCATTTGGCAGCTAAAAAATTGGGGTAAATATTTGGTGGTTTTTTTGAGGATGGGAGACCTCACAAGGGAAATATTGGTGGTATAGAATTGGTTCTCATTATTGAGATGTCCAGTTTAGGAAAGGATGGGGAGTCTTTTCTCCAAATTTTCTCCAGAGCTGTGGAGCTGACTGCCCAGGGAGCTGCAGAACTTCCATCCTTGGAGACTGTCAGAATTTAATTACAAAGAAACTGTACTTAACCCAGTAGAAAGAGCTTTACTGTGCATGGGGAAAATGTGATCTACTAAAGTCCCTTCCAACCATGATTTCTGTGAGTCTATGGGATTTTAATGGAAAGAATCATTTAGGATTTCAGTGAGACTTTGCATGGAAGGGATCACAGACCCAGGAGAAGGGCATAAATTACATCTCCATGGATTTCACTGGCAGGATTCCAGCAGAACTCCCTGGATCACTGCCTTACTGTGCACATGTGCCTGGTCCCCACCTCCAGGATCCAAAATATTTTCTGCTCAAACCCTGTGACTCAGACTCAAAAATCTGCACATTCATTCCTAGTGAAATATATTCCTACATGGATCTTGCACCTTGCATTGCCTTCCAGGGAGCTCATTTAAAGATTATATTGGTGATTGGTGGTTTTCAGTGCTGAAGTTGTTTTCTTAATCAGGATCTAACAGAACTCCTTAAACCAGCTGATTCTTTTTTTCTTTCTTGTAGTTGTCATTTAGTTGAAATTAATATTGTAATTGCTTTCTCTGGGGACTCTGTAACTTTGTGCACTCTCATTTAGGGAGAGAAATATGGATGATGGGTGACTAATGATGCTTAGTTAGGCATTTTTAAAAAATAAATACTGAATCTGTCAATCCGCTCCCTGTCAGAGAGAGAAGCAGCTCCTGTTTTCACACAGTATCTTCCTTGAGGGGATTCTGTCTTGGGAAGCACTGTAATAGTCAGAAGTGGATGGGATTTGACTTTTTTTTGGCAGTTTTCACCCTTTCCTTTACAAACACCCTTCCAGTTTTCCCATAACATTTATGAGGGCTGAGAGTGCATTGCTGCCAAAGAGAGAACGTCTTGCAGTGACAATGACCACAGCAAGACAAGTCCTTATCTTTCAATTTTATAAACAAGCATAATAAAAGTTGGACAAAAAATGTCTTTAGCCTGAGGAGTTCCGTTTAGCTGTATTGAGCAGGATGTTGCTATGTGGATTTAAATTAGCTGGATGTGTCCTGGGTGGTTTGGACAAGGTGGACTGGTGTGTCTCACTCTCCCTCTGCCTCCTTTGCCATCTGCTTACTGATAAGTCTTCTTTTTTATAACCTATCAATAGTCTGGTGATTGATTAACTCAGTTCAGATTCCTGTGCCTGCAAGGTTCAAAAGGACACATTGTCGTTTTACTCATAAATATACAGTATTTAATTTCCTTCCAATTGACTCCTCACTCTTCAAATGTTCATTCCTTACCTTTTCTCTTCTAGTGAACAGTCTTGTTTCCTGCTGCTTGAAAAAGAAAAGGAAACATTTTCCTTTCCAAGCCTTCCTAAAGGCAAGCCTCCCCTCTTTTTAAAATTAGTTGTGTGCTGCAAGGTGCAGGGGAGCAGAGGGTGGAGTGTGGCAGGGTGAGCAATCAGCTTGGATCCAAACAGAAAAATTCATGACCTAAATGATGCATCTCCCTCCAGATGTCAGAGCAGCAAATAAATCTTTCATAAACTTTGCTTTCCAGGTCAGCTCCAAGCCATGATTTCATGTTGGTGGTTTAACCCTTAATGTTTAGACAAAGCAGCACAAGGAGCAGGGAATATTCCTGGACAGCTGTGCTCATTGGAGTTGTTGTGGCATTAATGACTCCAGCCAGGAAAAAAAACGTACAAGACTGATGCCATAATCTTGAGGATGAGGAATGTCATTCCATGGATTTACTTTGTAGAAAAATCTGAGGAAATATTTTCCCACCCCTGTGAAAATATATCAATAGCAGGTTCTGCACCTTGGGGCAAGAGCAGAGGTGGCTGGTCCTGCAGGAGCCACACCAGCCTTCTGTGGGGTCCAGGACACCTCTGTCCACTCAGGAAAGCTTCTGTTTGCACAGTGGGGTGGAGGAAAGGAGCTGGTGGATGACTGTAGGGAGGAAGTGAGGACACAAATCCATAAATATTTAATTATGTCTGTAGGATGAACGCTTTTCCATCAACTCAACCCTCACAGCTGTAGAAGCACTGGGAGCTTTATTTGCTGGTGAAGGAACAGCTATTGGGGCTGCTGCATCCTCAGAACCTGGATCCCCTGTGCCAACCCCATGCTGTTGAGCAGAGGTGCCTGGCACCAAGGCCCTGCGCTTTGTAGGATTCATCCACGTGCTCCAAACCAGCCCCTGCCATTTTCCATGGGGCAGGAGCCCTCTCATGGCAACCTGGGCCTGCCAGCCCAGCCTGAGCTGCCTGTGCCTGTCCTCAGGCAGCCAGATGGGGCTGCACACCCTGCACTCCTCAACAGGGCACAGAGATTGTCAGCAAATTCTGTTAACAAGTGGCAGAATTGATGTGCTCGTGGGCTGCTCCACGCTGGAGATTTATTGTGCTCTCCCTTCCCGCTGTGCTGCTGCTGCTTTACAATTAGAGGGAAGCTGGCATTAAAAACATCTGCTGCCCATGTTGGCCTGGAGATGCCAAACTTCTGGCTCTCTTTGTGCCAGGGAGGGCCGTGCCAGCAGCACGGTTGTGTTTAAATGTGAGCTCCCGAAAGCGCGGCTCGCCGGCGCCACTGAACCAGCGCTAATCCTGACATTTCACTCGGGGAAGGGGAAGGATCGGGGAGGGAGAGGCACAGCCAGGAGCTTAATTAGCATGGAAGTGCAGGGAAAAGTGGCATGTTGGACAAAAGAGCACGGTGAGAGGTTATTTCCTGTGTTTTCCTGAGGTTTCCCAGCAGCTGCTGTGGATGTGTTACTTGGGAGCCACTGGCTCGGCTCCAGGCTGTGGCCCTGCACTGAGGTTCCTGCCTGCTGGTGACATCCAGGACGCTCAGAGCCCAGTGTTGGGTGTCCCATTTATTCCCAGAAGTGTAAGATTTGTTGCCTTTGTCCCTCCAGCTGTGTTTTGCTGAGTTTTCCCTGATGCTCCAGGTGGGTCAAGGCCTGCTCTTTGTGATGTCCAACCAGGCACTGAGACTTGTCTCTGCAGCCCAGTGTCCTTACCATGTGTGTTCACTCTATTTAAAAGAGTTCCTGACAGGTAAAGAAGCTGTCAGCTCCTCATTTCCACCCCTCACTCTAACGGTCAGTGATTGTTTTCCTGATTGCTTCCTGAGCAATATCAACACCCCACTGGAACAAGCACAAGACATTCTCATACCACGGAAGGGACAACAGTGACAAAGTGCTCAGGATCCTGCACAGGAGGAGTTGAGAAGTAGCAAAGCTTGGGAAAAACAATTATGAAGACCCTCTCTATTTTCTAGATATGTTTTGGAAGGGAATTATAGAATTGTTTAGGTTCAAAAAGACCTCTCAAGGTCATTGAGTCCAACTGTTCCTTCAGCACTGCCAATCCCACCACTGTCCCCATGTGCCACATGTGCACATCCTTTACAACCCTCCAAGGCAGCCTCTGCCAGCATTTAAAAACCTTTTTGGTGAAAAATTTTCCCAAATATCCCATCTAAACCTCCCCTGGCACAACTCAAGGCAGCTCCTTCTCATCCTATCACCTGTTACCTGGGAGAAGAGCCTGACCTCCACCTGGCTACAAGCTCCTTTCAGGGAGTTGTAGAGAGCTTATAAGGTGAAAATTCAATCCAAAAAGAAGGAATGAAATGTAAAGTTTATTCATAGACTCCAGTAATTCCTATGTGAGTTGGTATTCTTTATGGAGTAGTGTTCCTTCTTCCAGTCAGTGTTTAAACTCAGGGTGCTTCAAACTTCCCAATTTTTTTTTTTTTGGTTTTTTTTTCTCTTTTTGTAAATGTTATGATTTTTTGTAGTTTGGTTTTAGGTTTTTTGGATTTTTTTTTAGTCCTTGGAATATTTTTATGCTAATGGAATCTTCATCATTTTCTGTGACTTTTTCCAGTTGTGACATCACTCAGTTGCAGGTAAGATCCTGACTTGTGAGTAAGAAGCACTGAAAGCAAGTAAGGGACCATTTCTTTATGAACCCCTGGGCTGGTTTTACTCCCCTGAAGAATTTCCTCACTCTTGGAGCAGCCAAGTCTCATGGCAGGAGCTGTTCGCAAAGTGAGACCGTTTATCTCAATGTACAGCTGCAATATGAACATGCAAATCACCTTTTCATAATGCATTAAAAACGTTCCACTTGATCAAAAAGGAGAAAAAGATGAAGTTCAGCAGCAAGCAGAGGGGTTTGATTTCTGATACGAACAATGAAATAATTTTATGATATGGAGAGACTCTTATATTTCCAGGCAATATTGCCAGGAGAGGTTGTTGCTAAATATCCCTGTTGTCTGTATGTCCTTGGAAAGATGGTGTTGAGGGCACAAATCCCTGCGAGGTTCCTCCCTCAGTGTCAATCCCAGCCTGTATTTCTGTGGCTTTGAGCCGTGTGCTGCAGAGTGGAGCTGCCAGAGCCAGGCACTGAGCAGCAGAGGGCACTGATCTAACAGGAGTGGGAGAAAAATCATCATTTCACTTCAGCGCAGTCTAAACGGCCCCAAGATTAATCTGTTAATATCCTCTCATTCCTTTCCCTCTTATATCAGTGTTAATTGCCAAACAAGTGACAACTTTCCCCAGTATATTATACTGGTCCATTATACTCTGCTGCTGCAGATATGGTTATTTGCAAATTTGCTACAGACTCCTCCACAAACTCCTGAGGGTTTTATGTTGCTCTTGTATGTATGAATACAAATAAATAGAGGCTGCAGTTCCATCTATATCAAATTTAATCTGCATGCTGTGTAAAGCAGTCTAAATATTAAAACCGGATTATTGGAGTTTTCCACGGGAATAATTTTATTTTTCAGAGTTTACTTTCAAATCAACTTGTCTCTTTCCTTTGGGTTTGTTTGCCTCCAAAAAGATGCTTTCTTCTCAGGATTACGGTATTTTTATTGGCTCTGCACTCACAAGTGTATTTAAGGAATGGTTTATACCTGTTGTCAGCTGAGCTGATAAATACACCCACCACGGAGACTTGGCATAAATAGCCATCATAAACCCGGCTGCATAAAATACACGGCATGAAACGCAAAGGAAAAGGCCAGCACGGATGTGCTGGGGTGAAGGAGGAGGCAAACAGGGGCAGAAGCTCCTGCTGGTGCTGCCCAGCCCGGGGCAGAGCAGAGCTGGGGGAGCCCGGCGGCTGCAGACAGGGCTGGAGGCACAGCGTGTCAGCAGCACTGATGGAGCCTGGCATGTCTGCAAATTGCTCTGACAGCCAGGGCCCTATAAAATTTTAATTTGAGGAATGAACCTGCTCTAAACTTTGCGAGTCAAGCCCTGCAGCTCGTGACTTGGGCAAGATTTTTGCGAAGATAAATGAAAATAGACTTAAGGACTGTGACAGCAGCCGGTGGGCAAGGCCCTGTCTTGTGTCTGACAAAGAGCCCCGACCTGTGTCACGAAATTGGGGTCAGTAAATAAATATCAGCTGCTGTAAGCACGTCTGCAGTGTCACAGCGTTATTAAAAGCCTTTCAGGGTGAGCAAAGGACACTTGTGTGGAGGTAGCCTTGAGGTCTGGCCGCCTGCAAGCGGTGGTTTATTGTCGGTGCTGTGTTAGGCTTACTGAGAGCATTATGGCAGCTGCAACTGAACCCTGCAGAGCTTCCTGAGATTTGGCTGCTTCGCTGCTCTTGGAAGAGTTTTCAGTGGAAAAATCCTATTACTGAAGGTGTATTTTGGTTGTTACAGATTATCGAGGCTCAAACCAGGAAAGGAATGTCACTGTGAGCTCTTTGGGATCAAACCCCAAAACTAAATCCCAATGGAGACACATAAGTGGGACTACTAATGGCACCCTTCTTGCTGTTTCCTAATCACAATTAAAGTGGGAAAATGTCTTGAATAGAGGAAGGGGTTACCTCACCTCCCAAAATATGCTAAAAGTGACATGTTTAGTGCTTGTTTTGGGAAATTCCTGTTTGAGTACAGGTCATACTGTTAGCAGGCAGCAAACAACTGTCAGCTTCAACAGAATAATACCAAATTAGTGCTCTCCAGCTGAAGACAGATGCCCACTTCATATGTTTAAATGTATTCTTTTCAAATATGGATGTAGTACCTTCCCAGTTGATGGGTAGTGAAGCTTTGTGAGCACTAACTACTTTTCAAAATATAATATTCATGTTACATGGTCATTGCTTTAAAAAACTTTTTAATGTAAACTGCTTTAAATGTAGGTTTTGGGCCCATTTTTTCTTCCTTTTCCTCCACTGGGTGCTGTTTTATCCCCTCAATATGAAGACAGCTGGATTTTGTGCTTAATTACATTTTATATATGGCTTAGCAGTGCCCATTTGACAGAGAACTTATTCATGACTCTGGATGTGAAGCAGAATCTGGCTTTGGTTGAGTCTGAGAGGCAGCAGGTCAGACTTTAATACGTGGTGGCTTTTTGATTTGTTTGTTTGATTTAGTCTTGTTTAGCAAATGCCAGAAAAGAATTTCCTCCACTGAGTTAGGTCATCTCAAGCGAGGTCAGTCAGAGTGAGCTGCCCAGAAAAATCCCTGATTTTAAGCTGTGTTTTAGTTTATTCCTGGCAAAGGGAGGCAGCCCAGGATTTTCTGCTGCTACAGCTGCTCTTGGGCACTGGTTGTGACCATGAATTGCTTCCCAGCTTAGGTCCTACTGCAGGATCTGGGCTGGACTTGCCCAAAATGTGGGTGAGAGACCTCCTGAGATGGATTTCCATATTTGATTAGTGTGAGTGAAGCAGGGAGCCCAGCTTTAGACCGCCTGAGCAGAAAATTTAATGTAGGCACTGCATGAAAGCCTGAGGAACAGAGATGCATGGGAGGGGTTTATGAGACCCCACAGAATCCTGGAATGGTTTGGGGTGGGAAGGAACCTTAAAGTCCATCTCATTCACTCCTGCTGTGAGTAGGGACACCTTCCACCAGCCCAGGTTGCACCAAGCCCCATCCAACCTTGAAATATCAGCTACTGCAGAAAGAGAAACGACATTCTGTATGTCAGAATCCAAAAGCAAGAAAAATTCTTTATTATGATGCAAAAAGGAGAGAAGAACTTGGTGTTTCAGGTATGGGAGCCCATCCTGGAAGCACCAGATGGGAAATACCCTCACACCATCTGAAAGGAAAGTGGAAAAGGAGAAAAAGAAGAGGAAAAGTCATTTTATATCAACTGTAGGAATGTCTCTAAGTTAGGAACGTGATGGAAGTGTCCAAATGGACCCCAGGAAGGTTTGGGGTTCCCATCCCTGGAGGTGTCCAAAGAAAGGTTGGAGGTGGCACTCAGGGCTCTGGTCTGGGAACAAGGTGGGCATCGGGCACAGCTTGAACTCTTTGGATGATCTTTGAGATCTTTTCCAGCCTCACTGGTTCCATGATTGAAGGGGAGAATTGTGGCATCCATCATTTTCAATGTCCAGTGCAGAAAATTCAGCAATTCTTACTGTATGTGATTTCCTAAAAAATAACTTATTTTTCCTTGCCAGCCCTACTGCCATTTCCCAGAAAACAAAGATACAGCCAGGAATAATTGCTTTAGCCTTTAGTTTTGAGTGGAATTTTTTCTTTTCCTCTGCCAAACAAATAGAAAAACAGTTGGACTGGTTTAACATATACTCCTATCTAAGAAAAAAAATCCAATAGAGATGAAGATAACTTTATTTCTGTCAGCAAAGAAAAATATATATTTGATCCAATCTACACTAAACTTTTCTTTGCACTTCTTGAGAAATAAAAATGAAAAAAAATCTATATATCACATTCTTGGCCAGTATTTGATGACATTCCCCTTCAGTTTTTCCTTCTGTTTTCTTACTAACTACAACAAAAAAGAGAGAGTGTAAGTTTATGTACCAGTAAAGGTAGAGCAGCAGAGTTCCCAGGCACCTCATTTTACAATTTGCTTTGACATGAAGTGAGAAATAACTGAGCACAACCTTTACCACAATAATTGGATTTTTGCCATCAGGAGAAGCTTGTTACATTTGTGTCCTCTGAGAAATAATAAGCTTTTTAGGTTGAGTTTTATAGACTCCTCTCTCTGAAACCTTAGAGGGATGTGATGTGCAGGGGTTGGATCCTTCCCTGCCCAAGCTGATCATCTCTCATCGTTCTGTCAATAGTGGGGCTTGGTTTACACCACCACAGCCTCCAAATCATTCTGTGAGACGTGGCTTAGAACCCTGGCTGATTTTACAGCAGATTCCTCTGTCTTCCTCTTCTTTTTTTTTCTTCTATTTTGCTTCTGCTGTTTTGGGTTTTGCCAGTGGTTTTTTGCCCTTTGTGCAATTTCCGTGAAGAATCGTAGGAAAATAGAATTAATTATAAAATCTGCATGGATATTGCACCTGGAAATGTCAGTTAGGTCAGAGCCCAAGGATGAGTGAGCTTTGTCAGCTGGGGATAGGAAATTTAATTTTAGCACCTCAAGTGTTTTGCAGTTGCCTGCGGTGTTTCTCTCCATCACACCTGGGCTCCCCCAATCCAAAAAACTGCTTCATTTCATGCACCTTGTTAAACAGGGGAGTAATTTCATAGATTTCATTAGTACTACCTAGAAATTTACCATAAACATTGATGATCATGCACAGCTTTGTCAAGGATTGTTTTTGTCATTCTCCAACCTATGCTTGAAGCTGAAATGAAACAAACATTGAAAAGAATATAAGAAATTGTTACTTGGATTTTTTTATTACACCAAATTCCAAAATATTTGTACCTATTGTGATATTGCTTCAGTACTGTGAGTACATGAGCAGTGAAAAGATAAAATATGGATTAAAAACATTCTATTCTGATTTTTTTTTATAGTGTAAAAGAAGCAACAGGAACATTTCACATGAGTATCACCATTCATGACCCCAAGAGACTGGCATTTCAGCATCAGCAGGATTATTTATCCTATGAGGAATATTAGATTTGATAAAAGGATTAGATATTAGGAAGGAATATTGTTCCCTGGGAGGGTGGGCAGGACTTGGCAGAGACTGCCCCTGGATCCCTGGAAGTGTCCAAGGCCAGGCTGGACACTGGGGCTGGGAGTAACCTGGGACAGTGGAAGGGACTGGATGAGCTTTAAAATCCTTTCAACCAAGTCCATTCCATAACATAACGTGATCTGAACCTGTTTTATTTAAATATAACCATGTGAGGTAGGAAGTGTGAAGTGGTAAAACACCATTTTAGGAGCTGGAGATGGATATTAAGTTAAAGTGCCTTGTACTCAAAATCAATTTGAATTTACTTCAAACTTTGCATAACCTTGTCTTCAGAGTTATACAAATGTCTTGATAGACTCATTAAAATCTGGAAAATGGGAGAGAAAAATCTCAAGATATGAGACTCCCGAACGAGCGGAAATAAAAATCTCTAACTGAAGTGTGAAACGAGAGTGGATCAGTGAGGATTTTAAGTTTCAATTTCTTTCACTTTGTGGCTTTATCACACACTGTTACTTCACCACTTTTATGGAGCAGAACATACATGTTACACCCTATTTATTCCAATTTATTTTTGCAGGGTCTTCTCTTTGGGTGTGCTCCCATTCTACTTGTGCAGCTCAAGGTGAAGCCCCCTGTGGTGTTTTTGAGAGAAGAGAAGAACCAGTGCTAGTGAATCTATGAGAAATAATGATTTTTGATCTCTCCTTCATTAACTTGGTGGCCAAAAGAGGAGAGATTTTGATTAGGGTTCCTTTACAAGCTCCAAGTCCCTCTCCTCCTCCTAAAACCAGATTTCAAACACAATTTACCCCATCAGGGGATTTGCATGAATTTGTTTTCCAGAATTTTCTGACTTGTTACATCTTGTATTTCGTGTTCCTGTCTCCCTCTAAACAGCACAACTGGCAGCATTTTGTTTAGTCTCACAAACCAAAATTGTTTTCTCCTATCTGCTGTTCCACTGTGCTTTAAACATGGCTCTTGCCCTTAAGGATACCTTGAAATGTGACTTTTATTTCTGATGAAAGGGTTTTTTTGGTTGAGACTCCCATTTACACCCCAAATTGATGGAGAAAAATTGAGATTTTCTTTATCATGATGGTACAGTATGAAACAAATTGCTTCAGATTATGATTCCCTCCAGTTTAAATTGTTCTATTGTTTAGACTGGAGCTGGCTGACAGTTTCTTCATTTATCTTTCTTGGCCAACGCAGCCCTGGACATATTTGAGGCATTAGGCTGGGGCTGCTTTGTCAACCTTGACCTTGTGCCACATTAGCTCCTTGCAAAGCTGACACTCTTCATTTCTCAGCCCTGCAGTTTGCTCTAAACTCTCTGAGCCAGGATTAGCCACAGCTGCTTGTGAAATTTCTATGGGAAGAAATTCTAAAAGCCATCATACAGGGGTTTTCTTTTTCACCCTCCCTGTATCCACCAGCTTGTATTCTAGATCAGAAACAAAAACCTCACCGTTCACACCTCATAACAAAATTTAATTGCTATTTGTCTTAACTCTGGTTTATTTTATAGACTTAGTCTGGCTTAAAAGCGACTTTTACCCTTGAAATCTGGGCCATCAAACTCATTAACAATGAGTTCTTGCTACTCTGATTGGAAGTTATCGGTGAAGGACATCCTGGTGGTTTCTTCTAAAAATTTGCTTCAGTCAGCTTTGTCGATAGGCTTCATTTTAGAAAAGGAAATAACTTTGGAGCCCAAAAACTGAGGAATTTCTGTCACTTAAAGCTGATACAATTGTGTAAGTATTTCCATGAGTGCTTGGATTTTATTCCACATTCACTTTAAATTGGATAAAAGTAACCAACCCCTATTCCAAAGCCTCCTGGAGAGGCAGCCAGCATGGTGTCATCTGTTTCTTCTCACCAGGAAGGTGGTCTCACTTCTTCACAACAATTTCTTGCAAACTTTGCATGTTCAAAGGCTGAGCCTCATCTTTGCTCCTAATGGGAATTAATAGCACCAAGAAGTTCTAACAGCAATTGTCTCTTCAGAAGAATGATGCTGTGACTCACTAAAATTTGCCTGTCTGGTTTTCCTGCAGGTAGGAACCTATGGGGGGTAAAAAAACCCCACATTATTCAAGAAACAAACAAATAAACCAAATTCACAGTGACCCTGCTCACAGGGAATCCCAGACTGGCTCATTTTCCATCCCAACTCACAAACCTCAAAAAACATCTTGGCCCGAAAAGGTCTCAGGTAAATTGTGCAAACCCAAAGCTTTTGGGAATCAGCTGCTGAGGAAACATGAACACAAAAATGTTGAGTGCATGCACTGGGAGAGAGCAGGTGAAGCTCATCCCAGCAGGGAGCTTCATCCATGGCTCAGCTCTGGGATGAGGAGCAGCTCGTGGAGGAGAGGGAGCTCTGTGGCAGCCTCGGCTCTCCCTGAGCCCACGCGCAGCTGTCTGGCTGCCAGATGCTCTGGTTTTAATGGGTGAATCACAGCTGCAGCCCTGAAAACGCAGCACTTCACTCTCCAATCTCTGCTGCTCACTCCTGATGTCTCATTCTCACTCTGCAGATTATTTTCAGGCCTCTATTTTTTTTTTATGGTTCTTTCTTTTTGTTTTGTCCTGTGTTGTTAGAGATCTTTGTGAGCCATAGAGTTCTGAGTGGTTATTCAAGTAAAGCTTAAAACAGTTCAAGTCAGAGATATTTTAATATGTTTAAATATTACAGAATATAGCCCTAAATCAATCAAGTTGAAAACTGTAACAAACTGAAATCAGCTATGTAGGAGGCCCTGGAGGGCTTTTTCTCTCCCCAGGATAAATGCTGAGTTTCATATGGTGACAGACACCCAACATGCAAATAAGGCTCTCCTCCTAAATTTGGGTTGTTGTTCCACAGATAATTTACCTTTTTGATTCTTCATCTCTAAATGGGTAAAGAACCAAAAATATCTGCTTTTGGTGAATCCCAAAAAATGGAGGAAGGTAAGTGAGCTGATCAGGAGAGACCTGAGTGGGAATCAGGGAACAGTTTGCAGGAGTCTAAAATCAGAGAGACTGTCAAGGGCACAAAGTCTGGGTATGTCCAGAAGTGCAGTTTCTCATGACTGTGCCCGTACTGTGAGGATAAAATGTTGATTTTATCATGTCTGAGCTATCTGCATAATCTCCTTCCCTTACTGCTGAGCTTTCTGAACAAATATGCAGCAAAGACACAAAAAAGTTCTATTTTCTAACTTGTTTTGGAAAGATCAATCTCACTCAGCACTGCAGGCATTGGAGAAGCCACACCCCCCAAATTTTGTCTTCAGTGGAGCCTGGACTTCAACCTTCATGCTGGACCCAGAAGAAGCTGTGAGTATCTGATAGAATCACAGAAATGTAAAAGGTTGGAATGAAATTTAAAGATTATTTAGTGCAAACACTAATGGGCAGGGACACCTCCCACTAGGCCAGGCTGTGCACCACAGTCACTTGTTTTCATGTGAGAAGTGAGAATGTTAATTCCTCTCAAAAACCCTTCCCATCTTCTTTTTCCTAACTCAAAACTATACAATATATTAATTTTTATTACCTTTTTATGTCAAGTAAGACACAGATGAGGATATACAACATTTCACTTATTCCTCATCCTGCAGCAACAATAATTTATGTCAAGAGCTGTAAATTGCCAGACCACAGGAAATAGCATGAAATAAATATTTCCTAAAATGCTTGAATATGAGAGCTAATACTTCTAATATGTGTGTCTTGTAGCTTGGATTGGTTCTAAACAGAGTTAATTGGATTGTCATAGTTACATGGGTAAGTATTCAAACATGTCTAAACTTCATAAAACCTCCTGGAAAGAGAGACAGGCAGTGTCAGAAGAAATTCAAACCCAAACTTTTAAGACTGTTTGCACAGCAAACTCAACAAACACTTTTGCTGATCTGCCTGAAACCTGGACCATTTAAATGCCATTATTCTTTTTGTCGATGCTCAGACAAGTTTTGGTACAAGCGGAAAACCTAAAAAAATATGAAGTTTGCTTAATAAAACATATTAAAATGGGTGCCATGAAACTGAATTATTTCAACTGGAATGTATACACTGGGGAAAAGCAAGATCTTGAATATTCACATTACAGCTCATTGAAAAGGCAATGGGCTATGCAACAAGATTGACAACAAAGGGAAAAATGATGAGGAAAATTGCCTTACTTATCTGCTAGAGTGCTCTTGACTGCCAACTGTAATTTTATGGTTCATTATATAAAAAAATACCATTAATGTTAGTACTTGTGTATCATAATCATGAGAAGAAGGGAAAAAGTTCATTGAAATGTGCTCCATTTTTAATCAAGACACTATAATTGTGTGTTTTTCAGGCATCATCAATTTCCATCAATTTTACTGCTGCACAAATAATGTGCTGCTATAGTTCTTCCACAGGTCAATTCCTGCATGAGGTACATTGACTGCAGGGATGTAAACTGTAAATAAACAGTGGCATAATTTATCTTCTCTGATATTACTTGATGCAGCAGCAGCTTTACGTTGATAAGGGGAGCAAATGGAAGGGCTGGGTGTGAATTGTGTGGTGCATCACAGACCTTCGAAATTGTTATATAAATGTTGTTATATAAAATGTCAGGCAACAGCCAATATTAGCATCACCGAGCCACTGTCGCACAGCAAATGTGTCTGTCAATTTAGCTGGGTGTTTTTGGGAGTTCTGAAAATCACACATCGGGTAAAATTGTCTGAAGCTGCAGCAGGGCTGCACTGGGACGTGACTGTCACCAGCCCTGTGGATGGGCCAGCTCAGAACAGCTCTGGCCATGGGAGAATTTGGGTTCCTCACACCCAAAGGGAAGTGGAAGTGGCACTAATCCATCCCTTTTTGGAAAGGGAGCACAAGGGAGCTTCGTGCCATTTTGGAGTGCACAGAGAGGTTTGTGCTGAGCAGGTTTTGTGAATTAACCTTGGTGTTATTCCACAGGATGTCAGGGAGCAAATCTACAGCAGAGCCTCAACCCCAGAGCAGAGGCCTTTCCTAAGGACTTTCTTCTTGATAAAATGATGATTCCCAGATGATGTTTTCCTAGATTGAGGATGCTCAGACTTTCTTTATTCCATTCCATCCATTTCAACATTTCATGGTTGAAACAGACCCTTGGTAAAAGCTGCTCTTTTCTCTTGGGAATGTGCTGAGTTTTGAAGCCTGGGTAAGTTAAATTTTGTTTACAAAATTGAAGTTTAAACCAAGTCACAGCTGGCCAGCCAAGTGCAAAAGGCTCATGTTAGGTGTGCTATCAATGTTTTTGAAAGCTTTTTTGTCTACTGGTGCAGAATAGTGATAAAAACTGAGGATCTTTGTGGGCAACCTTTGTGGTATCAGATCCTTAGTCTCATTGAGCACATCCCCTTCCTGAAGAATTCATCATGGAATCACAGAATGGGTTGGATTGGAAGACACCTTAAAGATCATCCCATGCCAAGCCCCTGCCTTGGGCAAGGACACCTTTCACTAGCCCAGGGCCAGAACTACCACCAGCATTTGTCTTCCTGCTCACTCTTTTAATCCCAGTCTGAACTGTGATTCTAATCCCAACTAGAACCGGGATTTTAATCCCAGTCTGAGATTTCTTGCAGAGAAATCTCCATGAAGATGCCTGAGAATGGAGCAGGTTGTTGCAGCCCATGAAAGCAGCCCTGGCACACAGCACAGCCAGGAATAAACACATTTTCTCTGCAGGGTCCCTCTTTTGAAAGCTCCCTGTGCTTACATAAAGGAGGAAAAGCTCAGTACACTGGGCAGAGCTGGTGCTGAGTAGCTCATGTTAGGGTAAACAGCTCGTAAAAGTGGCATGGTTTGGATGATATATCCATGTTGTATTTCAGCTGTATTAGTGTCTGACACGATTGGATTCGTGGAGCTTTAATTATAAATTACTTGATATAATAAGGTCAGCTGTCATAATCCCATTCCAGTGTCTGAGGCACTCAAAGTTTTGTTGTGGGGGGATGAAAAGAGCAGTTTATTTTATTCCTGAAGAGTCTGGGGAAGTGGAGGATGGTGAGACTGAAGCTCAGGGGCTTTCCTGAGGCTGACAAGCCCTCCAGAAATCCCAACACTTTGCCAAGGCAGCACCATCCTGGGCGCTGGGAACAAACTGCTGCCAACTGAAGCTCTCCTGAGCTGAGCAATAGGCCTGAAATAGCCGAAATAATACAGATATTCCTGCCTATTTTCAGCTAAATGTCACCACACCTCTCACTTGGCAGTGGGATCCTCCTGCAGAGGATGCTGAGCAGCCTCTGCTTCCTCTGCCCCCAGCAGAAGGGAATGTCTGGGATAACACTTTGCAAATCTGCCTGGAAAAACATGGCATTATTCATAGTGTATGATTAGTCTTGCACGCTTTCCTTGTTATAAATATGTAACACATGCTCCAGTGCAGAATGTGATAATGTATTCCAACATGATCTTTATTGCTGATATTTAAAAACCTGTTCCTGAATATGCACAGTTTAAATTTCACATGAGTGTACATCTCCCATTTTTCCTGGTTTGCAGCGTAAAGTCTCTCAGGCAAAATGTAGGTTTTATGTCAATCCATTTTTACCCCTTTCCTCAGCTCGTTTGTCTACAGTTAAATATTTTCTTCATCTTCCACAGGAAAATATGAATTATTCTAGAGCAGCAAGTGCTGCAGTGTGTGTGCATCTGTGTTTGTTGGGAAGTCAAAATACAAACAGTGGAGAAGATACCCTCATTTGTTTTCCACTCCAGTTTTTAAGTGATATGTTAGGAAGCAATCATAATAAAGAGGAGCCGAAGGAGCCAAAGAAATTATTTCTCAGTGAGACAGCAGCCTGCTGTTATCGCTAATCTAAGAGGCACTGGATAGAGGTCATCTTCTGATCAATGAAGTGAATTTCACTTTATGATGCTGCAAACAGACAGAGAATGGTACAATCAAGTGCTTTTGAAGAGAAAACAGAAGCAGCCAGAGAGCAAGGGGAGAACCATAACAAAAATAAACAGATTTATTGCAATACAGAGCCTGTTCTACGAGGGCCCTGCAGTGTAGGAAGAGGATGTTGCCCTCCTTCAGCACCCTGGATATTCAGAGTAGTGCCAAGACCTGAAATCACTTCACCTGCCCAGAACAGTCCTCTGCACAAACAGAAATAACAACCTGCTCTGCCACATCCAAAGATTATCCCTCCTAAAGGGAAAACAGTTTAGGTTCCAAGCTAAGCACTTCAGCATGGGGTGTAATGTGACTTTCAGGAATTCTGAGCAAGGAATGCTGACAGCTTTTGTTCCACAGTCTCCACACACTTCAGGGCCTGGCTCTCTGCTTTGCCCATATTTTGCTTTTCAAGAGGAATTTGACTCAATCAGGTCTTACAGAACTGTCTGATATGATTTTGGTTCTCTAAATAATACAGATTTAAAGGCCTGATCAAAATGTTTGCTGCTGAAGTTTATAGTTTGGAGGATTAAGCATGGTAATTGAGCAAGAATTGGATGTGTGATGCAGTCTGTGCCACAGGAAAGCTTTAAAACAGTCTCTGCTGCTTATTTTTTCTTTCCACACCTTCCAAAATCAATAGAAAGGTAACGAGGGCCCTTGCTGTCAGCATGGATTAATCTGGAATTCCCTGGCATCTTCAGATCCTTGTGCATCAAAACATGAGCGTATATCAAAAGTTTGAACAGTGGCTCAAAGTGCTCAGGAGTTCAAAAAAATGACAAGAGCCAGCGAACTAAAACGCCTCCAATTTCTATGGTTTGCAAACTTCAAAAAGTGTGATTGTGCTGGGAGGCTTTGATCTCAATATTACTTTTTTATTGCCTTTGAAGTCCAAAGCAAAGGGCCATTGCAGCGGGATCTGGAGGTGCCGGCTGTTAATTCCCTATAGCCACGTTTAAGGTACAGCATGTCAGCTATTGACCACTGGATGCTAAAGAATGTAACCATCATAGAGAGGATTTTCTTCTTAAAGAAGGTTTCACACTCAGCAGTGTTGGTGCAGTTTGAGTTTTCCCAACAAAAAGACGCTCAGGACCTCAGGAAGGTGTTTTCTAGAATACCCCACATTTTTAATAATCAGCTGTTACGGCTAAGCAGGAGTTGGAATTCTGTCAAAATTACCCACCAAACAGCAGCATGTGTTATTTTTGGAGCTGGTGAGGGAAACCTCCAAATGAGGAGGTTGCTGAGGGGCTGGAATCTCTGCCTGCTCCTGAGCTGGGAACTTAACTCTGTAAATTTGCACCAGCCTTCGAACAGCAGAACTGGAAAGGAAAAATGGAAAGGGCTGCATTTATATGGCTTGTAAAATATTCATTTATGTGCTGTGCTTGAGGAGCATCGATCTCTGGAGAGCAGGAGGTTTCTTCATCTCAGTCACATTGCATTAGAGGGAAGAGCTGAGTGGGGTGAGATGTCAGGGGACAGTGGTGGGGCCAAACAGGGCAGCACGTGCTGGCCCTGAGCTCTGGATGGGGCACGGGGACATCAGGGCAACAGGACAGGATTGTGAGCTCATCCCTGTGCCTCTGGGCTTTGCATCCACTCAGTGGCAAATTCAAACATTTTTGTAGATTTGATCTTTAGTGACTTAGGGTTTTTTTTCTGCTGAATTACAGCAAGGTTAAAGAGGGAGGAAATGGTTTATTTTTTATGTTTTATGTACAAGAATGTGCTGGGATCCCTGGGGTGGCCTGTGCAGGGCCAGGACTTGCATTTTGATGCTCCTTGTGGGTCCCTTCCAATTCAGAAAATGTAATGAATGTACGATTGTGAAAACAAATCTATTTTCAGATGGGGCACAGCAGGATTTGTTTTGCCCCTCCACAGTTCCCAGTTGCTCCCAGACACTGGATGTGCTGCAATATTCCATGCAATGGGATCTTTGCAGCTGGATTGACTCTCTTACTCACTTAATAACTTCTTGAGTATTTTCCTCATGAGTTTGAGGAAATTTCCATCCATTGGATATTCTAAACCTGCCAGAGCCCCAGGCAGGGCTGTGCAGAGACTCTGAAATGTGGTGTGGGCAGGCACAGCCGGGTTTGCCTGTGACCACTGCCACCAATCCAGTGGTTTTCCCACTTAAAATACCCCTTCAAGGTTTTTAGCAAGGCATTCTATTATCAACAGGATTCTTCCACAATTTTTCTGATGTTAAGGAATTGTAAAGATTTTTAACAACAGACTTTTACATAGTTAAACTGAGAAACAGCTTCTCTAATGTTTTCAGCTGCTCCTGACAATAATGTCTTTACCTCAGGAGCAAAGTATTCATGCTGATGTCAATAAAGGCAGTGGTTTTGACAGCAGTTTTATACATCAGCATAGATCTGGAGTGCTGAATATTACCTGTGTTATCAATTGGCTAACACTTTCCACGAGAGAGATGTCTCTTTAGAATGCTGTTCCTTTTATGAGTGTCATCAACTCCTGTCAGCCTGACACCGCTGGGTTTGACTGGGTTTGAAGTTTTTGTTGTTGTTTAAATTTGTGATAACATAAGTGAGCGCTTTTTGAGGAATGGATGTTGAAAAATGTGTTCTGTTCACACATAAACGGCTTCATTCAGCTGCTTTTTTGTGAAAGCTCTGAGATCTGTGGAGGAAAATACTTAAGTAATGGAGTGATTTGCTGTGCTTTGGGTGCTAGAACAGCACAGGTGTAGCTCACACAGAAGCAGTGACTTATTGCAGCTCTGAATTTCTCTCAGCTTAAAAGTTCTGGGGTTTAAAGCTTTGTGCAGAATCTCTTTTGGATTTTGGATAACCCAAGGGCAGGCAGGCCCTGGGAGCACAGGGAAGGTACAAGTTGCAAGGAACCCTTTAATAGTGTGTCAGGAATATTTATTTTTTTATGTTAAGAAAAAAGAAAACCAAACTGACTTTTATATTTCTAACAGTGCAAGTTGGTGTGGATTCACAATTTATGGATGCAGAAAGAGCACAGGCTTGCTGACAAACTTCAATTTTTCACTGTTGGTGAAAGGAATACCAAGAAAAGGAGATGTAACATCTGGCACAGCTCAACACCAGCTTGTGTTGTGACTGCTGGTCCAGGCCACGCTCCTGAAGAAGACCAAGGAGGCATCAGCCATAATTCCAACAGGTGACACTAAATCTTCCCAAAATAATCACTGCCAGCTTGTAAGGGCCTGATATGAGCATAGAATCCCAGAATGCCAGGAGGAATCATTGGGAGGGACATTAAAACCCATCCCATTCCACCCCTGCCATGGCAGGGACACCTCCCACTGTCCCAGGCTGCTCCAGCCCCAATGTCCAACCTGGCCTTGGGCACTGCCAGGGATCCAGGGGCAGCCACAGCTGCTCTGGGCACCCTGTGCCAGGGCCTGCCCACCCTCCCAGGGAAGAATTTCTTCCCAATATTTAATATTGAATGAATTTAATGTGAATCTCCATCCACATTCAACACACTGAAGTTGAACGTGGATGGAGAGCAGGGAGCAGCTGCTTTCGTTATGGGAGGCCTCTTTCTGAATATTTACATCTGAGTTATAAATCACCCCTAACGCATCACTCAGTGTAATAGGTTCCTGTAATTAAATGAGAGCTTTATTGAATAAATTGCACACTGTTAATTATACGTGTAAGAGTCTCTGGCAATTCCTTTGACTTTATTGCAGATAAAACAATGACCTTGTCTATTTTCATAGTGCTTGATAATTTAAGAAGATTGAAGAAGTGTTAATTGTGAGTTGCCCAAGAAGTCTTTAAAATGCTTTAATAGCTTTAATAGTATTAACTCAATATTGAGATAAGATTATTCCTTGTACTTTCTGTGTACTCACAGTGCCAGGAATTGCTCCTCTCACCTCTGGAACTCAACTGTGAGAGCAGTGGAACTTGGGGTGGGGAACAAAAACCAGGAAAATGTTGATTTAGTCTATAATAGCCACAAATCGATTTTTCTTGATGGAGTGGAGAGTCAGGAATTATCTGCATCAAATCAGCAAGGATTTTATGCAAATGAATGCAGAATTAGAATAGCAGAGTGCAACTGGATGACATTGGTCTTATTTTTTGCATATTAGTCAATAGTTGCTAAGTTTACAATTTTCCCTTTCCTTTGGCGTCTTTATTTATAATTAAGTTATTTATACATCCACACAAGTACAAACTCACCCATTGGGCACTGAAATGAAATCCCAGCGAGGCTTTATTTTTATTTACTGCTTCCTCCAATAAATGCACATCTTTCAAATCTCTGCAGAGCTGCATCGATTCCTGAAGTATCATCTCCCAGTTTATTGAGTACAAGTGGTGACTGATTGTCCCCTGACACTCCAGCAAGAATTTCAACATACAAGAAACAAATTTTAAATAGGCTACAACTTTATTAAGATACAACCACATCTGAGAAGTTATTTGGGATGGTTGGGAATTTCTTGATAATTTTTTTTTGTTTCCCCCCACTGGAAAAAACTGCTGATTTCCCAAATCCAAGCTGTTTGCTAAGCAGAATTTGATTCAACAGATCCAATTAAGAAGAAAAAGAAGCCAGAGCAGTTGCAGGTTGACACTGTTAACAGGAGATTGTGCTTTTCCTTGTGATGGCAAATTTTCAACATTTTAATGAACTTCCACTTGAAAAAAGGGAAGTTGAAACCAATTAATTTGAGTGACCTGACCAAAAAAAAAAAAAAAAGCCAACAAAACAGGAGGAGTGTTGGAGGGTGGCAATGTGAGATCACAGCTTTACACCCTGTCTCTTACAGAACTTCCATGCAAACTGCTGAAAACCTGTGGGAAAACCAAGCTCATTCCACACTCGCTGGGGAACTTCCTTGTGCACTGCTGATATCCTCCAAACTAAGAGAAAACTTGGGAATTTAAAGGGAAAATCAGCACTAACAGCCTGGTTTTTATCTTTTTGCTTTCTTGTGCTTTCTTGAGAGCAGTTTGTCTCCATCACCAGAGTTGAGTTTGGGGTTCTGCTTGTCTCTCATCTCTTCTTAACAAATTCCAGCCCATTCCCAATCCTGTTTAGCTTTGCTGGGATCTTCCTGAGATTTTTTTTTTTTTTGCCACAATCCTACTGAACACCAAATTTTTGTGCTAAACAGTACTGATCTATTTCTAATCACGACTTGCTTGAAATTGGCATTGCTGCAACATGAGGATCCTATCAAGTTAGTTTGAAATCACTCTGGTTTACAGAAAACACTTGAATTTAAAGTTTGAAACCATCTTCTATTTAAAATAACATTTTAAAAAATTAATCTGCACCTGTGCTCAATAGGGCACAGGAAGGACAGCGAAGCTTTTCACCAGGGTTTGAAAACTACAGCAAATAAATTCTTCAGTCAGAGAAAAATAACCTAATAGCAGATTTCTCTGGGAACTCACAGGATTTCTCTGTTCAACGGAGCAGGAAAATACATGTGCTTTGTATGAATATAGAAATGAAGAAATAATTTATCAAGCAAAAATATAGGTATTTCTTCAAGAATTTCCATTGCTGTGGAAATATTTTTTCTTTTTTGACACAGATTTCCTGCTCTGTTGATGGATTGATCTAAGATGGGAGAAGAAGTGCTTTCCTTCCTTTGATGATAAAGAAAAGGGAAGAAAGAAAAACTTAAGCATTAAGATGCCAACATGTGTTTTATCTACTTCAGTCCTGCCTGAGAACTGTTCCATTTTCCTCTTTGCAGAAATTATTGCTTTACTTGCTCTGCCTCTTTCCACAATTTTCCTGTTTTCTCCTTGATTTCCTATTTTTTTCCTTTGTATTTTACCATTCCCAAGAGAGTAAAGCACCTGATCCCTAAAGCAATCCAGAAATATCCCACCTTGGCAGGTGGGTAAGGACAAAACTCCTGCTTTGCTATTGAGACTCTAAATGTCAGGATTTTTAATTTAATTAGTGCACTTCACCAGTCTGTTTTGAGAAGAATATTGATCTGTTCTCTGTCCCCAATGTTATTCTTATTTCTCTGAGACCTTTTAATAGAAAAATGGTGCCTTTCTCTAAATGCAGAGTTTTATTTATTTGACTCTTCTTCCCAATCACTCTGTCTTTTTTATCTTTAATTAATATAAAGATAGCAGCTGGAGACAGAGTGGAGGACCAGGGATGTTTTTTCTTGACAGAGTTTCTATTTGTGCATCTCCCAAAGCAAATAAATACAGCTCATCCAGTCTCTTCACTCCAAGTGAGCTGGCCGTGGTGGGTGACACCAGCCAGAGGCTCCTGCTGGCACCATGGCCACAAGGCTGGTGGCACTGGCAAGGAGGGCTGAGGACATGACCCAGGTCCCTGCTGAGGCCACCAGGGAGAGGGAAGTTGTTTGTTGGGGACACTCAGTTCCTAAATTTGGTGTAAACAGGGCTGAGGTGACGAAAGCCCTGCAGGTGGTGGCCCGTGGGAACCTGCTGGTTCCTGCAGTGTCACTTGCCACCCTGCAGGGCTTCCAGCAGCACAGCCACTGCTGCAGCACCTGTTTGTGCAGCTCTGCCAGGATGTGGCCCCATAAATGGCTTTGCTGCCCTGTATTCAGAAAAATTCCTGTTCCTCAAACCACTGCAAGAGTGCCAGGCCCTGGAGAAGGCTCCCCAGAGCAGTGGTGGAGGCACATCCCTGGCAGAGCTCAAAAACCACTCGGTTTATGGATGTGGCCCTTTGGGATAGCATTTGGTGGGTGTGTGGGATCTCACTGAAGGTTGGACTTGATCATCTTGGGACTCTGATCTTACAAAAATTCTGCAGTCGTGAACAGAACGGTGACAAATCCCAGCAATGCCTCAAAGGAAGGTCAGCACTGCTCACAAATGACACTGCAGCCTTCAGCCGGGGCCTTGCTCTCCAAAGCAGCAATAATTGGAGGGCACCAAATTTCAGGATGTGAAGTTCTTTGGCCTCAGTTTGACTCGATGACAGACAGTGGCACTGAACTCCTGAGCTTGCAGCTTGATTGCAGACCATAAATTGTGCCAAATCAAATCCACCACCTGATTCCATGGGCATTGAGAATGCAGCAGCAATGGGAAATACAGGAAACTCAGGATTTTTTTTTTCCTTTTATTTATTTCTTGGGGAAGGGAGAGGACATAGTTGAAATAAAACCATTTTATTTTGCATAAATTTCTCAGCTTTGCTGGAAGTTTCAAAGCCCAGCTCTCTGATCCATGATTTCATTGGTTCTGCTTAAAAGAGAACATCCTCCAAACAGGATTATATTCCTGAATATGGCAGGAAAGATCTATTTTCAATATCTTGCTGTGAATCAAGCTGAAGAAAGACTCAAAACCATCACGTGCAGGTGCAGGCTGCACCCAGAGCTGACAGCACCATTGGGTTGGGAATGTTGCAAGGATAATCACAGGCAGGCAACTTTTGGGTGCTTTTTTTTTTACCAATATTGATTGGCTGACTCTGCAAAAACGCTGCAAATGTGGCAGGAGAAAGGCTTGCTGATGTTCATGGACTGCAGGGTGCGGGGGTCAGGGAGCACCTCGAGCCAAGGGTGCCCAGTGCACACTTTAATGAAGTGTGACATCGAAATTCAGCGTGACCTTGTGTTGTACAAGAGCAGGAGTATCGTGAGCTACATCAATAAAATCTGAATAAGGTCTTTTTTCAGCTGAAAGGAGTCTCTGGCACCTGAGCTGCTATAAATATTCATTGGGAAAACAGACCAAATGGTATTGAGGGTTATTTTTGGTAGCACCGGGTGCTGTGTTTGGGTTTATGCTGCAAGAAATGAAACAACTGGGGATTTTATTTATGAAAATATCATATTAGAAGGAGTAGTTTAAATTAGAGTTTCAAATGGGGTATAGGAGTCTTTCCACATGCATTTGCTGAAGATATTTAAAGAAGCTGGACACAGATTGGGGCTTAAAAAGTCCTTTACAGTGTTTTACAGTGCAGGTCTTGAGGAGATTATTTTACAAGGCCTGTTCTCTATTTAAATTCTGTTTGAAATATCCCAGGATATTATCTGAATTAGAAGAAATACTTCATCCTTTCTTAAGAGTTTTCTGATCAGAGGAGAGCAGTTCTTGTTGTTTCAAATTAACATCTGCATGTTAAATATGGTAACACAATTTTTCAACATGCTTGTACTTGGCTTTTGTTAGTTAGTGCCTTGTTTTTCTCTGGGATGTAAAGATCAGGACCAAAGTTTATGAACCTCAGGAACTTCTCCAAGATGAGCAGAGGGATGGAGCAGCTCTGCTGGAAGGAAAGGCTGGCAGAGCTGGGATTGTTCACCAGCAGAGGAGAAGCTTTGGGGTGGAAGGAGCTACAGGAAAGATGGAGAGAGACTGTTCAAAAAAGGATGGAGTACCAGGATAAGGAGGAATGGCTTCAAACTGACAGAGAGGAGATTCAGGTGAGATATTTGGAATAAATCCTTCTCTGGCAGGGTGGGCAGCCCTGCCACAGGTGCCCAGAGCAGCTGGGGCTGCCCCTGGATCCCTGGCAGTGCCCAAGGCCAGGCTGGACACTGGGGCTGGAGCACCTGGGACAGTGGGAGGTGTCCCTGCCATGGCAGGGGTGGCACTGGGTGGGATTTAAGGTCCCTTCTCACCCTACACTTCTCTCAGTTACACATTTAAATATATTTGAGTTACACATTTAAATATATTTGCATATCTGGCTAATTCTGTCTAGCTGATTCCAGCAATCAGCTCTCCTGCTCTCCTGCAGGAAGGCAGCCCAGCTGCTGCACGTTTGGGGACATGCAAGTGGCACATCCCAATCCCAGCAGAGGAGCCACTCCAGCCAAATGGAGGCCAGGCTCTGCTCTCCTGCTTATTAAACACCATTCATCACAGCACACTTCATGGGCCACAGCTGCATGGGGAAATGCTGGTGTTTGTGTAGAAAAGCTATCTCCTTAAACTACTTTTTCAATGTTATTTTTAGCCTTTAGTTATTGCTCAAACTTAAACTGCAGGCATTGTTGTTTTAGGGCCTTTTTAACATGTTCTGGCCACACTGAAATCAAGAATTTAAAATATCTGCTTATTTTAAATTTGTAACTGTGATGCCTAAGCTCAGTAACAGCCACAATCTGGCTTTACTTTTAATTTTGCTGCTTTAACACCTTACAGCTGCAGTTTCCATGCAGGCAAATTTGATGGCAGCTTTGTGCATGTGAATGTTGTTCTCAGAAGCTCTTTGTTCCACCTTTATTAAAAAAGAAATACCTGTATTTGTAATGCACTTCATGATGTATAAATACATCTGCATAGTGTGTTATGAATACACATATTTATGTAGAAATACATTAATCAATAAATACATAAATGTATAAGTTATCAGAATTTTGCTTTTGTGATTGTATTTTTTCCAGCTCTTCACTCAGGGACATTTCTGGCCCATCATGTGCTGATTTATTTTTCCACAAGGCCATGCAGTGTTTTTTATGTTGCTCAGCTGCCTGGCCTGGTGCTGGGAGGGCACAGAAAGGGTGGAATGAGTACATGTGGGAGGAATTCTGTCATATTTTCTATTCAGGCAACCCACAGTTGGAATTCTGACATCACTGCCCATGTGTTTTAAGTCATAGCAGAAATATGAAAAATCCCACGTCAAATCAACATGACATCCAGGTTTTCCCAAGCATATTAAATTATGTTAGAGAGGTTTTCCTGAAGTTTACTGGAATTCCAGGTTGGTGTTTTATTAAAATAACCCCAACCCCTGATGCGGTAGAGTGGTAAATGCACAGCACAGGATGATGGGTGCCTTGAGGAGCAGCACTGCTGTCCCTCCTGCAGGTATCTCCACACTGGGCAGATTTAGATGAGATCCCAGGAAAAATTTCCATGTGTAAAAGCTGTCAGGGATTGGAACAGACCACCCAGGACAGTGGTGGAGTCCCCATCCCTGGAAGTGTTCAAAAACCATGTGGATGTGGCAGCTGAGGACAGGAATTAGGGTTGATGGTTGGACTTGATGAGCTTAGAGGTCTTTTCCACCCTTAATGATTCTCTGATTCTGTTCAAGGCTAAAGGATTAAGAATTTAAAAGACTCCAATCCTTGATGATGTTCTTATGTGCCTGTAGAATAGGCCCTAATTTACTGATCAGCCACAATGAAGAACAGACTCTGCAGAGAGAGAAAAAGAGGGAATTTAGCCCTGAGAAAGGATGGAGAATAGAAGGGAAAATTAGTAAAGACACAGGAGATGCAATCTAAGTTCAAATAAAATACCCCTGCTTGTCTCAGGGCTGCTGCTCCTCTCATTTGACAGGCTGTGCTGATCCCATGGAGTCCTCACCATAAAAAGTTGACCAGTGATGCTCTAGAAGGTGAGTAAATGTATGTCAGGAGGAAAAAAATAACACGCCCATGCAAGGATGATTTAAGATTATTTTTCCCCACTTCTGCATGAGATTGGATCTATTGTAACCTTCCTAAACCTTTGTTACCTTTGTAATTTAAACTGACACGTTAAATGCTAATGCAATTGATGGGGGTGAACAAGTGGTCAAGGAACAACCTGATCTGACTGTATAATGCATCAGAGAATTGCAAAAATATGCAGGTCAGATGTAATTTTGACAGAAAATGGCTCGCTGCAAGGGTTTATGTTTCCCTGGATGGTCTTAAAAAGAGTTGGACTATGGTAAGTACCACAGCGCTCGAAAAAAATACCAAGTTTAACTTGATGGAAAAAATCCAAGTTCTCAATATCCTCAGATTTCATTATCAGTTTTTATTGGAGCTGGGATAATAAGATTATAGAATTAAGAGAAAAGTTATACCCATTTTCTTCAGCTCAGCAGCCCTAATGTGCAGCAAGGAAGTGACACTCATTTCTCACCATAAATACAGCAAAAACTGCCTGGAAAAAGGAGTCTCTGACCATGTGCAGGTCCTTACTGAAAATTCTGTACTCAACAGCCACTGGGGCATGGCAATAACGCTTAAGGGGAGGTAGAAAGGTGGTTTCTCACCAATTAATCCTGAAGTTGAAGACTTTTCATTTGGCATAACATGGCTGTGGAGTGGGACCAGGATGTGAATCTGCCCACAGGAGGAACCTCCCTGTTCCAGGGTAAAATGTGTAAATGAAGGGAAACAGCAGAGAAAGTCACAGGCAGTTCAACCCAGAGCTCTTTATTTCCAGTTTAGGGACTTCCTGAAAAATGAGAGACACATTAAATCTCTCTGCTGACTGCTTGAAGCAGAGAGAAGGGAAAGTTGGGCAACTCCAACTCTGTGGATCCCACCTTTATCTCCTTGTATTAATATATGTGCTCAAAAAAGCCCTGGTGTAGAGCACAGATTATTTTCCATTTTGGAGGCATGATAACAAACTGTTCACTCCAGTCTGAGGATTACCAAGGATGTTGGAAGAATCAGTTTTTCCCTGGACCCTTTCTGAGCAAGAAGAGAGTTAGTGACTTCCAACGTTTTTCAGCACTGATGTTATGCCAGTGGATTTTGGTACCATATTCCTCAAAAGAGTGTCAGGTTTTTTAACTCTGAAAATCCAGGAATTCCTCAGACTTTTTCCACTTCCAAGCACTCCAAGATGCCACCAGCAGGTGCTAAATAGATGAGAACAAGGACAGCAAATAAAGATATAACCACTCCCTTCAAGAATTTGACTGATTTTCAATATTTTCATGCTTTGTTTACTACTTCAGTGGGTTTTTTTCCTCAGAGGAAATTTCAGGGTTGAATTTGTCCCCCTGCCCGCTGCATTCTTCATCTATGTAAGTGTTTAGAAAGGAAAATTGAAATGTAAATTGACTCAGTGCTTTTAAAACCTTAAAAAAATCATAATTCAGTGCCTAGTCTATGAAATGGAACTCTCCTGGCTGCTCTAACCTGCCGAGCAGGTTAGCATAACATGAAATCAATTATTGTACTCGCCATATAAAAGCTGTCAGGTTTAATGCTTAACTGCAGTATCTCCCCTGAATGGTTGATTTCCAGCCATCATCCCCGTGAAGCTCCAGAAGTACAGGGACATAAGAAAGATTCTGGGGTAAGAAATTTATTGGGCTACCCTGAGTTATAAAAGGGAAATCGGGAAAAGAATAATACACGCTGCAAACATGGCCCCCTTTTTAATCAAACACTTCCCAGCCCCATAAAACAAACAGAGAACAAACTGCAGAATAAATACTGAATTTCTAGTCTGGATTGTAACAATTGTGACACCATTTCACTTATTTTTCAGCTGGTCTGGAAACAGCTTTTGCTGAAATATTATTCCCATTATTTTCTGTCCTTTCTCTTGAATTTCTTGGGTTGTTTTGGGGTTTGGTTTTGGTTTTTGTGGATTGTTTTGGTGTTGTTGGCTTTTTTTTTTGCGTTTGGTTTTTGTTGGGTTTTTTTTTGCTTTTTTATTTGGTTTCGGTTGGTTGGTCTTTTGTTTTTCTGGTTGTTTTTTGTCTGGTTGAGTTTTTTGGGTTTGTTTGTTTTTGGTGGGCTTTTTTGTGTGTTTATCTTTTGGGTTTGTTTGGGCTTTTTGTTTGGATTTTGGGTTTTTCTGAGATTTTTTTGCTTTATTTTTCAGGATTTCCTGGGTTTTGAGAGGATTTTTTGGGTTGCTTGTTGTTTGGTTCTTTTTTGGGGATGGGTCTTCTTCTACAGAGGGAGAATCAAACAGAAAAATGCTTTGACTTTCACAGCTTCTACTGCTAAACTTTATTCCATACTTACAACACACAATGCAAATAATTATTGATCTCTTTTCTGATCTGGGCTTTATTGTGTGACCTTGCTGTGGCTAAAATCTCATTCTTAGGTGCTCCACCTGTAGCTGTGAGCACAGTGAGTTTGTCCTTTGAGAATCCTAAAAATGATGAATTAAGGATGGTGAAGTGCTGGTGTTATGGCAAGAGGGGGAATTGTTTGTAACAGAGCTGGGACAAAGGCCCAGTGTGGTGGGAAAGGAGTGAAAATTGTGACTCTGATTCCTTCCTGCTGTGTTGCTGTAGGGAAGGGGAAGGTTTGGACTTTTGGGAAGGCAGGAAATGGAGGGACAGCACACAGGGAATGGCTTCAGAGTGCCAGAGGGACTTAGGTGGGATATAAGGAAGGAATTCCTCTCTGTGAGGGTGGGGAGGGCTGGAATGGAATTCTCAGAGCTGGGGCTGTTCCTGGATCCCTGGCAGTGCCCAAGGCCAGGTTGGACATTGGGGTTTGGAGCACCTGGGACAGTGGAAGTGTCCCTGCCATGGCATTGGTGGCACTGGAGGGGATTTAGGGTCCTTCCCAATCCAAATCAGTCTGGGATTCTTTCACTCAGGGCAAAGTCACCCTGGAGCTGTGTCCTTCCCACTGAGCCCCAGCCAAGCCCAAGAACCAGGGCAGGTTTCTGTGAGCTGCTCTTTGTCTGTTTAAAGTAGTCCAAAAGCAAAGCCCAAAGCATCTGCAGGGTCTGGTTTGGAGCTCTGTCACCTCACAGCTCTGGGGGATTGCTTCTAGCAGCAGAAACATTGCCTGCCCATGGTCCATAACAGCTTGGAACAAAGAGCTATAAAAGCAGGGAGCAGGAGACAGATTTATCTCGGTGTATTTCAAGAAATGATGATCCTGAATTGATTCCTTCTCTGAAATACAAACTCCATGTTTAGCTCTTCTGAAAAAGAGAAAAAAAAAAGGAAAACCATAAAATAAACCAGGATTTATCCTCAAGATCAACTCTCATTCTCTTTCAGAAATTACATTCTAGACAATAAGTGATCATTATGTGCCAACAGAGCTGAGAATCTGATTTTAACTTTCAGGTAACATATTAGGGCCATAACCAAATCTGAGAACTATTATCATAGCCAAATGACTGTAATGCTTCAAGGCTGTAACAGTCATCACCTTTTTATCATTCAGATTACCAGCCAAGCCTGAAACAATGAATTTCTTTAACATTATTCTCCCATAACCTTTAACTGTATGCATTATTTCAAACATCTGAAATAATCCTTTATATGACACAGTAGAATAATACTTTTGCCAGTCACTGCACACTGGAATTTGTTAAGCCCAGAGCAGAGCAAAAAACTCCAGTCTGTTCTGTCTGCCATGGAAATACATTCATTTCAATTGTGCTGGGATGATGTTTAAGTGATAAATAATTTGAAGGAACACTGATAGGAAGCATAAGGTTCATAAAAGTCCAGAAATGCTGCTGCAGTTTTATCACCATTATAAAAGTGTCCTGCTTGCCTTGTTTTGGGAGGGCTTTACTTGGCCAGCTCTCACATATTTCACGTGGAATGTACAGCATAAATATTCCATGGGTTCATTACAGAGCTGTGTTTGTGATAAACCTTCCCAGAGTCCTTTCAGGAAATGTTTATTCCTGTTCTGTCAAGTGGGTGCTAATGCCCCACGCCAGCTCTCTCCACAGGCCATGCTGATAAATAATCCTGTGTATGCTCTGGTGATTCTGTGCATAAACTCCCCTCTGCCTGAGTTACTGCAGCTCCAGGCCCTGCATGAATCAGATTTATAAACACAGCACTGTGTTTCTTACCTGTGCTGAGGTGTATTATGATGGCAGAACTGGCATTTATCTGGACTCTTGGTATGAAAACGTTTCCAGCCACACAAGCAACGCGTGAAAATACAAAAGCAACTGCTGGAAATATTGCCAGGGAGAAGAGTCTTGAAAAACATCCCAGGCAGCCTCGAGGCTGCTGAGTACAGAACACTTTGGATCAGCCCCTTGGAGAGCACAACCTCTAAAGTAACAAGTTTGGAGAATTCAAGTGTGTCTTCTTCAGTGTTCTCAGGAAAACTGGATGCCTTAGAAAGGTCTCAGCAATACACAGCAGCAGCTTTTTAAGGAAGATCAACTACTTCCAGGAACTTGAAAATGTAGGCTTAGAAAATCTGAATTTGTTGAAATATTTCTAAACTGCTTTAAGGAAAAGGGATTCAGATACAAAGGATTCGAGCTCTTGGTAAAGAACAATTACTCTTGTGCTGAACAAGCAAAAAGGGGTTGGAATTTAGGTCCAATTCTCCTGTGATTTCTTGTGTGACCTTTCACAAGTCACACATGGTCTGTGCAGGGAAACCACAAAGTGATTTCCAATGGCTTCAGTGGAGGAGAGAATCAGCTCCTAATTTCTCTTTGAATCAGTTTCCTCATTAGTGAATTACTGACCTCAGAGCTTAATGCTTCCAATGCTCTTCAGTATCCTTGAAGGGGAATGATATTGGAATGTTAACTGTCCTTACTGCCAGCAGCCAGGGAGCAGAAAATCCAGATTAATAGGGGCACTTTGGTGCCATGGCCACCACGTGGACCCGTGTTCCTCCACTCCAGAAGAACAAGGCAAGAGTCAAAAAGATGAATTTAAACATTTCAGCTCAAGAGAATGCTGCTTCCTCAGCAGGTACCTGGAATTTCCTGCAGGTTTTCCTGTATTTTAGGACAGATTTTCATTTGCTGTCATCTCAGCACTCCATTAAAACACTTATTTTCATTCACAGAGTTAATCATCAAGTTCACATCACCTGGATTGGAAATTTCTGGAGCTGAATATTCCCCTTGTTCTGGGACTTCAGGGCTGGCAATGTTTACACAGAGCTACAAACCCCGAGCTCAAGGAGAGATAAAAATTGTTCATGCTGGCAGTGCTCACCCTCACACAGCAACACCTGGCAGGAAAAGGTGATCATTCCAGGGGAGGAGAAACCAAAGACTGACAGCAAATTTGCTGGTAAGTATTTTTTTAAAAAAAGGTCAGTCTTGAACATTAAAGAGGGCCAGCAGGAAGTCATTAAATCTGACTGATAATGTGGGTTTATTTTAATTTGCTTGCCTGCATTTTCATTGACAATGAACGGATTGTGGAAAATAAAATGAACTCCATAAAAATGTTGAGTTGTCTACAGCTTGCAGCAGGACTTAGAAAATAATTGTAATAACCCAGCCAGATTTCCTACCCCTTTCTCCAGGATTAATTTTTATCTGCATTACTTGCATCACCAAAAGAGTAACTTTAATACAGTTTAAGTGCCACCTGCTAGACCCCCTGGAGGATTTCAATAATTTTAACTGTGAGTTAATTTTTCAATTATAAATATTTCAATAATTTCAGTATTTCAATTATTTTAATATTTCAGTTAAAGCCCTCAAAGCCTTAGCTCAGATGCCACCAAGCCCTGGAGTCACTGGGTGCTACATGGCCACGTAGATGAGCCTGAGCCAGAGCAGGAATCCCCCAGCTGTGAATCCTGAAGGATCCAACCCATGGACTTCATGGGAGGGTGGAATTCCTTCCTTGGGATGTCCCCCATGGACCAGGTCACCATCAGCTTCTTGGGGATCTTTCAAAGTTATTCAATTTCCATAAATTCAACTGCTATGAAGTCTTCGTACTCCAAACTTCATATTCCATACTTCAAACTCATTGGAGATGGGGGGGAAGGTTTTCTTTTTTCCCAAGGTGGCTGCTTGAACCTGCAGTTCCTGTGAGAATCAGAAAAGTTGAGGCTGAAAAGACCTTCAAGAGCCTCAAGTCCAAGCCAAGGAATTGTGCCTTTTCAGTAAATTAAAAAAGAAACATCCATCTCTGCTGCAGAGGATCTCCTGGCACGCCTGCTGATTTATTTAACTAATTTTTCATCCCATAAGTCTTCCAATCTGTGTTCAAACGATCTCACCCTGCATTTCTTTGCTGAAGGTTACCAAGCTGGCAGAGCCGTGTCCTTCCGATGACGGATCTCTCTGATGCTCTGTTTACCTGCCCTTCCTCTGCTCCAAGGCTAACTGAGGTGGGTTTTTAATTCTCATCCACCAGGAATTCAGGAATACCCTTCCTGCTATCCCCCGCCCAAGCAGGAGGATTTGTGCATGCTAATAAATCCTTTCCCTTACCTGATTTTAACTCCCGAGCTGGCGGTGTTGTCAGAACAGCTCTGATTGAGTAATTGAATAATTGGTCATGGGAATCATCTCAGACTGGTGCCAGTGGTCACCAGCACCTGCTCAGCTTCACTCTTTGTTGTCCCAACAATGGTTCTGGATTCATTCCCAGCCCCGGGGTCCAGCAGGCACCAAAGGAGGGCACAAACGTTCTCAGGTTATTTGAAAAGCCATCAATTTTCCAACGAGTGCTGTGCTGAATTAGAGCTTGTCCAAACTCCTCACCCTGGTCGTATTTCTTGCCCATCACGCTGGATATGTCAGCTGTTGTTTCACCACCTGTTAATCCGTCTGTGCTCGGGCTGTACATGTGATTTATGAATGTTCCTGTATCTTACTTGTTGCCTGCATGTGACCAATGCAGCCATTTTTTCATCATTTTTGTTTTTTTCATGCTACATCCACCTATAAGTCACAATTTTAAGACAGGGAAATATGGAAATTTTTCTTTCCACAACATTCACTGAAGTTTTTCTACCTTTTTTATCATGAGCTATTGAAGCTGTATTGACACAGCGGCTCGGGTAGATATTTTAATTTATAATTTTCACCACCCTCCTTCACTGCTACCCAAAGCGAATTTTAACCATGAATGATACAGAAATGAACCTGATGATTTGTAATCATCAGCAGCCCAGGTTATAAGGAATCTCCTGCTGGGGTTACACATCAACGCAGACAGGAGCAAAATTGCTTTGCTCATAACCTGTGGTAGTTTTAATAACTTTATTTCTATTTCTTTCCGAATTCTGGGAAACATTAGCCAGATAATGATGCCTTGTGATTACCAAGCTTGTTCCCTCTTTCAGAAAACAGCTTTGGACTGCAAGAATCACCTCAAATGGGGTTTCTTTTGTGGGCTGGTTTTGGTTGGGTTTTTTTCCCCCTATGTTATCTTTGTGCCTGTATTCCTGTTTTTTCAGTCCTACTGCTCTGCTCCCAATATTTTTGCTTTTACTGGCTCATTGACTCTATGCAATAAAGATGCTTGTCATGTCATAAGGTAAGTATTTTCCCTAGAAATTGTTGTAAAACTTTGTATCAAACTGGACATTTCTATTGATTTTCGAATTGATATTTGCAGGTCTCTTTCTGCTTTCTTTTTAACAATTGACTTTCAGACCCCCACATTTCTTGAAAGAAATATTGCTGTAAATTGCAGTGATCTTGACCTGCTCTTTTTCTCCTCTTATCCCTCAGAGCTTTGCTATTCTAATAGCTTTTCTTATGCTCCTTGCAATTAGTTCAGAGAAAATTAGAAGAGATAATGGTTAATGAACAACTGCCACTCACTGTCAGTGAAGTGCTGCAGAGGAAAAGGCACTTTCAGAAGTCAGAGAAATGAGAAAATATTACAGAGGCAAACAGCATCCAGAATTGAGGGGAAAAACTGTGAGGAAATGGAAATTTTCCTTGATCAGGACCCTTTTGAGAATATTCATCTCACATCAAGCCCTGAAGAACTTTGCTAACCCTCCAGACATGCAGTGAAATGACCCCATGGCAGTTTACGCCAGTGATTATTTTAAAAGTATCTCTCATAGGCCTGTCTTGGATCCTTTCAAAGATACACCAAAAAACCAATTATGATTATTAAACCTATGTAATATAAATATTTACACCCTTCCCACCCAGTGCCTGCATTGAAGTTGTGGTGAGAGTGCTGGGAAAGCCAATTTATTCTGATTTTCACCTGCAGAGAAATCCACAGTGTCCACCTCATTAGGATAATTATTTTCCTCGTAGGGTTTTTGCCTTCATTTCTCCAGGCTGAGAGCAAAAATCCCAGAGTGGTTTGGGTTGGAAGGGACCTTGAACTTCATTTAGTCATGGGCCTAAATCTCTACAGTGCCCAGTGAAATGGGAGAATCTTTTATTCTGCTTTTCTTTTGGATCTAAGCACAATCACATCAAATTTAAAGTGATTACCTCCAGAGTAAGATCCCATCCAGGATAAACCACTCCAGCAGGATTTTCCCATTCCTGATTTCCCTAAGCAAGCTCAGTCACAAACATCCCCAGATGTTCTTCAGAATGTTGTTTGTCTTCATCCAGGAGAAGGATCAATTCTGTTGTGGAAACAGTGCACAGCATGGGATCGCTCTAATCAATCTGAGCAGGCCTTGGTAAAACTATCTGGTAGTCTGCAATCCAGCAGCATCAAAGCTAATTAATACTTTAGTCAGCTTAATGAATGTATTAGTGGTTAATATTTGTGTATAAGCTCCTCATAACTCAATAATCCTATCCCATTTGCATTATTAATAGGACAGGTATGAGCTGATTGATCATAAAACCCATTAACTCAGATTTGTGCTGCCTTCAGTTCCCTCCAAGGAAGAGCAGGAATCACTGAGGATTGCAGGGAGCAGACTCTGCAAAGGCCTTTTCAGATTCCAGGTGAGTGGCACTGAAGACTTGCAATGGAACGCTGCATTTTAAACCAACATGAACTGATCTAGGAGGTGATGGATGTGATTCCATTAATTCCAAGCAAAAATCACTCAGCCCTGAACCCAAGGGCTGAGTGCCCTGGTTTATGAGATGCCCAAATTCTTTCAGGTCAAAGCTCCTCTACAAGGCAGGAGAAACAGCCAGGAAGGAAGGGGAGAAAGAGGGAGAGGTACAATCCACTCCACAAAACAATTTCCCTTCATTTCCCTTCCTCTCTTTGCCCCACTCCTCACATAAAAACCATCAAGTGGGAGCTCATTTACTGAAATGAAGCTGGAGGTTGGCTCAGGTGGGAGAGGAGTAAATAAACCAAGTGCTTCCAACGCCTGCTAGAGAGGAACAATATTTTGCAATTTCCCTCCTACAGGCTTTGTGTTCTACAAAGAGAAATAAAAACGTGCTTCATCCTCTTCAGCAGCCTTGAAAGCTTTTGCTTATTCACAGCCCCTGACAACAGAGGCCAGATAATCCTCTGGAAGGGGAGAGCGCCGTTCCAACGCTGCGGAGAGAGCGTGCAGGCAGATGAATTCCATTGGAACAACAATAAAAAAAAACAGATGAGGAAAAAGCAGCTCATTCCTTTGGAGACTCATCTTTTTAATGCACCATTTCCACAGGATCTTCTAATTGCGTCTTGTGGGATTGGAGTGTTTTCTCTTGCAGCCTCTCTTTGGAAATTTGTTACATTTCCTGCTACGATGTTCTCCTGCTATTTTATTTTCAGGTTTGAAGAACTGTTTTCCTATCTTCCTTTTTTTTTTTTTTTCCCTTCTCTGAGATATTTTCCCCATCTCTCCCATTTCCATGTTCATGTTGTTATTATCAGGGAAATTTAAGCTTCTGTGGTGCTGTGAAGCTGAATCCTCTTTTATTGCCACGCTTTCTTATGTGGTGGGACAGCAGCGAGAGCTGCTGGTTAATCACTTCTGAAGTCCTACATGTGGCAGGGAGATGTGCTATGAATTATCCAGTGAGCTGTACCTGCATGATTAATGAGAATCCATTCTCCACTCTGCACTCCAGTGCTCCTCCAGTTGCAATTTCTTTGTTAGAGCCGTGTACAAAGGGAATGAGAGAGGAGAGGAGACAGGAAAACCTCAAGGAAAGGAGTTTGTGGCTGAAAAAGGGGGATGAGAGCAAGCAGCAGTGCCACTGCTCCCAGGGCTGGCCAGATGTTTGCTCATCTGTTCAGGCACAGCTCTTTATTGTCAGCTGCCACATGACAAGTGGCAAAGTTAAAGCTTAATAAGTAATTAAGACAGTCTGCCATGAAAATGAGGGAAAAAAATGAGGGAAACAATGTCTTTCACCTCTCCTCGTCTGATTTAACTGGTTAAAAATGTTCCTCTATTTTGCATAGAGCTGAGCAAATCACTCATTATAAATAATGTATTAACCCAATTTCTTCACTTTTGCTCTGTGAAATGTTCCTGACTAGATTTATAACTATTCCTTCTTGAAAAGTACTGGTACCTGAAAGCAAATCAGCAGATATTTTATCTGCTCATGATAACTCCATCCAAACAGGTTGTGCTGTAAATTGAGAAAGTCTAATACAACCTCTCCAGGTACTATTTGAGACATATTTAAGAAATAGCTTCAGAGAAAATATTTATAGCTGAAATCAGTGTGTTGGGAACATTTTGTGCACCTGAAGCTCACTGATGTGCTTGAGGAGAGTCACTGTGAAGAACTCAGGGCCAACTAAAAATTAAATATTTCTTAATATGCCAGTAAAATGATTGCTATTACTAGATCTGCTTAAATTGGCAGATTCATAGCTCTGTGAGATAGACAGTATCACCTCAGGTGTACAAAATATCCAGATATTGCACTGCTCCAACACCAGCTAGACTTGTCTCCAGATCTTTCATTTCCCTTGATGCAGTTCCATGTTTTCTTTCAAAGGTCTCTGTGCAGGAGGCTCAAATAGCAGGGAAAGCCCCTCCTGAGATAATGCAGGAAGACAAAAAATGCCAAGTGTGTCCAGATCTCTGTTTTGGAGAAGAAACTGCATTTCTGGCAGGCAGCAGAGATCAAATCAGGCAGCAAAAGCCTGGCTGCCCCCAGTCTATGAAGGGCAATGAGAGTCAAGGGAGATCAATAAATTTTGGGTAAATTTTCTCTCTTAAAAGAGACTTTTAAATGTGCATAATTAGCCAGTCTTGGAAGTGTCACAGCAGCTCAGAGCAAAGCTCTCCTGTGGGTGTTAAAGGTTTGGGAGAGCAGATTGTACCCCCTGAAACCTGGCCACTCCAAAAACACCAACACAAAAAGCAGATCTTGTTCACCCATTGCAAAATTAGCTTTTACTTTGTAATTAATAATCCACAAACTGATTTATTCTCTTTCTACTTAGCAATCCTCAAACCAGCATTTTTTTTTCCCGGTTTAATGACTGAAGGAACTAAAGTATATTACTAGATTTCCTTATTTTTGCTCTCTCGTGACATTGGACTGGCATTTGAGAATTATCATTAGAAGTCTCTGGTGCTTTTAGAGCTGAACCCAAGGAACTGCAGGAAAGTGAGAGATATAAAATCTATTTTCAGGATGGGATTGTGCATATCCTCTGCCATAATGTACATAACATAACAGTGCCTCTGCCTGCACTGTCTGCTACAGGATACACTCAAACTCTCAGTCTATTTATTAAAGATCAATTTTTGTGATATCATTGATCCCCTGCACACTGGGATTGTCATCCTCACTCAGGAGCAGCTGAAATTCAATCCTTTCTTCTCCATCCCTCTGTGGATTAAACCCTGGGACACACATAATAGACACTCTCTGGGAAGATAATGTGCCTCTGGTATTAGACAAAAAAATGACAATAATGAAGGAATATGTTGTTAAAAACGGTGAAGAATAACAGCCTGATCATTTCCTGCTCTGTGCCCAGGAAGATACCAGGATAAACAGTCAGCCAATCTATTGAAGCACTCAGAAGATAAAGGATGATAAGAAAAGAACCAGCATGGATGTTCTGAGAACAAATCATATCAAGCTCCATTCTGCAGATAAGGTGGGTGGGGAAGCAGGGAAGATTTGTACAGGAGCTGTGCTGGTGGGTCAGTAACACAGAGAAACAGAGAAAATCAGGATAAATGAGCAGGAGCAGCACAATTTCCATGTGGGGCAATTCTTCAAGGCTACTTAGCTCTACAGCTGGAATATCTGCCTTGACTTGGACTGAAGGGAATTCTGGGGGGAACGTGGCCAGAACTGCAGAAAAAATGGAGCATGAGGAAAGCCTGGCTGGGTTAAGGATGGAGCTAAGGGGGATGGTGAGGGAGGGGAAATATCTTCACGTGTGGGAAGTTCTTTCAGAACCTCCACGGCATCAGCTCCAGCTCTGTCCTCTGCAGGAGGAAGGTTTGGAAGTGTCCTGCCTTCAGGAGGGAACAGGAGAATTTCTGTGATGAAATTGCAAGGGGAGTTCAAGTTAAACACCAGGGAAATGCCCAGCCTAAAGGCCAGATGGGTACTGGAATAAACAGTGTAGGATCTGTGGAAGGACAGGTTAGGCAAACACCTGCCAGACACAACTGAAGTCTGGTTTATGTTACCTTGAGATAAATATAATGTGGGTGACTTCATTAAAAAAACTTCTTCCATCATCCCTGTTTTCTACATTTCCATTTTCACTTTTTCTCTGACATCCAGCTTAAGCTTGGAGTAATTAAAATATCTGAAGCCAGATAATAAATCTAAAATTTTTGGTTTGGGGAAACTCAAGAGACATCATGTTTATTGTTAGTTGGAAAGATCCCTTCAAACCCAACCTCAATTAAAGATATTGATCTCAATTTTCTTACTTTTAGAGCAATGAAGGCCCAGGTATGATTTTGCACTGTTAATTCCATGGACTCATTCTGCAGAGGCAGAGCCAAAGGTTTCTTTAAATTAAATGCCCAGTAGCCAACAAATATTTGGTTCTGTTGTTTATAAAGTCCTGTTCTCATGAGATCAGAGGCAACTTTTATATTTTCCTTTGTTGAATTAATTTTATGAGCTCTTCAGGCTTGGTGTTGTTTCCTTGCTTATTATTTGTTTTGCTTTTCAAGATTGTTTTCATCCAATTGTCCTTCTCTAGATTTACAGTGAAAACAACTGAGGACACTTTGTACATAACCCTTTCATCCAAAGTGATTGAAAAGTTCAGCTGAATATGTTCAGTGCATTTTTTTTTCACTTGTCATCCTTCACAGCTTCCCTTCTTTACATTCCACCTCCAAATATTGTTTTGTTTAAGGAGGGAAAAAAACCTCATCCTGGTGACAATTTGCATAATATGTTAATGCTGATATGCATCCAGACATCTGGATGGCATTTTAATATCTCATTCTCATTCAGACAAGTAGGAACTACACAGATGGGAGAGACAATTTTAAGAACATTGTTGTAAACAAATAAGGCAGCCAGGAAATCAAACACGCTCCACGATGGGCTTTGTGGGTGAGGATGTGCTCATGACATGTTGTGACTGCAGGAGAGAGCTGCCTGCTCCACTCGCAGCTGCGCCAGGACCTAAATCCAGGCCTGCAAATGGAGATTTGGGATCATTTCAGGAAGTTCCCTTCCCAACCCAACCAAACTGGCAGCTGAGATTATCCCCAGTGCTCATCAGATGGAATTATGTGGGGCTCTGCTGTAGGGTTTGATTTATCTCACTTTCAATTAGCAAAAGAAACAGCAGCAATCCTGATTGCTTCAGGAAGGAGACCTGTGAAATGGTGCTCTCCTGCTCCACATAATCAGGTACCTCCTGGGAGTGACTGGCTCCTGCTGGTAAAACTCATCTCCACGGAGGCCTGGGTAATTCCCTGGTAATTCCCTGCAGCCCCCTTGAATCTGCTGCTTGTTTGCAGCTCTTACAGCAGTGCAGTGGCTCTGAGCTCCAGCATCCCCAGCCAGGGCTGGTATTTTGTCTGCTCCAGCTGTTCGTGCAAGAGCCATGAGCAGCCTTTGCTGCAGGTGGAGCTGGCAGCTCAGCAGATGCTGCACATTGGTGCCTCTCTCTGGATTGCACTAAAAGCCACAAAATCAGAGCATTCCCAAGAATCTGAGCCCCACAGGGATCATCTCTGGCCCTGCACAGGCCAGTCCTTATCTTTTCCAAATATCACCACAAACTGATTACTTCCCCTTCACCTCTCAGCAGCTATTACTACAGATCCCACACTACTGAATTCCCAGGATTTCTCAGGAACTCAGCTGTGTTCAGTGAAATATGTGATAAAACAGTCCAGGACTCTTCTTTCATCTCCTGAAACACAGGTAAAAAAATGGAATTTAAATTCTACTCCTTCACTATGGAATTGTCAGGGTTCTGAGAAGCCTGGTCTAGTGGAAGGTATCTCTGCTCACGGTCTTTAAAGGTCCCTTCCAACCCAATTCTCTCATTTTAATTATAAATAAATGAAAATATCAGAAAATCTATTAATTTTACATGACCAAAATAGGTATCTAAGCCTTTACTGGAATATTGCACGGAGAGAAACATCAATGAGCTATTTAGGAAACTAGTTGAAAATCTGTGCCTGGTTCAGTCTGGGTAACTGAAGACCAGGGGTCTCTCCTGAATAAAAGAAAATGTGATTAGAAGCTGAAAGACATGGGTGGTAATGACCTCAGAAAGCAGTTTAGCAAGAGAACTTGTAAAAACAGCAATTCCTAAAATAATTCTGCTTTTCCTCTCACCTCAAAGCTGCAGATTTGCATGTGGCAAATGCTAAGGAGGGGTGGAAGACAACTCACAGGAATGAGAGCCAGAGGTAATGGAAACACAGAGAAAGGCCTTAATTTGTGCTCAAACCAAGGAATAAAAACAAGATGCAGCATAAAATAAAACTGGACAGGAGCCCCTCAGAGTGAATGGTGAATAAACCAATTTTCCTTCACGATTCCAACCTGCTCCTTGTGCTGTAGTAACAATTTCAGGAGACCTTTCCCATCAACCTGTGGATGATTTCCACCACTGGATCTTCCTTTTTCTGTGAGAGAAGTTTCCCTCATGCTCCATCTCTGTCTCTTCTCCTTTTTTCTGAGCCCAAATTTGGGTGCTGTGAGCCAGGTAGCAGCAGATTGAAGCTGTCACCAGGATTGGGATCAGGAGCAGAACTGGCAGTTGGAATCTGGGCCAGGAAGTCTTCTAATGCAAACTTTATGTGCTGTATCTTAAGTTTGCCTTAAAATAAAATAAAAGGCAATAAAACTTTAATCCTAAGCATGCTAACATTGAAAAAATTAGTTAAAAGAAGGATAAAAATAGTAATTTTTTAGTCTGCAAACTGTGAGATTGCAAAGTGTTTGCTCTCCAAGGGGATTCTGTATTTTGTTCACACAGCTGGATTTTTGTGATGGCTGGGACAGGCCAAAAGCAAATCATGATCTAATTGTTCCTCCTTCAAGCCTGGTGGTGATGGAGCTATTGTGGCAACCTGAATGTCTGGGTGAAAAAACATTAATAACAAATGATTCTCTGATCACAGAGTGCTGGAAAGCAGGAAAATGATTAAATTATGATGGGAATAGTCAGAAAACAGGAGACAGAGGCTTTAAAAGCAGAGATTTGTTTGTTTAAGGCAGCTGGGGCTGATGTGTTCTCTCACCAGGGTTAGCAAGTTGTGCTCATTCCATGATCATCCCTCCACCTTCCCTTCCTTGGAATTTCCCCCCTCCCTGAACTAAGAAAGAAACTCAGAGAACCCAAAGTTATTTTTGAAGTCAATCATTTTCCCAAATATCAATCTTCCTGCACCTCAGCATCCCCCAAAAGCTGGCATTTTTATAGGATTGCAGGAGCTTTTGGTGAAAGGTTTCCATAAAATATGTATGAATTCACTGTATACACACAGCAAAAGGAGAACAGATACATCACAGCAGATCATATTTTTGTGTCATCTTTGGTGAGAAAATATAGATCAATTGATTCTAAACTGTTTTCTGGGACTGGAACAGCACAAAAAGCACTGGGTAACTGATGCTGACCACAGGAAGAGTTACTGTCTAATGAGTTTTCTCCATTTGGATCTGTAACATACAATTCCACCTTGAATGAAATCAAATTTGTCGTCTCCTATTCTTTATCAACAAGTGAAAACCAGAAAAGCAGCTCCAGCTCAATCCTTTAAACCACAGCCACATTAAAACCCTTCAGCCGAAAATTTACAACAACTTCTACGTGGAAAATGTGATGTCTTGTTCCTCAACTGTTTCCAAAGCCAGTGTCTTTTCAAAACCATTGAAATTTCTCCAAAACAGTGAAGCTGCTCGTTCAGGCTGCATGATTGCATTTGAGGATTTGAAAGCGAGTGAACACAGAGCATTAAAGCAGCCAGTATTGATCTGCATTATGAGCATAATCCCCACTGCTGGAAGAGGTGGAGAGGAGCAATCTCAGTGCCTGGAGATGACTTAAAGCTGTTCTTAGTTTGTGCAGCCCTGGTTTGGTGGCAGAAGATCAGTTGATAAATTGAGGGATCATGAAGGCCAATCTTTGAAAGGATTTTTTAAAATATTCTCAGGAACTTGGGTACCTTAAAGAAGCTGTCAGTGCAGGTATGTTCCTCAGCAGCATCAGGTGCACACAGAAAACTTCCTAGCAGTGATTTCAAAACCTACATTGTTAAAAAAAGGTTTAATTAAAATGAAAGGGGCTCCTTTCAAGTTGTTCCAGGCTTCAGCTGCTTACCTTAATCAATTAAAGAAAAAAAAAGAAAAAAGGTGGGATTGTCTCCTCCAACAGATCTTTTGGAATTGCTCCAATACTCTGTGAAATTTTAGACTTAGGACAGCTCTTCATTCTAACCAAGATAATAAAATTTCACAGAAGAAAAAGCATCCCATTGTGTGCAGAGCTGGATGAAGGCAAAAAAGCATCAAAATGCTTCATTTCTCTCCCTGCCTTGAGCAAAGCTCCCCCTGCTCTCAGAAATTCTGGGGTGTAAAACCAGGAAAGGCTTTGCAGCAAAGGGCCAAGGGGAAAATAGAAGTGAGAGGGAGGAGATGGACTTTCCTCAGGGATTTAATTGTGCTGCTGACTCTGTCTCCCTCCAGAATCCCATTTCCAAACTTCTGAGGGTGCTGAACCTCCTTGGGGCTCTCTCAAAATTGTTTAGTTTGGGTTTTTCAAAGCCAGAGATTACAACATTTCCCCAGCAATTTGCTTTTCATGTGTTCCTGGATTTCAGTGTGGAAAATCGTTGCTTTTTACAGAGAAGTTGACCAGAATAGAGAGACACAGGCAAAGCCCTGGAGCTCCAGGGAAAGGGGATCTGATCCTGCTAATCCTCAATAATTCCCTTATTTTGTTTTGTGGACCATGTGGCAAAAGTCCTGCTGCTCTTTTCTCCTCTGTCATCTTGTGTTATTAAAATTCCCTTCCATCCTCCATCTCCATGCAAAATAGGTTGTGTCCTAAAATGGTATCAAGTCAGCAAACTCATCCTGAAAGAACAGGGAACACTCCTCAGCAATTTGCATCCAAATTGTGGATAAAAATCGGGGATTCATCCTCTGTCCCTCCAGCTGGCAGCAGAGAGGCAAGGCTTTGTTTTTATCTGTCTTATGTACAGTATTCATAATTGAAATGGTAATTTTTTATGTTCGTGGCTGATTTTTGTTCAGTGAGATCTGTTTCACCCTCCTGCCTTGGGAGGGGGATATCTTAATCATATTTATAGCATTTATAAAAGTCATTCAAACCTTGTATTTTATGAGATCTGAGGCATGTAGAGAATTTCTACTGAGAATCATCTTTTTTTTCCCCCCACCCTAACAGGAGAAAGGACTGCATTAAATTATCCGAAATTTAAATGCATTAGCTGTTAGCCAGGGTGAATTTTCATATAAATTAATATTGTTATTGTATTTTAATAAAGCCACGGCATTTATGGAATTATGCAGACATCAATTACTTGGAGGTATCTTGGAACAATTATTGACTTCATGCATCAGCTATTCCCTCCCTTCCAAACCAGTTGCACTCTTCAGGAACACCATCCATCAACAAGCCATAAACCACATTTTCAAAGCCTTCCAGCCCATCACTGTTAGAAAAAGCCCCCTGAGCCCACGACATCCTCATGTGTGGCTGTGTAATTAAAATTTTGACATGTGCAAGGAGTTGTAAGATAGATAAAAGGGCCTGGGTTGTAAATAGAAGTTGAAAGGCTCCCAGCAGATGGTTGGTTTGTGGCAGAGCCAAGAGATGACAAACAGATGGTTTGGGTGTGAAGGACAGGCTGGGAGAGCTGGGCGTGCAATGGGAGACAGCTCTGTGGAGTTCTGCTTGGAGAGGAGGTTAAACATTTCACATGTTTCTATTTGCACCCACAGCAATGTGTCAGTGGAAAAAGGCCAACCATACAGCCTAAGAATAATAAAAATAATAATCAGTATCCAGTCATTCCAGACAGGCTTCAGGGAGGCAAAATCTGTTCGAGCTGCAGCTCTCACTTGAGTAAGAACACAGCCACTGCCACCCCAAGTCCTGTGTGTGGGCTCAGTTGTCTTAATTTAAACAGAAATATTCAAAGTTGTGGCAAAATCAGATGTACAGGTGCCTGAAAAGCAGATTCAGTCACGTTGTAAATGAACTGGAGCTTGCAGGCTTCTTTCTTGTCTCTAAGTGTGTTAAGTGTGTGATGAGTGAGTTCAGCTCAGATTTAGGTGATTCTGCACCAAAATCATGACCAAAAGCAATCTCCTCTGGGCACAAAGATCAAATCAAATATTACTTATTTTTGTTAAACAATGGCAAATGTGAAATCACAATCAAATTAAAATTACAATGTTTTTCATCCTATTCTCGAGTTCAGTTCCCTGGTACATTTTGACTCTGTCCTGTTTGCCAGACAAGCTCTGCACCAGCAGCAAAAAAAAAAAAAAAAAAAAAAAAAAAAAAAAAAAAAAAAGAATTTCTGCAAAATAATGGGCAAAAGATCCTTTTTAGTAACCAAAATCAAATTTCCTAAGAACAACAAAGGTTCGGGGTTAGGGTGTAAAATACAGGGTACTCTTTGACAAGATTCTGTGGAAAAATTTGATCCATGTAGTAAAAGGCAGACATTTATAAAAACAGTCAATCAATATTTATTCTTTCCTCTTACTACAAAAAGCTATTTACATTTGAAACAGCATTCCTGTTTCTGAGAAGTGAATTTCTGCAAAGCAAATGTTGCACAGGAAGCATTTTTTAAAAGCCTAAGTAAGTTTTAACTTGCAAAAACCCAATACAATTTTAGAGCTTTGTGTAGGTTTTTGCTCAATATTAATAAGAAACTGTAGTTTTACTAAGAGGGGAGCACTGGAGAGCTGATAAACAGTGGTGGTTTCTAGAAAGGCTTGGAGTTTTTTCTCATAACTATTTGAAAGATTGGCACAATCTGTTGCTCTAAGAACCAAAACAAAGTGTCCTGTAGTGAATACTCCTGGTCTTTGAGGAGCTCCCACAACCTGGTGGAACACAATCCATAAAGGTAATTCGTGTTTTCCTGCCTTACCAAGCCCAGGAGTTGTTCCAAGCCTGAAGTGCAGGTTTAGATTTTATCTCGACATTATTCAGATCATAGAAGTTCTTTGTTGCAAATACATCCCAAATTAAATAATAAATGGAAGTCTATTGAGCAGTCATACTACAGAGAATAAGACATTGAACACACTACAGACAATAAGACATTGGCCACAAACTGGTGACAGATAATTCATTAAAATAATTTGTGTTTTTCTTAGGAAAGTTGCTCCAAGCCTGACCTGGGGAGGAGGTGCCTTGGGCAGGTTTAGATTTTCTCTGTGGCCACGAACTGGTGAGAGAGAAATCATTAAATTAATTTGTGTTTTTCTTAAGAAAGTTCCTCCAAGCCTGACCTGGAAAGGAGGAGCTTGGGAGGTGCACGTTTGGATTTTATCTCTGCTTTAACTCCATCTGCATTCATTCTGCTGCCTGAATAATCTGCTCAGCCCCTGCCAAGCTCCCTCTCCTTGCTCTTTTGGGGCTGGCTGTGCCTGGTGGATCCTGGCTCAGCATTTCCCAGGCTGTCCCAGCTGTCACCACTCCTCAGGGTGACAATCCCTGCTCCTGCCAGCTTCTCCTGATGGTTCCACTCCAAGCCCTGCCCTCCATCCCTCTGGCACTGCAATCAAGCAGCATCACCCCCATCACTGATCCACTCTTTTTTCTCACAATGTTGGCAAATTTATCTTCTTTTTTTTTGCCTGGAGACAAGCTGGGTATTTGGGCTATAAATTATTTTCAGGATTAACTTATTTGACCTACTCTTTTTTTTTAATTTTGGCTATATTTTTTTTATTTTGGCTAAATTTTATTTTGACTGTCACTTGTCATGTTTTCTTTTTTTATCTCACCCCTGTATCCCTGATTGTTCTCTTTGATTTTTTTCTCTCTGCCAGGTCTCACTGTCCAAAGAAGGTGATTTTTAGTAGCACTGTTTGTGCTCTGACAGCTGAGGCTGTGTCACAAAAATATTACAAACTACATCCTTCACAAGTTTCCAGTAGCCATAAACATTTGCTCTAAAAATCTGTGTAGGATTTTGTTGAGGAAATTATTTCTGTAAATCTGGGTGATATCTATATAAATACTTATTAATAATGTGCAAATAAAATATATTGATATATTCTCAAGGCTTAATAGAAACCACAGAAGCACAAATGCCTGACAGAAATAACAGAAGCACGTAATAAATGTGAGTACAGATTGGTCTTATGTTTGTGTGGGGATTGTTCTCATGTAAAAATGATATCTGAATATCAAACAGCCAGACCTATTTGGAGATATGTATTTTTTCAATATATTTAAAGTACTAAAATTATATTTAGATATAATATGCATTTATTATAATCATATATTTAGATCTAACTGGTTCTCAAAATTTAAAAATAAAAAGCTCACCTGTGTCCCTGTCTCTAAACTTCCAAAAATACCTTAAAATAATCCCGACAACACTAAGCTTCCAAAAATACCTTACAACATTCCCTACCACAATCCCTGATCTCTGGGTGAAGCATGGAGACACTGAAAGGATTTCTCAAGGCAGATCTGATCTTTTCTCCCTGCTTCCATCAGGACTGTGGCAGAGTCAGGGTTAATTTTGGTTTGCTCTGTTCTCCTCTGTGAGGACAAAACCCTGGAGCTCATTCCAGGGAGGGTTGTGCCCTCATTCACCCTGGAGTCACTGATTTCTCCAGATGACTTCAGATTTAAAGTGTCCTGAGTGAGACCAGAATTTGACCCATAATCAGGTGGTTTTTTTTAAGTTATGAGGTTTTTTTGCAGCATCATCCACCTGAACACTCACTTTACTCACCCATCAATATTCACCCTTTAGAGGATGATTTCCTATCAATGACCTGTAGAAATTGGGCCCTTCAAGTAATAAAAAAGACCCCAATGACAACAACATCTGCCCCCATCCAGCCCTTTGTTCCCCTTAGAGAAGGGCTGGAGTGGTGAGGAAGTTAAAGGGGAGATCATTTTTAATTTTCACATTTCCCAATTGAGTGGCTCCGTGAATCACCATTTTTTGGGAGCCTGGTCATGGAAGCAGTGACAAAACATCCTTTGACTTCCACAGATCTTTTCTGAACTCTTCAGAGAGGGGAAAAGCAGAGTACTGGCATTTATCAACCTTTAAAACCCATATAATTATAAATTTATCTTTTCTTGGGCATGAAAAACAACCAACTATCCTTATCCAAAATTGCCATGGCTACCTCAGATTTTCCTATGGACAATCCCTTAAGCAGCATCACAGCCCTACAAGCAATAAACTGACCATTCTCCTAACAATAAAACCTGGTGGAATGACAGAAAATAATAATTTCTCTGCCAGTTGATGTTTCTTTACTCACCTGATGCAAATCTAAAAGCAAAGTGACGTGGCCAGTGATGGAGGGAGATGCTGCAGGGTCCCAGCCTGTGGAGAGGAGCTGGAAGGGACAGAAAATTATCTGTGTGTGTGTGGCAGGGAGCTCCTGAGCAGAGAGGATGTGGGGAATGCAGGGTGTGTAAAATGCAGGGTGTGTAAAATGCAGAGGGTGTAAAATATAGGGTGTGTAAAAGAAAGGGGGTGTAAAATGTAGGGTATATAAAATAGAGGGGGTGTGAAGTACAGGATGTGTGAAATGTAGGGTGTGTAAAATACAAAGGCTGTAAAATACAGAGGGTGTAAAATATAGGGTGTGTAAAATACACGGTGTGTAAAATGTAGGGTGTGTAAAATACAGGGGGTGTAAAACACAGGGTGTGTAAAGTACAGGGTGTGTAAAATGTAGGGTGTGCAAAATACAGAGAGTGTAAAATACAGAGGGTGTAGAATATTGGAGGCATAAAATACAGGGGGTGTGAAATGTAAGGTGTGTAAAATGTAGGGTATGTAAAATACAGGGGGTATAATATATAGGGTATGTAAAATGTAGTGTGTAAAATGTAGGGTGTGTAAAGTACAGAGAGTGTAAAATACAGAGGGTGTAGAACACTGGATGCATAAAATACAAGGGGTGTGAAATGTGTGTAAAATGTAGGGTGTGTAAAATGTAGGGTGTGTAAAGCACAGGGTGTGTAAAGCACAGGGTGTGTAAAATACAGGTTGTGTAAAGCACAGGGTGTATAAAATTCGGGGTGTGTAAAGCACAGGGTGGCCATAACGTAACAGAAGATGTGTATCAAACACAGAAAGAGCTGAAAAACTTGGGATTTGGGCAATTATCCTGCTTCATTTGGGAGGGAAAGCCACAAAACCAGAGGGTGACCCCAGCTGAGCCCCCTGCAGCACCTCACCCCTTCCTGAGTCCTCTCCAAAGCCATCCCCTCATCCCAAGGTGCAATCCCCTCTGCAGCTTGGCAGAGCTGCCTCAAAGGATCCAATTTTCTGACCTTGCTCAGCTCTGCTGCTCTGTTCTTGGCCTTCCCCAGAACTGTGCTGTGAAACTGTACACAAACATTTCTATGTGAACATATGTATGGGTCATTGTGTATGTATTTATAGATGTGTGTGCAGGTTGAGATTGCAAATACAGATTGAACCAAACCCAGTGTGTTTTAAAAGAGAACAGAAGCTTTTAGCAAATGAAGGTTAAAGGGATCAGGTTCCCAATGAAATAGAAAAACTCCTGTTAAAAAGCAAATAAAACATCACCAAGTGTAACCATTGTGATCTGGTTTCTGATACATCATTAAAAATATTTTAAATATGAAAAATATTTTAAATAATTTTAAAAAATAAGGAGGAAGCAGAACAACTTGTAGTGCTGACACTGAAACAAATGGAATCAGCAAACCCCAGAAAGCACAGCCCTCCTCAGAGCAGCAACACATTGTGGAGAGAGGTTGTTTGACCATTCAATTTGTTGACAAAATTATCAAGATCATTAGGCTGAGTAAGATGAGATTTACAAGTAAAAGGAAGAGTAACATGGAAAATCAGAGGTGAAGGGTTTTATTTGAACTGAGAAATTGCATTTATTATTTAAACACAATCATCATCAACTGTCTGGCCACCAGAAGCAGCCTGGAAAGATGAGATTTAAAAGGAACTTAAACATGAAGCTGAGAGAAAATGAACACAAGGACAATGAAAACCAGCCCAGAATGCTGTAAATTCAAAGAACAGGTTTGGATAGGATATTTGGAATAAATCCTTCCCTGTGAGGGGCTGAGATGGAATTCCCAGAGCAGCTGGGGCTGCCCCTGGATCCCTGGAATGTCCAAGGCCAGGTTGGACACTGGGACAGTGGGAGGTGTCCCTGCCATGGCAGGGTGGATTGGGATGAATTTTAAGGTCCCTCCCAACCCAATGTGCCTGTGCCATGAACATCCTCCCTGTGCCATGGCACCAGCAGCAGCAACATCCTCAAAATACCCAGAGGCTGCATAATTTATAAATTAAATAATAGATAATGGCTAGAAATGCAGACTCAGAAAATGTCCTTTCATCCTTACTCAGAGTTTGGAGTACACACACACGCTCAGATGTTCACACGTGGGGATAGAAAAGCATTTTTTCTGATGGTAGGAGTTTTCTGTCTCCTCTGACAGCATGAAAAGCCAAAATAATTCAGCATCAGGTTGGAATAGATCTGTTGTGAGCAGCAATGCATCTGGGGCTGTGATAACATAAACAATCCCAAGCAAAATTTTATTTCTCCAGAGCATCTCCCTGTTTAAGCTCCTTTTCCTTATCCTTCAAGGCTATGGCCTATATTCATCTGGAGATAACTTCTCAACTCCACAGCACATTTCTGAACTTCACTCAAAAGCCAGGGCTCCTCTGAGTTATTAAACCATTAAAGGCCTCTGTCCCCCCCAATACTGAGGTCACTCATCAAGTGATTAAAGCAGTTTAATTCCAGCTGCAGCAGGGAAAACACAGCACCCACTTTGTGAGACCAGAACAATCCCAGGTGGGTTTTACATGTCAGAACTGGGCTGAAGTGTTCTAATTAAAATAGCAGCTGATGGAACTTCAGATATTGTTCCTAATGCTATGAAAAGAATGTTGGTTGATTCTTCTTTGCACTATGGAAATTCAGCTTTAATTTCATTTAAATGTATTGAAAATCTTCCATTAATTTGATTTACCTGAGTTCCTTTAGGTTTGGAGGCTGAATGTGCTTCCGAGATGGGAAGTGACAAATCAAGAACATTCCATCTGCTCTGAGCAATCAGCAGCTGCTTTGATCCTGAAAAACCCAGAAACCAGGGAGTACAAAGTCCCTAAACACTCCATACACATCCCATGACTTTTTGACTTAATTTTGCCACACTCAAGAGCTGGAAGAACAATCCCTGTGCAGAACTGAGCCTTGAGGTGAATTTAACTCCTGTGCTGAACCCACCTGGAGTGAAACCCTCGGTCTGCTGCAATATTTCATCTTCCAAGAAAGGCAATTCCAGCATGGAGCACCCCAACATCATGGAAAAGACAGAAATTTGACTTCACTCTAATTTCTGGGAGCTGCAACTTCAGTGTTGGTTTATTTGGTTTTGTTGTTTTTTTGGTTTTTTTTTTTTTTCTCTAGCTGCTCAAGGCCTCAAGTGTGCCTAAGAGCTCAGTTTTACCAAATCTTGTTTCTAGGAGCAATCTAGAAAAATATCCCTCATTTTGGGCTAATCTCCTCTTGAATTTTGTGTCTCTCTTCATGTTCTGTGGAGGGTGACCACTCTGTTATTTGTAACCCCATCAAGCAGCGCTAATTTAGTAATGATCACTCCTGCTCCAGCTTGTTACATTCTGGATTTGGGCATCCTTAATTAGTTTCCTTATTGCAACCAGCAGAATTATTCATGTGCTTATCTGTGTGTCTGAGCATTTGGCTGTTCAGAAACTTATTTTTAAAATGCTAACCGACAGCTGGAGTTAATGTTACGTGAAAAATATTAATTCAACTGATATTTTCAGTAACTCTTCAGCTCCTGAATTTCTGCATTTGCATTGGGATCATCCAGACTTGGCTTTTTAAGTGCAAGCTACTCTAATAAAAAAGACAAAAAGTGAATTACTCAACAATGACATGTAAATGTGTGAGAGCACATATATAAATATACATATTTGCAAGCAGTTTTTAATGGGCAGAGGAAACCTGGAATTTGCTGCAGAAACCTTTGCTGTAGAAGCCTTTTCCTGGAGGAGAGATTAAAATTCATTCAAGAAATCTTGCTGACAACTTCAGAGAATTCTATGGCTGCTTCTATTTTGGGCTGGTTTGTGAAGGATTTATCAGGTTTGTGAAAAGCTAAAAGATGGTGTTGTGCATTGTGTGGTGACAGAATGAATTCAGCCTTCCTGCTGCCATTCAGGCTTGTGCAGAATGGTACAGAATATTTCAGCCTCGTGATGGGATGCTGCTTAGCAGGCAGCACCTGAATTTTGTTTAGGGAATGAAAAAAGCTTATGCCTTTGAATGAAAATGAGGTGTTGGGGCACACGAAAAGTAAAATTATAATTTAAGTTATTAACATCTCTAATATGTCATGGCAAAAAATGCCTGTTTGGTAATCAACATCACTTGTGCTTCTGGATTTAAAAAAATAACCTCAGAAAACAGGAAAGAAATAGAATAATAGAATCCCCAAATGGTTTGGGTTGGATGGGACCCTAAAGCCCTCCTATTCCAACTATCCATCCTATTCCAACTCCCATGGGCAGGGACACCTTCCACTGTCCCAGGTGGCTCCAAGCAGCATCCAGCCTGGCCTTGGGCACTGCCAGGGATCCAGGGGCAGCCACAGGGAAGAATTCTTCCCTGAAAAACTCCATTTTTCATGGGACAGAGCTGGGCTGGAGCCTGACTGCAGCAGGAGCCAGCCTGGATCTGTGTGTGAGGCTGTGCAAGAGAAAACGATCCAAGTTATTGCAGTTCCCTGAACAAAGCCCTCCCAGAGAAAGAAATAAACCCAAACAGCATAAAACCAACTCTTCCTCCCCAAACCCCAAAAGAAAGCAACCTGAGGGCTAAAATCTTGTTATCTTTTATAACTCACAATAATTACATTTATGATTGGCTTACTTTAATCTTCTTTACACACACTAGGAAAACATTTTCTTTTCAAAGTGAACAAAACATAGAGTTTTATATTACTTGTATTTATGACAGGAATTATGTGATGTGATGTGCCAGCAGGAGACAGGATGTGCCAGCCCAGGAGATCTTTTCCCTCTTCTATTTCCCCTTCAGTGTTCCTGTGTTCCTACTTAGGAGCCTGCTATAATAAAAGTAGTGGTCATAATATACAATGTACTTTTCCAGATTACTTTAATAGTGCCAAAAAGATAACCAATGAATGATCATAATAAACTATATGTAAAGGGGATCACAAATCTCACTGATGCAGAACAGGAAGAATTTATTATCCAAGTGCTGCTAATGACTTTCTGCCTGCCCCTTTGAAACTGGCTCTGAGCTTAGCACTATCCCTTGGAAATCCTATTCCTAAGTCCACAAGCAGCATGAAATTCCAGTAGGAAATGAAGCACTTTTATTCCAATGTATTACAGCACGTTAATGCTGTTTGTTAGAACATAAACTGCCAGAAACACCCAAATACCAACAGGGAGAGACCTCAGTGTGGGGCTTTAGAGAGTCCTGGGGTTAAAGCCTAAGCTCAGCTCACAGGCAGCTCAGGTTAGGAAAAAGCAGGTCCAGATGGAATTCCTACTGCAGTCCAAGTGCTGCTCCTGGGAGCAGAGCACAGAGTGACCCTGCTGAGCACAGCCCTGAGCAGAGCAGGTGCTGAGGCCTGCCAGCAGGGCTGTGCCATCCAGCAGCTGCTGAAAAGGGATAATTTTTCCTGGGAGCTCTCTCCAAAGCCTTTCTCCAAGTGCCTGCTCCTCGTGGCTGCCTCTGCTCCCATTTCCCTCTGAGTGCTCCTCTCCAGCTCACTCAAGTGATCTGCTCTGCCTGGAGGGGGAGAGAAAGCTGCTGTATCCCTAAATATTGCCATAAAAACACAAACTCCTGGCTGGTAACTGACTCTGGAAATAACTGGAAGTCTCCTTGGATGATCCAAATCCATAGCTCTGCTGAGTACTTCTGCTCACTGCAGCTGGAAAAGGTTTCTTGTGCCACGCTGCATTGCCAGGACAGATTTTGCTGCCTCGTGGCAAGAGCTGCTCAATCCCTTTTCTTCTTCTCTTTTTTTTAAAGGAAACCAACCAATATTCTTAGAGAGCCAGAAGAGGAAACAATAGAGGTTTATGAGTGAGAAAAACATGGAGAGCTCAGAACTCCAGAGAATCCCAGAATGGGATTGGGATGGAAGGGGTCTAAAAAATCACCCAGTGCCACCCCTGCCATGGCAGGGACAGCTCCCACTGTCCCAGGCTGCTCCAGCCCTGTCCAACCTGGCCTTGGGCACTGCCAGGGATCCAGGGGCAGCCCCAGCTGCTCTGGGCACCTGTGCAGGGTCTGCCCACCCTCCCAGGAAACAAAATCCCATCCAACCCTGCTCTTTGTCACATGGAAACCATGCCCCTTGTCCTTCCTGTGCTGGGGACCCCAGGATCAAAAAGTGCCTCTTTAGGGGGGAAAAAAATTCCAAAAATCCTTCAATACAAATTAGAGTAATTACCCCTGAAAAAAGGAGAAGATTAATTAACCACAGCTCCTGTAGTCCTGGGGAATAGGAGGTTGTCAAGCCCAGCCCAGTTCCTGAGACAAGAAGTGAAGGATCAGCCACCTGGAACGGCACCACCGGGGAGGCTCCGGAGCTTCCCGGGAAACCTCACGTCTGTCTCAGCTGCAGTTCCCTCAAAATACGAAAAGGTAAGTGAAAGTGACCTCTGCTGAGCACAAACTTCTTCAAAAACCACAGAATCCCTCTCTCCATAGCTCACTTTTAATTGTAAGTTCTTTTTTTTTTCTTTTTTTGTAAAGTGCCTTACCAAGAAGAAACTGCAGCATCGCCGTCTAAGATGATTGGATTGCTGCAATGAGAGAAAGAGGAAAAGAAGGCAGGAAATAGCAAGACTTGGCTGATTTGGAATCAATGCTCAAAAATCAATATGGGTCCATAAATGCTGTCTTGATATCTCCATAGCTGTATGATTTATCTCCATTATCAGTGTGTTGGTTTATAAGAAGGCAGGTTAAAATTGCCTGTTCTCCTAAACAAACATTTTCATCTCATCCTTAGCCCTGGATTTCTTTCCCCTTTCCTTTTGAGCTCCAAGATCCCAGCCTGAGTAAAACACCATTGTAACTTGAGAGATAAAGAAACAAAATCTGCAACAGGACCTGCCCAGAGCAGCTGGGGCTGCCCCTGGATCCCTGGCAGTGCCCAAGGCCAGGTTGGACACTGGGGCTGGAGCAGCCTGGGACAGTGGGAGGTGTCCCTGCCATGGCAGGAACTGGATGATTTTTAAGGTCTTTCCAACCCAAACCATTCCTGATGGTTTCAAGTTCATGAGCTGAGAAAGAACCCAGACATTCCTATTCCAGTTTGATGGCAAAAGATCAATTTTTGTGTTTTCAGCTTTGCTCTTTCTTCCATCTCCAGGAACCCAGTGAAGAGGATGGAGAGCAAACACTGCTGCAGTGACTGATGGCCTCTCCTACCCAACCTGCTGTATTTGCTATTCCTGCTCTGCAGCCTGGGAGGAGTTTAGTCCATTATTAACCATAATTCCAGCTCTGTCTTGTCAGGCTTAATGCAGCTGATGCTGCCTTTGAAAGTCAGGGCCCAAGACAAGCACCTGAATGTCTCATTGCTTAAAATCAGACATCTAAATCCACCTTACACATCCAAATAAGCCAGAGGAGCTCTCAAAATGCTGAGAATCTGTAACATCCACAGCCCCAGTGAGACCAGGTGATACCCACAATCTTTGGAAACAGAGAGCTCTGATTAGTACCAAAATAGCTGTGAAATGCCTGGTACCCCCACTTGAGTATCTTCTTCAGAGAACTCTGTATTTCATTCCCTGAAATGTTTTCATTTCCTGCAATAGCTGTGTTTATTACTTTAATAAACTGAATTAGGAGATATGGTTATTGGTTTCCTAACTAGGCTGAATTAAGTTTCATTAAAAAATAAAATCCAGGATTCTAGTTTATACTTGGTATAAATGCACTTAAAATGTTAGAACAACCCTACTCCTTTTCCTTTTAATATGCAGATTTAAAAAAATCCTTCCTGCATTAAACCCAGAGCTACACTCAACATTTCAAATGGACTAAAACAAAATAAATAAAAATTTTAATTAAAACACCTAGTATATAATATTTCTGGACTTATTATGTGGGGTTTTTTTCTGCTTGCTGTAGGCCACAGAACAAGATCTGTATAATTACTAAATCAGCATGGTGATGATCCAAAGATGTCACCTGGTCTGGTGGTGGTGGCCACAATCCCTTCAGTGGAGTTATGGCAGTGACAGGGATGTGGCAGCACAGTGAAACCCAGGGAGGACCAGGATGGAGGCAGAGCCACTCCCTGAGCAGGGATAGCCCACCCTGAGCCACCCAAACCCCCACCCCTCCCTGGGATCACCCCTCCCCACCTGCAGAGCAGCAAAGCTGCTGGAGCAAAGCTTCTTTTGGTGGAAATCTCACAGGAGGAGAGAGTTTCTCCATTACCTGCAGCCCTCCTGTGATGTGGCTTTGCTCCCACTGAGCTCAGACAGGCAAAGCTCCCCTCAGCTTCTCACCTCCATCCCAGCTGCATTTATTGATGAAGAACCACTGAAGCACCAGCTAAGTCCTTTAGCTACACTTCTGTCCCAGCAAACTGGTGTTTAATTGTCTGAATGAAAAAAGATAATGCGGGTGGACACTGTCCCAAAGACAAAACCCACCAATTCCCGTCACAGAAAGAGTTAAAATGCTATTTTAAAAAGCCACAGAGCTGCTTTGGACTGTGGGTGGGTTATTGTGGACTAATTTCCACTTTTCAAATGACAAATTATCTCCCACAAAAACAACTGTGGAGCTGAGCTGAGAAGGTTCCCTGAGCTGAAAAGGTTTGGTTACCTCTAAATGTAACAGCAGATTCACTAATGTTCCCCTCATGTCAGGAAAATTACTGTCTGTTTGTCACAGGGAACTCCTACAAACTCTTCTTCCACATCCATAATGAAATCACTGCTCTTTCCACTCACCTAATCTGAATATTGCAGGGCTACAATACGGGAAATGAGAGAAAAGCATTAAAAACTCTTTGTGTGACAGAAGTTAACAAAAGAAGAAATCCTGAAAAAGCTTTGAGGGCTTTAATAAGTCACTGAACGACCACAACCAGCCCAAGTGCTTAGCACTGGGAAGCCAAGCTGTGCCAAAGCCCTGTCTGCAAATGCTGAAGGCTTAATGACACAACCGCTTAATTCTTTGTTTCCTTCTTTGTCTCTTTTCTCTTTTCAGCTCCGTGAAGGGGACACACAATACAGCTTTAGCTAAGCCACCTTCCCGCGAGCCAGGAGAGCCAGCCTGAAAATCAGGCAGGGAGTTCTGCCAGGATGCACTCGCACACAGCAGGATGTAGGAAAATGGTTGGTGCTCGTATTTCGTAACAAATCTCACGACCCTCCTGCACCCCAGTCCAGCCCGAAGCACATTCTTTCCTCTGGTGGTTTATCAATAGTTTAAAAAGGTAACTGATACATCCAAAGTGAATAATCTGTCAGAGAGTGTCGGTTCAGAAATCAGCATCTAAAAATGCAGATTTTCCTGAGTGTTTGAGCATCTCCAAGGTGCACCAGCTCAATGCACATTCCCCAGGTGATGTGTGCACAGAGTGCAGTGAATGCCAAGGAAATGAGAAGACACTGGAGAACAAAATGCTTTTTTCAGGGACGCTTCACATGTGGGGTTGTTTCTTTCTCCTGGAGGAGGGCAGGACAAAAGCCCTGCTCCTGGACAGGCATTTCTGCCTCTGCCCTGCTGCTGCTCTGAGCCCTTCCAGGCCTCATTCCTGGAAGAGCATTAATGGAAGTGATCAATAATGCTGAAAGAAGAAGCAGTGAAGATTCAAATTCCAATCTCAGGTTTTGGTTTTTACATCTGTTTTTCATGGAAGCAACAAGAGAACAGAGCAGGCACCACCAGGCAAGAAAGGAACTGTAAATTAGGAATTAAACCAGAAATAAAGCAGGATTGCACTCTTGCCTCAAACCACCATTAATCTTCATGAAGGCTATAATTCAATGGATATATTGGCCGTTGTGGCTCTGTCAATCCCAAACCATTCTGGGGTTCTGCACAGAACTGGGGTAAATGGTCACTTATAATAAATACTCTGAGCACAGCTGATCATCAGCTCCATACAAACAGAAGAGTAATTAAACAGGCCAAGATGCAGATCACAGAAACAAAGTCAAGATCCCAGGTGCTAGAAAGCAAACTGAGAAAGAAGTGCCAGGTTTTAGATTTGCCATGGCTTGGAGCAGCAGAGCTCCTGATGATGTGATGTGTTTCACAGAACTCGCTGTGAGCAGCACGGCACAGAGTCAGGCACGCTGTAATGAGGAGATGTAGGATGTAAAAATAATTAGTCAGGGTTTATGGAGCCCACCAGCGAAACACAGGGAACTGTGAAGTTATCAAAGGCTCTGTGCAGGGTGTGATAATAGGAAAATGTGGCGTGGCAGATTCAGAGAGAGGAGTGCAGGCCCTCATAACACAACTAATACAACTTCATTGCAGTTACTCCTGGGATTAGTCATTGCAAATGTGCATAAAGCAGCCTATTTGCACTGTATCAGCACCTGCCTTACTGATCCTCTAAACTGCTCCTCCAGTCCTGCTCCTAACACACTTTGAAACAAAGAATCCTTGAGAGACATCGATGGCACTCAGACACTGGTGTCCCTTCAAGCAGGTGGGCTCTGAACACCAAACCCACAGAAGTGGCTTTGCCCACCTTCATCCTTCCCTTCCCTCAGCATGAAAAATACTCTTCCACACTGCCAGTGGTTTTCATCAGCCAAGATCAGAGAATTCTGCACGCTGGGGAGCGCTTTTGGAGTCACCTGAAACACAACCAGCTCCTGTGTTGTATCACCTACAGGTAATGCAGGCACAGAACAGCACCTGCAGGAAGCTTTGGAGCAAACACCATCCCAGGGGAAGGTGCAGACTAATTAAAACCAGTGCTACAAAAAGATGCTGCTGTTCTAACACGTGTTAATGTGAGCTGGTGCACGGGAGAGCAATAAAAGAAATGTCAAAGGAAGCAGGAATCGTGGAGGAGCCTGAACTGAGAGAGGCACAAACAAGAGTCTGGGGAAGCAGGGCACAGACAGTGGAAAACAGAGCTCTCTAAAAATGCAAATATGGGGCAAGGAAGGTGCAGATGGGTCTCTGCCTGGGGGCCAAGGCCTGATCAGTGCTCCTGGAGACAGGTGCTCATATCAGAATGGGTGTCACTGCCAAATGTGCCATTTGATTCATGTTATCATCATCATTTAGGACGTGGACTCACCTGGGTGCACCCACAGCCCAAGATAACCATTCCTCCAAGATCCGTGTAGCTGTGCTGGAATTGGAAAGAGGAGACAGGTTTCCTTCTGCAATCCCAAATCCTGCTCCAGTGCTGCTGGTCAGCTCTGTGCCCACCTGTATCACAGAGGTGCCCTGGAATGCACAATGGTTATCTTGGGGGAAAAGATTTATCTGCTTGTGGCTGTCCCCTCTGGCTCTGGGATCACCAGGGCAGTGGGCAGAGGCTCACCTGAAGCTCTGACTTCATTCCCAGTTCCCCTCCATGGCCTGACTTCATTCCCATCCATGGCCTGACTTCATTCCCATCCATTCCCAGTTCCCATCCATGGCCTGACTTCATTCCCAGTTCCCATACATGGCCTGATTTCATTCCCATCCATTCCCAGTTCCCATCCATGATGATCAAGAGCATCTTTGCTGACACAAACTCACCTGGTTTCCATCAGTGCCCTGCAGACTGAAACCTGAGGAGAACCCAACCCTTCTCAAAAAGGAACAAAGGACTGCAGGTCCAATTTCCCTTCCTGTGTTCAGCCTCCTGGAAAAATGGAAAAAATTAAAATCCCACGTGCTCAAAACTGGGCAACAAGAAGTGCCTCTGAGAGCTCTGTGAGAAACCCTTCCCCATCTGGTCGGTCTTCAGCTAATTAACTGACATGGTTGCAAACGAGCAGCAGCTAATTGGAGCTCTCTGCTCTGCTTTTCCCTGCTAGGAATGGAATGGATTCCAGATGACCAATGGTTCAACATTTTCCAAGCAATCTCCACTCTGTGCTGGGCCAGCATCCCAACAACTTGTCCACGTCCTCACCTTGGACTGGGAATCCAAAGAGCATCACTGGAACTGGGAAGTTGTTCTGGGGAAGCATCAGGCAGATGTGTGCAGGCTCCAGTTCCAAGGATATTTTGGAAAACAAGCCACCTGCAGGCAATCAGAGGCCAGCTGAGCCCCAGCCATGACTTCTCCCTGCAGCCAAGAGAACTCTGAGAGCCAGCCCACGGAACCTGGAGGCACACAGGCCATGCTTGGTGCACTTTGCAGGAGAACTGCAATGTGGAAGAGGAGCTTCTGTGAGTCTCCAGCAGCTGATGCGTGCCAGATCGCCAAATGTGAGGTCCTAAAAAGATTTTTTAAAAAGAGAAAAAAGCACCAGGTTTTCCTGCTCCAGCCTCTGCTAGCATTCCTTCCCTGAGCTCCCAGCCTTTTTTCCAGTGAGGTTATTTGATATTATTCACCCCCAAACACCAGGGACAGCTTTATAACAGCAAGAAATCCCTTAAATACTCTCCATATCACAGAATTACACAATGCTCTGGGTTGGAAGGGACCTTAAAGATCACCTAATTCCAACCCCCAGCCAGGGACAGGAACACCTTCCACTATTCCAGGTCCAACCTTGAACAGTTCTCCCATTGTACAGAACCAGTGGAGCAGGTTAAACTGGGACCAGTGGTGTCCCTGGCCTGTTGTGGTCATTGCCCACAGATGGTTTAAATAACCTCAAACGCAAACATGCAAACAGAAATCCCCTCCCCAAACACCCAGGTGAGCAAAATTATTTGCAAAAATACTCAGAATAACTCAAGAACCACAATGCTCCAAAGATCAGCCAGATATTGGGGTTAGGCTGGACTGGGAATAATATTCCCCAGGATTTCCCTGAAAACCAGGGATGAACCTCATGTCCGTGTGAACATATTATAGACAGGGGTGTCCTTTAAAACAAAAGCACATCCATGTGATGGATGCCAGCCCAATTGGTTTTATGTCTTTTGCTCTTAATTGCAATATGGTAAAACAGGATTAAGCCCACTGAGATTTTTAGTTGGGCTGCAATGAACCCAAAATCTGTGAGGAGACTCATTTCTAGTGAAGCTTTTCCCCATTTCTCTGCAGTATGGAATTTTAAAAATTCTCCTGGCCTTTCCAGTTGTCTGGTCTTCAGTGGATGCTGAAAAACCCCACAGAATTCCAGTCCCAAACCATGGCAAGTTCAAGCACTGGGGATTTTTTTCTATTTTCATCTCAAACTATTAATTCTAGCAAAATTACATTAAAAGCTGGATTACCTAAGAGGAGTTATGTATTTCTGAGTTTGGTGTGTATGTTTATCAAGTTTGGAAATAAGAAAGCATAAATAAAACATCTCCATGGGATACAAATTCACTTCTCTGTCTCGAACACAAGAAATGCAGCTGTGGAATACAAATCATCTCCTAGCCAGAAACATCATTTAATATTTATTACTGCACACTTGGCTCTGTGGATTCTGGGAGGATGTCCCCCACTTCTTTTCTGTGACCTTTTGGGGTCCTGACCTCAAAATGTGCCACCACTAAACGGTGCTGGAGCAAAATTTATTTTACCCCATTTCAAACTACATCAGTTTGGATGTTTCCTACTCTCAGACTTTTAGAAACACCAACAAAAGGTTCTTTTTTTTTTTTTAATTCTAAGATATTTGGGAAACCAGTTGAAGGATATTCTTTCACTGTGAAAATAGGGGAACAATCCAACTGGAAGGAGTCGCATGAGTGAGGGCAGAGAGGTGCTGGAATTGCCTCTGCAGAGGCTGCGTGGTGGTTTTGGCTTCCCAAAGGGCTGCAGCCATGAAGAGCTTTCCAAGAGCTTCCAGGAAAAGCAAATTACTCATTTTGATCAAAATGTAAACTCAAGTTTGGAGGAAAATGTGAATATATAAAAAACATAACACAGTGTAAGGAACCTGTAGGGGAAGGCTGAGCACAGGCAGTGGTTTTTAAGTGCTGCTCACCTCTGTCCTTATTCTGTGCACCTCAAAAATGACAGTTCAGAAAAAGTAACAACAAATTTGCTGGCAGAACTCACCCTGGAGTCCCTGTGCTCCCAGTCTCTGGGAGTGCTGGTGTTTGGCTGAAGGCTGGACTTTGTGATCTTGGAGAACTTTTCCAACCTTGATTGACTCTGTGATTTTAAAGCATTTTGTGGTAATGAAATTCACACCATTAAGGGCCTGCTCCATCTCCCCAGTGGGTATTACACAGGGTTGTCTAAGGAAAAAACAGTAGATTTCAACAGCTTTTCAGAAAAGTGTTTTAGAAACAGGGAGAGCTCTTGGGAAGAATTTTGATAATCAGGATCCTTTGAACAGGAGGCAGAACCATTTTTTAGCTGTGACTTTACACTCCCTTTCAGCTGGCACCACTCTTCCTTCCAGCATGAAAAACAGGTGCCAAAAGGAGGATGATTTCTGTAAAAAAAATAGTACTGAAGGAAGAAGTACATTTCTATGATAAAAGGGTTAAAAAGGTCTAATTCTGAATTTCTATCTCTGCATCCCAAGATTCTCCTTTTCTGAAAGTCAAAAATTTATTTATGTTCCACACTGTCATTTACAGACTCAAGCAACAGAAGCAATGCTTCCCCAAACAAAAAATAACCCAAAAAAGTAACTTTTCCCTCAATATTATGTACTGGCAAAGCAGAAATCAGCCAATTATCCTGAGAGAAATATCAGCACCTTCCCCCAAAGGGGGGCAGCCTTACACTGGCAGGTGACAGAAACACTGAGCCCACTGTGACACTGCAGCCCATGGGGCATCTCTGTCCTGCAGCCAGGATCCCCCTGTCCCCTGTCCCTGCATTTTCATATCTAATGGAGATTCTGTCAGGAGCAGCAGCAAGAATGGAAGGCTTGAGATCTGCAAGCAGATGGAATAACCAGGAATAACCAGCCCTAAAGCTGCTGAAATCCAGGTGAATTCAGGGACTGCCCTCAAGCAGTGCTGACCCCGAGGCTGCAGAGGGTCCTGCTGGCACCCATTTATCAGCTGCTAAACAACTGCCCAGAGCTCTAAATATACTTCAAATACACACAGCCACTGCCAGGGCAGAGCTGGGGCCATAAAACACTGGGTGCTGCACAGCACAAGATTTAGGAAGTGGATGCTGGGGGTGAGGACACTCCAGTGACCCTGAACACCACAGGACAGTGACAGCCAGCACTGGCACAAGAGGGTTTTTTTCTGTCAGTGCCACAAACTTGCAGGTGTTTTCTATTGTCAGAGGTGGAACCACCCTTCTGTTACCTGCACCAAAAGCCAGCTGCTGTTTTTTGATCACCTTTGGCTTTTGCTTGTCAAGGTTACACACATGAAAATAATTTTTTACTGCTCTAACATGATTTTTTTCATAGCAGCTCTTGGGGCATTGATTCTGTCACTGCTTGGGTGAATTCTGGAAGTGTTTGGGTTGCAAGGGACCTTAAAACCCATCCAGTGCCACCCCTATCATGGGCAGAGAGAAACACCTTCCACTGTCCCAGGCTGCTCCAAGCCCTGTCCAACCTGGCCTTGGACACTTGGAGGGATGTATTTTAGATTATCTTCCTGTAGACATAAAGGCTTCTATGCTTTTCTCTGTGCTCTCACTTTGTGTAGTCCTTGTCCAGCTGTTTTTTTCCCTTTTTTGTGCTCAAATTCAGCACAAAAAAAGAATTCTGGGCCAAGGCCACATGCATCTCCAAAGCCCTATTTTCCTGTGAAATGTTCCCTCACAGGTGCTACTTGCTCCCAAGCAGATTAGGATCACTGGAAAATGCTCAAATCCTTTAGGAGCTCTCGCATTCCCACTGTTACATAATTAACTCTCCTTGCCACCTGCATTTGTCTAATTCCAGCAAAAACAATTCTTGTGCCAGAGCCCTCACTTTTGGAAGAATGAAGAGCACAGTGGCTCAGCCCGGGGCTGGGTGAAAACAGCCACTGCAGCCCCAAACTGCTCAGCTCTGTGAAATTTATTAAGAATTGCACTGCCTCAGAAATTACCACAGCAGTGGATAAGTTAGAAAAAACCTGGATATTGCTGGCTTGCTCCTTTCCAGCAAATGGAGGGAATTATTGCAGGTGCCAAATGCCCCGTCCCCACCTCCTGCAGCTTCAGGGCTCTCTGTGAGATGTTTGCTTTCTGCTGTGGTTGCTTGGAGAAGGAGCATCCTCTGGGAAGATGGTTTTGATGCCTTGTGCAGGCTGCCCTAGAGCAGAGGCTGGGCAGAGTTCCAGAATAAAGCAGGGATTGATTCAAAGGATCTCCTCCATGGATCCACCTTGGGCAGCACCAGAGCCCATCCAGGGCTGCACCCAGGATGAACCCAAATGGTCCCAAAATGCACCCAAGATGAACCCAAATGGTCCCAAAATGAACCCCAGATGAACCAAAATGGTCCCAAAATGCACCCAAGAGGAACCCAAATGGTCCCAAAATGCACCCAAGATGAACCCAAATGGTCCCAAAATGAACCCCAGATGAACCAAAATGGTCCCAAGATGAACCCAAGATGAACCCAAATGGTCCCAAAATGAACCCAAGATGAACCCAAATGGTCCCAAGATGCACCCAAGATGAACCCAAATGGTCCCAAAATGAACCCCAGATGAACCAAAATGGTCCCAAAATGAACCCAAGATGAACCCAAATGGTCCCAAAATGCACGAGCGCTCCCGGGGTCTCTCCCTGGGCTCAGCTCTGCTCCATGTGCACATTGCAGTTCAGTGTCCAACCCCAGCTGCAGCCCCTGCAGTCCCACCCTGCTTGTTTTTCTCTCTGCAGCCCACGGGGTTTGTGCTCCTGGGCTGAGATTGGGATCATTTGTCCTTGGTGCCCAGCCGGAGCAGGAATTGTTTTGTCTCCCTGCTCTGTGCACAGAGCTCACCATGCCCTGATGTGAACCCAGCCCCACACACTAAAGCAGCACAGAATCTGAAAAATATAAAACCAAACCTGAAGCATCAGTCTAAACACCCAAAATAAAAACAAGCAACCAGAAATCCCCTCCCCAAACACACAGGTGAGCAAAACTATTTGCAAAAATAATTTCAGTAACTCAAGCACCACACTGCTCCAAAGATCAGGCCAGATGTGATCTGCAGAGGAGGCATGGAGCAAACCCTTATCTCACTCACCCTCAAAAAAACCTCACCTGGTTTTAATTAAGCAGAGCAGAGGGTGGCAATCTGGGAAGCACTGGGAAAAGGTAAAATAAATTATCAGATTCCCTGTTTTCCGTCAGCACAGCCCCTACACAAACCAGAGGTCAGGGATCCACTTGGGCAGGGGATGGAATAAGCTTCAAATGTTGAATTTGTCCCAGAATTCACTCAGAAAGTCCCTGCTTTGTGTTCCTATCTTTCCTTTTTATACTTATCTTTTGGCAGAGGTGCCACAGTACTTGTGGCACAGCTGAGGAGATTTTCTGGAAGGATGTTTGAAGCTCCCAGGTATGGAAGCTGCTCAAAGTCTACCATTATTATTATTGCCCTTCAGGAAAAACATCTGTGAGAACTCTGATTGTGCTCACTTTCAGCCTTGCTGTTATATTGATAAACAGAACTGTTGCTGAGTTGGCTTCTCAAAAGTCAATTTTGCCATTTATCTGTAGGAAAAAATATCCAGAAAAAAGTGCATTCCACAGGGATGTCTTGAACGGCACAACTCAGAAAAGTTTCCCATCTGCTACAAGTCCATTAAATGCAAAAATGTGGAATTTTCCAGCCTGTGATTTGGGTGGTGAAGGTTTAAGATCTGTTCACAGCCACATTTGCAGCCATTTGGGCAGATGGGGATTGTTTAGAGATGCCTGCAAAAAGCCTCAATTTGTACCCACGGACAAGATAATTTTTATTAATGAATCATATTGACACATCAACCTCCATTTGTGTGTCACAGACTTGGAGTACACAAACAGCTTCTGAGAGGGGAATATGCCATTATTAACCAGAAATTAATTTTAAAAGATATTTTTAAAATAGGATTCACTGTTTCACTGCTCTAAATCCCACTATTTTCAGCCTTTCCTTTCTTTCATAATAATGTTCAATTAATAAATTTCTTAATGAATTAGCTCAGTATAAAAAGTGGGGGGGGGGGAAATCCTCTTTTTTTTTGGTTCCAGTTACATAATGGAATAGTCTGGAATTTCTTTTCCTTAATTAATAATGTATTTTAAGCTCACTCCTACTTAGCACATCTCCACCCTGCTTCTCTGTAGTACTAATTACACAACATGAACTGTGCATTGGATAGTTATGTTGACATTTCAAGCCAATAATTACTTTCAGCACAAAAATAAGATATTTTACACCCTCTCTGTTCAAAGAGTTGAAATCAGGAATGCAGTGGATGTCATAGATAACGACCAAAATATTAAATTTTAAGTGCAACTTGCATCTGGCCATGATTTTTTGGTCATCTCAGCTTTGTTTCATGTGATTTTCAAATGACAAATAAAATGCCATATTCTGTATAAAGGAGGAAAATCCCAACTTGATCCTGCCTCAGGTTCTGAAGGACAGCCAAAGTTTAGTGATGATAATAAAAACAACTCCATGAACTTCTGATGGGCAGCTTACAAAATGAGTTTCAATCAGGATATGAATCCCTTCAGGTCTTCCTGCTAATCAAATATAAAAATGAAATTACTATCTTAATGTCCCCCCCCCCCTTCTTTTTTAAAAATATTCTTAAATTGTAGTAGTTGAATTTCGGGAGTTTGACGGTTCTGCAGTTCTAGTCTAAATAAAAATATCTTCACCTTGTTTAGCATTGAGCTTTAGTCTTGCTTTGCCTTATGAAAAATGCTAATTGTATTAATTACTCCCTGAGTTATTTATCTAGGGTGGAGTTTGCAACAATGTAGGAACTCACAATGGAGTTTTGCTTTGATTTTACTGCTGCATAAAATCTGTGAAATCCAAGACACACGTGGCAGAATGGATACAAAATAAAAAGCCTTTTAACAAAACATTTTAGCTTTCAAAACCCCATAAACCTTGTGATGTTCCTCCATTTAATAAAAATATTTCAATTACAAACAGCATCATTTTAGTGAATATTGGTGTTCAGTGCCACAACCACCACTGGAAGATGTTTTTCCCTGCTCCCTGTTTTTTCTGGAAGATAGCTCTGCACACTCTGCTGTCCATCAGATATGTTGGAGGATGTGCTGGAAAGCTGAGATACCCACGTATGGATTCACTAAGCCTTTAAGAAGAAGAAGGTCTCACTGTTATCCACTTATCTCAAATTAGAATCCAATCCCAGCAAAGGGAAAGGGGAGATAGAGGTATTTATAATATCAAAACTAGAGCACGTGGTAACAAATGACATTGGGGAATAAAGAAGAGAAAATCTACTTTATCTTTGCTGAGGCCACCTTGGAAAGGCATATCCTGCATTTACCTGTAAAGTGGAAATCTCCTCCTCCTCCTTTGAGTAACAACATTTCCTTCTCCTGTAAAACACACAAGATATCAACATCTGATCCCAAAATCCCAGTAATGCCGAGATTTGCCTCCTGTTGGTTCCTGAGCCTGAACAGGTTTGGGGCAAGGGCTGCTCCCTCTCCTCCGGCACACACTGGATCACATCCAAACAGCCTTTTAAAGTTATAATTGAAGTTTTATATATGCAATAACCTGGGTACTGAAATGCAAATTAAAAATCATTACTACTGCTGCCATACAGATCTGTCTTCTCCAGGCACCAGTTGTCCTACAGCATTAAAAACTGGGGGCCTGGGGGATCATTTCAGCTTTGATGCCTTGTTTTTACAGGAGAGGGGAGCAGAAAGAAAGCAGCTGGAGGAACATCTACCCCCTATTTGCATTTAGCCATTCAAGCTTGAAATCCCATTCCTGGCTTTGCAGGAGCCCTCAAAGACATAAATACAGATTCTCCCAGGACAGCGTGGAGCAGTGTTCTTGTTTCCTCTCAAACTGCTGTGCAACCAACTCTATTTCACTCTTTATGTTTCCTGTCCAGTTTATTACTCTGCTGTTGCTCCAATGTGCCCAAGGAGGGATTTCCAAACTGTGTCACAAAGAATTACCCCAGAGCTTCCATGGAAAGCCTGATTGAAAAGCTCAATTTCTCCTCAGGAACATGTGTGGGCCCTGTGTGTGGAGCTGGGGCTGCAGAAACCAGGAGCAAATCATACCTGGTGATCAAAAAGTGCTGGGTGAAGGCTGAAGATGATTAATTTATCGGTGGTTGTGCAGAGATCCCACCTGGAAGAAGAGGCAAAACTTTCCTGGAGTGCATTTATCCAACCTGGTGGCAGGTTGGATTCTCCAGAATCCCTCCCAGCACTCGAGGAGCAGAGCCCGGGCACTGCTGCTTGGCTCAGTACCCAAAGCACTTTTCCTCCCTCAGCATCATCACTCCCATCTTCCCCAAATCCAGCCTGTTCCTAATCCAGCAGCTCCTCTCCTCCAGGCCCCACAAACCTGATGGAAGAAGGTGAAAAGTTCGCAGAGCTGATCCATGAACTCTGTCTCCCCAGGAAAATACCACCTGGGTTACCTGCTAAAATGAACCAAGGCTGGCACACATGGAGCAGGATCTGCTCTGCTTGGTGAAGGAACATGTGGATTTTAGCTGTCCCATTATTCTCCTTCAGGGTAAAGCTGCTCCCCCTGTTAAACCCTGCCATCAGAGCTGGCACAGGGGGAAACCAGGAGGCTGCTCCCACAGCCTGGATCAGGAGACCCAGCCCAGCAATCACAGCCCAGATTTAACCACGAGGAAATGAAACTATTTAAAGCACAAATCCTGCCCCTCCACATCTCTTGGAAGTTATCTCCAAATAGAGCTTCACCTCTCCAAGTTTCCCTCTCCTTGATTTGTGCTTCTGATGACAACATTCCCATTTTTCCTCAAATCCCTCATGTAGAATGATCCCAGTTCACCATCAGAGCTGGAGAATAAGGACCCTGCAATCCCTTTTTTTTTTTTTTTGGATAAAACAGGTAGCAAAGGACAGAAAATTCAAATACAGTTCACCCCTCTGCATCCACACAGAAAACTGCCAACACAAGAAGTGGAGCTGCTGGATCATCCCTCATTCCTCCAGCAGCCCATGAAGCAGTTGAAGGAAACATACTTTTCCTAAAAACCCCTTTCTCACAGCATTCCAGCACCTTTGGTGTAAAATAAGAGCAGAGATGTGTATCTGTTATGGTTAAAAAAAATACAGCAGAACTTTTTAATATATTAAATTAGGCTATATTAGCTAAAATTCCATTTTAATTTGAAACTCATTGGATATTAAAGGCAAGTTTAAAAAGTTATTATCTAGGGTTTAATTGCATACATTATGTTTGTAGCCTTAGGTACTGCAGGTAGATCTTTAATATTCCCTGCAATATACTGAGAGCATGGAGCAGCCATTTAATTCTGCTCCAAGAAACTTCCAGAGGTAACCATGGGAAAGCAGAACTGAACTTTTGGCTGTTGAGTGAAACTCCAATGGATTTGGGCCTGTTGACAGGGAATTTCCAAAGTTTTAGCTGTAGGGAGTACATTGGAAGCATATGGGCTGTCATGAAAACATTGTTGAGTCCACCCTTGACAGTCAGACACCAGATTAAAAATAGAAGGATTTTCAAGATGCAATATGGGTGCTTGGAAAAATATCAGATATTTTCCTTCAAAAGTATTTAAAATAAAAAAATTAAATGTGTCCAAACATTTAAATGGGACAGCATCTCCTCTCTATCTCATGTGGTGGAGGAGGAGGTCAGTTGTGTGAGCACTTCCATCCTTTGGCAGGATTAAGCAGAAAAATTGTAAAATTAGGCTAAAAATAATCACAATTCCAGTCCTATACTAAAAGAGCTGGAAATTTGGTGGGCAGTAATGACTCTCCTTAGTTTCCTGTGCACCTGCATTTCTGCAAATACCAAGGTATTCAAAATCAGGATTTCAAGAGACCAAAATTCCTCTATTCCTAAGAAGCTGTGTAAAGCCAGAACCACATTCCCTGAAATCAGAAATCCTGTCAGGTTCCTCAGTTTCAGTCTGGAGACTCTGGTCACCTTGGCTCCCCCTGGAAAGGCATTTTTGGGTCTCACTCAAGCAGGGGAACACCTTTGCACCCATCCTAACCCTGCTCCCAGGGCACAAGGGAGGTCAGAGAGCCGAGGTGGGGAAATGAGCAGCCAAGGAAACTGCTGGAAAATCCAAACCAGCCCTCCCTGCCCCTGACACACACAGAAAAGCTGCATTTTCTGCACAAAAGCTGTGTTTTCTGCACACAGAAAAGCTGGTGGCATTTCTCCAGCCCCAATTCTTCCCACACCAATTGCTGCTCAAGTGCCACATCAATGATCTGGGCCTTGCCACAAAGAATTTCACCTTTCCACCCTCACACGTCATCCAGTACCAGCAGTATTTGACTTCCAGTGAGAATTGTCCTCCTAAAACCAATTCTTGAACTTAGTGCTTAATGGCACAATTAATTTCCTAAATTGATGAGGAACTTTTGAAAATTCCCATATTTTAATATATATATGGATTCCTTTAAAGAAATAACATTAATAATAATAATAATAATTCATCATCAACATCGTCATCATCTAACCCAACTTCAACTCTGAGGCATCATCATCATCATCATCATCATCATCGCCATCAGCATCAGTCATCCAACCCAACTTCAGCTCTGAGGTATTTTTAAATTATCCAGAATATCTGCCCGGTTTAGAATGTTACTTCCTGTGCTTTTCCTTCATCTTTGAAGAGGCAAATCTAGAGAGGAGCACTCCAAGCATCTTCCACACCCCATTCTGACACTCTCTGTAGGACAGAGCTTGTCCAAACCCAGCCCTGCTCAACACTAAAGAAGAATAAAACCCCAAGTAATGCCCAAACAATTCCAAGTCATGGAAACACCTTCCAGAAAAGGATTAGTTACAACATCAGGAAGTACAGATCCTCTTTTCCTTCAAAACACGTGGAAAAACTTCTGACCCAGAACTTTTGATGTTGCTAAAGAACCCGAGCCCACGACAGCAGCTGGAGTTCCAGCCTGTGGAGGATGTGCAAAGTATCTTTGCCTCCTTATTTTCAATTCCTCTGATTATCCCGGAGTGCTGTGTTCATCAAATGTTTGTTTAACTCGGAGTGTTTGCTTATTTAAAATAAATCTCTGCAATGGGAATGTGCAGCCTGCTGTCTGGGTGGGATCTGCTGAGTGGAGAGCAGGGGATGGGAGGAAGCCGAGCTCAGCAGCTCCAGACACACTCCAGGCTCAGCAAACAAAGAGACACACAGTTTTCATCTTTTGTTCAGTCATTCTCAATGAATGCAAACTTTTCTTTTTTCCTTCCTCGCCATTCAATTTCAAATTAGTCTAATCAGACATCTGCTAGGACGTGTCTGAATTAACAGAAGTGAACACAAATCTTGTGCGAGCGCTCAAGTGCTGCTTCCCTCCAACGGCATTAACTCACACGGACACTGTGGAACTAATTGAACATCCCCAGCACAACATTCCAGGCTCTCTGATTTAACTTTATTGGAGTCAGAAGAAATCACAGGATGGAAGGAAACATGTTGTTAAGGACTCTGTTCTGAAACAGTTCAATAAAAGCAGGCTGCTTATCCTGCTTTATTATCTTTATTATTGCTGCTCGAAGATGAAAAGAGAATTTCCTCTCAAGACAGAAAAGCAGAGTTTGTCTCAAAGCTCTTTGTCTTCCTTTCAATAGCAAGGTACAGTTTACTCCTTAGAATTTACAGGCATTTTTTTTCTTGCCTCTACAGGGAATTTTGATATTGTGGAGTTTTCTTGTTCCTGTGACAAATTATGGTGGCATTTGTCAGCACTTACTAAAAGTTTTGACATTACTCAACAATGTTGGGGTGGATTCTGCTGACTCTGGACATGTTCTGAACTAAACATCTTTTGTCAAACTCCTCCAATTATCCAGGAGCTGCACAGGTGGTCTGTTCAGCTCTGTGGTCCTGGCCTTCCCAGGGGGTAGGAATTTAAAAATCAAATTAATTAGAATTGAGGGACTTTCTATAGCCTGTGTTTGTGGGGTGATACTGACAAAACAACCATCTGAAAATCCCACTAATTTCAGGAGCCAGCTTAGATCTGCGTCAAGTGATATTTCAGTATTGATTAAAATAAATGTTACTAATAAAATTTAATTATTTTAAGAAATAATAAAAATTATTGATAAAAATACAAGACTCATTACATATTTTTAACTAAAAGGTTAGTTTTTTTAAGCAATACTTTTAAAAGTATCTGAGATTCCCACCCACAAATTCTACAAGCAGAATAACTGCAACATTCTGTAGAAGAACCATTTCCCTGAGAGTTTTAAGCTCTTGCCATATTTATTTGTGTTCATAGGCTTTAGAGGATGATGTGGGAGAGAACTTTTCATTCTTGGGGCAGTCCTGTCCCTCGAGGTTGCTGCCAAAGCTCTACAAGAAGCACCAGGGAAGTTTCCATGAATTTTTCAGCTACCTGCGTCTTTGTCATCTCTTAAACACAAATAAAATTGAGCCCAAATGTCCCTTTTTTATGAGTAATGGGGAATGAGACAGAATCAATCCCTGGCAAAGTAAAAGATGCTTAATATTGATTGTTCTTCTGAAGGATGAGGAAGCTTTTCTAAAGCTCGTTGGGGGACACGGGGAGGGGACAGCTTATGGATTTGTTTTCCTTTCTGCATTCCCAAGGGAGAAAGGAAAAGATGAGGCCATGATAGATGATAATTCTGCAAGGAATGACTAATGAGGCACTGAGCTGCCTCTGTAGCAGTAGTGAAGGCAGTAATAACCAGAGTAATTGGGTTTATTGGGTTTCTGCTTAGCACACATCCAGTCCTCTCCAACATCCTGTCCCTCCAAAGCATTTTATGCTCTGTGTCTTTCCTTTTTATTATGCCTGACTTGAGTTATTTCATGAAATTTGACCTTGTACTCTTAATCTCATCTGCTTGTTCTGCATAGTTCATCTTCTTTATTTTCCTCAGTAGCTGTTCTGTCAAACACTCCACGTAACCACGAGATCCCAGGCTGCAGAGCCAGCCCTCACTCAGGGTGGATTTACATTTCTGTGGCCCCAACAGCTCCATTTCATCTTCTCAGGGAATCTGGCTCAAGGAATAATACTCCAGGATAAATTTGCTACAAGTGCATGACCCTCTTTTACAAATCACATTGCTAACTCTGTGCTAGAATTAATTACAACTTCCATTTTCAACTAAATGCAATTTTTTTTTAAGAGGCTGGAAACAGCAAGAGTTATGGGAGTCAGAAAAAAAAATAGTTATTATTTGTTATGGTTTTTTTTTTCTCTAAAAGGCTTTTACACTCTTGATGCGAAAACATCTCTGCAGAAATCCATTCTTGCAGGGGAAAGAGGAAAAAAAAAGCCAAAACCGAACATTTCATTCAGTGACATTCCACTTCCAATCCCCCAAGAGCAAAGCAGACATTCCATTCAAGCCTAATGACACAGGAGCTGGCTGCTCCCTACAGCTGGGTGCTTTGCCCAGTGAATTTATTCCTCTTACATGGAATAAATTGGATTGGGCCATGCTGCAGCTCCCTTTGGGAAAGAGTCTCCAGCCCCTGCTGGTGCTCCCAGCCCCTCTGGCACTCGTACTCACACATTTCCCAGAGGTGCTCACATCACAGGCAGAGCCTGGCTCATGGGAATGCCTTCTGGGCTGCCTGAAAACAGAGGCCAGGCAGAATTAAGGGAATAAAAAGCTGTTCTGTTTCTTGAAGGGCTTCAGGCACATTTAGGGCAGAAAAAGCCTCCCAGGGGCTACACCCAAAAATGGATGATGGGTCAGGGTTTGCACAATTTGATAAGTTTGGTCCATTTGCATTTTGGGGTTAATCTGCCAATTCCAGCTTCAGCTAATGAAGTCACTGACCCCAAGTTTGCTCCCCCAACTCACTTTTGTTCCCATCTCAGGGCCTGAGGCAGTGAGGTGTCCTTGGCTGCCAGGCCTGGAGAGGAATTGTTGTGTCTGCCCAAACTGGGAGAGCAGCAGCTCCCACTGTGTGTGGAGTTTAGAGTTACACACTAAAGAGCTGCAGGAGTACAGATATATGGAAAATAGAAAAGCTGAATTCCTAAGGGATCAGCGGCTCCTGGTGCCCTCTGCACATGCTCCAGTCCCAGCTGGCATCATTCCCTCTGCAGGGAAAAATCATCCACAGGACGTTGTGTCCAACTATTGCTGTGTCCCCCCAACAATAATTTCAGTATCTCAGATTCTTTTAGAGCATGAGAGATGCAGTGGTAAGGCCAGAATCTTCCAGAGTATAAAAGGGAATGGGATTACTCAGCTCCTTTTGGAAGGCAGAGAGATGAACTGATGAGAAATATTCCAAAGCACCCTTTTGATCCTTGAGGAATTTGTATTCCCCACATCTTTGGACAAAGGAAAACAGATTATTACAAAATGTCCCCTAGACCTGAAAACTGCCAGTTGACCTTCTAGTTACAAATATGTGCTTAAAACAGACACCCTTTGATTTGGGGATGGGAGACAAAGCATACAGAGCATCTCAGAATGTTTGTGGTGGTCACATTTGCTCTTCACCCTTTTAAATCCTCTTGGGACAATCTCTGTTTCCACGTGACAAGCCCCACAGTCCTAACAGGTTCTGTGGAGTGGTTGTGGAAATCTTATTTCGAGACCTAAGCCTCCTCAGCTCAACTCCAAAGCACAAATTTCATGTAGAAATGAGAATACACATTTGATTTTCTACATAAAGGCAATTGAGGTGGCTTATCCTCACTGAAAGCACGCAATAAACATGTCACTGGGTCAGTGAGCCATGGGAACTCAGAGGTTTTTGGGGATTAGCATTGCTCTGGCTGTGCCTGCCATGGCCATGACAATCACACTGTGAGCCTGTGCCAGGGCTGATGCACACCTTGGACAAAATTTCCCTGCAAATTAAGAACAATAATGAATAGATAGCACAGCAGAAGCTTCCAAGAGACAGGTATTCCTAGAAGGCTTAGGCTTATTCATCCTAGAATATCAATCTGTAGGTGCAAGGCAGGGCTCTGGACAGGGCTGGCTGAACCAGGAAGCCTCAGAGGGACCTGATTTCCCCATGGATTTCCCTATGGATTTCCCTATGGATTTCCCCATGGATGGAACATGGATCAGCACTGGTTCTGCAGGGTTTCAAATGGTTTGTGTTAAATTTCAGCAGCTACATTCACATTAGGCATGGAGCAGGAAGAAAAAGCATTACAAACTGAGGAAAATTATATATACTAAAAGAGATTAATTAAACCTCAGATAGCACAGAGATTATTCAGATTTTTGTACTTCCTGGACTCACTGAAGTCGCCCAATGAGTGCAGCCTTGGAGTGGCCTTCCTCCTCTATCCACTAAATCTTGAGCTGCTGTCTTTGTTTTGTGCACTAACGTCCTCCAGCTCTGTTCACAAGGAGTTCCTGGCACTTCTCAAACCCCTGGAATGTGGCTGCAGCACAAATAATAAACACCAGAGCTCATGCCTTCAATGACAGAGACTCACCAGCTGAGGCAGGAAAGGGACTGATGATAATAATAAGTATAATAGTAACTGCATTAGGCCAGCAGGGTCAACAGCTCATCTTGCTGCAGTCTGAAAGGGGTTATTTTAATTCCAGTAATTGGCCCCAGCCAGCAGCAGGAATTGATGTGCTGCCACTTTTCCCTGTTTGCTGCTCAGTTGCAGCAGCACTGCCCGATGAACACAAATTACCTGCTGGAGTCAATGCAAGCGATTGCTTTGCTCCCATTATTGATCAGCTGTGGTGCTCAGACAAAGCCCCAGCCACTGTCCCATCCCCAGCTTATTGAGCATGAGGGCTGTGCAGGTGCCACAGCAGCCAGGGAACAGCTAATTGTTATTTTACTGCTGATCATTATTATGATTCCTTTGCTTAATGACCAACATTTATACGGTGCTGATCAGGCAGTTGCCCTACAGCACTCTGCGAGCTTCACAAAAGGGTTTACAAATTGTGTTTCTGAGCCTAAAAGCATTATTATGGCTCGGCCACTCCGTGTAATGGGCAAAAGAAAGATCAGGATTATCCTTAGGAAGTGTTGTAACAAAACATTTTGTCTGTCTAAATACTCAGGATGTCCAGGGGGACCTGCAGCTGTGCTGGGTGTGTAGGGATTGATCACAGCTCCCAGATTTACCAGCACAACGACTGAAAACCTACAAAATCACCAGAAAGGGCTGGTGCAGGCCAAGGAGCTCACAGGTTTTGGGATCACAGCCACCCCAAAAATGACAAAGTCACCGTCTCAAGAGGCTCCTTCTCACTCCCAACTTTTGGGAGAACAAAGTTCCTGACACACACTCAGTAACTTTGTTAAATGGGACGGACATAACACAGAATTATGCTTTTGTGTGAGTGCTGGAGGTCCATGTCAGAGATATTGCTGTAATTAATATTTTAGATCATATCCCAGTTCCTCTCTGCAGAAAGGCTTGGACAAGGAGGGCTTGGTCCCTGAGCTGACTCAGTGTTTGCACAGCCTGCCACCACAGGTGTGTTCTCAGCTACTGCATCTTCCACTGGTATCCAGATTTTACCTCCTGTTCCAGGCCCACACTGCCTCCTACCTCACTCTTCTACTGCTCAGCACTGAAAGGAAAAAAAAAAAAAAAAAAACAAAAAAAAACCAAAACAAACAATCCCACATGAGTTTAAGAGCTTTTAAATTTAAGGCATTACCTCATTAAAGGCAGAGCAATAATCAGGGCCAGGAGTTGGGCTCCATGATCCTTGTGGGTCACTTCCAACTCAGAATATTCCGTGACTTTCTAAATAACCACATTTAACTCTATTTTGATAAAATTCCCAGAGCTGTAACACCCAAGGGAGAAAATCATGATGCGTAATTCCATGCTAAGGAAATAGGGTGCTTTAAAATTTGGGAAGCTTCACTCTGCAGGGGTTTGGCTGCCTTAATAGAGAGAGTCTCCAGTTCAGAGTCATGGGTCATAAATAATTTGAAAATTTGTGTGTTTGGCCACCCTTTGTCCCCCAAACAGGGCACAGGGAGGCAGCAGCAGCCCGGTGGAGAATCCTGCCTTTCCCACAAGACCAGGACACCTCTAAATGTCTTTTCTTCCGGCTGCTTGAACTTCCCATCGGCGTGCTGAAGTGGAAGGAATTAATTACAGAGATTTCAGCAGAGCTGAGAGCTCTTCACAGGAAAGCACCTTAATATCAGGTGTAAATAAAACAATCCAGGAGCCCTGGACCCACTCCAGGAGCAAGACTTGTCTCCTTTCTTTATGATACTCAGAGAACTGCCCCCAATCCCAAAAATATTTTTGAGGAAATTAGTTTTTCCACCTGATTCTTTGGCCAATTTCCCACAGCAGAGATAAGACCAGCAGTGTGTGCATTTACAGATTACTGCTCTCTGTTCCCCTTGTCCTTGGAAAAAGGGACTTGTTTCCTCCAGGAGCACTTCACCCTCAACAGCTGGAGTACTTTTTTAACAACATAAAGATAAATTCAATTAGAAGGTTGTGCTCAGCAAGGAGAAATGCAGCTGTCTAGATCCAAGCCACACATGAGATGATAAAAACTTTTTAATTCTACTTGTTAAATTCCTTCTCATTGACTTTGTTAGGAAAAAAAAAAAGAAAACAAATAAAGTGTGGCTTTGTTGGATTTAAGAAAAACAAACAAATAAAAGTAGCAAGTGGCAAAGAATTCTGCCCTGAACTAAGCAGAAGTAAGATATTTTTAATTTGGAGGGGAAATAGTAGGTTTGTGATTTTCCATGCCATTTTCTAATGTGTTTTGTTTAAAATTCTGGGGAAGGAGAGAAGATTTTCACCAAATTTAAAAGTGTTATTTCTGTGCTTAGAAGATGGGTCTGATCTGGAAGAAAACCTCACTAATTCCTCCAGTGATTCTGTACAAACCCCAAAATTCCCACATAACAAAGAGAGTTATTTCCAAGGCTTGTATTTATCCAGACCCTGGCGTCTCAGGGACTGGTGTCCACATCTAAATTTTGAACCTGGCTTCATCCTGGATCTGTTGCCTGGCCCAAAAATGACATGGTTTTGTTACTCCACAGTGGCAGCAGCTTTAGTTGTGGCTGCCCCTGGATCCTGGCAGTGCCCAAGGCCAGGTTGGACACTGGGGCTGGAGCAGCCTGGGACAGTGGGAGGTTTCCCTGCCATGGGAGGGTGGCACTGGATGGGCTTTAACATCCCTTCCAACCCAAATCATTCTATGATTCTATAATTTCAACTTTACAATGAATTTCAGAAAGGTTTGGATGAATCTGGCACAAACAAGTTCAAAAAGCAGGGCAAAATCCCAAATTCTTACACATTCTGCAGGAGAGATGGGAGATTGGAAAGGAAAAGATAACTTAAAATCTTTTTTTCATGTTTAGCTATGGTTTATACATTGTTTTCCATCTAATTGGCTGCAGATTAAAAAGTAAAATATGTTGGAAGCACTCGCACCAATCAGTTGGGTAAATAAAGGTAACTAAATTACATGTATTTTTGCTAATTACTACCCTAACTACATGGGGATTTGTCAGCAATCCTGTTCTTTATTCAGATAAAGGCAAGCACATTCCAAACAGCAATGCCTGTATTTCTGTATTTCAGTCACATAAAATGTGGTTTGAACATGGCTGTTTTATAGATCAAAAGCTTAATTCATAAATAAAATTAAATGGTTTATATGTTAGAGGGTGTGCTCAGTGTTGCAGTTCTTTATAAATGAGCTGTGACTATAGCGGCTGTTACAGGTTTTATATCAAAATGTTTTGGGCCTTTTTTTCCTGTCCTTTTCCAGAGGAATCACAGAGTGGTTTGGGTTGGAAGGAACCTTAAAGATCATTGAGTTTCAATCCCCTTGCCATGGGCAGGGACATCTTCCACTAGAAAGGAAGATATTTTATAATTGCCTTCAGTTTCCCAATTTTCACTCTTTATGTACCACATCCTCAGCTGACATAAACTGCAACAGCTCTGATTTTACGAGCTGAACTGGAATAATTTTGCTACCAGGAGCTCTGGCCAATTGTTTTGTTCTGGGGGGAAAACAACAAGTTCCTCATTGCTGTCCACGCATTTTCCATAGAATCAAAGAATTCTGGGGGTTGGAAGGGACCTTACAGTCCCAAATTCTTGTCATGGGACACCTTCCAATATCTCAGGTTGCTCCAAACCCCATCCAACCTGGCCTTGGGCACTTTCAGGGATGGGGCAGCCACAGCTTCCTGGGAAACGATGCATTTGGTAATTAATTATTTGCTTTTGTGTTGATTATTTGCAGTAGGAGCCCTCCCCAGCAGCAGACAGGGAGTGTCACAGCAGCTGGCAAAACAGGGAGGAGTTGCTCCAAGGACTAGCTGTGGGATTTGCCCCAGGTCCTTCAGGGAACTGGAGTCTTACGAAAAACTAGATGTGAAACAATCTTTGTCATTCCAAAGGGTAACTTTGACGGATTGGAAGATGATGGGCAGTTATCTCCTCAGAAAAACCTGATGGCTGACAAAGTGATGGGCACAGAGACAGCTGACAGGAGGATCATGGCAGGTTAATGAAGCATGGCTGCTCACCACAGCACCAAAATTCTTTATCACCTTTTAGGCAGATGAATCACAGCTCTCCTCACATGTTGCATTTACAGGGTCTATTTCTGCAAGTGCAAACAGCCCCAAAAATTATTACAAATTTCATCTGGCTAATCTTTCAATATTCCTGCAAATCATCCCCAAAACTTTCCCTTTGGTCTTCAACAGAACTGATCAAAACTTGCACTTTTGCTCATGCAATCACCACCTTAAAGTCTCTCCTCAAAACAACCTCCATCACCAAGGAATGTTTTATGAAGTCCATCTCACTGCTACCACAACAAAAACATGCCCTTATTGTATGAAAAACTTCCATCACAAAGCAGGAGAAGCAACCCAGAGCTGGGAGAGAGTATGGAACAACCTCGGGGTAGGAGAGCTTGGGGCAAGGGGCCCATCTCTGTTTGCAAGGATAAAAATAAAGTCATGTTTGCTACCTTCATGGAAAATAAACAAGAAATTAAAGATCTGCTTCTGCCCTTCAGGCTGCTCAGTTTGACCTTGACTAAATGCTTTTATGTACAAGTTCTTAGAATTGTTAAGGTTGGCAAAAATCTCCAAGATCATCAAAGCACAGCCTTAGACCCAACACCCCCCCACACACACCAAACCATTTCACAAAGATCTGCATCTGCTCAGTTTTTTAACATTTCCAGGCATGGTGACTTCATCACTTCACCCTGTTCCAATGCTTGAGCACCCTTTCCATGAAGAAATTTTTCCTGATTTCCAGCTAAGATGTACAGCTTTTCCTTCAGAAATTATCTTGGTATGTGTTCAAAGTGTTCTAAACTGGGGTTTTGAGCTGTTCCAAGGCTCCATTCAGGTCATCCCATGATAAATATCCAAAGAGAACAGAAATCCCTGGATTTAATAATTGAAATTAGGATGAAGCAGGTTATGACACTCCATAAAAACAATTTCAGGAAGCGCTCACAATAAAGTGAAGCAGTTACAGCCATATAAAGCAGTCAGTGATTAAAGATTTAACATGTTGTCCTGGACTCACAATACAGCCATTCTGGAAACCAGGAATGTGCCTATGGGATTTATAATTCCTCACAGAAAGCATTCTCATTTACTTGGAAGAAATAAAGCCCATTTGATGGTGATATCATTTCAAAGAATGTACTGAAGCTTATTAAGAGCAGCAGATTTTATTTTTTCAATTCAATCAATGGTAAATCTAATGAGAAATAATGAAAAGGTTTTGGATTTTTTGTTTTGTTTTGTTTGTTTGTTTGGATGTTTTTTTGTTGTTGGTTTTTGGTTTTTTTTTTTGGTTGTTGTTGTTGTTTTTTTTAATAAAACTAACAAGAACCACTATGAATTTAACTGGAATTTGCCAAAGTGTCTTTGGAGTGTGCTTTATCAATCAATGTGCCACTAAAACAACAATGGTTGTAGGAGATGGCCCCAAGGCCAGCTTGGACAGGATGAGCTTTAAGATCCTTCCAACCCAAACCATTCTGGGATTCTACAATTCCACGAGATAAACAACAAATAACCCCTTAATGCACAGTGTAGAAACATTCCTGGTAACATCACTGAGACTTTCCATTTTCTACTAACTGCTTCCTTTTGTCTGAAATCATTTAGAAATCTTGGAGGAAAAAAAATCTGAGCCTTAATTTTAGCATAAAGCACATCAAACATTCAAATGCAGCTCTGCATGGGAGTTGAATTCCTTCCACGTATTCCAACAAGCTGGATTCTGTCACCTCTATTCAAAGTAATCATCTGAGCCTAATCTTCCAAGGAATCCTGGCACTAGAAATGCAAAAAGGACTTTCAAAGGAGCTCCCTGAGTAACTCATTTTAGCATCAGCGCTTTTATTTAAGTAATAAAACTTAAATAATTAAAGCTACGTGGGCAACCACGTATGCAAATAAATGTCATTGCAGGGCTCTAGACAGGTGTCATGCACCAGAGCTCCTTTGAAATTTCCAGCTGACAGCTCTTTATGTTCAGCTCAATGATTATTTTGAAAATGTAGCTCTTAGGTGTTTTCATGGACTTCTCTGTGAAATAAAGATAATCCCTGACTGTTGTAAAAATTAATACATTTAAAGACTGAGCTATGCTCAGACAGCAGAGTAAAAGGTGTGCTCTGAAAAGATCAGAAACAAGACATGAGAAATGAAAACTTCACCGTGTTAGGGTTTATGTATTTCAAGGAAATTAAGAATTGATACATCACAGGCTTCAGAAAACTGGGAAGAACTGGAAGTTTCTTCTGAAGGGGAAGAGAATAGTTTCAATAGTTTAATTTCTCTGCCAAATCTGGCATACTGCAATGTAAAATATTTAAATCTAAGTAAGAATTTATGTTTATAATAGAATGGATTTCAGTCAGGCCCTTTCTTCTTCTACTATCAGTAAAATCATTATTTTGACCACTTTTGTCCTTCCTCCACTACTCTGCTGACACAGCTCCAGCTGCTGGAGCAGCTTTGCTCCCTGGTATTTCCAAGTGAGGCAGTAAAGGCTTTTCAAAGTTCTCCTGTTGGCCACAAGAGCACGAACTGAAGCTGTCAAAGTCTTTGGAACAAGGGCAAACCAGTACCACACCTTGGATCACCCAGATCTCCCCCAGACCTTGCTTTGAGAGAGCAAACGAGAGATTAGGGATAACAGAAATGATGGTTATGAAGGATTAATCCCTCTGGACTTCTGCCTTCCCAAAGCTTAAATCCCCCTCTGCCTCCCCCTGCAGCCTCAGATCACCAAGGGCTGGCTCCTGTAAATGAGTGTTGTAGGGTGGAAGAGGCAAATCCTTCATTACCTTTTGGGAAGAGCTCATTTGGTGACCTTGAAGTGCTTACACAACCTGGTTTAGCAATGCAGGGTGAATCCAGGCCCACGCTCAGAGCCATCTGCTGCAACTCATCGGGGCCTGCCCTCCCAGAGTGATTGCAGTGCATGTTGCAAATAGATTAGTTTGCCTGGGAGCAATCTATTTCTGGGTCCCAACTTGTAATCCCAAATTACAAACCCTCTGTTGTTGGAGGGGAGTGGAAATGGCCAGTGCAGGCAGCTCGAGTGTGACATTAATGTCACCCTGCTCCCAGATTTTTACACACTGAGGGATCTCCCAGGCTTCTGAAAAATGCTCCATGGGAAGGAGTCAAGGGCAAACTCAAGGGCTTTGGGAGTGATTCCATGTTTGCTGCAGAGCAGGAGTGGTGGACAGGAATTTATCAGGACTCCCTAGAGCTTCTGCATCTCTCAAAACCTCGTGTGAAACAGCTGGGGACTCCCCACCCTCCTGCCAAAATCCAGCTGCTGCCAAATCCAGGAGAAATTCAAACTCTCATAGTCCTGACGACCCTTTCAGGGACGAATGTTGGATTTTTTTTCCCTAGATCAGATATTAGGAAAAATTTTCTCACTGAAAGTGTGGCCAGGCACTGGAGCAGCCCGACCAGGGAAGTGGTGGAGTCACCACCCCTGAATGTGGCACCTGGGGACACAGTTTAGGGGTGAACATGGTGGTGTTGGGTTCATGGTTGGACTCAGTGATCTTCAAGGTCTTTTCCAACTTTAATGGTTCTGTGATTCCATGGAAATGCTCTGAAACTAAAGCATCTTGTCATAACCAGAGCGCAGTGATGTGTGAATGTGATCACTGCCAAAATAAAACACCTGAACATTCTGAATAGGGAAAATTCAATCCAATCACAGGTTGTGTCTGTTACTGGAATTTTCATTTACTCTGGCATTCTCAAGCACTAAGAATAGTCAAATCTGAGCTATTATCTCCATTTTGCTGCTGTTTTAATTTGGGGTGTTTTGTGCTGCAGTGAATACTGAGACATCACAATATTTTTAGACTCTGCAAATAACATCATTCTGAGGCAATGGCACGAACATTTGCATTTGGAAAATAGGACAGGTGCAGCTAAAGCATCAGCTGCAGGCAGAAAAAATTGTGGCATCAACACCTAGAGAATTACTTTAAAGTATTTTTCTAGACCTGGCTCGCTGTAACTTTTCCTAATTGAGCAGTCTCCCAAAAGTCCTTTTCAAAGGTACTGTGCTTAGTCCAGACCTTACTGAGGGTAAATCCTGTGGTTTAAACTCAATTCACAAAATCTCCCATGGTAATTTTGCCACACTATACCCAAGTATTCCCGGTGCAAAGGCCCCCTTGCCTCGCCAGAAGGATGTGAGGAACTTGAGTCCCACTACACAGCTCTCTCCACAACTCCGCTTAAAACCCAAAAAGAATGAGACAACAAACAGCTGGAGCTTTTCAGCTTTTTTTTTTCCCTTCCTCTGGTTTGCCTGACCTTTTCATAGCTGGCTGAACATCACGAGGAAACTCCACACGGGATCAGGCATGAGGATACAACTGATGAAAGATCCATGGCCTGCAGCCTTTCCCCACTGGATGCATTCTTTGCTGTCAATACACTTTACTCTACCCTATTCATTATAAACGCTTCCCTGAAGTCCCCAGGTTTTAAATACCATGTGTTTTCACTTCAAAACCCAGAATAAATCTCAATTTATTCTGAGTATGGAGCTTTTAGGCTCCAATTTTTTGCCCTAAGTGAATAAATCAATTTCTATTTAAGTTGTAGTGTCTTTCTCTCACTGTTTGAAGCTGCAAGGATAGTTACACTTATTCTACACAGAAAAAAATCACCTCATTGGGTACTTTATAGACTTTGGTGCCAACTGAGTCACTAATTTACTCTGTCAAATCAAGTTAATCTCGTCTCAAAATTCACTCTGTTATGGTCAACGGATCAGAGCTGAACTGCAAGGAATTCATTGGAAGGCCATGCTCAGATTTCACAGGGTATTACAGAAAAACACTTGAAGAAATTAATGGAATTACTTTGGCTACAGGGAAAGATTCCCATTCAGAACATACTTTCAGAGAAAGACCTGGAGTTTTTCAGCTTTACTACACAAACACCCCAAGTTTAGAAACCTTCAGTCATGCAGTTTAGTTTTAATTATAAAATGGAACTGAGACATCATAATAGGAACGATTCAGAAGTTATCCTGCCTTAATTGTACAGAAATCAAGATACTGTTCGGAAATGCCAGAATTAGCTAAGCCAAAGCTAAATCCTTTGTACAAATCCTCTCCTCCAAACACTCGACTGGGCCACTTTGGATGCAGCACAGCTATTTCTATTCCAAACAGCTCTGGTGCTCTCTGATTGTTTTCTCTTGAGCTCAGTAAAAGGTACCAGAAAAACAGAGGAGGTAAAGGAGAGCAGCGAGGCGGGCGCTGAATCATCCACTGATGCAAACAACACTTTGGCATTATTTTAACACGCTGTCCCTAAGCTTAACCTCTTCAAATTCCAGCAAGAACTTAAAAATAAAAAAGCAGTTTTCCAGGTCCTGGGTTATCGAATTAAAAAGTTTGCTCCTGCCTTTTTAAGGGATGAGGTACAAACCCAACAGGCACGAATAAAACCTGACCCACCCTGGTGAGCCCACGCTGTCACACAGCAGAGCTGGCAGGATGCAGATAAATGGCAAAGCTGGGCACAACACCCTTCATGTTCCTTTTATTAGCAACATTTAATGGCCTCGCCACTTTCTGCCGTGAATTAGAGGCGCTCATGGCTGACACTTAAGAAATTAGCACGACACAAATCATCTGTAAAAAAGACTTTTTAACACGGTGACAACTGATTTCAGCTTGCAAGGGAGAAAATTAGTCTTTTGTGAGCAGCCCTGAGAACACTGAGTGAGAACCATCCTTTTACAAGGGAGCTGGGAATTTAGCAGGAGCACTCAACCCTCCGCAGAACCAGAGCTTTAATTTTTTATTCCGCAAAAGGAACTCGGAAGAATTTGCTGGAGGAGAATTTATAGAGATGTACTTTATACACCCAGTCCATAATCCAGATGAATAGCTCTAGATGTTTACGGTATATTTAAGTACACTCATGGGACCCATCCCAACTTGATTCTGTAATATCAATTTTGTTATATATTTGCTGTGGGGAAGATGTTAATAGGCTGTTAAAACAGTCACTAGGAAAAAAAAAATTGAATCAGCCTCATAAATCCTAAAGCATCTGATTTCAGTTTTATGTTTATTTCTTTCACTAGGATATCGAAAAGAAGAGTTAGATTCCCAGTAAATCTTTTATAGGTTACACTGGTTTATAGTCTTAAAATGATGGCACTCGGTAGTTAATTTTGCAGCTTGAAAAAAAAAAAAAAGGCAACATTATCCCTATATCACATCTTCAGCTTAACTGCACATTCTGCACCCACTGCTCTTTAAGGAATCAGAACTTAAAGCCAGGATTTTCATTTTCCTTCCTTTTTCAGGTTTCCTTGAGGAAAACACTTGATGATTATGAAGCAGGTTATTATTTAGAAGAGGAGATCAGGCCTCATTACCCTGCCCAGGTCAGCAGCAGCATCACTTTCACCAGGGTCACAGGGACAGGACAGCCCTGGTAGAGCAAAACCACAGGAAATCAAATCTGACACAAACCAGGCAACAAGAACCAGCTTCATCCTTCCCCCATGAAGTCCCCAAATCTCCCAAAAATCCCTCAAAAATTCCCCCAAACCCTCTCAGGATCTCAAAAAACTCCTCAAATTTTGTGCCCTCTCCAAATTCAGGTTTTTTCTCCAAAATTCAGGGTATTTCCCTCCAATTCAGGGTGTTTCCCCCCAAATTCAGGGTGGTTTTCCCTCCTCCAAAATCCCCTGCAAACCCTCCTGTGCAAGGTAAACACAACAGACCAGCAGCACCAGGTTTGCTGTCACAAGGCTGGTGGCCTTGTGACAATGCTGAAGCCAGGGGTGACTGGAAGAAAGGCCCACCCAGTCCCCAATTTCAGTAGCCACCTCAGGAAAACTGAGTTTTGTCCATTTGCATGGCGTTGAAATCTTGGCTTTTAGCTCAGGGGTTTGGCTCAGGATGAAGGAAATTGAGGGAAATACTGTAAATGCACAGTACTGCAGGTTAAATGCTCACAAAATAAATGACAGAGAAGGCTTTTGACCATGCTATGCTTCTTTTTTTCAATTATTTCAGGGATTTTTTTGCAGCAATACGTACAGATAACACCTGACACCACATACACGGCACATTCTAAATCACAGGTTTAGCAATGGAAGTATCCCTTGAGGTGAGACTTCTGCTCCCCCCAGATTTAATCTGCCATTCTCCCTTTTCTCTGCACATTCTTCTAGGAAATCTCATGGATTTAATTTCTTATTTTTGAGACCACACCATGCAATGCAAACTCAAGTGAATTTTGCAAAGCCTTCAAGCTCAGGGATGGCCTCACACCTCTCTGCTCCCTATGGCAGACACATGACAGTAAAAGGAAGAAACCAAAGCAATTCCACAGCCAAGTGCCAATAAAACTGACTGGATCTGGAGACAGTATTGAATAAGAGATAAGTGCTGCTAAAGGAGAAGGAAATTTAGACACACTCCTTGTGGTCCAGTCTCTCCAGCTCCCTGTTGGAGAGGAACTTTCCAATGGAAAAAATCTCTCCAACAGCTTCCTTCCCTGTTCCTAACACATCTCAGAGCTCATTTAATAAGATCTTTTGGTTTCTGAGTTCATTGAAGGAATTGGTCTGCAGGAAGGTAACTCCAGGTGAAGGGGGTGAATATCTAAATGTGAACGTGCCTTGCCTTTATTTCCTTCCAACAGAGAGCTCTGAGAAGCTGCATTTTCTCCATTTCTCTGCACAGGCTCTTTCTCTTCTGCCTCATCCCAAAGCAGCAGCTCCAGTTCTTTGGCCAAAAGGATGCTGAGGGCACTGCTGCATTTTCTACATATTTTAGTTCTGCCTTGCACTGAGCTCTGGCTGTAGCTGTCAAGGGATAACAACCTCAAATTATGAAGCAGGCTCACTCCCATTTTGAGACACAATTTAGCTGGCTGGTTTGGGGGTTTTCTTTAGCAGCCTTTCAGCAGCCCTGTTTCCTTTCCCAGTCCCACAGGAAGGTTGTACCACCACCCTCAGTGCCTCCAGTAATGCCTGGCTGCTCTGTGTATAAAATCCTGGGCTGGCCACTTGTGTTTTGCAAGTTCTTGGGAAGCTCCACTCTAAAGGAATTACTGGTATTTTGGGATAACGTTCTCTCCTGAACACTAAACTGCTTGGCTACCACTCTAAACAGAGATATAAGTATTTTTGGACAAGTTCATTTCTGGAACAGATATTCTATTCCTACTTCTCTCATTTTGCATCAGGGGTAATACTGAATTAATTCCAAGACAAAGAAGCACAGTCTCCCCAAATTCAAGCTTTTCCCTGTCTCCTGTCATAGGAAAACACCCCATTTGGTTGAAATCCATGTTTATTTCTGAGGAAAGCAACAACAAATTCAGAGCCATCAAGGCCCTCATGCAGTATTCATTATTAATAAGCATTCAGGTCAGCAGTGACAGCAGCAAACACCACCCTCCTTTGAAGCGCCAAACTTCAGTCCCCCAAGCCAATATAAAAATCTCATTTAGCAGTGTTTGGCTGTGTGACGAGTTGGGGGGACTTGTCTAAGTGTGATTTATGAATTCCATTGTGCTTTTATGAACTACCTATACTCTTATATCTTGTGACTCTCTCTACTGTCTTTTATTGTGTTGGGCCTCACGGTTCTTATGCTAAGGACACCAGAGAATGGTTTTGGTACATCAGCTCTTAAGTAATTGATAGTTAAGGACTACAAGTTGCTGAATAGACCTGTCTGGGGAGAACAAACGACCTATGGCACTCAAGAAAAAACAGTTTTCTCCAATTTCCTTGCAGAGCCTTGGGATTTGAAAGGTTGTGCTTTAGCCAGAAGCAAAACAAACATGAGATATTGGTGAGGGTTCTAAAAACTCAGAGTCTGAGTCACTCACTGAAGAGACTGGGAAGCAAGGCCACTCAGCAAAGAGTTTTTGGTGCTCAGCTCTGACTGCTAACTCAGAGCAAAGCTGGGCTTCATCCACACCAGCTCCAGCTGAACTGTCCCACATCAGTTTCATCAGCAAAGTCAGAAGTGGAAAGGTGTTTTCAGAACAAAGCCAGAGCAGAAAAACCCCCACAATAATGAGAAAGTCAGTGTGACCACCTGCAATCAAGAAGGTATTTCTGTTCATCTTTCATTTCCAAACTTGTCAGAGATGCAGTCAAAGCAAAGCCAAAAAGGTCCAGCCACTAAAACTGACAGAGGGTAAAGGGCTTGAAAAACTGCTGCAGTGTGGTTCTGCTGGACTGGCTGTCTGAGAGGACTTTCATGCTTAAATAAACAAATAATATTTCCTTGCTGACAATTTATACAGGATTTTATGTTCCTAACAAGATTTCCAAGCCCTCCAGTCAGCTCCTGGAAGAGGCTGAGCTGACAGTACAAAGGCAGAGCAGCAGCAGCAGAAAACAGAGCATAAATGATAAAACAGAGCTTGAAGCAGTGGATGGGTTTGGCACAAGCATCTCCTCCGTGAGGGAACGTTCTTCTGTGTAAACTTAGCCAAGAGCCTTTTCATTTCAGCAAAATGGGCCCATCTCTAACATCTCTATTTTCTCCTCTCTAATGTGATCATTTTGCTTCTCAAAATAACAACAAAAAAGTCTCTCCTTACAGTTTAACGGGTTCCACAAACACAGTTTTGTTTTGTAAACCGGAGGATTTGTCATGCTACAAGAAAATTAGGAATCCTGAGGTTTAAAAGAGATCCACACTGGGATTTTGTGGAAGCTTTGCAGGCACAAGAGAGACCCAAAGAAAATCCCAAGAAAAATATTCTCAGTGGAGGAACTCCCTCTGATCTCAACTCCACACAGAGAAGATAAAGGGTTTTTCTCAGACTCCCAAGACCTAAAACTGTGCTTGGTCAGAGAACAGAAGAGCTGAGTTGAAATGGTTCTTCTGTCCACCAGGGAAACGTGTTCCCACTACAGAGAAGCTGGATTCCTCACTGCCATGTTGGAGAATCTTGGAATCACACAATCCCAGGATGGTTTTGGATGGAAGAAACCTTAAAGCTCACCCAGTGCCACCCCTGCCATGGCAGGGACACTTCCACTGTCCCAGGCTGCTCCAGCCCCCGTGTCCAACCTGGCCCTGGGCACTGCCAGGGATCCAGGGGCAGCCCCAGCTGCTCTGCTGGAAGTGCTGTAGTTGAACAAAGTTTATCCACTTACAGACTTTCTACCCTGTTCTGTCTGAACATTGTAAATATTCCAAGAAAAAGCCAAAACAAACAGGGCTCAGCCTCGTTATCCCAGCTGATAACCTGAGATAAATAAAATATTTGAAATCCATCATTCTGGGAGGGTTTCTTAGATCTGCTGCAGCGTTCCCTTGGGAAGGCTGTAGGCAAGACAGAATTATGTCTGGATTTATAATTGTGTCTTGTGTAACAAGAAAGGTCCATCCAAAAAGTAAAACTTATTTTCTTCTATGAGCATCTTAACAACTAAATCAGTCAGCACTTTGTGACGAAAACAGCTAAGAGCTGTTATTGAAATAATCTCAAAAGTGAAAGCTTTGGAGTGGGTTAAAACCCAAAAGATTATAAAAGAAGTAAGTTCTCTCAAGAATCCAAAACGATTCCTGCAAACACCTTTTAGAACATTTTATGAGTTCCATAAACAGGATTAATTTAGGATGTTTATTTTTAACAGTTCCTTTGTGTAGCAAAATTCAGATGATGAAGTGGTAGAAAACTAAATATGAATAGCAAATAACGATTGGGAAAGGACATAAAGAGGCATTTAATAGTGAGGGAACATTTAAAAATAGTAAGTTAAGACAGACATCTGCACAAAACTCGGTGCAGGGTGACATCAGCTGCCACTAGAAAGGGTGAGATAATCTGAAGTTATTTATACTCCATAAAATGATTGCTATTTTGAGAAATTTTAGGAGAAATTTATGCCAATGTTAGTTTACAGTGACTTTGTTTTGGTTGTGTCAGATAACTCCTGTAGATATAACAATGTCTGCTAGAAACACTCCTGCTCCTGTGCTGCTGCTGAATACCTGAGCTGTGACTTAGGGGCAAATGGGATCTGTCAGAACTAAAAACCAGTTCTTCCTAAGAGAAGCAGAAATAGCTGAACATAATGATGAAGAATTTGATCATCCTGTTTCAGTGTCATTGGAATGTGACTGACTCGTGGACCCCTGCAGCATTTACAACAGAGAACTCACATCCCAGGTAGGGCTGTGGGTGAGTTTAACACTTATTTACCCCACAGGGTGATTTTACTACCAAGTTCCAACAGCAGTTAGCCCAGCAGAGCAAGTTTCCCCTTTTAACTAAGATCCCACGATAGCAATTAGTAAATAACCCATCCTTTCACACCCAAACGTGAGCACAGACACCGAGGTCACGGCACAGATCCCTGCTGTTCCCCTCAATTTCAGCAATTATTAAAGCCAGCACAGGCAGGGATATTCTGGAAAGTGGAGGGAGTTTTGATCCTGGCTTCAGTGCCTCTGTGTACAGAGCTCTTTGCCTGGCAGCACAAAGGGAAGGAAGCAAACAGTGCCTGGCTCTGCTCTGCAAATGAGCCCAGTTCTGGCTGCCCAGCTGAGCTTTTCTTCAGCCTGGGAATCAATTCGACCCTAATGAGAGCAGGTATGGCCATGGACAGATATCTCCTGTTCATCACACACCATCCAGGACCTGGCTGTGGTTTTTGTGGCTGGAACTCATGCCCAGCAAGCTGGTTCTGTTCAGGAGCCATGGAGCTGGCAATCAATTCCCTGCTGAGCCTAAAAAGGAAAGAACTAATATATTACAAGTAAGTCCTGAATCTGCTCAGAAGGGCTGACAGATCACATTAAAACATGTGCCCTCAAGCTCTGGGTGACATGGCAAGCAACTTGTGATACATGATACCACTATTGACCTTTGAATTGGACAATTCATAACAGAAAAAACAGGATTTTTTTGCCTGGCACATAAGCTAAACCAAAAGGGGAAAAGCTCCAAGCTGACATCATAAGGGAAGTTGTCTCTAAAGCTAAAAGTTCAGATTAACAGCAGGGAAATCATACACAAAATAATAAAAAATAATTCTATAATGTTGTTGTCTGAGATTTTAATTTCTGTGTGTCCCATACACATGAACTGCAGTGACTGATCCTGTGCTGGAACAATTTCCACACATGAACACACTGCAGCTCTCACTGAGTTCCCAGGACTCACAGGATGAACATGCCAATACCACAGGATTTTTCTCATGGAATGGCCAATGGTAGTTTGAAGGAATCCTCCAAAAGAAAATACTATCTGTGACATAGGAATTTTGTTTACTACAATGAATATTTAGTGTTAATTAAAGAAAGAAGAGTCAGGCATGAACTCCTGAAAATTCTTATGCTTCATAAGAAGGTGATGGACTTCCTGGTGAACTTTTTAGTGCTGAATTTGATGATCCTAAAGTCCTTTTCCAACCATATCAATTCATGATTGCAGTCCCTCACAGCTCTTTTGGGGGAATACAGCACAGAAAAAGCAAACACAGTATTTACCACAAGAAGCAATGTTATGGACCTCCTCATTCTTTCCATTTATAATGCACCAAGGGCCGTGTTTTAATTCACATTTCTCCAGTAACTGAGGCAAACCATCTGCCTGGAAGTCAGCCTTGGCTGAGGGCACAGCTCTCTGGCCACGGGAGGAAGCTGCTGGCCTGGCCACCTCCTCCAGGGGCCCCACTGACCATCAGCAGCCCTGCCCATCGTCTGCCTCCTCCTGGAGAAGAGGACAGACAGATGGTGCATTCACCATGGCCCAGAGCTGGAATTCCAGCACCAGAAGCAGGGCAAGAGACATGGAGCAGGTCCAGAGACATTCCAAGAGGCATCAGCAGGACCAGCAGCATCAGCTGATGAGTGGCTTTTAGATTAATCACTTTACAAAACATAATTGGGGGCTTGTTATGAGTCCAAGCAAACAGAGAGGCATTTACTGAGAGATGCTTTAGGACAAAGAGTTCAATTTTAGCTTATTTTGAAGCTCAGAACACCAAACACTGGGCAATTATCTCTGCTCACATTGCAGCCCTATGCCCAAAAGCAGAATCCAAGTGATTAGTGGTGCTGGATTTGCTTCTGTCTCAGCTCTCACTGATGTAAAGTGGGACCAGCAGCACTGAGTTTCACCAGTGAAACACTAATATGGCATTATCAGTATCAAGTGGCTGATTCAGGGGGTATTTTGAAGGCTGTGCACACTGATCCTGCTCAGTCCCATTCTCAGCAGCAGTAAACTGGGACATATCCACTGAAATCAGGGAAGCCACAATAATTCTGCCCAGCTGAGCCCATGGCCTGTATGCTCAGAAAATACTGATTAGAGACCAGAGTCCAGGAAGTTCATCACACTTTGTTCTAGGGGGAAGCTCTGCTCCTGTCAAATTCCCTGTCTGCAGTGTTTTTGCAGTCCATTTTGAATTTTCTGTCTCAGTTTTCCTGTTTTTTAAAACATAGTTTGCGAGCCTCTTGCAGATTTTTTTTCTGCCTGCAGAGCCAGAAAAAGAAAAGAATTGCAGCGAGACTTCTCTCAGATTGGTCTTCCCTGGATTTAAAAGCCTTCAGGAAACATTTGAGGTAATCCAGAAAGATTGAGGAGTACAGATGTACCTCCCAGGATGCGAGGACTAATGCATGTAATAACTGTATTTCTTTAAAATTACTTTCTCAGGCAGAGTTAAAGGCATAGATGTAACTAAGGGACTGGACTCAGGCCAACTTATAATGGCTCTGCTGTTTATCTTTTTTTTTTCCTTTATCCCCCTCAGCAGAAAGAGCAGAACAAGCATTTTACTAAGAGATTTAAGGTTTGCTTTCACTCCCTCTCTTACTCAGCCCTCCTGCCCCAAACATTGCTGGGTCACACAAATCAAAGCCTGAATTGCCTGAGCCACAGCAGAACCAGAAAACCCACTGCTGCAGCTATTTTTACTTTCTCTGTCTGCTAGCAGAAAGGGAAGATAGATAAGACAGAGTCTTCATCAATATTTTAGTATTAATATATCAGAGTAGAAAGAGTAAAAAATTGTAGGTTATGCAGAGTGCAATTTAGCAGCGGCCACTCTGTCACCAAGGTGACTGAGATTTGTCTTACATAGAAGTTATTTTCTTAACATTTTTGTCAAGAGACAATGGAGCAGACTCTGAAAAGAGTGGGGATTTGGGTTTTTTTCCACTGTTTTTCATATATACACAATTTCTGCTGCTTATCCACCTCTGCTGTGCTTACCCATACTCATAACTACGGGATTAAAGGCTGCCCTAAAACCCCTTTTCAGTCCTTAATAAACCCATAAAGAGGAAAATTCCTCCTTAGATGGCTCATCCAAAGAATGAAATACCTACACAGAGCTCAAAAATTAGTCTGGAACTCTGCTAGGCATGTTTGAAATTGTTCAGGGATGACACCACCTCCTTCTGCCCCTCTCCTGGAGAACTCTGTCCTGAGAGACCACCCTCATGCAAAGCACATTTTACATCCCATGGAAAGGGAGAACCTCTCACTTAGCATGTGGAACAGGGCTGGAAAACAGCTTTGTGGCTTCCATGCCTCTGGATTTTATCCACTTCTACTTTTCAGGGCTTTTCCACCAGCTATACCAGCCTTTAGAACACTAATTTACATGGTATTTTAGGTATATATTTGAGATGCACAGCTAAAAAGCCTCAAATGCCAAGCACAGAAGTGATTCAATGTTACTTTTCCTACTGTTCTCATCCCAGTCTCTACTGGGACAGTACAGCAGCAGCCCCTGAGCCCTGGCTAACAGGACAGACTTTCCTCCTCCTACTCTCTTTATCCATGTGATTCCAGCTTATTTCCCAGTGCCTGCCCCTGAGTGAAATTCTGCTTTTTGAAATCCACACTGCAGAAAGCAAAATCTAGCCTCTTCCCATCATCTCCCAAAGCAATTTTCAAGGTTAACCACAGGGGAGGCAGGTGAATTATGTGGAAACCATCACCTGCAAAGCTCTTTTTTCAGGTGCTCTCCCCAACTCTGGCCATTTGCTCAGTGTGTGCTCTGGCACTGGGCACTCACAGCACACTCACAGCACACTCCTGACCAGAAAACTGGTCAAAGAATTGATTTATGCAGTTAATAATAACCAGCTTCACAGCACGATTTGCATGGAGCAAATAAAGACAAAAACTCTCCTCCGTTCCTGCCAAAATCTCTGGCAAACAAAACAACCACCTAATAGAATCCTGCTTGTAAAAATGCTTCAGGGTGCCCATGTTCCAGAGCTGGGAGCATAATAAATGAAGGAGGGGATGCCTGGGACAAAACCCTGTGGGATACCTGAGCCAACCCAACAGGTGGAGAAATTGAAAACAAATTGATAGCCTTGGGAGAGGAAATATTAGAAGCAAGCAATTATAGTGCCAGACAGTCTGGGATGAAAGGCAGGCAGAGCCAGCAATGATTTGCATCGATGCAGCACCAGGAGTGGAGTGTCAGGTGATATCCCAGAGCTTTTCACAGCAATGGAGCAGCAGAGCTCACAACAGCAGAAGGGAAAGAGGGGGAAAAAAAAACCAACCAGCATCAAAATCCACACCCAAAGAGCAAAAGCTGGAGTGTAGCTGAAAGCAGGAGAGAGTGGTTTGTCATGGGGAGCAGCTGATTTGGTATCAGCCTCCAAGGTGCCTGTGCTCTGAGGAACTCAGGAGATGCAGCTGTTTCCACAGCAGCCTGGAAACCCAACCTTGCCCAATGGTTCTGTTTCACAACACGAACCAGTGAAGCAAAGGAAGGAGATCCCTGGGCACACAGGCTGCTCTTTCTCCCTGTCCTCATTATTTTACCTCTGCACTCTCTCAGCCTGTGTGGCTATCCCAGCTCTACTCCTGGCTCAGTGCAGAAAAAAAGGCATATAAACCATTCACTTTCATTTTTAGTCCATATTTCCTGATGTAAACAGGCACTTGAGCACTCTGCCTTCCTTTGAAAGCTACACCTGATGGATAGACTCTGCAGAATCAACCCTTGATCACTTTAAATTGTGACCTTTGGTAGAACACACCTTTCCTGGGACAAATCTAGAATTACCTGCAGCTCCAGCCCCAGTGGCAGCTCCATGCTGTTCTTTCTCAGTGGTATGTGCATCACCAAGGTTCAGAAAATGCCACACTCCATAACTGGCTGCTCAAGGGTCTATTATATCAGAGAAAACTGAGTTCATGACAAATTTTCCACAAGTTTTCCATTTTCCCCCATACCTGCGTGTGGAATACAGGGGGTGACACCTCAGCTCTGAGCTCCTGGCACAACCCATCGCTGGAAGGGAAGAGTGGCCTTGTGGAATGGGAGGAAATGGGGTAAGAACACTCCAGTTCAAGGCACAGAGAATCACTGAAGTTGGAAAAGAACTCCAAGATCATCAAGTCCAACCCCCAACCATCCCTCCCAAGGAGTGAGGAACTTGGCACAGGAAACACGAGCGCAGAGTTTCCCCAGGAAAATCTTCCTCACAGATGTATTCCAAGGGCTTCATATTTTGCAAGCAGCTACCCAATGGAAAATGCCAGAGAAGCACTCTCTGTAATTACAATTTTACCACTTGAAAAGCTTGGCTGTGTCATAGCAGTGGCTCAATTAAGTTGAATTGCAGGACTGCTCCTGATGGTGCGACGGTTGTGAATAATATCATAAACCATTTGCCAGGCTGCTGGAAACATGCTGATTATGGGCACAAAGTACACTCTGTTTTCCTTCTGAGCACTGAGGCTCAACACACTCACTCACGTGGGGAAGCAGGACAGCTCCTGCCTTTTTTAATACAGCTTGATGTCATTTCTGTTTCACATCCAAAGAGCCCCGCTCCGGGCGGCGCAGCAGCAGGTGCTCTGGGAAGTCTGCCTATTTCCCAGGAAAAACCATCTCAGGTGTCCTGCCACAGCTTCCCCTGGCTGCTGGGGAAGCCAGGGAACTTTGTGGGACAACAGAGAGGCAAAATGAGGGGGCCAGGGAGCTCCTGGAGTCCTGCTGATTAGGCTGCACAAATTATAAAGGTTTGGGATTCAAATAATTCTACAGGAAGCTTGACTGCAGGCAAGATCTGATGGAACAGACGACTTCTGCAAGGACTTCAAGACATTCTGCTCTGCAGCTGCATGCAGGAGAGTGGGCAAAGAGCAGATGAGCATTTCTGGAAAACAATCTAAATGCAAGAGCAGCCACCTCATCTGAGAGGGGTGAATCAGGGCAAGGGAATGATTTAGAAATCACTTCTCGAGAAGCACAAGCCAAAGACAAAAGAAGGAAGGATGTTTTCATCCATTTGCTTGCCCATGGAAGTGGAGATTGCTTCCCTGTCTTCTGAGCAAAAGAGAAAACATCAGTCAGCTGCTTTTGTTGAACATCAGATCCAGAAAAAGAAATCTGAAATATTTTTAGTGACTCTTTTTTCCAGGATGGAGTAGCTACATACCCATAAAAAATTAGAGGCTTTGACTGAAGAATGTTTCCATCATAAATAAGGATGATTCCCCTCATTGTACAGAGTGCAAAAGTAAGCAAATACAGAGACTTCAGAGTGGGGCTTGAAGAAAATGTTGTCTCTGGCTGATTTCTTGGAGCACACTCATTTTAGCTGCATTATTTGCCATGCTATGTAGCTGTGATGCTCAGCTATTACCCCTGCCTTAAACTCAAAATATTGTAATTTTAGCTAATGCTAATACTTAGCATAAAATAACAGCAGTTACATGTCCTGTACACCCAGTGCCAACATTATTCTTCAGCTCAAATGCCCAGGGCTCTGAATCTGGGCTTCACACAAGGACACCTGAAGGTTTTATATTAAATATTTCCTAACCCTAAGTGAGAACAGCGAGTGCTGCTCAGTAATGCCCCAAAGCCAAAGTCTGACAGAGATCTGCTGCATTTTGTAGCCAAATGTTAAGCCAGTGTCAGACAAAGCTGTGCCCAGCAGAGCCCCAGCTCTGACAGCTCAGGGCAGCCTCTGCACGCTGAGTTTCTGGCAGGCAGGACCCTGCACAAGATTTGCTGGTGCAGCTCAGTTTGGCATTGGCGTTATCCTTGACAAGATAAATCAGATTAAAATGTGCGAGTAGCCACTGGGTCTGGAGTTTGCTGAGGGTAAGAGAGTTCTGAGCATGTTCATTTTGGCCACTCAGCTGGACAAGGGACCCTGGGGGAGCATAAGTCCACATTAAGCTGTTGTAAGGAGATATAAATCTCCTCTGACTGGATGGCCACTGGCTATTAAGTGGCTCCATAATAAATGTTAATCATTCTGGACCTGATGGAGGATTAAAAGAGTCAGACTTACTTTTTTTTGTGTTTGAGGTTGGGGAAGGCTGAGGATGCCCTGACATTGATCTGTGCAGGAGCCAAGTGGGTGCTGGGGTTTGAGGCAGGATTCACTCAGCAGCTGCAGTGCTCTAGGAAACTGAGATTCCAACCATTCCTAAACCCTTCCTAAAACACATTCCTCAGTTTTCCACGATCCAGCATCATGGCTGATACTTCAACTCCATCGACAGATTTATTTTTTGGATCATTCAGCACTGGAAAGCTCCCTTCAAGGCATGTTATGACCTTTTCAGGGACAACAATAGTGTAAGAAAAATATGATGTGGGGGTGATTTAATGCCCTTCAAACATTAGATTCCATTCATTAGAATCCATTCACACTACTTCCTTTTCCTGCCATAATTATCCCAAAGTTTTATGAAGCAACAAGTGGCTGAGCACTAAAAAAAACCTATCCTCCTGGTCTGTTACATTTATAAAAATACGCAGTTAAAGTGTTGTTTTTATTTACTTCATTATTTCCCTTGTTTATGGAGTGCAATCTCTCAGCCCCTTCTTTGGGTAGGACTTTATATTTCTGCAGTGCCAATCACCCAGAGTCTGGTACTCCCTAAAAACTCCCTTCCACCTGTGATCAGCAATTCTGCTCTTCGTGGTCGCTTGGTTTCTCCATTTCAATTCTTTCCCAGCCTTCCTGCAGTGCACCCAAAAGGAGGTGGGATGTTAATGTGAGCCATGTATTTATAACCACTTTGCTTCAGCTTGTAAGTGACAAATACTCCTTGTTTCTAACATTCCCTCGAGCCTTCTGTAGAGTGTGATTTCTTATTTTACATGTAAAAACCTCAATCTCTGTTTTTCTACGGCTCCCAATGAATCTCTCTAAGTTATACACAGACATGAACACACCGAAAATTGCCAGCCCAAAGCTGGAGGCAAAAAAATCAAATTTCTTGATAATTGATGCTAACTAGATTTGACATTTGACCAAATTTGTTAAAACAACCAGAATATCTGACATCATTAAACGTAATAAAGATGAAATATCCAGGATTATAAATGATACCATGCACCCCAAGATTTATCTTCAACATAATGGTACTGAACTAAGCCACCTTTATCAACTTTAAGCATGGTCCTGTGTCCAAACTAACAGCTACTGCAAACCTCATTTAAAGGCTAAAAATTAATTAAAATTGCATGAACTCATATTTTTACTAATTCTGGAATGTTGCAGCATTGAAAAACAAAGTAAGCTGGAACCATCCACGAATCCAGAGTCTTTTTTTTACCAAGATCCTATGTCTCAAAAAACCCTGAAAAGAATCTATGAAGAAACAGATTTCTGTTATATAGGGCCACGTGGGTATTTGGAGATATGGAGAATATATGTGGAGAAGATACATGGAGAATTCCCACTTCCTGCTAGAATTCATGGGGAGTTTGTTTGCTTGTTTGTTTTATTAGGGGAAAAAGGTTTGTCCCAGCTGAGCCAGGCAATACCTCAAGGAAAGAGAAAATCCTTTATTTCTGGTTCAGCATTCCTGGAGATGTCTGGAAGGAATCCAGGGAATAATGCAAGGTCTTGCTGGTAAAACTCCTGAGGCAGCAGGCAAAGACCCCTCAAAACTCAACTATTTGAAGACCAACTTCCCTGTGTGGCTCCCAGAACATTCCATACATCAACTCCTCTGAAACAGAGGTGAAAATCCAGACCTGGAACAACAGGAATGGGACTGAGTCCTAAAATCTGCCCAGATGTGGATGGGGAGCAGAAGGGCTGAGCTGGACACTGGAAAGGAGCCACTGGGAGGTACTGGGAGAGCCCACAGCTCTGGGGACAACCTTCCCACTGCAGGATGAGCCTGGAATGTGGAAATCTGGAGAAGCTGCGTGGGTGGCAAGGACCCACCAAGCAGCAGAGAGGTTTCTGCAGGTTCTGCTCAGCTCTGCTCTCTCTACACAAGCTCTTAGTTCTGGTTCCTCTCACCCTACTATGCAAAATTTCCTATTAGAGAATAAATGTGCAGGGAATCAAGGCTGTTGTTTTATTGCAATCTCTCAGTGGCTGCTGTTCATCCCTTGCTGAAGTGATAATCCTGTCTTTGTCACCAGCACCGTTCTGCCACAACCCAGTGCAATGTCACAAATGAAATTATGACAAACATCTGGATCCAATGAATCCCCACGGAACAAAGGCCCCGTTCTCATGCAGATCAGTTCAGTAATAAAAATTAAGAAAAACCCATAAATCCTCTGGAAATGCACTGTAATGGATGAGCAGAATTCCCCATGGATAAAGGGAATTGTCATTGTATGTCCCCATGCCTCATCAGCCAGCAGATTTCAAAAGAACAGATCTATTTTCATTGAAAGGTATCCATTTTAAATGAATTTAAGCCTTTTATTTGTGACTGCTGCCAAAAGCTTTGTGCCCTAGGACAGCCATTTCCACTGAGCTTGACCAATTTGCATATAAAACTAATTGAAAAGAAAACATTTGGGGAGTTTTGTAAAAAAATAATAATTGCAATCTTTTAAAATTAGCATGGAATAGAAAAATTCTGATGAAAATCCAAAATGAGAATCTTAAGATTTTTTTTTGTGATGTCTACTAAACAGATATCCCTACAATAAACCTTTTTTTTTTTTTTAATTTTAGAAAGGATTAAGAAATGTTTTCTTGGTATTTTCAGGGTGATTATTATGAATGGAATGGAAAGAGTTCCAGGGCCTCACCATCCTCACAGGGAAGAATTTCTTCCTAATATCCCATCTAAATTTATCTGTCATGTCCATCATTAAGGAATGCACATCTCCACAGACTGGATTTTAGTCTGTGCCCAGTTTTCCAAAGTTTCCTCCAGATCAGAGACAAAGAAGGTACCCAGGCCATGAAAACCCAAGGCTTTTTGGAGAGAGGTTTGCACTGAACTCCTTGTGATCACACAAACCTGAATTTCCCACTTATTGGAATGCTCCCAATGCTTTCTGTGACACGGCTCGAGCTCAGGTGCCTTCCCAGGAGCAGTGGGGATGGAAAATGGCCTCAAGGAGGGATCAGTCCCCATAAAAACCCCTCACCATCCCCTCCATGATGTGCCAGCTCCCAGCCTGAACACGCACATGGAATCACAGAACCATTCAGGGTGGAAAACACCTTTAAGGTCATCGAGCCCACCCACTGCCAAGCCCCCCATTAAACCACGTCCCCAAGTGCCACATCCCCACATCCAAACACCCAGCTTGGGGTGGTGGAACAATTCAAATGCAGTTTGGCCAATTTATCCCCAGCAAAAAAGGCTGACTGCAAAGCAATAATCTGTGCAGCGAGTTTACAAGCTTGTATTCAGCACTTAGCAGCCTGCAAGAACATCTGAAGGAGCAGAGTCCTTTCTAATCAGCTCGCCCTGGAATTTGCTCACAACAACGTTCTCTTTTCTCACTTTGACAATTCTCATTAAAGGCTGCCTTCCCTGCACCTCCGTGTGGGAAGGCTGATGTGAGCTGCATGCTGATCCGCACGGGGAGAGCTCTCTGCAGGCTGCAGCACTGCAGCTCAGCCTGTTAGAGGCACACGTTAGAACTCTGGCTTTTTGCAAATGTTAAAATGGATTCTGTACGTGTGGTGGTAAGGTAAGTTTGTTATGAAGATATGGTTCTTATTTCTGTTGTTAATTAAGGTTAGACATAGCAGTGAAATAGCTGCTATCAGTGTGCTCCGTGTTAGAATGCCTGCTGGGATGGGATAACATGCCATGAACACAGGATGAGCACACCTGTGCAGATCTGCCAACCACCAGCACTCACTGTCTGCAGGCAGTGTGGGCCAAAACCTGCAGCTGATGATAAAAAAGGGCTAAAAGCACAACCAGAGAATACTCATGCTCTAAAAAGGTGGAACTGAGGAGGAGCCATGCTGAACAGTTCTTAAAATATGTAAACTAGTTTGAGGAAAAGTTTACTACACATAAATGTTTATGAATATGTAACAGACTGATGCATCAGAAATGGAAAATAAAGGGAAATAAGGAGAAATTCCAAAATAGCAGTGGGGCTCTGGCTGAGTGCCAAGATGCACCCAGCCATAAAAACCTTTGCTCTATAGTCTTTGCCTCCTGTTGTCTTTTATTAAACTTTTTTAATTTTCACAAGAGAGTGAAGGTGTTTTTCTCAAGCCCAAACCTTCATGGAAAGACAGGGAAGAGCATTTCAAGAATCTCTGAGAAGCAACAGAAGGAGAAATGGGATACCTGAGCTCCAGAGACCATTGGGATGACTCAGGAACATGGGAACAGCATCCTGCAGCTCCCACTTCCATCTGCCCTAAAATTTGCCTTTTCCAGGCAAAACTTTCAGCATGACAGAGGAAGTTTGGAGGTATTTTTCCTTAATATCCGCTATTACTAATCTCACTAATACTCAGTATATTAATATCTAATTATCTACCAGCTATTCTCAAAAGATTCCACAAATCCCAAAGGTCCAAATGTGACTTCAGAGGTTAAGTCAGGAAAATCAGGAACACAGCACTCACACTTTATGCTGACTGGGAATTTGGCCACAATTTAAAGTTTGCAGTAAGCAAGTCTGAATTTTGGGTATTTCTCTACAGAGAACAGTTATTTGTCAGAACAGAGCCCTGATGAATGAAACCATAAAGGAAGAATAGTAGCTCTGGAAGATAAGGAGATAGTTCAATCAAACATTTCCATTGACTAAACATCTTTTTAATGAATAAGAGCAATTAAGTGTTACTCTGACCTGCTCTGCTGTTTTTAAAGTGACTAATGTATTTTATTAACAATTTAGCTTTCTTTTTAAATGCACTTGAAATCTGCATTTTCCGTTTTAGTGATGAGCAAGGCAGCACACAGATCTGACAATCCTTGATTTGACAGAAAATACTGTTTTCTCAAGACCAACATACCCACAAACATAGATTATGTTTGGGAAATCCCTCATCAAAACCGTTCCAAGCAACAACACATCTGTTCTTATTTACAGACACAAAAAGATGCAGCTCCCCATCAACAAGCAGAGTCATTAATTCTGATTTACTCTTCGCAGGCTCTAGAAGTGTTTTAGAGGCCACCCCCTCCCCATTCACACAAACTCTCCCCCCTCAAAAAACAACTCTGGATGGAGAAATACTTTGGCCAAAATCTTCTTGCTGATATTTTCACCTCAGTAAGTAAAGATATTATTAATGCCTTTGATTTCAGTCTGGTTTGCACTTTAAAGAAGTGGGTTTTGGTGTGTGTTTTTGGGGGGTTTTTTTGGTTTGGTTTTTTTTTGTTGTTGTTTTTTTGGGGGTTTTTTTTGTGGTTTTTTTCTGTTTGTTTGTTTGTTTTGTTGTTGTTGTTGTTTTTTGGGGTTTTTTTTTGTGTACACAATTAATTGAGGGGGTTCAAACCACAGATTATTAGCTCCTCCAATTATGTTACAGCTTTGTGCAACTTGGAAGTGTTCACAGAAGAGCAGAGCAGATTTCACTGCCCAGAGCATTTGCACAGGTTCATCTCCAGCCTTGAATCTAAGTGCCAGAAAGTCCCTCTGGGTATGAAACGTGTGAATATTTTGTCTTTTTAAACATCTGAGGGAATTTATTTTCATGCCTGGGCGATAATCAGGATATCCCTGGCTGAGAATTTGGATGAGGCATGGCTTGGGAAGAGCTTTTTGGTATTTTTAATGATCAATGACTGCTCTGCTCCAAGGCACAGCTCCCAGGGACAGCCACAGCCCCTTCCTGCACAGCCCCACACCGATGGCATCAGGGAGGAAAAGTCAAACAGGACAATCAGAAATCACAAGGCTGGAAAAAACCTCTAAGATTACAGAGTGCACCCATCAACCCAGCAGCACCAGGATGTTCACCACCAATCCTTGTCCTCCAGAGGCACAATCAGATATTGTCTGAACACTTCCAGGGGTGGGAGCTCCACCACTTCCCTGGGCAGCCTGCTCCAGAGCTTGGCAACACTTTCCATGAAGCATTTTTTCCTAGAATCCAGTCTGAACCTCCCTTGGCACAACCTGAGCCATTTTTCCCCTGTCCTGCCACTTGGGAAAAGGCACTGACTGCCACCTCGCTCCAGCCTCCTGTCAGTGGCCACACCCTTTATGTCTACAGGAAAATAATCTAAAACACATCCCTGGAGGTGTCCAAGGCCAGGCTGGACAGGGCTTGGAGCAGCCTGGGGTAGTGGAGGTGTCCCTGCCCATGGAATGGGATGAGATTTCAGGTTCTTCCAGCCCAAGCCCCTCTGTGATGATTTTATGACACAGACATTGCATCCAAAGCACCTTTTGTCCTGCTGGGAAGCTGCAATGCTGTAGGTAGTGAGCACTGTAAGCTTTTATGAGAGGATAACTAGGAAACAGCTTTTATTAATCCAATAAATACCATTTGCATTCAGACAGCACTAAATAATGTCCACAAACACATGAAAATAGAGTCACTGGCTGAGAGAGCTTGCAGTGGAAAAGACAAGTTTTATTTACTTTTTAGAAACCTTTTAGTTCCTTAAAGCAGCAAAATATGATTTCATAATTATTACCTTATGCTGTCCTGACATTTACATTACCATACAGTGCTGAAAGCCAGAAAATACCAACTGTTCTGCAGAGGATTTTGTTCTCTGCAGGGTAAAAAAATCTATTAACTGCATTCAGACCTGTATATATATTATAAAAAAAATGCACTGGTGGATTGCAGGATTGGGAGAGCTTGGAGGCTGAACTCTATGTGGAGTTGCACACTATGGATCAATGAATGATGGATTTGGAAGGGTTAAAGGGGTTTTATGAAGTCCCTTATTCCAGGGATAGGTGGACTTAATCAGGAACTGGGCTGAGAAGGGGATGGAAAAATGTAACAAAATTTAAGGCACATTCCTGTTTTTCTCTAATTCTTGGTGCAAAGGTCTGAGCACTCCTGGAAACGTGCACAGATCTGTACAATGATCAGAAATATTGCACTGTTCCCTATTACCATCACTTCCTCAAATGTACAAACTCTGCCCAAGAAAGAGAATGATAAAGTGGGAATTAGAGACTGGGACTTACTCCAAACCCTTTTACATCCCAAGCAAGGTCTCACCTCCAAGGGTCACCCAGAGCCCTGTTCCTGCACAGAGATTTCATCAATCCCCTCCCAAGCTCTGCACCCACTGCTCACACCAGTGACATTTAGCAGGGACTGGGAAGGGCTCAGAGCAGCACTCCTTTCTCCAGTTCCCACTGGGCTGATAAATGGCTCCTGCAAAATGTTAAAGCCTCACTTTTCCTGCCCCTCAGAGCCACAGCATTAACCAGTCTGTTGCATACAAATAAAAACATTATAAAGGAAAAAACTTTATAAAATCATAGCTTAAGCCTGTTACTTTAAGTGCAACTAGTAGCTAACTTACTAATTCCCTTACGAAAAAATTGCAAAAATAAAAATTAGGTTACATCGCAATCTATTCTTATAAAAAAACAAGATGCATCTACAAAAACAGAAGTTTATCCCATAAAACCCCATAAAAATATGCAAACAAACCAAAAATACAAAAGTTTAAATAAACAAACACCCTAGCCAATAACCTGAGTGCCAAGGTACTATTAACCAATTACCTTTAACACAGTACCTTCTAATATTCCTATAAAAATACAAACTATACAATAAAAACTCAGCTTTTCTACATTAAAAAAAAAATTAAAAACCCCATCTATTTCTATTGCAACACCAATCCAAACTGTTCCCTCAGCACTCTGGGGAGAAGGGCGTGAGCAGCAACAGCTCCTCCCTCCTGGCAAAAGGACATTCCCAAAGTCCAACCACCTTGAATTCCCTCTGCCTTGAGCTTGGGGCTCCCTCCTTAGCCCTCATCCTCAGGAGGGAGGATGGCACAGGGCTGGCACAGGGCTGGCACAGGGCTGGCACAGGCCCACGCTGCCTCTCAGCTTTGCCCCGGCCCTCACTCACGGCACTGGATGGGCGCCATCACCAATTAATTCATCTCTCAGCTGATAATGGGGCCTAAATATCCACAGGGGTCTCCAGGGGGCTATTCCTCATGGCCAGAAGCTGGGAAGAACCGGGCAGAGCAGCTGGGGCTGCCCCTGGATCCCTGGCAGTGCTCAAGGCCAGGCTGGACAGGGCTTGGAGCAGCCTGGGACAGTGGAAGGTGGCAGAGGATGGAAATGGATGATCCTGAAGGTCCCTCCCAAGCCAAGGATTCCATGAGATGGGAGGAGGCCTTGGCCAGGCAGTGGCTGCTCCAGCAGCTCTGGATGAGGGATGTGTTTCTGTATTCCACACATTTCTGTGTTCCTTCCCTTGGTGGGAAGGAGGAGCTGGCTCAGGAGCGTGTTCCCTGCTGCCCTGGCAGGCCAAAGGTGCCACAGCCTCCCTCCTTGTCCTCCTGTCACCAGGAGTGCAAGGTTGTACCTCTGTGCCCTCGACACCAAACACGACCAGGCAATGTGTGGCAGTTCTCTTTAAATTAGAAAATAATTTAAAGCCACAGTCCTGACATGCCATCATGCTATGGAGAGGCCAGCACAGCCTCATTACAGATAAAAATCACAAATTAAGGTGTCTGCTCTCACTGACTGAAGAGTTTTCTTCAGAGATAATGCAGAACAGAAATCTAATTTTTGTGCTCTGAATTTTCTGCGAAGGAGCCCTGTCCCTCTTCCCATCACTGGCAGTAATGGGAAATTACCCATGTCATCCACATCAAGTACCTAACGACATCAGATTTGCTTGTCCCCTTTGTTTCTGGATTAATTATTAGTTGGATGGTCAGAGCAGTAAATTTTGATGCTCCACTGTTTCCACAGCACTTCAGTGTGGGAGAAATGGCTTTGTTTGTAATTTAGAAGCAACATAGAACTTTTTGAAAACAAGGATAAATGTAATTTTCCTAAAATTAAAATCCTCAAGTTTACAGAAAAAATAGCACATCACAGGTAACATGATTTATGTAATTAAAAATACTCATGTACTATTAATAATATTAATTTGCATGAGTATTAGGTCATTTTTATGTAATTAGCTGAAGCAGAAGGATTTTTGTCAATTAAACTAATTGTTTTTCACACTAGGTGTAGACTGAATATTGATCTTTTTTATTCAGCTCACTTACATAAGCAAATGAGATCTAATTGCATCCTTACCACATCATTACTCAGTTATTGTAAATTACAGAACATAGATTCTCTCACACAATAACACTTTCTTTGTGCTATTGCTGTTGAAGAGATGCTGCTTAATTTGGGAACTTCAAACTCTGCTTTCCATCTGTCGATTTAGGACAAATTTGCATTGTAGTGTTTGTCTCCTTAGTAGTTAAGATAACATTCAAGGAGAGTTTCAGAAGGATAAAGGAAATGCCCAAAACAGCACCTGTGTCTTTCAAAAACCAGTCAGAAGAGAGATCAACCAAGCAATGACAGCTCCCACACACAAATCATGACAGGACTTTTAGATCTAATAATTAATCTCGACTTTGTAAAGAATTTGTGCTTTTGGCTTAACAAAGGTTCTAAAAACCAAGGATTTTTACACGTTTAGTTGGGAGATTTTTGCTTTTGTTGATGTGTTTTTTGTTGTTGATTGGGTTTTTTTTATATTTTTGTTTGCTTTTTAATGCCTCGACACTGGGGCAGGAAGCAAAAATTACTTGTCGTGTTTTACTTGTAGCAAATTCCAGACTCTCAACAGCTTTACTGGGTGTTCCACTTCACACTGGCTGGTTTTATTATGATGGGATAGAGAAATGATAATTCACAGAATCACTGGGTTGGAAAAGATCTTCAAAATCATCGAGTCCAACCCAGCCCCAACAGCTCAGCTAAACCCTGGCCCCCAGTGCCACATCCAGGCTTTGTTAAACACACCCAGGGATGGGGACTGCACCACTTCCCAGAGCAGCCATTCCAGAACTTCATCACCCTTTCTGTGAAAAGCTTTTTCCCAATATCCAACCTGAATTTCCCTTGGTGCAGGCTAAGGCTGTGTCCTGTCAATCTGTGCCTGATCCACACCCTGTCCCCAGCCCAGAGCACTGAGTGCCACGTCCAGCCCTTCCTTGGACACCCGCAGGGATGGGGACTCCAGCCCATCCCTGGGCAGCCCCTTCCAATGCTTTCCATGAAGAAATTCCTCCTGATGTCCAACCTGAGCCTTCCCTGGCACAGCTTGAGCCCCCTGCCAGGACATTTTGCCTTTGAGCACCTGAGCTGCTGTGCTGAAGCTGCAGCAGCCCCGGTCAGCCCCCACTGCTTACTCAACCATGGGGTTAATTCCTGCATTCTGTCCAAAATGAAGGAGTTTTCAAGAATTTGTTGTTCCAGCAGAATTCTGAATGTTTTGCAAAGAAAATCGTAGCAGTGTTTCTGCTGCAAGTCAGGCTGGAAGAAATGCTCCTGAAGAGAAGTCACTGGGAGCAACAATGTGTCTTGATGCTGTACAAATTGCTTCCCTTAAAAAATAAAAAATGAACAGTACTTAGGCTTGATGGATTGTTTGTTCTCCTCACTTGTTAAAATTCTCTGGTGCTGAAGCTGGGCCATATGGAGCAGAGCTGTTGGTGTCAGAGCTCAGATGCCAGCTGCCTACATTCTTCTAGCAACTGCATCTGGATTTCTCAGCACTCCAGATTCAAAATTAAAAGCAAAAATGCTAATTTTCAAAAAGAAAAACACTTCTTCCCCCACCAGAAAAAAAAGGAAAAAAAAAATCAAGACACTCCAGTCCACGAAAGTGGAAGCAAAAGGATTCCACACAGTTGTCTGCCTGCTGAGCTGCCTTTACTCATCCCATGGCCAGTACTCCCCCAGTGCAACTGGGAGGTGAAATGCATTCACTGTGGCATGGCCAGAGAGGGTTCAGGGCAGTGCATTCATTGCTCAGTGAAGTGGAGCCCCCAGCACTTGCAGAATCAGGCAGAGAAGCTCAGCTGGCGAGCAGGAACTTGTTAAACCACTATAAAAGAGTCGTGTTCAATTTTGTACCATGAGCCTACACAACAAGGGGGGGGAAAGGAAAAAAAATCCTTAAGAACAAACAGTCTACCTTCAGCTAAATTTAACCATTTCAGCAGGATCAGAGCTGCGGAAAACACACTTCCCATGAGCACAGGGCATCTGCTGCAGTGAGAGTAAAAGCCACTGGCTTTTTTATCATGCTCCTTAAGAAATGGGAGCATCTGTATTCAGGGTCTTGGTCTGAATCTGCTGATTCTTAAAAGTGCAAAGAAAGCCTTCTACAACCCCAAGTAAAACATCCCACTCAATAAGGAATGGAACAGAGGGAATGGTCTAAAGTTGAGCCAGGGGAGGTTTAGGTTGGATATTAGGGGAAAATCCAAAACTGAAGGGGTGGCCAGGCATTGGAACTCCCCAGGGCAGTGGTGGAGTCACATCCCTGGAAGTGTTCAAAGTGTGGATATGGTTCTTAGGGCCATGGTTTAATTGTGATTTCATTCAGTCTTAAAGGTCTTTTCCAACCTTAATGATTCCAGGATTTAAAAATTCATTCAGATATTTAAGCCTATCCTGGAGAAATGTAACACTTCTTTAGCACAGTGAGAACCACCCTCAAACCCAGCCTGATAACACAGACTGTCAACAAGCAGCAAATATTTACATGGTTCTAAAACATCTCAAACTTACCAGTTGTGCAATTTTACTACCATTTAATGAAAGCAGAAATTAAGATGGTAACACAGTCCCTTACATGCAGGGAATTTTTCAGCATTAGGGCCCTGCTTCTCGAGGCACAAAAGCCACAATGCAAAGGCCACGGTGCAGAGCAGAAGACCACGTATTAATTTAAAAATACCCATTTATCCAGCAGCTTCAGGTGCACAATAACACATTCAGTTTTCACTGAGGACTGCGCTGCCTGGGTTAGATACAATTCCCATCAACATAATACCTGTTCTATTCCACAGCAGAAGAAGGAAGAATCCTTTGTTAGCAACACACAAAAGCACTGCAAGTCACACCCAGCCCCACGAGGCTAAGTTTGGAATCTCCTCTCAAATACTGCACCAAGACAGAGTGGGAAACACAAAATATCTGCTTGGAGGGATCAATGGATACTGGGAAAAATATAATTAATTATCATCTGGTGGGCCACAAGTAGGATTTACTTCTTGATTTACCCCTCAGATGTCCAACTTGTAACATATTCTTAATTTACGTATAATTTACTCTGCACTGGAGTTTCTGGATACATCCCTGCTTTGAATTTTATTTTTTAAGACACAAATACTGCTAACCTACAGGTATGGAAACCAACAGCAGCCATTTCACTATAGGCAGCTTACCCAGCTACAAGATTTTCAGTTCCAGCACATTAATTTCTGTTTATTCATCATTATTTTGCTCCACAAGGTGGTGATTTTGCATATTTGAGAGCCCAGGATGAAAACACATCTCAAGCCCAGCCTGACACGCAGAAGGGTTTGTGAGCAGACTGAAATCCTGTTCCTCCTTGCCTTGAGCTATAATTTCAAATACCTTTCTACATATTCCCAGATTGCTAAGTAGAGGAGTTTCCTTTGAAATCTGCAGCCCTTTGCCTCCTTCTTTATGCAGAAAGAACAAACTTTGGGTCCTGTTTGCCGCTTTGGTTTCAGGCACACTGGAATAATGAACAGACAGAGGAAGGAGGACTCTGAGTAGCAAAAGCAATATCCAAAAAATAGGTGTAATATACATTTGGGATCATCTCTCAGCAGCTGATACTGGTTACAGAGAATCAGTCTTTGTGACTATTTCTAGAAAATCCTGTGATGTCTCTTTGTACCACTAATAAATAAAAAGACAAAACCATTACCACTATTCAATTGTTAGTGTACATTAGAAGTGAAGGAATAATGATTTAAATTGGAATTAAAGCAAGCACTCTATCTCTTTATTTCTCATACATTTTAATGCTGAGCATTATGATCTGGAAGCTCCTAAAGCAAGTGAAAACCTCAATCCATACTCCCCCAGCATCTTTATATTTACCTCCACTAGAGCTAACACACTGAGAGAGTACCAATTTTACTCATTTAAAATATTTATTCCTAAAGTATTTTTAGCCAGCTGTTGACAAACTACTGTAACACAATGTATAGGCAAATATGTCAAGAATAACTTTCTCTTTGAACAATTTCCTCTGCACACACAAAGTCCTCTCTGGCACCAAGAGGAATCCCAGTGCAGTCAATTAACACACAGCTGCTCATGGGTAGAAAACCCAGCCCTTTATGAATCAGCTTCCAATTTTCCTTTTGTTCTATGAACAAAAGCAGAAATGTGAAGGAATGGAGAATGTCAAAGTCTGGAAAACAGCAGGAGCATTCTTGTTTATGCAACAGGTTGAAGTTTCAGCAAGATATTCTCTCCTGAAGTGTCTTATTTTAATGATCAGCAAGTAAAACATCAAAGGAATTTCCAATTATCCCTTGCTTTTATTAATATAAAAACAGTACCGTGTTTTTGAGAAAGTTTTGTTAATATCTGACAATACCTGGAGGTTTTAATTCCCCTTGAGGAACCAACAGAGTCTTTCTCTTTTGGCTTTTCTGAGCAACCTGGTCTAGTGGGAGGTGTCCCTTCCCACGGTGGGGGTCTGGAATGAGATGTTCTCTAAGCTCCTTTCCAACCCAAACCATTCCAGGATGCCATGATGGCACCATGAATAAGAATATCCCCACGTTTTTCCTGTGCTAGATAATTTTCTGGCATTTATTTACACTGGGTGAGGTGTTTGCACAAAATCCTTCCCATCACAGCTCACAGCACAAAGCTCCCTCACCACCCCCAAGTCTCTCTATTTCCAGCCATTCTGAGCAGAGCCAACCAAAAACGCCCCAAGTCCAAGAACTTTGATTTGGGTTGACTTCAAGCCTTGCTGAATTTTGAAAGGCTCTCTGGTTAATTCTCTCATCTACAAAACTCTTTCGTATTACAGCAGAATGCTTGGAAAAGAAGCAATTCCTGGCTGGCTTTAGAGAATAAATTCACTCTACAGTATTCCCGTACTCAACACTCCAAGGATGTTGCTGGGCATAATTTCATCCCAAACCCCACATCCTGCACTTCCCACAGCTCCATGGATGGAACAGAAGGATGACACACAACCAAGAACAATCCATTTCCTACTTTTGGGAAGGATCAGTTGTGTTGTTTAGGGCTGGCATGGAGGTGTTCAAAGGTGCACTCACCAGGAGTGTCCCACATTAAAACCCAGCTCCACAAATGACCTTTTCACAGGAAAGGCTCTTTGCAGCTCCCCTCATGCTCTCAGCATCATCCAAAGCCTATTTAAAGCACTCTGCTCGCCTTGGATGATGCTCAGCAGTTCTGGAAAGCCTCACCAAGTGCCTCCAGCTGTGCTGGAATCACCAGGAGCTGCAGGCACTCCACACTCAGTCCACTCCTGCAGGAATGTTTGTCTCTCCTGCTGCGACTCCCTTGCCTTCTGCAGCTGCTCCTCCAACCTTCCTGCTCCAAGAAATCCCTCCCAGGGAACATCCTGACTCTGGGAATCCACTGACTGCCTCTTCTTCCAGTAGTTGTTCCATTTAGGATCATTCTTTGTTCCTGGAAGAGGAAAAATTCCCCTGCTCCTCCTGCTTTCTGTGACGTGTGGGTTATTACAACACATTCCCTGTATCATTGCTTTATTTTATATAGATTATAAAATCTGGCATCAAATTTAATCCAAATGTTTAGAAGCTTCTTTGGTTTATGGAAAAATTCTCACTCCAGATGAAAGGGGAAATAATCCACCAAGTGGCCTTTTTTTGGTTTGGTTGATATATCTTCCATGATTCCCCTCTTTTCCACTTGCTATTACACTTAGGCTTGAATATAGATTAAGAATTAAAAGTGAAATGAACCCAGTAAAAAATTTACCTGTAGATAACAAGCTCAGACAAAAAGAGAGCTTCATTAGCTCTTTTTTTTTTCTTCCCTATGTCTTGCTCCTTTTTCAATTTTAAAAAGTGAAATCTCCTGGAATGGTTTTTACAGTCTTTACGACTTCTTTAATGAGTCTTCTGAGTGATAAAAAGTACAATTAAAAACTATAGCTCCCTCAGTTAATTCAGATTTTCTCCTTGTGCCACTAGCACAACCAGCTTTATAATCCAGCTGATACACCTTTTCTGGGGCCTGGAATTAGATCCCTAAAATTTCCCCAAGATCTTAATTTCAGGTCCATCTTCTATAAAAGATTATTTGCAGGAGAGATGTCAGCTGTTCAAGGTAGAAATACTGACAGAGACAACAGTGTTTCAGTGATTAAAATAGCAAAAATGCTCATGGATGGCTGGAGCTGTGTCAGAGGAGGTTTGGGTTGGATTTTTGGGAAAAGGTTCTTCCCCCAGAGGGTGCTGGCACTGCCCAGGCTCCCCAGGGAATGGGCACAGCCCCGAGGCTCCCAGAGATCCTGGAACCTTTGGAAAACCCTCCCAGGAATGCCCAGGGTGGGATTTGGGGTGTCTGTGCAAAGCCAGGGGTTGGACTCTGATCCTCGTGGGTCCCTTCCAAGTCAGGATATTCTGGAATTCACACTTTTATCCCAGTCTGGAGGTTACAAGTGCTTCACACCTCACATGGGGCTTGCAGTCAGACACCTCTGCACTGCTGGACTGTGCAGAAAAAGCTATTGGAAAGTTATTGAAAAGTCATTCAGTTATTGAGATGTTAAGTCTCCAAAGAAAACAAACCTATTTTAGGACATTATTTGAAGGAAGAATCCCTGGAGTAGAGCAGCACAGATCACCTCAGAAAATACAAGGGAAGGAATTCAGGGTAAAACCAGCTGCTCCCCCAATAATGAGACTCTGTTAAGGGAGGGATTCAGACAAGGGATGTAAAACTGCTGAGCTTTGTTACGAGACTACCAGAGAGCTGGAGGGTCAGTGTGCAAGGCCAGGTTGGGTGGGATGTTGAGCACCCTGGGGCAGTGGAAGATGTCCCTGCCCATGGCAAGCGGTGAGATGAGATGGTCTTGAAGGTGCCTTGCACCCAAACCACTCTGTGATTCCATGAAGTGACCAAGGGAGCTCCCAGGGAACTGAGGTGAGCAAAGCCCTGATGGGGACCAGAGCCTTTCAGATGCAGAGTTTGCCTTGGCCCCCTCAAATCTTGGTGGGACACATCTACACTTCCACAGCTTTGCTCAAGCCTGAGCAGATCATTGCCTTCCTTAGGGAGATGAGAAGGAATTGAAATCCTGGGGGTGGGCCTTGGAGGGCTCCAAGACCACTGCTTGCTGTTAGATGCTGAGCTCCTTAGAATAACAAACACTTTGTTATTTCAGCTTTACAGAGACTTTTATCTTCTCTCAATGCTGGCACTGTACCTTCGCCGTCTTTCTCATTAGAGCCCCTTTCTTCTGTCTTCACTCCTGACTTTCCTTACACTGTTTGCACTTCTTTATTCTTGTTCCCTATCCGTGTATCAAAACAGTTCTGTTGAAGAGCAAATGTCTGAGAGTGAAGGGTTTTGAGCATCAAAAAGCACATTCGATACCCAGAAAGTGCAGCACAAAGGATTAAAAGAACTGAGTGATGCAGTGGAGATTAGAGAGAGCAGAGAATGCTAAAGACACACAAAGAGTGCAGGAAAGCTAAAATCACTTCAAACATTAATATCCTTCTTTGTCCCATATTCTACAAAAAGTGTTCTGTATCTCAAGCTTGAATCTTTTATTCTTTTTTATTTTATTTCAAGCACTTCTCTGATAAAATGAACATCCGAACTTTTTAAAAATTAATGTTGTCATATGGGTATGGGTTAAAATATATATTTCAGAAATATAATACCTTTGTGAGGACTTCTGTTAAACCAACAGTTAGTGGCTGAAAAGCACATTCATGGAAGTTTTAGTGCTCAAGACCATTAGAGAAGAAAAAAGGAAAGGAGCAGATGTAATCTTGGAAATATGATGAGAGTACAAGGAAAAATGGTATGCATTTTTCTTTCTCATTTCTTTGTCAAATGGTAGAGAAAAGAGTTTTTACAGGCTCCAACCACCAGTGGATGCTGTGACACAGAGAAGGATATCCATGAGAGGTCTCCTTAAGGAAAGGATGAAATGTTTAGGAAGGGACTGGGGGGGTGTTGTTAGTTTGGGTTTCCTTGTTGTGTTTTTATTTGTTTGTAATTTTTCTTTGTTTTTTGTTTCCTCTATATAGTTGAAGATTTTTGTCACTTCCTGGCAAGTCTCACTTAGACATTCTCCATCATCCTGACAAGTTTCACTTAGACATTGTCCAGTTGTTCCTGGTTGTGATCTATCTATTGCATGTACTGTGATCATTAAGAACCTGATGAAAAGTTCTTCAACCTCAAAAAAAACCAAAAAAAAACCCACAAAAATCAAAGCAAAACAAAGTAAAGGGATAATAAGAAAACTTAAGGCTATACAGAATTTTAAAGAACAACAAGAAATTTAAGAACTTCAAGAAGAGTTCAGCTGCAATTTCTCCACTGACTGGAGTTTAAAGCAAAGAACATGAAATGAGGTGCAGGAGCAGACAGGTCCTTCTCAGAGAAGAAGGACAATCCACCCTTTTCAGTGGATCCAGCTCAGTGCACAGCATCAGTATTTTCCTTGGAAACATCTAAAGATATTTCACCTGGGATGAAGGATGAACAATAACTGCCAAGAATGTCATGTAAATACAGAAAGAAATTTTTTTTCGTTGTTTACCTCGAATTAATCTTTGCTTCTAAATACACAGTGAGGCCATTCCCATTATTTGCTACCATGGAGCACGGCATGGAAAATGCAATATTCCAAGCAGAACATGGGCTGCCATTGATTCATCGCATCCCTTTGCTTGGAATAAAAGGGACACATTTGTTCTCACCGGGGAATGGGAAGGGGCCGGTTCCCCTGGCAACGTTCGCTTAAGGACTTTTCCCTCCTTAATCATGCAAATTCTCGGCAATTCGGGACAACTGCAGTAGGAGGGTTCCACTCTGAGCTTGATCACTTGGAGAACAGAGCTCCCACAATCATGTGAATTCAGTATTTGTTTCCCTTAACCCAGCAAGGCTTGACTAAGAACCCAGTCCAGCATCTTGACTCCCTTTTATTTTCACAGAATCATTAAGGTTGGAAAAGAAGTCCAAGATCACCAAGTCCAACCCTGCATGAATTCCACCGATGCTAAACATCGTTCTCCTTTTAAATAGCCTTAAAATGGCTTTTAAATACCCTTTAAATAACAAAACCCACATTTTAGTCATTGCTTTACCTGAGTTTATAAGACAGTAGAGTTCTGAGTTATTTTAAATTCCCAACACACCGCCAGCACTTGTCTAATTGTCCCTTATTTTTCCCCTAAATCTAAATAATCTGCTTTGGCAATGGAGTCGGGGATAGTTTGAAAGGAGTAAAACCCTGCTGAGTCACTTGCGTGTTTTATTAAATAGTAAAACCCAGAGGTACAAAATGTCAGTCTTACACCCAGAATTCAGACGTTTCAAGACAGATATGAGAGCCTGGAAATTGTAGCTTGTAATTAGAACTAGCAAAGACTCTTTCATCCCATTAAACATCACCTCCATCCTATTTTTCCAATATCATGTGATTATGTACTTCATTAAGGCAATTAGAGCATATTTATGAGCAGTCCCCTGTCTCTCCAAGCACGGCTGCCGACTGGGGGTAGGGGAAAATCTTATTTCCAGCTCTTCCAAAGCTTTTTTCCCTCTTTCTGTATTTCAAAATATTTTAATTAAATCCCTGGGCACAAGTGGATATGATTTAGAAGGCAATTCAGGTATTTAGGCCTACACAGATGTCACTTAAAATCATCTTTGAAGGATGACTTCAGAAACAACTAAAACGCCATTAGAGAGTAAATTGGAGGTGCAGGAGTAACAACCTCGATTATTTTGACAGCATTCAAGTCAAACAGCAGCTACGAGGAATGTCTGCCCATTAATGCTGATCAGCATTCAGCAGAAGAGCTCATTAGAATATCAGTCAAGCTTTTTGAACTTTTTTTCAATGGAAAAGCCTCAATACAATGCAGAATTTGCGAGATGCAGATAAAAACATGAATTTTCATAAAGCACTAAACATGTAGGAAATGAATCTGATTCACAAGGTTAAATATGTCTGTTGAGATCTTTTCGCATGTGGCTCTGCTCTATTGAATTATTTGCAAGAGGTGTTTGATGGTTCTTTCAAACCTGAATAGTGCAGCAAGCAGAATCCTGAAGTTAAGATGAAATCAAATATAAAACAAGATAAAATTCAGCCGCTGTCAGGTCTCTTTGCAAATTGAAACTTGATTTAGTGGCATGAAGAAGACGGAGGTTTTTTTTCCACAGAGTTTTGAGCAAATCTGGATCCTGTTTAGAGCAGGTGACTGTGGGAGGCAGCAGGGCTCAGTCCCTCCTGCAAACCCTGCACTTGGGGCAGCTCCTGAGAGCTCAGAGATGATTTAGGGTTTATCCCATCATGACAGAAACCCTCTAACCCAGTGATCTGCTGCAGGCTCAGCTCCTTTGCCAAGCCCTTCACCCAGCAGAGGCTCCACCATTTATTTCAGTCCGCCTGCATCATCATTTCCTCACAGCATCACAGAGCCCCTGAGCTCTGCCACACACAAGGGTGAGACACAACCCCTTCTGACCATTCCTGCTTCACCACGGGGAAGGAAACAACACCACAGCACAAAGGAAAAAGTTAAAGTTCCCGGTGGCAAAATCAACAGCCCTAAAGCACCACAGCTGCCCCACCTGCACTGAGCCGAACACAAGCAAATCCCGAGATCTGCAGTGCTTTGGGACAACCACACACACAAAATTATTTTCAGGGTTTTGGGATTCAAAGCGAACTCTCTTTAGCAAGAACCACATTGTTTTTTTTCAGTAGATGCTTCCCATACTCTTTTATGCCTGTGCCACTGGGTCAAGTGATATTATCTCTGATTTCGGTGGCTACTTGAACAACTTACTGCATTCTCCTTAAACATGCAAAGAGTAAAGGCAGTGCAGAATCCACATAATTGTGGCATTTTGTGAACGTGCTGCTGACCAAACTTGGAGTAGATAATGGAAATTTTAGAGATTATATAGAAGGAGGCAGTTCAGGGATTCAGAGGTAAAGGTAACCTAAGGTTTCATTGCTTCTACAATTCTAATTCCTGCATGCCGTGCCTTTCCAGTTATTGTCACTGGGGTCATTAATCCCAAAGGAAAATAACCAGGATTCTGCTTCCTGTGGCTACATTTTCTCTCATTACCTTATAAAACAGAATTGGCAGAGTTTTCAGCCTCCAGGGAATTAGAATTGCTACCCAATCGCTTGGAGAGCAGTGGAGGAAAAGCACATGGGAATACAAAGCATCGCACAGCCCCCACTTTAACAGCGACCAGGTCTACGAGTCCAAAACTAGAAATTCTTACAATAGGCCCCCAAAAGCTAACTAAACCCCAGTCGGGTTACTCACCCTTCACACCGCTGTTCCAGCAGGAAAGCCCATCCTGGGACACTTCCAACCCCAAACACAGGCAGTGACACCCTGGAGGAGCCCAAGCTCCTTTTTGGTCCTTCCCAACCCCAATGGGGCTGAACTTCCTCTCTGCCCTCAACTGGCAGCTGCAGCCAGCCTGTGGGGTGGAGCAGGGTGTTTGCCCAGGGAATTGGTTCATCCTGCTTTTCCCCATAGAAATCCCGACTGGCACATGGTCACAAACCCCCCGGTGCAGTTGCAGCAGCGTAATTCCCGTCACAGTCATTATCTGAGGGAGCAAAAGAACATGGGTCAAGGACCCTTCTTCTCTCCGCTTTCCACACCGCTTGAGGAAGTTCTGTCTGTAAGACAACAAGCTGAGAAGGTTTTGGACGTTTCTTTCCTGCTCGGAACTAAAACAAAACGATCTCGTTTTTCATTTGTTAATTGGGGCCATCTGAGGCAGATTCCTTGAGCTGCAGGTGAAGGGAGGTGAGAACACAAAGGGCTGAGCTGCAGGGAATTGCTAGAAATGCTCAGAATTGGGCAGAGCTGGGATGGTGGAGTGGCACAAGTTTCCCAGAGAAGCTGTGGCTGCCCCTGGATCCCTGGAAGTGTCCAAGGCTGGACAGGGCTTGGAGCAACCTGGAATAGTGGAAAGTGTCCCTGCCCATGGTGTAGCGTGGCACTGGATGAGCTTTCCAGTCCCTTCCAACCCAAACCATTCTATGATTCAATGATTCTAATAAACAATTTAGCAGGTTTATGGAGGTGTTGTTAGTTGTATTTTTACTCCTCTGTTGTTGAAAATGGCAGAAATGTCAGAGGATGGGGCGAGGAAAACGCCCATTGCCACAGCCGGGATGCTTCACCTCTCTGTGGATATTTCCGAACTCGAGCCTGGCAGGCTGTGCTGGAAATGAGCATTGCTCTGTAGAGTTTCTAAAGAGACGAACTTTGCCCATTCCTTGCTTTTCCTTCAGCAGGAGCAGAGCATGTGTCTGCTTTTTTCAGTTCAGCTCAGCCCAAGGGGAGCCAGCGGGGCCCGAGGTGACACCTTGGGGGAGGCTGGCACCAGCCCTGTCCCTCCCTTAGCAACTTGCATTTCTTTTCCTATTGAGCTCTTCACTTTCAGCACCCTCTCTTTCATCTGATCTGCCTTCTTAGGCTTTTATACTCTAACAGGTTTGACAGAGGGAAAAAAAAAAGTGCAGGAAAATAGGGGTTTTGGGCTGATCTAAGTACACGTTCAAGTGTCAGCCTGTGCGCTGAGTGGTCTGTGTTGTGGTATTGAATCTCTGAATTGATTTTGGTCTGCAGCGGAGTTCAGCTTCTAGGGAGTCAGCTGAGACAGGCAAGAAAACTTATTTGGAAGGGAAAAAGAAAAGAATTCCCAGAGGAAAGCCTCGGGTGGACTCACAGGTCGCCCTGGGGCTCATTTCTGCAGCTGGAGCTTCCTCAGAAGGACAGGTCTGGTGATCACCCTCGGTCCCAACATCACCTCGGGTCAGGATGGAAGTGACATGTCTAGTGCAAACCAAAAAGAGGGGAAAAAAACAACCAAACAAACATAAAACTACTTTTCCGCCTAGATCTTCACGAAATCTATCAAGAAACAATAAGAACTTTCTCCGCTAGAAAATCCGGAGCAGCTTAACTCTCACTTAAGCAGTAAATTTCCTAAATGCCTTAAAACAGAGAATGGCACCAAGATTGGCTGCAAATCTGCTGGCACTTTGTGAAATATCCGTTTTTCCCAGAGCTCAGGCTATTAATCTGCTGGGTAGTTAGCAGCTTATCTCATTCTTATCTCCAAACCACTCTCCAAACCTGTCTGTAACGTTTAACTTCTCTAATCACTGAGGGTTTTAAGGGTGAAATCCAGGCAGAGATAACAGCTGCCACGTGCCACATCACACCACAATTCAAGGTGAAAACGGCTTCCTCTGGCAAAGTAGAGGTGGAACAAGGACGAAAAAAGGGAAAGGGGTGGATTATGTGGAGGTGGTGGGGCTGCCCAGAGCAGCTGTGGCTGCCCCTGGATCCCTGGCAGTGCCCAAGGCCAGGTTGGATGGGTTTGGAGCAGCCTGGGACAGTGGAAGATGTCCCTGCCATGGTGGGGATGGAATGGGATCATCTTCTACCCAAACAATTCTATAATTTTCTATCCAGGGTTAATAACTCCCAACTCCTGTGGCTTAGGCCAGTCAAGACCTCAATTAAGTTTTTAATTGCTATAAGTCCACAGAAATCAGTTTTCGTTTTTAATTTGCATTAAAATGGGGGGGTTTGGGTACACTGCACTGAGGGACCACCTTGGCTGAGGCTTCCCAGCCCTGTCTGGCCCAAATGGCTCAGCAGTGCTGACAGTGACTGATCAACACTAAACACAAGAAGCACAGAACATCTCCTAAGGACGCTGCTCCTGTGAGGCTCTTCAGACTCAAAATAGTAATTTTCCCAGAGTTTCTCAAACCAGATGTTTGAGGGTAAGCAAGAGTTATTGATTGTGGTCATAAGGTGTTGATAGCTTTGAAGCGCAGCCCTTTTTCCAACAAAATGAGGAGTTCTTTTGCACTTGTTCTTAAAATACAGGGCAAAGATGGAGAAGGGGAATAGGGAGGTTTATACCAGCAAGGCCTGTGGTTGAGTTGTTTGCTCTTTTTCCTCTCTCTCTGGGTATTTCCCTTTCTCAGAGGACTCTGAAAACCTCATGCTTTTCTCACCCAAGGTGGAGAATATTCAAGTTCAAACCTCTTCCACCACTAACAAGGCCTGGATTTGAACCTGGCTCCCCTGTAACCTTTTGTTCCTGAGGATTTGGGGAGGACTCTCTTTGACCAGAGGTTTTACTACAGAGGGAGAAATGCCCAGAAAAACAGATGCGGGAAGGGTCCTCTGCCTTCAGAAAAGGTGTTCACAAAAGAGAATCTGTGTCTCTCTTTTTTCTTCTTGCTGCCTCTAACAAGGTGAATACAGGATAACAAAAGTTTAAGTACCTGGAGATCAGCCTCTGATGTTCTCATTTTATTTTCACTATATTCTTAGACTTTAAAAAAAGAAGGGAAAAGGTGAATAAAAAGCTGAAAAACTTCAGTTCTTTGTTTTCTGCGTATTAATGGGAGCAGCACAAAAGATTTTTCATTTTCAAAAAATACAAATTAATGTTCAAATCTTTCCTTTGTTGCGACAGATGATATGACATTTTGTCAGTTACATACGCAAATAGGTGCAATGTATTGTTTGAATTCTCGATCATCTGGAGAGGAAATGCTACTGACATTGAACTTTCAATAGTGTGTTATTAAAAACCCACACTTTAGGGTAGCAAAAAAAGATATTTTATTTTTTTTTCACTTCATGTACAAGCTGTGCTTTTGTTCCCAGCAGACAAGCTAATAGTGTGTGCAGGAAAAAAGGGAAAAAATAAAATCTTGAGATTTTTCTCTCAGACCAAGGCAGAAAGAATAGGGCTGGCTTAGAAACTTGTATATTAAATTCCGAGGTCTAAAGGCAAACATGCCTTTAACTTCACACTGAGCAGAACGTGCTCTTGCTGCTTTGGCATTTATCACACGTTTGACAGTGAAGGAACTGCTGAATCCCAATTAGGGATGGGAAGATTTCCCAGGGTCCAGGCTTTTTTGAAGATTTTTTTTTTACAAACTCGCTGCTTATTCAAACTTTATTAAGAATTTAGGTAGGATTTTTTCTCTAAAACAGGTCACAGAACATCTGGAGGTCTAAAAACCTTTTGGTACCAGAGCACCAAAGGTTAGAGCCAGCGCTTCTTTTTCCCCTGAACATTTCTGTTGTCCTCTAATCATAAACCTGTAATTCAACACAGAGATAAGACAGCTGGAAAAACTGAAGATAAAGGTCAGATTGAGCAGATGAAAGGTCTGCTAGAAAGGTGGAATTGGATTCCTGGTGGGTCTGGGTGTAGGCAAGGAGTAAATCCCTGAGGTCAAGGGAGTGCCCATCCTTGGAGGTGTCCAGGGAATTCCTGGATGTGGCACTCATGGCTCTGAGCTGGGGACAAGGTTCGGATGGAGCACAGCTTGGGCTTGGTGGGCTTTTCCAACCTCATCCTTGACCCATTAAAACTCCAAAGGGGATGGTCACAGCTTGGATTCAATGATCCTGGAGCTCTTTTCCAGCCTCTGCGATCCTTTGAAACGCCAGAGGGGATGGTCACAGCTTGGATTAAATGATTTTAGAGCTCTTTTCCAGCCTCAGTAATCCTGTGATCCTTTGAAACTCCAAAGGGGATGGTCACAGCTTGGACTCGATGGGCTGGGAGGGTTTTTCCAACCTCAATGATTCTGTGACCCTTTGAAACATCCTCCAAAGAGGATGGTCACAGCTTGGATTAAATGATCTTAGAGCTCTTTTCCAGCCTCAGTGACCCTTTGAAACTCCAAAGACGATGGTTACAGCTTGGATCCAATGATCCTGGAGCTCTTTTCCAGCCTCAGTGACCCTTTGAAATGCCAAAGGGGATGGTCACAGCTTGGATTTAGTGATCCTGGAGCTCCTTTCCAGCCTCAGTGATCCTGTGACCCTTTGAAATGCCAAAGGGGATGGTCACAGCTTGGATTTAATGATCCTGGAGCTCTTTTCCAGCCTCAGTGATCCTGTGACCCTTTGAAACTCCACAAGTCTATTGCTGAAACAAGACAAAAGCAGATTTTGGGCTAAAGATGATGACTTGGATTCATTTCACCTGACTTCACTCAATTACATGTCTGGAGCTTAAACTCCTCATGTGTTTCCTCCACAGTGTGAAAGTCTTTTGTTCTGGGTGAAGACATGAGTAAAGCCTCCAGAGTGATTTGTTCCACCCTAAGATGATCTGTTCTGTTCAATGCTTCACTCTCTGCTGAACAGGGCAGGGCTTGGAGTGTAACTCCTCATCTGGAGAATTCAGCCTTTTACATCCTTCTACAAAGATTCTCCTGGTTCTTCTTTCACCTTCATTGACATAAATCTCAATTAAACCCATTCAAATCCTTGACATAAAACCAATTTCTAAAACTGAGTACATTTTTGTAGTGAATAGAATTTTTTTTTTTCCAAAAGGAAAATACCTCAAAAGGCACCAAATCCAACACAGGAAAGCTGAAAATTTTATATCTTGAGTATTTAACCATTTTACCTGGGAAAGAAATCCCTCCACAGCTCTTTCAGATAAATTTAAGAAGGATTTTGAAAACATGCAAGTATTGATTAGAGCTGAAAATCAGAATTTCCATTCAGAAGGGGAATTATGAAATGCTAATTTTTTTAACATTCCAGTACAAACTGCTGAAGCATCAGCATATTTCCACATATGCCACATTTTTATTAAGAATTTAATTAACAGTTTTAATTAAAAATACCAGTGTTTGGCTGGCTAAATGTGAAATAACTGGGATGATGAAAAATGATACCAATAAATAATTTTAAAACTCAGTGAACCTCTCTCCAAAGCTGCACTGAGGAGTGTTTCAATGATTTCTGTACAATATTACAGGACAATATTTTCTGATATTTTATAGGGATTGCTTTGCTACAGGGTTTTATTCAATGTTTTCCATAGAATCCCAGAATGGTCTGGGTTGGATGGGACCTCAAAGCCCATCCAGTTCCACCCCCTGTCAGGGACACCTTCCACTCCAAGCCCATCCAGCCTGGGATTGAACACTTCCAGCAAAATCAATAGCATAAAGGATTGACAAAATTCCAAGAAAACCTCTTAAAGTACAAATTCACAGAGAAATAATAAATAGAATTTTAAAGGCATTTAGACATTGATAATAGGGAGAATTAATCAGCGAGTCTGTGCCTAAGTCTATAAAACTGGACACAGAACACCAGTGATGACACAGAGAACTAACCTGCTGTTGGAATCCGAAATGCAGGGAATTCTCAGAACTTTGGGCTCCTAAGCCAAAGCTTAGAATTAAACACAGGATTTGATCTGAGACCTTAAAAAGGCTTCTAAACTGAGGTGCTAGAAGTGAGAATGTGGATTTACAGTTTAAAGTAGAGACACATTAAGTGGAGGAAAGTTTAGAGTTAAAGATGTAGAAAAAATAAAAGTAAGGTAAACAAGGACTTTAGAATGCAGGACTGGAGGTTTGTGTGTCATAACAAAATGAGCTTACACTGTAGCATGGGTCCATAAAACAAAATATTTAAGGATTGGGTTAAAAGCATAAATATCCTTGTTTGCAGTGTTTTATTGGTCAATTAATCCTTAAAAGGTTGTGTGACTAAGAGTCTTGTGACCTTCTGAACCACACAGTGAAGATGTGAGCCAAACTCACCCTTCCTGTCTATGTAGAAGATAAGAACAATAAATCATATAATGTAAAAAACTCAGACGTCCCATCTCTAACTCATTCAAAATTCCTTCAAAAATCTCCATAACCTGCACATTTCTCATTACATCATCTGGTGCATTTCTAGAAGTACTTTTCCCAGTAATATTCTTGCTGCACCGGTTTCTCCATGCTTAAAATTCCACATAATTTCCACCAGTACACTCATTAGGCTCGCAGCAAGCGGAGAAAGAGCGGTTGTTGCTGCTCTCAGCATCACACTTCCATCTCACTTCCCAGGCTTCAGCTCCCGGCCTGACCTGACTGCTAATATATTTTCACACTACTCAGAGTGGTGCTTTTCTCAATGAAACATGACCTGCTTGCTTCCACCTGCGTGTCCCAGCTCACCCTTGCAAGGCTTGTTGTGCTTCAGAGCTGTCAGTCACACACGTGGGGTGGGAGAGGGAATTTTGGAGCAAAGCCTCCACCTGCAGTAACCAGTGGTGGGACTTAAAGTGCTTAGGGAGACAAGAGAAGGGTTTGATCACAGCCTTTCTTCTGGGCCCAAACCTGGATTCAGATAATTCCTCTGCAAGGAGCTCCTCTGAGCTCAGATTGGATCTTTTATTTATTGATATTAACAAGGGTGGATGTAAGGGGATCTTTGAGGTAATGCGGGAGAGTAAAAGACAGGAACTTTCCCTAGGCAGGTACCTTCCAGGATGGGAAAAAAAAGGTTGTTTGACCTTTACTTCCATTGGTAGACCTGGATGGAAACCAGAGGGAGGAGAGATGAAGGAAGGTTAATGGATCTCCAGTGCTGCCAACTCCTTGAATGCAGGATTCTCTGAAACTTCCTTAAAACTGAAAGAGAGTGGATTTAGATGAGATATTAGGGGGAAAAACCTTCCCTGTGAGGGTGGGGATGCCCTGAGGTTGCCCAGAGCAGCTGTGGCTGTCCCTGGATCCCTGGCAGTGCCCAAGGCCAGGCTGGACACTGGGGCTGGGAGCAGCCTGGGACAGTGAAAGGAGTCCCCCCCAACCTAAACGATTTTAAGATTCTAGGAAATCTTGAGATGCCTTTCAAAGCAGCACATGCTGATTTCAGCATTTCAGTTCTGTGCAGTTCAAGCTCATTTGCTTTACACATTGAAGCTGTAGTCTGTGAGCTAAGATTAAAAACCTTCTGGTTTTACACGGCCCCAAATTGTTCCCTGTGTTATCTCCAGCACATGGAGCAGGAGCTGTCCAGCCACACAGGAAGAGTGAGGAACAGAAACAACCACTGAAGCAGCACTGAGAATTAGTCCAGCCCGCAGGGTCATTCTCTCCAGTTAATATCTTTTGTTATTCCAGGAGAGCGATTACATCCTGCTCTGCTCCCATTAGATCCACACTGGCACACTGCAGAGAAAAGCAAACCCTGGCTCTCCAAAAGGAGCTGCACTGGCTGCACCCCTGGAAACTCTGGCAGTGTTGGTCCTGAGACCACAAGAGATAAGAATTCCAACTGCAGAGGAGCCAGAAGCCTGCAGGACTTTAACATCATTTAGAGGAGCTTTAATAAAAATGTGTCCGGATAAAACATTTGAACTTTAATGAATAAAAATATCTTTAACTCGCTCTAATTTGCACTGATCTCTATTCTCTGGAAGAGAATAAGTACCTTAAATGTCCTGTAAATGTCCTGTAAAGACCCTCTTCTCCACAGTGACAAACAAAAGCAGGATGCAATTAACTCTGCTTTGAATAGATCTTGAAGACCCTTCAAGATAAAATGAAAGTCCTGGCTTTGAAAGTTCCAGAAACTTGAAAGCCTTCAGAACTAAATTTAGCGGCATTGCTTTGAGAAAATGATGGAAAGTTACTCTTACTTCTCTTTCAGAAGTAGATTTGTTTTGCTCATGTAAATGAATCCCTCGTGCCCAGTTTCTTGGAAAACTACCTGCTTCCCAAAATAGCTGTTTGCTTTCTTTTCTACAGTGAATAAATAACATGCATCATCAAAGAAAATTGCCTTTTCAATTGAATTAGAAACAGCAAAATGAGGCGCCGTAATGATGAATTCCATTAAAACAAAGAGTGCTGACGTACAAGGTCAAGGAAAAGTTTCCATAGTAAAAGACAGCTCCTTTATGGGATGTGAGAAGCGTTTCCTCTTTTCCTGTCACTCTCACGGTCACTTGTACCCACCTAGAAGAATGGATTTGTCTCCAAAAATAATCCTTGTGGTTTGAAATTTAAAATTAGCCTGGAATTAAAACCTAATGTGTCAATTGAGTGTTCAATTGCTGGCTAACATTTTAGAGAAACGCTGTTAAAACACTGCTGTGGTAACAGAACAATGCAGGTTGTAGGGAGAAGATTTGTTTCTTATTAGCTGGACTAGAAATTAATAAAATAAGCAATAATTTTGTGTTCTTTTCACTACTGTTCAATTTGAATGGAATTTATCAAAGCCAGGTGTAATATTCTCTAGCTTCTGTTTATGTTTATCCACAAGAAGGACACAATTCTGCAGCACAACGGGGTAACAGAAGCTCTCTCCAAAGGCAATCTGTAACTCTGGGAGTTTGTGAAGTCTGAAAATGATGTTTGCCATAAATCTCCAGGATCTCTCAGGAGCCAGCAGCACACAAGGTGTGTTATGGGAAGTCATTCTGGAAATGTATCTTCATTGATTAGGAGTTTTAAAGAACATGGGAATTCATTATACAAGTAACTCTGAACCTTTAGTAGATAAATCTTCTCTGGACTGAAAATTTATATCGAGACGTCCAGGAAACCGAAAGGTGATTAAAGACTGACTAGAAACAATGTAGGGAGCTTTTCTTGAAAATAATTTTGTACTGCTACAAATGATTTGTAGCAGAATGGAGAAGGTGAATTACGAGAAATCCTGAAAAGTCACCCTGCCCTGCACACTGCTCTGAACAGAGAGAATTCAGATCAAGCAGCACAATTAGTTCTCTTGTGAGTGCCTGAACTCCTTTGATTCAGCTGATGGTGGAATCCTCCTCGGATTCCTGATGGATCAATAGTTCCAGGCATGCCCAGTATGGTTTGCATCAAACAGCTTTGTGCCAGAGAAGGGTTCAAAAAGGGTCAACACACAGGGCTGGGGTTGGTGTTTATAAATATGTAAAGCAAGAACAAAGCAAGTTGCAATTCTGAAGATTCAATATAAAGTTATTTCTATTTACTGAGTCACTGGCAGCAATCTGTTTCAAAGCTTTGTTAGTAAAGAAGAGGGGAGGTTGCACTTCACCAATTTCATATCAAGATTTTTAAAACAGAGCAGACAACTGAAGGTTCAAGCAAGAAAAAAAAATAATGTCCATTGCCCCTTCAGGAGCCAAACTCTGCCTCCACCATGAAGTCATCTGCTGTCATTCAAGGTCTTCAGTGTTACAACAAGTTATGGACAGAAAGGTTAACCCCATTTTTGCATCATTTATGGTTAGAAATGTTCAGGATGATTGATACAGGTGGCCCAGCATCTCAACTCCCTTGAGAAAATCACAGGATCATTAAGGCTGGAAAAGACCCCCAAAATCAAGTCCAACCTTTGACCAAACACCTCCATGGCCACCAAACCATATCATGGGGGTATTTTAGCATTTCTAGGAATGGTGATTCCAGCCCTTCCCTGTTCCAGTGTTTAACCACACTCCCAGTGATGATTATATCCTGATATCCCACCTGAACCTCCCGTGGTGCTGAGGCTGGTTCCCCTTGTCCTGTCTCTTGGTACCTGGGAGAAGAGCCCAGTCCCCACCTGTCCACAACCTCCTTTCAGGGACAAGGTGCTCTCTGAGCCTCATGTGGAAATCTTTTGTTCAAACGTCCTTGGGCTGATGAGGATTTAATTCATTCCATTTCCATTATTTCATGGTTTTCAGACTGGAACTGTCAGAGTTTAACCAGCTCGGAATGAAGAGCTGAGGTTTGCCTGCACCCACCTCTGTATGTACAAATATACCTGAATTTTTGCATCATCAGTCATTTTATAGATGTTATTAGGTTTAGTTTCCTTTTATTGGAAGAAAAAGGATATAAACAAATGGCTTGTATTGTTTTTACCTGTCAGACAGCTCTCAGCAGCAAGCATCCAACTTTGCAAAAGTCATTTCATCTGTGGTATTTATTTTTTTTGTTTGCATTCAATTAATGGGAGCTTAAGATTACCTTACTGTTTGGACAGAACTGACTAAATCCTGGTCCTGAAAGTCCATTTCAGACAAGCCCCAACAAGACATAAATCAGGAGTCAACAGCATCATGCTGCACTTTTTCAAACCCCTCTGAATTCCCAGTCAGAGCACTCAGGTTTCTGTCTCAAGTGCCGTATTTTTAACTCCCCCTCCTCTTACCTCACATATTGACACCATTCATTTCACCACTTATTAATTAAATCAAATTAGACGAAGGCTTGATATTTGATCTACTTGTGGATTAGCAAGAAAATAAGGCTCCAGCTATGACAAGAAATTGCAAAACAATTTTCAACCTCCAGGTAAGCCCACTTGAGTCAATCATGTTACTCATATGCTTAAAATCAAGTACAGATCCTGTCTCTGCAGAGTTATGACTTGGATTTGCTCACAGGTTCCATGACAATGCTCAGTAAATTAGGAGCAGAACATGCCAATATAAATATAGACATAAATATCTTTCTTTTTTCAGAAACATATATCATTTTGCCTCTTGTCCTTTGTTGTTATGATAAGTGAAAGGAATGTTTTAATAATTTACTGTTTGATTAGTGAACTTAGGTTTTTTCTCACTTGAAATACTGCATCAATTTATAGTCACTGTTATTCTCTCTCCTTTTGCTGAGAAGTTTGCATCACATGCTGAGAAATAAATACTGTGTGCTGTTAATCCATCCAGCAGCAGGTGCCTGATAGAGACTCGCTCCGTAAATCAAAACATGAACAAAAGCAACTTTGAGCACTGCCAAAGACACAATGAGGAAAATATTTCTTTTTTTTTTTAGGAACTGAAGACTTTGGGCCAAATCTCAAACTTGTTTAAGTCTCCTGAGCCTGCAGGAAACTCCTGTCTGGCTCCTGTGTTTTCTGCACTCTTTGTAAAATTCCTGTTCATTGTTCTTCAGTTCAGAGAACCACAGAAGGATGGAATGGTTTGGATTGGAACTGACCTTGAGGTTCCTCCAGTTCCACTCTGCCATGGGCAGAGACACCTTTTGCTAGACTAGAGCTCCATCTGACCTGGTCTTAAAAATTACCAGTTCTTCAGAATTATGATGTAAATCCCAGTCCCTTAATCATTTTCCTTCCTGCTGGAGCATTAATGCTCAGAGTGAGATATCCAAGGATGTTTTCAGCCTTTACACATTCCAAGGTTCTTCCCCCAGAGGGTGCTGGGCACTGCCCAGGCTCCCCAGGGAATAGGAACATCCCCGAGGCTGCCAGAGCTCCAGGAGGGTTTGGAAAACCCTCCCAGGGATGCCCAGGGTGGGATTTGGGGTGTCTGTGCAGGGCCAGGGGCTGGATTTGATGATCCCTGTGGGTCCCTTCCCACTCAGATGATTTTATGATTCTTTTTGGACAGGACAGGTCACTCAGAACAGCCCCTGGCAGCTCCCTGAGGCACTGACAGCCCAGAGCAGGCAGATTTCCCCATTTTTTACAGCTCCAGTTATATGGGAAACAATTACCTTTCACCACCATTTATTTCCTAATAAAATGAAACTTTATCTTTTTATCGTCTCTTCCTCTGGTCAGTCTTTACTCCAGATTGTGTTGATTCCCATTTATTAGCAATGCCTTCTTTCACTTGCCACCCCAAAGAGAGACAAGGATTTATGGCACATTCATCACACCAAATAAAAGTAGTACCCAAGCTTATCTCTGTCTACTCATTAAAAATACAGATGGAGCGCTGACTGCAGTTGAGATTTGCCGTTGGTAAAAGAGTGGTAGCAAAAAGAAAAGAGACAAGAAAAGGATTTGCTGCACGTGCCAGAGATATCACCCATGTGAATCAGGGCTGGCTGTGAGTGCACCTGAGGAAATTGTGTAGCACAGCCTTTGATCCTTTGATTTTGGAGCTTTCCTTTCCTTCAAGGAGCCCCACAGAAAGCAAAACAAAACTCCAAAACTCGCTAAAGGCCGTTTTCTTTTATTATTCATAAGTGGTTGATATTACCAACGGTGGCTCCATAAACTGGGGGAAGAAAAAAAACCCAACTTTTCTCAGTCCCATCTGTGTAGTAACATTTTATGAGAGATATATTACACACATTTATCCGGGAGTGAGAAAACGGCCACATAACTTAAAAATCCACTTATCAGGGGGGGAAAACAGGCATAATAAGCTGCATTTGGGAGGGAGGGAAAAGGGGAGGCTGGGAGGAAATGTGAATAAACATCCCTGTCCGGGGGATACTCGTTCTGCACACGCTCCATCCTCATTCAAGTCATCTCGCACGGCTCCATCACGTCAGTCCACGAGGGCCAAGGAATGTGCATCCTGCTCTCCCCGCTTTATATCCAGAACAAATCTATTTCACAGAGCTAAATGTTGCTGCTGGTCTGGGAATATTTGTTAAATGGCTGTAATGTGATACAGTTAAGTTATTTACTACTTGTGACTGGGGAGAAAATTGAGGTTTGTGAAATGCTACATTCCGAGAGCAAGAAAAGTGCCTTTATGAAAATAAATAGTTCAGGCCTCCTTTGACATTCTCAGTTTTTTACAGGGTAAAAGCAATGCATTAATATGCTTTTAATGTCATCTAGATGGGTAGGAATGTGAAATTATTCATGTGGGAGGGGCTACACCAGCAGATAAATACACTTAGTAAAACCCATCATTATTGTACACTGATTTTTTCCCAAAGTGCCAGAAAAATGTTGTTGGTGCAGCTTAAACCAATATGCTGTGCTTATCCAATTTTTATCAAGTCATAAAAATCTCTCTTTAGCATCACCACTGGTGGAGCTCAAAGTTTCAACAGAATATAAGAATATAAACAAAAGCCAGAGTAGAAATCCCTCAAGCTGTGAGGGTGCTCCACTGCCTGGTATTGATTCACAAGATACCACAGAATGGTTTGGGTTGGGAGGGACCTTAAATCCCACCCAGTGCCACCCTGCCATGGCAGGGACACCTCCCACTGTCCCAGGCTGCTCCAGCCCCAGTGTCCAGCCTGGCCTTGGGCACTGCCAGGGATCCAGGGGCAGCCCCAGCTGCTCTGGGCACCCTGTGCCAGGGCCTGCCCACCCTACAGGGAAGGATTTATTCCCAGTATCCCATCTAAACCCACTCTCTGTCAGTTTGAAGCCATTTCCCCTTGTCCCATCACTCCATCCCCTGTCAATTGTCTCTCTCCATGTTCCCTGTGGCTCCTTCAGGCCCTGCAAGGCCACCCTGAGCTCAGCCCAAAGCTTCTCTGTGCAGGTGAACAATGCCAGCTGTGCCAGCCTTTGCTCCCAGCAGAGCTGCTCCATCCCCTGATCCCCTGGAGCCTCCTCTGGGCTCTGCAGCAGCTCCAGCTCCTCCCTGTGCTGGGCCAGGGCTGGGGCAGCTCTGCAGGTGGGCTCTCCCCTGGGAGGGGCAGGATCCCCCTTTCCTGCTGGGACCAGCCCAGGGCTCGGGGGGTTCTGGTCCCAGCAGTTTGCAGCTCTGTAATGAACTTTTAGCACCATTTTACCGCATCAATTTTCCAATTTAGCAATATTTTTTAGGCCTCATTTACAGTGGATGCTTTAGTGACATTATTATGCCAGCAGCAGCAGGGATCAATGCAGCAGCATCACCTTAGGCCTCCCCATACCTATTTATTCATTTTCTAATGACTCCTCATAAAGTCTGTTTCAATTCACCAATTCAGAATGGGCTGTAGCAGGTTAAACACTCATCTAACAAAATGGTTTAATCTCCATAGTGATTATTGTTGTCTCCAGCAATACTGCCACAGTTACATGGCTTAACCCAGCCAACTGTTCAGTTGGTTTTATGCAAATGTCAAAAAAAAAATCAAAAATCACACTTAATCCTATGGCAGTCATGCCACATTGGAAAACAGTGATCTTTTCTCTTCTTTTTTTAATGAAAGCTTTAATAATACTGAATATTTTATCTTCCTTATTTACTAATTCATGCTTTATTCAGATATTTTAAGCTGCTGAGGTGGAAACAGGGATATATCATCAAATGCAATGATATTTTCCTCATTTGTTCCATTTAGGGCAGCATTTCTCCTGCTCCCAATGGCTGCAATGCTCACAGGAGCATTGCAAGCCCTCAGTAAAATCTCAAAGCCCACTTTGGTCTGGATTTTTGGAGGTCCCAGGGTGTGAAACCCGATGTTATTTATTGTGTGTGGCTAAGCAAGCAGAAAAGTTCACTAAAAGTCTCAGGTGACACCTGGGGTGTCCCTCTGCAGGGTCAGACACAGGTGTGACACCCCACAAAGGCAGGTGGGCAAGGAGAAATCACAACTTCCACACTTGGAGGCAGAAATCAATACAGAGCAGCAGCAGGCTTGTACTGTGATGCTGTTGAGGAGCAAGAGAGCTAAGCAAGCTTTTAATAGGAGTTTCTGGGATTTTTGATCAGGATCTGCCAGGCTGGCTGGCTCTTGTCAAGCCTCACGTGGTGGCAGCTCACCAAAGCAGGGCAGGGAAGGCAGCAGCGGAGAGAACAAAGCAGGTCAAGGGCTGTGCCTCCACTAAAACCAGCACTTCAGTGAGACACCACCTCACCAGAGCTTGTTTTCCCTCATCTGACACTGCAAACAGCAGCCTGGGAGTGTGGAAAGGCTTTGAGAGCCACGGGGACAAAGCTGAAGGGTCATTTCGAGTCTTCTCTGTGGGAAGCGCCAAAGGGGTGATTGAACTGAGGAACTGGCTCAGCTCTGATGGAAAACAGAGCTTTTGATGAGGAGTGTTTGCTGTTGGCTCCCTGAAAAAAACCCTGCACATCCCTCATTGTCCACTGAAAGTCACTGACAGAAAGATCCAGTTTTATGTCCCCAATATTCACAACCAAACCTTTTTTCCCCCTACAATTTGATGAGAATTTTAAGGAATATTGCAACATAAAGAGCAATTTGGCTAGGTTTTCTTTCTCAACATTGACCACAAGTCATCACTATAAGTGGTCAATTTGTTATTTTTGGGATTAATCAAGTGAGTTAATACTGAAGGCTTCTTGCAGTAAGAATCTGTTTGCAAAATGAATAATAGTGAATCTTTGCCTTCAGCTTCACCAGTTCACCACAACACCAGGGTCCTACACTTCAGACATCTGAAAATTCAGAGGGTGTGGAGGTAAAAGCACTTTCCCCCTACAGCTGTGGATATTCAGCTGGTCTGATGTACCCTAGAGAAGTTTTAATCAGTGTCAAAAACAGGGAGTTGTGTTTGGCCAAACCCAATCATAGAAATACACGAGCTTGGCCGTGAGGCCTAAGAAGAAACACCCCTGAAGCAGGGGATTTTTGGAGGAGGAAGGCTGCCTCTGTGAGGGAGACAGCTGAAGGAACTCAGATTAACTGTGTGATGACAAGTAAATCACTGGAACTAAGTTTTGAAAGATGGCTCTGAGAGCGTACCCTGTATTTTACATGTTCCCAGCCTCACGTCTGAGGTCGTATTTCAGAAGAACAGAGCAGCTGAAGCACACTAAAATTATTCCCACAGCCCTGGGAAATGCTAAATACTCCAAGAACAATCATTCCACAGTGGCAGTTGGAATGAGAGCACTTTTTGGCATCAATGTCAAAATCCTGTGCCTCAGTTTCTGAATCAGTACCTGCTGCAAGGTTGGCATTTGTGCTCCCCCAAACTGCTGCCCAGCAATCAGAAAAGTGATGAAAACCAAACCATTTCACACTTGGGCTTTGATTACAACCTCCACAAGGTCTGGAGGCAGAGATTAGAGCGAGTATGTGTTAATTTTATGGGCTCTGTCCCTCGGTTCAGCGAGGGGAGCAGAAGGCCAGCTTGAAATACGGCGCAGGCACAGGGTGCTGTGTGTGCAGTGCTGACAGTAATGCTGACAGAAACGAGTCCTGCAACTCTGCGGGCTCCCAGGGCTTCTCTGAAGCATTAAATTATTTTAATTTCAGTAATATATAATGAACCACCAGAAGTTTATCATCGTAAGAACTCCGGTGACTCCACATTTTTGTTTCAGCAAGGATGGTGGTTTAAGTCAAACATAACCAGTAATTTACTCAGGTTTTTTTAATGTGAGAGAAGGTTGTTAAACCTTGCTTAATACTGACTGACTGAAGAGTATTAGCAGCTGACAGCTGAGGTGCAGGGCTATTAGAATTTGGGTATTTCTAGACTGTAACAGCTCAGGGGTTTATTATAAAACACTGAAAAAAGTTAGAAATGAAGTAGAAGATTGACAGGTTTATTTTTTCTTTTTCTTTTCTTTTTTTTTTTTCAGTGGGCACTGCATTAAGAAAAGAATTAAAAAGAGAAAACCAAGGTTCTGGAAAGGTATGGTTTTGACCTGATTTATTCCCAATTTTACTGCAAGTTTTAGCACGCTGATGGTATTTTTTTTAAGTTAATTTTTCAGCTGTCAAACTGTGCTCAGCCCCAGGTGCTGGTGGCCCTGGGCAGCTCTTGGAGGGTCCATTGGGCTGGGCAGTGGCACACCCCTGTGTCCCCAGCCCGTGTCCCAGCAGCTGCTGGCACAGAATGACAAATCCCTGAATCACAGACTCTGTGTCACTAGAGGGTGTCACAGCCATGGGAAGCAGCGCAAGGTTCTCACAAACCAGGCTCAAAGCAAGCTCAATGAACAGCTGAAATAGTTTTTTCTTGCCAAGCACACACCCTTCAGGCCCAGCCGTGGTGGTTTTTCTCTTCTGAGGCTCCAGTCAGATATTGCACCTTTCCCTGTTCCACCAGGCACTGAAAGCTGCTCTTGATAATCCTATTAAGGGCTTCTGTGTTTATTACCTGTAATTAAGCGTTGCCATTTACAGTGCAAAGTATCCAAGACAATAAAAGAGTTAGAAAGTGCTTAAATCCTCTCTTAAACCTCCAGCCTCTGACAAAAGGGAAAGCATTTGGGTTTTCCTCCCTTACATGTTTCAGTCTCACGAACATAAGGCTCTTAAATGGATTTAACAGAGCCTAACATAAAACCAGGTAGCAAAGCCCTGAGCTCCTGGCCAGACAGCGATTGAAGATGATTTTCTTTCTTGCTTCCTTTGACTTCACAGGGGACATCAAGAAGGATCCAAACAACACAGGCAGACACCACATCTATCAGAGAGTTCTCAGTATTCATGAGCATTTTCCTCCCCCGTTCCAGTTTGTGGATTGCTTATTAGCTTTGCTGACATAAACACAGTGGTGGAGGGGGGGTGTTTTTGCTGTTTGGTTAAAGTGAATAGGCTGGGTGGAAAAACAACACTATAATTAAAACAAAACAGGACATGTATGTGTTGTAAACAAAAGGACTGGTGATCTTCTTCACACCAATCTTCACTGAGCTGCCATCTGTTCATTATAACGAGCTTATATTTCTCGAGTGCTCGCCGTCGTTTTAATTTCTGGTTACGTCTGAGCAAAATGAAGGGAAACTAATTTCTGCTCACTCATGAAATTGTTCCCCCATGAGACAGATATTCTTCTAACCCCATTCTGCCTGCCACAGCCACTCTGAGGTTCATAAAACCACAATAAATTTGGGTTGGAGGGACGTTAAAGATCATTGAGTGCCACACTATACCATGGGCAGGGACACCTCCCACTGTCCCAGGCTGCTCCCAGCCCTGTCCAGCCTGGCCTTGGGCACTGCCAGGGATCCAGGGGCAGCCACAGCTTCTGGCACCCTGTGCCAGAGCCACCCCAGCCTCACAGGGAATGATTTTCTCCTAATATCCCTTCTAAACCTACACTTTTTCAATAGACTTCTTGTGTTTAATTAGGAGCAGTTACTGCCAAAGGTACCTTTAAAGTGATCTTCAAGGAATTCTCATTTTAATTATGCTGCTATTAGTAAATTCCTGATTTGCAGCCAAGCCTGCTGTGCTCTGCTTGTAGTGATGAGTGGCAGTGGCAGAGTGGGGAGATGAGAAGTGTCCTGGTCTCTGCTTTGGTGAAGGGCATGTCCTGCCCTGATTTCAAACCACCTTAGAGCTGGGCCCACTGGAAATCCTGGAATAAAATGAAGGTGGCGTTGGTGCTCCTGCTTGAACCTCACCAAAAGAGTGATAGCCATGAAGGAAGAACAGTGAATGTTGTACAGCAAAAGCATCAACAGCAAAAATCACTCTGCAAGTGCTGTTTGTCTCGTCACACCGAATTTAATTACAGAAAGGATTTAATTAGAATGTTTCTGTTATTCTACTATCTGTTTTTTCCACCTTTTTTTTTTCTTTCTCCACTTGACTGATCGTTTTTTTGTTGCGCTGCTGTTCTCTTTATACTCTGAACCTCAAACAGCTCCGTGCCCTGGGGATGACAAATACTTTTAGGCTTGATTACTTGTAATGATGGATGGCTGCATTGCAGGCAGGGATGGGCAGTGATCCCTCCCTGTGCCTGTTCTCCTGCTCTGCCAGCCAGGTTTCTTGCCTGGCAGCCTCACCTGCCTGATCTTTGAGCACTGAGTTGTGATTAATTAATGGCTTGTTTTCTGATGGTGACTTACACCATATATTTTGCACACCACGGCGATCTGGCAGGAGAGGAATAACTATCATTTCAGGAGAGACCCCAGTGCCATCTGTTTTTCCTGGCACCAATGTTCCTTGGGAAGTTACAAAGGTGGAGGACCAAGTATTTTCTCCTCCACTTTTCTCTAGATCGTTGTCAAAGAAAAAATGATAAGTTTTGAAACACTCTGCCGCCTCCTTTCCCTCTGAGGTGACACACACAGAGGTTACACCTACTTTTCCACAACATGATCTTATGTATTTTTTTCCTGTTTTCTGACAAAATCCATATGTTCCTGGCTCAGACCATCTGTCACTCTCAATTCTTTTGCACAAAAGTTTTTGATGCATTTCTCCCCAATTGATTTCTTTCTATAATTGCACAGGGTGGGGGGCATTTGACAGAAGGAATTTTCATCCCTCACCACCCCAAAGGAATCTGCAGACACAGGTGCCCTCTGTGACCAAAGGCTCCAGGAGTAAAAAGCTTTCAGCTCCCAAGCAGAGCAGAGTTGGGTTTTTCTAAGTTGGCTGTTTTTTGGTTTTTGGTTTTTTTTTCCTCCAAGAATTCAAAATACCCCTGGAAAACCAGCACAGCACAGAAAGAGTTGTTTGCTTTTCCAGGAGCAGCTCCCTACCAGAACCAACTCCCAGAGAATTCAGCAATTCCAGTTATAACCATGACCATCAGGGTTTGGAAGCACCACATTCCTTAGTCAACTAAAAATAGATATAATTTTTAATTATTTTCTCATTATTGCCTGTTGAAATGGAAGATCAGAGTGTGTTTCAAACAGGAATTAAATCAGACAGGTTTATTTTGCTTTGTACTATGGCAGTTTGGAAATAACTTTTCCATATTCCTTATGTTTTCCAGTTTTCCTTTGAAGTAGTCACTCGTGGAATTGAAAAGAACATAATTATTTTTTAATTTTCCAAATTTTCCAAAATTTGTCATTCAATTCCAATAATCACATTATTTCTTTTTTAAAAACAAATTGTGATATACTTGTTCTTACTTTTGTTAGCTTTAGTCCCTGTGGAAGTAAGAGAAATTCTTGCCTTTGAAAGATGACCTCCAAAAAAGAATTAATTCTGTCCCTAAATCTTTGGGTTGGACCTTGCAGCTCTGATTTATGGCAATAAAGAGTCTGTAACAGAAACAAGGCAGCCAAAAAAGAAACAACACGTGACTAATTAAGAACCACTGAAGATGATGTTAGCAACCTGTCAGAATTTACAGCCCATTAATTTCAGTTATACAGTAGAACTTCGTATTGCCATGCTAATAACAAATGAAATCCTCATAATTAACATGATTTCAGTACAGGGGAACTTTAATATATCATACATGCTTCCATGTCTGGTTAGTTCTGTGTGACATTAACAGTCCAGGGGATAATTTATGATCTCCCCTTCCAAAAGCAAAGCTGGGAATTGTTGAAAGTAAACTCATGACCTGAATTCGAAACAATCTGAATTATTTATTGGGAATAATGAAAGCAGGAATGAGACGGGTTGATTGGTTCTTTACTATCAGGTGAATTTACTTTGTGTTCTCAAACTGAAGCTGCCTCAGTCTCTGTGAATCTGTTTTACTCCTCTTACTCCTAAATTACTCCAATTTCTGTTTTCATGCAGGAGAATGGTGAATCCTCTCAGTTTTTTGTTTTTAAAGGGTGCTCTTGTACTGCTATTACCCGCAATATTAGTATTTTGAAGAGATGCCTCACCCCTGTGAGAGCTGTGCTGTCCCTCTCCCCTGGGTTACTCCACACCCTCAGCTCTCTCACCTTCTAACACCAATTTCTGTTGTGGACAGACAAATTAAATCCTCATAATTAACATGATTTCCGGCTTTGCTTTATTTTCTTTTATGTTCATGTCCATTAAAATGAGGGGGAGAAAGGAATTAACAACATCACCTTGGCTTTAGATGGGCCCTTTAGCCTTGCAGCTCTTGTTAGAGTTAATGGGATTTTAGTTCCTCTACTGGAGGGTCAAACAACACCATTTACCCGGGCATTTAAACACATTAATTAGCAGAGACAGGTATTTCTTTTGGAAAGGCAAAGCTTTTTCCTTTACCATTTGCCACATCTCAACATCTGCAGGTGTCCCACAGCAGCGTGGAGGGAAGGTGGGAGCAGGAGAATTAAAGTTAAAGGGGTTTTGTTGGGGACTGTCCTAAACCAGCAAACCCCACCCGTCCTTTACAAAGGGCAAAGCAGCTTTCAGCTGCAAAGTTTCTAAACTGCATCCATCAAAGATGTCTGTGGGAAGCATCACTTGAGTTTCTGTCCCGTTTGCATTCCCTTATCAGGGCCTAAAAGATGACATTGATTTTGTTGTAGACAAAATGAGGAGTTTTGTCTTGTTAGTAAACAGCAAATTCTGCTGTTTTGTTTCACTCTGCCCTGACACAAAGAGATAGAGACAATGCCTCCACTTGATGGTTGTCCCAAAGATGGGAGTGATATCCTTGTTGCTGCATGAGAATGAAGATAATGAGATAAAGAGAAGGCAGTTTGTGTTTCAAACACCACCCAGGACTCAGCAGAGGCTCCAGAAAGGTGACCTGCCTTGGGTCTGAGGGACAGAAACACCTGGGTTGGTCTTTGGGATGTTCCAGTTGGTGAGAAAATGGTTTGAAAGGGGAGAATCACCATGGTGGGAGACTGAAAGGAAAAGGACGGTGGCAGATTTTGCTCTCAGACAGTTCTGTTATTTCAAATTTTCCAGTTCCTGGTGCAACTTGGCAGTTACAGAATCATGGGGTCATTTAGGTTGGAAAAGCCCCCTGAGATCCTCAAGTCCTGCTGTTCTCCCAGTGCTGCCAAACCCAACAATGATTCAAGTTCTCACCCAGGCTCAGAAAGACAATGAACACATGGTGCCTCTGGTGGCTCTGATGCTGCCCAGTGTTAAGGTAATGAAAATAAATAAATAAAACTCAGTGCTGCAGTGCCACCACTGCCATTTAACAGCACAGCTACAGGATAATCAGATCTTCCTAAAACAGCAAAAAGAAGACTAAGCTGAAGCACAAACAGATTTTAATTATTTTAAACAAACATGAATTACCAGAGAGTCACTTTTTAAGTACATTGGTCAAACCAGAAGAAAATTAGATTTTTCTGACAGAATTTTCTAACACTTTAAACAGAAGGATGGCCTAGAGCATCCCACAGATCCTGTCTGGGCAGAGACAAGGCCCTGGAGTGAATTACTAGAGCCAGGACATTTTGTACTGTAATAGTCACACCAGTTCTTGCTAAATTCCTAAAGAAGGGGGAAGGACTTTCTCCTGCTTTCTCCTACTGGGATTTGTTGGGCAGTTTTTGACATGAACCCTTGCCACAGCCTGAGCTTTTTTTATATATATTTCTAGGAGCCCCTATGCAATAAAATCATGAGTCAGAAGCACCTTCAGAACCCTCTTAAACTGCCTAAAAAGACCTGACTGTAAAATTGGCTGGAAAACCAGAACAAAAAGAAGACCACATCTTTTACTCTGAATAAAAAGCAGCAACAAAGTGACGCACATCTGGAGGGTGCTAATGAGTACTGAGGGACACCTTACAGACATGGAATGGAAATAAGGCCCCCAGATCTCACCAAGCACAGAAACAGAACCAGCAAGCACAGGAGAGCAGAGCATTAAGCTGTTTTTCAGCAGGGAAAAGAGAATTCTGTGGATTACAGCTGCTGCCCACCTCATTCTCATTTGACTTGTCCATTAGGAAGGGTGGAAAGATGATCTTGTGTTTTCCTTTTAAAGAGCAAAATGGAAAACTGCCTTCTCAGTTCTTTAAAGCCATCCTCTTTTGTTAAACCATGTCTTTACAGTCTTTTTATGTTGGGAATAACAATTATTGCTAAACTACACATTTAAAGAAACCCTTAGACTTCAGACAGACACGGTCATCAACATTCAGAGTGAGTGGTCTTCTGAACTTCTTCCAGCAAAAGTATTTTCCATTAAACCAAATTGTGCTGTTGGTCCCTTTGAACTGCCATTTCTGTGTTCACCACATGCAGAGGCACTCGGGGCACATCAGAGGAAATGTGTGAAGCTGCCCAAAGATGGTGTCTGATTTTCCCATTATTTTTACTCACTAACATTTCACACGTTGCTCCTGCGTGTTGCAGGTTGAGCGGTTTAAACACCTTGCAGAGGGTTTTATGGTGTTCTGTGAATGCAGCAGTTACTTATTTAAGCTCTTTTAATTCCCCTTTCTGTAACTGGGACTGTGCAAATGAAAGGAGCTGCACTTCAGTATAAATCCCTGCATATGCCTGGGATGCTGCTCCTTCCTTCCTCCCAGGCACTGATACTCAGATTTCCCTCTGCTCCCATCAAGCTCCAGCCCAAACTCCAATCAGACCATCCAGTAGATATTAAATGAGATCATTCAGCTTTACAGCTTAGACCTAATTAGACTGTTGGATCCTCAGAACATCCACATCGTGTTCTTTTCCTCTCTCAGAACTCCACAGAGGCTGAAGACCTACAAGACTCCAAAGCTTTATTCACTTCCCATAAAAATTGCATGGAGAAACTGTACACTTGGTGGTTTTGCTCACTGCTGTCCTAAAGAAGAAGGTCACTCCTTATGAAGAAAATATATCAGAAATTGTTGTTAAGGACACCCTGAAATGTCCTCCCACAGGAAGGAGATAGAAGGACAAGAAGAATTTTGCCACGAGATGACATTTTGGGAACATGGAGAATGATGGAATATAGCAAAAGCTTAAAAAAAAATCAATTTATATACAGAGAGTCTGTGCTTCAAGTAACATTCCAGTAATAATCATTACATAATGGTTCAACCAGACCAGCAAAATATCTACAAGGTTTGAAACTGCAAGCTCAGGAGAAAAAGATTTTAACCTCAAAGCGTTCACATTTCTCCCTTTCCAAGTCAGCAGGAAGAACAAGAACTAATTTATGTTTACAATCACTCAGTTTGATTAGAAAGTCATACTTCAACAGCTCTGAAGATGCATTTTCTGAACATCCTCTTTTCCATTCAATTAATTCCAAATGATATTTGCCCAGAAAATGTAGAGCATGTTTAACAGCAATGGAGATAATGCTAAAGCAAGCAATCCCTGCTTAAAACTCGGGCTCCCTCCTGTCAGCATCCTTGCAAGAACATTACACCTTGATTCCCTCATTAATATTGTTCTGCATTAGCCTAATGGAAGGCTCAGGGCTGTGTGAGGCAGCAGAACCCAGCACACAAACAGCATTTTCCATATGGCACATTTCCAGCGACCTTCTCCATTTTCCTCACCATAAAATCCCCGTTTTTCAGGGCTGCAGGTGAGATTTTGCCATGTCCTTAAATGCTGAGCATCCCTGTCCCTGAGTCTGAATCTTTTGGGATAGGGACAGGGCTGGGATTTAGGACTCTGGTTCTATTTTTAGTTGCACCAAGTGGCTTTTTTTGTGGGTAAATCACATCAAATGGGACATGGCTGACACAAATTGAGGTGTCACAGCTAATGCTGAGAAAACATGTATGGATCTCTGTTTGCATCTCCTTCCCAGGCTGCTAAAATAGAGCAAATTCAACTTTATTAGCTTAAAAAAAAATACAGGAAAAAACTGAGTTCTAGATGAAATTGCTGAGACTTTGACAATCACAGCAAATACAGGAGTCAGCATCTGACTGTGCCAGATGGGTCACACACTAAAAATATTCAATCTCTGTCCCTCTGACATAGTGTCAAAAATTAATGAGGCTGGGAGGGACCTCACCAGGTGATTTTGGGCCATTTTTCTATATTTTCCCCTGGAAATTCAGTTGATCACAAGCCAAAATCTTAGGATTGTGCTCTTGACAAGTGCTTGGGCTGGGCAGCAGCTTCCAGGAGCACATCCCAGCTCAGCTTTCCCTGCTGGGGAACCCTCAGGGACAGCCCCAGGAGAGGGAGAAGCTGAGAAAACACTTCAGGAGGAGAGCACGCAGAGCAAGAGGTGCCCGAAGCTGCTGAGAACGGTTCTGCCACCTCTCAGGAGTCAGAAGCCAAGCAGACAGCTCAGTTCCTGGAGTGGCTCTTAACACCTCTTCATTCCAGTGCTTCCCCTCGGAAAGGATTCCTCTACACCCCGCAGAGCATCGCTGCCTTGCCAACATTCCCAGAGTTTAGCTAAAAATAGAGCACTGTAAGAAAAAACCAAAACCCCCATGATTTTAACCAGAATATTTCCACCTTTTTTTTTTCCCTGTAAAAGGGCTTTTACTGACCACTGTGTGCAGCTTCCAAGTGTCCTGCAAGGCTGGGGGAACAAATCCCGGGAATAATTACCCAGTGTAATTGAGTGGTGAACGCCACCCCCACAAAGTCTGCAAGCCATGAAAATTTATGGTTCCATAATGGAATGTGGGTTCAGTTTAATGGGTAGAATACAGCCCTGCAAGGGAAAAAACTGGAAATTGTCATGGCTAACAAACTTTGCAGGTGTGGTGTTTCATGCTCAGCTGCCCCGTTTAATTATTTCTAGGTTGGTGGAGATCCCAGCAGAAGATGGTGAAACCAACCATCTTTGAAAATCAGGTTCTTTGCTTTGAGATTGCAAAATATGGCCAGCTGAAGTGGCCCTGTTGCAGGTGGAGTTGTGCTTCAGCTGTGTGAAAGAGAAATCCCAGCAAAATTAAAATATTTTGCTTTGAAATTTTGGTGTGAATGCAAAATATGAATTTGTGAAATTGAAAAGAGGGGAAAAGCACACTCAGATTTGATGTTCAGCCCATTTTATATGATTACAGAATATAAATCACTCTACCTACCTGCTTCATCTTGTTAAGCATTGCTGCCCCTTTAATGTTGGTGAAAGCTCTCCTTTTGATGTAGATCATGGGGTTTTAGCTCTGGATAAACCTCAAACACAAGCCCAAAATGCCATAAAATGGGATATATGTGAAAAAAGTGATTGATTCAACAGCCACCAGAATTAACAGAAACCTTTCCATTGGTTTGAATCCTTTTTGGACCAGATCTTCTTATTTTTGGGAGCAGGACCTTTTATCCTCCTGCAGTGCAAACGTTTATCAGAGCAATTTTTCATCTCTGTGCTCCAGCAGGGACTGGTCTGGAGCCTGAACTTTGTCCCCGCTCTGCCAGCAGCACAAGCTGTGCCAACACCTTCAGTTTACAGATCCCTGTCAAGCTGTCAAACCAATCAGGAATTCAAAGGACCCCAGACCTTTTAAATGCTGCCAGTGTTCTGTCAGGAAATAAATTCAAATATGAGGAAACTTTCAGAGTCAATGTCATTTCTTACAGTGAAAGGCCACAAGGAATTGTTAATTAGTGTATTCTATTATTTTTCATTTCCTGAAATTATCAACCCAGCATCTTTTAAATTATGGATTCAGATTCCAGTCAGACTGGAACACTTTTATCCTGGTGAGTTTCCAGACCTTCAGATAACACTTGATAACAGGGTTGTTTCTTGTAGATTAAAAGGTTCACAAGCATTCTCCAGTAGGTCTTTAAATTAGAGAAGGGAATATTGGTGTGTTACAAAAAATATACATCTGAGGGTAAATGGGGTAGAGAGGAAATCCATAAAGCTCAAGATCACGGATCCTGCTGAAGCAACTTTTGAACTGGTGCAACCAGAGACTACCAAAGGCTCTCCAAGGGATTCGGAAACTTTTAAAAGTGGCCAAAACCACCTGTTGAGAGCAAATTTCCTTGTCCTCCTTCCTTCCTGGAGGGACTGAAAGCTGTGTAGATGTGGCACTTGGGGATGTGGCTTCCTGGTGGTCTTGGCAGTGCTGGGGGAACAGCTGGACTCAATCCAACCCAACAATTCCATGTTTCCTCTCACTGCCAGAACCTCAGGAGTGTCTCTGCCTCGTTCCTACTCCAGCATTTCCTCGTGTGAAATCCCTCCAGCCCAGCAGAGGAGGGCTCAGGCAGAGCTTTCACAAATATTCCACATCCTCCTGGAGTGGCAGCTCCAGAGCAGACACCAAAGCCCCTCCGTGTTCTTCAAAGCTCTCACAGAAACAAAACCAGAAAGAGCTTTCTAACAAAAAAGGACTAAAAAACTTCTTGGGATCTTGACAGAGAAGGGACCCACATTTGGGAGAAATTGGGGTTGGGCCCTCACAGGACAATTTGAACCCCTGATGGCAAGATGCTCGTGCCTTATTTTATCAATCTGTGCTTTCCAGCACACCAATTTTAATAAAAATAAGATGAATGCTGAATTCTGCCACCAGTAGATAAGGACAGATTCTAGAACACACTGTTCTAGGTGGACAATGAAGATTTTATTTAATCTTCATTGGAAATCTAAGCAAATTTTATTTAATACAAATATCTTGAGCACAGACTGAAGTCCTAACTTGAATTTTACTTGGAGCTACTCTGCTCACATCAGCTTCAACATTTGAACAGATAATTGTCTGAACAACCACTAGAAAATAACAACTAGGAAAGAGAAAATAAAACAAATTGCCATAGTAAAGCCAAGGTGAATGTTTTCCTCTTTCAGCTGCACTCTCCCTGTCTGAAATACTGTAGAGTGATATTTTCTGTATTTGCTGCCCCTCCCAGCTCCAGTGGTAATTCCTTTTCAGGATTTTGATCATCCTGTGATGGAGAAAATGATGAATTAACCCCGCTGGAGCAAAGCACAGCAGGAAGTGTTAAACTTTCCCACGTGGAACTTGTTTCTCCAGGGTATTGGGCTGGAGTTTGGAGCTGTTTGTAACACTGGGACACAAAATTGGACACAGCTCCTTGGGAGCCTTGCAAAATCCAGGGATTAAAAACGAGGGCAAGACTCCAAGGATGAAATATTTGCTGCACTGGAGTCACCTGGAATCCTGAATCAAGATTCCACGCATGAATCTTCAGCAGCTGTTGGAATTACCACAAATAAGGACAGTGCCTGATATTACAAAAAGTGATTAAGGGAGTCTATGTCAATGGCATCTCTTTCCCTATAAATTTCTCTACTACAACAATAGATCTTGTTATGAAGGAAAAGTGGCCCCTTCCCACTGTTCAGACATCACTGCAAGTTCAAAAAAAATAAAGACCCTGTGGAATTCCTGCTCTGCAATCCCTGCTGATGTCATTCCTTTGGGATGTTTGATGTTGGCACCTCACTGTCACCAAACACCTTCCTGAGTGTTGAATTTTTTTTTCTAAATAAAATAAGCAATTTCTTGCTTGTTCTCATTCCTTCTCCTCACCCTGAGCTCTGGAAGTTTTAGGAATTAGAGGTTTTGTGTAACTATTATCACATCAGTGTTGGTTCTGGAAACATTACCAAGAGCCAGCAGTAAAGCCCTGAGCCAGTGGTTCCCACCAGTACCAACCAAAGTTTTCCTGTAATTTTGTCAGGATTCAGATCTGTCAGTGCTTCCACTACTCTGTCCTGAAAAATAAAAGCAAATATCATTGTAAAAACTCCTTTATTCAGTGCTAGGACTGCACAGAAAGACTTTCTTTCCCTGGTTAAAACCTTGTCTTACTTCCCTGGAGAACAATTCCACAGGGCCACGGTACAGGAAAGGAATTATTCAGTATTAGCATAAGGACAGACATTGCTTTAAATCCATCAAAACACTCAATTCTCCACAACTGTGTGAGATAAAATAAAGCCTCCTATTTATTTTTATTCCTTGAATCACGGGCTGGAAGTTTTCTTTCAGTTAAAGAATCCATTACCTCCCCCCTGCCTGCTCCTCCTGCTGGGCTGTGTTGCTTCTCTCTTACTGGGGGTTTTCTCCAGCATAAAAATAATGGCATTATTTACAAAAATGTAAACTTTTCATGGGAAATGCATTATTTGTAAAGCAGATTTTGCCTCAGCCATCAAAGTAGCAGCAGGAAGAGCTCACTTGAGCTAGACACAATAATGTTTTCTTACTTGACAGAAACGTTGTTTGAAAACATGTTTGTTTTTTTTTTTTTTTTTGCTTGGTTTGGTGTTTATTTGTTTGCTTGGTTTTTTTTGCCACAGATTAGTGGGAGTACTTTTATTTAAATACTAAAGTCAATAAGGGGCAGTTCCTACTTTCTGGAAATATTTCTCTTTCCAAATCTGCACTTCTCAGCTGTATTGCAATGAAAGAGTTGGGCACAATAATTTGAAAAAAGAAGCAGTAAACACTCAATGCAGTAATTAGAGAATAAATTCTGTCCAAAATCTTTCCATTAGATTGTTCCCTCTTTGTTGCTCAGCTTTATCCCATCCCTTCCTGCAAACACAGGCTGTTCATCTTCCTTTTAAACACAACTTCAGAAATTTCAAGCTGCTTCATTTTAATAAATGCTTAATAAATAAAGCAGCCCATCAGAGCTTCCCCAGGATCTCAGGGTGTGTGACAAAGGAAGGCAGGATAATGACTGAACACAGCTGCCAAGGGCTAAACTGGATTTTGTAATCATTAGATTATTCACTTAGCTCCAAAAATATCTATTCCTGAGCAGCTTTTCAGGATCCCCAAAGTGTTGAAAAGTCAAAGTCCCCAAAGTCAAGAAAAGCTCTGACTACCGCACTAGGAGGGTTTTTACCTCCTTTAATAAATGAACTGTTTTCCACAAGAAATATCAAAATAAGACACGTTTGAGCTAAAAGCCAGTGACTGATTTTATCAGCTGTGCCTGAAGCAGGGAGCTGAGCTCAGTGGTTTTATTAGTGGGGAATAATGCTGGAATATGATGTGATCAGCTGCAGCCTTCCCGAGTTACTCCAGTGTCAAACACATCCTAAGAAACAGAAAGCCCTGCAGAGCCTCGTTATAAATTAATCCATGGAAGTTATTATAAATTAATCCATGGAATTCATGCCTTTCTGAATTCTGGGAATTCTGCACAGAATTCCCAACCTGAGGGTGGCTCTTGGTGCTGGTGGTGTTGGATGGAGCCTCCCTCCCTCTTCCCAATGGGATGAGGCACAAGGAATCGATCCTGGACTCATTTGGGACGTGCCTCAGGCACCTCCAGCCAGGCTGGGGAGTGTATCCTAAATAAATGCCCTGTGGGATCCCTTATTCCCATTTTGTGGGGGTGCCTTTTGTGCCTCTTATGGTCTGCAGACAAAATCCCCAACTAAACTCAGGCAAACAGAGAGCTGGACTCGGTTGGGCTCGAGATTAAAATGGCAAATTTTGCTCCCCTTCTCATGTTTGCAAATATATTTCAGAGCAGCTGAGTAGAAGGATATGCAGGTGTGATATAATTTTAATTATTTCCTGTAGTTATGGGGAGAAAGCACAAATGAAGCTATTCAGCATCTTTTATTTAATGCCTTTGAAGACAAAGATTGTACTTCTGGTCCCTCTCTATTGCTACAGCATCTGTGCTTCAGAGGAGAAACCCTTAAAATAACGTATTGTCTAATGTTTTGTTTGTTTTTAATTTGGAGTGATCAAAGTTGTGATTTTTCTGCATCCTTGATGCAAAAATATGTGTTTAAATGTACATATATATATACAGATATATGTATATATTCTTTGAAATCAACAGAAAAAAAAGAACAGGAATGTCCCTGGGGTTCAGCCCCTTTGCCATCTCCACCAGCACAATGCTTTGGGCTGCTGGAATGAGCCTTTCCTTGGCTGCTTTTCCAAATGAAGGAAGGAAATGCTGATTAAAATACTGCAACATTCCCTCTATGATCTCTTGTACTATCTCACGTTATAAAAGAATCACACAGTTGTCTGTAGTAAAACTTGTTCCCTCTCAATGAATTCTAGTCAAAACACTTGCTTGAAACATGCAAAAATTCCAAATTAAAAACGAGCGCGATGAATTCTCCCCAACCCTCTCAACTTCCGCGAGCTTTTGGCAAAAGCATCTTTGCTTTAGGATTCCAGCAGTGACATCAGAGCTGGGGAGAAGGTGCAGATTCCCTTTTAGTGAGATTAAAGCGGGGTTATTTACTTTAGATTAACGCTGTGAGTCATTGTCCTTCTCAGCGATTCAGGTTTGACTCGCCCGAGGTCACCCGAGGCGAACCCCCGGCCCAGCCCCTGTTTATGCAATAATTAATCTCAGAGTGACAACCCAGCCTAACAGGCTTACACAGGGATGACGTTTTAATTTGCTAAAATATTTTTTAAGCAGGATTTATGCAGCCAGCACTTCAATATTCAGCTAAAAGTACCGGGAGGGAGCAGCGGAGGGGGCTCTGCACGGCCAGGTTTGGGGCCAGGTGCCATCCCAGCAGGTGTGCAGCAGAATTTGGGATGTCCAGGAGCCCAGGGAAGCTCTGTCCTCATCTCTTCAGGGTGATAAAAACAAGCAACCTACAGCAGGTGAACCTTTCAGAGCCATTCACCCTAAAACAGATAGGAATTTAAGTCTGAACTAAGTGCTGAATTAAGCTGGACTTTGCTAGCTCACCTGTACCTGTGCTGGAGTCGGGATGGAATTTGGGGGGAAGGGACATAATGTCAGCCTTGTGCCTGGTTCAGCCCCTCTCCAGAAGTGCTTTTAGGGACAACAACGACGATTTTCATCTATTAAAACCTTTTAGAGCATCCCTCTGGCAACCAGCTCTGCACACACCGCGACCATCACCAGCGTCACAGAAATTCACTGATCACAACACGCCGAGAGCAGGGTCAAAAAAATAAAGATAAAAGGGCACATGGTGCTATCTCCTCTCATCTTTTCTAATTAAACCCCTCAATTATCAAAATATTGAACTCTTCTACAGAACACTTTCAATCCCAGATTTCCAGCTCCCAGATTTCCCCCAGCGTTTGACTGTTGTAACGCAGATTCTGCGTGGCTCTGGCTGTACCTTTCATCCTTCCATCCCCAAAAGATTCACACTTAATCAGCCACTTAAACACCCCCCATCGCAGGTGAAATGGAGCCAGAAAAGCAACCCAAAAACTCACAGCCCGCTTCTCCGACAGATTTCCACACAAATAAACCCGGGGGGATCGGCACGAGTGGAGCCCAGGTGATTTGGGAGCCTCGCCTCATCTTTAAGTGCATTTTAAATATAAAATTCTTGCGAAACAAAACGCTGTTTGTTTTTAACCTCCGCAGCTGAATAGATTAGTGGGGGCAGATGCATTATTGATTTAATCACAGCCACGAGAATAAAAGCGCCTCGTGTCTCGCTCCATTAGGATTTTATATTGCAATACTCAGCTGCAGTTCGCCATCTCGGGATAAAAACACATTTGGCACAAGCAAAGGTCACTTCCATCGAACCTGGCGGAGTAATTACAGCCTGCGGAATACCAAGTGTTCCTTAGGGATGCTTCACTTGAGGAAAAGCTGAATTAGCTGGGAAATCCCAGCAGCAAACCCGGGCTGACTCTTGGGGGCGATGCCTTTGAGCAGGACGGGTCCAGGATGGGAAATGAGACAGCTCCAGGTGGAAACTTTGCTTTAAACCAAATTAAAAGTGCAGAACTAAGGGCTTCGATGCATTTTTAAACGTGTATTACCTTTTTTTTTCCCACGCCCGGCTGCTCACGAGTTCCCACGCTGATCTACCTTGGGTCATTTTTCTTTAAATAAAAGTTCAGCATCCACCGCATGATCCTAGGGCAGCAACTTCCCAAGGAAATTAAAAAAATTTAAAAAAAAAAGAAAAAGAAAAAAACCCCAAGCCAAAACATAAACAAAAAACCATAAAACAAGCAAGCAAGTAAACAAACAAACAAAAAACTTGGAATATTTGAACTCATCAGTGGGAAAGGAACTGAGAGAGGAGCGCATCATCAAGATGGGCATCCCCAGGGGGAAATAAGGGATGAGGGTAAAAACCCCAAACCTCTTAAAGTTCCCTGGGCAGCTTTAGGCCAATCCTCTCCATTATGGGCGTATCAACCTAATGGTGTTAATTAATGTTAGCCCCATTCTAATCGATATCTGAAATAAAACTGATAACGAAGGCGAAAGTTTTCCTTGAGGGATTTTATGATTTCTGACCGTTAAAATCGGGGATGGGTGGTCAGCAGTCCATGGGCATCCAGGACTCCTATAACCGAAACTTTGGGTTTTCCCCACCAGGATGTGAGCAATTAATGAGAGTTAAAGCTCTAATTGTGATTAGGATAAAACTGTCCCACTCAGGGGCAGGCAGGGCCAGCCGTCCCCTCCCTGAGTGAAGCAGCAGCACGGGTGCTGATTAAACCTTGCTGAGGATGGTTTGCAGGAAATGTTTGTTAAACAAACACCTCTGAAGTGCTGCCCTTCAGAGAACAATCCAGGCTCTAATCCCCGGCTGGTGGGTGACACAAACACAAACCTCTCAGCTGGCAGCAGAGAGGGGTTTATCCAAAATCTCTGCAGAACTTGCTGCCCACAGTAAAATACTGAGCTGTCGGGATTGTGGAGTGTAGGTATTTTCTTTGAGCAAAAAAACTCTTTATTTTTTAATTATGAGTTATTATAATAGCCATGAACTCTATTAACAGATGTGCTTTTTAATTCTCTGAGCCCCCCAGAAATTGTTCAGTCACTGAGTTTCAGTTCTGATCCCTCCCAACACTCAATTTTCATTTTTTATAGAATCACAGAATGGTTTGGGTTGGGAAGGGACCTTAAATCCCACCCAGTGCCAGCCCTGCCATGGCAGGGACACCTCCCACTGTCCCAGGTGCTCCAGCCCCAGTGTCCAGCCTGGCCTTGGCACTGCCAGGGATCCAGGGGCAGCCACAGCTGCTCTGGGCACCTGTGCCAGGGCTGCCCACCCCCTGAGTAAAGATTTTCTACCCAAAATTTGATTTAAATCTTCCCTCTATCACTTTAAAACTATTACCCTTTTCCTTTCACGATATGACTTTACAATATAATAAATATATATATGTATAGGTATATTTATTATATTATTACTACTACATATGGGATTATAATAAAAATATAGTAATATATATAAAACAAGATAGATCAATTTTTAATTTATTCCATTAAAAATAGAATAATATCTCTCCTATATATGTAATAGTAATAATAATAATATATATGTATATGTATGTATGTAATAGTATTATAATACTATTATATGTATATTTATTTTATTATTATTACTATATATGTAATAATGATATAGTAATATATAAAACAAGATCGATAATTTTTAATTTATTCTGCTAAAAATAGAAGAATATATTTCCTGTATATGTAATAATAATAATATATATGTATATTATTACTATACATGTAATAATAATAATACAGTAGTATATATAAAACAAGATCGATCAATTTTAATTTATTCTATTAAAATAGAATAATATATTTCCTATATATGTAATAGTAATAAAAATATGTATATTATTACTATAATGCAGTAATAATAATAATAGTAATAATACTAGTACAGTAATATATATGAAACAATATAGATCCATTTTTAATTAAAGAAATTAAGACACTACAGCTGCTCATCCCCACAAAATCTCACTGAGGCCAGACTGTCACCTCCCAAATCCAAGTGGCTCTGCCCGTGGGGTTTCACCTCTGCAAGCTCACCTGGAGGGCACAAACCCTGCCCCAGGCTGGTTTTATCTCCCCGAGCAGGTGCTTCTCTTTATCTCTGTTTGTGCAGCATCCAGCAGCCAGGGACGTTCCTGGGCAGGACCTTGAAATGCAGCAGAGATGGCCCAGCTGGAGGGCAGGGTGGGAAGAAGGAGAACACACACTCAAACTGATTTTTTGGGGTTTTAAGTGAAGGGATATGTGTGAAAAGAGTTCGGTGTAAAGGAAAAATGGAATTGTGCAGCATAGAAAATTTATACATTTTTGTGTATACAAAGCGATTGTACAAGTGGTTTGTGTACATAAAAATAATGAAGTTTAATAGCAAAAACTGTGAGTATGAAACCCAATAAAGGTATGAAAAAATGAAAATTTTGAGTTATGACTGCATAAAAAACTCATTTTTGGAGCACCAACAACATCAAGGCTCATTCCTACAGATGATTTCCACAAAGGAAGGTTGAGTGATGCAGCATCTCACTGGGAGCCAGCAAATTCCTAAAGAACCCTGACCTTGCTGCCATCAGCACCTCTGGAAAGGCGAGCCTGAATTTCCCTTCCAAAAGCTCCCTGCTCTTCTCCTAGTGCTCCATTAAGTGATCAGGTTCAGATAATATCCCAAACTGCTTCTTTTAGCAAGCTCATGGCATATTAATTAAGACTTGTGGTGAGTTTTTTCCCCATTGAAGAGCCTGAGTTGTGTGAATTAAATCTGTGAAACTCAAGTTTCTCTGAGTTTTTCCCTCCAGCTCTGAGCCTGGTGTGCCACTAAACCCTTGGTGACAGCTGCTGCCCCTCTGACTGAGCACCTTGGGGTGCAGAGAGAGCTCTTGGAGAGCTGTGGGGTTTTATGAGCCATGGGAATGCAGCTCCCAGCTTTGGAAAGGGCTGCAGAGGAGTGGGGAGTGCACTGCCCATGGCAGGGTGATCACAGCCTTGGACAGAGCTCTTGCTGCCACACCCAGAAATTCAGATTATCCAACTGCTCCCCAGCACTGGAGTGACACTGGGGATGGGCAGGAGGCACAGAACTGGCTCAGGAGCCAGGACCCAGATGGCTCCTGCTGCTCTGCTCAGCAAATCCCTGCTTTTTTTTCATTTCAGGGGTTGGCAAATCCAGCTCTGTGTGTACTCCATCCCCGCCACCACAGCACCAGAGGATGCTGGAAAACACAACCAGCAGCATCACAAAGCTCATTTTGGGGTTAATTTGGGTTTGGGGTCTGTTTGTTGTGGTTTTCTTTCTTGTAAAAGCTCACTTGTTCAGTTGTACTACATGAATCATTTATGAGCACCACAAAGTAGTCAGGCAATATTCAAATCTGTGAGTCTGCTGCAAATTTGGGCACCAGTGGAAGGTTGGGAATGGCTTGGCCAGGGCCACTGGCTCTTGGAAACCCTCAGAGCTCAGTTTGGATCTGAGTGTCCTCTAAATACTTCACTGGAGGAGGCAAAGCACGGATGCATAAAACAAATGGAGTCTCTACAAATTTATTTCAGTCTGTGATTGAATTTCTGAGTTTCTCAGTCCCTGGAGTGGTGAGTGAGAGGACAGGAGCAGCAAATCCTGGATGTGCTCTGCTGTGTCTGGAGCTGCTTTTCCAGGAAGGGATGAGCAGATCAGGGAGCCCCAGAGCTCAGTCAGACACTGCCTTGGCAGATCAGAAATTAAAAACCTCCCAAAGTGAGAATCTGCAGTTCAAGGAACAGGTAAAAATCCTGAAGGAATGGCAACTCTGAATTCCACAGGTTAAAGGTGGTGGATTTGTGCACAGGGAGTCAGAGCTCCAAGCCAAGCTGATACCTTGGAAAAATTGCTAACAGAGCTCTTGGTAGAAAAATCCCAGCTCCTGTAAGAGGAATCGTGCCAGCAAATCCAAGGTACAATCCCAATCACAGGATTTTCGTACCAAGAATTCTGTTAACAATGTCCCAAGCTATCAGAGCTTGTCCCTGCTGCGTTTGTACCTCTGTGTGCAAATCCTGTACCCGTGGTGAGGGGATCCCAGGGTCCCATCCTGATTAATTACCCGATTAATTACGCCACACTGGAGAGGGCAGCAATGAGCTTTTGAGGAGCTGACAGTTCATCCATTTCCTTGGTCCCAAGCACTCTTACCCAGCCTGGGACACCAAATTAATCTGCACAAACCATCCCCTCTTGTGGCCCCAATTCCATCACCCTAAGAAAGAGAACCCTGATAGAAAGCAGTTAATCCTACAGCCTTTCCCCTCCCGAGGCCTCTCCCAGACAATTCCAGCACTATCCCTATTAATCCTGTATCCCTCTGCTGGGAAATGTCTTCATTTCCATATCAGCACTGCCACAGGGAGTGACAGAATGTCAGGATTTCCCTCCTTCCCCTCTGTGGGAGGAAGCCCTAAACAAGTGTGGCAAAGAATTCCCTTCTCTTGTTTTCTTCTTGTCCACTTTATGGCCTCCATGAGAATTGCTGCTTGCTACATGGAAAAATGAAATAATTTACAAAAAAAAAAAAAAAAAGGCAGGATCCTCACTGTGTGTCTTTGCAGTCCTTCTTTGGAATGTGTTTCTCTGGAGTAAAATCAGGTTTTGAGCTCAGAGTAATAGCAAGAGCATCTCTCTGTGGTGGACTGAGGTGCTGGATGTTGTTGTGACAAAAAGGATCAGGTAAAATGAGACATTTGGGGTTACTCACAACCTCCCTTTTGGCCTCCAGAGCTGCAAATTAAAAATATTTTAATTTTGGAGTGGTGCAGTGCCCACACTCTGGGGATGTGGCTGAGACTCTCCTGCCTGGCAGTTACAGCATTAATTGAGTTCCCTAAATTGTCCCAGTGGGTTCAAAGCAGAGCTGGGTTTGTCTCTGCCTTCTGCTCCCCAGCACTGTGTTTATGTCACCCACACTGTCCCCAGGACAGATTTACAGGGACACACACCCATGGACAGGGGGGCTGAATACACTTGTCCCTGCAAGGTGATTTTAAATAAAACTGCTAAAAATACAGATTCATTAAAAAAATTTAAAAAAAATAAAAGTACAGATTCATTCCTTAGAAAGAAATACTTAATGGGAAGGAAACGCTAAGTCAAACATGATGTTTTTTATATAATTTTGAGGGAATTAGAGGATGTAAAAGGGAGGGAATAAATAAAATGAGTTGTAGAGTCCTTGCAGAATATCCAGCAGCTCCCCTGTCGTGTCCCCTTGTTTTCACTAAGGGTTAAAATGAAATGCAGTTTTTCTGATCCCTGGGTACGTGGTGATTGATCAGAACAATTCCTCATGTATGAACAGAATCCTCTGGATAAACTCACTTCAGACACTGAGGGCTGTGAATGTGCTACAGACCAAACATTCATGTTTCACTTGGATTATTTAAACTCATATTCACCAGGGTCTAAAAACACTTGTCTGAAAGCAAGGGAAGTGGTTAAAAATTAAATGCATTTCTGAGAGAGTCCTGTCTAGGTATGTTTTAGTGACAGGAGAACATTCCAATACACAATACATGAGAAATTTAGTTAAATAAGACAGGAAGAAAGTGATGAAGCACAAAAAATGCCAGTGCACATCCATCTACAAGCGTGTTTGTATCCAAGGAACGTCTGGGTCCTGCAAAAATCCAGGTGGTGCTCTGTGTTAATCCTGTTCTCTTCCCCAAAAGACAGCAGTACCTGGAATTTCACCCATGGGCCATTCTCCCTCTGTGCATTTCATGAGATCAGGTCAGGTCAGACCTGCCATCCCCAAATAACCAGTGTTACATGTATTTATGTCTTCATTTAAAATGGATTCTCTGACCCTTCAGTATTTTGCAGCTCTCAGCAGCTCCAGGCAGGAGCAGGGACTGGGCAGGGCTGGAGTTCAGTCAGGGCCAGGAGGATGGAGCTGAAACCTGCCCCAGGTGAGGAACTCTCTTGTCTTTAATCTGAATTGGGATCTGGACTCTCTTGAAGTTGCTCAGCTCCTTATCCATATTGAAATTCACGCTTATTTTATTTCATTATGATGATTTCCCTTTCCAAGGAGATTGGTCCAGGCCAGGGATGGAAAGAGTGGCAGGAAAGCAGTGTCAGCACAGGCAGAGGAGAAGGCATCTCAATTCCAAGCTGCTTTTAGCTAGAGGTTTCCCATCTTCCTTTCCTTCCCCAAATCCCCAATTAGCATATTCATTAACCGTGAGGTGCTGACTGCTGTGCTCCCATGCTGGGCAAGAAATCGGGGAACTGCAGCTCAGCTGAGCTTGGATTAGACTGGAAATTGAAACCTCGGGCCACTCTTTGAAAAATTCCTGGAGGTTGAACTCTCTCTGAGCTGATTTTCTGTTATTTTGTGTCCTGGGTGTGCCCGAGATCCCACGGCCCTGGAGCTGATGTGCAGAATGTGGGATCTCTCTTTTTCCAATAAACCTGCAGCCTGAGCCCCAGCCAGGGACATCCTGCTGGTCTCCTCAGCAGCAGATCAGGGTGTGGAAGGTGATTTTGGGAGGATCAGGCTGGAAGATGGATTCCCAAGCCAGGGAGAGCTGCAGCTGCCGAGCTCCAGGCAGCAGAGCAGAACTCCTTCAGCTGGGCCTTCTGCTCTGCTTCTTCATTCCTTGTTCATTCCTGAACAGCTCCTGAAACTTTTGGTCCTCATGGCAACAAAATAATGGAGAAGAAACCAGAATAATGGGGCAGAATAGGTGCAGAAAAATCCCAAATCTCAGGGATGCCTTTGGTCTGGGATGGCATGAAGGGAATGGAGTGTGAGCAGCCACTCTGAGCATGTCACCATTGGGATTATGCATCTCCTGTTAAATATGGGAGAAAGGAGATGTTGTGCTGGCTCAGAGCTGGGATAACTTTGCCCAGGGATATAAAATGAGGAGTAGCACAGCAGCAAACCCATCCCTGCTCCCTCCTAGGGTGTTATCCCAACTGGAAACCACCACATCCCCCTGGAAGAGCTCCTAGCTCAGCCTTGCCCTTGAGATGAAGGGTTCAGCCTCCCTGCAGGACATGGCCTGGCAAAATTAATTGATGTGTTTGATGAGATGATTCATTTGCTGGCCAAACGCAGTGGCTTTGTGAGGAACCATAACCTAATTAATCCCATTTGAAAATAGAACAGAGCAATCTGAAATCACACTCATTGCCTCTGTAAACACTGACCACAATTAACAGGGCATTCTTCACAGTTATGGATAAGTGGGGAGATATCCAGGCAGTTGTGGTGCTCAGTAACTTCCATCCTTCCAGTGATCCTGAATTAGTGCCCTTTGGAGAACCGCTGGAGAAATTCCAATTAGGAAATAATCAAGAGCCTCAGTAATGTGTACATATGGTAATATGGAATGTGTTACACAATTAAGTCAATGTTAGCTCAAGGAAAACCTTTGGAAATCATTCAGTGCTCATGCAGTGCCAGACTGTGGGACCTCACAGCCCCACATCCAACCCTGGACCTTCGTGGCACAAAATTCATTTGGATTTACACAACTTCCTGCTTGATAGGAAGGGAGAAACTTCATTTTTCTTCACCTAATTTTAAATTTATTTTTTATTTAACCAAATCACATATAAATGCCCAGCTCTCAGCTGGATCTCTACATAAAAGCTGGCTAGAACCCTGGCAGCACGTGGAGGGGAAGCCAGGCCCTGAGTGCAGGTCCTCAGTGTCCCCCGGGTGGGGACAGGAGGCAGAGGGACACCAAGGATGGGCTGTGCATTCCTCAGGTTTTCATCAGCCCTCCTGACAGCCTGAGAGTGGAAAATACAGCTTTTGGGGCAGAAAAAGCCATTTCAAAGGAAGGATGAAAACAAACTGAGTGAGACAGTGCCATACTACAGTGATCTTCCCCTGGGCCACAGGCAAATGTTCTGTCTAATCTTCAAATTTTCCTGACTGTTTTGAAAAAAAAAAAGTTTCATTCCCGAGCTGTGCTTTTTTTTTTTTTTTTAATTTTTTCCCTCTCTTTCAGCTGCAGAGATTTTGTGATTTGTACTAACCTTGAAGATACAAAACAAAATATGTGCTAATGATATTCCTCTCTCCCAGCTGGTGTTGGCAACTCTTTTACTGCTCCACAGGACAAGTGCAAGTACAAATGCAAATACCAGAACCTTGTTGAGAGCAGAGTGTCCCACATTTCAGTGGAACCATTGGAACTACAAGACATGTAATAAAACAGTTTCTGCTCTGAATGAATAATTGAGCTGCTTCTGTGGGGAGGCCTCTAAAGAACCATGTGGCAGAATGTTTTTTAAGGCACTTATGAAAGCCATCCCACCTGGAAACCATCCCACACACAGAGCCCACGTTGCTCTTCCTCTCAGCTTGCTTTAATTGCTCCTTCCATGGCTGTACCTCGGCTGAATGGGGAGGAAATTCAGCAGGAGACATGAGAAGCTGTAATTATTTTTAAGGTAGAGCAAGATTCTGAAATCAGAAAGGTCCATGGAAGTCGCTGGGCAGATTTTTTTTGTTTGAGAATTGCATTCATATAGTGAAATTCCTTCTGAGGAGATCAAAAAGAATGTCTGAACACTTTTATGCTTGGACCTTGAATTAAATGATGGAGCTCTTTAAAAGCTCAGTGCCACACCCCTCACCTCACCATCCCAAAATATTCCTCCTTAGGCAGGAAATATCCCTCAGCCATCTGCTGCAAGTCACAGAGACCACAGCAGAGAGGAGTTTTCAAATCCAGAAGACACTTTTAAATAAAAAAAAAAAATTAAAATCAGTCTTTCTCCTTGGGATGTAATAGAGAACAAACCCACCAGCAGCAAGCACAATTAATATTGCTAATGCTAATAAAAAAGTAATAATAATAATGGTATTCTTTGAGAGTATTTGTGACATATCAAAGTTTCCCAGTGTGAGAAGTTTATCAGGAAAGTCCAACCAGCTGGAATTTCAGCACCAGTCTCCTGGCAGGGGCTGAACACCCTCAGAGGTGCATTAGGCAGCCTGGCTAACACAGAGTGCAATTCCCATTCCAGGGTGTAAACTGGGAGTAAGGACCAGCCTGCCTAACTCTGAGTATTATTTATGCCAAAGTTAGAGGGAAGATATAAAAGCTTCCAAAGGTTTTCCTTCCTGAAATGAAGGCTCTCAGGTGGAGAGAGATTTTTCACTGTGTCCTTGGAGGATCTGTTTGCTTCCAAGGATTACCAGAGAAACTGGAGCAATCGAGTCAGGAGGACAAATTCCACTCTTTTTTCTGGATAATATTCCTTAAAATAAGTCCTACCCACAGCATGCAGTGCTACTTTTTAATTCCAGCAAGGCAGATGTTTGCTTTCTACAGGACAAAATGATGTCAGTGCCAGATTCCTGTTCCCAGGGAGCTCCAGATGAGTGTACAACCCATGCTTTGGATTTCCTTCAGTTCATTCATTGCTTTATTACTCAATGCCTGATTAGCAATCCTCATGCTTAATTGTCCTCTAGCTTGTATGACTTGTAAACTCTCTGGTTAACACACATTTCCCTTCTCAGAGTAACACAATGACATGATCTGACATCTGTGATTTACCTCGTCATTATCTCTTTTTTGTTTGTGAAGAAAAGGCTGCAGAGACCAGACTTGAAATTTTCCTTTTTTTGCTAAGGCAAGCAGTGCAGAACAGAGCACAAAGAAGAGCCAGGATATATAAAGAATCAGGATATAACATCAATGTATTGCAGAGAATCTTCTTCTATTATAGCACACAGAAAGTTTCAAGAGATTTCAGCACTGGAAACTGAAAAAAAAAAAAATCAGTTTTAGGAAGTGAACAGTTTCATTTTGGGTGTCAAAAGTTTTGCAGCAGCTATTTGAAACAAAAAGGGATTCTATTAATGCACAGGAATTCAGCCCATCCATTAGAAGTTTTCCTAAAGTTTACTGCTGATTTTTGGTATTTTCTTTCTGGTTTTTCTCTTTTGGAATGAGCAAAGCTTGAGGTCATTTGCAGCCAAGTGCACCTGGATTTTTTCCATCCACCCAGACCTGTTTTACCCCTTTGGATTTTCTGCACCCTGTGCTGTGATTCCATTTATTAGGGAGCACCAATTTAATTCCCAGCAGCAGCAGCAGCAGACTTTGCAGGTAGATCCTTCAGTGAGGCCTCATGCTGAGTGTGGTGCTGCTCAGTGTGAGTAATGACACCAGGATTTGGGCTGCACTGGTACAGAAATCAGCCATTCTGCTGACCCTGGAGCAGCTTCATAATTCAATTACACAAGAGAAAAGTAGATCTGCAGCTGCAGAAACATGTTCTGCAAAGTCTACATTAAAAATAAACAACAAACAACTCAATAAAAATGAAACAACAACAACAACAAAAAACTAGAAACCCTTACACAGCATCACAAGAACAGCCTTCCTCTTAACAAGCATTTCGTGCAGGATCCTTTCCTCCAGCACTGACACAAAAACAATAAAGATCTCATGGCTGGTTAATAGTTCTGCCTTCAGGGGAGTGGAAACAGAATTACCCAGACAAGAACAAGCCTTATGGCAAGTTCCTCTCAGGCTTATGGACTCCACAGGCTGAAGTGGCTTTTGCCCTGAAATATTTCCTAAAGTATTTCCATAAAGGGTTGTCAGACCAGCTCCGTGCCCCATCTTTTGGAGGCAAACACAGGCTACCAAACACTGCCCCAGCAGTGAAGCTGTGCCCAGGATGCTCAGGGCCCTCTGCTCCTGCATCCATCTCCTGCATCCTTTTTTTATTTCCCCACCTCCCCAGCACGCTGAGGGGCACCTCTGTAGCACATCTGTTCATTGCCACTGCTCCTCTCTGTGTTTGAAGTGGGTGCAGGGGTCTGTGTTCTCACCAGAGCAGAATTATACTGGATATTTCATGATTAAACATCTCCCAAGTTGGCTGGAGAAAACCCAGCTTTTCCTAAGCTCCCACCTGATGATGCTCCCAGGTTTATTCTGCCAGCTGGATTTTGAGTTCCCCCATTTCAGAGTTGCCAACATGGATTCTCTTGGAGTTGAAAAGCCAAATCCACTTTTATCTTCACAACCAATGGTTTAATTAAAGAACCAACATGTGAAACCTTAGATTTTATTTTGGAGAGAATGAAGGCCATAAAATCTTAGAATTGTTGCAGTAAGGTAAAAAAAAAACATGAAGAAAGGCTCCATAAAATCAAGCCTGCTCTCCTGGAGTCAGTGGCTGGCCTTGTCAAAGCTAGCACTTTGCAAGTTCCCTTGTGAGCAATTCATTATTATAACAATCTGCTCCTGGGTGAAAAAAACAACTTACACCTGTATAAACTGGTTTTACACCGTTAGATAGAAAAATGAAAATTATCTCTCACAAACAACTGTCCCTGCATGTACACACAGAGTTTGAGTGACCAATCAATACAGAATAACAACTTGTTACTCACCAATAAACTAATTAGCAAGAAAGCTGCTAGCCAACTGGAGTCACTCACGAGGTTAAAATGGTGCAAAAAGGAGTTATGTGAATAAAGAATGGCCTTTTCTCCATGAAGAAAATGGAGTCCATGTGATTTATTCCCATATCAAATCACTGAAGGGTTTGGGTGACTGACAAAGAGCCACAGCACCAAGGCTGGAGTGAGGGAGAGCTTTGTGCAGCACTGGGTATTTATAACACCTGTGGAAATTATTCCTTTGTTTCACTAATTAATTCACTGGTGAAACAAATCTGTCACCAGGCCTGGCTGGAGAGCTTTTCCCAAAGCCTTCTGACATCTTCCCAGGGCAGCAGAGAAAAACTGCCCCCACTATTTCCTCACACAAAGGGCATCATAAAGATCCTGTCTTCTGAGGAGAAAGGTCAATTTCCACACCACGTCCCCTGCAGTGCAGAATCGTGGACACTGATGTGTGGTGTAAATGTGATTTATTCCCTGGGCATGTTGTCGCTTGGGGTCTGCAAAGGCATTTGGGAATTTACCTTTCCCCAGGTTTCCCTTTCACTGATGTATTTCTGGGTAACAATGTGATCAATTAATGGCAAAGCAAAATGCTTTGTTTTCATGTCACGAGGTGCATAAAAAAAGAAGCCTTTGATCTTGCCCCTCTAGAGCAAATAAACTTCAAATTTGTGAAGCTCGTGGATAAAACTTGAAGTTTTCAGAGGAAACAGCAGAAGGAAATGGCAGCATTTGTGCTTTTGCAGAAGCTGAGCTTGGGCAAAGGATGAAAACACAGAGGAAAGTGGTTTTGGATGGTCAGGAAATGAAGGAAATGAAGGAGCAATTCCCTGCTCCGTGGGCTCCAGACCCCCTGGGCAGACTTGTTTGTGCTGCTCAGTCCCTTGGTACATGCACAGTCCATAATATCCATTTAGTATGGTACTGAGAAGGAAATGACAGATTTAGGAGGTGCTGAGATGTTTTGGTAACAGGACCACAGGAGCATCTATCTTACATAAAAGAGAAATACAACCTGTCCCTGCTGGCATTTTGCTTCTGTGTGGGTGGATATGAAGAGCAAAAACACATCCTGAAAATACAAAAATCTCTGTCCTCACTCCTGGGAGCTGCTCCTTAGTCGTGCACAGCTCCTTTTTCTACCTCATGGTGGGGTGGGTCCGTCACCAGTCCCAAAAGCTGCTGCCCCAAATCCTACAGGGAGGTCTCTTCCTCTCCCCAGCCCTAGATACCAGCTTTGGAAAGTGTCAAAGTGGTTTTTTCCAGCCTGGAGCCTGATTGCAGCAAGGAAATGTTTTCCCTTGAACGTTCTGCATTGGTGGGAAGAACTTTGGGTCTGTTACAGACACCCCTGAGGGTGGAGTTTAAACTTCACCCCTGAAATCCCAGGTTTTAGGAGCCCTGGGAGCCCTGGGAATGGCTTCCCCTGTCCCAGTCTGTTCCAAACCTATCCAGCCTGGCTTTGGACACTCCCAGGGATCCAGGGGCAGCCACAGCTTCTCTGAGCACCTTGTGCCAGGGCCTCAGCACCCTCACAGCCAAAAACTTCTCCCTTATAGTTGATCTAAATCAACCTTCTTTTAGCTTAAAACCAATAACCCTCAGCCTACAACAGGTCCTGATGAAAATTTTGTCCTCCCCCCAACTGGTGCTTAAAGAAATCCCATTTCCAAAGAGGTGCTCCCACAGCATCATTTGGGATGGAAAACACCTTTAAGGCCACCTTTAAGCACCTCTTTGCTGCAGCCCTGAAGGAGCTGTCTCAGAGCCTGGAGTTCAAGCTTTGCTTCTGCACTCAGATTTCTCTGTGGATCTGCTGAGCCTGGGTTTTTTGGGAATTTTCCTGCTCTGCAGTCAGGTGCAGAATCCTCTGAGCTACAAGCATTTGTGTTATTCCTGAATTCCCGACCTTCAGGTGCTCTTTTCTTCTTGTACAGTAAGAATTCTGGCTAATAATCGGACTTCATAATCTCACAGGGCTTTTCCAACCTTAAACATTCCATGATTCCAGGGAGAGCAGTGGTTCTGCTTCTCCTCCAAGGCAGAGAAGGGATTAATAACAGAACCTGCCATTTAGCACCTGCATTTTGTACCTGTCTGCTCCTTTCTGTGTCCATGAGTCACCTGCCTCCCACCAGGTGTAATCAAAGTCCTTTCCTTTCCCCCAGCTCATTTCCTTGCTAAAAACTCCCACACTTCTGCCTGTCCACTGCTAAAAAGGGCTTATTAGGATCACTCATTAAAAAAAAATAATCTATATACAACTGACAAATAATTGAAATTCCATTTCCAGCTTTCTGGATGCACAAATCACTGCCCTGCTCAGCAATCCAAACCACAGCCAGGAAAACTCCTGATCCTGAAGGACAACAAGGAAGGGAGCACATGTTCCTATATCTTTCCTTGGTTCAGTGGGAAATATCAGGAGATGACACCAGAGGCTTTTGCAGTGTCAAATAAATGGGAATAAAGCACTTTGACTCATGGAAAAAGTGGGAAATTGCAATTGTTGGAGAGGAGACATTCTCCAGGATCTTGAGATGCTCTCCAGTGAGATTTTTCCTTAAGAATCCGACCTAAGGTGGAAGTATTAGAAGATTTTAAAATACATCTGTAGTTTCAGGTAAGGAGTTATCCATCTGAGCTCCAACTGGGTCATAGTTCTTGCAAGGTAATGGAAGTTGCATCTTGGAAAATTATGTTTTTCATTCCTTCTGGTTTTTTTGTTCCATGAAGTGAATTGAGAATGAATTCTAAACCTGGATTTAAATGGTCCCTGAGATTGAGTACAATGTCTGTTTGCCAAGCCAGTGTGTCCCTGCTGAAAATCAGCCTTCCCAATTAATATGTATTTATTCATTGCCTTATTTATTTATTTATTGCAAGGACAACTTTCTGGAAGCTCCAGGAAAACGTTGCAGCAAATATTCCTTTACTCCTTACCTGGGCTGATGCAAAAAGAGAGACTGGAATGTAAATGCCATGCATTATTTATTATCCAAGGGTTAACTTAACAAAGAAAGAGATAAAGATATTTACATTTGCTAATTTGATACTGAAGCTGAGCTGATCACTGGGGTTCTAAAATTGCCCAAGCTCTTTTTTTTTTTTTTGTGTTTCCTTGGAGCTGTCACTGACATTCCCTGATTTCTCTGCCCTCTGCAGAGATCCCTGAGGAAGATTTGTCAGAGCTGGATTAGATCCTGAGCAGGGAGTTGTTCCAGCAATGCCTGAAGGACAATTAGTGATTGTGGACACAAATTATTGATACAGTTTGGGCTGGAGACCTTCCTTGTCCAGAATAAATTTGAGGGGTCTCTGTAGTGTCTTTGTGGGTTAAGAAGGGTGTGAAAACACTGGCCAGCATTATTCAGAAGATTTAATATTGCATAATAAAGCTTTTTGAAGATATTTCTCCAGACTGAGGAAAGAATAGCACATTTCTTGTGTAGCCTGAAGTATTTTGGTATAAATAAATTATCTGGAATATTAGGATGTTTTTTTTCCTGTCCAGCACTCATTTATGCACTCACTGCTTTCTCTGGGCAGGGATTTCTTTTGCCTAAGTTCTCCATATTTCCACCTACAAATTTCTCTTAAATTCTTCATATCCAAACCTTTTATTTTTCACCTGGTTATAGATCAGATGAATTATGATGATTTGCTTTCTTAAGTGACATTTTCCATTTGACTTTCTCCAGAGCACTCCTGCATTTTCTTCCTGAAAATTTTAAATATTTATATTCATGCAGAGCCTTGATCTGACCCAAATTCTGATGTGGATTTTCCTAAATCATCTACAATGATGACTTTAGGAAAGAGGAACACAGGAGATCTGGGTTGTCCCAAACAAAGGCACTCACCTGGGTGATGCTGCTCCAACCTTCACAAGATGTTCCACACTGTGGAGAAAGGAAAGAGTGGTGAGGAGAGGCCTCTGTTCTGCCACAAAAATCCCTCTGTTTTTACCTGAAAGACCTGGAAAACAGCTTTTCCTTGTCTTCTCCCAGACTGCAGAAATTCCCCGTGACCTGCAGAGTCTCTGCTGAGTGTTAGAATTTTTAGGTATTTATTTAAGGTACTGCAGTAACTTTTATCCATTCTTGCTTGTCACAGTAAATCAAAGTTAAAAGAGAGAGATATTGCGATGGAAAAATGATAATCTTAAAAAATGGTGTTTAATAATGTGTCCTGATGGAGCTGTGGGCTTTGGAGGGGACCTGGCAGTGAAAGGTGCCTTGGTCACCCCACGAGTCTGGGTGAAACCTCCATCCACAGGGGGGGTGCTGGACTCACCTTTCAATTCAAATCAGATCCATTTTTCACCTCACCTGGGAACTGTCTCAGACTCCCTGGCTACATCAAAGGCAAGGCAAGCCTTTATCTTCAGAGCTGCTGAACATCAGCTGAAAAACCCTCGGTGGGCAAACGTGCAAAATTATCCCTTTGTGCTCTGGGCTTGTTTCAAAATGTTTAAATTTCTCCTTGCATCAGTGCATTTGTTTTCTGTTGTGGGTTAACTTTTCCCCAGTTAATTCACATGAGGAGCTCTGGAAAGAGGAGCTCTCCCTGTCTCAGGTTCTGCTCAGGCCAGTGCTCAGCCTGTGACCCCACACGAGGATGCAAAAGGAATGAGGATTAACCCCTCTCACACTGCACCTCATTTCTAACCACACAGAAAAATTAGAGGTACAGCCTGAGAAAAGGTTTTGTAGCTTATTTTCAATTTATTAAAAAAACCACCCCAAACTCTGTCAACATGACATGAAAATTTGTCTGAGCTTTTGGCAGACTTAAAAATAATAATTAAGCTTTCTCTTGGAGTTGAACAGAATGTTCCTTTCAATCCAAAATTAAACCCCCTTTTCTACTTGAAAGCTTGCTTAAACATGTACAAACAAGATGAAAATACATTTAAGAAGTAAACATTGAATTAAAAATTATATTGATTTACGGCAGGAAGTTTAGACATACCTGAGGTTTGGGGTTTACTCTTTGGGGGACTTTTTTCCCCCAGTTTCTTTTGACTGAATAAACCTGGCCAAAACGAGCAATTTAATAAAAGTTTCAGATTCTAAGATTTTGTGCAATGGTTCATAAGAAAGATTACACTGATCTTTGATGCTCAGGGTAGAGAAGTTAACACAAAATACTGATTTTTGAGACTGCTCTTAAAAATATTAACTGTCTGATAAAAAATTGTAATTGTGGAAGACCAGCACTGAGTCCTTCATCAGTGGTATCCCAAATTTCCAGTGTAATTGGGTACTGTTCTACCTCTTGGGGCTGGAAATCCTAAACCTTCTCATCCCCCCAAAATTCCCAGGAGCCTGTGGCCATTATGGAGTGCTGGGAGCAAGGAAACTCCTGGCAGGAGGTGAAACCACCAGAATTTCTGAGGCAGGAGCTGAACGTGGCCCAGGACTGGGAGGGAAGATTACAGCACTCGTGTTTTTCATTGGAATTGAGGTGTTCAGAAGAGATCCTGGAGCCAGGGAAATCCCCAGGTGTGGGTGGCGGGTTTAGTGGCATTAGGAGCAGGCAGTGCATCACAGAGGGATTACAAAGGAAAGTGCAAACTGCACCAGCAAATCGTTCTGAAAAAAAACCCAAAACAAAACAAAACAAAACCCCAAAACCAAAAACAACAACAACAACAACAAAAAACCCACAAACAAACAAACAAAAAAAAAAAAAAAAACCAACAAAAAACCACAACCCAAACCAGTCCCTTTCCCAGGAGCTTGGAAAAGCCACTTTTGCCTGTAAGGAAATATCTGCCAAGTGACAGCATTGATCGTGTGGATGCCTTGCTGCCTGATGCAGCTAAGCCCTGGGAATTGGAACAGTTAACAGCTGGACTAATTAGAGAGCCCGGTATTATTGGGATAACTGATAACCAGGGCTAAGCAAGGTTATTTTGCGAGTAATAGATTTGACTTTGCAAAGAGCAGTGGATATTTGCAGAGCTAATGAAAACTGCGCTTCCCAAATTAAAGCGTGAGCAGGCAGGGAAGGAACTGGAGTGCACCTAATTAAAAATGCATGCCGAGGCAGGGAGGCAGAGTCCAAGGGTAAACAAATGGCAGAAAGCAGGTTTGTCTGCAATACATGCAGAAGGAGGGATGAGATGACTCGGGGTGCTCAGTCCCAGGATGCAGTGGTGGAATGCCCATCCCTGGTGATGCCTCAGGATTTCAGCTTTTCTATTTTCCATATATCTGTAACCCTGAAGCTCTTTAGTGTGTAACTCTGAACTCCACACACAGTGGGAGCTGCTGCTTTCCCAGTTTGGGCAGACACAGCAATTCCTCTCCAGGCCTGGCAGTCAAGGACACCTCACTGCCTCAGGCCCTGAGATGGGAACAAAAGTGAGTTGGGGGAGCAAACTTGGGGTCAGTGACTTCATTACCTGAAGCTGGAATTGGCAGATTAACCCCAATATGCAAATGGACCAAACTTATCAAAGTGTGAAAGCCCTGACCCATGGTCCATTTTTGGGTGCAGCCCCTGGGGGGCTTTGTGTGCCCTAAATGTACCTGAAGCCCTTCAATAAACACAACAGCTTTTTATTCCCTTAATTCTGCCTGGCCTCTGTTTTTAGGCAGCCCCAAAAGGCATCACTGGGACCTCTCAGACCACCAGCAGATGTGGTCCTGCACAGCCTGGGGCAGTGGGAATGGGGGGATGTGGAGGAAAGTCAGGCTTGGTGATCATGGAGGGCTTTTCCAGCCTTGGTGTTCTGTGGTTTGGCCACTTCTCCTCTCTGAGCAGAACCTTGGGGCTGCGGGGCTGGCTGACCCCAAACACAGCACGGGGCACTCTACCCCTTACAGAGCTGCTCCCTAAACACTCTGCCTTTTCACATGCAAATGAGCTTTGATTTAAACTCATTAGCCTTTTCCTGTCTAAGCCCTAGGTTGAGTTATTCTAAGCCTCCTTTCTCTTGGAGGAATTATGACGTATTTATCTGACAGAGTGACGACCATCTCCTACCTCATCTTTGTCATCCAGCATAACCTTCTCAGTTCTCCTCAGCTTTGTTGGACAAGGAATGTGTCACAGGCACAGCTGTGTGGCATCTGCCTTTCCCAGCCTGGAGTCTGGATAAACTTCACTTTGCTTTGGTGCGCCGGGTTGGTGCAGCAGGATCCCAACTCTGGAAAAACTCCCAAGGATTTGGCAGCTCCAGCTGCTCACACTCAGGGTTGGGGTGGTGATTCTGGTCCTCTCATATAGAGTTCAAAGCAAAAATTCTCCTTTAATCTGCCTGAGGTTTCATTATTATTATTAATTTTTATTGTCTTATCCCTCCCTGTCTTTCCAACAGGAAAAAGAAATCATATATGATAAGGATATATAGGATAAGGCACAGAGTGAATTTTCACTATGTCATAAATAGGTTGGAAAACTAATCCAGCAACTGTGTGGAATAAAGGTTTGCTGAGCACTTGCTGGTATTTCTGGTTTAGTTATGGAAACAACTTTGGCATGATGATGGGGATTAGGAATTTGCAAAAGCAAAGCTGTTCACTTTGGATGCAGAAAAAGTAGGGGCATTATATCAAATAATGAATGGCTGAGAGAGGTTCTCAGCACCTCAGATCGTGCAAATGAGGGATCATTGAACATTATCCACTTTAACCCAAGTGGATAAAAAGGAGCTGTTTTCATGGAGTGCCTGATTAGTTAAAGAAGTTAATTGATGCAAAAAATGGAGATGGATTCTAAAAGCTGGTCATTGCTAGAAGCAGCCAGTCTCTAATGATACCATTTTATCTTTTTGTGCTTTAATAGAAAGACATGCATATATTTAGAGCATATTTAGCTTGAAATTTTAAAAGAGACACGAAGCTTCATGCATCTGGGTTTAGAGCCACCTCGTTAATGATTATGAATGAAGATGGAGTGCCTAACAGCCCAAATTGGCATGTTCCAGACATCTACTTCTTCCAAAGCATCCTGTGCCAGCTCCTTGTCAAAGAGCAAACGTGGAAGTAAAAGCCTATGGATGTGAAGGGAATGAATTCCTGCATCTACACAGGGAGAAAGTTGGTGATGTGCCCACAGCAAACTGGTGGCCCTTGACACAGGACATTTGTCAGGTGTGGAAAACACCAGCAGAAACTGCCTCTTAATATCCTGACATTATTGCACTGGCTCCTGGCTGTAAAAAGTTTCCCCATTTCAAGGCAAACTCAGATCTGTTCAAACCACGGGGGGAAATTTGTCTTTTTAAGGGATTCATCCCAGCTGGCAGGGGAAGTTGAGCTGAAGGTCAAGGGCTGTCCAGAGAGGGATTTCCAGCTCTGAGTGCCACCTTCCCATCCTCACCACCCTGGAACTGGATCAACTTCCATCCTTCTCCTCACCTGAGCAGCTCACTTGTTACTGAGTTTGGACTGAAACCCTTAATGCTGCTGCACTGAAGTGGCTGTAAAATCATTAAGCATCTCTTGTTTTCCTTAACCTAAAGTCGTTTAAATCACAGAGCTCCCGGAGAGTGTTACTGGGACTGGAATTCCCAGATGTGGTCGTGATTTAATGCAAAATGAAGTCTTATCATATTAAGCATAATTTTTATCGTATCAGTGACTTACTTAACAGATTAGTAAATGTTGTTTTTCTAAAATCACCAGACAGCTCCTGAGATGTAATTGGATTATGGCAGTTCATTTTCTCCATCAGCTTTGCAACACTGCAAAAAGCAAGGATTTGCCATTAGGGTATGGAAATCACTCAAATTTCTCTTGTAATTAGACTTAGCCTGTCTTTGCTGTTGGCACATAAATATTGGGTTGTGTCTTCGTGCAGAAATCCCTGTTCCCTTTTAGACATACACAGAATAAAACCCATGTGAACTAAGGAAAGCTAAAAAGGGATGAATTTCTGAACTCTGTAACAGAAGAATTCACAGTTCATTAAATATTTTCAGAAGCATTTCAAAATGGTTTCAGGGATTGTCTTTATAGAGTGGAATTAGAAATGTTAAGATGTTTGAGATTGTTACTTATTCAATTTTTCCCCCGTTTTTTACTAAACTCAGTTAAATCTCACCAAGTTTTGATGTTTGGTGATTTCAGACCAATTTCTGCTGCTTTCCCTTTTCAAAGCCACTGGGCCATGAATTTGCTGGCCACTGGAAAGGTGACTGTGGTTCACAGAGTGAAAATAAGGGCTGAAGATTATGTACACTCTGAAGGTCAAGTCTGAAATAGTATAAATCCATCTCTATAGAGCTGCTTTAAAGTTACATTAAAGTTGCAGCTGCTCCTCGTGGTGAAAATGCTTTTTCCATACCCTGATCTGAAGTTTTTAGGGTCACCCTTGCAAGGAGCTTTGCTGGTACTTAAAGACTGATCCAGTCCCATCAAATCAGGATGAAGACTTTTTTCTCTCTCTCCCCACTCCAGCAGAACTCATAAAATTCACCCTTTATTGACCAAGTGGATGTTATGTGTCAAATCTGAGCACCTGGAATATGTGGGGTTTATTACTGCTCTGCTATCAGCAAGAGGAATGTTATTCCTGCAAAATCTCCTGGCTGGAATTACAGTTTATCCAGCAATATTGAGTACTATGAATTCATGTGGATGGAAATCTCTGAGAGCTCCACTCGTACAGCACAAAATTTAGACATCTGAGCCACATTTTCATTTTCATACCATTTACTCTCGCCTACTATTAGCAATATTTGGAATAATTAGTTACAATTCAGCCTGAAGGTCTCAATTTCCATTTAACTGGCAAACTTCTACAAGCAGCACACATTAGCAGTTTGAAATGTCACAGCAAAGTTTAATCAGGCAAGACAATGCACGAAAATGCTTTAAAAATATTTCTAATTGGCAATGCAATTATTTAACTTATTGTCTAAACTCTGGTGCCTTTGGACACTTTGTCCAAGGCTTTCAACGGAGACTTTCCAAAATGAAAATGTAAATCCAAGAAAACTGTGAATACAAGAAAACTGTAAATACAAGAAAACTGTGCATCCAAGAAAACTGTAAATCCAGGGCCAGTTGGATTTTGGTGGGATGGTGGAAGATGACCCTGTCTGAGGGTGGAATGAGAGGGGCTTTAAGGTCCCTTAAAATCCAAACCATTCTGGGGTTCTGTAATCAGCCAGTCAACATCCTCAAGGCAACTCCTTTGTTATGGAGCAAATCCTCAAGCCAGAACTAACCCCACTAGTGCAGACAGTGAGGATTGAAGGGCTGCACATGAGGCATCTTTTGGGACAGAGTTTAAACCCAGAGGTTTAGACCTGCTCTGGCTAAGGAGAGCAGCTCCAATGGAGAACTCATCCCACTCCTCTGTGGATTGCTTGAACCTTGACAATTCCCACCTCAGCCAGACCACAGGACATGTTTCCCAAAGGCATCAGCCTTGGAGGAACAACCTCCCAAAGACATTTTCCCCAAATCTGTGCCCATTCCGTGGTGAATTCCAGGCAGTGCTCGTTCTGCACCGGGACCATTCCCTGCCTCCTGGGCAGCAGATCCTGCTGCAGATCTGTCTGCACCTCGGGAATTTCCTATGCCATCTGGATACAGAGATAAACGAGGAAGTTGGGAATTCTCACAGGTCCTCAGATGAGCTGTGTCTGCATGTTTTTAAAGGCACATCCCCAGGGAGCAGCAGCTGCTCTGTGTGTGTGTGTCCCTCTGCCTGCACTCACCATCAGTGGAGGCCTCGCACTGAGGAGGATAATTAAGTGAAATAATCTTTCTTTACTGTGTCTTTCAATTCCCCACTCCCTGCTCTGGCTTTACTCTTCCCCAGAGAGCTGCTTTTTACTGCTAACACTACTTTGGCCAGCAGGCTCCATAAATCACCTGCTGAAGAGCCCAGGTCTCACCTGTGGCTCTTCCCAGTCCTACCCCGTGCGACAGTTCCTTAACACATCATTCCACAGTGATGGCTCAGGTACAAACTAGAGAGCAGGATTCAAACAATTAAAGCAGTTTATAAGCTCATCCCATGGTCTGTTTGAAAGCCAGGGTTAAAAATTAACCAAGGTTCAAGCAGAGGGGATACATCTTTTTTTCTGATGCTGCCACTCTCAAAGAATATAAAGAACAGAAGAACAGCACAGTTGGCCAGGGTAAGGATGCATTTAGCAAGATCCTGCTCTGTGGCAGTGATGATTATGGAAGGATTTAATCACCTAACAGGTAAAGAATAATCCTTCCCCCTCTTGGAAATCGTCCCTGGCAAATTTTGTCCATTTGGAGCTGTCATAAGGGAAGAATCCAGACTCTGGCCCAGGAGAGTGGAGTTGATCTGTGTTCTGCTCCCACCTTTTCCTCCCTTCTCCCTGCACTCATTTCTGTGGCTCTGCCTGGAGAAGGATGATAACAACACATCCTATATTCCATGTGGGGCGTTTTTTTTTTACTTCCTAATCCTATTCTCAGGATACAGAAGGTGCACATGAATGGAGAGCACCTTACTCAGCAACTTCAGCGTCATGGAAGGATGCTGCTCTTGTAATAACACAGTAAAATAATAGCAATAATAATAAAAACAACAAAAAATTTAATAAGGATACCTCTTAAAAAAATCAATACAGTTTTTAAAAACCTGCTTTTCCTCCCTTTTCATCAGTATTCCCTTTCCCTTCCCCTGCTCCCCCATTTTTCTCCTCCCTGCCAGGCCTGCAGAACATGAAATGGATTTTCCCCCCCCCAGCTGGGAGCCTCTGCCAGTGGATATTGCTGCTGTGGAATGCTCTTATTTCAAGGTGCTGGCAGGGATTGTAAGACAGAGTTGAGCAAGTGAGTGAATTCCAAACTCACAAAATTACATGCCTACAGCACATCATATGGTTAATAAAATGGAAAAATCGAAGCTGTGGTCCCACAAGTTCTCTCTTTTAAAGCTCAGACACCTTTAGTTTATGAATTAGTAAGCCTTTTTCATTTCAGAGTCCAGAGGGGATTGCTGTTTGCTGCCCTGCTCCTCCCGGTCCTGCTGTGCTGTGCTCTCTTATAACTTTTATTTTAACCTTCTACTACTTTTAATTGCATTTGAGGAAGAATTCTGCCTGGGAAAATGCTCCCTTCCTCCCTGCCTGACAGCAGTTGGCTTTGGAATAGTCAGAAACATCATTAAAACTTGGAAGGATTTTCAGTTCTCCCATTGATCATTTATAATGTTTCAACCTTACTTTGTGTAAATAGGGTGAAGGCAAATGCAGGGCTTCTCCTGCACTTCCATGGACGAATTCAGGGGGAATTCCTCCATGGAAAGGGTGGTCAGGAATTGGAACTGCCCAGGGAGGTTTGGAGGTGTCCAAGGAATTCCTGGATGTGGCACTCAGTGCTCTGGGCTGGGGACAGCTTGGACTTGATAGTCTTGGAGATCTTCTCCAACCTCAAAGATTTTGGGATTTCTGAATGTCCCAAATGCAGCAGCCACACCTGGGGTTACTCTGCATTAAACACACTGGAATATATTAAAATCAAAAGCTGCTTGCAGACAAATCCTGTGGAACAGCAAATGCTTCCCTGAGAGCAGCACGAATCCTGCTCCATCCCTCAATCCCACGGATGAGTAATGCCTGGAGAAGGAACATCTCTAATCATTCTGATAAGAGGCTCTATCAATACTTTCAAAATGACTAATGGCATTTAACTCCCAGATTCTATTTATAAATGGACTCCACTTAACTCCTTGGATAGTTGAGTTTAGTAAGTGCTCGTGGAAGGCTCGTGGAGCACAAACACTTGCTGAGGCTGGGATGAAATTGTTCTCCAAGGAATACTTAGGAATACTTGCAACAACGAGTGGTTTGGCTAATGACAGCAAACATCCTTTTATGAAGGCTTTATTTACACAGCCCTCTAATTTATTTTGGAGTTGGGAAAAGACTTCTTCCCAAACAGAAAAACCCTGGGGAAATGGGTATTGAACCTGCCTTTTTTGGGCCGTTATTGAAGCACATTCCTGACTGGGAGTGTTTTGGAAACAAACCATATCCACAGCTCTTGGATAAGCAAATGAGGTTTAATCTCTGTGCTCTGATCTGGCTGGGCCAAGCAGGTAAAGGTGTTTAACATGTTCCCGGTGTCAGAGCTGCGTTCCCCTCCCTGCCTGACATTTGCTGCTTATCTCTGACAATTAGTTGTGCTGAAATCACCTTGTTTGCTCCATTATCAGGGAAGGAGGACAGCTCTGCACTCACAGCTCTGCCTGCAATCTTGTTTTCTACAGCACGATGGAATTTATTAACCCTTCGCTCCTGCAGGGCTTTTACTTTCAGAAATTTCTGCTCTTTAATGGAAAGGCAGGGATTTATTTTTTTTCTAGGATGTCATGGGTGATACGCCAGGGATGTGTGATTTGTATAGGATTCATTTCTATATGCCTTGTAAAGTTGATGAATCTCTTGAGAATCTTTACAGAGACTACATAGATGGAAGATATATAATGTCTGTTATTACTACAGGCTGGGGTATCCTGAAAATTGAGGTTACTTAAGAGGGAATAAGAACTCACCTAAAAATGTGCATAAAAATATAATATTTTGATCAAATTAGTGATAACAATTTCCCTAACAAACCCTGGTCATTTTTCATTTTGATTATAGTTTTTCCCTACCTTTCACACCTGCTTTTCATGATGAATTGTGGCTGCTGCTCTGCCTCCTCAAGCTCTGCTGGAGCCACGTGTGTTTGGGATTTGCAGTGGTTCATTTTTAAAAGAGTTGTGTGAAAATGATCTTTATGTGTTTGGAGTCAAAATTAACCTTGAAAGAAAAGTCAAAACAACACAATGTGCGTAGCTCTGATAAGTCATAAATCATAGGATCATGGAATGGGTTGGAAGGACCCTGAAGTTTATCCCAGTGCCACCCCTGCCATGGCAGGGGCACCTCCCACTGTCCCAAGCTGCTCCAGCCCCAGTGTCCAGCCTGGCTTTGGGCACTGCCAGGGATCCAGGGGCAGCCACAGCTGCTCTGGGAATTCCATTCCAGGGCTGCCCACCCTCACAAGGAACAATTCCTTCCCAATATCCCATCCATCCCTGCCCTCCGGCAGTGGGAGCCATTCCCTGGGTCCTGTCCCTCCAGGCTCTTCCCTGTTGGCTCCTTCAGATCCTCTTCTGCTTTTCCCTCATAAAAAGTCAACACTCAATTCATTAACAAAGTCAGCAGAATTGTGACGTCCTGCACTCCTGATCCCTCCTGGTTTCTGCGTTTAATTCTGTGCTGGGTTTATCCTTCCCCACATGGGCTGCACTTCCACACACAGTCATAATTTAAGGTTTTTTACTCTGTTTGGGTGGAAAGACTTTATTTCTGAAGCAGCTCTTGAGAGAACAGATCAGGCTTTGGCTGTTGCTCATTAACACCTGCCCATTAAAGTGTAAATTTCAGACAGTAACACAGAGGCACCACAGACCTCACTCTGAATATCTCCTCTAAAAAGGTTTTTTGGGGGTGAATTTCAAGGTTTGCTTACAGTTTTATGCTTTCAGCTCCATTCTGCTGTCCTGTAATAAATGCAGCCCTGGAGGACTCCTGTGAAGAGTAACTTCATTCCTTCCTCCTTGACAAGAATATGATGAGAATATGAGTCCAGCATTGGGCCATAGTGGTGCTATGTGATTTTTACCCATAATGTTATTTAAAAATATGTGTTCATTTACATTATTCAGAACTGCTCAACTTGATGGTCCTCATCCTGACGACCTTTACTTCTAATTTTGTAAAACTTGGCTGAAGGAGAGATGAAAATTCACCTGATACACTCAAAGTGTCACAGGCAGCAGTGGTGGAAATCCTGCTCTCCTTCCACCCTTTCAGCTGCACAGATTTCAGCCCCATGGATTTTAAATGAGAATATTATTAATATTGGTAGCAAAAAGGTTACAATATCTTTCTTTTTGCTAATTACACCTCTCCAATTAACACATCTCTCTTTATAAGCCTCCTCTAGGGGGTTAGAGGGTTTCATAAGAAGAAGAAAACTCAGCAGAGGAGGGAGGATAACTCACCATGGGGGAGCCTGGCAGGCTGATGGGACAGGAAACAATCACCAGCATTTCCAGGAATGACTCTGACTCCTTTCCCTTCACATGGAGAGAAGTTCCTCTGAAATCAACAGACATTTTTTTACCTGACACAATTTTTTTCTACAGCCTGACATCAGCTTTGGATCAGTCCTGGAGTGAAAAGGAGAAATCCAAAGGTAAATAATGTGTGCAAACAAATTCATTGTGAGGTGACGTTAGATGAGAAGAGCCCAGAGACAGCACCTCTGATCTGAGCCTTCCCAGAGCTCTTCAAACACAGCTCCTGCATTTGCATGAAAGTTGCATCTCAGGGAAGCTTCTAAGACAACACCAGGCAGCAACAAAGTGATTGCCACAGCCCTGACATCACTTTGAAAACACTCAGCCTAATTCTCTCAAAATTTGACAATTAATTGAAATTTGGTTGCTTGCAATCACTGGAATAAAAGCAAAAAGGGAGAAGCGTAACAAGGCAGAGCTGGTGATAAATTGCAAGTTTTAATTGTTTCAGAGCTGATGAGCTTTTGGTGGCACCTAGGAGTCAAATGTCCATGGAAATCCAGAAATCCCCACCTGAGTCAAACCCCCAGGAATGGTGATTCCAGCTGGCTGAGGCAGTAAGGAGCCATCCCCAAAAGTTGGATAAAGCTGTATAAACCCCTCCCAACACCTCGTGCTGAATTTCCATGCACTGATCACTGCAAAGGGAGAAAAATGTGATTTCCATAAAGGAGAGCCTGGATGGATCAATCCCAGGAGCAGGGAGAGGGATGGGGCTTTGCTGAGCACTGATTCCACACCTGGGGGTACAGAAGAGAGCTGAAGTTTTTGAAATGTAGAGAAGAAATAAATGTCTAGGAGGTGAAAGGGTTTTAAATGACTTCTAAGGCTGAAGTTTTGCTCTCAGGGTCAAAAGGCCCCTGCACTTGGCTTGCAGGAGGATGGCAGAAATTTTAATTGCTGGCTTAAAAAAAAAAAAAAAAAAAGTCATTGTGGGAAAATAATTCATTGGCTCCTTTAGATAAATCTGGGCAAATTCTGCAGAGCTGTGTGTGAATACAGCCAGGGGAGCTGAAATTAGAAACAATAAGGGAGGTTAAAGCTCCAAAACAAATCTCCAAGTGGGAGGAAATGGTGGTGTCACTCACTCTGAGGCAAATTGCAGTGCCTGGGACAGCAGAGAATTTGAGGTTTGCCTCTCTAGGCTCAGCTCATTGCCAGCTTAGGAGCAGCCTACAGACAGACCTGATGTGAAATTCTAAGGGACCAACGACAATGGAATATCAGGTTAAAAACCTGCTGCCTGTGCCTTGTGCTGGGGGAGCTGGGGCAGCCCAGTTCAGGCTCCTCATCAGGCTCTAATGAGAGAAAGGCATTTGCAAAATTCCTGGCTTTTTCTTAATAAATTGGGCCATTAGCTGCTGAAATAAAACACAAGACGTGAAAAAGAAAACATTACTCCCTGAACAAAGCAAACACGCTCTGATTAATTTACTTTCTTTCTGAGTTGACAGCAGAGGTCAGCAAGGAAGACAACAGAAAATCCCATTTTCTCAGCTTGGTTTCAGGTTGTTTAGGGAGGTCACTGCGAGCAATCACCCACCTGGGCACTGAAACGTTACCTCAAATTACCTGCAAGTCCTGGCCACTTTTTATCCAGCTGGTTTGGTGTCACATCATGGAAACCATTGGCACGTTTTCACCTTTGGAAATCTTTCTCCTCAGACACTGGGCTTCCTCTTTTTTTTTCCCTCCATAAGCTTTCATTCTACTATAATTATAATAAATTATGTTGTGAAGCTGTGGTTTCCCCATTTCTGGAAGTACCCAAGGTCAGCTTGGAGAGTGTCCCTGCCCATGGAAAAAAGTTGGAACAAGGTGAACTTCAAGGTCCCTTCCAACCCAAACCATTCATTCTATGAAGTGGGAAAAAAACCCACAAAAATAAAATGCCATTTATTTTAAACAGCTTCTCTAATATTTTTTTCCCTTTGCACTCATTATTATGTTTTTTGTTTAAATATTGTATTTTTTGTTTAAATATTGTGGTTTTTTAGGAATTAATCCCTATAACACTCCTACAACAACAATTAAAGTGAAGCACTGGCTGACTCAGGATTCAGTTTGCTCTTCAGCCCTTTTGTCTCACCTCTTCCTTCAAAGCTTCCTGTTCTCCACACTCCATAAACCCTGAACACTAGAAATAACATGCAGACCACAATTAGCTTTTTCCAGAAAAAATAGCATTAAATTTAATATAGGGATGGGATCTTATCATTGTGGTTTTAATAGAGGTGATGAATTTTAAGAAATCTGAAAAAACACAAGAAATTACCATTAATTTTATAAAACCATTTGTGTTTATATAGAAAGACTTATAAAGAATAAAGATGTTGCTGGTTAGATTTTCTTCAGTGAAGAATTGCTTAATTTAGACATATTTAACATGCCCTTTTTTCTGTTTTTGTTTTTTTTTTTTTTTGAGTAAGTCAATTAAAAAAACAAGGAAAAATATTTATTTCATCATTATAAACTACGGAACTGGGTGGATTATTTTTGTCACTTCTGCAGTGCAGCAGAGAGGTCTATTTGTGGAGAACCAGAGCCCTCCTTTGATGTGGGTGCTCTTAAACAGCTTAATTGCAAGGCAGATGGTAAAAAACAACACTAAAAAAATCAACCCTGATGAAACAAAACCCTGCATAAAGGTGGAAAATTGCTTGAGGAATGCTCTGGTCTCACAGGGAGAAATCTTTCAGTTTGTAGCTGGTTACTGCAAACTCCAAGGCTGTGATTAGGCTTTAATGCAGAAGAGGTAACACGATGCAGCTGATGAAAACATGTCAGCACAGCGTGAGGGAAAGAACAAGGAGGCGACTTTTGCCTCAAAAGAAAAGTTTCAGATCTTCAAACACTCTCTGACTTCAGTAGCAACAATTGGGGGGAAGAAAAAGCTTCAGTACAAAACATCCAGAGTGTTTTATCAAATTTCTGCAGGCTTGTTAGCGTTATGGGCTGCAGAAAATCCGGGATTCTTCCTCAGGTTCCAAGTTTTAGGTGGATGGGGGAATTTGGCACAGGACCCAACACAGCCTGAGCTCCAGGAGCAGCTCCCCTGTGGAGAAAGGCTGAGAAAACTGGGGATGCTCAGCCTGGGGAAGGAAAGGTTCTGTGGAGACCTCATGGAAAGCTGGCAGTGCCTGAAGGCACCACGAGGAAGCCAAAGAGGGACTGCATCATGAACTGGAGAGGCAGCTCAAGGGGGAATGGGGGAAAACTGAATAAATGCAAGAAATTCTGCCCTGTGAGGATTTGGAGGGGCAGGAATGGAATTCCCAGAGCAGCTGGGGCTGCCCATGGATCCCTGGAAGTGCCCAAAGCCAGGTTGGATGGCCTTGGAGCAGCCTGGGACAGTGGGAGTGTCCCTGCCATGGCAGGGGGTTGGATTACAGGATCTTTAATATCCTTTCCAACCCAAACTATTCTGGGATTCTGGGATATTGGTGATGTTGTTGGTGGATCCCTCAAGGTGGAATATTTCATGGCTTTATGGAGAGAACTGAAAGTTGCCAAAAAGGGTTTCAACTCAGCTGCATTCTCTGCTTTAACGATATTAATGATAATTATATTAAAGATATGGTTACATTATTTCAAGCCAAATAATGCAATACAGAAGACACAAAAACATGAGGAAAGCAGCATCATCCATTACTAATTCCAAATCCAGGACTGAAATTCCAGATGAAATAACAACTCCCTACAAGCAACACAAACGTTTAGAGGGTGAAAAATATAAATTGTGCTCTATTGCAGTGGAGAACCACAACCTTGATAGTCCCCAGGGGATTTCACCTCAGCCCAGGCAGGGCATTAGGAGTGAATTACCCATGAATTGAATTGATAATCAATGGAAAATACAAGGTATTTAGAGAATAGATCGTAATAATCATGTCAAGACCAGCAGTGGAGTTCTCTTGTTTCCAAGGAATGACTGTAAGAGAAAAAAAAAAGAAAAAAAATCTGACCTGAAAGTGAAAATTCAAATGCAGGCTCACAAATTCTTCTGGTGACTTCAAAGTTTTAAAAATTTCTAAACTGTAGGTGTGGGGAGGGCAAATATCCTGTTTCTGAGGGGTCACAATTGTCATTTTAAGGACTATTTTCTAACTTTGTTATTTCCTAGACTCATATGAAGGGTTGGAAGGAACTTAAAGCCCATTTCATCCCAACTCCCTGCCATGGCCAGAGACAACTTCCACTACACCACCAAACCATGGCTAAATCTAAGGAAATGGTAAATAAAAATAAAAATAATGCAATTATAACTCCAGATAGGGGCTCTGTGATTAAAATGTTGCTGTTTCAGGAAAGGGAAATAATTTCACATTTTTGGGAGTAAGGAATAAAGGCAAAACCTGGACTTGGATGCAAAAATGCTTAAAGATCCTCAAATAAATATATTTACAGCATTATTGAAATTATTATGTGACAGGTTTTGACCACTGGCAGTGGAATTAAGAGTTCTTTGTAGGGTTCTCCATCTAAATTTCACGACTGCCAGATCCTAATCTCAGGTCCATGTCACGCCTTGTTTGTTCCACACTGTGATGCTCCCTGCATACCCATTAGCCACACTCCCTTCCCTCCTTCTCCTGAGATTCTCCCAGATATATTGCCCTTCTGAGATTAAAATCTAGACCTAAATCTTCAAAGCAATTACACAGACAAAAAGCAGCAATCTCCTCCTGCTGGGGGAGCAGGAATGGCGGGGTCGGGAAGGGATGGGGGATTCTCAAGGCAGGGAGGAGGCACCACATCCTGCAGGAGGGATCAATACCTGGACAAATACTCCTGCCTTGATCTCCCTGCTCTGTAAAGCTGGAGGAGTTTGTTGCAGATTTTAATGGAAAGACAATTGGACAATATGGATTTTTCTTCCCCCTTGGGAAAGGGTGTGTTTAAAGAGCCAAGGCAAAACAAACGAGGGTGGAAACAGCAGCCTGGGTTTGTTTTCTGCTTTTGTTTGAAATAAAAAGCTACTGATTTTTTTAGTGTCTTTGAATACCTTTTTTGGTGTCTTTGAATTCTTTTTTGGTCTCTCTGAATACTTTTTTGGCAGATTTTCTGAATAAAAATGAGTAAACAGAGAGAAAGAAGCTGCTCTTGAGGTCCTCAAGAATTGGATTTTTGGAGTGTATTATGCCTGTTTATGTTCTAATGACTGCGAGTGACATAAAAATGAACTTACCTTTTTTTTCTTTTTTTTTTTTTTTTACAAATGAAATTTTATAGTGAATCAATCCTAAATCACTTTATACTGGCTTTGCTCCCACATGTACTTAACAAGTCGTGGTGCCTGGGATCACTACACTGGCATTTATTGCTTATTTTAAAAGGCAGGAGGCAAGATTTTTGAAACATTTCATGTCATTACAATCCCACAACCATTAAGTGAGGAGGGTTTTTCCCACCACAAAGAGACAGTTTCAACTTTAACATGCACAGCAAGAGACTTTGCCTACAGTGTCACCAGAGCTGGGATTTCCCTGAGCCCTCAGTGAACTCCTCATTTTCCCAGGTGGGTGTGCAGGTGTCAGGGCAGAAATCAGCTTCTCTTGGCCCCAATTCATGCCTGAAGTTGTCCAGTGAATTTGGGTATTTTTAAATCTTAACTGCATGTGGGAATTGATGGGTGAACTGTGGTCTACACAAAGTCTTGCCTGTAATCCAACAAAACCAGGCTGGGTCTTCAAACATTCCAGTATTTCCTGCATGAACAGAATCAAAAAAAAGGAGTACCTGGGGGATTATGGATCAAAATCACTGTAATTTGCAGATTTTACTGCATTACAGAAGAAGAAACTGAGAAATTTTTTTTTTTTTTGGGTGCAGTTACTAAAGATTACAAAAGACAAGAAGGTCAGAAAAGGATTAAAATAGAAGAATTTAAGAGTCTTATCATTAGCCACACTTCTTTTATGCTATTAAAAGCAAATCCACTGAGGTTAACACTAAAGAATGTTGTCTATGAAGTTTGCTTGATTTTAAACAGAAATAATTAAATACTGCTGTAGTTGTCTCAAGAAACAAATCCTTCTCAAGATCAAATATTTCCTTTAAGGTATAGAGGAGATTAAGTGCTATTGCAAAAATGTTCATGTAATTCTATTTAGAGCCATGAATTATGCAGGTAGGAAAAGACCTATAGCAGGAATAAAATAATAGTAAAAAAAGAAACAAATATAAGTGGCATTTATAATGTCAGATACAGAAGAATTCAACCCTTGCTGCATCCCACAGATCTTGGTGACAAAGTTATATGATCCTGCAACACTAAAAAGGGAAATTTAGATTTGCAATAAAAGAATTGAAATGGGTTTTTGCCTACCAGGGCCCTCCAAACCAGCACTGTGCACTGTTTGCACTAATGAATGGTTATTCCATGAGGCAACAGACATTTTGATGTGCTGATACCTCATTTGACATTAGAGGGAAGTGATGCTTTGCTAGAGTAAAAACTGGGTTTGACTAAATCAAATAATAGGGTTTTGTTTACCGGTAACATCCTTTAACTTTCACTCTGTGTTCTGGTCAATATTTTGGGGTATTTTAAACATCTCCTGGTCTCTAGAGGAGGAAATAATCAGTGGGCTCAGAGCAGACATGTGAACTACACATTGTGATTGTGACTCTGCCAAACCACCATGGGTAAACATTCCATGAATGTTGGTGCTTCATTTGCCCTGGTTCTTTTGGGAATAAAAAAACCTCCAGATCTTGAGCCTATCCCCTGGAAGGGCCAGGTTTGCCCTGTAAAATTGGAAGATTCCTATTTCATGGGTGTGCTGTGAAGATAAATAACATTTCCGAGGGGTTTTGATGTACACATGGATAAAGTCTGTGGATTGCTCTCAGTAATTTCATTGGGATTCAAACTGGAGCTTGATTTCCTTTCCCAAAATTTATATTTCTCACAGTTCTTTTTAAGGCTTCCAGAGGGGAAAAAAAGAATTGAAGACTGTAAACCAAGAAGAAAGAGTCTTAAATCCTTTGATTCTACTTTTGTTCTAATGGTGAGGACTATCATCTGAAAGGAAGGTTTTATGGCTAAAATATCATTAGCTGCTATGACTGAGGTGCTTAGGACGTGCTATAAATTTCTCTTAACTGCTGCTGATCTTTAACTATAATCCACATCTAAACCTCACATCTAATCAGCCAACTAATCAACTTTTTAATCAACATTTCACAAGTAGTCTTGACCTCCCTAAAACCACAGCTTTATCAATGATCCCAAAAGGCACTGCTCCGAGATTGGGAAATCCTGGGCACTGCGTGAGGCTCAGAGTTTTGAATTTTATTCAGTATTTTGACCTTGAAACCTCTGAATTCATCAGATTTGTCAGTGACAAAAGTAAGATCAAGCCCTGGGCACTGGGGGATCCTGTGGCAGTCTTGTTTCGTGGTCATAAGAAGTGACCAAGGGGCAGAGCTGGGGGATGATCCCAAGGGATGATCCCTGAGGGCCAAGGGGTTTTCCAGGGCTGATAACACCACACAACACCCCTGGCAGGTCTGAGCCAGCGCTGCTGCCTGTGAATTTGGCCCCACATCTGGATTGCAGCACAGAGCCCACAGCTGCACCCAGAGGAGCTGCTCTACCCTGGGGATGATCCCAGTGAGAACTGGAGATGTGGAGCCCAGGAAAAGGGAGAAGCCATCCCAGTGAGTGCCCTGGCAGCCATCCCTCAGCTGCTCGGAGCTCCAGCCAGACCAACTGGATGTCAAACAACAGCTTTTCAGCAGAAACATTTGGGTTTTATTCTCCTGTGGGATTGGGAGTGATAAAACCTATTCATGGCAAGCACTTGAGGGACAATGTGGCTGCACATGGGAACAGCCTCCTCGTGCAGCTGCAGCTGCAGGATGTCACACACAGCCCTCAAAAGGCTCCAGCTCCCCTCCTTTGTGGGATATTTCCTGGGATTTGGTCCTGCCTGGTGCTGATGGCTGACCTGGGCACAGGTCTGATGTTTGAACAGATTTATTCCTCAGAAAGCAGTGGTAGATAATGAATTTAATTCCATGAATACAGCAGTGAAACAGCCACACATTTCCTCCCTCCTGTCCCTTCACGTTCCAGGCTGGAGTGGATAACCCAAAATCTTCCACGCCAGTATCACCAGTCCCAATTGCTCTCCAGCCCACCATCACTGTCAGTCAAGCTGGGGTTTTAACTTTGTCTTTATTCTCCCCAACACAAAACAGCAGAAACAACATTTTTATCCCCCTCAGCAGCACTGAGAACAGTGGATTTAATTCCACTTTAAATATTTAATTCTAATTTTCTACAAGTGCAAGAGGAAGTTTGAGCAGACAATAGATGTTCTCCTTCCAATGAGGATGAGGTCAAAATATTTGGTCAAAGATTTTGATTAAAGGTTTTGGTCAAAATCTGGGGAAAATCTCTTGTATTTATCAAGAAAATAGAGAACCTAATGATCAATATCAGCTAAAGGCTCCACACCAGGACAGCCACACTTTGTGGTGACAGTTATGACCTCCACAACACTGACCTTTTTCCAAACGAGGTTTCAACCACGGGTCCAAATTACAGACATTTATTACTGGAGATAAAGGAGTAAATCCATTACTGGGGGTGATAATGGACAGTTTATCTTTTATGCACATGAGTCTCTGTAAGGGAATCCAGAAAATCCTTCTCCAGTGGCTTCCAGGAGTGCTGGATGAGGGAGTCACTGCTGGGATCTGTGACCTCCAAGGGCTCTTCTTACCAAAACATTTGGAATTCTTTGGTTTTTCTTCAACTTCTGACTTTTCTTTGCCCTTCCCACACTACACCCCAAACCACACTATTGGGTTCTGTGTTTAAAGAGTGTTTTGCTGCTGAAAGATCACAATAAAATCTCTCTTTCCTGTGATAATTAAGAAATTGCTTAATTTCACTCTAAGACATCACAAAGTGCAAATAAAGGGTTTAAGTAAGGGGTTGTACCCAATGATAGCCTGAGTAATCATCTCCCCTGAGCTAATTACAGTCCTCTGGGGGCTTCTCAATGAGGGATTTTGACACAGGGGATGTAAAGTGACTCCTTTGTTCTACCTCCACTTGGTACCCCCATCCCTGGAAGTGTCCAAGGCCAGGCTGGATGTGGCTTGGAGCACCCTGGGCTAGTGGAAGGTGTGGAACAAGATGGACTTTAAGGTCTTTTCCAGCCCAAATAATTCCTGTAGTTTCAATGAGGGTGATGTTAATAAATTAATAATTAGATGAATACACAGATCCTGAGGATTGAGCATCAGCTATTACCAGAGATACACACAGGATAAAATATTCTGTTTACCAGCTGAAATAACAATCAGGCTGATTTAGGTTATCAGCTCCCTCATAGCACAAGACAAAATTAAAATGAGCTACTGTGGAGTTAATTTGAGATGTTTGGTTTTTTTTCACTACATTTTCTGCACCAAGAGGAGAAAAATTGGTGGAACAATTTTCACGAGCAAGTCAGAATAACTGGTGTTCAGATCTCTGTGTGGAAAAGGATCTGGTAAATCATTCCTGTCTTCTCTTGCAGAAGTAGCTGGGAGATTTCATCCAGGATTAATGCACTGATAGAAGTTAAATCAACGTTTTTGGGATTTAAATGTGGGTAATAACTCCTTGTGCCATTTCACACTGATGGAATGGTTTGGGTTGGAAGGGACCTTAAAGACCCCCCCAGTTCTAACCCTCCACAAGGGCAGGGACATCTTCCGCTATCCCAGGGTGCTCCAAACCCCAGCAAGGGGCTCTTCAACATTTCAGGTGGAAGTTGCAAATTTTTTTTTAATAGACCAGGTGCAGGGCTGACTTCCCCAAAATGTAAAATTTCAGTAAATCAGGCAGAAATGTGGGGACCAACTTTTCAGAATAGCAGTGGCATAGGCTGAAGGCAGATTACTGGAGGACATGGATTGCTTTGGATTTCAGTGCTCAGTGCTGGAAGCAAAAGGAAAGGTCTAGATTTGGTTTCAGGAATAAAAAATATCCTATAAAACATCTCTCATTTAATAGAACCATTAAGGTCTGAAAAGACCAAGATCATTAAGTCCAACCCCTCCTCACACATTTTGCCTGAGAGTTGAAACTGCAAATTTATGGAAGAACCCCTACAATTTCCAAGGGAAATGTTTCACATAATTGTTTTATCCAGTACATTTCTGTACAGGAAAATGCACATCAGCCAAGCCTTTCTTTTATGCAGGAAACACAACCAAGCTCTGACCTTGCTGACATTTAGGGGGTTTGATCACTGGCACTAAATGCTTAACAAGCAGAGATTTGATTGTGTGGCACAAAGCCTGCATAATTTATTTTTAATAGTCTGATAAAATCCCTTGCATGGGTGAAAGATGCACAAAGATTTGGATAGTGGGGAGGACTCTCCCTAGAAAGATTTATGTGATGTCTGTGTTATGGGAAGAGGGATGGGGTGTTAAACTGCTGGGAACTCTTGGAGTAAGAGCTAAAGAGAATGGGCTAAATACTTTCATTTTAAGGAGGACATGAAAACCAGATTCTGAAATATTCACTCTAAAAGTGGGTTCTAAAGCTGTGTAAAAGTACATTCTAAAAATACTCTTGGTGATATGGGGATGGTGCTGTTTGGGCAAAGGTTGGAGCTGGTGATCTCAGGTCTTTTCCAGCCTTAATGGCCCTGTGGTTGTGTGAACAAAATGAAAGTATCTGACTCCAGTAAAGCTGTTCTTTGTCATGTTTGTTATCTATTGATATCAGCCCTGTAAACATCTCCAAAAAGGACAAAAATCTCCAAAAGGAGCACCCAGAGCAAACCTCCTGTAGGTTTCCCCAATATTTTGGGAAGATTCTGAGCAAATAAAACCCTTCCTGAGCTGAGCTTTGCCTCTGACTGAGCTGCCTCCTTTGCAAGGTTCATCCTTGTAGGCTTTTATGCACCCCTGAAATATATTGGGTATTAAAAGACAAAGCCAGGCTGATCCTTGGGTACAGCCCCTCTTATTACAGTTCTACAAGGCAACAGCAATACAAAATCATCCTGTGAGATACACAAACTGACCTGCATTAGTTAATTTTCATTAGTTTTCATTCAACTTCGTTAAAATCATAAGCAATGGTCTGTTTTAAGAGAGTGGAGTTTTAATTAAGCTGATCTTTGAGGAGGAGGTTGATGGGATTACATAAAGAGAGCTCTTTTTCAGCGTAATGAAAGTTGGTATAACTTTACCAAATTCAATTATTTCTTCCCAACGCAGCAGGAAAAATATTTGGGAAACGACTGAAACAATTCTTAGAGCAAATTATAGCCCTGTCAGAGAACAAGAAATCAGTGTGTCAAAACATGAGGATATTTCTGTACAAAGCATCCAGCAAGTGACTTCATACAGACGATCCCTGTCTGAATATTATATTCCTCATTAAATCTATCTGCAGCTGGAAAGAGGAATATTTTCTGTTTGCCACTGGAAATTAAAAAAAAAAAAAAAGTAATAATAACCTGAATGAAAAATGTCCTCAAACATAATCCAAAGAAGGATGCAGGAAAATGTTATGTTTTAATTCATCTAAGCTCACTCGGTGCTGTAAAACCCTAGGTGCAGCTTTACAGCTTTTGTGAGCCCCAAATAACTACATTTTCTGCAGTAAAACCAGATCTATAAAATTCCACTCACTCTTCTCAGGTATACATTTTTAATAAGTGGATTTTATATAGTGGTTCCCTAAAAGAAGGGCTGAAATTACAGCCACTGCTAGACCACAGACACTGCACTGTGCATGTTTTCAGTTAGACCAAATTGTGATGAAGGCAGAGATGCTCCAAGATCATCCTGGTGAGCCCTGGGGAGAGTGGCTGGAAAAAGAGCTGGTGAGATTCCCTCTGCCATGGATCTGATCCCACTGACATCAACACCTGGCTGGAAATCAAGGAACCAGGAGGGAGCAACAGCACTCAAAGGGGTTTTGTGGAATTTTCTAATATCATTATCACAAAATCCCAGACTAGTGTGGGTTGGAAGGGACCTAAAAGCCATCCAGTGCCACCCCTGCCATGGCAGGGACACCTTCCACTGGCCCAGGCTGCTCCAAGCCCCTTCCAGCCTGGCCTTGGGCACTGCCAGGGATCCAACTTTTCTGGGAAATGCATTCCAGGGCCTCTTCACCCTCATGGGGAACATTTCCTTCCCAATACCCCATCTAAACCTACTTTTAATTTGAAGCCATTCTCCTTGTCCTGTCCCTACAGTTCCTGATGAAATAACCATAATTCTTCTTCCCTTCTTTTAGATCAAGATGGATTTTTTTAAAGTTTACACCCAGCATTTTCTTGCAGGGCTGACATGTACTCAGCAGTGAGACACCAGTCTTTAAAGGATGCAAAAACCATGGAGAAAATTGAACATATTTGCTGGATTTAATCCACTTTTTATCCATCTTGGTGAGAACTGTGCCTGTGATGCAGAATTATGGATTGTAATTCCTAATGTACAGAATCTTACACTTTATCATTAACTAGAATATTAGACATTTACCTGGTCAAATGTAGCTCCAGAATCCCAGGATTCTGAGCTTGGAAAAGCCCTCCAGGATCATCAAGTCCCAGCTGTGCCAAATCCCCAGCCCAGAGCTCTGAGTGTCACCTCCAGGTGACACCTCCAGAGATGGGCTCTGCCTGGGCAGTGCCAATTCCTGAGCACCCTTTCCATGGAGAAATTCCTCCTGGTGTCCACCCTGAGCCTCCCCTGCCCCAGCCTGAGGCTCTTCCCTCTCCTCCTATCCCTTCTAGAGATCCTGCCAAGTGTCAAACAAGAGAAATCCACACTTGAAAGGAGTGTCTTGGTTTGTAGCTACAGCAATTTCTGTAAACTGAGAGAGGGTTTGTGCATTTTTCTGTTCCAGCCTGGGTTTCTGAGCCCTCCCTGTCACAGCTGAGTGGCTCCTGGCAGCTGACACCCATGAGGTGACATCTGGTGCCCTGGGCTTGCAGGCAGTGATGCCGCTGTGGTCTTCTCCTCCACAGGGCACAGATGGTGGACATTGATCCAGTGACCATTCAGCACAACTGGGAGGGGCAGTAATGAGAGGACGCTGCAATTCCCAGGCTCCCTGCTCCAAGTTTTCTCTCCCTTGAGGAAAATCAATGCAAAATGTGAGTCACTTATCAGATATTTCACATCCAGGGAGGTACAAGCACGAACACAGCCCTGGGAATCTGGAAATGCACAGCTGGTGTTTTTCTCAGATGGCTTTTTCTTTTTTTTCCCTTTAAAAATAAATTTAAAAAATAGCAAAAGAAACACAGGTATAAAAATAAAAGCAAAAAACCCCAACTTACACAAAACCCCAAAGAAACAAAGAGATAAGCAAGCTCCCCACATTTTATGAGTAGAAGATCATGGCAGGATTAGCCACAAAGCCATTAGAAAGTCTCACTAAGGTCACAGTGATTGTCTGGAGAGCAAAGGTTGTTCAGCAGTGATTGTGCTTCAAAACACAAACCACATCCAATAACACCACCAGCTGTAGCACAAATAACTCCAATAAAAGCCTTCACACTTCTTTTTGCTTATACTTTTAAAATTTCCTTGTCCAATCATTTCCAATCGGGGCTGTCCTGGTGTTAAAGAGATTCCAGTTCCATTAAAGACAAACCTCCAGCTATTGATCAGAGCATTTCCCACCCCAAGAACCAGGACACAGATTTGAAACCTGTTTTTCTGTGGCAGCAGAGCAGCTGGGAGCAGGGGAACTGTTCAGGCTCCTCTCAGAGCATCACTCCTGGCTCCAGAGGTCACCTTTGCTGGGGGGATCATTAATAAGCTGCACATTTTGCAAGGATTAACACCCACTAAACCTTGGCATTTATTCCAGAGACGGAGATCAATGGGGCACTTTAGCACAGGACTAACAACATCCCTGAGCTGCTTCTTTCCCTCCTTAATCATCTTTGGTGGGGGTACAGAGGCAGCAGTTCAGAGCGTTTGTTTTCTGGTTTATTTGTGGAGCTGGGAACTAATTAATCCCCTTGTTATCAAAGCAGAGCCTCTGATGGGGTTGTCCATAACTCTAAAGTGGGGCCCTGAACAAACCTCATGGACACAAAGCCTGAAGTTCAGGCAGAGGAAAGAGCTTTGTGGAATACAAACAAGGGATAAAGTAGCCTAATTCTGGTTCTTTGATGGATCTGGTGTGAAAAAGAAGACCAATACATTTTATACTTTGAATTGTGTCTTTTTACACTCAGCAGAAAATCTGTTTGAACATTTATCTGTCAAAGCTGCAGTTCTCTTTTTTTCAGTGTCATGTCTCCATCATGTGTGTGTGTCCCAAGTAAAATAAAATCTACAAAATCTACAGAAGAAACAGCTATTGCATATGAAGGCCTATTTCCTATAAATGACATTATTTTTTCTGTATTAATATTCTTCAATATAAGTCACAGTGCTAAAACACATGGAGAAGGCATTTAGTGCTCTCTGCAGTTGCAGGGTAAGAGCAAAATAAGGATTTAAAAATAATAATAATAATAATAATAAATAATAACACAAGAAGTTAAAAATGGTAAACATTGCTTCCATAGCAAATTTCTTTTCTTTTTCTGGAATGCTGAATTCTGGAAAAGGATCCAAAAAGCAGGAACCTTTCTCTGGAGTTTCATTGCTGGAGTGGTTGTGCCACCTCCCTCCCTTGTGGTGGTCACTTGCCCAGAAGTCATCAAAAATTCAGATTCATTTGGTTTGGTTGAGTTTTCTTGGTTTCTCTGCTCCAGCAGCAAACTTTTTGGGGAATTCAGAATGCAATAATCCATTTTTGTGGGATTTCAAGACCTCTTTTATGCAAGAGCAGATCATTCCCCAATGCCTGTGCTGTTCAACTACCCAGCCTGTCCAGCAGCTCAATTTACTTCCTAGTACATTTTAATTCTTACAAATGCAAGTGAATTATGATGGATTTTTGCTCTCAGGTTTCCAATATCTGTGTCTGACAAGACTTGAAGGAATATTCACAAGACAAAGGTGGTGTAACTCCATGAATCTGAAATTACATCACCTCTGTATTGAAAAACAATTGCAAGGTTGTACTCATGAAAAATTATGTTGAAATTTACTTTAGAATGTGTCTAACAGGACTGAGGGGAAACGAAGCCAATAATTTGGGAAATGTTTACTGATTAGCACTGTGCAATTAATCAATTCAATCTTACTTGAGCAGTGCCCTGGATTCATAAAGAGGAGCAGCCTGGGATGGGTGGAGGTGGCATTCCAACCCATGGCAGGAGGTTGGAATGAGAAGAACTTTTAGGTCCCTTCTAACCCAAACCATTCTGCAATTCTGTGATTCAGGATTTTAGAAAAACCAAAACTCTCTGCATGGGGTCAACACCAAACAGCAATTCAGGTGGGTTAATGGATGAATGTCAGAGCAGAAGGTGGCACTGACTGAGTAAAGCACCTCTTGGGATGGGATCATATTCCTTTGTTAAAAAAATCTCATCTCAGGCCTTAAATTTTGCCTTTGTGGTTGCAGAACAAGTTGCCCTTGAACAAGTTGATGCTTGTGAACAGTGCAGAGTTTAGATCGTGTTAGTCCTTGATCTAATTCAGTTAAAAAGTTGACAAAGACATCCTGGCTTTATCTGCTGTGTCTGAAGGAGAGATAGAAAAGCTGACAGAGCCTCAGGGATCTGGAGAGCTCCGGCTCCCGAAGGCACAGCGACAAAACCCCACGAGTATCACCCCAAGGCATCTCCAATTTCCACCAGCAAACAGAGCAGAAAGTGTCTTCCAGCCCCAGTTTGTGCAAGAGACACCTTGGCTCAACTCCTAATTCCCTCCTGTCTCCCAGCCCGTGCTCCTGATGCTCTCCTGTCTGCTTTATAGACCAGATCCTATCTCCAGGTATTTTTAGCCAACGACAGCGTCCTGAAGGACACAAGGACATGGTGCACTTCAGCCTGAGACAGGGAAGCTTTTGTCACTGCAGAGCCAGCTTCTGGGGTGACTGCAGGCCCAGCCCAGGCTGCTGAGGTTGTCCCAGTGTGCAGGAGTTGTCTGTGCTCTGACACTGCCAGAACTCCAAGAGGAGCAGCCCTTCCTTAAAGGTGGACAAGTTTTGTTTGTCTGTTTCTGACAGCTGGAAACACAGCAGAGTTTCAGTTGGTTTGGTTTTGGGTTGGTTTTTTTTTTTTTTTTGTTTTTTTTTTTTTTTTTTTTGATCATCAATATGTTTGCTTTGTGTTTGTTTCTTAATTTTTAAAATGTGATTTTCTTTTTTTTTTTTCTTGATAGAATATCACAATTCTTCAAAAGCAAAATATTTGACAAAGAAATGTTCAACTCAATGAATTTTTGTTTTGACAGGGTACCGGGCAAAGCCACAAAATTTGGGTAGCACGCAAATGTTTTGTCCTGACCTCTAGGAAAAGACTGGTTTGGTATTCAAATTTATCATCACTTTCTGTGTCATTTCTCAAAGATATGGGCAGAATCTCTAATAGGGTATAAGATAGTTCAGAAAAATCTGAATCAGAACTTTACAAGTTCTAATAAAAAGAAAATTCAGATGTTCAGAAGTTCAAAATTCAGCTGTAGAAGTGTTACAGTCTTTGTTGTATGAAAAAAGTGAAATGGAAAGGTTTGGGTTGGAAGGGACCTTAAATCCCATCCAGTCCCATCCCCTGCCATGGCAGGGACACCTTCCACTGTCCCAGGCTGCTCAGAGTCACATCCAGCCTGGCCTTGGGCACTGCCAGGGATCCAGGGCAGCCCCAGCTGCTCTGGGAATTCCATTTCAGGGCCTCACCATCCTCCCAACCAGAAATTCCCAATTCCCAATCTCCCATCCATCCCTGCCCTCTGGCAGTGGGAGCCATTCCCTGTGTCCTGTCCCTCCATCCTTGTCCCCAGCCCCTCTCCTGGAGCCCCTTCAGGCCCTGCCAGGGCTCTGAGCTCTCCCTGGAGCTTCTCCTCTCCAGGTGAGCACCCCCAGCTCTCCCAGCCTGGCTCCACAGAAATCTTGAAGTGAAAAATTCACCTTTTGAAGTGATATTTCTAAAATATTTTTTTTACCTTTTCGGTTGGAAATTGAAAAATTTTAACAGCATTAATTTCCTCAGCAACTGAAAAATTCTGTTCTCAGTCTTGTTCAATAAGAAATGCATAAGGAAATTCTTTTATTTTGACACAGAAAAGGCTAAATTTAAAAAAAAAAAAATAAAATTGCTACAAGAAGCTTGGGTTAATCTGTTGAAAGCAACTTTTAGTCTATTTACTCTTGATACCACTTAGAAAAAGCCCTGTAAATATTTAAAAGAAAATTTTAATGAGGAAATACCTAAAATTCCATTTTAAATTTTATTCCTAATTAAAAATGGAGCTGCTAATTATAATGCCTATCTCCTTTAGAAGGTGCTGCAAGGCTTAATTAATTGTCAGTAAAGCTCATTTGAGAAGCTCACAGGAAGAAAGTGCAAAATTGTTTATGTTAATCAGGAGGAGAGCTCTGAATGGGGCTGGCAGGGGCTGCTGGGCACCTGTGGGCACATCCCAGGGGCTGCCGTGTCCTGCTGTCCCCATTTCCCAGCCCAAGAGCAGAGCAGGACACCTGAGGTGCTCCCAATGTCATCAGAGAAGGTTCCAGGAGAGCTGGAGAGGGATGGAGGGACAGGACACAGGGAATGGCTCCCACTGCCAGAGGACAGGGATGGATGGGATTTTGGGAATAAATTCCTGGCTGGGAGGGTGGGGAGGGGCTGGGATGGAATCCCCAGAGCAGCTGGGGCTGCCCCTGGATCCCTGGCAGTGCCCAAGGCCAGGTTGGGCCTGGAGCAGCCTGGGATGGTGGAAGGTGTCCCTGCCCATGCTCACTGGATGGCTTTAAGTTCCTTCCAACCCAAACCATTCTGGAACTCGGTGATGAATTCGAGTAACTTTTCTCACTAAGGGAAGGATTCTCCCCTGCCTGGATCTGCCTTTTCCCTGCTGAAGCAGTCCCAAGATGGAAAATGGAAATCCAAGAAGGTTTGAAGTTCAATCAGAATTTATGGCTGTGCTACTTTAGACAAGCGAGTCTCCCCTCCCTTTTTAAATATAAATTTGTTTAATATGTAACATAGGAAGGGGCAGTTGGGTGTTTGAAGAGGTCACTCAGGGCTGGGCTGGGGTTCAACTGACAGCTCCCACCCCATGAGCTGAACCTGACAGAGCCCAGGACACGGCTGTGGGGACCAGGACCAAACAAAACTATTCCCACTCCTGTTCCAAACCTAAGCCCGTGCAGTGACCCAGTTTTTGAGGAGAGAGGTTTGTGATTACCTGACAGGAGCTCATATTTGTACGAGAGGAACAGCAAGAGCACATTTAATCTTTCATGCTCCGCTCTGACAGCTGCGCTTTCGCTCGCTCAGCTTTCTTGAAGGATGAGCCAGGCAGAGCTGATTTTTATACACCCCGAATTTCCAGACAGGGCTGTGCACAAACTGTAGGAGCTGTTTATCTGATTGAGGCACTAATTGTGTGGGTTCTGGCTGGAGCAGCGCGGGGAAGGCAGCGCATTTCACGCTTAACACCGGGGAAGAGCCGCGCAATGCTCAGCGGATAAAAGGCTCGTGGTCCCAGCTGGGAAAACAGTTCCATTATCTCCCAGCTGCACAGACCTTCCACACGGCTCCGTTCTGCCTCGCTGAGCGCCCTGCCTTGCTGAGAGCTCCAAACAGTCCTGCAGAAAATTGTGGAGATCCTGAGACATCTCCCTGCTCGGAGCTGTAAGTACAGAACCGCGCTGGCTGCTGCGGTGGGGATGGTGCTGGGGAGCTGCGCTTGCTGCGCTCGGTTTTTATCCTTCCTCGCTCCTTTTCATTTGCATAAGGGGGAGAGAAGGGGGAAAACTCGCTGCTTTATTTCTTCTGCGTGGCTGGAAATGGCTGATGCTCCAAACGTGCGTGTTCTGGGCAGAAAAGGAGGTGTAGGATGAATTTGTATGCGTGTGAGGGCTGAGGCGAGCAGAGCCCAGGCTGTGCTGGCCACGGGCACCACAGGTACATCACTGAGGCTATCACAGCTCCCTGCTGCAGTGAAACGGGCAACACGGAGCATGACAGTGCTAATTCTGGCACTTCCAGATGACTTTCTGCAGCATATTAAAAGCTGGAGTGGGTAATGAGAGCCTAACCTCATTTCTGCCAGCTGAAGGTGGAAAAGAAATAAACATAAATCTGCAGGAAAATGTAGGTAAGTCCTAAAAGGAAAGTTTTTCCCTGTTGCTCATTTGAATCATCGGAGGAAAATATGAAGCAAGTTCACAGCCTGTACTGAACTTTGGGTCTGCACCCAAAGCCCTGCAGGAGTGTTAGTTTGGAAATTGTTATTTATTAATTTACACTGCATGACACAGCTTTAAAGGATATGATACTTTGTCAGAAGTTTGGGAAGTCTGTGCTTCCAGAAGCAAGTGCCTGACTAGAACGTTCTGTTAAATCAGATATTCCCATGGTGCTTTTGGGGTGAATCCTTGGATTCAGACATTGTTGCTTGTGGAAAGGGGCGCCTCCAGCAGCTTTTGCAGGAGCAGGATGCTCCAAGCTGACAATTTCCTGCAGCACTTAAGGAGCTGAATGATCAAGCAAGATGCAAACACGCTGTAAATAACAGCTACTTGTCCTTTTATCAGCACTGCAACCCTTTGCAGATAAGTATTTTGAGTAAAAATCCAAATATTTACTCCTTGAAGTAGCATTTCCACCTCCCCTTTTATTTTTCTCCCCCAAACAGAGGAGACTTGTGACTTCCACACAAAGTCCTGAAAGTTCAGAGAATTTTTCAGTGTGTGCCCCTAAACCCTGCAGTGTTTATAATTCCAGGCACCACATCCCCACAAATAACCCATCTCCATCAGCCAGCCTTGCCTGTGGTGCTCCAGAGGCACTGTGTCAGTGTTTCACATTCCACAAGTCTCTGCTTCGTAGGTTTTATGACACTAAAAAGTCCCAAATCAGTACCTCTATGAAGTCAGCAACAACCATAGATCACATTTTATCGTGTAAAAAAAAAAAGAAAAATAAAACCCCCCAATGTTTGCAGCTGTGGGTTTCAGAAGCTGGTGAGGTACTGCTGGCCATGGATTACAAGTTTTACCTTTCATGCTGAGGATGAAATTATAAATAATCCATAACAGCCTAAGTGCTTTAAATCAAGCAGGAGCCACGTCTCTTTTCCTTTGCTTCCAGCTTTATGACCACTATTAAAAAGGTTTGTGGTGCATAATAAGCCACCCTAAAATGAATTTCTTGCCATTGGAGCAAGTATTTCCCTCACAGAACAAGGTGCCAGTGTGCCCAAGGGGCCTCAAAACACAAAGTTGGGTGGCTCAAAGCACTATTTGTGTTTGAACTGAGAATTTTCATTAGAAGGTATGTTGTATGTGGGAATAGATCAGCTCTATGAAACAGCATCAAATTTGTATTTTCCTCCCCAAAACTGCATGTTACAGTATTCCTTCTGTTAAAAACTGAGTTTATTGCTGAAGATTGCCACAGATTGGCCTCTGCTCACCTTCCTCAGGGACAAAGAGACACAAAAACCATCTCAATGGTGCCCTGCTTGTCCCCTGCCTCTCACCCTGTCTCTGGAGCAGGGGAGGCCTTGCAGAGGAGGAAAACCAGCAAGTCTGGCCCTAAAAGTCATTTATTCCTTCTTCCCAAGGGCTGCATTCAGAGCTGGCCATAACTCTCTGCTTGGGCAAGTTCCTAGCTTCGTCTGTCTCCAGGAGAAGTGGAGACAAGAAGAAATTCAGGCACAGTTTTACAGCTACAACTCCCTGCTTCCCTGCCTGGCAAAACCCGTCCCTGGGACACACAAAAACCCCCAGACACAGCAGAATGTAGGTGATTAGGTGACCCTATTTGCATCCAAAAACGATTAGACTCCACAAGTCTCTTATTTACACAAAGGTTTTCCCAAGTGTAGAATATTCAAGGAAAAAATAAACACCTTAAAAATGAAACAAAGCATCTTCAAGTGCCCTAATCACAGTAAACAAGAACAGCCCAAATCAAAATAGATCTGGGCACTGTATTTAACAATTCCCCATCTTTTGGAGGAAGAAAACCACACACAAGTGCGAGACAGAGCATCAGAGTTATGGAAACCCTACCTGGAGCTAGGAAAGTGCTAAACACACCAGGGCAGCACACAGCAATGAGCCAGCAAGATATTTTTGCACAAAAATCCCTCATGGGGACTTGAACTCCTCAGTTTCAGAGGCTGGAGGAGAAGCAGTGAGGAAAAGCTGGAATTTCCCCATACCTTTCTGCTCTCAGCTCTGTCTCCTCTCCTCCAAGAAGCTCCTGGTGCAGAAGCTCCAGCTGGGGCTTTTCCTGGTGGATGAGGAGCTGCTGGTCAGCACTTCCTGCTGCTTTTATTCTTGAGGGCACAGGAGCTTTTTCCCAAAGATTTTGGGAAAAGATGATTGATCTGTCTTAATGCAGCCTTCCGGTGCCTGAAGGGGCTCCAGGAGAGCTGCAGAGGGACTGGGGACAGGAGGGATGGAGGAACAGGACACAGGGAATGGCTTCCACTGGGAAAGAATAGGTTTGGATGGGATATTGGGTGGGAATTGTTCCCTGGGAGGGTGGGAAGGGGTTGGGATGGAATTCCCAGAGCAGCTGTGCCTGCCCTGGATCCCTGGCAGTGCCCAAGGCCAGGTTGGACATTGGGGCTTGGAGCAGCCTGGGACAGTGGGAGGTGTCCCTGCCATGGGGGTGAGATGAGCTTTAAGGTCCCTTCCAACCCAAGGAATTTCATTATTTGGTCTCATCTCTTTATTCATTTTGGGGGTCTTTGTGATCTGGGTTTCCTGAAAGAGTTCAAACTCCAGAGCACACAGTGCTGAGGGGAACATTGAGGGAGAGGGATGGGAAGAAGGAGCTGGGGAGAAGAAGAATAATTTCCCTCAGACCCTCAGATGTATTTTTAGCCAATGAATACCAGAAGGAAAGGACCAAGTGAGTCAGAAAGGCAGTTTGTTTTATTAAAATTCCTGACAGCATCTGCTGTAACGCTCTTGTTAAAAGAGATGGAAAACATCAGAATGATGAGAGAAGCTGTGTTCTGCCCTTGCTCTTTGCACAACATATTAATAGGGAAAGGAATGGAATTGGTTTCCCAGTAACTGGTTTTATTTGCTATATCCAAAACACGAGTGACCCAGGTACACAAAAACCCTCCTCAGGGTTCTGATCCAGCTCCCACCAGAGGCAGCTCAAACAAATAAAAACATTCTGCCTACTTTTCCTACAATAAAATCTTCCTTCTCTTCAGGACACCCTGATGTCATCACCAATAAGAACCATTTTTTTAATGAGATTCTTCAGAAAAAACATAAATGCTTTATATTCACTAATGAATTCAGCTCTCCCATGGCTGCAACCAAAGCATGAGGATCCCAAATCCCTCTTTGTGGTGATGCCTGTAAGGAATCTTTTATTAAAATTCTCTTATTAAACTTATCTCTTATTAAATGGGGGAAGACTGGCTGGAAAACAAGGATCCTCTGCTGCAAAAAGGAGTGTCAATATCAAGTGTGTACTTTGAGCAACACCTGATTTTAATTCTTATCCCTGGGATTCACACTGGGAATGTAGAACCTGGCTGGGATGAAGTTCTGCGCCAAGTTTCTCGCTGAAATGAATGAATATTCAGACATTTAGTGATTATTTCTGCTTCAAACCCACCTTTTCCACTGCCTGGTCCATTGTAGGGTCAGGACATCAGGAGTGGGCCTGCCTGGATCACAGAATGCTTGGCACCGTTCCTGAAACCCTGGTGCACTTCAGCCATTTAAATCCATTTCTCCCAGACATTCCCTCAGCGAGTTTGGTGTGTGCAGAACACGAGTGGTGCCTTTGCTGAGAGAAATGGGGATTAAAAGCACAGAAGTTTCTGCAACTCCATCTCTTCCAGCAGTTTCTGATAATCCTACCATGAAATTACAAAAGCAGCGGGACCAGAGCAAACCTCCCTGGAAATTGTACTCCCTCCATTTGGAAAGGAAGCCAGATAAGGTGGAGATTTTTATCAGCTAAATGAGAGAGCTGTGTCACATGGACTACCCAGTGTCCCACCCCTCAGCTGAAAACCCTCAGTCAGGACAGAATCTGGGCTGGTGTGCAGTGGATCCGTGAATCCCTGCCCTTCCCAGGGTGCTGCAGCTTCCAAGGAGCTCATCCTTGAGACAAGGAAAGAAAAACAAACCCAAAATTCTCCACAGAGCCACACTGGGCACCCACACGGTGACCTCCAGCAGAGCTGCTGGCTCTCCCTCGTGCCTCAGTTTCCCTCCTCTGAGCTGTCAGCTGGCAGCCACTATTCCAGCTGCTCCTGGTGCTTCAGAGAGGGATAACCCTGGCTGGTGACAGCTGGGAGCTGTTTTACTGTGGCACTGTCACTTGTCCCTGGTACTGCACATCCAGACTCTCCTCACACTGCTCCATTCTGCTAATTTCCCTAATTCCCCCACTTAGCCCCAGATGGGTTTGTTTTCCTTTGGTTGATAATAGCAGGGAAGCTCTGCAGGCCCCAGAGAGGGAATTTCTCTCCCAGAAATTGTTTTGTCTGCTGGTTTAGAGGAAGCACTTGGGCTGCACAGCGGGTTAGAGGTTTTACCCCTGTTAAAGTCACTTAAACTGCCACCTTTCCCTCAGCACTGATATCATTAGTGGTGACACATTGCTGCAGCCTCTCCACAGAGGTCACCCAGCCCTTTCTGGAGCTATCACACAAAGCTGAAAGCCATAAATATTATGTTTAACCCTCTCCTTTCCCGTGTTACTGCACAACCACTGGAGATGCAGGTCTAATTTCTTCTTTCTGAACACACTCTGGCTCCTCTGTTCCACCAAATCCATCAATTAGGTTTGCATTTTCAGTCCTGGCTCAATTTTCCCACCCCAAAATCCAAAGAAATGCCAATATTTGGTATAAAACTCTAATGCCTGGGCAGCTGCATTCCCATCTGTCTGTGAAGGCAGAGCCACAGGGGAAAGACTCGTCAGAGGGATCTTCTACTTACAGGAAAATCTGTGTTTCCTGCATCATTGAAATAGGAACAGTTATTCATGAATTCCTTTGCAAAAGTCAGGGCTAAAGGTGTCCCTGCCCATGGCAGGGGGTTGGGACAAGATTATCTTTATGGTCTTTTCCATAAAAATCCAAAGCGTTCTGTGATTCTCTGAAAAAATTTACATAAAAAGAAACAAACTGACTCCTTTTTTTTCAAAGGAGACAATTCTTGTAGAGCTGAATGTACTCTAAATATTTATTGCTGATGTTTAAGTACCAAGCAGATTTTGAGCAGCAAAAAGGCAGGATGAAGTCTGTGCAAAAATTGCCAGGAAAATCTCCTGTGCCAGGCTGGAGGAGTGAGGTGTGGTGAGGAAGGTGAGGAGGTGGAACCCCCATCCCTGGAGGTGAGGGAGGTGAGGAGGTGGAACCCCCATCCCTGGAGGGAGGAAGGTGAGGAGGTGGAACCCCCATCCCTGGAGGGAGGAAGGTGAGGAGGTGCAGCCCCCATCCAGGTGTCCAAGGAAGGGCTGGAGGTGGAATTCAGTGCTCTGAGTTGGGGACAAGGTTGGGATTTGGCATGGATTGGACTGGATGATCTCAGAGGGCTTTTCCAAGCCCAGAATCCTGGGATTCTGTGGAATGTCCCTTGCTCAGGTGGGGCTCCCTGAAGCTGAGTCCAGCTCCTGCTCAGGTCTCACACAGCTCTTCCTGTTCCCTGTGTGCTGAGCATGTTTAATGCACCATTTGGCCACTTTTCCATATTTTTTCCTGCCTGTTAATAGGATTATCCACCCCCTGTGCTGCTGCCATGCCCCAGACATGGTGCCAGGGCTGCTGCATCCCCCTCTGCTGCCCCTCTCCAGGTCTGACTCCATCTGAGCCATCGCCTCAGCTTTTACACAACTGCCTGGAGCAAAGGAGAATCCTGGCTTACGAACCTGCTCACAATTGCTGCAGTTCCAGCCAGGAATAAACTGTTCTTAACCTAAATACTCCTCTGAGGACACTGAGCTCGGGGGAAGAAGCATAACTGTGCAGTATCTAGTGCAGGCAGGGATAAGGGAGCCTGGACACACTGGATAAGTTGGGAAAGCAGCTGGAAAGAGAGGGGAGGGGAAGGAGAGCAGTGGTGAACACAGCTGAACAATAATGACCACTTTAGATGGTAGTAAATGCAATGTTTCCAAATAAAACACAGGCTGTTGAGGCTACAAAGAGTGAAAAGGCTGCCAGAGTGGAAGATTTGTCCAAAGGCAGCTCAAAAGAGGGAGGAAGCTCAAGGAGAGGGAAGCTCCAGGGTGTGAAAAGCTCTTCCATAGTGAGAGTGAGGTGAGGCTGTGGTTGGTGCTGGGCACCACAGGGAGCAGCACCCATGGAATAATTGATATGGCAAATTAAAGAGTGATAAAAATGAAAAGTGGGCAAAACTCAGTGGAAGAAGAGCTGGGGTGGAGTTAAATTTACAGGAAAAAAAGATTTTTTTCTCTTCGATGCAAAATTCCCACTGAGGTGAGCCAGGATCTACCACTGAATCTCAGAGAAATCCTGATAACAGGAGACTTCAGAGGTATTTTGGGATGCTCTGAGGAAAGCTGAGGGGACTGCTATTTGGAATTACTCTGTACTTGAGGTGTTTCAGCATTAATTGCACAGCTTTACTCAGAGATTACTCATTTTCAAGTTAGTCCTACCGAAGGTGTTGAATAATGGATGATATTAAACTTTGGGTTAGGGATTCAGGGGATTGATTTGGAAGACATGGGTGAGACAGCCCCAAAATCAAACTTCTGTCAAAAATTAGCAGAATAAAAGTTACATTTGAAGTGCAAGAACTGAGAAAAAAGCACCTTTCTCACTGGTTCAGGCAAAATAAAAATGACTAAACCTGTCACGATTTTACCTCTTTGTCTAGCTGACTTTCTCAGAAGATTGATTCCAAATCCAGCTAAGCCCTGAAAGGAATTAGCAGGAAACTGCTTTGTTGGAGGATGCTGAGGGGGTGGCTTGAGCAGCCAGGGAAGCAGCAGCAGTACCCACAAATAAAAGCCCAGCCCTGACTAACCAGGGGGCCCTGTTGGGTTCACTGAAGTATGAGTAAGTCATAAAACCTCTCACTTGAATCCACAGAGGCAAAAGCAACACTTTGAAGGAACAAAAAAGCAGGTGAGAAAGTGTTTGTGAGGTCATAAAATCAGAGAGCACAGAGTGGGACCATCCAGTGCCACCCCTGCAGTGCACAGGCAGCAAAAGGTGCAAGAGATGCCTCCAGGAAGGTCGCACTGCACCAGTCAGCCCCCAGAGCTTTGGGTTAAACTGTCACATTCACATTTTCTGGAAAAATCCCTTTGCCCAGGATTTTTCTCCTGGGAAGCTGAGAAGCCTCAGAGAAAAAGGAAAGCAATATTTTCTCATTGCTTCTTCTGTGTTTTGCTGCTTTGGAATGTGGTTGGAGATTGTTTATCCAACAGGAGATTGTTTCATTGGTTTCATCTGAATTATTTTGACTCAATGGCCAATCAAGATCAAGCTGTATCAGACTCTGGAAAGAGTCACGAGTTTTCATTATTATCTTTTAGCCTTCTGTCTGTATCCTTTCTGTACTCTTTAGTATAGTTGAGCATAGTTTTAGTACAGCACTATTTAATATAATATAGATCATGAAATAATAAATTGGCCTTCTGAGAACATGGAGTCAGATTCATCATTTCTTTCTTTGTCTGGGAACCTCACAAACACAGGAGTTAAACTCCTGTTTTCCTCTGAAGCCCAGCCTAACTCTGCAGTTCCAGCCCAGGCTGGGCTTGGAACAAGCTGGGAGAGTGGGAGGAAGAGCTGATCTCTTCTGAGCCACACACAGGGAAGGGACAGGGGATCTCTGGGCTCTTCCCAGGAATTTACATTCTTCAGAGATGTTTCACTGTTAAAAAACCCGTAATGGATGTTTCTGTTTTGCTTTTATTTCAGTGTTTTGGAGGAGCAGTAATGCTTTGGGTAAAATTCAAATCAATGCAAACCTCATAAGCCAATAAAATTTTATAGATGGTTATCCAATATGTAATTTGTTACACAATTTCTCTGTGGCTTCTGTTTATTGAGACATAAAGACTTTGCTTTTTTTAAGGGAGGTTTTATGTGAGGAGGGCATAAGAAGGAATAACCTTTCATACCTATTGTGCCATAAACTAAATTACTCTTAACCCAAACCATTAATCTTGTGGTGGCAGCCTAATGAGACCAAAGGAAACAGAAACAAACTGCCTGGAATCTTCTTGAAGGGACAACTTTTATTTCCATCAAGCCTGTAGCTGCCCAGGTTGGCCACATGGATGTCACAGCTGATAATATCAGATAATATAATAAAAAAAATCCAAGAAAATGATGAGGGTATAAATCTTGGAACAGGGAATGAGTGCAGAAGAGATGTTCAGGTGTAGCTGCACACTCTGTTTATTTCCTGGCAGGAATTTCCTGCTGGATGTGAGTAATGGAGGGAAGGGAAGGAAGTCTGAGCAGCAGCCTGGGGGCTGCTCAAATAGAGATCAGCTTGGCTTTGGTGATTTGGATCAGGAGGGCTGCAAAAGCTCTCAGGAAGAATGATCCCCACCCCAGTGAGGAAATTCACCGCAGTGCCTGCTGCTTATGACTAAGATGTTCTTTCTCTAATACAGCTTTTCTCTCTGCAATATCCTTTGGCCTGTACACAACATCATTTTTCCCAGTGTAATTTCAAAGCAAAGGAGCAAAACTTGGGAGCAAATGCGACCTTTCTTTTTTATGTTTTATTTTTTGGAGCCAAGCACACAAACATAAAAGGAGCTTTTGCTCAGTAGGTCCTGCTTGAAGTATGAGTGCACTGACCTGGAGATACACACAGAGTAAAAGCCAATTTGAGGCTGTCTCATAAGTTAAGTGAAGCTCCAAGTCTTTGGGAAGCTGATCTAAATCTTGCTGAAATCAGTGTTTCCCTTTCCCAGGGCTGGATCAGCCCTTGCTGCTGCTTATTGTCTCCATTAATTCCTGGGTGATTTCCCCTCCACACAACACAGTTGTTGCTGTGGGATTTACCTGGGTAAAGGAATTGAAGTACATGGTGATGAACTTTCACTCTGATGAGGACTGGTTTGCCTATTAAAGAAAGAAAAGCTAAAGAGAGTGGATCCCTTCAGACCCCAGACTTGCTATTTCCCTTAAAGGATGACGGATTTCTGTGAGAGGAACAGACCAAGAGAGGAATAGAAACAATCTGTGTGTTGCTCTTAGCATAGAACTGGTGAAAAAAATGGATTTGTGTCATTACGAGGCAACAGCATTGTTTTATGTGTCAAGGGAAAAAGAGAAATAGTCCATTATTTAGATCAGCACCAGTAAATGGATGTTTTTAAGACTGAAAAGCGAGACCATCTCCTTCTTATCATCTCCATTCAATCTCCTAAACTCTTGCTGAACCTGTGAGAGAGCCTGGGCTGCGAGAGAGAGCGAGCCAAGGCTCGGAGTGACACGGAGTGACACCAGCAGGAGTTATTAGAGGAATTTATGAGCACAATCAGACACGGGCATGACAAGAAGTTGGGGAAGAGCTGCAGTATCCCAGGAAACAATCTGCATTATTAAGAGCAGAACTCCAGGGAAGGTGTGATGAGCTTGACAAAGTGCAGACACTTCACTTCGGGATCCTCCTCAAAGCCTCTCCCTCAAAACCAGAAGCACTTTAAAGCCCATTAGAGACCAAACTCTATTTTGGGGTTTTATCACTCCAAGGAAATGTGTAGAAACTCAATGATGGAGCAGCTTTGCAGGGATGTGAGTTGAAAATGAGGCTTTTACAATGTTTTGTCTGCAGCTGTTGGGATGGATTTGATAGTCCTGGGGGAGCAGCGGGTTGGGGTTGGCCAAGGCTCCAAAGGTGGCTCTGAACTGGTGTCAGTGTTGGGGTGAAACTGGTCTGAACCTCCCTGAAATGGGGCATAGCCAGCACAGCTTCCTGAGAGCTTAAAGAAAGACTGGAAAAGGAAGCTTTGTTATTAAATATTTTAGATCCTCATCCCATGGAAAGAGTCACCAGAGAGGAGGGAAAGATGTAACCTTTGGGGTTGCACTCTTCAGGTTTACCAATCCAACTATTTCAAAGGACTTATTTTTCCCTTTTAATATGTAGCCCAAATTCAGCAAAACACCTAAATCCATCTTTTGCAGTTGATATGAGAGTGATCCTACAGAAGAGAATGCACCTGAAAATATATTAATTAGCAATTTCTGCTATGGAGCAGCCATTCCACAAAGCTGGCATTAGACAGACCCTGAAGCAGGGAGATTAAATTCCAAAGACCCCTTAAATTCAACGTTTTCCTTGAATAAATCCTTGTTTTTCTCTGGGATATTAGCAGTGTTAAATCACCAGCCTCCAGTTTTGAAGGCAATTAATATTGGGCATCTTTAAAAAGGAAGGGGAAATTTGGGATGTTGAATTGTTTTGTTTTTATTGATGTGGAAAATGAAAGTGTGACTCCTTGATAATGAATTCACTCATGGATTTCTTGGGACAAAACATTTTTTTTTCATGTTCTAAATGTGGTGGTTTTGACTTAAAACAAAGGACAAACTTTGTAAGAGGTTTGATGAAATAATTTCTTTAGTAGAGACTCCAAAAGGTAAAAGTTGCTTTTGATAAGGGATGAAGGAATGATAAGAGAATGAGGAAAGATTCCCTTTGCAGTGAAAAGACAGATTTTGATATTCTTCCATTCTGCTGAACCAACAACTGTAAGAGTTTACAACAAACAGTTTGATGCAGGAATGAAACCAGAGAAATTTCACTTCTTGTGTCACCACAATGGCACAAAATGGATGAAGGGTGCAGGAACTGCTTGGGAAGTACACAGAAATAGGATATGAAAGTGGAATGGAAAATACAGAGCAGGGGGGTGAAAAGGGAGGGAGCACCAGCTAAACATGGAATTTGATTGGCACAATAACATTCAAACGCCCAGGATTTTTCCCTCTGGAGATTTCTCTGGTTAATTGTTAGTTTTCCCCACACTTTTCCTGGGTGCTCAGGACTGTGGTGGTGAGGGAATAATGGGAATAATTCCCCAGCACCCCGTTGTAATTTGGGCACTTAATCAGCAAAATCATTTGCATCAGGACTTTGCCCACTAAGTGCTCCTCAGAAGGGCCTGGGGTGAGACAGCAGAGCTTAATTCACTTTTTCTTTTCTGTGTTAGAGCAGACAGTTTGGCATTGTCTCCTCTCAATTATTCTCTGTGATTCCAACAACATATTTTGGTGCATAAAGAGAGTGGAAATGAAAGCACTGAATAGAAGGGGATAAAAGAGGCTCCTTGGAGAGCTGATGTTAAAAGGCAACAGGTGAAAATCCTGTTAGATTGCAGTGTCCAGTTTAATGGATGAGGAAACAAAGCAAGAATGAAAAGGAACTTCTGCCTCTAAAAAAAAAAATGCACTGCAAGGAGAAATCTCTTGCTAAATATTTATATCCAGTCCTGGCCTTTCACAGCCCTTCACGTTTTTGAATTTTAGAATAGATTTATTTTAAATAACTGCATACATAAATAAGTGCATCCTAAATATACCTCTCTGTGTATTAGGAGACTCTAAATAAAATTATTATTCTTATCATAAAACAGATAAATTTAAAGAGTTCTTCTCTCCAAATAGATTTGGTCCTGGTGCAAATTTGCATTTTTCCATGAAGGTCAAGGTTTTCCTACTCTCACCCTGGAGTAGCCAACCCTCTTTAGCTGTTAAAAACCCAGAACTCCTCCAGAATAGCAAGTTCAAGTTCTTCAGTGAACCCAGGAAGGGAAAACTTTCCTAAATCCTGATTACTATTCCAGCTAACATTTTGCTTTTCTAACCTGTTCTGAGTTTGGAGGAATTGTCTGCTGCATATCCAGCAGATGCAAATGCATCAATCCCTGCATGTGTGACTTGTTTGGAGTGCAGGGCAATTATCCAGGAATAAAATCAATTTCTAACAAATCATCTGCCATGTGCAAAGCAGGCCTCTAATAGTAATTAAAGTCATAAAATGGATTAATGTTTCTCTCTATCTCTTCCTTTTACCCACTGGAAAAACAGCTCATACATGAGTTCTAGGAAAGTGCATGAACTGCAGAAGGAATTAATTAATAAGCAACAAATAATTACAAATCAATTCATTTTAGGCCTAGGATTACATCATGATTTTCAAGCAACTTGATATAATTGACCTAGGTCATGTGAACTGACTTTGAAGTGACTTTGAGGGAACTTAGATGTTCATATGGAACTTGTAACAAAAATAAAAATATATTTAATGTATAAAAAGGAGAAAAAGAGATAAGTCTTGTTTTAAATGCACCAGGACATTCTTTGTAATAAAATAAATCTCTGAAGTTTTACTTCTTTTTAGCTTACATTGACGTGTTCTCCAATACACTCAAACACACAGCTCATAATCAAGTTTTCTTCTCAAATTGCCAATTTAAATTTAAAAAAAAAAGTCTATAAGTTATTTCCTGACTTGAAGCACAGCCATCTTCTCAAAATCGAAACAGTGGTTATTGTTAAAGCTGTTAAAGTAAGACATGACTATTTATATTTATTAAATCCTAATAACTCAATAATTTTAACTCTGGGCAGGGAAGCTTTCCTGTTAGATTAAGTCTTTTTTTGACCCAGAGATAGGGAATTTAAAAAACTTTTATTCCATTTTCAGTCTCATGAGGAGGGTGAGACAATACAGATGTTATAATTCACACCATCACAATCAGAAGCCAACTATTTTTTAATTACATAATACATTATAAGTATTTTTTGGCCTATCAGCTTCAGCCATGCCATGCTGTAAATGCCTTAAAGCCAGTCATCTAAAACTACCCCTCATGGGTCCTATTCCAATGCATCTTTCATAGTTCTATTTCTCAAAAATATCCAGTCTAATTGGCAAAGCTCTACACATCCATTCCCCACACCTTCCCAATTCCCATCCTTGTCCTTCCTCCTGCCTGGCTTGGCTGGTGTGGAGCAGCACCCTCAGGGCATCCCCTTCACCCACCCAGTGCTCGTGGACCCCTCTTGGGTCACCCAAACCCCTCTGGATTTTCCTTGGGGGATCCTTTAGAAACTCCAGCTTTGCTCCTTGGTGTTTAAAGGACTTCCTCTTCTTCTTCCTCTTCCTCCTTTCCTTCTGCATTCCACCAGCATCCAGCTCTGGAGCTCCAGCAGAAGAGGGAAATCATTTGTATTCCTCTTCCCATCTCCAGATCATCTTCAAACCTGTCTAGACATTAAAGCAATCTGTTTGCTGCACTGATTATTCCACTTGGCTCTGTCCCCTATCTTAAAATACATAGATTATGCTGAATTAAGTCCAATTTCATCCAGAAACCAACTGATTATTTCCTTCCTTTTCCTCATTATCCAAGAGATTCTAAATGATAGCAATAAACAGCAACAGCATCACCAAGGAGGAAGGGAATGGGAAGGATCCTCATTTCACACTGAATCATTTACTTGTTAAACAATAAGCCTTGAAATTAACTTTCCCTCCTGACACCCCTGCATGCACAAATGCAAATAAAATGATTACAGACTTCATCTTGGGCAAAAATAATGGTCATGGATGGTTCAGCTAAGTCACCCTGGAATTGCAGCCCTGCTTGTTCCTGTTTTATTGGGTAGAATTCCACCTAATCATGGTTTAAGTCTGTGGCCACCCAGCTCAGCCCAGATCTAGTCCTGGCCACTTTATTTATTGCTGCACTGCAGTATATGGCTATTAAAAATTCCAAATATTTCCTGACAGCTCTCGGGGGAAATCTACAGTTCATAATTTCCTTTCATGGTCCTATTAATACTTCCTGACAGGCTGAAAGCCAGTTGTTAATAATCTGGAAGATTTCCAGGTTCTTGTCTAAAATTAGCTTCAGTTTCACTTCTATTTTTTTTTGGCAAATCTTAACCCTGATCCAGAAATTTCTGAGGCAGGAGTGGCAGATGGATGTCCTGCTCCCCATCTGCAGGTGTTTGGCCAAGCCTTGAACCTCCTGGTTCAAAAGAGCATTTCTCCAACTCTAAAACTCCAGGGATGCTTTGCTCAACTCCAGCTTCCCTTTGGGAAGAAAGTTTGGTGGATTTGTGAGTTCTCTGTGTCGAGTGGGCAAAGAAATTGCCTTTTTTTTTTTTTTAAGGTATTGTGAAGGCCACAAGCTGGAGGACCATGTGTGTAAGAAGTTCAGCAGCAAAAAATAATAAATACTAAAGATACTGTTTATTTGAAAAGAGAACCCCATAAAGATATCACAATGCCTTTAATATTGATTTTAATAAAAAGATCTGGGATATTGAATGTGAAGAAGCAAAAGATTAAACTGCAAACACCCAGTAAGAGACTTTAGGGTGGCACAAATGAAAGCATTGCTAAGATATCAGCTCAGAGAGAAACAACTGCTGCAAGAGATCTTGAAAGAGATGAAGTCTTCAAAATATCATTGTAAAAGTTTATCAAATATTCCTTTATTAACCTCCATATCTTTGAAGAAACCTGCACACTGTCTTTTGATGATATTCTCATTTTGATCCTCTTTTTACTGAAGAAATGGGAATTTTGCTGCTGACTTCAGTCAAAACAGGATCAATTTTTTTATCATTATTACACTGATAATATTTGGAAGGAGGTTTTTTTAAGCTTTTACTCATAGATATGAAGTAGATATTAAACTTTTCACCTGGGAAGAACAATGTGTGCTCTTCATTCCCAGTGCTTGGGTGCCATCAAGATCTGCAGCTTCAGTGTTTATGAACAAGTTAAAAGAAATGTGATAACTGGCTCAAAAATAATATTGTCAGATTTGGTAAATTTAACAATTTCAGATCTCTTCGAAAACTGTATTTAGCAGTGTATTGAATTGAAAATTGATCCACACTTACATTTCAGCCAGACCTTGAAAGCATTTTTATCAGACTTTTTCCATCTCAGTGTTTGCTCAGTAATTGCAGCAGACTGTATTAAATGATTGGGAGAGAATCTTCTTGTTGTTGGACATTATCTATATGATGAAAACTTCTCAATTCTATTTCACATAGAAAACATTGTCTCATGCTCTCCTGTAATTCCCATAAATCTCTGAGGGTTGACATGATGTTTTCATCCCACCAACACTTCCAGGACAGATTTCACACAGGTGTTGGAGGTCTATTCCCACATATTTAGGGATTAAAATGAGAGCAGTATTGTTTTAACCAAAGAATGAACAATCAGCCCTTTCAGACTGATTACTGGCATTGTACAATGTATAAATTTTAAAAAAGAGTGTCAAAATACAGCTCTAAATGTGGTTGTATGAGATAGCTGCACCTGGGTTCAGCACAACGACTGGGATTGTGTTATTCTCTGTTATATTCATTATCACTTAAGCACTTTGCTGTTGAAAGACATTTTAATGCTGGTTTGTCAACAGCACAGCCCACTGGGGTTTCTACCTTTCAGTCTTTGTATTTGGGTTAAGTACAGCAAATTCTCTCATTGGCTCTTGCCTGTGGAGACAGGGTTATTTACAGCTGGGAATGCCCACACAATGTTTGGCTACTGCACTGAACCCGTTCAGATATTCATGAAAAAATGGATGAATGAAAGAGTGGCGCTCCCTGAGACCTTTCCAGCAGCTCCAGTGGGATCCTGAAGCACTTGGACACATCCTGCAGGGCACTGATGGCAGAGGAGTTTCTCTTTTTCAGCATCCCTCTTTATGCTCCCTAATTGTTGCTGTGAAAATAAAAACACAGGGAAAAATCCAAATAATTTAAAAGATATTTAAATCCTGCTGTATCTTGTACTTGACTGTTAAAGAACGTGGGAATCCTTACAAGGATGCTCAGAATCATGGAATGGGTTGGGTTGGAAGGGATCATAAAGCTCATTCAATGCCACCCCTGCCGTGGCCAGGGACACCTTCTGATGCCTTGTGCAGGCTGCCCTGGAGCAGAGGCTGGGCAGAGCTACAGAATAAAGCAGGGATTGATTCCAAGGATCTCCTCCATGGATCCACCTTGGGCAGCACCAGAGCCCAGCCAGGGCTGCACCCAGGATGAACCCAAATGGTCCCAAAATGCACCCAGGATGAACCCAAATGGTCCCAAAATGCACCCAGGATGAACCCAAATGGCCCCAAAATGCACGAGCGCTGCCGGGGTCTCTCCCTGGGCTCAGCTCTGCTCCATGTGCACATTGCAGTTCAGTGGCCAACCCCACTGCAGCCCCTGCAGTCCCACCCTGCTTGTTTTTCTCTCTGCAGCCCACGGGGTTTGTGCTCCTGGGCTGAGATTGGGATCATTTGTCCTTGGTGCCCAGCTGGGGCAGGAATTGTTTTGTCTCCCTGCTCTGTGCACAGAGCTCACCATCCCCTGATGTGAACCCAGACCCACAGACTAAAGCAGCACAGAATGTGAAAAATAGAAAAGCTAAACCTGAGGCATCACTTCCACTATCCCAGGCTGCTCCAAGCTTCATCCAGCCTGGCCTTGGGCACTTCCAGGGATGTGCACCCACAAATTCCCCATGTCAGGGCCATTTCAATGCTGGTGAATCCATTTGGAAAGGTGAGTGAGGCCTCATCAGAAACCAGAGCAAAGTCCATCCCATTTCTCCTCAATTGTCTTAAATTTGGGGAGTTTAAGACACCAAAAGCCTCTGTAGTGTCCCACCATGAAGGATCTCAATGTCACCTGAAACACAATGAGCTGTTTGCTCGAAGTTAGGAAAATGTTTTGAAAACACAAGATTTAAACCCTCCCCGAAGGCTTTATGCACTGAATTTGAATTGCAAATGAGCCACAATATTTTCAGTTTCTCTAGGAAAAGTAAGCAATAGCAGTCAGGAGTGAAAACCAAATGAAAATCCAAGTCCTTTTGTGAAAGAGGAAAAACAGAAGTGATCGGTATCGGAAACCTTTGTTAAATAGCATGGGGTGCTTCTCTCCCTCAAAATATGGTTCAATAATTCTAAATAAGCAGTAAGAACTCCGACAGCATACGTAAATCTTGCTGGAGCCTGGAAAACTGGTCACTTCTGCTCCTGCTCTGGTAGTTGCAAGTGTTTGCTATTCACTCTGTTACGGATATCTGGAAAATAGTTTGAGTGCAGAAAGAGCCTCAGGGATAAAAAGTTTGAAAAGAAAAATGTAGCCGTATATCATTGGCATTCATGAGAAAATTCACATTAGATGCCTTCGAATCAGGTGCTCAGGAGACAATAGAGAGATCAGGAGCAATGGTGTGCCAGGAATGCAAGCCTGGCTGGGACAGACTCGGCTTATTCCCTGGCACATGAGGAATACAAAAGTGTGGAAGGCCAAATTCAAAAGATAATAGAGATGTGTGGAAGCTGGTGGGAGGGAAAGCTGAGGCTGCAGAATAAAAGGGCTGTGCATGCACTCTCTGTATTAGAGCCTTTCCCTCCACATTTCCATTCCTTTCTTCTGCCATACAGATCTCATTCTATAGGTGGTTACACCAATAAACCTGGAGTGAAGCTCCCCCACCAGCATCACTGTGGAATTTGGCCCCAGATCCCTGTTGTTACACCTTTTTTTTTTCCCCACCAGGTCAAAAAATTGCTCTTTCTGCACACACAGCCACATTTTGCCATGGGTAAAAATGTCAATTTGCTGGAATTTAGCTGAGAGCAAAATCTCATCATTCTCAGGGCCTGACAGGTTTTGCCCCAGTTCAATGTCACATCACCACCTGAACCAACTTTTACTTGCAGAAAACTTAACAGAAAATTGTGGCAGGAGTGGGAAGTGGGGCCTATTTTCATGAAAATTCAGATGACACCAGAAGAGCAGTTTTGTCTTTTGTCACAGATTTGGTCCTGTAAATGTTTTGTTACTCAAAAAATAAGTAGTTGTAGAAATTAAGGGTCTTGAAAACCAAGGCCTCGGCACCAGGTTGGGCTCAGTAAAGAACAAGACACTGGCATTAATATGTTAAATATATGTCAGATTATTTTAATTAATAAATGAATCCACAGTTTATTCCCTTCTAAATTCCAAGGAAAACAGCTGTACAACTGCACCCTCCAGCCACACAAGACAGCCTTTCCCTCCGTGTGCTAAGGGCCAAGCCAACACTCAAATCCCACTTTTAGACTGAATTTTTCAATATCCCAGATGTCCAGGAGGGAATGTTTGATGACAGCAATAGTTTTGTGTACTTTCTTTCCAATATTACCTGGAATGTCTGTGAGAAGAAGCAGGTGCAGCACAACTCATCCATTGCTGACCTGGGAATTTTATCCATCTTTTTCCATTTATTCACCTCCTGTACATCCCTGTGTGTCCCACACATTTGGATGTCCCAGGAGCAGATATCTCTCCTTCCTCACAGATAAGAAGTAAAAATGACAGGAATAAAGTATGTGAGGACTGAGTTCTTTCCTATGGACTTGTTTTCTCTAATGGGAAAACAACAAAAAATGATGTTTCCTCCTTCTGTAACAAACATATTTGTATAAATTACATCCTGCTGACAAATGGACACACAATCAGGATTTTTAGGGGGAAATGTAATGTTTCCCCCATGATCATATTTAACATATTTTGTTTTCCATCCATCTCTCTGCTCAAACCATGGCATAACAATTAGAATAAGTGATAGCAGCACATCCAGAAAACAAAGGGTATGATGGCAGAATTTATCTTGTTACATTTCTTGATTTAATGCCAGTCTGGGATTTCTGGTCTGAACCAGATTTTTCTTATGCTATAAATATTTCAGTTTTTTCATTTATTCTTGATTTAGTTTGACAGTAAATAATCCCATGGAAGCAGCTGTTGGAAAGATGTTGTAAAAAATATTAAGTGCCTGCTCGCCAGTTCAGTCCTTGTGTTTGTCAAAGGGAAGGGAATAAAACAGTTGGGTAACTTAAAGGAAATATGTATCTGTGTGTGTGTATATTTACAGTAATGCCCCATAATTTGCAGTCCTAGGAAAGAAGAATTACAGTTCTGAGGATTGATCAATACCTTGTATGAATACAAAGAGTTTGGGTTTTATATTCTGGATATTGACAGCTGCAGGTTCTTGTTTCAGGGTTCCAAAAACTCATCCAGAACCCAAGAAGAGGAGAATAGAAAGCAGAGAGGGTTTCAAAAGGATATTGCAAAGAAAAAAAGGATCTGTCCTCTTGGAAAAAGCAGGGTCTGGGCAGTTATTTGGCTTTTATTGGTTATTTTTTCTTTGGAATATTCTTTGTTTGGAATATCAGGAAGCATGTGAGTAACTCTGGATGGTCTAAGTCCACTCGCAATTTTCTTTGGTAACTCCTGCACCTTTAGAAGGGACTTCTGCACTACATAACTCACACACCCAATGTGGAAGGACCAGAAACTGGACGTATTTGAGAGATCTTGTGGAAAAGGAGTTGGGTGGGACCAGCACTGGGAGGTGCTCCCTGTCCAAGAAAACAACCACAGAAAAATACCCAGCACGGGAGGGAAATCCAGATTGAAATTCCCAGGCCAGGAAATTTGGCCTGGGAATGTGCAAAATTCGTGGCAATAACTTCAGCAAAAGGGGATAAATTGCAGACAAACGCTGGTTGTTATCTGCTAACAGCCAGCTTGGCACCCACCAGGATGATTTGTCAGCAAATGGGCAATCTGAGCCTCCTCACCCTCTGGTGCTGCTGCACACACAGGCCCTGGGTGCTTGGGGAATCTTCTCCCTCCTCCAGGGCAAAAAATCTAAAACTGGGACAGGTAAAGTCACAAAATTAATGCAGGAAAAATTAGATGACATCTAAGTAATTAATTAAAATCCTAACTTACATTTTTTGATCTGAAGGGATACATTCTGTTCAGGAAGGACAAGGGAAAACAAATTTAAAGAGGGTTTTTTATTTTGTCTCAGATATCACAGATACGTACATGAGCTTCAAGACAAATATTGACAAGCAGGAGAAAGGGTGTGAAATAAATATGATGTGATTCAATAAGGAAAAACACCAGGTTTTCTACTGAAGCAGAAATAATCAATGCCTACCTTCAGTATCGCCAGGTGGTTTAAAGGAGGGGTTGGAGTGGAACCTGGACTGAAGGCAAGTGATCTAAAAAAGCACCCAAAAGTATTAAAAAAAGAAAGGAAATATTGATTGAGGGTGTTTAGGTGCAGTCGCTGCCACTTTGGGCAGGGTTCATATATAAAGGTACAACCCAGCTCATCCTTCTCTGTTTCTATTCCGACAGAATTATAATTTAATACTTTTTAATCCTTTTCCTTTCAAACACTTATAAATTTTGCAAATGTTCTTCAGTAGATCACAGCTGCGTGTGAAGTAGGACATCATGAAAGGCTAAAAGAAACTCTGGGGTTTTTCCATATTTTTTTCCCCAAAATTTAGAAGCTTGTCAAGTTTTGATCATTCCTCAGGATTTTAAGTGTCTCCCTTGAGACCACCTGCATTTTTTAGGTAAAGTTTATAGAAAATATTAACAAAATTAAGCCCCTTAGAAAAGTGGGACAGCTTCCAGAAGATTTGGATTTCTTAATTTTCTAAAAAACATCTCTCTCACTCCTGTGAGCAATAAGTTCCAGGGCAACCCTGGATGAGATCTTTTCACACTGCTGTGAAAAATGAGACGAGTGAGAAGAGAATATGGATCCATAAGTGTGCCTCATAATTGTAATTTCTCAGTGGAAAATTTTCAGCACTTAAAAGGTTTGGAATGATTTTACAATTCTGTAAACTCATTTTATTAAGTGATTTCTGGTTTCAGCTGCTTTATGAACTGATCCCCCACAGTAAATCACTCGTTTGCCCTTTGGGAGTATAGGCCAAACAGATACTTTTTCCTGGCTTAATTCATCATCTGTTGACTGAAATGTCAAAGGAAATTAGAGGAAATTGTTATGTAAATCCTTACTGCGGATGGTTCATTTCTGAAGGATCAAACTTCACAGAGAAAAGGTGTTTTTTCCTTTCTGCATGGGGTGTGTGTGACACTGTGATCCCTTCTCCTCCCGTGGGAGATCAACTGTTTTGCATCGGGATACAACACATTCACCAAAGGATCCTGGCTGGGATCAGACCCACACCACGATGGAATCTTGGAATCCCACACTGATTTGGGTTGGGAAGGACCTTAAAGATCCACTCCCACCCCCTGCCATAGCAGGGACAACTCTCACTGTCCCTGTAAAGTGCTTCAAGCCCTGTCCAGCCTGGCCTGGGACACTGTCAGGGGTGGGGCAGCCACAGCTGCTCTGGGAATTCCATCTCAAACCCTCCCCACATCTCAAACCCTCCCAGGGAACAATTCCTAATTCCCAGTCTCCCACCCAGCCCTGCCCTCTGGCAGTGGGAGCCATTCCCTGTGTCCTGTCCCTCCATCCTTGTCCCCAGCCCCTCTCCAGCTCTCCTGGAGCCCCTTCAGGCCCTGCCAGGGCTCTGAGCTCTCCCTGGAGCCTTCTCCAGGTGAACATTCCCAGCTCTCCCAGCCTGGCTCCATGCAGAGGGACTCCCTTTGATGAAACAAGAAATATCTTAACATTTGATGAACCTTTAGGAGTCGAAAAAAGCTCATTTTTCCAAACACCCAGCACTATCTGTCAGAGGGATCACAGGCAGATTTTTCTTTCCTACTTGGAGAAACTCCCTCCCATCCAAGAGATCTCTGTGCCACATGGAGGGGATGGGAGAAGCCCCAATCTTACTTTTGATTTTCAGTCCAACTTTGAGTCATTTTGGAATTATTTTTGTGCCAGGATTTGTAGTGTCTGAGTCTCCAAAAGGTGCAGTAGAACGTGATTTTACCTGGGGAAATTTGGGGTATTGATTTGGAGTCCGTACTTTAATTGCCCAATATCTCTTCCTGTTTTTGCAGAATATCCAGGTAGTCACAGGAAGACACACTTTACTTTCTTCCACTGATTGGATGGGAGGAATTTTTGACCTTGGAAAGTGGAGATGGTGTTGCTATGGAAACTAATAAGTCTGCTGCCATTCATGAGCTGCAGCACAGGTAAAATGTTCCACTATTAGTGTTTGTGATTGATAAATCTCTGTCAGTGTCATAGTTCTTGGAGAAAGGAGAAGCAATTACCAAAATTAACAGCCCTTTTTTGTATGAACAAGTGACTAAGGAGCTTTTCATTAGGACACGCTTTAATTTTAAACAACTCCAGGTGCTGCCTTTGAACCAGAAAAACACTTTTCAAGAGCATAAGAAAGCTGGAATCCAGGTAATGGCTTTAAAAAATAGTCTAAGCTGTACCAATGAGAAAGAAAAACAATCGTTACTTGGGTGACAACATCATGAAAGCATTTCTTGTCCCCAGTATCAGCAGATGAAGCTGTATTGAAAACCAGACCAGTTTGGGAGGACTGAATTAATGGTTTGGATTCCACATTTCACATCACACCCTCCAAGTGCTTCCATGCAAGTGAAGTGTCTTTAAATCACAGTTAACTGAAAGGCAAATTAAAGTATTTATTTATGAAGTCCAAAAATGGGTGAGAATCATAAGGAGTGTCAATATAAATATACAAAAAAGAAGGAAAATCTTGCTTAAAGCCCAAAGCAAATGCAAACATTCCTTCTTTGCCTCCTGCTGGAGTGGTGATGGACCCTCATCCTCCCAGGCTGGTCATCCTGACACTCCAGGCTGGGATCAGAGGACAAAATGTGCTTGGAACAAGCAGGAATGCTTCCTCCCATTCTCCTTCCTGAATATCCCTTGTGTTTATTTAAAATATCAACAGTTTGTAACATATTGTGAGGTAAAATGGTCTTTTCTGCCTGGCTGGGCATTGCTCACAGTGAGGCTTTGGTATTCTGAGTTCATTCCTGCTCTGAACCTTTCTTCTAATTAAAAGCATATAACTTGACAATCCTGCTTCATAGAGCCATAAAAATGGGATTAACTCATGTGGCTCATTACAGCCTCATCTCCAAACACACTGAGAGGGAACCGAGCTCTTTGAGGTTCTAATGAATTTGGGGATGGACTGACCCTTCACACTTGGCTGTGATAGAAACCATGACAACTGACTTTTGTCTCCAATTAATGCATTGAACTCTAAATAGCCAGGATATTACTCATGTACTTACAAGGAAATTGTATTAAAGTAACCTCAAATGGTACTTAAATTAATTATGTAGTGCATGAGTCAGCAGCTGTTTGAAGTGAAGAAACAGAGCAGAGGGCAGACTTCAGTACCATTTTAAAATACAATTTAAATGAACCTCGATGCTGTTTTATCTAAATGTGAAATGTAAACCTCAGGATTAAAAAAAAAAAAAGAAAAAACAAATCTCAGGATCAGACTTTCTGTTAAATCAATACAAAATTGCTATTTCAGTAACAAACAACCAGTAAGTTAAGGGCTAAAAATCTTGGACTATATAAAATACTGTGATATATAAAATATTCCAAGTGAGCAGTCGTTCATTTAAGCCCAGCTTTCCTGAACTAATCTCAACAATCACATGTTTAGGACCCAAATCTTCCCTTTGATTCCTCATTGCCCCACTCAGCTCTCCTGGGTACCTCTCACAGATCATTCCCTTCTTTACTACTCTGCCTAAAGCACTTGTACCAGTCTTTCAGGGCACAGATTCCCCTGTAATTCCTCGATTTTTTGGGAAATAGATGGTGGTCCTGGAATCTGAATGGCAGCAGGAGCAGGACAGCTGCGTGAGGGACAAGATATTCTTACACCCACGATTTGTATCTCCAAAAAGAACCTTTTCCCTCACATTTTTTTTTTTTATTTTTTCCCCCAGGCTTTCAATTTTGAAACCTTTTGTCATCTTCATCATTCTTGCCAGAGGATCCTCTTTAACAAGCCCAGTCCCAGGCTTTAAACCTGAGTTAAAAGGTACTGGGAGCTCACTTTTAGATGAACATGTTCAGCTTTTAAAGACTTAAAAATAGCTAAAAATGTAAATGTTCCATATTCCCAGGCACCAAGAGTAGCTCACAACGACACTTTTGTCCTGCTCTCAATTAAAGGAACAGCAAAAGCTCCCACTGACTTCACTGGGATAAGTTAATTTATTCCTGGGTATAAATTAACTCCATTGATTTCAGCAGAGCTCCGCTGATTTTCACTCCATGACATTCTGAAATATGCCTGATGGTAACAGTCAAACTGCACTTATGGCAAAACTTCTCTGATTTATCACATGGAAGGTTCACATCAATTTAGGAATAATAGAAATGAGTGGGAAGGTGAGGAAGAGCCCTGATGCTGAGCTGAGCAGTTTTGTGGGTTGGGGATGGAAGGGTAATTCAGGGTGTTGGATGGCATTGGTCACTCATTTCCTCCTTGTTTCTGCCTCAATTCTACCTGACATGTAGAATGAAAATGATTTTGACCTATAAATTAATTTTAAATCTCAGGATTAAATGTGCTGTGCAGAAGAACTGGATATTATTAGCCCCCAAAAATGGCAATTCAATTACGCAAAAATCAAACTGCCCTCTATATTCTCTTTATAGGCAAAAAATCGTGGAAAGAATAATGTTCCCTCCAACTCTTATTTTCCAGCAAAGCTTTTTTATGTGTCTCAACGAGGGACTTTAGGGTTTTCTTGCAGTGCCTTAGGGGACAAAATAAAATAAGGTAATGCATGCACAGTGACACAGCGAGGGAACAGATTAGATTTTTTTTTTTCATAACCCATTGCTATTTAAATGAGATAATCTGATCTAAGCAGAGCACCAGAGGCAAGAAGGGTGATGAAGATAAACTCAGAGATCATTACTTTAAATTCTGTGTACTTGCTATAGGGATGTACAACAACCATCTCCTGACATCATTGAAATTTAAACATTATTTGATATGAATATGTTAGGAAAGAGCCTTCACTTTCTGGATTAAAGATGTAGACAGGATTTTGGGAAGCTGAAATGAGCAGTTGACGGTCCAAAGTGCTCAATAAAATAAAATAATTGTCTCTCCACACCAAAACTCTCTCAGGTTTTCCTCCTATGGCTGCTCCTGGATTGTGCTGCTTCCTCTGGAGTTGTTGTGCAAGGCAGGTCGCCAAGAATACCTTAATGAAGCAGAATTTTATTTATATCTGTCCTAAGCATCCATCAGATGCACCTCAGGCTGTTTTTTGGGTGTGCCAGCTCAGGTTCTCCACCAGGCTGGAGGAAATTTCCTCACCTCTCTCTCTCTCTCTGCTCCTCCGTTCTCTCCTGTATAATTCCTGTAATAAGGAATTACCTCCTGATAATTTCAAATATCTGTCTTCCTCCTGGACAGCTGATCTCAATTTTCTGTGTCCCTCCTGTTCCTGAAGGGAACTGGCACCTCTTTGACCTGATTCCTGGTGGCTTCTTCCTTTCCAATAAATCCCTTTGCATGCATGGAGAGGTGGCCTTTGTCACTTTGTCCTTTGTTCTGCTGATTGTCTTGGTCCCACCGTGCAAGCCAAGGGGATTTCCAGCATTAAAGACAAGGAAAAAGCAGAATGCCAGTGAATTCTATCAGGCTGTGGACAACAGACATATTCCAAGCCAGTCTGACCTGCATTTGCAAATGAGGCATCAGCTGTATTTTTACACAGCCCTTTGGCTCCTTGCCTCCAAATCAACCCAAGGTGCAACCCCGACCTCCCAGGCTGGGTTTTTTGGCCCATCATTTTGAAACTGCTAAATTAGAGAGAGACATTTCCTGATGCAAGGTGTCCTGATCCTCCTCTGGGTCACAGCAGGATGAATATTGAAAACATCACATCCCACACTCTGCCTGCAGCGTCTCGCAGATTTATTGTTGGCATAACAGCACCTTTAGGGATGGAACAGCACACACCGTATATTTTAAGACAAGTGACATCTTTGCTATTTCTAACAGCAAAGTGTGGAGATGAACTAGTCCAGCCTGGAAATGTTAAGGCATCCCTGAACAACCAGAAGCATTCGGAGATCTGCTGATGAGTCAGACAATGATAATAATTAGGTGTCCCTTAGACAGCATGGAGGTTTTCGTGGTTTTGGGAAATAAAAAGATGGATTTCTGTGAAGGACTTGCAAGGCAGTGGCAGGACATGGCTGATACTGCAATGTCCCTGCCAGGAGAGGCAGCAGTGACCTTTGAAGAGCTTTTGTTTCGTGCTGTGGGGTGCCAGGAGGCTCACTCATTCCCCAACATCAGTGAACAACAACCAGCCCTAGTGCAACAGAGGCAGAAAAAAAGGGAACCTGGTGCCCTGAAGATGCACTGTTACATTTAGGGATGTGAGGGGGTCTGAGGCTTTCCCCCAGACCGACCTAAACCCACCTCAGAGCTTTGTCGTGAGTGGACACCAGTGCCACTCACATTTCCCAAGGACTCCACACCACCCTAAAGGTGGAGCCAGGAATTATGTTCAGCATTCCCTACCACGGGCTAGACTCACCCTGCAGAGGAATCTCCCTCATTGTGCTTCATCTCCCAGAAAAACCCCTTTGTGGAATTCCCCTGAGAGCAGGGACATGGTGGAGAGAGCTGAGAGCTCAGGTGCTGCTTTGAGGGTACCTTGAGATTGGAGCCTGCATCGATTTCCCTCTCAGGGAAATGTTCTTTACAGGTCCTGGAGTGAGGTAGAGATGCTGCAGTTCATGGGTGTGAATTCACCAGAGTTTTATGTTTTCCATATGGCTCTAGTGTCTAAATTCTTTAGTGTGAAAGGCCTTGTCTATTTTTATGCTGGTTTAAACAACTATTGCTTCCCAATCTTTTCAATTAGTTGCTTTACATTATTTTTTTCCCTTTTATTTAAATTTTACATGATTTCTTCCTGTTTCATATCAAACCATTTTATCTCCCAGCACAAAAGGCTCATTAACTTTTTAAAATAACATCCTGGTACTTTAGAAGCCATTAATTTTTTTTTTCACTTTTTTTGTTGCAACAGCTTCAAAGACAATTCAATTTTACTTTATTATCATTGCCAAGAAGTTGAAATTAGCAGGTGATTAAGCGCTTCAAATATTTTGAGCATTTTCTATTGTCAACAATGGCAAATTTAAGTATAAAGAAATTAAACTTAAGAAAGCACAATAATATATTACTGAAACAGTTTTTGAAGCACAACATTTTCAGGGAAAATTGATGGTTTTAAGTAATTACTTAAACAAAGAATAGGTTTAGATCAGATTTCAGAGATAAATTATTCCCTAAAATGGTTGAGGCCGTGGCACAGGTTGCCCAGAGAAGCTGAATTTTGAGATTCCCCATTTCAGAGTTACCAACATGGATTTTTTTGAGTTTGAGAACCAAATCCACTCCCTTTTATCTCCACAACCAATGGCTCAATTAAAGATCTGACACTTGAAAGCTTAGATTTTATTATGGAGAGAATGATGGCCATAAAATCATGGAATCACTGAAGGGTTTGGGTTGGAAGGGACCTCAAGGATCATCTGCATCCTACATGAAACAGAGAGAAACAGAGATGAAATCTAATTTTCCACTAGCAGAAATGAGAATTTCTTTTGTTTGTTTTTTTTCCCAGAAATCAGACCTTGAGAATGAAAAAAAAAACAACAAAAAAAAAAAAAACCCAAAACCAAACAACCAAAAAAAAAAAAAAGAAAAGAAAAAGAAACCAAAAACCTACCATGCAACCCCACCCCCCCAACAAACAAACTCAAAAACCCAAATCAACCAACAAAAAACCCCAGAAAATTTGACTCTATTTTATTTTTACACGAAAACCTGACATGGGGGAAGATCTTGCCCACAAACTTTTAAGTGCTGCAACAATATCTGTGACTTCCACGTAATCACAGGCTGATCATCCCTCCCATTGTTTGCAGAAGCTGGAAAATAAAACGTCTGGGGTTATTGATTTGCTACTTCTTTTTCATTTAGCGCCCATTGATCGCTGTTTATGTGTGTGTTTTTTTGTTGAGCAGGAATTAACATTGAAAACTTCTTGGAATTCACTGCGTTCACTCCTACTTGACATTCCTAGGGAAATCTTGCAGCCACAATTTTACTCCAACTGGTGGTTTTAAAAATCAGTGTTTTCTCCTGGCAGCAAAAAAAAATTAAAAAAAAAATATTTAAAAAAAGCTTTTTAAAATGAGCATATTTTTTAATGTATTATTATTATGGTTGGCACTTGCCTGGGACAGAAAATGTGGTTGTCACAGAGCTGGAGCTCCCAGAGTAATTTCCAACATCTCAGGATGATTGAGGCTGTGGTTGTGGTGCCTACATTACAAAAATAAACCTCTTGGGGTTGGGAGGCATTTTTTCATCCCCGTCTGCAAGAGAAAATCTGGTGATTGCCACAAAAAATTGCTTGTGGAGTGTGGCAGCCCTGGGACGGGGAGCGGGGGGGAACAGGGATGGATTTTTCCAGCTGGATGGCTGGAAGTGTCTGGGGTAGCTCTGAACTGCCACAGCTGGGCCATGTGGAAAGCTCTCCTTGTGATATTCAATCCCACAGTTTTTCCAGTTTTAACTCCCAAAACAATGGAAATCACAGGCCAACCACACATTTCCCAGGAGACTGGATTATAGTCCTGAGATAACCAGTAATAATGTGAATGGATTATTTTGATTTACCTTACTTTTGTTTTTCACCCTCCAGAACACCCCTTTTCTCTAGTACTCCATTCATATTTAGGATTAAACTCTTAAAAAAATTAAAAATTAAAAGCAGTGTTTAATTGTCATGGAATGACACAGTTGCAGGAACTGCAGGGAGAGCCCCACGTGCACCATGTGAGGATTTATCTCAGTAATTGCTGTGGTTGCTGGCACAGCTACCACCATTAACATCCAAAGGCAGATGAAGCTCTCCAAGGCTTCTCTTGCAGGAGGTGAGAGGGGAACAGGAGGGCAAATTTGGGGTGTGGAGGCAGAGTTCAGACACAGAGGGGACCTGCAGCCCCCATTTCCCTGGGTCCCTTCTTCCCCTGGTGTGCAGTCCTTGTCCTCTGGGTCAGACACTGCCTAAACTCCCTCCTGCTTTGCAGCAAGAAGAAAATTTATAAACTTTGTCTTGATATATTTGATTTTTAAACCCTTGTAGAATTTTAGCAATAGCACTTTTCCCCCTTCTGGTTATAGCATAACCAGTATTTTGTCCTGTGTTCCATATTAATATCTGCTTTATTGTTCTATTCTAATTACAATCTCATTATGAAAGGGGCCCTATGTTTTCCTGTGACAGATATTGCATCTCACTGTTAGTGAATCTTGGTTATTCCATGCTTATTGTTATTAATAATTTGTAACAATTGGATTGGAATTAGAATATTACTTTGCTAAATCACTTTTGCTGCTAATTAAGGCACTGTGTGTGACATTGTTTCACTCCCAACATCATTGTCCTGCTTTTCAGCCTGCTCTAATTACCTGTAACTCACTCATTTTGGCTCACAAATCAGGTCTTTTAATCAAACTCCTCTGAGCTTTGCCGTGGTGGGAGCTGATCTTGGTGGGAATGAAAAGTTCTCGTGGACAAAGATATTTGTAATGACAAATGCGCCTTTCACTGCAGCCCCGGAGCTCCTTAGAAACAGAATAATTGTCCTCAAAGCTTCCAAAGACAATAAAAGGAGGAGGGTTCTGAGGGAAAAGTGAAAGGTAACTGAAAAATTCCAACTCTTCAAGGTATCAGCTAGGAAATCGCTGTAGCTTTAAATTGTCTTCTCTGCACAAAACAGCTGTGAGATCAGATCTGTCACACTGTTTGCTGGGGTAATATTTCCTCTGAAGCAGCAGCAGCACTTCGTTATTTGCCTGGGAACTTTGCTCACTTTGCTGCCAAACAAACAGAAGACACACAAAGGTCATGCTTGAGTCACGAGTGAAAACTCACATTAATGGCCAGGGGGTTCCTGGTGTGTGTCTGGCATTAGCAGGACTCTATCGCAGTGACAGAACCTCTGGCATATCCTGAATATTGCAGCAGTTTGAGGAAAAGCAGAGAAAAAAGGGTTTATTTCTGCGCAGTTCTTTCTGCAGCCATTTTAGGGAGTGTAAAAACGGTGTAAAAAAGGTGCAGGTATTTGTGCTGGAGCTGTTCTGCAAACAAACCTGTGCACACAGGCACAGCTTCACCTTCCTTTTGTCATGGAATCACAGAGTGATGGAATGGGTTGGGTTGGGAGGTGTCTAAAAGCTCCTCCAGTGCCAGCCCTGCCATGGCAGGGACACCTCCCACTGTCCCAGGCTGCTCCAGCCCCAGTGTCCACCCTGGCCTTGGGCACTGCCAGGGATCCAGGGGCAGCCCCAGCTGCTCTGGGCACCTGTGCCAGGTACCAGCACCCCCAGCTCCAGCAGCATCCCTCCATCCCAGGGAGGAAAGCTCTGAGGCAGGCAGGGGTTCAGGCACCACTCCAGCAGCACTGCCAAGCCAGTGGAAGGCCATTTCCATGGGAGGTTATTTCTGTGCACTGATCTCCAGTCTGGCTGGGTTGTTTGCCACCAGTTTTCCTTAAAAGCAGATGCAAAGCTCATTATTATTTGGGGGAATTGTGTGGGGAAAGAGCAGCCTGTTAGAAAACCAGAGCACACTGTCCCTGTCTTCTCCCCTGGGGCATTGCTGGGTGCCCTTGGCCAGGCTGCCCTTGTTTTATTTCACTGCCCAGAAGATGCCCAGGCTGCCACTCCAAAACCTTAGGATAGTCTCCATCTCAATACTCCGAGCTCACCCTGGAAAATTTAGAATAAAATCTATCCAAACTTTGGCTCACGTGCTCAGAAAGGCTTTCCCCCCAGCCCCAGTGTGATTTATGGAATGCAATTTCTTCATCCTCTAACATTGTCTCACTTCATACACTTATGCCAAATCGTTTTTGATGATTTATTACTTTTCCCACAGCTTATAAAAAAATGGGTATCAATACAATGTCAACCAAACTGTAGGGGTTAATCTCTAGTAACTTATTGAGCATTAATCAGATTCATATTTCAGTCATATTATCTAAAGCTACTAAAATCACTGATGGTATAATGTAACTTAAATCAGAATATAATGTAATACCTCCAACTTCTGTTTTTATTTAGATTTATTCTGATTTACACTGAACATGGCAGAAATAAAAGACTTTTCTCTGTGTCTTCCTTGTACATTTGTGAGTTTGCAAAACACAAATAGTTTGCTCTAGGCCAGAGAAAATGTAACAATTTATGCAATAGATATTGAATTCATATTTGCCTGACAAGTGACCTTATCAGCTATAACTTGTCATCTCCTAATTAGTCTACATTTATTTTATTCACTCAATTAACCCCCAGCCTCTCCAGGAGATAAGTTTGCGATACACGAAATTATGTGTGGTGTTGCAATTAAAATGGTGCTGCACATGTAGTCCACAAATTTGCCTTAAAGAAAGGTAAACCTCATTAATATCCCACCAGTCTGACTGCAAATTAAAATGGTTTTATTGCCAGTGATGCTGCTGACTTTCAGTGCTCACTGGCAGGGAAAAACAATGTCTTTTCTTCAGAGAATCTAAGAATAATCACATAAAACTAAGAGTGCACAGTGAGATTTAGAGAGCAGAAATACCTACATATTATTAAAACTGTCCTTCCCAGAGAAATGACCAAGTTCTTAATTAAAAAAAAAAAATATATCAATTAAGAGTGACCTTAAAGGTGAGCACCTAGAATTTGTATGGAAAAGAACAAAATCCTGTGAACAGAATCCATCCTGATTCATATTTTGTGCTTTGAAATAACTTGGGTCAAGAGTTTTGGATAAAATATCTGAACCATGACCAAGAGAAATTCATGCAAACTTTAAGGAAACCAATCAAGATTGGAATGAAGATTTCTGTCCCAGTTTGATATGTGTAAAATGCTTGTGCATATGCACAACTAATTTATAGGAGAAACTGAGACAAGAGAATTGTTTTCAGCCAAAGGTTGATGTCCACTCAAGTCAAAAGAATCAAACAAACATTTATTGTATTGCACTGACATTTTATCCAGCTGTCTGCATAGTTTTCAAGATATTAGGGATGTGAAAACACAAACACACAGAAAATGAATGTGGTGAAGCAGGACGTGTTGTAAATTCAGCTGGATGCAATTATTGAGGAGAGGGAACACGGAACACCCTCCTCTCTTTGCTTTGAAACTCTGCAGCCTAAATCTCCTGCCATTGGAGCTGAATCCATCATTGATTATGTCATTGCCCAGAAATATGGCCTTGAGCAGCTTTGTCATAACTCTGCTGGTGATGCTGCAGCGTGGGCACGCGGCCATCCGTCAGGAGGAGACAATTTCCCCAGCGCCACAAGTCAGGCAAATGTGTTCCCAGCAGCCTTGTGGGACAAGTTCTGCTGGAGATGGATGGCACCAGGCTGTGATGGATGGCAGGGACGGGGCAGCTCCTCACACACCTCTGGGGTGTGAGCGGGGCTGGATCCTTAGGGAAGGACAGGCACCTCTACTCTGAATCCCACAGAAATCTGGGGAAAAGGGAAGTGCTGGCTGTCCATTCCTGGAGATGTTCAAGGCTAGGTTGGATGAGGATTGGAGCAGCAGATAATGGAAGGAGTCCCCACCCATGGCAGGGGTGGGACTGGATGGGATTTAAGGTCCTTCCAACCCAAACCATTGTGTACTTCAATGATCCAGCCTACATTCAACACTTGCCCTTTTGTCTTCACATCCTGAAATTCTCCAACACCTCTACATCTCTTGATTTATTTTGATCTACAATCCCATCCATACATTATTTTCACTTTTTGCATTTCATCCTTGCATTTCATTTCATTTTGTCTTCGCATTTATTACATATCACTGCTCACATTACCCCCACAATTTTAACACTCTGTCCCAGCTCAAGCAATGACAAGCAGCCCCTACATCGAGTGTCCTCCTTTCTTTGGCATCAAAACACTTTCCTTTTTTTTCCCCCCAATCTGCTGCAGTTTGCATTCCACCACTGGCAGAGATGAGATGACTAATCCAATTTCCCTCTATGCAAAGAGTCCTCTTGCATTTCTCTCTGCACTTCTACTTTTTCCCTGAATAGCCGTCATTTAATGCCCCGTTATCTTGGATGGCACTCATTTAGTGGTTTATTAAGCAGTAATTCAGCAGCCTGTTATCAGTTCCTACTATAGCTGGGGAAAATATGCCAGCCAAGTATGCGAGATTTCCGCAGAATTACAGCGGTTTTGTGATTTTTGGATTAGAGAAAAATTACCCCAAAGTAATAGATATGAAATGTTTTCCCTGCATTTCATTATTGGCCCGGTGCTAAAGCTCCCATCAGGCTATTCCTACTGTAGATTGTCTGATTTTTATTTCTTTTTCCAACCCAAGCAGCTAAATTCTACAAAATCACAGAGGACTTAATGGACTGAGAAGTCCTAAACCTGGACTCACTTTTTCTCCTGCACTCATGTCCTTTCTGAATGTTTCCAGGTGGGAAAAAGACAAAAATTAATTTTTTAGAGCTTCTTAAAAACCAGGGAGTTGAAGTGAAATAATGGGCAAGAGTAGAACCCAAAATGTAGAGGGATCAACGTAAATCCCAGCTGGAAAAAGATGGGTTTGCAAAATAATTTTGATGATAAAATAGGTGAAGGTTGTGAACTTGAAAAAGTTGATGAAAATAGTATTTTTTAATAATAAATCACTGCTGTTTCCTAAAATGGCTGGATTTTAACAAATTAAAACAGAGATAAAAGGGAGGAGGTGAGAGGGTGATGGAGCAGCTGAACTGGCACTGGCCACGGAACAGCTGCCAGAGTTAGGGAATTTTTCATGTCTGCTCATGAAAAGCATTTCAGGCTCTGGTTTCCCTCTGGAAACTTGCACAGGAGGACAAATGGTGCGAACTCCTCCCCTGGCCTGGCACTCCATGTTCTCCAGGCTCCTCTCAGGGTGAGAGCCTTGGGAAGGGTCCACAGGGACACCTCAAACCCCAGTTTTGGGCTGCTGCTGTTCCTGTGCAGCTTTAAAATGGCATCAAACATCGACATTAGGAGAGGAAAGAGTATCTAAACAGGATCATTTCCAGTTTTCCCTGGATTTTCAGCCTGCTGACATGGCCAGCAACATTTCCACCTCACATGTCCCTGGCTCAAAGCCCTTCCTGCTGACCCTTCCCTTTCCAGCTCTGCTCCAAGGCAGAATTTCAGTGCAGCCCTATCAGCCTGCATTTCCCCCCTCCTTTCAGCTGGGTTTTGTTTTGTTGTTTATCCTGTCATTTCTTTTTAATTTTTTTTTTCCTGGAGAACACATCAGATAAAGGTCATTTTTCCTTGAATGGAAAAGCACAGTGATTTTGACAGTGAGACATTCCCAGCTTGCTCTACATCAGAAATGTTGATATTAGCTCCTCTAAAATAGAGAGTAGAGACAAAAATTGCCTGAATATTCAATGGCAGGCAGTCATTTCCCAAAAAAAGAGCATTTGCAAAGTTATGCCTGTGACTTCTGCTAAATTCCAGGGTGCCATTACTGGAAGGATTTTAACTTCATTTGCGTTTGCTCAGAAAAAAAAAATAAAATCATCATGAAGGTATTAAACAGCCACAAAAGATGATGGCTTCAAATAGTGTCTTTTGGCTGATCCATAATCATTTGCTTTGGCAATTTTATTGGGGAATATTAAGGCTGATCACTAACTCTGTGTTCCTAATTATTTCTGAAATATTGTGCTGTTTTCTGTGCTGAAATGCGGAACGAGCAGAGCAGTGGGCTGGTTGGGATTGCAATGTTCTAACTGGGTTTTAATCAATGAGTGATAATGAGAGCTTGTGTTTTGACTTTCCCTTCTTAATTGCCAGTAATAAAGCAGATCCTCATTGATGATATTTAGCAGAGTTCAGTTTCATTCATCTCTGTTTATTCTATTTATTTTGAAAGTGCCTGGGAGCTTTCAGCGGGCTAGACACAATAACAGAATATTCAATGCTAATTATATTTTCCTTGCCTGATATTTTCCACAACAGAAGATGATCCTGCCTTTTCCTAGGGAGTGATTGCATCTCCCTGTTTTCAGCAGGTTTCTGGAATGCAGGAGGAGTCAAAGGATAAAACCACGTCCAGTGAAATCCCAGCTACATTTTGCCATTTAAATCTCTATTTCCCTTCTGCTGCTCATGATAGTTGAGATTTTTTTTTTTTTTTTTGGCCAGGATGCCAAAATAAGAATTTAACATAAATATTCTCAAGATGAAGCAGATCTTCAAGTGCTGCTGCCCAAACAGCCACAAAAAAACACACGAGGTCTGATCTATCTCAGGTGGATCTTCTCTGGCCAATTGTCAATTTTGGTACCTGATTTTTGGTTAAGAAAGACCAATTTTTTCCTAAAAGTTTAAGTTCCAAATTTAGTTTTGATCCTTCAAATGGATGCTAGTACTGTGATGACAAATGCATGCGAATCAGTCAGTCAAGACAATAAATATTTTGATAATATCCTGCCTGAATCATCTAATTTAAATCAGGACCTGCCTTAGGTTTAAAATGTTTTAAATATCCCTTGAATTCCTCTTCAATTATATGTAAGAAAATAAAGAGTTTTTTAATCTTGCCTGGATCACTGCTTGAGATGATTTATACCCCAAGATTTTCTTCCTGAGTTATCAATCATCTGAAAGCAAGAAGTAGGTGGCAGCCTGAAATTTCTATATCAGATCTTTCTGTGTCCTGAGGAATTTTTGCCGTGGCAGTAATTTGGGCTACAAAAATAAATGGTCTCCATGTGTTTTTCTATTATCTTCATGATCTCAATTATTTCTGAGTGTTATCCCAGGGTATAAACCTTGTTATCTACATATAAAATCATCACTGATGTCAGGGTCTTGCAGCTAATTCCTGACTGGTTTAATTCATGCCTCTTACTTCAGCCCTGGTGAGAAAAACAAGCATCTGGGAAGGAGCCATTTTGTTCCAGTAATTCAAAATAAATAAACCAAATTTAAATAACTTGTACAAGCAGCTTAAACACCCACCTGCATTATAGTGCTGTAGAATGGAGATTGTATCTGGATTTCTACAAGGTCTGAGGCTCTCAATGCTGCAGAACCAAAATAGAACTTCACATTAGAACAATTTTCCTGTTGAGCATAAGTGGGAATTACCAAGTGTGGCCTCTGGAAACAAAGATGAATTACTGCTTGCTTTAGTAAATTCAAATTATTTGCAAACAGGCCTCTTCCATGATTTCTCTCCATTCCAGTGTGGCTGGATCTTTGAGTGCAGCAATTCTCCTTTGTCCCCTCTGTCTCCACAGTCCCTGGGTGGGAAAGAAGAGTTGCAAAGACTCAAATGGGTCTGAAATTTCCCTGAATTCCTTTATTTTTTTCCCCTAATTTTCTGTGTAAACAGAACTGCAGTTTCTCATGTTGTTGTGTGCTTATTCAAGTCAGTATTTCACTCTCACGTTAAGAAAGCATTAACAGGGCATCTACCAATGGAATTTGGGAGTCATTACACAGAATTCCAATGACAAAAATCATCTGAGCTTAATTACTCACCATCCTCTAAGAGAACAAAGCACAGTTACATTTTAAACAGAGAAAAGTTAGAAAGAAACAAAGTGCTGGCTTTCTTTAAGTGGCAGGATATTAAATGATATAGCTGTTATCTTCTCCTGTAGCATAAATTATTGAATTAAGCCTTCAGTCAGTTTGGCAATGGTGCCAGATGAATATTACAGGAGGACAAAGCAGCAAACAGAACCTGTCACTGAATCTGGGGCTCCCTCAGAACTGGAATTACAGTGAACAAAATGCTCGTGCACTCGATTGGAAAAGGTTCATTATTATTTATTCATCTAACACAAAAACCTAATGAAACTTCATTGAGAAGGGGGCACGTCAGGACTGGTATCCATCAGAAAGGCACATCCCTCCAACTTCATCAGGGATATTTGTCTCCATAATTAGATGTCTGTTCCACCAGAGTTCTCCATCTGAAGGACATGCCCGAGTTCATGACATGAAACAAATCACCCACACTAATGAAAAGGTGATTTTCACCTCCTATCTCACTTGTCTGCATCTCCCACAACAGCACAAAGTCTTTGGGAAATCTTTTCATAAAGCCAAAAAAAGTCAGGCCCAGGTAGGAATTTCAGCACTGTTGCTCACATGTTTGTTTATTTTTCAGTAAAATATTCCATTATTAATACAGGTGACACATTGTGTATTTATAGCCCCTCTCCTGGAGCACCTTTCCACACATCCCCACAATGAATTGTTCATAAATCTGTGCTCATCTCCAGTCAAAAGCTTAAATCAGTGCAGCTCCACTGAATGCTCTCCACAACCCATCCATTAGGAGCAATTTTCCTTCTCTGCAACTTGAAGTCCTGGTCTGGAATCTTTAGGGAATATTTGGGGGTTTGTATGGAACACGGTATCCTGAAAATCTGAGATTTGACTGCTGTACTCTGGGTGATAGCAGGAGAAAATGTCATATTTTGGCATTTAGGGATCCATCCTAAATTATTTTGGGATTAGAATGTGTGTATCTGTTGGATGAGTAATAAATTCACTGCTACCCAGATATATTCCTAGAAAGTTGAAGCAATACTGGTTATTATAGAACTTTTGAAAAATGTTGGGAGTATCAGATTTTGACAAAATCTTTTGTCACTATATATATTTAATTGAAAAAGGCTCATAATTCTCATGACTATGACAGTTTTTGCATAATACTTCCATAATTATCACCTGTGATATATTACACCCTAATTTTCTATGCTAGGTTCTGACAATAACGGTTATATTAGGAATTAAATCTGTATTTTATGGCTTGATTGTTTGTTTTCACACCCAAGGAAAATGTGCAGTCAGTCCATAACCTGAGCATGTTGTTTGCTACATCGGCCTCAGCTCACCCTACCTGCCCCACCATAGACATCCTGTTTAAATAACAGGAAAAATATTGGAATATTTGACTAATTTCTCAAGGAAAAAAAATTGGCAGGATGCAGAATCGACTTACTGAAAACATTTCAAATTGTTGTGCCATTTAGGGCGGGAGGAGCCCTGATTAAATAAAAGTTATATCTCCAAACTCAAAGCAAACGTGGGGTTCTCCAAGTGAGCCACAGGCAACTTCCATCCATCACATGTGGGAAGAGGGGACAAAGGAAGGGGCACTTGGAGTGCCAGCTCCTGGGAAATGCCAGATTCCAGCCGTGCCTCCTTCCATCTGCTTGCCCTCGTTATTTTTCAAATCTTAAGGAAGGGACACAATTTTCCCACTATCTCCCTAATGGAATGGCCTCAAGTTGAGACAGGGGAGGTTTAGATTGGATATGAGAGGAAATTTCTTTATGGATAGGGTTGGAAAGGATGGGAACAGCATCACCATCACTGGAAGTGTTCAAAAAAAGTGTGGATGTGGCAGCTGAGGACATAGTTGGGTGGTGATGGTGCTGGGCTGGATGGATTTGCTGCTTTGGAAGTCTTTTCCAGCTGCAATGAATCCATGTTTCCATGCAAAGGATGCCTTGCATTCTTGCCTGTCATTTTAAAGACAGTTTTGTTCATAAACCCTGGGCTTGAGTGCCAAATTCCCCATCATTACTGAGAGTTTTTCTGACTTCAGCAGTGCCAGGACTTCCCCCCGTGTGCCTCACCACTGCCTCCCCTTCTCCCAACATCACAGGGAGATAAATGTCTCCCTGGTTTGGTGTCTGCCAGCAGAGACTCTCTGGAATTCCACCAGCACTCCCAGTTTGACTCTTTCAACAGAAGCTGAGACTTGAAAGGAGCCCTGTGTCTCTGGAGCTCTGCACACCAACACCTGAAGGGAGAAAACTCATGAAAGTTGAAGCCCCTTTGGGAAAACCCTGCAGGTCTCAGGTTGCTTCATCCTGCTCAGACCTACAAGATCTAATCTGCCTTTCTGTGCTTCACTCTCAGAGAGCTGGCTGGCGCTGGGAGGGACAGAGGGAATCCTGCCTGTGCTCCTGACAAGTCGTTTTTCTTTCCACACAACATTTTCATGGCCATTTCTCTGCTTCATCTTTCCCCATCTTCTCTCCCAGTGTAAAAATCCGACTCCTTGAAGGGATGTGTGTTACTTTAGGTGGTACCAAGCAGTGTCTCATCCATTACCTCTCGTTTTGCATCTGTCAGGCTCCTTTTCAAGTCCTTGAGCTCCCTGGTCCAGGCCTTTGAGGAGGGAAATAATAATTTCATTCTGCTTCTGACAAGATTCAATCAAAAACCCCAGTGTTCTTTGCAGGGAAACACTCCATGGCATTTAAAAATCTGTGCACCTCATAAACTCCCTGTCTTCCAATTACAAATTACCCATATCTTCAGCTGAAAAATTAAACAGATTTTGAATAAGTTGGATTTTTCATAGTTTTCCTGCTGTCATTAGAAGGGGGAAGGGTTTAATTCACCTGTCCCATCCCTTTTGCTGGAGCTGACAGGTGTTTTACTATCACACTGATTTAAAAGACGCCTCTTAATCAGGTGTCAGCTTTGGCCCATAAAGTCATATTAATGTTTTGGATCAGATATGAAGCTCTATCTAAGGCACATTAAGAAAGATTCATTAGAAACTCACTACCTCCGGAATTTACAACCTTCCTGGAACTTAATAGCCTGGATAAATTCCTCCTTATCTGGTTTGCTTATGTGAATTATGGCAGTTTTGCATTTAGAAGCTTCTCCTCATGATCTTCCATAAGGATTCTCTGATATGGCACATCCAGAATCATGGAATGGTCTGGGTTGGAAGAGACATTAAAACTCATTCACTTTCACCTCACAGGGACACCTTCCACTGTCCCAGGTTGCTCCAAATCTTGTCCAGCCTGGCCTTGGACACTTCCAGGGATGTGGTCACAGTTTCTTTGTGATCCCAGCCCACCAGAATTCCCCATTCCTGGTCCTGGAGCAGTGAATCCTCTGGAGTTTGGCTCCTTGGAGCTCATTATCCCAGACAAACCTAAACTTCTCCCTGAAAATAGATCATGATGTTTCTGGGGCAATCTCAATTTCACCAAACAGATTTTATCTGCTATCACCGAGCAGCTTGGAGTGATGGTGATTCCAACTCCAGTTTGCAAAAAATCCTAATGGGAAGGAAGATCTGGGTAGCAAAGGGGTAAAAGTCAGCTAATTTACAATATTGGCCTACTGAGTTATCCATACTCACATTGCAGCCTGGGCCTGGGCCAGCCTGAACTGCTCCTGGAGTTTCTCCTTTGCATTTCCAGCTGGGCAGAGACCTCACAAGGAGCTGCATATGAATCCCACCAGAGTCAGAAACAGGAAAGAACAGGGAGTAGGATTTGGCTGGAAATGAAGTTGATTCAGTGTGAACTCCAGATTTTTTTTTTCATTCTCTCTGTCTGGATGAGGGAGAGCATAAATACCTAAACATTTATTATAGCTGAGTAAAACCTCTTGAACTGAATTTGACAGGAATATCAGGGTGTGACATATCCACCATTGCCCATAAAGCAGTGACTGGGAAGCACTGGGACACCCCTGCTTCTTCCGTAATGACAGAAAAACCAGGGTTCCTCCTCTTCCACTAGCACTGTGTTAATGCCTGGATTGGCTGAAGACAATATCATGTAATGAATGAAGGAATGATGATTCATTTTCCTGCTTTAGCTTTGAATTCAGGCTGCCATAATTATGGTCTTTAAGGAGATCAAACTGATTTGGCATCATAAAGAAATGCATTTTAACTTCTTATCAAACATTCCATAACAAGAGTTTATATTTACTTTCAAGCATTATGCTGAGGATTCACACATGATTTTTATCTATAGAAACCATACATTTAAACAAATATTCATATTCCAATTGATTTTTTTAAAAATGTGAACTATTTAAACCTTAACAAAAGCAAACAGCCCTACGAAAATGCATTTGTCATGTGTATCTCTGGAGAAATCACAGTGATTGTATTGAACCTGGAGGATGGAGAAGAAATATATGGCCATTCTCTATAGGAAACACAAAAGGATGCATCAGGAAATTAGAAATGACCAGCCTGACCTTTTCTATAAATAAGAGATGGACTCCTAGGACACCATTGGCTCTGAGAGTGCACATCATTTCTCACAAATTTGATGTTATTCTCTGCTGCAGATCAGCCAGCGAGGAAAGGATATTAAAGAGAGAACAAAACAACAGCAAGAAGCTGCCTTTACTAAAATTCATGGGCAGTATTTTTGTGACAGGGACTGTGACATGTCCACTGGAAAGGGGCTGTAAAATATTGTGTCCTTATTCTACACATTAAGGGCTCGCTGCATTAAGGGCATGGGAAGGGGATAGAAAATTAAGATATTCAGTAGTCTGCAAATGACAAATGAGTCTAAATTCCATTTAGGAAAAAACTTGGGAGATTAATCCCAGGTTTACCAAAATATTTACATTTTTATGAGGTGAAGTAGGGGTTTTTATGTACATCAGGTAGTTCACCACTGGCCCAGTTGGGTACAGGGATTTAAAATGCAGAACGATGATCCCTGGGTCATTTTGTGGCTTCAGAAAAACTTCTCCCTGACAGTTCTGGGAAGGTAACGAGGACTGAGGAAATGAACCCAGAAGGGAAGCAAATTCCTCCCAAAGAAAAGATAAGTCAAAGGGTCAATTGTAGCAATAGTGAAAGAAGAAGTCTTCAAATTTGTCAAGGGACTAAACCCAGAAGAGTGGCAGGACAAGAAACAAAGATTATTTAAGCATCCCAGAGAGCTGCTCTGCCTTGCCCTCGTGGTTTGCTGAACAAATTGTCTTCTCCCCTGCTCCTCAGAACAAGGAAGATCACCATGAAATATAGAAGTAATTCTGGTTTGCCTTGCAATCAATCATTTAATTTTAGATATGATATAAAGGTTGATTGTGTACTGCTACCCCTGCTTTGAAAGGATTGAAAAAGGGAAGGGAAAAAAATCCAAAACACCAATAAACAAGCAAACAAAAACCCCATAAACAACCCTAAACCCAGGCCAGTATAAAAAAATCATACATAAAGTATACAAAAATAATATCTCAAGAGATGGGAAGGGTTAGAGGAGAAGGAGGTGAGTGATTCCCTTAGACTGTGCTGTGAGCAGGGAGCACCAAAACAGAACCACAATTCCACAACTCCATCCTGTGCTGATCCACAGCACCAGGATGAGGTGCATGGGCACATTTAACAGTTGGCCAGGGAATTTCCATGGGAAACACGCAAAGAAGCTTCACTGTCACCTGCAAAATAAATCAGCAGCAGCTGAGCTCTGCGATTTTATTATCAATCAGCCTTGAAATATTTCCTCCTTAACAGTCCAGTGTCTGGAGGTGGATTCTCTAGTGAATATAATAACAGACCTTAACTTGCAGCTGAAAGCAAAGGACTCCAAAGGACAATTTTATGTGGAAGGACATGCTAAAGACATCTAATCTGAAATTATTGTTTTTCTTTTGCAGGGGAAGAAACCCTTCATGGGCCTATTTTTATCCAAGAGCCATATGATATCACTTATTCCATGGGCTCAGCAAATCCAGAGATCCTCCTGAACTGCACAGCTAAAGGATATCCACTGCCATACTACAGGTGAAGTCAACCTTGGGGAAATATTGTCTCACTGTGACTCTGAATTGTGTTTTATTCACTGCACCACCAGAAATAAATACCCCAAAATCTGTTGAGTGCTCACAGCAGGAATATACAAAGTTTAGAGTAAATCTGAGGAATGAAGGAAAAATATTTTTGCTGCTTTGCTGTAAAGAAAATTAACACAGGAAAACAAAATAATTGAAAATCATCCCCAAAGTATTTAAAAATATACAGAATTAATTCTGAATTCACAGAACAGCTGTGAAAAATGGGAGAATGGAAGCACTGAGCATCTGTACTCGATAAAACTTTCCATACATTAATAAAAGCTTGGAAAGCAGAAGAGCAACATCCTTCCCTTTTCTAATTCCAGCATTTCATGTTCATATTTATGGTGTTTGTTTAGAGAAACAGCTCCAATACCTTACAGGAGTCACTTAATAAAACCTTGGTACAGAGGATTTTCTGTTTATTTGGTAACTGTGGATTCATCACTTACAATATAACTTGTTGCCCCTAGGATCTGGAAATCCAAGTTGGATAAGAGGAAAAGCTGAGAATCTAAGGAAAAAACAAACAAACAAACAAAAAAACCCATTGTGCTTTCTTCAGAAAATAATGGGGAAAGCAATGGTTGAGATGAAGGAAAATTATATATAAAAAATAAACCATTCGTGCAAGGCATGAAAGAAAATTGTGTCCTATGAAATGCTTAGAGAATATTTATTGAAGAGATTTTAACTGCTGCCACCAGAGCCTTCCCTGGAAAGGGCCACCACAGGTTATCAGCTTGGCTTTTGGACTTCGTGGCTTGATTTGTCCCCAGACATGAAAGAAACCCTTAATTTCTTTAATTTCTTTTATGAAAGGAACCCTCAATTTCCTTTATGAAAGGAACCCTTAATTTCCTTTTCACAGTGCAACTTCTCCTCCTATGAGTAGAAACTCTCATGTGTTTCCCAGCCCATTTGTTCTCCCGTTCTCAACATGAACCTCAGCTGGTTCAGGCCATGAATTTCAAGCCTTTCCAGATCATACACCCATCTGTTTAATATTTGAGCAGCTTCCCAGAAAATTCCTGGACTCTTGTATCCCCCCATGAGTTCCTCACACCCACAAAGATCAGAGAGAGCAGCTTCCACCAGGCAGGAGAGCTGGGAAATCTCCCCCATCCCTTATTTGATATCCATATTTTACCTTTATTTTTTCTCTAACCACCCATTAATTAAATTCCCTGGGTTTTTATCATCATTCCCTTTTTTTTTTTTTTTGCAAAGTCTCAGTGGCTCCAGCAGGGACATGAGATCAACATCTGGGGATGGATCCTGGAGCCCTGAGGTCAATTAAAAGTTATCAGACAATCACTGCTGCAATTACACCACAATTTGGAGGGAACAGGGAGCTTTTCACTTGTCTTTGATTTCACCACAGCTAATGCTGCCTTTGTCAGATAAGGATTGAGCCCATATATTTAAAGTTCCAACAATTCTAGATAAATCAAGCCCAGTATGAAATTTTAATCATCTCCTTTGCTGAGTGATGGCAAAGAACAGCAAGGACTGCTGGAGGTTTCTCTTTGATTCAGAAATACAGAACCACTCCAACAGGAAGAAAGTTAGATACCACTTAATTTGCTATTTAGCAGTTTTTACATCAAGAAATATGCTGATAAATGCCTTTTCTTGAAATAAAAAATGCTTACCATTTCCTAAAAGTTTGGTTTTACTAGTACTCTTTTAGTTTTATAGACTTGTCAAAAGTAGTGATAATTTTTTGCAACTCCTCCTCAAAATGTTGTGCGTCTGAGAAGCACAGTGCAAGAATTGTGCAGAAATGTAGGTGGAAGGGCTGAGTAATGAAAATGAGACACAGTTTTCCCTTTGGAACTAACAGAGAACACAGATTACACTGGAAAAAAAATATGGATGGAAGCATCTCTGTAACCATTAAGAAACCTATATAAATGTTCTGATAAACATAATTTTATCTCTTATGTCTTTTTTATAAAGTCAAAATTGTCTATATTATCAGGTACATTATTCCAGGTGTTTCCTGGTGTGATGTTGGTGATAAATAAACAAAAAAATTAAATTAGATTTATCATTTTTTGCACTTAAGCTTTTTTGGTTACAGTCACCAGACGGATTATCACCAACTAACTCAATGAATTTTACTTTTTTTTTTTTTATTTTTTTTATTTTTATTTTTACTTCCAGCCTATCCATGAACACCCTGCAGTGTTTCCAGCAATATTTTGACATTTTTTTGTTTGATTTCAGGTGCTGTCTTTTCCTGCACTTCCATTCAATATCCAGAGCAATCCCCCAGTCCTGCATTTTCATGCAAATTGGAAATTGAGGGTGTTTTCCCCTCCATAATCTTCTCAGGGAGGAGTCAATGGAACCAATAAATAAATCCAAGGGCAGCATAAGCAGCACTGGTTAGAAGAACATTTTAATATTTCAGCCCAACACAGAGCGCTGCACTAAAAGGAGATAAAGAGATTCAAATCCAATCCAAACCCAAGCAGTACGAGGATAACTTGAGCACACAAAGGAAAGGGAGGGAACAGAGCACAAAGTCTACAAGGCTTGCAAATGACATCAAACATGTTCATAATCATTGCATCAAGCTGGGGAATGATTCCCAGTAATCCCAAAAATCCACCCTGGACACAGAAATTGCAGCCCTGCTCTTGTGTCCTTTTCCCTGGAATGCTGGTCCTTGGCTCAGTGCAGATTCTGCCTCAAAAGTAGATTAAAAACTCCTTCAGTCTCTGCTGCCTTGTTCACAGGCAGGAGTTTTTACACTTCCCATTTTCTTCCTCACTGGAAGTGCTGTTCCTGAAGGGGAATTTTGCAAATCCTTTTCCCAATTACAACAAAGCCTCAGGTGGCTTGGCAGGACATTTCCATTTGAATGCAAATAATCTAAGAAATATAGAACACAATGAAGTCATAAAAATATTGATATTTTTATTATAGCAGCATGCTGAAAAGAGAATTTATTAAACCATGTGAGCATATACCCACTCACAGTCCTTGGGCTCCTAGGGAACTGATCAATTCAGCATCAGAATATAGGAAATTTTTTAAAGTTTAGGTTCTGAAACAATTGGTGAAAGAAAAACAATCCAGGATGTATTTCCCATAATTGAGGAAAAATATTTTCCAATGGTTGCATGAAAAAATTCACAAAAATGCATCGATGTTCTCTGACTTAATGGGTTTATGTTAAAAATTCCCTAAAATAATTATCCAGATTTCTGTGTATTAATACACTGCAGAACACACAAAGTCATTAAATCATTGTCTACCACATGAATTCATTAATTCCCTTCCTTCAGTGATGTAAACATATTAATTAGGGAAAAAGCCCACACCAGGAGCTGAACCCCTGATCTATATGCAAAGTTTAATAATCATTGTACCATGGTGATTAGAATGATTATGGGGATACTGTGAAGAATTCATTTGCAGCAGCTAAGCCAACGTCTTCACATTTGTTTGGAAAAACAATTATAGATCTTAATTGGGAGCCATGCAATGATGACAGCAGTTATTTCAGTGATTGATTCTGAAATTAAAGAGAACTGGCAAATTAAATACCAGAATATCTTAGATTAGAAAATGGAAAGCTTTAGACAACTTGGAGCATATGTAAATCCTGAAATATGGCAAAATGCTAACACTAATACCCTAAAATAACAGCAAAACCTAAACCAACTAAAACAAATATCAAAAAGGAATCAAGGAGAGGTATGGAAACACCAAAAATCAGCTGGAATTTGTAGGAAGAATTCCTGAGTTGCACCCAAATTTTTCAGTGTGGATGCATCCACGAAAGGGGAGACAGCAACCCAAAGAAATGATTTTTCATTATTAGAATTTGCTCACAGAATTCCATTGATTTCGTATATAATCAGTCATTATCTTTCAAAACTACAAGTGCTCACTTGAAGGTCAAGGTGCTCCCTGTATTTGGAGCACAGAACTGCATTTCAGAGCCCAGTGTGGAAATCCTCCCAGAAAAACCAGCTCCTGAGCAGTGTGGGTGTGTGGAGAGAGGGCTGGGAGGGGACTGGCAAAATCCTGTGCTGTGTATCCAGGTCAGATTTCCAGGGATAAAGTTTGCTTCAATTTGTTACCTGGAGAACCTGCCCTCACTTTCAGGAGCTCTGCAAATAAACAGAAATAGATAATTTTTATGCTGTGATCCTTCAGGTAATTAACAAGGAGATGATTGCCCTTGGTTTAGGCACTGCCAGGAACACAAAGTGAGCCTTTGGCAATTTCTGTGTGAACCTTCCACCCAGTGGAGGGCTTGGAGTCACACCCAGACATCAACACAAATCAAAAAGGCTGAGGAGGTGGCTCTGATATAAAATCAGGAGAAGAGAATACCTGGTTGTGTCGTTTTAGGATTGCTGACCACCTAAAAAGTGGCATTAACAAGCCCAAAAGTTGCAGGCCTCAGTGGCTGAGTCCTTTATCCTTCCTTTGGCCCCCACGTGAGCAAGGAAAATTCAACCCTAGCATGACTAATGGCAAAGCCACAAAAATTCCCTTCCTGAAACACATAATATTTATTTTCTTTGAGAGAGAAATTGTATTTTGACATCTGTAAGCAGCTGGGTAATGTTGCAGACACAATCCATTTTCTGCTTAGTGGACTAACGGGGACAAATGAAGATTTAAAATAGCAGCGTTCTCATCATTAAATGATCAGTCTCAGACTTGCTGGGTAAAAACTTCCCTCTCAGCTCTTGTTCTGCCCTCTCAAGTGCAATCCTTCCTGATCTACATCTCCAAAGCATTTTGGTTGCCAATTTCATGATTAATCATTTGCAAGGACTGTAAAGCACATTCATATTATAAAAAATAATGCAGTTGTAGACAAGGTATAAACATCCCCCCTCCGGACTGAATGGATAACTTTGTTTAAATAAGTTATAATTACTTTTTGTGGACATTTGGGTGAACACTGGTGACTGAAGTAAAGATTTTCCAAAGAATACCATTATTGCTATCATTATGATTGATGTAAGAAGCAGTCGTGTGTGAAAAATGATCTAATTTTGTGATATTTAACTACATTTTTATCATTACAGGTATGCTACAGCACACTATTTAAGATAAATATGAATAGGCTCTGTAAATTATAAGCATAATTTGATTTTTTTCCCCTCAAAGGTGGAAGCAAAATGGCACAGATATTGATCTTACCATGAGTTATCACTACAGGTTGGTTGGAGGCAGCTTGGCAATCAATAACCCACATAAAAATCAGGATATTGGAACATACCAGTGTTTGGCCACAAATTCATTTGGAACAATTCTGAGCAGGAAGGCAAAGCTTCAATTTGCATGTAAGTTGGGAAGATCATATTTATTAGAGCATTATTTTCCTATTAATTCTGCACATGGACTGTAATTTATTGGGTAATTAAAGGATCATTGGGGATTCTGTCCAAAAGGTTTGACTTCCTTCTGCACTGCTTATTCCTAAAAAACCCCAAAATGTTCCTAGTAAATATTAATAACAAGACCAGACATCTGATGGCTGCTGCCCTCGGGAGCCAGAATAAAAATCAGGAAATTGAAAGGTCAAGGAAAATGAGCACAATTATCTTCACTTAACAAAGGTGTTCTCACTTTTTAGGACAGTGGTTTTGTTGTTGTCCCGCAGGTATCTACAGCTGGGGCGGTGGGGGAATTGTTGCAAAAAGTTGGGCTTTGAGTTTTCTGTAGCTAATGAGGTCTAATTGAGACACAAAACCATTGTTCCCCTAATTGACACACTGATTTAATTTTTTTTTTTTACATTATGAAAGAAACACTCCTTTTCCTTACACCGTGTGTAAAAGTGTGAGCTGCTCTCTGAAATATTTCATATTTCAGCTCCCTCAGGTCGAGCACATTGTCTGTCTTGAGATGATTTAAAGTTTATTTCATCTTTGCTCCCCGTTTCACTCCTTCACAACTTCACAACCATTTTCACAAGGTTCGGATGCGGTGACCGAGTTCTGTGAACGCCCTGGGGAAGGGGGGGAACAACAGTGACAACCAAAAAACTCCAGATATTCCCTCCAGCCCTTTTTTTTTTTCAGTCTAAAGCTCAGAGCAGTCTGTTGCTGGGAGAAAGCAATTGTTTTCAAAGCTCATTAATAAAACATGTGACTAAAGCCAACCTTGTGTCACTATTTCAGACACCAGCAAACGGATTAATTATTAATCTTGTTCCATTTCTCATAGCAAACCTGGTGTCACAGGGGTTACACAAAGGAGACATCAGAGGTCAGGCTGGTTCACAGAGTCTCTTTCAGCAGAGCTGATCAAAAAGTGTATTGCTGGTACCTCATTTAATAATGTTTTACCCTGAATTTCTCAAACAGCTTTGATTTCCAAGAGCTGGTCAAATGTAAAAAAAAAAAAAAGATTCATTATTTTACCACTTTTTCTGCTGAAATATTTTTTCAAGCCAGACTTCCTGTGTGGGAATTTTTTTTGAGATTTGGAGGTGAACATTGGTTAGTGACAGAATTCCATTTTAGAAAGGAGCAAGAATAGACAGCCACCTCAAAATTGTCCACGGAGTCTGTAATCCCCATGGAACCAAGGCAGGCCAGGCAGGGAGCTGGGAAAAGAACTAAGGAAAGGGAATATCCTTAAATGAAGGCACAAAAAGGTGTACAAAAAATAAAATAAAAAAAAAAAAGCAGAGGGAAGGAAGGAAAACCAGGAATATCTGTGAAAGAAAGAAGGCTCTGGTGATTATTCAGCATTATATATCAAGCAGTTCCTTTATTTAAGCTTTATACCCCCACTCAAATACTTCCCAAAGTCCCTGCAGGGAGCAGGTCCCAGAGCTGGGTCTGGTTTTTCCCCAGCTCTCACTCTGCTCCAGTCCTTCAGCTCTAACAGCACCACAGAATCCTAAATTTATCCTATAATCAAGCACTACACCACTTTTCCAGTAGTGGTGACAGATATTTACCTCTTTCCCCATGGAGAAGAGAGAGGACAGACAAATCAAAGGCTGTTATTTACACTGACAAGCACAAATTTACAGGAAAATGCTTCAATTTAGCAGCATCACTGCAGAACTGGGAGTTTTAAGTTGTCTTACAATAGGGAAAAAAACCCACAGTACCTGGAAAACGTCATAATGACCTGATGAGAATAGTGGAACAAATTACCTTGAAACTCTTATTTCACAGTCAACATTGCCTTGTTTCTTATTTTCATGTTGCCATTCAATTTAATTCTTTGTTTCAACCAATACTTCAGGCTATATCTTGAAATCCAGGCAGGCAGGCACGTTGCTGTGATGACACTTTCATTCAACACCTCACAAAATGGGATTTTTCCCTGGACTGGAATGTCTGGCATATTATTGCAATCTCCCTGATAAAGAATTGAATCAAACCTATTATCCAAGTACCAGGGTTTCTGTGTATTTGTCTCTTTACTACAAGGTAACTAACTCTGAGTTGGAGTTTGAATTAATGATACCTCCAGAAACCTATTCAACATGTCAACTTAATATATAAAAAAATACTTTTTTCCTCTGTTCAAGATACCAAGTTCTCTGAGAAGCAAAATAAATGCGGAACGAGATTAGAAATATGTCTTCAGATTCAGCTGGAGTTTGGTGCTTATCCTCTATTAAAACCAGAGCTGTCAAAGGAAAGCTGCAGGAGGAATATTGTACAGAAGGCAGTGGCATAGATTATTAAAGCTACAAGCTGAAAATGAGAGACAGCATCAGGGAGAGGGAGCGCGTAAATGCATTAGCGGGATGCAAGGATGGCAGGCCCTTGGCATCCCCGCTTCCTGCACAAGGCTTGTTTTGTCATAAATAAACTCAAAAGCTCCCTGTAAATCCTGCACGTCTCCTGCTCCCCTGCCAGCAGTACATTTGGAGCAGCCCACGTGTGTTTTTGCAGTTGTTGAGGTGGAAGTTTGTGAAGGTTTGGTGTCAGGCCTCGGCTCGTGCAGCCGGAGCCAAGCACAGGAGGAGGGTCCTGGTCCAGGCTGGAGTCATGGCCTGCCACCCACAGGGCTTCTCCCCTTCCAGGTCAGCGGTGACACCCAGCACAAGGTCACCTAGAACACCAGCTCAGCCTAAAATGAAATCAAAGCCTTGGGAAGTTCATCTTGGAGCTAGGCCCAAGTCAGCTTGAAGGAGGAGATGAGGACATGAGAGCTTTTCCTTCAGCTTTTGCACAACTCAGAATCACAGACTCAGTAGAGGACACAGTTTTAAGCTGCACCAGGGGAAGTTTAGGCTGGACTTTGGGAAAAGGTTCTTCACAGAATGAGTGGTTGGGCATTGGAATGGGCTGCTCAGGGAGGTGGTGGAGTCACCATCCCTGGAGGGGTTTAAAAAAAGGCTGGATGAGGACTTGGTGTAACACTGCCATGGTGTAGCACATAAAGTGGTGTTAGGTCATAGGTTGGAGGTCTTTTTCATCTTTAATTATAGAATCACAGAATTAACAGAGTTGGAAAAGACCTTTGAGATCATCAAGGCCAGCCTTTGCCCAATCTCCCCCTGCTCATAAACCACATCACAAAATTTCACATCTATTCATTTTTTGAACACTTCCAAGCATGGGGACTCCATCACTTCCATGAGCAGCTAGTCCCAAAGCTTGGCCACTCTTTCAGTGGCGAAATTTTTCCTAAGGCATTTTTGTTTAAGGCATTTCATGCCTTAAGAAAAGACAAACAAAAAACCTGCTGGGGAAAACTGCTTCAGTATGGCTTCAACCAGAACTTTCTCTCAAGGCACACAGGGGATTTGCTTTAATTATTTCCTCAGTTTTAAGCAAAAATAACAGTGTGCAAACAACTGGTCTTGAGGGAAATCCCCGTAACAGGCTGCATGAAACAGCCTGTCCAGGCCTGTTACTTGTTCTTTTGGTTCTCAAACACATCTATAGCAGAGGCATTAAGGGATATGCAGGAGAATTAAGAAGTGCAATTAAACAAACCAGAATAAAAAAGGACTTCACAATGAAAAAGAATCAAATGCAAAGCTAATTCATAATTATTCAGGGCATAAACCCAGAAAATTCGGTATTAATTGAAAGCTTCTTGTTGCTTAGGGATCTTAAATTAGATTCTCAGTCAAATTATTCTATCCTTGATGATAAAAGTCATGATGATTGCAGCGTTCTCAGACCTGAAATTCTGAAAAACAAAGACAACAATCTAATTTAATGCCTAGAATTGGTCACTTTGCCCTGAACCACACAGGAGGGCACACAGTGGAGCCATTAGTATTTTAAAGGTCCCCACAATGCTACAGACCCAGGGAGGATTTCTCCTTGGATTTTTTTGGCTCCAGCCACATTCTCCTGGTTTTCAAAGTGGTGCTCAAGGGCTTTGCTTGATGCTTATTCTCCAAAGCATTTTCCTGACGCTGCCACCCTCCCTGCTCTTGGCCAGTGATGATTGCTCACAGCAGTGTGGCTCAGAGTGACAGTGCACTTGGAATGAAATCTGCAGCTCCCAAGAGCTTCCACCTGCTTTTTGTCAGAGACAGAAGACACAATTTTGCTGAAATAACAAATTAGAGGCAAAAATTCCTCCTGGACTGAGTTTTTGTCATTCCAAAACACAAAAATAGCATCCCATCATTAGCATTTAACCATTTCAGGGAGGAATATATTAAACCAAATCAAACCCATGTAGTGTTTGCTGGATGGTGACAGGATGAGCTTTAGCAGAGCCCTGTTGGAGGGGCTGGCTGGGAGATGCTCAGCCAGCATGAAAGCCCACTTTTCATCTGATTACTTCATCGTGTTATTTACCTTTGAGTGCACACAAATTACAGAAACATCACAAAGCAATCCAGCAGCCTCAGGATGTCATAACCCTTTTCACTAGCAGTGTATGCTTTGAAACAGAAAATGGAAAAATCAATAGGCTTGGATCAGATAGGCTGAATTTGCAAAGTCTGGACATGCATGAATTTAAGGCTAAATGGCACCTACACTTCTGGCTGGGTTGTGTTGTGGTGCTGTGTGTGTCCAGAAATCCCTCTGTAACAATTGTATTTGATTAAAAGGTGTGCTAGCTGTTGTAACTACCACCTGGAGTAAAGCTCTCTGGGTCTTTAAGCTGATTGTTAATTCATCACAGCACAGGAGGGCTGGAATACTGATCAGGCTCCCTGGCAGATGATTGCAGGAATGAACTCTGGCAGAGCCTTTCTTTCTCAAAAAGAGGCATAAACTGCTCAGTTCAGCACTCAACAGGCACTCAGGGATGACCAGCTGATAACTGAGGAGCAGGAAGAGCTCAGCTTGCCAGTGCCAGGAAAAGTTCATAATCAAAAATACATCCCCAAAAGTTTGACTTGGTTTTCTAAATTCCCTTTTCCCCTTTAGGGATGTGTCAGGTAAAGCCATGGAATTGCCTCTATCTACAGAGAATCATGGAATGGCCTGGTTGGAAGGGACATTAAAGCTCATCCAGTTCCACCCTCTGCCACCTTCCGCTACCCCAGATTGCTCCAAGCTCCAATGTCCAACCTGGCCTTGGACACTTTCAGGGATCCAGGAGCAACCACAACTTCTCTGGGCACCCTGTGCCAGGGCCTGCCCACCCTCACAGGGAGGAATTTCTTCCCAATATCTCACCTAACCCTGCCCTCTGTCAGTTTGACAAGTTCCTCCTTGCCTTGTCCTTCCAGGACCTTTCCAAAGTCTCTCTCCATCTTTCTTGTAGCTCCCTTCAGGCACTGGAAGGCCACCATGAGGTCACCCCAGAACTTGTCTTCTCCAGGTTGAACAATCCCAATTCTCTCAGTCTCTATCCTCATTCCAGCACCAATCTCTACCCTACACGTGCTGAGTAGAGCACTGACCTCACCTGTTTCAAAAGGGTGGCCTTCTATATAATCCTGGAATGGTTTGGGAGGGACCTTAGTGTTCATCTCATCCCAACCCCACTTCCCCTGATGCAGAAACACATCTCAACTGCAGACATGTGGAGAATCAGCCATAAAATTCTCCTTTGCACGCTCTGCACAGCCCTCCTGGTGATCCTGGTAACACCTCCCAGTCTTCCCTTCAGCCGGGGAGGAACAAATGCAACCTGCAGTGGGAACATTTGCTGTGGATCGATCCTGTCTGGAGGATGGAAGTGCTGCTGTCATCTCTTCCATATGTCACTAAAAAGGCTCACAGCTCAAAATTGCCTTTTGGACTTTTAAGCACAGGTAGAATCCAATATCACTGCAGCAGCAGCAGCAGCAGCAGCCACCCTCCCTGGTGTGGGGAGCTGAGGGCCAGATTCTAAGTAAAATGAGTTACAGAAAATAAGTCCTGCATTTTGTCAAAATTCTGCTTGGAGTGGAAAGAAAGAGAACTTTCATTTATCACTTCTGATTGTTATGGACACTCTGTGCCAATGCTCCAGCTCTCTCTGCAGCAGTTCCCGTGGCAGGAGACCACACCAAGGTCTTTGCTTAATGGATGCTCTCCATGGAGCAGACCCAGCAGCCTCAGGCTTGTTTTCTTTTTTTTGCCCCTTTATTTCACAGAGTTTCTTCAGAAAATCAGGAAAAGCCTGGTGAGAACCATTGTTGTAAGGAATATGACGTTTCCAGGAGTAACAGCCCCAACTCTCCCAGCTGTCTTCACAGGAGAAGTGCTCCAGCCCTCTGATGAACCTGGTGGCCTCCTCTGGGCTGGTTCCAACAGGGAGGGGTCTCTAAGGAGTCACTATCCTGCTCTACCCACCCCAAACTGGGGCACTGGGCATCCTTCAAGGCCACTTTGAGCAGAACACATGCAGAGAACCCTGTGAAATGGTGCAATTTAATCACCCCAAGAACAAATCCACTGCAAGACCTCACCCTGCTCAGCTCATGTCCCCGCTGAGCTTCCCAGTGTTTATTTCTTTGCAGAATTCTGTGCACACAGAGCCTCTCACAGGCTCCAGGAAAAGCAGGAACCACCACTCAGCAGTGATGAAGCAGGAAGCCTGGGAGGGTTTCACCTGCCTGCTGACAGGACAAGGCAGGGTGATGACAGAACTTCTATTTTAAAACTCTGATATCACAAGAATGGGATTATGCAAATCTCCTGACATTCCTGAAGACACAAAGAGCAGCCTGGAATCTTAAAACCAGAAGATATGGGTATATCTCCATAAGGAAGGGGGTTTGCTTTCTCCATCATTCCCTCTTTTAGTCTCCTCTGCATTCTCACAGCCTAATTGATGCCCATTGACACCAAGTGTCCTGTTTATTTTAAGTTGTAACAGACCAGGCACATCAGAAATTCCATTTTTCTGCCCCTCCAATGGTTTAAACATCTCTCTCAGAGTACTTAACCACTGTGTTCAAGGCTCTGCACTATCAGCACTTGGTTAAAGCTGCTTTATTCCAGGTTAGTTCCTTAGACTTTTGTTATAAAAGGAGGTTTTTATCTGTGAAACAGAGATCTACAATGCAGAGAGGTTGTAAGGAGAATTACAGGCAGTGAACCAGGCAGATAAAGTAGCAATAGGGAACACAGAAGTATTTGAAGATTATCTTTTAGTTCTATATTACTTACTCTTCCTTAGGTCCTTTAAAAGTGTTTATCCTAAATCAACCCATTGCCAGTTGTATTGGAAAAGCAATATATGTGATTGAGATATGGTGGGGAACAAAGCATCCACAGGTCCCAGAGCTGATAGATTCTGATTGATAAAATTTAATACTGGGGAAGGATAAAACCTGTCTATGTTTGCAGTCTGGGTGATCTGCTATTTTATCTGTTCTCCTTTCATTACAGACAAGATGATGTAGATTCCAATACATTATTGAGTGAAATATCCACGATTTTCATGTGAGATTGCTCATTTTCTGGCATGACAAAAGAAGTTATGGTAGAGGTTTGCAAGGGAAAAATATTACAGAATTATTTGGAATAAATGATTGGCTTTTTTTCCTAATAAAAATAATGAAATTGATTGATCAGTTATTTTTGCAGTGAAGGTTGATCATGTGTAATGTTTTAAGGCAGCAGATAAACTTGTCTATTCTGTAGCTGATACTGGAGAAGGAGGAACTGTGTGTAACATTTGGACTTTTCATGGAGTGAAGGAATGAGGTCACAGGAGCTGCTTTTCTCAACAAAAACCACATCTGGCACAGAGAATGCACTGAGCTGTAAATACCCATTTCTAAATGCTACAGCAAGAACAAATAATGTAACCTACACCTGAAGTCCCACTGGCAGGATTCACATCCAAAAATCCATTGATTGCTCGGGTAAATCTTGACATTCCCATTGGAAGGAATTCTTCAAGGGCTTTGCAGCTGGAATGAGGAAGGTAAAGAAGGGGCTGGAGATAGCTCAGGATAGTTCTACAAGAAGTAATTCTGTGCTGGATCAAGATCTCCAAAGGGCTGGACAGGAATTTGGGAAGGGCTGAAACAGGCACGGACATTGTCAGCAGTGTGTGAGAACTCTTTCCTCCTTGCCACTTTTCCTCTCTTCCTTGCCATTTTTGTTGCATGTATTACAAGCCTTGATTATTATTTTGTTGGCAGAAGCATTATAAAAGGAATTAGTGGGATTTTATCCATCAGAACCCAGGGCAGGGATGCCAGAGGTGCTTCTGCAGAACCAGGCTACAGCTACGTGTCCCCAGCAACAAGGCCAAGGTTCCTAAACCATCTCCTCATATTTAAAATCAGATTGCTGTGGGAGCAGTGGGAAATACGGAGAAGAAGAGGGTTTGGATAAGAATTAACCCCCCTGCCAAAAGGACATTTGCCACAGCATCCAAGGCCATATCCCCTGGAAGTTGGGAGGATCACTGTAGTTGTGTCAGGGACAAATCCAACCCTTGAGGTTCAGCCCAGGGAGAGAAATCTGTCTTTAAGAGCACTCCAATCTGGAGAAAACTCCTGCAGACGGCGAAGTGACTCTGGTGATGACAGGTGACAAATGAACTGTGCGGTGACAAGTGAGAAAACTGTTCAGGAATATAAAATATTTAACAAATATTCCCTGTGTGCCCCTCCCTGGGAGAGGGGCAGCTCCTCAGCTGTGCCTCTGGCCTGCAGATGGGCTCTGGAGCAGGAGCCCCAAGGCTGTGTCAACACTTACTGCTCAGAGCAAGTCCTGTGCTCAGCTCAGGAGAGAAATTTAATATTTTATGCTGCTAACTCTGTAAAAGCAGGGGAAAAAATAACAAAGGCCAGATGTAGACCAGCTCTACAGCTTCCCAGCATATGTTTCTGTGCTCTGGGTTTGTTGGTGCATGAACAAAAATCAAGCCAGCTCAGGGTTTTTCCCCCCTCACCTCACCCTCCCTGTTTAATTTAGTTGTGACCTTCCACTTTTTTCCTCTAGAGAAGCTTGATATTACCTTGTAAAGGGCATTTCCACTCTTTAATTGAATAAGACAATCAGACTGTGGCAGAAATTATTGTTCCCCACCTTGAAAATGAGTGCCTGGATTGGCCATTCAGCTCATTTAAGCTGAATTGAGGACCCGGGGCCTGTGTTCATCCTGAAGTGTAAATTACAGGTCCTTGCCCTTGGAAGCTCCAAAGTAATTTAACTAAATAAGGAAGCACTGATGAAGGTCTTTGGATGATTACACAGCTAAGGACAGGACCAGTGATTGTGGTTTTCCCTCTCTTTTTGACAAGAAACTCCATCAGGGAGTTTTGGTGGACAGGGCAGCTTTCCTTTTACCCACTCTGGTTTGCAACGCTCCTCTAGGGTGGAAATGAGAACAAAAGTGGGAATTCCAGTGGATTTTTGACCTGTCCTGATGAGAGGAGACACTCAGGCATTGTCCAGGCTGCTCCTGGCTGACTCAGCTCCAAACTTCTAGACCTGAAGAGTTAAAGGCTCAAAAGTGTTTCAGATGGAGCAGGAGAACTCAGCAGGTATTGAGGAGAAAATCCAAGTATTTAAAAGGCAGGAAATGGGAAATACTAAGCGGCTTTCAGACACCTTAATTAGAGATAACACCACTCTTAATCTCAGAATTGAATTCATAGAAAATCAATTAGAACATTTAAAAAATTGAGATTAGATGCTAACGGGGAAAGATTAATGTATTGACAGAATTATCAAGACAAAGGAACTGTCAGAGGGTTTGTTCAGCAAGTTTAGTGCAGTTTGAAAAGCTGAAAAAGAGTTTACTTTGCCGTGGAAGTTGTAGGGAGGGAGATTAGCCATTCCTTTGGGAGATATTTGGAGAAAGAAGGATATTTCCATAACACACGCTGTAGAATCCAGGCTGCAAGAGGTTGGTGCTCATCTCCTTCAAGGCAATTCAGTACAAAAATACTCAGGAGAAGCAAAAAACAGGCATTGATGTCCAGGAGGGGTCTGGGGTGGTCTGGATAGGCACAACCTGTAGCTAAAAGGGCTTTAACCCCAAATTCTTTGGGACTTCCTTTATGTGAGAGAAGAAATAGCAAACCCAAAATCTGGAAGCATGGGGCCTTCCAGAATTTGAGATAATTTTAAAGATCCAATAGGCTTCATTTTTGTTATTTGTAGTTGTAACAGACCTAAATTCTCAGATTCAGGCACCAAATTCATCCCCAAATTGGGCCCCAATTCATTACAGCCAGAGCAGAGGAAGGTAACTGATTGTCGGGTGATAACACAGGTGCTGGAAATACTCCCAGCAAATCATAACCAGGAGCTTCCTTGGAAAAGTGCTGAGCTTTGTACCCCATTTCCCTGTGAGGAAATTCCTGTGGTGCTGCATCACTGCAGGAACACCTCTCCTATTGCAATATATCACAGGCTATAAGAGACACAGAAGGAAAAAAAAGGGAACAGAAGTGATCTATCACAATTTGACACAGGCACATGGAAAAGTGAGGAATTGTATTGATTTGTCCTCAGGAGCGTGGCTAATTTGTAAGGAGCTCTTACTCCTCATGCCTTAACATTCATTGCACATTTCAATACCAAGTAATTACAACCATTATATTTGGGATTATGTAATGACAAAACATTTATGAGGGGAAAAAAATATCAAAAGTTCAAGAAAGCATGAAATCACATTAATTCAGATGAACTGTGGTAATTATGCAAGGTGATAAATTGGAGTTTCTCTAATTGTCTGTAACAATTTCATATATTAAAACACCCAAGTTTCCTTGGAGAAGTTCTGTGCTCCTTCTTAGGATGGGTTTGGAATGGATGGATTTGGGTAGACTATCCCTGAACAGGTTCAGGAATTTCCAACATGACTGGGACGTTGAAATGAATGAGTTGCTGTTTGTGATTTTGTTTTTATTCCTGTCCAATATATTTAATAGGCAATTCCCTAATCCCAGGAAAACTGACCTTTCACTCTGTTGTGTAGTTAAATTTGCTACTCTGACACTTGTAAGGCAGTTTTATATTAAAATAAAGCAAACAAAAACCCCAGATGTGTGGGTAATAGCAGTGGTGGGGAAATTAGAATAAATGTATTAATGAGCAGTGAGCAAGTGGATGTTGTTTGGAGCAACCTGGTCTAGTGGAAGGTGTCCTTGCCCATGGCAGGGGTGGAATAGGATGGGTTTTAAGGCCCCTTCCAACCTAAAGCACTCTGGGATTTATGATTATCTCTATTACTAGGAGCTTTAATACATTAAGGAAAAAAATAATGTATGGCTGAACCTATTAATTAACCTATTAATTATTGGAATTGCTTCAGCAGGAAAGTTTTCTGTCCACCACTTCCATTTTGTTTCTGTCTCCAGAGAGCATTTTTTCAGGCAAACACCGCCCCCAGCCTGGGTTTCTTCTCTCACTGTCAGGTTTGTGCTCAGCAAAGTGACACCAATGGTCACCTTCACCCAACACTGATATTCTTCTCAAGCTCTGGTTTTATTCTGTTTAAAATCTACCAGGAAGACTTTCAGGCCATAAATCAGGATAAAGGCAGGTTGGAGCACCCTGGGATAGTGGAAGGTGTCCCTGCCCATGGCAGGGGTGGAATGGGATGGGCTTTAAAGTCCTTCCAACCCAAACCTTCTGTAATGCCATGATGAGATCCTTGATCCCAGAGGGTAAATTGGGTTACACCAGATGAAAAATCTGACCCATTCCTTCTCCCCACTCCTCCCTTCATTCCTGGCGAGGAGCTGACAGCCTCCTCCACCTCAAGAATTCCTGCTCCCATCAGAGAAAGCCATTCCCTGACCCCACCCCACAAAATGCCATATGTTTGGGGTGCTGTGAGCACAGCCCCTCCTCGCTCAGCCCTGCAACACTCCCAGCAGGAGACGAGGCCATGCCACACTCAGCTGAGTCCCTCCATTCCCACTCTTCCCTGGGAAGGATCACTCGTGCATCTGAGCATTTTGCTTGGCCTCCACGACCTCATTATCACATCCAACTGATTAATCATGCTCTACCAAGAGCAGTCTGCCAACACGCACAGATCTGGGGGGGGGGAAAAAAAGTGTTTTTTTGTTAAAACTCGCAGCTGAGAGAGCAATGGAGTGTGAGGGAACTCGTTGTTCTTCAAGTGAGATAAATACAGACAAAGAATGAAAGGAATTATGTAGGAACTAGGTGATAATTTATTTATAGATCTCTGCAGAAACACTGAAGTTAGCAAATATACCATCTGTTAAATAGTCATCTTATTCCTAAGTGCATATTAGCAATCTAAATGTGTGCCAAACACCTGATCTTAGCCTTCTTAGTTGATACTCTTTTTGACAAGCAACATTCTGCTTTATTAGGTTATGTCATGTTACGTTATAGAGCTGTGCTAGGGAACAGGAGCTGGAAGAACACAGTGCTCGTGCTCTCTTGGTGCAAATGAACACCCAGGGCAAGGAGAAGGGATTTTGACAGCAGCCAGAATTTCAGAATAACAAGAACAAAGTAGAATATCTGTATTTGTATCCTCAGGTATTTTTTTTCCCTCTATATATATACACTTAACACATTTCAAATTGCAATAAATCATCGAAAATGCAACCCCATAGGTTGGGAAATAGATGGAGAGATCTTTGTGGCAAAGACAAACATTATTTCTGAGGGTCCACCTCTTCCCTCTCTCATCCACCTGGACTGCAAAGCAAAAGTAGATTATTTTATAGCTCATTATTGAATCCATTTGAATGAGGTGTCACAATATTCCATGGGAGATGCTGCCTGTCTGCAGGAAGAGTCCAGTAAAGATGAAAACAGAAGCAAATTCTCTTCATCTATTTTGCCTTGGTTTGCTCTTTCAGAGGTTTGGGGTTCTTTTATTCTTCAATGATTCTTTAGTACAGAAAGAGGCACTGAATAAATTCACTTTGTACAATTATCTATCAAAATCAATCAAAGCAAAAGATCATTTCTGGTTTGACCTGTGAAATTTTGGGGAGGGGAGGGTTTCTAAAGGATGCAGAATGATTAAGATCTCGGATTTAAGCAATGCAATGAATTCTTTAAAGAAAATGTCTTTTTCTAAAGGCCTTTAAAAACTGGGTTAAATAAGGACATTGCATATTTGTCCCTGTCATGGGTGAGATGAAGAGATTAAATGATGATTTATGTGCCTCCACAGCTGCTTTTTTATACCTATGATTAATAAGCATAAAGGGATGGAAATCTCCTGTCCCTCACTGGAAAATCCGAGCTGCTTTGTATAACAAAACTACAAACAGGCCATGAAAGAGCCCAAACTCCTGCCTATGGATTTTGATCCTCAAGGTTGAAAAGTGGAGATTGAAAAGGCACAGCCAGCTTCTTCCCCACATGGATTCAACTGAAAGGGACTGGGTTTAGATGGGATATTGGGAAAAAATTGTTCCCTGGGAGGGTGGGGAGGCTCTGGCACAGAGTGCCCAGAGAAATTGTGGCTGCCCTGGATCCCTGGCAGTGCCCAAGGCCAGGCTGGAAGGGGCTTGGAGCAGTCTGGGACAGTGGAAAGTGTCTCAGGGGTGAGGCTGGATGAGCTGAGGTCCCTCCCAACCCAAAGCATTCCATGATTCCATTAATCAAAAATAGTCCTGCTCCTTGCAAAACAGTGGATCCCTAAGAGATTTCATCCCCCTGCTTTTAATTATTCCAGTCAGGGACTCTTGTCACAGTTTTAATGGAGAGGCACGGACAGGTGACACAGCACCTAAAATGAGAGTAAAACTGATAACATGACATATTGTGTCATTAAACCAAAAATTGCTACTAGCAGCTCATTACTTTCCAAAATCTATTCCCATTTCAGAGCGAGGTATTACACAGTTAATTCTCAATTGTCAGGAAAACCTTTTCCTCCTGCTGCACTGCACTTCCTTTATTTTTTCTCCCTCCTTTCTCGGATGTCTCATAATAACTAAAATTTTGTTCTCAGCCAACAAAAAAAAAAAAAGGGCTGATTTCTCGCAGTGAAAATATTGGGAAGAATTACTTAGACAGCACAGATTTTCCATACTGCCCCAGAGTTTTTTTGGGGGTTAACTCTATTTTTAAGTAGAAATTTCATTTTGTTTTGTATTAGCAGCTGAGATAAAGAGATAAGAAAGGGGACTGTGACCATTTTTGTTGATAGTGCCTGAATCTTAAAAAATTCTGAATTTTTTCACTTTTCTAATTTTTTAAAAAAAATAATATAATAAATATGGGATTTTGAGGATCTTTCCCCCCACCTTGTCCCACGGCACAAAGCCTCAGACCTGGCACCCCAAGCAAATCTTGACAGGAATTCCAGGGACCACTTTTCCACACAAATATTTTGTGCTGGCCTTTTTCTTCTCAGAAACAATTGCCAGGAAAGAGAGAAAATGTGGTAAAATTTCTCAGATGAAATTTTCAAAATGAGTAAACAAATCCACAAATTTAGAGACTGGACTTTAATGAAGCCAAACTCTAATTAATCATATTACACCCATCTACTATTTTGTCCTTTATTTAGAAATACAGGATGGAATACAACTAAATATTTTTTTTTCTATTTTTCTTGGCCTTTCTTGTGTTTTTTTTCCCTCTTGGACTACCCATAATCCAAGGCAGAGCTGTAGCCAGCAGGCAATTAAAAGAACATCAGAGTTTAAAACCCTTTCCCCGTGTATTGACAGGCCCCATCTATTGTGCTATGACAGCACGAGGAGGTGCTACAGGTGCTTAATTCAATCCAGCCCCCTCTGAGCAGACAATGTCTTCATAGGAGACCAATATCCAGGAGATGAAGAGGAGGAAAAGAAAAATTAACTGTGTAAAGTTCAGCTAAGGGGGAGAAAATTGATATATTGACATAAATAGCTGAGGCTGTACAGGTAGTAATCGTTATTGCTCTGACCAACGAGGGCTGTTTCTCTCTATTGAACTCTGGCTCAGGTTGGTGTTCAGCTGATGAAAAATGGAACAATTGTTTGAAACAAGAATCTGCAGCAAGGTAAATAAAATGAGCTTAGGGCAGGCAGTTTACAGCTCTGTGGTATAAAGAGGTTTAAGGGGAAGCTGATATTTATTGTATTAAAGCATATTTTGAATGAGTTTCGAGCAATCATTTCCCAAATGGCTCTAAGAAAATGGGAAGGCTTCTCATTAGGATGAGAACTGGATCAAAAAGTAAATAATGTTTTTCTTTAAAGCACATCTATTGTGTCATGTTTTGTAATTGAATTAATGAGAATCAGGCTGATAATTCTTCAACATCTCAGTGAAACATGAGGAAGCAGCAGATTGAGACGTGGTGAAAAATGGACATTAAGAGCCATAAAAATCACCTGTGGGAGATGGGCATGGACAGGAGATTTCCCACTAAAAGTCCTCTCTTCCTCCCCCCTGAAAACAATTATAAAGCTCAAGGCAATTAAAACATATCCAAGCACTGCAGCCAGTTTGGGCCAGCCCAGAATCTTAAAGAAAATAACATATTTTTATCATCATTTAAACCTACACTCTGTGGGAGTCCTGCTGATCTTTAATTATCACTTGTATATATAGAACACAGCTGTTCTCTATTTCTATAGAAAAGGAAACACTATAAAATGCAATTTTTTTTTCCAACTAATGTAGATTAAGTCTTGCAAGTTCCAAAAAATGATGATGGAAAAGTAGTGGAATAATAGACTGGCTTTGCAATTAGAAATTGTAAACACAAATTCCCAAAGTTGCAGTAGAAATGCTGTAGGAATAAATATTTTGTGGATGCCAAAGGACCCAGTAATGGTTGGACTGGAGGATCTGGGAGGTCTTGTTCACCCTTAATGATCCCGTAATTCCACACTATCATGTTGGACAAGCTATTTTTGCATACAATTTCTCAATGAAATTAAATTATGCTGTTCTTGAGTTAATAAACTGGATAAATTGAGATGCAGTTGGGAATAACTCCGATGGACAATAACCAGGCCTTGTTTTCTCCTTCTCCCTCAAGACCTGGAAAACTTCGAGACGAGGCCGAGAAGCCCGGTGTCAGTGAGAGAGGGACAAGGAGTGGTGCTGCTCTGTGGAACTCCTCCCCACCATGGAGGTACGCTGGGGACAGCCTGAGCAGCCCTGCTCTGCCTCAGGAGGAGCACAATTCCCTGGGGGATTAGCACTGGAATTTCCTCACACATCAGTTATTGGGGTTTACAACAAATTGGGATTTTGTTTCTTCAAAAGGCACTAGGTTCATGCCTTTTTAGGGGCCTTTTTTATTATTTTATTATTATTTTGTTATAATTTTATTATTAAATGTATTGTTTTATTTATTATTTTATTTATATTTATTATTTTCTATTACTTCTATTATTATTTTATGTTTATTATTTTATTGTTATTATATCAGGGAGCAGTGATGCCTTGAGGAGCTGGAACAGAGGCTAGATGGACTTAAGAAGAATAAAGTGGATATTTATTGGAGTGCCTTCCGAGCCACACCCTGGCAGGACCCGAGCCACAGTCGTGGCTCTGCCCAGATGGCTCCAAGATGGGAGCCAAAAAGGGCTTGGTCACAAGATCTCCCATTTTTATAAGTTTTAGTCCATTTGCATACAGGAGTGACTGTCCAATTAATAGCTTCAAATGATGAAGTTTCATCCTCCTTGCTCACTTGCCCGCCCTCCTCTTCTCATGTTGTTCATGCTTTGGGCCTGAAGGTTTGAAGAGATTGTCCTTGAGTCTCCAGCTAGAACGGGATTGTTTTGTCTTCACCACCCTGTGAAAAGATCCCAGTAACACTTAATAAAAAGCTAAAAGCTGCACACCAGAACAGAACAGAAAAACTTAAAACCCCAAGGTGCAAATTTAACCTCTCATTCCTTGGGCACAGCAGGGACAGCATGAAGGTCTCTGCTGACATTCCTGGTTATTCCAGGGCCTTGGACCTCATGGAATGGCAGAAAAGCAGCTCTCAGCAATTCCTCCTACACAAAAACTGCTCCAGGTCTGCATGGAAAGGCTCCTCTCCCCTTTAGTGCTTGCTGCTGCAGTGCCCTCATCTGAATCCTGCATCAGACACATTGGATTTGTCTTCAAGGTTTGGGTTCTGCTCTTGAATCCCTGATTTTATGCCTTCCTGATAATCAGAGAATAATTTAGATTGGAAGGGGCTCCTGGAGAGGTGAACTGCCTGTTTAAAGGAGGGCCTAGTTTAGGTTTCATAGGAATTGTCAGAGCTTCAGATGGGGAATGAAAAGGAGTTTTCTGATTAATTGTTTGGGGGTGCTCACCATAAGCCCCTAGAAATATTCCTTTCTGGGTGGGGTAACTCCAGGTGAAAATTTCACCCAAATAAAGCAAACATTTTTTAATAGAGGGGAAATATCAATGCATAGTTTCCAAATTGTCTCGTTGTGCCCTTAAAGAATGAGCAGCTCTTGGATAACTCACCTCCTGCTTTTGGCAGCAGTGACCACACATCCACGGGAGCTGCAGCTTTCCATGTCCTGCACCCAGGACATGGAAAACTCAATCCTGCAATCCTCAATCCTTCTTAAAGAAACAGAGTTATAAGCCAAACTCCCAGGAGAAGGTAAATAGTGATGTGGAAAGAGGAGGCAGTATTTCAGAGAGGGAGAAAACCCCATCAATCAACAGGAACCCCTCCAGTCCTGTGGAGAGGAAGTGTCAATTTTCTGGGTGTTTACAGCCATATGAAAGGAGGATATAATCAAGGAGATGAAGTGAAACAAGGTCCTTAAGGGCACGAAAGGCTTCAAAGAGTTCCTCAAATGTATCAGTGGGACAGGCAGAAAGACAACACATCCATCCTGCAGCCACTGAACTATCTATTTCCCTCCTGCTGCAGGGTAAAATTATGATTTGACAAATAGGAAGGAGGGGAAGAAGACATTCAGAACAAATAAATAGTTACCAGGTGAGTTCCTCCCAGATTAATTGAAGTGACAAAATGGCATCCACCAGCAAAGCCTTTCCCAGAGTGTTCCTGCAGCTGGGGCTGGGAGCTGCTGACCAACAGGCCTGGAAAATCCATTCCTGCAATAACAAGTCCCCAGAGAACAGAGCCTGAGTCCTTTTGTCATCCCTAAACACTCTGTTCAGGATCCAAAATTACACACCATGGGGATGAAGCACATGGCGTGAGCCATGACGAGTCAGAGGCTGTTTCAAGATGCTTGGGAAGTTGTTTTTGCTGAAAAGGATTGTATATTGAGGTGGTTTTTTAAAATTGCAACCCTGGTCTCCACCTCACAATAGCTACAGGAGGAAGGATTACAGACTGTGCTTCCAGCTCACATTACAAGAACTGTGTGCAGCACTTTAAATGTGTCAGGAATTAGAGAGATGTCAAGGAATTTGGAAGATAAGCCCTACCAGCAGGGAAAGAGTTGCCTTTCCTGTGATGTAATGACTTGAAGGAAGACAGGAACCCTCTGTACAGCAGTTGTTTGAAGCAGCTGCTATTAATACAGGAAATTTGAAATAGGAAGCACTGGGTAAAACCTCCTGCCAACCTCTAAAAGTCAGGATAACAATAGAAGAAGAGGAATAGAAATAATAGAATGGAAAACAAGGAGGGTTCATTAATTCAATTCCTCCCATATAACATCAAGAAGATGGAACGAGAGCTGCAGAAGTGTTTCTACCACCCATGGTCTCTAGGGAAGTGTCTCACTTCTCTTCTCACATTGCCAAGTTTGTCTGGTCCTGCACCACAGCACTGGAGTTAAACTTCCTGCACACAGGAAAACTCTGCAGAGCTCACCAGGACACTCAGGTGCTTATCAGACATCTAAAGTATTGGTCCACTGTCAAAAATATTTAAAATATTTAAAGCTCAATTGGAATTAAACTTAATTTTCCAATAGAGGTGACAAGCAAAGATGTGCTGCTTCTTTTTGGTGTGCTGGTTTCTTAACTGAGAGCACTGCTAACCTATTTTTGTACAAGAGAAATGAGTGATTCATTTAAATAGAGGACAAAAATATATTAGTCAGCTATAAACCAAAAACAAACAAACAAACCCCACCAAGCAAACAAACAAATGTACAAAAAGGCTGCTCCAGCAGCTTTCACATCAGCTTTAAAGCATCTCAGAGAACAAAAAGAGAATTCCATATTGCAGTGAACTAATATTAGGACTTTCAGGACTGATCAAACACAAGCATGAAAGAAAAACATTCCCACCCAAGTTTATACCTTACATCAATTAGGATATTAAAAATTACAGTTAACAAACAAAAAAATCACAGCCTGTAATTAGTTTTTAAAGCAAGAGCAGAGCTGCCAAGTGTTACCTGACCCAGCCCAATCCCTTTATTCCCTCAGCCTGCCCCTCCTCACTAATTCATGCCCTGCTGTCTCTGTTTATTTATGAGGCTCATTTCCACACCTTGCAAAGTTCAGCTCTGCCATCCCTCTGCTTGTTAGTGAGGCTCAGCAGGGCAGGGGGGACCAGGTGAGCTGGATTTTTTTCCTCAACCTCATGCCAGCTCTGCTTTAAGTTCTTTAGGTCGGCCCTTTCCCCCTGTGTAATCAACATACAGTAATATTTTACTAGTGAAAAAAGGGGTTTCTAGAGAGCTCTGAGGCAGGGAAAGGCTTGGAGAGAGGAAGTTGGAAGAAGCTTTAATTTCTGCAGCTACACACGAGCTTGACCTGCCTGTGCTTCAGAAGCTGCTGCCTAAATGGGAATACTTGACACAAGACTATGGGGTGGACTGTTGTTCATTTATTTCCTTAGAAGTGAAGCCTGATCTAAAGCCTGTTTCCTCCGAGCTGGCTCCCTGCAGAGCTTTAAGGAAGTTGCTAATCTTGTTAGGAGCAGCAGGATCACTCTGCATTTGCATTTATTGGTGTGGAAGAGCTGCCAGGGCTGGGAGTGGGACGGAGGCTCTGGGCTTTGCTGCGTGCTGACTTTGCTGGAGGGAGGCTGAATAAACCCCAAAACACTCCTAAGGATGCAGGAGCCCCCTGTGGACCTGCTTGGGGGGGTAAAAATTCCTAATTCTCAGCCTGCAGAAGGCTGGGGAAGGAGGTGAAACGTGAAACTGGGTGTGTGCAGAGGATGGGAGGAGATGAGAAAGGGCCTTTGATTTCTGCATTTGCTATTAAACGCTGCACTTGATAAAGTGCAGGACCTGAAAGGGAGGGTTTGAAGTGTCTCTGCCTTTATAGAACTCAGTCATGGGCTGGGAGTCCCTTTCTCTCTGCTCCTGTGAATCTTTAATCCAGCTTTGCCACAGCTCCAGACGGAGGGAGAGCCCCCTCCCTGAGCCCCCTCCCTGAGCCCAGCCTGGATCCAGCAGCGTTGATTTGGGTTTGCTTGGGCTGAGGGAAGCACTGCAATGTTCAGTCCCCAGATCTGTATATCAGGAATGATTATCAGCTCTTTCCCAGCCAAGTTCTGCAGGAAAACTCTCAGGGCTGACAGAGGTGGGAGATGCTCTCCAGCCTGGCCAAGCTCAGGAATTGCCCACCTGCAAGGGAAGGTGGATCAACCAGCTTTTGGGGTCTCTGGTATAAGAAGGGACACTGACACCACAACTTAAAAAAAAAACAAACACTAACAAACACACCCTAATATTGCAGCACTGTAAAATAACTCCTGCTCTGCCATAAAAGTGAGAGCAAAGAGCTTTTTCTCCCTTTTTTGGCTCATTCAGTGGATCTGCTAATTTGATTTATTCCAAGTGACCCAAAATGAAAGATTTTATAACACAGTTCTGGATTTTCTACTCTATTACCTGTTGCTGTAGTAACTTACCAAGAAAAGATACTGAGTAAGGGAGTAGGTTGTTGGTATTATGCCTTAAAAGCATGAAAAAAAAAGTTCAGTCTCCAAAGTTTGGCTCCTTCCTCTTGAGATTTCATCCAACTCCCACTGAAGTCAATTAAAATTAGGGTTTCTACAGAGTTTAGTGGAGCTGAATTAGGCTCTAGGCAAGGATGGCCTGCAGATGGGCGATGATGAACCTGCAGCTAGGAGAGGGGGAGTGTTTCTATCCCTCATAACGGGGGGGAAAATTGATTTAAATATGACTAAGAGGGACCTGTGCTTGTTCCCAGTTAATGGGAAAATTCATCAATAGTCCCTGAAGCAATGGTGGGGAGCAGACAGGGAGAAACTTCAGAAAATGAAGTCAGCTGGAGCCCCCTGAGAACAGAAATCAGGACAGAAAAGGTCTGGTTCTCTTTTATTGATTAATTAATTCACAGATTGACCTCCTGAAGAATGTCTGTGTAGCACAAAGTTGCCTTTAATAGAGTTTTATTTTATTCCATCTTGCACAGAGAATTCAGCTGCATCACCTGCTCTCATGGCCCGTTTTGGTTCCATGCCACAAAATATTTTACAGATCCTTCCTGAGAATCCTTTTGGAGTCTTGGCAGGTGCAGGGATGCCCTTAGAGGGGGTCAGGGCTTTCTTCAGCTCTGTAACTGCCACCACCAGAATTTGGCAGAGAAATTCCAAACTGCTTCTCCTTATTTGTAAAATTATTTCCAAATTCTCTTGGATAAGCTAGCCTGGCATGGAAATCTGGGCATCCAAAGGTCAGGTTTTAGCACTTGGAGTGGTTTTATTGCCCAGAGGTGCCTTAGTGCAGGTCTGAGTAAGGAGGAAGGTAAGAATTCCAGCTCGCAGGAAAACACATTGGGGTAGCAGCCCTCAGTGCTTTGGGAAACCTGGGAAGAAGGCAGATCCAAGGTATTTCTTCCACAGAAATGTGGACAACATTTAATTGAACACAGATTACCTGCAAATCTTCAGCATTTTCTGTAGACTCCCCACCTTGCAGCTTAGAAACCTTCAAAAAATGAGCTGAAATCAGAATTTTGCACACTTTGGTCTGCTTGCCCAGACAGTCTGCAAGTCAGCAAAACCTGTGCCTGAGACAGGGAAACAGTCTGTGGGTCTCTGCAAGACAGATCACGTCATGGCTGCATCCCTTATTTCTGATCCTTCCTGCAGGAAAACCCCTCCATCTCCAGGTTTCCTTCAGTAAAGAGATGCTTTAAGGCACCTCAAAGTCCAAGGGCAGGTAAATGTGCCAGCGTGGGGCTTTGGTCTTGTGGGTGAGCACGTGGACCTGCACACAACTTGTGTAACACTGAGAATTAATTGCTGCATCCCCCAGGTTTACTGCAGAGCACGGGAAAGTTTCGCATTATCTGCAGTAAAAGGGAGCCCGTTGCAGGATTTAGCCAAGTATAGAAAGTGTCATTGATTGCTCCCTGGAGATGCATCATTTCTAATGAGAGTCCTAAAATGCTGGAAGCTGATAACATAAAACTCCACAAAACTACTGGAGTTTGCAGACTTATTACCATACAGCTCCCAAGCTGGAGCTGAGGGGGGGAAAGCAACGTAAATAATCTTTTTGGAATGGGGTTGTTGATGGGGGAAATGGGTAAAAATGAAGCTGTTGGCAGAACACTGTTAGCTTATGAATTATGCATTTAATTAAGAGGAGCTAAACTGGTAGATTTGGAAAGTTCTGATTTACTGTGGCTTGTAAAAGACAGGGTTTGAGTCCTGCTCCTGCTGTTGGGTGCAGAGCAGCTGCACAGAGGGGCTGGCAGGACACCCTGGGTGACCCCACACTGGGGGATCAGCTCTGAACCTGCTCCTCAGTGCCCAAGGCTTGGCCCAAAAATCTATCCCAAAAATAGGGAATGATCACTCACAAGGATATCTGCTTTTGCAGGGTGGGCTGGTCAAATAAATTAGTTTTAAGTTTCCTGGTCTTATAGATCTACATTATAAAGATTTGCATTGTGGAACACCATGGAAAGGGAAAAGGGGGCAGAAAAGGGGCAGGAAGTGAGAATGGGGAAAGAAGTATGGAAGATAAGGGGATGTTCATTATCAAATGTGTCATAGGATGAAATTTCAAGTCGTCTCCAAAATACTTTTGTGCAGCTCAGCTCGTCCCTCCATGAAAATCCAGTGCTCAAGCTCCATGTAACCAGTTTAATATTTCCATACTGAGAGTGAAGAAAGGAGCTGTAGCACCAAGCAGCAATTTGCCCTCTGGGTTTTCAGAGGCAAAGTGCCATAAACAGAAATTATTTACTAAAGCAACTTTCCCACGCCATTGCAGCACCACCATTCCTGCTTAGGAGCAGGCTAGGCAGGAAAATGAGAAGTAGCAGGGGACAGAAACTGCTGTGAAACTCCTGAAGTGGCTTGAAATGAGCTGAAAACTTGGGCAATGCTCACCTGGCTATTGTAAAATTCAGGGTCACCGACAAAGGAAGAAATGATGAGGAGGACTCCATCTTATCAGAAGGCTAATTTATTTCTATATATTATATTATATTATATTATATTATATTATATTATATTAATTATATTATATTATATTATATTATATTATATTATATTATATTATATTATATTATATTATATTATATTATATTATATTATATTATATTATATTATATTATATTATATTATATTATATTATATTATATTATATTATATTATATTATATTATATTATATTATACTAAAGAATATCAAAAATATACTTAGAGAGTGCTAAAAAGATAATAATGAAACTTGTGACCCTCTCCAGAGCCCCAACACAGCTTGGCCCTGATTGGGCAATGAGTCAAAACAACTCACAGCAGAATCCAATCAAACAATCACCTGTGGGTAAACAATCTCCAAACACATTCCACACGAGCACAACACAGGAGAAGCAAATGAGATAAGAATTGTTTTCCTTTTCTCTGAAGCCTCTCGCTGCCTTTTAGCTCCCCAGGAGAAAAACCCTGGGCGAAGGGATCATGTCTAGGGAATGTGAATGCCACACCTGGCCTGTGCTCATTTGTGCCTCCCCAGTGGTTTCCCCTCTTTATCCCTGCCAGTTCCACTGGGAGGGATGCTTGACGTGTCTCTGGTGTTTTCCAGCCTTGTCCTACACATGGATCTTCAACAATAACACCTTGGATCTTCGGGAAGACAGCCGGCGCTTTGTTTCCCAGGCAACAGGAAATCTGTACCTGGCCAAGGTGGAGCCCTGGGACGTTGGGAATTACACGTGTGCCGTGAGCAGCGCCGAGGCGCGGCGCCAGGTGTGGGGAACCCCCACTGCCCTCACCCTGCGGGCCGATGGTGAGTGCACAGCGGGGCTGGGCTGCCTCAAAACCCCAACTGCTGCTGCTCCAGGGGTGGGGGATTCACCCCAGGGAGGGAAAACTGCCCCAGTGAGGGTTCTGCAGCAGGACACGGCCCCACAGTGATGATGGCTTTTGGGGCTGCCTAGAAACAGAGGCCAGGCAGAATTAAGGGAATAAAAAGCTGTTCTGTTTATTGAAGGCCTTCAGGTACATTTAGGGCAGACAAAGCCCCCAAGGGGCTACACCCAAAAATGGACGAGTCATGTGTTTTCACACTTTTATAAGTTTGGTCCATTTGCATATTGGGGTTAATCTGCCAATTCCAGCTTCAGCTAATGAAGTCATTGACCCCAAGTTTGCTCCCCCAACTCACTTTTGTTCCCATCTCAGGGCCTGAGGCAGTGAGGTGTCCTTGATTGCCAGGCCTGGAGAGGAATTGTTGTGTCTGCCCAAACTGGGAAAGCAGCAGCTCCCACTGTGTGTGGAGTTTAGAGTTACACACTAAAGAGCTGCAGGGTTACAAATAGATGAAAACAGAAAAGCTGAAATCCTAAGGCCTCAGTGATGTTTGAGCTGTCAGGAACAGGGATGAGGAGATGAACATGCAAAGAAAGTTCTCAAAGTCATTGAACAACAAGCGAATGTCACGTGGCATGTTATTATTTCCCACCTCGTACCCGTGTTGAGGTTTAAATCCAACAAATCTTTCTAAATTTGTCATCTAAGTATAGCTCAAATATCAAATCCAGAGAGCTGCCTCGAGTTGCCGAGGTGAGAAACTCCCCTGCACATGTACAAACCCCTTCCTGGCAACATTTGTAATTAAATGTTCATGAGGAGAAACACAGACCTGGAAATCCGTACACAAAGTTTGTTTTGGGAGTTTGCCCACCTAAATTTCAATATACTCGTGCTGTTTGCAAAGCAGTGGTGACAATCAGTGACAAAAGTCTGTGCAGAGTTGGATTTGGAGGATAAACAAAACTCAGCTGTGCGTTATGGAATGATAAATAAATAAATAAAGCATGGAATAATGCTGTCACTGCGAGGCTCTGCTGTTCAATAACATCAGCAGATCACACAAAGCAAAGCTGCACTTCCTCAGCTCCAAAGTTAATAATTTGGCACAAACTCTGATTGCAGATGCTTAAGATCTTCTCTGATTCTTTTTTTTCTTTTCATCACGCTATTCTTTTTCTCATAGTCTTTCTATCAGTCCCTTTCTCTTTTCCCATTCTCTCTGCTGGCCTCTGGATTGCCTCCAATGCTGGCAGCCTCTGAGGCAACAGTGGAAGCTGCATGTGCAATATTATGCAGATGCCTGTTAAATATAAAACAAGAATTGTTTCATTTTCTGTGTGGGATGTGGGCAAAGACACTGCAGGAAAATACCTGATTTATGTTTATCCCTACAGTTGGAATGAGTTTCACTGTGAGACACATAAAAGGTATTGAAGAAGTTCAGCTAAAAGTTTAGTTTCCTAAATCCATCCCGAACCTGCTGCAAAATTAAATGCCCAAATTAATACTGGATTATCTGTGATTTATCAGATGTTCAGCCAGATTTTCAAATATGATAATTCCATCTAATTACATCAGCCTTCCTCAAGTCTGCAACTCACATTTGGATGGTTTAAAGACATTTTAAGAGTTTTGCAAGTAGTTTGCACTTGGGATTTTCTAATTTTCTTGCACATAGGATCAACACAGAGTACTGAGCATGACTGGAGGCAAAATTGTTGCTTGATAAAAGGTGTGAACCCAAAATTATCTCCAAAACCTTGATGCACAGCAGACTTGGAATGTAAAACTTGTATAAAGTCACACTCCTCAACTCCTAAACGCAGGGAATGGAGAGATTTCACAGAGTTTGAAGCAGAGGGCTGAACTCCACCCAGGAGGTTCAACCTGCTCCATCATGGGTGGAACACGAGGCTCTGACGTGATTCATGCCACCCTTCCTTTCACCCTGAAGTTGTGTTGCAGGAGGAGGTCTGGGGCTCAGCTGGAGTGAGCTGTTTTGATGTTCCACAGGTGTCATGGGGGAGTACGAGCCAAAGATTGAGGTGCGTTTTCCAGAAACAACCTACGCAGCCAAGGGCTCCTCTGTCAGACTGGAATGCTTTGCCCTGGGAAAGTAAGAGCTTTGTTTTTATTAAATCTGGGGTTTAACACTGCTCCTTTCACGTTGGAATTATTCTGGTCAGAATGGGATTTGTGAATCTCATGGTTTTTTAACCTTGCTTTGATTGTTTCTGTGCCATGTGTTCCCAAGGAAATGAGAGCGAGCCCTGTGCTATAACTGAGGCTCACGTGGGTGCAGGGGGAGGGAATGTGGGAAGAAAAGAGAAAACAGGAACAAAGATTTTCTTTCCTGAGAGTAGTTTTGACTCTGAGATGAGACCTGACTCCAGGTGACAGCTCTCAGTGTAACTGCACCCTCACCCCTGATAGATATCAAAATAGGAATGGTTTTTGTGCTTGTGTGACATCATAGAATCACAGAGTGGTTTGGATTGGAAGGGACCTTAAAGCTCACCCAGTTCATCAAATTTCCACCCCCTGCCCTCAGCAAGAACACCTTCCACTGTCCCAGGTTGCTCTAAGCCCTGTCCAGCCTGGCCTTGGGCACTGCCAGGGATCCAGGGGCAGCCCCAGCTGCTCTGGGCACCTGTGCCAGGGCTGCCCACCCTCACAGCCAAGAATTCCTTCCTGATATCCCATCTAAACCTACCCTTCTTCAATTTGTAGCCATTCCCCCTTGTTCCATCACTCCATCCATTGTCAATTGTCTCTCTCCATGTTCCCTGTGGCTCCTGCAGGCCCTGCAAGGCCACCCTGAGCTCAGCCCAAAGCTTCTCCTGTGCAGGTGAACAATCCCAGCTGTGCCAGCCTTTCCTCCCAGCAGAGCTGCTCCATCCCTCTGCTCATCCTGGTGCCTCCTCTGGGCTCTTTTATTGCTAAAAATCGCACGTGGGGAATCAGGTTATGTTTGAAGAGTGTGTGGGATGGATCTCCTGACCCTCCTGTCTCCAGAGCAATGCTGAGGAGCCCTGGGAAGACCCAGCAGCAGCCTTGCCTTCCAACAATCCATTTTCCTGCATTTTTCTGAGTTTTCTTGCACTGCTGTGCCTGTTCCCAGCTGCAGTGGTGGCTCAGGCAGCTGCTCTGCGTTCAGGGAGCAGCTGGGGGACTGAATCACTGTAACCAGCCCACAAGCCCCAGTCTTTCCACTGAGCATCGTTGGAAAAGCCCAAATAACCCTGAGATTGTTGACCTCTATTTAGTTTAAGTTCACTTTGACAATCCATTTTAATGCTGTAAGCTTTTAAAGTGTTTAGAGCTTTCCCAGAGGTTAAAAGCCTGACTTGCAGACAGCACAAATTAATCAAATGTTCCTCTGGAACCTAGGCTGGCAAGTAGAAAAATAAAGCAAATAAAAAGTTAATAAGATTGAAATGGCCTTGCCTTTCAGATGAGATTTCTATACAAACTAATACTAGAGATAATTCTTATTAAAGGTATATGCACTTTTTTTGGCCCAAAAGCAGTACCAGACTTTAGCACTCTTGGTAAAGCTGATTTTCTTTCCCAAATACTGTCAAGCTACTTCTCTTTAAATACCTCCTTAATTGTGTGTTAGTCCGTGCAGGCTCTACATTTCAAGTTGTCATTTCTTATTTCCATCTGTTGCATAGAAAGCATTGAACAATGATAGGGAAAAAGCCAGGAAATGAGATGTACAAAGCACTGGCATCTTACTGAAGGGGTAAAGATGGGTCATGTTAATGTGATGAACAGATTTTGCCATTTTAAGAACATCTTAAGGAGAAAAAAGGGGACTGAGAGGACATATGGATAATGAGATCCCTCAGGGAGACCCTTCTATGCAGTGCTTAGGAATGCCTGAGAGGGTTAATGCAGCTTTAATGTAGATTTTCTTCTTCATGTGCAGTGCTGACAGACATCCCTGGAGTTATCCTGCCTAAATACCAGGGATCCATGGCCAAAATCTGCTTTCCACACACTCTCTGGTGTCACACTGCTGATGTGCACCCTGTGTTGGAGGCGCTGCTCGGGAGCAGAGGCTCTTGGGTGGTGACACTGGAGAATTTCTCACTATTTCTCCTCTTCAATTTTATTTTTAGAAGTTCAATGCCTCGTACAGAACTGCACAGGTTTTAGTCTGTGTGGTTTTTTCCTCTCCCTAAACAGAGCCTTAAACCACCTTTTCACCAACACGTCCATCAGTGGAAAAGCTTTATTCCAGAGCTGGCACTTAGATGTGAATAAAGCAAGCAAAACAGATTGCAGGTGAAATGCTCTTAACTTATTAGGTAAGGCCAGATTTCTAGAGGTATGCAGGTGATTAGTGGCACTGTGAAAAGCTGGAAGTTTCCTGCCTCCAACTGTTTACAATTGCAGGCAGAACCATCTAAATGCAGCAGCACCTTCAGTTTCCCAAATTCCGCTAAAACCCTGGCCCCTGCTATTGTCTGTTTATGTTAAAATCAATTCAGCCCAGCATTTGTTGAGCTGCACCTCTGATCTGCCACAAGCACCGGTGGTTATTATCTCGCTCAGGTTTCAGAACTGCTTTCCCATTATCCATAATTTTCTATATTCACACTGTTAGGCCGCTGGCTCCGACAATGCTGCGGCTGCTGCTGCCTGGGCACTGTGAATAACAGAAATCTTTCATGCTGAAGGCAGATCATAGGCAACCTGCTGGGGTTTTGGGCTGCAAAAGTCTTAAATGAAAGTAGTTTTGTGGTATTTAGAGAAATAGCGTCTCTTTTTCTGTGTGGAACAGCAAATCACACCAATTGGGCCTCGCTTAAAAAGCACTTCCACAGTTCAAATGCAGCTAGGAGAGGCCAGGCTCTTGGCTGAGGTTAAAACTTGGTTTAAAATGTCTTAAAAATACCCTTTTTTAACGCGGGGGAGCTCAAAGTCACCCAAATGTGCTCCTGAGGGGCACCCTGGGGTAGGTGCATTCCACACAGATCTGTTGCAAAGCTCTTTTTGCACTTCACATTAAAATGTCACTAAAGATTTTTACAAATCATCTACCAGCCCTGGAAATTCTTCTTGTTTTGAGGAAAAGAAGGGATTAAATAAGAATTTCTCCTTGCAAAGAGGGTTTGGAGGGATGGATCCCAAATGGACAAAGGATCTCAGGCCAGTTCTTGACTTTGAACCTTATATTATAGAGCAGACACCACAAATAGAAGATTTTGAAAAGCAAATTAGTGCTCACTCTGATGGGATTATAAAATAAAGTGCAGCCCTCTGATGAATCTAAACAGGCAAAAAACTGCACCTTACACTTAATCCTTTGAAAGAAGGAAAACTGAAATATGAAATAGTGGCTTCACTATTTCAAATCCTGCAGCCTGTGGCAGTTTAATAGAAGAGATGAGACTTTGTGTTCTGCACCAATATTCATTACGATGACAGTGTTTAATATTATGCCAGGATTAAAAGTCCTGGTTTGGATCAAGCTCTATTAATCATGCCATATATCCAAATTATTGTTCCCTGTCTTTCAGGGGATTGAGCACCATGGAAAGAATTATGTTCAGTTGAGTTATACTCTGCTGCTTTCTCTAGATTTCTCTCAAAATAACTTTTTTTTTCTTCTGTTGCACAAATAAGAATAGTCCCTGGAATGAAAATAAGCGAAGTAGTTTCCATGTCTGGTGCACATATTTATTAAACTCTGTCTGTGGTTTATATTTTTCTTCATTCCCTTCTCAAAGAAAGGGAAATAATCAGTTCACAATCCCTGCAGATGGGCTGTTGCCAGCTGAGGTTGTAAAAAGCATATGTGAATAACATAAAACAAGATTTCTTTCAACCCCAGAATATCCATTTTTCATGGGAAGTTCCCACCTATTCCTCTAAATGTATTCACAGAAGGGTTTTTTTTCCAACAGCTCTTGGAATAAGTAGATAATCACACAGCTCCAAGGGGGTTCCAAATAACCATTTTTACTAAATTTACATAAAAATCCCAAGCTTCACCTCTGGTATATTCTCAAGTTGTTGCTGTAGGAGGCTTTAAAAGGGTCAGTTATGGGATTCTGAAATCCCAGATATGGGGTTGACTTTGGGCACCACAAGTGAAGTTTCCAGCCCCCCTTTTCCATCCCTGGCCAAAGCAAGGCCTGGATTTGTCCTTCCAGGGATGAGCAGATCCCTCTCACACAGCTCAGGTTTCCTTGCAGAAAACTGCTGTTTTCAGGTAATCCATCAGGAGGATCCAAAATTAAATGCTTTAATTATGGTGCTCCTCAGATCCTAATTCTCCCTGGTGTCAGCAGTGATGCAGCTTTCAAAGCTCAGCTCGGGCTCATTTGTCTAACGAACCACGGGCTTCATTATCCCAAATGCAGATTGAATTTCCCTTTGAAGGGCCCCCAGATGCACAGGACAAAAGATGAGGCACGGTCCCAATGCATCATCTGTGCTGAAAAAGGTGAAACCTCCCTCACGGTGTGGGTTCTAATTCTGCAGACAAATTAATTTCGCGTCCGCCGTGACAAGAACTTGTCACCAACCACAAAATATTTTCCATCTCCTTTTCTTTCCCAGTTAGTAACTTATGGTTTTGTGATTCCGCTGCCTGTATGGTGGAATATAAATTAAATTAGTGCTCCTGGATGCTCTGAAGGTTTCAAATAAACTGCAGATTTATGTACTAAGACACTCTCATATTTATGCACTGTTTTCTTATTTACTCAGGAGAAAGCCAGACTTTGTGCATGAAGTGTAATAAATTTGGGAAGTGCACTCATTGTTTCTTCACGTACTCCAAAACTTTTTAGGCCCCAGCAGTTAATATTTTTAATCTGGTTATTGGAAGGGACTGAAGAACAGAAGGACCCATGAGGGGCCACCCCAAAGCTGTATGGGCAGGCACTGCTCTGTGCAGCAATGACAGCTCCTGGCCTTCCAAGGAATAGGAACATGCTAAACAATCCCACAAAAATTCACAAGGCTGAATTAGGTTTTATACACCATTACCTGCTTCAAAAGGAAAGTTTCACTCCTTAAAGCGTCAATTTCTAAATAGATTATTTGTCCTAAAACCCAACTTAATCAAACTGGTTTTATTTTATTTTAACCGTAAAAGGTTTCACATGGCCTGAGTAAGAGTTGCTATTACGAGACTTGGTTAGAAGATGGAAACTAGCAGCAGAAAAAAGTGAAACCAGCCAAAAACCCTTATTTTCTGCAAAATACAGTGACTGAAGATGCTGGGAATTCTGTAGCAGTGAGGCATCAATGAAAAAAATGCAGATATTCTCTGGTAAGGCCCATCCCATGGAATTGGCTGAGTTATGGACCCTGCCAGATTCTGCTCTTTTACCTGCAGCTCAGCTGGAGCTGCTGTCCTGACTCAGGAATTCCTCCTCCTGATAAAATCCAGGCTGCCTGGCAGGAGAACAAAGAGCAGTTAACTATTTATTGTCTTTAAACACAGCACAGCTGATGAGCTCCGAGGCTTCTCTGTCCTCCTGCTCTGCTGACATCAGGAGTGAGTGTCAAACACCCTCATGTTGGGCCAAAAATGAGCTGAGCTTGCCTTGAGACATCCCCAAGGATGTGATTAAAAGTCTGCAGTGTGGAGAAGGAGATCAGGGGAGCACCTTCTGCTCAAACCTTGGCCAAGCTGACAGAAGGGCCCTTTTCCCACCTAGCACTGCCTCTGGCCTTGGTGTCAGCACAGAATTCCCTTGCTCACGAACAACCAGAGCTGAGAGAAAACAAACGGCTGAGAGAATAGGAAATATGGAGATGAATCTCTTTCAGGTGGCAGAATGCATCTAATTATTGGTTTTTTCTCCCATATGGCTGCTGGTTCCCTTTAATCTCTTTGTTATAAAAAAATAAAATAAAATGAAATCCAGAAGAGATGCCTTTAAAGCACGCAGTTAAACGCTCCTGGCATTCTGCAGGCTGCTGCTGCACAGTTGCTGCTCCCCCAGTGTTGAATATGCAGGAGGATTTGAAGAGCCAGCCGTGCTCTCCTTGCTGTGGATCAATCCCAGCCAGGCTGGGAAGCTCCCCTGGCTGTTTTCCTGCCTGGAGCACGGCAGTCGTGAGCCAGGCTCGGTCTGCACTAGAGCTGTGCTCCTTTTAAACAGCCAAAAGTACCTTGCTTTCTAACAACTGAATAAATAACTGAATAAATGACTGAATAAATAACTGAAACTAACTTGCTGGAGAGAAATCCTGCAGGAATGCTGGCGTGCAGCATCAGTCTGGAGGAAAGAAGGCTCAAGGGAAGCCTTGCTGTTCCCTAAAAACACCTGGAGGGAGCTTGAGCCAGGTGGGGATGGACTCCTGTGACACGACAACAGCCTCCAGCTGCACCAGGAGTGATTTGGGTTGGATTTTAAGAAAAATTGGTTCCTTGAAAAAGCAGAGAAACATTGAGGTTCTGGAGTCACCAGCCCTGGAAGGCTTCGAACCATGAGTAGATGTGGCACCTCCTGGTATGGTTTAGAGAGCAGGTGGAAGGCTGGACTTGAAGATCTTGGAGATCTTTTCCAGACTGAATGATCCTGTGGTTCTGTGCCAAGGTTTCTGGAGGAGAAAGCACCTTTTAACAATTCACTCAGGAAAAACACCCTTATAAATTCCCTAGGAAGAAATGGTATTAAATAACACCTGAAATAGCTTTTGGTCTTGTTGGAAAGGACAGCTAATAAAGGTGATGGTGACAGTGGCTGTTGTCCAGAAAGATCCAGAATTTTTTTAGAACTTGAAACAAAATGGGGAAAAGTAGAATAAAATCTCAGTTTTGCTTTGCAGCCCTTTGACTGGTTAACAATATCTGACATGTCCCAGTCACTCCTGTTTGTAGGAAATTGTTCAGAGAACTCACATTTCTCCCAGCTCTGGTTCTTCTTGCTCTGAAGAAAGTTGTGAACATCAAAGACACACAGAGTCAAAATGCAGAAATCAGGCCCAAACTTCCTGAATTATTAAGAAATTAATCCATTCTGTATTTGTGACTTGATTTCTTTGTTCAATAAACAAGGACTTGAACTTGAATAATTTAGGGTGCGAGCAGTTACAGTCTCTGCTAAAAAGGAATAAATCCTTTGTAAGTCAGCACTGCCGGCAGAGACCTTGGAGACTGGAAACAAGGACTTGTAACTTCCATGAAAGTTGTGTTTTCAGTTGCTGTGGATGTTATTTCCAGTAGAAAAGAAGTCAGCATTTAGCCAAAGCCCCTGTAAAAAAGCTCAAAATTGAATTTGTTAGAAAAAGCAACTTATTTCAGTTTGCAGAAACAGCAAACAACTGTGAAATCCATGACTATTAATATTGCAAAGTGTTTTGGTGACATAATAGATCATGAAAGTGAGGCTCCTATGGCTTGTGATATTACCAGAAATCCAAGATGTATTTATAGCTGCCTTCACACTTCACTGTTTTGTGTTGTATGGGATACATTGAACCAAATATAAATGGAAATGATAGAAAGCTTCAAAAACATGAAAAAAGAAATATTTCTTTTTTGTCTCTATCTCTTTCCAGCCTCAATGTTTTGTTCTTTCCTCACTCAGTTCTCTGTCTGCTCTCTTCTACCTTGGCTCCTGTTTTTTATATTTAGATTTATTGGTATTTTTAGATCTTTTGAAATCTTGGCCAATATTTCCTATTTTGGGGTATGAAAATGCCTTTAGTGCGACAGGGAATTTGTTTGCTGGGAGAACCAGTCAATAATTCAGAACTTTGTACTTGCAAAGTCATTGCTTCAGTGTCACAGGGCTTAAAAACAGGTTTGAGCCCCAAGTAAGAGTTACTAAGGGGAAAACACAAACTGGCCTAAGGAAAAATCATAGCATTGACTGAGGACTTCATCCCACTTTGGACCTGTGCTCCTAAATAAATTGGACATGCTATAAAATCTCAGTCTTATATGAACCTCTGCATGTCATGCTTAGGAATTATTTCTCTTTAAAAAGTATTGCTACTCTCAGGAAAGGATTTTACATTCTTTTTCCTCTGCTGTAACCAATGCTGTCTCTTTTTCTCCAATAAATATAATTCTTTAGTCCTGTCCCAAGTATTAGCTGGAAGAGGTCTGATGGAAATTCCTTGGCAAAGAAAATCCAACACAACAGGGCTGGGGGAGTTCTTGAAATCCCCAACGTTGAGCAGGAAGATGAAGGTTCCTACGAGTGCATCGCAGCAAACACCCGAGGAATAAACATTGCAAGAGGTCAATTACTCGTCTACGGTAAGCAGATTAAGTGAATTTTGGTTTTTAATGAAGAGCAGGATGGAGTTCTGCTGCATTGTGCAGACGAAGTCTCTCAGCCCCTTCCTGGAGGTAGAAAGTGCAAGTCAGGTTAAGCTGATTAAAAACTGATTGGGGGCTCTCAGTGACCTTCACTGAGTTACAGCCTCAGCAAATAGAGATATTTTACATCAAAGCTCGGATTGCAAGCGTGGGAAGCTGGGAATGGTAATAAAAGGCAGAGAGGAATCCCTGTGCAGGTGTGTGAGACATGAAAGGCAGGCAGGGATCAGTGTCCAGCAGGGATGAAGGGCAGGGAAGGATTTGCTCTGTGGCAGTGAAGGTGATTTCACCTCCTGTGTCCCACAAACACACGAGGACAAAGCAGAGGGAACTCATCCCATTCCTCCCTGTCCTTCCAGCTTGGCTGAAAGTGGAGAATAATCTGGGAATGTTCTCCCTTGCCCTATCCCTTCCTGTGGGCATTGGTTCCCTGCAGTCCCAGCCCCACGGGATGGTCCCTCATGGCCAGGGTGAATGATGTCTCTTTAGTGGAACTCTTCACACCCAGGGAAAGCAACACATTTGGACAGGAATAAGAGGAGAGTTCCTTTCTTTACCTCATAAATCTTTCAAAGGAGAAAGCAAAAAAAAGAAAATGAAACATAACAGCAAGGAAAAAAAAAATCACAGCAAGCGAGACTGAGCCTCCAGTTAACATCTGTTGAGAAGACTCTGGCAAGTATTTTCCTTTTTTTTTTAAGTAAATCTCTTCTAATGAAGAGATGCAGGCTTTGCTGATAAGCTACCAGGCTCCTGCAGCCATGGCTAATATCAAGATATATGCCAGGAATAGAACAGTCTGCTGCTGGTTTAAATATTTCATTATTTCCTTGCTTTCAGGGGGTAGATTTTGCTCTTGTTGCTCACTAATTTTTTTCACCACGTCAATCAAGCAGTTCCATTAAAATTAAGTTCAGTAGATTACCTGGCCGTGATTGATAACAGCACAGGCAATTATAAAATTATGATCAGTTAATTCAATCTAAAACAATGTGCTTATTAACTGTGCTTTGTACATTAATTAATAGCTGTTCATAGAGCAATGTATAAACAGCACTCATGAAGCCTTGGCATGAGGTTTTTTTGTCATATTAGGAGTGTGCTGGTGAATTATCTCTGTAATTGATTTCCTCTTGCTCCTTTTCTGTTCTCTGGGGGTTTTCCTCTGGAGGAAGGCTGTCTCCAAAAAACAGAGATTCTTTCCTGGACACTGCTTTTTATGTGATCCCTCCTGAGAGCAGTAAAATTAAATGTAATTAGAATGCTTTTAAGCAGTGTGAACTCTGTCCTTAAAGGATCTTTGAGCACCTAAAGGGGTTCCAGGGGAGCTGGAGAGAGACTTTGGATAAGGGATGGAGGGACAGGACACAGGAATGGCTCCCACTGCCAGAGAGCAGGGATGGATGGGAGATTGGGAAGGAATTCCTGGACGGGCTGAAATTTCCAGAGCAGCTGGGAAAGGCCAGGCTGGACATTGGGGCTGGGAGCAGCCTGGGACAGTGGGAGGTGTCCCTGCCCATGGAATGAGATGTTATTTGGTGTTATTTATTCTCCCCAGGTCTTACCTCCACCTCTAACCTGCCAACAGCTCTAAATGTCAGCCTTCCCAAGGGAATTCCTGCTCAGCTCAGCCCTTGAGGCTCAGTTGTTTACAGAGCTCCTGGGTGGTTCCTGCAAATTCTGCTTTTACACCTCAGTGAATTCCTTTTGAGGAAGACTTTGCAGAAATGGCATGTCTTGGTGCTTTCCTGAATTTCCGGCATCTAAAATCACAATTTCTGCATATTTTGGCCATAAAAATGGATAAAATCTCAACCAAACTCCCTACGCATGAACCACCTGATTTTCCCAAGCTTGCCCCAAGGTTTAATGCCAGGGAATTGTTGTACAGAATTCACTTGCAGTATAATGAAAATGTGTTGAACAGATATTAATTAGCCCTGCTCAATTCATTAATTAATGGCAGCATACCTCAAGCAAAATCACTTTTCTCCTGCTTAAAATGCTTTGCATATTCTTTTCAGCACCCCCTGAATGGGATAAAAAAATCCAAAATGCCTTTCTGTCTCTCTATGACAGTTTATTTTGGGAATGTAAGGCAAGAGGAAAACCAAGCCCTTCCTACAGCTGGTTAAAAAATGGCCAGCCCCTCATGTCAGAGGTAAGAATCCTGCCTCCTTTGATTTCTTCATCATCTTTTCATTTGTTTGGTTTTTTTTCATTATTTAGTCATTATGTTAATTTCACAATATATTAATTAAGTTTCCAAAAATAGGTAAAGATTAATATAACAAAATACATATAATAGCACAAACTCTTTGCAATGCAGAACCTCAGTTCTTGGACTTCATCCTTATTGGAAATGTATGAAATTGCAGTTTAGAGAGAAAGAAACACAATTTCTTTATGTGAATTATCTAATTGCTAGAAGATATGGCTGTAGGTATAGAAGGGCTTAAAAATATGAAATATATTTGGTGAAAGAATCACTAAATACATTTGTAGCCAAAATCTGCAGTTTTGGAGAACTGGTAGGATGCCAAAGGACTGGAAGAGGATTCCAGAGCTGGAATTGCAAAATTCCAGAGTCTGGAATTCCAGTGTTGAATTGCACTTTTCTTCTGTTTCTGTTCCAAATCAGTAGCTGGGTGGACCTTTGGTCTCGTGCAGAGCGCTGCTCTCCTGCTGAGTTAATCCTTTACCTTAATTAATCAGTCAGCTCTGAAAATCAGCTAATTTTGAGGGCAAAATTTTCTGAGCTTTGTAGCAGGATAATCCAAAGAAAGCCACGTAAAGGAGGAGCTGGAAAAGTGCAAAATGTCACCTAAAAGGGTCAAGTGGAAAGGGAAGTAGGAGAGCAGGAGGAGAGGGGAAGTTTGGAGCTCAAACACTTGAGAGCCACCTTCAGATCCTTCATCAGCCAGGTCTTTGAGAGCCCAGCTTCCAGGCACAATCCCTGCATTCCTGGGAGGCCAGGCTCCATCCATCCTCCATCCTTCAGCTGGTGGCACCCTCATGGAGGAGGACTTCTGTGATGAGAAGCTCTTTGCATTCTGCTGAGACCACTTCCCTTTTTTTTATAAATTTTTTTATGGAGCATTCATCCAGAATCTCTGGGGCACACAGTGTCTCATCTGTGAAACAATTTCACTTGGATGAAAAAAAAAATAAATCTGTGATTAATTCCTGCCTAGCAAGAGCACATACAGGAGAATTTTCAAAACATATGGGCTAAATTAGCACCTGCTGGGCTGCAGAACCAGCATTTATTTGATTTAGTTGTACTTATTTTAAGTAGTTGGAGTGGGGTCCAATCTTCCATGTAATTTTCTGCTGGATCAGTCCTAAACAGAGCCAACCTGCATCTGGTGAAAATAGCCAGAATTTACCTGGTCTGCAATTTTTCTGAACCTGCTCATTGTAGTCATTGTCACCTTTTTCTGAGCAAGATTATCTTGTTTCTCTCCCTTTGAAGGCAGCAATATTTAGAGTCTGTCACTCTTCAATTGCAGCGTTTCAATAAAGAGGAATGAAACGCTCACAGACACATTTTCAACCAGCATTTTCACAGTACTTACAGTGTGCTGTAAATGCAATTCTTCAGGCAACAAAGTGCTGGATGTTATTGCTCAATGGACAGAATGGACACTTTGGACGGGAAACTACAAGGGAGATGTAATAAAATATTCAGTTTGTCGCAGCACCCTGCGTGTCGGAATTCTCCCAGGAAGAATAACATCCCGATGCTTTTCACCCTGGGGCTGATTCTGATTGTCTCCTCTTTGTCAAAGCTCTCTGCCTGACCACCTGGCTGGTCACCCCAGCATCCTCCCTGCTCCTGTACACGGTGTGCTTTATTCTTCCCTTTGTCTGCACAGCTCAAAAGGGCCGGCAGAAAACGGTGGGAATTTGGGATGAGGATGGAACACGAGCCTTGCTTCAGAGAGGGGGTTTTGTATTCAAAGGATGTTTGTAAAAATAGAATGCATTGAGAGGATAGCAAACAGCCTGGAGGTAAAACTAAGTATGCAAAAGATATCTGTAGCGAGAGCCTCGGAAAAAATTATCAGAGGCTAAGTAATGTAATGTTGTTAATTAGTTTGCCACACACCAGCCTTGCAGCCCCAGGCTGTGCTCTCATCACATTTCCAAGCTAAACAAGCTTGGGCTGGGTCAGTTCGGGGCTGGGAGACCTCCAAGGAAAAGCTGGGGTGTTGGAAAACATGTGCTGACCCCAGAACCCCCCGAGCCCTGGGCTGGTCCCAGCAGGAAAGGGGGATCCTGCCCCTCCCAGGGGAGAGCCCACCTGCAGAGCTGCCCCAGCCCTGGCCCAGCACAGGAGGAGCTGGAGCTGCTGCAGAGCCCAGAGGAGGCTCCAGGGGATCAGGGGATGGAGCAGCTCTGCTGGGAGCAAAGGCTGGCACAGCTGGCATTGTTCATCTGCACAGAGAAGCTTTGGGCTGAGCTCAGGATGGCCTTGCAGGGCATGAAAGAAAGATGGAGAGAGAGTATTTACAAGGATCTGGAGTGACAGGGCACAAGGAATCGTTTCAAACTGACAGACAGTGAGTTTAGATGGGATGTTGGGAAGGAATTCCTGCCTGTGGGGATTCTGAGGCCCTGGCACAGGGTGCCCAGAGCAGCTGGGGCTGCTCCTGGATCCCTGGCAGTGCCCAAGGCCAGGTTGGACAGGGCTTGGAGCAGCCTGGGACAGTGCAAGGTGTCCCTGCCATGGCAGAGGGTGGAAACTTTAAGATCCCTCCAACCCAACCCATTCTAGGATTCTATGACAGATGTTCAGCACTTCACAAATCCATTTGAGACGCTTGTGGCTGTTCATCAAACACTGGAGTGCATCCCCTAACTGTGCACTCCAAACTCCTCCATTCCTGCTCCAGAGGCAGGAGAGCCAGGCTGAAGGAGTAGCAGCATCCTCCCCGTGATATCTGCTGTTCCAGCTTGCGCTTGGTGATGGGATTTATATTCCCCCTGGGTATCTTCCAAACTCATCTGTTTGGGGGAATGTTTTTTTTCCTCTCCTCCTCAATGCTCCACTTTGCTGTACAGCTATTATTGTCTCCAGAGGGTAGTAATTGTAAAATCACAAGATATTTAGCTTTAAGTTATGATTGCAGCATGAAACAGGCTTTTTTCTGTTTTCCAAAGCAGAGCGAGTAAAACTTCTTTTAGTACACCAAATTCCAAGCTCTGGTCCAAATATACCCACTGTGCAGCTGCCTCTATTTCAGCAGAATTGCTGAAGAAAGTTGGTGTGCGTAGAAATCCAGGCCTGGAGGAGGAGGAACTTGCTCTCCCCATGCTCTGAGCAGCTGCCTGGGGCTTTCCAAGTGGAATTTAAGTGTTGGCTTTCAGTGGAGCTTTTCCAGTGGCTCATTTTTCTGTGACTCAGGGTGTGAGGATGTTCAAAATGTTCCTGTTATTGGAGCACCTCTGTCTCCTGTGGAGCTGGGATTATCATCATTAGATTTATCAGATGGGATGATGGAATGATGTTCCACCAGCCAGGCATGAGGTGCTGCCTCTCAGCATCCAGGTGGAAGATGCTCCAGGCTCCCAGTGTGGAGCACTCCTACAGGGAGCTCCTTCTGTGCCACCTTCATGGAGAAGGATAACGACAGGTTCCCAGCTCAGCAGTGCAGGGAAACACATGGAAAACCTGGACAAACCTGCCCTAAGCTACTGCTGCAACATGTGCCTGGATTTCCTGAAAAACTGGAAGAGCTCAGAGGGCTGGAAATACCACACAGAGAGGTGCACATCCCATTTCTGATGCACTCATCCTCACTGCTCCCAAGAAAACAACATATCTCCTTCTGAATCCTGATCAGGTGCATCACTGTGATACTAAAACCCTTTTATTTGTCATTCATCAGCTCTGTCAATGTTTTTCCTTGTTTTTCCCTAATCAGGAAAGAATTCAAATAGAAAATGGGACTCTCCTCATCCCCATGCTGAATCTGTCAGACTCAGGCCTCTATCAGTGTGTGGCAGAAAATAAATATGACACCATTTATGCCAATGCTGAGCTGAGGGTGATCGGTGAGTAAATGTCACTAAAATGTGCAGGTACCAGTAAAAAGGACACTTGTTGGGAAAAAAAATTGAATTTAACAAAAGAGGAGATGAAACCTGGCAGTTCAAAGCTGATATTTCTTTGCTTTTCACCCACATGGAAATGTGGGGTTTTTTAGTTTAATTTCATGCTTTGTTTGGGGAAAGATTCTAATCCATGTATGATCTTTTTTTATTATCACATATACAGCAGTTTAATGAATGCTGTTTCTCGCTTAGTTTAAGTTATTAATAGTTATTCTGCAGATTTTTAAAGTTATTTCAGAAAGCAGGGGAAATAGTTTTAGCTATGAACAAAGAGCTTACGGCAAATATGGACATAAACAAGAAACATGGAACACGGAATCTCACTAATAATAACCAGAGATGAACACGAATGGAACTTGCTCATATATTGTAAAAGTATTCTGTTCTAGACTTCAAAATGTAAAGTTCACTCAACAGCCAAATATCAGTGAAGCTGGTAAAACAGAGACTTCAGGAGCACCCAATATCCTGTGTGTTCTCCTTCTCCAAAAGTGGATTTTCACATAAACTGCTGGAAAAATAAACATATTTTCAGAAAACAGAGTAGGTTTCTGAAAAGAAAGCCAGAGTAGAACTGTGCTTGTGACAGAATACTCTCTGCAGATGAATATATGTGACTGGATCAGGAGTGTGAGGTTTATCCTGCTTGGGAATCTTGTTTTCCATCATGGATAGGCCAGTTCTCCCAGTCTCCAGATTCCCTCAGGAAAGTTTGTCAGAGCACACTGTTCTAGGTAGACAGCTTTAGAAACAGAATTGGAATTCTTTGGTACTTAGATACATTTTAATGTTAGATTTAGATTTACTTTTGCAGAAATCTAAAAACCAAAACAATCATTGAATTCTCTGGCTGAACTCAAAGAGAAGAATTTGGCAATTTAGTTCATTTAGTAACATCTCTTCTTCCTTCTCTCTCTTTAGCTGCAGCCCCCGATTTTTCCAGAAACCCCGTGAAGAAGCTGTCTGTGGTTCAGGTTGGAGGGGAAGTTACAATCAGTTGTAAACCCAGTGCTTCTCCCAGAGCTGCTGTTTCCTGGAGAAAGGGCTCGGAGGTTCTGCGCCAGAACAAAAGGTACGGACAGCAACCAGTGACGCTGAATTTTCTGTTTTTTTGACATCATTTAACACTGACTGAAGCCCAGCTGGCTCAGGATTGCTTTTTGCATCTCACTGATGGGCATGCCAGAGGCCTCTTTGTCTTTAGGGTGGCCGTGGAGCTCTGTGGGTGCAAAGGGGGGCTGAATCCCCATGAGCGATGATTGCATGATCCATACATTTGTGCTCAGCATCTTTTAATCCATGGCCAGCCACGGGCTGGAGGGAATCAGCTTCACGAGGAGACAGCCAGGGAGGTGGGATGTGCCCCCAGGCTGGGGCAGAATTGCTGTGCAGCTGTAGAGGCTGTACAATAACCCCTGGACTCCCCAGCCTGTCGCTCTGGTTCAGGCAGGACTGAGCTGCTGGCCCAGCAGTGACACGGCCTCGCCAGCTGCTTTGTGGGGTCTGGGGAGGGTTAATTCCTCATTGCTGAGCTGCCAGCAAGCATCTCCAGTATTGTATTGCAATGCCCTCAGGCACAGTGTGGAAGCCCAGGGCACAGGGAATATTTCTGTCTGCTCTGGGGTGCCCTGACCCCCAGGGGAGCACTGACTCTGACCCTCATTCCTGGAGAAAGTTTCCCAGACTTCAAGATAGACTGGAACCCACAAAAGTGTGAAATGGATTATAGAGAGTGGTGTGGGTGTGTCACCTGGTGAGAAATTGAGGTTTTGGGATTTTTAGTATGTTGTGGATGGAAGCAGGATGGAGGGCACAGGGTCCTGTCTTGGGTTTCTTCTTCATGCTTCTTCTTCCTTCTTCTCCATGGGTTTGGGTGGCATTTTGTAATTGGGCAGAAAATCCACACTGCGGGCTCTTTGGGATCAGTTATTGGTTAAAAGGGAAAATAATCCAGGTGTCAGTTCTTAATTGGACAGTTTAAAGACCCTGTACCAAGAGATTGTTGGCCATTTTGTGCCTTCTAATGAAAAGCTGCTGAACTCACAGTAGTGAGACTGTTTCACTGATAAGAAATAACAAACACCTGAGTCCCAACATGAACTACAGTCTGGAGTGCCTTCAGCCCAGACCCAGAGAAACCAATAGCACAGGGTGGGATTGTTGGGGTGGACAATCCCCATGGAGTTGGACTCCATGATCCCTCTGGGTCCCTTCCAGCTCCAGCTTTTCCATAATTCTATAATTCCACAGTAATGACAATTAAATGGGGGAATATTAAAATGAAAGGGTCTCACTGACAGAAATGAGGGATATTGTATGCAACATACAGGCCTGAGGATATTTCCATACACAAACGGAGACAGATGGATGAAATGGGCAGCAGTGTCTTCAGAAGTGCTGAGAATGTCTGAGAGTCCTTCTCAGCATCTCTTTCAGTTCACAAATATAACAGCAACCCTCTCTTGTCACCTTCTGTTGTCAGCCTTTGAAATCTATAATCAGTAATTCATGAAGCTCTGGCAGCTGAGCACCAGATTTTCACACAGGACCACTTGCTCAACGAGGTTACTTTGGGTCACATCAGACTTAAAATGATGACAATTCTCTAAAACATTATCCCAAACTGTGACACACAGAATTGTTTCCCTATGCCACACTGCAGGAATGCACAATAGAGATAAATCACAGGAGTATTTATGACAGAAGGTGCAAATCTGAGAATTTTATGTAGGTGCTGCCAATGGAACAGAGAAATTTGGGTGAGCAATCCATCCCATGGCCATAGAGAACTTTCCAATGACTTTCCCCCCCTTCTATGGAGGCCATTTTATTTTCATTTTAACCACTCATGATGGAAAAGACTTTTCTAACCAGTGTTTAATCAAAACTTTATTTGTCTTTCGATTGTATTTTGATTGTATTGCCTATTCCAGAGGCTGAACTAAGCCTGGATCTTGAGGTTCCACTCCTCTGATATTCCCCACCCGATTTACTGATAAAAGAAATATTTACACACTCCGTACAGTATTTACTTGTGCTCCTGTATTAATTTACTAACAATAATTCCGAGCACACTGTAATTTCTGAGTATCCCAAAAGGCTCCTGCTGCTGGGCAGGAGCAAATAACAGGAGCAGGATTTACAAAGGAGACAGAGAGTTTAAAATCTCTGCATGCACATTATTGCCAGTGTGGCCACTGGTGCAAAGTGGAATTTATGAGGCTGTTTGATTATTAAATGACAAACTGGCTAATGCTGGGGTTTAAAAAGGATGGGAAATAAATCAGCAGTACAGTGTTAGTCCAGAGATCTCTCTGACAGAAAACAAAATGAAATAAGGGTTTGTGTGGCTGTAAAGTACATGGCTAATTAAAGTGCTGGAATTACACATAAAAAGAGAGGGAACATGGTCTGCCTTTCTCCACAGATATGATTAAACCCTGACAAAGCCTATTTCTGCTCCCATTTTATTGTGCTGCAATTATAACCTTTATGGGCTCTTTTATTGGCCTTTTCTAAAATATTTGGTAGGGTTGTAGTTGCTAAAAAAAGGAAAAACCAATCCCTTCCAGTCCTTGCAGCCAAACTGTGATGGGCTCATTCTTAAATAAGTCAGATCATGCAGCTGCTTTTAAATTATTTAGACAAATTTAATCTTTTGTTAACAAAATAGTGAAACCAGACCTATTCCTAAAAGGGGGAAGAATATTCCTTCATTTTCATCTTTTTCCTTTCACTCCTGATAATAGTTTATTCCTGATAGTCCTGAATATGTGGTAAGCACTCTCCCTGATCAGCTGAACTCTTGATATCACAGGAGAACTTTCCTTTGTATTAAATTCAGTTTCTAAGTGTGTAAAGAGAAGTGTGCTAAATAGGAGCACTAATTATTAGATTTTCCATATTAATAGATCCACAATTAAATTTTTTCAATTAGGTTTCTTCTGAGTTCTTGAGGTAATTTTTAAGTTTACAAAGCTGCAGTATTTGGGCCCCTGCTCTCTGAAAAATACCTTAGACTTTTTTGAAGGGTAATTTTCTGCATTTCTTGCTGGGGTTCAGCAGTGAAGGTCCTCAGCCCTCAGTCCCCTCTGCAGGGCAGAGTTTTCTCCAGCCTCACTTGTCTTTCCCATCCTTTCTGTAGCTCAGACTCACCATTGCTCAGCTCTTCAGCAGCTTGTCTGCTCTCATTTCTGCAAATCACTTCATTGCACTTGAAGCACACATGTAGATCCTGCAGAAAATGCCAAAATAATATTTATTTTAATGTTAGATGGTGAAATAAAGCCTTAAGATACCAGTACCAGATCTCTTTATTGCTCCCAGCCCTCTCCATTGAGCGTTTCCCTTCCAAATTTTCAGCAAGAACTCCATTCCACCCTTACTGGCAGGGCTCAGGCCCTGAGTAATGGGATTTATCCATGGTCCATGGTGCTGGCACCTGAGAGAGGGAATTCCAGGTTACCAGCTGCAGGAATCTGAGGGAAATCCCACAGCTGGCTCCTCCTGCCTGGTTTTCCGTGCTCCCTCCTCATGTGTTATCCACCAGTTCAGCTTCAGGTGCTCTCTTGGGCAATTATGCTTCTTCTTTGGGTCAAAATCTGCAGAAATGGGGTTTGGGGAGCAATGCCACTTCTGCAAGGGACAGCTGTTTGGCCTTTGTGGAATAAAGAACTTTTGCTGGTGTGCGCTGTGGGTTTGAGCTCAGTGTAGCAAGGAAACACAACAAAACCCAAGCGTTGTGCTCCAAACTCCCTTCCCGTGGAGTCTGACACAGATTTCAGCTATTTTCATGTGTGTCACATCCTCAGTGCACGCAACAGGAGTTTTCTTCATCTCTCTTCTCGCTTCTATCCCCTCGTATCCAACCGAGGAAACAGAAGAGAAGAAAGGAACAATTCATATATTAAATAAAACAAATTTTCAAGTCTAGACACCAATCTCATCACAAACGTCTGTCTTCGTGCCTTCAGTGAATTCAGATTTGGGACTCTCATGGAAAACTTATTTTACAAAAATTCTTTTTGATGGAAGCACTTTAGTGAAAGGGGATTGGGCCTGCTTTTGCTTTGCCAGAGAGAGGTGCTATTCCCCCAGCCTGGGCTGAGCATCCCCAAGCACTGCAGAGAATGCATGGAAACATATGGGATTCACTTCACTCGGAATTTCAATGAGGAGAGCTGAGGGAAAACTGAGAAATGAGGTAGGCTGGAAGAATGCATTAGTCATATACAGCACTTTCCATGCATTAATAATCAGTAATAAGCAAATATTCATAATTTAAATTGTTTTTGGGGGCCTGAGCAAGAAGTACATTTAGAGATCATAAAATATGCTCAATACTTGTTGGCTTCAAGTCCTGCTTGTAGGACACAGCTCAGTCCCAGCTCTGTGAAGGATGGGAATGGATCCTCTGCCATAAATAAGGCTGGTGAATTCTGTGTCCTGTGGCACACTTGGTTTTGGTGTTTTACACTCAGGTTATTGCCATTACTCACAAGGAACATGGGAAAACCATGAGGGGGGAAACTGCATTTGAACAACATTGTGGAAAGTGAATGGAGCAGATGTCGGGATGGGTGGGGGAATTGTCTGGGAATTGCTGAGTTCCTGCAGTGTCTGGGAAATGCTGAGTTCCTGAAGTATTCAGGAATTGCTGAGTTCCTGCAGTATCTGGGAATTACAGAGTTCCTGGAGTATCTGAGTATTGCTGAGTTCCTGGAGTATTTGGGTATTGCCGAGTTCCTGCAGTATCTGGGTATTGCTGAGTTCCTGCAGTATCTGGATATTGCTGAGTTCCTGGAGTATTTGGGAATTGCTGAGTTCCTGGAGTATTTGGGAATTGCTGAGTTCCTGGAGTATTTGGGTATTGCTGAGTTCCTGCAGTATCTGGATATTGCTGAGTTCCTGGAGCTGCCCCTTGGAGCCCAGGCTCGGGGGGTTCTCCTGCTGCCAGGGGACCAGCCAGGACCCAGCAGGTTTCCTTAGGATCTGTTCTCCCACCACCCTCTAGGCCACCCCTTGTTTGTGTTTTCCTCCTGTTCCTCACAGCCAAATTCCAAAACCAGGAGCATTTTAACACATTTAAACTTTTTTAGTTGTTATTCGGGAAAAGGATTGTTTTATGTTTGTGGATGGAATTAGACAAACAGGGAGTTAAAAAGTCTGCAGCTCCTCCTGAGGGGCTGCTCCAATGTTCCCTGGGACAGGGATAGGGAATGTCTGGAGCTGTGTTAGGTGAGGTTTAGGTTGGATTTTTGGGAAAGGTCCTTCCCCAGAGGGTGCTGGCACTGCCCAGGCTCCCCAGGGAATGGGCACAGCCCCAGAGCTCCAGGAGGGTTTGGAAAACCTTCCCAGGGATGCCCAGGGTGGGATTTTGGGGTTGGATTCTGATCCTTGTGGGTCCCTCCCAGCTCAGCTTCTGCTGTGATTATTGGTAAACAGGAGAAGTCCTCACTCAATGCCCTGATCAAACACAAAATGCATTGTCTGTGAAACAGCATTTCAGCTCCCACCAATTTGAGCAGAAATGTGTCAGGACAGTTCAGCAAACTTCAGGGAAACAATTCAATTACCAGAATGTCAATGCTGTTGGTTTAGCTTCAGAATATCCGTTATCCTTAAAAATAAATAAAAAAATCTGCTTGGGGAGGAATCAAGACCAAATGGATAGAAAATTCTAAAATTTGCACTAGTCTGCTAACAAAGGAGGAGATTGATGGCACTTGACTATTCTTTAGCTGAAGTCAATATGCAGCCTAAGGGAGTTATTTACTTGTTCTTGGCAGGTGTCTCCCTCTCAAATGAGACACCAAACTTAGATGAGCAAAGCTGAGGGAATGAAATCCATCCACAGCATCTGAAAAAACCCACAACTGCCTTGAAGTCAAAGCAGCTGAGTGGCACAGGCAAAGAGGAGTCAGGCTGCTTAGTGCCACCCTGCTTTCCTCACCCACCGCTTGCACAAGAAATACTCCAGATATTTGCATGCAGGTGAAAAGTTCCATATGAAATCTATTTTTCTTATAAATTCCAGATCTTACTGTTCTATTCCCAGCTTTCTACAGCAATGCAGTTGGGTGAATTACACTGTGATATTAATTTTACTATTATTTTATTTTTTAAGTCTGGTTTTTGAAGCCTGGATTAAGTGTATCTCTGTTTCTATCCTCCTTGCTTTTCCACCACGAGGAGTTTTGCATAGCTTTGATGAGATGCCTTAACCCTTCTATCTTATCAGTGTCTGTGTGCTTGTAAAGAAGTTCATTTCCTATTTTAGTATTTAAATAGAGCACTTGAAGTGTGGGCATCAGCAATCAGAGCAATTCCAGCTATCTCAGACACCACTGCTGAAAGTCAACACGAATACAAATTAAGCTTATCTGTTGATGAAATCCCACTTTTGCCTGGAGAACCAATGGCATTGATTCCACCTCTGCTAAATTTGATGAATCACTTCAGCTCCATTCCTTGCTTACAAACAGATTGACAGGAATTAAAAGCACAGATTTACCTGCCTGCCTCCAGTGTTTGGTCTGAAGTTACTCTTTAAGACATGAAAACTCTTACAAAACCTGGGGTTGCTGTTTAGAAGTGTTTTTATCTCTGAAATCCCAGTGTCACAGCAGATTTGGTGCTAACCAGACAAACCCCACCATCACACCATTCCCCAGGGAATGCTGAGAGCTGCAGGAAGTATTTTCTAGCTAAAAATATCCAGGGCTGGCACCACCGTGCTCCTGGTTTCAGAGAGAAAAGAGAAGGGAATTGCAGAGAGCTGAGAGAGGCTGTTCCAATGTTTTTACTGAGGATTTATTTGCTCTCAGCAGGGAAGTTTGTCTGGTTTTGGGGTTTGTCTGGTTTTGGTGTTGGTTGTGGGCATTTTCCAGTGCTGAACAGTGCCACTGGATCTGGAGGAACATCACACATGGCAGCAGCCACAGGAATCTCCAGAACTGGTGATAGTGGCAGAGAAGTTTTACAACCAAAGGCTTGTCAGAAAACACCCCAAACTCTCCTGAAGTGCCTTCAGTCTTTCCTTCTCCATCTTTCTGGTTATTTTGTTCTTGTTCCCCATGCTGAGAGTGAAGGCAGGGGAATGGAAAATTTGACTGAAAGATGAGGAGGGAGATAAGGAGAAGGAAGAACGAGCACAGATGATGGGAAGAAAAAAAAGAAACACTTTATTTTTCCTTCTTTATCTTATTTTTCCTTTGTTTCTCCCCTTTCTTCTCCCTCTGTTCTGTTTCCATTTGAAGTCAAGGCACTGCAGAGTAACGAGGAGGCAGGAGGGGACCCCCATTGCTACCTGACCCAGGCAGCAGCCGGAGGATGTGGTGCAGGGGAAGACAGGAGAAAAGGGTTTTTCCTTTCTTTTCTCTCTTCTTGGAGAGTTTCACAACGTTACAAGCCAACAAACCTAATTTCACCCTGCGCTGCTGAGTGCTCAGTGCCAGTGTTTAGCACACCAGATAATGGGAGCATGGAGGAAGTAAATGAAGCAGATGTTCTCACGTGAAAAAGAGGATTTATTACAACTCCCCTCTGCAGGACACCCCTCTAATGCAATTTGAAATTGTTCCCACTCATGTTACAGCAGCCTTGTTAAGGGGAGCCTTTCCAAGGGGCTGTCCTGGATGCTGAGACATCCCAGGAAATCTGTCACTCTTCCCTGCCACAAGGAATTGCAATAATCCAACCCCCAGTGAGTGTCAGTGCTGTGCCCTCTCCCCCTTCCAGCTCGTGCCCTGTCCCTGCTCCATGCACATTTTCTGATGGATGTTCAGGATTCCATCCAAAACCAGATAATCTCATTGGATTTTTTCCATTGAGCAGGCTGGGAATCAAGGTTCCTAATTAGGAGTTTGTAGGAAAAAAAGTAATGAGAGAATGCAACCTTCTGTGCTTCTCTCCCAGTCCAAGTTGTGCTGCCATGCATATCATTGCTGCTGATGGTATTGCTGCAGCATCAAAAATGCCACTGTGGGATGGAAAATATGCACCATACTTGGAAAACATGCACCAGATTTGGAAAACCTGCACCAGATTTGGAAAACTTGCACCATATTTGGACAACATGCACCAAATTTGGAAAACCTGCACCAAATTTGGACAGCATACTCCAAATTTGGACAACATGCCCCATATTTGGAAAACATGTTCCAAATTTGGGAAAAATGCACCGAATTTGCTGAAAGTGTGACATTGGAGGGAAGAGATCCCAGGTGTGTTGTGGAGGTGATGTAAAGGAGATTGATTAACAAGGAACCTCAGAATGTCCCAGGTTGGAAGGGATCCCTGAGGAGCATCAAAGTCCAGCTGCTGGCCCTGCACAGGATGAACATGATGGGCACAGGGATTGCAGCCAGGCAATTTCCAGGCATGATGAACAAAGAATCTTCCAGGGAGGGATTTCTGGGGTCGTTTGGAGTGGGAAGTATCATGTAGTGAGGGCACTGTGGAAAACTGGCTGATGTTTGGCCAACGTGAAGGATCTGTAGGAGGCACAAACAGCTCTGGTTTAGCCATGGGATTTTGGGAGACAATGGAATGTTGCTCTTTCATTGCTACTCTTCCACGAGACCTAAAAATCTTCTCAGATTTTCAGTGAAAGAGAACTCTGAAAAAGGAAAGGAAAAGCTGAAGGGACACACACAAGAGACAGAATGTGACTAACACATCAAAAAGACAGAAACTTTCTATGCAAGGATGTGGCTCTGGGGCTTCAGTGAACCACACCCAGTCCCCATCCCTGTCACTCAAACTGAGCTTAAATTCACCAGCCCAGGGAGGATTGTGCCAGGTTTCCTGCAGGTCCATGGGGAGCCCAACCAACAAAACCAAGAAATTAGAGGTGATGGACCTGGCTGGATGGGGGTTGGAGCACCCTGGGGTAGTGGAAGGTGTCCCTGCCCATGGCAGGGGTAGAATGGGATGAGCTTTAAGGTCTCTTCCGCTCCAAACCATCCTGCCATTCTCTGATTCTGTTTTGGGGGTATTTGGTCTCTGATTCCGTTGCAGGGTTTCTGAAATTCAAGCAGGGCCACGCTGGTGTCAGCTGCTTGTTGTCTGGATAGAATTCTTTAAGATTACCAGCAGGTTTTATTGCTCTTGTGCTCCTGAAATGTGTTCTGACAAGCAGAGAGGGAAGCAGCTTCCTGCAAGTGAATGAAACTCCCACGCAGAGGGCAATTCAGGGCCTTCTGTACTGGTTAAAGTCTACTTAAATCCCATATTAAGGGCTTAGTTTTACATCTGGAGTGAATTTAGTTGTGTGAAGGGCTGAGTCAGAGCTCCTGATAGTGTCTGGATCACAAAAATGATGATTAATGGTGGGATTAGAATAGTGGCAGTGTGGACATCCCATCCTGCTCGGGGAGAGCTTTTGTCTGAGGTTGTGGAGTTACAAAGATTTCATAAAACCAGCAGAACTTGGAAGACAAAGAAATTGGCAGCTGTTTTATTTGGCAGTTGTGTTTCTTTTCTGCTTTTCTTTCCCATACACACAGAGGTGCTGTTGCCCAGTATTCCCTGGCTGCCAGCTCTGGGATGTGTCACTACAACACATTTGGGCACATTTGGGTGCTTTTGTCACTTTTTTCCTTTGGCCATCACAGAGGAACATCTGCCTCACATTTAATCCTTGAGTGTGTTACAGACAGGGCAAAACAATTTTTGCTATTTTATGTTAAAGGCAGTAGCAGCTCCTGAAAATCCTGTGTTTTCTCTGGAATCTGTATGATGGAGTACAGCTCAGTTCAGATGGCTGTATATATTTACATAAATAAATATTTGTGGTCCCAATTGCAGAGGTTTGATGTAAAAATAATTCTATTTTTAGGAAGAGGGGAGAATTTTAAGAAATAGGATGGAAGACTTCTAGCATCATGTTTAATAACTTCTAATAATATTATTTTCTACAATATTTTAATAAGACTATTGAGCTGGATTGTGTAATTTTGTTTTGATCCAAATAGTTAAAAGATTATAATGACATTTATTTGATTTCCAGTTAATTGTCAGTCAACCCTGAAGCTCATTTATATCAGCATGCAGATAAGGAAAATCTTTTAAGCGCAGTTTATTAAATGGCAACACTATTAGCATACAAATTATGCTCAGAATAGAATAAACAGGTACAAAGATCATTAACATATGATACAGACAGTCAGATCTCAGATGGGATTCAGTGGGACCTTTTCAAAAATACCAGGGCTGTCAGCAGCAGGGACAAGTCATTCACTCAGCCAAACTTTACTCACATTTCCATCTGCATAAATCACTGCTAATTCTGAGTCGTTTGGGAGTTGTGCTCATCTTTCTGCCCCTCACTCACTTCCCTTTGTAGTTTTTAATGCAGCCTCTCCTGCTCCTCAATCTTGGTAAAATTAGAGGAGTCAGATATTGTCTCAGTGTCTGGCAGCACGTCTGGAGAAATTTATAAACAATATATCTTTGCACAGCCTGGAAATAAGGAGGGGGTTTGCTCCTGAGCAGCAAGGGGAGGCTGAGCAGACATGGTTTCAAATAGGATTTCTTAGATAATAAAAATTACTTTGCCTCTGATTTCATCAGATCCAGATTCCTCTCTTTTTATCAGCACAGTGCTGTGATGAGGCTTCAATAATGCTGGGAGGTGTCAGATGTGAGAGGCAGACAGGAGACAAGGAGAGGGAATCTTTACAAAGTACCAGGGTTACTTTATTTGGAAAAGAATTACACCCTTGAAGGGAGAGCTGCCCTTCTGGCAGTGCTGAAAGCTGCAGAATCCACCCAGTTTTACACGGATCCAGCTCAAGATTTTGATGGGGATTTCAAAGGCCTTTGCTGTTTGAATCCATGCATTTCATATCCATGAATTAACATCCCCCTCTCCCAAAAACAGATTGGCTGAACAATGCAGCAGTGCACAAAGCTACCCCTGCTGCACTTTTAAATCTAATGACTTGACACATCTTTCTTTTCTCAGATTTTATTTCTTCTATCAGCCTTGTTAAATACATATTATTCTTTCATGCTCTTAAGATCAAAGCAAATAGCCATCAACAATCTTTTGTTCACACGAGACAACACGTTCGGAGATGGTTTGTTTGGCCTGGTTAATTAAAAGCTGTACCTATCATCCCTGCTTGATTTCTCAAGTTCTTTACTTAAAAAAGTATGTGTGACAATTTTAATGAGCTCTCACCTCTTCCCCACAGCCTCTGGCTTCTGCACAAACTTTGCAAACTCTTCTTTTTGAACATCACACGGAGCTCTGACTCCAGCAGATCCCGGGGAAGATGTTTGTTTTCCCTCCCTGCACATGGTGCTCATCTCATCTCCTGATGGAGTCACTCAGAGGGGAATTTCAATATTTATGTCTGCTGGGTTTAAAGTAAAAGAGGATCAGGTTAGACTAGGAATGAGGAAGAAATATTTTACATTTCTGGTGACAAAACACTGGCACAGGGTGCCCAGAGCAGCTGTGGCTGCCCCTGGATCCCTGGCAGTGCCCAAGGCCAGGCTGGACAGGGCTGGGAGCAGCCTGGGACAGTGGAATGTGTCCCTGCCCATGGATCTGGATGATCTTTAAGGTCCCTCCCAACCCATTCCACAATTCTATATGGAGTAATATTTCTGTGTATTCCCAACTCGCCCTGGTGTGCAGGAACTTTACACGAGTTGTCAGAAGTGGATTTTCATCTCTTCTTTTGCTCACAGCAGCTTGGTTTAATTTAGCTGCTCACCTAGAGGTAGCACCAGGCAGGAGCATGGGAGAAAGCAGGAAGAGTCTAGGATTTAAGCATTTTGTAAATCATTAATGCCAGCCTAGGGTTAGGCTGGGCTTAATCAATCCTTTGGCGCCTCAGAGCTTTATGAACTCAGCTGGGCCCTGAGTTCTTCCTTCTCCTCCTTCTTTCCCAGCGCTGCATTTATCAGATCTGCTTCACATCTTGTGCTTTTGGGCCTTTGACAGGCTCTTATTTACTTATTGAGAGAAGTCCAGTTTTCCTGACAGACAAAATATTCTCCTTGCATTGTGTTGGACAAGTTAAACTTTTCTGTCTCATCACAGCACTTGGAATTACCTTGTCTTGTGATGCAGCTGCTAGGAATTATTATCTATAGCCCTCACACAGCCTCAAATGTTGTGAAAAGGAACGGTTTTCTGCGAGCCTTTCAGCAGGTGAGACGTGCCTTTCACAGCTTCTTTTGAAACCATTTGTCAGAGCTTGATCCAAAGGCCATTAAAGGCAATATTCCCATGGCCTTCTGCATCACAGCTCCCTGATTTGGGAGAGAAGTGGGAGAGGACAAAGTGCAGCCCCTCTGAACCCACCCAGGGCACAAAGTCGTGGCTCTGAGGGAGTTTAGGGCAACTTTGCTGCTCTTGGCACCTGGGGCAGCGTTTCAGAGGGTGCTGTTGTTTTTCTCGTGTTTGAAATGAATCATCTTGATTTTCTGCTGTGCTTTGTCTTCCCATCCCTCTCCTGTCACAGACCTCAGGGCAGCTGGAAATTTCTCACTTTTTTAAACACTTTTTTTAAAATCCTTCCCCACTAAACTAATTATTCTGGAGTCCTTTGTGCTCTTACACAAATTCTGCCTGAGTGTCTTATTTACTGCTCGCTCTAATTGTTGTTAGGTAGCGTGACCTGTTTCAAACAACTCAGGAGCTTTTATTTAGCAGATTTTCTCTCTGCTAAGCTCCTTTTTGATCCATTAAAAGAGCCATTCCATCCTCAGCCTGCCCAGCCATTGAAATATTGTTTCAGAACAGCATTTCTTCAGATCAAACGTGACACTGTCAGCTCCTGAGTGGGTACAAACCCCTCTTAGTGGCTAAATGAGAGAGATGGGAATTATCAAGGTCTCAATTCATCATGAAGAATACAGGGATGAAAAATCTGAGGCATGACCAAACTTCAGTGGAAAAGCTGCAACCAGAATCCACAGGGGCTAAGACAGAGCTTTCAAAGCTTCTCCCCTTTGCTATTCTGTATTTTACTGACTGTTTTTTCCTGTGTATTTACCTACATTGAAGCTTTTGGGGCTGGAGATTGTCTTTTTCAATTTTTTTGCTTTATGCCACTTCTGCATTTTAATTTGCACCGAAGAGCTTTTAGGTACAACTGCAGTAAAAGTAACAGGTCATCAATATTTGATGGAGAGAAAGACACTGAGGTGGCTTGTTATGAATTATTATTCAGGTGCCCAATTTATGAACATTTGCTGATTCACACTGGAATCTCTTTGGATGCTGTTTGATGAACACCATATGTTACCCAGCCACTCGATTGCATCCCCTGTTTTATCACCAGCAGTTCTTCTGCTGGTTGGTGCAAGCTGATGGGAAGAAAAGCATCATTAATGCAAAAAATATTGCAGAGGCAGAAGGGGAATACTTGGAAATGTTTCTTCATGTTCAGAGCTGCCTTTGGAACAGTCATAGGTGTGTGAGGAGAGGACCCAGGGCTCCTGTGTGGATGCACAGCTGTGACACCAGCTCAGTCCATGGGATCACAGAATCATGGAATATCCTCAGTGGGAAGGGACCCACAAGAATCAGAAGAATTGCCCCAGGTGCCAAGATCCAGCTCCTGACCTGAACAGACACCCCAAATCCCACCCTATCCATCCCTGGGAGGGTTTTGCAGACTCCCCTGGAGTTCTGGCAGCCTCTGTGCCCATTCCCTTGGGAGCCTGGGCAGTGCCAGCACCCTCTGGGGGAAGAACCTTCCCCTAAAATCCAACCTAACCCTCCCCTGGCACAACTTCATTCACCCTTCCTTATCCAAACAACACCACTCAGCTGACACATCTCTGTGTTGAGGAGGGGCCTTTGCTTCCTCCCATTTTGCTCTGTTCCTGTTCAATATGATGGATTATTAAACCTGAACTTATTTCCTCTCTGTACCACAAGTGGCAAACCCAGAGCTGCTGCAGCACCTGGTGATTATTGCCAAGGAAACAAAGATTTTTCACTCAAGCCTAAATCCCTTCCCCTCCCAGCTGCACACCCCAGTGACAGCAGCACCACGGGGACATCTCTGCTTGTCCTGGTCCTAAATCCACCCTGCCCTGCTCAGGAGCAGATCTTTGTGCAGGGAAAGCTCAGATGAGGGTGGGACGTGTGGAATTAGGGGGATATAAGCCAGAAGATCACCAGAAATCCAAGTTTAGTGCTTCTCCTTCCCAGCTGAGCCGCTGGGAGGGTGTAACAGGATCAGGACAAGGTCTGATGTGTGTTCCACTTGCAGTTACAAATGTATAAATGCCAGAATGGGAAACAGAAACACACTGTGATGGGGTTTTTTTTTTGTGTGTTTAATGGTTCTGATGCTGCTGCCAGCTCCAACTTCTGCTCTTGTGATTGTTCATTTCCTTTAATAATTCAGTACATCACCCAATCTTATGTTGTTAGTAATAAATATTAAATACCCAAGCTGTGATGCATGAATTAGATATTTTCTATTTTATGAAAGGAGCCTTGTATTAGAGTTAAATGTCAATTAAATGAGGGATATAAAAAATGATGCAGTGCTGCTGTGAGTGAATGGAGCCTGGCTTCCTGTGGAGTTGTGGCTTACACTGAATTTTTTTGAGTAAGGAAATGTGGCATTTGGGTGCAGATCCTCTGATGCCTGTTGAGGGCTGAGCTTAGTGGCAAGAGGAGGTGCACACAGGGACCCTGACCCCATTTTTATGAAACTTCCAGGACTTTCATGTCTTAAATTTCTTCTAAGCTCACAAAAAAATTGTTCAAGTTCCACATTTACCAGGTGGATGTTGAAGAAGTGGGGGAAAAACCCCAAAATATTACAGAATAATATTTTCTGTGCTAAAGTTCATTGCTACTTCAGCTATGATTTGAAAATCCTCTATTTTAGATATGTGTTCTGTAGAAAATCCCCAAAATCCTGAAGTCTTGCCCTTGTATGTGACAGCAGAAGGGTGCCAGGCACAGTGACAGCTTATCCCAGGAATCCTTGTCCTGATTTACATCCCAAAGCATCTCAATAACATGAAAAAATAAAATATGAACAAGCTTAAAAAATAATTTTGTCCATAAAACCCAGGAGTGGTCCTGAAATTACCATTAAATGAAATTTCCCCAATTCTCTGCAAACAACTCAGTGATTCCAGGGTGCTTTGAGGGCCCTGTGAGACAGTGATGGATTTAATTTGGCTCCTTGGCTTGTGAGGTGGCATTTGAGCATCTCAGCCAGTCTGATAATATCTTTTAATAATCCTGACAGAACTCCACGGGCAGCTGGGCTCACACACAACCTTAGCTTGGCTTAGGAGCACTGGGATCCATAAAAAAAATTCCAAAAAACAACAAAACCATGGTAAAATAGAACACAAGTTAGTAGCAAGTTGAGTCTTTTGACTTTTTCTTGAGATTCCAGATTTTGCTGTAAAAAGTTACCTGGAAAAGTGAATGACCAACCCCAGTTTGCCAGTAAAATATTCCTAATATAGAAATTAAAAAAGCAGAAGAGGTGAAAATTGGTTAACACAGATTCAGCTTGCTGTAGAAGAGAAAAATCATAATGGAAACGTTTAAATATTAAAAGTAGCACTGCTTCTGTTACTATTCTTCTGCCAGAGGTCTTTTTTATTTCTATTTTTCTATTGTTGCCCAGGAAAGTTGTGGATTCTCCTTCCCTGGAAGTGTCCAAGGCCAGGCTGGACAGAGCTTGGGACACCCTGGGATGGTGCAAGGTGTCCCTGTCCATGGCAGGGGTGGGATGAGCCTTAAGATCCATCCAACCCAAGCCACTCTGGGATTCTCTGATTCCATTTTGTTTGTTTTTCCCCAGGGTGGTGTTCCTGGAGGATGGCAGCCTCAGGATCTCCAACATCTCCAAGCTGGATGCTGGGGTTTACACCTGTGTAGCCACAAACCAGTTTGGAACTGCCAGGAACTCAGGGAACCTGATTGTGAAAGGTATTTCAGTATTTCCTTCTTTTGTGGACTGAGATGAGCTTTAAAAACCCTTCCGCCCCAAGATTCTCTGATTTTGTGACTATTTTATTTTAATATGCTCCTTTTCAGCAGAATCAGAATGGTTGCTGCAGCCTGCAGTGTGACCTCCTCCTTAACTTTGCATCTGGCCAAAATCTTTTCAATATTCACCTTCTGACAGAGCAATTAGCACTGATACAGCTCAAAGTGTGACCTGAGATGGGGCTGCAGCACAGCCAGCAAAAAAACCACCAAGAACTTCAGGGTTTCAGCAGCTCTGACTGCATCAAGGTTCTCCCCCTTTCACATGTTCCATACGTTGTGGCAATGTGGGAAAATCCCATTAAAACATGAAAAAAACCTCCTATTTTGTTTGGCATTTATGAAGTTTATTAAAACACCAAGTAACAACATGGTATAAAAATGATCTTGTTTGCAGGGAACATTTGTTTTTGTTTCCCCTCTGGAGAAGTTTGGGCTGTTCAATTATAGGCCTCATTGCTTCAGCATTATTTTCAACTGAAATGTCAGAACTTGGGAAAGCATAGCTAATGTGCAAATTAAGTTTATTGCTGCTCATTGAGTTGTTTATTCTTTGTGGGAGAAGTCTTTATTACACCTCCAGCACTCACATCTCCCCTCTTTTCTCCTCTGGAATGGGATTTGCCATATAATGCATGTTTGCTGTTGCTAAGCAAGATAGATGGATAAGGCAGAACCAAGAGCTTTTAAGAAGCTTTTAAAAGTATTTGAGATGGAAGTTTTGAAGACAAGCCCATAAAAGAAGTAAAAAATATCACCCAAGTGAACATTCTGCATTAGTGGGGATGAGGAGGATACAACAAGAGGTGCAAGAGGATGGGAATACCATAATAAATTCATTTATTTTTGTTATCACTACTAAAAAACACACCTCATGCCCAAAGCTAGTGTAACTCCCCAAAGGACAGTTTTCAAGATTTATTTGGTGGAGGTAAACAGCTTCAGGCCAATAATAAAGGAGATTTCTTGTGATAACAGCAGTGCCCAAGGCCAGGTTGGACAGGGCTTGGAGCAGCCTGGGGCAGTGGGAGGTGTCCTTGCCATGGCAGGAGTGGCACTGGATGGGATTTAAGGTCCTTTCCAACCCAAACCTTTCCAGAATTCTGTGATCTAAGAATCACCTAAATTCTGGAGTTAAGCTGTGATGAGCATTGAACTAACCCAGCTCGTGCACATTTCCTTCTCCTCCTCTCACATTATTTTCAGATCATATTAATATTGTTGAAGTGATTCTGCTCTCATTTTCTACATGTGTCTAAATTCTCACCACTTTATAACACTTGCATGCACAAAAGCTTTATTCAAGGGAATTGCTTACAACAAAGTGGTTGTTATCTCTAATCTGTCTGCCAGTCATATCAACAAAAGTGAAACCATATAAACCCATTTCTTTCCCCTTCAGCGAGCTGATACTTCCCTTCCTAAGAGCTGCCAAGTTTGGGTCTCGATGTAATGGGTTAAAAATGATCAAATAAATAATTTTCCTGCCTGGGAACATCTTTGAAGCTGTAACTTGAGTAGTGCTGTGGAGTAAAGTACCACTGGCATTAATACAGATTAAGGATGTTGTCTAAAGTAAGTGGAGATGAGAAGCAATTTTGCTTTTGCTGCAGTTTTTGGCCAGGAGAATTCTTCAAGTTTGGAGAACCATGAGCACATTTTTAAGAGAAGTCTGTACATTTTGACTGAAATAATAATTATTGATTATGGGCTTTATGAAGTAGTATAATTTAGGGCGTTCCTAATATAAATATAAACTAATTTAGGGTGTTCCTCTCACATCTGCTCACTCTCAGGCACGCAAAGTGATCGTGGTACTGCCATAGGAGTGTTCTAAAATCATCTCTATATTAGAGACAATTCCCTTTATCACAGAACATTTGGGTCAATTTGAAATCACTTCCCGAATGGTACAAACCTCCTTCAATAACTTCTATTTTTATAAGCACTTTAATTAAAAAGATGTAATTTTTTTTTGTCTCCTCAGAAAGGACGGTGATCACTATCCCCCCCTCTGACACAGATGCAACAGTTGGAGAGAGCATTGTCCTGCCATGCCAGGTGTCCCACGACCCCTCCCTGGACGTGGGGTTCTCGTGGTCGTTCAATGGCCAGAGGATTGATTTGAGCAGAGGAATCCATCACTTTGAAAGGATTGGAAGAGTGAGTTTCCCAAACTCCTTAATGAAACTCTTTGCCACAGTCTTTACACGACACGAATGTTTATCATAATTCCTCCCTCGCTGTTTATATGCCTGGCAAATCACTGTTTCTTTACAAGGGCTGCAAACATTTATTTTTCTTCCCTAAATTTCATAAAGGCGCTTGAGTTATTTGTGAAGCCATAATAAAAATGTCCCCATGAAAGAAACTGATGATAGCTATGAATATTTTAATTTAAAAGCTGAATTTTGTATTAATATTGAGCAATTTATAAAAATGCCCAGTATGGAAAGCATGTTGTGAGTGATTAGTTTACTTTTTTACTTTTTTTGGTATCTCTCCAGGAATCTGCTGGGGATTTGATGATAAGAAATATTCAGCTGCATCATTCTGGGAAATATGTGTGCATGGTGCAAACTTCTTTAGACAGTCAATCTGCAACAGCCGATATAATTGTGAGAGGTATGTCTGTAAGGGAGACACACATATCTTCTAGAGGAATTAGGAAATCTTAACATCAGCTGTTGTTTAGATGATTCCTAGGACGTCAATTCCACATTTCAATAGTGAAATGTTCTCTTTCTTTTAATCTTGGCCCCAAAATTGTGGCCAGCATGATCCTGCTGTTCAGCCAACCCAGGGGAACCTCTGCAGTTCTGCCCTGGTGTCTTTGGCAAAAATTTTGGGCCACACAGATTGGAGGGAAATCCTCTAATTTCAGCAGTGTTGTTATTTCCTTCAGGCATCTCTGGGTCACTGTGCAGGCTGGGAAAATCAAAATACCTCATTCCTTTCCCCTATTTGGACATAATATGAAATATTATTTTCTAACTGAGCTTATTATCGCCAGCAGTGAGGAAATGCTGTCATGGGAGCAGGTCTGTAAACCCTAGGAGAAATATTCCTTCTGAACCTCAGTTTTGATTGAATTCAGTAGGAATTCTCAGACTGTTCAATGGTTCAACAGAAGACAACACTGGGTGCCTTTCTTTGTCAGACACAAAAAAGAAATCATTCCTTTGTTTGTAGTTTTCATGTTAGTGACATCAAGACATTAATTTTCTTGACTCATAAAAATGTAATCCAGGCATGGAGCTATCATTTAGGGATTGTGCAGCTTTTATGACACTGCAGCTTCATGAATAATTCCTCTGACTTGAGAAAATAAGAGTTGCCCAACCCATTCCAGCGGTGAATCTTCTCTTCCCAATACCTTCCTCTTAAAATGCTGATCGTGTCAGGCCCTCCAGGTCCACCAGAAGATGTTAAAGTTGAACATGTTTCTAGCACAACTGCTGGGTTATCCTGGAAGCCTGGAGCAGATAACAACAGCCCAGTGCAGATCTACAGTGTCCAGACCAGGACTCCCTTCTCGGTGGGATGGCAGGCGGTGGCCACAGGTGAGCAATTTGGGACTTGACTTGGAATTTTTATTTAGCATGTACCATTAATTGCCTCAAAAACCCATTGTTGGTGTCATGTTTGCCTTCAGCTCCCGAGGTCATTAATGGCAGGACTCACAAGGCCACCGTGGTGGATTTAAGCCCCTGGGTTGAGTACGAGTTCCGCGTGGTCGCCAGCAACAGCGTTGGGATCGGGGAGCCCAGCAGGCCATCGGCTCTCCTGAAAACCAAAGCAGCAGGTAAGGGCCTGCTTTCTGCCAGGCTTTTCCAGCTCTCAACTGTGGGAATTTCACTGCAGCAGAGCCAGTCATTCCTACAGGGTTATTTACCCAATTCCATGGGCAGGGATACAATGTGTTCCACAAGAACCTGTTACTGGAGAGACTTGGAGCAGCCTGGGAGTGATGCCTCAGGTTTAGCTTTTCTATTTTTCACATTCTGTGCTGCTTTAGTGTGTGGGTCTGAGCTTCACATTAAGGGATGGTGAGCTCTCTGCACAGAGCAGGGAGAAAAAACAATTCCTGCTCCAGCTGAGGACCAAGGACAAAATATCCAGATCTCAACAGCAACAAACAACGTGGGCTGAAGAGAGAAAAACAAGCAGGATGGGACTGCAGGGGCTGCAGCTGGGATTGGACACTGAACTCCAATATGCAAATGGAGCAGAGCTGATCAAAGTGAGCCTGGTTGTGACTGGTTGTGCATTTTGTGACCATTTGGGTTCATCCTGGGTGTAGCCCTGGCTGGGCTCTGGTGCTGCCCAAGGTGGATCCATGGAGGAGATCCTTGGAATGAATCCCTGCTTTATTCTGTAACTCTGCCCAGCCTCTGTTCTAGGGCAGCCTGCACAAGGCATCAGGACAGTGGAAGGTGGTAGGACTGGATGGGCTTTAAGGTCCCTTCCAACCCAGACCATCCTGGCATTCCATGATAAATGCTGGAGTTGGCCTATGTTCCTCCCTTTGACGTGTCCCGACCAACCTTTAGCTCAAGGAATTGGGCAGAACAATTTTTTGTTCTCCCAATTAAATCCAAGTTTTTACCCAGCTCAGGGACTTGCACATGAAATGATAACTCCAATCTCTGAGTGTCCCTTGGCTGCAGAGATGTTTGATACCATGATGTTTGAGCATCAGGAGGAGCAGGATAATTTTAACTCTGGATATTGAAGGAAAAAAATGACAGCATCCAAAGCCCAGTGAAACCAACAGCTTCTACTGACTCCAGAGTGGAATCCTTTCTGTCTGTCTGTCTGACCTTTACTCATTTATCTTCTGGGACTTGGCACCTCAGGGGAAGCTGCCTCATTCTTGGGTGACCAACACTGTCAGTTCTTTGACCTGCTCAGTTTTGTACAATTTATTTGCAGCCCAAACCTTTGGTTTGTTTTATGTTCCTCCCATCCCCCTGCTTGTCATCTGTCTCCCACCTATAAAATCAGTGTGTTATGGGATGGAAAGCAGTAAAATGGAAGCAGGTTTTACAATCCACTTTCTCTTCTCTGTTTATCTCATTTGCCAAGCTCCAGAGTTTGGCAAGCTGCATTTCAGGACAGAACTCAAAATGCAGCGTTGTACATTATACAGAAGAAAACATATTTCTTTTAGAATGTGGAATCCACTTTTTTCTGGGAATAGAATCCCGGAATGGTTTGGATTGGTAGGGACCTTAAAGACCATCTAGTTCCAACCCCAGCACCTTCCAGAGGAGGTCAGATTTTAAAATTTCCCAGCAGAGTATCTCAAATGAATATTCTCCATAATATGATTGATCACAAAGACCAAATTAATCTTGAGAAGGTTTTTGTTGCTGTTCCCACCGTGGGGCTGTGTAAAGTGGGATATTCAAAACTAGACAGGCAGTGAAAGCTTTCATCTTTTAAAGCTTTTATTTATTTATTTATTAGAAGGATTCACAAGACTGGGGCAACGAGGAGAAAGAAACAATAAAATTATTGTTATTTATCGTGGCAATAACAGAAGGAAGATTATTTCTGTACAGTGTAGCTCTGTCTGAAGTTTAACAAAAGAGACAGAAAGTCTCACTTCAGGTTTTAGCTGCTTAACTCCTTCACTGCTGTAAATCCCTGTCTCCAAATGTTGTCATGCAGTGGGACAATATCAGCTTCCTTACTTTTTTAATCAGAATAGGAACCTGAAATCAGCAGGGCAGTGTGGACAGTAAATACATGGCCAGGAAAGGGTGAATTTGAGCTCTGCTGTTGTAATAACTTTTTTGCCAGCTAAAATCTGAGCATTAGTAGATTTGTGAATGCAAATGAGCCACTGTTCATTTCATTAAAATGGAGCTGAGAATTAATTGAGCCTCTGTTGGTGCACTCAGCTGTAAATTTTCATCTGTTTCTCAACTCTGACCCAGTTGAGGCTCTGCTGAGCCGCAGCACAAAATTCTCCCCATGCAAATGCAGCAAGTACCAAACACATTTAACACATGAGCTAATTGAGCATCACTTGGTTCATGAAACAGTGAAACACCAGGCTTGAAAGTTTGTTTTCCTTTTTCCATGCAGTTCTTGTCAGTCTGAGATTGTTTGCCTCTGGTGTGCCCAGAGACATTGATTGTGAGTGACAAAAATGAACAGCTCTGTGAAACCCTCCAGAAGAACTCAGGCTGTTTGCTCTTAGATCACTCTTAAGGCTGCACAGCAAAATTATTCTGAAATTCCTCCCATTTCTAGAGGATGAAATCAGATATTTATTTATACATAGACTAGAATCCGGAAATTATATATAATTCATATATTTAATTACATATAAATTATATTATGGGCTGGCATCAGTTTCTGTGAACTTTAAGCACTGTTGCTTTTATTGCCACCTTGGAGCTAGGTTAATGCATTTGTCAATGGGAAGGACAAGTAGATATGGCAAAACTTGCCCAAAGTCTCTGAAAAAAAAAGGCTTCTGAGATGGAAATATCCCTCCTATCTCTCACCCTGCACATCAGCTTTTCAGAAAGTGAGAGCTGAATGAAGACAATGACAAAACAATCCTGAAATTTCTGAAGACAGGGTTTGGAGATGGCACTACCAAATGTCCTGTAGGGGGTTCCTGTCTCTGCCCCTTCCAGGGATGTCCTCTTCTCCTACACTTCTCCAGCAGCTGAAAAAGAACATGACATCATGGAACCATAGAATGGTTTGGGTTGGAAGGGAATTTAAAGAAGAAATAAAAAGCAAGAAGCAGGAAATGCTGATATTGTCTTTGCCTCTCCAACACGAGCCCCTTCAGCCTCAACAAAGCTCCCTGATCTCAGTCCTCCACCTCTGGTGCCCCACACCTGTGGAATGCTGGAGAAATCCAATTCTCATCAACCAACTCTTGGACATTTACAGTCTTGGGAGAAGGAGAAAAGCAACTTGTGTGAATTTGTTAAGAAAAACATACAACCAATTAAAAAATTAATATATTGCTCCAACAACATGTTTACTGAACAAATGCATAATTAGTAAATCAGTAGTGTTGCAGCTACAGTCTGAATGGAACATCATTTTGCCAATTAGTTGATGAGGCATAATAATGTCAGATACTTGATGCTCCCAGTTCTTTAATTAATTTTTTGAACCAGGGTACTCATGTATCAAATTCATCTATGGCTTCAGCCTTAGAAAACATGTAAACATCATCTCAGTTTATTTTAAATGGGCTGCTGTGCAATGTAATCCCTGTTCCACTGTTGAGAGGAATGGCTGCAGGTGAGGTAGGAAATGCTCTGCTCATTCCCTTGGAAAGGCCTCCAGGATCACTGAGTCCAAACTTTGGCTGGCCACAGCTTTGTCCAGAGCTGGACACAGCACTCGAGCTGTGGCCTCAGCAGTGCCCAGTGCAGAGGGACAATCACTGTCCTGGCTGCTGATCCAGGCCAGGTGACCTTGGCCTTCCTCCTCACCTGGGCTCACCTGGCCTCATCTTCAGCTGCTGTCACCAGCACACCCAGATCCTTTTGTGCTGGGCCACTTTCCAGCCACTCTTCCCTCATCCTGGAGTGCTCCATGGGGCTGTTGTGACCCAGGAGCAGGACCCTGCACTTCACCTTTGTAGGAATGTAGGAGAGTGTCCCCTAATGACAGAGTGGCAAAGCTAGCCTTTGTCCCCCAAAAAAGGAAAGAAGCCCAGAAGTTTCTCCCAATGATCAGGTGAAAAGCCACCTTATAAGACCCCAGAGACTTCCCTAAAACCTTGGGGTCACCTAATTGGATAGAAGCCAAAAAGTCCCACCTGGGCCATAAGGTAGAAAAAGAGGAGGACAAAATAACTAAACTGCTTTTGTGAAGGTGCTTCTACCAGGGGCAAACCACTGTACCTGGCTCGGATTTTCTGTTTGTTATTTTGCCTTTTATTAAAACTTTTTGTTTCTAACACTGCAGCAGAAGCCATCCTGCTCATTATTTGCCTCCAAAGGTAATAGCTAAGCTATCCTTGGGTGTATTAGGTTCCCTTTTGAAGGCTCATAAAACCCTGGCCCGACAAAACAGAACCTAAAACACCTTGTTGAGCCTCACACTGCTGGCCCCAGCCCATGGATCAGCCTGCCCAGATCTCTCTGCAGAGCCCTCCAGCAGCTCCAAACTGGTGCCAGCTCTGGATTTCCTGAGGTCCAGATCAGCCATAAAGATATTAAAGAGGGCTGGCCCCAGGACTGAGCCTTGGGGGACCAGCTGCAAACACCAACTCCTTTTCTTCTCCAGTTCCTGTGGTGGCACCCACGAACATCGGCGGAGGAGGAGGGAGCCGCTCCGAGCTGGTCATCACATGGGAGGTAATTCTGAGCTCAGCCAACCCCAACGGGGATAAATCTGTGGGTGAAACCACAGCCCTGCTGAAATCCAAAGGCTTTTGGTCACCGGCTTTGGTCGAGCCTGGATTTCACCCTGGATGTGGAGAGCAAACAGCCTGTAAGATATACAGCAAGTTTTCTGTGTTGTAGGGAACAATTTGTAAAAATAAACAGTTTAAGAGGCGTGTTGTAAAGATGTTTAGAAGTCTGCATAACCCTCTTATCTCCATTGTACAGGAGGTGCTTAACACACTAATCTGCTTGGCCATTTTCTGCATTTACATTTTTCCTACTTTTGTTTACATGTTTTCCATTCTGGAACACTGTGCTGACAAGACATATCCTATTATGCGTTAAAGGAGATGAGCCCTTTAATTCTGCAGCACTCCAGCGAGAGCAGAGAATACACATTTCCAGAGCAGTTAATGCCAGACAAGTTGCAAAGGGTGAGTGCAGGTCATTTCAGAGAGTAGAAAGTGAGTGCTGTGGGAAGGATCCTCCTTTTCCAGCCTCCCAGCAGCTTCCCACAGGCACTGGGATGAAGGCAGGCAGCCTCTGGCAAAGCCTGGGAAGTGATGGGGTAGCTGCTTGGTCAAAGAGTGAAAAATCAGATCAAAAGAAATTTTAAAAAATCCCCACTAGATAAATAACACCGCTGATGTTTTCCCCTCCCTGTGCTGCAAACAGAGTGAAATTCCACGTTCCTTGAACTAAGTTTTCCTCCATCTGCACCTTTCACTCTTTTGTTTCATTTTCTCCTCTTTGGGAGCAGAAGAACATGAAAATCGAAAACAACCTGAGAGATCTCAATCAAATTATCCTGTTGGACTCCATAGTGTGTCCCGAAAAACAATCAGAAGAAATCCTAATTATGGCCAGCAAACAACACTGAACACGACTCTGCGGCTTTCTGTGATGAACTCACTAAATGTCTTGATTAAATCTGAGGTCACAGAAGCCTCAAAAACAAATTAAATGCTCTAGAAAGTAGTTTGAACTCCTATAAATCCTCAGTGAGGCATCATCCCTCACATTTAACTCTCTCAGGGCTGGAAAAGAGATGGAAAGGGGAATACTGGGTGTTTGTACAACACTAAAGGAAAAGCACGTGTTATAAATGCCAGGGCAGGCTTATTATCATTATTTTTATTATTTGAATTAGAAGGAATTAATGATAAAAATAGCATAAGTTCCTTGAAGTCTTCTGAGGTTCTTCCAGATTTTCCCCTATCATCTCACACTGTTTGTGCTCCCAAGAGTTTGCAGGAGAAGAGGTTGGAGCCAGGACTCAGGTCCTGACCCTTTTTCTGTCTTTTTGCACCATTTTCCATGCCTGCTTTTCCATGCCCCTTCCTTTGATGCAAGCCTGTGAAATAAATGCAGCTTTACTGAGAAACACTTCCTTCTTCCATTTAATCCTGATTTTATTTCATAAATGTCCTCTTGCTTTGAGAATATGGAAGTATTTTTATCCCATGAAAAACCAAACTTCATGCTGGACACGATGTTGCTGTAATTGCCTTTTCAGTTTGAGCCTTTCATACGTATCTTGACATGAGATTTTATTAATAGAAACATTAATTTTGCCATGTTGACTTGCAGGAACATTTCTGTTCTGAGAAGTTAAATAAGAATATGTTCATGCACTTGAGGCTTTTTCCTTGCTGAAAAAAAAACACATCAGTACTGTACTCAGAGGCAGGCAATTATACAACTGACACACATTTCTTTGTATACATTTGTTCCTTCCCAACTCTTTTTTTCCTTTAAAATAATTTATTTAAAATTAGCATTCCTATGCCCCTTTGGGAAAGAAAAAAATCTACAATCTACAACTTGTACTGAGTGAAACGCTTTTAAATTTGCAACCTTCATGCCTGAAAGAGACAACTCTAATGGAGCTGATCAGATCTTTTGTTTCTAAATTGATTGCCCCGATAGATTTATTATTTTGATTTTTATTTCAATATTACATTGACGGATGGGGCAAACATTATTATCTTCTCCAAGGCACAGCCAGCTAAATCAATATCGCTAAAATACAATCAGGGAATGAAGATTCAATTAAAACTGTGGATACATGCAAACCTTCATTGACTGCTTTGTCACCACAGCCAGTGTCAGAAGAGCTCCAGAACGGGGAAGGTTTTGGCTACGTCGTCATGTTCCGTCCCCTTGGCTCAACAACCTGGACCAAAGCTGTGGTGGCCTCGGTGGAATCCAGCAAATACGTTTATAGGAACGACAGCATCACACCCCTCTCTCCTTTCGAGGTCAAAGTTGGTGTCTACAACAACGAGGGAGAAGGGACCCTGAGCTCCATTTCCATCATCTACTCAGGAGAGGATGGTAACACGAGTTACTCCTAGTGGTAATGGGTGTGTAGCAGCAATAGGTGACAGATGTGACCAGGCAGATCTCACATGGTTTTTAAGGACCCTGCTCAAACCTGCTCGTTGGATGTTTATAACTGACATGAGGCAGGAGATGGGAATCTGAAATAAAAATAGCAAGGGGTATATTTTCAGAATGATTTTCAGTAGAGGGCCTGTTTCAACTTATTTGTCCCCAAGGTGCTCCTGCTGAGTGTGGTGAGAAAACTGGGAGGCACTTAAAAGTGTGCTCTCAGTGGGTCTGGTTCCTCAGACCATGCAGTGTGGCTGATCTCTGAAAATCTGCTCCAGCAGATGGGGAATGGACGATTCTGAGAACAGGTTTTGCTGACATCCCACCATAAGTGGAGAACAAAGCTCGTGGTTCCACCAGGGGCTCTTCCTGCTTCTCCCCCCAGCATCTCCTCCCCTTGCACTGTCCCTGTGGTCACACCATGTCCCAGCAGCTGTGTTTTCCCTGTCCCAGAGCCACAAATGGCCCCGGCGGGCGCCTCGGCGCTGAGCGTGTCGGCGGCGGCGGTGGAGGTGTCCTGGCTGCCCATCCCCTGGAACCGGCACACGGGCAGGGTGCTGGGCTACGAGGTGAGGGGCTGGGCCACGGGGTGGTTCTGACACCTTGAAATTGTCCCTTTCCTGTCCAGAATCCTTTTGGCCTTCTGGTTCCTCCTGCAATGAACAAACTGCTGCTTCCAAGTCAGCAGAGCGTGGAGCTCTTCCCCTGGCTCTCATTAGCAGCAGCCCACATGAGATGATCAGGAGGATTTACAGCCCAGAACTGCTGCTCTGTCCCAGACTTCCCGTGCTCAGATTTGGGGACAGGCACACGTGGCACTGCTGACAGAGCAGGGCAGGATAAATTTACTCCAGCACTACCAGAGCTTGTGCTGTGGTGCACTGAAAGGCTTTTAACTTCTCCCTCCTCTTAATAAAATCATTTAGGCTGGAAAAGACCTTTAAGACCATCAGCTCCAACCATTAGCTCAAACATTTGAAGAGGGCAGTGGAGGAGTCCCCATCCCTGCAGGGATTTAAAAGCCATGTGGGTGTGGCATTGGGGACGTGGTTTAGTGTTGGCCTTGGCATTGCTGAGTTAATGGTTGGACTTAAAGATATTTTCCACCCTAAATGATTCTGTAATTTTAGGATTAAGTAATGTCAGATATCATTCCTGGTCATTTTGCTTGCATAGTGAAGCTTTTTTTTTTTAATTTGTAGATAAGAGGAAAACAAGTCAAAACCACTTTAAATTCTGTGCTATCATTGCAATGTATAAATGAAGGTAATAAGAGTCATGTACAGTCCACAAACCTTCTAACTCACTGAAAAAAAAAGCAGATCTAAAGAGGTGTCACTGACTCAAAACTAGAGCCAGGATAGAAAATAATTAAAAACCTGTTAGATGATTGAGATAAATGCTCTTTTGTATCTCTTAAGGTTTTCTTTCATTGTATTCAACCATAAAACCAACAAAGCTTTTATCGTTCCTTACTTTATCAAAGGTTTCCTTCTGGACATCTGTAAATTTAAGGATTTCATTTAGTTCCTTAATTGGGATTCAGTCTCTGAAATGTTATTGCTTCTCTATAAATATTCATGCCAGGGTTTGCATCCTGCTAGATTGGAGTACAAAAAAAAATCCTGTATTCCTCGAAATCTTCCTTGTCAGCATGTCTGCTTCCCAGCCAAGCCTCTAATTGCTGGAACACAATGAATTGCCTGTTCTTTGTTCTCACTTTTTAGGTTTTATACTGGATAGATGATCCCAAGGAAAGCACAGCTGGGAAGGTCAGAGTCAGTGGGAATGTGACAGCCAAAAACATCACGGGCCTGAGAGCTAACACGGTGTATTTCGCGACAGTCCGAGCCTACAACACTGCTGGGACAGGGCCCTCCAGCACCCCGGTGAACGTCACCACCAAAAAATCCCGTGAGTATTGGATTTGGTACAAGGATCCCAAATTGGATTTGGTACAAGGGTCCCAAATTTGGTACAAGGGTCCCCAAATTCCCAGGGACAGGCACATTCCAACTCCCCGTGACCCATCGCTGCCAAACGCTTCAACAGCAAGGAAAACTAAATCCCCAATTTCTTCATAAGTCAGACAAAAAAATCTGACTGGGAAACGTCCTCTGGTCCTAAATCAGTGCCCACGAGGATGGATTTCTGTTTGCCTTGGAAGAGCAGCTCCCTTGCTTTCAGGGATTCCAGAGATCACAGCCAATAAAGGAGGGATGTCCCACAGGTCAGACAAGAGATTTTGGGGTGAAGCTGTGTTGGTTTGGGGGCTCTAAAGGAAGCTGTTGAAGGCACCAAATACAGAGGGGTTTTGAGACCTCTGAACTTTGCACTGCAGAGCCAGCATAATGGATACATTGATATAAATGCAAGTTTTGGGTTGTTTTTTTTTTTAAATTAGTACTAAAAGTAAAGCCCTCTGCTGTTTTGTTTTCCTTGGAATCTATTTTCCCAGTAAATTATTGATCGGCCCTTTAGCATAAAAGGGAAATATTTCTCCTGAGTTTCACCAATTTTCTTCTTTTCTATATGCTGTTCCATGCCATTACTCCAAGTCAAGATAGGAACAACTTGTAGAATGAGTTAATTGATTTTTTAATTGCCACAAAACCAATATTTATTGCAAATAAAAAGAATCAAAAATAAAGCCAGAGAAGGGCTCAAACAGGACCCATCCCTGGAATTGTCTAAGACCAGGTTGGATGAGGCTTGGAGAAACCTGGGATGGTGGAATGTGTCTGTGACCACAGCAGGGGATTGAATGAAATGAAATTTAAGTGCTATTCCAACCAAACCATTCTGTGATTCCATTACTTTCATCACAGTCCATTTTTAAACAGAAAATAGATTCATCTCTGGGAATTCTTCCCTCTATTCCTATGTGCATCTGAATGAAAGACAAGTTAAAGACATGGCAGTCAAATGACAAAACATAGAAGGAATAAATTTGCTTTTGTTTTACATCTACTTTATCTTCTGTCAAATTCAGGATTGTGCTAATGGTTCATTTAAAAATTAAAGTCAAAATAACCTTTTTAATATTTAAATATATAGATTAAATTTTCAAGCTCTGTCTGTGGAAGATGCAAGCACTTGCAATAAGAGAAGAGACAATATGTCAAGAGAGTATAAACAATGTGCATCTGGAGCAGGAGATGGAGCTCCAAAGTAATAGCTCTGTCTTCCTGCTCAGCATCCAGCATTCCTGCAGCCTTCTGCTCATCCCATTATTGCAGGGGCTCAGCAGAGCTGAAATGATCCTTCTGCCAAAGAGGTGCAATTCTGATTGAAGTGTTCTTCTCCGGGATCGATGTAAGGTCTAAGGTGACATCCTGGTTTCAGTTCAAAGTACTTAGGGAAGTGGAATTGAGGTCCTCAAACCGGGACATGGCTCCATAAAGAGCTGTACTCTTCTGGTTTTTTAATTATATGGCATGAATTGCAGAAATTCCTCTTCCTCCTCCTCTTCCTCTTTCCTCTTTCCCCTTCCTTTTCCTTCCCCATTTCTTTTTCTATTCAACTTCCATTTTCTCTTCCCCTTCCTTTTCCTTTTCCTCTCCCTTTTATTTTTTCATCTTCCTCTTCTTTTTCCCTTACAAATAGATACATATACCAGATACCATACATGATATGAAATATATCAATATTACATATAGACACTGGAAATACTTGCATGGATAAACATCAACACAGTACAGCAACAAAGCCAAGTGTTACCTAAACCATGACAATAACATCAGCACCTCAATAAACTTAAGAAGATATTTGGGATTTCTATTATTCTTGACAGCATTGATGACAAGAAATTAATTGAGGAAATAATCTGCCAGTCTTAGACCTGGAACTGCTTGGTTTTGCTAGCAGATATTCCTGTGGATTTGGGAAAGTGCTCTTACCTCTTATTCTGGTTTCTGGCTGGAAAAATCCCAGATAATTTTGTTGTGCAAATCCTCCTGTGGTGCTTTTTCAGCCCGAAGATCATGAATTAAGATAGCTTTAAGTTTCTATGTCAAAAAGCTTTGGTCAAGGCTGTAATTCACCCATTTTTGAGTGATTTCAAACCTCTTCAGAGTGCACAGCCAATGAAGTATTTGACATCCTTTGCCTCTTGTGACTATTTTGTTATCCAATTCAATATATAAAATGTTTCCTGAAAGCAAAAAAGAGCTTTCAAGCCATATTTAAATAAATTTGCAGTTTGATGTATGTGAGAGTAGATAAATGTCTTCCTAAAGAAATGAATCTTTCCCAACACTGACAGTGTGGCTGATGGAAGGACACCCTTGGATACTCACCTGGGAGCTCCACCAACACCTCATTCCCTACCAGAGGGATGGATTAATGTTCTCCAATGCCACGAGGCAGATGGATATGAAACAGCAGCACCCATCCATTTGTTTTATCTCTGTGGGAAATGAAAGAAATTATCATCAAATCAGCTGTTCCTTACAAGTGACATCCATCAGTCACCAACACGTAGCGGGGAAGAGAAGGATCCCAGAGTTAAACAATTTAGAAACAGGGCTGGAATGTGTTTCTCCAAATCTCTCATCATTTTTACCTCTGTTTCAATCCTCCTTTCCTTGTGCCACCACCCAGCAGGGCCTAGGAGGATGTGCCATGGAACAGGAGAGAACGTGTTGGCCTAAATCCAAGCTCAGTTCAAAGGCTCAGCTCCACCCTCACATGTTCACACGGGATTCAGCTCCAGTCACTTGTAGGCAAATTTTCAAAGTCCTCGCACTTAGGCATAAAAAGCCTTTGAAAAAGCTGCTCTCAGCCTATTGTGCTGAGAATTTCTAAAATCCTACAATGTTTCATGGTGGATCACATGGAGACTTTCATGTGCAGCTCTTTGTAACCTGTCCTGGCTGATGGAAATCTTGGCTTCTGTAGTTTGCTCTCGGTTTTAGATTTTTCTGAGATCCAGACAGCAAAACATCCTCTAGGACATGGAAATACAGAGAGGAACAACATTTTCCTTCCACAAAATCTCTCAAATATAACTTGAACTGTCAGACACTGTCAGGCTGTGCCTAATTTTGCAAATGAAGTCTCACAGTAAGAGGTTCTGTGCTATGAATAGATCTTTATTCTGACTAATACCAGAGCAATGATGGACAGGAAAATGTTTTTTTGCTCTTTTAGGTTGGAATCACCCAAGCATTTGCTACTCCCATTTCAGCAGCTCATTCAGCTACATGATGAAAATTAATGCTCAGTTTATCTTGTTATTATCATAATCCTTTTTATTTTTTCTAAAGCACCAAGTCAACCTCCAGCAAACATCGCCTGGAAGCTGACAAATTCCAAAATCTGCCTGAACTGGGAGCATGTGAAAACAATGGAGAATGAGTCTGAGGTGTTGGGCTACAAAGTAAGTAATTTCTTTATCTCATTAATCAGGTATTTTGGTTACAATACAGGTGCAGAGATTTGGTGGAAAGTGAGTGCTCATTACCTGGAACACTGATTTTTCTGGGTTTATTGGGATGGTTGGCTGATGTTTACACAAATATTCATTCAGAGGAGAACTTCTTTACCCCAACAGATGGATTTTCTGTCCCCAATCCTGTATTTCTCTTGTCCCCTTGTAACCTTGCTTACCCAAAGTTTCTTGCTTTCATATCTCCAGGGAAGGAGTTTCACAAATATATAAGAAATAGAGAACAGTCTTTGAAGCATTAAAGGCAGTCATAAACCACATTTAAACATTCTCACTCTCTGGCAGCTCATAAATGCACCTTTAAAAAAGAGACTGAAAGATACTCATACAAAGATCTATATATGAGCCAAAAAGCACTCCCATAAATCTACATTAAAAGGAAATACAAACTTATTTTAAAGTTTGATTGCAGTGCAGCATTCTTTGATTATCCTTGAGTTCTAGGAAACCACCTGCTGTGGTACCCACCCCAAAATCCTGCAGAATTTATTCCCCTGTTTAAATTGCTTTTAACATCCTGCAGCATGCTGAGAGTGCTTGGAAAACTTTGGGACACAACAGAAGAATCTCTCAGTCCCCTCCAAAAAAAAACCCATTAAAACTTAAAATGAAACGAAATAACTCTTGTTTTCCAATCTCTTTCTGCTTAGATTCTGTACAGACAGAACAGGCAGAGCAAAACCCATATCCTGGAGACAAACAACACTTCAGCTGAACTTCTGGTCCCGTTTGAAGAAGATTATCTCATCGAGATAAGAACCGTCAGCGATGGTGGCGATGGCAGCAGCAGTGAGGAAATTAGGATTCCAAAAATATCGAGTAAGTGAGAGAATTTTTTTCCCCTTGGAATGCTGTTGCATAAGAAGAAATCTGTGCCTCTAAGCACAACAGATTCCCAGATTGTCCCTTGCCATAGGTGTCCTCCCTCCTGGTGCTTTTTGGTGCTGGCTCCCATAAATTTGTCTCTGATATTCTGACATTCATTAGAGGAGAAAGTGTTTTGCTCCACACCTTATTTTTAGTGCAGGTCTCCACTGCCCTGGCATGCAGAGCTCAGGGAAGGACACAGGAATAAGATTTCTTGGGAAAGTCAGAATTCTCACAAATAATGTGGCCCTAAATCTGCCCTGGAGCTGCTGCTGGGACAGAGATCTCAGCCCTGTCCCATGGCTGTGCTGGGGTGGGCCAGGGTGCAGCCTCTTAATAAATAACTTATTCTCCATGGAAAATTGAGCATTTTTATATTTATATATCATAGTCTGTTTTGCAACAAAATAGTCAAAACCCTCTTGAAGAAGATACTGACAGGAAAGGTGAGAGGTTGGTCCAAAACCCTGCACCACAAAATGGCCACTACAGGTTAATAAACAAATACACAGAAATAACATTTGTGGGTAATGTTTCATCTTGAAAAGAGAACAGAGATTGCTGTGAAGCTAAAATGTAAAGAAAAACTAATTTTTGACACAGATTTACTTCTGTCTGTTTATACTTTTACAGGTTTAAGCTCTGGAGCAATGAAATTATCCCAAAGGATAAACCATACATTGGCATCTGGGATCCTCCTCTTGAGTTCTGTTCTTCTAAACCCTTTTCCTTGCTGGTTCCAGCAATGCTCTGCCATGGACTTCTAAAAATAAAAAGTGTAGATTTTATCTTAATTCTTCACCACAACCAACATTCCTGAGAAAAATCAACACTGGGGAGGGGGAGGGAGGTAGAAGTGGTCTGTCATGAAGCAAATATTAGGCATCAATATTCCATGAATTTTTAAAAATAGGTTTGGAAATGAAGGGGTAAATCAACATGCATTAATTAAACAGAGTGATGCCAGACCTAATTTGGGATTGACACGTGGGTGGTCTCAAATTTTCTCCAAGTAGTTGTTATTGGAACAGCATTTTAATGGAATGTCAACCTGTGCAAGCTGATGCCATGGAGGGGAGCAGGGATTTAAAACTCTTGTGATGTGGATATTATTTATCTCATGTTCTTCGATGTATCCTGTTAAAAAAACCCACTTTCAATTAAATAAAAGCTATTTGTTTACTTTTTGCACTTGTCTGAATTAGAGGAGGCGTCATAAAACACACTATTTGAAGTGCCCTGTGCTATTTTCTGCAGAAAAGGGGAACTTATAATAAAACTTATAAATAAAAGGAGTCTCGTATAGAACAGCCCAAAGCCCCGTAAATTCCACAGAAAAACTTTCAGTGGCATCAGCAGGCCTTGAACCAGAGCTGAAATAGCAGCACCTTTTATACCATCAGATACTTCACATAGTCTCAAATCCATTTTAAAGGACTTTTCCATGCAAAGACTGTTCTGATCAACAGACCTTCCAGAGATACTGAATATTTCTGAGGGAAAACTGAAATCTCGCTGTCACTAAGCAGGATCAGTTGGTCTCTCCTGATTTTTTTATTCTTTGCTGTAGCTTGAAAGTGTAGATTCATCTTTGAGTTGGGCATGAAGGTAAATGAGAAGAACATTGATTTTCATCATCTTGAAATATAAATAAAAGCAGCTAATTAAGCCCTTCAATCTCCTGAGTCTCCAGAATGACAAATTAAACACCAGAGCTTGGCTTTCAAGTCAGGAGATGCAGCTCAACACTTGAAGCCACGCTCCTGCCAGTTTGAACTACATCTGATAAAAGGTGGTTTTTTTGCCTGATGCCATTACTGGGAAATCTTTTCTTCCTTCTCATTTTGCTCTGAAGTTTATTTTCTTTTCCCCACTGTCAGATCCATGCTGTGTCATCTTTGTAAACATTTATAACTACAAGATAACCAAATACCCCAAATATTTTTATAAAGGGGACTGTTGTGATGGGAGTGAGGATGTGTCAGCACATGAAGGAGTAAAAGAAGTTCAGCTGTGCATGGAAATCCTTCAAAGAACACATTAAACCATGTTGGTTATCCATGGGCATGGTAATGGGAAAAAAACTTTGGTGCCTCCTCAAGGTCCTTGCTAAACCAAACCTTTCTCTGATTTTCTGATTCCTCACAGAGCCCACAGGCTGGACTGGCAGAAAATAAACTCAAAAAATACAAAATCATTGCAAAACCACATGGTAGAGATTGATGTCCAAGCAAATAACTCTTCACAGGATCATGGAATGGTTTGTGTTGAAAGGGACATTAAAGATCTCTTCCAGCTGGTGATATTTAATAACCCCCAGACTGCATTCAATAAAATATTTTCCAGAGGTCAGTCCTATTTGGTTTTGAGAGAGCTTTTTGCATCATCCCGTCCCAGCAGGTGTCCAGCAGGACCTCTGCTTGCTCCCAGACCTTCTGTGCCCATTAAACAACAGGTTCCTTTTATTCCCCTTCATTAAACTGAATCTGAAATTCTTATACTTCATAACATAAATGTAATTCTCTGCAAGCTTTAACCAAAACACCCTTTTATTCAAGTGAAAAGAGATTTTCTGCAGAGCAGTAACAGCTCAATAGAATGTCTGAGCGATGCTTAATTACAGGGAGGCTCTGGAAATAAAATGTCACTTTTAGAAGTCTGTCCTCTGGGATTTCTACAAAGTTTCTAATCACAGGAGTTATTAGGAAGAGGTTTAACACAGCTTTCAAAAGAGGAGAATGATTTAGAAAGAAATGAATGTGCTATAGAAAATCCTGCTAATACCTTAATGAAGTAAAAACATTTTTTCCTTGCAGTGGAAGTAAACAATGAATCACTTCTTCAGATTTTTTCCCACTTTTGTGCATCAATGATGTTCTTTTCTTGCTGTAGAGGATCCAAATCAGACTCTTTAACCTCAGCATTTCTCCACTTTGCCACCCCCAGGGGAGCAGCCCTTTTTAAAAAGGGACAACTGAGGAATATGAGTGAATGTTCCCCTGCTGAATTCCCTTGGAGCTGGAGTTGCAGGGTGAATATTCTGCCTCAGGAGCAGAACTAAGGAATATTAAGGAGAAAAAACTTTAAATCCAGCTCCTCCCATCCTCCCTAAATCACTGCAGAACTTGTGCAGGTTCATTTTCTCCTCTTCAGCTCCCCAGTCCTTTTGTTGGTGTTTCACCAGGACAAATTGAGCTTGAGCTGCCCAAAGCACTGAAAGTCCAGCTCTTTTTATGTGAAAGTGTTATTAAAGCAGCTGATGCTGAAATGGAACGAGTTCACATGGCTGGCAGCTTTCATTAAAAAGAAAAGAGAAAGGGTCAAAAAGAATTTTGTCACTTAGAGTTGCAGGAAAAACTTTGGAAATAGGAACAGCACAAATCCCCTAAAAACAGAAGTTGAAATGAAAACAATAGAAAAACTCTGCAGTGCTCCTGATTTTTAACAGCCAAGAACCTGAATTAAAAACCCCATTTAAAGGTGCCCAGTAAAGGGAATTTTGGGCCCAGACTTAGAAGATTTTAGAGAAAATCACAGACCAGCCAAAGTTTTCAGACAGCTGGAAAAATAATACCTATTTTCTTTTGATAACCTAAGCAAAGTACCAAAACATGAAAGAGACTCACAGTCAGGGATTTTCATTTTGAATTTAACACATCAACAAAATATTTCTCCATGAAAAAAGCAATTTTGAGCCTCTCCAAATGTTTCCGTTCACTCCGAGCACAATGCTTCTTTGTGATTTACGAGCATTTAAACTTTATTTAACACCTTCTCCCTTCTTTATAGGGCAATTTTTGAATAGGAATGCCAAGAAACAAAATAAAACAGCCCATGTGTGTTATTGCACCAGCCCCTAAATCAACATTATCCCGGAGTGCAGAAACTCCCTGTTTTCTGGGGGTTGTTGGAATGCAGCCCTGGTGACGCCTTGACACCGAGCTCTAAATCACATCCATGAACAAATGTGTTGTAAATGTGCAAAAAAGGTTTTATTAATATCAGCCTGTGCCTCAGTGGAGGAGAATTCCCCACAGGGCCCGTGGGGAGGAGGGGATTAATCTGCTCACAGGGCTTTGGGGACTCACTGGGGTGCTCTGGGGGGTTGCAGGGGATCCTGGCTCCCTCTGTGCTCCCCTCCGTGGATTTTTGTCTGCTCAGGGAGCACAGAAGATGTGAGAACTTGAATAAACCAATGGTTTTGGTTTCCCTGCTCAAAAGATGTCAGAGCTTGAATAAACCAATGTGGTTTATTGTGAGTGTAAGGGTGGAAAACTCCTCTTATTCTTATTCCTTCTATATCCTCCTCTCCTTGCATTCTTTTGTCCATCTCTGCAAGCCTTTGTGAGCACAGCAAGTTACAGTTAAACAAGTTAAAACAGCACACTTCATCTAAATCCGGAATTAATTTCTATTCTGAAGTAATTTCTATCCTCCCATGTCTGATTTATTCCCCTCCAGCACTGATATTTCCAAGACACCATTCCCCAGAATTGCCCTGGACGTGCCCAAGGGCTGCTGCATCTCAGTGCTCCCAGAAATGAGGTTTCAGGTGCCTCTGCAGGTGTAACCACAACGTCATGGAGGCACAGAATCCCAGAATGGGTTGGGTGGGGAGGGACCTTAAATCCCATCCAGTGCCATGGCAGAGACACCTCCCTCTGTCCCAGGGTGTCCCCAGCCCTGTTCAGCCTGGCCTTGGGCATTCCCAGGGGTGTGCTGGCCTTGGGAATGAGTGGGTTGAGCTCTGGGGTCTGGAGTCATTCCCACACGGATGCTGAGCTCTCCCAGGTTCAGCTACAGCAGGACTCCCCCCCCTAAATGTGCATCATTCCTGCCAAGGGGTGGCCCAGCCTCCCTCCACTGAGCTGAGTTATTTTCCATATGCTCCTTCTGCTCCTGACTGAATTTAAGGGAGGGACAACACCTCCAGGAGTGCTCCGACCTGAAAATATAAAATAATGGCAAATGATGCATTCAGAAAAATCCACCTAAAAATTTAAATGAGGTTCCAGAGACTTCACACAGAATGCCCCTGGCCAAATCCAGAGTCTAGGTGAGGATGTGACATTTCTCTCACTCTGACCATTATCTGATCTAAAAACTGGGGGAGAGGGTGGCCAATCAGCACTATTAAAATAGCCTGTATAAAATCTTTCCTGAAAAAAATTTACCATGAGGAAAAGGTCAGTTGGACATTTTGACAGCACAGTACAATGAGGGCCTCTAAATAGCTTCAATCATTCAGGCCTTTTTATTAGGAACTTCTTTTGTCAGTTCCTAGCACTAAATACTTGAAAATAGGTCTGACATAGCAATTAAAATGTCATATTAATCATACTGGTGTGCATTGTTTCTTTGCTTAACCTATTTTATAGACACTAATATATTTCAATACTGAAAAGCAGCTACAAATGTTTGTCATCTTTATGGAATGAACTGGAATTATTCTGAAATGCTAAGGGATTCCAGAAGAGCAGAAGTTTTTTGTAAGGTTCTGTCCTGGGTTGGCTATATGATGGTGGTATCCCAAATAATAATACATATATATATATAAAATATATAAATATATGTGACAGGAATCTTGATATTCCAATAGGATAGATGGAATTGTTGCACTTGAGTCATCACCTCCTAACACCTCCAGATTGCCTTCAGTGAAATGTCCAACACAAACTTTCTTCACTCATGTGCTTGTTTCTTCTTGTGTTGGTTTTCCAGCCACATTCCCAGTCACACCCCTCTGCTGCATCTCCTCAGGTATAATCCAATTTTTTCCTTAGAAACCATCCACAGGCTCTGCCAGTAGCCTTGCAATGGGTCACTGTTATGATAAGAAATAAAATAAAAATGGAGGTGCTCGAATGCAGGGTTTGGTAAAAAATGGAGGTGCCTGGAGAGGCCAAACCTCCTACAGCTCTTGGGGCTGTCAAATATCCAGGTGGAGGAGCAAACTTTCCTTCTCTGTGCACCTCTTGCTGTTCTTAGACTCTCAGAAACAGGAATCATGGGAATCGTGGAATGTTTTGGGTTGGGAGGGACCTAAAATCCCACCCAGTGCCACCCTGCCATGGCAGGGACACCTCCCACTGTCCCAGGCTGCTCCAGCCCCAGTGTCCAGCCTGGCCTTGGACACTGCAGGACATGCTCTGGGCCAGGGCCTCACACCCTATTCACCCTGAAATCCCCTTTTCCTGGCCAATTTGAGCGCAGGGATCTTTTCTGGAGCTCTCACTGCAGTGGTCTGTGGGAGCACTGCTACCATGATTTAATTACATTATTCTGCAGCCCTGCTGTCCCGGAGATTTTAAAGAGAAACAGCACAAATCTTCCCCGGATCCCAGTGCCCTCAGCAGATTCAAAACCTGTGCAGTTTGAGTGGGTTTAGAATTTATTTGAAAGCCTTCTTGCACCGGTACAATTTATCCACAGAGATCAGCAGTTTACATTGTATTGATTAATGCAGTTATTGATTTATTCTGCAATTGTACTGGCCAGGTTTATACAGCACTGGAAAGTGCTATTTTCCAGGAGTGATTGACTTCTTTCTTTATTGACTAAAATGAGCTGATAAAAATCATCCACTGGCTGAGCTAGAAGTACTTTTTTTTGTATTCCTGCTTCCAGCAGAGAAAAGTGGGAGACAAACACAGCTGCAGAGCAGAGAGAAGAAGCTCCAAGCTTAACCCCTCTGTTATTACCCTGCCTGGGCTAAGCCCAGCCCAGCCTTAGGCAGGTGAGAAATTGGAATGCTGGGATGGGAAAAAGGCAGGCAGGAATTTGGATTTGGAGGAGGAGAATTAAACTGCCCTTCCTTCTCCTCACTTTATGCCTGAACGTGTTTTTGGGAGCTTTCTGCTGCTCCCAACTGTCACTGTCCCCTTCCCCAGGTGGGAAAGCCTGGGAAGGGCTCAGGGATGGAATGGGGCTCATCCTGCTGGGTTAGGGAAGGTGCTCCCTGCAGCTGGGGCTTTGCAGTGCCATAAAGTGAATATAACACCACTGGTCCTGGCTGTTCCAAGGTTTTCCCAGTTTGGGGGAAGAGCCCCGTGCTCCTGAAACATTTGGCTGGGAATCACATCAGCTCTGAGCTGTTCTCCTGGTGGAACTGCTCCATCAGGCCAAGGAAATTCCAGTTTTTAACAAGTACCAGAGCTGCATCCTCCCCCCAGCCCTTCAAATATCCCAGCTCCCTGTCTAGAAGGTGACACACTTTAATTTCATTATCTGTGCTGCTTTCAGTTCACAAGTCAGTATTGCTATATCCATATTTTATATATATACATATTTATGCATTTATATGTTTATATATTTATATATTTGCATTTTCTAGTAACATACGAAAAATAAAATTAACACAGGTCAACAAAGAGCTCCTACAGAAGACACCCATGAAAACCCACACTGCTGCACTTCAGAAATACTCTCTAACAGAAATATTATTCCAGGCCATTTAGTTTCACAAGGCTTTTAAAATTTCTCTTAAAGTCTGACTTGTAAAATAAAACTTTCCTCCTATTTAATGTGCTCACACCTCCCTCCCAATACCCAAGAATCACAAGTTAGAAGAGGGAACTTGCTCTGTTGTTGTGATTTAGGTAAAATGTGAAATTAATTCCATCAAGCCATGGATTTAAGGCAGGGTTATGGGTTTACATTCCCACTGTTCTGCTCAGGAGGAATTTCTGCCCCCAATTTTTCCCCAGTTTCTGTTTCTTCTGCTGCCCAGGAGCACCTGGGGCAAGATGTAGAGCACAACCACCTCCAACACTGGCCCACACAGTGAGTGTGCTTAGCAAAAATGGAAATTCAGAATAAAAGCATAAAAATAAAATGAAAAGTTGGCAAATAAGTGATTTTCCATATATATATATATATATATATATATATATATATATATATATATATATATATATGAACTATAGATACATGCAAACTCAGAGATGTGTATATAGATATGAAGAGCAGGACATGGAGAGGTGTTTAATGAAAATAACACCACATTTCTGATTTTCCCTCGCTGCTGAAAAAGGGAATCAGAGGGGGAATCCTGCCCTAGAGGCAGGGTAGAGCACAGACAATGCTATCTAGAAACCAGAATAATTTATCTAATTATATAATATAATAATTTATGTATTAATATACTATTAAATATATAATATATATATTTATATATTATGTACAATATAATAATGTAATATGTGATATACTAATATAATATAGTATAGTATAATATAGTATAATAAATAAAATATGATAAATATAATATAATAAATATACTATAATTAATATAATATAATATAATATAGTAATTTATCTATTAATAATTGATGTCATTCAGCTCTGGCACTCCATTTCTAAGCAGCAGCTCCCAGTCATTCCTCTGCATTAGGAGCTGTGTGTTCCTTCCTCCAGCCACTGCAAGGTTTCCTCCATAAACACACCCTGCTATAAATACAGCCCTGGCTCCCTCACTTACTGGTTGTTGGAGGAAATAAAATAACAACATGCCTTGCACTTTAAAATCTTGTTTATAAAACATCTTCATAAACCCACTCAAAGAAACACTGAAATAAAATCATGGCTGTTGCTCCCCATCACGCCCGCCCTACAAATTGATTATTTTCTTTAAATTAAAGCCATCAACTACAACAGGGCTGCTTTGTGGCACTTGACAACTTCCAGTAAAATAAGGCTGCCAGCATTTATTGATTCATGGGCACTCCGGGCTGTGCTGGTACCCTCCTGGGCCTTTCAGAAAATTCAAGAGCCCAGCCCAAATGATGCCTTTGGGTTTTAGTCCCTGTGATATCCTCGGGCTGCCAAGGCTTTCAGCACCATTCAAGGTGGGCAGCTGCATCCACTGGTATTCTTTAGCTGGATACTAAAACATGAAGGCTTTTTTCTCCAACAAAACCACATTTTCTTCTGTTTTTCCCTTGTAATACATCTATTTTTGCAGACAACAGGTGCTGCCAGATCCTTCAAACCAGATTTCCCCAGATCTGTGTTTTGCAGAGCTGTTTAAGCCAAAAGAGGCACCAAAATTCTCTTGGTTGTGCTTTGTCCCTCAGAAATTTTGGGCTCTGGACTCGTCCCCTCAGGATGGGAAGGATCCAAGAATATCCTTCTCCAAAACACCCCCTGTTCTGGGAACCAAAATTTGGCTGATTGCCCTGAGCTGTTGTTTCCTCCCTCTACACAACAACTGTTGAGTGGAAAAAAATTTGAAATTAGAGAATGAAATTAGTTCGCAAAATACCCACAAATATTTGCTACATATTTTTTTAATTCTTTAAAGATTAATGGATGAGAAGAAGTGATTAATTCAAGCTTTGCTTTGCAGATGATCTCTCAGGCCTCACAGCGTACGTGCACCGTCAATATTTTGCAAATGTTTTGATTAATAAATCTTTATATAGCCCACTGCAACTTTGTAGATTTAAATTGATGCTTGCACTCTGCATACTGATTTTCCCCGCATGGTTTCCTGACTCAGGCTCGTTAGTCCAAAGGAAAGAAAACAAAATAAAGGCTGCTGAGCCCAAAATATTTCACTTTTACCACATAAGGTACAAAACCCTTTGGAAGGCACTGTGCTCTAGGCAGAAGGTGCCAGCACTGCATCAGGCAGCTGTCCCCACTTCCAACCCAGTCTCCCCAGCACCACCCCTGGATTTTTTTCTGGTCTATCAGTTGCTCCCACAGCAAGAAAAAAAGAAAGAAGATGGGGATCAGACTCTTCTCCCAGGGAACAAGAGGAAATGGCCACAAGCTGCACCAGGGGAAGCTCAGGCTGGACATCAGGAGGAATTTCCCCATGGAAAGGGTGCTCAGGGGCTGGCCAGGGAGGTTTGGAGTGCCCATCCCTGGAGGTGTCCCAGGAATGCCCCAAGGATTGGGCACAGCTTGGACTGGGTGATCCTGGAGGGCTTTTCCAGCCCCAGTGGTGCTGGGATTCTCTGCACACTCTCAGGTTCAGGCAGCTCGCCTTCTGTGCTGGAGCAGAGGTTTGTTCTTGCAGTGCTCTTTGCTGGGAGTTTTGTTTAATGCCACGAGCACTGAGTGGTTCACAGCCTGGCTGGAACAGCTTCCAAACAGCCCCAGAGCACAAAGGGCCTGGGGAAGGGCTGAGCCCACCCTGGGGGCATCTGGGCTCCTGATCCCACCCTCTCCACCAGCTCTCCAACCCTCCCAACCCCACCTGGACACTGGCAGAGCTACACTGAGACCAACCCCATGGCTGCAGTAAAACTCATTAATAAACAGGATTTGAGTCAAGGGACAGTGGAGTCTTGTTCCTGCTGGGACAGAAACCAAACTCTGAATCTCTTTGGCAATGCCCTACCCCTCACAGGAAATGTAAAATACAAAATAAATAAAATTAAACAGGAAATAAAAAGGTTTTTTATTTGGTTTCTGCTGCACAACAGGATCACTGGAAGCCACTTTTTCTTCACATGTACTTCTCACAGCCTCTGATTCTCTTTGCTTCCTTTCCTGCTCACATCTTCATCCCCTGTGGACTTCTCTGCTTCTCACCTCTTGTCCTGGCACTTCTGCAAGCATTCCTGCAGCTCCATGCAAACCCTCAGTCAATAATTAAACCCTCAGTCCATAATTAAACCCTCAGTCCATCATCCAAGGAGCTGGTGGGACAGGGAAGGTGGGTGCTGTCACTGAGCTGCACGGGGGCTTGGCTGAGGATCCCTGTTCTTTCCAATTTTTCTGAGTAAAAGAAGTGTTGAGCAACTCCTTTTCTTTCTCCAGACTGAACTTTGCAGCCACATCCAGTGAATTTTCCAAAGTTTTATCTTGTCCTGACATTGGATTATGGAAATGCAACAGGCACCTTTATTCTACATTTAAAACATCCCCAAAAGATTAAAGCACGTTCAGGCTATGCTCATCCTGCAAAAGGAACCATTTCTTATAAAGAAACCCCCATAAAAGCACTCAAGTGCCAGAAAGGATGCTCAATATAATTTTTTTAATAGTAATGGAGAAGATTAATGAGAAAAAAATTGGACCCCTGCATTATAACTCTTGCAGCAGATATTATCATTACGTGCATTTCACATTATCACTAATTTTGTATTCAGCATGCCAGGACCATTAATTCAGGCCCAGTCTGCAGCTGAATGAGGCAGATTGCTTAAGAAAATAAACGTCTCTATTACTTTTTATAGTGTTGAAATTAATTTACAGTTCCAGTTTGCGAGAACTAAAATTGAGAATTAAAACTATATTTGGTACCTGAGATTTCTCAGAGATTAGCATTCACGAGGCAGTAAAAATATTAACTACTTTAAATAATGCTTGCAATATTTCCAGGGTTATGAAGCATCTTCTCTTAGCTCATTTTAATTTATTTAGCATCCATCTCTCTAAGCATATTCACACCACTGGAAGATTAGAACGAGATCATTGCATTAAGAGAAATACTATTTACAATGATGTGTAGTATCTATTTCCAGGGGCTTTGGAAGGCATGAAAATAAAGATTTTGATGATGTCTATAAGGGCTCTCCCGCTGCCTTTGTGCTGCAAGAAAAGTCAAAGTTGAGGAGAATTTCTGAGGCAAAGTGGCATCGAGTCAGGAGTGGAGTAAATAAAACCTTTATGGGAAAAGGGGAACTGATAAAACACACAAAGAGATGTTAGTTCTGGGTTTGTCTCTGAAAATCCAATGTGTAGAAGGGAGAAATGGGGAAACAGGAATTTTCAAGCAAAGCCATGGACACGGTAAAATTTTGGGATTGTGGCATCGTTTGGGTTGGGAAGGGACCTTAAATCCCACCCAGTGCCAACCTTGCCATGGCAGGGACACCTCCCACTGTCCCAGGTGCTCCAGCCCCAGTGTCCAACCTGGCCTTGGCACTGCCAGGGATCCAGGGGCAGCCACAGCTGCTCTGGGCACCTGTGCCAGGGTCTCAGCACCCTCACAGGAATGAATTTCTTCCTAATATTTATTCTAAACTTGCTCTGTGTCAGTTTGAAGCCATGCCCTGTGTCCTGTCCCTCCATCCCCTGTCAATTGTCTCTCTCCATGTTCCCTGTGGCTCCTCCAGGCCCTGCAAGGCCACCCTGAGCTCAGCCCAAAGCTGCTCCTGTGCAGGTGAACAATGCCACCTGTGCCAGCCTTTGCTCCCAGCAGACCTGCTCCATCATGATTTTCTGGTTGTTGTTTTGGTCTCCTCCAAGAATTAAATCCCGTTTTTGCTGTCAGAGCTGTGCTGCTCTTCCTCGGCCCCATCCAGCAAGCACTGCACTGTCACTGAGCACACCCCTTTATTTCTGGGTGAGAGCATTAAAACATCACAATTACTACCCAAAACAGGCAATAATTTTGATGTTTGGACATGTGGACGTTTTAAACCTTCAGTGTGAAGCCCAGCCCTCAATCCTGCCTGTCAGAAATCTCCTTGAAATGAATGAAAGGCTGAGCTCCTTAAACAAGTGGTTGATACAAGCAGCTGAAGCTGAAAGAAAACCATCAAATTTCATAAGAAAATTGGATGAGTTGGCCACAGTGTCATTGTGGGATTAGGATCTCAGTCAATAACATCTGTTCTAATATGTCCCTTGCAGAATGAAGAAAATAGGCTTTAAATTTAAATCCATAGATTGAACAAGAGGCAGAGTGGCAGATTCAAGGTGCAATACTTGCAGTGAGGCTTTGGTGAATTCCGATTTGATTTGGATATTTAATGACAAAATGAAATCTCAGCTCGATTGTATCTGTCTGCAGAAAGCTCTGAGCAGCTGATCCAAGCTTTTCCTGGATCCTTAAACTTTGAGTTTGATCTGAGAGGCACAGCTGGAATAACTGGAAGGATATTTTGGGGAGGAAGCTGCTACAAAAACCTCCAAGCACTGTTAGGACCACGTGTGATGGGAAATTGTTTTGCAGATCTCCTGCAGCAACAGTTTAAAAAAAGAAAATCATTGCTTGACCATTCTTCCATATAAACATCATTTCCTTTGGGTACCATTGCAGAAGAGATGATGTTCCCAAAGACTTTTTCGTTGCTTACATTCATAGTAATTTTTATTATTTCAGATTGGAGAGGTTTTTTCAATTGGAGGGATTTTAGCATGAAAGCACCTCAAGCTGTGAGATTTTAACAGCTCAGTTCAGACTCTGAAGCACAGAAATGGCACTGCCTCAAATTTTCATTAAAAAAAAGAAAAAAGAAAAGAAAATATACTGTTCTTAATTCTGAAGGCTAACCCCCAAATGCCTGAGTGTCATTTTATGAAAATCTCCCTTACATGAGCAGTGAGTCTCCAGTGTTCCACGGCAGTGCCTTTGCAATAATGGTTTCAAATGGAAACATTTATTTTTCCCTGGTTTTTAGTAGCTACGGGAGAAGCAGGGGGCTAATTACCAATGCTGAGCTGCAAGGGTCAGATGGAGAGGAAAAAATAAAACTAAATGTTTCTGAAAATAGGTGAAGGATCCTGCTGTGGCAAATTTGAATGATGTAGCCTGGTGCTGTGGGGTTTTTACCCTGTAGTCTCTAAGTTAGAGCAGACTTGGTGTTTTTTGAGTTGGAACTGGCAACTGCTTGTAAAGAGACACAACCAGACCTGGGAAAAACAAGTTATTAAAACACTGAAGGGTGATTTTCCTATTAAAGGCAATGCATATTTAAGTTTAAATATACATAATATCAGCAGCTGAGAATGCAGGGCTCTCTTCACCACAGAAATCAGCAGTTCAGCAGCAGTGAGACACCTCCAATGCTCTCCTTGCAGGTGGGTTGGCTGCTGCAGGAGGAGTATCCAAAATAGGTCATAGAGAGAAGACAAGACTGAGTTTAAAATTATTTTTTTTCTCAGTTCTGCTTCCATGTCATGTCATCCTTAGGTCCTGGCAGGGGAAACTTTGTGGGACTTCTCCTGATCTTTTGAAGGTGGCCTTGTTGTCACATCATTGTTACCCAAAAAGGGCAAAATGCAAAAACCCAAATTTATGGGTGAGTCAGAGTGAGCCATTGGCCCTGCAAACCAGAGACAGAAAAGTGTTGAGAAGGAACGTGGGATGCTGGGGATGATTTACCCAAAAACCCAAGCCTGGCCTGGTCTGCCTCCCTGAGACCCCTGGCACTGCTGCCAGAGGGAGATCTGAGAGGAAACCCAAACCTGCCTGGTTAGGTGGGGTCTGACAGAGCTCAGGGCAGCAGCACAGCCCCTGCAGGACATCCAAAACCCAGGTGATCCTTCCTGATCCCTTCCTGATTCCTTCAGGAGAGCAGAAGCAGGTGGTCTCTGGGTCCAACTCACCCCGGGAGCCCTTCCCGTGCCAGGGTGAGCCCCAACACTGGCACACAGCCTGCCAGCCTCTTGTGGATATCTCAATTTGTCATCTTGCAGGAAGCTTTAGGAGCCTTCCACAGCCCAAAATGAAAGAGTTTAGCCCCTCTGTGCTCCCAAGAAGAGATCTGCTCTTTTCCATGGGTGTCACAGCAAGATCCATCTCCTCAGACACCAGAAAGCCACGGGCAATTACTGAGCAGAGCACTGGTGGCATAAATGAGATTAAACACCCACCCACATGTACCAAGCTAAAGCAAATGGAAAAGTGGAGGAAAGCAGCCCTCAGGGCACTCTGGAATACAGATTATTGTTTTGTTCTTCCTTTCTGGAAAGCACTGAGTAAAAGGTCTCCTTCGTTCTGCTCAGTTCAGATGGAGCACCTCGCTGCAGCCAGAGAAAGGCAGGCACTAAGAAGTTCTCAGAAGAAATAAAGAAGTTGAGAAAATCATTTTATTGCCTGACAGAAGGAGAGGCTGTCTTAATTTTGTTGTCACTGGGAGTCTAAATGTATAAGGACAGCTGCTGTGCTCAAGCAACAATGCAATCAGTTAATGCTTTCAGCAGGGAGACATTAGCTGCTTCTGCCTCCTGCCAGGCAGGGAGAAACAAAGTTTACCCAAAAAAGGGAAAAAAGGAAGCTTTCAGACATTTTTTCCTATTTTCCCCCTGCTTTTTGGGCAAAGGGAGAGTGAGGCCCACAGCAGAGCAGGGAGTGTTTTGCAGGAGGTTCCCCTCACCCCATTTTGGTGGTTGGTGTTCTGAATGTGCCTTGTCCATCAGATTTTCTGCTGCAAAGCCACATAATTACAAATATTAAACAGCACATGATAAGGAACAGAGAAAGGATCACCACAGCTACTCTCCTTATTGGCCAAAAAAAGATCAAACAGCAGAATGTTGGCTGAGATTTCAAATGAAGCCACAAAACCAGGAAGAATTTGCCCTACATAGAGCAGAAATTGTCATGAACAAAATGAAGACATTTGCTGTTTTTACATCCCCAAATGGAAGTGAAGGTAAAGGAGGAACTAAAACTCTCTGTAAACTCAATGATGTGTTTCTGCCCCGGAGCTGGAACGAGGAAGGCTCCTGCTGGAGGAACAATCCACACAATCACCTGTAAAAAGTTCTGAGGTGATAAAAAGGAGAATCAAAGGAGTTTTGTCTTGGAATAATGGTGTGTTCAGGCACTTCATGAGGAACAGGAAAAGGAAGGAAGGAAGGAAGGAAGGAAGGAAGGAAGGAAGGAAGGAAGGAAGGAAGGAAGGAAGGAAGGAAGGAAGGAAGGAAGGAAGGAAGGAAGGAAGGAAGGAAGGAAGGAAGGAAGGAAGGAAGGAAGGAAGGAAGGAAGGAAGGAAGGAAGGAAGGAAGGAAGGAAGGAAGGAAGGAAGGAAGGAAGGAAGGAAGGAAGGAAGGAAGGAAGGAAGGAAGGAAGGAAGGAAGGAAGGAAGGAAGGAAGGAAGGAAGGAAGGAAGGAAGGAAGGAAGGAAGGAAGGAAGGAAGGAAGGAAGGAAGGAAGGAAGGAAGGAAGGAAGGAAGGAATGGGATGCTGGGATCACTGGGATTTTGAGGACCTCAGTTCCATTTTCTGTGACAGAATTTTCTGTGCCCTTTCACAATCCAGTTAGAACTTGACTCAGAAACCCAAAGACCTCAGGTCGACCCTGAACTCAGAAAACTCAGGAAAAAAAACCTTAAGAATCAGATTTTGTAGGCAAATCAAGCAGGTGGAATGTGGCTCTTTCAGTCAGCAAGTTTGAAACATAACAAGAGCACTGAAATAAGAGAGGCAGAGGCAATATTGCCTTAAAGGAAGCAGGAGAATCTGGATTTTGTAACTTGAATGCTCTCAGGCCATCACTAGCTGAAATGAAAGAATTTACCTTAGGTAGCTCTAAGATCCAATCTTGATCTTATTCGTAATTATTACATGTTGAAAGTTTAAATATTTCATATAGAAGAGATTAAAAGATTGCAAGAGAAACTGAATAATCTCCAAAGACTTCAGAAAGCATAAAGGCCAAACCCAACCTGAAAGGAAAAGAACACTAAGCTTCCATTGTTAATTAAATCCCTTATTTATCACATTTGTCTTAATTTCAAATATTTATTGATAAAGGATTTAAATCAGAAATGACAGATTAATCCTTTCTTTGGGGCCAGTGGTTATTTGAAGGTGTACTGAAAGCAGCAGAGAGAATGCCAGGCAGGCTGGACAGAAAGCACAGCTCAGTTGAGATATTAATCTGCAAAAGTGGATTATAAAAGTCAGGGTTAGACATTTTCTCCAGGGTTTTATTCAGGCTGGGGAACAGCATGGACAAAGGATTCACTGATGTTGAATGGCTGAGAAATCACCAGGGAAGGAGATGGAAAACAAACCTCAAATAATTTGAAAAGATTAAACGCTGCCATAAAGTAATTTAATTAGTTGTACTTTTTGTTGTTTTGGGGACATCTTCAGAGCTGTTTTATCCTTCTCTTGCTTTGCTCCCTGGCCCCCATGGAAAGAGCTCGGAGATGTCGCTGTGAGAGCCCCAGGAAAGGCACCACCACATCAAATAAAGCCACATACAGACTCATCTCTAAACTCTCTTGTTAATTAAAAGACAAACATCAGAGCCTGGCCATGTTTCCAGTCAGGAAAAAAAGAAAGTTTTGCTGTGGTTTCAATGACAACCAGATCAAGTTTCTCATAATATTGATCAAATATCAAGTGCAAGAAGCTGAGATGGCTCAGGGAAGCAATGGGTGAGGACTCTAAGCAAAAAAAATCCCAATGTTCTGCTGATAAAATTCAATAAAACAATCTCTGAAAAATGGAATTCTTAAATTGCATTTATGATCACCATCATAAATTACACAAATTTTTGTCAAAGGTTCTTCATGCCCTCGGTGTCTTTAATAACTTAATCCAAAGAGGGTCTGGCTTGATCCAAGGTACCTTGGACAAGAAGTACCTGATGTGCAGGCTGGAGAATATTGCCTTAGAGGGGTCTGAAATGAGCTGTCAGACCCTTGCCTTGAGTGTTCTGGAGAGGATTCTGAAGTCACTGAGCCCTAAATATGTTGGGGGAAAACGTGGAGCTAAATGAAGACACAAATAAATGAAATTGAGAGAGTGACTTAGCTTTATAGGTAATAGAATAACAAAGATATTTCTATGGCAATCAAGAAAACATGGCCAAGACTGAAAAAAAAAATTAACTATGATCAAGCAGAAAATACAGCTGCTTACTGTGAGCAGCAGATATTAGATCTGATGGCAAAATCATCTCTAGAATTCTTCTTTCTCAGGAATGAAGCTGACACACCATTTTGGCTGATAATCCACCTTCCCATGATGCCACTGTATTCTAAGTGAGATAAAATAATCACTTCCCCCTCTTTGAAATGATTGTGTCATGTTGTGAGCAGTTCAGGAGGTGCCACAGATGAGGGAACTGTAAACACGCCAGTGATAAATGAAGGGCAATCAATTTATTTTAATTAACTTAAGCTTTTTCTTATTTTTTGCAAGTACAATGTGATATACCAATTTAAGGTGATGTTCTAAGCAGAGATTATCAGCCAGGGCTCATGCAGGCTGTTTATAAAGTCTCTTGCTGTCACTGCAGGTGAATTAAACAAACATTTTTCAGGAACTTCTGCACAGTGTTTGTTTCTAAACAGTGCCCTGAAGAGAAGCAGCCTCTCAGACAGGGTCTGCTCCAAAGGTCAAGTGATTCCTGGGGAAAGGGACTGCAGGATTGCAGGATGCTCTTTCCCACTTCTTCTGTTCCAGAAGTGTTATCTGTATGTTGGAAAAAGCAAATTACCAGCAGAAATTATCCTCCAGTTATATATAGAAAATCTCCCAGATGTAATCAGGCATTCCCATCACCTTCAAAAATAAAAAAAAAGGGGGGGGGGGATAATAAGAAGAGTGTTTTGAACACAGATGGGGATGTACAGTGAAAACTGCTGAGAAAATTAAAAATATATCACTTTTGCACTGTTTTCCATTCCAGCCTTGTTTGATGCTTCCCCAAGAGATTTTATTCCAATGCCTCTCCTTGGATTGCATCTTTAATAGAGTTGATGAGGCTGAGGTTCAGACATTGCATTCTTCCCTCTGCTTACAATTCCATTTGGGTGGGATCTACATCCAAATGATAGGAAAAAAAAAATCTTCTTTTCTTCAGAGCTGATTTATTTTGTTGGCAATTTCAGTCCTTCTGTCTCTACAAAACAAGGAGACTTTTCCTTCCTTCAAATCAGAGCTAAGGAATACACAAATGAGAAGATGTGCCAACTTCAGCTTCTCTCCTCTGAGCTCCTTTGAAATCATTTCCCTTGAACTTCCATCTTTAAAAACAGCAGATGACTTTAAACAACCCTCAGAACTCTCCTGAGGCATCTGTAAAATGTTTTCCCCCAGGAAATCAAAGGCAGGAGACCTTTGTTTCTCAAATCCTATGATAAATAAGGAACTCTGACTTAAAATATATATATATATAAACATAGGAATCATGTTAAAACCTTGTCATGCTGTAGAAAGTCGTACTTGACTTGCAGTTTGGAGAGGATTTCAGGGTGTACTTCAAAGCCTGTTTATTTTCCCAGACTTGCCAGAAAAAAGGCTCTGAGGGGAGGTTTTGTGTGCAGGGGAGCAGCATCTCCCAGGGTGGTGTGAGGAGGATGTTGAGATGTTGGTCTGGCTGCTGACCCCCTGTCCCTGGTAACTGCTCTGGGTTAATCATCCCTGGCAAGGAAATGGATCTTCCACTGGGAGTTAAGTGCCAGAGTTAAAGCAAAGCTAAATCTTGGTCTTGGGTTGAAAATATCTGGGAAATTCTCACCCTCAGTTAGAGCTTGCTGGTGTTGCTGAAGAGCTGACCTCAACAGAAATTAAAATAAAAAAATTAAAATTAAAAAATTAAAATTAAAACATTAAATAAAATTAAAATTAAAATTAAAATTAAAATTAAAATTAAAATTAAAATTAAAATTAAAATTAAAATTAAAATTAAAATTAAAATTAAAATTAAAATTAAAATTAAAATGGGGTTTCGGCAAAGAATTTGAGGGTGGATGAATCCCAGCACATTTGAGAAAACTGATAGAGAAAGAACAAGAAATTCAGGATTCCCAAAAGAGCATCAGCCACACCATAAAGGGAACACTCAGCACTCTGCTCCACCTTCAGAGATGAATTCAAATTATTCACAAAGTTTATGCTGATTTGTTTCTGCCTCACCCTTGGTAAGAATCCTTGTCCTGCATGAAAAACTAAATGAATGCTACTTAAAGTTTTGCCTTCTTGATTTGCATTTTCTATGAGACAGTAAATTAAATTTATGCTAATCTGATACATATATTCTTCCCTGAACCATTAAAGGGGAGGTGGGGCTACACAGTGCAATAGTTTAAATAATTATGGCTGTCACTCACAATTATTCAATCTGTTGTATATTAAAAACCAAGTTGTAACTAGAAATTATCCTCCAGTTCCAGAAAATCTCACAGATGTTGTTGTGCTGATCAAAGTTCTTAAAATGTTGGGTATAAGATATGAGTTCCCTAGGAATGGAATATTAGAAGAAGCTAAAAGTGGAATCTTTAAGTTTTAAATGGTTGGCTTTGTTTTCATACTTTCCCAATAAGGTGCAGCATGGAACTGGAAATGACAGAATATTTTTAGGAATTATTTCATGCTCTTATAAATAAGATCTCATAGAATCCTACATTAATATGCAGGAAAATTTTGGGAACTAATGACACCCAGGTGACAAAGCTGCTCTGCCACTTCCAGGCTTGGCTGTACACATTTTATAGATATTCATATATATGTGTATATATATATATATATATATATATATATATATATATATAAAATCAAGTGACCTCCAACTGACATATTCTACAGCATATCACTGGACTGGAGAGCATCTTGTTCACCTCTATTTTCACTCCAATTCAGTTAAAAAAATCAATAACTTTTGGTGTGAACAGAATCCTGTCTCTGGTATAGGTGGCATTATCACTAAAAACATGTGGCTCTTTGAGTGATGTGACAGATCCTTTGAAATGCAAAGGTAAGACCAAGTTATTAAAGCTCATTTTTTCTGCTCAAGTATTTTTAGGCTGTGCTTGCCTTTGATTTCCAGCACCGAAGTAACAATATGGGCATCACAATAGAGGTCAAAGGCAAGAACAGACAAAAATCAGGTCTGAAAGTGTACCCAGGCAGATCCTCTGGTTCCAAATCCATCAATCCCAAACAGAGACCTCTGGAGAGTGCCAGGAAGATCCTCTGGTTCCCAATCTATCAATCCCAAAGCTCTGGAAAGTGCCAGACAGAGATCTCTGGTTCCAAATCCATCAATCCCAAGGCTCTGAACAGTGCCAAGCAGAGATCTCTGGTTCCCAATCCATCAATCCCAAACAGAGACCTCTGGACAGTGCCAGGAAGATCCTCTGGCTCCCAATCCGTCAATCCCAAACAGTGACCTCTGAAAAATGCCAAGCATAGATCTCTGGTTCCCAATCCACCATTCCCATAGCTCTGGAGAGTGCCAGGGAAAGATCTCTGGTTCCCAATCCATCAATTCCAAAGGTCTGGACAGAGATCTCTGTAGATCCTCTGGCCCCAAATCCATCAATCCCAGTGACCTCTGGGCAGTGCCAGGCAGAGATCTCTGGTTCCCAATCCCTGCATCCCATTCTCTGCAGGGGGGATGGCTCACTCTGATGACAATTGTTTGTGTAAATAAGGCTCAGCTCAGCTCTCAGCCTCAAATTTTGGTGTGCTGAAAGCAAGTCAGAGGATGGATTTTTGCAGTGCTTTGCAGCATTATGGTGATGCATGAGTTTTAAAAAATAGCAGGAGATGGGGAATGGAGATGGGGCTGATGCCAGCACAGAATTCCCAGCCTCTGCCCTCTGCTCAAGCTGCTCTAATGCTGGTGTGCGTAGCCAAAAGCAGTTTGGAGCCAAACTTTGAGTCTGAATCCACCGGGAGTGATGGGCTAATGGGAAAGGAGACAATATCCTGAAGCGGATGTGAGTGGATGCACTTCCAGCTGCTGGGGAAGGCTGAACAGGAGCTGCAGAACCCCACTGAGCCCTGCCCTGGCTGATGCTGAGCTGCAAAGAGATCTCAGCCCTTCCAAGATGGATTGGAGCTTTGGAGGGGAATGAGGAAGCAATGAGGTATCTGGGTATAATACTGCAGATTTTGTTAGGATTTAAACAAGCCCCTGCACTCCACAGTGGGCACGTTTTGCATGTCAGCTCTCAGAATTTGCTGCTAAATCTCTGTTCTGTGACATTTAGCATCACTCTGCTTCAGCAAAGGTTGTTGCTTTTTTTCCAGTGCCTTCCTGACCTGTCTTGAAAGTCAGCACTGCCATCAGTCTGGGCTGACACACAGAAAATAGTGACATATCGACTTTTACAAGGGGTGCCACAACATGAATAGATGAGAACTTGGCACTTGGATTTTCCATATGAAAGGAAGTGTCAACAAAACAGAGGAAAGTCCCCATACTTCACCCAGTTAATGAATCCCCCTTGTCCATGTGCATGCATAATTCAGTGCTCGCTGGAATGCATCTTCTGAGAGAAAAGAGGTGAACTAAATTAAAACTTTTAACCCGAAATTTCATTTTTTTAACATGAAAGCTCATTTCTTAAAATTATGAAGGAATGAAGTTAATTGGTTTGAGCTGTGTGTGGCTCTGGAAGGGGAGACTTGAGATAAATTACAACAATTTGCATTTTCTTGAAGAGTCAACACAGTGTTTCTTCTCAGAGCTTCTTAGAGTTTTCAAAATCATGAATTGTCCTTCTTTTTCCACTTTCTTGGGAGCACAGAATAAGTGAGACTGGATGAGACCTCAGGAGATCTCAAATCCAGCCTTGGGATCAAAGAAGCTCACCCAAGAGCTCTGACAAATTTATCCTGCACAGCATTTTTTATTTTTTTTTTTTTTTTACAAAAAGGAGGAATTTCTTGCCCTTATTACACATTATCCATAATTTTGGAGTCCTTTCATGTTCCTCACTGAACACAAACAATCCTGGGTGCAAATGATGGCCACACAAAAATCCTGTTGAGACAAAGGTGTGGCATTGGGGTGACGACCCCACCTTCACCTGCTGGGCAATCCCACATCCAGGAGGTTCCTCTGAGGGAAAAACTCCAGGTGACCATTCCTAGGACAAACCAACTGCCCTGTCCTGTTGGCCAGAAGCTTTAAAATTCTAAATAAAATGGCTCATTGGGACTGATTCAAACTTAAAATTTTAAAAAAGTTTACAAACTTCAGACAGAATTTGCAGAAGTGTCCTGAGTTTGTCGTGCATAACCAAGGAATTTCTATAAAAATCTCCTTCCCCTTTCTCAGCTGGTTTTTAGTCCCACAGAGCCACTCAGGGCTGTCATACCCCGAGCAAATCCAGAGTGAGAGCACTAATTGACTTTGGCTGATTAACAACTGACAAGTGCTCAGTGGTGCACTCAGCAGAGCGGCGCTGGCTCCAGAATTGCAAATGCTCAAATCTACCGGAGCTGTCACCAACTGGAATTTTTCTCTGGCAGTTCCAGTGCCGAGGTCAAGAAGGGAAGCAGCAGAGCAGCGTGAGGAGCAGCTCAGTTTTGCTGCACAGTTGATTCCTGGCCTCTGGGAACACATTTCCTGCAGTGCCCACAGACACATTTTCCTAACAGCACATCCCATAGCTGATCCCAGCCATACCATGTGCAGGTTGTTTCCTTTCAAAGGTTATCATGCATGGAATTATTTATTACTCTGTGGAAGTGTTCTAATGGAATAATGGTTGTCTCAATGCCCTAAAGCTGTAGGGTCATTTAAATGCAACTGTCAGATGAAAAGAAAAGCCACACGCTGCTTGTAAAACTGCAGGAATTGTTAGATTAACATTTCAGCCCTCTAAAGTAAGTGGATTTGAGAAATGAATCCAATATAGAAAATTGGATGTTAAGAACAGCATAGTTGAGTATTTATGAAATGTCACTTCCCCCTTAGAAATACAGACAAGTGGAGCTGAATATTTACTTTCTTCTCCCATTTCTGAGGATGGGTTTGACACCAAGTGGAGCAGAACTGCTGCAGTTCAGCAGCTCAGTGGGAAAATAAAGCTGGGGGGCATTTCTGTGCTGTACCAGCACTGCAGCAGCAGAATCACAGGATCACAGGGTCATCAGGGTTGGATAAGACCCCAAGATCATGAAATCCAAGATTTGGCCAATACCCCAATGCCCACTAAGCCATATTTTGAAGTGCCACGATTTTTGAACACCCCCAGGGATGGTGACCCTGGAATGACCTGAGGCCAGTTATTCCCATCCCATCCTTGTTCCCTGGGAGCAGAGCCTGAGCCCACCCTGCTGTCAGGAGTTGTGCAGAGCCACAGGGTCCCCCCTGAGCCTCCTTTTCTCCAAGCTGAGCCCCTTTCCAGCTCCCTCAGCCTCTCCTGGTTCTCCAGAACCTTCCCTAGCTCCACTGATCTTCTCTTGACATCCATTAGGATGGAGATCCACCAGTTTTAATTCAGGAAGAAAATTAATTGTTCCTAGGTGTAAAAAGTTGGGGAAAAGCTGATAGAGGTCGAAAAAGGAGTTTCTAACAACCAGCTCCTAAGTCAGGAGCAGTGCTGCAGGTGGTTAAAGGTGGAGGCACTAAACATAATCCAAAACCTTGGAAATATTACCATGTCCACAGTTTTTTTTTTCCTGATAACCTCAAGCAGTGACTGCTAGGAACAAGCCATGATTTTACTTGCCATTAAAAAAAATTTTTAAAAAAAATATATATTTTTGTTTCCGTTGCAGGAGCACAAATCCATTTGAAAATTCCTGGTGATCCCTCAGCATCCCAGTTCCTTGGTAACTGGCTGGTAACTACTTGCAAGCTTCATTTCCATACAAAAGCAAACTGGGAACAGCAGTCAGTGGTTTCCTGTTAATAAACAAACACACAAGACAAGATCAATTAGTCAAAATGATGTGACTCATTTGTCATTTACAGACGAGCTCAACCACACGAGGATTGTGCTTGTCATCCAAGGATTTGGCCTTGTTCTGCTCACAGCTCTTGAAAAAAGACATTTAAAATCAAAAACTCAATGATCTGTGCACCCACAGAGCCCTGATAGAAAGAATCAAGGGTTTGGCTGCTCGCTGTCTATGGGATGTATTTTCCTTCATCAGAAATAGCTGCATTACTCATCCCCACATTGTCCACATCCCTGCGAGAAATTCCAAATCATCCCTCAGCAATTCTCCTCTCTCTGATCTCTCTGGCACCTCTAGAAGAAGAAAAGCAACAAAATGAAAACCTTGAAGTGCTGGTGAAGCACTAAAGTGCATCCCCACCTTCAGGATCTGTCACAGGTTGGTCTGGTTAAACTGTGCCAACCAGCAAAACCTCCCTTTGGGTTGTCTTCCTGATCCCTGCAAACCTGGGATTCAAGGTGCTTCAGCCAGCACCATCCAAACAGATTTTGCTAAAAAATAAAAGTTTAAACTTCTATTAATGAATCAGGAAAAGAGAGGGATCAGGAGCCTGGTCAGGTGGGTGAAGAAACTGAAATGAAATCAATTCATTTGTTGGGATGTGAGGCAGCACAGGCACAGAGTTGACCTTGGAATACTGTCCTTGATGTCCTCCACACCCATGGAATAGAAGATAAGGGGAAACCACAGGGTCACACCCATAGTATTTATGCTGGTTTGAATATTATTAGCAGTATTAGTATTATTCCTGAGGAAATAACCCTTTTTTTTTTTCCAATCCTGCCAAGACATAGATCCCAAACACATCTATTTTCACTTTCTCCCCAGAGAAACAGAACAGCACAGAAATTTCATTTCCCAAAAGCCAGAATTTTACACGCTGGAAAACCTGACACATTTTTCAGGAAATCTTGGCGAATACTAAATCCTCAATCTTCAGAAAACATGGAATGCACAGAATCCTCCTGTCCTGGGCTTTCTGCTGCCGGGGGCTATGGCTGCGGGGTGTCATTAAAGCACAGAATCCCAGGGCAGCTTGCACAGGAGCCTCAGAGTCTGGCAAACAATTCCCTGAGAGCTGAGAGCTGCGGTGCCACCAGCCCCAGGCTCCCTGCTAATGGAGAGAGCGGAATTGCAAATGCAGAGCGGGTCAAGGGAAGGGGAGTTTGCTCAGAGCCTCCTTGGATTCCTCCTCAGATTCCTCCGAAGTTCTCAGAGCGGCCAGAAGACAAAGGCACAAATTGCAAGGTCAAGCTTTTTGCATCTTGTGTGCTCCCCAATAAATTCCAGCCAGGAAAGGACTGGGCAGTGCTGTAGGAACATTTTTGGAGGGTGGTACCACCTCTGTTCCCTGTTCCTGAACCACCTGTAGGTATAGTCTGTGATTCCTAAGGAATTCCAAGAGCCATGGACAGTCCCATCCTGAGCAGGAGTGTTTAATCTGCCCAGCTGATCCCCCTTGGAAATCAAATTAAAGTCCTGTTAATGTGGAGGAGTTTAGAGAAAATCTCCTGTTGGTGTTTACAGACTAAAGAGCAGAACTTAATTATAGACGACAGCCTGACTAAGGGCATTATATAATGAGGGAAAGACATTTATAGAGCCCATCTTAGAACTCCAACAGTAAGAACTTGATGATAGAGAAAATTTAAAAGGCCAGAAAATGCTTTAGGAAGATGGGAAAAAACAAGTGAAAAATCAGTACACTGAGATGTCCTCTGTTCCACTTCCTTTGTGCTCCCAAACAACGGGAACAAAGTTCTCTCACTGTCACATCTAGAGCAGGGTGACAGCAAACAAGGCAGAAATTTCACTTCAGGACCCACCTTGAATTATACAATTACTAAAAAATATCATTTTATCTCCTTAGCAACACTTGCCAACCACATTGAGCCATTAATGGCATAATTGTTCAACCACCACAACACTCTTTGCTGGCTTTGAGATATCAAAGAAAGAACAGGAACCCCTGCTAACAGCATCATCTAGCAGTGGATTAATTAAACAGAAATGCATGGAGAAAAATGCAGCTGAAAGCACAGAGAAAACATCTGGGATGTGGTATTTATTGTGATTATTCCCATTCCCCTTTTATTGGGGATTCCAGGTACAAATACCTGTCAGAGAAACCCCTGACCTTATCCACCCACGTTTTCACCCCTTCCCTGATAACACAGAGCTCTTTCCTCTGGCCAAATTGTGAATGAAAGAAAAGTGATCAAACAGCAATTAGGGCAGGATTATTCATTCTGGCAGTGGGTGACATGGAAATGTAAAAGAAAACCCCAAACCAGCTGTGGTGTAATGAAAACAATTAGGATATTATCCATGGTATCCATATCTTCGCATCCCATTAATACAATTAAAAGGCTGGATTTAGGTTTGGGAGAGCTCTGCTGGCTGCAGGAAGTGTTGGCTTTTCAGATGTAGAAACAAGTTCAATTCTTGGTCTTGTTCAAGGGTTCATTTGTGAGCCTGGGCTGATGTCTGCAGGATGGACCCTGTCAGCACCTCCTGCCACCAGGAGATTCATCCAAAATATACTAATTTGTAACTATCTTTTGGGATAAGCCAGCGTGGAGATAAACCCCTTGAATTTGCCCAGAAATCTGGGAGCTGCTACTATCTTTGGGGTTTTCCTGTAGGATCTGGACTCTGTTCTTTCTTGTGGTGCTTTATTCCACTTCAGCTTCTCACCTCTCTTGGATATTTGGTCTTTTAGGGGGGTGAGTTTTTCCAGGCCAGGCTTTGTCTCCACCTCTCCTGCACGAGAGCTCCAGCCTCTTCCATCCCATTATCCCAGCCCCTCCATGGCTGTAGTAACAGTGCTGGGAATTCAAGGACCATCTGTCCAAGTGTAACTCATTCCCTGCCCACTCAGCTCCACAGTCTGTCAAAAACACCCAGCTTGGGAAAAAAAAAAAAAAAAAAACCAACAGAAACCTCCACTATTAAAAGTGCCTGAATTAGCTGGATCTCCTTGACAGAATTGGGTTGAGGAATGACTGCACTGGGGAGGTCTGGAGGGGCAGAAACTTCTGCTGTGGCAGCAGCAATGGACACTTGTGATGGTCAGGAGACAGAGGAGGTTCTTCCCTGCTGTTGGAGCAGCATCCCAGCATTCCTGAGATCTGGGATGAGAACATTCCCTTGGAGAAGAACTGGGATGGTGAAAACTCTCTTTGCGCAATCCTTCCGTTTTTATGTTTCTCCATGGTGTGAAAAAAAGAGAATGCTTGGGCTTCCGGACGCAGATGGAAAATTGTCCAAGCATTCTTACTTTGAGGCTTCAAGTCAAAAAGATAAAACATTTTAAAAGTTCCCTCCCCACAATATTTGAAGGGATAATAACTGTTAAGGGGAAAACAAAGCAAGGAAACAGGCAGATCCATCAACAGGGAGCCCAGATCAGAGCTTTGAGCCAGCTCATTTTTCTATTTTTGAGAACAAATATTCAGGACTTTCAATACTTGCTGTTATAATGGGTATTCTCTTCATGTTTTTGGGGTTTTTTTTCCCCTTGCTAGGGACATACAGCTTTCTTTCAGCTCTCATTTCCAATTTTATTAAAAAATAATTTATTTTTCCATTTTCTGTTCAACAATGTCAATCAGGTTTTGCAGTTCTGCTCCCTTGCTCTCATAATACACCCAGCAGCAGGAATTCCAGAAGTGCCCAAGGCCCACTGGCAGCTCCCAGTGGTAATGTTTGATCTGTTTCAGGTGGCCTGAAAACTCATTTATAATCAAAAAACCAAGAGACACCTGCAATGGAAACTTATTCATTCGGAGCTCTTTGAAACAATCCTCCAGTGGGTTTGAATAGACTGGAAACAGAGGATTCTGAGACATCCAAAGCTGTTTTCCATTTCCTGAGAGCCACATGACAGGATTACCCTGGAAGGTCCTTTTTCCTAGGACAAATTCTGGTGCGCAGTGCCCACAGCTCCTTCCCTACTGCAGCAGTGGCAAAGGTGCCCCACTTCACTCATCCCTTGCTCCCCCAAATTCCCAGTGGTTTCTGCTTCCACAGGGGTGAAATTTTGACCCCAAAAATCATTGCCTGTGGCTGTGCTGGAAGGTTCAGCTGAAAACAAAAAGCCCACGTTGCATTTAAGAATCACAGAAAGGTTCGGCTTGGAAAGGAACTCAAAATTCATTTATTTCCAAGCCCCTAGCATGGACAATTTCCACTATCCCAGACTGCTCAGATCTTGAAGAGACAGACTCAGTCTGGACATTGAGAAGTTTTGCTTTTTGATGTTATCTAAACCCACCCACAGGAAAAAAAACCTCACATCCTCAATATCTATGTCCTACTGACTGAGTTTCAGATGAGGTTTGGGTGGAATCTCGCTGGGCATACACACAGCTGTGGGTAGCAGAGCATTTTCTCAGGCTGAAACATCAGAATTAATTCCTGCTCCTTCCTCCTTCCCCCTCTCTTGGTTCCTCACTCTCACTGTAACTCCAGGGCAGCCGTAAATTGGATCAGCGAATGATCCCAGTTTAAAAAAATAGAACCTGAAGGTTTGTTGTGCTCTGAGTTCCTTAATCCAGATAATTCCATCTGTCCTGCTCGCAGCAAAGCCCCAAACACTGGGATCTGCACCCTGGAGGCTGCAGCAGGACGGGAGGCAGGGCAGGAGGGAAAGGCTTCGAGCAGCTCTGCTGGCAGCAGAAATGTTTGTGCAGCCTCCCCCTGCATTTTGAACAGCCATTAAAGCCCCCTGATCAATGCAATTCTTAATTATTTGCACTTCAGTGCTTTATGCAGATAAACTCACCAGCACTCGAGACACTCCTGTCATCTGCTCACTTGGAAATTGGGGATCTGTGACACGGGAGCTTTCTCTCACGCTGAACCCAGCCACTTGTGAACAAGATTTAGTCTCCTCCTGAGGAAATCAGCTGCTTCTGGCCCTGGGTGCTCCTGCAAGTTGGTTTTTGGCTGCTTACAGGTGTCAGTTTGGGTACCCACAGGGAGCTTTGCTTTATTTCCACCCCTGGCAGTGCCCAAGGCCAGGCTGGATGGGGTCTGGGGCAGGGGAAGGTGTCCCTGCCATGGCAGGGCTGGAACCAGGTGATCTTTAAGGTCCTTTTCTACCCAACCCATTCTGAGATTCTCTGAATACATGAGGAATGAAAAATAATATTTCTTAGCAATCCACGCTGTTTCATCAGTAAAATAAACTCTAATTAAGACTTCTGGAAAAGGCAAAAAGTCTCCCATGATGCTGCAGCCCAGTTTTCATCCATACATAAAGATATCAACAGAAGTCATCCTTCCCCACAGGAGATTGTCACACAACACCAGAGGTAATGAAATTGTTTATGTCACCCCTGCTCAGGTCACAGATGGCCTTGCCCCTTTTTCCTCCTTAAATCAGCCCAAAATCATCACTGCTCTGAGCCTTTGGCCACTGCTGGGAGTTCCCACGTGGCACTGGAGGGATGGACCTGCTGAGGAAGCAGCTCACAGGGTAAAAATAGCTCTAAACCACATGAAAATGGATCTTTAGGGTTCATGCTGATAGGAGGGCCTGAAATCTTGCAAGAATTCTGCCTCCCCTGTAGGTTAAATCTGAGACCATCAAAATCACTTTTTATGCCAAATAAAAGCTTTCCTGTTATCACACAGGAAGAGCCTCTTCAGGAGCCATCGCTTGAATTTTCTTTTCTACCTAACTGTGTTTATCTTCAGGGTGATCTTCCACTATTGACCTGTTGTAAGGCATCCTTGCTTTCTGTCAGGACAATTATTTGCAATTACAAATGAAAGAAAAATATTTAAAAAAAAGAAGGTAAGACCCATCCTGTACTGTGCTTGCCTCTCTCATTTAACTCGTAATTGCTTTTATTGACAATTTCTTCTTCCTTCCCTGGAGTGGTGAGGTCATTAAGCAAATCTGCCTTTTTTCTGTACAAAATGATAATTTAACTGATTAAACCACTTGCACTGTCAATACACTTCCCTGAGACATTCCCATCCCACACACCACCCTGGGATTTTGCTTTCATCTGAAGACATTTCAGAGTGTTTAATGACAAATAGGATGCTATTGGCTTTCTCAGGTTTTTGTATCCATCTCTTTAGGAAATTACACTTCTTGTCATTAAAAATGCAACAGAGCTCTGTCAGTCACTTTTCTAAGCAGGTGTTATCAGTTTTACACTGTCACTTGCACATTGCACAAACATGGCATGCACCAGTGACAGGACTGAAGGGAGAGGCCTCGAGTTGTGCCAGGGGAGGTTTACATTGGATATTAGGGGGAAATTCTTCATGGAAAAGGACTGAAACATTTCATTTCATTGTCTCAGAAATGTTTTTTGCCCTGAAACAGGGGGCAGAGACAGCTGGGGTGCTTGGGGCAGGTACAAACCTCATTTTCCTTCCCATTTTCTGCTTTGGAGCAGGCAGTAAAGGAGCAGCAAGGCTCTGATGGTGTTTTAACACGGGCTGGAAAAAGAGAGAATTTCCAAGCCATCCTGTTGTCACCTTGCCACAGCGAGCCCAGAATATTCTGGAGATGCCTAAAGAGGAGCTGCCTCACACAGTTTCATCCTGCAGCCACCTTTCACTCATCCTGTGCTGTACTCACAGCTGAGGAATGAGCTGAGATTGGAGGAGTTTGGGGTGAACTGGGGGAAATCCCATGATATCCCATGGTAACTCTGTGATATCCCAAAGCAGCAGCCACCACAGAGCCACCCTCACCCTTTCCCTGCCTCCCCACCCCAGCACACCTTTTATTTTTATATCCCATTCATTTGGCCTTCAGCACCTGGAGCCTGGAAGTGACATTTTGGAAACATCTGCTCAAAAACCTCTTTTATTCCTGCAGCTGGGAAGTTCTCCTCAACTTTGCTACCTTTTTTCTTAACCCCAAATCTTTATTTCTGTAGTTCCCAAAGAATAGATTGCATGATCCAAGTTTCTTTTTTTTTCCTACTTCTATTTATATTCTTTTTTTAAAAAAAGAAATTACTCTTCCATTTTCACACAAAGTATTTAATGGAAGAGTGAAGTGAGCTCCTGTTCAGCTACTCCAGGAGTTCTGGCAAAGCTCTCAAACAAGAGGGAGGCTTATTAGATGCTAAATGAGTTTCATTTCAAATTGAAAACATTTTCTGTCTTGTTGTTTTAATTCAAGTCATTAGCAGTACCTGAGTCTAAATTAACTACATTTTCCTGAACTTCTGAAGTATTTTTAAACTCTCTTTCAAATTCCTTGATCTGAGTGTATCTCGTGTCCCATTTGTAATGGTCTGCTGTATTCATTAGACACTGGGAACCATCTGCTAGAAATTTGCCCAGAATAAACCCAGTTTGTGCAAGATAAGGAGGCATAACTCTGCCTTTCTCTGAGCTAATAGCTCAGATTTTGGTGAAAGGGTTGGAATCAGCTGCACTTGAGATTTTCACCCTGTTTTGAGAAGACAGCAATGGTGGTTAATTAAAATAAGAAGACATTTCTTTAGTCTCCAAAGAATATTTGTAAATCACAGATGAAATTGGAAGTAATTTATCACTGATGCTCTATGAAATTCAGCTGTAGATCCATCTGGCCATGGTGCTTTAGGAGGCAATATTGCTTGCAGGGCACTTTTTATTGCTTATCTCTCCTGAGGGTTATCTAAGTATTGCCTTGATTATGCTGGCAGCTCTATTTCAGCCACAAAATAATAAATGGCTCCTATTTCTACTGTATGTAATTCAGAACGAGGAAAAAAAAAATCTTTATTCATTTGTCTCCTTTAACTTTTTGCATATAACCTCTTCCAAGCTGGGTTTGTTATCCTTTAGGAGGCCGTGGGGGGTGTGGGCTCTGGGACATTCACCTGCTTTTTGTGCAGAGCCAAAATTAAATAACAGCAGAGTGGAGCTCATTTAAGAAATGAACCAGACAAACTTTTGGTCTGATAGAACCTTGAGCTGCATTTCTTAAGCTTGGAGTTGAATGGAAGGATTGATTGTGGATATATTGATTTTAGCACATTGAAATACGTTCAGGAATAGAGGTCATGCTTAGTGCTGTCGATGAACACAAGTAAATGACCCAGAAACATTTAGGTTTGTGCTTTTTGAACAGATAGAAGGCTAATCAGCTGAGTTTGAAGTCCAATTGGGGGTTGCACAGAGGTGGTAGCTTGGAAAAATACAAGTTTTCAAATTAAACATTGCTTAGATGCCAAACAAGTCTGGATCACAGAGTCTCAGAATGATTTGGGTTGGAAGGACCTTAAAACTCATCCACTGTCACCCCTGCCATGGCAAGGACACCTCCCACTGTGCCAGGCTGCTCCAGCCCCAGTGTCCAGCCTGGCCTTGGGCACTGCCAGGGATCCAGGGGCAGCCCCAGCTGCTCTGGGCACCCTGTGCCAGGGCCTGCTCACCCTATCCCAAAATCCCATTTAAAGTGACATTTTTCCAGTTCAAATCCATTCCCTGTTGTCCATTCCCTTGAAGAAGTCCCTCTCCAGCTCTCCTGTACCTAAACCAGTGAAGATTTGGCCAGGAGGGCTCTGCCAGGAGCTGCCAGGACCCAGTTTTACCCAATATCCCCTCCCTGCCCTTTCCTCCTGTTCTGCCCTTACAAGCCCTGCAGGAGATGTAAAACAGGGAGAACTTTATAGTGAAAGGAGCATTTTGATAGTTTTGACAGCAGAGAAACACTGCTGAGGTGGGTGCTCAGGTGGATTTAAGCCGAGCTTATCCCACACCCCAGTGAGAGCCTCTGTGACCCTGTGCTGGCACCTGGCTCCAGGTGCCCTCTGCTCTGGGCTCAGCAGTTCCAGGATGTGGTCCTGGTGCTCACCTGGACCTGGTTTCCATAGAAAACCTGCTCTGAAATGTAGCTCAGGTAAAGATTTTCCCCCTGCCTGCAGTTCAAGGGCAGGAATTGTTCCCAGAGGTCCTGAGTGCTGTTTACTGTTTTTCCTGCTTTTCCATTAGATGGATCTGACAACTCCTGTTGCCAGGGTTTCATCCCACTCGGAGCCAGACACCAGGGTTACTCACTGGGGTATAAAACACATTTTCCAGGGCCGGCCTCTGACCCACTGCTGTCAATGAGATCTTCCAATAAAACCCTCAGAAAAATCCAAGCCTTCCATTTCAAGAGGAGTTATTTGATTTTTAATTTCTAGCCATTTTCAGATATTACTAAAACAATCACTCATCTGCTTCCCTGGCCCTCCCCAACAAACCCCAGCCAAATCTGGTTTTTTCAAGTATTAATGCAGTGTAACTGTGTTGAAATCCCAGAGCAAGCCCAGGAGGGAATATCAGGAGACCTGAGGTCAGATTTTCTCCTTCCCAGACTGTTCACTTCCAGCTCAATGCTGTAGAATCAGATGAAAAATAGAGGTGTGATTTGTGTGCTCAACCCCAAATAAATACAGGGATGTGCTGGAATATTAAACTCCAGAGGCCAGAGGCAGTGTCAGGGATCCAGAGCAGAGGAGAGCAGCTCAGGAATGAGATTTGGGGGCAGTGGGGCAGCTCTGGGAGTGCTGGTGGGAGTTCCCCCTCTCATCCTGGTGTGCTGCCTGCTGATAAAGTGCCATTCCTTAGGAAAAGTCACGGAACAGCAAATCAGAGAATGAGAGGAACCCACTCGGGACTCAGGCTCTCCTCTGGATGCACATGAGCTCACATATGCAGTAACTAATTTTACAAGGGGTGTTACACACTGGAGAAGCCTCAAGTAGCTCTTGGATTGCTGCAAAGCAATTCTGAATATGCTCCTTTGAATTCCAGAGACCAATTTGGGGTTGGTTATATTCCAGTCCTTTAATCTTTCAATATTCATTATTATTTTCATGAATAATTTTTTGTACATCACTGAGATATGGGTGTTCTTCCTTCACCTGTCTCGACTTCCATGCAAGCGAAGATATTTCCTATTTTTTGGTTATTTTTCTATATTGCCTGTCATGAAACAAAAACAACCCAGGTCATTCAGACGACGAATTCCTCACTGTAAATAGCAAATATTCAATAATTTCAGGAGTCTGCCACAAACAGCCTTGTGCAGGGAGTGGGCCTTAGATAATTAACATCTTATTAACAGCTATTAATAATAAATACACCTGCAGCAATCCTGAGCCGATCACAGAAATCAGAAGCAGAAAAATCACTCAGTTACTTCAATAATTTATTTCCAGAGTTTCAAGCCACGAGTTCAGCTCACTGTTTATGATTTAGATAAGAGGAGTGGGAAAAAAGACATTTGGGGTTCTAATGGATCTTGCAAATGGGTTGAAACACCATTTTATTAAAAGATTTCTGTGAATGTGAAAATACTTTAATGTTACCATAGCTTTAATGATTTCAAGTGATTTTGCCTTTGCAGTTGGAACCACTGATTTTTAACATTAAATCTCCGTTTTGAGCTAAAGGAAAACAACTGTTTTCCTATCCCCATGATATAGAAAAGAAAAATTGCTGTGTAAAGCAGGAGAAATCGAATCTGGAAAAGGAGAAAGCAAATCAAAATAATCACAAATGTATTCTTTCTCAAAAATGAGATTTATTAGCCAATCTCTCAGTGTTATTAAGCTGGATGGAGAGCAGCAGCATTATTATGTTTTTCAGTACTGTTCAGGAGAGCTGGAAATCTACAGCTATGCAGAAATGGAATAGCACAGGGAGGAATTGCCACCTGAAATGATTCAGTGGGGTGGGGAAGGGCTGGACTGCATGGGGGTTGTGGGGAAGGTTGGTGCTCCTGCAGAGGGAGCAGGAGGAGGCTTGGGCTGGGTGTTTGTTGGGATTTCCAGGTGTCCCTCTGTGAATGAATGTCCTGGGTGGTTTGGGTGGAAGCAGAGACACCAAAGTGTCCCTGGGTTCCAGGGTCAGGTGATGGATTCTGCTCCTCTGGTGGCACCTGTGCAATTCCAGCTGCAACAGGAGTGTCAGATAACAGGGCAGTAAAAGATTCAAAAAAAATATTGGAGGGGGAAAGTTTCTCCAAATGGTGGACATGGAGAAGTGCTGAGATGTGTTATTGGGGCTCCTGAAAATCCCATTACATTTATTAATGCTGTCTTGCTATGATGGGAGAAAATAAAAAATTCGAGTTCTATTAAGTTCTTCTCTACAAAATTAAAAATCCAGCTGGGTAAGAGCTGTAGTTAGTACAGGCTTTAAAAAGGGAACAGGCACCAGGACAAGAGGAAGCAGCCTCAAGCTACACCAAGGCAAGATGAGGCTGGATATCAGGAAACATTTCTTCACCAAAAGTGTTGGAAAAGGTTTTCCAAGGAAGCACTGGAGCCACCAGCCCTGCGGGTGTTGAAATGATTAAAGGACTTAATGATCTTAAAGGTCTTTTCCAAGCTGAAGGATTCCTGCTAATGTCAGTACTAATGACCTTGTCCTCTCTAACTCCTGGGGCTTTTGTACTTCCCCCAAAACAACCTCAGGGTCCCCACAGGCTTGGTTTGAATGCTTTAGGGACAGATTTCCCTGCCTGCAACATCGTGAAGATAAAATCGTCTGTCTCAGAGAGAGATGTGACAGATCTCCAGGAGACAGATCCCATCCCAATGTCCACGTGAAAATCAATGCCATATCAATATGTTGGATTTCCTGGAGGAGAGTTTGGCAGCTGGAAGGGATGGGCCATCAAACCCAACTGCACTGGGTACACCCCTGGGAGTAGCCAAAAAGCCACTGATTGGGATTTATAGGATGATGTGTAGGACTCCAGGTCCTCAGGGCAGATTTCTGGACGTGGAAATGTGGGATTGCTCCAACACAACCCCCCGGAGACCAGAGGAAGCAGCAGAGCTCCAGGCAGAGCCACAGATGGATTAAAACTGGAATATTTCCCATGATTAAAGAACTCCAAAAGGCACCCAGGAGAGAAATGCTGCCCAGCTGAACACGGGGGATGTGAAGGTGCCGAGGGATGGATGGTGGGAGGTGTTGGCCAGGGGAGCAGAGCTGCCAAAGGCAGATATCCCTCAGCTCAGCCCTCATTCCCCAGGGTGCACACAAAATGGATGGATGTAGGGATTTCTTGACACAAACTCATACAGAAACACCAGCTACTGGAACCCGGACTACAAAAAATAAAAATAGGAAAGTAATTGTGCCTGGGGCTCCTCGCCAGGGCAGAGAATGATGAGAATGTTCTTGCTGTCTTGGAGAAGGGTGGGAATGGGGAGAAAGGATCCCCCTCCAATTCCAATTTTCTCTGTGGACTAAATCATTCAGCCCTTGGAGCGAGGTAGAAATCCCAGAGGAGCTCCAAGCAGGCTTTTGGGAAGTTTTCTTCTAGCTCTTGCCATGTGTGGCCCTTTCCTGCCTTCAAGGCCCCAGACTTGTGAGCAGTGTGATTTGCACACCTCTGACAGACGTCCTTCATCTCATCCCAATGAGATGCAAAACCAGAGCACTACATTGCAAATGGGAGATTTAATTAAAATGTTCCCCTTTCTAAAATCAATAATCGAGGCAAAATAGTTTCACTTCCCATTGATAGATCTGCTTTTCCCCTCATTTGAAACAAACTGTGAAATACACTTTCTAACATATTGCTTGCAAAAATGCTCCAAAAGCAAATTAAACCTTCTGGAAGGCTTTGATTCATTTTATATATTACATAGAATAACTTAACAGACATATTAGAATACAGCACAAACTAACATAATTAGGCACAGTTTCATGTATTGAGTTTGAAAGTGTGGAAGAAACTTTTTAAGCATTTAACTCATTTAGTAAAACTCAAGTGCTACAGAGCAAATTGCGAGTATTTTGATCTATATAGAGTTTGATTCCAAACTCTCAGCTCTCAGTAGAGCTCACTTTATAAAGTGACTTCTAATTTATATTCTGTGTTAATGTCAAGAAACTAAATCTGAAATCTAGAAGCAATTATGCATAATAAGGTGGAAACAATGGAATAAAGTCTGTCAGGTAATTTCAATCAAAATCCATAACACTGGTGCTATCTGAGCACTCTTCTTTCTGCACAGAGAACTTACAGCAGTCTTGCATTTTATTTATTTAAATTTTAATAATACCAGATCTCATGAGAGTTTTTTAAATCTCAGAATTAGTACAAGACCTTTAATTTAATTTTGTGGTTGTGGGTCTTAACTAGAATGTTTTAATTTCTGTGGGATTGTGCAAGTCCAGAGGTGGACTAGAACCCCTCTGGCACTTCATTCCCATAAATAAGATCCTGGCTTTAGGAAAGTTCATAATGAAAATTTGTCAATTTATCTACACACAAAGATTCAATCTACAGGAATTCTACTGAGAATTTTTCAATATTTGGGGCATTTCATTATGAAAAATAAGTATTGCATACTTAATGCATGAGAGCATTTCTCATTCTGACAGCAAAGAAAAGAGCTGGGAATAATGTTTACCCTACAGGACTGTCTCAGTGTTCCCACAGTGGTTCCTCTCTGTATTTGCCATTGAGAAGGGTGAAGGGTGAGTTTGGGTGTCTGCAGGGTAGGAGAAATTGTTTATTCTCCTCTGAATTGTGAATACACCACAATCAAGGAGTGCTTGGGCTTCACATGCTTGAATTGAGCCTGGAGTGCCAGGACACAGGGAATGGCTTCCCACTGCCAGAGGGCAGCAGGAGGTGGGATTTTGGGAAGGAATTCCTCCTTGTGAGGGTGGGCAGGGCTGGCACAGGGTGCCCAGAGCAGCTGGGGCTGCCCTGGATCCCTGCAGTGCCCAAGGCCAGGCTGGACACTGGGGCTGGAGCACCTGGGACAGTGGGAGGTGTCCCTGCCATGGCAGGGGTGGCACTGGAAGATTTTTAGGTTTCCTTCCAACCCAAACCTTTTCATGTTCTATGATTCCATTCATTCGAAACTGCAGCTCAATTTTACCCTCGGCCACAGGATGTCAGTTCAGTTTACACCTTGGGGCTCACAAATTTTCCTCTGCTTTGCAGACCTGTGCTCTTCTCCTGAGTCCTGCACCAACCAAATCACATTTTTCCAAAGGCAGGAGCCATCCTGAGGTGCTGAAGGGATCCAAAAGTCTTTATAAAAATCTGTAATCACGTTTCCCTTCACTACAGAGTGGATACAGTTTGCCTCTCTTCTCTAAAACCCTGATGCATGAAAAGAGAAAAAAAATAAGAAAAAGAAAAACAAGGTGAAGAGCACAACAATCAACCATGGCAAGTCTCCACGTTGTTACTTCAATGATGCACAATCTGTTTGCTATCTGAGCACTGTAAACAGACTAATATTTCCCGAAGTATGGGATAAATCAGCCATTTAGAAGCAGCGAAGAGAAAATGATGAAGCTCCGAGTGAGTTGTGAAGCAGTGAATAAGGATGTATTACACCACGGGAAACCATCAATATTTGTTTATTGTGTCAGTATGAGGAATAAATCTGTGAGATAATTTGTATTCTCTTCAGTTAATTCCACTGTTCCTGATGCCTTTTTGGGATTACCTAAAAACAGAGGCCAGGCAGAATTAAGGGAATAAAAAGCTGTTCTGTTTATTGAAGGGCCTGCAGGCACATTTAGGGCAGACAAAGCCCCCCAGGGTCTGCACCCAAAAATGGATGATGGGTCAGGGTTTTCACACTTGATAAGTTTGGTCCATTTGCATATTGGGAGTGAACCTTCCAATTACAACTTCAGGTAATGAAGCGATTGACCCCAAGTTTGCTCCCCCAACTCACTTTTGTTCCCATCTCAGGCCTGAGGCAGTGAGGTGTCCTTGACTGCCAGGCCTGGAGAGGAATTGTTGTGTCTGCCCAAACTGGGGAAGCAGCAGCTCCCACTGTGTGTGGAGTTCAGAGTTACACACTAAAGAGCTGCAGGAGTACAAATAGATGGAAAATGGAAAAGCTGAAATCCTGAGGCATCATGGGGACCCAGGCACCACCAAAGGGCCCTCCTGGAGGTGTCACTGCCACACTGTCACTGCACCTCTTTGTCTCCCTAGGCAGGGATTTATCTGATAACATTGAGATTCTGGGTGTTATCACCACATTCCAGAATGGGCTGGGTTGGCTTCGGTTGAGTTGGGTTCCTTGGAAGGGACCTTGAGGATTATCTCCTTCCAACCCCCTGCTAGGGGCCAACCTCCTCCCAAAATTAGCAAAGCTGCCATTAACAAATTGGCTCACTAAGTGTCTAATTGCCCTCACTGAGCTGCTGGTTTGACTCCTGATGGAATTTTTTAAAGCTGGGTCAGATGATGAGCTGATCTCCAGATGGTCCAAATCCCACTGATCCTCCATGGAGATCTTGGAGACGCTCAGTGCCACTAAAACCGAGCTTTGCAGGGTGACCACTCTGCCACTGAGTTGTTGTTGCTCTTTGGTCCTTTTATTATTCCCTCTCTATTATTTTTCCTGCCTTTAGTGAGATTTTCAGTTTCATTTTTGAGCTACAGAACTGATCTGCATAACAGCTGTTGGCTCACATTCCAGTGGAAGTCAAAATCTGGATGGCTGAGGGCTTGTAAAGAGAAAAGGTAGGATGTTGGAATTTGGAAGATTTACAGCTCTAATGAGCTGAAAAGGAAAAGATCTTACAGGTTTTCATGCAACCAACATGAGAACAGAATTAATTTTTCTTTGGTTGAGTGAATTGACCATTTTATGAAATCTGGGTGAGGAATCAGAGATAGTTAATTTAGTTTTCTGCTTCTCACAAATTCTTCTGCCAACAAATATTATCTGATTTGTTTGTTCATGAAAGGTTTTATCAAGGTCCTTTTAAAACACTCGTTTCAATATCCTGTTGTAAAGGGCTGCAAAGGTTAGGAGGGTTTGCTTTGAATCCCACTATTATTTCTTCATTAATCATCCAATTTTTGGCATTTAATAAATGTCTGTTTGCAGGAAAAAAAAAGAAGTTGGACTGGTTCTAGTCAAATTGGACTAAAGGTATTTCAGGAAGGCAAAGGAAGCAAACACTAATGTGGCACGAAATAAACATGGAAGCAAAATTGATCTACATCAAATATGTTATAGGAATCTTTGGAATAAATAGGGGGAAAGGAAATAAAATGTTTTCACTGTATTAGTCATTTATTAAATTGCAAATTTCTTTGTTAGTGACATTTAACTGTGGCTAAAGGCTTTCAATTCATATCCAAAATCCTTTGAGCTCCAAACTGCAAAATATTCCTCTTTCAATGCACGTGCAGGTAATTAAGTAGAGTGTGGAAAGTGGTGAGCTATGAGTAGATTTAATTAATTAATGGATAGGTGGTTTTACACTTCAAGGAGATAATTCAGAATGAAGCTACTCCCGTCAAACAAATATTGATGGACACTGAACTTTGGTTTTTAATCATAAATGATGCTCATTTCTGAGAAGGCAGCAAACAAGAAATGCTTCAAGATGGAGCTGCCTCCAAGGAAACCTTTGAAAATGAAAAGCTAACCCCAAAGAACAATTAGCAATAAATAATGTGTTATTTAGTACTTCTTTTCTTTATGACCCATGTGTCAACGAAGTGGGGTTTTCAATTGTTTCATTAATTGCAACTGTTTAATTAATGGATCTTACAAAAAAACCCAACACCCACATAGTCTGTGCATTGTAAATGATTCAGTGCAGATAATTTTTTGCCTAATTTTCACAATTCACCACTGGAACTTTCTGACAATACTGTCTTAATTTCATAGTCTTTCTGTCTCCTGTGAAAAAGGATGTTTTAAAGCAATGACATTTTGTTTCTTGGTGAAAAGAGTTGAGACATTTGTTTTTCATTACTACTTGTACATTGTAAAGTCAAACCCATTAGAAGCTCAATACAGTAAAGTCTAATTCACCTTATAAAGAACTCTTGGTCTCTATGAAACATCATCCAACAAGGTCTGCATTCTACAATAATTTTGTTTGGGTGGCAAATACCAAAGTCAGCCCTTCACACCTTCCACTGTCCCAGGCTGCTCCCAGCCCCAGTGTCCAACCCGGCCTTGGGCACTTCCAGGGATTCAGGGGCAGCCCCAGCTGCTCTGGGCACCCTGTGCCAGGGCCTCAGAACCCTCACTGGAAGGAATTTATTTCTCTAAATCTCTCCTGTTTTATCACCATCTGCCTGAGTAATAAGTTGCTTTTCCTCTTTTTGAGGATCCGAAGTCATGTTTCAGAGCCTGTTATGTTGAGTGTTTCCCAAAACCACAAACAATATTCCCAGCTTTCGGTTTCCTTGTTGCTTTTGCACAGAGATTTGAAACAACACAAAAATTTCTTTCAGAACTGTTTGGAAATCCTTCATTTCAGAAACGTTGAGTAAAATGCAGTGCCTGGGGACATCCATCTTTTTCCAGTGACCAGCAAAGTGTGGAGCATCCACACTTTGCACAGGAGCTGCCGACAGCTCCTCTCGTCCTCTGCCCTTCCACCTCCAAACACAGCCAAGGATGCTTCCCTCAAAATTGCCTGGAGACCCCACGGAGCAGTGCAAGAAGTGCTCTCCAGGTTTCTTGGCCACCAGTTTTTGATTTCCAGCTCAGCAGGGAGGAGCAGCACTGTCACAAGGATTGCTCACCCTTCACGAGATTTGGATGTGCTGAACTGAGCTCGTTCACACCATGGGGCTGGGCAAAGAACAGGAGCAGGCTCCTCCACTCCTCTCATTTCCATACTGAAATATTGAACTCCATATTGAATTTCTCCATTAAAGTAAAAAAAACAAAACAAAACCCAAAAAAACACCAAAACAAAACAAAACAAAAAAACCAAAACAAACAAACAAAAAAAAATAAACCAAAAGTCTTCCACGTTCAACCCTTCCAATCTCAGAATATCCTTGACCTCTACATACCTTTCCAAATAAAATAATTTCAAATTTCCTTACTTGTTTTCAGGTAATCAAGTGCATTATGTGTTCATTGGTTCATTTAAACCTCTGTACATTCCATGGAGTCATTTTAAGGCCAGTTGATTTAGCAGCAGTTAAATGTCACGTAAAGGGAGGGAGACAAGGACAGCTCCATTTGCTCTACCTGCACAATAAATGTACAGAACCTATAGAGGAGTTTAACAATAACTCACAATTACATCTAAACAGACAAAAGCAAATTCTCAAGGTCTTATCCTCTACTTGTGGAAATCTCTAAAGGACTTACTTAGAAATATAAACCAGAAGATAACAAGGAGTAAACAATGAAACACAAGGCAAATAACAAAGTGGGAAGAGGGAGCTGCCAGCATAGCACAGCCTGGGAAGAGGGATTAGAGCATGGACAAGACAGTGGGAGATTTCCATATTTTATCAAATATCCTTCAGTGACAGACAGGACTGTTGGGTACAAAACCTTGTGTAGAGGTTTTGTAGGAGAAAATAAATCTTTATTTTCTCTTTGTAGGAGAAAATAAATCACTTCCAAATTCAACCGGTTTGAATAAAAATCTTCAAATGATGCTGTCTCATCATCTATTAATCAGGTGCCATTGTTAAGAAGGGGTGAGGAAAAGTGGCTACAAATACTCTTTTTCTTCTCTTTCCTTTGGGACATATTAATGTAATCCTTTCAGGGTGGATGGAATACAAAGAACTAAAAAGTGCTCCCTCCTCCCCAGGTGCAGGGAAGTCCATGGTAATGGATCAGAGAGTTATTCTTTATGGACAGCAGATGGACCGGGATATTCCCAACTGAACATGAAATGGAATTTAACAGAGATCTGCAGATCCCTCAAGTCCCTCAGAGAAGCATTTGATAGCAGAGACATTGATTGGAGACCTGTCTGTAAACTTCTATTTGGGAAAATAAAAATTCCATTAAAAGTAATCAGTTATCTTGGGTTTTTCTCAAGCTTCAGGAAAACTTCACAGCAATGTTTTGAAGGAAAATTAACATTGTTTGCAAAAGAAACTTGTATGAAACTTTGGTGAAGCAGTATTTCCTCTTTATCTAATTGATGTCATCAAGACACAGACTCCATATTTTGAGACTTTTTGGGAAAATCAATGTGATTTGGCACCCACAAAAATAAAATGTAGATTTCCTTTATACTTGTGGTGGACAAACAGTCCTGAGGAGTCTCTGCAGGCATTTATTCATGGGAGCAGAGGTGCAGGTTCACAGCTAGGGACACCCAAGCTGGAAAATGAGGTCATTGAGTTTGTAGCCTCTGGAGCAGAGTCCTGCAGAGCCAAAGCTGTTGTGGACCTGAGGAGCTGCTCCATGGATTCACTCCCTGAGCCTGATCTGACTCCTGCCTGCGAGGAAACCTTGAGTAAAGAGAGATTTGGGAGGAAGGGGAGCAAATATCAAAGAACTATTTGCAGCATTTCCAGAATCCTTCAACATTGATCTTCGAGGGATACACAAGACACAGGAGAAGGCGCCGAGGTGAAATTCACTCTTAAAAGGACATTTGAAAAGACTCTATTGATGAGTTAATTAGGCCATTCTCTTGCACCTGCTAGAGAAAGTGTGTGCCTGCAGTCTTTCTCACCAGGCAGATACCATTTCTACCTTCAGTCCACTTCAATTAATATCAGCAAATCATTCCTTCCTTTTCTGAGTGGACACAGAAGCTCATCCTGAGTGTGATAATCAAACTGTGAACAAAGCACTGGAGTTTGATGGGCAGTGAGGGGGGAGTTTACAAACATTAAAAGCAATATATTTCTAAGGGAAACACCAGTGGGAGAAGTGGGTTCATGGTTTCTCTTTAAGCAGGGACAATATTAATTAAAAAATTTGGAAACCCAAACATTTCTTTTTCACACACTGCAACACTGTGTGTATCCAAAGCTTTATTGGTAGTGAGCAGCTTTTGTCTGATCCCACATGAAAACCACCCTTGAGGAGCAGTGAGCCACAGTATTTCATCAAGAATCCCTGCACCTAAAAATCTGCAAAGCTCTTGTGTGTTCCTATCTATTTTTATGTATTTTATTAAATATGTCTTTGAGTGCTGCTCAGTAACCACTGGGCCCTCACATTGAGATGCCTTTTTTCCAGCAACAGTAGAGAAAAACTAATGTGGGCACATCATATTTGCCTGAATAAATATAATTATGTTTCCTTGCAGTTGCTTGATGTGGTGACTTACAATTTATCACTTAGATGGAGAGCTTGTTTTAAAACTCAAGAATAAAGGCTTGTCTGCCTCAAAGTGATGCTCAGTTCTTGTCTGAATGCATCCATTCTCTTCCCATCTTTGTGCAACAAATGCTTTCCTCCTCTCCATAATAACAGCTACAATTATGTGGATTTTAGTCTCATGATAAACTTGTGCAGAGGTGATAACATCTGCACTGAGGGAGTGCAGCAGCTTTTTCTGGCACTGGAGGTGTTTTCTCCTGGGGAGGTTTCTCTCGTGGGGTTGGTAGTTGGAGTTTGGTGGCAGCAGATCCCTCAGTGTTCACTTTCACAAAAAGAAGTATTTCTTATCTATGCACAGTTAACCATTTTTCTAGACATTAACTGCATCTCCAATGTCTCTGAAGGTCAAATTTTGATGCCATTGGGTTGGGGGAATTGAGTTTTATTTTGTTTTACACAATTCAGCAGGACAAGAAGATGAGAAAATGGACAGAATAATCTTTGGGGCTCCAACTGCAAACTCCTTCTTATTGATGTTTATATTGAAAGCAACTAAAAAAAAAAAATTCTTTTAATCAATTTTCATCCATCCTATTTCAGCCTCACTGAGTCCTGAAGCTGTCTCACTTTCTTTTAATTTCTGTACTTTTTTCATGGCAGAAACATTGTGAAGTCTCGCTTGGGGTAGGTCATGTTGCACAGAGACAAAGATCTTGTCTTCCCTGTAGTGAAGCTGAGAATATCTTAAGCTTTTTATTTTTTATGAAACAGAAGTTCAGAAGTTCATCTTGGCATAGGCTTCAGCCCTAGTGAGGAAGAAAGGAAAAAGTCCTCAAGAGATAAGTGGTGTAACAATGAGAAACTCAAAGTCAGCCTTGTCCAGGGGATGGCTCCTTTTAATTGAGCCACGATTAAAGCTTTGCTTCTCTCTCTCTTTGGAGGTGTGGTTGTGCCAGCTTTTAGAGTAATCTTAAAAAAACGGCAGTGGAGAGCACCTGACAACAGCTAATGACTAACTCCTTTTTTTTTTTTTTTCCTCAAGAACATCAGAATTCCTTTTTTTCCCTGAAAACCCACAATTTTCACACAAGCAGATCAGTAATCAGAAGGGATTGTGAATCCAGTCTCAGTGCTGGGCCACACAATTCCAGTTTTGGAGTCTTCTGTAATTATAGTAATTAGCTTCTCTCATTTTCCTCTCAGCAGATATCATTGCTTGGCTTTTCTTGTCCTTCGTGTATCTCCTGTTGTTCATTACTTCTGTCCAAAGCAAGTTGTGCCAAATTTCATCCTCAGTCACATCCTTCTGCTTTTGTTCCATCATGGCTTAAATTGAGTGGTGCTACGATAGAGGAAAAGAATCCAGTCCCAAATTATGGGTCTTTACTGGCCAAATATGACAATATGTAAATATCTGAGGGCAATGGAGCAAGTGAGGAGACAAAAATTATAAAAACTAGTGGATTTAGGAGGGAAATGGAAATCTGTGCAGGAAATAGGGGGAGGAAAGAAAGATCTGTTTGTAGGGAAAGAGGATTTGTTGTTCTTCTCTTGACCTAACCGAAAGGAATCTTTTGTAGACACTGTTTGTGCTGTAGATCTTTCTTATCTCACTCTACTCAGTTTTGTTTGTCTAATATCTGCTCAGCAAGTGCCTGACTTTATTTGTCTTCATTCCCCTCTATCGTCTCTGCAATAATCCTCTGCTATTATATATCTTTGTTTGACTTACATTTCCTTAGGAGTTTTCCTCTGACGTTGTTCATCTTCATTCCCCGAATATCCCCTAAGCAGCAGCTGCCTGACTTTGCTCAGCCTGGATCTCCTCCCTTGGAATCAGCAGCAGTTCCCTGCACTTGTCCTTCTTCATTTGCCACCTCCAAAAGCCACCTGCACTTATGTCCCTTAGACACCATCACCCAACAGAGCTCAATTCCTTTTCACTTCCCAGGCATCCAGCAGTCAGCATCTGGCACCACTGGCTCCAGGCTTCAGGAATGTTTGTTTTTATCCTGGAACATTCCACAGATGTCCATGCATGGCCTTCCCTGGGCTGTCCCACCACGCTGGGGAAATTCCTGCTCAGGATGTGCCACCTTGGGTGACATCATCACAGAATCTCTGAATGGTTTGAGTAGGAAGGGATCTTAAAGATTGTCTCATTTCACCCCCTGCCATGGCAGGGACACCTCCCACTGTCCCAGGCTGCTCCAAGCCCTGTCCAGCCTGGCCTTGGGCACTGCCAGGGATCCAGGGGCAGCCCCAGCTGCTCTGGGCACCCTCTGCTGAGTCCTGCCACCCTCACAGGGAAGAATTCCTTCCCATTATCCCATCTAACCCTATCCTTGTTCCGTCACTCCATCCTTTGTCAATTTTCTCTCCATTTTTCCCGTCCTCTCCTTCAGGCACTGCAAGGCCACAGTGAGGTCACCCCAAAGCTCCTTCTCTCCAGGCTGGACAATCCCAGCAATCCTGAATTTTTTGTTGTGAAACCTGCAGGCCTAAATCTGTTAGAGAGGTGTATTGTTCCTATTAAAAAACCCTACATGTGGAATAAGGAATCAGACTGCTACAAAATGAAATTAATTCAACTGTTAACCATCATTCTCCAACAGTTCTATGGAATATCTAAGTCTTGAGGAGACTTTGGATCTTTGTTGTGTTTCTCACATAGCTTGAACAGAAGGGAAAGGAAAATGGGTGCAAACCTTCCCAAACTCAAAAGAGTAGTTGAAAATTCTTCAGTAATATTTCATGATGGGTTTTATGCCCACAGTTTTATGAAATAATATTGGAAAAATAGCCTTTAAACCAGGTAGCTCATAATTATAAGCAGGAAAATGTTCCCACATACCATGAGAAATCTGTAATATTTAATCTGCAGAAAGAATTTTTTAAGAAAAGAAACCAAATTAAAAGAATTTCTGAATTGTCAGGTTTAAACCCCAAGAATGAATAGTTATTTTCAAATCAAAATTTTCATTTAACCAAAGTGTTTTGGAGAGATATAATAAACAGATATGTGGTTAACAAGATCCAGTATCATCAGATTTAAATATTCAGTCTGTTGTTTTTTCAAATGTTCATTGCTCTCTTGAACTCAGACTAAGAAAATGCATTAGATTAAAAATCTGAATTGCTCTTGAAGTGTAACTGAGCTCTGTAATTTTAGCAGTCATATGTCCATTAGGATAAAGAAACAGCATTTTGGAATTCATGGCACTAAAAATGAAATAATATTTTAATGGGGGAAAAGAGCCCTTCTGAAAAACAGCTGTTATCTTTTTGTTTTATCCAGCCAGGAGCAATATTTCCTGTCCGAGCCTCTGGTGGCTCTGTTTGGATGAACATGACTAAAATGCATCTTTTTGAAAATTTTAAATGTTATATCCTATTGTAGCCATGAGCCAAATTTCACACATTGGACTTGTCTAAGTCAAAACCTGCTTTCCTTTTCATTTCTTCTTCTGCTTTCAGCCCAACACATTGTTTCTAAATTAATCACAAGCTAGGGGAAAAGAGCTTTATTGAGAGCTCACAAAAGGTGACCGTGAGCTGGAGAGTGTCTGAGGTTTTCTGGGAAATTCCTGGTATTGTGGAGGTGACAAACTGCCCAGGGGTCACCCTGGGAGGAGGAGAGGAGCAGAGTTCATGGATCTGTGCCCAGGTTATTCCCAGCTCGAGGACATTCAGCTCCCCACAGTCAGTTCTGCATGGATCAGGGACAGGAAAGGAGAAGTTGTCTTTATTAAGTCATTGGAAATGTGCTGCAGTGAAAGCCTGCAAATGTCCACGTTCATGGCAGGAGGGATCTAGAGAATTGCCTTTTCCCCCCTTTTTAGACCTTTTTTATTCTTCTCTTTTATTTTTTTCTTAATGAGAACTGTGATACTCAACACAATCTAAGCTACACTCAATCTTAAAGACTATTAAATCAGTGAGATGATACCCAGGCTTGAAATTATTTTGATATTTGGAGATGGAAATACCACAAACAAACAAACAAACAAATGAATGAATGAATAAATATCAACCGCTCCACCTGAAAATGGATCCTGAACTGAAAATCTCTAAGAAAATTGGGATTTGAGGAGGATGCTTAAGTTCAAATCTAACTTTGGATCCAGGCATCATAAATATTCTGCTTTTTAGACGGTAAATATGTATTGGGTTTGATATATTTTGTGCCTACCAGACTACATTTCCCCCAGGACTTCCAAGGTCCTGGATTGTAGATTATTTTAGAATTAAGCATCACTGGGACTGTTCCTGAAGCTTCCATGGATGTTTTATTCTCTATTTTAATTTCTGTTATGTTCTCTATCCGCATGGTCTTTATTACCATTTGAAAAAATAACCTGATATGTGTTTATCATTATTTATCCTTAATAAGGGTCAGCCTTTAGCTGGCAGAAACCACGAGAAATATATTGGAGGTTTTTTCCAATTAAGTTTATAAATAGGTAAATAAGTAATAAAGAAGTAAGTAAACAATAATTTTGTGTGTGTTTGCAACATTTTTGTCACGGAAAGTCTGCTGAAATGAATGCACTCCCACCAGCACTAATAAATGTTTCACTGGGTTACAATGGCAAAAATAACACTCAGCATTTCAACACTGGTTTGGTAAATGCAGGATCTCTGTCCCACCATGCTCTTATCAATTTGTTCTTGATAAGGGTATTTGTAAATATCAAAACTAGAAATCTATATGTACATATTGGCTGAACTCTTTGCTTTAGGGTGCTCCAGCACAGTAGGGCTGCATTTATGGCAGCCAAATACAAAAGGGGCCTTTCTGCAGGAATGTCCCCTGGAGAAAATTTGTTGTCTTTTATTGTCTTCCACTACACCACAACCACATGTATTTAAATATATTTTATAAAAACTAGTGAGAATTCCTGTAGGTTTTTATGTTCTGCATAAATCCAGCATGAGTGGCATCTCCAGTCCATCACCTGTTTTTGTGAGAGCAGGAAAACAAGCAGGGGAGCTGTGGGAAGTTGGAGAGCGGCGCACGAGGCGCCGCAGCAGCGAGGGCAGCGCCGGGGCCCGGCTGTGCCGGAGGAGCCTGAGAGAACCAGGAGATTTCCAGCCCTGCCAGGGAGTCGAGGAGCTAAAAGTAGCTGGTGGCAGATGGAAAATGAGGGCAACTCCATGCCCTGCTCCATCTGCTTCCAGTCATCCCCGGGACAACGCGGTGAAGCCGCCGGCTGCTGGCGGCATGGGAGAGGCGGGGATGGGGAAAGGAACTTTGTGGTGCTGCTCTAGAGTATAAAACCTGGGGTCTGCAGGAAGGATGGAGGCAGAAATTTGTGGAATTTATTGGATTTGGCTGTGTCCAGCTGGGAATGAAGTCCGAGGTGGAGCCGTACCTTGGTGATCTCCTAGAAATGTGTGTGCCATCAAGAGGCAGCAAACAGCTGCTCACAGCTGTCCTGCCAATGCCACATCCTTCAAGGATGGGGTTGGGGTCAGGGCTGTGTCACTCACTGAGCCCTCCAGACTTTGTGAATCCCTTGGGGATGGGCTATGAGGTTGGAATTCTCCTGGGCAAAGAAGGATCCACAGGGGTCAGGGCTGTGTCACTCATTGAGCCCCCCAGCCCAGCCAGAGGGCATGTTTGGCTTCACTCCCAGCAGATTTTACACAAAAGCAGCTTTCAGCCACAAAGGAAAGAGCTCTGAGGACCCTGGCCAGAACAAGAGGAAAACAAAAGGTTCTGGATGTAGCCCTAAAGGTCTGGATGTGAAGAGCTGCTCTGGGGCCAATGTCTCCATGAAATCCTGCCCTGGCCGTGCTCTGGGATGAGCCTGGCAGTCTGGGACAAACTCAACATGAAATCCTCTCCTGGCTGTGCTCTGGGATGAGCCTGGCAGTCTGGGATAGACTCACCATGAAATCCTGCCCTGGCTGTGCTCTGGGATGAGCCTGGCAGGCTGGGATAAACTCACCATGAAATCCTGCCCTGGCTGTGCTCTGGGATGAGCCTGGCAGGCTGGGATAAACTCACCATGAAATCCTGTCCTGGCTGTGCTCTGGGATGAGCCTGGGATGAGCTGCCAGAGCTGTTTTGCCATGCAGGTTGTTCAGCAGCTCAGACCAAGGGCTGTGGGCTCGTTCTTCCTCTTCCCATGCCCCACGTTGCCTCCCATGCCTGTCCATGCCATGGGTGAAACAAAGGAGCACAGCATCCAGCAGAAAAATCTGCCTCTGCTCATCCAGTGATTCCAGTTTCCTTGGAAATACACGGGACATGATCACCCATTTACATTCAAGGGCTTCAATTTAAGTCCCAAAATAAATTGCCCTTTATTTTCTGGTGTTTGTGTATCCATCAAAGAGGGAAAGGCACGGAGTCTGAGCTGGGCAGAGCAGGCACAAAGGAGCTCAGGTCAAGAAGGAGGCAGCAATATTCTTGGAATGCTCCATTTCATTTATCCACATGCATTTCTTACCAGTTCCTGCTTCCCAAGGACTTTTCTGGCAAGTTTTATTTTGCAAGCTTGGGTTTATTTTATTTCTCTTAAGAAAAAGCCAGGCTAAGAGGTCACCCACTAGGATCTTTTGAACTGCTGTTTCCCAACTGTGAGTGCCTTGAAAATGATTCTCCAAATATTTTCTGCAGTTCTTTATACCAAGAAAAATATTAACGCTGGAAATATTTGTAACATAAATAAGAATATTTTTTTTTCGATACAGACATATTCCTGCTTTTTTCAGGGGTCTGCTGTATTATGATAAATATCCTTTAGTCCTTCTTCAAGGAGTACATCGTCATCTGAAGTTTTCTCTGTTTCCATCTCTGAATTCCAGCATTTAAAGGCACTTTTTAGCATGCAGAAGGCACATTGCTAGCCCTTGCATTCTGTTGACCTCCTCTGGGTGGTGATTTAATGGCTGGAAGACCATTTCCCTGTGGCTATCCTTCCCTTTCCCACCTGCCCTGTGGTCCAGCTGAGCCACATCTGTGCTGGTCCATGGAATCCTTGAATCCCAGAAAGGTTTGCAAGGTTTAAAGCCCATCTCACCCCCATGGGCAGGGACATTTTCCACCAAACCAAGCTGCTTCAATCCCTGGCCTTTAGGAGTCCTTATCCCACTTCTCTCCAGCAGTGCCATGGAAAATTATGGAAATCATCATTCCCAAATTCCCTGTTTCCACCCCAGAGCCCAGCATTCACCTCCCTTCTTCGTGCTGTGTTTATTCCTGACAAAATCTTCTCCTCCTCACCAAACATTCCCCCCATATGTCTGGAAATCTCTGCCGAAGGCTGGGATCTAATAAAGGATCCCTGACTGCTAGCCACAGTGCGAGGCTTTCAGGAATTTTGGTATGGAACAGATTGAGAACTCGCCAACACTGTTGTTTTTAAAAAAAAAATAGAAATGCCAATTCATCAAAAATCTCTGTAGGACACAAAAAAAACAACCATAGAAAAATCTCCCTGTTCCAGAAAAAAATGGGTTTGAAGTTGTTACTTCATCCCACTTCACACTGAGTAAAATGTTTCATTTTTTAAAATTTAATTTGAATTTTAAATTGCCTTTTCTGTTGAAATTTGAGAAGACCAGATGAGTAAAGAAAACTTCACATTAAAGACAGTCGCGTGCTTGACATGATCCAATTTTATTCCAGTCCATTATTTAATTAAAATTTGGTTTTGCCACAATATATTAAAACATAATTAAATCACTGTTTTTCCATGCAGCTCTGAGGACGTGTAGGACAAATCCTGGTCACTATGCACATTCCATCGGAATCCAATAAATTTAGAATTTGGTATCCAAAAAATTCCAATAAATTTGGAATTTGGTATTCCAAATTTAAGACAAATCCTACAGCCTGTCACATGCAATTAAAGAGGGAATTCACAGATCTTTTTAGAAGTTTGTGGCTATATTTTGGATTTTGGAGGGTTCCTCTCTCCCTCTCCACATTCCTGGTCCGAAGGCAGCTGCTGTCTGTGCCCCAGCTGAGAGGAGAGCTCTGGAAAGTGGCAGCTGCTTCAAATGCTCCCGACTTGGCTTTCACACTTCCCCAAGCTCCCAGGATAAGCCTTTCCTAACGTCTTTATGAAAACCTGAACATTTGGTCCTTGCAACCCCCAGGGCAATTCATGCTTTTGAAGAATTTGCAAAACCTACTGAAGCCTGACCTTTCTTTTCTGAAATCTTGTTGACTGTATTTAATTCTGTAGACTTTCTCTTTCTTTTTTTTTCCTTCCCTATGTGATCTTCAAATAACTTTTGGCGACTTTCTCTCTAAAATGATGCAAAGTTTTTTGATCTTTTTTTAGCACACACCTAAGATTTTTTTTTATTTTTTTTTTAAATAATGGGGTCAGGCAGCTCCTTTCCAGTCTGCAGGGAGTTATTTATTTTGTGAATTTATATATTTGTCAACCTACATTTTGTTATTATTTAGTGAGTTTTAGTTTTCTCTTTTATGTTATTTGTTTTTACAGAAGTTTCTGGCCAGAACCTCAGCTTTGAGCATTTTCCCATCCCTAGAGGTGTCCAAGGAGGGACTGAATGTGGCACTCAGTGCTCTGGGCTGAGTGACAAGGTGAGGATTGGGGACAGCTTGGAATTGATGACCTTGGAAGGTTTTCCCAGCCTCAATAATTTTGGGATTCTGTGATTCCATGGCTTTAAATACCCTTATGAAAAGTATCTTATTGTTCTCTGCTTGTGGTTTTGTTTAACTGCATTAAAACAAAATAATAATAATAATAAAAAACCTCAAAAAAATTCCAACCCATCTAAAAAGCCAAATCACAATGGAAAACAATTATTTTAAATTCTGGTAAATGAGTGGCAATAATGTGAATCTTCCAGGAGTGGGGGGAAAAGGTGCTTTAAGAGATAATCCATTATATTCCATTTCAAATCATGGAAATCTCCCCATTCACCTGTTCTTTTGCTCCTCAACACTTCATGGCTGGTACAAGAATAATCCAGTCCTTCATTCAGATGGTCTGGGAACTGAGCCTTGGTTCCTTTCAGCATTTTAAACCCCACCTGTTTCTGTCTTTTTCAGACATTTTGAGTACTGAATTTTTTCCCAGGAACAAACACCTTTTCTGAAATCATTCCATTATATTTTATAAGTGTCAAAATCATTGAAATCCTCCCCAGCATTTCAGATTTTTTTCCAATGCTGCATCTGCTTCCTCAGCTTGTCCCAGAGGTCTGTCAGAGCTCCCACTCCAAAACCAGGAGTTTACACTCATTTGTTTCCCACCATTCCTTCTTTTGCCACCATATCCTGAATATAAAATTGCTTTGCTTCCTTTTAACTCTGTCTAGACTATTTTACTGGATTGGGGGACATTGATATGATGGGCTCTTCATTGCTTCTGAGAAGATATTTTTATTAAGTTCTCATCTCTTCTGCCTCTTGCACATCCTTCTAAATTTGCATTTTGTGTTTGACAAGAGCAGGAATACATCAGAAATTGTGCTGCTGGGCACAGGCATGCCAATAGCATATATTTTACTTTTTATTATTTTTCTGCCTCTCTACTTCTACCTTTCCACAGAGTTTCTGGAATGGAGGAAACGAATGCTCAAAGGTGCTGATTAACTTCTGCCCAGGGAGGAAAGAGAAAGAGGAGGGAAATTGGAAAGAATAATTGAAAAATGAATGAAAAATCACAGTACCTTGCTTCCACTCACTGAGTTTTCCCCCTTTTGACTTGCCCAGTTTACACCTGAACCTGCCCAGGCAGGACCTGCTGCTGATTTAGGGTGGAGAAAACTGATTTAGATGAGACTCCACAGCACCTATGAAATCCAAGTTAACTCTAATAATGATGTATTTAATGTGATCAGACAACTTCCATGTGCCCAGAGGTGTTTGTCAGCCTCCCTCAAACGTATTCACACCACAAATGGTCTCACCTGGAATGAGATGAAACGTGGTAAGAGAGGATGGGCTGCTGAGGTGGAAGGTGACCTTTGCACACCTGTATTTCATGGCTTTCCCTGCCAGGCTGCTCTGAGAGTGGCACATTCCCAGCTCCCCCAGGCACAGGAACAAATAATGGAGGAGAAGAGCAGGACAGGGGGCTCAGAGGATGCTCACTGAGGAGAGAAGCAGGAGGGTGTCCGTGGGAGGCTGAGACAGCAGGTGGGGAGGAGATGAACCAGCCCAGCCCCTGGATTGAGTCCCTGGGGGATGTGGCTGTCCCAGCACCCTCAGCAGTGTGGGAGCACTGGATGTTCAGGAATAAACTGGGATTCTACGAGTGGAGGATGCTGTGATGAGCAACTCCCACGGCAGGATCAGTCCCACCCCACGGAGCAGCCCCTTCCTTAAGGGAGTGTGGGAAAGCCCTGGAAATGCTCTGCATTTGTGATTTGAATATTTTTTCCCCTGAATCAGGGTATTTTTAGTTTGATCCTTTAAGCACTGTGTATTTTCACGAACAAAGCAGAGCTGGCACAGGGTACTGCTGGACAAAATCGGAGAGCAAGAGAGCTCTGCCAGTGGGGACTGTGCCCTTGGACACATTCAATTCACCTGCTGCTGAAGCTTCAGCCCTCCCTCTTCCACAGGACTGGAATGATGGCAGGAAACTGTGCTGTGAAACCTGATATTTTCATTTTGCAGCCATTTATATCCAGCCTTTCACAAGGCAAAATCCACCTTAAAACTCAAAACGAGGCATTCAGAGCCCAAGACTGTGCTGACCACATCAGACAGCTGTAAGTTGCCCCATCCCTTCTCATCTAGATTTGGCAAACACGAGGATTTTGCATCATTCTTGCAGAGGAATAAATAATTTTTCTGCCATGAGTAATGAGTATTTTCCTTTTTCCCTTTCCCACCTGCCTGCTGTTGGGTGGTGCTGTGGGGAGCTCTCCACCTGGACGTGGTGGCCCTTCCCAGAATGGCAACTGGAATTCCAGAGCCACCCATGGCATCCTTGGCCATCACAGAGGTGATGGACACGGTGGCCACCATGCAGGTGTTGGGAGCAGCCACAGCTGCCACCCCAGGCCCTGCAGAGCAGCTCCTGCTCAGCAGCTGCTCCACAGGAGGGAGCAGTTCCTGTGAATTTCTCCACAATTTCCATGAATTTCAAAAGCATTGAATCCTTTCAGCCTGGAGCAGCAGCTGTGTGTGTTTGAATGCAGGAAGGGGGAGTCAGGAATTCAAAAGCGTTTCATGGAGACTGAATTTGGGGCTGATTTTTTTTTGTCTGTGCTCACTAATATATTTGGGTAATTGAGGAGAAGCCTAAAAGATTCATAAACAGAAAAGATACAAATACTCCTTTTCTCATTGCTCCAAAAACTTCTCTGTTTTGTCTGATCCCAGAGTTGAAGAGGATGTCTTCCTCAGAAAACCAGAACCCACCAGTTTCCCTTTCTGCTTAACCCTCCCTTTCTTTCTGAGCATCTCTCCAGGCTCCCTGAATTTAAGGCAGGACAGTAATCACTGCTCTCTTTGCATAGCTGTGGTGAAATTCGGCTCTCTCAGCTCTCAAATCCCTGCAGAGAGCTCAGACAAAAGCAGCAATATTGACAATTCCCTTACACTTTTGTTCTCCCCAAATTAAGTCTTTTCCCCACAAAAGCTGAGTTATTCCCAGGTAGACACGTGGGCGCTGTCCCCAGCTGGATTCCAAAGCCAGCGTGAAGTTGGACATGCAAATATTCAGGTCTTTGCAACCCAGACTTCCAAAATCAATCTGGAATTCCCGAGTGATGCATGGCCTGATTTCCCGAATTGTCCAGTCGTGCTGGAGCTCAAGTGGAATTTGTTGTCTTGATGAAAAAATCGCTGGTGCAGTTCTGCAACTTGTGCTTCTCACAAAGCCCAGCCAGGTAACCAAACCAGCCCAAAATCCATCACAGGGGATTCCTGCCGGATTTGAGATGTCCTGATCCCAAACTTCTCAAGATGATTACTATTCCTCACCCTCCTCATTTTTGCTGGAAGGAAGAAAGTAAAAATTTCAATGCCAGCAGAAAAGCCGGAACATGCCTGGGTTTCACCAGGGAGAGCTGTGGTTTATGTGGCACCTCAGCAGTTCTGGCACGTCCTCTGTCACCTGCAGGTCACACCCCCCACCTGACAAAACCGGGGCTCCTGCCTCAATTCTTGTTATCACTGCACGTTGTTCCTCCTTAATCATCATCTCCCACTCCGTGTGCCTTTTCCATCTGCTTGGGTGCCAGGTGTGGGACCCAACAGCTCCAGAACCTTCTTTTCCAGCTGGTGGCTGCCAGTGGCTGGTAGGTTCCTTGGTGAGTCTTCATTAGCTGTGTTAATTGTTTGACAGGTCGTTATTGACTGTCATCCCAGGCATGGCACATGGCCAATAAAAGGCAAACTTTGGCTTGCTGCCTTTTGTGGCATCTTGATGGCTCTTAGATTTTAAAGGGGAAAAAAAAAAAAAAGCATTTTCATTGTATTTGTGATCAGTCAGGAGCAAATGAAATAAATGATTGAATTGTAGTTTTAGTTTTAATTGAATTTTCTAGTAGAAGGTAGCACTGCCCACAGCAGGGGGTTGGAAGTAAATGATCTTTGAAGTCCCTTCCAACCCAAACCATTCCATGATTCTGTCAATTATGCAGGCAGATGGGAGCTGTGGCTATAGGTCTGAATCCTTCAGACATCTGTAGATCTTTTTTTCCAGTGTAAAAAGTATCAAGTGATATAAAAAAAGCAATGAGGACCAATCCATACTCTGAGGAATGTATCACAAAAGTTTCTGTTTTTTTGGCTGAACAGAATATTTTTTCAATGTGAAATGCGGTTTCTGTGAGGATTTGATTTTCCATGGAGATGTTTGGGATGCCAGCACTCATCCTGCAGCTGCTGAAACCAAACCAGAACATTGCTTTGTGTGATCCCAAGCCAAATCATCCCTGTCCCCAGGTGAGGTGGGTGAAGCTCTTCTCCTCCTTCCTTTGGGAAGATCCATGATGAGACTGACCTTAAACCAGCAGAGATTTCCTGTTCCTGCCTCACCTGCACTCCAGAGGTGCCACCAGGGCTGGTTTTTTTCAATGTGCTGAAGCACCTGGAGTGCCACTTCACACCCCCACCTTCCCCCCCAGTTTTTGTCATGGTTTTGCTTCTCAGCAGTGAGATTATGACTAAGCCTGATAAATGTGTGGAAACTTCGTAATTCTCCACCCACTTCCTCCAACTCTCCTGCTCTGAGTCATTCTCTGCTGAGCTTTTGACATTTATTTTGAGTTTCTGCATTGTCGTGTGGCTCCCATAACACCACACAGTGCTGAGGCACCAGAATCACCCAGGTACCACACGGGGGGTGGAACTGGATGAGTTTTAAGGTTTCTTCCAACCCAAACCATTTTATGAAGTGGTGAAAGGGCATCCCTTGGGAGAGAGAAGGCAGGTTTAGATTTCAGCCTGAGAAATAACAATTTCTGTGCACTGTACATTCCTCTCCAGGACCAAATGGGCCTGAGAGGTGGTTTTGATATAGGAACTTTGACAGCTTCTGGGAGTGAGTTTGTCACGTAAAGAATGTCCATAGAGGTGGCCAGGAGCTGGCCAAAAAAACCAGATATATTATCCCAACTTACCTGGGAACACAATGGACAGAAGGTAGAAAAGGAGGACCATAGAATCATGGAATATCCTGAGCTGGAAGGGATCCCTGAGGATCATCAAATCCAAATCGTGGTCCTATGGAGACATCCCAACATTCCCACCCTGTTCCACCAGGAGCAGGATTTGCTGTGTGTAAACCAGGAGAAAACCTCTGCCATGACCCTCATCAGGGAGATGGGGCCTTAGGTGTCCTAAATATGGGACCTTTCTCTCTGCCCTCTTGCTCAGCTCAGTGCCAAAAAAAGGATTTGTGGCTGTGAGGATCCATCACTGGATAAGCAGTGGGAAATCAGGCACATTCCCAATGCAGCTTGGCTTTAAGAGATTATTAGGAATATTTTGGGAAGAGACATGTGCACATGGAGACCAAGGGCAGGGACCCCTTGATCCATGAAATGACTCCCAGTGTTACCAAGCAGCCAAGATAACCTGTGCTGCAGGGATAACTGCTGGGCAGGGATACCACCTGGAGAGCATGGAATGGGGAAAACGCTAAAACATTCCCAAAAATGGCTCCTCAGCAGGCTCAGGACAATCACTGAAAGCAGAGACCTTGCTGCTCCATGGCTCTGGTTCATTGTCCATCAGGCTCAGCCAGAACACCCCTGAGGTTGTTTTTGCTCCTCTCCACACACAAAAGCTCCTGAATTATGTGCTTTGTGTCAATGGCACCTCTCATTCTGGGTGTTCCTGTGGCAATTGCCTTAGCTCCTGTAGCCTGCATTTTCCTTCATTCAGTGCATTTCCCATCATGAATCCAGTTATTTGACAGTGTTTTTCCATGGACCTGGTGCCCTGTATCACAGGATTATGTGCTCTGACTCAGGTTTTTTGCTATTGCTATTTTGATTTCTTTTCACCTTCAAAAATGCAAGTACTTAACTCTGCTGTACAAAGACCATTGAAGAGTGAGGGCAATTGTTGAGAATGCAAAAGAAGACAACTTAAAATAGCAGCAGTACTGTGGGGAACTTACCCACCTTTTTATTTTTTTTTTTTCCCCCTGAGATTTAAAATTCAAAGAGAGATGATGGTATTAACATATACTGAACTGCTGAGAAGGGAGGCTGCATAAGAAGGCTGCTGTAGCACAAATGCATCACACGGAACACTTTTATTCCTACATTTTACAGTGATTTTCATGACTGGCAAGGTATTGTTTAAAATGCAGTTTGATTAAATTCAGTCAGAGGAGAAGCAGTATATTAAATCTTTCAGAAAGCACTTTGTATCACACTGAGTTGCATCGGTAACATTTCCCTATGACTGCAACAAAAGCTAAGACTAAAATTGTTTAATTTTAGATGGTATATGTTTACAGTCTATAATAAGATATCAAATGTTCTCTCTCCAAACAGTTGTCTTTGTCACAAAAAAAAATAAAAATAAAAATAATCCTTTCAGACAGTACATGAATCTCTGTGCTTTTCCTTTTCCACCTCAGATCTTGAAAACACACGGAGTGCACTTAGTCATTAATCAGTGACAGGGACGATTCGACCAATGCAATTAACTGCACTTGTTCTATTAATAATCAAGCACGCCACAAATGGTGCTGCACTCAGGTGTTAATCAGGACAGCGTGTAGCTCTGCGTTACTTCCCTCCAAGTGCGAGAGGAAATGCAGATTAATGGAAAATCAATGTGAGATATGGAAGTGTGACACGCACTTGTCAGTAAAATTCCGCTTTCTGGAAAAGACATGAAGATAATGCAGCTGTACAAAAGGCAACTCAATTTATCAGACACTGTTACAGACCTGACTGGTTAATGAACCCAGAAATCCTTTAATATCAGGAACTGGAGAAATAATCGTGGCTGCTGCCTTGTGTTTCACAGTTATGTGCAGAAATGCATCTGGGTGATGAAGTAGCATCCACCTCCGCCAACATCTCACTTTTAATTATCTAAATGTTTAGTGCTGGCAAGGTTCAGAGGCAGGTTCAGTGTGTGCTGTGCTGTCTCTGGTGTCCAGGGCTGTCCCACCATCCATCCTCTCCCTCCCATGCCATGCCCAGCTGGGGAAGGTGTGGGAGCAGGGCACAGAGGGCTCTGCAGCACAACCACCAGCAAATTATGATCCCATGCACTAACGAGCCCGTGCCTGCTCCACTGAACAGCCTCTCCTGATTTGCCATGATGAAAGTGGCAGCATTTTAATATCTGCTGAGGAGACAGGCCTTTGGATCCTCTGGTGACAGACTCGTTGGAAGTGAATTTCCCAGTTGCTCACCAACTTTTTTTTGCTGTTTTCAGTGAAACAACCCATCCAAACTCTCCCAGAGCTCTGTTGAAGTGGCAAATGTGTAACAGCAATGAGGGAGCTGAGCCCTGGATCTCTGTGCTCCTGCACAATGAAGCGTCATTCCCACCATGGAGGGGACAGAAGGGGACAAGGACTTGGCCTGACGTCTGCCAGGCTGGCAGCTTGATTTTGGCTTCTCTCAAAAGGAGGAGGGACCTTCAATCCTTTAGGATCAGGCATGATTTACAGGGTCATTTCAGGGTTTCATGGAAGCAAGTGTCTAGCAAAGTATATCCCTCAATGCTACCAATCCATTAATTGGAATCCTCCTCTTCTCCCTCCCCAAATTAACCCACTAATTTCAGTGTTAATCAAACTATCAGTCAAAGCAGATAACAACTGTCTTCTACAGAGATAGTTCAACATCTACCTGCCCTGCCTATTTATTAATTTATCTCACTGCAGGAAATGTGCTGGGACACTTCTGGCAATTCTGGCTGCAGCCCCCAGGGTCATGGGGAGCCCCAGGGATCTGAGCCCTTATCAGGATCTTAATTTCAGCTTAATTTCAGGTGTTCATCCTCCTGTTCCTGTGTGGTGTCATATTGATGAGAATGTTTCATGTTTGTGGGCTCAAAAACACAAAAACCACAAAAGTGTTTGTTCAGTTGGCAGAGGGCAGGGTGAGATTAAATATGGGGCAGGAATTGTTCCCTGTGAGGGTGGTCACCCCGGCAAAGGGTGCCCAGAGCAGCTGGGGCTGCCCCTGGATCCCTGGCAGTGCCCAAGGCCAGGCTGGACTCTGGGGTTGGAGCAGCCTGGGACAGTGGGAGGTGTCCCTGCCATGGCAGGGTGGCACTGGGTGGGCTTTGAGGTCCCTTCCACCCCAAGCCACTCTGTCATTCTGTGATCCTATAAAAAGTCCTCATTCCAAGGTGTCCTAAGGTGGCATTGTGCTGTTTAAAGTCAATTACTCACAGGACACAGAAGCTTCTCTGCAGGCAGCTCCAGGGCTGTGACCCAGCAGCAGAGAGGAGCTACAGCACAGTGTGACATGGGACAAGCAGCATTATTATACCTTTAAAATTGCAGAAGGGTCTTGGCCACTGCTGAATGACACAGATTTGGCACTTGTGGCTCACCCAGCCCACGGCCTTGGAGGGGTTATTCACACAACTGAGCAGCTGAGCAAGAAGGTCACAAGGTAGGGCCTGACCTTTACAAAACCACCTCATTCTACGTTGCACTTGTCCTAAGCTGAAATGATGAAGTGCCAATTTGTACCACAACATCATCCATCCATTCCTGCCTCTGATGGATTTTGTTCCATTTACTCTATTTTCTCAATTTTCCCCTAACACTTTTACTATCTTGGAACTATTTATCCAGAGAGAAAAAGATGAATTTGGCCTTTTAGATCAAATTTAACTAACTTTTATTTTGGTAATCTATTTTGGATGTTTGCATTAAAAAAAACCAAACAAAACCAAACCCAAAAAACCAAAGCACATTTCCTCCTTTATAGCCCATTATAGTCTAATGATTTCAGGGAAATATCAAATTAAAAAGCTGACAAAAACATATATAGAACCTGGCAATCCCCTCTGGAGTTTTAAAGCTTATGATCACATGGAGCTTGCCAGAGAAGTTTTTATCTCCCCCAAATCACTGAGCCATTACAAAGCATCCTGTGATTATGTAATTAGGTGATACATCATCTGTATTAAAAATGCTTCTGAAAATTTGTGTTACCTGTGCGCTGCATATGAACAGGGGCCTGTTTTCAGCTGTGACATTGAGGCTGCTTTAGTGAGCGATGTAATTTCTTTTACTCATGTATACATATTTATTTCTCTCTTCATTCTCTCACTTTCGCTGTCCATGGTCATAAACACAGAGGGAAAAAATATGATCTATGTAATAAAATGTAAATTTGCTCTGAGGCCAAACAATGGAGAAATGTTTCACAGTCCTTGAATCTTGAATCAAATAAAATAAAAGGATAGAAGGAAATTGATATTGGGTTTTTCGGTTTCCAGCACATTTCATTCCCCATGGGAAATCTGTAGGGAAGCAAACCATGACCGTGAACTTTGGCAGGTGGGTGGCTCAGACACAGCCACCAGGAAGCCTAAAACCAGTTCACAACATCCAGTTACCCCAGAACTGGGGACACGGGGGCTAAAGGAGAAAGGGATGACAGAGAGAGGGACTGAGGGATGTGGGGACCCTTTTATCCCTGATAGCCATCCACCCTGTCAGTCCTGTTGGGCGTGATGGCTAAAGAATTCCAAGTACACAGTGGGGTCTCCTCCATGGTCACTCCTTCCCTGCTCCACCTTCTCCCCCTGATCCAACAAACCATTTCCTACCTGCTGTTTGAGCCAAATCAGCTCAGATTGGCCAAAATTCTTTTTGGAGAGCTCATGGAAGTATTTTGGCCAGGACACAAAGAAACAATGCCCTGTGGCCAAAATACTCCCATCCATGCTGGAGCTCAGCCTCCACCCTGGAGGAGTTTTGCTAAACAAGCAGCGTTTTCAGGCAAAAAGAAGCAAGACAGACGTAGCTATAAATGCTGTTTTGTTTCCTTGGAGGCAACCTTTGGACTGCATTGATTTTCCTCTCATTTAATACTCAGGCAGCTTCCTACTTTTCTGCACAGCAGTATTCCCTGGTTATTCCAGTGCCCCTTCCCCACAGAGGAACAAAACTGGAGACGTGGCACACACACACCTGCACTTCAGGCCTAACAGCAAGCTCACTAATTCTGCACATTTTGCTTCCTTCCATTTTTCCCTTGCTCCATAGGAAAGTGGCAAGATTGCTGGATTTATAATATACTGTCATCCAGAATCAGAGGGAAAAAATAATGTAAAGAAAAAACCACTCTGCTGGGCAATCTTGCCCTGAAATAAGGGTGGGGAGAAGGGAAAGAGACAATTAAAAGCAAGTGTCCTCATTTTATCTGATCCCTGCTGTTCTTTTTAGAGCTGAGCAGCCAGCAAAGTTACCTCTGATGCTTTTAAAGAAGCCAGGAAAAGTAATGTTGGCTCTTAAGGAAATCCAGTTTTTCCTTTGAGTCCTCTTTGTTCCCTCCTCAAAACAAGGCAGGGAAGGGGGCAGAAGTTCCTGGTGGGGTCAGGGGAAGGTGATCCCACAGCAAGGTGTGTTGGCCCTTCAATTCTGTGGCATCAGGATTTGTGTCCTAAACACCAGGGATGTTTTTGTCTTGTAGGATGCCCTCGTGGAGGGGTATCCATAGGAAATGGGGGTCTTTTTTTGCCCCAAAATAGCTTTGGGTTCACATTCAGAATATTCTGAAGTGTACCAGCCTGAGAGCTCCTGCTGAGCCCTCACAGCTCACACTGGGGATGTTTGTCATGCCTGGCCTCAAGGAAAGAGTGGTCTGTGGCTTCTTGAAGCCTCCATTTGACCCAGGTGTCAAATCAACCCCTTGCACTATTGAATGTGAATAATAAATGCTCAAAAGAATCCTCACAGTGCAGAGGAAAAAACAATACCCAAGCTGAAGCTGGCTTGTATGAAATATTCATTGAAGAATGACAAGTAGCAAACAGATTAATAAACCAAGCAAAAAAGAATTTTAAAAAATGAATTTGTTTAATTTTTGGACACTTTTCAGTCAATTAAAAGGGAAAAAATTTATAACGCAAATTGGTTTTCTCAGGCTCTCCAGCCAAAGCAGGGAAGTCCTGTAGTAATGTTTGTGTTCTTTTTCAAGGAACTTTACAACACTTTTGTGTTCCTACTGCTGCACCACAGCAACTCTCAAGGAGCAAAGAGTGAGATCTTCTCACTGTTATTAAGCAATGATTCCTCACAGCTGGTGGAAAACAGCTCCTGGCTGTGTATGGTGTAGCTTACACCCTCCTGCCATTAAAATCTATTTAATGCAATAACTTTAATTAATAGGAAAACATCACCAGGTTGGGTAACTCAGCTTCACCTTTTTACCCCCGTGAGCAGGAGTTGGTAACACAAACCCACAGCCTTTCTCTTGAGAGTTGCAGATGATTTTTTTGTCGGTTAGCACCTTCACAAATGACTCAAAGAAAGTTTGTGGCTCACTTTGCATCTGGCAATTTCCTGCCTGGCACATGTGGGAGGTAAAACCATGTGAGCATCACATCACAGGGAAAGGGAAGGTGAATCTGGCTTTATAAAGGTGCCATTCCACACCTCCACAGTCATCTGTCGTGCATTTTATTTAATTTTCTGTTATTTTTGCCTGCCCACCCAGATCCAGGACCCTGAACTTCTGGAAGTATATTGATGGGAAACAGAAGACCTCTATTTCACATCCAAAGCGAGCTCCCTTGGGAAATAAAGATCTTGTCTGCTTTTCTTTCAGCTACATCAGCTGATCTAATAAAAAGTAGTGTCTGTGCTGAACTTGCTGTGCTTCTGTCCTCAGAGCATTCCAGCTGCTGATAGCACAGTGATTGCCCCAATAAAACATGACACTGATGATGAAGCAGCCGGCTTAGCCCACGCTGCAGCTGGAGGCAGCTGCCCACTGTGCAGGGCCTCGTGTGGGCCCACAAATCAGTGGGGTCAGGGGTGTGAGACCCAGGCACATCCCCTGACCGTTCCTGACCACAGGATCACAGAATCACTGAGCTTGGGAAAGACCTGCAGGGTCAAGTCCCAGCTGTGCCCATCCCCACCTTGTCCCCCGCCCAGAGCACCGAGTGCCACCTCCAGGAATTCCTTGGACACTCCAGGGATGGGCACTCCAAACCTGCCTGGGCAGTGCCAAGGCCTGAGCAGCTTTTCCATGAGGAAATTCCTGCTGATGTCCAACCTGAGCTGCCCTGGCCCAGCCTGAGGCTGTTCCCTCTGCTCCTGTCCCTATTCCTGGGACAACAGCCCGACCTCCCTGGCTGTCCCCTCCTGGCAGGAGCTGTGCAGAGCCACAAGGTCCCCCCTGAGCTCCTTTTCTCCAGGCTGAGCCCCTTCCCAGCTCCCTCAGCCTCCCCTCATTGCTCATCCCCAGGTGTCCATGAGGAATGACCCCTCTGGGCAGTGCTGGGTGGGACAATGCCACCAGGAGCTGGTGACAGCCACTCCGGCCACACAGGAGCCTTCAGCCCATGGGGCCAAACCAGAGAAGGCACAAACCCAAACCTCCAAAGCTTGTTCAGGGCAGACATCAGGCTCTCCACGTTTCACCCTGCAGTGGCACAGGCAGGATGCAGCCCAGTGAGAGCTCTGGGGTTCCAGTCCACACCAGTCCAGCAGCAGTGCCCCATGGCTTGTGCAGGCAGGATGAGGGCCAGGCCCACAGCTCCATTCATTCCTGACCTCACGTCTCACCATGACACCGAGCCAGGGCTGCAGCTGCCCCCTCAGCACTTCACCCCTGTTTGGAGTGCCTCTGGAGAGATCTCCAGGCCGAGGTGGTCTCCCAGAGCCCAGTGCCACACCAGCAGCACGAGGCCGTGACAGGGTTCCATCCAACACGGCATTTATGAGAAGTGGAGACAAAGCAAAAGCACTCCCTGAGAAGGATGATGAGTCTCCTGCCCTTGAGGAGAATTGTTTTACTCGAGACTTTATGTTTCAGCAGAGCTCTTTTTGTTCTGATTTTAAAGTTATAGATTAATCTCTCTGATTTAGGCAGAAAATAAGCCATTAGTTTAGCCAGCTTTAACAAATGTCCCTAATGGAAGCATTTTCAAATATACTCTCATTTCCCACATTTTTCCACTTATCAGGGCTATAAAAGTTAGTTTGTGTATGGCATTGCTGAAGCACATTTAGACAAAAAACATAAAGACGGATTTTATTTTCAGCATAAAGGATTTAGCTATGGTTCAGTTGTCAAAATTGCTCGACTGAAACAAATTCAAAAAGGGAAACTGTATTTTTGATTAATCAGAAATTTCCGCAAAGAACATCTGCTTTCTGTAGGAAATGTTGACATGGCAAAGAAATAAATTCCAGGAGCACAGTCCAGCCCAAACATAAACATATTTTAAGCTCCTGAATTTCAGAATCTTTCAGTTGGAATGAAATTCTCAAACAATTCTGCCTCTGTTCAAGTTCATTAAAGGGAATTAGGAATTACCTGAGCAGTGCTGATTGTCCTGAAAGAAACCTGTGGAGTTCCTCTCTTGCAGGATCCCATTGGTCCCTCCCAGCTCCCTGAAGAGGACAGGGCAGGAGAAGGAGAAGGAGAAGGAGAAGGAGAAGGAGAAGGAGAAGGAGAAGGAGAAGGAGAAGGAGAAGGAGAAGGAGAAGGAGAAGGAGAAGGAGAAGGAGAAAGAAGGAGGCTGTTCCAATCTGCAGTTTTCCAGACACACATAAAAGAATGCGGAGCTGCTTGTAGGAGCTGGATCAATAATCTGATTTATTGTTCCCTGGATCTGAGGAGCCCCCACAGAACTGGTGAAATGTAAACCTCAGCTTGGGGAAAAAATCAGGTGTTCTTCTGCTTTTGTGTCTGAGACTCTGTTTGCAGTTAAAAAAAGAAAATATCATTAATAAGGATTTTTTTTGGCCCACTTTATCTGATACAAACTGTCCATAAAAGATGGTAGGAGTAACACCACATTCTTTTGTAAGCCACGTGTTAGAGATTCACCATCTGAGCACTCCTTCTGCTTCTATTCTCATTTATTTTGTTCCAAGCTTCCAGTGAACCATGTGGGCTGAGACATTATGGCTTTTCAATAGCTCACAAAATATATTTAGAATGCTTAATTGAAGCTTAACCTTTACTTTGTTCAATAAATGTATTCTCCATCTAACAGCTCCAAACAAGAAAATAACTTTGTTGAGGTTTCACATTTTGTCAGCATTGTTTCCCTCTAAAGATAGAGAAAATGAAGCCTCTCCAATAAATTGATGGAACAGGGAACCAACAGAAGAAAAAATAATTTTGATGATTTCTTCTTTGCACTGCAATTATATCCAGTACACTTGACAATGAAATAAACAAATAGTACAAATGAAGCCATTAATTTCCTTTCTATCCACACAATTTTAATTAGAATCATTTAATTAGTCTTGGCTACAGTTTCTCAAGAAGATTGCACAACACACATTTAAGCTACTCTCCTGCACAAAGATATATTTATCATTGTTTATTAAGTACAACAAACAGCTACAACAGTTCTAGGTAGGCCATGATAAATGCTGTTGTCAAAAACAATTCTTTATCACCAAATTTATTTGAAAGCAAAGTTCTCTCAATGTTCATTAGTTATTAAGCTTTTGCTATTTTAATTGTTATAATAAATTTAATGACATATTTAATATATTAACTAACTTTTTATGACGTGTCATTTTTTGTAGCTGGCAATAAATGTCCCTGAGCCTTGAAATAATTTTTCCTTGTTTGGTTTGCCAGGGCTTTTGTTCTAGAAAAACAACATGAATGTGAAATCACAGAAGATTGCTCTGAAGGGAATTTGGGTTCATCCTCAGAGGTCCACTGATTTACCCTTCTCCTTCCTCCCCACTGCTGGTGGTGGTTGGTGGAGAATGGGTTCTAAGATTCTCCAGCTCCCAAGGTTTCAAAGGCTCCATGGGTTCCTCCATTGGTTCACTCATTTCACACAGAAAAAATTACCTTGTCTTACCCAAATATTCCTTCTAGATAAAATGAATGATTCCATGTGGAAGATCTGGAGAAGACATCCATCCTTCCCTAACACAGACCCTGTTTCCGTGTCTCCTTTTGGTCCTCTCCAAACTCCACAGAGGGTTTCATTTTTCACATCTTCCTCTCAAGGTGAGAGGTGCCAGGTTTTGCAACTTCTTCAAAATGCAATAATTCTCAAGTGGAAATATTGTTAGCCGATGAAATCATAACTCTGGCAGGAATAATAAACCACAAAATTATTTCAATGTATCAGCAGTGTTGGGTTAATTCTTGATCATCTCAGTGTGATTTTCCAACCTTAATGATTTTGTGATTTTATAGCTGAGCCATTGTCACAACTTAGAAAATGTGGAAGGAATCAATTTTTTTTTTCCTGTTGTCAGTTACAAGGAGAACTGGAAGAACAGTCACAACAGAGTTTGTCAGCTGAAATCTTGTCTTTCATTCTCCTCATGAACTGCCCAAAAACGTGACGGTTTTCTCGGCTGGGTTTTCTACTTAATGTTATTGACTGAAAACTTTTAGTTAATATCTCCTGGCTTCTACCTCACTTCCAGGCACTGTTCCCAAGTCCTCATTAGTCAGGTTTCTAACACCCTCACTGGATATCTGAGCCAAAGGAAGCCAGATCCTACAGATAAGTTGGTGAAGGTGTGAGCGTCACCGTAACCCACGGAGAGCCACACAGCCCTGAGAAGATGAGAGCAGAGCTGCACTCAGGGCTTGGAAGTTTACAAGAATATTTAACTGATGAATTACATCCAAAAATTTGGGTTCTTTAAGCAATACTTTACTACAATCATGGAGTGACTTGAGTTGGAAGGGACCTTCAAGATCATCCAGTGCCACCCCTGCCATGGCAGGGACACCTCCCACTGTCCCAGGCTGCTCCAGCCCCAGTGTCCAACCTGGCCTTGGGCACTGCCAGGGATCCAGGGGCAGCCCCAGCTGCTCTGGGCACCCTGTGCCAGGGACTCATAGAGAGGAATTTTTCCCAATATCTAAAGAAATAAATAGTTCTTCTTTTTGAACGCATTCTTTGATGTTTTCTTTTTCTGCCCTATAGGTTTAACGCCATTATTGTGGGATAATCCTGATGGTGTGCAGTGCACGATGATCATATCAGATGGTCCAAACTTTTTTTTTGAGTGAATCAACACTTGACGATCATAGGTCCCAGAGAGACACAAAAATTTGCACAGGGATGTGGGAAGAGAAAAAATTCAGATTGCCTAGTGAAAAATTGAAGTGAGAAGTAGCATTTTTGAAGTTGCTAAGCTGATTTGTTAACCAGGGGCAAAATGTGCCTTCTGTGGAAGGTATAAAATGAAATCAGATATTAAATGTGAAAAAATCCCTAGTATATAAACACGAATAAGTGGAAGGACTTTAGAAGTACAGTAAGCTGAAAAGAAAGCTTAATTCTCAGGAAAAGTCCACTCATAACTGTTGAGGAAAATCAGCCACAATTATAAGGGGTTTTTGTACAAAAGCAATCCCAGCAGTGTTCTGGGTTTATCACTTCACAATAGTGGTGATAAGGCTGTTAATCACAATGCAGGGAAATGCTGCATAAATATTCACATCTCCTACTTTCCAAAGAAATACGAGGATGGAGTATTTAGGAGTCAGCTATTAACTACTGAGGATGTTAAACAATGCACATAAATACAAACGTTTTAAAACTGACAGCCCTGATACCATCTACAGAGGGTGATCCCTGTAGCCTGGTGAGGTTATCCTAGGAGAATGTTGGTTTTTAATACGTGATTGATGCTAGAGAAATTCCAACAGATTGTTGGAGCATTAATGCTGTGGCAGCGCTCCAGTTGCACAGCCAGAACAACCTTGGCACCTCTGAATGACTTCCCCTGACCTCAGTCCTGGGCAAATAATGGGATTAAAGCTGATACAAGATTCAAGAGGAAGAAGTGAAGATGGGAATGTGATTGTCATTCCACATGATCCCACGAAAGGGTCCTGTCAAACAAACAACCCCAATTTTATTTCACTGATAACATCACCAGCATGGCTTCTGTGCCACTCTGGCTTTTGTAGGGTATCTGACTCAGCTTTGGGAATATTGTGATTAAAAATGAGAATTACTCAATAGCAATAAAATAGAGGTTAAATCTATTAAAAATGAGCAAGCTGATGGATCTGAAATGGAGTCATCAGAGGGGAATCATAATTAAGTGCAGAGCTGGGATTCTGCTGGTATCTGCTTACTGCTATTAATCATTTTCAGTAATGATTGGCTGGTAAAAGTTTCAGATGACACAAAGATTGATGTGCAGGTAAATAATCATGAGAGCAGAGAAATAATAAAGAGCATTCTGGATCCCTCACTCACCTCTTCCCCAGAATGAGAATGTTTAATACACTCAGGCTCAAAGATGTACTTGGAAGACAAGAATGAGGCTGTATCTGCTAAATTTAGGTGGGTACCTGGCAAGTTATCCCAAGGAAAATGATTTAGCTTTCCACACAACTCTGAGAGGATGCACCAGCAGAAAGGATCCATGCTCCTGAGAGCAGAGGGGATGTAAATCCGTGCTGGTTTCTCTGGAGATATTCCAGTGCTTGTGGAAAAAAAACTGGGGGGAAAAAACCCACAAAATCCTCCAGGGAGGAAAATGATTCTCTGTGAGAAATCAAGGGTTTGGTTTGGTTCCTATTGAAAGGAGGCTCCATTAAAAGGGCACTGAAGCTCCTCAGAACCCACCAGGAGCTGCTCCCCATTTTCAGGGCAGGCGCCTGCACCAGGCCACCTCACAAAGGAGAATTCTACTGGATACTGGGAAAATCCTTAATGCAAAAGGTGTTAGAATGGAAGTTGAACAAAGATATATTCAAACAAGAGACAAGACAAATAGTTTTTTAAGAATGGAAGTACTTTCTTTTTTAGGAAAAGCTGGAAGGCTTGTCCTTCACCAGCTGCTGAGGTTTTCAGAGGCCTTTTGGAAATGACTCTTTGACCAGCAAGATGAACTACAAGGATTATTTTAGGGGAACTTTGGGTGCAATATTAATATTTAGAAAGATGCCAAAACTCTCTGATGTAAATCTTTATGAATCCACATTAATTGCTCCAGTTATGGTATCACTGTAAACAGTTACAGCCAACAATTCCAATGATATTTAAAGGCTCGTTGTGTTGATCCGCATGCAAACAGATATGAAAAACTGGGACAATGATCCAAAAGCAATGGAATTTGAGCTTAAAAGTCTCAAAAGATGCAGCCTTACCAATTGCTGTTCCACTCTGAGGAAGTTTTCACATGTTTTTTTTCTAATTTTCTGCTTCTTACAATTCAATGTATGACCTTCAAATGATGATGCCTCCTTTCTGTTCCCTATTCTGTAACTATCCACAAGTTTGTCTATATTTCTCTATCTGCAATTCCACTTTTTTTCATTAGTCAGTGCATTTTAATGAGTATATATATATATATATGTATATAATATTTAATATATATCCTAAATGAAACCATGACAGAAAAAAATTCTTCCTATCACTTCTGTGATGTTTCTCTATTTTCAGCCTTAAATTCTACAGCCATTTTTTACTATGAAAGCACATTTCTGCATTCCCATGTCATTGATTCTGGAGTTTTTGAGGTTGAAAATACCAGGTAATAAAATCAGATTCAATGAGTTGCTGGTGAAACTCATAAAACTCTTTGCAATTTAATAAATTTTTTTTTTCATCGTTGCATGTAATCAATCACCTTTTAATCCACGGTAGAGAAGATAATATTTCTATCCAAAACAAGTGGAGTGAATGCTCAAAATACGATTCTTCATGGAAAAAATCAAGTGTTTTTCTAATACCAAAATGTGCCTTTCACACACTTATCTTTTATCTGACGTGCAAGTAAATATGAATACTAATAAAAAAATTCAAGCTCATCTGACAAGCATCTGTATTCATCTGTCTCCTCCTCATTGTTCAGGTACTGATAATTAATTAGTTACAGCCTCATCTCATGTTCATGCAGACTTTTAAGAACACTTGACATGAACTTAGAACAACAGAGCAGCCTTGAATTCTTTTGTGGCTTTAAGAACACTGATAACAGAGCACGCGATCTCAGTCTCTACTCTCATTATATGAGGAGTAGCTTTTCCTCACCAAATCCAGCTGAAAAGCTTTGCTGGAACTCCTCACACGAGTGAAAATACACTTGAACAAGAGCCTGCAGCAGCTGCTTGAACTACTTAAATAAAAACAGCTTTTCTGGAGAGCAGGAGCGATTCACTGTGAATTATGAATGACAGTGGACTTCAGAATCTGTTCTCTGCCTGAAAATACAAATATCACTTGTAGGACACACATTTTTTTTCCACCCTTAGCTAGTGTAGCATCAAATAAGTGCTGCTATATGTCTTGATTTACCAACTAAAGTTAAGTGTCAGATTTTAGGCAAATAAAAATGATTAAAATATGACAGCTGGCAAATTATGCTAACACCTGGTAACAAATCATTCCTGACAGTTCAATAGTGAACTTCTTAAAGCACAGCTATTAATATTATAAACAGTGCAATGCAAAAAAATTGTAGGACTTGACTAACGTGCTCAGTTTATCTTAATGTGGAAAAATGTCATGCCTTGTTCCTTGGGATTGAGGAAAATTGGAGCTGAATAATTGCAAACATGCAAATACTTCTAAGGAACATCAGTGTTCAGAACCAGCTGAATATTAAATTTTCAATGGAGGATGATGTTCACACTATTCCTGGTGCCATTAATTAAATTGATATTCCATTTATGGGGGGAGATTTCCAAGTGTGTAAATATTTACGTGGCCTTTGACACTGATGTCATCAAATTCTTTGTGATCTGGTATAAATCAGAATCATTTAGGTTGGAAAGACTCTGAGATCATGGAGTCCAAGCTTTAAATGGTCATCACCTTGCCAGCACCAAGTCTGGACAACTTGGATTATTTGGAATAAGAGTGACCCATCCCACCACATCAGGTTTTGGAAGATCACATTCCTCACTCACATCCCAAGGGAGTCTTTCCAGATAGGTTCATAATTTTTAATATAATTAATCACTTTTAAACCCATTAATTGTCTCATTTGTTTGTTTAATAATGGCACAGCACCAGACAGTTTAAGTGGACCTTCAAAGGATTTCAAACCATGGATTTTATGATTTTTGGATAATTACTTAACAAGGCAATCTAAAGACAATGGAAATGTGTCTGCAGACATCCAGGTCCATCCTGCTGCTCACAAAGGAGTGGGAGAAACCAACTCTACCTTCTGCTCATCCACCTTCCTCTAACCCATTTCCTGGACTCTTAAATTGAACTTTAGCTCAGCATAAAATTCAGCAGAAACAACTCTGTCCCAAGTGTTATGAAGGATAGATGAGGTACCATCCATGCATCCATCCCATCCCGTGACATGTGAGGAGAATCTTCAGCTGAGTATTAAAATGTGAAAATATGTGAGCTAGAACCACATAATCTCTTTGCACGATAGAGGAGACTGATTAATGTAACATTAATGTGCTTTCAAAGACGTCATCAGGCAGAAATCTCACAATTTCACAAAAGAATTTCATATTATTTTTTACTTTTCATGGTGCCTTTCTGGTTTTATTTCACCAAGTTGCAGTGGAATAATTATTGCTGTATTATACATGTGGCTGTGCACAGTTTGAGGAACTAAAAATAAACGATGGCTTTACTGATACATTCTTTGACTGATACATTTTTTGACTTTGTCATAGATAATTTATGGAATAATTTTACACTTCTGCAACACCCAGCTCACAATTCACATTCCAATCCATGAGGTGTCATTTGCAATTTGCGATGGATTCTTAATGAAATTCTTTGGATCTTACCTTCTAAATGTTTCATTTTATGCTTGGGCAGAAGAGAGAAAGTGTGTTCATATACATTTATACATTGTAAATGGAAATAAAGCTATGATCTGGCTCATCTTTCTAATCTATTTATCCTCCCAACTCCCCCAGTGCTATGAGGAATATTATCCTCTGCATTGCTCGGGTAGGGAAGGGAGAAACAAGGAGCTGAAGGGACTTGTTCAAGGTCACAGCATGGGAAGCAGGGAGCTGAATGCTGGAATCTTGGAATGGAATCTTGGAATGGAATCTTGGAATATCTTGAGCTGTAAAAGGCCCACAAGGATCACCCCAACACCTGGCCCTGCACAGACACCCCAACAATCCCACCGTGTGTCACTCTAGGACACGAAATAGAAAGACGCGGACACTGGATCCTCCAAGGTAAAAAAGAGAGAAGTTTAATTCTGGCTCCAACATTTATACATTTCCAAAAGTGACAGTGGATTGGAGAGTGACAGTGCCACCTCTCTAATGACACTGGACTAACCAACAATCCATCAAATTTCTCCTCCTCCAGAAAAGAATGCAAAACAATAAGTACTTACAGAAAAGCATGTGAGAACGTTTGTTACAAGAATGTAAACATCAGAAGGCTTAGAAGAACTCAAAAGAACCTGGGCATCCCTGAAGAGTTTTCCAAACACTCCTGGAACTCTGGCAGCCTCGCATTCCTTGGGGAACCTGGGCAGTGCCCAGCACACTCTGGGGGAAGAACCTCTCCCAAAAATCCAGCCTAAACTCCCCTGCAGACAGTTCATCCCCATCATTCTGGAGGCTGCAAGGAGAGATACAGCCCCATCATCCCAAACACCCCATCCCTGCTCCAGGAATTTCCCAGGTTTGAGCCTCACACCCTCTCAGCTGTGCTGGTTCTTCATTTGCTCATCCTCCTTCTTCACTTGCTCGTCCTCCTTCTCCCTCCAGTTTAAATGAACTCATTAACTCACAGGACTTAAATTAATGCTGATGCTTAGTTAAATTCAGTATAAGTAACCTGCAGGAGCAGTCACCAAAAAAAACCCAAACCTGTTGTGATCACAGCAGATAAGGGCTGAACACGTGGTCCCTTGGAGACACCACAGCCAGAGCAGATTCTGGGTTCCTCAGATAAAGCAAAAGGAGGAATTTTAATTACTGACAGACTATTCTACTATTTCAGTGCTCCGTCCCTCTGTGTTGGCTACTGCCCAAGGAAGATGCTGATAAATTGGAATGGGATCAGATATGTACCAGTGAACGATGAAAGGATTGGAAACATGCCCTCGAGGGCAGAGACAGGGAGCTAATTGAGCTGTTGTGTTTTTTTCTTGGTAAAGCAAAGATCAAGGGCTAAGCTTAGTCTGGAGAAGGGAAATTCTAAATAACACACTGTTAGTCTAGCCAGAGTGCAACCAGGCAAAATAGCTGGAAGTTCAAGCTAAATATTCAGGATTTAAAGTTAATTTTTATGACAATTTTCAAGGGACTGTAGTAGGTTCTCCATCCCTAGAAGTTTAGACATGTCAGATCTCAGTAATAACCTCTGACAAAGAGTTTTTCTCTCTAAAAGTCTTACTTCATTTTGGAATGTGTTGTGTACAGAAGGCAACAAAGAAAATAAATTACAAAATTCGCTGTGTGTCAAAATTATGAATGCAAATTAATGGATTGGAATTTGTTCAATGTAATTACAGAACAATTTAATTTTTTTTTAACCCCACCTGGGGATGCAAAAAAACCCCCAATTAATATGGAAGTGAACATATTTTGCAGGTTTCCTGCCATCTGCATTACAGGTGTCTCCTCCAGCACACATCCAGCTCAAACAGCTGCTCCAGCAAATCCACTGGGATGTTTTCCAGGCTTCTCCAGGGATTTATTTACCTGTGCTCAGAGCACGGGGAGCTGTTGGGAGGGTTGGCAGTGAAGGGAACATTTTCACTTGTTATTGATTTGCAGCTCTCATTAGATCCACACAAACCCTCTCTCCTTCCAGAGTTTGGTTGGTTTGGAATGATTTGATGGCTTTAAACTCAAAAAAGTAGGGTTAGGTGGGATGTTGGGAAGGAATTGTTCTCTGGCAGGCTGGGCAGGCCCTGGATCCCTGGCAGTGCCCAAGGCCAGGCTGGACACTGGGGCTGGAGCAGCCTGGGACAGTGGGAGGTGTCCCTGCCATGGCAGGGCGGCACTGGGTGGGATTTAAGGTCTGATTTTGCCGATTCTGTGATCCTGTTTGGGTTTGGGTGATTTAGGCCCCTCTCTCCCCACGTGCAGTGCCTTCCCCAGCACACAGAGCTGAGCAGCACATTATTGAATAAAGCAGCTTTTACCATGAAATCTGTCTCCATGTTGGGCTGATTAAACTTACATTTGTTGACCTGAGTGTTGACCTTGGTTCAAAGCTCAAGCAGATTCTAGCTCCCAGTTAGAGAGTCCTTCATTGTAAAGAGCTGTTGAAACTCCAAGTTTCCTCTGGGGGCAGATTTCTGTCAATTAGTTATCTGAAATATGATGATTTATGAATCCCTCTTATTGTGTTGCTGGATGTTTAGCAAACTGCAAGTGAAAACAGTGCAGCCTCAATGGGAGCAAATGGCTGGAGAAAATAATGTTCCCCTCAAAATTATCAAAATGGCAGAGAAAATTATCCCTGCTCCTGGATCTGTGTTGTGCATATATAGAAATATATATCTGTATCTCACAGTGCACATCCTGCTTCCCCAAAAGCTAGGGAGAAGATTAAATATGGATTTTTAATGGGTGCATATTTACAGTCAAAGCCATTTCTCCCCTTCAAAAACATCAATGTGCAAATATAATCAAAGCAAGTTGTAGAACTCTATATTTGAGAAGACTTCCATAATATTTTGCAGTCCTCAACTTCATGTGTTTTTACTGTAATTCATTTTCTCCCTCAGTTCTGAACATTCACAAGCATTCTGCAGTGCTTTGGTTTTTAAGTTTATAGTGACAACTTCCAGTAAATTGTCTGAAGAAGACAATAAAATTGGGCCCTTTGGGTTGCTGTGTGAGTGGATCAATGTTCTATTTTCCAGCGTTATGATAATGAGTTAATTTTAAAGATGTATTGAGTGGTTTGGCGTTAATTCTGCCATTAAAATTTACCTCATGCCTGGACAACAGTGCACTTTGCTACAGTGCTTAAGATAAAAAGTACAGGATTGTAAATGGGATTCCTGGAGTGGAATTTAGCCTAAAAATTGGGAATTCGGAGCTGTTGACTCAGCTCTAATCAGCTGAAAGCAGTTGGTGCTGCCAGGACTGATGTCCCCGAGACAGGGGGACACAGGGACAGGGAGGGGACTCAGGGTGGCCCCTGGGGCTCATGGGGAGCATCACTCCAAAACCACCTCTGCTCTGTTCACCAGCTCCTCTGCTCGGGATCTGTGGAAGGAAAGAGAAATTACACCTCTAGATGATGTCAGAAGAGGAAATATGGGATGGGACAATGAGGAAATGCTGCTGGAGGACACTGAGGGGCAGCTGCACCTCCCTCCTGCTGTCCCAGCCAGCTGGGGACAGGGTGGCTCTGATCTCACCTGGGCTCTTGGTGCCACCTCTGCTTCTCCTCGGGGCTGCACCCCACAGAGGGGCCTCAGAAAAGAGAAAGTCAAAGCACTGCACTTCAGAACCCTTCCTGTGTGCTTTTAAACAGGGCCTGTCTCCTCAAGCAAGAGCCAGGATGATTAAATGCAATTGCAGAAATACAGAAGGTGAATTTCCTGGCGGTGCTTTTTGTCTTTCAGATGATTTTTTCCAGGCACAGGAATTGAGTAAGGCATAGTGATTTTCAGCAGGTAGAAGGTGAGTGAGCTCTAATTGTTGGCACTGCTGTCACACCACAGTCAGAGAGAGAGGCTGGAACTGGGGGAACAGTTTGTCATGAGCTTTCTCACCCCGGCTCCTGCTAATTCCTTTCACACCATTTTGATGTCCTTAAATTGTCTCTTTTCACAGCATTTTCAAGGTGCCTTTTCTTTTTCCTCTCCTCTTTTTGCAATAACACTTTGCAATACACCTCCATCCAGAGCTGCTGCAGACAAAGCAATTACCTGTGTTGCATATTCAGGAGGGGTACATGAACATAGATGTCAGGATTTTGGGAAAGGCCATGGATACACATCCTGTGTAAACACTGGTGATGGCAAGGAATCAAAAGGAGACATCAGCCAGCTCCATCCAGCTTCTCCCAAGTGAAAAAAATGGCTGCTTTCACACAGAAGGGGCAAACAGGGGGAAAACAAAATTGAAAATTGTCCCTAAAAATCTTTGAGTTGTGCACAGTCCTTTCCTACCACCAGTGCAGGCAACCCCAAAGGTTTGGAGCTATAGGGTGGGAGGGGGTGACAGCAGGGTCTTGCCACGATGGTCATCATGCTTTCCCTTCCATACAGATTGCTGCATGGAATTCCCAATCAATTCTGGGCACCTGTGGTGCTGAGAAAACATCTAAGTGTGAGGGTATTTTAAAGCAAGCAGCCCAAGAGTGCGTCCAGGCACCCCCAGCTCCTTTCCCTGCGTATGCCCACGGCAAAGGTCACACAATAAAAAGCTTTAGGTTTCCAAACCCAGCACAGCCAAAGCAGGAAATCAGGTGAATTACATCCTGAGATATCTATCTGACCCCTCCACCACTCATTTTTCCTTTATTGCCCCGGGGAGGCCACGTTGAAAGCACGGATTGCAGTTTGCATGGAGTGCCCTGCCTTGAATGCCAGGCAGGGATAATTCCCTCCTCCAGGAGGGGAGGAAGGCCAGGGGATGGCAGAGCCTGGTGTGGAGAGCACTGACACTGAGAAGCAGCTGAGATAATGCACTATAAACATTCCCAGTGCTCCTCTCCATGCACCAGAACCCAGCTCAGAGCCTGAACTGGTTCATTGCCCCTCTGGGTTTTCCCCCTGGCCTTGGATCCTAGTTCCTAAGGCAATATCATGCAGGAATATTTCCTTTCTTCCTCTATTTCTACATTTTTCCCCCCGTTTTTCTGAGATCCTTTTAAAATAGAGGATTTTATTTGACAGTGTGTTTAAATCCCCTTCCTCAGTAAGGGTCAACAGAGGCAGCAATTATACCTGAGGATCTATTCTAAGTTTTGGACAAGCTGTTTTAATGATTATATTGCCATGTTAATACCCAGCTCTTTCAAGGTGTGGAGAAAATGATCATTAGATTCTGTGAAATATCAGACATTAGGAAAAGAATGGTCTGATATAACTGGGTAACACTAATGTGGTTTATGATTTATGCTGACTTTTCCATGCCACTGTGGCACATTCTGGTGGGGGGATTATGGACACTGGAGAGATTTTTAGTGGTCTGACATTGTGCAGGATATTTTTACCCCCATTTCCATCTGAACTATTTAAAAGCCCAGACACTGAAATGCCTAATTGGATGCTGTGATTAGCCCAGGATGGAGTTTGATTTCCTGTTGATATAAATCTGAGGAAGCCCTCCTGATATCCTCAGGAATAAACGACAGAAGAACACAGAGAGAGCAGAATGAGGCCCTTTTTATCCTTATCTGGTGACATCCAAGAAAACCAGGAGCATTTTGGTTTTGCACTGGCTCCAAGGGCAATCAGGATTCCAACAGGAAAGGTATTTCAGGGAAAGGTTTCACTGTGATTCATCCACGGCTCCTCTGCCCAAACTCCACATGGCAGCTCCATCCCCTGACTCCTGCCAGGCTCTCCCACCTGAGTCACTCCTTGGGGATGGTTCCAGGTCACACAGGAGGATTTTGTCCTCGGATTTAGTTCTGCAACTGGTCTCCAATACTAATTGCAAAATGTATTTATTATTAACTAGGTATGAATTTTAAATAACTCTGTTGAACATCCCAATGCATAAAACCTGTATTTTTTTCCATTCCTGCAGCCAGCCTGGCTGTTTATATCAATTTATTTAGCATTTTTTTGTCCTTTTCCCCCACAAGAGAAGAGGATAAGATCACATCCCACTTTACATATTTAGATGTATATGCATGGATAATTAAAAAGTAAAAGCCTACTCAGTGTATTACTTATTGAATTATTTATTATGATTATTGTGATAATATTTTACCGTAACTATTAAACACCAAAATGTTTTCTTTAGAAAACCATAGGGTCTGGACTTGCTGGAGTAGAAGGAAAACTTTTAATTCCATATATAATTCAGACTTATCTCTGCCCTTCCTATCAGCATTGCTCTAGAGAGTACATGGGAATTTGGTGCCAATTTTAGGGATTTGTTGTGGTTTAACCCTAAAAATTCCCAAGCCCCTCACTCATTCCCCACCAGTGGGATCAGGGAGAGAAAGGGAAGGGTAAAAGCTGGAAAACTCATGGATTGAGGTAAGGGAGTTTAACAGAGAAAGAAAAATCTGTGCACAGAGCGAAGCTAAACAAAGAATTCATTCCCTGCTTTCCTGGGCAGGTGTTCAGCACCTCCAGGAGAGCAGAGCCTCATCCCATGGAATGGAGGCTTGGGAAGGCAAAAACCATCCCTCCAAATGTCCTCCTTCCCTCCTCCCACCGCTTTACATCCTGAGCATGATGTCACAAGGTATAAATATCCCTTGGGTCACTTGGGGTCACTGTCCTGGCTGTGCCTCCTCCCAGAATCCCTCCCCAGCATGGCCCTCCCCACGAGGAGCAGGAAAAGCCCTGGCTCTGTGCAAGCCCAGCAATGACAAAACATCTCTGTGTTCTCCCCCCTGTGCCCAGCACAAATCCAAACCCCCCTCCCAGTCCCTGAGAGGAGAATTCGCTCTCTCCCAGTTAAACCCAGCCCAGTGCCCAAGCCCAGGGCACCTGTGGGACCAAAGGTGTGTGTCCTGGCAGTGTGCAGACAGCCCTGGGGGTGCCTGGAGCCAGCCAAAATCCACATTTTGGGCCGTGGAGAGCCCCTGTGGGAACAGCTCCACGGGCAGATGGCTCCTGGTCACACCCAGCACGGGCACAGCCAGCAGCCCCTGGCAGGCTCCGTGTCCCCAGCAGACCTTCCCAGGGAGGTGGCACTGCTGAAGGACCCTGCTCTGGCTCCCTGCCAGCAGGGAGTGACAAATCTGGGCTGGAAACGAGGATGGGCAGTGCAGAAATGCCACTTCTGAGCTCTTGGCTGCTTAGAGGTGGCACTGCCAGCAGTGTTGGAGCCCGTGGAATCTGTGAGCTGAGCAAAACACTGCCTGGGATGGCTGTGGAAATGGGAATGCTTCCAGGCTTCAAGTATGACACCACATCGAGGCTTCTTTTTTCTTTGTTTTTTATTTAATTTTTTTTTCTCCTTCACCAAATAAGTGGGAAGCATTTAAATATGTCTCAGTGTCTTTTGTGGAGAAGCTGTTTGCCAAAGGTCAGTGTGGAAAGTCCTTATTCAGATCACAGAATCCCAGAACATCCTGAGTTGGAAGGAATCCACAAGGATCATCCAGCCCAGCCCCTGGCCCTGCACAGACACCCCAAATCCCACCCTGGGCATCCCTGGGAGAGTTTTCCAAACCCTCCTGGAGCTCTGGCAGCCTGAGGGCTGTGCCCATTCCCTGGGCAGCCTGGGCAGAGCCCAGCACCCTCTGGGGGAAGAACCTTTCCAAAAATCCAACCTAACCCCCCCCCCCCCCCCCCCCCAACACAGATGGACAAGCTGATGGAGTAAATTCTGTGACCTTAAGCAGCAGCACAACAAAACAGCCACAGGTGGAGGGCAGAAGCTGGAGCATCATTTTGATAAATGAGATTAAACGAGATTATGTAAAAAGATCAAGATGATGATCAGAGGAGCAGCAGTGCAGGAACAAGCAGGCAGCCACTCTGCCCATCCTTACCCACAGGGCAGAACCTGGGTCAGTGACAGCCAGGCACCTTCAGCAGCAGCTTCAGCTCTGGGCATGGCAAAAATGACAAAAATAGAATTATTATTGCTGCTCTGACCCCCAGCAGTGGATCTAAAGGGGAATCAGAGATCCCTGCAGGGAGTCAGAGCTGCTCTGGTGCAGGGCAGATCTCTCCAGCCACAACTCAGTGCAGGATTTAAGAGTCAGGAGCTCCACGCGATGCAGTCCATGAGGAAATCTGGGTAATCATGACTAGCATCCCTCAAAGTGCTGAAATGGCTTCTTTGGGTGTTTTTTGTAACACTTTTTGGCAGAACTCACAGCAATTAATAATAGTAAAAGCCCACAGTCCACCTCACTCCCTCCCAGGCAGCAGATGCAGTGTGGCCAATGAGCTAATTAAGCAAATAACAGCAAAAAAAAGGAAACCTCAACAAAACCCCAACATTCCTTAATAGCTTCAGATCAAGTATTAATCACTGTGTTGTCTTAAAATGATAGGCTGGGGAGAATTCCAAGGACTCATCCTCCCTGTGCAGGTTTTTAAAGGCTGCACGTGGAATTGTGGAGTCATTTAGGCTGGAAAAACCCTCTCAGATCATCAAGTCCAAGCATTAACCCAGCTCCAACATTAACCCATGGCCCCAAGCACCACACCTTAATTTTGGGTATTTCCAGGGATGGTGATTCCATCACTTCCCAAGGAGCTTGTTCCAATTCCTGGCCACCTTTTCTGTGCAGAAATTGATCCTAATCTTCAACTAAAACTTCCCCTGCTGCAATTTGAGGCTGTTTCCTCTTGTTCCATTCCTTATTATCAGTGAGAAGGCTCCAGCCCTCACCTGGTCCCAACTTCCTATCAGGGAGTTGAAGAAAAGTCTGGTATTTCTCAGATATTCATCTGGCAATAAAGTCATTTTAAATGTAGCTTTTACAAAAGGTTTGGAGTGCAGCTTAATTTGGAATTGACATTTACTGAGTGCTTTCTTTTTATTTATCAGCAAAATAGGAATGAGCTTCTGTGAGCCCAGAGTCCAGCTGAGTTCAGGTCCTATCTGCAGAGCTGCAGAAAGCAGAGCCTGGGCACAGACACTGAGCAATCACAAATGAGATAATTTCAAATAGATTTTCATATGGAGGCTTTCTGCTTTGTTTTGCACTATCAAAAGTCCTAAAGGTTTGTGATTGCAGGTGGTATTTGGTATTGGAAATTTTCAGCTGCAGAGTTGCCCCACTTAACTCTGTGTTAATTTAATTTTTGCAGTGGAATGGATGGAATTGTAGATCATGGAATCATCACAGAATCACACAATGGTTTGGGTGGGAAGATTAAAAATAATCTAATTCCACCCCTGCCATGGCAGGGACACCTCCCACTGTCCCAGGCTGCTCCAGCCCCAGTGCCCAGCCTGGCCTTGGGCACTGCCAGGGATCCAGGGCAGCCCCAGCTGCTCTGGGAATTCCATCCCAGCCCCTGCCCACTCTCACAGGGAGGAATTTCTCCCCAGGCTCCCATCAAACCCTGCTCTCTGCCAGCTCAGAGCCATTCCCTGCTGTCCCATCTCCACAGGTCCTTGTCAAATGCCCCTCTCCAATACCAGGAACTTTGAAACCACAAAGTTCATTTTGCCCATGGATGTCCCTGCTCCAGGGGAGTCCAGCAGTGCCAGGTCCCTGTGCTGGCTCCAAAAAATCCAGGCAAAGCCCAGGGGATAGAAATAATGGAGCAAGATGGATCATGGCACCTGAATTGCAGAGGAGCACCTGGTACCAGTCTCCTCCTGTGAAATGCCATTTTATTTCTCAGTTTTGATCACTCTGCTCATCAGTAGCATTGTCTTTACTGCAGTCATTCTTACATGTGTAGTACCTAATTAGTGCACATAAATACCTGAAATTATTACCTCATCTCAGGATCTTTTTGTTTGATCTTTAATGTTTTATTTCTTTTCTCCCTGTGCACACTCTGACAAGTTCTTCTTGTTAGCCCAGGAGAGTTTTCCTAGCACGCTCATGCTTTTTATGCTTTCATCTTTTCTGTTAATCTGGTTTATCTGTATTCCTCTTCCTTTAGCCTTGTTATTTATGTTTCACAGGCTGGATATTTACTTCAGGGATAAGTCATCCCTGTTTTGTTTTTTTTTTCCAGAAAACATACTTCTCTTTTATTAAAAAACCCATCCTGTCAAAGGTTGCAATACCATAACTCAGAGAAACCAAATTCCTTCCATTTCCTATAAAGCCTACATTTTAATTAGATGATGTTTTCTTTTTATATTGTCAGAGAATAAAGTTTAAGACAATATTCTTCAATACTTTATGCTTTCAATAAATAATTTATACCGAGGTATATCCTAAGCTACACTGGCTGCTTACTTTTCAAGGGCAAGGACTCTGCAAAAGGAGAACAGTATCCATAAATATTCTAAAAAAGAGATATTTAAGGGAAACAAATGCAAAGGAAGCTGCTACAAGCAGAACTTTGGAAACCAGATTGCAAAAACTGTATGATAATTTTGATCACTATCAGACTTGAAGTGGATATCTGGGTCATGTTTACAACAGCATTTTCTCTCTGTAGACTTGAGAGTTTTAGGAAAGAAGTATGTTTAAAAAATGGATTAAAATACAAAAAAAGGCTGAGGACTTTAAGCTTCCTTTTCAGGTTTTCCTTGGAACTGCAAAGTGCATGGGGTGGCCTTGGTTAAAGAAATAGAGAACCCCAAACTCACCTGCACTGCTTTGAATATTCTAATTTCCAACTGCTTTGGAAAGGCTTTTCCAAACATAAACAGATATCCTGAACTTCTTAACCTGAACTGTAAGAGAAAAACTCTTTAAATGCAAAGTTTCAGCTTAGGACCAGTGGAAACAATGACAAAACAATTAGGGAAAAATAATCAGCTGCAACAGAGCGATCTTCTGTGTCCATGGATTAACAATTCCCCTTCCTATTTAGAGATGCAATGTTTTTAAACAAACATTTTGACCCAGTTTTTGCACTCTGCTTATGCAACCTCTGATGTTGAATTAAAATCCTCGTGTTTGATGTTTAGTGAATGAGGTAGCTCATCCTGTCCTTTACTAAGTGCATTTAATCGGAGGAAAATTCCCTTTATTTTCCATGCTACTGTAAAAATCCAATAAGTAATTGCATAGCAGAGCCATTCTTAATGCCACCTTGTATTTGCATTAATAAGTGATGCATTTTTATAAATTAATGCCTGGTTCCAGTATCTATAACCCACAACCTTCCTAGAACACCTTCACCCTCCACTGTGCAACTCTTTGTGCACCCTTCTTCTATTTTTTTTAAATTTATTTTTGTCTCCAAGACATTTCTTTAAAGATTGTGCAGAGATTTCCTGACTTTCCACATTGGCTTTGGAGTGTGCTGGTTCCTGGTTTCAGTTTCAGATGCAGGAGTTTGTCATAACCAGCTGCAATTAGAATAAATCCTTCAGCCTGGGGAAGGTGACAGAGTTAAGGAGGTGATTGCAGAGGATGGGTGACATTTGCCTCTGGTTTGTACTACAAATTAAAGGGTGACGTTAATAATCAGTCATTCAAGAAACAGCATTAAAATGAGAGTTTATCCCAGTCTTTTGCCATCCTGCATCATTAGGAATTTGCATAGTAAAATGATTAGCTCACGTTGCTCACTGATTTTCACCCAGTCAGGAATCCACAGATAAATATAACTGTGTAGTTTTTGCAAGGGAACGTCCCTTTTTATGGTAAAATATTGCATTTATTGATGCATATTTGTTCCCTGACTTCTCTGGGCACAGGTTTGAGGCATCACCTTCTAATAATGACAAAAATTAGGTGCCTTGGAAATGCTGTATTAGCTTTGATTCCTTGGGTCAACTGGTGGGTGTGAACCTCACACCTCCAGGAAGGACCCAGAGGAAATTTGTCCTCCCAGGGAGCAGAATCATTCTGTCTGCGCTTAGATATCACTTCCCTAGACATGCATGAGGTGATGAATGGGAATTTTCTTAGCTAAAACCAAATCTTCTCCAGTGAGGGGATGGTTTGAATACTGAAACTGTGATATATACACACTTAGACATCCCGTGAGTCTGCAATCCCATCTCCAGTTAAAATCACTCCCATCTAAAGCTCTGCAAGACCAATTCCAGCCTGAGCAAAATTTACACTACCCTGATTTTTTGACTCATTAAAAAGTAAGCCCAACACAACTTTACATACAGAAGAGCTAGCAGAAATAAATCACTGAAGTTTTGCCCACTGCTAAAAACCATGAATCCATTTCACCAGCTCAATCACATGTTGAAATAGGTTTTCACTGCAGCTTGTAGCATGATGTACAAAGTGATGAAGCCCCATAAAGCAGATGCTTGAGACTCAGGACACAAATATTAGAGAGAAGATGTTCCATTTTTATTTAAGTGCAGCTATGTATGGCTAACAGGGGGAAGGTACTGAGTGCAATGTAATGAATGATATGGCAAATGCACTGCAGTGCAAATAAACCATTAGGAGTTACACTTCATTTTCATCAGGCACTCAGCTCATCTTCTCCTGCACTTTGGAGAGACCCAACAAATAAAAGCATGGCAGAGTGCTTTGCATGCAGTTCAGGCAGTGCTCAGCACACAGTTCAGCCCCTGTGGATTTTTATGGGAAGTGAATAAGCAGCCTGAAAACCACAGGATATTTATATTGATTGTCACTTGGAAGGGAGAATTTAAAAGTTGTTGCTCATTAGGAAGAGCTGTGGCAATGGGGGTGATGGCTGAAGCAGGGAGCTCACACAAGAGGAGGAACCCATGGATCTGTACCCTCACACACAAAGGGTGGCTGGGGGATCCCAGAATAAATCACCCAAGACTCCATTTTCTTCGTGGTGGAAAAGCCCATTCTTTATTCACATAACTCCTTTTATACAGTCTTACAGACCTGGTGTGGGACTCCAACTCGCTAGTAGCTTTCTTGCCAATTACTTTATTGGTTAGTAAAAGGTATTTTACTTGTCCATCAAATCTCTCTACTCTTCAATCATTTACATATTTTCTTCTTTGGTTCTCATGAGATAGATTTAGTGTTTATACAGGTATAAGTTGTTTTTTCATTCAGGAATAGATTGTTATGTTAACGAACTGCTCACACCAGGATTGCTTTCACATGGGAACTTGCAAAGTGCTGGCTTGACAAGGCCAGACAGATTTAGGAGAGCAGGCCTCATTTTATGAGGTCTTTCTTTATATTTTTTTCTAATTTACTTCATCAGAGGGACAACCCTGTTGGATGCTGTCCTACCCCACAGCCCTCAAGGCCTTTCCTGTCCTTCCTGGTCCAAAGGGTTCTGTCACTTCAGAAAAGTGAATTTATGCTGCTCTTCCAGACACCTTCTCCTTGGAAATGTCCCTGTCCATGGCAGGAGGCTGGAACTGGACAATCTTAATTTAATCCAGCCCAAACCATCCCATCACTCTGTGGTTCCTTGGCAACACCACCACACTTCACTCCACTGAGGTGCTAGGTGGCTTTAAAAGCTTCATGTGCCATCAAAACCTGTTTTTCTGGGGGAAACAAAAGAAAAATCCTTGGGGGCAGTTATACAGGAGGTAAACAAAAGTTTTGTTTTGGGTACACAACTTTATTTTGCACAACAGTGAGTCCTGCTCTGAGCACCTGTGCCTCAGTAATTCGCCCAGTCAATCCCAGGAAGCAGCACTACAAATTCCATTTGTGGCTGTGGGACCTGTCCTCCAGGCAGGGGCTTGGTGTCACAGCTCATTCCACGCACTTTATTAATTATACCTTCAGCAGCCACAGCTTTTGGTCTGATCTGGGCTGGAAGGAGGGACTGAGAGAGCAGGAAATGCAAAATGTGCCCCATGCACCATCAGCAGACAATGCATTCCCAGCCAGGTTCATGCAGCTGTAATATGATATTTACATTTAACAGTCAGGGATTTTAAATATCTATTGTTAACACATTGCTTGGGAGCCAAGAACCACGAGGAGCATGAGGAGCCTCAGAGTCAGCGTTGAGCCAGATGCTGGCCCTTGGTGCAGCAGGTGGGAGGTGTTTGTAAACCATGAATTAATCAAGTATCACAGGGAACAACTGCTTGTTTTGCCTCCATTGGAAGCCTGGGCTGTTGGAAAGAGATCAGATAAATACATTTTCCTGTCACTGTTACATATCTGTGTGTATTGTAATCATATAATGCAATACACACCCCTTGTATAGATAAATACATAGATAATTATACCTGCATCTATTTATTCCCATTCCTTCAGGCAACAGCTGCCCCTTCTCCTCATTGTGGCTGGGATTATCTCATTTACATGATACACTTTGCTTTGGTGGGGATCCAGAGTGAACACAGGTGATTTGGAGTCCCCTCAATGCTGGCACACCACACTAAACCTGTGGAACCTCGTGGATTTATTTAAGGCAAGTGCAGGTGCAGTGGTGGACACCTAAGGAAGAGCAGCACTGGGCTGTGTCTGACCTGGGAAGTGCTTGGGTGCAAGGTAGGCAGGAGTTTTGAGAATTTTTTATGTGCTATAATTATTAGAGTCTGGCAAATGTCATCTATGGTAGATCCAGCCTTGCTGGAGAGTGAAGATTTGGGAATAATGTTTAAAATCCAAATATCGTGTGAAAGAGGCAGGTAGTAGTGGAGGTGATGTTGTATTTTATTGCTTTTCTGCTTTGAAAGTGAAAGGCTGCTGGAAGAGGCTGGACTAGAGAGCTCCACACATTTTCTCTCTTCTCTCTAAACCCAAACCTACCAAGGGATAAACTCTGATTAATCAAGTATTTCACCTTTCACTGTGGCCCACAGTTTTAAGCTTAAATTACAGGAACAGGGAAGATGTGCAGGAATTAGATGTCCAAGGAGAAGTCAAGAATGATTTCTTCTCCCAGGGCAGTGAAAAGAACTAATCAGTTGATCAAAGCAAAGGGCCTCCAGCAAATCAAAGACCCAGGAACTGGAACCAGTGAATTTCGATCAACTCTCAGTGGAAAAACAAAGCTGCTCCCTTCTTGGTCAATCAGGTGTCCAGAGCTCAAACCACTTAACTCTCTTGATCTAAAATGCTTTCTGTCTCCTTTCACTGTCCCCTTAAAGTCTTCTGCTTTCTTTACTTGTGATCCCACCAATTTTCCATGAGTTATTTACAATAAGTCTGATTTTTCCAAACCTGGGGGTCAATAGCACCCTCCAGCAGTGAAAAGATGCTGCTGTTTTAATCAGTGTTGCTTGTTGCCTGCCAATATTGCTGCAGGGATGGGAGTGGTTTCAGACTCTTTAGCCTGTTAATAAAACTTGAGAAGAAGTAAATCAGAGAAACAAATTTGGTCTTGTAACAGCTTTATGGACATTTGTGTTTTGTGGTGTTTAGAAACAACAAAAAGCCCCTTTTGTAATTTAGTCCACGCTGTTGTTTTCAGCTGATAAAACCACAACAGAGCCCTTTTATCACAGTAGGAGACTTCCCTTTCCCCTCAGATTTGGAGCAATAACAATTCTGGGGGTAATAATTATTCCAGATGCACTGTACCATGTAAATGAATCCGATGCTTTGCTGGTGCTGATGGAGTATGCTCAGAATGAGCAAATTAATTAGGCAAACTGCGAAATCAAATAAATCTCACAGCAGTGACCTCTGTGTCACCGAACAAAGGAAGACATTAGGTTGACGTGTAGTTGCTTTTGTGGAAGTAAAACCAGAACTTAAGAGCTAAATGTTCTCATTACTCTGGCTTCAAAAAGGCGTTGAGGGAGGGAGGGATATCTGGTGTCCATTTAGCTTTTTGGCTGGGTTTGTGCAAACAGCAAATGCCACATCCCAGGATGTTTCTTTGGGAAGCTGCACCAGGTATAAAAATCAAACCTTGCAGATATCATCAGCACTGGGCAATATCTGTGCCCTACACGAGCTCACAGCACCCTGCAGCTTGTTTGGCTTTGGGAGCACTTGGATTCTCAGCTGCTGACCCTGGAAATACCCTTCAGGCTTTATCTCACCCTCTCCAGGCTGTGAGGCTTTCCAAAAGCTCTGAGGAGTGTTCATGACCTCGGAGAGCACCAGTACCCTGTTCTCCTCCCTCTTTCTGTAACCTGGAAAACAAAAGCTGATACTTGCAGCTGCACCAGGTATAAAAATCAAACCTTGCAGGTATCATCAGCACTGGGCAATATCTGTGCCCTACACGGGCTCACAGCATCTTGCAGCTTTGGCTTTGGGAGCATTGGATTCTCAGCTGCTGACCCTGGAAATACCCTTCAGGCTTCATATCACCTTCTCCAGGCTGTGAGGCTTTCCAGAAGCTCTGAGGAGCGTTCATGACTTCGGAGAGCAGCAGTACCCTGTTCTCCTCCCTCTTTCTGTAACCTGAAAAACAAAAGCTGATACTTGCAGCTCCTTTATGGCACAGAAAGGAAATTGGAGTGGAGTATCAGGCTCATACAGCAGCACAGGCTCTGCAGGGTTGCAGATGTTATCAGCCTCGGTGTTATCAGTATATGCTGATGGGACAGGAATTTAGTGATGTTTTGCAAGGGAATGATTGCAGATAACTCAATCCTGTGAGGGTTTATGCTGTCATCTATCACGGAGGTACTGCAAGGTGAAGAAGTGTTTTTCACCCAAGGGAAAAAAGAGTGCAGTTTTTACTGTATTTGTTTGGAAAGGGTCAGAGTGATGTGTAGGAAAGTTCACAAGGATATTCAAAATGTGATGTTTAGCAGTCAGCAGGTGTGTGTGATTTACTGCTGGGGGTGTACGGAAGGGGTTAAGGGGCTTCTGAGTGGTGCAATGGGAGGAGAAGAGCCACTCAGTGGGAAATTTGTCTTGGGAGAAGAGGTTTTATGGGATTCAGTGCCACTGATCACCCAGCCAGCAATGCCCATCGGAGCCAATTGCCTTGTGATGATTCAGTCTGCAAAGTCAATGAGTTATTGGAGGCTTTTTCCCTTCCTTAAGGAAATTTTCCATGTCCTAATGGTGACCCAAATCATTGGTGCTGGGAGGTTTCTGCCTTACAAATTGGGAAACTGCTAATTCTCCATCCACTAATCCTTGGCTGGGCTGCAGCAATGATCCCTGATTCCCCAAAAACACTTTAACAGTTCTGACTCCCCCCAGCTTCAGTGGAGAACAGGATCATGGGTAGGAATTCATCCCCTAAAATTTGGGACAATCAAAACTGTCTGAGGAATGTTTCACCCAGCTCTGGATGTGCTGGTTCTGGGGGGTGACACCATCAGGAGTCACTGCAGTGTCACCGAGGCACAATGCACCTGTGTGGGTGATGCTGACAGGTACAAGACAGACCTGCACTCAGTGGGAATTGCAGCATCCCTGTCCAGAGCACTCAGGGATAATTCCTTTGATCAGGAGCTATCACAAGCTCAGTTCCCCCCGGGCTGGTATCTGCAGTATTGACGGTGAATGTATCTGTCAGTTAATTCTGTCTGCAAAATACCTGGATTTTTCTGAGGTGAGATATGAAATCTCTACATCTGCGTGTCCCTAAGCCAGCAGGAAAGTCTTTCCTAAAGATAGTCAGTAGTATTAATATATTTTCATATAATTTTCATATATTCATATATTAATATGTTTTCATATGAGTTCATATATTCATATATGAGTTCTTTCTGTGGTTTTTTTTTCCTTTTTTTTTTTTTTTTTTTTTTTGTCATTAGGAGGGAATGTTTTCTGGATATTTTCATTTTACAGCAGGTGATTAACATTGGAAGTATCCAAGGCCAGGCTGGAGCAGCCTGGGACAGTGGGAGGTGTCCCTGCCATGGCAGGGGTGGCACTGGATGGGCTTTAAGGTCCCTCCAGCCCAAACCATTCCATGATTAGGAGCAAGATTTTAAATATTATAAAATTTTGGGATCTTTCCACAGTGAAGCCCCAGTACCAGGGCTGTGGTGTCCCAAACTGACACCAGGGTGCTCCAGGGCAGGATTTGGATGAATAAAGACCAAAAGTGAATAAAGACCAGGAGGTCAGTGCCTCGTTCCTGTCCCATTAGATTTGGAAGATGGAAACTTTTAGTTCTGACTGTTCTGCCATTAAAGGAGCAATATTCCTTTCTAAAGAACCTGATGGTGATGGTTTTCCACCAGAGACTTCATTTGTACTGTGGTTTCCCTAGAAAACAACAAACCTAGGTTATTGTGGAGCTTTGTTTAATCCTCCTGCAGAGGCACCTTTGCTGTGGCTGCAGGGTGGGGTCACTTATGCTGAGAATGAGATAAATATACAATATTTGTTTGATAAAGCAAATTTGCAGTTGTTTCCTACAGCTCTTTGCTTTCATGCTTAATTCCTGTTTCAAACCACTTCCCCGATTTTTGGTTTCAAATCTACCCACAAGACTCTTCAGGAGAAAACAGCCTTGGGATTTTTCCTTCAGATAAATCTTGTGAGAGGACTTTATTGCAGCTAATAAATTATATTTCAGTAAGGTACATTTGATCCAACTCTTTTAATCATGCTGATGTAACTTCATGGAATAATTCCTGACGTATCAGCATCACTGAAAGGAAACCCAGGCTGGAAGGGCTCATCTGAAATGTATCTGATGGGAACAGAGTGGAATAAACTGGTTGGAAAATAGCACAGAAAATTGATGTGGAAAATACGTGGGGAAAACCCTCAGAAGTAATTCAGCCAATTATTTTATTTCAGTTATATTGAAAATGGTATTATTTTGAATGTTATTTTGATAAATCTTAATCTTTCTGGGTTTGATTTATGTAATATTTTACATACTAATACATTATCCAAACCAGTATTTAATATAAATTAATTATAATAAATCTCAACAAAAAAACTTATGCTAAGGATATATTTTGGCAATGCTAAACCACATCAGAAAATTGTGCAATTCTTGCTTGAAAACCTTCTTTAAAATTTTCTTCTGCCACTGCTGCTAAAGCTGAGTTTCAACTAAACATTCCTCAAAAACCTGTGCACCAATTGTAATTTTACTATTTCCTATTCAGAATGAAAATATTTTCGAGTACCACTCTCAGATTAGATAAATATACTATTGTTTACAGTTATGATAACCTTAAGATCCTGAAAACGCCTTTATAAAAGCTAATTACACGCTTTTATTTGCCGCCAGTAAAAACAGGAGAATAACAGCCCAACTCATTTAATCCCTACTGTGATTTCCTCTGGGCTAATTAAAGTGTACTCAACTGGTGTCTCAATGCACGGCTCCAGGCAAAAAAAAATGCTTAAAGGGGCCAGTGCTGCCCTGCTCCACGGTCTGAGGGTGAAATGATGGACTTTATGTGACAATTGTCCCAAGGAATTGCCCTGGAGAGGCTGTGCTGGCCCATCCTGTCCATGCTCACATTGGAGATCCTCACTTTGGGATGGGATGGATGGCACAGAGGAGCTGGGGCTGCCCTGGATCCCTGGCAGTGCCCAAGGCCAGGGTGGACAGGGCTGGGAGCACCTGGGACAGTGGGAGGTGTCCTTGCCCATGGATGGGTGTGGGACTGGATTGATGCCTCAGGTTTGGCTTTTCTATTTTTCACATTCTGTGCTGCTTTAGTGTGTGGGTCTGGGTTCATATCAGGGCATGGTGAGCTCTGTGCACAGAGCAGGGAGACAAAACAATTCCTGCTCCAGCTGGGCACCAAGGACAAATGATCCAAATCCCAGCCCAGGAGCACAAACCCCGTGGGCTGTGTTATGAATAGAAAGTTGTAATTTTTTTTAAGTTTCAGAGTTAAAAAAACCAAGCCAGACCGAGTCAGACTTCTTTAGGTTCCCTGCGAAGAAAAGCCCTTAATCACTCGTTGATGGTGGGTGATTAACCGATTGTTTCCCTGATGCTGGCTGCATACCAAGAAGATACCAAGAGAAACCCTCCAGGGTAAAGAGACAACCCTCCAGTGACACCAGAGACAACATGCAAATGAGAAACGCAGTGCACCCTGGATTGTTACAGTTTTACAGTTTTTATAAGAAAAACCCCTAAAATCACGAGCCATAAGTGACTTAAAGTGACGTCTAAGGATGGGAGCATTGTCCCGTACCTGCTTAAACCTTTTTATTTCTCACTCTAACCTGAAAAGAAACTGATTAAAGAGACCCCCCGGGTTTCTAAACCAACAAACTAAGGACTCAACGACTCTCCCGTGAGGACAGAGTCCCCAGTTCTGCCTGCAGACCAGCGGACAGAACTGCATCATCCTCCTGCCTCGTGCCACGCCTGGGAGCAGCGGCGGCGAGGGCGCAACCCGTCGATTTCTTCCCACCTGAGCTGATTCTTCTTAATAAAGGCATTAAAAAGGAGAAAGATCTCCTGCCCATTTATTTCAGCTTGGGGGCTCGTCCGGGATAGCCACGCCTGAAGAGGACACCAGGACTGGGACGGCCGCCCACCCTGGACCTGCAGGACAGCTGGCTATCAGGACCAGAGAAGATCGGCTTGGGACAGTGACACGGAGCAGCGTCGGATAGGTGAGAATATCCGGCGGCGGGAGAGGGAGGCGAGCGAGTGTGTGTGCATGAGACGAGGGCCGGCAGCTCGGCCCCTCGAAGCGAGTGAGGACCCCTCAGTACCGCGGTTCCGCACCCCCGCGAGGGGGCCGGCCGGGAACAGGGGGAAGCGAGTGGAACTGGTGATTGAGGCGCCTCCAAAGGGGTAAAGAGGACCCCCCTCCGGGCGTGCGGAGGAAATAGCTGTGTGAGTGGCACGCACCCCACAGGACCCCCCTCCGGGCGTGCGGAGGAAATAGCTGTGTGAGTGGCACGCACCCCACAGGACCCCCCTCCGGGCGTGCGGAGGAAATAGCTGTGTGAGTGGCACGCACCCCACAGGACCCCCCTCCGGGCGTGCGGAGGAAATACTGTGTGAGTGGCACGCACCCCACAGGACCCCCCTCCGGGCGTGCGGAGGAAATAGCTGTGTGAGTGGCACGCACCCCAAAGGCCCTGATACAGGTCCTAACGAAAGAAGTTAGGGTATCAGGCAGTTTGGCCCAGACAAAGGGCGCCTCAGAAGCCAGGGTTTCGAGGTTTGACTGTTTGAGCCTTGGCAAGGGAAGGCCAAGGTCTCTCTAAGTCCTGACGAAGGAGGTCAGGCAAACCTCAGAGGTCAAGACCTCGAGGATGTTTTTTTTGTATTTTGGTTGTTTGTTGAGTCTTGGCAAGAAAGCCAAGGTCTTAACAAAGTCCTGACGAAAAGGGTCAGTGAAATTGGAGTTTTGGCAGGAGGTCGAGACTTCTTAAATAAGATATATTTCCTTTAGAAAAAAAGACATCTTGTGATTTGGCAGAAAATAATGGGAGGGTGCGGTAGTAAGAAAAGTGGCCAAAGATTAAAGAATATACCTCCCCACAGTCCCCTAGGTGAACTATTAGAGAAATGGGACTTTATAGAAAGTACAGAAGGATTAGATAAAGTTAAGATGATTCATTACTGTTCAGAAGTGTGGCCAGAATTAGAAGTGCAAGGAGGATGGCCATGGTGTGGGACGAAAGACAAGTGGATGTGTCAACAGCTGAGTAATTATCTGACGGCTAGAGAAAATACTGATGCTGAGGAACTATTGTATATAGCTTGTTGGTTGAATGCTATACAGAAAGAAGGAGTGCAAATTTGTAAAGTGCAGAGCAAGAAAGAAGGGAATGAAAGAGGAGATGCTAGAATTAAGGAAATTGGTAAAAGGTGGGACCCCCTAGACTACTTGCCTCCTGATGCCCCTCCACCTTATAACCCTCTCCTTCGAGCACCTCAAATAGCAGATCCAGTTCTTCTCCCGGCTGCCATGGGAGCCATTCCCTCACCACCCCCTTCGACTCCTTCAGCTGCTTCTGCACCACCACTAATACCTACTACACCTGCTGCATGCTCCACCCCTTCTCCAGCTCCACCTAACATGCATCCAAGCTCTTCTCCCCCTCCTACGGCAGTCCCTCCACCTCCTCCTAACTGTGACATAAATACCTCCTTATCTAATAACCCCTTATCACCAGGTACAGCCGTTGACTTACAGCAGGTCCAAGTTAATGCTATTACCCCTCAAGTGAACAATCTTGTGTCTGAAGATAGGCCATACTGTAGTACCCGATCCAGGACCTTCAAGGCAGAGAGACTTTTTCCCCTTAGAGAAGTTCCTATGGGAGGAGTAGCAGGAGGTGTTGGTTTTGTAAATGCTCCTCTAACTGCTTCTGAGGTGAGAGGATTCAAGAAGGAGTTAGGGAATTTAGTTGAAGACCCCGTAGGCATTGCTAACCAAGTGGATCAGTTTTTAGGTCCAAATTTCTACACTTGGGGGGAGATGAATTCCATTCTAAATATATTATTTTCCCCAGAAGAGTCCCGAATGATTAGGGCCGCAAGCATAAGAGTTTGGGAAAAAGATAACCGTCCAGGGCCCCAAGTGCCATCAGGAGAAGAAAAATTGCCACTAGTGGATCCCAATTGGAATCCTAACCAGGAGGTAGGGAGGAAGGCCATGATGGAGTACAGGTCTTTGATAATTCGGGGGATCAGAGAATCAATTCCCAAAGGAACCAATACAAAACTGGCATTTGAGGGTATACAGGAGAAAGATGAAACTCCTGCCACTTGGCTTAATCGCCTGAGGCGGAACTTTCAATTGTATTCTAGAACAGACCTGGACACTAGTGAAGGTGAAATGCTACTAAAAGTCCATTTTGTTACTAAATCTTGGCCTGATATACGAAGAAAATTGGAAAAGATTGAGGATTGGCAAGGAAAAGATATTAATGAGTTATTGAAGGAAGCATTGAAAGTGTATTTAAGGAGGGATGAAGAAAAAGCAAAGGCCAAAGCCAAGATCATGCTTGCTATAGCCAGAGAAAGTGTGGGAGCAAACAACCCTTTCCTACACTACAAGGCCACAAAAGAGTGGGGGGGTCCACCACCAGGAGCAGGCAAGGATACACCAGTACTGTCAGGGACAGGAGGCATGGAGAGGCCTCGAGTCCCTTTGAGCGAAAGCTGCTGCTATTACTGTGGAGCAACTGGACCCCCCCCCAAGACTGTTTAGCCTAAAGTTGTGAAACCTTTGCTAGCTGATCAAGATAGCAAAGGAAGCAGCTTTAAGACCAGAAGATCTGGTAAAAGTTTTTTTTAAGCAAAAACCACACCCGAGTAGGGAAAAAGAAAAAAAGAACTCATATTTTGTGAAATTTAAAGTTACATCAAGGGATATGGGGGAGTGGTTAATATCTGACGGACGGGTGTTGCTAAACAAAGCACATGCTAGGATGGTGCTAACAGAACTACAGAAATTAACCCACTGGGGAGTCCAAGGACTATGTGATTATTTCCTAAGAAATAACCTGTGCATAAGTGTATATGGTCTAGCAAAAACAATTATAAAAAAGTGTTTAACTTGCCAAAAAGTGAACCAGAATGAAATAGTGAATACCTTAGACTCAGCCTGAGGTCCAAATTTTGTGGCCCAAACATTGCAAATTATAATTGAAGTTTTGGGAATAAAATGGAGATTGCATACTCGGTGGCACCCCCAGAGTTCTGGGAGAGTGGAACAAATGAACAAAATTCTCAAAAATTAATTGGCTAAAGTGTTTACCCCTAGCGCTCTTGCGCATCAGGACAAGACCCCGGTCTGATATAAGGATTTCACTTTATAAAATGATTTTTGGACTGTCATTCTATATAATTCTATAGCACAGGAGACTACCTGGAAGGAGAAATTTGAAGGCCCCTTTCAGGTACTCCTCATCACTAATTCGGCCGTGCGAACCAGAGAAAAAGGTTGGACTCACATTACGAGAATTAAAGGACCAGTCCCACCCCCGAGCATTGGACAAAATTCTTCAGTGTCTGGTATTGGACCAGATTCCACACCACTCTCACCCCCGGGCATTGGACAAGATTCGTCAGTGTCTCCTTCTGGTATTGGACCAGATTCTACACCACCCTCACACTCTAACTCAGGACAAAATTCAACTGCATCAGGAGTTAATTCAGCTGAGTATACTATTATAAAAGGACCAAATGACTTAAAATTGACACTCAAAAAGACTGATGAACTGCGTAAGAAAAAAGTTTAGAATCATAACATGTCTTGAAGTGTTTTAAGAAATTTGTAAAAGTTAAAAATTGTTAATAAGTAATTCTGGTTAAGTCGTCCCAACTTGGTACCAAAGACCCCAGGTTAATCTTCTCCAGAGTGCTCCCCTAGGAGGGACCAAATTAGCAGGGACAGATCAAGAGAGGTTTAACCAGAGGAGCAAGAGACTCTAAAGAACTTGGAGACTTCTTCTCAGCAAAATCCTCAAGAGGCAAGGCCGGGTGGGCAGGCTGTGCAAGATGACCCATACCGGACTCTTGGGAAGGGTAGTAGTGCTGGCTCTGATTGCTGGTGGTGCTCTGGAGAGCCCAGGAGAGCTGTGCAATGAGTACTGCCAACCTTTCTATGAGAAAGAAGTAAGCTCCTTGCTGAGAGTCCACAACAATTGTGTTAACCTCTCCCAATTGATCTTTTATCAAGAGAATAAGAAAATATATTGGATGACCCGGAACACTGCCACCTTTAGGCAGCCACTCCTGGGAGAGCACCCTGTAGGAGAAACCTGGTGGTGCTTTGAACGTGATGCTACTGAAGCAAACCTGGTAAATCTGGTCAAAGGAAAAAGTATTTCTAAATATTGGGAGGGCACGACAAAAATTAATATCTTTCAGGAAACCCCTAAACACCTGTTTTGGGTCAATGGTACCACAACATCCACTGAATTGCCAAGAGACTGGTCTAGTGGTGGCATCATTAGAATTATAAAACAAACTGTCTTTATAATACACAAAGAATCTGGATCAAGTTTAAGAGTTCCTATATATGAGGATTTGAGAAAAACAAAACTGAAGGAACAATATATGTTAAACAAAATTTTGAAACTACAATCAGAATTGGAAGTAATATCTAATCAGACAGCATTGGCTCTTAATCATATTAATGACCAACTCAACCAAACCAAAACAGTAGCTTATCAAATCAAATTAATTGTGGCAGTCATTAGAAACACTTTAAACGAAATAAAAAAACTAGCATATTTACGAAATCAAAAGACTCCTACACTTGATTCCAGTTGGTGGGATAATCTATGGATTTTCAAAAAAAAGTTAGAAAACTATAACCTTCACTGTGGGTACACTTGTTAGTCTGTTCTTATTTCCATGTTTAACAAAAATAGTGACATCTGCTGTACAGAATAACCTAAGAATCTCTAAAGAAATTAACCTGAAAAAACCAAAAAAGGTAATGAAGCTTAGTAAATATGATCACCCAAGTGCTGAGGAAATGTATGATCAATACAAAAAATATAGGAAATTCTATGTTAATGAGCCAAAAATTATAAGTTGATGCAAGCTTAAGCTTGATCAAAGAAAAATAGGGGGGAACTGTTATGAATAGAAAGTTGTAATTTTTTTTAAGTTTCAGAGTTAAAAAAACCAAGCCAGACCGAGTCAGACTTCTTTAGGTTCCCTGCGAAGAAAAGCCCTTAATCACTCGTTGATGGTGGGTGATTAACCGATTGTTTCCCTGATGCTGGCTGCATACCAAGAAGATACCAAGAGAAACCCTCCAGGGTAAAGAGACAACCCTCCAGTGACACCAGAGACAACATGCAAATGAGAAACGCAGTGCACCCTGGATTGTTACAGTTTTACAGTTTTTATAAGAAAAACCCCTAAAATCACGAGCCATAAGTGACTTAAAGTGACGTCTAAGGATGGGAGCATTGTCCCGTACCTGCTTAAACCTTTTTATTTCTCACTCTAACCTGAAAAGAAACTGATTAAAGAGACCCCCCGGGTTTCTAAACCAACAAACTAAGGACTCAACGACTCTCCCGTGAGGACAGAGTCCCCAGTTCTGCCTGCAGACCAGCGGACAGAACTGCATCATCCTCCTGCCTCGTGCCACGCCTGGGAGCAGCGGCGGCGAGGGCGCAACCCGTCGATTTCTTCCCACCTGAGCTGATTCTTCTTAATAAAGGCATTAAAAAGGAGAAAGATCTCCTGCCCATTTATTTCAGGCTGGAGAGAGAAAAACAAGCAGGGTGGGACTGCAGGGGCTGCAGCTGGGATTGGACACTGAACTGCAATGTGCACATGGAGCAGAGCTGAGCCCAGGGAGAGACCCCGGCAGCGCTCGTGCATTTTGGGACCATTTGGGTTCATCTTGGGTGCATTTTGGGACCATTTGGGTTCATCCTGGGTGCATTTTGGGACCATTTGGGTTCATCTTGGGTTCATTTTGGGACCATTTGGGTTCATCCTGGGTGCATTTTGGGACCATTTGGGTTCATCTTGGGTGCATTTTGGGACCATTTGGGTTCATCTTGGGTTCATTTTGGGACCATTTGGGTTCATCCTGGGTGCAGCCCTGGCTGGGCTCTGGTGCTGCCCAAAGTGGATCCATGGAGGAGATCCTTGAATCAATCCCTGCTTTATTCTGTAGCTCTGCCCAGCCTCTGCTCCAGGGCAGCCTGGACAAGGCATCAGAGGAGCTTTAAGGTCTCTTCCAACCCAAATCATTTTCTGACTCTTGGCTACCCAGCTTTCCCTGGCAGAACAGGTCTTGTGCTGTCCCTAAAAAGAGCCTTAAAAATACCTGTATTCCAAGGCCAAAGTAGGTTTTACATACAAATACATTTTGGAGGAAGTGGAGGTACCACTGAGGTCAAAAATCGCTCTTTTATTCAAAACTTCCCGGTCTGTGCCTGGGTGCAAACAGATTTTCATGGCTAGATGAAGGCTGTGGGATGCGTGGCTAATGCTCTGTGTGCTGATGAAAGGACGAGCTCTTAAGAAAAGCTTTTTCTTTCCGAGCAGCTGCCTTGACTTTTCCTGCGCTGACATTTGCATTTCTAAGTGGCGTGAACGTCCCGTTCTTCACCTTTAAATGCCCACTCCTGGCTGCTCCAGTCTTTAATGCTTCCATTCCGCCTGTATTAATTTTTACAGCTGTTAGAGAGATGCTAGAAAGGGAAATACCGAGCGTTCAGCCCTTCCCTGTCAGATTAAACCACGGAGCTCCGAGGCAATAAATAACTGTGATTCATCCAGACGATCTAAACCTCTCCATTAAAACACTCAGTAGGGTAAGGGGACCATCACTGGTCTCCCGTGGTTTTTGTTTTCTTGAAATGTTAATATTTAGCTCATCCTGTTTTCCATCCACCCTAAGCAGCTGTGTTCTCTCCTGAGGTGGGAATGGGGATGGCTCAGTTTTTTTGGGCATTCAGCCCACAGGGGATGCCTGGAGCCATTAGCAGGAATGGGTTTGTTTGCTTTTATGGCAGGAATACTAATTATGGCCTCACTTCTGCTGTGGCTTTTTTGTATTCTTTAAAACTGAATGTTTTTCCTTCGGTGTGAATTTGTATTTTTCCTCAAGATTTTTGTCCCTTCCACTAATGTTGTAGCATAGAATATGAATTCCCAAGAGAGTTTTTTTTTAATCTCCTCCAGTTCCTCGTAATCCTATGGATTAGCTATTTTTCCTTCTATATCTTTAAAATACATTCCATTATTCTTGTTAGGCCAAAAAAGAATTGGAAAGACTTCTTAAAACTCTCCTTGTTTTGTTTCAGGCTATGACCTGAAATTGCTGGGGAAAGCAAATGGTCCCATTTTCTGAGTGAAGCTTTCTGTACTAATGAGATTTAAATAGTGTATATACAAGACGTGATCCAACACTTAAGTGCTTAACCTGAAACAGTTCCATTTCATCATCACCCAAAGCGTATACAACAGCTTTATTCAAGCATTAAGTGAAAATAATTCCTCCTGCCTTCACCAGAAACCCCACTCAGTGCTCAGAATGTCAGTCAAGGTCTGGCTGTGCCGTGACCAAGAGCACAGTGAGGAGTCCCAGGGCTGTGGGGTGAAGTGAAATCCCTCCTGGAAGGACACTTTTCCCTTTAAAACCCTAATTGTGGAGGATTATGGCTGTTATTTCTTACTCTGAATATAAGATTTCATATCCTCTGAAGCTGACAGATGACAGAACTTCATTAAACATCAGGAGTTGTACCAGAATTGACCTCAGAGCTGACCCCATGTTTTTACAAGTTTGTACTTGAACAGTTCAGAATTTCTGCAGTTGTTTGCCTCGTCCTTGAACTCTCCACGTTTAGGCAGAGAGGGAGAAATGCTGCTAGCAGGGGAAATGATCAGCCCCACGTCCCTTTCTGGGCAGTGACGGGAGTGTCCAAGGCAACCTGGCATTCCCAAGGGAATGCAGCAGGTGCTCAACAGCAGCAGAACCATGAGATCCATAACAAAAGATGGCTGGGAGGGGAAAAAACCTGTCCTTGGCACGAGTGGTGTGTCTGCCGTGCTCTCCCCAGCTCTGCACCAGCGTTAGCTGAGTGCTGAGCTGGAGGGATGCGTTTTCAAGGACAAGAGCAATATTCTTAGAATAGCAGGCACAGGGCTGACCCAGAAAGAGAATTGAGGATTTAAAATCCTAGAACGTAAAATTTGCCAGGAGACTGGGCAAAATAAGTAGTGACAACGCTGATAAGGGATTATACAGGATGAAAAAATGATCGTGTTTTGGCAGGGCAGAGTAATTTTGATAGAATGTCAGGGCAGCCAAGGTACAAGGGACTTTTGTTTTCCGGTGTTTCACTTTGGATAAAAATGTTTCACCCAAAATACTCAAGAAAAACCCACAAAAACACCTTTATGATCAATCTCTATGATTAAATACATTTGGAGAAAGTAGCTTTTTAAGGCTAACCAGGCATTCAGAGAGACACAAGGTGAAATCCATGCCCTCCTTACTCTGGTGAAGGTTTCCTTGACACAAAGGACAAATCTTCTCAGCATCCTCCTGAACCTGAGCTGAAATTGTGCTCAAAATATTTATGAGCAATTCAGCTCCTCATTTATAAAACCAAAAGCATATTAATGCATGCAACACTCAGTTTTCAGAGCAGAACTTGTATTTTCAAAGCTGATATTAAAACTCTGTTCATATTCTCCAAGCCAAGTGAAAACACAGAAATAAAAAACAGGAGAACCATTCCCTTAGGTCCATATCAGCCAACTTGGTAAGAATATTTTAGCTATAAACAAGTCACAACAACAAAAATCTCTGTAGAAATGTTGAGGGGAGTTTTCATATCCCAGAACTGACATTTTTTAATCGCTGTGCAAGTGTTGGATGGGTCAGTGGATGGGTGTGAGCTGAACTCCTGGCTTCTTTGAGAAGGCAAACAAAGAATGATGAAGCTGTCAGCAAACCCATGTAAAATTCTGGGAGTTAATGGAGCTGCACTGGTTTTTACTGGGCTGTAGAAGAGGTCACAAACACCTCCAACTCCTGGAGTGATCAAGGGCTGTGTTTGCATTTCAGCACCTGCTGCAGACCCAAGGATGCAGGCACAGATTTACACATTTTGGTGACTCAGCCTCGCTGATAAAACTCTGCTGGAGGAGGAACCCAGCCTGAGCCAAACCAGAGCCCAGGCCAGCAGCACCTCTTGGCAATTGGCATCAGATTTTGTGTAGATGCTCTGAAAGATCGCTTCAGCTCCCAGCAAACCCTGAAGGGTTGGGAATGTCCAGCTGAAGTTTGACAGAAATGGACTAAGAATTAGGAAATAAGTATAGACCCTGTAGGTATTTACATTCTAACACAGGTTCTGAGGCATCAAAGGCAGTAAAATACACAATGCTTTATAAAACAGCAACTGCTGAAGGTTCTTTGGTGTCCCACAGCCCTGCTGGAGGGGAAAAAAAACAGATTAATTTGTGTAGTTATCATCAGATCTTTTTGGGCCTGTTTTCCCTGATAAAGGGCAAAACCAATGTTCCAGGAGTGTGGTCCCAGCACAGGCCCTGGGATGGCTCTGCCCCTGCAGGTGATGCCTCCAGGAGTTTCCCTCCTGTGGAATGGAATCGTTCCCACTTCCATTTTGCATTTTGGGTTTTAAGCAGATCCATCTTCTCCAAGAACGTGATAAACTAAGCCACTCCGAGAAGGTATTTGAAGGCATCAGGAATTATGCCTTTATTGAAACTAAATATGAGTGATTTGTCCCTGCTGAATCCGGGGTACAACCTGCTACAGCATTTCTAGAAGCTTATAATTATTATTATTTCCATTCCATATGGATCTTAATTGTAAATCTGCCAATGAATTTACTTTAGCATCACACTCGCCCGCCTGGATGAGTTTGGAATTTATGATTTCAATTTTATTCCCTCCACTTTTTTTTGGTAGGAAATATTTGGTGTTCTTTAGTGAAAGAGCTCATGGTGAATTTACAGCCCTTCCTTCATCAATAAATTCAGAAAAAATCAAATTATTGTTAGGCATAAAACCCCCAAATACTATATTATTAAAGTACATTTTGAGACAAGGCATCATCTTGGTTTATGAGGAGTAGTTCAGTGCTAGACTGGTGTTAGAGCTTGTCTGAGACACTTGGAGTGATTATTTTTATTTAAAAGATTGAGAAGGGACAAGAGTAAGTACTGGTGAATATTTTTACTATAATAACTTGATGCTGCTTGTGTTGTTTTCTTGTTTAAATGTGGAGTCACTCAAATTACCAAAATTGAGGCATTTTGCATAAAATCTTATAATCTCTGTATGATAAAATGAACAGCAGGGCGGAAATCCAGGGTAGGCTCAACAACCATCCTTTGCTTTGGTTTGGAACTTGTGGTCTGTCAGATCCATCTTGAAGCTCCCCAAGATAAACCTGTGGTTTAAAATGCAGCTGAATTTTAGGCACAGACTAAAAATAATATAATGGAAAAGGTTTTCCAGAAAAAAATAAATTTATTCATTTAATCATGATGAGAACCACAGTGGTGGGGAATCCATTTCCTAAATGATTTCACAAAACCTCAGCGGACTCAGAATTGTCAATAATCAAAAAGCAAACCAAATTTGAGGTTAAAAAATAATTTTAAAATAGTTTGGAAAACAAAGGAATGATTTGTTAATTTAAGCCCTTCTGAATTTCCATCTATACAGGAAACTCTGCAAAAGACTCGAGTCCAATATCAATCCTAAGGAGATTAAATACTTAAGCATTATACTGTCCTCTAAATTAAGGAAGTTGTATAAGCTTAATTTCCAGAGGATTCTAAATGTGATTAAACAGGATATGCCATGATTAAATATCTTGCTGCTATCCATTTCTGGGTGGATTAACTCTGTTAAAATGAACTCTTCCACAATATTTATTTCAGAAAACTCCCTGGGTGATTTTTGTCTGTGTGTGTTTTAGAAGCTTGCCTATATTTTGGAGGTTTTGCATAGGAAATAAAGAGTCTAAAAGCAGAGATATTGCAGGAATTTCCTGGAAGTTCAGGAGTTCCCCTCAGATTTATGTTCCAGCCCTCTGGAAGCTGCATTAGGTTAAGGGAGAATCTGAAGTTCCATCTCTTGAGGTTGCTAGCACTGGATTTTGCATGACTCACCCAAAACCTGTTCAGAAAAACCTTCCAAAAACCTCAACCCATCAGTCCCAGCTCTCATAGAACTGATTTAATTTCTTTGTGTCTGACTCTGATAGGTCTAAATGGGCAAAACAATATTTTTGTAAGAATTAGGAGGTAATTTCATCTTGCATCCAGGGCCAAAAGATTTCTTGGTGATTTCTTTGCATACTTCCCTACACTTTACAAAGGTACTGAACCTGCATTTACTCTGGGAACTGCTAAACATTGAAATATTAATTTAATCTAATTTATTGTCAGGAGATTGTGAGGGATTAACTGAGGTCTCCTAATATTCTTTAAATGAGTGCATTTCATGGAAGTTTTCACTGGCCACAATGAAGACTTGAGGAGCACTGCATCCTTTCAGACCTACAAGAGATTGCAGAGTGGAAAAAATCCCATTTAAATAAGATTTTAAATCATATTTTTTGGTTTTAACTGTTGCCCAAAAGAGGCACAAGCTGTGCAGCCCTTGTGGGATTGGTTCCAACTGGTTTTGGAACTTCCCACTCCAGTCCTGCAGGCTGATCTGAGCATTAAATTTCACATCTGTGAACTCTTTCTTCAGCTGCAGGTTTTCCCCTGGCAAACCTCCCTTTTTGCTCTGCTCGCATCAGATCTGGGATTTTCTGGATGTGAAAAGGAGGTGAAAGTTCCTTCACCTGCAGCTGGCAGCAGCTAGGAGGAGTCTTTGCAGGAGGATGGAGGCAAACCTGGACTAAACCACACACAGACTTAAAAAACCCTCCTCAAATCTGCATTTTGAGAGGGAGCAGCATCCCCCCCAAGGATGGAGGATCAAACTCATGTCTCATTTACCACAAAAATTCAGGAAGTCTCCTGCTGTACATCAATAAGGAATGGTGTTGGCTTTTTGTCTACCTATCCTGTCCCACTGCTCCGAGGCTGAGACTTGCAGGAACCAAGGAACCATTTACCAGTTTCTTTAACCTGCAAACATATTAATGCCTGCCATTTTTATACCCTCATTATCCATTTATTGCGAGGTGAACCACTCCGAGTTCATTAGGATAAGCTGTCTAAACTATTTCTGAGCTTCTGCTGATGCTTTAATGGCTTTTGTTGAGTTCATCCATTATCCTTTGTGCTTTATAAACATGAGTTTCCTCTGTGAAACTCCCTCCTGCTCTCTCTCCCCCTGCCCTGATGTCTCTGTGTGTGTTTTTGGCTGATTTGCCAGCTCTGCTTTCAGCTGGCCTAATGGCTAAATCAGACACAGAACCGAGGGGTGGAAGCCACAGTTTTGTTCTTCCATTTAAAGCCAGTTCAATTCAAATAAACATCAAATCTACCTGACTGCATCTGCTTGTCAAGTAGGTGAATGTCTAAAATCCACAGCGTCCACGTATGAACTGCTGAGATTCAAAATCAGCAATTTGGGCAGCAGCCTTTAAAAAACTCCCTTGACACGAGGTCTGAACAACAGAACTGTGGAGAACACAGGGAAAAAAAAATTAACAATTTCAGAGAATGAGATGCTCTCACACTTTGTAGTGTCCTTCACTCCCCCAGCCCTCAGCCAGCAGCAGCAGATTGCTCACAGAAATGCCATCTCATCCGAGTGAAAGTAAATAATGCTCTCCTCTCCGAGTTTCTTACCCCAAATGCCAGTGATAGGTCAGCAGCAGCAAAGTGCCCCCAGCACCTGCTGCCAGTGAATGAAAGCTCTGTCAACAGCCAAGTTAGCACCACTGCTGATCTGATTTGGGGGGAGGCAGCAGCCCTAGCCCCGAGCTGCAGGACCCAGTTTAATGTCACCACTCCAGCTCAGTCCACTGCTACAAGTTTCTCAGTACAGTACAAAACAAGCCCTGCAGAAAGGCAGTGGCAGCAGCAATCTGTCAGCTATTTACTGAGCCTTTCCCTAATTCCCTCCCTCGCTGCTGTCCCTGGCATCTGTCTGTGGAGTATGGATTTGGGCTCTGCTCTACCCACTTGCAGGGCTTCCCTCCTTTTCTGTCCTATAGAAAGAGATTTTCTCAGCTCCCTGGCTTCCTTTGCATGCTGAGCACCCCCTGATCTCCAAAAGAAATATTGAGATCAAGCTGGGGGAAAAAAAACAACAAAACAACAAGCCACTAAAGTGTGTTTATTTCTGTTTCCGTGTACAAAAAGCTGCTTTTCTGAGCTGGCTTTGCAGACTTGGATGTGCAATCTGGCTCACCTGAGCACCTCATTGCTTACACTTTCTATGGCAGAATTAGGAAGCACATCCTCAAAATGGACATTTCATGGTGATTCAATTGAAGTTAGGAGCTGAAAGTGTTGTTTTGATGTGGAATATGCAGAGTCCTAAATAACCAAAAGGGAGATGGGGCTGATCTGAGTAAACATGATTTTTCAGCCCTTACCTAAGACAGCTGTCAAATGGCAAAAGGATCTATTGGCAATATGGCCACTGTTGAGTTAGCTACAATATTCCTCTCTCCCTATAATTTTCCTTTTCACCTGCCAAACCTACCCATTTATATGCTTATATCCTGTTATTATATAAAATCCAGATGACAAATTGTGTGTCTGCAGCCCTCTTTGTTCCCATTCTCCAGCCCAGTGAACATTCCTGGTGTACATCAGTTTTATGTGAATGCAGGATGTTTGGGGTTTGTGAAAAATGTTGCTCTGCATGATTCATTTTACTGCAGCTAATGCCAGGAAAAAAAAAAAAATTACACACAACACCTCTATTGAAAATAATGGCCTGCTTCTTGGACTTTGCACATATATTTCTTTTGTCTGCTTGTTCTTTTGTTTAAGCCACTATCCAGGTGGGATAATCAGGTCTCTGCAAGCAGGAACCTATCAGCTCTGGCATGATAGATCGTGGTTCCCCAGCATCAGTCACTGGTGTCAGCCCAGGGCTGCTTTATTTTCGGGTTCCAAAGCTGTGCCCATCCAGGGGCTGCTTTGGAGGGCAGAGGGCGCACAGGTGTTGGAGCCCTGGTCACTGAGAATTTCAGACTTTCTGTGCTGCCAGGCACTGACCCCCAAAAGAGCACTGCATTGACCTGAGACCATGGAGAAACTTCCAAAATGGAATGACAGAACTGGGATTGTGGGTGTGGAGTTTGAATAGAAGTGTGTGATATCACAAGGTGGAAAACTTAAGAGTTTAAGGGTTTAGAATAAAGTAATAGATATAAAGCAAGATGGAGGTTTTAGGGTAGAGGCTGGTCCTTCTTCTTCACCTCCTTCTCCATGGGTTTGGGTGGTTTTGTGTAATTGGATAAAAAAGTCCACGTTGCGGGACAGGGGTGGTTTGTTATTGGGCTAAAAGTAAAAATAATTGAGGTGTCATTTCTTAATTGGACAGTTTATCCTTAAAAGGCCTTGTAGAGAGAGACAGGGCTCCATTTTTAGTTTGTTAGAGAGCAGTGCTGTAGAACTCAGAGTTTGTGAGACTGAACCAGAGATAAAAACTAATAAACATCTGAGTCCCAACAAGAAATTCCGTCTCACACATTTAATCCCGACCCTGGAAGAAAAAAGCAGCAAAGGATCAGCACACAGGGTGGGCTCTGAGGAGACAGAGCAGGGTCCTTGCAGTTCACCTCCTCTCAGTGCCAAGGGAGGTGCTGGTGCCCTCAGCCTGAGCTCAGCCACAGCAGAAGCTGTAAAAAAGCAGAGATGAAGCCTTGGTTCTGCTCGCATCAGGCATAAAACTCTCATTGACTCCAGCGGGGCCAGGATTTTATTCCTGATATGAATTTTCTCTGTCAGACAATTTAAAGATGCTTTTACGAGGAAAGGAATCTCGCCATCTAAAATAGCATGTTTGCAATTCTGGAAATGTCTGACATATGTTTTAAGAGTGTGTCATATTTCCTACCAGGAGACTTTACGATCCCATCGCTTTGTTGGGAGATACCTGCACAGGGGCTGTGATAAAGCAGCTCAGATATTCTGTGATGCTGCTGGAGGTCATTTTAAAGTGACAGCTTTTTCTTTCTTAACCAACTTCCTAAACCTCGCTGTGGTGGTAAAGTACAAAAAAAAAAAAATTTTAAAAAAATTGTTGGTGCTTTACTTTGGGTCCCTTTCAGCTGGGTTTGGTGCTGAGAGAAGCTGTACTTGGCTTTTTCATTTTCATAGAGCTCCAGAATTGTTTGGGTTGGAAAGGGAATGAAATATCTTGTTCTACTCCTTTGCCATGACAGGGACACCTTCCACTACCCCAGGCTGCTCCAAGCCCTGTCCAGCCTGGCCCTTGGACAGTTCCAGGGATCCAGGGGCAGCCACAGCTGCTCTGGGAATCGATGCCTGGACCTCACCTCCTTCCCAGGGAACAATTCCTTCCCAATATCCCACCTAAACCTACTTTCATTCAGTATGAAGCCATTTTCTCTTGTCATATCACTACAATGCCTGCTGGTTATTGTGAATTTCTTTATTTTACCTTATGATTTCAATAACACACCAAAGACCTGATCCAAAATCCTTTCAAAGCAGCACACGGATTTCCCTTTGCTTTCAGAGGAGCCTGAATCATTCACATGAAGAATAAATGCTTTTATGTTTTTGTTTGCAAGTACCACAAACATTCACGTGCTCCTACATCTTTGTCTCTAATTGAAAAGAACCCACTTTACATCAGCTTTGTTTCTTTGCTGAAGTTCCCCTGCCTTGTTCCAAGTGTGCAGTTATCAGCAGAATCCCATGCAGGATTTTGTGGGAACACGGTGCCTATCTCGTGTCACTGCTCTCGGTGAGTTTAGCACAAAATATAACCCTATTAAAATTACAATGCATTTATCACCTCGCTCAGTTCAAAGAACTCACGAGCCGCAAAGAATTTAATTAAAACATGATGATTTAATAGGCAGGCTCCATCTATTGTTTACTCAGGAGGTTGAGATTCTGTTTAAAATTAGGTCCCAAATTTAATTTAGGCTTCCACCAACCTTGTCATAGAAATGAGACTCCTGGAGAAGTTGCAGACAGTGAGAGGCTTACACAGAATAGTTTGGAAACTTGAAGATGATGGGGTCTGTATTTCTTTCCTATGAGGATCATGAGGAAAAAAGAAGGCTGTGAGTGCTTTTTTTATAGGATCATGGAATGGTTTGTGCAGGAAGGAGACTTAAATCTCATTCTTTCCCCCCCCGCCAATTCCTGCTATCCCAGGTTGCTCCAAGCCCCATCCAACCCACCCCTCTTGCACCCAAGGATGCACAAAGATATTTTCTCACCTGCTCATCATCAGCAGGTTGGTATAACCCTGTCCACAGTCCCATTTCCCTAATTTCATTTCTCAATCATGCAAAGCAGCCAGGACTGGGCAGCCAGGTCTGTAGGGTGGCACAGGGTTTGGGGGCAGCACGTTTCACACTCTCCTCTTCCCAAGGCAAATCTGTCTTGATCCAGATGGATCTTGGTGTGACTCAAGCAAGATCTTGTGCAAGACTTCTATAAAGAGAGAAAAAAAGTACAAATCCTGCCACAAAATGCATGATTTAATGTATATATAAGAAAAGGCACGGTGCCAGATTCTCAGTTTCTGTCACAGTTTTAATGAAAAGTGATTTCAGCATTTGAAAAACCTCAAAAGCTGTCCCAGGCAAATGCCATGTTTCTATATATTCTGAGCTATACATCTGAAATTGAGTAGGATAGTCCTTACATCAATTGATAAAAGCAGCATTTAATAGCTCCTCACTACAAAATTAATCCTTATTTATTATAGCCACAGCTATACAACAAAATATTTTAGGGAAATTTCCTCCACGTAGCCAAATGATCCATGGGAAAAAGATTTTAATTCAGTTTCTTTGCACAAACCTATCGTGCACTCCCTGCTAATGCACTGCAGTCTTAATTCAGTGGATCCAGCAATCTGCTTGGATAGTCAGGACATGTGTTTTCTCATCAGAGAGCCTGGCTTTACCAGCCATACCTTGACTCTGAGCAGAAAATTGGAGCTGCAATGCCTGCTGTGTTTTGCATATCAGTCACCCAGATTATTCAAATTCCCAGCTCTGCAGCCACTGGTGCCCATCTGGCTCTGGAAAATTGAGGATTCTGCCCCTGTCCTGGGAGCAGGGAGGGTTCTGGGCTGGCACACCCGGGCTGGGGGTGCTCCTGGGGGCTGTGCAGAGCCCCTGGCTGGTGCTGTGGAGGTGCCCACCTTTGGGACCCTCTTTGGGGTAAAATACTCTTCTCATGTTCAAAAAGCACCACTCCCATTTTTTATCCATGAGCTTGGCTGGTGGCCCCAGAGCCACCAAGCAGCCTGTCCTGAGCACCACGTCCTGCCCAGATGCTTTCCACACCCCCAGAGCTCAAATTTCCTGTCACCAGCGGGTTTTTACCATTGTCTGTAAAGTTTAATTGTGATTTTAGCAGAGTTTGGCCAGGTCCTGCTGCCTCAGCCTTGCTGGGCCCTGCTCTGCTGAGAACTGCAGCCTGTTCCTGCTGAGCAGAGCCATAAATTATTGACGTTGCCTTCATATAGCAACTTATTGACTACAGCATTGTAAAGTACCCTATTAATGTTTTAAGCATTTCACTTTATTTTAATACAAGTAAATTATTTAGGAAATGTTAAAATGCTTTATGCTTTGACTAATGAGAGTGAAAAGTGTACACAGCATCTTATTTTAATTGGATGTTTACCCTATCCTGTAGAAATCAGGCATTTATTATTTCATCCTTAATTAACTGTGCGTGCAATCCCTGATGGATACACGTTCAGATTCTTCCACATGATCGAGTAATTAAGAGGCATAAATGTGCAGATTATTTTTATTAGGAAATATGAAATAATTCTGGTTTTCAGTTTCCTTGGTTGCTCTGTAAAGAAGCACTTACTCCACACAGGGATGTGTTGGTTGCCTAAATTAATGCAAGTGCAGTACATGAAATTTGGGATAATGTAAATTGATTTGAGAGGTGCAGAACCCAGCCAGCCTGAAATGAGGGATGTCTTTGAGCCTCTCTTTTATCTTTGTTAGCACAGCAAGATCATTTCTGTTATGTCATAGTGCATTAGAGTCATTTCTAGGAATATTGCAGAGTTAGAAGGAGCGTTTATGGTGTTTCTAAATTTTCCTGATTGCCTTTTGGATGAGGATGTGGAACATCCACTTTTGTTCTAAACTATGTCCTTGCATGACAAACAGGACATACAGAGGGGGGATAAGGGCCTAGCTGTACACTCAATTTTGTTTTATCCCCCACCTCACCAGTGAAAGTTTTCTTTAGACAAATCAGACTTAAATTTGTGAAAAAAAAACAGCAGAATCACAAAAAAATTCTACCTATCCTATTCTGAGGACAAGGCAGCCCGTGGCTTGAGGCAAAACTCACTTTTAGCTCGATTTTGTTGTTATTTCTCTCCCCCCTGTTTCTATTTTTTTGTCATAGCTCTGAAAAGTCCTGATTAACAGAGATTTAAGCTGATGCCTGATCCTGAGCCAGTTTGGGAGTGAGGAGTGCTGGGAGAGTTTGAGGCCAGGCCTTTGACAGACAAGAACTGTAATGTGCTGTAATGTTGTACCACTGCAAAGGAGCCTTGGCTGATGACTCCAGGAAAAACAGAGCCATAAAAGAGCAGGCAGCAGATTCCTCCTTATGTATATTTGATCAGCCAGCTGTTGTGGCTGAGCTTTCTTACAATGGTCATGTTTTTCTTCTAAAATAAAGCACTTCAGCTGCAGCAGAGGCAGAGCAGCTGAGAGCAGGTGGAAAGGAAGGGAAAGGAAAGGAAAGGAAAGGAAAGGAAAGGAAAGGAAAGGAAAGGAAAGGAAAGGAAAGGAAAGGAAAGGAAAGGAAAGGAAAGGAAAGGAAAGGAAAGGAAAGGAAAGGAAAGGAAAGGAAAGGAAAGGAAAGGAAAGGAAAGGAAAGGAAAGGAAAGGAAAGGAAAGGAAAGGAAAGGAAAGGAAAGGAAAGGAAAGGAAAGGAAAGGAAAGGAAAGGAAAGGAAAGGAAAGGAAAGGAAAGGAAAGGAAAGGAAAGGAAAGGAAAGGAAAGGAAAGGAAAGGAAAGGAAAGGAAAGGAAAGGAAAGGAAAGGAAAGGAAAGGAAAGGAAAGGATAATGGGAAGGTGTCAGTGGGGCAGAACTGCTGAGGAAGTATCCATGGATTGCGAAGATGAGGATGGCAGAAAACTTCCACAGAAAACCAGTGATGGTCCATGCAATGAGGGTGGGATGCTGTGGATTTGTATTTGAATAGAATTGTAATAGATTTCCAGGTTGGTTTGGGCTGAAAGGGACCTTAAAGCTCATCCCATCCCACCCTTGCCATGGCAGGGACACCTTCCACTGTCCCAGGGTGCTCCAGCCTGGCCTTGGGCACTGCCAGGCAGCCACAGCTGATCTGGGCACCCTGTACCAAGGCTTCCCCATTCTCACAGGGAAGAATTCATTCCCAATATCCCATCTAAACCTATTCTTTCCCAGTGGGAAGCCATTCCCTGTGTCCTGCCCCTCCATTCCTTGTCCCCAGTCCCTCTCCAGCTCTCCTGGAGCCCCTTCAGGCCCTGGAAGGTCTCTGAGCTCTCCCTGGAGCCTTCTCCTCTCCAGATGAACATTCTCAGCTCTCCCAGTTTGCCTCTAGAGCAGAGGGGCTCCTATCTGAACATCAGAACCAGCAGGGATAAAGCAAAGTGATTTTCTCTGGTTTTCCAGCCATCCCCACCAGATCACTCCGTGCCAGGCCCTGCTCAGATGAAGTGGAGGTCAAGGCAGTGGCAGGAATTCCACAATGTCGGGTTACAGAAATTTAAAAAAAAAGAATTTTCCCTGGCCTGCAATACCACAGCAATCTTCTTCACACCATCCTTTTAAGAAATTATCACAGAGGCTCCATGAAACAATGACAAAAGTGCAAACAAACCCCAGCACTGATGAGCTCGTTCCCCTCCAAGATCCTGATCTTTTGGGTTGCCTTTGTGGTGCAAAATTGAGGCTTGGGAGTGATTACTGATGCACCTTTTACTTGTGTGCAAATTGTAAATGCAGCACTTCTTGTCTGTCTGTGAGCAATTCTGTCCCGGTGGTAGCTGAGTTTTAGAAGTTTCCCAGATATTTCCAAACATTCTACTTTTTCTTTTCTGTGGAAAAACACATCTCTCCTTATGAGCAGTTATGAAATATGCTATTAGCCCAGATAGCATTGTTGGCAATAAGGCCTCCTGCTGAGCTTTCAGCACGAGTTTGATAGGAAGAAATGCATCCCTGTGATAAAGACTAAAATGAAAAGCTACATGGAGTGTTTAGCTCAGAAAGAGAGGACAGATATTTCAGTGCTAGCGACCTGTTTATTCCAGAGGCAAAGCTGGAAAAATCCTGCACTAAACACTGGTGCTGTGGGATAAACCTGGCTGCTCATTTTGTGCCTTTCAGCAGGAGAAAAGGGGGATTTTCTGAGGCCTGTCTTAGGAGAGGTTGATGTAGGAATGTTTTCAATTAAATACCAGACTAAAAGAGGGGAGATTTAGGTTGGATGTTAGGAAGGAATTGTTCCCTGGGAGGGTGGAACTCCCAGAGCAGCTATGGCTGCCCCTGGATCCCAAGGCCAGGCTGGACATCGGGAGCAGCCTGGGACAGTGGGAGGTGTCCCTGCCATGGCAGGGGATGATCTTTAGGATCCAGTCTGAGATTCTATAACACTTCTGCTTATTTCGTTTGCATTTCAGTACTTTTGATCCCTCTTGTGCCTCTGGATTCATTGCTTCCCTGCCTCTGCCCATTCCCTGGGTAAATCAGCCTGAAAATGCATTAATTGTGCATGAACCCTTCCTGTGGCCCTCTCCCACCCCACTGTTTCCCTGTTGTGCACGAGGCAGGGAGACATCCAGCTTTCAGTGTCGTTCCTAACTCATTTTTACACCCTTGTAAAGCTGCTGCAGGATGAAGAATCACAGCTCTGTTCTGCTGTATTAGCCCTTTGCAGGCAGCTCCTCCAAGCAGCATTCCATGCTGTAGATATCATGGAAAAGGTGCCAAGAGGAAAACTGTTCCTCTTTACAGATGGAGATAAAAGCCATGCTCAGCTGGGATGAGCTCATCTCTCCTGTTCTCTTTTGTTGGGGTTTTCCCCCCCAAAATGTAGGATTATTGTTAGAACTCTGTTCCAGACCTGAGCTCCTTTCCTCCTAATCCACAAATAACATCCCAGGAGTTCTGTGTGACCAAAACTTCTCAAAGAGCTTTCCTGTTTGTTTTCAGAAATACTGAAAAATGGAGACATAAAGAAAAGAACATATTAGCTATTTTTATCACTTAAGCCATTTCAGTCCAAACTGACTTTTTGGAGATGAAAACCCAGCAACTGAGATACAGATGGATAAGGAAAAAAAAACCTATCCCCCAAGCAATTCTTTATGTACTGAGCTGTCAACAGGTTTATCATCCCTGCTGGGGATGGAGAGCCCTGAAATAAGAAGGCAAAAGTGTTCCCCCAAAGAGCCATGGAATTATGGCTGAGATACTGCATCAAGATCACTGCAACTGCAGGAAATGCAGGCAGAGGGGTCTCAAAAAGCCATTTATTTCATACCCCACAGATAGGATCAACCATATCATCCCTGTCCTTAGAAATTTCCATGGGTAGAGAGACCACAGCTTGAGAATGGAAATATTGTATTGCTTAATGGGTTTCCCTGTTAAAATATCTTGTTTTTTTCTTTTCCTTGTGTTCATCCTTCATCTTTCTCCCAGATATTTCTGTGGCAGAGTGACGAAAAATTTGTCTTTTAAGTCTGCCAGTGCCTTAAGTCTGTTCTTCCTTATTTACACCCCAGCAAGACCAGGTTTCTACTTAAAAATGCCATTTTAGATTGATAAAATTGGTAAAATCCTCCACTGTGGATTGCGTTTTTTCCTGTTTTCTTATAGGTGCTTTTATACATAAACCAAAAAAAACCAAAATGAAGGGGACATACACATATATTTATAGCAACATATATACACAAAGGTTTAATTATTTATAATGGTGAAGACACCCAATTCTGTTCATTATAATGTCATTTTCAGGAGCTATTTTTTACATCAGCCATATGGAGCTGTGAGGGATGGCTGAGCTGGCTGCCTTGTTCACAGTTTACCATGGAAGTGCTGCAGATTCTGGATTTTACAGGAAAAAAGATCCCTCTGGGTGGAGGCAGGGCAGAGCTGCTGGCTGGGCAGGACACAGAGGGAAGGAGAACATGTATGGGTGAGACAGAGGGGAAAAAACCCTGGGAAGGGCTCTGGGTGTGCTGGCAGCAGGGAGGAGGGTGGTGTAGGTGTGACAGAAGCAGGTTGAGGTTTGCAGGGCCTGGGATGGGTCCTGGGGGATGGCTGGAGCCACAGGCTGTGAAACTGCTGGATGGCAAGGCAGGAATGCAGGGAGCCAGCAGCACCTCACTCAGCACTCTGGGTTTTCCATGATGCCTCAGGTTTTAGTTTTTCTATTTTTCACATTCTGTGCTGCCTTAGTGTGCAGTGATATGAAGCCTGAGCTTCACATCAGGGCATGGTGAGCTCTCAGCACAGAGCAGGGAGACAAAACAATTCCTGCTCCAGCTGGGCACCAAGGACAAATGATCCCAATCTCAGCCCAGGAGCACAAACCCCGTGGGCTGCAGAGAGAAAAACAAGCAGGATGGGAGTGCAGGGGCTGCAGCTGGGGTTGGACACTGAACTGCAATGTGCACATGGAGCAGAGCTGAGCCCAGGGAGAGACCCTGGCAGCGCTCGTGCATTTTGGGACCATTTGGGTTGTGCTGCTCAAGGTGGATCCATTGAGGCCTCTTAACAAATCCCTATTTTATTCTTTAACTCTGTCCAGCCTCTGTTCTAGGTCAGCCTTCTCGAAGCATCATCCTCAGTTCTAGAACTCCTGGAAAATAACCCATTCAAAATCTGTTCCCCTCGGCACCCTGAGCATTTATCAGGAGTCTCTCTGGAGCTGTTCCCCCCTGAGCACCTGATAAATGCCACCATTATCACCTCGTGTCCCCTCCGTGTGACCCCACAAATCACGGTGACTGAGCCAGCCCAGCGCCCTGGCCCTGCTCACCCCGGGGCTCAGCAGCTGGGGGATGAGGGATCTGGGTGATCACATGCAAAGAAAACCTTAATCCAGCATCTCCCAAATTACCAGGGGGTGATGGATGGGAGCTGGGAGGGAAATGCTGCCTGTTGTGTCCTCTGAGCTGTTTGCTCCTCTCCTTCCTGAGATGGCCACTAGCAGGAGGAACATAAAAAGGACAATCCTTTGGCTTTGAAAAATGGAGCAGCAAGGAATGTTCTCAGGCAGAATTTAGGGTGTGGGGTTGTGCAGCATGTCCTTTCCCTCTCAGCTGCCCTGCCCATATCAAGAGCTCATTTGTTGTGTGATAAAGAAGGGGTTTTTGCCTTTCTTTTCAAACACAGCATTTCACATAAACATAAAGATTCTGTAACTTCTGTAATTCTGTATCATTGCATAAGATTTCACAGTTAAATCACAGAAACAACAGAATACCCTGAACTGGAAGGGACCCACAGGGATCATCCCAGCTCCTGTCCCTGCACAGACACCCCAACAATCCCACCCTGTCCCCAAGAGTGTTGTCCAATGCTCTGGCAGCTCTGGGGCTGTGCCCATTCCCTGTAGAGCCTGGGCAGTGCCAGCACCCTCTGGGGATGAACCTTTCCTTAAAATCCAGCCCACACCTGCCCTGGCACAGCTCCAGCTGTTCCCCCTGTCCTGTCCCCAGTCACCACAGAGCACAAATCGGTGTCAGTGCCTGTCCTTGCCCAGGAGAAGCTGGCACTGCACTGAATCTCCCCTCCAGTCTCCTTTTCTCCAGCTGGACACACCAAGTGCCCTCAGACCACGCCGCAGAGGTTTTTCCACCTCACAAGCTTTTCCCAGGAAGAAGGATTACTCCACAGCCTGCTCTCCTGCCCAGCACTTTCTGTTTCAGTATGGAAAAGGTGGTTCTGGCTGCTCAGGTAAGATGAGACCAATCCCAGCAGGATCCTCACAAACCACAGGTCCTTCCTTCCCATTCTCCTTGCCCTTGGCTCCTGGGGGTGGCTGCGGGTGCCCCCAGGGCTGGAGCTGCTGCCCAGAGTGGGACACACCAGGGCCAAGCCGTGCCTGGGGCTGCCACACCACACCTTCCCCCCAGAGCAGCCTTTGGGAACCCTAAAGTGATTTTAACACTGTCTGTGCATCCTCTTTGAAGGAGAAAACGCCTCAGAGCATGTTTTACACAGCGAGCAGAGCCGAGCACAGACACAGCTCCAGACGAAGGAAATGAGTGCTTTGTTTATGACAGATTTCTGTTTTTATTCCCAAGGTTCAGAAGTAAATTACTACAAAAATGCAGACAGAACCTGCAATGTTTGGCTCGGCATTATTCATCCAGCAATCTGGGAGCTGCAGATCAGTGTGTGAGAGACAGCAGCTAAAATATGGGGCTGCTCCAGCCTCTTCTGCACTGGTGTAAATCAAGAGTAACTCTCAGCGAAACCAATGGAGCGTAAAATTGGTGTAAGTGAGAATCAGTACTATCTCCTGTACCTATACGTCAGGGAATCTATTTGTTTAAAGTGTTTATAGACCCTGCTAGCATAAATAGCTTATTTTCTTACACATTAAAAAGATCAAAGGTAGCCAGAGTAATTTTCTAGCACGAGTAAAACAAACATGTATATTTATTGCCACATAACTTGCAGGAGTCACACTCTCGTTGAGTCTGAAGCCAAAAATAGTGATTGATTTTTTTTTTTCCCTGGGTTTAATAAAAGGCATGGTGGCGCTCTATGAAAACATGCATTCATTTCGTTTGATTGGCACCTTCAATTTTGGATGTATATCCTAACTAATGGAATGAATATTGCAGTGCACGAATCAATTATATTTGTTCAGTTGTCAGGTTTGTAAAGTGAGAAGTGTTTAAATTATATATCATCCGGCTGTCTATACATTAGGTTCTCTTTACAGACAATACTATCATCAATACATTTGCTTTAATGAGGAGCTTATCAGCATCCCCAGCTCATCTCTCAGCCACTGCTATTTAGGGAAGCAATGGAGTTTTAGCCTCAAAATAAAACATTTCTCACTTCAACACCAGCAGAATACAGCTGATGAAGAAAGATTTGCTGCTGTAATTAACATCACTTATCATTACTGAAATCACTGGTTTACATCCCTTACTATTTATAATATTTTCACTGGTATTTTGCTGTGAATTTTAGGCAATATTCTCAGAATACTCAAGTCTTAATGCTGGTTAATCTCTAAAATTATTTTAGTATGGACTGAAAGAACCCAAGCAATCATTTGGGGACTGTAATTCAGCAAAGGAATGGCCCTTTGAGGAATCAGGACTAGGAACAATATTGCAGACTTCTATTTGTTACAATTTTCCCCTTTCTTTACCTTTCCTATAATTTGGTAATTTGGTATTTATTAAGTTTTTAGAAAGAATTATATGGTGAAGCAAAAATTGGCTGCAAAACTCATTTGACAAACAAGGAATCCATGTTTCCTTATTAAAAAGGAAAGGATGGATCAAGTGGGATTTTGTAGGAGTACTATTCAATATTTTTATTAATTATCTAAATGGTTGAATACAAAACTTCCAAATTTGTGAATTTGGATGAACTGGGACTATTTTGAAGGATAAAAGTTGAATTTCAGATTAGCTTGATTTCATACTCACCAGTGCAGCCTGAATTTTCTGAAATTGTATTATGGCCTGTATGTATTTAATACATTTCCATATTTCTTTTTGAAGATTACATTAACCATTTGTGTTATGCAAATAATGAAAATGGCAAAAACATTACAAATCAGCCCAAAGAATGTTTTCAAGAAGCTAAGTTCTCAGTTCTGTAATTAGCATTACTTCAGATTTGCAGAGGATTTAAAGAACTGAATTTGGTAGACAAAGGGTGAATTTGTGTTTGGAAAGAGTTTGAAAAGTCTGATGGAAGTTGGAACTGGATGGTCTTTAAGGTCCCTTCCACCTTTATCACATAGCACGTATAATTTACAGATCACAGAGCACTGATTGCTCCTAAAAGATCAGGGGAAAAAAAAAAAAAAGAAATTAACTTTCTCTTAATGCTCAGGCTGGAGCTGTGTCCAGTTTTTCAGTCCTTGTCACCATCCCTCTGTCCCTGTCACTAAATCCACCCTGAACATTCAGTCGAGGTCCTGACAGTGGGGCTGAAATGGGATAATTCCTGGAGTATAAACTTTCCTGCTTCTGCCTGCTAGCCAGCCTCTAATCCCAGCAGGAAGGAGGGATATTCCCATGGGAGCACGTTCTCCTGTCAGCTGGAGACCCTGGTATTGTATTAGTGGGGTGCCCTCATGGCAGGAAGGAATCATGACTCTGACTCCATGTTCTTACAAGGCTTATTTATTATTTTATGATACTATATTATATTAAAGAATACTATACTATACTAAAGAATATGATACTATACTAAAGAATACAGAAAGGATATTTACAGAAGGCTAAAAAGATAATAATGAAACTTGTGATGCTCTCCAGAGTCCCGACACGGCTTGGCCCCAGTTGGCCAAAGAGTGAAAACAACTCACACCAGAATCCAATGAAACAATCACCTGTGGGTAAACAATCTCCAAATACATTCCAAAGCATCAAAACACAGGAGAAGCAAATGAGATAAGAATTGTTTTCCTTTTTCTCTGAGGCTTCTCATCTTCCCAGAAGAAAATTCCTAGGCAAAGGGATTTTTCAGAAAATGTGAGTGTGACACCCTGGCAGTGCGTTTTCCCAGGTTTTGGTCAGGTCTCTGCCCCAGAGAGGACGGGACATGGGGGAGATCCTGTGCCTGGCCACTTGGCAGATCCTGTGCTCTGAACCAGAGCCAGAGCCCTTTTCCCAGCTGGGAAATGGCTGCACTGTGGGGTCAGGGATCCCTGGCAGCACCCAGATGTGGGAAATGGATTTGTAGAGAATTCTCAAGCCTGACAGAAGGCTCACACAGTGTGCACCTGCTTGCAAACCTAGAGACAAGAAATGCTGACTTAGAAATGCCATGGAAGAGGGTGTACATTATTGAGAAAGAAACAGAACTAGAAATAAGTTTCAAAGGATGGCCTTGCAAATAAGATTGGACACTTTGGAGAAATAGAATTATGAATGATACATTGTAGTGGGACCCACGCGGGGTAATTTTACATGATTGGCTTTAAGGCATTTACAGCATGGTGTGGCTAAAGCTGTAAGGTAAAGTGAATTAGAAAATAATCGAAGGATGTACCAAGAGTACAATCCAAAATCCAAGACAGTTTGTATGGGCAACAAGTGATGGTACCTGGACAACACATCTACCTGTAGACAGGAGAGTAAAAGAAATTACTTTGGGCCTCCCTACTTTATGTCCAGTTTGGGAAAAGTCCCCATTTAATGGAAAACACGAACTTCTGCAGATAAGAACAAGAGAAGAAGTTCTAGACAATGAAAATCAAGATGACATTTAGCTAGAACCCTCTAGTGGAGTGAAATTTGGTTTCCTAATTTGTAATTAGGAAATAGTTGGCTTCTGATTATGATGGGGTGAATTATAATATCTGCATTGTCTCACCCTTCTCATGAGACTGGAAATGGAATAAAAGTTTTTCAAACCCCTCTCAGTTGCCCCATGTCTGGGTCAGCAAAGAGCTTAATCCAACACCCAGACCCCCTCATAGGGAAGGGGACAGCAAGGGGACCTGGGACATGGATTCACAGGGCTGGCACTTCCAGCCCTGCCTCCTTGGCATTGGATTCATGCAGCACCAGAAACACAGCATCAAATGGGACCTGTGCTCTCTGTTCCCTGGGCATCAGCTGTTTCCAGGGAGCTCAGGGCAGGAGTGTCCCTGGTGCTGTGCCACCAGCCACTCGTTTTAACTCTGCTGGAAGTCTGAGGAAATGTTCTTTGCCGAGGCACGGGCTGGTGTCTGAACTCAGCCTGCTCCGTGGCTGGGAATGTTAATGCACACGTGAGGGACTTCTGTGACTGATTCAAAGCCTTTCCTAAACCTGCAGGTGCCCAAGAGAACTGAAGTGATGTTTGTGGAGGAGAAAATATGCAGGAATTATGCTGGAAATGCCTCTTTTTCTAATGCTGACACTTTTTCACTTTGGGAACTCACAAATGGAAGAGGAATGTTCATCTGTCTTGAGGTTGAGGGGATTTTTTCACTCATGTGATGGTCTTGACAGTATTCTCAGGGTACTAATTTGTTATTTTTAATGATAATTCTCTGTCCACATGAGAACAGACATAGATCACACCCAGCCACGCACATGCACTGGACTCGCCTGCATCAAATATTTATGCATCATTATTGGCATTAGGGATATCTGAAACCCAAACTTGTAGGAGGCAATTTTGTAGAAAATGAAATTATGGAATATTTATTCACCCAGTAAGCTGCCCTGAGCCTGTGTCTCCTGCAGAATTAGGGAGTTATTTATTTATGAGCTGCTCTCCTGCTCTCTCCCTCAAAGAGAACCCAGGTTGAGCAGGATGTTTGTTTACAAATTGGCCAGAGAGAGCATTGTTCTCGGCTTGATTTGTAATGACTAATGAGCAACATTATTTTTAATCACAGCTTTTCCAGCCTGCCACGCTGACAGGCACGTCCTGCCTGTGCTCCACTCTCCTGGCACAACACAGGCAGGCTGGGGGTGCTAACGAGGGAACAAAAAGCACTGGGAGAAAGATCAGTGTGCCAAGAGAGAAAAAGACTTTTCCAGCGAGCGCAACGAGAGCATTTTTCATTGCAGGGTTTTCAAGGATGTGTTTTTTTGTGTGTGTGCAGCAAATGTGGGTCCTCAGGTCGGGCTGCGGAAGGAAATCAGTTTGTCTGTGCTAATGAATCAAAGCCTGGCAGTCACCAGGGGTAAATAGAGCATGAGATCTGGGCATGGGGAGTTCTGCAGGACAGCTCTGGAGACACCCCTGCCTCTCCAACGGGCAGGGCTGGAAGCAAATTGACGTTGACAAAGCTTTTAAGATTCCTCTCCCCGTGGGCTGGTAGCTCGACACGACAGATGCTCATTGGTTCTGCCACCTTGTGCACAGAGAGCCCGGCTGTGACCCCTTCCCCTGCATCCCAGGGGATCCCGGGGGTGCCTGGAGAGGCTCCCTGGAGCAGGGAATGGGCAGAGTTAAAGAATAAAGTAGGGATTTGTTAAAAGCCTTCAAAGGATGCACTTTGGGCAGCACAAGAACCTGGCTGTGGCTACACCCAAGATGGACCCAGGGTGGACTCCAGGCCATGAGTTTATTGTGTTTGCTCAGGCATGCCCCAGCAAAGGAGGAAGGAATGATGCATCTGACTCCATGCTCTCAGAAGCCTAATTTATTACTTTATTATACTATATTATGTTAAAGAATACTACACTACACTATACTAAAGAATACAGAAAGGATACTTAAGAGAAGGCTAAAAAGATAATTATGAAAACTTGTGACTCTCTCCAGAGTCCTGACACAGCTTGGCCCCAGTTGGCCAAAACAACTCACACCAGAATCCAATGAAACAATCACCTGTGGGTAAACAATCTCCAAACACATTCCACACATGAGCACAACACCAGAGAAGCAAATGAGATAAGAATTGTTTTCCTTTTCTCTGAGGCTTCTCAGTTTCCCAGGAGAAACATCCTAGGAGAAGGGATTTTTCAGAGAATGTGAATGCCACATGAGTTTTCACACTTTTATCAGTTTTGGTCCATTTCCATGTTGGGTTCATTGTCCAGTTCCAGCTCCAGGTGATGCAGTCCCACCCTCCCAGCTTGCTCCCCTCCATTCCCTGTTGTTTGCACTTTTTGGGCTGAAGCTGCAGCGCTGTCCTTGGTTCTGGAAAAGGATTGTTCTGTGTGCCTGAGCTGGGAGGAGAGCTGCTGACACTGTGTGTGGAGTTCAGAGTCACACACCAGTGCAGTGCAGAGTCTGGAAAATATGAAAACTAAACCTGAAGGCATCACCAGGAACTCCCCTGCCCAAGGATGGCACTGATTCTCACAGCATTCCCAAGCCAGCCACCTCAAGGAGCTTTGCAGTCTCCCATTTCCCTCCCTGGAATTTGGAAAGAGCAAAAGTGACTTCAGCTCCCAAGTCCAAAAATGGATTTTTGAAAGTGAAAAATGGAAGAGAGGACAGGGCAGAACAAGGGTGTCAAAACATCCTCAGGAGGTTTGAGTGCCACACTGGGCTTGTCCCCTGCCTGTGATTGTGTCCCCATGTCCCCTGCCTGGCTATGCAGGCTCAGAAGTCCCCTCATGTGACCCTCAAAACAAAATTATTCCCCTAATAACAATATCCAGATATATACACACCATTATTCCTTGATAAACCCATGTCTGAGTGATCATTAAGGTGGTTTCTCTAACACCCAGATTACAAAGCCCTTCCAAATGAGCTGTTTTGGCTTGAAAGTGCTTTTTTATCCACTTCTTCCTAGTAACAAAGAGCCTCTTTAAAGTGGAGATGACTCTGATAGCACCGGAGATATTAACACATGTTGTTGCCGCAACCCCTTTAACACTTCCAGGAATTTAATTTTAATTAATTACTTTGTAGTGAGAAGGGAGAAAGTGAGAAACAGATCACCTGCTTTTCTGGGGAAGAAAAGCAAAGTTCGAGGCTTCTCGAAAGACTTGGTGAAAGGGAAAACAAGACTGCTACATTTTCTGCTTCTGATTTAAGGCTGGAAGATACTTTGCATCACATTATCAGCTCATTTTTGCATTTTAATCTCCATCAATCCCAGCGGCATGTGCCAAGTGCTGCGAGGAACGTGCTCCTCTGCTGCCACTTCTCTGACCATGGATTACAGGAAAGACTCCCTGCTGTGGCAGCAAACCAGGAATGTGGAATAATGACACGGGATTTAGCCAGGAGCCTTCACAAAGCAAAATTAAAGGTGTACCAGCTAAAACCAGGGAGTTTAAAGGGGCTGGGTGTCCTTGTTTTGGAAGTGCTTGGGCAGCTTTAATGGAGGAGGACTGTGATGGATTTTGACACGTGTTAATGGTGTGTGTCACGTTCTTTATCTTTTCATGAGGACATGGCTAATTTCTGATGGCATGTGTCACGTTGCATATGTTGGTGAAATATAGGTCACAAGCTAAAAATATGCACAATATTAACAAAATCTATATGATAACAACTGCATATGTGTCCCTTACCGCAGCAGCCACGGCTGATCAGGAATCTGACTCTGGGAAAATGCTTTTTAAGCTCTGTCTTAGAAGATGTTGTTGAAGAAGGAGGCTTTGGGGGAGCTGCTGCTGAGGAGAAGGAGGAATTCTGTCTGTCTGGAGACATTCTCAGAGATGGTGGAGGAAAGCTGAGAAATGCTGATCTGTGCACGTGGCAGTCGCTGATTTATGTGGTTTGGCAAAGGCTGGGAGCAGCTCCTGGGGGAAGGGTGATGGCAGAGCCCTGTTTGAGGCTATCCCTGGACAAAGGACATTATCCTGCCCTCCTGCCACCCCGAGGGCTCACTGGCACTGTTCTTCTTCTCCAGGGAGGAGCACCAGTGTAAGGACCCATTCTGCAGGTCCTACAGCACTGTGACACAGAGCCAGAGCTGCTGGAGAGGCAGCAGATGACTGTCCCTGGGCCTGCTGTCCTCTTAATTAATTAATTTTTGTGATTGATTAATTAATTTTTGCTTTCCTGACCAGCTAATTTTTGCCTTCCTGACAGTGGCCAAGTACCTTCAAGTGGGTCTTACAGTCCAGATTCTTCCCACATTCCAATTTCATGCATTGCCTCAATAGCCCAATCTGACAACACATCTTCATCTTGAGGCATTTTCCTTTGCAAGAAAAAATTGACAGAAGCAATAAATGAATCTTAAATAGTCATCAGAAAGAAGCAAATTAAGTTATGGGCAGGATGATGGCCACAAATCTTTTAATTAGACATTATCTGATATTCTCATTAGAGAAAGCTCATGTTTGCTTTTCTTTTTTGCCAGCTACAAAACAAGGTCGTGCTGCTTTTGTGGCATTTGAATGCTACTCTGGTCTTCCACAACTGCTTTGATTGTAACCAAATAAAACTTCTCCAGGTCAAGCTGTGGGACTGGTGTGAGCTGGGTGATGCTGTCAGTGTGTGTGGGATGGAAATGGGAGCACAGCTTGCTTTTCCTGGCTAAGGAGAATTGGATACCCTAATGGACTCACGAGTGTTACCGAGAAATGAATATGAAAAATAGATAAAGTCAGCTCTAAAAGCCAGGTGATGGAGATGTAGAGATGGAGACAGAATATGTGCATGTCCAGCGCAGCCAAGCTTTGAGTGAAGGAAATATGAGAAGAGATTGGAAGGAAAACCATTTCATCCCAGTCAGAGCCCATCTAATCCCACTTTAATTTGATGGTCAACAATTGGAAATGAAATGGGGGCCTTGCAAACAGCTGAGCTTTCCAAGGGCTTCTACAATTTCACCTTGATTCCATCAGAAATGAGGCATCAGGGAAGAACAGAAAGCTCATCTCAGTCAAGACACTCCCTGAACTCAGTTATTTTACTCCAAAATAATTTTTAAATTATAAATTACAGCCCTCCTCATTTCTGAGATGCTTCTGCCTGTGTCTGTATCACCCCAGCTCTGGCCAACACCTCCTGGTTTGCTCCTGCTGATAATTTTTCTGAGTATTATAATTTATATTGTACTTTTTCCAGGCATTAGGCTCCACCAGAGATGCTCCAGCATTTCCTCCCTGCTCCCTCCCCCTCTGCCAGCTGTGGAAAAAGCCCATTTTTCCAACGGTGTTTGCCAGCTTTTGAGAGGGGAATTGCTGGCTGAGGGTTGCTGCACCAAAGGCAATTAGAATCTGCAGCATTTGCATGAAACAGACTCCATAATCTCCCTAAAATGAAGATGTCACTAAGAACAGCCCGTGAGGATGCTGAGCCACAGGAAGCATGACAATAGATAATTTCAAATCCAGCCAAGCTTGAAGGAGGGGCGTTCTCCACCTTCCCTGAAGTTCAGAAAAAAGAGCTGTAAAATCTCCTCACCTGAGCAAACAACCCCCACTTCAGCCTGTGCTAGCCCCAGTTTTTTACACCACTTATGAGAGAACATTTTGTTCAGCTTGGGAGACAGCAATTATTAACCAGCTAATAATGAAGAGAGAGGAGATACCTGCACGATGGACAAAAAAAAAGTGTCCTCTTCAGTCCCATTTCTACAGGAATAATGTCCCAGTGCCATCACAGGAAGAAAAACAATCAATCACTGCTGAGAAATCAGAGCCACATCCTCTAAATTATTTCACTGATACCATGGAATTCTGTTTTAGCTGAAGGTATTGATAGATTTTCCCATTAAAGGCCAGGTGATTTCAAGAGGAAAATGCTGAAGATACTGGGTTTAAATATTTTCTTGGCTTTTGTAAGGTTTGGATGAGTGACATGAAGGATGATTTGTTTCTACTACATGAAGTTATCCATGATCAAGACAAAGAATTCAGGAGTTTGTTTCCTATTCCTCTACAATATTTTGGAGATGATTGATGCACATTTTGCATCAATCCCACAAATCATATTTTGCCTGTAAAGCAGAATGAGGGAAAGGAGATTCCTGTTGTGAGGGTTATTTGTGGGGTTTATTTGTGTAAGGAGAAGCTGCTAAAACCTGGATGGGGTCGTTGGGAGGATAAAAGAGGAGCACAGACCATGGCAGGGAGGTGTCAAAGCCAGGCAGGAAAAGCAGGGGCTGGGTTGTCCCTGCCTGGTGTCACTTTGTGACACACCTGGGACATCACTGCTGTCCTGCCTCGTTCCTTCTTCACCTGTGGATGAGGCTGAAGGACACTCTAGGACTAATTCTGGAACTCTTGTGCAGGTTTATGTCAGATAAGCTCTGCTTTATGTCAATAATGTGGAAACAGAGAGCATTGCCTTAAAGGGGAAAAAAAATCCAACCCCACAAGAGAAAATAAGAAAAAAAAAAAAGTGATGCAAACTATAAAAAGCCTGGAAAACCTGAGGTTTTATTTTACTAGGGAGCCATCAACACAAACAAAACAAACAAATTATTTTTAAAAGTTCAGATATTGAACTCAGGGAAGAAAATCAAAACTGCTTTCCCTGCTGATCTCTTCAATATTCACTTCATGTTTGATTTGGAAGTTAGATTCATCTCCAGTCTGAGATGTGCTCCACTTTTATCTGAAGTATTGCAGTTTCCAGAGGAACAAAGTCTGTTTCTTATCGGCGCCTTCCGCCTGCACTTCCTGATGCATTTGAGTTCCAGCTATTAACCTGCAGCTCTGTACTCACAACCACTTTGTGGTTTCCCAGGCCCTACAGGTTTAGAGAAGTGTGTGGACATTCTTATAAAGATTATGGCTTTGTTTTGTACTCAGCAAATGATTTTTGTTTGCCAACATCCTCTTGGCTCGTGGCTGGAGCCCGCCAGGAGATCAGCGAGTCAAACCCTGGCACGTCTTCTTGTTCTGCTTGCCTGTGCTCAGTGAACCCCTCAAAATGCAGAGGTTTGGTCGTTTTAAATCAGAAATATCACTGTGTTGTCCTCACATCAACAGAGATAGTCACAAGGAGTTATTAAAACATTCTAGTGAATGTAAAATCCTAAAATCATTAAGGTTGTAAAAGAGCTGTAGGATGGCTGAGTCCAAGCCTTAACCCCTATAATTGCAAATAATTGCCAGGATTCTCTCAAATCCTTCTAAAAACTGATTTAGCAGTAAAACCTCTCTTTGAAGATTCTACTGTCATGCCTGAAAACTGCTGGAATTAGTGGTGCCATGTGAGGGTGTGGGTGGCAGTGGGGTCAGAGCCCAACCAAGCACCCTCAGGAAGGAAAATTGGGTGGTGAGAAGAGCTGGATGTGGGGACCATAAATCCTGGGGCCAGCCCAGTGCCCCAGCTCCTGTGCTCTCCACAAGATGCCCTCAGTTCTGCAAACTCCAGTTAAGCCTAGAATATTTCAAGTAAAAGTCAGTAAAGGCTGTTTTTCTGTCACAAGCTAATTCACGTCTTTTTTCAAGCCATTTGCAAAGTTTATTATGAACTTTCAAATCACATTGCAGTGATTTCTATGAACTGTTAAATCAGCAGTTTAATGGAATGGTGGTCCTTGCTTTTTTCAGCTCAAATACCCGTGGACTGAAGAAGCTTTGTGTCATAAAAGTTTATTTATTTATTTATTAGTACATTTGCATAGCAAACACATTTGTGCTTTGAGGGAGTCTCTATTTCTTGGTACATGGGTTTAGATTAAATTTCTGATTATTTCCCCAAAAATATCTTTACAATCCTTTAACAAACCTTGGAATTCTGGCAAATTATTCAGTAAACTTTAGAATATGAAAAATTGGGCAACAAGTACCCCCAGCCTCACTTTGGAGTGCATCCATTGGAACTGGCACAATTCCAATCAGCTTATTAGTTTTATAGGTTTGAATTCTCCAGGTACAATATCAGAAATACCACAAAGTTTCACACCTAGCAGCATTTCTGCCAAGATATAGTCAATCAAATCATCATTTGCATTTAAAACTGGTATAAAATTCCACGTTTTCTTCTTCCAAATCCCTGCCTCTGTGCATTAGTGCCTTTTATGCATAACTTGCATGAACTCTCTGTGCACAATCATGGGAAGATTATGTTTAAATCAATGAGGAAAATACGTGAAACATCTGGAACCATTCACATTCCCACAAAAATCCTTTATCTGCACAGCCCATTATGTTGAAACCACGGGAAAAGTAATTTACCTCTCCAGCTATAAAGTCTGCACAGTTCTAAAATCTTATCAAAAGAAAAAGTCCATTTTCTTATCTACAGAAATTCTGTACGCAGCCCATAATTATTTACCATAATTTGCTGTTATTTCCACTTGCAATAGAAAAATAAAGAATATTCTGGGTTAATTATGTTATGTCTAATTTTCTGTTGCTAAATACAGGCTGGCCTACAATGGATGCTGGGAAGCTGAGATGAAAAAAGGAGAATTCTTTCAGCAGATCTGATTTCTGCTGCTTTTGGCACCACGTGAAGGACCCTGGGTGGCTGCACACACCTTGTCCTTTAGGTTTAGAACCAGAAGTGGAAAAAGAATTTTGGCTGTGCCCATCATTCCCCTGACACCTCCTGAGTTTCTCTGTGCTGGACTGTGGCTGGGATTTGGGGTTTTGTGGCTATTGGGAAAAATTTCCTCCTGGAAAAGAGGGTCAGGCACTGGCACAGCTGCCCAGGGGGGATCCCCATCCCTGGAAAGGTCCAAAGGGGAGTGGGTTTGGTGCTGGGATATGGGTTAGGGATGAACATTAAAGGCTGGGCTCAATCTCAGAGACCTTTTCCACCCTTGATGGATCCAGGGCTCTGTAACCCTTCAGGAGCAGCCCAGCAGGTCCAGCTCTGAAAGCTGCTCCCACAGGCTTCCTCTCCCTTCTGCACTCACAGATTTAGGGCAAAACCCCCTGTTTAATAAATCATTTATTAATAATTCCCCGATGGGAATTAATGTCCCATTAACCCCCCACGTGGTTCAGTCCTTTGCTAATTATTGCTTTTCTTTCCCAGGGCAGTGGCAGATGAAGAATGCCCCAATCTGGGAGCTGTGCAAGAAGCACCCAGCTACAGAAAACTGCATCTTTGACCAAAAATCTTCTTTCTAGACCCAGCCAAGAGGCAGATCCTGACTGGAAGCACAGGGAAGGGTACAGATAAACTGAGCAGCAGCACAGCACACGAGGTGTCAGGTCTGGACCCTGTTTTCTCTGTTTCTCTGGAGTGCAACCCACAAACCCAACTGGAGATCCCCAGCAGCACTAAATAAAGCACCCTAACACACAGCAAAACACTCAGGTAATCCTGCCCTCCCCAGGGGGTTCTGAGAGAGCATTTCTTCCTCTGTTTGGTGCCTTTCTGTTATATTTTTATTCTATATGTTTATTTTCCCAGGTGTGTGTTTTCTCACGTCAATTCCACTCACACACAAAATCCCTTTCCTGACAGCATAGGAGCATCAGCAGGAGCAAACTAGAAACTCAAGTTTGTGCTCAATTCCTGTGAGGAGAAACACTTGAAGTGACTCCAAAATTTGTTGCCCAACATTTTTGGGTGGGAAGAAATTTTCTTTCACCTGTTGGAACAGAAAAATCCCCCCAAATCCTCCCGGCTGGCTCCTGTGCCTGGCTGGGAACAACTTAGGCAGCTGCACTGCTGGAAATGCTCTCAGTGTGCTGCTGGAAGATTAGTGGCCACTTTACCCAGCCTGTGAACTCCAGATAAATCCCAGAACAGCAGCGGGAAGAAAGCAACATAAGCTGCAGCAGAAGGTCTCCGTTTATTGGAAATCCGCGCTCTGCGCCCGCCCGAGCGGCTCCAGGGTAACAAACTGCTCCACCTGCCTCTCCAAATCTGCAGCATCACCAAAGCAGCTGCTGCCCTCACCTCTCTGCGCTGCATTTGTGCTGCTCTGCTGCTTTGGAGTTCGCTGTGCCCCAGTTGTGCTGCTGCATTTGTTGTTCCTCATTAATCCCGCTGCTCGTGCGTGGATCTGGATGTGCTGCGTCTGGATATGGGGATCCTGTCAGTTTTCAGTGTTCATAAATTCCCACCAAAGGAAGCTAGAATTTTCCACAAAATCTTTAGAGATCAGAAGCTGAGCCCTGTCCCTGGCCAGAATTGATTTGATTTGATTTTAAGCCTCTTTTCAGACACGCAGCCCATCAAAGGCACTCACTCAGGATACACCTAAATTACTTCAGTTCAAAGCTGTATTTTCAGGAGACCTTTACAAGGTCCCTGATGTCCTGGCCAAAATTTCCCCACCTCTGCCCTGCTGCTCTGCATGAATGGCCATGAGGATTGTGCTCTGTCCATCTCTTAAATCTTAACATCCCATGGACTCCTAAGTACTAAAATTACATGATTTAACACAATCCACTAGGTCTAGTGGGTTCCACTACCAAGAAAACACATATTCTTTACACAGAGAGAGGTTTTTTAAATATTGATGTGTACCTCTGCAATTTTCTTCATTAGAAACACTACATATTTTGAATATTTTCATTTTTCTTATTTTCTTCATATTTTGATTTTTTAAATTTTTTTTCTTGTGGCAGTTCTACTCTGGTTGTAAAGATTTTTTCTTGGGAAGATGAATGATATCTGTGAAGACATTGGCTCTTCCATTCATTAGAATTTCCTATTTTAAAGTCATCTTGAAAACAGAATACTTTAAGCAACCAGTGGCAGAAAACTGAATGCTTTTTACTGGGTTAGAGTAACTTCCTTTACAAAAAATTGCTGTAAAAAAAGGCTTCACTCTTTGTATAAATGATACAGCTGCTGACATGAGAGACCTGTGCACAGTCTCAAATTAAATGCTGTAAAATTGAAGTAATCAAAATAAGACATCAATCACATTAAGATGTTAATTAGCAGACCTTGATATTTTCAACCTTACATTTAGATGGCTTACAGAGGGTAAAAGGATCAGCTAACACATATTAAATAATGCAGTGCCTGAAATGTGGATTCTGGGTGATTTATATTTTTGTCACATTTAAGAAACTTCAGGAATGATCCATCCATTACAAGCACTGTGAGTGTGACTCAATTTACAGGGAACAAGTTCAGAGAGATCTAAAAGTGGCTCCTTGTTCTCAGAAATCCTTGTTTGGAAAGGATTTGTAGCAATCCTTTCCAAAACCACACGTTAATGTGGGTCTGTCCTATTTGTCTGTGCTATCAGGGCATTTCTTTTTCCCTTTGGCTTATCAGCTTCCACAGGGTTGTTTTAGATTTCTGATTTTACAAGACAACTGATGTAAGAGATAAACATCTCCTGTGTCTTTACCTAACGTATAATTAGACCAGCAAGGGTCTGAGTCTTACAACAAAGCCTTAAAAATGATAACTTGCTTCCCAGTATGTGACTGAGAGATTTAAATCTTCTCTTGAGGGAGAGTGGAAAGTACCAGTCCAGATATTTGAAGATGAACAGCATGAAAATACGTCAAATTCACTCAGGTAAGGTACAGGGATTGTGCTGTTATTAATTTTCAAACCTGCAATGGGACTTCTACAACGATAAATTCAGGACAAAAGAGGCCAGCTATCAAACTTCCACAGGTTAGCAAAGCTCTCTTTGGGAGGCAGTGGGAGGATTAGAGATGTGTCTTGAAAAAATAAAACGAGCTGAAGGCTGCAAAGGCTTGGAAACATAACTTTATTTTTATTATTTCCCCCTTGCTATTCCTTTTCCTGTTGCTTTTCCTTATTTATTGATAAGCTCAGATTCTTGTGCAAAAGAATTGAAGTTTTTTTTCTCAGTCCTTCTAAAACTTTCTTGTCCAGATATGAGGAAGGAGGGAAGGTAAATCCTAGAGGGAATGTAGGAATTCACAATGAGAGCAGAGACATCAGGGATGGATCCTGAGCTCCACATTGCCAGAATATACTCCTGGGATTGCACTGGGAAGGAATTTATGAAAAGTTGGACCCTACATCTGTGAGCACAGCAGGGATCAAATTCTGCAGCTGGGATCCTGCCCTGGCACTCCCTGGCTGGTTCTTGCCCCGTTTCTTTGTAGGGTTACAAATTCCACTGGGACTGAGCCAGAAACTGCAGTAATTCCCAAAACCACCAGTAAATATCCCTGCTGCTATCCCAGAACCAGGCAATTCTCTGAGTGCAGTAAAAATTATTCCATAAATTGGCTAATGATGGATTTGCTGCTGTTGGACCAGGCCACTCCACAGGAGCTGCAAGGTCAGGGATTTCCACATTGTTTCTGTTCCCGTTGGGTTTTAGGTGCTGCTCCACGAGCTTGAGGATTTTTGGGCTCAATTACAAAGCAGAACCAGCCCCATGAACCTTTCAGAGACAGCTCAGAACCCAGAGCTGACCAGCAGCTGAGGCAGAGCCAGAAATCACACCTGAAATGTCTGTTCTGCACTTTCCTCTGCTCTTTGTTGGCACAGAAAGTTCATTAATTGTGTGTCGTGGCAGGCTTCTCATCCTGCCCATGACAACCTTTTCTTCTCCACGTGACTCAGTGTGTTTGTCCCAATCAATTCATTATTCAGCCCCAAAATCTGACACACAGGAGAGGGGTGCTTCACGAGGAATTCAGTTTATTGTGACAAAGTACTTTTTTGTGCATTTCTGTGAAATATCCCAAAGTAAAAAAAAAAAAAAAAAAAAAAAAATTAAAAAAAAGAATCAATATAAATGTATATATACTTATATATTTGTAATCTCTGAGCTTTAGCAATGCTTTTATATGGCCAAAAACACCCCAAAATTTAAAGCTTCTGTTAGTTATGATAGCACAAAGGACGACATTCTCTCCCTTCATCTTTCCATGTAGGAATTTAGATAGACAATAAACAGCAGCAACTTAAATTTACCTTGGTATTTTAAACACTGCTGTGTGTATATATAAAAAAAATCCACTTTCCCAGTTATCAACCTAGCTTGAACACTGAAAACAGGAGCTGGAGGCTGAGCTTTTATCTGTTCTTCTGAGATCTCTGGCTTGACTCTTGAACTCCTGCTCCCTTCTGTTCAGACAAGGGCCAAGATTTCTCCTGCCTGCCATGGGAACAGGACTGGGCAGTGGATGTGTGTTTGACACAGCAAAGCACACTAATTGAAGTCAAAATGGTTTGAGAGGTCTGCTTGGGTTGATTTTAATGAGGATTTTTAAAGCTGTCATCCTTCTCATGTGGGTTTTTTCTTCTCGTTCTGGGAGTTTTTTCCTTAGCAGCAATGCGAGTTGTAAAGTGTTTAACCAGCCTTTTGTGTTTCCCCAATACCACAGAATCTGTGCAGCTCACCAATTCTAAAAATAAATACAAATGAAAGCCAAACCCTTTCTCTTTCCCTTCCTTTAATCACATCCCTCCATGAGCAGGGAGTGCACTTTGCCCAGCTGAATCTCCCTTCCTTCTAAACCCCATGAAAAGCAAACAGTGGTGGAGATGCATCTCCATGGCACACAGAACTCACTTTGAAATTCAAGTGACTGCACACGGGATTTTTTTCAGATCTCTTTTGCAGCAGCGAGGCAGCTTTTAAATGGCACCAGTGGCAACTGCTCAATAACTGAAATTACAGCGGCCAAATTCCATTCTGATAATTGCAAAATTAACTTGTGTCCCTGTTTCAAGAGGGTGTTTCCCCCTGGGAAGAGGGCTGAGCCAGGTATGGGCATCTAGACCACCTTTCATTTAGCAGAATATATCAGTTTGATTAAAGTTAATAAAGCAAGAAGAGATTTAGCAAATGGAACTAATGTTCAGAGATAATTTCAGTTGAAATAAATGAACAAGAGATGGGGAGAAGTAATTACAGGAATTTGCTGAAGACCTCTAGGGTGAAATGCACATGGCCACAGCACACTGTGTGAAGGAGCAGAATAAAAACCAAACACAGAAATAGGAACCTTCAGTTATCCAGGAGGAAACTGGGAATAGCCCGTGGTGATGCTGCCACTGGCTTTGGAAGAAGGCAGAGGATTCCAGAGAACCTGGGGCTGAGAGTTTGGGGGAAAATCCAGGAGATGAGTTATTGCCACACACAGCTGGAGCAGCTAATGGGGTTTTCTGAGAGAGAGACCACCCAACACCAGCACTGACCCAGACACAGAATGGAATCCCAGAGTCCTTAAGGTGGGAAAAGTCCTCCAAGACCATCGAGTCCAACCTTTGACCCATCACCACCTCAGCAGCCAGAGCAGAGCACTAAAACCACGTGCAGCCATGGAGAACTTGCAGCACCTCTTGTAGTTTTATTTCCTTTCCTAGAATACTGAATAATTTGCTTCTAGAGACATTTTTAGAAGGAAAAAATAGTGATAAACAGAATGGGTTTACACTACAAAGCAATTTTTAAACTTTTACTCCTCTTTGGCTGCTCTGGGTTACAGCTCAGTGGCACTTGTTTACTCTGATGAACTCTGACTTTGAAAGACTCTGACAGGACTTAGCTGCACTCTTTTAATCTAAGAGCATAACCTGTAATCAATAAGCAAGGCTTTTAAAACCATCAATAATTTATTCAAAATTATTCCGTTTTCCAGCCTTCCAGGAACACCGCTCGCGCCCCGACGTCATTTCAGCATAAATAACACGTTAATTTCACCCTTCCCCAACGCCAGCGTGGTTGCAGCAATATGAATTAATCCTGAAAAGCCACAATTCATTGTGCTGGATGAAATATTCAGAGCCTGCTGGATGCTGAGTGGTGCTCGTGGCACTTTGGGAGCCTCAGCAGCTTCTGGGGCAGCTCTGAGCCAGCAGCTCTCAGCACATCCCCTGCAGGAAGGGGCTCCCTGCAGATTTTGCAGCTCCTGAGCTCTGGGAAATGCTGTTCTCACCTGGAAAGGGGCTGTGTGAAGTCGTGGGCTCTGAGGTTTGTGTGAGCCTGGACAGATGTGCTCAATTTGTAATTCAAGGTTGTTCCCTCCACAGCCGCACTCAGCAAATTCAGCCTCAAATCAGCGCTTCAGGCTCATTCCTTCCATCCTCACTTCAATCCTGCATTTCATTGCTTTACCTAAATTAACACACACTCAGATGTATTTTTATACCTTAAAAAAATATCTCTGTGTTTCCAACAAGAATTGCTGTGGTTAATTTCCAAAGCAGGATCCAGCTGCAAGGAATCACTGCAAATTTCCTGCGTGCAGGGAATTTCTGTAGATCCAGCATTATTTTAGCAAGGTTCATTTGTCTGGCTGACATTTAAAAATAGATGTATAAGCAGATATCATGGGCTACTCTTGTAACAAGCATAAAAAAATCTATTCTGTACTTAGTAGGAACTTGATAAAAAATAGAAGAAAATATAACCAGGTGACTGGAGAACTGCTCTGTTCCAGAGCACACATGGAAGGTGATGTCCTCAACAGAGCTGGTGAGCACTAAAAGCACAAAATTCCTTAATTTTTTGCTGTGGATGTTGGTGTGATAAAACTTGGTTCAGTGAACCTTTCCTGGTTTGACACCATTTTACCTTGGGGTTGCATTTTCACCCCTCTCTTCAGCTAAGATAAAAACCCAGGGATGGGTCAGAGCATTTTGGGGCAAAGCCGAGCTCAGTGCCCTGCAGGACGTCACCCCTGCTTTGGTGACACCAAACCTCAGCCCACCCGAGAGGCTCAGCAAGGACTGAAATCCATTTTTTCTGCTGGGAGCTGGGGCTGCTCGGCCCATCCTGCTGGATATCAGGGATTGAGCCCTGGGGTTGTTTTTGCTGTGCTGCTGGTGGTGGATTGACACGTGTGAACCCTCTGATTCTGTGCCAGGGCTGGAGCTCAGGATCCTCCCTGCAGGCCACATCTGCTCCTGTGCCACCAAACCCTGCCAAGGACAGGGGGAAGAAGCCTTTAGTCCCAAAATGACAGACAGAACTGAGCTCACAGGAACAATCTCAGCAAGATTTCCTTCCCCAGGGGCTGCAGTGGGAACAATGCTCCATGGAAAAGAGAATTTGGGGGGGTTTAGCTCACTATTGTCTTCTTGGTTTGCTTTAACCTGCAAAACTTCTCTCCATTCTTCTTTCTCTTGTGTGGATTACACAATTAAGTGACAAAGGCATGTTTTTGACATCTGTCTGATTTCCATGACAACAGATTATGAAACCAGGTGTAGTGAGCATGCGAGACGAAACCTGAGAAAAATGATGAAGCTAAATGAAGATTTAATCAATGTGAAGAACAGCAACAAAGGGGGGGGGAAGGAAAGACACAACAAAGGTATTTCTTTAATGGAAGACATGTATTTTTCTATCTCCTTTACAAAAAATAAAATAAATCTATCTCCTTTCAGCTATCCAAACATTATAGGATAATGGAATAACCTGTACTCGTTAGGGAAAAGCAGCTAGAGCAGATTTTGGAAGAAAAGGATCAATTTGTGGCCTTTACTGAGCAGGTCTGGGTCCTTCCTGCAGGAAGGGGAGGATGGTGCCCATGTGCCAAACACCAAAAGTTTTCCTTCTTCCTCTTATAAAAAACAGGACAGATGGAAAGAACCAGGAGCTGTTTTGTCAGGATGAGTTTCAAAAGGCTAAAAGGTCATTTCTGGGAAGAGGTTAGGCTGCTTCCTTTGCCTGCTGTGCGTTGGACAAAGCAGCCATAAATCCAATTGCAATGAGAGATATTTATGATTTTAAGGCCAAAATATCTCTATATTTTGGAAAGGTAGATTTTAGGGAAAATAAAAGATGCAAAGGGAATCTGTGGACTCTCCATAAAAGCAGAGAAGAACAGGTGAGAGAAGCACCTGTCCAGCCTGGTCCAGGGAGAGCTGCTCCTTCCTGGGGATGGGAAGGATTCCACGGATTTCCCAAATCTCTCCAAGCCTGGTTTTCTGCTGCGTTCAGCCCACGAGCTCTGAAAACCCCTCAGTTGCTCAGCCCCTGATTTCAGCTCCAGCAGTTTGCTTGTAGCACTGGCTTAAGTTCATAAACCATGTCATAACAGGCTAAGCTGGACATCTTGAAGGACTGCCAAAAAAAGGGCAAGCAAAGAAAATAACTGTAATCCACTGCCTTTTGAAAAGAAGAGGCATAAATAAGTTTTAAAGCCATGAGCACACAGAGGAAGAAATCATGGGAAGAGCCCTGAGTGACTGAGCAAAGAATTGGTATTTAGGCTCTGTGTTGGTATTCCAGAGGCAGACAGTGAATAATAAGGGAGAGACTAATGTTGCCTGATTTTCAAGGATATTTCACATCCATTTCAGTGAACACACCTGGATTTCCTGCTGAAATTCTATTTCTGCAGGTGAGGGGGTGGCTTGGCAGGGCTGGAAGCAGCTCTGGGAAGTGTAATTCACTGGCTTGACTTGCAGTGGGGACTGGGAGAGCGGTCAGGGAGAAATCCATGTGAATCTTGGAGCATTTGTCAACAGTGTTAGGAGTTCAATTTGGCACAGGCAGGGGCATAATAACGCTGGAGTTACTTTGGGGCCCTCGCAGGTTGCAGCATAAATCTTACAGGAGCTCGATTTGTGTTCATTTTATGTGTGAAACATTAATAGATTTTTAATATACTGGCACAAGATAAAATGAGCTTCAGCGACATCAAAAAGAAAAATCGACTTTGCACAATGCACAGGGAAATACACTGGTGTGTTTTACACTGTGCTGGGAAGCTGTGTGAGGGTCAGGGTGGGTGAAACACAGGTTACACGGCCTTGAAGATTTGTTAGCTGTAGTAAAGGGTTGTTTAGAGGAGTAGACACCAAGAAGTGCAGGTTTATGTGCAGCTGAAACACGGCAGGGCTTCCAAAGCACCTTAAAACCAGCCTGCACTGACTACATTCATTCTGTCTCCAGCATTTAATCCAAATTAATTCCAAATCTCCTGTTTTCTAGGCTGGGTTATTGTTGCAGCTGACTGGGAAGTTAAAACCTCCAGCTGAGTCATTCAGCTTGGTTTTTAAGGGTCTGAAATCCCTCTCAGTATTGGAGATGGGGAATGACCTCCAGGAACCTGTTGTAAACGTTGTCCATCGATGGGGAATTGGCAGAGGGGGAGAATTCCTCCATAGGGAGAGGTTTGCTTATGGACTGTGAAAATCTATAGGACCTGAGGACAAAATTAAAGGTAATAACTGGATATTGGAGCACTGGATTTGAGCACTTTCCATCAGCTGAGTTCCAGATTTTTTGGATAAATAAAAGAGGGGTTTCTCCATGTTTCTCCCCTATTGCTGCCATCACTTGGCTTATAAATATTTCACTTTTTTTTGTCTGCAAGCTCCACTCTCTTGGTTTCTACGTTGCCCAACCAACTCTCCATCCCGAGAGCTGGTGCTGAAATATTAAAATGCTGAAGTTCTCTGCTCTGCCCCGTGCCCAGGAGCTGCTCCCACCTCTGCCAGAGCAGGAGCAGCAGGGCCATGGCACGGGGTTAACTCCAAGCCTCAGCATTATTTTGGTGCTTTACATGCAAACGGCATCACAAATGTTATATGGAGTTATAAAGTTAATATAAAAAGCAGATGGAGAGAAATTAAAAGAGATAGTCAGGGGAGAAGAGATGAGATATAAAAATAGATGGAACTGGTGAAGCATGGAAGTTGCAGAAAAGCTGTTCCAGATGCCAGGAGCTACTCCAGAGAGGTCTCATCCCAGCGACAGGGAGTGCTAGGGAAGTACACTGAGCAATTTAAGGGATAAAGGGAAGAATATGCAAAAGTCCTTTCACTTTTGCCTCAAAAAACTGCCAAATACTGCTTTGAATTCTCACGTCTTGCGAATGATCTCACGAACTCGAAAGAAGCAACAATGCTCACCCTCAATATCAGCAGTTAGACTAAATTTCACACCTTATTTATTAATACTTTATCTGGAAAATATAGAAAGATATTTGTCATTTAAAGCCAGCAAGCAAAAAGTGTACATGCTTTATTCTGTACCCACACAGAAACTCTTTAAATTTGTTTAATTTGTTACAGGTCTTATCACACACACCTGAATTTATCTCAGAATCCATTTATTTGGCCAACTCTGGGATTAAATAGTGTGATTCCTGCCTTGCACCTGCTGAACATCTGGATGGAAAAATAAAGCTCTGTGCTTTCATACAAATATTAATTACATTATAGTTTTTATCCAATTTATTATAGTTTTTAATTTATTTTTATAGGTTTTTTATATTATTTTATATAGTTTATTTTATAGTTTATTTTATTTATAAACTTCCAGTCCTCCTCTCTAACGGAAGTGGTTAATAAGGGTGGAAGAGCAGAATGTGTCATTCTGCTCTGAGCTCGTTGATGACACTGATGAACACAGCTTTATCAGGGGGAGCAGATGTTGTGGTGCACCCTGGAGCTGTCTCTGTTAAGGAGTGCTGGTTTCTGAATTTGCTGACAAATATTATCCAATATTTCAGCCTCAGCACCAGCCTGGAGTTCTCTCTCTCTCAGACCATGAGTCATTGGCCTGCCCGTGGTGCCATCAGGAGCCACCTCAGCCTCACCAGCTCCACAAACCCTTCTGGGGTTTCTCTCCTTCAAGGCTTTGCAGCACGAGGTGGAAACAGGGAATGGGTTGGGCTGGAAGGACCTCAAAGCTCATCCAGCCTCATCCATGGCAGGGAATTTCCACTGTCCCAGGCTGCTCCAGCCCCAGTGTCCAGCCTGGCCTTGGGCACTGCCAGGGATCAACTGCTCTGGGCACCCTGTGCCAGTTTATATCTGTATTTATGTCACTCCACAAGGTTTTACACAGTGGCAGAGGTAGAGAAGGGATTCTTCCCAGGAATATTAATTTGGCTTTATTTTAACATTCTTCTGAATTTAATAGTAGAGTTTAAAAAGACAAACTTGGTGGCTGGGGTTTATCTGGAGATTTCATGTTGGGTATAAATGGCTGTGGGAAGAATCAGGGAATCACAGAATCAGAGTGGTTTGGGTTGGAAGGGTCCCTAAAGATCATTTTTTTCTAAACCCATCCATGGAGAGGGACACCTCCCACTGTCCCAGGCTGCTCCAAATTCTGTCCAACCTGGCCTTGGGCACTGCCAGGGATCCAGGGGCATCCCCAGCTGCTCTGGGCACCTGTGCCAGTGCCTGCCCACCCTGCCAGGGAACAATTCCTGCCCAATATCCCATCTAAATCTACCCTTTTCCATCTTACAGCCATCTCCCCTTGTTCTGTCACTCCACACCCTCATGCAAAGTCCCTCTCCATCCTTCTTGCCATCCCCTTGCCCTACTGGAAGGCAGATATCCTGCCTGGAATACTTAATTTCCAGGCTGAAACGTGGTACATTCCTTGGGAGCCAAATTGCTTCCCAGAAGATTTTTTAGGCTGGAGAGGCTCTCTGGAGCAGTCTCCCCATCAATACCACGCTCAGACAAAGTAAGAATGTAGCAATTAGATGACATTTGTGGCCATTACCATCAAAGAACAGTATATTAATGATGTTCTACACAACCATTTCCCAGTATTTCCTTAGAAACTCTTGTTGGGTCTACCCATAAATGTCTCATAAAAGCTATAAATATTCAAGAAAGGAAGTCAGTTACACATAAAGACCTCTAATAGGCACTATGAATGAGTTCTGAACCGTATAATAGCCAGGCACCTGTGAAAAATGGCAAGAGGATGTGATCTATACATTATATATGAGGCACTTTGCTACAGCTGCGAAGATTTCGAGTTATTCAGCGGAGCTAGAAAATTAAAACAAGAGAATAGAACAAGAAAGGCATTTGAATTAAGTCTTGTGTGGTGCTGCTTCTTACTCAGCCATCATTATAATAATTTGTTTTGCACAAAATAGATTTATAAAAGCTCATAAATTCCGGTTAAATGCAAATTCACGTTGCTGGTATTTATTTAACTTTCTACAAGTTGCTCACAATGGGTTTGTGACCAGAGTGGATGAATCATTCCAATCAAATGCTACAGGCAGAGCTGGACACTCAGATGTCACTGAGCCATATTTTGGTTATGTCGTGTGCATTTTTAATACACGGCCAATAAAATCACTGTAAAATTATATTTAACATGATACTGAACTTTTAAGGTGTTACTCTCTCTCCTCCCTTCATTTTTTTTTCCTTTTAATCAGCAGCAGCAGCCAGACTTGCTGCAGGTCCTGGACTTCCATGGACACCAATAAAAATTTGCCATGAGCACTGAGGAAAGCAATTCCTGGCTGCAAAAGGAGAGGAAATGTCTGGGTTTTTGGGAGCTGCCTGACATAACCTGCAGATTTACAGGGTATTGGGGCACAGGGCCTGAACCCTCAGAGCCTTTTGGGGCTGATGGACCCACAGAAAATTACCCTGACTGAAAACAGGGCTCCTCCACTCCTGAGCAAGAGTTTGCTGAGGGGTGACACAAGAATTGCAGCTGAGGGACCACCTGGAGCAGCTCCTGGCTGGAGCTCCTGGCTCAGAAACAGAGGGCTGATCTGTCCTGGCAGGATGCTCCAGTTTTGGGATGCTGTGACACTCCAGGGATCACACTGGGCATGGACATGGAGCAATCCCTGCTGGGCAGCTGGTGAAGCTCTGTGCTTCAGCCTGCAAAATACGCCTGGGAAGTTAAAAATGGGGGCTGCATTTTCTTCTTTTCTCTCACAGATCTGCCTTAGGTAGGCTGAGAAAATTCCTGGTGGCTGGAAAAAGCAAAAAGCACCTGTGGGAAAGTCTGTTCTCTACTCCACAACAGCATTCCAGAGCTGAGAGTGAAATTTCACAATCAAATCAGAGAAGCAGCTGAAGGTTTCACATTTCCCTGATCATTTTTCTTAAAGCCTGACATGACATCTCTCTAAGAGGCTTCAGTCCCTGCTGTGGCTGGGTGGGCTTGAGGCACCTGAGGTGTCCCTGTGTTCAAGCAGTGACCAGACAAGGGAGGTTCCTTGTCCTGCAGCAGTTCCCAGCTGTGTGGCACAAACCCTTCCTCTCTCCTGGGCACAGGTGCCTCTCTTTTTGGGAGATCCCTGGGATTTCTGTCCGAGGAATCCTTGTGCAGCTCATCCTCCACCAGAGCATTGATTGAGTGGGAGAAAAGCTCTGAGCACCCTCAGAACTCACTTCAGCATCAATGACAATTCCAGCACTCGCTACAGAGCCTTCCACTTCCTGAAAAGAGCTGGTTTGCTTTTATTCACTGGTGTTTTCAGCCCTTCTCACCTGGCAGTGTGTGATTTCTCAGAGATGAGATGGATATCACATTTATATGCTCTGGAGGTACAAGGAAACCGTGTAGCAGCACTGGGAAACAAGTGCCACAAGCAGAGGTCACAGTCATCAGGGTGTGTTTGAATCCTGCCTAATGAGTGACTCTCCTTGCTAAATAAATAATTAATGCATGCATTCATTGCAGGCAAACGCTCTCATGATCTTCAGGTACCCAAGCTGAAAAAGCTACATAAGAGGATGTGAGCAGAGCGTTGTTAAAAATGTTCTTTCAAATGTTTGTGCCACTGGAAGCAACAGCTGCATGCAAACAGTCCTGGCCTTTTTGGTGGCTGAGAGACTTCCCAAAACATCAGCTTCTTGTTCACCCTTTGGGAATGAAAGGTTTTCTTTTATTAGTGCAACAATCTGTGGGTCTGCATGGTCACAAGTTACCTACAAAAACCGCCTGTGACCAGGAAAAATGTTTTCACTTCCAGTACACCTGAATAATTTCCACAGTTTGGCTTTTCTGGATGCCTCAGTGACTCGGAGTGGCCCCTTGGCTGTTCTTGTTCTCTTCTTTCTCAATAGATTATTCATCGGCCTTGCAATCTAAGCAGAAGCACAAGCTGCAGTCAAAGCTGCTCCACCAGACCCTTCTCCAAACACAGACACACAGCATTCCCCAGGGACCATCCCCACTGGAGAAAGGAGTAAAATCCCACCACAAAACATGAATATTTATCATATTTCCATCTCTTCTTCTGTTGCTGAAGTAAAAAGGGGTAAAAAAATCCCTTTTTGTGCCAGTGGGAAGAAAATGCCACCACTACAGCACTCGTGGAAGTCCTGGATTCAGCCCAAGGTGCAGCGCTGGGAGCTGCAGTGCTGGGGAAACCCTCTGTGGGTTTTTTTGGGGTGACACCTGGGGTGACTCCTCAAGGTGAGTCCAAGGACCAGACTAAAGCCGTGGCTGGTGTAAATCAGCTCAAATGCAGAGATTTGAGTCCCCGTGGCTGAGAATCCAGCTCAGTGTGACAGCCCGGCCTTGGGAAGGCTCCTCCAGGCTGTGGAGATGCTCTGGAGAGAGGTAACGAGCACTCAGGGAGGAATTGAAAGAGAACTGAGTTCATTTTCAGGTTTGTGGGAGTCCTTTATCATCCAAACTCCAGTGGAAATGATCTCCTTGAAGAGTGTAACACTCAGACAGAAGCCAGGCACGGCCTGGCTCTTAATCGCTCTCCAAATTGATATAAAATACAGCGCAGGAGCTACAAAATTAAAAATAAAAAGCTTCGTAAGAAGCTCATTCTTAAGCATTTTCGGCTTTGATGTAAGGAAGATATTTTATGTGTCAAAAACGTCTCCAGTTCTGGCTCCTGGCAGCAGTCTTGAGGGAAGGGATTATTCCATGGCTGTGGTTGTACATCACCTACTGAAGGGAAGACCAAAGCTATAATTAGGTCTCTCCCAGTGCCATCATGTTGGGTATCTTTGGATAATTGTTGCAGCCCACATGCCTGTCCATATGTTTTTCTCCGAAGGATGATTAATTCTCCTCTTCTTCGATACAATGTGTGGTTTATGCAGGGAATATATCTTTACGAGCAGGAGAATTCCGATGTAACAGGAAAATAAAGCTCCTAATCCTGCCATTCTCCCGGGGAAAATCCAGCCCAGCAAATGGCATCGAGGTCTTAATTCTCAGGAGTTGTTTATAGTGAGAGGAGCACCCCAGATAAGGCAGGGCTGCTCAAAATCTGCCATCTGGCCAGGCAGCAGAGCCCGGGGCTTTGGAAGTTTTAAACTGGCATTGTTTTTAAACCTGGATTTTCCCCGGTGCATTAATAGGTTTTGGAGAGGGAGAACAGCCCCTATTTGCTGTGGGCACTGCTCAGGGACTGCACTCAGAGCCTGGCAAAGAGCTGGCACAGCTCTGCCAGAAGCACCTGAGAATTTGGGACTGGGGAGGTGTGGAAAGAGTTCCCGGTTTTCTTCAAGTGGGTGAGCACAGGAACAACCTGTAACTTATTTTATTGAGCCCTCCAAAGCTGCGTTTGCCCCTGAGGGATGGACAAAACGCTTGTTTAAAACCTCAGCCTGCTCTTTTTGAGGTGGCAATTCTGCGCACTCCCTGACCAGCCCACACCTCCACTTGCCCCGATGTTTCTCCAGCAGGGAAAACAGCTAAAAATTACAGTTATTAGTCACTATTCTCCCCTTCTTCTGAGTCATTAACATCAATTACTAACCACTGCATTGTCAATTAAGACTATCACTTGCTGCTATTCACTGCTAATGTGCTAATTGTCATCAATTTACTGCCTCAATTATGTGGTCATACACTTGCCTCGAGGTATAGAGATGTGATATAAGGATCTGGAGGAGAAACAAGCTCTCCCTGGTTTTAATGCAGGAAAAGAAACCTGGAGTGAGTCTGAACATGGATGGAGTTGCAGAATTCTCCCAGAGAAAAATTATTCTAACACGGAGATGATGGTAAGGGAAACAAAAACTACAATTTAAGCTGAGTGTTTTACAAGACCCTTTATTATTCCTGACCCTTCCACTGAAAATGTGACGTTATTTCCCCTGCAATGGATTTGTGGATCGTGTTCACTCTATAATCATGTATATATTTTTGCCTAATTATATCTGATTGCTTACTGCCTGTTGTACTTTCTAATGAGCATTGAATTATTAATCTGCTGCCGAGCCTTTCTCAGCATACAAAAGGGAAAGATGTCTGGTGTCATTGAACACAGCCTATTGTGTTCCCTTCAAGCAGCAGCAAACTTTAGGATTCAGCAGTGTGCCAGATTCTCACTACAGACACAGCCGAGTTCTCTTTGACAGGTTTTAAATAATATGTTTTTGGGATGCTTTATCTGACACTAAGCTGCCCTGAAAATAGTAGAGGAAGCCTGCTAGTGAGAATAAAATCAGACAAACTCCTAAAAAAAAAAATCCCTCCTGCCTCTATTTTTCAGTCCTTAGGCAAATAACCTTGTAGGATGTATGGAAGGGTTTGATTTCTTTCATGCAGTTGCTCAGCAATCCAAGGAAATAAAGCAGAGATGCTTATCCAGAGCAAGGGTCCAGGGAAAATGATGGATCTTTTTCCCACCAAAGGAATTGGGATTTTCTGCCTAAAATTGTGATAGGAACTTGATTTTCACGTGTAATATTTATCTGTGATGGGGTGCCGGGGGTGAAATTCTATTTCAAATCATCCTGGGCCCTGGCACAGGTGCCCAGAGCAGCTGTGGCTGCCCCTGGATCCCTGGCAGTGCCCAAGGCCAGGTTGCACACTGGGGCTGGAGCAGCCTGGGACACTGGGAGGTAAGGAAGAGAGAGAGGAAGAAAAAATGAACTTTAAGGTCCCTTCCCACCCAACCCATTCCTTAATTCCAAGATGAATCTATAATTTGATCCCAATAAACCCTCTCTTTGCAGGTGCTGTGCTGTTGATGCCACCAAGGCCACCCACCTGTGGGCAGGTAGGTCCCAAAGGAGGAGTCTTGGATGGAGGGGGGACACACCCCGTGCAGACTTTGAGCTGAAACCCTTTAAAAATGGTTTTCCCTGGAGAGCAGTGTCCTCTGGCTGAGATTTGGGGGCTCTCCTGTTAGCCAGTCTCTCCTGAGCTCTGTGAAACCTCTGGGCTTCTCTCCCTCATGGCATCAGCTCCTCTGGCACCTCCTGCCCTTCCTGGGTGGATTTCTGCCCTGTGTGTGCACAGAACTTGGAGCAGCTCCTTGGCTGTGCTGGGGTGTGCTAGCCCAACCTCAGCTGGTGTTTTATTAGGTGGGACAGTGTGAGAATCCTGAAAATCAGAGGGTTTTGGGAAAGCTGCAAAAGGCAGGCCTCAGAAACAGCAGAACTGTGGTTAGAGTTAAACAGTAGCCATAAGATTTGTCAGCAGAAAAGTTATATGAGAATTAGACAGTAAGGACAAATGGAACAGTGGTCTGTGTATTAATGCTTGTCTAGAATAACTCCCTAAGCTACAGAAAAGTATATCTAGTGAGATGTTAGGAAATTCTAAGCTTAATAATGGAGCTCTGTGCATTGTATTTTAATGCTTACAAGCCGGTATTGTATTTAAAATAAGCAAGCATTGTTTAACCAAAGGTACGTGTGCTTATAGTGGTGGATAGAACTAGTCAATATGCTTTTGCTTTGTGTGATTGGTCAAAAAACTTTTAAAGTAAGCTGTAACATTGAGTTCTTTGTCTGCTGTGAGCTGCTGGCATCTTCCCATTGTCATAACCATGGAATGAGGCTGATGCTGGAAAATAAAACAGCTCAAGAGGTGTCCCCAGCAGTCCTGTCCCGTTTGTGATTTGTACACAGACCCCTGGCCAGCAACAGGAGAGGAGGGCTTTGCTTTTCAGGTGTGAAGTATTTTATTTGCTCCCTAAATCTCTGCACCCCCTGCTTGTGCTGGGCAATGGAAATGGCAGCGTTGGCAGTTGGCATTGTTGCTTTCTGGTGATTGCTCCTGTCTGATCTAAAGCTGATTTTCATCTCTGAAGATGTTCCAGGCTCAGTGTGTTAACTTAATTTGGACAAAAAATAATGAAACCAATGTAAGAGATTAATATTTGTATTGGTTTGTTTAGAAGCTTTTTAGATCAGCTTGAGAAAAATTTGGGGAAGAGAGACGAGGTTCAAATGTTTTATAACTGTGGGGTGAAACATGTCTTTGACTGAAACATCAGCTTCATTTGAACAGAGTGGCATCAATTTGGGGTATTTTTTCCATATCTAGATTTTTCTTTTGGTTTTGCTTATTTGTTCTCTTATCTCTGCTTCCTGACAAAAATTTCTGCAGAAGAACAACCCAATAGAGGCTGCAACTTTCACACATTTTGACTGCTGCTTGTTGAAATTATTTTAATATAATAATTACTTCTTTTTCCAAATATGCTTTTTATGTGGAGTGATTCAGGAGCACAGTTGTCAAAGGGGAGGTGGGGAGGAGGAGGAAGGAATCATTGAACAATGAGGTGGGAATGACTCAGTGTGTGAGGGCAGCTCTCCCCAGTCCCCCTGTGCCCCCCAGTCCCACAGTGCCAATAAAGCTGCTCATCCCAGAGTGTCCCTGTCCCAGCTGGGGTGGTGGTGCTGAAATGGGACACCAGGGCAGGCTCTGACCTTGAAATTGCAGCTTAGAAAGTCAAAGCTTGGCACAGCCCAAGGGAACTCTCTGGATCTTTAACAAGAATGTAAAGACTTTGTTGATGTATGAACATCTCCCAGACTCCCCAAACTGACTGTGTAAAATGTCATGGCTGTGGTCTAAATTCTCATTTTCTGGAACTGGGGAGAATCCCAGAATGGTTTGGGTTGGAAGGGACCTTAAATCCCCTCCAGTGCCACCCTGCCATGGCAGGGACATCTCCCACTGTCCCAGGCTGCTCCAGCCCCATCCAGCCTGGCCTTGGGCACTGCCAGGGATCCAGGGGCAGCCACAGCTGCTCTGGGCACCCTGTGCCAGGGAACAATTCCTTCCTAATACTTGCAAATCCTTCATGCCTGGATGCAGGGAACTGCAGCCAGCTGAGGTGGTTGGGTGTGTTTTAGTGACAATTTTAGTGACAATTCTTCAGACCAATGTTCTCCTCCTGATTTTGCTCTCCCAGCTGTAAAGTCCTGCTCCAGGTGTAAGAGAGCTCCTCCTTTCCTCCCCTCCCTGAATTCCAGTGAAGATGTTGATTTATTTGAAGTGCACCAATAAAAGTGGTGGCCCTCCTTTAATGACAGGGAAAGGGAGAGATAAACAGCCCATAAATTACATCAGCATCAGATGCTCAGAGGGGAGCTTTGGGTAGATGTCGAAGGACAGAGGGAAAATCAGCTACTGTGGTTAGAAAGGAGCTGGGAATTGTTGGTTAATTCAGAAACAAACAATAAAAAGTTGCCAAAGTCCAAGTTAGTTTTTTTGTTTGGTTTGAGGGGTTTTTTAGGAGAGAGAGAGAGATTTTCTTCCTCAAACCACCTGCTCTAGACCTAGAAAAGATTTCAAGAAGTTGAATAAGTCTCTTTTTCCTCCTGAAAACTTCCATCGAGTTTTATTATTTGGGTAGGTAATACCACAAATACAGATGGCATTTACCCTTGCCTTGTCTCCTCCCAATCTGTTCTCCTTTCTGGGTTAATACCTTCTCCCACTCTGCTCTTCTATTTCAATGTAGTGTTTAAAAATAAAATGGCAGATTTCTCTTTGCTTTTCCTCTCTCTTTTTTCACATTTATATTTTGACTTTGTTACCTTTGGCTCACCTCGTCTGCCTACATAGAAAGCTTTTTTTGTTTGTTTGTCAGATTCTTCTACATAACTTTTCCTAGAACTCAGAGTAAGCCCTGCTTAAAGAATAACTTTCATGCCTTTCAACCCAATTCATTTTCTCTCTTAGTAGATTTTATTCTTTATAATTTCAAGATTTATTATTTATGAACAGCACAGAAGCAAAGAGTTAAGGGAGACAAAAACAGGAGGGTGGGGGAAAAATAAAATCCATATTTTAGTTTGGGTTTCTGCCTAAAAGGATGACACTGGGTCCATTTTTCTCTAGTACAATGGAAGGTATTGAATTTGGAGATTCATGCATGAACTAAAAATTGGCAGGAAAAAAATCAGTTTAGTGAAATTCATAGCAAGCTCCTACAATGAAACTGTGTGGGGAGTGGGGGTGTCTGATTGAACTTTAATAGAAATTTTTCCCTTAAATTTTTTTTCTGACAGTATTTTATTAAAAACCCCACAAGCATTTGAAGAAGAAAATATTGTTCATAGTGTAAAAGTTTGAACGTAGCACTTTGAAAACAGGAGTGAAACTCTTCTGTCTCCTTCCACACATCATCCTTCATTTTGGAAGTGCTCCAAAAGAAATCATCTAAGCCTTTCAAATCAACTTGTTTCACTTTCTTGTTCTGAAGGCATTCTTTAAGCCAGACTCTATTTTGAACACCTTCACTCTCCCTAATAATCATCTCCTTGATGGCTCTACCACAACTAGGGGAAAAAAATCCAATTCTCCAGCTGCAATTGTGATGCTTCTCTGTCCCAAGAACAAAAAGGAAGGTTCCTGCCAGCCCGTGCTGTCATTTGCAAACTCTTTGTCACATTTTGTCACAGCAGGGATCAATATTTGCCACGGTGCCAAGGCGGCAGCTCCATATGCTGCCTCTTTTCGTGGAGGGCATGCCAAAAATAACACTGTGGTGCAGCTCCTGGGGGAGGTGGTGCCGTGGACATGGATAAATGGATCTGGTGTCCTCTTAAAGCATCCATGGTGACCCTTCTGTTGGTCCAAAAAGCAACCAGAGCTCTGCCAGAGGCGATTTGGGCTGCGAGGACTCGCCGCGGGTCTCAGCGGGAGCTGGGTGGGTGTTTGGGTGCTTAACACGACTCCAGCATTTCTGCAGGCTGATTAATCCACAGAAAGCTTGTCATTATCGCAGTGTTTCCCTCTGGACTCCTCAGCATGTGTTGGTGTCTGGCTGTCTCTTTGTAGCATATGTTCTCCCTCTCCCAAGCCCATCCCGAGCCCATCCCGGGGCGCGTCCGCGGGGTCGGGGCCACGCGGCCCTGCAGGGTGACCTCTGCCCAGCCTGGTGCTCGTTAAGGTGTGGGGTGACAGTGCCATGGCAACAGGAGGCTGTGCACGCACTGGTTACCAAACAACATTTGCTAATTAAAGACAGCTCAACGCTCATCTCGCGCTGCTGTCGCAGCACAAAGGCGAGAGGCCGCGTACGGGTTTGTCACTGAGGTGTGGCAGGAAGCACTCTGTGTTCCTGCTGCTCCTTTCCACTCTTGTCACAGCCATCCCCCCTGAACTCACCCTTCTGAGAACCCAAAATGAGGCCCAAGTTCTCCCCTTGACCCAAGGAATCTCATGTACTTTTATATCTCTAATGAAGGCACCATTATGACCAGAGAGGAATTTTATTCACTTACCAGTTGGCACAAGGTGTTTTCTGGTGGTTGTGGGTGCTGCTTTGATTTCTACCCATTAATTCAAATTAATATCAAATTTCCAGCTGCAGCTATTTTCTTGTATTGAAATAATCTGAGGTGTTCATGTTCTGGTGAAGTTCTTTGGGTCCTTTTTTCCTGACAAGAAATGAAGGACAGATATTTGGTGCATTCTTCTGTTCCTTAGACCACATTCATGACCTTATGACACTTTTGGAAATTACCCCAGGCACTGCAATATCTATAAAATGTCTTCTCTTTCTCTCCTTTCTCCATTCTGTGATTATCAGTAAGGTGTGGTCAGTCTTGGCTCCCCAGGCAACAACACACATCCAGCCACAGCATTCTCCAGGGAAGGACTTTTCTCCTTGGCTCCCTTTGGATCAGGATTTTTTTGGGAGCAGAGGACATGATTCAGTAGGAATTCCACAGAAATGAGCTGAAAACTGTGGTTGGTAGGTTCTGAACACGGCCCATCCCTTCTTAGTGCTGCAGCACCTCTCCTCTGTCACTCACAACTTCCTTTTCCTCCTTAAAGAAGGTGCCAGATGTGCACAAACAGAGCCAAGAGATTAATTCCTCACCCCAAAACTCCTTGTGGAGCAGGTTGTGCTGGGAGCTGTTCCCCTGAGGAATGGGGTTTAGCTCTTCCCAGGCAAAGCAAAGAATTGATGGTGACTCTCAGACTGAGGGCAGGATCTCACCAAGTCATCATTTTCCCTCTGTATTTTTGTGGTTCCAACATTTAGCTGTCTCAGTCTTTTTCCTTTTAAAGTGCTTTTCACCTTATATTGTTTTATACTTCAAATAGACCTGATTTTCACCATAATTACTTGCCAGCTCTCCACAAAGCAGGAATCTCTGACCTCTGGAAATCCCTTCAGGGGAGATTATTCTGCAATAGTAAGCTGGGACCCAGAGCCAAACCTCTCTGTGCACTCAGGGAGCTGCATCATCTCTGATGTATTAACATGATTTGATGCCATCATTTAAGCAACTGGAGATGCAGATGTGGAAGAATACGTGCAGACAGAAAATTAAATTGTATAGATCATGAGCATCTCAGGGTTGATTAAATGAAATGAGAGTGCATTTCCTCTTTCATACAGAAAGAGGCTTAACATTAAAAAAAACCCTAATCTTTTCTAAGATAAAGTTCATTAACACAATGATTATTCATTTGGCTTTTATAATGATACTGCTGCTTAATCACCAGAACATTGCTTCCTGTGCTCTAGGAGAACCAGCAGGAAGCATTTGAAGAGACAGAGCTGGTGCTAATGCAGCAGCAGCCAGGATGGAATCTCAGTGCCTTTCATTTGAAAAGAGAATTCCTGCTCAGGTTTCTAAAACCCCACCCATCAAACAGCAGGAGCTTTAAACCCAACATTAAATTTATACAGCAATGAAGCCTCAGGTTTCCTGTTTCTACACAGTTAACATCTAAGTTTCCTCCTGGGTCCATTTCCATTATTTATTATATTATTTGCCTAGAGTAGCACCCCAGAGGAGCATTGTAATCAGGAACTGAGCTTGTGTTGGGAGAAATACAGTGCAGTCACTCCAGAGCTGGCCTGGCCTCTTTGAGTTTATAATCCTAATAAACAAGGCAAACAGTAATAGAGATAGATAAACAAATGCTGGAGGAAGCTGGCTGCTTAATGACTTCCTCTCCCTGCAGTTTCCATCCCCACCTCGTGCTCGTGCACGGTTCCAACCCCTTCTCCCACACTCACTCTGAAACTCCGGGGTCCCTTCCTCCCCTGCTGCAGGGCTTTATTTCCCCTTTCCCCTCACCTCTGCTCATCATTCCTGTTCTTGGTTGTTGTCTTCCTTCACCTCCCTGTCCCAGCAGCTCCTCAGTGCTGGTGATGGTCCCTGTGACATCAGGGCCAGGCTGATCTCCTGATGCCACCTCAGATGCCACCGAGCAGTGGCACTGCCTCTTCTCCTCCCTGGCAATATTTAAGGGCAGGAATTGGAATCATTGAACCCCTCTCTCTTTTCCTGGAGTGTTTTTCCTCTTAAGAAGCAGGGTGGAGCATGTGTGGGAATGTAGAGGAATGGAGGAAGGAATTGGGAGATGCCTCCAAAGAAAGAGGGAATATTTGGAAGGCAGTCACAGGGGGTTTTAGGACCTGTTGATGTGTAAATGCAGGGCAGATGGATTTCTACACATTAATTTAAATGAATATTGAATTTCCAGCTGCAGCTATTTTCTTGTGTTGAAGCCACATTGGAATCTGAGGTGCTCACGTTCTGGTGAAGTTCTTTGGGTTCTTTTTTCCTGACAAGAAATGAAGAACAAATGTTTGCTGGATTCCTCTGTTCCTTATACCATTTTGATGACCTTATGTTTTTCACTTTTGGCCCTGCATAGCTATCTTTTCTTTTATAATAATGTTTGCAGGCAGCCCTTTTCTCCATAGTGAAAGCCAGTGCCCCAGGAGTCAGCACAGGTTCATCAGCAGAAGTGTTCAGCAAATACTCTGCTCTTCAGGCTGCTCCTCACAGGCATTTGTTCCCTTATTTTTACTTCTACAAGAAAGGAAAGTCCCGGAAAGAACATAATTCTTGTTCACAAATCTAGGGATAGGGAACCTGGGACACACCTGAGCATCTGCACCTTCCTGGGAGGGCTGGAATGCGAGGGGCTCAGCCTGAGGCTGAAGAAGAGGAGCCCCCTGAGCATGCTCTGGGCAGGCTGCCAGGCTCCTTCTGCTTCTGCATCTTCTTTTTGGCCAGCAAGAGCTCACCAACCTCCCCACGCCCCTGATTAGTGCCCAGCTTGGACCCTGCTGCTTTCCTCAAGCCTGTTGGATGTGGCATGCACCACGGGGGGGTTAGGAAGGGGTTTGTTTTGCCAAAAAATTACTAAAGAAGCTCACATTCCATTTGTGCCATCCACCCTTAATTCCCTGGGGATGATTTTGTTAGTCTCAGTTGGGGCAGTGAGTCCTTTTCTTTCTCCTGCCTGCTCAGTGCAGCAGAGGGAAAGCTGGATAAAAACAATCAGGGAAAATAAAGCAACACTTCTGCTCTAGTAGGAGCTGTTATAATCCAAATCAGCTGATAAAAGCATTCTTGACAGTGATTTGGGATTGAAGTCCACCAAAAAAATGGTTAAAAGGTTACATCAGAAAACAGAACTTTTGAGAACAAATTGTTGCTGCAGAAATGCACCTGGGAAGATCAGGTTTAACACTCTGCCTTGTTCTTCCCATTTCCCTCTCAGATCCTTTAGTATCCATCCTTTAGAAGTGCCAAAGGAATGTGGCAGCATTTTTAAATTAAGCTCAGGTGTGCAAACAGCTCTGATCCTTCTGCCTCCACAGCCACATGCATAAGGAAATGAAAAAAAAATTACTAAAGGTCATTGTTTCTGCATTTAATTTTGTATTTATTTGTTTGGTAAGACACCCCAGTCAGATGCTCTGGGCACTCCTGGCTATTAATTGCAAACTCAGCGTGCCATGCAATTAAGGGAAACAAAACAAGACTGAAAAGCTTCAGAAATAGATGAGAAAATAGGAAAATCACAACAGCAAACAGGAAAATCAAACAAAAACTGCAGAAGTCACCAGACTCATGTGCTGGCAGAGGAGATGAGCTGTGAGAGCAGGATGGGGCAGGGAGGACACGCTTTGCTCAGGGCAGGAGTGCCCAGCCCTTCCAGGAGAGGGGACCAGGCAGCACCAAAGCACAAATGTTCTTCCAATCCAAACAATCCCCTCTCCACTTCAATGAGAATTTTGCTCACAGGCAAGATTTGCTCCCAAGACATCTCTTCCATAGTTCTTACAGCATAAATAGCCTCTCATTGTTCAGTTTTAAAGGAAATAAATGATGCTTTCAGCCCAGTCCTTTTCATTGCCTGTGACTGATATCAGCAAAGCACTGGTGCTGGTTATGTCTGTGGAGATACAGCCTTGCAGTGCAGATGTGTTATTTAAATTACAATGCTGGGAATACATTTGTGTCAGTAGCTTTCCATCTCCTGCACCAAGCACTGAAGTTATGAGGGGAAGAAAGCCCTGTTTTTTCCCGAGCACCACTGTATTTTCCTCTTTTCACAAGTCAGTTTGTTACATCTGAAGAGCTTACTCATGCATCCCCATCCAGTTCATTTTTATTACAGCTCTGTGTTTGTTACAGATAAGCTCCAAGGATGCAGCTGAAAGCTGGGCTCTTTCCAGTTCCCATGTATTTTTTTTTCCCAAGGTTTTAATCGTTATATAACATTGTGTTATGACACAACCTCCCTCTCGCTGAGGGAAAATTGCTAAACTCGGTTTATCGAATGTTTCAAGGGTACAAAGTTCAGATAAGAAAAGTTGAGATAGTAATCAAAAATGTCAGTGAGAATTATAAGTTTCTGGAAGTATAAAAGGATTTTTCTTATATTTCTTTCCTCTTTCCCACCTTTTTCCTTACAGAATTCTGTTTTCCCAAACACTCAATATTTTGGGAAATCTCTTTTTCATGGACTGTTCCTCTTTTCCATCCCTTTGAAGGGAAAGCCTGGCAGGTTCAGGCTCTGCAGAAGCAGCCAGGGCTCATTTTGGAGTGGCATTTTTTTGCACCTGCCTTGGTGGCAGCTCCTGAGTGCCCCAATTTGAGTTTCTTGCAGAAGACAAGGGATGCTTGGCCTGGTGAGTGACACCAGAGAGCACAAGGGCAGGTTTCTTTCTCGGAGGCACAAACCCAAAGGGAAGCCAAAAAAAGCCCCAGGGAAATTCTTGTTAAATATTAGGGGGAAAACAACCTTTGCAATGTGGGTGTTGTGCACTAGGACAGGCTGCCTTGAGGGGATGTGAGCATTCTGCAGCTGAAAATGATCAGAATTCAACCCAAACTCAAGCTGGCCCTTCTCTGGGGATGGACCAGATGACCCCAAGGTCCCTTTCAACCAAAATTACCCCATGGATTTAATGTCTGGTGGGTTTCTCTCCAATTAGTTAGCACCCACAGAACACAATATTGGTAATTTCAATCCCTTTTTTTTCCCCTCTTTGGCACCTTTTTCATCTACACAGTCATTCTTTCAGATCAATCATGTCTTGCTGTCACAGGAGACAATCATTGTAATCATTTACAGAAAGAATCAGCATAATTCTGAATGTTTCACACCCTAAAAAAGGGGAGGATGACAAAGTTGTTCTTCTGTCCTAGAATTGAACTGCCACTCTTGCCAAATCTCACCCACGGGCAATTAGGGATTCATCAAACACTAACACTCGCATTCCTTTGGGGTTTGAAGCAAATTAGTAAAATGTGGATGTCATGGTGTCTGTCAAAGATGGGGTGAGGGATTGTGGGTGACTGATGGTAATCAAGGACCAGCTCTTCAGCATTTCCCTCCTGCTGATTAACTGGATTATCCCTGGTGCAACTTTTTGGGATTGAAATGGACTCAGGATACGTTGGGAGAAAAGCTCAAGGTGTTCAGAAGGGCTGAAGAAAAGAGGGTTTGTGGTGATACTGAGCGCATCCACTGGGTGTTACAGGCAAAAAACACCCACAAGGCCAGACAGCAAATGTCCTGTGTGCTGGAAATCACATTTCTCTGCGTGTGATGGGAGATTCCTGGCCAGCTCTCCTGGATCTGATTGCATTTACTTGGCCTGCAGGGGTCAACCAGGTAACAGGAAAATAGGAAGAAAAAAAACCCTGCAGGTTTTTTTGGCTTTGGACTCGCCTCAGATCCCATCCCTTTCCCTGAGCAGTTGGAATGTAAATGCTGTGATTCCTTGGACAGGTAATTTTTTATCCCAAGTAGCCAAGGAATGGTTGTCATTATTCCTAGATATCTGAATTTTGACTGGAATCCCACTATCCAAGCTCATCCAGTGATGGCAAAAATTTGGTGACAGACTTTGAGGCAGAGAAGGAATTCTCAGAATGTGACCTCTGGATATTTTAGCCCTCCCAGTCTGACTTCTGTAGTGTAACAGGGCCAAGTGAAAGGCAAAGAAATGGATACATCAATATTTTTTCACAGCCACGCTCATTTTATCCAGGACAACACTAAATTTTGGCTTTGTTCCTCTCATCCCAGCTTCTGCTGTGTTTTACTCCTTTTTCTCCTCTTATTTATTGAGTCTCAGAGGAGGAATAAAAGGTAGGTGAGAGGTAGGAAAAGGAGAATTATCCCATAATATTCCGTGACTCTCTGATTTTGGTTCCTATTTACACCCATTGTAATCTGCAATCCAGTGGTTGAAACCCAGCTGAAGAACGAAATTCAAGGAGAACCTGAGATTATTCCTGTTCTTCTTCTATTATTCATGAATTCTTCAGTGGTAAATTGACTGAAAAAATGGGTAAAACAAATTTGATAATTATAAGTTAATAAAACCTCCACGCTGCTTACCCAGAAGTCAGTAACCACAGATCTGCTCTGTTTAAGCAGTTTAAATACATAAAACTCTTAATTACTAATGCAAATTCATAGTGGAGGAAATGATGGTGCAGTTACACCGAGAGAATAAATGTTACATTTTTCCTGCAAACAATTTTTAGTTCCCTAATTTTAAGAAAATCCAATATTGAGCTAAAAAATCATTATGGGTCCTTTTGTATGTAGAGCGGAGAGTTGAAAACCAGTTATGTAAAGATTTTTTTGGACTGGAGAGGAGGATTAATTAGAGCCTTAATAAGGCACAGGGTGAGAATTTTGACAAACGACCAGAAAAATTGTACTGAGCCCTGGGGCAGAGGCTAAAGCAGGCTCAAGACACATATAATTTAAAATATATATTCAAATTTTTCATATATACTTAATATATTTATTCTTTTATATATATATATTTATATATTTTTATATATGAATAAATTTGTTTGTTTTATATATATATATGGATTTTCCAGGTGATTGGGGATGGAGAGCTGGATTTTCAGTATCTTGGTGGCTGAGGATCCAAGGCAAGCATTTGCTCTGTCATAAAAAGTGGGGCTGGAATCTCTGCAGACAGGAGAACAAATTCCTGCAGCTCCTAAATTCTCCCCTAAGCTTGCTCAGATTTCAGGGTGATATCACAAATCTGCCTCCCAGCTCGCTGTGCCTCACTGCATTTCACTGAGTTTACACACAGCCAAAATTAAAATGTTACAAGAGGATGAAAGAAACAAAGTGAACTTCAAGGCCTGAATATTTGATATCCTAATATTCATTAAGAGGCAGTAATTATCTGATTGCATCTATTAATTCTGGCACATTACATTGCTTCAGTCTTTAAACTCTACATAAATTTTATGCCAATTAATTAAAATAAAAGGAAATGGGTTTTATACACCTCTTTATTCTTAATCCTTTGTTCCTCCTACCTGAGTGTGTCCCTTTCAGGCAGGGGGCTGCGAATTATTGTGAATTATTTTGAATCAGGCACCTCCCAAGTGGGATGAACTCTTGGGAAATGAGACCAAAAATAAAACAGAAAAGGAAAATATTACATATTTCCCTTTCATCTTCAGAGTGCTGATATTAATAAGTGAGCTCCTAAAAAGAAACACCTGCATCCTGAAATTAAGGATTTGAGGCATCTCTGATAATCCAGTTCACCTATGGAGGAAGTGGAAAGGAAAAATCATCTTGGAAATGATATTGGAGGGCCTTGAGGTTGAGGAGGGATTCCTTCAGTTCATGATTAGCTGTCTTTGAACCAGGAGAACCCAAAGAAAAGCAAATTAAAGTCAGGGTTTCCCAGGGAAACCACTGCAAACTGGATTCAGCACCGTGCAAACCAATGTGAAGCATTTAAACCAAAATATTTATAATAATTATATGTATGCATGTAGATGTCTATAAACCCCTGCACATCGTGATCCATTCAGACTAATTAGTTCATATAGAAAGATCTGAGCTTTTTGGTCTGAGTTCCCACATGGATTAAATGGGGATAATAATTCTTTTGTGCTAATTGTAATGAGTATTGGAGGAGAGCCATGGAATTGTGAGTTGTTATTTATTATTTTCTAGCAATCTTGGCCACCCCTGAAGTGCAGCCACCAAAGGGGTGGAAATATGGTGGAAAACCATTTTTTGTCTTCAGCCCTACCTGACACAACATCTCAGATAAGGGCAAGGCATCCAAAAAACACCTTCATTTTCCTGTTAAACCTCAGGGGAAAAATAGATAAGAAAATTGTCAGATCTGTGTTTATCAAGGGCTAAATGTGATTGCTGTCCTTCCATGTAATTTGTTCCTTTATGTCACAACCTTCTGGACAAATATATAATTTCAGTTCATAATATCATTGTCAGAAATATTAAATAGGTCTCGATAATTTAGCATTTTTGCAAGGTCTATGTATATTTTATTTATATATTTTATTTACATATTTATTTATATATTACCAGATCAGAAATTACAGCAATGGCTCAGTGAAAAATCTCTGAAAGAGAGGCTTAATCTGTGCTCTAGTATTTCCATCAAATTCAGGAAATCAGCTTCCCTTTCAAAAATACTTTGGCTATCTTTTTGAGCACAGGTGAAGTGATAATCAGTGAATTTTCTATCCAAGATCTGTGAGCTTTAGTGAGCTGAATTCCAATTGTGTCCATGTGTACAGTCCCTGGGTCGGGCTCCAATTTGGATTTCTTGGCAGCAGCTCATTTTTAATTCATTTGCCCTTTGTTCTGACTGAGAATCCTTACAAATATTCCTATTTGCAGTGGTATTTAGGGCTCACAGTGAAGGAATAATACCAGGCCTGCTTGCCAGCCAATGGAACCCCATGGAAGGAAATCCTGCCACATCAGAGCTTTTCTCTTTTTTTTTTTTTTTTGCCTTGTTCTCTCAGCTCCAAACTTGCTGTGTAGTCCTTCCAGTGGAAAAGCAGGAAATAACCATTTTATGGGAATGTTTTTAGGAGCTGCCCGTCAGAAAGATGAGACAAGGGCACCTGGGTTATGACAAACCTCCCCTGGCATTTCAGTCCAAACAGAGCTGTGGTTGAGTCAGTCAATAACACTCGGGAAGAACGAGAGGGAACCTCCCTGGCAGCAGCACAAATCCCCCTGGAACTGACCCTGTTTTGCCATTTATTTTTCGATTTGGAGATTAAACATGAGAACACCCAAACAGGTAAAAGTGAGACAAAGATAACAGGGAGGAAAGAGAGCTGGAAAGAGAAGCAGGGGTGTGAGGGGAGCATCACGTAGCTCATTCCCTCTTTGTTTGCACAAGTCAATTCTTTCCCTTTCCAACAGCACACAAAAGGAGTCTCAGGAGCCTTAAATTACTTTCCCAGTCTTTACAGAGCACCTCTCCAAAAGCAAAATTAATGGGATCTGCCGGGCAGCCAAAAGGAAAAACCCATCTCAACACGTTTTGTTCTGCTCAGGACAAAACACCCTGATCCCAAATCAGCCCTGGGGCGTTGCTGCTCTGCTCTGGCAGAAGATTTAGAGCTGAGAGGGAGAGGCTGGGCAGCTCTGGGGAAAGCAGGCTGGGCTGGGGTTGGGAAGAGCTGGTGCAGCCTGTGGGAAATGGGATTCTGGCCTCAGCTGCTGGGGAGCCTCACCCCAGTGCAGCCCAGGGTGTTGAGGTTGATGGATTTGCTCTCAACTCATACTGGGCAGTCACAAGAGGAAAAAAATATTGATCCAAACAGAGAGGAATGAGTTGGGTGAGCAACAGTGGAGTCCTGTAAGCTCTGCCTTTTTCTTTTTGATTAGAAACCATCCTGCCTTGACCTGGCAGCTCAGTTTAGAGCGTTGCATAAACAACCTTACTTGTATTCATGGTTTTGAGGCTTAAACTGTAAAAATAAATTAAAAACCAACCAAAAAAAAAACCCAAAACCTAACAAAAATCCCCACTCCAAACAGCACATTTCTGAATGGATGGACCAGATTCCCAATAATTTTTATAGGACTTTATTCAATTTTCTTAAAAGGTCAGCTAAACTCAGCTGCAGCGCCTGTCAGCTTCACATATAGGGAACCATAACAAGATGTCCAAATAACCACTGGTATAACAACTCAGAAATCACCCAAAACCAGGTTTCTGTGACCCCAAATACACCCACATCCAAAAAGTCCTCTGAGAGACAGTGACAAAGGTGCCGCTTTAAAATTTAAAACCAGTCTATGATTTTCTGATTCTCAAATCAAAAGACAAGTGACCTCATCGCTGCTGACTTTTCCCCTGAGGGTGAAACCACCACTAAATGGTTTCTAGAGGTGTGGCTGGAAGCTCAGGAAGGTCAGCTGCCAGGTCAGGAAAGCACAATTTACCTTAGAAAGTCAAAATTTTGTTGAGTACCACTGTGCAGTGAGAAGGACAAGTCCATACAACTAAAAGAAGTGCAGTGAGACAGTCCAGGCAGAACTCAATGAAATAAAGATGAGCTGAGCTGCAGTTACTCATTTTTACTGGAGGCTTCAGAAATAGGACCTCATCTAGAGAACAAATCAACTTTCTGCATGAATTTTAGATTCAATTTTATCAATTAATGGCATTTCTTTTTTTTTTTCCTTATTTTTACCAAGGACCAACAGAACAGAATTTTCCAGGAGTCCCCAAGCTACCTTTTTAATCCTGTAGAAATGGAGAAAAACAGGAGACACAGGCTTCTTTTAATTGTTAACTAACACTTTTAAAGGCATGGAAGTGGCTGCATGGGAGGTATTTCATCTCTCCAAAGCCAGCGTGTAATTCCTTATCCTAAGGCGTAGTATCCTTGGACTGGTCAGCTCAGAGCAGCCAGGGGAGGCAGTGCAGCTCCAATAATTGCTTTTTGAGTGAAGCTGGTGGCTGGGAATCTTTAACTTGCCATTTAGAGCACAGATAAAACCATTCCTGCACAGCTCCCCCTCTCTAATCTGCTCCACGTCGGTGCTGGCTTCTGGTTTTAGAGCTGAGCCTTTGGACTGGGGTGTGAGAGGGACAGAAAACACCCCACAACTGGGGTGTGAGTGGGACAGAAATCACCCCACAGCTGGGGACCTGAGAGTTTGGGGACCTAAGAGTCCCCAAAGTGACCACTTCCCACATGGTTGTGATGCCTTAAGTTTCAGCTTTCATATTTTTAGATTCTGTACTGCATTGGTACATAATTCTGAACTCCACACACAGTGCCAGCAGCTCTCCTCCCAGCTCAGGCACACAGAACAATCCTTTTCCAGAACCAAGGACAGCGCTGCAGCTTCAGCCCAAAAAGTGCAAACAACAGGGAATGGAGGGGAGCAACCTGGGAGGGTGGGACTGCATCGCCTGGAGCTGGAATTGGACAATGAACCCGACATGGAAATGGACTAAAACTGATAAAAGTGTGAGAACTCGTGACCCAGAGTCCACCTTGGGTGGAGCCTCAGTCAGGCTCTTGTCCTGCCCAAGGTGAATCCTTTGAAGGCATTTTTATAAATCCCTGCTTTATTCTTTAACTCTACCCATTCTCTGTTCCAGGCAGCCTCTTCAGCAACAGTTGTGGCTGTCATTCCCACCTGCAAAACTTCTTACAGAGTTTCATGAGGGTTTTTTCCCCCCTAAACATCACAATTAATGATCTACTTGCCTAGGTCAGGTGGAGCATTGCACCAAAATACCCCAGAATTTCAAGGGGGGGGGGGGGGGGGGGAAATCAGTAATATTTCTACCTGCTCTTCAAAGATCTCTGAATCTTCTTACTTCCCTTGGATTGGATAATTCTGATTTTCAGAGAAGACAAATTTGGCCCTCTCCATGAGGCTCAGGGAAAAAGCTCTTCTACAGAGGGGTTTTAGTTCTGGAAGGAAACGCAGGGAGTTGTGACAGCTGTAAAAGGTCCATGCAGAGAGACAGATGCTTTCAATTCAGTTGTTCTGAATTTTTTATATTCTCCTTTCACTGCTTCAGGTGCCTGGATGGAAGGCACTTTTCCCACCGGAGTTTTGGTGCCAATGTGATAAGAACATTGGCACTAAAATGACTGATCATGTACACTTTCCTCATCATTTATTTATAACCACTTAATTAAGTTATTATGGACTCTTCTTTTTTCTTGCTGGCAGCGAGGCTGAAATTAATTTTCTTAGCCTTTCCTGCGTAGCCAGGATCTCTGACTTATCATTTCTCTGCTAAAACTGCTCTTTTTCAAAGGGCTTTGTATTATCCACAAGAAATTCTGGGATGACCAATTCAAAACCCACCCCAGGTAAAGCTGCACCAGTAAAAAAGCTTCTTTTTTTTATTTATATCCAATTCCTCTGGCAATATCCCTGCTGTATGTCCTTGCTGCTTCTCTTTTATGGATTGCAAGACAGGAAAAAAAAAATCATTTTTTGTTCTTACTTTTTTTTCCTTGCGTGTCTCTTACCTGTACTAAGTCTCCCTTTAAGTCTTTTTCTCCCAAGACCTTTTTCCTTTAATTATTGCCACTTATGGATCAAAAATACAGGGTGAAGCCTCTGACAGAAGGTTGGCACCTCCTTTGCCAACAAAAACTGTTTTGAGAATGACAGAAACCCTTGGAGCTGCTTCTTTGGGCTTCCCTACTCACATCCAGCTGCTAAAGATGATAAAAAAAGAGAAACATCTGAGTTCTTAAGAAAACAAACAGGAGAGTTGCCATTCACTGCATACTTTAATGCCTCATTTATTCTGAATAAGACTCCTCAGTCGCTGCCAAGAAAGATTTCCAGGTTTTAGGGCTAATATTTACAGGTTTTCTCCTTCCTTTGCACAGTATTTTTCTAAAAGCAAGGACTCCCTCTGGGTTTTCCAGGTTTCTCCATCCATTTGCTCCCTGTTACATCATTCCCCCACCCCAGTGTGGTTCTGCTTTCCTCCCTTGCCCCAGCTGGGCTCAGATTAAGCCATCCATCAGTTTATGTTCTGTTTGGCAAAACCACCACACTTCTTAAAATATTTGTTCAATACCACAGCGAGAGGAGGTTCATAATCCTCTGACCTGCCTTGTGAAATATTAATAAGAGAAATCACTTTGTAAGGGGTGAAAGCTTTTTTTTTTTTTTTTTCCCCTCAGTGAGGTCTCCCAAGAACAGCAGAAAATAGAAATTTCGTCTCTCCCAACCTGACAAAACCCAACAACCAGCAGGGACCTTTTTCCCTGCAAAACATTCAGTATTCATCCACCTACAGCAAATAAAGTAATAACAAGTGTCCTGCAAATAGAGTGTTTAAACCTTTCAAGTGCAAGGGAATAAAGCCAGTTCCCGTTGCCTCATTTGGAAATTCTGCCTTGGTTGGAAAGCCAGGATAAAACACCCCAGATTATCAAAATACCAGGCACTCCTATTATTTAATTTCCTGGAATCTCAGCCTGTGTGTGTTCAGTTTATTTTTCCCATAATTTCATATTTTTATTTTCCCCTCAATCTCAAGTTCATGAATAGAATTTTACCTCTGCATGTCTTGTGGATGTTAAATCCCTCAAGGTGATGCCACCATAACTTAAAAGTTGATTTTAAAAGCAGGATTGTGCTTAAAACTAATCTTTATCATTGTTTTCATTGAAAAAAAAATATTAATGACAATTAAGACAAATATTAATGAAAAACCCACTTAATGCAAATATTTAACACTGTCAATACTGGGAAGGAGATGTTGATTAGACAGCAAAAGTTTAATTTTTTTTTTTTTAACTCAAATTGCTGAGTTTCTACAAAATATATTTCTTGATAATAATTTTCTGAGCACTTCTGGATTTTCCAATAAAGCAGTTTAGAATTAGAAATGTTGAGATTTTCAACAACAATTTTTGGATAAACTAATTTTGCTTCAGGGTCTCCTCCTGGATTTGTGCTGCTTGCCCAAGGGCTGCATCACTTTTGGTAGCAGGGGATAATTTAGGTTGAAAAGAGCTCCAAGGTCATGTTCAGGCAATTGTCTTTGGTCCAGAGTGTCCCTGACCCCAAAGCCAGCAGCAGGACCCTGGTGCAGGTGAATGTTGGAAGGTTCTCCACTGCTCTCAATTCATACTATACACACATCACAATTTTAATCCCACATTTTCCTGCTCTGCTGGCTCCCAGAGCACCCAAACCCCCTTTTCCAGCTCACCAGAATCCTGCTGCTCCCCCTGGCTGCTGCTGGACCATCCTTGAGGGAAATACACCCAAAAAACCCCCAGGAATTCTCAGCAGGGAAGGACCAAATGGAAAGGTTTCCTTACAACTCACCGTGGGCTCTGCAGGCTGATTGCCCTAATGGCACTCTCAGGAAAAATTCTTGCTGGGAAATGCTGTTTTCTTTCTCTTTTGGAACTCTCTGCATTAATAATTAGCAGCTCCTTTGGAAAGTTATTTATAGGAAGTGTTGCTCTGGTGTCACTCCATGGCAGACAGGACAGAAAGTGCTCCACAGGTGTGTGCAGGGAGAGGATTTTTTATTATCTGTTTTCTGGACAGAGCCTAATATACATATATTATTTTATTTTTTATTTAAATATAAATATATATTATATTTTTTTATTTATATACATAAGTTTATGTATATTTTTTATTTATATATATATATTTATATCAATATAGAACATTGGCTAAAGTTTCCAAAGATAAATACAGCAAAAAGCCCAGTGAAGCTGAGACCCTCCAAATCTTTGCTCCCTTTCCCATCCCTCTGCAAGCCTGTCCTGGTTATTCCTCTTGCTTTTTTCCCCAGGGCACAAATGCTTTTAATTCCATCCTGGAAGAGGCCAAGGTGCTTCCAGAGGAGCAACCTCTGTGCCTCCTCCTAGACACAGTCACACAGAACAAAGGGAAGGAAGAGCTTGATAATAATAAGTAATTATAATTATAATTAGCACATATTTAGTGCATTTCATTTCCAAGGCACTGTACAAATATTAGCTAATGAATATTTGGTAAGCAAACATTTTGAGCTTCTGGAAGGATTATTATAAACCATGAAGAAAATACTTTACAGTATTTGGCTGACTTTTTCTCCCTGCTACATTTGCAAGGTTATTATTTGCTACACCTGCAACTTAATCATGGCAAGACATTTTGTAGTTGTTTTTTATATAGTATTTAAATACTGCTGTCTTCGATTAGACTTTAAGGCTTTGGAGGGTACAGAAATAAGCTCTTTAAAGCATTTTTGCAATAAATTAGTGTTAGAAATGTGGACAAATACTAATTTTATAGGGGCAGATATTTTGCCCACACTTTTCCCATTTGTTTTATTGGGAATATGACCAGCTTTGGGTCTGGACTGACCCTCCCATGTTGTGCTTGTGCTTCCCTGTGGAAAAATCCAATATCACCAATATCCTGATGTTTTGCCTCCAATCAATCCCACCTTTGGGATCAATCCCCAATTTTGGGGATGCTGAGCAGCCCTTTAGGACACCTGCTTTGGTTAGAGGGCCCATCCCATGGCTGGGTTTCTGGGGTTCCCACTGGGAGGCTGCAAAAGGTGGAATGGGCCCATTCAAAGCAGATATTTGTAGAGATATCCCAAATCTTGGGGGTAAAATATCCAAAATTCTTGGATTCTTTATCATGGATGATAAAATTCTCTTTTATCTTGGATGGAATTGTTTGTGCTCCATGGTGTTGGTGATGAGAAGGAGATGCACAGTGGCTGCACCCAAACCTCTCAGAAGATCCAACTGAACTCTTTGAAGTTCAACCACCAAGAGTTCTCTAAGCCAAACCCCTCAGATTCAAACATTCTGCTGTGTACAGCCGAGCTCTGCTAATGAGCTTTCCTTGATTGCTGTAATTGCTCCTGTCCTTCCTTGTCTGTCCTTGACTTCGAAGTTTGGAGCCATCAAATTCTCTTTTGCACCACAATCCCACACCAGTGGTTCCTGTTTGCACCCAGGTGCCTTTTTAAAGCTCACACACTCTTATCTCTCCATAATCAATTTCCTGCTTCCCAAACATCCTCACTTTTGGCATTGCAAGCTTTCTTCACACAAAGCAATTTGAGTACTCAGCTCTCTTTCCTCCCTCACCTTGTCTGCTCCACTTTGTGCTTTCAGCAGCAGCTGGCCACTGGATGGATCTTGCTCCTTAAATTCTGCAGATTTTGTGTGATCTCTGTATTAGTTTCTCTTCCAATTGCCTCTGCCTGCCTCTCCTTGCACAATATGCACTCAGCAGCTGCTTCTGCCACTGCCTCTGAAGGCAGAAGTGATTTCTCCTGCCAATTTTCCACTTTCCTCTCCTCTCAAGGCTTGATCTTGTTGTGTGCTTTAAAGTCAGTAATAATATAGTGTGTGTGACATGTTACTGAACTGGGGATGAAACGAGGAACACGGAGAGAGCAGCCAAAATATTTAATAATAAACTGTAATATGCACTGGGCTTGGCAGCCCAGGGAAATCCACAGTGCTGGAAACAACACCCAGCTCTGCCCAGGGGCACTCCAGGCCCCAGGCAGAAAGGGATTGGGTGTGGAACCCAGCACAGGGATCTGGTTTTGTGACTTTTCTTTTCATAATTATTTCTGGTTGACCAGAAGTTTGGTTATTGGCAATTACCACTACACAGAAAAGTAATTTTCCACATATTTTTAATAGGAAACCTGTTCTAAGTTGATATTTTAGAAAATTCAATTTTTTGGGTCTTTGCTTCCCGTCTCACAGGGAACATGTGAAAATGTGTCCAAATGACACATTTGGAGTGTACAGTCTAAATATTTTAAATCCTGTTTAGAGTGTAAACTTCTCAGGCAGGGACAGCTTCTACTCCTCATGGGAAAATCAAGAATACACTGGAATTTATGTTATTTGGTAGCAGTATGTAGGTTTAGAGTAGTTTTTAAAGAAATTCTTCCCTGTGAGGGTGGCACAGGGTGCCCAGAGCAGCTGTGGCTGCCCCTGGATTGCTGGCAGTGCCCAGGGAGCACCCTGGGATAGTGGCAGGGGTGGAATGGAATGAGTTCCAAGGTCCCTTCCAACCCAAACCATTCTGGAATTTTATATTGTGTAAAGACAAGGCACACATAGGATGGAAACTGATTTTCTCTCCGACTTGACTCTACATTTAAGGTTTACCTCATAGAAAAATTAGTTTATTCAGTGCCTGGCATAGCGAATCCCCAGTTTGATGTAAAAGCTTTCAGGTTCTGCATTCCTACAAATAATCTGTCACAAACAACTGAACAATTTATTTTCTAGAGGGATAGAGCTGAATGCAAACAAAAAAATGTAGCTAACCAAAAACCAAAGTGAAAAATCAAACCTAAGTGGTGTGTGTGGCTTTTGTGGCTGTGTTAACACATAGATTAATATTTCTCAATATTAATAATATTTCTCAGTATTCTCATCCAGTCATTTCTCTGGGTATCACCAATGTCCACATCATACAAAAAGGTCAACCAAAATTAAAGCAGGGATCATCCTTGCTGTGTTTCCAGCTCATGGGGAATATAAAGCACTGTGAGTGTGAGAGCTTAATCAAAAGTGACTTTTCTGAGTGATTTTTGGAGGTCTTGATGAGCTTTGCAAGTTCCCAGCTCCTGAGAGCTCTGTGTCTGCATCTTCACTCCCCACCCACCAGCAGCAGCTCTGGGTGATGACAGTTTGCTGCAGGATCCTGAGACAAGGCAGGATTTGTGCTCCAAGGGTTGGGAGTGGAAATCCAGGGAGAGCCACACATGGCAAACAGATTTCATTCCTTCTGCCAGGAGCCGGGGTCAGGTTCAGCCTGGAGCCTTTCAAAACCTGACAAAAAGGCAAACTTGATTCTTGAACCTGCTGAAAAAGTCCTAAACTGTTTAGATGGTGGGGATCATCAGGCTGCTGCTCAGCAGGGAGCTCTGATTCATCAGCATCAGGGTTTCCCCTCAGCTTTCTGCCTACATCTTCTACTTAGCTTGGCAGGGACATTGTCAGAGAATAAAAGGCTTCTTCCTCGTGTCAAAGGGCTGGCATTCATCAAAATGATAATACTTTTTACCTAGAGCACCTTTTAGATGAGGTTCATGAAGCCTGTAAAGATGATGATAAAGAGAAAAATGTTGCAGGATTTTTTATTATATTTTTGGCACTAAAACTGCTGCTACATGAAATGGGAGATTTTTCTTTTGTAAGTTTCCTTTCACTTTAACTTTATAAATATTTCTTGGTTAAGTCAGTGGACTGCTTTTCACACAAAGCCTAATCCAAAGCTTGCTAAGGTCAACAGAAAGCTGCTTATTAATTTCAGCAGACTTCTGAATCAAGCTCCAATTGCAAAACTTGCTCCCCGAATCATACAAAAAGTTTTTTGGAACACAAAAGAGAAATTCACACCTTCTAGGATCAAGCACTTCATTATGAGGATAGTTTAAATTCCAGTAAATCTCCTGGAAATTTTTCTGTTGATTTTGGAATGGTGGTGTGTCCAGTCTGAAATATTGAGGGTGCTCTCTGACCAGTGCTGGGCCCTTTCACCTGCAGGGGAAATGGGAAATGTGTGATACCCTAAAAATGGGAATTGCCAACACCCCATGCTGGAGTGATTAATTGTAGGGAGAGCAGAGAGTGAAGTTTAGGCACAGCTGAACTTGTCCCACTGTCTGGAAGCAGCCACCAGAGAGGGCAGAAGAAATTTTGGCTGGTGGTGGTGGAGCAGGAGCCAGCAGTGCTTACACCAAGCTGCTGCCCTGCTCTGGAGAGTGACCCTGAATTCCCTGGCAGGGAGCAGGGAGGGGTTGGTGGGAATTTGCCCTGGAAGGTGCCAAGGCCAGGAGATGTAGGGTGGGAGGGGCTGGAGCTGCACCTCAGCTCAAGGATTTGGGGTCAGCTGTCTGGGAACAGGACAGGAGATGTTCCTGCAATGTCCTGGCCAGGTGCATTCCAGGCTGATTTAGGGAAAGCTGGAGAGCTCCTGCTTGGGCTCAGTTATTCACATTTTTCAGTGGCAAGCATGTAAATGTTGCTCCAGAAAAGCCCAGTCTAAAAAATCATAGATTTATAGGAAAGCTTTGAGAAAGGGGGGAAAGTGACGTGCAGGAAAGATGAATTCTTCCAATATTTTTCACTGGTAAAGGTGTTCATTTCTCAGGGAGAAAGCTCATGGAATATCTCTGCCTCTTGGCTAGCACCAAACTGGAGAGGGCTGGCTGAGTGCTCTCCATTGGCCAAGAGCAGCAACAGAAAGAGAAATTTGGGGCTTTCAGTGATTTCTCCCCAATCTGTGCTCCCAGATCAGCTATTCCTGGTGCAATCCAACACATCCCGTCTTCCATCCGCTCCTCCTCCTTGCATGACTAAGATAATGAGAATTTGGACTTTCTAAACGAGCTGAGATTTCAATGAGGGTTTAGAGGGCAGCAAAACCTTTCACGGGCAAATGTCTCATTTGCATTTTCTAAACTCACCTCAGAACCTTGGATATCTGCTCTCTGCAGGCCAAAGCCACAAAGGAGAGCAGGGGGTCACTGGATGCCAAAATGCACAGAATTGTCAATTATCCAACTGTGACTCACAAGTTTGGTGTCCACACAAGCCCTTGCATCACTCTCCCTGGGCTCACTGTAAATACAATCCCCATTAAGCTGGTGGTTCAGTTTGTGAGCCCCAGGGAAGTGGGAATGAGATGATCCTTAAGGTCCCTTCCAACCCAAACCATTCTCTGATTCCATGGTCCCCACAGTTACAGGATTCAGTCCTGGCCCACTCCACTCTAAACAGCAGAACCTCGCAGGGACAATATTGGGAAACCTGATTTTAACCCCCATTAGCTTAAACTTCCTTAAATATAGAGTTGTTTGCTTTTAATTAGCTGTCTGCATGCCTGCCCACATTTGCAAAGACACAGAGGGCAGTGTCTGCTGAGGTTTTGAGAAATGGCATGAAAATAAAGAATAAAAGACACAATTAGTCCCACTAAAGATGCATCTCTACCCCCAGCTCCTGCCTGAGGGCTCCCTGAGCTCTCCCAGGCTGTGTGGGGAAGGGATGTGCTCTGAAAGTGAGGATTTCCAGGGAATTTCCAGCAGAAGGAACAAGTTCATCCTTCCCAAAGACAGAGGAATTTGCTTCTCAGCAGAAGGCGGAGACACTAAAGGAACACTGATAAATAACAGCAAAGGAACCACAGTTGGAGTGTGCAGAGCTCTCTTCCTTGAAAAACACCTGGGGAATCCAGAGTTGGCAGGCATAAAGCTGTCTGAAGTTTATCCTGGAGTTTATCCCCCAAACCTTGTTCTTCAGAGGGAAAAACCTGAGATTGAATTGCCTGGATGAGCTCCTTGATCTTTCTTGGCTTCCTTCAGCACAGCCTTGTGAACCTTGGCTAAGACTGCCAAGGGAACGGCAGAAGAGAGGGCTCAGCTTCTCTAAGGGGATAGAAATCTGCATTTCTCTCACTTCTAAATCACTCAGGAAAGCCAAATTATCTGCTCTGTCACACATCTCCCAGTCTCCATGAGGAGATATTCAAACAAAAGCATTTTAAAATATAATTTTTCAGTCACTTTCTTTAATACAGCTTAGAACTACAAATATTTATTGCTTCACTCACTCCACTCAGCGTCTGACATTTCTCCTGGAGTTTTGTTTTTCTGACTTTCCTGCTTCTCCCAACCCAGCCTGTCACTGGGCAGCCAGTGAGAATCATGGGATAAAGTGAAATAAAGTGAAATGCAGTGCTGGTGTTTGGGGAAGGAAGCCTAAAAGCTTTCCAAAACCAGAAGCCCCGTGCCTCAGCAGATGAACACAGGCATTTGGCACTTTGTAATGGGTTAGAGCCTTGAAATTTATTGTAAACTTAATGCTGCTTTACAGCCTATCTTCAAAACATTTACACAGACAGTAAAAGATGATGGATATTTTCAGAGCATTCCTCTTCCCCTGCAGTTCCTGTTGCTGTAACCCGGCACGGGCAGCAGTGATTTGAAATATGTTATTGATGTATCTTTGAAGATTTGCTATCTGATCCCTCATGTTTATTGCTGTGATGCAACTGGCTCCTAAGTGTCCTCTTCTTGAGGCAGGGGTGAGGAGATAGCATCAGGGTGATTGTTATTTGTGTTCTTGGTGCTGTGCAGGAAGAGGCAGCAGCCCAGCAGGGCTCCATTGATTTAGATCCCAGACAAAGGCTCGGGATAACAGAGTAGCTGCTCTTTGCATTTTACTTTTTAAATAAAACAGGGAAACAAGAGCAGAAAGAAAGCGATACAGGAGATAAACAAGCAGCAGAGAATGAGGTTGGGGAGTGATAGATGTGTGTCTGCACCTGTACAGATAATGAGAGCCATACTTTGCATTTAATGGCAGCCTCTCAATTGACTCCTCGGTGATGGAAGGTTGGAGAGGTGAATGGATGTGGCATGCACATTTTCTGAAAAATCCCTTTGCCCAGGATTTCTCTCCTGGGAAGCTGAGAAGCCTCAGAGAAAAAGGAAAACAATTTTATCTCATTTGCTTCTCCTGTGTTTTGCTGCTTTGGAATGTGGTTGGAGATTGTTTATCCATAGGTGATTGTTTCATTGGTTTCATGTGAGTTGTTTTGACTCTTTGGCCAATCAGGGCCAAGCTGGGTCAGGGCTCTGAAAATGAGACAAATTCCAGAAATTATAAAAGCATTTCTGTGCCTTCAGTGCTGCAAACATGTTGAGTACAGGACATGCTCAGCTGTGCTAAGCAGGGAAATAAATGTTTTAATCCCCATCCCTGGAGGTGTCCATGGCTGGACAGGGCTTGGAGCAACCTGGGACAGTGGAAGGTGTCCCTGCCCATGGCTGGGGGTGGAACAAAACGTTTTTCAATGTCCCTTCTAACCCAAACCATGTTATGATTCTGACATCCTCTTCTATTCAGAATATCTGCTGTATTTATGTGTAGAAATGCACTGTCATGTTTTCCAATCCTCTGTGCAGTGCAGGCCACAATGAAATTCCTTGGAGCTCTTCCTCAGCCTTTCCACAGAGTGCACCCCTTCTCCTTGCTGTAGGTTTCTATTTTTATTAACATTTCAAAGCATGGGCATTACAAATCTCAGACATCCCCAAACGATGCTGCAGCCTTTATGTTCCCAGACACAGATTAATCATACCTATATATAACCTGAATTCTATCTGGGCAGGATATATATTTACATATATATATATATATATATATATAGGTATATCTGACAATGCTCTGTGTTAAAATTAAAAAGCCCTTCCTTTTTGAGATTCCTTAGAAGAGTTTGGGTTGGAGAGACCTTAAATCCCATCCAGTGCCACCCCTGCCATGGCAGGGACACCTCCCACTGTCCCAGGCTGCTCCAGCCCCAGTGTCCAGCCTGGCCTTGGGCACTGCCAGGGATCCAGGGGCAGCCCCAGCTGCTCTGGGCACCTGTGCCAGGGCTGCCCACCTATCCAGGGAGGAATTCCTTCCCAAAATCCCATCTGAACCCACTCTCTCTCAATTTGAACCCCTTCTCCTTTGTCCTCTCACTCCAGATCTGATGAAGACTCTTCTCCACCTTCCTTGTATCTCCCTTTCAAATCCTGGAATGCTGCCCTTCCTTCCTTCATTACATTTTGTCATTCCTCCTTTTATACATTCACATCTTTAGAACCAATACCGAACATCTCCAAACCCCTGGGCATTTTTATTCTATTTACTCCCAAGAGGTGACATTGGAATTTTGGTTTTATTTGTGGCCCGTTCTCCTCTCAGAGCGGCCAGGGCTCACGGCTGAGCTGCACAGGCCACCATGCTCCACCAACACCCCAGAGCTGTCAGGACACACTTGGATTTTACAGAAAATCACTTTTCAGGCAGAGCAATCACATCCTCAAGCTTTGGGATACTTGGAATTTAATTCAGGAAGGGCCACAACCACTAATACACATATTTCTGCTGGAGATTACTACCACAACGTGATACATTAAAATAATCATCACACAAGAAATTAAAATTCAGTCTGGTTCTATACATTTGCAGGGTGGAATCCATAAGCTTGTATGCAGATCTGTTTGTGCATAAATTCTGTCCCAAATTAGATCTGATTTTCAGCACGTCTTTACCATTCCTGTGCTATTTTTACCTCTCTGGGTGTTGTAGTAATAAGGATGCATTTAAAATATGATGTTAAAAACTGCAATTATGCCTTAGCCACCATCTACGTTCATAATTTTTTTCTAATTGCTTTGAATTTTAGAAAAATATTTAATGTTCAGTGGTGGAGCAGATGGAGCTGTGAACACTTTGCTTCACAATAATACACTTTGGTTCTGGCTGATGCTGGTGCTTTGTTTCTTTGTTATCTCATTAAATAAACCTCAGGCTGGAAAAACAAAGACTTTACAATTTTCCAAGAATTTCAGGCTCTGAGGCAGGCTAAGCACTATTCAGGGACAGGTGCAGAGGAATTATTGACAATCTGGGATTATTCTGCAGTGCTGTTTTAAGGAATAACACCTGACATGAGCAATGGGCTTGAAATTTAGTCGCCTAAAAAAGTAGATTTTTCCATTTGGTCCTATTTTTCTTGCTGGTGAGTACAGAGAGTTGTGTTAGTTTTGTATTAAATCTGGAGTTTTTTCTTAAGAAATGACACTTAAGTTCACCTAACTTGATTTTTATTTCAAATAACAATGGCTGTGGTTACCTTAATGTGATGATCTGGACAAATTTTCGCTTCTTTTGCAAGTCTGATAATTCCTATGGTACCTACTGGGTTTGAATACATGAAATTAAAATAAAAAAATATTCATAGGATGCCATAAAATACACCAGAACACTGTTTCTCATAAGCCACTGATCTATGGCAGAGAACTTTGTGTGTTTATTCAAAATTTCTCAACATTTAGGAAATTCCTGCCAGAAGCTCCGTGGAGACACGAGGCAGAGCTTTTCATCCACCAACTGGAGGAGTTTCTTCATCCCATTACAGGGATTTCAGAAATAAGTGTGAGGTTGAGTTTTAGGGACAAAAGCATTGATTACCCACCAGATGGGCACTGGTTTGGTTTTACACTGGGAAGAAAACCTGTGGATAAATTTGCTTTTGTTTCTCCCAGTAGAAACTTTGGGCTGTTTAATTAAAGGCCTCATTGCCCCATCATTAAATTCAAAGAAGCAGATCTAATGCAAGCACTTAAATGTAATGTCACTTATTAGTCTTTAATGACAAGAAACATCCTTTCTCCAAAGAACAGCTGTAGGAATAGTGCCCATGTCACCCACAAAATTATAGATTATGGAGAGCATTAGTGTGCATTTAATGACTGTGAAAATATTCCTGTCTGGAAAGGGCTGTGTTCTTCCTTGTTCAGCTTCACTCGTGAGGGAGGTTAATTAAAGCCAGAACATCACAAATTCTGTAGCACTGCAGGTCATTCATCTGTACCAAAGTGGAACAGAATTCTGCAAAATCTCCCTGACAGGGATGACATAAAACTGTCTGCTCCACTGCCTGGGAGAGATCCCTGGGCTGGGAACTCTGCTCAGGCTGGCAGGATCCAGCAGCCTCCAAATCTCCCATTAAACATGAGATTTAGCAAACCTTTTACAGATTATTCTTTGTAAATACATCTAGATATGTAGATGTAGATATAAAAAGTGGTTTTGTGGTGCTGGGGGGAAAAAAAGAACTGTGAGATGGCCAAGTAACCAGAATTTGGAGATTTTTGGGGGCCTCCAGGCGAGTGGCAAAACACCCAAAAGGTAAGAGAACCTTGGCTGGGCTGGCCAAGGGATGGGGAAAGCCAAGGGAAATGCAGCAACTTCCATTTCTGGGTTATTTTTTGAATCAAATATGGCCACAAATTCAAAGCAATTTGTCACTCACAGTGCCTTGTGAAGAGCTTTGAGGTTTATGAATGGAAAATATTAAATAAAGCTAAATAATACATATTTTAATATGGATATATACTTAGACAATATGGAAATGAGGTGGGAGAGTAGAAAATGTGACAGCTGAGTAGATAAACACGGACTTGTGTTTTCATTTCCAAAGACCTCTGGTACATAAATGCTAATTTTTGCCTGCGTTATGAGGCTGTGAATTCCAAAGAGAGATTTCAGCAGTCTGATGGATTATCCAAGTGTCTGTTGCTGAAGCCAGCCCTTAATGGGCTGTGTCAAGTGTTTCCACAGACAGCTGCACATCCCAGAGCTGCCCAGCTCACCTGAGATGCCAAGGGGCATCAATCAGGGCATTCCCAGGCAGCCCTGGGCACACTCCCCAGCACACCACGACCTGACAAGCCAGCATCTTTTTATCACAGGTGAGCAAATCTGTTTCCTCCACGACATCTCCATCAAAATCCAGGATTGAAACCGTTCTTATTTTATTTACCTCCATAAAAGCTTGCCTGAAGTGGACTTGCAGCCTGGCTGTAAAGGCTGAAGTGTTTCCTGAAGCAGCTGTACCCTACTAAAGAAGCACACCAAGGTGCTTCCAGCTCCTTGTAGCTCATTCCTCTCTGTTCTTTTCTTACCTGCAGCTTTCCTTAAATCACTGCTGGGCAAGAAAGGCCCTGAGACAAAAGTTTCAGGAATGGATGGATGGATGGATGGATGGATGGATGGATGGATGGATGGATGGATGGATGGATGGATGGAGCAGGGGTGTAACATTTCCTCTCCCCCTGGATTATGCTGGGATCCCACTGTCATCCTCCCCTGCACAACCTCTCACACACAGGGACAGAGTGCAGGACACTCAGAGGGGACATTTATGCCTCACACCAAATGTGACAGAAGCATTGCAGCTCTTTGTCAATGGAAGATCCTCTTCTCCCTTTCCCCCATCACTCAATTTCCCCCATCTCTTTTATTTAAATTCAATTTTATTTACATCTTTGTGCGTCTCGTATCTTAAGTGAGCAATGAAAGCACAGAGTTGTCAGGCAGGATATGAGATACTGAAATAAAGGGTTTTCTTGGGAAAAACCCACTGTGTAAAACCAGTGTCCCTGGAATTCCCCCTTCCTTAGGCAGCTGTGATGGATGAAGAGGAATGGACGTGGGTCATTATTTGCCTTTTGAATATTTGAGTGGAGCAGGAAGAGCAGGGGTTTGCTCCTGAATGAAGGAAATCCCCATTTTTCTGGATGTTTTCTCACAATCTGTGCAGCTGCCCCAGTCCTGCCGAGCTGGTGCTTGGCTCTGCCCAGGGATCCCTGCCTGGAAATGCCAGGGAGTGATGACATGATGAATTGATGATGAGGAATTGATGAAATGATGATGGATTGGAACAAATCCTGTTGTTCAAAGTGGATTTGGCTCTTCCCAAACCCCTCTCAGTGATGCTGATCAGACCCAAAGCTCTCCCTCTGCCCTGCAGACTCAGCCCTCAGGCTCTGGGAAGAGCCTCAGTGCTGCAATAATGACACTGATCACCTTTCCCTTTTCAGGAGTTTCAGTTCCGTGGGTTTCTTGTGATGTAAAATTAAAAGGAGCTTTTCAACATCTGCTCATAAAAAGCCCTCTGGGTCTGTTCTGGCTTCTGAAGGAGTGTGACTGAAGGCTTATTTTTCCACTCTGTTATATCTCTCCCTCTCTAAAACCTCTTCCCCCCAATTTCTCATTTTTGTCTCATCCTTACTCTGCTTTACTCATCTTTAAAATTCATTTTGTATAAGCCTTTCTGCCAGTCCCCACTCTGGATTTTTGCCTTGTCCCTGATCCCTCAATAACTTCTTGGGTTATGAGAGTTTTCTTTGCTCATCTGTTGGCTTTTAATTGTGGATTCAGAGAGAGCAATAATGAGGTGCTGCCTCTGAACTACCCATGGTGAGTTCATCAGCTGCTTTCCTGATGTCCTGGAGGGTGTTTGCATTCAGCATTTTCCACGTTGTAAAACTCAGCCCTGGTTAATAGGAAAATTGTGTCTTGAGTTGTAGAGCTGCTAATGGAAATGGCATCGCTTGCCACGAGATATTCTAATTTATGACTCTCTTTAAAGAACATACTTGCCAATTAGTGTCTTTATTAGAATACTTACTTTTATCATTTGAAAATATGGCTCTTAATTGGGACCAGCTTTGCCTAAGGGAGAAACAATTGTTAATAAATAAATGAATAAACCAACCCTCTCCATCAGTACCCGTGGAGGGAACCAGCTCATCCCATATAGGCACACTTATAGATCACATTACTGATTATTCCTAAACTCCTTCAATTATTGAGAAAGACAATTTCATCTAACTTTATATTGTCTTCCTGGGAAAAATATAGGCAGGATATTGGAATCTGCTTGTTTATTAAAGCAAGTAGCTCATTAGGCATAATTAAGACCGAAGAAACAAGAGCATTAAACTTTTATACCACCCCATCAGCCCAATAGCTCTAGGAAAGGCAAAAGCACCAGAGCTGCTCCATGAGTAAATTGATCAGGTCAGTGTAATTAAGGTGCCAATTTTGTTAGAATCTGAACAGAAGATGAGGATTGTTAAGTTGGTTTTCACTTCAAAAATGCAGTAAAGAAACTGTTTAAAAAATAGAATTTAATAGGACTGAAAACCCCACTATTGAGCGAAGGGAGAGATGTGAACCAGAATGTGGCTCAGGATGGTAAAGTAGGGATATCAATAAGAAAGAGAATTTAATAGGACTGAAAACCCCACTATTGAGTGAAGATCTGAACAAGAATGTGGCTCAGGATAGCAAAGTGGGGACACCAGTGTCCTGTGCTTGTCACATCTCTGTCACTGGGACTCCTTCTCCAGTGGATGTGACAAACCAGAGCAGAGGAGTTACAGCAAAATAAAATAACAAAGTGAGGGGTTGTCCTGATCTGTGCTGGACTCACCTCGAGTCCTGGAGCAGCTCTGGGCACCCCAATAAAAGATCTGAATCTGAGGAGAGTGTTCAGAGGAGGGACATGGTGTTTAACCACAAACACCCGTTTGCCTGACATCCAAAATGTGGCTATTTGAAATAAATAAAGAAATAAATAAAAGCAGGCAAATTCAGTTAGCAGTCAGAGTCACCAGCTCGGCAGTGCTGGTTTCCAGCACAGGGCATTGTGCCTCCCAAATGATCTCCCAGTCCCACCTGCTCTCAGATCCCCACAGCCCTGCCATCCTCTCTCCCTGATTGCTCCACAGAAAGAAAACAGATGGGGCTGAGAAAAATCCAGAGGAATAAATGGGGTAGAAAGTGCCTCCAGCCTTTTTGAGCAGCATCAGGGCAGCGTTTCTCTTTTCAAGGATTTTCTTTTTTCCCCTGTTTGAAAAACAAACCTGCTGGAACACGAGATGTGAGCAGGTTTCATTCCCAGCTCCAGGAAAACACAAATATGCTTCAGCTGCTTTTGGGCAGAGGCTCAGCTCCCTTCCATGGGCTCTGCTGCTGTTTTAATCTGCTAATTGCCTGATCAATATTGCTATTTGAAACTCATATGAAAATGTGGGGAACTTTCTCCACGTTGGGAATGTATGGCTCCTTTTGCAGTGCTGCAGGACTCCAGCAGCAGTAATTTCAGTAATTAGGCTGCTTTTCAAATAAAGGCCAGTTCCATGGATACAGGACTAAGATAAATTATGCCCAGGATAAGCTTGTATTTTGCTGCATGCACTTGCCCTTTCTGTGCTCATGCAAGGAAAGCCTGAATAAACATCTTTTCTCCTCCTCCTCCCACCCCATGCCACATCTGCGTCCTCTCTAAAGCTCTTCCCTTTCCTCAGCACTCCATCCCCTCCATCAGAGGTGACCTTACTTTTGTCCTTTAGAAATTATTCTTTTCTTGTCAATGCTTTTTCTCATTTGTGGATTAGTTTACGGAATGAAATTAGGCAAAAAAAGCACAGGAAAAAATCATGATTTTCCAGTGAATGTAATCCCCCCAAAAAGCAAGATATGAATAAAAGCAAGCAATATCAAGACAAGAATGCCCTTGAATTTATTTTTTTAGCCTTTTCAGTTATTTTAGATCATCTTATTAGAGCTTATTCTAATAATTTCTTGTCAATGTCAAGAAAGAGAATACAGAAAAATGAAGGATTTATTTATGATATAATTACGTGGCTATCTCAAAAAAGCACCATCACGGCCAGAGATATGCAGCTCATCAGCAGCAATTTCAGCAGAGAAACTGAATATTTTTATATTTTTTGTGGACTTGGGTGCCAGCAGAGCCCACATCATTGACTTTAGGCTTGCCAATGCCATGGCTGAACTTGGGAAACAAAATAATCTGGGTCACCCCAAGCACAGAAAGCTGTTCCAGGATCAGGATGTCAAGGAGGGGCAGGAAGGGAGCTGAAGTTTTGCCCCTCATCTGGCTGCTGCTGGGTCAGCAGCTGTGAGAGAAAATCCCAGAGATCCTGTGGAGGATGGGGCACAAAATCCTTGTGTTGGTGTTGGGAGAGCCCCTGTGGGCAAAGGGACAGGGCAGGGACAGGGCTTGGAGCAGCCTGGGGCAGTGGAAGTGGCACTGGATGGTCCTGAAGGTCCCTCCCAACCCAGTTCATGCTCTGAATTTGTGGTTTTTACAGGACCCTGGGGGTGGAAGTTGTGCTCACGTGGAGAGGTTTGGCTCCATCTGCTCCCAAGCTGAGCCTGAAGCAACCTCAGCATTGAAAAAACCCCCCAAACCCCCTCCCCAAATTGTCATCACAAACAGTCACCTGTGCTGGGAAAGTTTGACTCAGAAATCAGGGGGATGCTCACCTGGAGGCTCAGCTGAATATTCAGCAGCAATCAGCGCTGCTGATAAAATTCCAGATGCAGATCTACCCGGGAAAGGAAAAAATTCCAGATTTCCTGGGAACTGGGTGGAGCCCAGCCCTGTCTCTGTCCCTGCTGCTGCTTTGCATTTGCTGTCACACATTCCACCCCTTCTGCTGACCCAAACATTCCAGAGCTAAGGCAGCTGAACTTTTCAGTTCAATTTGTTCCAATGTTCATGTGTTTTTTTTCATAAATATAATTTAATACAAACCACATATATACATATAACTTAATATCTACAAACCACATTCAGACATATAATTTAATACAAACCACATTCATAAATATAATTTAGCACAAACCACAAAAATCTTTGATAGAGACACTTGTGGACTTTGTTTTAAAATTCTGTTTCCTACACTTGCTCATAATCCTCGTTGCTTTATATTTTCTATAAAATATCAAATTTCAGTGAGAGAAAACAGTGGTTATGAGGGTGTCTGACCAGATATTCAGTACAGGTGAGTGCATAAGGGTCTCAGCCTCATGAGCCACAGTTCCCAAAATCCCATTAATTTCAAAATATGCCAAATATTTCCTTTTATTGGAGATCTTTATATCTGCTTTTTTTTTGTTGTTGTTGTTTTCTATTTTAATCCCATGACTTTATGGAATGAGTTTGTTGGAAACAGACCCCAGGAAAATGAGTGACAGCTAAAAGTGACAAATGATGTTGATCCCTTTCAACTTTCAAGCATTTGAATCAGAAGCTGCCACACAGCCCTGCTCAAGGTCCAGCTGTATTTTTGATAGGAAATGTGTTTTGATTCGGGAATTATTTGTAGGCTTCATTAAAATGTAAATTGCTCCATGAAGAAATCTGAAAGAGATTGAGTCCAAAGATATGTAAATATCCAAAAGTAATTGGGGTTCAAGCCCTACATCTCTATTTCTGCCTGAACAGTTTGAACAGAGAAGAAGGTTTTCCATCCTTCTCCTTGAAATCCATCAAAATTTCTCACAGAATCTTTGAATGGTTTGGGTTGAAAGGGACCTCAAAGATCATCCAGTCCCAGCCCCCCTGGGTTTGCCTCCAAAAGCAGTCCTGAGGCACGAAATTCAATAAATAATCATAAATTAGCAGGCTTGCAGGACTGGAAGAGGAGGGATAGGAGGAATAGGTTCAGTGAAATCGAGATGTAAATCAAGATGTGCTTTGGATGGACCCATCCCCAGGGCCTGCTGAGTTAAAGGAACATTTGTGAGGTTCCTTCTCTTTCTCTGTGCCCATCCCCACAGAGCCAGCACTGTCACCCTGGGCTGGCCCCAGCTCCCCCCTTGCCACAGATCCCACCACAGCAGTAGGGAATGGAGGCTTTGGGAGCCCTTCCTGCCTCCCTCCCCCATCTGCCAGCTGAATCTTTGCAAAATATTTCAAATTCTTACGTTCAATTGCCCGTCTGTAAAGTGGGCAGAAATATTCCTTGCAGGGATGGATAGAAAGAAAAGACTCTGTTCATGACTGGGGTGTATTTGGACACATTCATGCCAGCAGACATGGCCTGGTGGAAGATGTATCCCCTTCTAAATTTCTTCTCTGACTTCTGGATGTGAAATTCCAGGCACAGCCCCTCACCCCCTGTCTGCAGGAGCTCCCAGGACCAGCCCAGTGTGGATGGACACAGAAAAAGGCACTGTCATCCTTGGACATCTGCTCCAGATTTCCTTAACAAAGTGACACACCCTTTGTTTAGTAGTTTCTGAATTATTTTCTGCTCTTTCCAGTCTTGTGTATCAGTAATTTCCTGTTATTAACGTGTGATGAATCCAGTGCTGGAAGGTGAAATCCACACAATCCAAACATGAGCTGCTTCATCCTGCACAGCACTGTCACTTCTATCATATAAAAAAATATCTGAGTAATTACAAAACATAAATTAATATAATGACAGGTCTTGCTTACAGCCAGGGCACTGCTGAGGACCAAGCTTTCCACAATCACTTTTAACACAGTGCTTTCCCCAGAAATATTTTATGAGCTTAATCAGGGCAGGCAGTGAAAAGATCACCTTCAATCCATTGTAGAAATATGAAAAATCAAGAGAAGGGGTTGTTGTTTAAACTCCCCCATCACCACCTGAGCCTTCCAGGTGAGCAGGAATGGCCAAATCAACACTTGCCCCAGACTGCAAGGCATGATGTGTTCTATTTGCCTTCTGTATGGCAGTTGTCTTCTGTTCAGGGGGAATTTTTTGGGAGGGAATATCTGCTGATAACAGGCTATGGAATGTCCCTGCATGGCTGATAAGAACTGCAGCTTCCATTGGGAGATGCTCCACCCAGAGGGAGGAGCCAAGCATTCCTACCTGGATATAATCTGAGATTCTGGAACACCAGCACAGCTTCTCCACTGGATTTCCCAGAGGAACAGCAGCTGCCTCTTTCACTGATCTTCAGAGGAAGACTGCACCCTTCTCCAGGATCCCTGCTCCAGCAGAACCACCCCTGACACTGCAGGAGGGCTGAGCCACAATTCCAATGGGACTGCTGCCAGCACCCTGACCCACAGGGTGTCAGGCTGTGTCTGACTCTGTCAGTGTTGGTTTGGTTCACTGCATTGTTTATTTTATCCTTTCATTTTCTTCCCTAATAAAGAACTGTTATTCCTGCTCCCATATTTTTTTTTTCCTGAGAGCCCCTTAATTTAAAGTTTATAGCAATTCAGAGTGGGGCAGGGTTTATATTCTCAATTTCAGACACCTGTCTTTCCAAACCAAGACAACACTTCAGGGGGAGCCTGAGAGAAAGCAGAGTTGTGCTGGGAGAACAGCCTGCCCTCTAAGAGCTGGGAGCTGCTGCTAAAATCAAACAAAGGCAGTGTTGCAACACTTCTTGCAGTGCCTGGAGAGAGGGGGAATGAGTTGTCCAGGTGAAGCGGTGACAGGCTGCTGCCAGTGCCAGGGCTGCTGCTCTGATGGAGCCATTGCAGGGTCTGTGTGATGCTCCCACCCCCCCGGGCAGCCAAGGTCACTCAGTCCTTTGGTTATGTGCTGAGGAAGCGCTGGCCAAGCAAACAAAAGGAGTTTGGAGCAGATTCACCAGATGCACCCCATTCATCTTGGAGTTCTGCACCTTCTGGGGGCACCTTGGAGCAGGAGGAATTCCCAGCGAGGCAGGTGCAAGGGAGGGCTGCTTGGGGGGAGGAAGGACCCTGGGAGAGGAAAACACAGAGAGAAAACTGTGTTTGGAGAACTAAAAAAAGGCTGGACACACACAGCTGGGAGGGGTGGAGCTGCTTTCCCTAAAAACCCCAGAGCAGGGAGGTTCTCAAACCAGGGAATTGTCTGGATCTGGATTTGTCAGCAAGGAAATCAGGCTGGGAAGCAGAAGGCACCCAAGCTTTGTAGGAATGAGGTTCTGGGTCAATCAGGGATGAGATCCAGCTGCTTTCCAGGTGGGGTTGGGTGCCCTGAGGAAAACCATGGCGTGAGGTGGTTCCTGGGAGTGTCAGAGCTGAGGAAGCCACAGCAGGGGCAGGTCCAAGGCTCCTTCCTGCCCCAGAGCTCAGGAGGAACCACAGAAAAGCAGAGCCACGTGGGGAAGTTAACCAGAAGCCAAGGCAATGGCTTTCCCAACAAGTCTGAAATAGAATTTGAGTGTTTGGTGACAGAAGGGAACAGGATTTTGATAGTCCTGCTGGAAAGGAAAAGCAAAGGCTGATGTGGAAAATGGTAACAGGGAAAATTCAGTTGTCCACTTTCCTTCCTGGTACCTGGAGCTGTTGCACAGGCTGCAACGAGTCCCTGTAGGGTGAAAAAAAGGGCAAAATACCTCTCCAAGTGCCTTCATAGAGGCTTGGATCATCCAGGCCATTCTAAACTTCTCTGTCCATTTTTCAGAAAGCTCTCCCTAATTCCACTGCTAGGTATCCATAGGGGCATTAAAAATAGATATCACTGCCTGGGAAGGAGGTTCCTCAGGTGAGGTCCCTCTGTCTCCAAAGCCCAGCCTACAGCTGGTCATTCTTTATCACTTCATTTTACATTTTAAATTGAAAACATTTTAAATCATTTTAAAACACCTGCACCACACCCAGGACAGTGCAGGCAACAATTTCAGCCCTCGGGGCTGAATGAGGAGAACATCAAAATGAAAAAAGGATAATGAGGTCTGAAACAAAGTGCTGGCAGTTCCTTGTTAATGGCAGCTAATTTTAGGGGCATTGTTTGGATGATGATCTGAGGCTGTAACTCTGCTGTTGTTAACTGATGTGTCAGCCCTCCAGAGCTGCACACTGCCATTATTTTATTAATCACCACCAATAAACCAAATTTCTGTGGGATTTAATTACTGGAGCCATTTGTTTCCTTTACTCGTGTTTGGGGGGCAAGGTTTTTGAGGAGGATGAGAGTTATTTGTTACTCATAGCATATGTTTTTCTTTAAAATCTGAATTGGGCAAATTTCATTAGAGTATTGTTGCAGTATTCACGTCAATCAAGTTTCTACTTTGACTGAATTTGTCATTGTGTGGGTCTTTGGGTTTTATAAAGAAATCGGGTAAAATTCACTAATTTGATGGAATTTTTTAAGGAGACAGTGGGGAGAGGAGCGAGAAATTCTGCATAAAATGCAAGGGAGAATCAAAACAAAAGCTTGGCTATGTGTCTTTGATATGTTGACAATTCCCATAGCTCAAGGTAACCTTTCTCTGCAACACTCCAGGGTTTCCCTTTATTACTGTCTTTTTTAATACAAGACCAGTTTTATGCTTCAAGTGCCTTTTCTGGTGAGCAAAAACACAAAGAGCAAAAGAAACGAAGGAATATAATGAGCTGGGGGAGGACAAGCAGCAAAAAGCAGATGCCCCCACCACGATGGAGACCCAAGGAAGGTGACAGTGGCACTGAAGCCCTGCCTGGGTTATTCAGGCTGGCATTCTGAGGTGGGTGATGGACAGGAAGGGATCTGCTCTTTCCCAGCAGTTGTGTCAAGGTTTCTATGGAGACACTTGGGCTGCCATTTTGATATTTTAGTCTCTGGATTCCCATTTCTCAGCCTGAAAACCAAATCTGTATTTTACACCCAAAAATGTCCATGTTAATCCATTCTTGATGCACCAAACAAATCAGCTGGAAGGCCTAGAGGATTTGATTTGGTGGCTGCCCCTATCTCAAAATAAATACTGTTCAGCTTTAGTTAGGAAGTGTCCAAGGAGAGGTTGGCCAGGCTGGGAGCACCCTGGGACAGTGGAAGGTGTCCCTGCCATGGCAGGGGTGGCACTGGATGGGTTTAAGGTCCTTCCCAACCCAAACCATTCCAGGATTCTACAAAGAGCAACCAGAACCACCAAGAGGAGGTTGAAAGCCTTGGAACAATGCCATGAGCCCTCTGCTTCCCAGCTTTCTGGGCTCCTTGCACTCCATGGAGTGCTTGATTGCTCTGATTTTCAGCTGGTTTATTTTTACAGCCAGAAGTTCACACATATTTTTAGGAGGCATTTTGCAGGCAGACCAAGGAGCTCGCACATGCTCTCAGCACAATAAACTGCTCCCAGGTACTCTGGACACAATCGACTTCTGACAAAGACAGATTGGTTTCTTGGATTTAGGAGGCAGGGGGATTTTTGTTCCAGTGCAGAGCAAAAGCAGGTCTTGAAAGGTTTGCCAGGCAGAAGTGTTGCCAGCTGAACACCAAAAGAGGTTTTGTTTCACTGCAGTGACTTTGCAAGGCTTGGCCATACAAACACAGGTACAGGTGAGCATGGAAATGATGCCTGCCTGGCCCTTCAGGTTTGGTTTAGTATTATCTCTGGGTTGTTGCCTTTTAGTGAAGTAAAAAACCCTAAAACCAATAGATGTTACCAATAAAAACAGCAGCAGCTGAAAGGAGAAATATCCTCACCCAAGTTTTGAGCTCTGGCTTCCTCACAATTCCTGTGCCCATGCCAATCTAGGTAAAGAACTTTGGAAGTGTTGTTCCCAGAGTGTCTCGGTGTGCAGCACCCTGTGTCACAGGTACAGATAATCCAAAACTCAACAGTTTTGGGATGCAGTAATGGCAGGGTTTGCTGTGCTCACTGACCCTCACAATTTCTTGTTTCTGGCTGATGGTGTGACAGTGGGAAGTGGGTTCAGTGAGCTGAAGTGGAAAACCTGGGAAGGTACTACTTCAGGACCCTAAAAGGTGTCCTAGAAAATGTAAAATCAACAGAAAATAATTCCCAAAGGAATGCAGCCTTCCTGTTTCCCTTATATCTCTTCCCTTTACTGCTGTATGTTCTGCTCAAAGCAGAAAGCAGAGCAAACATATGTTGAGAGATGCTGCCTATTTATAAAGTAAACACTGACAACAAGCAGAAAACAAAAGATAAATGAAGGACATGTTTTGCACACTAATCAAGTTGTCTTAGTTGAGAAAGTGGTGAATATACAACAGCACAAAGTTTTTAAATGTCCAGCCGAGGTGTAGGAAGGAATTTCTGTCCCTGTGCCCCTCCCAGGGGAGAGCCCACCTGCAGAGCTGCCCCAGCCCTGGCCCAGCACAGGGAGGAGCTGGAGCTGCTGCAGAGCCCAGAGGAGGCTCCAGGGGATCAGGGGATGGAGCAGCTCTGCTGGGAGCAAAGGCTGGCACAGCTGGCATTGTTCACCTGCACAGGAGAAGCTTTGGGCTGAGCTCAGGGTGGCCTTGCAGGGCCTGAAAGAAAGATGCAGAGAGAGTATTTACAAGGATCTGGAGTGACAGGGCACAAGGAATGGCTTCAAACTGATAGAAAGCAGTGTTAGATGGGATGTTGGGAAGGAATTCCTGCCTGTGGGGATTCTGAGGACCTGGCACAGGGTGCCCAGAGCAGCTGTGGCTGCCCCTGGGTCCCTGGCAGAGCCCAAGGCCAGGCTGGATGGGGTTTGGTGACACCTGGGAGAGTGGGAGGTGTCCCTGCCATGGCACGGTGGCACTGGATGGGATTTAAGGTCCTTTCCAACCCAAACCATTTTTGAGTCCATGATTCAATTGTTCTCCAGACACATCTTGGGAGGGGCCCTGGCAGTTTTTTGTGTTGGTACTAAAACTGAAAAACAAGACATCACTAGAGAAAAGAAAAGGCATTAGCACATTTCCAGAAAATCTAGTTTAGACTTGAAATAAGTCTTTAATAAAACAAAGTGAGCAGTGCCCATGCATATTGCTGGGGACACTTTAAGCCAGCCTAGAGGTTCAGACCAGCTTGAGCAAAACACTCATTCCTGGAGGTCACCCCAGGCTCAGCTGACGTGTCAGGAAGGTTAGAGATGAAAAGTTTTCTTCATCTGCTTTCTTCACTCCAATTACAAATATCAGCAGTGCTGGAATTCACCTTTGGCTGCACACCTCCTGCTGCCTCGCCGCTGTGGCAGGAGGGTTCACAGGCAGTGTCACCACCGTGGATGTGTGTCATCAAAAATGAAAGCCCCTGGAATGCAGCACTGGCTGAGGTGCTTATTTCAGCAAGATATCCTTCTTCAAATACGGCTCTCAATAAAAATATTACAGATAGTAGTTTAAATTCCACTGCTATTTGGAGTGTGTGCTGGGCAAAATGACAGAAGAGATCCAAGCTGTTCTGATCTGATTGTGAATATCAGGCTGTAAAAGTCGGGAGATATGAGAGAGTGACATGGTTTTCTTATTTTATTTTGCCTTCATTGAGACAGCTTCACTTTCACTTGTGGGAGGTTATTGTTGAGGCACAGCAGCAGATTCCAAGTGGGGGAAATCAGACTTTCCTGAGGATTACTCCTGCTTATGAATTCCTGGGGAATCCACGTGGGGAGGAAGAGTGGAGTTGACCAAGAGAAACCCTGCTGACCTCCCTGTGTGAGCAGTGAGCAGAGTTTGGGCTCTGCACACCCAGGTGTGAGCCAGCCCAGCTCAGCCCAGCCCAGCCCAGCCCAGCCCAGCCCAGCCCAGCTCAGCCACCTCTGTGTGCTGCTGGTGGTGCTGGCAGGAATGGAGCAGCAGCAGCTGTGGGGACACTGTCCCCTGTCACTCCCTGTCCCCTCTCACTCTGTGTCCCCTCTCATCCCTATCCCCCTCATCTCTGTCCCTCTCATCCCTGTCCCCTCTCACTCCTTGTCCCCTCACATCCCTGTCCCCTCTCATCCCTGTCCCCTCTGCTGGGACAGGCTGTGCCCTCCAGGATGTCCCCGCCGGGTGGGACACAGCCCCCTCTCTGCCCATTTAACCCTTCCAGCCCTGTCCTTGCTGTCCTGCAGGGCGTGGGCTGTGCCCTGCTGGGCACGGGGTGACATCCCACCTGGCACAGCCTGGGACAGCCCTCCCTGCCCCACCTGGGCAGGAGAATCTCCCAGCACAGGAAAGGAAGAGCTCCCAGGGCTGTAAAATCTCTGCAGCCCGGGATGAGGGGGTGGAAGTGAAGATGTACAATATGTTGTCAGAGAGTGGCGTTATTTTTTTTCTCCCAGCCCCTCCTGTCCTGCTCTGGTTTATAAATCACAATGCTTAAAAATAGCAGGGTGAGTGCCTGAGTCTGCACACACAGAGCTGTCCTGGGTTAAGTGGAGCAGAGCTGGGCTGGGACTGCACTGACTCACTTCAATTCCATTTAAAACATAGCTGGTTTGGGTTATTTTATTTCATTTAATTTCGTTTTTTCTACTGTTTACCACCCATAAGTGCTCAGTTGTTCGTAAGTGTTGTATTTCTACAGAATCATAAATGAAAATAGTTTGGGTTGGGGGATCTTAAGCTGATCCAAGCTGTGGCAGGGACACCTCCCACTGTCCCAGGCTGCTCCAGCCCTGTCCAGCCTGGCCTTGGGCACTGCCAGGGATCCAGGGCTGCTCTGGGCACCCTGTGCCAGGGCTGCCCACCCTCACAGGGAGGAATTCCTTCCTGATATCCCACCTAACCCTGCCCTTGGGCAGTTTAAAGCCAGCTTGGAGACATTTCACTGATTCATCTTCTCAAAGTAGGACAAAAACAGGACGTGGTCCTTCGTTGGCTTTTTGACTGGGAATAAATGATTTCCATGGAATGCAATGCAGGGTTTTTACTCATTTATGTCTCTGCCTCTCTCCATGTGAAACAAAGCCTCTGTGTGTGCTTACAGCAAAGGTACATTATTAAAGCCCATGTAAGTGGTAGTTGGGGAAGAGTGTAAACAGGTTTTGACACTGATTTCCAACAGATTAACATGCAGGAATAAAAAGGGAAGGGAGAGAGGGAGGAAGGAAAGCCAGGCTGATGTGACAGCCGTAACTGAGCCATAATTGCCTGTAAAATCAGAAGGGAGTTGAGTTTCAAGACGAATGTCATGAATATTACCAAAGCATTAAAAAAATATCCAGCTGCTCGCCTTGTCTGCAGCCTGACCATGCTCAGGTGCACCTGGGCTCCGTGTGATGGATGTCAGGTGGAGCTTCCAGGGAAGCATCCACAACTTGGGAGGCTCAGGGAAAGCTCAGGAGGATGGGATTGCTCAACGTGAGAAAAATGATCCCTCTGTCAAATAGCACTGCACTCTTATTCACGTATAATTCTTATCTCTGTGGGATTCTTTTACTTGGTGCCTGTCCCTGGATCCCTGGCAGTGCCCAGGGCCAGGCTGGACAGGGCTGGGAGCAGCCTGGGACAGTGGGAGGTGTCCCTGCCATGGCAGGGGTGGCACTGGATGGGATTTAAGGTCCCTTCCAAACCAAACCATTCTGGGATTCTCCCCAGTGCCAGAAAGTGAGAATTTAGACCACAGCCATGAAATTTTGCTCAGTCAGGAGTGGCACTGGAGGGGCTTTGCCCTTCCAGCCCAAGGCAGTCTGTGATTCTATGGCAGCAAATGAATCATCACTGAATTTATCCACATGGATACCACAGAGCAGCAAATAATTATTGAAGAGACCCACGGCTGCAGTTGGGGCTGCAGGCAGCACAGTGCCTGTGTGTGAAAATGAAAATGAAGCCTGCTCAGGTTGCCCAGAGAAAGGATGGAGCAGCAGAGCAGTGCTGGGCTTGTGGCACAAGCCAAGCCCTGCTGGAGCTCAGCCTCCAGCAAGACAGAAAGACAACCTGAGAATGCCTGGTAAAGAACAACCCCAGTTAGGCACAGCTAATTGCTGAGCATCCCTCAGATCTAAAAATAATGCAGAGAGGAAGATGCCAGAGAGACAAACCACACTGAGCTACACAGAAGGCACAGCAAAGGAACCTGCAGCAGGCATCAAACATTCCGACATGGCTGGATCAGCTGGGGGGCTCTGCAGGAGAGGGAAGGCTGGGATCCTTTGTTCTTGCAGCCTTCTTTCCCTCTTCTTTCTCTTTATCATCTGTAATTTTAAACCGAGACGAGGAGCAGGTATCCCAAAAGGAGTAAAGGACACACATCCTTCACCCTTTTTGCCTTCTGGACACAGCCCAGGGATCAGCTCTCCCTGCCACACTGAGGAACATGTCAGGACAGGGATGTTTCAGAAGGGAAAGCTCCTCTCTGATAAGGATGCCTTGGATCAGCTCTTTTGTGCCATCTTTTGTCTCCCTGCAGGGGCTCTGCTGAAGGTGGAGAGAACAGGAAACCCTGCTTTGTTCAGGCAGGATTTAACTGGTGTAAAACCCAGCCAGGACCTTTCTCCTGGGACTGTTTGAGCTCTGAGTCCCACAGACACCATATTTGAGAATCAGAAAGTTCCTGATCAGCCCCTTGACCACGTCCTTTTCATTCCCTGGGCTGAGCTGACCCGGGCTGGCACAGCTGAGTCCTGGCACACTCCCAGCCCCGCAGGGGAATCCCTCCCTCCCAGAGCTCTTGTGATGTCCCCTGTGCCCTTCCCAAGCTGATGAGCAGGCAGAGCAGCACTCTGGGGACAGTTTTGGCAGATAATGAGGGAGAAGCCCTGGGGGTGGCACCCAGGCACTCCTTCTCCTTGGGGAAGAACAAGTGCTCAGGGGGGATGGATGTGCAAATGAACCCCAGCCCCCATTTGACAATTAAACAGCCAGCCTTGGAGGAGATGTTTCCCCAGAGACCCCAGGATTATCACAGCTCCTCTCTGAGAGGATCAGTGATGCCAGCCCCTGACAGGGGAGGGGTGGGAGAGGAGTTTCCTTCAGTACCTCAACAGTTTGGTGATTCCACACTTTTCTCTCTTGGGATGTCTGAGTTTCCCCCCGATCACCAGGTCCAGGCTTCTCCCCACAGCTCAGCAGGAACTGGTGTGTTGGGATGACAGATTTCCTGTTTGCTGCAGAAAAACTGGGCTTGTGCACAGTACTCATCAATGGAACCATTCCCATTTGGAGTTTCCACTCCTGTGTCCAGTCCAGCAGAATGCTGCCATATCTCTGATATCAGTCATGGAATTATAGAATGGTTTGGGTCAGAAGGAGCCTTGAAGCTCATCTTCTCCAATCCTGTATCATCCACACTTCCACTGTCCCAGGCTGCTCCGAGCCCCTTCCAGCCTGGCCTTGGACACTTCCAGGGATGCAGGGGCAGCCCCAGCTGCTCTGAGCAGTCTGTGTCAGCTTCTCTCTGCCCTGCAGGTCAGATAAAAGCCTCTTCTCCTCTGCCAGGAGCATCCTCAAAGCCAAATCCCACCCATGGGCAGGTATTTCCAGGGGCAGCTCCTCATCCTGACAGGGAGATTCCCCTGCCCACTGACCCCCTGCCCTGGGCTACCACTGGGATTTCTCTGCCTCCTGATGAGCAGGAGCTCTAAATCTGTCCAGATGCAGCACAAAAGGGCTTTACTAATGGTGCAGCCCCTCTGTTTGTCCTGGGCAGTGCCATCCATCCTCCCTCACCCCTGGCAATCATTTCCACTCCCAGCAGGGCTGGAGCTCCCACTTGGGGCTTGAAAGGCTCTCCCTTGGTGCTGCTGCCTCCTCCTCAGTGGGCTTGATGCTCCATATATCAATTTCTATGGCTGCAGTGGGGCTCACTCTCCTCCTTCAGCTTTTCTGTTTTCCACGTTGGTGTGCTTGAATTATTCACTCCGTTTCTCAGAAGCAGGCATTAAGAATGTAATCTTCTGTTCATAAATCCATTGGAAGACTCTTAATAATGTAAGCCTTAGTGGAACCTCCCAGCCCTGCAGAGGGAGGAGAGAGCTTTTCCTCAGGGTTTCCAATGGCTCCCTCACCTCCCCTGTGACAGAGCAAAATCCCTTCCCTGGAGAGAAAACAGCTCTGAGCTTTTGAAAGACTTCAAACTTTCTCTTCTTCTTCTTCTTCCCTGTAATGAATGATCAGCCCCTCTGTCACTGCAGGAAGGCCCATGAAACTTGCAGAATGCACAAAAGCCAAATTCAGGACCATTTATGCTCATCAGTTACACTAATGAATGGCCTGGTTCCCATGCAAAGAGGTTTTACTTCACCAGAGACATTCAGGAACTCTCTGGACAGCACAGGGGTTAATTTTGAGGAGATAAGTGATTACAAAACTACTTATTTTTGCAAAAAAAGCCCAAAAAACAAAAAAAAAACCCACCAAAAAACCCAAACAAACAACCAAAAAAACACCTACTAGAATTCCAGCAAATTAAAATATAAATTAAAATATATTAATTATATAAATTAAAATAAATGGCAACATTTCAGGTGGCATCTCTCCACGATCAGGCAGCAGAAGACATTAATACTCTGCTCTCATTTGGGCTGATACAGCAGCTCCACAACTCCTCCTCTAAATGCAGTCCCACAAATGATGGTGACTTCCCACAAGTGAAGGAATTGCAGTGTCCTTTGCAAGTTTGGGAGGTGTGGAGATGTAGATCAGTAAAATAAACCTTATGTCCCATGGAATGTCTCACGGACTCGGTGGCCCAGCACTTTGAACGCTCTACAAGGTGTTTCACTGATCTGAATTTTTCTGGCCTCATCACATATCTAAAAACTCTCCTGTGTTTATATAAATATCATAAATACATTTGGGGCCCGAGCTGTTTGGGTTTTTTTTCTCCCCCAGGATGGATCCAATTCAGGATATTATTCTCAGATAATGACTGAAACGGAAATATTCGTGTTCCTCCACTGCTAACATGACTTCCATAATAACTTGATCCCTTTTAGAAATTATGTATGCACAATCTGTGCCTTGGTGACTGCTGTGTAAAGCTAAAACTCCAAAAGTGACAGTTAATAACTTATCTGTCCAATGTACCCAACTGTCCTCAGGAAAAAAAATAATTGTTTCAATTAAAAAAAGAAAAAAAAAAGAGTCAGCTTTGTTTTATTCTTCTAACAGCCATGAAAGTATTTGTCTTTATCTTTATTATTGGCAGGCTACTATTCTTCAAATACAAACGTACCCTATCATTACTGGAATAAACTTTATCTGTTATTCATAAGCTGCAGAGAGATGTTTTCCCTCACTCTCTTTTTTTTTTTTTTTTTTTTTGCCAGTCTCTGCTGTTTTTAATGGATTTCTATAGAAATCTTTCAAATAAAAATTTGTATGACTTTCTCCTTCCTCGGCACAAATATATTTTCCCCCGTATTTCTGTGCTGAAATTAATACAGTTCTATTTTTGGCCTTCCTTATCTGTACATTAACAATAGGCTGTGTCTTGCTCAGAATTGTCTCCGTGGCTCCCATTCTGGTGGCAATCTTAAAGCCTTTCCTGTTCTCATTACTGGGAAGAGCAGTTCCTATTTTGAAGGGGTTTTCATGAGCTCCCAGGGACTTTCATCCAGTGCAAACCCCACGGGTGGTGTGTGGAGAGATCACATCAAGCCCACGCCGCTGCTCCAGAATCGGAGGCTCCGCTGTCACAGGGGCAGCTCTGCGTGGGTTTGTGGCAGATAAAAGTACAAAAGTGCCACTACAGCTCCTGAATTTGGGAGTATTAATAGAACAGACGTTGCCAAAAGTTTCCTCTGGGCAGTTATTCCCAAAAGTTCTGCCATTCCTTGGTGCCATCGCGGTGCTGTTGGCAGTTGGATTCACGGGCTGGCACAAAAGGACCAAATCTGACACTTTTGGATTTCCACCTTCCCCGTGTCCCAGAGGAAGGAGACATTTCTCACTCCTTTCCCTGAAATAAGTCCTGACAACCATGATTTCAGGCAAGATGTTGGATAAGACAGACCAGGGTTTGATTTGATAACTCTTGTCTCGTGACATTAACTCCTGAGTGCCTCAAGTTGAATTTCTCTGGATACTTGGGATTTTATCTGCCTTGGAGAGCCTGTCTCCAGAGGCTTCCCTGAGAGGGAGAGCTGCCACTTTTTCCCAGATCACATCTCATGGATGCAGAGGTTTCTTGGAATCTGTGGGGCTGATTGAAGCAAGAGAGGCTTCATTATAAAATCACAGAATCCTGGGATGGTTGGGGTGGGAAGAGGCCATAAAGATTGTGCTATTCCACCCCTGCCATGGCAGGGACACCTCCCACTGTCCCAGGCTGCTCCAGCCTGGCCTTGGGCACTGCCAGGGATCCAGGGGCAGCCCCAGCTGCTCTGGGCACCTGTGCCAGGGCTGCCCACCCTCCCAGGGAATAATTCCTTCCCAATATCCCATCCAAACCTACTCCCACTCCTGAAGTTTAAAGTGCAGATTCCTTCCCCAAAACCCAAAGTTTTTAGTGGAATATTTACAACAGAGAACCTGGGAGTGCTTGGGAATCCTGGGTACCTCTGAAAGAGGAATCAGCCCCACATCTGATTTGAGTTGGTTGAGGCTCCATCCAAAATCCATCGTGGTCTTTAGGAAGATCCTGCCTGAACACAACCAAAATTGTTGCTATAAAGTCCTACCCAAGGGATCTGAGGGAATGCTGGAGTTATCAGCACCAAGTGCCACCTTTTGAAGGACTCCAAAAGGGAACAGAGAGGGCATTTTATTCCATGTTTATCAGGTGATGGATGATTAATAGGTCTGAGCACACAATGAATGTGTATCTCCCTTCACATGCTAATCACATGGCATTTATAAATGTCACCACCTTATCGTGGAGACACACTCGGAATTCTGGGGGCTTTCAAAGTATTTATTCTTACCATTTTTAATGTGGGCATTATTAAGGTTGTGTCATTGGAAACGTCCCTTTGGCCGTGCTTGAGGACTATGGGGAGATTTTATTTGGATTTCGGAGGTAATTGAATTATTACATTTTAAAGCTACTCTCAAAAAAAAAAATTCACTGCAGATAATGAAGCTTATCTTGTGTTTCTTTAACTACTAAAATGTAGCAGTGCCTGTCACCTTGGAATTTTAATAACCAAAAAAATAATTTATAATTATTAGACTGAGAGGCTTCAGGGTTCTCCCATTCTGCTTTTTCTTTGCTTTGCAACCTTAGGCCTTAATTTAAAGTTATAAATTACTGTTTTACCATCTGAGAATTGCATAATTTTCATTTAAAAAATTCCAAATTCCATGATTTGGTCATAAAAAATGTGCATTATTATTAACTGTTATTAGGAAGTTTGAGCCTTAGGGAAATTTTATAAAGGTTCAGGGAGAGTTTGGGTACAAAAAGTCCCATGAAAAACATGGAAAGATTCTGAACTCAGTCTCCATTTAAACTGAGCTTTTTAAACTATGAAAGACTTTCCCAGCTATGATGTTTAGGTCCTTTGCTGTGCTCCCTGATTCAGACAGAACTGCTGTTGTCTTCCAGAGACTTTATAGACCAGAAGAATTTGGAATTAAACTAAAGAAATTCAGATTCCTTTAGGAATCTGTGCCTTGAAAGCTGTTTTTTGGGCTTGGACAGTGAAGTTGTTGAAGCTGCACCCGAAGGTTTGAAGTTTGTAGGTTTAGATCTTTGGTTCTCCATTATTTATCAGTGCAAAATACCCATATTTTCAAAATATCCTGTTGAAATTGGCAACAGCTGGAATCTTTGGCCAAAGATTGAGGAGCAAACCGGGCATGTGGATCTCTGAAAGAGTCACTGAGTTATGCTGGCACAACACCAAGGGTTTGCTTCAGTTTCTTCCCTGCTCCCAAACAGGACATCAGCCTCCAGGGCCATTTATCCACCACCCTTCCACTTCAACCTTGTGGAAAGGATTTATTTCCCTACAAATCCCCACCTAGGTTACCACAGAGCTGTGGACTCAGGAATATTTACAGATCCCAGCCACAAATAACTCTCAACCAGTTGCTGATTATACTTTTCTTACTGCATCACATTAAAAATTATCAATTTGATGCATTGTCCTATAATGAAACTCATACAATGCAAGGCTGGTGATGATAAAAAAGGGCAGGTTTCTCCAAAATTCCCTGTGGGCTGCATTGCTCCCTGAGATATCAGCGAGATACAAGCAGGACTTGGACAAAACCTCAGAGGACTTTACAAATAGCCATCACCATGTAAAGGGAGCCTTGGTATTTTAATTAAAGGTCAGACAAAACCCCAGGGTAAACCTCGGGGATGTTTTGCAGCAGTCATTTAAAGCAGAATCGCTTACCAAACTCTTACTGTATCAGTAAAACCATGCCCAAACCTTTCCTAAGATTTACACAGACTGCAGCCTAAACACAGGAGCCCGTGCCAAGTTCAGGCTGCGAGTTCAGCACCCATAAATCACAGCCCGTGTCTGCTCCACCTCTGTTCCTGGTTGTGGCAGCACTGCAGGGCTGTGCAGGGCTCTGTTTACTCCTCTGTGCAGGCACACACGGGGGTCAGCCTGGGCAATGCCTTTTTGGGATTGCCTAAAAACAGAGGCCAGGCAGAATTAAGGGAATAAAAATCCTATTTGTTCTATTTATTTATAATTGTTCTATTTCTTGAAGGGCTTCAGGTACATTTAGGGCAGACAAAGCTCCCGAGGGGCTGCGCCCAAAAATGGACCATGGGTCAGGGTTGGCACACTTTTATAAGTTTGGTCCATTTGCATATTGGGGTTAATCTGCCAATTCCAGCTTCAGCTAATGAAGTCACTGACCCCAAGTTTGCTCCCCCAACTCACTTTTGTTCCCATCTCAGGGCCTGAGGCAGTGAGGTGTCCTTGGCTGCCAGGCCTGGAGAGGAATTGTTGTGTCTGCCCAAACTGGGAAAGCAGCAGCTCCCACTGTGTGTGGAGTTTGCACACTAAAGAACCACAGGGTTATAAATATATGGAAAATATCAAAGCTGAAATCCTGAGGCACCATGGGCACCCTCCGTGACGGTGTCCCAAGGTACAACTTGGGGCCAGCTCTGCCTCCTGCATGTCTCTGTGTGCACACACACACACACACACACACACGTGGCAGCCTCCACGGCAATTCAGAGTGGTTTGTTTGTAGCTAATTAACAGGAGCGTGCTCAATGTCCTGGTGCTGCTCTGGCGGGGATCTCCCGCTGTCAGTCACGGCACGGCGGTGCAGGAGCTTCTGAAGGTCGCGCTGTAAGGCTTGATTCAAAGTGTCAGCTCTGCTGCTTCAACCCAGCTCAAAAACCCGCCAGGCGCTTTTCCTTGCCGGATTTATGAAGTATTTGAGACTATTCGTTCAAGAGAATATGTCTGAATTTTCAAAGGGAGGCGTCGATTGCTGACTCTTCCACCTTTGGCCTTATTTTTGGATTTGTTTGGGATAAAAAACTCAGAAAGCTGGTGACCTGGTTTGCTTGTTCATTCAAGGGTGAGTTAAAGGTGTGCAGGGAAGGTGGCACAACCAAAAGGCTTTCCAGGGAAGCCATCTGTCTGCTCCCAGCGCCGCCCTGCCTTCACCTTTCAGCTCTCATTTGCTGCTGCTTGCCACCCAGGCGAGGGTGGGAGAGGTTTCTCCCCGCTGCCTGCGAGGATGTTGCACGCTCAGCTGGGTTATGATGATGATGCATTCAATGCATGTTCCCTTTGACAAATTCGGCAGCGTTTCCAGCGCTGATTTCCCTTCAGAGTCATTACACCCCACACAGATTGGCAGCGCCGTGCCACGGTGCCAGGATTTATGAGGTGACCTTGGAGACACAGGCGCTCCCAAATTGAAAACACTTGGTGCTCAACTTTATTTTGGATTGCCGAGCAGGCTCCCCTCCTGTATAAATCAGGATGAGATTACACAAATAATACACAACATTTATATAACATTTCAAAACACAAGGGGATTCTTCCATGCATGGCTCGAGTGCAGCACTCCTGCCTCCTCTAGACTTTGATGCACTCTTGGGCCCAGCCTTAAACTCTCAGTAGGACCCAACAAAGGCAGCACCAGCTCCTGCTGCTCTCTCCAGGAGCAGTGAGCTCTGTGTAGGGCCTCCTACAGCAAGGTTGGACCTGATGCTCTTGGGGATCTTTTCCAACCATGACTCCATGATAAAGGAGCTGAGCATCCCCAGGACACCAGAGGTGGTCTTAGGAGGTCCTTTCCAGCCATGATCTATGATAAATGATCATGAAGGTCCTTTCCAACCATGATCCCATGATAAAGGAGCTGAGCATCCCCAGGACACCAGAGGTACCTAAGGGCTGCTCAGGATTGGGCCAACCACAGCTGGTCCATCAGCCTGGAGGTGCTCCAGGGTGCTCTCACTGCTCCATGAAGAGCTCACAACCCCTTGGACCTGCAGAGCTGACCCCTGTGTGGGGCTCAGCCACACCTGAGCTGCCCAAAGAGGCTCTGATGGGTGGAGATGAACCACCCCAGTGCAGGCACGTGGAGGAGGAACCTGTGAGCAGCAGCAAACACCAGCCCGACCTGCACCACCGTTAATTGTCATTCCGTTTCTATCGACGTGCAGTTTATTAAACCATAAAGCAAGGCAGCAAGCACAGAGAGCAACTCCAGAGATAATTAAACATAATAAGGGTTTCACTTAATCCCTCAAAACCCAGGGGAGGCACAGTTAAGACTGAATACCCTCTTTGCACTGCAAGGCTCTTTTTTTTTACGCAAGCATTTCAGAACATTTCCAGGACAGGATTTTGGGACAGGGGGAAGGTAGGTCCCACATTTACTTCTGAATATTTCTTTTTCCCTTCTCTTTGTGTCTTTGCATTATGCTGCTTATTAAGCCTGAACTCATGACTTTCAAAGCAGTTTGTGGCTCATCGTTTGCATTGCAGCAGCAAGCAGAGACCCTGATGAGGGATCCTGGGGAAGGTTTGGGAGCATCCCTGGGCACAGGGACGGCCAGCAGAGCTCGGGAGCAGCCGGGCTGGCACCCAGGTGCGCTGCGCTCTCGGGCTCCTCATCTCCCTGCACAACACGCGCGGTTCTTGGACGAGGAGGAGCGGGAAGGGGATGAAAGGACACGGTGGATGCAAAGGGCTGAGCAAGAGGCTGGCAGAGCAGGCGGGTGAGGAGAGGCTCGCTTTAAACAGCGAGATAATTACGGCAAATCTGGGATTAAAACCGGACGGCAACGCGCCGAGGGAGAAATTTAAAAAAAATTAAAAAAATTTTAAAAAGACGCGAGCGGCAATTTGGGTTTCTGTGGTCTCCCCTAGTGGGACCGGGGCTGCTCGGGGATGGGGAAAAGCGGGGAGCGCGACGGGAACGGGCTCGGAGCTGCCCTGGGCGCGGACAGAGCCGCACCTGGGCTGCAGCAAAGCCAGCCGGGGGCCGGGCAGGGGATGCTGCCCGCGGGGCCGGGCACCGGGCGCTGCCGCACGGCACCGGGCGGGCACCGGGCGGGCACCGGCGGGGCAGGAAGGGTTAAAGCGGCCGCCGCCGCTCCGCCGCCCGCCCCCCGCGCACGGCGGGGCCGGGGGTGGGGTCTGCGCGGAGCCCGCCCGGCTCCCGCCGCTGCCGCTCAATGCTGCGGCCGCGGGGCTGCGGGAGCCGCGCTCGCCGCGCACCTCGGGGCTGCGGGAGCGCCCGCACAGCCCAGCCCAGCCCAGCCCAGCCGGGCCGGGCATGTCCCCCCCTCCCCGCCCAGGTAAGCGCGGCTCGGCACGGCACGGCGAGGAGGGAGGCAGGTTTAAAACGGGATTTAATTAAAAAAAAAAAAAAAAGGGAATAAATAAGGGGTTTTTAAGCAAGGCTGCGGAGCGGGGGAAGGAGGGCGCGGGCGGGCTGCGGAGCCGGCGGAGGGCAGCGCGGCCGGAGGGGCGCGGAGCGCGGAGCCCGCACGGTGCCCCCCGAGCGCGGAGCGGCCGCGGGCGCGGAGACCCCGGGCGGGGGTGGCCGCGGCCCCCGGACAGGAGCGGGAGCGTCCCCGAGTGAGAGCAGGAGCATCCCTGAATGAGTGCGGGAGCATCCCTGAATGAGTGCGGGGATGATCCCCGAGTCACTGCGGGGATGATCCCTGAATGAGTGCGGGAGCATCCCTGAATGAGTGCGGGAGCATCCCTGAATGAGTGCGGGGATGATCCCCGAGTCACTGCGGGGATGATCCCTGAATGAGTGCGGGAGCATCCCTGAATGAGTGCGGGAATGATCCCCGAGTGAAAGCGTGCGCATCCCCGAGTGAGACCCGGCGCATCCCGGGATGCGGACGCGGGGATGCTCCCTCCAGGCTGCTCCAGGCGCACGCAGAACTTTTCGCCGGCTCCAGCCGCGTTCCCGGCTGGAGTTGAAGCTCCTTTTGCTTTCCCCAGGCTGCTGCTGCTCCCGTGTCGTGAGCAACATACCGCAGCGTGTTGTTTTATTTATCCCAGACAGGAACGGCTTGCTCTCGAAACTACAAATTAAAGGATGCTGCTTGCATAACAAGTGGCGGTAGTTTGTATCTTACATACTAATTACCCGTCACCTTAATTTAGGCTAAGCCAATTTTTTTTTCCCGAGGTGGGCTCGTTCGATAGAGCAGTCTGATGTCTTGGAGCCACGTATTGCTCTCCCCTGGCTGGATTAATGTGGGCAGAGGATTAAGAGCCAGCACGCTGATGAGGCACCCCGGGGTGCGGGGAAGCAGGGCACGTTTGCCTGGAGGCACAAATCAGTTTTTGTGGCTGTGCCTGCCCATCCTCCGGTTTCCATGGGTTCAGGACCTGCATCCCAGCGGATAAATCACCGAGGCGGGAGCAGGGACTGGTGGCAGCTCCTCTTGTGGTGGTCGCGATAGTCCGGAGCTCCTTTCCACCATCCGGCACCCCCTGCCCCGCAGTGGGTGGGTGGCTGGCTGTGTCCCCGTGCTGGCAGGTGCCCAGGGCATGCCGTGCCCCATCCCCGTGGCTGTCGGAGCCCTTTCCCTGCTCCCTGTGGCTCCTGCAGCAGCTCCAGCCCAGGTGTGCAGGTGATGCTGCAGCCGCCACCGAGCGTGGGGAGCAGCATGCTGGGGGGCTGCACTTCACGGGGTCCCCCAGAAGCTTTTTCCTGCTGCTTTTCTGGCCGGGAAACTGAATTTTTTCTTCTTTTCTGGACCTGAGGGAGCTGCATTTTTACCCCGCGTTTTTAAGTCCCTGAAAACTGCTTAAATGGCTCTTGAATAATCCTTCAAAGTCACCTCCCCTCTTTAATCTAATACCAAAAGGACTTAGTTTACATGGCTAATCCCTCTTTTCCGTGCTGTACAGCCTCATTTAGAGGTGTGCACACTGCTAATTTCCCCTTGGCAGCCTGCTGGAGACAATGGCTTCCACTGGCGAGCAGCAACCTCTCCCTCCCGTGCTGAACTCTGGGCACAGCTGAACCCCTCTGACAAGACTTTGGGGGATTTCAGGAAGCGTCCCTTTGCAGGAAACCACCCCAAACTCTCGGTGTGTTTCTAAACACCACATTTTGGGAGGCTCTGAGGGTCTCCTGCCCCAAAAACCCACAGCTGTTGGGTGGTGGGAGTGGAGGGAAGCAGGGTGTGCCTGCAGGTAGTTGGAGTTGAATGATCCTGGCAAAACTCTGGAACTGGAAGGATTTTCCCATCCTTCTGCAGTGGAGCTGAGCTCTCTCCCAGCCCATCTGGCGCTCCTGGAATTTTAAGCCGGTTCTGCTCTCCACGATGACAAAACGTGTGTGGGGAATGTGAATGACAGCAGAGGAGCAGCTCACCTGTGCAGGCAGCCCTTGGAAAGCGGGCTGAGGTGCTGCAGCCTCCAAAGCCTGGCTCTCCATGGGTTAACCGGGGTGTCTGGGGCTGCCAGCCCCTCACCTGGGCTCACGGGGATGCTGGGGAGGGCAGGTGTGCCTTCAGTGTCCTGGGAGGGGTGTGAGGGGTGATGTGTCCTCTGCCCTGGGCCACAAGGACACCTCTGCCCACGGGGTGGGTGTTCCTGACACCCTCTGACACGTCAGCCATCCTCCTCCAGGGGTCCTGCCTTGATTTTCCAGTGTTAATCCCTGCAGTGCTTGATTCCTGAGTGCTGATTTCCAGCCCTTGGCTGAGGTGTTTTTATTCCAGAGGGAAGGAGAGCAGCCAGTGAGCAGCTGCTGGGAGCCACCTTGGTTCCCAAACTTAGGCATGCATGAAAGTCTCTCTTGTTGCTATCCAGGTTTTTATTGACTGGAATTAACATTTCCTTGGTTTCAAACTCACTCCTGTGTTGCCCCATCAGGGACAGCTGGAAATCAAGGGGGAGTTCACATAAAATTTCTCTTAGAGATGCAAAACTTTGGAGTAATTTTGTAAATATTCTGGTGCCACATGATTTATTTACCTTGGCTTCAGGAGCTGGCTTTGTATGACAGTTCTGCGGAGTTAACTTGATTTTAAAAAAGAATATTTGAAACTTGGTAAAGATGAGGCAGAGTGAGGGAAGGATAATACCCACGAGACAGATAGATTACTGTCTTTTTATTTGCTCTTGTGGTCTTGTTTAATTCTGTTTGGTGAGCATTCTGGAGGGGCTGGTTCCCATCAGGGCAGGGTGGACAGAGCCCTGGCGCCCGGGATGCAGACAGAGCAGAACCTGCTGCTGCTTAAAAATACTCTGCTGCCTTTGAAAGTTCATAAATCATCACAGGTCTATTTTTAGCCCTGTTAGAATAGAGCAAGTCTGGGGTTTCTTCCCACACCTGCCCTGTGTGGCCTGGAATGACCTGTGGAGTCTCTGCAGGAGCAGCTCTGTCTCTCTCTGCTTTGATGTGGTGCTGGCCCGGTCCTCAGCCCCGCTGTCACACGGGGGATCCAGCTCTCTTTGAAGAGCCTTTGGTGCAACAGTTGGGAATTTTCCTTCCCGTTGGGAGCTCGTTCTGCTCGGTGGGTGAGTGATGTGTAGCCTCTGGCACGAAGGCAATCACAAACACAGCAAAATGCCCTGAATCACCCCAAATCCACAAATGTCAGCTGCGAGCGGCCGGGCTGAGCCTCACTCACATCTTCACCAGGTCTGCACCGTGGTTACTCGATGTGGGTATCGTGACAGGAGTGATTCATTCTTTTTATTATTAGCAAAGCAAATCCACAACGATGCCACCCTGCTGATTGAGTGTTTCATGCCAGTGCACAGCTCTTCGCTGCTCCTCCTCCCATCAACCAGCAAATCTGGGGGCACTCGGAGGAAATGTGTCAAATCTGTGTCAAATCTGCTTCTCGTCCTCACACACACGAGCTTCACACTCCTTGTGAGCCAAGAGAGCAGTGTTTAGTGCACTAAACAGGGTTCTGAAGGTGTGCATGTTGGGAAATAATGCCTTTCTTTGCTATTCCCTGGGTGCAGTCATTTTATCTCAATCTGCAGGGTAAAAACCTATCCCAACCCGACACCAAGCAAAAGAATGAGTTGTTGAGGTGTTTTTGATTGCTGGGTTAAATTAATGAAGGTCAGAACCACCAGGGTCAAAGCATTTTGAAAACAGTCTGGTGGCTGGCAGGTGCAGAGTTCAGCTTTAGGAAGGTGCAGCAGAAGGGGAAAGTTTTGCCACTGCAACATAAATTGAGATTTTTGCTTAGGGTCATAATCACAGCACAGATGTATCAGCATGTGGCCTCCAGTGAGGTAAGTGATGCACTTACTGCACTTCAGAAGGACTCAAAAAAAAATCATCTGCACTCATATTTTCAAAATGGGAGGGATTTATTTTAAAAATTGTGTTAAAGGTTTCAAAAATGAGGTTCTGCCATGTTTGTTTCTTCTATTAATTCTTCCTCAAGCTCCCAGTTGTTCAGCTGCTGATGCTGTATTCCTTGAGGGCTTGCTGGAGATGTCTCAGATCTGGCCAGACATCCTTATTCATGTTCTGATCTAGCCAGTACCCAGTTCTGCTGAGATAAATTGTACTAAAGATAAAAGAAAAGCACCAGGATGGTTCCTCCCCACCTTTTCTCCTCTTTGGGTTTTGGATTCAGTGAGACTCAACCCTCTCATGAGGATTTTCCCCAATCCTTGTTGAGAGCAAGATGTGCTTGAAAGCCCCAAGAGTTAATCTTGGTTTTCTCCAGATTTCCAGGAGACCCTGAGCTGAGCTGCTCCCGGCTCCAGACTGATTTGCTTCTCCAGGAGTTCTGACAGTGTTGTATCTTTGTTGGCCTCGGGCGGAATCTGTGTTTATCATTTATTTATATAAATGTTTAGCCGAGGAAGAGATGCGGTGTTTAAGGCCAATTTGCATAAGGCTTAGCAGGTCATTGCGTTTGATTAGAGCCTCAGAAGGAACAAAGGACATCCCGGGTGATTGTGGTGGACAGACCTCTCTTGTGGGGGTGATTTAATGTCAGTGGTGCTGCACAGCAATACCTGCGTGGTTTGAACCCGTCTGTAAGTGCATTGTTTATTAAACTCCTTTTATTCACATCGCAGGGTGTTATTCGGGAGCACTTCCACACAACAAAGCACATTTTAATCTCTCTGCTCCCAGTGGTGGGAGTGTGGAGACCCCAAAAGCCATCGGGGAGAGCCCCGGGGCTGCTCAGGGCGCAGCTTTCCCTTTAAACAGCTCCTGTTAATCATTCCCATCGCTTTTTTGCTCATTTTTGCTCATTTTTGCTCATTTTTGCTCACTTTTGCTCATTTTTGCTCATTTTTGCACCTTCCCAGCTATGGCTGGAGCAGAGAGATCTTTGCCCACTTGGATCCATGGCCATGGTTTGGGTGATCTCTGCAGAGCACAAGGGGTTCTTCACCTCACGCAAACAGCGCTGAGGAGCTTTCATCAAATGAGGTGTTTTACCTTGCTCAGTGGTCAAAACTCTCCTCTTGTTGTGAATGAATGGATGAGTCTTTTTGGGCTTTGTCTCCCAGCCTTTAAAAAGAAAATAAATCCCCCTCTGAACAGCACTCAACTCCCAGCTTTTTAAAAGGGTTGCTTAGCATAAGAGCAGAACATTTGCCTGAGAGGGTTTCAGTCCAAGAACGACTTTTCATATTTAATTGATCTGTATTGTTCAATTAGGGAGATGTATCATGCCCTCTGTTGTGCATGTATAGCTGGAAGCAGAAATGAATGAAATATGAAGCACAGCACAAGAGTGATTCCAGGCTGAACGTGCTGTTAGTGATGCACAGAGCAGGATTTCCACCCAGGCCTGGATCTGTGTGAGTAAACAGGGATTGTGTAAATTCATCAGTTACCTCTGCCTTACAAATGAGCCTGAATTGCAACATCTGTTCTTATTCTGCTCAGAACTCGGTAACCTCTTTGTTCTAAATCCTATTTATAAACATCCCCAGCTCCTGAATTAGCTGCCAGGATTATCCCAGAGTGTTGTGCTTGTCTGGGAACAGCTGGATTGCTCTTCTGAGCCCTGCCAGCTCCCCAGACTCAGGTGTGTGCTGAGCATCCCGGCAGTGCCAGGCACACACGGCAGCGACACGGGTCCCACAGGGTGGCAGCACTCAGCCCACGGTCTGATCCCTGGAGCATCCCGGGCCACGGGGAACATCCATGGGGTAAGGCAGGACTCAGGGAACACCCTGCTCCATGGGCTGGGTAAAGAAGGACTCAGGGAACACCCTGCTCCATGGGCTGGGTAAAGAAGGACTCAGGGAACACCCTGCTCCATGGGCTGGGTAAAGAAGGACTCAGAGAACACCGTGCTCCATGGGCTGGGGTAAGGCAGTGCCCAGGAATGCCCTGCTCCATCCCCTGGGGTAAGGAAGGACTCAGGGAGCACCCTGATCCATGGGCTGGGTAAAGAAGGACTCAGGGAATGCCCTGCTCCATGGCCTAGGATGAGGCAGTGCCCAGGAATGCCCTGCTTTATCACCTGGGGTAAGGAAGGATTCAGGGAACACCCTGCTCCATGGGCTGGGATAAGGCAGTGCCCACGAACACCCTACTCCATCCCCTGGGATAAGGCAGTGCCCAGGAATGCCCTACTCCATCCCCTGGGGTAAGGCAGGACTCAGGGAACACCCTACTCCATCCCCTGGGGTAAGGAAGGACTCAGGGAACACCCTGCTCCATCCCCTGGGATAAGGAAGGACTCAGGGAACACCCTACTCCATCCCCTGGGATAAGGCAGTGCCCAGGGAATGCCCTGCTCCATGCCCTGGGATAAGGCAGGATGAATTTATCTTTAGCTGGGATGGGGATTTAACACCTCTAACCCCAATTGCTGCACGATAATTTTCTCAGCCTCCCTATATCTGAGGAATTGACACAAAAAACCATTCAGTTTCTCCTTGGACTATCCTGTCATTGCCAGGACTCTGTGCTCAGTGTCCCACTTGCTTTCCCCTGCTGTTTTCCCTCTTTCCCTGCAGTTCTTCCCAGTTTGGCTGACAGGTACAGGTTTGGCTGGCTCAGCATCCCCCTCTGCCTGCTCCTCCCCAGCTCCTTTGGTTTCCTCACAAAACTGGAGGACCAGAGGGTTCCTGTGCTGCTCCCAGCACATTCCAGGTCCCTGGCAGAAAGTGCTGAGGAATGACTTTAACCCTTGCAGGGCTGTGTCCGTGAGCAGAGCGTGCACAGCCTGTCCAGGGAAGCTGTCCTGGGAGTTCTTGGCCCAAGGGATCACTGCTCTGTGCCACTCCTGCTTCCTAGGGATGTACACCTGTCTTACAAGGACAGCTTGGTGTTAATCCAGTTCCTAAATTCATGTGCTGAGCTTTCATGGGATCAGGGTGTGGGCAGGGAGGATGGAAGGAGCTGAGCATCCTCTCCTCTCTGCCCTGGGGTCACAGAAAAGCCATGGAGCAAATCCAGAGGAGGTCATGGAGCTGCTCCCAGGGCTGGAGCCCCTCTGGAGCCAGGCTGGGAGAGCTGGGGGGGCTCACCTGGAGGGGAGAAGCTCCAGGGAGAGCTCAGAGCTCCTTGCAGGGCCTGAAGGGGCTCCAGGAGAGGGGCTGGGGGACAAGGGATGGAGGGACAGGACACAGGGAATGGCTCCCACGGCCAGAGGGCAGGGCTGGATGGGAGATTGGGAATAAATTCCTTCCTGTGAGGGTGGGGAGGGGCTGGAATTCCCAGAGAAGCAGTGGCTGCTCTCAAAGTGTCCAAGGCCAGCTTTGGAGAGCCTGGGACAGTGGAAGGTGTCCCAGCCCAGGGCAGGGGTGGAATGGGATGAGATTTAATGCCCCTTTCGACCCAAACACTTCCATGATGATCTCTGCTGCCACAACGACATTTTCATGTTGTTTCCCAGCCCTTCCCGTGGAATATGAAATTATCAGATCCCACATTTATCCCCCATGGGAAAAGCAGGTGTGCAGCAGCACCAGGAGTGAGGCTGGGAGAGCACCAGGAATGTGCTGGACGAGCCAGAGAATTCCTCGGGTGAATTCCGTGTTTAATGGGTCTCTTCTAATTGCAGATTTAGGAAAGAAACACTGGTCAAACACATCTGAGAAGGGAGAGTGCAGAGCATGGCTTGACTCAATATTTTCTCTAGTCAAGTGGAAAAAAGGAAGCCTCATATGAAAAAGCTGGAAAGGTCAAACTAATTTGTACTTGTGTGATAATGGGTAATACCTCTATTGTTTATGAAGCCTGCAGAATCCTTCCTGTGCTAAGCACTGTCATCTATCTGATGGTGATTTGGAGAAATTAAAAATGAAGTAGCAATTGTTCCACCCTCTGCGTGCCTTAATCTGCTTTGGGCGAGGATTCCTTTGAACAGTTCTGTGCTCTTTATAAATGAGTGGAGGTGAAATTTGCTCACTCCTCTTGTCTGCTGTGGCTGAGGGAAGGAGATGGTTTTAAACCAAAAAAAAAAAGATTAATACTGAGATTGAGAAGAGCCAGACTGAAACCCAGCCCATGTCTTGCTGCTTAAGCATTCTGCCCGTGTTCCCCTGGTTCTTTATTTTGCTGCAGTCTTTTCTGTTTATTTACTAGGGTAAGTGGGAATTTCATATGCATGTCCAGCTTCTGCTATTAAAACTGGCATTGGTGAGCTCCTAATGCCCCACAGTGCTGCCTCACTTATCCAGGTGGATTTGCAGCTCCTTTCAGCAGCCACTGGAAGCTGTGTGAGTTTTCCTGGGATTCTGGTTCCTTTCCAGGGATAATTTCCATTGCCTAATTTCCCAGGGAACAATGGGGGGGCTGTGTGGGGAGTCCCTCCTGCCTCGTGCTCAGCACCAAGTGTGAGCTCCAGAGGAATTCATTTGCCAGGCTTATGGCTGAGACATTTAATATCTGGAATGATTTAGGAGATCAAATTCTGGAGTTCTGGGCTGGCTGTAGCTGCATCTGTCATTGTTGCAGAACCTTGACAGTGAACAAAAGGTGCTGCAGGGAACCATAACTCACCCAGCAAATTAATGGGTTCCCAGCCTTGCTTGCTCAGCTAAATGGAGCCTGGGAGCTCTGTGGTCTCACTGGCCAAGGGTTTTCCACAAAAACGGTGTGGGTTTGGAGTGGGCATTCCCAGAGGGGTGGAGAGAGCACAGCCCTGCTGCCAGCTGGCTGGGACTGCTGCTTTCCACTCCTGGAAGTGGGGATAAAACCCCTGCAGCTCCCTGAGGGCTCTTCTGGGAACACGATGCAGTTGGTTCAAAGGAATTTTTTTAGTGGGGGTCCACAGTAAAAAAGAAAAAAAAAAGGGTTGAATTGAGAAAGTTTAATCAGATTTGATGGTGTCACACTGTGAGGGACACTCACAGGTCACCAGCCACCACTGGTCATTTTTGCCACTGGGAAGGAAGGTGCACTGTGAGGAGATGCTTGATCACCTTCCAATTAGCAGGAAATGCTGGAACATCCCTGGAGGGATTTAAAAGCTGTGTGGATGTGGCTCCTGGGGACATGGCACTGGTGGCCTTGGCAGTGCTGGGAAATTATTGGAGTTTGTGGTTTTAAAGGATATTTCCAGCTAGAATTCCATGGTAGGTCATGTCCCTGGCCATGATTCTGCTCTCACTCTTTTTTCCTGATCCTGCATCTCATGCTGGAGGATGATCAGTGCTGGTAAATTGTTGGATTTTATGGTTTTAGAGAATTTTTCCAGCTGGAATTCTGTGGCAGATCATCTCCCTGGCCATGATTCTGCTCTCACTCTTTTTTCCTGATTCTGCCTCTTGCTGGAGGATGATCCCAGCTCCTGAGAAGGTCCCAGTCCTCTCTGAGTTGCCAAATTCCTTGTCCTGGTGGTGGGCAGGGCGTAGCTGAGGAATTTGGGATGAGGAGAGACAATGCCCTGACCTCAAACCTGGGCTGTGTTCTGGGCAGTGGCAGGGTGACCTTGCTCACCAGCAGCTCCTGGAAAGTGGATTTTGGGAATTACCAAGCCCTTCATGGTGTAATTAGTACATTTGGTAATTGGCTCAATCACCCTGCAGGGCTTGGAAGTTACAGGGGTGGTTGGGGATGCCTGGGGGTTGGAAATGTGGCACCAAAAGGGCCCCAGAAATTGAGCAGAGCTGGAGATCTCAGCACCACCCCTGCAGGGTTTGGCCACGGCAGCAGCTCTGTGAGCCCTGAACTCACACTTCTGGAGGTCAAAATGGCTCTGCAGCACTTGGCAGAGAGAGGTTAGGAAGTTCAGAGGTTTCTGGTGTGAATCTGTAGTTCTGTGGCCCAGCCAGTGCTCCCAGTCCCTCCCAGTTTATCCCCAGACTGCTCCCACAGCCACCAGCACTCACTCTATCTCAGAGCCATTTCATTATTAGGATTACTATTGTATTTTTGAACCATTACTAAAATATGGAACCACTGCCCCTAGAAAAGTGGATTATCCTTTCCTCGATAACTAATTTTATTTCACTCAGGAAAATTTGATTCAGATTTCTGAAACATTGCCACTAAGCAGCTTTCTAAGCAGAGTTGCAGTGCATGACCAAATTAAATCCGTGTAGGGAGAAGGGAAATGTTGTTGTTGCAAGTGTCCAAAGGGGTTGGAATGAAAATAATCTTATAGATCAAACTTAAATTGAGTTCAGATATTATGGAAGGAGCTCAGCTCTGTACCTGGAAAATCCCATCTGCCAAAACTGAACTTTGGGGTCACGTTTTAAAATGGCATTTCTAGTCCTGCACCATCCAGCTGCTCTCCCTGGGATGTCAGCCCTGTGTGTGGCACAGAGCTTGCAAAGGAGTCTAAGCTGTGTGAATCTGCTCATTAAAAACAAACAAAACAATTTAAAAAGAAGTGAGGGGATGCTCTCGGAGGATTTATAAAACCCTTCCCAAGCTGCAGCAGCCTGAGGTGGCAGATCCTGTCTCTGAGTGACTTCTGAGTAAGTTTGGCCTGAATTTTGTCCAAACCCTGCGTCTCCAGGAGAAAATACCTTGGGAATTCTGCAGTTTGAGGCAGCAGCAGCTGGAACCAAACTGGAGGATGGTTTGACCCTTCTTAGTGAAGGCTCTGAATGGACTTCAAATTCCAGATGTTTAATTATCCTTGGAGAGTCCTGAGCTGGTTCTGTGCTGTTCCACTGCAGATGAAGAACTGAGCTGCTCAAGATGCTCAGAGATACTGAGATATTGAAGTACTGGAATTTCTAGAAAGTTCTCCCCAAATTCTTTGAATTTCAAGGTACTGAGCAAATGGAATAAATAAGTTTCTTTCTTTTTTTTTTTTTTCATTTCAGCACTGAATTCTTTCCTCCTCCCCTGTGGATTGCATCATAACTCTGATGCTTAAAAGATTTAATTATTTTTGCACCTGTGGTTTTGCTTTAGATCAGTCTTTCCCAGCTCATGGGATTCAGGGTCTCACTGAATGCTTCCTTTCAAATAACAAATATCTGGGACTGAAAGTGTTTTTTTTTAAAGTGCAATCAAATATGATTTAGCTGACTAAAACATTGTGAATAGACCCAAGCATTCACACAGAAATACTTGACAATATCTATACGAAGGTAATGTCATCCATTAGCATTGTGTGAAATATAAAATATCTTCCAATATTTAAATCCAACTGCAGTGAATCCTCTGTAACTTTACTGACAGAACCTAAATTTAGGAACTAATTAAATTCCATGGAACAGAAGAATGCATTTCTCCCCTTCTTGTAAGGACAAAGATTTGAAGTGTTAGCTACACTTCTATTTTTATATCATTGAGAAGACTTTTATATAGACATAACTATATACCTGGGGTTTTATTTTAAATTTTTACATCTGTATTTCAGGATCTCTGCTGAGAAGGCCCCAAAATCCAGCTCAGAGCCCTCTGTGAGGCAGCTGCTGATGGAGGTGGTTGAGCTCTGGGAGTGGAAGGGATAATTCACTGCCCAGCCAACTTTGGATCCACCGTCTGCTCAGAGCACCCAAAACAACTCAATTCACCCCAAAAGTCAATCCAGGCCTTTTCTTTCCCAGCCATTTCCCTGGCCCAGCCTCTGGCTGTGGAAGATTCCAGCTTTAAGGCTGTGGTGAAATAAAGTGTGGAGCCAGGATCAGGGCCAAACACTTTAAATAATTGATGGACAACTTGATTTCTTTAGCCTTGCTCAAGTAAACCGAGTTTCAGATGAACAGGAGCTGACTTAGGTGTTTAGTTGTGGGGAAAAAAGCCCTTTGAATTCCACTGATTTCCCACAGGATTAACTCAGCACTAAGAAAAATAACTTGAGAGGATCTCAGAATGGTTTTTGCTGAAATGAACCTTAAAGATCATTTGATTTCAGGGATAGGGCCATGGACAGGGACAGCTCCCACTGTCCCAGGCTGCTCCAATCCCCAGTGTCCAGCCTGGCCTTGGGCACTGCCAGGGATCCAGGGCAGCCACAGCTGCTCTGGGAATTCCATCCCAGCCCCTGCCCACCCTCACAGGGAAGGATTCCATCCCAATATCTCAATATCCCAATATCCCAATATCCCAATATCCCAATATCCCAATATTCCAATATCCTATCTCCTGCTGCCCTGTGGCAGTGGGAAACCATTCCCCTTGTCCTGCCAATCCAAGCCCTTTTTATTCTGTTCAGGCTCTTTGTGTTCTTTCGTAGGCAAACAAAAAAAGGAGGAATCCCTTTTAAATGAAATTCAGAATCTGAAAAGGAGAAAGCAGGGAAGTTGTCATTGCTGTTTGTGAGCTGAAGTTGGCCAAGTATCCCAAGGCTGTTTTGACTTTTGTTTAATTTTGGTGAGTTTTTATAAATAAATAACACAACTGGAACAGCTGCACTTCCCATAACACCTGCCAGGGTGTGTGAGACAGTGCAAGAGGCAAAGAATTCCAGGTTCCTGACCCAAATATTGTGGAAGCTGAGAGGAAAAGGCAAACAGAGAGCAAACAAGCAAAGAGCAGAAGGAGAAGCAGCTAATGAGCATCCATGGTTTGATTGCTTAATGGGGCTGTGGTCTTGAGGCTGGGGTGGAGGAAGGATGTCCTTGGGACAGGCAGGATGTGCAGGGAAGTGGGATTAGTGCTGCAGAAGGAGCAGGAAACCAGGAAATGTGTCTGTGCTGCAGGGCTCCTCATATTCCACTGCTGCAAATGGCTCCATCTATTAGCTGGAAAGAGCAGACAGGGCAGGGTTAGGCTGGGCTTAGCAGGGAGGAGCCTGAGGAGAGGCAGGGATGTGCTGGGGTTCAGAGGAACTTTCTGCTTGCTGGAAACCTCCCGTGGAGCAGTTCCTTTTGCTGGTGGAATATCAGTGAAACAGGACACTCCTGAGAACTCATTCATGGGACTGTTTGTTTTCATTAATGACACAAGATACCAAATTCTTAAAAATTCTCAGAGCTACAGAAATGGTCAGAGCAGCAAATATGCTTTGATCCCAAATGCCTTTTCCCCCTTCTCTCTATTTTTTATAATCCTTTTGCTCTTTGGGTCATATTACACATTTAAACACTTCCTTATCCTTTTCTGAATCTGAACTTGTTTAGAAATCATGAAACTGCCTTTGAGGTGGCTCTGCTGGATTTGGGGTGATGCTGTGGTGGAATGGCTGGGCTGGGCAGCATTTCCAGCTCCCAAACCCGATGGCAAATCAGCACAGCCCCTCAGAATCCTAAAAAAATCCTAAAAACCCTGCATGTGTTTCCAAGGCTGCTAACACAAACACAGAAGCACTGAGAGGGTTTTTTCAAGCCTGGAAATGAATTGCTGCTGTTGTCACCTCATCCATTATCCTGTTCATGAAGGAGCAGGTGATGCAGCTTCTGCTGCGAAGGTCCCCCCTGTGTTCATCTCCTTGGCCACTGTCACTCATCCCTTCACTTCTGAACCTTATCATTCTGCGTTCCAGGTGTTGGATTTGATCCATCCATCATCTGTCAGGAGCTTGTCACAGACCCTGGACACTTCCAGATGCATTTTCTGTGCAGGTCCTGCCAGAGGAGAGGAATATTAAGCAGGGAGGGCTGGGCAAGTCACACACTTGCTCTTTTTTTGCTGTACTTCATCTTCAGGTTAGCTTTTTTCAGCACTTTTCCCCACAAAGAGAAGCTGGGAATTTGTAATGGATGATTTTGTATTTGTGAGGAGTTTGTGGGTTTATTCCTATGGATTGACAACCACTCCTGTAAAAAAACACATCAGGAGGAGCTCTGCCCCCCTTATCCAAATAAAAGGAGGGTAAAACTTTGCCGACTTTACTTCTTCAATTAAACTTGATGATCGAGTTTAGAGAGAGGTTTCCATGGTGCACAGTTTCTTTTTCCAAGGAAAACTGTTTCCCTTTGTGTAATTGCTGCTCTTGTGTTTAATGGTCACTGCTGTGCAGGTTTAACAGTCACTCCCCACACCTTGGAGCTTGTGAATGAATTTGCATCTTTTAAATCAACATTAGCAGGGAAAAATCCAGTATTTGCCCAAGGCTGTTTATGATTTTTTTTTCATTTTTTTAATACTGAAATGCAGGTTAAGCTGCAGGAGCTGGTCTATTCTAGCAGTCAGCTGTGTTATTTGATAACTTGGGTATTGATTCTTTACATCACCTGCTCCTTATTCACTGATTGTATTTCATTTCTATTCCTTCTTCTTTTGTGGAAGTACAAAATGAAAACCTGGTAGCAGTTTCTGGCTTTATTCATTTTCCTTTTCCCTGGTGGAGCCTCATGGAGTACATTTCTTGTCTGTTTACCGAGCACTTTTTCTCTGCCTTTTCTTCTTGAACAGGAAGATTCTGACTTGGAAACACTGAGTTTTTAGTAGTGATTATTTAATATTTTAATAATATAGGGTCATATTTGTAGCTGAGCTTGGTCCAGAGGATGCTCCCTGCCTGGAAGTGCCCAAGGCCAGGCTTGGAGCACCCTGGGACAGTGGGAGATGTTCCCTGCCCATGGCAGGAGGTGGAATGAGACAGCCTTTAGGGTCCCTTCCAACCCAAACCATCCCATAATTCCATGATCCTTAACCAGCCAGGATGCAGCTGAATTTCCAGCATCACTTTCTGCACCTTTCCCTTTCCCTGGGCCCCACGAGGGATGCACAGCCAGGGAACCCTGGGACCACACTCCTGATGCCCAGGACTCCTTCCCTGCCAGGATCCATCTCCTTCCAGCCTGGCATCTTGTCCTTTCCATTCCTCAGGAGGGGGAAGGTCAGGGCGTCACCCTGTGGTATTTTCTGGGTCCCCAACAATGGTGAGGAAAGGGAGGAATCTGACTCCATGTTCTTAGAACGCTGATTTATTATTTTATGGTGTATATTACATTAAGGAATACTATACTAAACCATATTAAAGAATACAGACAGAAAGCTGGCAAGAATACTCATGGAAAGCTCGTGATTGTCCCTCCAGAGCCCCGACACAGCTTGGCACTGATTGGCCAATAAGTAAAAACAATTCACATGAAACCAATGAAACAATCACCTGTGGGTAAACTATCTCCAAACCACATTCCAAAGCAGCAAAACACAGCAGAAGCAAATGAGATAAAATTGTTTTCCTTTTCTCTGAGGCGTCTCAGCTTCCCAGGAGATAATTCCTGGCAAAGGGATTTTTCCAGAAAATATGATGGTGACATCACGCCCGTTCCACCTCCAGGACTCCTCCAGGTGATTTTTGGTCAGTGGTGGGAGCTGGAGCCCAGGGATCTGCTCCTCCCTGCCCCTCCCTGCTCTCCACTCCTGCTGGAATGCTCCCAGTTGTTGCTGCTTGCATTGTTTCATTTCTGCCCCGTGCTGAAATCCTCCTCTCTTCTTCCATCTGAAGTAATTAATTAGTCCAATTTCCATTTTTAAATTTAACTCGAGCTCGGGAAAAAAAAAAATTGCCAGCCCTGCCAAAGTGCTGACATGTGTTTTATCAGAGATTTGTTAGGGAAGTCTTTAAAAATAATTCCCAGATAAAAGTCAAGTGCAGCGAACGAAATGCTTGAAAAAATCTGAAGTGGCCCTGAATATTTAGGTTGTGTCAATGAGTAATGGAGAACGTGTTCTGGAGGGAAACAGGATGCAAGATTATTATTATTATTATTGTTATTATTATTAATTTTTCATAAACCTCTTGGGTTTGGCCTTGCTGCAGGAGATGCTTAACATCTCTCATAGCAGTGAGGTCTGGAGGTGAGATTTTGTGGAATACCATTAAACACCTCAGCTCCTGGTGACCTCACACCTTTGCTGAGCTGGCACCTCAGGGGATGTCACCCCTCGAGAGAGCACAGGTCACTGACCATGGATTTATCCAGTTCCATCACCACTTGCTGTAGCTAAATAAGGAAAAAGTGTGAAAGATCAGGAAGGAAATGACATTCCCAACCTCTGTGTTTAATCTCCAGGTGGTTCCACCCCGAGTCCTTCCACGCTGCCCTCGTTAGAGCTGTCCCTTTGAATGACTGTCACCGTGCCCTGACAACACTTAAACCATTACCTCGTTAAATATTGCCTGCTTAAAACACATCTCGGGGTGATGTGACAAATGGCTTGCCTCAGTTTAATGTGGAAGAGGAGCTAAATGAGTTAGGAAATGTTAATGTGGCCATGTTCTTCCCAGATAACCAGTTGCCCTTGGGACAGTATCAATAAGTGGCATTTATATGATATTATGAATGTGTTAATTATGCGTAGACAAAGTAACGAGTAAGCAAAGGTCAAGGACAAACACAGCTCCCCCAGAAACATGCATCAAAGAGCTTCTAATATTTAAGTCATTTCCATTATTGAATATTCAGTGTCATTTAAATTATGTGCATCTTTTTCACTGCTTATTTTTCAGGCCGCAAACTGAGCAACTTCAAGGGCTGTGCAAATGTTTGGTGCCAAAACTCAGCACAGCTCCAGCAGTAGCTGGGGCTGGTTTTCTCCATATCCTGGTGAACTGCCAGGTGGAATTTGGGATTGATTTCCTCTTGGAGATGTAACCTTGTGATGCTTTTTTGCTCGAAATTCGAAATGGAGGAAATGAAAACGTGGCCGTGCTGGTTGTTAAACTGCTGAACCTTGAAACTCGATGCAAATCAAAACAAAATGCTCTGGAGACTGAAAATACCCAACTTTGCCCCAGTGCACTGCTCTGCTCCTTATCAATGTGCCTTGAAAAAGAATGGCCTGGAGAGTTCAGTTTTTGCTTTTTACTCCCAGCCATGGGGATAAAACACTTTTTGGCAGGAAATCTTCTGAAATCTAGTGGGTTTTGTGACATGAGGCAAGACAGAATTTAGCTGATCAATACGGCCATTAATTACAATTAAAGGCTCAGCCATGATTTTTACTTTTGCATATTGACATCTGGCAAAACAGTTAAAAAAGTCAATAAGGGTCTAAAAGTTACTCTCAGGTTAGGAACAGCAGTGAAGCCTCCTCCATCTCCCACAGGTGTCTGGAGAAATCTCCCTCCCAAACAAGATGCTGTTCATGTATGAAATATTCATGTTATGACATCAAACCATGCTGCACATTATTTCGGTGCAGTAGGCCAAAATTAGATTCACATTTTATTTTGCTTATAAATGCCTGTCAGAGTTGCTAAATCAGTTTGTCTTTGCTGTCTTGAAATGGTGTCAGTTTGAATTTCCTTCACGCTGCATATTGTTTTGGGCAAAGGCACATTCCTTCTCCATCCGAGATGGAGTGCCTTGTGCTCTTGAAAAAAAGACAGAAAAGCCCAATAATTAAGATTATTTTAAAAAATCCTCCCCAGGGGGGCAGCTTGGCCTTTTTTTAAGGTGATAGAGAAGCTACCAAATGCTGATGCATTGTGATATTTGATTTTCCCCATGTGCAAGTAGCACTTTCTGGGTTATTTAATGGTTGTAGGATATTTAACACGGCATCTTGGACTCTTGCACTGCTGGAAGCAGAGAAAAGCTTTGAGCAGCAGATTCTGAGTTCCTCAGTGCAGCTGAGGAAGAATCAGATGATTCAGTGGTTGTAACTACCCTGGTCCAGGGGGGATCTGCATCCTTCAGGCTGAGGAGGAATTAGGGCAGGAAGGAGCAATTAGGGGTTTGTCTGGGCTGTCTTAAGGCACAAACCCAAATGAGCAGCCCTCAGCTGGGACCTCATCCTTTAACTCAGCAGGCAGGGGAATTCATTCACTCTTAGCTTTTTTGGGGCTGTGATATCTCATTCATGCATAAACAATCTCATCTTCGTTACCCTGATGCTAAAAAAAAAATTAAAACACTGCAGTCCCCAGTCTGTCGGATATTTACATTAGAAATATCCCATCAGAGGAGCTGAAAACATCCATTTTTCCCCCTCTCTCCCCTGGGTTCCTGTCTCCAGCCTGTGCCTGCGGCTCCATCCCTGCAGGCATCGCTCCCAGCTGTGCCCCAGCTGCTCCAGCCCCAGGGTCTGCCGTGGAGACAGCACAGATCTCCTCACCAGCCACTTGGGTGGATGTTTACACATTTTCTATTATTTAAAACCAGCTTTTGAAACTTTACCCTTCCTCCTTTTCTGCTCTACCCTAAGTGTGCCGCTGAAGGTTTTCATGCAGAAGAGCCGCTGCCTTATGATTTTTTGATTTCCCTGGATTTCCCTTGGTCTTTCAGCATAATTCTTTTTGAGTTAATACCAGCAGATTTTGTGAAGTAGGGGTAAATAGTTTGTGTAAACTAAAGGTGTAGTGTTTGTGTAAAGTAGGAGTACATGGTTGGCTGGTGTTGCTGATTTCATACTTTGAATAACATCACTATAATCCATAATATAACAGTATCATTAATTTCATGGAATGTGATCCAAACAAATGCAGCAAATGGAGTACAGATCCTTGGGGTGACCCTCAGCAGAGGCTGGGGATGTCCTGCAGGTCCAGCACGGAGCAGAGGTGGGTGAGCCCAGCCCTGCTCCACAGTGGGAGCTGCTGAGGAGCTGCAAGTCCTCACCCCCTGCTCAGCTCAGCTCAGCTCTCATCCTCTGCCTCCTCCTCTGGGATGCCTGCAGTGCCCCTGTGGCTCCTTGACCTGCTCCCAGTTGTTTTCCAGGACCTGCTTTTAAGCTAAAATCCCTCTGCAAAGCTCCCCCAGCCCCGGCCAAACCCCTGCAGCTCCTCCCGAAAAGCAAGGCCTCGTGATGAGCTCCTGCATTTTCCATCAGGAGAAACCTTCCAAAAATACTTTCTTTTTTTTTTTTTTCCCAAATGATTTCTTGATAGCTGGCAATCTCCTGAATCATTTCTTACACAGAAATTGTTCTTGGAGGTTTTTTGCTCTGGTAGCAGCACCCTGGAGCAGGTTTGTCACCATTTCCAGCCTGAGGGCTGGTGCTGGATTTCTTGCTCAGGTCACCTCATTTTTTGTGTACCTCTGTATTTTCCTGCCTGCCTTTGTGGGTGTTTTTTTTGGTCTATTCCTTTGGGGTCTGAGAGTCTTTGAGCTTGGACAATGTGACTGATCTCAGCTGTGTTTTAATCCAATGATAAATAGTTAATTTTGGAGGTTTAAGTTGACAGCAAAGCCACCTTGGAGTGTCAGGCTGCGAGACTTTGGTTTCCTTCTCTGATCAGATAAGGAGCAGATATTTCCTGTAAATCCTCCCCAGTGTTCCCGTCCTACCATTAGAGCATTAAGCCAGATACATGACACCCAATTTCACAGTGAATCCTGAGGAAAAAAGCACATTATATTTTTTTAATGGGCTTCCCAGGACTTTGTTTCTTCCCGATGAATATGAATTCCAGCGAGTTCATCTGAATTCTGACCTTCAGACACCCAAAAGTCTGAGGGTTCTGAAGCAAGAATAGTCTTTAAAATTATGTGTTCCTCACATGAATGCTGTCTTCTGTTCCCATGAAATCCCCGTGGAGTGCAGGGATAAAACTGCTTTAAGTGCTCCAAAATTCATCCGTGTGTTTATTACGAACCACTTACACCTCGTAGAAATACTATTTGTGTCGACATGACCTGTGCCAACCTTTCCCTCTCCAAATGCCTTTGTTTGGATTGTGTGCTGCCTGTAGGATCATCGCTTCTCTTCATCTCCTTTTCTTCTGATTGCCAAGTAACGCCAGGCAGATCCCAGAAACTTCTCCTAATGTGCTGTTCCAGGCCTTCCCAAGCAACCTGGCTGAATAAATATCCATTGAATAACTGGAGAATGCATTCAGATTCTTTTTATTTTGATTTATGTTCTATCTTCCTACCTGTGCATCTCCCAGAGTAATTGCCAGTTTTCACCTCCTACAGAGAGGTATAATAGAGCTGAAGAATGAGGAAGATGTGCTCTGTTTCTCTCTCTCTCTCCCTTTTGTAAGGGAGCCTTTATATTCTCACGCTCATAATTTGCAAACTGAAAATCAGCACCTGGTTCCCAGCTGGCCTTGCTGGAAGGAGCTGTTTGGATGCTCCCTGTGTCCCTTGTCCTTGTGCCACTGCCAGCACAGGGACACGTGGACACACAGCTCAGTCCCCTGTGTGACATCAGGGTGTCCCAAGTGAACAGGGAGCTGGGAGCCAGTGTGCTCCCTGTCCCAGAGATCATGTCCCCTGTCCCAGAGGTCATGTTCCCTGTCCCAGAACTCCTGTCCCCTGTCCCAGAGCTGTCCCAGAGCTGGTGTCCCCTGTCCCAGAGCTCCTGTTCCCTATCCCAGAGCTCCTGTCCCTTATCCCAGAGTTCCTGTCCCCTGTCCCAGAGCTCCTGTTCCCTATCCCAGAGCTCCTGTGCCAGAGCTTGTGTCCCCTATCCCAGAGCTCCTGTCCCAGAACTCCTGTCCTTTATCCCAGAGTTCCTGTCCCCTGTCCCAGAGCTCCTGTCCCCTGTCCCAGAGCTGGTGTTCCCTCCCAGAACCCCTGTCCCCCATCCCAGAGCTCCTGTCCCCCATTCCAGAGCTCTTGTCCCTTATCCCAGAACTCCTGCTCCCTGTCCCAGAGCTTGTGTCCCCTATCCCAGAGCTCCTGTCCCAGAACTCCTGTCCTTTATCCCAGAGCTCCTGTCCCAGAACCCCTGTCCTTTATCCCAGAGCTCCTGTCCCAGAACCCCTGTCCTTTATCCCAGAGCTCCTGTCCCAGAACCCCTGTCCCCTATCCCAGAGCTCCTGTCCCCTGTCCCAGAGCTCCTGTCCCCTATCCCAGAACCCCTGTCCTCTATCCCAGAGCATCTGTCCCCTATCCCAGAACCCCTGTCCCCTGTCCCAGAGCTCCTGTCCCCTGTCCCAGAGGGGTGTTGCCCTGCTGTGTCAGCATTCCTGGTCACTGCCAGCACTCAGCCCTTCCCTATCACCATGCCATGTCCCCGGGATGGGTGGCAGGGTCCCCTCTGTCACCTGGCAGGGGGTGCAGGGTGGTGGCTGCTCTGTGGAACACCTCAGTGTGCTGGGGAAGGGCTGTGGGAGATCTGAGAGCTCCTGGAGCGCTGCTGTCGCTGCTCTGCAGGGACCTTTGCTTAATCCCAACCATAATAATGTCACCGGCGTGCAGTGGGAGCTTTCCATCAATTAGTGCAGTCATGCTCCTAACGAGCCATGGCTAATCACACGTGGTTAACCCCCAGGTGACACAGCCCAGCTAGCTGCGTGACCTGCAGGTCCCAGACACGAGCGTGTTGTATTTTGTAAGCAAAAATATGTAATATTAATGGAGATTTCCAGTTGAGTGGCCCTGTCTTCTGCACTCGGGTTCCTCCCTGGATTTAACAAACTGCACAAGGACAGCACTGTAGGGCTGCAGTCTCTGGGTTGGAAGGGACCTTAAAGTCCCTCCAGTGCCACCCCTGCCATGGCCAAGGACACCTTCCACTGTCCCAGGGTGCTCCAAGCCCTGGCCCTCATCTTCCAGTTGATCCCTCTTATTCCTCAGGTTTAGCTTTTCTATTTTTCAGATTCTGTGCTGCTTTAGTGTGCAGTTCTGAGCTTCACATTGGGGATGGTGAGCTCTCTGCACAGAGCAGGGAGACAAAACAATTCCTGCTCCAGCTGGGCACCAAGGACAAATGATCCCAATCTCAGCCCAGGAGCACAAACCCCGTGGGCTGGAGAGAGAAAAACAAGCAGGGTGGGACTGCAGGGGCTGCAGCTGGGATTGGACACTGAACTGCAATGTGCACATGGAGCAGAGCTGAGCCCAGGGAGAGACCCCGGCAGCGCTCGTGCATTTTGGGACCATTTGGGTTCATTTTGGGACCATTTGGGTTCATCTTGGGTTCATTTTGGGACCATTTGGGTTCCTCCTGGGTGCAGCCCTGGCTGGGCTCTGGGGCTGCCCTAGGTGGATCCATGGAGGAGATCCTTGGAATCAATCCCTGCTTTATTCTGTAGCTCTGCCCAGCCTCTGCTCTAGTGCAGCCTGCATCTCAAGGAAATAAAACCTTTTCTTGTGATCCTTCTCTTCCCACGTGGATCAAAACTCGAGCTCCAGGTGAGCTGATGTGCTGCTCACTGGGGGGTTCCTCAACTCCCTCCTTCCCTGTGGTGATGACCAAGGGCTGGGGACTCTCACTGCCGTGTCTGTGACCCCTCTCTCTCTGCTGGGTTAGGTCTGGGTTAGTTTAGACTCTGAATTTAATCTCAGTTCAGTTCTCTGTAGCATCAGGACCCAGCCTGAGCTATGTATCTTTCATGACCCTTCCAGCTCAGGATATTCTGTGAAGATCCCCCAGGCTTTGGCTGGGAGGAGTGTGGTGGTAAAGCACAGGGAATACACAGGGAAAAACACATAAATGCCACATAAATGACATAAATACACAGGGAAAAACATTCACATGCCAGAAAAGATTTTTAAAGCTATTGGAGTGTTGGTTTGGATTTATAAATTACTGGGAAAAAAAAAAAAGAGTAATACAGTTATAAGTTTGAAATAACAACTTTGCTCCTGCCAAAATGGCATGTTATGTGAGCCCACGATAATCCTGCATCATTGTGGCTCCCAGCAGGGAAAAAATACTCATAAAATTACCAATCTGCTTGAAATTCACTCTCTGAACACCCTGAAAATCCTCAAGATCTCATGTAGGGATGCATTCAGGGCTGCTTGAGAGAGAGATTCCTCAAGGTTGTCCAGTCTTTGAGCACTTTCCATTGGATCTATTTGTATTAAACATCTGTGAAGCATTCGTGTGTCATTGTGGGGTGTAAAAACCTCAGAAACAATTAAGACCTCAGTTTCTAATAACCCTTCTGGCACCATTTATACCTTTATCAAGGAAATAATAAAAAATTAGCCATTTAGGCTACCAAATTGGCCTCTTTTTGCACGGTGCAGTTGTAGTTTTAATCAGTACATGTCTTTACAACCCTAGGAGGAATTCATTATTTCTGTAGCCACAGCATGGTGTCCTTCCTCCTTCCACTTATTCTTGCCATTTTCAGGATAAAGTTTGAAAAGTTTAATTATAGAATAAAAAAAAAAGGTCATAAAGCAGAAAGCAAAAAAAAAATCCAAAAAAAATCCCTCAAGTCTTGCAGATTTATGTTATAAATGGTTGAGGTTGGCCATGATATTCTGAGGGATTTTATGAAAGGACAGGTTGCTGCTCCTTCCTGCATTGTACTGCCATATAACTGCCTAATTTGGTGTTAATTACGTGTTAATTCATCTGTTGGAGTTTTGGCTTTTAGGTTCAGGTGCATTTAAGCCGAAAAAATAGTAATTTATACATATATTAAACAAAAAAAAAAAAAAAAAAGGAAGGGATTTTGGCAAGTCCTATGCTTATTATATTTCCCGTTCTTTTTCTCTAATTTTCCCTGAAAAATAATCAGTGGTGACAGCAGGGCTAAAACCAAGTGCTAAAACCAAGCCTTGAGTCACGATTAGTGACCACAAAGCCGAGCCTAGGAACTGCTCCACGTCATCATCCCAAATCAGCCCAAGAGCCCCAGAATGAGTGATAAAACCCATCCTCAATGCGAGAAGAAATAAACATCATTACAAGGTCAGCACTGCTAAATTGCTGTCCTCGCTGTATTATCAGAAAGTAATGAGAAACACCTTCAGCCTCCAAGAGGAGTCAATAGAAAATCAGCAACCAGCCACTGCAGACATCCTTTTATTCCAGCAGCCAGGGGTGAGCTCTGGGATAACACAACCCCCCCAGGCACGCACAACCTCTAAGGAAAGGACAAACACATCCCAGCAATCAGCCAAGCCACCCACTGCTGTTATGTTGTGAATAGATGGTAGATTTGCCTTCTGCGTGTTGGCGAAATAATGAAAAAATCCCGGGATTTGGGAGGCAAAAATTGCAGAAAATTTGTGTTTATAGCTGAGTTTATACACCTCACGAGTGCTGGAAAATGGGGCGGCGGACGGAGCTCCAGGAGCGGGAACTGGGAGCGCCAGCGCACAGGAGGGTGTGGAAATTCCCCTCTCCAGAGCTAATCACAACTCTGGATCCTATTGCCAGCAGTGGGGAGAGCACTCCAGGATGGGAATTAGAGGATAATTATGTCAGGAATCACAGCAAAGTGATGCTGACTCAGAGCACTGTCACTCCTGCCCGCCTCTGTCACCTATTGTACATTCAGGCAACCCCGACCAGGGGAGAGAATGATGCATCTGAGTCCATGTTCTCAGAAGGCTAATTTATTACTTTATGATACTATATTATATTAAAGAATACTATACTATACTAAAAAATACCAAAAAGATACTTACTGAATGCTAAAAAGATAATAATGAAAACTCATGGCTCTTTCCACAGTTTGACCCGATTGGCCAATGAGTGAAAACAACTCACATGAACCCAATGAAATAATCACCTGTAGATAAACAATCTCCAAACACATTCCAAAGCAACAAAACACAGGATAAGCAAATGAGATAAGAATTGTTTTCCTTTTTCTCTGAGGCCTCTCAGCTTCCCAGGAGAAAAGCCCTGGGTGGAGAAATCATGTTCAGGGAATGTGAATGCCACAGTCACCCAGTGCCACCTGTAACACATCACTTTACCCAGTGATGGAGGGAAACTCAGGGTTTAACTCCTGCCCAATAGAGCAGTCCAAGTGTAATCGCTCTAATTTGCAACTGTAAACTTATCCCGTTATCAATTAATTTACATTGTACAAAGAACTATCTGATTATCTTTGCGCTGTATTTACGCTGCGATTTGATTGAGTAATTAGCACGTAATTGTGGAGGGTTATTTATAGCCAAGAAAGGGGTGCATTTATGTGCAGTTAAAATAATTGCAGTCTTTTGAGAGCAAATCTTTTGACTTTTCATCCTTTTGGATGTGTCTAACAAGCACATTTTGTCTGGCCAAAATTGTTGTCTGGGACTGCTTGGGCTGGGTTTGCTTAACTTTCCTTTTCCGTTTTAAAACATTGCCTCCCAGTCATCCCCTTCTTTACAAAGGGGATTTGTCGCAGGGCTGGGTGTGTGGAGGATAAATCCCAGTGAGCTGGTGACCTCCGTGCCTGGCATGGATGAACGCTCCCCGTGTAGCTCAAAATATGACCCCATTAGAGTAATTCCTGCTCGGGGTGTGCTTTATGAATGCCATCAAGGGCAATGGGGGCTTTCATGTCCAGCACTAGTGATGATGTTTTCATTCCCCTTGCTGCCATCCTCAGCTCTCCATCACCCTCTTAGGCTCCACTTCACAGCTGCTTGTCCTGGTAAAGAAATCCGGTGTTTTCTGTGCTGGCATTGCAAAGGAGCTCTGGTTTCCAGGTGAGGGGTTCTGTCCTCGCTGGGAAGGGCTGGGATGGAGATGATGCCCCAGGATTTCAGCTTTTCTATTTTCCATATATCTGTAACCCTGCAGCTCTTTAGTGTGTAACTCTGAACTCCACACACAGTGGGAGCTGCTGCTTTCCCAGTTTGGGCAGACACAACAATTCCTCTCCAGGCCTGGCAGTCAAGGACACCTCACTGCCTCAGGCCCTGAGATGGGAACAAAAGTGAGTTGGGGGAGCAAACTTGGGGTCAGTGACTTCATTAGCTGAAGCTGGAATTGGCAGATTCACCCCCAATATGCAAATGGACCAAACTTATAAAAGTGTGAAAACCCCATGACCTATCAGGGGGCTTTGTCTGCCCTAAATGTACCTGATATTTGTTATATTTATTATTCAATTATATATATATTATTCAATAATTCAATATTATTTATATGTATATTATTCAAGAATTCAATATTATTTATATATTTATTATTCAATAAATAAACTGCTTTTTATTCCCTTAATTCTGTCTGGCCTCTGTTTTAAGTAGCCCCAGAAAAAGACATCAGAGAAGGGAGATGCCCCACGCTCCTGCTTGCTCAAGGCCTCTTCATTGGCATTTGGGGCTCTCTAATGGGAAGACCTGGAGGATATTTGGGATTCTGAGTGGCACCAAGGAGCTCTCATGGGATCATCCCTGTCTCCTGTTGGGCTGGGGTCTGGGTTAGGAGGGGCTTTGCTTAGCTTCAGCTGAGACCCCCGAGTTTAAGAGGATTTCCTCTCTGATCTAACAGGAGATTTTCACTGCTCATTGCTGCACTGTGTGCCCCCAGGCACGGCACTGCCAGGAACTGATGCCATGGGATCATCTCCCTGGAGCTGAGGGAGCAGCTGTGGGAGCTCTCCTGTCCCACCTGAGCCACCAGTGGGAATCCAAGCCACATTTCCATTAATTTTCCTTCTCATGGAGCTTTTCCCTGTCCCAGCATTCCCAGCCAGCTGCTGTGGGGTGTTAATGGGGGGGCTGGCACCCACCTGGGGCAGGGGAGGAGCTGGGGCTGCAGGAGCTCCTTATAGAAGGTGCTGGGGGAGACCCCCAAACTCTGCTGGGCTGAGCCCTGGATGGAGCAGGAAGAGTTCCAGAACCTGCCCCAGCCTGGGTGAGTCAGGGGGAGCTCTCAGGGGGTGCTGGGGGGCTTTAGGGAGTTGAGGAGGGTGGTGGAGTGAGAGTTTTGCTTGAAGAGAGCATCTTTCTGAGGATTAGGGCTGGGTAATTGTTCAGAGGGTCAGGCTCTGTGTTTATGGTGCCTCTGTTGAGCTCTGTTTCACAAAACTTTGTTTTCCTTACCCTGATACCTCCTGTGCTTTACCTCCCTTGGTAAAACTGATGTTATTATGTAGAAAATACTTTGGTTTCTTGAAAGTTAGACTCCTGTGGGACATCTTTGTGTGCTGCTGCCCCCAGAAAGGTGTCTCTAATATCTGCTGATTTTCTCGTGGATGCAAATAATAAGGATTATTTTGTATTGTGGACCATCTTGGAGCTGGCTCTGGCTAAGTGGGAACTGCTTTAGGATTTATTTGCAAACCATGAGCAGCCCATGGTGGTCAGCTGAGTTTTAAAGCTGGTCAGAACCTTGGAGGATATTTTAGTGAACTCCTGATCAAACTAGAGAAGCACAATGAGGTGTTTTCCATTGCTGGGCTGTAGAAGCTGTACATAAAGATTTTCCTTATACCATGTAGTTTTGGTGTTTTTCACTGGAACTTTTGCTTTGTGTGTTGTTCCTGTATCTCCCTTCTGTGGCATTTACTGGTTAACCCCTTCCATTCTATTCCATGTATTTATATTTTTATATTTCTCTGCATTTCATTAAACCTATGAAAACACTGAAAAGAAAAAGAAAAGTTAAATAGCAACTTCTTTTAGACATTGGGGCATTTCGCTGTGACTGGATCCATTGCTCAGAGCTCTGGGGATGATGATCCAGGAGCTTTTCCCCAAAGAACTCCCTCACTCTCCTACTTGGAGATGGCCCAACCTAAATCATGAGCTGCTCTGACTTTGGGAATTGAGCAACATCCTTAACTTGGTGCAGATGTGATCAAATTTGAGTTACCAGTGCTTTTACACGGATGTGTAAATACTTTGCAGGGGAAAATTTGGAGTTTGTTCATCAAACTTTTATCAATCTTCATTCTCCTTAAGACATTCATAGAAATATATTGAGCTCCCCTGATTTTTTTTTCTCCTGAACACTTTTTAGCCAGCTTGGTTACAGTAATAGAGACTTAAAGCCTGTCTAATTTATTTAGATGTAACAAAACTTTGGATGACTTTCTGCTTTACCTGAGTTTTAATTGACCCCTAGCTTTAGTTAAATATGTTATTTAAAAGATAAAAGGCACAAATGGGGGAAAAAAACACTTCAATTTTTGAAAGTTTCCAGTGTCTGAGTGTTTGTCTTGATGGAGCCAAATGTTTTAGCTTGTTTCATGTGGGATATTTATAAAGATACACACAATATATTTATACTTGCGAAATGTAAAAAATAGATTTATACCATCTCACAGAGCCCTCATTCCTTTATGAAACAACTTATTTGCTTAAATGCATTCTTGGATAAGGTTGTACTTTCTGTAGATCCCTTGAACAGCAAAATTCCTGTTTCTTAGCAAGAAATGCATTGCAGCTTTGTGCTAAAACAGAAATAGCGTTGAAGTTTGGTTGTTTTAATTTTGATTTTTTTTTACTGGTTTCCTTTATTTTGAGATCCCTGATGTCTTGCCAGCTCTGTAAGGGGATTTCTACAGCCAGCTTGGATCCCCTGGATATCAGTGGGATCAGGATGGGGCTCTGGGAGCCCTGATCCATGGCAGGGGGTGCAATGAGCTGATCCTGAGGGTCCCTCCCAGCCCAGCCCATTGTGTGTCCTGTGCTCAGGTTTCTCCTGGAGGAGTTGCTGCCCACACAACGGGCTTGCCTGAGCCTTTTATCCTCCTTTTTGCATCTCAGTTGCCAAGTTCGCATCCTGAACCTTCATGAGCAGGATTTTGGCTGCTCCTGAGGGGTTTTTTGTGATACTCGAACAGGTCTGTGTGTGATTCCCATCCCTGCTCCTTCCCTGTGATCTCGGGGAAGCTGCAGAGAGCATCACCCCAGCAAAACGAAGCTGCTGAGAGCCTGGGCAGAGTCTGGCACCCTTTCTGTGTTCTTCCTGCTGAAATTGTTGAGTTTCAGCGCTGGGTACCAAAGGATCAAGGCAGGAGTGCCAGGCACTGGGAGCAGAACAGAGCTGAGAGCAGCTAAAAACCCAAAATCCTGGGCTTCAAAAATGGCTTTAAATGGTGTTGGTACTAAAACAACCTGAGAACTGTGGAAATCCTGAGGGTGGTGAGGATCCTCAAGTCCAACTCCTGGCCCTGGAGAAGCCCAGCAATGTCCCAGCCTGATCCCTCTGCAGCAGCTTTGGCCCAGGGGAGGTGCTGCTGTGGCCCCCGAGGGTGCAAACACCCCTTCAGAACCCAAATTATCTCTGGCCCCATGGCCAAACCCAAGGGGGAATTGTTGACCTGATCCCTCTGCAGGTGTGGAACACAATGAAGGGTGAAAAGAGTAATTTATACATATATTAAACAAAAAAGGAAGGGATTTTGGCAAATCCTGTGGTTATTATATTTCCCTTTCTTTTTCTGTAATTTTCCCTGAAAATAATCCTGCTTATTCATGATGCTGCTGCAATAATTGAACTCCTGGAGGGAGAGGAGGTGGGGAAAAGCTCCCCATGTAAATGACTGCTTGAGACCTGGTCTGTTTTGACAGATGTCAGGGCTGGGTCTGGAAAGGGCTCAGCATCACTGGGGTGCAGGCTGATGCCTTGCTGCGCCTCTCAGTGTGGACAGATTACATTCCAACCCAGATTTTTCTTGATTTTTTTTCCTTCCCCCACTCCTAACCTACTGACTCTGAGATAGAGAGAAAATACTCCCTGTTTTTTTTGGGTTTTTTTTTTGAGGAGTGTTGGTTCAGGAGTGGGAATTGAAGGGAGGGAACTTCCTGCAGGACAAAAAATCGTCGTGGTGTCTCAGTGATCCTGTGGAAATTCAGGAGGACAATAAGAATTAACTTAGGAGAAATCTGAAGGGAGTAATTCTGATTTTAGCTCCCTGAATTTACAGTTTATAATATTTAATACTGTTAATATTAATTTACACTTAGTATTTAGAGTATGCTGGTCGTGGGTGATAAATACACATGGCCTCCACTAAAATCTCTCGGCTTTAGTGAGTGTGTTGAAAGTATTTTAGACTCATTGTTCAGGATTTGTCTTGTTTTTTTGGTAAAATTATGTGATTTGTGTGTTAAATAGGTGGTGCTAAACTAAATAAATTGATTTTTTTTTTTTTGTCTTGATGTGTTGCTTACACTTGTCACACTGGTCTCATCCTCCACCTTTATGGTTTATTTCAGATAGGCTGGTGGAAAGAACAGGGGAAAAGAACTTTATTTTCTTGGTTTGTTTCTCCTTGTAGGGCTTGAACTCACCATTAGTTGCTGTCTGTTGCTCCTAAATAATGAGATTTTTGGATGTACCAATGACTTCATTTATAAGCCATAATTCAGAAGGAACTTACCTTAGAAAAGGTTGTATTCTATTGCCAGATTTTCAATATTTTTGGGTGTTTTATGAGTCCCCTGGAAGAAATGTTTGACTGAGACACAATTTCCTAGCATGGATTGCTGATTAGTGATGGAATTGCTGTGCCCAAGGAATCCTGGATGCTTTTTGCAAGGAAGGGAGGTTTATTGCACCCCAGTCACTATTGACATTCTCCTGCTTTGGGGAAGGTTTTTGGGAGGCTTTTGCTGATGCTATGTCAATTTTATTACTCTTACTTGCTTTCCTTTGTGCTCACTGTTACAAGCAGCTGAATAAGGGAAAAATATTGATATTTTTGGTAGTTCATGTATGATTTTCCTGCTCTCAAAATTCTGGATTTTATCACCTTTTCCAGCTGGCTCTTAATACCAGAGTGGGTTTATTTTATTTTCCAGGTTTCCTTAGTGGCATCCAGGACTTGCTACATAATTATCTTAAAAATTGATAATGCAACAGTTGTGGTTAGTTGCAATTCAGAATTTTTTAAAATAAGAGCTTTTTTTTCACATTGGAGTAGAGTTTTTCTTGGCTCTCCACTGCCTTTCCAGGGGGACAGTTCCTCTCCTGGCTGTATCCAGGGCTCTTGGTGGGACCCCAAGAGCAGGAGCAGAGTTCCTGTGGCTCTGCTGGTTTTCAGGGCATTAATAAATAGGAATACATTAATAAATAGGAATGAATTAATAAATAGGAATACAGCAGTGAAACTTCAGCTCCACCCCTTTTTTCCCTGAGATGATGGGTTAAAAATAAAGAACTCAAAAAGGAAGATGCTGCTTGTGTTGAGGCACTGCTGGGGTGAGCAGGCTCACTGGCCCTGTGCCTCCCACCCCAAACACCCCCCAGGTTTTGCTGAGAACCTGCAAATCTTTGGGACTTTCTCTCCAGCGTTTCAAGCTTTGATTTTCAGTTTTTGGTGTTTTCATTGTCACATCCCTGCTCATCCAGCTTTGATCCGTGCTGGTGGAACAGACCAACGTAAACTTGCATCTCTTACTCATCCTGTTGCTTTTTCCACATGAAAGAACGGGGGTGAGCACCTGGAAGTGTCGTTTTTGTGGCTGATGTGGCCACATGAAGCTCCAAACCCCTCTGCAGCCTCCCTGTCTCTGCACTGCCTGACCTACTTGTGCAACTCCTTAGCAATTCTTCAAAGAAAGCAGCTTGGAAGGCAGTAGACCTTGTTTTTCTGGAGAACATGGTGCTGAGGGAGGGTGTGGGCGATCTGAAATGTCTTCGGGTTTGCAAGGACAAGGAACAAATTAAGAAGGAGCAAAACAAACAATTTAATGGTGATGGAGCTGCAGCTCCAGCGAGGAGAGGCTGTGGGCGTGCTTCCATTTCATCTCGCTGCACAAGATGATTCCTCACCACAGAAGGTCATAAAAACCTCACTGCTGAGTGCTGGCTGATAATTCTGCTGAAAGTTGGAAATGCTTGATTAGCAGTAAATATTTAAGGCCTTCGTTTGCAGCAATCAGGGGGCTGTGAGTGCACACCTTAGCTTGGCAAATAAGCACTGAATTGTCACCTCAGATAAAAAAACAATGGTCAAAGCTGGGAAATGAACTCTCAGGGCTGCTAATTATGGTGTGTTGTGTAGACATTCATTACTCAGTGCCTGATTGGGTTTTCTATCAGTGACCTTTGCTGTTTGGTGCTTTGTAATTGGTCGAAGGTGATTAGAGACATTTCTGATCACTCACAATTTTTGCTTCCTGCACTGCAATTCCAGGAAGAAAACATTTAATATAATGGAATGATGGGAATGAGGAATGAAGGGGAGCTGGTGGTGCCCTGGCAGAGTTGTGCTGAAGCTCTCATGCCAGGCTGTGACATTGGGCTCTCCTGCTCAGTGCCATCAGCTGAGACAGGCTTTGGCCCAGTAGAAAGTGCAGAAATCCAGAAATTTTGGAAGATCCCATCAGTTTTTGTTGAGCTGGGGTGGGATTGTCACAGAGCATGAGCTTGGGGAGCTCACACAGCCTCAGCTCCCCAAGCCAAGTTGGGTCTTTTACAGCTTTAGAGCTGCTCCACTGACACCTCATTAAAATTAAGATTATTAACCTGCAGCTTATGGTGAGGGTGACTGAAATGTTTCCTTAAGAGGAGCTGGTACAACCCATCCCCTTCTGCCGCTTGGAGAATGAAACGAAATGAAGATGTTTCATGTGGGTGGGGAAAAGCCACAAGCCCAAAATGTGGCTGTGTCAGAATTGTCCCTTTGTGTCACCAGAGCCTGGCAGGTTCAGCTGCAGTAACCTCTGGGAAGCTGATGGGCTCCATGCAAATGAGAGGAGGATCTCTTAATCAGCAGTTTGGAGAGACAGAGGCATCACTCAGACAAGGAAAACCAATTTAATTTGTGTCATTACTTTGCATTTCAAGTAGGAAGGTGATGAACACATCATCCCCTCCGAGTGCAGCTCCTGGAGCTCTCCTGGGCTTTTTCCTGATCTCCACCTGCATCCCTGTGGGCAAACAGCTTTGGGAGAACATCCTTCAAACAGGAGCTTCTGCTCTGTGCAGTCAGTGAAAGTTTCTTTACAGTCAGCAAAAGTTTTTTTTTTGATGGAGCAGGAAAACCCATTTTAAGTAGCAGAGACAATTTTAAGGGTTGTTATGCACTTTACAAGTTCAGTTGAGGAATCAGCTGGTGAATCCCTTTGACCTGCATGGCTGCATATTGATAATAAATACAGGCACCACAATTGTTTGGAGAGATTATCAGAGAAATCTCAGTGTTCTGTTCATTTGTGAAGCAAATGACAGCCAACAAATGGAATTGTAAAACCTGAAAATACAATATAAATTTGTAACGCTCATCCCCACTTGATGAGACCAAATGAGAGTTTGAATTTTTTTTTTTTGCACTTATTTTAGTTGGAATAAATCACATGAGCTCTCTATTCTGACAGCATTTTGCTTGGAAGTGAGAGCCCTCAGTCCCTGGGAGAACTGTGCTGGGATTAGGCTGCTGAAGCTTTTCCTTCAGGAGATGGATGACACTTGCAGAATGATTTTGGCTGACTCACTAAACAGTGTTTAAATGCACAGGAAATGCTTCTGCACATGGGATTTATATTTCAGCTCCAGAAAACTCTGTCTGCTCCTTTGAGCTCCCATAATCAATCCAGTGCTGAAATTGGTGAGCAGGAGGAAGGGCTGGGGGTGATCCTGATCTGGGTGGTGAAAATTCAGAGTTCACATCCTCTGGCTTTGTTTGGAGAAGCAGCAGAGGCAGGATTAGGGCAGAGCTGCCTGGGCATGGATTTTGTCCTGGGAATGTCCTCTTGGAGCAGGAAGAGGGATGGAACAGAGCAGATTTCCTCCTGAGGGCTGCTGGAAATGAAGATAAGCAAGAGCAGGTTCAGGTGCACTTGATTATTTATTAACATTTATTAATGAGCCCATAGTCCACAGGGTTCTCATGTTCTTTAGCCTAAGTGAGGAATATTGTGTGGAAGGTTTGGAAGTTCATGTTCAATAACAGGAGCAGGAAAAGGTCTTTACAGTGTACAAGGGGGGTTGAGATAAAGATAAATCTGCATTCTGAGGGCTCCTGGACTGTCTAGTTTGAGACTGGAGTGAAGCAAAGTAGCAAAAATCTCATCGTTTTATTTAATCTTGGTTAAAACCAGAATTTGGAAGATAGGACAAGTCTGTGGGTTGGCAGGTGATGCAAAACAGTGCCAGAGAAGGCTGATTCCATAAACCTAAACCCACAGCAGAGCCAGGGACAGGAAAAAGATCAAAACAAGCAGCAAAAGAGTTATTGTGTGCTTGCAGTGACCAAGGGGGGATTTTGGGGTGAGGAATCCCAGCCTGGTGCTCAGTAATGTCCCAGTCCTGGGCCAGGCTTGGTTCCCTTCCCCAGGGAAACACCATCACCCCTTCCTTCCCTGCAGCCTGGGCTCCAGGTGCTCTGGGGAAAGATGCTTTAGGAATGGCAGGATCTGCAAATGATGCTAAAAAACTTCCAGGTGGGAAATGCCCCTCAGGTTTCTCTGGGAGTGCTGCTTTCAGCCCCGTCTGCAGGAGTTTGTGTCAATATAAACTCCGTGTAATGTATGGATTTCTGCTGGCAGCAGATGAGAGATCAGCATTTCTCCAGGCTCTCATCGTGCTCCCTCTTGCCAGCTCCCAAAGAACTGCCTCCACAAAAAAAAGTGGAATTTTTCTGTGCAAATACACAGTATTACTGTGAAATGAATCCTCTCTATTTTTATTTTCTCTCCTTAAGTCGTTTTTTTTCTCCTCTTGAAGGATGTGCTGTTTCTTTACATGAAATGAGGCTTGCACAAAACTGAGTTTCTTCTTAGGTTTTTTTGGAAGTTACAGCTTCAAGAACGACTGCAGTGGTGACTGGGGAGCTGCACTAAAAGAGTGTTGTTGCCTTTTCCTTTGGAGACAACTTCCTCTCCGTGTTCTGAAGTTTTTTTTCAAAGCCTTCTGTTGACGAGGGATGCAGAAAATACTGAACCTGCTAAATTCAGATTTTAGTGTGCTGTCTGCTGTAGTGTCAGCTGAGGGAGGGAGCACAGTCTGTGCCCCCCAGTTCCTGTTCCAGGTTGCTTTTCACCTGGGATGAAGGTGTGGGTTTGAATTCCTCTCCAAACCCTCCAGGCTAGGGGAGGTTTCTTTATTATTTAGCAAAATTGCTTGGGCACTGCTGATGTTTGGGGGGAAATATAACTGAAAATCTTTAGGTTTCCCAGCCTGGAAGTTCAGGTTCAGTGCTGCTGGTGAGGATAATGTACAATAAATTTAATCACCATCTCCAACACAGAACAATAAAGATGGGAAAAGCCCTCTGAGAGGAGCCCAAACATCAACCCAGCATTGCCAGGTCACCACCTGAGCACCAAATCTGCAGGTTTTATCAGGATCATCTGCAATTCCTGCAGGATGAAATCCTGTGCTGAAAACGGAATATTCTGAAAGTGGCTCCTCCCTGGTTTGAGTCAACATCTCTCTGCCAAAGCAGTGTTTCAAGAAATTGTCCACAGGAGTGTTCCCGTTGTTGGCAATTTCTGAAGGATTTGAGTGGTCGTGTGCGGCTGGCTTGAGCTGCTAAGCAGACAGAATCAGAATGTAGAGGATTTTCAACCAAAATGAAGTATCCAAAGTGCTGGGTGGGCATATGGGAGATGAGGTTTGTGCTCCAGTGAGAACCCACCCGACGTGAGCAGCTCCAGCAGGAGAAAGCACTCATGAGCTTTGTAGTAACTGCACTTGCTGGGGGTGTGGGGGAAGAGAAAAACCAAGATTCCATCCATAGTCTCCCACATAAGCTCCAAAAAAAGCCACCCATGCCTGGCTCTGCACACAGGCATGACAGGGATGGAAAAACAAAAGCCCAAAGCGTGGTGAGGTGCAGCTCTGGGGGTTGGTGTGGCAGGTGTTCTGTGAGACACCTCTTGTGCCTTGGCTCCGGGCCCTGCATGCCCACGGGGTTCAGGGGTGTCTGGGAGCCTGGTGGGCTCCAAATCTCGCTGTACTGAGCAGACCAGGCTTGGCTGAGCTGAAACTTGCAGGTTTTTTTGCTTTGTTTTCAGCAGTCAGGGCTTTGTAGCATCTAAAAATACACAGCGACGTTGGTGGTGGAGCATTGCTTAACTTGTGCAAGTTGTTCTCCCAAACTTTGCCTGAGTGAAGTGATAAGTTGAACAGTTACAGTAAATAGAGTAATATTTTGATTGGTACAAAACCTTTCGTTTCTTCTCCGTGTCTAATTAGCGTAGCTCTGAATGTCAAATATTTACCCGCTCTCCCCGGCGCTGTGCTCACTTCGGTGGGCTCCATCTGGCTCTGCCTGCCTCCAGCCTGCTCCTCATGGAAAAGCTTTCCCAGACCCAGGGCTGGTGCTGGATCCCACCTGGTCCCCTCCAGGTCTCCTGAACTGGGAGGGAGCTCTTTCCTCCAGCACATCCAAGTGGAAAAGAGCTGTGCCAGCTGCTGGTTTGTGAGTGGAGCTCTGAGGCTGAGAGACATCAGGCTACATCCTTGCTAAAAGCTGCTGATGGATGGGAGTGGTGCATCCATGATAAATGAAGGCAAAATATCCCTTTAGGCTGCCAGGGATGCAATTCCCCAGTACAGGAATCCATAGAGTCCCAGAAAGGTTTGGGTTGGAAGGGATTTTAAATCCCACCCAGTGCCACCCCTGCCATGGCAGGGACACCATGGGCTCCAAGCCCCAGTGTCCAACCTGGCTTTGGGCACTGCCAGGGATCCAGGGCAGCCCCAGCTGCTCTGGGAATTCCATCCCAGACCCTCCCCACCCTCACATGGAGGAATTTCTTCTCAATATCTAATTCTCAGGGGCATCAGTAGCAACCCCATTACAGGAGCAGAGCTGTCCTCTGGCTGTGACTTCCTCATATCGAATTGGAATTCAAGCTACAGCCCAGGAAATGGGTGCTTATCTTCAGGCAAAATGTCAGGCTTCTTTTTCTGCCTCTCCTATCTGGGATGTGTTGATACTGTAAAAAAAAAAAAAGCTCATATTTCTTTATATTATATCATTTTTGCTGCATTTTTGGTGCCCACTGAATTCTAGTTTCACACACATCTCCATTTGCCATGTGTTCTCTGTGTGACCTGTACCTCGCTACCAAACTTGTGAAGCTTTAGGTTTAAATCATGTGCTGAATAAGTTTCCTGGTTTTTCTTATTTTTTTCAAATTTTATTAGCATGTGGCTTGGGTGATCTAATGGGAAATGGCTCTGCTTCAGCCTCTTTCTGTGGGATTTAGGTTGGTTTGTTGTCAGCTGAGTTATCAGTGGAAGAGTTTCAGCCTTTAGTGAAGTCAGAGATGGAAAAATAAAGATTTGAGTCATCCCAGGTGGAAAGGTTGAGCCCCAGGGTAGGGAATGGGGCTCATGGACTGGGGGGAGCTGAATCAAGCAGTGGGAAAGGATCTGAGCAGGTTACTGCTGTTGTCTCGTGGCACTCGGAAAACAGCAAATAAAAGTCATCCAAGACAGCCTCTCTGTCTGCAAAACAAATTGACAATAACAAGAATTAATTTAGTGTCTTAAAATATCAGCATAACCAACATTCCATTTGATTTTCTTTTTTCAGGTATTGGAAATTTGACTGAAGGCTACATATCATGCACTGGAGAAGGTAACAATTCTTTAATCCTAATTCTGATGGGTTGGTGTTAATTTCTCTTTATTCTGAATATCATTGCATTGAATGTCAGAATCTCCTTTGTGTTGTTTGTGCTTTAAAGAATTTGTCCTGGAGTTTCTCTGTGCCCTGACAGGGGGTTTTGATTTCCCTTTGTAAAAGAATATATAAATGTGCATTTAAGTTCTTAGGGGTGTATATGTTGCATTTATGCAATTCTACATTGGAAGGTTTATGGCAAATGTGGAACAGTTTGCCTTCAGCTATTATTGTAAATGGGAAATTGTAAATTATATATATTTAACAGGGTGTATGGAAGCTATAGAATGAATCTTTTTCAAAAGGATATTGATATCTTGCTATCAATAATGTTTTAGGGTTTTTTTTTCTGGTTAGGCTCATTGTTCTTGTCAAGAGATTTTCAAAATTGGTGTTTAATTAATCATTGAATGATTGACTCTGCAATTGAATTAGTCAAAAAAAACCTGTGGTGTTTCTGAAACTCAAATTTTCTTAATGGCCTCTCAGTTTGAATGTCAAAGGGAATCAATCTTGTTAGTGGAGAGGTGGGTTTTGTTCTACAGACCCTGAAATTATCTGGAGGGGTTTTTTTCCAACATGCTTTTCAGTCTGAATGATGTTGTTTCCAAAGGAGAACAAGATGTTTTCAGAGCTTACAATTATTTGAAAAATGAATGTTGTCTTAGTTTTAGATGTTATTGCTGTATCTGTTCAGAGAGACTACAGATGGTTTCTGACAAAAATATTTAATTTCTTAATTCTTGGGAGTTTCTCCTTAGTCCTGGGGGGTGTTCACAATGAAAACTGAAGATGGAGATCAAGTAAATATTCTCATTCAGCCTGGCTCTTTTGGAATGTGCTATCTTGGTGTGAGGTTTTCAAAGACAGCAGGATAAATCCTGTGATAGATCACTTTCTAGTCTTTCTAGTGGTCTGAAAGGAAAAGCTTATTTCTTAATATAAAAGATAACTTTGAATAATGGACTCCTCATCCCTTTGGACAGTACTCCTAAATTAGCCTCAGAGCTCCTTCCCAGGTGAAATCTCATTTTCAGGTTCCCCACAGTAAAAAGGAGACGCTGATCCCCATTTCATGTGGGAAGTGTTTTCAATCTGCTGATGAAAAGTACTTCTGAAGAGTTAGGCAACCTTGATTAATTGAGCCTGAATAAGAAGTGCAGGATCAAATCTCGGGATATTATTTTTAGGCTGCAGCCTTGTGTTCTGCATTCCAAATCCTTAAATGCCAGTTTGATAGGAAGTGTGGAGGACTGGAGCAGACAGTTCTGGGCACGCTGGTAATGGTTTGCAAATGCTGACACCAGCCCAGCCAGGAGGATGGAAATTGCTTTCTGTTTACAGAGTCTTTAACTCTTGAGTAAACACTCCTCATTAGTGAGGATGTGACTGGAATTTGGGTTAAATGCCTCCATTCTGGGCATGCCTCAGGATTTCAGCTTTTTTATTTCCATATATCTGTAACCCTGCAGCTCTTTAGTGTGTAACTCTGAACTCCACACACAGTGGGAGCTGCTGCTTTCCCAGTTTGGGCAGACACAACAATTCCTCTCCAGGCCTGGCAGTCAAGGACACCTCACTGCCTCAGGCCTGAGATGGGAACAAAAGTGAGTTGGGGGAGCAAACTTGGGGTCAGTGACTTCATTAGCTGAAGCTGGAATTGGCAGATTCACCCCAATATGCAAATGGACCAAACTTATCAAAGTGTGCAAACCCTGACCCATCATCCATTTTTGGGTGTAGCCCCTGGGGGGCTTTGACTGCCCAAAATTGGGCCCTTCCATAAATAGAAGCTTTTTATTCCCTTAATTCTGCCTGGCCTCTGTTTTTTAGGCAATCCCCAAAAGGCATCAGTGGCATTGGCAGTGAAAGGGGTATTTGAAATAAAATGTGGGGAAGCACCTGGTGAATGTGAGCCATTAAAAGGTCAGCAGTGCCCTGTGGGGTGTTTAGGTCTGGGAATGGCCCCACAAGGCAGAATTTCCTTCTTGGGGAGTGGGAACAGCAGTGTCACCCAAGCTGCTGAGATACCCTAAAAAGTGAATTTTGTGTGCCCAAAGTCTGCCCCTGCCCCAGTGGCAGCAAGCCTTGAGATGCAGGATGCCCTCAAGGAGCAAGCACAGCGTGGATTTTGGGGAAAAGTGGTCACACACTCTGCTGTACTCGACAAAATGACACATTTGGGGACTGCAGATTCAGCTTTTACACATATTTCATCTCTGGGGGAGGGCAGGAGTTTCTCTCCCACTCTCCTCAGCAGCACATGAGCCTTGCTGAGTCAAAGCCAGGCCCTGAGGATGCCAAGTTTGGGCTTTTGCTTCTCTGGTTGACCAAAGTGACTCCAGGAGTAGGGATTTGAAAGGAAACATTTGTGCTTTATAGTGGTATAATTACAAAATTCTACTTGATTACCTGTCAAGCTAATTAAAACAGTGACAGGCCAGCAGTCCTCTTAGAGTTTGCAGCATCTGTGCTTTGTATCCCACAACCAGGCTTAGAGTGTAAATTTAATTAGAATTATTACCAGCAGACAATGCACAGTTGTGCTGGAGAAATGTCCTAAAACTGAATGCTCTGAAAAAGGAGATTCTGGTGGGCAGAGTGTGGAAAGCAGCTGGTTTTAGGGCATGGTTTGACAAGATTGGGGCTGGTTTTGTCCACTGGCAGCTTCCCCTTTGCCTGGTGTGTGACTGTTGGTGTCTGGCAGCTCTTGGCTCAGCTGAAGTGCTGGGGGTCAGTGTGTAAGAGGATTACTTGGATGGACACTGAACTGCCTCCAACATGCAATTTTTAGATCCCTCCTTCAAAGACAAGGGTTGTTTGTGATCTCCAGGCATCTTTCTGCTTCCCAGGATCCCGAATTGTCCTCCTTCCCTGGCTCCTCACTGTCAGATGTGTCTGCCACCACATCCTCCTACTCTTCTCCTAATCCTCTGAAAATCTGCTGTGTCCTTTCTTTTCCTCTCTGTTATCTCCTGCTTCCAGCCTGATTCCTTTCTCGTGCTTTTCACCTTCTGTGCCTCTCTGCCATCCCTTTCCTTGGCTGCTTCCTTCTCTCCTTATCACTTGGGTTCCTTGTGCCACCCAAAAACCCCCAAAAATTAAAACAGAGTTGGTTGTTCTAAAGTAATCTGATGAAACTGAATCACCAAAACTGCCACTTCATGGTGGTTTAAGTTGTGTTTTTTAGAGGGTGAGCTGGGAATTTGGAGCTGGGAGGGAGCACCCTGACTTTGCAGCAGAATAAAACGGCAACTTTTTGACACAACCCTGATTGTAATTAGTTATTGCAGAGTCTGCATCTTGCTTGAGATTTGGAGTATTTTGTTTTGTTTTGTTGTTTTGTTTTTTTTTTAACTTGAGCAATACTTAGGATGGAGTCCTCGTGACTTGACTTTTCACCCTAAGATCATGATAAATGCTTGACCAAAACTTAGGATAAATTTGAGTTCAGTCACAGGTGCCTGGCCAGATCTTTTCCTTGCAAGGAGATTTTTGGAAGCACAGGTAATTACCAGGTGATAGCTCAAGGGATGTGCCTCATCCCAGCATTTCAGAGTATTTTCCTTCAGAATATGTGTGAGATCTGTTGCCTGTGTTCCCTGAGTGGGAATATGGGGCTGAAATGACACCAAGGAACGTCTGGGAAGGCAACGAGGCTGTTAAATCTGAAATCTGACACAAGGCATACTTTGGCACAAAGCAAGTCTGCCCTTCTGCACCTGTTTGATATTATAAAGGAGATTATTGTGGCCTTACAAGAAGGTTAAGGTGTCGTGAAGTTTAATATACTCTGGAAACAGTCCTGCTAAAGCCACTGCTGCTGGTGATTGATGAGGCAGGTTATGATGGGAGCTCTCAATCTTGTGTTTGTGTGTGCAAATTGCCATTTCCCAGCCTTTTCAAGGTTGCTAACTTTATCTTGTGGTGCAGCCCATATTTAAGGATTTCATGTTGAATTAGCCTTTGATTAAGGGCAGAGGAGCTTTGATGATAAAATGCCACTACCAGTGGTTCTGTGGACTGGCTTGGAATAACTTATCAATCACTCCATGACTGAGAACATGTTGTGGACATGAGGGTCACCCTTTGAGGATTAATTTTTCTGAGATAAACAGCTCATGGCTGTTGGATGATTATGGTCAGAAGCAATTATGGTGCTTTTAAACTGCTCATTACTACAATAAAGGGTCACTAGACTGAGTTTTGAGCCTCTGCCTAAATAGCTGGGTCAAGATGTGTCAGCCTGGATTCCAAGGTGTTATTGAATGATAGGAGTTGCTGGGAGTTCTGGCACAGCTGGGTCCTGGCAGCTTGTTGTCCCTATTTTTTTTTTCCTATTAACTGAATTTCTGCACCTTTTAGGTGAGTAACTCAAACAGGCAGCTGGCAGGTCTGTGGAGTCCCCTGTAAATAGCAAACATGTATTTTCCAGGTATTCTGAAAACATTTCACAGCTGGTTTAGGTTCCAGGTGTCACTGCCTGTTTCTGATCCTCTGGGCTACTGATTTCCATTTTTCTGTCTCCTTTTTAAATTCCTGCAACGCTGTCATCAGCTCAGCTGAGAGACTGGATGAGCACAGTGTGAGGACTCATGATGCTTCTCATGGCTGGAAAAGTGGTGGAGCCTGAAAGCCAAAGCGTGTCTGAGATAAATTCCTGTTTAATAGGAAAAAAGAGCCCCAAACACCAGCGATATGGGAAGCTGCTGTCATGAGCACTGCTTGAAAGGGATGAGAAACTGTCTTATGGAGGGATTAGTGTAGTGAGGAATAAACTGCTGAATCACTGGGAGCAAGGAGGAAATAGAGGGTGGAGAGGCTGCGTGGAAAAAAAATAAAATGGCTGCTGGAATTCAATTAAAATCACAGTGGGATTTGCTGCTGGAGACGGAACATCCGTCATCCCCGATCTGGTGGTGCCTGCGCCTCGAGGGGTGCTTAAGTGAGTGTAGAGCTCCTGAAAAATGCTGGAGTGGCAGTGCTGCAGCAGGAGAGTCCCCATTTCCTCCCAGACTGATGTGTTTTCCCCAGCACACCTCGCAGTTTGGATTGCTGCTCACTCCTCAGGCTCTGACACTTTTCCATGGATTATCCCAGGCTGGAGTTGTAGTTGGTGCTGCAGGCTGGGAGAGGAGCACCCCGTGGGAATGGTGCTCGGGTTGTGGGGCTGCAAATCAGCTGGGGGGGTAATGGTGGCTTTTTCTTTCAATGATTTGGGGTATTTCATCATTTTGGTTATTTAAGGATGTGCTTGTGAAGGGCTGAGTGGCTTGAGCAGCCTCCACTTGTGTCATCAGTGACGTCCACAGTGCAAATCCAAAAAAACCCCAAAACACCCCTAGAAGCAGCTCTGTCCTCGAGTGAAGGACACAAAATCAGGCTGGAGGTGGTTGGATTTTAGTCAGATGAAATTCCCCAATTTCACTGGGTTTTCAGTGAGCATTTCTTGCTGCAGGTGGGACAGGAGGGATGGCTGTGGCTCTGCCCATTACTGAAATGGCTCCTTTGCCATCAAATCTTGTGTTAATCATTTGAAATGCCTTCAATGTGCCCTCAGCGATTTGAAATAGCATCAATTAACATTTAGGAAATTAATTTCCGACTCCTGGAATATTAAACATTTACTTTACAGATGGAAATGAGGTGTACTGACTGTGCATCTCTCGTGCCCCTTTTAACCCACAGCCTCGTAAGGCAAAAAAAAAAAAAAGCTAAATTGGCAAACTTGAAGTTTTGGTTTGGTGCTGGGATTGTGGCACATGGAATTATTGCTGCCAGGTTTGATACTGCACCAGTGGCATGAAATTCTCTGCTCAGATTCCAGGCCAGGCTGGACAGGGCTTGGAGCAATCTGGGATAGTGGAAGGTGCCGGGGTGGAACTGGATGAGCTTTAAGGTCCCTCCCAGCCCAAACCAGTCTGGGGTTGTGTGGTACTGAGAAATGTGGCTAAAAATTAGGAAACCCCAAACTAAGGCAAAGTCTGGATGAAACACCTGATGCTGCCAACCCCTCATGGCTTGCTTTGATTTTACTCCTCCTTTTTGAAATAGTTGATGCCTCAAAATAAATTACTCAAACAGAAACAAAAGTTCTTCAGGAATTCTATAATTCATACTAATCTTTGTGGATTAAAATATTCAGTCTAATCTTTGCTAGTATTTTGTCACCCTTTTAGTTATCAATAAAAAGATGATAAATGTGATTCTGCATGAAGGTGTTGGAGTGTGAGTCAGTCAAGAAATGTTGCCCTGGTTTCTCTGTCTTTATGTTGGTCTTGGGTGAAAATTTGCATCCCTTGCCCCCCTGCAAGTGTTTGGCAAATGGATTTCTTGCTTCAAAGGATCCATCTGCCACCTGAAGTGAGGAGAAATGTTCCTTAGGGTCAGTTTTGAACTTTTTTTCTTTGAATTTGGATCTTAGTTTCTCAGGTTCACAGTTGTCCTTATTGAGAAGGAACACAAGATGGTTTTGGTTTGTTTAATTCATTCAAATTGATCATTGTTCCTGTTTATACCATTTTAAGAACAACATCTTTATCTCCTTACTTGCAAATACATATTTTGTTTGATTTCTCTTAATGCTCTTTGTAAATGATTAATCTGCATAAACTGTTGCAAATTCTGGTGGTTTTTGTTTGATTTGCAAGCGATCTGTAGAGGTGATTTAGTGCAACTGCCCTGCTCAAAGTTTTCTAGTAAAATGTTATTTTAGGATTTATTGAGTGGCAGCTGTCCTCAATACACCATGTGGCACAAAGAAGGAATTGGAATATGACTCACTTTTTGTCTCCAGTCTGTAATTCCTTCTGCTCTTTTCCCATCCCTTCAGCTCCCTCACCACTTGCAAATCTTTTAGGAGTTATCACTTCAGTCTCACAGCCACTATTTTCATTCCTCCTCACACCAAAAACTCCTGGCCATCAGTTCTTGCCTGTGTGCCTGTTCCTGTTGGATCAGTGTTTTCCTTTGTGCTGCTGACTCACTGCCAGCTCTGAGCGTGCGGAGTTGTGCTGCTTTCCCTGCCTGTAATCTGTGTATTTCCAGGGTTTAGCTGCCCACTGTTGGAATTTCCAGAACACGGAGCCATGCAGGCAGTAAACTGCATTTCATGCACTGCTGAAGTTAATGGGAATTTGGAGCAGCTTTTTGGTGCCCTACTTCAAAGCAGTTCAAAGATCTCTTATTTCCTCATTTTCCTCTTAATCTTCGTTCCTCTCATTCCACAAGAATTATCACAACTCTACTGTATCACCTGCTTTGATACAGGAGATCTTATCCTCAGCACAGTCCTTGAAGTCTTTTTTCTTCCATAGGAAGCAGACGGGGAAAAAAAAATGTTTTCATGCTGAACAGATGTGTCCTGATTCTCTTTGTTTTTATTTAGGTTTTGCCAGTCTGTTATCCTAGAATTAAAACACCTCATCAGAGGATGATGATTCGAGCTATCTCTGTTTTTTTTTTTTCCCCTTTAAAATGCCACTAGAGCATCTCTTTCACTTTTTCTTGGTGACTTCTTTGGCAGCCCTGAAGGTGCAGTGGGTTGTGCTTTGTAATGCCCCTGGAACTTGAGGCCCCACTATTGACAATATCATATTGGTAATTCCTTTTGGTACAACTACAGGAATATTCTGTTCATAATTTCTTTTTGTGCGTCAAGATCTTAAACTGTCTGACTTTCAGCTTTCCAGCATTCCAAATGCCTTGGGTGTGCTTGGGGCTGCCTCACTCTTGTTGTCAGTGGAAGATTGGTCAATTAGGGAGAAATTCTCTGTGAGGATGGTGAGGCCCTGGCACAGAGGAAATGTGGCTGCCCCTGGATCCCCAGCAGTGCCCAAGGCCAGGCTGGAGCAGCCTGGGGCAGTGGGAGGTGTCTCTGCCATGGCAGAGCTGGCACTGGATGGGATTTAAGGTCCCTTCCAACCCAAACCTTTCTGCAGGTGTTGTTCAGGTGCTGGTACCTCATTACATTTCACCTGCTGTTTTTCAATTAATTATTTTAGTCTGAACTCTGTTTCAAACCAAGGTGTAAGTGGTTTATTTCAGGGGGTCTCTGCCCATATTTCTGTTTTGAGTTGTGGACCTGGGCTCTCTCTGAGCTCCCAGCAGCTCAGGACCATGAGGCAGCATCACCACCAGCCTCAGGCAGGATCTGAGCTTTAGCTCACAGAGAGCTCCCAGCTCTGGCTTTGCTGTGGCTTTGAGCTGGGCTCAGCCAGGCTCCCTGGGCTGTGCTCTGTGCAGTCCCAGCTCGTTGTGGTTCTCAGACCCAACATGGGGCTCACTGGCTTTGGGCTTCGCTCAGGAATCTGCCCAGGGGCTCCTCTCATCTCTGCTGCATTTCCATCTCTCTGACTTCACAGCTTCCTGCAAATCACAAATTGTCTCTGCTGGTTATACTGCCTCTGACCAGGGTCCTGCACTTTGGGTTGGCTTTTGAGACCTTCCCCCCAATCTCTTCACACCCTCTGTTTGCCATCTGCATTTTAGAGCTGGTAATACATTTCAAGTATATTTATAACTCTTTATACCATTCTTTCAACTTGGTTAATTGCACTAAAGTTGGCTTTTTGCAATAACACAAAGTGCTTGCAGTCTTTTTTGTTCTGTTCCAGCCTGTAGCAGGAAAAATCACCAATTTCCAGATGACTTTCATTTTCCTTCCTAAGCCATTTTCGTGTAATTCCGCATTCCGATGCGCTCTCGGCACTAAAGCTCTTTATGCCGTGGTGTATTTTTAACTAATGATGTGTCACTGTACCAGCTTGGCTTTTCTTGTATCTATTCTGTAAACAACTAAAGTTCCTTTGGAGGGGGAGGAGGAGGAGAAGAAACGGTGCCAGAGAGTTACAAGTCGTGCTCGTCTTCGTGCGAGCAGAAGCGATCAGACTGGCCTAGGACCAAATTAATTAAATGTTCCATTTAATGGAAGATGTCAGTGAGGAATAGATAATTCTTCCCATCTGAAGTGCTTGGCTGGAGATGAGGAACATCTCTGTGTGAGCAAGAGGCCTCTGAATGTTACACAAATGTCAGAGCAGGAGGAAAAGTTCTGAAGCTGAGCCTTTGCTGGAGAATTTCATCTCCTGGCTGGGTTTTCAGCTCCCACTTTGCCATTACGAGGGGCAGCAGCAGCAGGGTTGAGGATTGCAGGAACCAGAAGGACCAGAGCATCAAAGGATGTTCAGAGGAGTTACTCCTGTTAGGGTTTTGCAGTGCCAGGTCCAGGAGGGATGGGAGAACGTGGGGATTTCAAGGATGAATGGACAGAGTTGCCGGTGTATTTATATTTCATGAGCTGCTAATTTGAGGAGAGAAGGGTAAATCCTCTGGGATTAAAGGGACTTGGTCAAAGTAGAACAATGCCTTGACAAGAAGGTTTTTTATTCTTAGCAAAGTGTAGGAGGAGGCTGCAGTGCTCTCCTGTCTATAATTTTCTGTCGTAATTGAATATAGCTGTAGTTCCAGAAACTTTATATATCCATAAAATCAGTTACCTGGAATATGTCTGTTCAATGGCACTGCTGTAATCTCACATGCTGTGGAGCAGGTAACTTTAATAACCATTTCCTGATGTAATACTGCCCTCTGCTTAAAGAATGCCAAACTTCATTGCAGAGTTGTACACTTAAACCTAAACATACCTGAACCAAAATGTGTGGTTTTTATCCAGGATTTTGTGTTATTGGGGTGGAAGGGATTTGTGGAATGCAAAATGTGAGCATTCACTGGGTCAACTCTATTGCAGGTGTATCATTTAACATAATTTCTGGTGGTATAGGATTCTCATCAGACCTATGAAAATAATGTGATTTTTTTTTTGTTATTCTGCTGTAAAATATTTATATTAATTTAACTTATTATCAGAGTCTTGAATAGAGGTTGTTTGATAAAAGAGTTAAGCCAATTTAGATACCCATGAAAATCAAATAGCTCATTTTGATTAATCTGCTTGAAATAAACACCTGAAAGGTGAAAAATGGTTTGCTTGTCATGTGAAGTGACTTAGTACACTTCATCATGCCACTGTGGCTTTGCTCACAGCCCCTGTAAGCACATTTCCTGTGGGACAGCAGTATCTGAAATTACTCTTCTCACAGAGGATGCAGGGAAGCAGTTCCCCATTTCACTTGATTTCTTTATCAGTTTATGGTCCACTTCACAGCCTGCTTTACACTGATCTTGGCTATCCACTCAGCACTGCTTTAAGTCAGTATTTTGGTTGAGATTTAACTGTGCAAACCTCAGCACAGTTAAACTTTCCCAGGGTTTGACCACCTTCACATGGTCCCTGGTGTTTTCTGTGATGCTTTCGGCACCTGGGGCAGCCAAGACTTGACAAAATAAAGACGTGGGAGATGCCTCAAGTAGGCTGCAAGTGCAGAGGGAGGGCTTGAAGCAGAATCACCACAGCACAGAGATGTCTGGCAGGGTTTCTGCTTCCCAACACGAGTGAGAAACATCCACAGCACTAACGTCAGCAGCAGTTTTGGGTTGTTTTCTCTCAGTTCCCCACGTCACCCTCAGCTCCCTTGGTGGAGCCTCAGCTTGTGAGCACTCAGGCATGGCTCAGCCTTAACCAAGGAATGAAACCAGCTGGGATGGGAGGGATCAAGATATTAACAAGAGAATAATCAAGATATTGAGTCCCTGACAGCTGTCTGATACCAGGTTATCACCTCCTGCCCACAGAGGGGAAGGGGCTGCTCTGGGCAGGAGGAAGGTGAGATCACAGAGCCTCATCATGTGGGGGAGACTTAAATTGGATATTGGAAAGGAGTTGTTCCCTGTGAGGATGGGCAGGCTCTGGCACAGCGTGCCCAGAGCAGCTGTGCCTGCCCCTGGATCCCTGGAAGTGTCCAAGGCCAGGTTGGATGGAGCTTGGAGCACCCTGGGATGGTGAAAGGTTTCCCTGCTGATTCAGAATTCCTTTCTCAAAGTCTGGAGTTGGTGACACAACAGTCAAAGCTTGGCCTTCTATATAAATATTAGATGTGATCTGTTCTGCTTTATTAAGGAAATCTGTTTGGCATTCTGGTACAGGGGAACTAATTGGGCCCATAGTGAGTGCATAAATTAGGGCTGCCTCATGCAGCACCACTAATTTATGCACACGGAGGCTTGAAAATGTTCTAGACATCTTTAGAAGAGTTCTGTGGTTTTGGTATGTTAAAAAATGGCAAAATAACTAAAGAATGTGCATTTATCAGAATCTTCTTCCCAGAGGATTCCACACAATTGTGCTGCAAGTAAAATACAGAGAAATGTATGAGGAATTTAAGGTCAAGAGTGCTTCAAGTTCTCATCTATCAGACCTGACCAGATAATTCACAATTTATAATTATTGGGCTAGTTTAGCATGATTTCCTTATAATGGAATGTGTGAGGATTAATATCTGGTATTTTCAAAAGAAATTGGTGACCATTTGTCTCCATAAAGATACAAAAGAAAGCAGTCAGATGTAAAAATGTGCTGGGGCAAGTGTGATGTCCTATGCTGTGGAATATGGAAAGGACAAGATGGAATCTGAGTGTACCAAGAGTATGAGAACGACTGCTGATGGAGGCTGGGACTAAAAGGTTGTTTCTTTCTTTATTTCTATTTAAGTGATATCAGCCAAATAAGATGCCAACACTGTCAGCTTCGCAGTCTCGAGGGAATTTATTTGGGGTGCCCCAACTGCTTGTGTTTAAAGTGTTTTTTTCTGTCTGGAAGCAGAGTTGTAGATGGATTTGGAGCTTCCACACCAAGTTGCAATGACTGCCTCCAAGGCATGCTGTTCTCTAAACTGATTTGAACTGGAGAATTAATGCTTCCATCATCTACAAGCACTCTTTTTCCACAAAGACAGTTTAGGCTTACAGAGGTGTTCTCAATATATAATAATAGTGTGTCTAGAATACACCCTTTAATTAAAACAAAGCAGCTTGAGAAGAATGAAATAAATCCACCTCTAAAATGAGTAAGTGCTCACAAGGCTTCCATTTAATCAATAGCGGTGTCGGCCGTGATTGCGAAAACTTGAGCGCGGTGTTTTAATCAGGGATGTTTTTTCCTGGCACGGGGGCGGAAAATACACTGATTAATTAATTTCTATTCCTGGAAGGAGCCAGCCTCCCAGCAGAGCTAACCTGAGCAGCTTGGTGATAGGGCAGGACGCACTGAAAATGTAAAAATGTAAGAGGTCCCTGCTTTGATTCCGTCAGAGCCGAGGCAGAACCCGCGGCCGGAGCTGATTAATGGGTCTGAAAGAACAAATGGCAAAACTTGAGTGCTGGGAGAACCCTTTGCTGCTTTTGATGCGGAGGGTTTATTGAACTTTTTTGCCTGGCTGGGAGCTGTTTTACGACTTTTCCAAGGAGTGGTTTTGAAGCTGGGGCTGTTTCAGACTGAGGAGTTTTGCTGTTTGATTTGTGGCTCCGCAGCCTGTCCTTGCTCAGCACAGGATCCTGGTTTGCTGTGCCCACAGGAGATGGGAAAGGTAACCAGCTTCCTTCTAGGAGCTATTGATGCACTAGTTGCATATAATTAGGGATGTTAACAAGGGCATTATTGTGCTAATTATTATGCCTAATTACAGGGAAAAAACTAGAAAATTTCATGGCCACTTTCTGCTAGACAGAACGTAGAAGCTTTCCAGAGACTAAATACATTAATTAATCTACTGTGCTTGTTTAAATAGAAGAATGTACTAAAATATTTTGTTTCTTGGGGGGAAAAAAGGAGAAATAAGAGTAAGCGACCTTTCTGGAGAAGCAACCTATTTAAATAAGTAAAACTAAATAAATATAATCAGAGAAATGTTGCTTTTAACGATCCACTTGACGAAACAGCCCAACAAAAGCTGCTGTAGGAGAACAGGATATAAATTTGAATATGGGGAAGAAGAATGAAGAGGGGGAGAGGAGACAGAAGGATTTTGTATTGGCTTTGGTGGCAAAATTAGCTGATTGTGGAACTCTGGGGTGTACAAGGGTGGGCTGGGAAGGACTCAGAAACCTCCCTGTGCCACTTGGAATATCCCATGGAGAAGTTTCCCTGGCACTTTGTGTTGAGAGGTGGCCAATTCCTGAGTGCCAGGGCTGAAACCACTCAGCAGGAATTTGGGTGAGGGGGATGATGCCTACAGAGCATCCCCCAGGGTCTGTGTGGTTAAAACCCGTTAGGAACCTCTGGGGTCTGATCCAAATTTTTCACACTGCTCAAAGTCCACGGGAGTGCATGGACTGACACAAAGTCCCACTGCTGAAGTGCACGTGTCTGAAAGCCCCTAAAATCTCCCTAAACCCGTTCAGTGCTTTGTGGAACCAATAAAAACTCTGCTGACGTTCGGTGCCGTCGCTTTACGTGCCAAGGATTTTGGGTGGTGCGTGGACATAAATGCTTTTGTTGGACAGCTGCAGTTTGCCCTTTAGCCATGAAAACCCAGGGATGGATGTTGTGACCCACTGGGAGTGACAAGAACTGTGAAGAGCTTCTGGTAGGATCTGGTTATTGCAAGCTGTAACTCCGCTTCCCTTTAGTGCCGCTCCGGATGTCGCCGCGTTCACGACTTTATCATGCTGTGAATCAAGGCAGATTTAAGAGGACAAGAACTCCTTAATTTCTTTTTCTCTGAGTTTATTTGCACAAGAGGGTAAGAATTCCAGCCTGTCTGTATTATTTGAAGGAGTTAGAACAGTTGGATCATTTATTTGATGGGAACTTTGAGCGCTGTCATTGAAGTAAGAACAATTTGTACTTCAGAGAGCTACTCTGAGAGAACTTCACCCATTTCCACCCTTTTCAGCCCTGCCACAATTGCTGTTTTCCAAGAGATCAGTGCTGTGTATTGCAGGGAAATCATCGAGTCAAGAAGATCTTGTGCTCCAACCACCTCCAAAGCTGAGCACTCCAATCAGTTCACTCAAATATTCATTAGGAGAGCAAACCCCTGCTGATTGTAATGAGAATTTTGTCTGCAGAAAGCTTTTGTGACTTGGTCTCGAGTGGTGCTTTAGACTTCTGAAGAGTCTTTCAGAATCTTGGCTTTAAGATAATCTTTCCTAAAAATAATGCAAATTGCTCTAAAAGCCTCCTTCCAAATTGGTGGTATTTTTCCAGTGGGTCAAATGGACTTTGGACCAAGACAGGAAACTTTATTTTCTAAGGGCTTTTTTTAGGATGAATACATTTTTGTGTGCTTGCAGCTGTACTGCATAAATACTCTTTGAATCATGCAGGATTAATTAGGACAGTCATGTCCTGACTAAATTAATTGGATCATCTAAAAATTTACCCCTTTTTCTTGAAAGCCATTCCGAAAAAGTAGAGTTTGCAGAATATGTAATTCAGTCTGGAGGCAAAACGCTGCACAGAGAGAGGGAGGCTGCAGTGAGCACTTTCTTGTTTGACTGCCTTAGAAAAAGCTGTCACTTAAAAGGCCCAGAAGCTGCCAAGAAAAGTTTGTGGAGTCTCCAGTCTCACTTTTTTGTCTCAAAAAGGGCTTTGAATAAACCTTAACTTTTTGTGACAGTGAAATTTTTGTGAACTGACATTGTGAACTGGGAGTTCTTCTGGAGTGAATCTCCCCTTCCTTGCTGTCATCAGCCCCAGGGGATGGGTGAGCACCCGGGGACAAGACCAGGAGCTAATGATGCAAATCATAATTAAAGCTAATTAGAGAGTGGGACTGCAGATGGAGGAAAGAAGGGAAGATAAAAATTTGGGGGTTATGTATAGCTCAAAATCCCAACAAAGTGAAAGGTCTGGAAGGGGCAGGAGTAATCCCTGGGGCTCCCACCCACATCTCGGTGGCACTGTGGGGAAATGTTTCTATAAATAATAATAATTAAGATAATTGTACTGGTTGTGATAAAGTGTAGGAATGATGGTCATTGTCCATCCCAGAAATCTTCATTTTAGCTTGGAAAAAATATATTTGGCACTGCCAGGATGTTTCTCTGTCTTGCAAGGTTTTGAAAGGAGGTGGAAGTTTTCAGTGCTGAACAGAAATGATGAAATTTCTGGAACAATAAAATTCTTACATGTGAGATATGTTTTATCTACTGGGAATAGTGTTGGGCTCCCCAGGACTGGATATTTCCCCTGACTGATAATTTGGGGCTGTGTTCGTGGACTGGAGCCTTGCTGAAAGAAGCAAAATTTCCAACTGGCCTCACTGTAATATTTATTTTTGCAAGTTAAAATAGGACATTTTGAGTTTTATTTTGGCTTTGGAAAAGCTCAGCAACTGCTAAAACTCGTGGCATTAAGGGCCTGAAATGTTTCTTTGCTAATGTCTTTTAAGACTAATGCCTGGAAATGTCTGTAATTCCCTGATAAGTTTTAAAGGAAATGAAGGTATTAAAAAAAAGAGGGAAAGCAGTGTCCTTTACTTGTATAATGCAGAAGTGTCAATTAAAAAATGGCAGCTTGTGGAATGAGAATGACATTGCCAAGAATTTTATAACTTACTGTATTAGTGAGGGCTCAGAAAGCATTTGTCTAAAAACGATGAGCTGTACATGAAAGCTTTCTGGGAAACGTGAGGCTTTTCCATTCTATTAAATACCTTTTAGAAGGGATGAGTGCCTCGAAATGTTTGTCCTCTTAGTGCTTAAAAGGCTCAGCACATCCCATAAGTTGCTGTGTTTTATGTTATTTGTGTGTGTGCATCCCTCTCTCTGCTTTTCCTGAAATTATGTCTATTTGTGTCCATAAATCTCTGCTGCACTTGTGCTCTAATGAACAAAAAACTTCATGCAGTGCTCCATGAGTTAGAAAATCCCCTTTTTAGTCAATTATCATAGCAAGGGCTTGATGTGGGTTTTTTTGTTTCTTTATTAGTTACAGAAATGCATTTGAAAAGGCTTGAAAATAAAATATTAATCCATTTTCTTTTAAACATGTAGCCCTCTAGTCTGGTGCGGCCCAACGTTCATTACAAATAATTTGGATATAAATGGGATTGTACCAGAATTCAGCTCAGAGCAGTAATTACAAATAAAAGCTTTGGTTACACTCAGTGCTGGAGCAGTTGTTAAAACCAGAGCGTTGCCAATCATCAGCATTAGCAGGGATATTATTAAAGCACATTAAAGTTTATTTCAGGGAAGTTCTGGCTCGGGGTGAGACCGAGATCTGGAAACAGCAATGAAAAGGCTGAACTTGAATTATTCAGAATGAAGAGCAGGCAGAGAAAAGCTAATATTTGACAGGACTTTTTTAGGAGGGTTTGTTAAAAATGAGGCAAAAAGGACAAAATTTTCTGGGGATCAGTATGGCTTTGTAGGTTATTTTTAATATATATGTGTGTATTTTGTATTTTTATTATTTATTTTAAAAATGTTATGTTTGTACATTTTGATTGGTTGTTTTCATATTAATTTTATTTGTAGGTTTTTATATTAATTTTATATTTTATGTTTCTGTTATTTTCTACTTACAGTTTTTATATAGTTTTTTTCCTCTCTGTACTTGGAATTTTGCTTGAATAGCAGAGCATGTTTGTAATCCAGCATGTAAAGAAGTGAGGAAAGGAAATAATCCACTTTTTTTGTGTATGTATGTGCACACAGACCAAATACTGAACCATCCAAAGTAGTTTATTGACACAGCTGGAAGAAGTCAATAAATAGTTTAAATTTTGTGCCTACTTAGCAAAATATCTGAGTCACTCTCTGGTAATACTTCATAAAAATGTGGAAATGGAGACTGTCACTCCCATCAGTGCTTCCAGGCTTGTCCCAGCATGCTTTAATGTGTGTTTTTCTTATTTAAAGTTATTTCCTTGAGCTCAAAACAGAGCCTCTTTCCCCTGTTTATCACCATTCCAGTCCAGGCAAATCTTCATCCTGAATTCTGCTGTTGATGGTCTTTGTTTTGGCGAGTAGCAGGGTTGTATTCCCAAAAGAACCTGCAAAGGATCTTTGGAGGAGCCTTTATTCTTCCATTTTGGTGCATGAAAGTTCACAGAGGAGATAACATGGAGCCTGAACTCTGCTTTCAGGGCTGTATTTTCACAGGGAAGGAAAATCTGTGTAAATAAGCACTAATTACCCCCCTGACAGGCAGCAACCCCCAAATCTGTATCCATTTAGGCTTTCTGTAAGCTGTTTTTTCCGAATAATCCATTTTACGCATTTATTAACCTATAAATACATTTTTATAAATCTCGATGACATTTGGGTATTTTATTAACCACAATAAATGCCAGGGAAAATTGAATTAAGAAAGCTTGTAATGTGCTTTACTACCAGTTTTCAAATTTTGCTGAGCTGTAAATGGTCCTGCTTTATATCCAGGATAAATCTGTTTGAGGACTACAGGAATAATTCTTTCCCTTTGTTGCCAGAGGCCCTGACCTTTAGGTTGATGGGTGGTTTTTAACAGCTTCACCTCTTTCTTATTCTCTCTGATTCTGGAATAATTTGATTATCTGCCTCGAGCAGTGTCCCAGCAGATGTGAAACCCTTTAGGTGATGGTTCAGAATATCTCAGAGTGCTTGGAGGGTGTTGGACAGGGCTGGGACCACCACGATCCCACAAACACCTTGCAAAACACAGGTTTTCCTTGTATTTGTCCTGTTCTTTCAATCACAGTCTCAAAACAGGTACTAATTGTCCCCAAAATGTGGGGAGGAGACAATATCTGATCTCAAAAGTTGAATTTTTCTCCAGATGAGAACCTTCCCCTTCATTTGCAGAATAAAGTTTGTAATTTGAACAATTTGCACAAAGTTGTGGATGCACAAAACCAAAATTTCTGGGTGAAGTTCTTGTGGTTTGCTCTGTGTTTGCTGAAGAGCTGCTCCAGAAGTTCCTTCTTTCCTATTTATCCTTTTTTACATCTCCTGCCCAACTCTGAACTTCTCCTGTTTACATGACCCCATGCTCTTGGCTGCTAGGGATGGTGTTCCCTTCCTTAAGTGTATTTTTCCCCCAAATATTTGCTTATCAGAAAGGCAAAGCTGGACTTACCACAGTGTGACTCTTCTTCTGAACCCAATTAACTTTTTCTCACTTAATGAAGCACAATAACCTCATTATTTCAGAAAGCCACTTCATTTTTAGGGTAGCAAAACCAGGGCCTGAGTTGTAATTAAAATTGGTGGAGCATCTTTGTGAAGGCACTGATTTATCTAATTCTGGATTAACTTTTTCCATGATCACTGCTTGGGCTTAATTACAGGGCTAAAACACCTTTTTCCTCTGGGTTGGGCTGCTGGAGATGAGGAGCTCTGTGAAGCTGAGAGCAGATTGATAATTTTGTGTTCTAAAGGGTTTCCCTGGTGGTTCAGGGGTGCTTTTCTGGTGTTCCTGCTGCTTCCAGGTGCAGCTGGAGGATGCTCAGGCTCTGGGTCCCACTCAGAGCATCAGCTCAGCAGGAAGAGGAATAAAGTATTCAGGTGAATTCATCATGTGGGGCCCAAAATGTAGAGTGGAAAGCACTTTAAGAGATTATTAGTGAAAAATCCAGGTGGTTTTGGGGGTTTTTTTTTATTTTTTTTGCCCAGATCCCAGGGCACACCAGGAGGCTCTGCAGTGACTGGGGCACCACAAGCAGCAGCTCCAGTAAACCAGAACAACCCCAGTGATCTGAAAGTGTTCATAAATACAGACTGCAGACAATTAAGCAGGCAGGAGGATGGGAGAGGCAAGGGCTCAGAATTAAAAAAAAATTGTGTTCATTTATTTATATATTTATCTTTGCCTCTGAAGTACAGAAAGGCCACACCATTTGTTTGTATTGACTTAAAGGTCTCCTCTGAGGAGGCACTGACCACCTCATTCATTTATAAATCCTTTCTTATCTGTTATTTCCCATGGGTGGGAGAGAAATAATGCATTTAACAGCAAGATCAGTGGCACTGAACATCCTGGGAGAGGGAGCTGCTCAAGGCTCCACTGCATTGTTTTGTTGGTTAGGAATAGTGCAAATGGAGTTTATTTGCATTAAATAGTTTCTCTGCTATTTACTGAGCTGGAAGGTGGGCCAAGGGTTGGAAATAAATTTTTACTTTTTATTACATCAGAATTTAACTCTTGCAGGGGTGGCCCTGGCAGTTGGGGAAATGAGCTAGTGAAGCCAGGCATGATTTGACCCATAAAATCATCTTGTGTGACATTTTGATGTGTTTGCAGAGAAGTCTGCTGGAGAGGGGTTGGGTGTGGAGATCAGCTGGGAATAAAGACTCTCCTTAGAATGCCCAGAGCTTTTAATATTGATGCATTTCTCCAGGGAATCTTCCCCACTTATTTAGAGTATTTTGCATGGAAAAGCAGAGAATGAAAAGCCATTTCATAGAGGCCCTGCAGCTCCAGGGTGGTTTTAGGACCGTTTTGCTTGTTTGAAGGACCTGGGTTGTCTCCTCAAAGATCTGAACAATGAGGGATGACAGCAAACAGCCCGGGTGTGTTTGCTGTGTGGTTTATTTCTGGCTGAGGAGGAGGCTGGCTGCAGACAGACACATCTGTCATCTCAGTTCTGGTGAGCACACATGAACTTCTTAGCCTAAAACGTGGTTTATCTTGTCTTATTTTATGAGTCTTCTCAGAAGTGTTGTAGGTGTGAGGAGCTTATTTTGGTTTAAGCACTTATGCTGCTCGGCAGAGCAGTTCAGCAAAGAAATCACCTTCGTTGCTGGCAGGACGTGGCACGTCCATCATTCAGCACTGCTGTGAGTAATGTCCTCGATGATTTAAAATGCTTTTATGGGCACATTTATCTCCAGGAAAGAGCAGCCATTGACCACTTGCATACTGCATTGCCCCAGAAACCAAACAACAGCTGAATGTTCTTGTCAGACTCTGTTTTATTGGTTTATTTTTTTTATTTTTAGAGACATGACTGGCAGGACCTCCCTAACATTTCCCATTCTTCTGTCTTTCTCCTGCCTCTGGTGTTGGTAACACTCCCCAGCCTCGTTCTGCTGAGCAGCAGCATCTCTTCAGAGCATTTTCATGTTCCAGGATTTATTCAGAGGGAGAACAGAGCAGAGGCAGTGTGAGTGAAGTTTGCTTTATGCATGCACGTGCTAGTCTTGAAATGAGATTGCTCTGGGGGTTTTCAAAGAGTCCTTTTGGCTTTGAACCAGACACCCCTTGTGGGAGGAATCCCAGCACCTACCTTGGATAGAGCCATGCAGGAGGGAAATCCTCTAAATGCTGCTGCAGGCCAGTCTTCAACACCATGGTATTTTCAACAGAAGATTTAAAGGGCTTAAGGAAAAAAAAAAAAAAATCAGCTCCAATTGAAGGTCAGAACAACTGAAATGGAAGTACTTTGAGTGTGATAATCTCTGCTGGTATTTTATGAACTGTAGCTTTGTATCCCCGGGTCACTGTTTTCCAGCATTGATCACTGTAATCCGAAATCATTTCCCTTCTATTAAATGTGCTGCCTGTCTGGAGTGCTGATCCTGGCAGGGAGAGATGCAGGAGCACCCCCAGCCCTCTCTGAGGGCGGAGATCCCTCCCTACCTGTGCCAGGTGTCCACCCTGCCCTGTCCCCCTGTGCTCACCAGCTGAGCTCGTGAAATACTTCAGCTCCCACCAGATAACTTGTAAGACTTCCAAAGAAAAATGCTTCTGGGCTAATCCAACACACTTTGATTGGAAATAATTGCTTTCCTGGTAGTTTTTGTAACGTTCATCATGCTCTTATTCTATCTTCCTTACTCCCCCGGCCTATAATTATGTTTTGAAACAGAAAATTTGTACCAAGACGAGTACAAGTGTACAGCTGTTCCTTTAGTCCTGGAATCTATGGAACACCACTTATTGAGCAGCACCCTCATTAGCAGAGCTGCTGGTGAGTGCTGGGCCCAGTGCGGGCTGGTTCAGCTCCATCTCGTTGGTTTGTTTGGAGCAGTGAAAGCAGCAGGAAGTGGTGACAGATTCCAGCAGCCACTTAAGGTTTGCAGAAATCATTGACTGAGGCACGGGAGATCTGTGAATGTTTGCAGCTGGCTGTGCTTGGTTTCATTGACGTGCAGTGCTGATGTCCCTCTTTGGAAATCACTTTGGGAAAGAAGCTGCCCAGAGAAGCTGTGGCTGCTCTGGAAGTGTCCCAGGCCAGGTTGGAGCAACCTGGGCCAGGGGAAGGTGTCCCTGCCCGTGGCAGGGGTTTGAATGACATGAGCTTTAAGGTCCTTTCCAACCCAAACTGTTCTGTGATTCTAAGATAACAAGCTAGAAATAAGGTGGTTGCAGGTTGAGCTGAAAATAGCCACAAAAATGTTGTGTAATTGTTATCACCACCCAAAGGGCTCCATGGAACCCACCCAGACCATGGGAGATGCTGAATTACCTCTCTGTGATCACTCCTGGCAGAGGGTTTGCACTGCAGGGGTGCACAGCACTGATGAGGGAGAACTGGAAATGGGAGAAGAATTCTCAGAGTGAAACCAAGAAGCAGCCTTGCTTCTGAAATTAAAGTCTGACTGGAATTCAGGAAAACCAGGGATTTCTCCTACCTTCCCCTCTGTTCCCTCTTGCAGCTTGAAGGAGCCACAAGCAGTGCTTGAAGCCAGAGATAACTCAGGGTTTTTTTGGTAATTATAAATTGTCTGTTTGATTTGAGCTACTCTTGCCTTTCTCATCTAAAATCAGCTGCTTAGCATTACTTTGAGTATTCAGTTTGTACAGACCAGAGTGCTCTATCCAATGTATAATTGAAGTATTTGAACTGTCTACAAGTTGCTGAGCCTTTGTGAGGTGCAAGTTCTCTTCCAGATGCTGCTCTGCTCCCTCACCTGTCCCTTACTTACAAAGCAGAAATTAATCTTTTATTTACAATTAAGAAATCACATTGGTTAGGAAAAAATCTGAAAAATCCAGGCAAAAGAGAGAAACTCTAGAGTCAGTTGTTGGATTAATATTTGTGTTTCAGTTTGGAATTGGGATCCTGTCACACTGAGCAGCTGGGGAGGCCCTGTGGGGAGGGCTGAGATCAAGAGGAGTCTGTGTTGGTTTGGATGCCTGAAGTTTGGATGGTTTCTCCTCTTTCTGCTGCCCTGTAAAAGTCAACTAAATGGCAAATCCCTAAGGGGTTTGGAGCATCTCTTCCCTCAAAAGATGCTATAGTTTGACTCTGCCATTTACTTTGCTAATGAAGGACCAGAGTACACCCGGAAATCTGAGTCACCAGGACTTGGGCTGAGTTTGAAGCTGTAGAAATGCAGTTGGTTCATTGAAACACCCATTTTACCTGTGCTGGAATAGCTGTGCTGCCCAGCCAGGCTCTGGAGCTCTTGTCCTACCCATCTCCAGAGGACATCAGAGCTTTCTCCACCTGCCTCTGTCAGAGCTCCCAAAAATCACTGCTTTATTCACTGCTTTTTGGTAAAGGGCTGATGAAATCACACTTATTGGCAATTTCACAGGAATGGAGCCTACAAATGGATTATTACAATTTTTATCCCAATGACTAAATTATGAGCTGTTAAAAAACCCCTTTTTATGTTATCTTTAGTTTAATGCAGGGTGAAGTTGCAAATCTCGATGGAGAGAGCTGTTTACAAAGGCATGTAGAGACAGGACAAGTGGGGATGGCTTCCCACTGACAGAGAGCAGGGTTAGATGGAATATTGGGATGAAATCCTTTCCTGTGAGGGTAGGCAGGCCCTGGCACAGGGTGCCCAGAGCAGCTGGGGCTGCCCCTGGATCCCTGGAAGTGCCCAGGGCTTGGAGCACCCTGGGACAATGGAAGGTGTGGCCATGGCAGGGGTGGCTCTGGATGGGTTTTAATGTCCTTTCCAACCCAAACCATTCTGGAATTCTGTGGTATCCCATTCTGGGATTCTGGATTCTCGGTGTGGGCATTTATTTTTTTCATAAACAAACCATAAAACCTCTTTATCTCTCCATCTGTTGCCACCCCACCAGAGCGCACGTGGCCTCTGAAGCAGCTCTGGGGCACGTTCTGCTGAGCCTGGGAGAATTCTGTGACGAGTTTAAAATGTTTGAGACATCAATTTGTCCTTTTAATGAAGGCAGAGCAAGATAAATAAGGCATGTATGCAGATGTCAGTGGCACTTAGGCATGTGCATGTCAGCGTTGATAAAGCACTGAACTTCCAGGCTGGGGCTGGATTAGCGCCCGCCTCGCCAGCCGAGCGAGGGGCTCATTTAGCACAGCACCATCAATTTTTGTTAGGCCCAGATATGTTTTGGGGTTGGCTTTTTTTTTACCTTCTTGAAGCTGGTTGGGCTTGAGAATTCATCAAAATAGAAGTGCCCGCATCCCAGAGAAATCCAAGGCGTGTGTTTGTTCTGAGTGTGGCACTTGTACTTCAGGTGGGGAGGCAGGAGGGTTATGTGAGCTGCAGGAATGCTTTAGGCTGAGGGAAAAAATTGCTTTTTTTGCTTTTTTTTTTAAAGTGCATTATAATGAAATGGACTCTTGTTGCATTTGATCACAAAAGCGCTTCTTAACATGATACTCAGGAACATCATTTTCTTCTCTTGGGCAGCCATAGTTCACAGTTGCTTTGGCAGCTACATTCTATTTAATCTGTCAATTTTTCTCACATGGTGTAGCTGCTGTGAGAGAAATTGGAGCTGTTATAGTCTGTGCTTTGATACAGTCTGGGAAACGCAAGGTGGGAGACAGCAAACCAAACACAGTACGCCAGTAATTCCCTGAAAATCGCTGCTGTTCCAGCACGGCCATTTCCATCCTGGGGAGCTGTCACTGCTCCTCCTGCGAGGAGATGCCATTGTTTGGATCCTTCTTTTTAATTTGTTTTGGTGCTGCCTATTAAATATACTCTGCAGAGCTTGGAGCTTTTCCCCAGTTGTATTTTTTTTTTGGTTTTAATGATTCTCTGTTCTCTGTTTTTAATGATTCTTCGTGGTCTCCACGTCCTGATTTTGAGCATCCTGGTGTGTGGAAGTGTCCCTGTCTATGGTGGGGTGGAACTGGATGGGCTTTAAGGTCTTCTCCATCCCAAACCATTCGGTTTGAATGAAACCACAAATCAAACTCCTCTGTGTGTACAGCCTCAAATCCAGCTGCCTTCATTGATCTTGGAAATATTCCTGATGTCTGGATTGAGCCCTTAAAATATTCCTGAGTAACAGCAAATTCTCTGTGGCATGGAGCTGCCTCGTTCCATTATCCTGAAGGGATTTCATCCCACAGATTGGAATATCTGTTCACGGAATATTTATTTCCTGGTCTCTTTCTCCAAAAAACAACTCAGTGAACCAAAAATGATTCCTCTATGGAAGTGTGAAGTGACTTCAGCAGGGAAGTATGATAGCCACTCATGGCCATGTGATTTCAAGGAGAAATAGATTTTCAGATGGCCTTTTAGAGGACTTGCTTATATTTCTAACAAAATTCAGTGATGGAATAATAGAGGAATAGGTGTATATAACATAGATAGTGGGTTTATATTTTAGGAAACACTCGGTTGCTTTTTAGACTAATTAATACAACTGTTTTACTTTAAACACATTTAGTTTTTCTTGTGCTTCTAAATACAAATAGAAATTACTTTTGCAACAACTCAGTAAAAATGCAGTGAAACCAAGGCAGCAGCAAGCAGTAAATCCTGTGCATTTATTCAGTGTACATTCCACAGAACTGGTGCCAAATTCAGCATCTCTGGTGGAGCCTGATGCAATTTCCCAGAAGTTAATGGAATTACCCAGGTCAGGATCTCACTCCTGCTCTCTCTCTGTGACCCCTTGCTTGTCTTTGCTCCAAAACTCCCCACTGCTGTTTTCAGGTGACTTCACGTGGCTGAAACTGGTGTGGATCCAGGGATTTTTGGGTCTTGCTGCTGACCTTCCCAGTGCACTTCTAGTGATGTCCCAAGTTTAGTGGTACTTTAATTTGATGCAAATTCTATTTTTAATTTGCAGTATTATCACTAGTATCCTATTCCTCCTGTGGCACCTACTGGCATAAATCACACTGAAGCAATTAGCAGTAGGAGCTCAGCTCTGCTCACACCACAGTCTTTTCAAGTTGTCAATGCAGAAATTGGCACTTAATTTGCCCTTTTTGCAGGATATTCTGGGTGTGTTTTTATTAAAAAGGCACTAAACATCCCCACTGGCTAATCAAGAACACAATCTTCTGACTTGTCTTGCATGAATGGGAGGTTTTCCCCTGTTAAAGGACTGCATGGACACAAAGAAGGGTCAGAATAACTTGGAAAGCTTTACAAAACCAGACAGATGAGAGCTTTTGCCTGTTTAAGTTGCAGTATATTTGTGCCAGGTAAACCATCTTTAATTTGATATTTTCTATGGCCTTGTCACTTTGGATATTCCTGCTGTGCCAGCTCTGCTTGTGTTTGTGTTCTTGCAAGGGTCACTCGAGCTAGGTTAGGGGTTTGAGACCCTGCATTGCTTTATTCTGCTGCTGCCACGTTCCAACACATTTTATTTGAACCTGGTCTAGAGTGGGGAGAGCAGAGAGGGGAAGAAATGCTTGGAGGGAAGGGTGAGACTGAAGGCAGGACTCAGATCCCAGCACAGCTCACCTCCCATCCCCTCTGAGGGTCAGGAGTGGCTGCTCCTGGGGCTGGGGATGCTGCTCTGGGCAGGGCAGCTCCTCTGGGAGCTCCAGTGGCTGTCAGGAGGAGCAGCCATGTGCAGGGGAAATCAGACTTTCTGTTCTGATCTCACATCAAGCTGTGATTATTGCAGCTGAGGGTCTGGAGCTGGGGAAGCTCTGGTGAGAGCAGCCCCAGGAGTGTTGGCTTGGCCCCAGCTCCGGGAGGAAGGGGCAGAGTGAGCACAGAAGCAAATGCAGAGTGTCTGAATGAGGCTGCTGTGATGCCTCCTTACCCTGAGGAGAGGAGAAGGGCTCTGCTGCTGTCCACTGCTCCTTTCAGCACTCCCCTCCAAGTCCATGAGGGTTTTTCCTCATGAGGGTGGTCGCAGGAGGATGGCACAAGGCTGTCCCCAGCTGTGGTTGTGTTCAAGGGTCCCAGGATGAGGGGAGAGATGAGAATCTTGACTCCATGTTTTGGAAGGCTGATTTATTATATTATGATATTATATTAAAATATTATACTAAACTACATCAAAAAGAATAGAGAGAATCCATCAGAAAGCTAGAAAGGAATGATAACAAAAGCTTGTGATGCTGAGAGTCCAGCACAGCTGGATCTTTGACTGGTTATTAAGTAGAAACAACTCACATGGACCAATCAAAGATGCACCTGCTGGTAAACAATGTCCACACCACATTTTACAGCCATCAGATAGTTATTGTTTACATTTCTTTGCTGAGGCTTCTCAGCTCCTCAGGAGAAAATCCTAGCAGAGGGATGTTCATAAAATATCATGGTGACACCCATGATCTGCTGGGACCAAGCAGCTTCAGGTTTCCAAGGACCTCTGCTGCAAGTGGAGCTCTGGTCCCTGGCTTTGCACAGTGTGGGTTAAAGGGATTTAAAGGAATATTGGGATATGAGCTGCAGCTGTTGAAAGGGAAGTTTAAAGGTCCCCATATGGAAATTTTGTGGTCCCAGTGTGACATGTAATCCTCCTACTCTCACACGTATTAAATTGTCGTTGGGCACGGATTGATCCCAGCTGCTGGGGGTTTAATCTTGGCATTTACATGGAATTCTTTATGCTGTTTGTGCCATAATGTCCCCAGATCCTCACAGATTCCTCCATGGAATACTGCTCATCATCTCCTGCCACCATGGGAACTTTTGTGCATTCTCACTTCTAACACAATATTAAGGTCCATATACTTGGGAAATATTGTCTGTTCTTCTTCTCTTAAGTCCTTTTTTGTAAAGGAGAGAAGTGATAACACAGGGCTGCAGGATAAAGAAACTGGTCCTGATGAAATGAATTTTAATTTGTAGTTCCCTGATAATGATCTCATGAAGAGCTACTGATACACTTCTGGTATAATATCTACAATAAAAGCTCCAAGAAAGAGCTCATTTGATGCATATCCAGGCAGCCCTGTTACAATGCTCCAAGTCCCAGGATGTTTGAAATAAATAAATAAATAATCTCCAAGATGAATCTATTAAGTGAAATGAATTCAGCACAGAAGGAGTTGCTGCACACCCTGGGCCTGCTCACTCTGTTACAGCTGTGACATGGCTTCCCAGATGGCACAATTATCCTCCTAAAATATTGTGGAAAACTTCCATTTGTCATTTGGATTAGTGCAGTGAGCTTTCTCTAAACACAGGCAGAGAGCTCTGCCTCTCTGTGTTCTTCATGGCAGTAATTAGCAATAATTCACTTGGAATCAGAAAAACACTTTACAGGAGCAGGGAACAAGCCAACTTCTTCCATTTCCATTTCTGAAATCGCTGTCCTGCGTGGCTGTATCTCAAATCTTGACATCAAACCAGACCTTTACACGGTTTTCTTTTCCTGAGGAGTATTTTGTGTTCTCCTAATTGGACTGCTGAGGATTTCAGATGGTGGGCATGTTTTCAGCATGCACTGGGCTGCAATATTTGCACTAATCTAGGATGATAAAAATGCGGCTGTTTATTCTTTTATCAGTCAGGAAGCTGTAGTAGATGATGTACCTTCAGTACAGCCAGCATCAGTCCCTTTTTGGATGTTATTAATGAAATTATAGAAATGTCTAGTCATGTCTGAAGGATAAATGATGGTCCAATCCTAAAGCATGAAGCTGTTTACATATTTTGAAAGTGGAGGAAAAAAAAGTGCTGAAAGTAAAAGTGTAGGGCTAGAAAAAGATTCCTTTGAGGAAGAGATTAAAAAAAATCAATTTCTTTGGTGTTTTACCATTTTTTTTAATATAGTTTTAAGACTTAATCTTTGCAAGCCTAAATTTGAGGAAAGAAAAGAAATCTATAATAATGGAGCATTGAATGGTAATCTGGCAAGTGATCCTGAGGAGAAATTTGGGGTTTATTTAAATTTGTTTAACTGTTGAAAAAATCAAACCGTTTTTTTGTTGAATGATTATTGTTGCTCGATTATCACGTCCCCATTTAAAACATCTCCATAATTGTGGGAAGTGATGCCTTAACCAGCAGTGATGTGACAAAAAAAAAAGTGGGAGAAAATAAGATATGAATTTAAGATCTGTTATTCAGAGAGATTCTGGTTTTGCTTTCCTTCTGTATTTTTAGGGAAAAAAAAAGTTTCCCAGCAGCTACAGAAGGGGAAACCTGGATGGTGGGTTTACTATCATAGGAAGTAAACACAAATAAAATAAAGCACTTTTAACTAGAATCAAAGCCACTTCAGTCCCTCCAGTTGAGTAAACGGAGCTCTGGGAAGGGAATGGCCCCCGCCAGGAGAGAGGAGAGGGGCAGAGCTCGGCAGGGAATTCCTGCCTCTCCAGAGGCTGCAGCCCAAGTGCTTTCGAGTGCTGTGGAGAGGAGATTATGAAGCAGAAGCCTCTTGTCCAGATAGACACACTTGACATTTTGCTGAGTGAAATAGAGCTGGTAGGACAAAATAGCACCCACTGTGTCGGAGTTATCCAGTCCTTAAATTTGATTTTGAGTCTGGCGAGGGACTGAAGGCACTGAATTAGGTCGTTTTCTGTCTGTGGTGAGCCTGGAATCGGGAGAGGGGAGAAAAGGCCTGGCTGAATGTTGCATGCAGGTAAAGATATTATAAAAGAAAAGCTTTAGAAAATATAGTTTAAGCCCTACTACTCTAGCTAAACTAGCAGCTAGATTAAGTTCCCATGTGAAAAAATTTACAAGAATAAAAAACAGTCAGCACAACAAACTATTCTAGTAACAGAACTGTTCATACCTGCAAAACCAAGAAAACTATCCCATGAGAAGCAGTAAAAAAAAGTCAACAATCTAGAAACAGAGATTTAATAAATATGCAAAATACCATTTACCAACCAGTGAACTGAGTGTCAATATGTTATTAACCAATTAGATCTAACCCAGTGCCTTCTAATAATCCTATAAAATATGAGCTATGTAAATAAAAAATTAGATTTTCTACATCAAGAATCCAAAGTTCCATCTGTTTGTATTGAGACAACAGAACACCTCAAGTTGTGCTTGAATGTCTGGGATTGGCAACCCTTTGGAAGTATTTTTCATTTAGAAAAATAAACTAATCAGTATGAAATTACTTCCTCCCCTCCCTCACCACACATTTTGGTTTTCATTGGGAAAGATATCTTTGAAGGGTATTAAAGGATGGCTGGAGCTGGTGAAGACCCCTGACACCTTCCAGTGCACTCTGATCAGAGCAGAGTGGCCAGGGCTGGGATTTGAGCCTCTCCAAGGATGGAGAGCCACAATCTCTCTGGGCAGCCTGTTCCAGTGTTGTGCCAGCCCTGGTCAGGCTCTTTGCTGGCCTAGATCTGCCTTTTCCACCCTCCATGCAGAGTTCTTTGGGTTAATCAAGAGCAAAAACTGTGTGGATGTGGCTTGGAGCACTGAGGGAGTGGCCATTCTGGAGCAGATGACCTTCATTCACTGGCAGAAGTTTCCTGGAGGAGAAGGTTGTCCCAAGGCAGGCTGGGTTTATTTTTGGAGTTTGGGGTGTGTTGGTAGGGGCTGGATTCTTTTGGGACTGAGGCACTGACAGGACAGGAAAACCATTCCACATCTAAACTTATTTATATCCTTATTGCAGGAGGGAGATGACACCCTTGCAAAGACCTCTGAGTCAGATGTGGTGATAGAATTTGTGAGGACTTTATTTTTCCTTATCCACAAGGCCATCCTTTATTCCTATCATTCTTTTTGTGCTGGATTTTTTTCTTTTTGATGATCTGATACAACTTCATTCTCCCTGCAAGTGGTTCCATCTCAATCAACCAGTGGAGCTCATGGGAGGGGGAGATTAAATGCTGTGCCAGCTCATTTCTCTGCGTCCTGGGCAGTTTTAGCTTAGGGGGGTCACTTCAGTGTCCAGGTGGTCACCTCAAGATCTTGTGTCACAAGCTGACCCCCTGCAGGTGCCACACGCAGTTCTCAGCTGCCAGCCCCACATCCAGGAACAACAAACACAGGTTTTCATCCCCATAATGAGGTTCCTGCAGCAGAGTGCAAACTCCAGGAAACTTGTTATCAGCAGATAATCATATTCTGGCAGCCGTGCTTATCTCACACGATAGATAAATGTCCTGAGGATGTGATTATCTCCTGATACCTCTCCAGCCTGCTCAGCTTTGTTGTTTCCTCACAGGGCAGGCAGCATTTGCAGTCCCTGAGGTTGATTTTATCGGGGCACTGAAGGAATAGAAGTGACCATTTACTTGTTGGTATCAGGCAGCTGCATTAAAGCCCCAAACACCTCAAACCAAGTATTGGAGAAAAGCGAGTGGATTTAAAAGCCTTCTCCTCCAGCTTGTGTTTCAATGGCTCCCAGGGTGCAGATGGAGTGAGGCAAGGCTAGTAGGAATTCTGGAAGCAAAAGGGCTTTTTTTTTTGTATCCAAATAATCTCTCCTTCCCATTGAAAGCTTAGATTGGTCCTTTTAAACCTTTATGACACCACTGGATTTCCTGAAGGTGCCTGGAATTTAAGGTGACAATAGAGTTTTAGCAACAGGAAAACTTGTGTACTTGAGTAATTAATTGCATTTACAGATTATTTTTGAGAAAATTTGGGTCTCACTAAGCTGGCTGTGACTAATGACAGTGTGTTAATTACTCTATGATGAACTTTTTTGTTTGTTTTTTTAAGATTCAAGGATTAAGCTCAGTTTAAGGGTGGATGCACAGTGCTTGGCAAAGCACAAAAATACAGTGGTCAGCAGTATGGAAATCTGGGGATATGCTGGAGAAAGATCAAGTCATTTTTTTAGAGAAAAAGATAGGAAAAAAGTTGTGAAATTTGTGCAGCAATTGGTGGTGACAGTAAATGAAATTCAATGTATATTCAGTGTATAGTCAAGCATATACATGTATATGGAAACAGAGTAGCACTGATGTGTTGATGCAATAAATTATTAATACTTTTGAATAGCCATAAATGTGCTAATGCTGCAGAGGAGTGCATGGAGGGTTAATATATTCATTTTTAGTGGGGTTAGAGAGGTTTTAGTGTGGGAAGTTTAGGTTTGGAACACTCTCATATCTGTTTTGCACTGTGTCAATATAAAGTGGGTAGAGGCAATGAGAAGTTTAACCTACAGCATATATGAGGTGGATTTTAATACAATACAAGCACTGAAGTGATGAAATTTCAGTCACTTAACTTTCTTTGAAGGAGAAAAGTGCAGCAGCTGTTTCATTTTCCTTATTACACTAAACAGAATTTGTATTCATTCTATTAGAAGCATTCTTTTCCTATTTCCCTCAAAATATAACTTTTTAATTGTTTATTTTCTTGTTCTCAACATTTGATGTCCAGATCTGGGGACATAAAGGCCTAGCCATAGTTTTGGAAAACAGAGGTTAACTCTTCTCTCCAACAGTTCTTAAATTTTTTTTTGGCTTCTCAGACCTTTTTGCTGAGGCAGCACATTCCCTGCTGAGTTGTTGATGTCTCTGATAACAAACATTGGGTCCTTGGGGCTTCCTTGAAGGTCGGTCCCTGTGTGGAATTTGTTGTGCAAGGAACCTGCTTGGCTGTGGGGTTGGAAAAGTCACCTGCTCCCTGTGGAACCTTCCCCAGGGATGGGAATTGTTGCTTGGAAGACCCTGGATCCCAAATGATGTTTCTGTGCTGCAGGAGGGGGAAGCAGGTTTATGGGATGTAGCAGGCAAACCCATCCATGTGTTTTTTGGAAAGGAACTCCTGTGCTGGTGTTGGGAGGGGTGGAAGTAAAGCACTACTAGAAGAAGTGAATTTTAGCTTGAAGATCCTTCCCTTAATGACAAAAATAGCCACTGGCCAGAAAGATCAGTTACCAGGCTTTGTCATCACTGAAAGAATTAGTTAATGAACCAGGGTGATCAGGGATGGATGATCTTTGGAGATAACACCTCCCCAGGATCAGCTCAAACCCTTTTGCTTTTGACAAAACACCCAGCTTTGAGAGTGAGATCAGACTCTGTGCACATACAAAACAGGGGCAGAGAGCTCCATTAAATCTACCCAGGAACTCGGTGTGTAAAAAAAAAATAAAAAAAATAAAAATCAATAGTTGGAGATGTCTCTCCTTTATCAGACAGGAGTTCTTATTACCAGAGATGCTGTGGATCAGACGTCAGCTGGGCAGGGAGGGGGTGAAGAAGGTGCTCTGCTGTCAGAGGACACCTCGTGCTTTTAAGCTTCAATTCTATTACTGATTACAACATCTCTGTAATAAATCAGGTACAAGTTTGCATTTAATTTTCAAAGCCTGCAAATTCTGTTTGTTCTACAACTTCTGAGTGACAGAAATCTTTTAATGAATGTTAAAAGAATAGTTTCTTGGGTAGTAACCACTCATTCATAATTGTCTAAGGAATTCACTCGTGCTTAGAACATATGTGTTGGATTAATGGAAATTTCTCAGTTGTCAACATTTTTTCCCCCCCTGGATTTCTTTCTTCTTTTTTTTAAACCAAGATGTAGAAAAACTGATTCAAAATTTTATTAAGTGCTTATTTGTCATAATGGACACCTTATCCTGGTGTTGTTTTATGGACTGGGGGGATGTACAGAACAGTCAGCCTGGACTTCTAAACTGTCTGGTTGAGAAGACTTCTCTGCTTGCATTTGATAGGGAGAAAATCAGGCGTTTTTTCTTCTATCTCATTGTGTATTTTGATGGATTAGGATTGTATCCATTGGTGCATTTTGACTGGAGATACCAAGTGATCAAAAGCAATATGTCCTCCTGTCCTCTTCCTATAAAACTCTGGGGAGAAATAAAATAACTTCCTGGGTAGTAAATTCTTGCAGGACACACCCATCCCATGGGTGCTGTGGTTTGGGTAAGCTGGTGCTGAGATCCAGGGCGTTCAGCTGTGTGTCTGGAGGGACCAGTGGCTGTTCCAGTAGCAGAAGACACAATTCCAGCTGTGTGGGTTGGGAAAGGAGCTCCCAGCCACCCTCACTCCTGCTCAGAGCTGCTGTGTGGTGAAGTGGGAACGCGTTGGGAACAAAGCTCAGTGTTTAAAATGAGATGTGCCTAAACATCCCAAGGGAGATCTAATTGCTCTTCCAATTATTCCTTATTCTGAGAAGGACTTGTTACCTTTCTTAACTGAAAAGGGGGATATTTAAATTTTTCACTGCTACTTTTCTTCTTCATCAGTTTTATCCTCTCTTTGGAGCAGGAGGTATCACAAGGGTCTTCCAAAATATCTCATAATGGATAAACAATGGACCTGGAGCTCTAGATTCCCTTTTCTTGTGGAGCTGCTTGGCTCATGTGAAGTTAAATGTCCATCCTCTTTAATTAATGCCATCTTTGCCCCACAGTGATTGCTTCAACTGCACCTTGTTTGTCACTGAGAGTCTCACGCTTGGGAAGTGCCTGATGATGTGATAGCAGAGCCTTTTTAATGAATGCCACTTAACGGGGTGAAGCAGTTTGGGCTAGGCGTGATTAAGTTTGTGATCAAGAGCTTGACGAAGAATTTGATAGTTGATGTTGATTAAGAATATTGGATGGTAATTAATGCATAACTCCTGTCTTTTACGTGTCTGGAGAATCAAAGCAGCTGAGAGCAGCATGGGGAATCAGTGGCACTGCCAGCTCACATGGAGCTTTTAGCAATTTATCCCCCTCCTAAATTGCCTGTGGACAGCAGCAGGAGAGGGCTCCATTGGTTGAGTCCATCTCCGTTAATTATCACAGGGACCAGAAATCCCAGGAGGCTCAAAAGTATCCAGCATTCAATTTATTTCTTAAATAAATATTGTAATGCAACACTTCAACAACCTCTTCTCTCTGTAATTTCTAGTACTGGCAGGGCAAAAGTTTGGGATCACAATGTGTCTCTTGTCACTTCCAGTTGGCACTTGAGGTCTGCAGTGTAATTAAACTTGGGTTCCTTGAGGATCTTCATTTAATTTTAGAGAGAGAGGACCTTGCTCCATATCCCTGGTATGGGTGAAAACATCCCTTGGAGTTTAGAGGGTTTGGATAAGTCATCTTCTGGGGTTTATTTTTGTCAGATCTTTTTAATTTAAAACATATCCTGCTCTTATTTCTACCACAGAAGAAAAGGAGTAACAGGATGAGAGCTACAGAAATGCTGAACAGACTTCAATTGACTGTTTGCCCAAAGAGTGTAGGTTTAAAATAGTGCAAATTAAGTATTATTTGAAAAAGAAGCAGACTTCCATTGTAAGAGAAATTCTGGCAGTCCAAATTCTTGTTTTTCAGCTGAATGAAACCAAATCTGAAATTACTCTTAACAGAGTTCTCCACATGGCTGCAGAACCTTTATATTTTTTCTCCAGATAAATTAAAAATATGAAGCCTTATTATGTGTTGCACTAAAGAGGAATGAAAACAATATTTTATGCAAATGTAAAACTGACATAATTGAAATGAAATAACTACAGACATTAATTTTACTCTGTTTTAATTTCACAGAAATCACACTTATCAAAACCATACATTTTGAAACAATGAACCTCTTCTATCAAATTAAAAATGAACAGCTTTTACATAGCACTAAGTCACTTGATTTGGCTCCAAGGCAAAAGTTCATAGCTGAAGAGAGGAGAAAACAGTGTATTTTTAAAATCAGAAGCTTGTAGGGATTTTTGTTTAGAGGGGAATGAATCCCCAGTTGTGTTTTTATGGAGAAGGGAATGAATCTTTGGAAATGTGTTAAAGCACCCTGTGAGCACAGTGCCCATGCCCAAGTAACAGTTTGTTGAGGTGAACTGGGGGGCAAACGATCCCAAATCTCCTCTAAAATAACACTGGAATGGTATAATCATTGTACCATGGAATGGTTTGGGTTGGAAGGGACCTTAAAGACCATGTTGTTTCACCCCTATGGGTGAGGACACCTTCCACTAGACCAGGTAATGGGATCATCCCTGGTGTTTGTTCCACAGCCAAGGAGGATCCTGCTGGTCTGCCAGGCATGAGGGCAGCTCCATTCCCTGTGCCACACCCGCTCATTCCCAGCTGGACATCAGCAGGATTGGGAGATGGGTGCTCAGAGAGCTCACCCTCTCTCAGGGGAGCCCAAATCTGTCACCTCCATATCCAGCAGGGAAACGACAGACAGGAAAGCGATGAGCAGTGAAAGGTGAAAATGAAGCCATGGCCTGGCTGCGCCCGTGGGACAGGGACAGGGACATGGAGCTCTTCCCAGTTAGTTATTCCCAGTTCTTCTGCTCTGCTGAGGCACAGCCTGTCTCTCCTGGCACGCAGCCTCCCAGTGCCCTGCCCTGGGTCCGTGCTGCTGCCTTCTCCCTGCTGCTGTTTGGAGATGTTACAGCAGCGTGAGAATTGATGTGGCATCTTGAATGCATAAAGACTTCTTGAGACACATCCAAAGATAATTTTCCTGAGCCTGCTCTGGGGCTGACTTTGGCTGTTGGCACAGATGGCCTTAGCATGACTCGTGTCGTGCTGGGCTTAGCGTGACTCGTGTGGAAATGCAGGGAGGGATGTTTGACAAGGGCCTGGAGTGACAGGACACAGGGCATGGCCTCCCACTGACAGAGGGGAGGGTTAGATGGGATTTTGGAAGGAATTGTTCCCTGTGAGGGTGATGAGGGGTTGGAATTCCCAGAGAAGCCCTGGTTGCCCTTAGAGGTGTCCAAGGCCAGGCTTGACAGGGCTTGAAGCACCCTGGGCTAGTGGAAGGTGTCCCTGCCCATGGCAAGGGGTGAAATGGGATAGGCTTTAAGGTGCTCCCAACCCAAACCAGTCTGTGAGGAATCTTTGTGTAGTCTCAGACAAGGTAAAAATCAAAATTCCCTTGAGTTCTCTACTTGTGAAGTCCACTCTGGACCTTTGATATTGCAGAGGAAATTTCTCTTCAGTCTTTGAGTCTCTAATTCTGTATTTTTTTTCCTCTGGATGGTAAGGACTGTAAAACCACATAACAAAATACATAAAATGTCAGAGCTCTATTAGCACCTCACAAGGCAGCCTTGATGCTGATGGATCCTTGCCCTGGTTTTCTCATATTTGTCTACAACCAGTTTACATATGGAGCCTTTGAAAGGAGATGAGGACCAAAAACGTTGTGCAAGTTGATTGAGTAGAAGTTCAGCTTTCTGAGGCTTTCATATATCCCTGACTACTCTGAAACATGAAGTGTTGGAAGTACAAGATTGGAGCTTTTGTGGCCTAATCAACAGCTGTGTATTCCCCCTCCCCTTATTTTCCTCTCTCCCTTTAGACTTATGAATTAGTTTTCCCCTTCAGCAGATTGTTTTTTCTTTATCTTTCCTACTTAGATACTGTAAAAAGTAATTAAGATAATCTTATCAAAAGAACATGAAACAGAAATTTAACTGATTAAATTTCAGACCAATTAGTCATACAGACGCCTTTGTGTAGACCTTCTGTGGATTTTGCATCGCTTGTACTTTCCATTTCCTATTTTACAACTGCATGAAGTTAGGAAATTGCATTCCATGGAGATGGTAATTAACTTTGGTAATTAAAATACCACCTTCGTAGCAGATAACCAGTCAGCTTCAGGTCAATGACAATTTTTGATGTGACACATTTAATCTCACGGAAGATTGAAATGTAAGAAATTACAGGAGCAATTTTTTGGGGGAAGGAGAGGGGGTTGTTGTGTGTCTTCATGACAAAGTACCCTACAACTTCACCAAGATGGTGGGAAAGGGGAGGTTGAGTTTCTGTCTGGGATTTAATATCAGATAGATCTATAGTATTGTATTTTAGTCTGCCAAAAGGAGGTTCAGGGGGACCTTGTGGCTCTGCACAGCTCCTGCCAGGAGGGGACAGCCAGGGGGGCTGTGCTCCAGGGAACAGGGACAGGAGCAGAGGGAACGGCTCAGGCTGGGCTGGGCAGGCTCAGGGTGGGCCCAGCAGGAATCTCCCCATGGAAAGGGTGCTCAGACCTTGGAACTGCCCAGGGAGGTTTGCAGTGCCCATCCCTGGAGAGTCCCAGGAAGGGCTGGAGGTGGCACTCGGTGCTCTGCGCTGGGAACAAGGTGGGCATCGGGCACAGCTTGGACTCGATGGTCTTGGAGTTCTTTCCCAACCTAAGAAGTTCCTGTTCCAACACCACAAATATTGTAGGGTGAAAGAAATACTTCTCCCAGTATAGGGAAGTCGTAAAAAATATTGGAGTGAAATAAAATGGCAAAAAAATCTGAAAAAATCTTTCAGCTCCACAATATAGAGGCTTTTTTGTCAGCAAGCACAGAGAAATGGTGAGGAAGGGTGAAGGGTCTGCTGAACATAAAAATCATCATAGGGCTGTAGTTATTTGGAAGTCAGACTAAAACTTTTCGTATAAAAATTGCAATTAAATATTTTCACAGATGTCATTATTTTCTACAGATGTCTGCTCACTCTCTAACTTTAGAGCCTCCTTTGAAATAAAAGAGAGATTAGTAATGAGATGAAAGTTGACTTTAAAATAAAAGGAAGATTAGTAATGAGATGAAAGTTGGCTTTAACTAAAAAGAAATTAGGCCCTTAAAAGGAGATTATTAATTACAGCTGTCTTCAAATAAGACAGAAACAAGCCTTGAGGAAGCAGATTATCAGTGTTTGTAATAACTGAGCCCAAGGTATGTGCACAAAGCATTCAAAGCCCTGGAAAGCAAGTGTTGGAAGAGCAGGTGGGGGGATGCAGCTGGGGAATAATCCTCTTAACCTCATCAGTACTCACCCAGGGCACAAATGAAGGCTGGGAGGAGAAAAGCCAGTGTTGCCAATGGCAATGGAACAAAAGGAGATCAGAGCTACTGGGGCTGGAAGTTGACTGTGCCCAGTGTGAGCAGCTCTGCTCCCGAAATTTACTGCGAGATTCACTGCAATGTCTTGATCAGGGCAGAATAAGAAATGAGCGGATTATTCAAAATTTTAAGGGACAAAATATTTAGACTGTGCCTCAAAACTTTTTTATCAGTGCTAAATCAGCAGGGACTGGAAGTTGAGTGTGCTTTGCCATCCAGGAGCAGCTGAGTGGAATTCTATCCCTGCTCAGTGCCTGGGATAGACACTCAGGGAAAACATGGCTTGGAAAGAAACTGGATTTAGTCCCCTGGTGGAGCAGTGTGTCCTCATCAGAAGGACCCTTTGGGGCAGCGTGGGAAGAGCAGCTGGATGATGCACAGCATCCTGGGGATCTGGACTCTCATCCCAGGCCGTGTCCTGGCTGGATGCACCCCTGGATCTCTGCAGGCAGCACCTCCTCATCCCACTCTGGATCTGACACTGCAGGGCCAGGCCAGTCAAACAAATCCATTTTTAAGCTGATGCCCCTAAATATAGAACACAGCTGGGCTTGTGCCAGTTTCTTCCCTCCAAGCCCAAATAATTTCTTCTCCTAATCTTTGCTAACAAATTACTTCACCTCCAGAAAGAAATACCATTTTCTGACTCCACTGGAGGAGAGCTGTCAATGACACTTATTCCTGTCTGCTTTTCATCTCCCTTCAAACGCTTATGACCTGTTTAAGTGGGATATTTTAATAGGAGTAACTCTTCACTGGGTTTTTTTTGAACCTTGGGTTCCTGCTGTGAGGAGCCCTCTCTGGAATGGGGGTTACCTGGCCCCAGGTGTCTGGGGAAAGAAGCTTAAGTTTGAAACCCTGCCTGCTCTGGCAAAAGGAGTCAGACTTCAAAGCAGCTGCTGCTTGATTTATGTTCAGAGCTGAACTTTCCCTTGGTGATGCCCCAGAGGAGTTCCTGGCCATCCCTAGAAGGAGGGTAAAATCCCAAACTGGGAAAACCTGGAATGACACACTCCTAGCTCACCTTTGCCATTTTTAAAGATGCTTTCTTTGAGCTAAAGGCGTAGGATTGCATGGACAGTGCTTTCATACCATTTCTCTCCCAAGTTTCTGCTCTGCACAAAAGTTATCTGTTATGAAAAATAGGGAAAGAAATTGCAATTAATGGCAAGATGAATGAGGGATTTGCCTCATGCTTATTACCCAGGCAGGGCTCAAGGTAAATGACGTTACCCAAGACAAGGAGAAAAGTTAGACTGAATACAAGTCATTGTGACAAAATCAAGAGGTTTTAGAAAATTACTAAACCTTTCTGCAAGTGGAAGTTCGGGGCTGTCACAGTGAATATTAATGTCTCCCATAAAAGAGGTTTTTGTTCGTCAAGTCCAAGATCATACAATCAGCAGAAATTCAAAATTAATCTTTATAGTATGATAAAGGACCAAAGGAAGATAAAAGAAGGGATGTATCTGAAGTGAAAAGTCAGCCAGGGAAATAATGCTATCATATAGAAATATTCAAATATCTATGGCCTCTCCTGAAATCTGCTCTCTGTGTAAAGCAGTGTTTTACTTAGCAGGACTGGGAGAGGGTTTATGATTTTTGTGTGATGAATGGGAAATGCAAAGGATCCTTAATGATGGTTTCCCTTTTTTCTTTGAATGTGGCCTTGACCCACAGCAGAGAGTTTGCAAACCTCAAAAGTTATGCAGTGATTTGGGGGTATCATACAAACAATAATGAAGTCATTGGGCACGATTTCAGAGTGAAACTGGAAAGTCCAGAGCCCAAATAAAACGTTGAGTAAGATCAGGAGCCTCACAATGATGTTCCCCTGGCTTGGTGCTCTCTCAGCTATCACCAAGCCACCCTGGCAGTTTTCTGGGTGCTTTCATAGTCTTTGTGGGGTCTTTCCCCTTCCTTTCTAGGTCCAAACCCCCCAGCTGACTTAATCTTTTTGGCTTTGTGCCTAGAAATGTCCATCTTGGTGCCATTATGTGCCATCAAAGCCTCCTGGTCTGATGGTTCCTGTTTTGGTGTAGAAATTCCCATATCCCAGATGAGTTTCAGCATCCTCAGCAGACAGCAGCAATGCCTTGATCTCAGTTTTATTTTTCCAAACCTATCCAAGCTCCTCACACAGGAAGATGCCCAGAACAATTGGCACGAATAAATATCAGCATAGCAGGGTGAGGCAGATCCTGATGATCAGCATCTCCTGCAAACAGCAAGTATATTTGTTCTTAATTCTGTGTTTGAGCTCTCAAGCTGGGTAACACCACAACAGATTAATTATTTGCAGTGCTGGGTGATCAATCCCTTCCAACCTGGCCTGACAAGGAGGGGAGGGAGTTTGAGCAGTGGAGTAGAGCTCCCAGAAACAATCCGTTCTGTACCATTTAATTTGGTAATAACCAGTAATTTACAGCTGGGCTCTATTGCCTTAATAGGAATCCTAATGAAATGGAGGCTCTTCTGGCTGAATTTAGGAAGGTCACTGCTGAGAGTTTTGCTATCAAGTGCCTACTCTGTGTTTTTGGCGGGGATAAGATGATGCTAATAAACTTAGGATGGACTTTTTATTAGTCTGGTCTGAAGTTCAAACTAATGTAGGTTGTACTTCATATATTGCTTACAAAGCTTCTGGACAAACCCTCCTGTGTAGATGTAGAATGTTTTGAATCATGTTGTGATGAAATGAGCCTGGATGAATCCTGGCTGCAGATTTCATGGCAATGAAGAACTGAATCTGGCCTTGTGTTGTTTTGGTTTTTTGTTGGTGGTTTTTTTTTTTTTTTTTCCTGCTTGTTTGCACTGGCTGAAAATTCAGCTTGAATTCATGTTTTGATCTAAATGAAGCAGAGATCGGTAGTAAGAAAGCTCCTTTCACAACATAATGTTTTCATATTTGAATCCCAGCATTTTCTTTTTTTTTCCATACTTGGCAACCTGATCATTTTCTAAATGTAAACAGTTTTCCTCCCCAATCACTTGATCTTAGGGCTCATCCAAAATCTAATGGGGTGTTTTGAGGTTTTCAGGAGCAAATGAGAGAGACCTTAGAAATACCTACTCATCCCATCACCTGTAGAGCTGAAAACATGAAAATACTAAAAGCAAAGTATTTTTCTTGATTTGTGAGAAAATCTTTGTGGGTAAAACATAAAAAATCAAGAAAAACTCCAGTTCTGTGATGTTGTAGTTGTGTTACCAACCAAAAGCAACGGGATAACATAGAATGAAGTGACTTTGCCCTCCTCCATCTTACTGTAAAGCACGAGTAAGTCTCTGAGGAGTCCCATCTGACAGCGAGAGCACTCTCCATGTGCTTCCAGAAAATCACTTGTGGGAGCCCTTGGTGGCCGCGGCCTGCGGGAGAAGGCCGGGAGTGAAGCAGCTGGATCGCTTCCAGCCACATCCATTCCGCAGCAGCTCCCTGTGGTTGTGCTGAGGGAAGCCTTGGGGAGAGGCTGTTTGAGGAAGAGGAGAATGTCATTATTTCTGCCCACGGGAGGTGGGAGAGCAAAGAGCTCAGAGCCGCGTGCGAGGCCTCGGGGCCAGCGAGGCCGCGGAGAACAAGGCCGCGTTTTGTTCTCCTCGGACAATTCCCTGGATCTGGGTGTTTTGAAGTAAGCAATAGGTGCAGGAAGGATTATTTACTGGAGCAGTGGTAATCCAGCAGGGTGTGTGTTTAATGAAGGGCGTTTCTCCGTGTGGAGCTGAGGGTTTGTGGATTATTCAGCTCGTGTGGCAAAGGCCGCATGCGGTACCGGAATGAGTTATGCAGTCCCTCAGGACGGGATGTTCAGCCAGCCTTTGCTTCTCCCTGGAAAAGTCTCTGGAGCAGACACATAATTGAGATGTGAACATCTCTAATGCAGGGCCAGAGCGCACACACAGCAGTAAAACCACTTTTAGTGCAGCTCTGTCTTCGTGGAGATGAAAATCCCAGTGCCTGTACACAAATTTCCGTGCACAGGTGAGACCCGAGCCTGCTAGGAAGTGAGAATATCTGCATGGCATTCCTTCTTTGGAGTTTTGTTCAGACCTCTGAAATCTAACATTATACAATCAACCTTTTGTTGTTAAACACTTGGTGAAAACCTGAGGTGGTGTATGTAAGTGCCAGAGCTGATCTGATAATGTGGTTGTTGGTCCTTCCTGAAAGAATCCCCATGTGAAAATGAGCACAGAAGGGTCAATGAATCAATATGAGAATGATCACATGGGTTTCCTTGCCTTTTTTTTTTAAGACCTGGAGATCTCATGCCTCTTATATTCTGGCCAGACTTCCAGAAAAATAGTGTGCTCTGGATGTAAGGAGGGGAAAAAAAAGAAGTTGGTAGTGAAAACACCAGGAAAACCTGGGATGTAAGAACTAAGTGCCCACTATGGCAGGACTGTCATGTAGGGCAGAGATAGGTGAAGTCCAGATGGTTTAGGATGTAACAAATCCAGCATCAATTTCATGCTGCTTTCCACAGGAAAAATAGCCCAGCTGTTTCTCTTTAGATTTTGCACAGATTTCAGCCATAAACTTGGTTGAAATCCTTCTGAAAAATTAAACACAGGAATAGTCAGTGTGCTGGGAGTGAATGCCTCATGTCATTGTTGTTATTAATATGAAACCAGTGCAGTAATGGTGCTAACAAGTCATACACCTGAGTTAGCTGCAGGGAGGTGTCGGATGAGTGATGTGGGAGAGACTTGTGCAGCATCTGGAGCGAAATGTGTAACTTTTTATTTAGATTTTTATGAATTCCTGAGCGTCTTCCTCACTGATGAGAGCTGAGGGCTGTTGTCACCTCTCAGGACCGAGTCCTTTGTACTCATGAGTGAGCTCTTTTCGAGCAGATTAGTGAAAGTCTTGCAGCCCTGAATATCACGGGTCAGGAGCGCAGCAGATGCTGTGATGTTCAGATAAGTTCCAATATAGTCACTTTTAATGACATTTGAAAGAGATAAGTGGTCTGAGGACACGATGGGGTGACATATGGCACAGCAGATATGGTTTTACCTCCCACAGCTTGTCTTCGTCTTTGACCTGAGCAGAGGAGAAGGGAACCTGCCTGGGAGGAATATTTGAGTCTGGCTTTTTGCATTTTTATTTCATCTGGGGATAGCGTTTTCTTAGAGTGCAGATCCCTGCTGAAAATTTATCTTTTTTTTTAAAATGTCATTGGAGCAACAGTGTGGGGAATAAACCTTGGGGTGTGAACAACTCAGTGTGTGAGAGGCTCAGCACCAGACCTTATCTGAAGCTTTGAATCGAAACTCTGCCCAGAAAATGAGTGTATTTGAAAGCAAGAAGCACTGCCAGTGTTTCTGTTGATATTTACCCTTTATACAATAAAAAATGGAAGTTATGAGGCAATTTTATCTGGTATCTTTATTCATATATAGAATCACAGAATCCCAGAATGGTTTCAGTTAGACAAATCAGAGAATCCCAGAATGTTTTGGGTTGGAAGGGACCTTAATTCCCATCCTGTTCTACCCCCCTGCCATGGGCAGGAACACCTTCCACTGTCCCAGGCTGCTCCAATCCCTGTCCAACCTGGCCTTGAACAATAACAGGGATGGAACCTTTAAAGTTCAGCTAGCCCAACCTCCAGTATTAATATCGTTGTCTAATTATGAACTCATTTTAAAGAAGTAATGGAAATTGGAAAGTGGAGGTGGTACCTTAGAGATCCTAATTACACCTGAGTCTCTGTTGAGGAATGTGTGCTGCTCTATGTGTGGAAGTGGGATCACGAGGCTTCTGGCTCCTGGCAAAAATATCATGGCTGAAGAATGGAATCCTGAAGAAGACATAAATTCTGGAGGCTTTTACTTTCTCAGTGATAACCTGTAAACACGTATGAAAACTGTGTCTGTGTATACATTTCCAAAATTGTCCTTTCCCCCCCCACATCTTTTTCCATTTTAAAAAGCTGTAAAAAGCTGATGGAAAAGCCGGATGACAGCAAATAACCAATTCTCAATATCACTTTATGTTGCTGTAACACCCAGACGCCAAAGGAGCTGTATAAACACCTCAGAAAGCACAATCTGTCTTGAACAGCTTACAAGTAAAAGGGGATTTTTTTCAAAGACATAAAAGGTAAATTGGTGTTCTGCTCTTGCTGAAAATCACTGAGCGCCTCGATTGTTGAAAATCCCACCCAAAGCCCCTCTCGCTTCATGTGAAACAACTGAAACGTGCAGTAAAAGATCTGACAGCTCCTTTTTCCCAACTGTTTTCTTTATAAGTCACTAATCTGCCTTCTTAAAGATTATATGTGATACTGAAAACATATTAGTGGGTGGGTCACAGACCAGAGGACTTGTATTAAAAAAAAAAAGGAAAAGGGGAAAAGGCTGCGGCCGGCTGGTTTCCATCTCCTCCCTGGCTGAATGAAGAAAGATGTTTTTCTCCCCACTGCTCCTCTATCTCCCTCCTTTCCATTTTCTGCATTATGTTTCCTCCTCCAGACTGTGGCAGTGGAGCTGAATGCTGATGAGACCATCGGCAGCCTGTCCCCAGACAGAACTTTTTAAGGTCATTTCTCCTGGTTCTCAATTGCTTGACCTGCTCATTTCTCTTCCCCAACCATGGGAGGCTGCCCAATTACACACTGTTATTTTTATGATACTTGCTTGTCCTTCCCAGCCTTAATCTTCCTTTATTGCCAGGAACACACACAGTCTCTGTAGTCCAGTTAGAGCTAAAGTTGGTAAGAGAGAGGTTTTAAATTGACAGTTTCAAATGAACAATCAGGAGCTGGAGGAGGTTTTCTGTGGTGAAAGAGAGTGAGGAGCTGCTCCTTGTGCAAGTGAGCACAGCTGGAGGATTCCTTGGGATGAGAGTGACCTTTGGAAGGGAAGGTTGCACAGAGCTGCATGTAGCTGTCAGCCTGGGCAGTGTTGTGTTGGGTTTATAATGCTGCAGCTGTGTGTACAAGGAATATTTTTAAGGCTCAGCCTCTTGTTTTCTTGTTCTTCACTGCAGAAAAAGCCTGGTGTTTGTTAGTGTGCGTGTTTTTCATTTTATTCCAAATTCTACAGCCCTTCTGGACACAGTCACTCGCTGAAGTTCATCAATTATTTATTGTCTGGCTGGTCACAGGGATTGTGCAGTGGTCACTTGGAAGAAGAGGTGGAGGCAGAGATGGCAGCTCTGAGCATTGAAACATGAGCTCTGTTATCCTCTGACGTGGGAGGTCCACACTCTGTGAAACAGCATCATAAACTGCTGAAATAAATTCCCTCAGATCAAATTCACTTCCTTGCTCCAGCAAGGACAAGCTCAACATCAATAAAAGGAAATTGCTCTGAGAGACAATCTGTAAGTTATCCATGTGTTAGTGTTCTGCAGGGTGAGATTGGACATTAGGATGAAATTGTTCCCAGTGAGGGTGGTGAGGGCTGGGATGGAATTCCCAGAGCAGCCGTGGCTTCCCGTGGATCCCTGGCAGTGCCCAAGGCAGGTTGGACAGGGCTTGGAGCACCCTGGGCTAGTGGAAGGTCCCTGCCATGGCAGGGGTGGCACTGGATGAGCTTTAAGGTCCCTTCATCCCAAAGTATTTGGTCACTCTGTGAACTTCCCCTCTGCTGGTGCAGCGATGCCACTTCAGCCCCATTTCCCATTTGCTCATCTCCCAATTAGCCCTCATTGCAGCTCCTGCTGGACTCCACAGCCCTTCCCAAGTGCAGCCGAGCTCCAAATCCCCCCAGGCCTCTGTGGAGGCAGAAGGATGAAATTCCTCCAAGGCCTGGCTGGCCTGGTCCCAGCAGAGCTGCAGGACCGGTGGAATTGGCCCCAGCTCTGTGTTTTGAAGCTTTCAGCAAACAGGAATGTGAATGAATCAGACTTTAAGTATTTACAATTCTCAAATGCCTGAGAAGCTTTTTAAAGGTCAATCTAATTAAGACAAAGTTTGTTTGTACCAATATAAAGTAGATACTATTATTGGAAATTCATTCCAAGGCAATATATGGCATTTTACTTACAGTTTAATTTTTAGTTTTCCATTCTTAATTTGGAAAGAGAAGAAATGATCTTTTGGTTCCATAATGTCTTACTTAAAATGACATTTTAATCTATAATGATTTTTTTTTGCTACAATTAAAAAGAGATTCTTTCTTCCTGATGCAAAATAATTAATCAAACTTTTTGCATAAGTAGGATTCTTTTGTATTGGAAATAAAATTGCCCAGACTCATAGCAGCCACATTATTTAGTGGGTCTGGTTTTGATTGCCATCTTATGGGAACAAAAGCCTTTTTTCTATAATTTAAGGATGCATTTAAATTCAGTTTGAAAGACTGAATTCCATGATGTGTTGCCCTTAAAGGCTATAAAAACTGAGATCTATTTGTGTGTCTCCATAAGAATATCAAAGTGAGAAGTAAATCAGTTTTTCTTTGAGATTCTTTTCATATTTGAGTAGTTCTGCCCTTGTGTCTCCTTCAGACAACCCTGCTGTCCCAAACTTTGTCCAAATGAGGGAAACTTAGACCTTCCAGTCCTTAGCAGGCTAAACTTGATAATTTTTAGAAGATGTGGAATGAGGGAAAGGGTCAGGGAGGAGATGATCAGTATTATTCCATGCACTGCTTCCTTTTTAGTGGTTATGTTGTAATCCAAAGCTCAGAGCCAAGTGTTCAAAACATGAGTGGATTTTGTGCTCCGGTTTAGTGGGTGAGGGGGAAATTGGGGCAAAGTATTTACAGTTAAAAAAACCCAAAAAACAACCCTGTCTAGTCAAGTGCCAGGATTGTCAGGTTTCCAGCGTGGGGAGATGCCTCACTCTGTCCTGCACAGGAGGAGCTGAGGCCTCCTCATGAATCATAAAAAATCATGGAATGGCCCAGGGTTGGAAGGGGCATCAAAGATCCTCCTTTGTTCCAACCCAATCAAAGTTCCAAACCCCAGCTGCCCATTTTTCTTACATGCTCTGCTCTAAGAACTTTGATGTATGTACTCTATAAGTTTATTGCTATTTGCAAGCCCATATTTAGTGATTCCATAGTTTTAAAAGCAACAATAATAAAAATTTCTCCTTTAAAGTATCCTAGGGCTAGGAAGAGATGTCAGACATTTTCCTGTCAGTGTTTCATCCCTGTGAGCTGCGGGCAGAGCTGAAGTGACTCAAATCGCCAGAGCAGCAGCAGAACTCTCAGATTCCAGATCCGCTCTATCCCAGGCATTACAGAGCAGATAAAGATTACACGGAGCAGATAAAGATCGCCCTGATAGCTGCGTTATCTGATAGGCACCAAATGGGGCTGCTGCCCTTATCAGAGCATCGGGGACAGCAGCAAGTTGTGAGGAACACAAAGGACACTAATGGGATACTGAATGTCTGTTCAAAGCCGTCCTGCTGTAGGTCCTGCTGTGTTTGCAGAGGTCTGAGGTGAGGGTTTTGCTCAAAATTCCACTCCAGGACCTGCTAGGATCCCATGGAACTTGGAGAAGGGGGAATTAACCCAACAGCACCTTACTGAATGAACACCCAGCGTAAGGAGCCGCATGTAAATCTGGCTCCTGTGAATCATCAGATGCATAAAATAGATCATAAATAATCAATCATAGGGGAGCTCAGCACTATTGCCCTTGTTAGTTTCTGTAGCTTCTGAAATAATATAAATGCTGGGTGGATTGTAGTACAGGAGTAAAGGGGCTGTTGAAAGGCTCTTTGTCGCTGGTTTGTTGTTAATTTACTTTGTTTGGACACAGCCAGAGTGAGGTAGGTTTGTGCAAGGAAATCCAGTTTCTGTGTGTCTGCTGTCCTGGGGGGCTCTTGGGCAGGGATGGGAGTGGGAATAGTCCCAGTGCTGGCATTTGCAGCAGGAGGTTTTGTCCACCTGCTCTACCAAGCTTCCTCTTGTTTCATGGCACACAGCCTGAGATCTCTTCCTGACATCCCAAATTCTGTCTCCTGCAGTGGAGGGAAGTCTGGGGAGCAGAATATGCTCCCTGCAATGGCTCTGGAGAGGAGGAAGAGGCTTGAGAAGCCTCTGGGAAGATCTTGAGAGCATTTTCCAGTGCCTAAAGGGGCTCCAGGAGAGCTGGAGAGGGACTTGGGACAAGAGATGGAGGAACAGGACACAGGGGATGGCTTCCACTGCCAGAGGAAAGGGATGGATGGGATATTGGGATAGAACTCCCATAGAAGTAGTGGCTGCCCCTGGAACCCTGGTAGTGTCCCAGGCCAGGTTGGACATTGGGGCTGGGAGCACCTGGGACAGTGGACAGTGTCCCTACCATGGCAGGGTGGGATGAGATGAGCTTTAAGGCCCCTTCCAACATTCAGTGACTGTAGTTCAGGTAAACCATTCCTGTCTGAAGCATTTCCAGATAATGATGTTAATTACCCAAACAAGAATATGAGTTGGAAACTCTTACTGTTTAAAAGAAGCGTCAGAAGATCGGTGCTAATTTCTGTCAGTATCCTGATTTTCTGATCAAGTGCACAGAAAGGAAGGAATTGTTTTCCTGTAGCAGGGCCCTGGTTTCCAAAACAGTCTGCAGCAGGGACGATGACAGGAATTGCTTTTGAGTTGTTCTGGTAATAATGACTGGAGATCAAATTATAATAAGGTCAATCTCTCAACCATTTCACTTTAAAAAAATCAAAATGAAATCCACTTTTCTCTTCGGACATACGTTTCAGCTCTGTGGCATGGCATTTATGTGGAAAATGATACAAGGTAAGACATGGAGTGCTGTTTAGAGGAAACATTGGAGATTATAAATAGATTAAAGATTCATCTGACAGAGGAAATTTGCAGTGCACATTTCAAACTGGATGTGGCTTTTTGCCAGTCTGCCTAATGCTCTCTGAGCAATAGCAGGGTCAACTGATGGACAGCTCCACCTGGATTTTTAGAGTTTATGCTCAAGATGTTACTGGAGGCTTCTTAGACTTGGAGCAAAGAAAAAACTGGAAGTTAGCAGCAAATTTGAACAATTGTTACACTTGTAAAAATATCTGGGTTTAGGAAGAAAAGTTACAGCAGTACCTCTGCCAGACCCTGCAGCTGGAAAAGATGTGCCCCTTACTCTAAAAGAGCTAAATTGTATTTCAGCCGGAGATTTGAGGGAGTTGTGAGCAACCTGGCCTCATGGAAGGTGTGTGTAGATGTTAATGGGCCTTATGGGTTTCATTCTTCATTTTTCTTCACAATTCTGTTTTCTTAGGGAAAAGACAAAAACAACATTTAAATGGTTTGGGGAATGTCAACTGTGTTTTAAAACTTACATCTTTCTTTGTTTTTTGCATTCCCTTTTCTGACTTTGCTTTCACCTTCTTACTGAAAATGAATATTATTGCCCTGGCTTGCTGTGCTGATTTATTTAGCCAATACAAACAACAATTGTGTTAGAGCAAGATTTTTATTAAGCTTAAATAATAATTCATTTGAAAATTATCACAAATTCATCACAACAGTTGCAGAAAGTACAAAAGTCTATTTCCAGAAGTTTCTGATGGTATTTTAAACTGCACTTATAATAGTGTGATTGATGGCAATACCTTTATGCTACTGAACTTGTTTTAGGGGAGTGGTATTTACATACGTTGTATTTGTTATTTAGGGTGCACTTTTTCATGCTGAGAGCCTTGCTTGTTTTTAGTGCTGCCTTTTAGGACTTTGGGATAAATTAAAATAACTGGACGGCACCAGAAATGTTCAGAGCTGCTGCAGCACAGTGGAGGGTGCTGTCAAGTGATTTTTGGACTGCTCAGGTGCTTCTTGAGAGTTCACTGAGAGCCTAACAGATTTGAAAAAAGTGATTTTGTTATTGAAATGTTTGTTTTGAACACCCAGACCGTGTGTCCGGCTCAACTTGAGGAGAGGGTTCTTTTACGTAACTGGTGGATTAAGAAATCCTGCACAGTCCAAGGCACAGGGTGTTTGTACAGGCTGATCAAATTGAAGGTTTAGAGAGGCTCTCATACCACACACCTGCATCTTTGCAGTGATGTTTTCTGCATTTTTCATCCCGGTGAGCGTGGCCAAGTGCAGTTGCAAAGCTCCTAATTAGGGCTGCGTGAGAAGCGAGAGCGCGGCCGCCCTCGCGTGCGGGGAGCGCTGGGTGCCGTGGAACCTGCAGGAAAAACAGGGCACAAACAAAACTGTCAGCGAAAAGAAACAGCCTTTGATACAACTCTGCATCGAAATTCACCTCGGATAAGAGTGTTTAAGGCTCGGGTGGCTGGGGCTCAGGGAAGGAGGGGTTTCTGTGATGTCTCCATGCTAAGGAACGCGGCCGTTCCCCCGCTGCCGTTCCTCTCTATCAGAGCTCTCTCTCAATTAAACTGCACTTCGAGCCTTTCCAGGAGACACCAAAGAGGCCTCAGATTCCTCAGGAGTAAACAGGGCTGATTTTTCAAGCTGCTTTGTGGCAAATGAACTCTCAGGCAGCAGCTCTCTGGAGTGGCTCTCCGGGGTGAGCGGAGCAGTCCCTCACTGCCCAAACACCATGTGGGGATTTCATTCTACAGCTTGGTTTGACTTCACTGAAGTGCCCCAGGGTGCTGGATATTTCCATGAGCTGGAAGTTGTTGACTCCTCTTAGTGTCAACAAACAATTTCCATTTGAAATGTACCTTTTAGTGACAAATCAAATGATTTGCTATCAAAATAAAATAGCTCCAAGAGAGAACTCAAGTTCTTCGAATGAACTGCTCGCAGTAAATCTCACTGGTTTGTTTTTAACACAGAACAGTGTCAGTGTACATCCACTTCTTCTTCTGCTCATTCCCACTTCCAGACTCTAACATTTGGAGTTTTCACGCCTGTTTTGCTATTAAAATCATAAAATAATGTTGCTGGAGGGAATCTGGATGTCATCTGCTCCATCTTCCTGTTCCAAGCAGGACAGGTTGCTCAGACACTTTTCCATTTTGAGTTTTGAGCCTCTTCAAGGACTCTACAACCTCTATGGACAACCTATGGCAGGATTTTACCATCCACTATGGAAAGTAGAAAAACCAAAAGTAAATATATTAATCAGTCTAGTGCACTAATTAGTCAACCTTGGAGAGGATTCAGGGATTGGGATTGGTCAGCCTGGAGAAGAGAAGCTTTGGAGTCAATTAATGCAGCGTTCCCAGGACTTTAAGGGAGGTGACAAGAAACATGGAGAGAGACTTCACAAGGGCCTGGAGTGCCAGGACAAGGGGGAATGGCAGAGTTAGATGGGATACTGGGAAGAAATTCTTCCTGTGAGGGTGACAAGGGGCTGGGATGGAATTCCCAGAGCAGCTGCCCCTGGATCCCTGGCAGTGCCCAAGGCCAGGCTGGACATTGGGGATTGGAGCAGCCTGGGACAGGGGAAGGTGTCCCTGCCATGGCAGGGGGTGGCACTGGATGGGATTTAAGATCCCAACTCATTCCGTGACACTCCCAGTAATGTTCTCATGCTCTCATCTTCAGTGTGAAGCGGAGTAAATCAACATCAGGGTTAACACATGGAGCAGATGCCTCTGGTAGATCCTCAGAGCTGTTTTCCAAAAGATCATTTTTGGGTATTTTGGATAATTTTGTTTCGCACCAGAACAATCTGCTGTGGTACCTTTTAGCTGCTGTTTGCATTGAAGGAAACTTGTGGGTGTAAATATTTCTGTGTAACATGGCCAACCATGGGCAGCTCCAAAATCCTGTATTATCTGCTTAAATAACTTCCTATCACGAGACGTTGGAGCTCAAGTAAGATGTAATTAGATAGTGGTAATGAAAAACTGCTAGATTATCATTTGTGATATGGAATGAACAATTTTCAAAGTAACTTAGGCTTTTAGGAAGCTCAACTTCAATTTAAGACCTAATTATTTCCACAGTTATGAAAATTTTGCCCTTACACATTTTCCTGAAAACCAAAGCAAATAAATTTCTTTCTTCTTGGCACTTTAAAAAAAATTGTTTTATTTTTTAAAAGATTAAACGGTCTAGCTGCATTAATTAATGTTTTCTGAGGTTGTTATTTGGGTTATGCAATAGCCAGGAATTCCACAGCCCCTCTGAGTATGGGCATTTCCTCAGCTGCTGTCTCAGGATGAAATGTTCTAAATAAAAAGTCAATTAAAGGCACATTGGACTCAAAACTTCTGAAAGCCCCTGGGTATTCCTGTATCTGTAGATTACTCCTCTAGTTGGGCTTTTTGGGGCTGTGTCCTTTTCCTGTAGAACATTTTTAGGCCCTTTTGAAAACATCAGCCTAGGGTGTGTTTGGTAAATTGAGAAAGAAATCGTTTTCTGAATCATCTTTTGGGTTTTTTTTTCCCCTGGAAGAAATAAAATCACAAAATTGGATTCCTTTACTGATCCTTGTCTTTAGGTGGATCTTGCTCTGTACATGGATCAATAAAAATGTCTTTAACAATGAGAGGATAAAGCTACAAGGGGCAGAAAAATGAGTCCATTCATCAAGGGCAGCATGGAAGGAGGGCTGCTGTAAAGATGTTACAAATATTAATGTGCTATGTTGCACTCCCAGGGCACTCAAGTCCCATTAGTGATAAATATTTCCAGGTTTAAATATCTCCAATTTTAGTAGCTGGAGAAGCTATTTTTATATCATAAAATGAATGTATGTTCAGAAATGTTCTCCATGTGCTTGTCTCCCAAGAAGCATTTTTATATCCTGCTCCATCCATCCTTTCTGAGTACAGAACAGTTTAATTTGTAACCTGAAGTGTTAAGTTTTAATTTTTCCCTTTGCTCAGTCTCCTACTTAGTCATACATAAATCAGAGGAATTTGAAAGAACTGGTAAAAATGGCTGGATCCTTCTCGAGCTGTAATTTGGCTCCATGAATTATTAATTACCAGACCAGGATAGCACCAGCTTTTTCAGAAGTCACTTTAAATGTACAAGGCTCACCTTATCAGCCAAGATCTAAGCAGTGGCAGTAATGCAATTCTTCCCATTTAGCACTTTGTGGTACGTTGAGAAGGAATTGGATATTAGATCATTTAAACTCTCTGAAATACAACACAAAGCAAGGAAGTGGATTGTTTTTTTTCTCCTTTTATCTATTTTTTTGGTTTTTTTGTTTTGCCCCTATGACAATTTCAAAGCAATGAATAATCGTGGATTTCTCAGGGGCTTGGGCTGCTGGAGGTGTTGAAGCTGCATCACTGTGAGGGAGACCAGCAGCTCAAAGAGCTTGAAAAGGAAAGGTTTTAACTGCTCGTGGTAGAAGAACAGGAGGAATCTGTGGTGGCTTGAACTGAACTCAAATGGATGCAAGGTAGCATTGGCCAAACACAAAGGAAGCTGGGATTGTAAGTAAAATTTATTTCCTAAATAACAGAGCAGGTAATTATTGCAGCACCACTTCAACCAGCTTTTAATTTATTTGACGACCCTTGTCTTGTCCCCTAATTTAGTTTCTCTCTCCAAATAAAAACGGGTATTTTTGTCCCTTGTCTTAAATGATTTCATGTTTGACGTAGTCCTAAAGGTTCTTTTCACAACTTTGCCCTTGTCTGATTGAATCTGCCTTTGGCAATTGCAGAGTCGAGGGCGGCAGCTAATTTAACTGAATCCCATCTTGCAAAATTTAAGGGTGTGTAATGGAAAGTTGAAATATTTCAGGACTTTGCTATTCTGAAATTTCATTGGAGCATTTTTAGTATTTTGGCAATGCTGTTCTCTGTCTCTGAAGATAAGTTATTAAAATAAGGAGTCTCTCTTGTAATATATCATCTATTTTTAAAGGTATTTTTAGACTTCTAAACAAATGAGGAGAGGGTGTGAAGGAAGTGATTAGATCTCGTTTGGTATGGAAGTTTTTAGGAACCATTACACTGCAAAATTGATGTAAAGCAATATTTCAGGGAGAAATCCTAACGAGATTCTAATGTGAGCTGTACCTGAGATTGTTTCCCAGAACCGAGATAATCTCGCTGCTGTCACTGGGCTCTGATTTACAGAAGTCATTTTGCTCCCATCTGTTGATGTGCCAGACAAGGCAGGGTTAGGAACGAGCAGTTCAGCGACTCTGCTTGCAGAAAAGTAATTAGTCTAAAAAAATTCAGATTAAATGTGGCAATTCCCACCCTGGCTCTTTTTTTGGTGCCCCAGACGAGGAATTTGGTTGGTGATGCTGCAAAACAAAATTGGAAACTTTCCCTTAATTTTCTTATTCCTTTTTGTTGTTGTTTAACCTTAATTTTTGGTACAAGATGCATGACAATCACCACTTTCCAGAGGGAAATTATTCATTAACTTATCTCTGTGTGTTTGTATGAAGCCAGAAATGCACTTGTATATCGACAGATTTAACAACTTGGTTTGGAGAGGTGCTTGTGAGGCCACGGCTGGTGTGGGGAGCTGTCCCAGCTTTCCTATCCCTATTCCGTATTATTTGGGATAGTAAATGAATTTTTAGAGTGATTTTTTTAAAGAAGACTCGTGGGAAGGTCTGGGCTGTGGTGGGAATTGTGCTGCTTGTGGTGTCACCTCTGTGCCAGGTGTAAAACAGGAGGGAGCAGAGCAGGAGGAGAGGCTGTCCAGTTTGTTTCATTTGGAATAGGAAATAGCTTTTCCTTCATTGTTAACTGCATAATCATGCTCTGGTGATGCTTAACATGTGAAAATAATCGTGGCACTTCCTTCATCTCTGCCCTGTGGAGAGTAGGAGTGCGTGAATCCCTCAGCCCTTCCCAGGATCCACGCTCACACGCAGCACATCATCCAAGCTAATGTCACAAAAACCACAAAAAATAATATTTCTGATGAACTTAAACTCATTTCTTTACTGCTGTTTTGGCTGTACTGTGCTAAACAGGATGAGATTCCAGGGAGATGGAGAGGGGCTGGTCCTGCACGGGTTTGGAGTGGTGGGGCTGGGCAAGAGCTGGTCCTGGCAGCACCAGGGACAGCCACCCTGGCCTGGGCATCACCAGGGCTGGAGCCCCCAAAACCTGGAAAAGCCCTTTCCAGGCAAGGAGGGGAGGGAGGAGATTAAAGATACAGTTCTTTATTGGGAAGCTGTAAAAAATGGTGTGGCAAAACCGGCCCAAAATGTGCCAAAATTCAGTGGAAGTTGCTCCTTGTGCCAACTCCGTGTGTCCCTGAGCCTTCTGCAGAGAACAACACCAAAGTTTATGGGTTCTTAAAAGTATGAAAGCAAATTTGGGTGATTTCTTCTCATCAGTGCTTTTAGGGGTGCAGTTTTTTCTCCTTGGAGAGCTGTGAATTTAAGGGATGATACTCCTCACATCCTGTGGGAGCTGCCTGGCTGTGGAGGAGAGGAGAGGGGACTGCTGAGGGCTGGGCTTGGAGGTGCTGCTCTTCCAAGGCTTTTTTGGAGTGAGCTGGACAGACTCCACAAAGGGAAACAGCCTCAAGTTGTGCCGGAGGGGTTCAGGTTGGATGTTGGGAAGAATTTCATCACAGAAACTTTGGTCAGATGCTGGGATGGGCTGCCCAGGGGAGTGGTGGCATCACCATCCATGGAAAACGAGTGGAAGTGGCACTGCCCAGTGTGGTTCAGTGGGCATGGGGGACTCAAAGGATGGATCTCATCATCTTGGAGGTCTTTTCCAACCTCATTGAGTCGGATTCTGCACATGGAACTCAGCAGTGATGGAGCAAAGGCTCCTTTGATCAGCACGGGTTGGGTAGAAGGTGGCAGCTTTTCATAAGCTTTATCACACCCAGTGTTTGACTAAATTTTGAATCTTTTCTGTAAAATCTGGCATCTGAGGGGTTTGTTACCAAGCCTGGGAGCTGGGGATGGAGCAGGGCGGCGAGGAGGGAGGAATGGGTTCCTGGGGGGTCACCAAGTGCAGCTGCAAGCGAAAACATGACAAATACTTGTGCTTAGATGGATGTTAAACCCCACCAGTCAAACGTTTCGGGCAAGTCTTGCTGTAGTCTCAGGTCTGCACAGTCTTAATTCCGCATTTGGAGCAAGAAGTTCATATTTCAAGCGGCACAAAACATGACAAAACACTTATTGCTGGGAGTGGAAGTACAACAGGAAATATATGGCCATTATCCAGCTGCAAGTTTCTCCATTTAAATGCAAACAAAACAGGAAAATGAAATGCAATTTTTAGTTTAATCAACTTTCATGAGTCTTCTGGGAAGCCCAGAAGGATCTGAAAGGAGCCGCTGGGACCTGTTGGCTTTAAATATGAATTTTGAAGGCTGCTTGGTAATAGGGGGGTTATGCTGGGCTTGGCTTAAAAATTAAGCCTTGCCAGTGACAGCTGGGCCTAACTGGGGGCAAAGCCAGTCAAATTAACTTTCATTTCAAAAGGGGATTAAGTCATTAATTTGCTAAAAATGTGTCTGATGTAACAACTCTGTTCTAGAAATAATAACAAATTTATCCACTGTAATTGCACTGGTTCTCTTTATTTTAGTACAGGAGAGATTATAAAAATACACAACTGGCTCCAATACTGGAGAGTTCCCCCACAGGAGATCTTGCAAAAAGTTAAACTCCATGAAAATTCCTCTTGTTATTCTACCCTTAAAAATCATTAAAGGTGGGAGGGATTAATAATTATTTAAGTATTTGATATCACCACATCAAACACCTCAGAGAGCTGTTACAATCATAAGAAAATACAAAATGTGTGTGTTATAATAATTTAAAAAAATAAGTGTAAGAACTGAGGGGTGCAAGAGGCTGAGTGAACTGGATTTTTTATTTTTTCCAGTCACTGGGGCGTTTCTGCATCGATGTCCTCAGTGTTAGGTTTCTCTGGAGACCAATTACAAAGGTTCACAAGGTTGTTTTTATTTTCCTTGCTCTTGATGTCTTTTTAATGAGGCCTCCTAGTAAACAGCAAGCATTATGCTTTCCTGTTGGATTCCTGTCTGCCGCCTTGAAACATTTATTACTAATACATGTGGGAAATGATGTATAAATTAAATATTAGGAAAATGTACTTTTAAAAAACAGAAGTACTTGGTGGGGATAGCTTATAATTGTCATTGGAGGAGTGGGAGAGGAAGTCGTGCCAATATTTTGCTAATGGAAGCAGAGTGAAAGGGACTGTTAAAGCATCCTTGTGGTTTTATGTAATAAATAGAGCTGATAGATGCATGGAGCTCTCAGTGCTCATCTCTGGGCTTGTGGGTTGGTGTGAGAGAATCTGAAGGATGGAAAAATAAAATTTTAAAAGGCTGTTGTGCTCTGCTCCAGCCCTGCCACATCCTGGTGCCCACAGCATCCCCTCGGATCGTTCCTGCCAGCACCAGCTCCTGCCCTGCACCTCCCTCTGCTGCTTCACCTCTTCAGCCACTGGATCTTCCAGATTCAAAATATTCTCTAATCACCAACACCAGCTAATCAAGCTTAATAACCAAATTATTGTGAGCGACAGAGCCCTGTGTGGAGCCTGCAGCACGCTGAACGCTCTGCTGGGACTCTGCCTGCTGCAATATTGCTGCCTTAGAAACACCCAAGTCAAGTACTAATTCCATAATTGCCTAAAGATGTTGTATCGCTGAATTTTAGCTGGCTGCTGGCTGCTTAGTTCCTATATTAGCAAAGGCTGCTTGCTTTAAATCCTGACTTTAAATCCTTGCTGGGAGACGAGGCTGTTTTCACCGGGGTTTGGAGAACCTGTCCTGCTCTTCCATGCTATGGTGCCAGATTGGCAGCGAGGTTTGTGGTGAGCAGATGCAAATCTGGGTTTGGTTTGGGGTTTTTTGGTGTTTGGTTGGGGTTTTTTGAGGGGTGGGCTGTATTGGGGTATTTTTGGCAGAACTCCTGGCATTTTCTCTTCTCCAGGTGGGCTGCTGTGGGTGATATCTGATGATATCCAGGGGCTGCATCTCACCCATCCTTCTTTCACATCTCTGGTAGTTTTTTTGTGGGGGGAAATAGATTGGTAAAGCTCCTCTGTGTCCGTGTGTGTGTGGATAGGTGCATCAGCCCAAAATTTATTGTAGTAACTGATGCATTTCTGGCAGGTTTGTGTTTGGGGCAGGTCTCTCACCATTTCTCTTTGTTTGCCCCTGTTGGGGTGGAAATCTTGGAGAGGTCCTGGCCCTCTCCTTGCCCTGGTGGCTCAGAGCAGTGTTGGAAGGTGAGCATGGGGAGGCAGCTCTTCAAGGAATTGTTTCAATCCTGTTTGGATTCCTCTGGCTCTGGAAGTTGGTTGTGGATGCTCCAAGGACAGGGGTGCAGGAGGTGCTTACTCAGCGTGTTCCTCGATGTCTCTTCAACAGATTTTTGCTGCATTTCTTGAATTTGCATCTGTGATTGCAACCACTTCTGTGTGCTGCAAATGCAGCTCCCTCCTCCTGTTCCAGCCTTGGAGTGTGTGGGTGTGAGCTGGCACTCCCTGAGCCCTGGCACATCCCTGGAGGCACACGGGGAATTCAGCTGTGAATTTGCTGTCTCTCAGCTACATCATCCCTCCAAAAAGCCTTTCCAGGCTTTTTCCTCCATTGGAGGAGAGGTTCACTTGTCCTTTCCTGCTGCACTGGAAGGTGTTTACTTCCCGGGGATGTCAGGCTGGTGGCACTTCTCTAAAAGAAATGTTCTGAGAATATGAAGCAGAACTTTGATCGCTTTCATCTTTTATCTTTTAAGTAGCTGATTTCATTCTTGCATGAAGGCAGTTGGCTCGGAGAGCTAATCAGGCTGCATAATGATGAAAAGGTCAAAATGAAATGGGGAGCTGCCATGATTCACAGCAAAGGCTGGGTTCAGCTCACAGAGCACAGCAGACCACTGGCAGAGCACAAACCCATCTCTATTTTTCAAAAAGAACCTTGGTTCCCACTTTTTCCTGTCCTTTTTCACTGTGCAGGCATGTTCTTAGACAGGGATGTTGTCCATAGAAAAATAAGAAGAGTGAGTAGCTGCTATCTCTTGTGAGGAAAAATTACCCTGAGAACAGAGAGGTCCCCAATTATACTGAAATAAAGCTGCAAGGGGAATGTGCTCCAGAGCAGTTTTCCATTCTCCAGGCAAGGTTGGAAACAGCCTGGCCAGAATGCAAACTGTCTTCAGGTTTCATCCTGTGAGGAGAGTGTGGTGTCACATCCATCTGAGCTTACTACATCAGGCAGTGAAAACAGAAAATGAACCAAATTAATCCTTGCTGGTTGGTTCATTCTCTTCATAGTGACCCTCTCGAGCCACATTTGGAAGATATTCTGCTGTATCTCCTCTGATCTCTGAGGAGGATGATGATGATGATGATCTTGGATGTGGTGTCCCTGCTTGAAGCAGGGGGGTGGAACTTGGTGGTCTTTGAGGCCCCTTCTGAGCTAAACATTCTGTGCTTTTCCAGACTCCTGTCCAAGGTGCTGAACTGGTGTTTGGTGAAATTAAAGCAAGGACTGGGCTGGTAACGTGGATGCCTCTGTAAAAAATCCAGTCTGTAACTGGCACCTTGGCTGAGCTGGGATCTTCCCAAGCTCTTCAGAGATGTGGGGCTGCCATCATTCAGGTGCTCACAGGAACTCAGGGTAGAGTTTATTTGATGAGGCATTTATCTTTTTCTTCTGCTGGTGGGATTTATTTTAGTGTAACTAATCAAATGAGTGCAGAATGAACCTTTTCAGGAGCAGAAGTAGCTTGATTTATTAAGTGGAATTGTAATCCAACATGAAGCATTTGATTACTCCTCGCATGCACTAATCCTTTTTTTATGAGATCAATTTGCCCCAAATATCTGTACATGGTATTTTTTTGGCAGCCTTTTTCCTTAAGACCTCAAAATGGTATAAATGATGAGCTCCAGCTGTTTCTCATTGTGTGGTTTATTTTCTGACACACAAGGTACTGGATTTTAAGCTTCTCAGATTTTTCCCCAGTAAGTATTATTTAATAGCTATTGCTGCATGAACATTGATTTTAATTTTACCAGAATAAGTGCATTAAAATGTTTACAAGTTGTTATTTATTACCAGCTGCTTCACGAACATTGGAGCTGGTGGTTTTATTTATTTCTGGCTACGGCATAATTAACTCCCTGTGCTTATCTGGAGACTTTCTTGTCAGTTATTCATAGCCTGACTACTTTGTCTGCAATCTTCAAACCATTTACTCTGTGATGTGAAATATTTCAGGGTGTTCTTGCTTTAAGATTTAGAATAATGCCTGCTGGTATTTATAGCAGCTGCTGCACCACCTTTTATCCTCAGTCTGGGGAAGACTGGCTTTATCCACCTTGGGGAATCAGTTTAACTCACCCCTCCTGCCATGGTGGTCTTGTAAATACAACAAAAAGTTGCTTATCATGAATTATGTATTTATTGAAATTAATTAAGAATTAATTTGCCCCATTTGTGGGTGTATCTCTTTGGTGTGAGTGAGAACATGATCCCTGTCCTTGCTGAGGTTGGGTTATGACAATCCCTTCATATTCAGCTCAAAATTAAATAAAAATTATTGGAAGTCAGCAAAAGACTTTTTTTAACTTGGTCCTTACATGTGCTTACAGTTTATAGTTGAGCATGTGGTAATTCCACAGTTTAATCCATTTCTGCACAGATATCAACACTTCAGATATTGTGGAGTTTATAAAAAACATTGTGTATCCACCTTAAAGTATTTCCAACAAGGGGGAAAAAAGAAATAAATATCACAGCTGATTATTTTTTCTTATTTCTTTACTGTTGCCAGTATTTGTCACATATCAATCAGATGAAGATATGAAATGAAACCTGATGAAATCAGTTCCATTAGGACTGAAGATAATCCTGCTCAGGGTCCATCCTTTCCTCCCAAGCCACGTTCCTCCCCAGGCTCATCCCAGCCCCGTGCAGCAGTGATGGACAGATGTTTTTCTGTCTCATGCAGTCCCAAACATCCCCAAGGAGTTTAATTCCCAGGATTCAAGGCCAGCAGGGTTTGGACAGCCTGACCTGAGCCCAGGCAGAGCCCTCAGGGTTTGTCCATCACCATTGGCAGCTGCTGATCAAGGTAATGAGGTGGAGACCACCCAGGGCATCCCAAGCTCAGCTGGGAGGGAAGGCAAGGCCTTGAAGCCCTGCCTCGAAGGAAATTTGATTAATGACATGGACAGTCAGACTTCAGAAAGGCTGAAAGGAACAAATCAAACCTTTCCCTTCAGCTATTGCAGGGAGGGGGAGATATTTCCCTCTGCTGTGCCCACAACACCCCATGGCAAACCCCACCTTGTTAAATTACACTTGCTTTCCCTCTGCTTGAGGATTCCTTCCCAAATACCAAACACCGGTCATTTTCTGCATGTTTGTTTGGGATTTTTTTTGCAATTAGATGATGTTTTGGGACGTCACAGCAGTTTGAGTTGGTTTTTCATGTAGGAGTAGTGAGAGGAAACTTGTTGGTGCATGTTTTGATCTGCTTTGCTTCCTCCCTAAAATGAAACTTGGCAATGTGATATTTGGAGCTGACGGGAAAGAATTTCCTTCTGGTTCTTCTAATCCATTGTGCAAACTGTGAGGAATTTCCTACCAGGGTTCCCTCATGCTTTTGATGTAATAACAGAGAAAAATTCACCTTGAGAAAATTTGTCACCCCAAAATTGACCTGTGGTAAATATTATAAAAATACATGAAAACTTTCAAGTGGTTTTTTGAGGAATTCAGGAGCAAGGATCATCCAGGGAAGGAGGTTGTGGGATAGCCTGAAATGCCTTTGGAGAAGCTCTCCAGAAGGGTTTGTCTCTCTGAGACCAATCCTAAACCTTGCATTGATCCTTCTCTCATGGAGAAGTGCACCACACCCACGCACCTGTACGAATTCAGGAAATCATGTCCTAGAAAGAATCTTCTCTCCTGAATGCTGGGATTTTCTGGGATTTGATGGGATTTTGGCAGGGGCTGAGCAGAGCCTGGCTTTTCTCTCCCGTTCCAGAACTGGAGGCTGGATTCAGGTGGGCTTCCCATGAGGTGTTCTCCCACCAAAGCAGTGCCTCTCTCTTCATCTGCTTACTGAAGGAAAGACATAATTGTGATTTAATATCCTATTTCTGATGAATCTATGTGGTTAAGCAGTGGTTCCAGCTCACACGAGCATTCCCACTTGGAAGAATTTCCTGCCTCGCTTTTTTTTCATAACTCTGTTCCAAAGCCGCTTTACTGAGAAGGTTATTCTGGTAATTTTTTATTTCTTTTTTTTTTTTTTTTCTGCAAATAAACTATTTTTGAAAAACAGCTCCTTCCTAAGGGCAGCCAAGTGTCAAAGGCAGAGTTCTGGATGGTGTCAGCTGCGTGTGGAAGCCCACGCTCCATTTACTCATTCCAGCTGTGGGAGCTTGGCTGTGCAAACACCGAGTGCTGCTCATGTACCTGTCACTCCAGAGCTTTTAATGAACATTGATCATGTTCAGCCAGACGTTGATTTGAATCAAGTGGATGGAAAGTCATTTTTAAAAGCACACTGTGAAGTTTTTGTTTTGTAGTGGTGTAGAGTGTTTAGGATCAACCTGAAACAAATATTATCCCAGCTTTGAAAAGTTATTGCTGGGTGAGAGAGGATCTGCACGTTCAGTTTGGTCATCTCAGAAGGTTCATTTATAATTTAAAGTAATTTTTCAGTACAGTGTGTATTTATATTTACTTTTACAGAGAGAATTATTAAGGTTGGAAAAGACCTCCAAGATCAAGACCAAGACTTTTAATTAGTTTTAAAAACCCAGTAGTTTAAAATTGCCTTTAAAGATTCCCTTTGGAAAAACAGCTCTGGTTGTTTTTGCAGAGCTGGGTTACACAATTTGGGGAAATAACCTTTATCTCTTTGCTTGGCTGAGCAGCCTGGCCCACCAGACTCCTTCTGCTGTTGTAGGTGATGGAAAATGTGAAATGTTGGAGTGCTGGGCTGCCAAATTCCTGCTACTCTGGAGAGCTGTGCCCTGGAGCATGGGAGCAGACAGATGGGACCCATTTAATGCCCAGCATGGTCCCACCCCCAGGAGCTGCTCCCTCCTTTGTAGGGCACACTTGGCTCCAGGTGTCCCATGGGAAGGACAGAGTGACCCCAGGGTGTGACCACAGCAGAGCTTTTGGGAAACCCACAGCCAACAAATGATTTTTGGGGATCCCAGGGAAAAGAAATTGTTGTGTGGTATAAAACTGCCATGTTCATTTTGAGTCTCGTTTCATTAAATGTCCATTTCTGCATGGGCTGTTTGGGTGAAAGCACCTGAAATAGAAGTGGTTACAGTGGTTGCTTAAAAGCCTAATTTTATTGCAGCTCTAGAGAAAAAAAACCCATAAATAAAATCTTTCAAACCAAATTCAGTGCTAGTTTCCTAATTGAAAGAAGCAACTTATTGCAGAAGGAGGAAAATATTGAGTATTTTTATTGTAATAAAAACTTCACAATGTTTAGCTTAAAACAAAGACTTCAGTGAAGTCTGCAAGCAAATAAATTGATCTGCAGGCTCTGTGTTTGCGGTGAGCAGAGTAAAAAGAAAGAAATCCATAGGTCATTTCTGCAAGAATAAAGCTAATATTAGCCCAGGAGTCACTCTTAAATGTTGTTTACATAATGATCTTGGAAGGTGCTGAGCTTTACAATTTAATTGTGCATTTGAAGTTCGAATCCTTACAAAATAGATGGTTTCATTCCTTTAGGGACTAAGAATGCAATGTAAGAGAGTCTAAGCTTAGGGGTTATTTTTCCCCCTTATTTTCCTTTTCAAATTATTTTAACAATAACCCTTTGACTGTGGAATGTGTGGAAGACAGGGAATATCAAAGAAGAGCAATCAGGTGCTAATCCTACTTAACCAACCTTTGACTTGCAGCATCTGCTGTATTTTTAGTCTGACAGGAGCAGAATTATCATTCCCAGTAATTTGATAAGTGTTGTCATTTTCCTTTGAAGAACTTATTTTAATATTTTTTTTTATCAGCACACCTGCTCCCTCGAGAGTAAACCAGCAAGTAATTTATGCAGTGAAAATCCTTGCCAGTTTGTAAGTGAGAATAAATATTTCTGAGATGCTCATGGTTATAAAACTTGATGGTTTGCCCACAGATCTTCTCCTCTTTTCACTGTTGTGCAGTGGTGTCAGTTTGAGATGTGATAGCCGGATCTTTGGGATTTTTCCAAAGAATCCTTAAAGAAAGTTCACCAAATTGAAGTTCAGCTCTTCCTTAGTTTTGAAGTGTTGTTGTGTGGTTTTTTGGGCTTCCGTTGCTGATGGAAAGAGCAGGATAAAGCTGCCCTGGTGCTGGGCATGCCAGAGATGACTGGAGTGGGGAATCTCCCCAGATCCATGAGACACTTCCTCGTGGAATGTTGTGGGGATGTGTGGAAATTGTGTCCTGCTTCAGAGCCTTTGCTTTCCACCTGGGGACTCAGCACAGCAGCTTCTTGTCCTGGTTTCCCTTTGTTTCATAATAATTCCTGAATGCCTTCAGCACCACCCCACACAAAAGTGAGGGGCAAAAGTCTCCTGAAAGTCTCTTCCAGCAGTGATTATCCACTTCTGATCCCTGAGGATGATTAACCAAATCAGCTTTTCAATACTGACAAAAAACCCCACTTTATTGTGCTTATTATTTATTATATGTGCTTATTACTTTATTGTGCTTATTTATTGATGCTTATTTGCTTTGCTGCCATGAGAATGAGCTGCCCTTCCCCTTTGGGGACAGATTTATGAAAAGATGTTTTTCATGACTCATGTAGAACCAGTGTTGTAAAGGAGAATTGTATCCCTGGAATGTTTTGTGTTAGAAATCCACGTGGAGCTGTTTGTGTGGGGAGGGGCAGATCTGCAATGGTCTCTGAGCAGGGAATGGTTGCTCAGTGAGGCAGAGTTGCAGGTTATCAGTCCATGGGTTGGTCCCACAGTGGCACAGGTGAGGACTGAGAACATCAGCCTTGTGTTGGGCTGTGTGTGGAGCAAACCCCTCATGCAGGCAGAGGAGTTTGCTCAAAGCATCCCCAGTGCAGGCAGAGAACAGTGCTTGCTCAGGAATGTGAGGTTTTTACTGCTCTTTTCCTCTTTATTTTATATTCCTTATTCTCTTTACATTCTCTTTACTCCTCTCCCCCTGGTCCATGAGATCTGTTAATGCCATGATGGATTTTTTGTCTCTTTGGAAAGAAGCTCTGCCCACAACTTCCCTGAAATTCCCTACAAACCATAACCACACCAAACTTCAGCTTCTCTCATCATGGCATTTCCAAGCTCAAATGGTCTTTCAGAACTGTTATTTAATATGGAATTTGGCTCTGCTCAAGGCAGGATGTCCCCGAGTGGGCAGCCAAGAGAGGAGGAGGTTGGATGGGTTTTGTCGTCTGCTGTGGTGGAGCTGGTTAAGGGTTTTGTCATCCCCAGAGACCCCCGGGGCTCAGACTGACAGGGCCTGGCTTGTTCTGTGTTCTGCTCCTCTGCACCTGTGTGTTCCTCCCCCGGTTATATTTAGTGAGAGAGAAGAATATTAAACATCAATAAATGAGCTGGGTCACGTGTGCGGTGTTCAACGTACAGATTTTGAGAGAAAGCTTTGTTGTTATACAAAATAAAAGTAAATATTCTGTCCAGCTCTCCAGATTTCCCCAGAAGGTAGGAAGGGAGGCAGAGATCAATCACTGATAAAGATGGCCTGTGGCAGTGGATAGACAAGACTGTCAAAGCACCTCAGAAGCAATAAAACACGCAAAACTGCTAAAATATTGTCATTCTTAGAGATTTCTGCTTAAAAATCTTTGATTTCTGCACCCTCAGGCTCCCAGTTCTTCTGTAGCCCAGAGAGGTCTCGGACCCTGAGTGCATTTTTTAATGCCTTGTAGTTTTGTGCAGAAAACAGGTTGGGAAAAGAGCCTGTGAAGAGTGAGAACCTTCCCTTTCTTCTTCCTTGACTTTCTGTGCCTGTTGCCAGAGGGGAAAGTGCTTTTAGGAAGATCCTCTAGCAGCAGGTAAATTAAATTATCGATAAAGTGTACAGCAAAGCACACTCAAATATTTAATATTGGATTCATGAGGATTGGAGTCACGTTTTCCTTCCGAAATTCTGCTCAGCTGTTGTGGCTGGGGTTGGCAGAATGCAGGTGTGCTCAGCTGGCCTGAGCAGCACCATGGCCAGGGCCTTAAAAAAGAGAAATTCCCATGTTTTCTTTGCCTTGCTGGGAATTCCAGGAGTCTCAGGGAGAGCTGGGGAGCAAATTGCCCAAATGATGTGTCTGTGTGTAAGATATTCCATGTTTCTTTCCTTACCTGACTCACAGAGAGCTGAGAGAGCCCTGAAATGTAAATAAGATTTTGGGTGTGCTCCCAAGTCCCCAGATGTTCATGGCTTCATCCCTAAAGTTCACAATTAAGGGTTTATTTTCTGTTTGATTTTCTTCTTAAATCCTAAAGGAATTAAAAGCTACCCCTCAGTTCAGCTGAATGGGGAGTCACCAGTGCAGGCACCACGTGAAATACAATTTTATTTACATGTTTTCCTCCAATGAGCTCCTGAAGCAATTTATTTGCCTAAGTTATAAAGCAGTGGAAATAGAAATGACAAACTATTGGTACAGCACGGAGCAAATGTTATTTTGGAGTCCTCTCCACCTCCTAGAGTTGATTTATGGGCTCCTTTCTGGCTGCTGGGGTGGCCCATCCTAAAGACAGGAGGAAATGGTGCAAGAAATGGTTGAATTTGGAACAGGAGCCTGAGGTTTCTGTGATCCCCTGCTCCCAACCATCCATCCTCCTCTACCCTCCACTGAGTTTCTGAAGTAGGGAAGGAATTTGGAGAGACAAAATTCAGAGGTAAATGATGATTTTACAAACTCCCTGTGTGATCCTTAAGTGGTGCTTCTTGTACTTAAAAATGAAATGGTGCAGCAAGGAGTTGGCTTTGAGAGAGACAATAAATCAAAGTAAACAAAAAAAATTAAACTTCCTTATGCCTGGCTGTCAAAAGTTTTGAGTGAATAAACCAGTTTTAACATTGTTAAATGCAGTTCATGGCATCTTTCCTGTGAAGTGCTGCTTAAAACAAACAGTTTTTCACTGACGGCATAAAAATTGTTTCCCTAACATGCCCAGAGGTGAAATGACTGCCTGGAGGAAATAAAGCTGGCAGATTTTTTCTCTCCAAGTGTGGAAAGTCTTGGGGCTGTAAAAGCTGTTGTGTGGTTTAACTAATTTCCTTTAAACTGACAGGAACAGCAAAGCAGAGGATGTATTTTCCCTGGCGAGCTGATATTTGGGGTTGTTTATGAGCTCCTGCAAATTGTCACTTCAGGAAAGCAAAACAGGAGGGGGATAGGCAGGGGAGCAGAGATGGGCTGGGTGTGTGAACTGCATTTTGTACAGGGCCTAAAAATACTTGTAAGCCAGTGTGGAAGTGGCATTTTGCTGGGGTTGAAGGAACTATCCCAGAAACAAAATGCCATCCTTGAGCTCTTTCTCTTTCCTGCTCTTTGCTCCATCCCTGGAGTGTTCTCTCTCCTCTCTGCAGCAGCACCAGGTGAGGTTCTCATGGTGAACAAGAGAGGGAGGGACTTTTATTTCTCCAGGTGCCAGCAGGGATTAGAATTGGAAATCAGAAATTGGAATAAGAGACCAGACTCTCCTGAAGTTTATCCTGGGTAAAACCATTCTCCATACTCTTTCCAGAACCCAGTAAAAACCTGAATATCCCAAGAGCTGTCCTGTCCATCCTTGCTCTGTTTGAATGGAGAGTGGCTGATGTTGAACTTGCATCCAGGAGAAGATCCTGCCTGAGATTGTCCACTCAGTGCTTATCCAACAGTTTTCAGTCTTCCCAAAGAAATCAAAGTTTCAGTGAAGTAAATCCTCAGTTTCCAAAGAACTGCTCCAAAATTCTTTGTCATTTGTTCTGCCACTCCCAACACACCTTTGTAGGTGTTCTATAAATGCACAGGAATCTTTGCCAACGCAGGAAAACAAAATCAGTTTGTTGGAATTTGTGGAGAAAAATAATTGGATAGAAATACAATATCTTCAGATAATTTTTCTGATTTTTTTTTCCTTTTCCCTAGCATAATTTTTTTTCTGGTCTTCCATGCAAGAGAATAATTGGGTTTGAGATGAGTTGTGCCTGTGTTGCTCCATGCTGGATTTCCATTTAGGTATCTCATAAAATCCCTGTAGGTTGTTCCAGTTTCTTGCCCTTTGCTATGCTAGTAATAGGAGGGGAGAAAATAAACAATTAAGACAAATGAATTAATTTCTGTCTCAATACTGTGTATTAGGAAAACAGTTCAGGGGAACAAATGTACATAGATTTGAAATTTTGAATAAATATTAATAATAGTTACGGCAACAATAAAGAAAAAAGGGAGAGTAAGGGAATTAAAGTGACCTTGAATGCAGGTACATTATTACTGTATAGACACTGTTTGACTTTAATTTTTATTAATGTAGATAATGGCTTACATGGGCCTTATGGCTGTATTACCAGTGCTCTAAAATTTAATTAGATTTTTAGAGCAGCTGTTAATGTCTTCTCCAGGATTATATCATTGAGGGGCCGTGTCAGAAAACTTCAGCCATTTCATTAGACTCAGAAGAAACTGAAATGAGGTATTTTGTCCACAAAACTACCTGAATTCCTGAGCCTTTCTCATAACAAACCATTGAAATTGCATTTATTTTATCCTTGCACTGCAGGGGATGGATAACACACTAAACCACAGAGAGAAAAAGGCTGGCTCGGAAATATTCTATAAAGGTTTTTAGGATTTAGAAGTTTGTTTCTTGCCTTGGCAGACCCAAGATTCAGAGTCAGTGATGATAACTTGGAAGAAGCCCATATTTAAGTGAACACAAGGCAGGAATAAATGTCCCCACCACGGTGGAATGTAAATGAAAATGTTTTATTTTAATGATAAAAGGAGGACTAGTGCTTTTTTATTGTCCTGTCCACCAAAAATATAATTAAGACAGAAATGCAGCAGGCTCTGTATTTTGTAGCTAACTTCAAGAGAACTTTGTGAAGAAGCAGCCATGGTGGTCCTGGAGAAAAGGTTTTAGAGTTGATGCAATGCCAGACATTGAAACAAACCTTGGTTCAAAAGCTGAGAGCTGATATTTCAGCCTGGTGTAATTCAGGTGACGCAGAGTCACCCGAGAGTGGTACCAGGGATGCTTGGTGTGCACAAGAGGGTAACCAGGAGAGGCTGTGAATGGAAATTTGACATTCTGGCAGCATTTTCCAGGACATCTGTGTAAAAGATGTGGATTTTTAAATGGCTGATGTGTGGTTTGTGGTGGGCATGGTGCCTCAGGTTTTAGCTTTTCTATTTTTCACATTCTGTGCTGCTTTAGTGTGTGGGTCTGAGTTCACATCAGGGCATGGTGAGCTCTGTGCACAGAGCAGGGAGACAAAACAATTCCTGCTCCAGCTGGGCACCAAGGACAAATGATCCCAATCTCAGCCCCAGAGCACAAACCCCGTGGGCTGCAGAGAGAAAAACAAGCAGGATGGGACTGCAGGGGCTGCAGTGGGGTTGGACACTGAACTGCAATGTGCACATGGAGCAGAGCTGAGCCCAGGGAGAGACCCGGCAGCGCTCGTGCATTTTGGGACCATTTGGGTTCATCCTGGGTTCATTTTGGGACCATTTGGGTTCATCCTGGGTGCAGCCCTGGCTGGGCTCTGGTGCTGCCCAAGGTGGATCCATGGAGGAGATCCTTGGAATCAATCCCTGCTTTATTCTGCAGCTCTGCCCAGCCTCTGCTCCAGGGCAGCACAAGGCACCATGCAGAGACCAGGGCTCAGCCTGGAGTGGGTTTGTGTCCCTGGCTGCACCCACTGACCCTAGGGCTGGATCATCCTTCTCCCAACCCCTTGGAGATACCAGGATGATAATCCCTGCATGGAAAAGCCACAGAAAATAATTTTAAGGTGTTGTGCTCTATGTTTAGGCCTCACCTGCAGCTGCAGCTTCCCCAGTAATGCTTTGCTGTCACCCAGAGAAGAGCTGAAAACCTTTGTTGCCTCCCCAGTTCCATCAAGCTTGGAATTATCCATCAGTGAACTTCTGAAGTCTGCCCTAATACTGGATTTGGGGCTGTAAATTGTCCTTGTTTATGTGAGAGACTTCAGAAGTGGCTGGTTGGGCTCCTGGCTCAACCCAGGATCACTTTCCTTTCACTCTGCTTTGGTTACTTGGGGACAGCTTTCAGAGCAGTTCTTCTGGAAGTGTTTGAGGGTTCTAAGACCAGACATGATGCAGAATATCTTAAAAACATGATTAGGGGAAAAGTGCAGAGGATAAAAACTGGGATTATCTGATGAGTAGGCAAGAGGTGCCTCATCCAGGGTGAGGTTCTGTTGCAAACCAAATCCCATTCTGTAAAAGGAGAATTTTTGGAAGGTTTGCTGCTCTTGCCTGTTAACATGCACCTGTTAGTGAGGGGGATGAAGAAAGTGAATTTTTCTGGCTTGGTAAAGGTTGAGTTTCAGTATTTAGCTTATCAGGCTGGTGATGAGAGCAAGTGTTAATGGTGCAGGGTGGAGATGGATCAAAGGATGAGATGTGCTGGGGAAAGAAATTATAATGATGAATGACAGTGACCTAATTTATGAAACAATCCTCTGGTATCGAGCAATTCACTAATTTGTAATTATATGATGAACTGGCCAAGAACAAAACCAATCCTGTCAGAATCATCAAAAGCCATCAGGGATTCCTGTCAGAAATCAAAAGGCACCAGGAACTGCTGCAGGTTTGCTGTTGCTGTGCAGCTTCTCCTGTGCTCCTCACAGGAATGCAGAGCTGGAAATGAGGATCCAAACCCAGTTCCATTCATTAATGCCAGAGTTAAGGAGCGGAGAGGTGAGGGGGGAGTTTCTGGCATGTCAGGAATTCTCTCCAAACCCTGAAGGAGAAAGCTCCCAGGCATGTTTGCTGAAAGGCTTCAGTGTGGAAAGGTGCCTGTGGAGCAGGGATGGGCTTTGGAGGGAGCAGACACCTGAGAGCGCCTGGGGCAGGCACTGGTGCTGCTCCTTGCTCTGCTCTCTGTGCCACAGACTCGTAGAAATGAAAATAAATAAGGAAAAGTGGCTGTTTTAATGATTAGAAACTTTCTTCTTGGTGAAATGCAGCTCTTAGGGAACTCACAAAACCTGCAGTGAGTAACTTTGGGCAAATGTGGGGTTGCTGGAGTTCTGTGAAGCAGCTGGAGATGGAAGGCCAAGGGGTTTTGATGGTTTTTTTATATTTTTTGAGGGTTTTGATGGTGTTTATGGATCCTGAGGAGCAATGGGACCATCACCCTGCTGCAGCAAAGCCCCTGAGGGCTGGGCTGGGACCAAGGACCAGGATCTGCAGCAGAACCTCCCTGGGTGCTGCAATCCCCCCAGAGCAGCAGCTGGCCTTGCCTCTCATCCTGCTGAGCTCTGGGGCAGGATGGTGGCTCAGGAAATGACAGGGGAAATGTTCATTAGCCAGGAAAAGTCAGCATCCAGCCCAGCCCTTATTCATTCAACATTATTGATTTTAATGAAGGCCAGGCCGCTTGCTTCTCACATCATTCTGTGTAAAGGCTGACTCTGCCCAGGAATTTATCCTTTAAAAGAGTTGAATCATCCAGCTGAGATGCCTGAGGCATTGGGAGAGGTGGAAAACAGAAAAGTTGTGTTTATTTCCAGGTGAGTGCAGCAATGTCAGCTGCTCCTCCTCACTTAGGGTTGACAGATTCATTGAATAATTCTTAAAAACTCATCTCCAGTGCTTGGGAAGTGGGGGATTTCTTGGATACCTCTGTCTTTAGGCACTCATTTTTTAGGATTTTGTTTGCTGTGACCACCCCCAGCTGAGCCTGAGGAGCTTTGGTGTGAATGGATTAAGGGATTTCTGTAGCTGCAGGGTGAGCCCCATCCATAAATGGATCCAGCACCTCTGGAAAGTGTCCCTCACCCCTGAGGGCCTTTCCTGCATTTCAAATCTAAATAAAAATCATTTCAAAATCAAAGAAATCTTCTCTGTAGTTAGTAGAATTTCCAAAAACATGGTTAATGCTAAAGAGCTTTTCCATTTGATGTTTAATAGAGCTGAGTTAATAATTCATAATTTAATGTATCTGATTAATTTTGCCTCTTTTTCTCAGAATGTCTTCAAAGCACAGAACAATTATCTCAAATGTACTTATTCAAAATGACTCGGTGACCTCTCTTTCTAGATCACTTATTCCTGATTCAATTTCTCATAGCAGTGCACAATTTCTATTGGCTATCACTCGTTATTTCCCTGCTAATTGAGTAATCACAAATCCACTTAAAAAAATAAATAAGGAACAACCCTCTGGCAAGAAGAAATACTAAAAATGGATTAAAAATTCCTTTTGTCCAAGGCCTTGCTGCCTTGGAAAAGCCTTCCTCCAGCTGAGGCAGACCCAGTGCTCATTTAAGAAAAACAACTGATGAAATCCAGGTGTCCTGGGAATTTGCAGTGCTTTTTTTATCCTAGTGATGATCTAACTCTATAAATTGTATAAAGATAATTAACCTGTGCCAGCAGATGCAAAGCTCTTAATATCAAGAAGTAGATTTGCATAATATATTGCTAAGTGCATGTGTTTATTTCAGTAAAGTTCAGGAATTACACTGGAATTACACCAGGGCTGAGCTGCCCAACAGTGCCTGTGGCTCATTAGGGGCAGAATTTTCCCTTTTATTTCAACGTGCTCTTTACTTTTAAAATATAAAAAAGCCCCTTAGTAGTCAAATAGAGGCCTTAATGTGCTGCATTCATTAAAATTAAGGATTTTATTTGGCTGTTATCTTTCTTCCCCTCTCCCTGCCAGTCTGTGGTGTCATTTGAGGTGGCCATGCCAGTCCAGCAAAGCAGTTTGTTAATGAATTTCCCACAAATTAATTTTCTCCATTACCACAGCCTCGATAAACACCAGCAATTATTTTATGTGGACCAGAAATAAAAGAGATGATAACAGCTTACTGGACTTTAGTTTGTGGAATTAAAAGTACTTGTCTTTTGGCCTTTTTTCATTAGGGGCTCTTCTAAATGATTGCAAATAAAGGAATGGGGGAAAGCAGGAAGTGCTGGATGCAGCAATTTTAGGAAATAAAGGAATGGAGGAAAGCAGGAAATGCTGGATACAGCAATTTTAGGTTTAGGCTGTTGATTTACCCTAATTTTGTTTCCACATAACACTGAATTTTGTGGTCAGATCCTCAGGTCAGAGCAGATCCTCTGCTGAAGGACTTGTTGCTGTTGTTTTTATTTATTTTAGGCAGCTTTCTTTAGGAAATGCTGTTCACAAAAGGCAATGTCACATAATGTTAAACAGAAAATAAATTTTCTGCATTCACCTTGAGGGATTTTGGAGCCCCAGCCCTGCTCTCCTGCTGAACAGAGGATGCAGGGTTTGAGCACAGAATTTGGAATATCAACCCCAAAATCAAGACATGTAGGTATGGAAATAATCCCCCTCCTTCCTCTGTGGTTTTGAGGACTATAAGAAATCCCATAAGGGATCATAAAGCTATTTTTACATAAAACCTGACTGCAATAACTTCAGGTGTAATTGGATCCTCTGCTGCAGGACTTCTTGCTGTTGTTTTTATTTATTTTAGGCAGCCTTCTTTAGGAAATGCTGTTCACAAAAGGCGGTGTCACGTAATGTTAAACAGAAAATAAATTTCCTGCGTTCACCTTGAGGGATTTTGGAAGTTCCAAATTATAAAAGCTGTAATAACTTCCATTTAGAAGGCTTTTGACAGGAGGGAAATGAAAAACGAGGAGAGAATGTTTCCACAGAAAGTTATTCCAGCTCATTTTTATAAACAAAACACACCAACTGTGTAAACCAGAAATAGCAACGTTTTCTTTGACTGCTTTTTCTGAATGCCTGGCTTCAAACCCTCAGTCCTGAAGCTAATGGAGGACTTGTGGAGATGATATGCTCAAAGAAATTCCAGCAGCCCACACAGCTCCCATCTGCTTGGAACAGAAGCACAGCCTGCATCAGAAATTAATACAATGTTTAGCTGGGGGGGAGAAGGGAGGATATTTTGGGCCACTTTAGGCTGAAACTGTGGCTTAATTCGTCACTGAGTGTGAATTTGGGTATTTGGAAAAGCTAAAAATTCTGGCTGGTGAAAAGTGAATTTTGCTTTGCATGGGATTTTTTGGGGTTTGGTTTGGTTTTGGGGTTTTTTTTGGTTGTTGCTGTTTGGTTTTGGGGTTTTTTTGGTTGTTGCTGTTTGGTTTTGGGGTTTTTTGATTGTTGCTGTTTTGTTTGGGGGCTTTTTGTTGTTTTTTATTTGTTTGGGGTTTTTTTGGGGCAGGAGAGAAGTTGGGAGAGTTTTTTTGGATGCATTTAAAGAAACGATCTGTGATACTTTCCCTCATTTCTAGTAGAGCCAGAGTGAGTGGAATAGAAGGATTTAAAGCAAATAGTATAGATTTAAGAGGCTAATTACAATAATCCTACTGTAAACTTCCTAATGCTCTTTGGAGGGAGGAGTTTTCTGGCTTTTTGCTGCAAACTTTTACCATTTGAGAGTGCCTCAGTCCACCAGCCCCGATATTGTTCTGGGCAAGGTCAGAGCATCAAGTGTACAGGTAGTTTGTAATTGGCTGTCTGCAGAAAACAGCAGGGAATTCAATCTATTCCCTGCACTTGGATGAGCTAAACCCACACTCCACGGAGCCACTGGAGCATGGAAAGGTTGCTAATCTCTCTGCAGTAATTATTGCAGGTGTGCCCTGCTCCTATCAGAGGGGACACTCGGCACTTGATGAACTTCAGTGTTACTAATGGCTTTTTTCCCTGCTAATAAACCACATTTTGGCATTCAGAGACTTTGCTTTACACTAGGGGGAGGATAGCTTGGAAAATCTCAGAAAAAAGTTATTCTGGTAATCAGTGATGTTCTTGGGAGCTGGGGATAATTCTAGCAAAACTGCCTGAAATGTGTCAGGTTTTGTTCAGGGGAGCTGTGCTCTCACCATGTCGGTGGGAGAGGAAATAAAGATGTGGACAGCTGCAAATCCAGAGTTTGAAGGTGCTTGGAACTCATGTGCTTTGAGAGAAGGAGCCACTTTCACTCTGGTAATAGAAGATGATTGCTCCTGGGAAACTTTAATGCCAGAGAATTCAGATTTTGGTGCATGAAGAAGAGAGGGAAGCCGAGGCACAGAGTTGTCTCTTCTCTCTAAGATTAATTTTTAACCTGCTAGCCATTATTTCCTGGTGAAATCTCTTCTCTCAAACCCCTGTTTCTATTTTTCAGAGTACTTTGCATTTGATGCTCTGGTAATACCCCTCTTTCCTTCCTACAGATGACATTATCAATTCCATCAAGTTATATTGAATCATTGCAAATTCTCTCCATGCCAGGCATAAATTAATGGCTGTATTTTCCTCATGTAATGGCTCATGAAGAGGAAATCAGCTGTAATCTATTTATGTGATGTAACCTGTTCAGAGGTCTTCGTTTTTTATTATTTTCAGATAAAGCAGTGGTAGTTGATGAACTGGAATTGCTGTCCTGAGATTCTGTCATGTTCACCAGCTCCTGAAAAAATAGTCATTAACTGTGACTTTGCATCTTTGAGTTCTTCTTTTAGGTGTAGAACATCAAATTAAGAGACTTTTACACAGTGCAGCAAACAGGGACAAGGAGAAGTTTTGTGCTTTGTGTGAGCACAGGGCTGTGTTTGGGTGGGATTTGTGTTGGTCTCTCAGTTTATCCAGGTTTAAATGTGGTTTCCAGATGTTCCAAGGGCTGGCAGCTCCCTGGCTTTGTGCTCCCTGTCCAGGGCCAGGCAGGTGACAGAGGTGACACAGTTTGACCTGAAATAATCTGGTTTCTTGGTGTTTAACACCCAGACATGTAATAAAACTATTTAAAATGCTTTGCAGTGTAGTATTAGAACATGCTCAGTGTCCAGCAGCTCTGGCTGTGCTTGTGACTAATGTCTGCTTTAACAGAATTTATTTTGGGTTGGAGAAACTGTGGACAAGGCAAGATGTAAAACAGCTTTTGGGTTTCTCAGCCTCTGGAAGGGGTTAATTCTCACTGTCCTTTGCACAAGCACGGAGCCTTGCTGGCTCGTAGCTCCCCACCAGCATTTCTGTCAGAGCTCCACTGCTTCCCTTGGAGCCTCTGAGGTGTCCCTGGACATCCTGGAGAGGTGGGATGAGCTCTGGAGGGGCTGGGAGAGGGTGATGGCATGGGGAGAGCGTAGCTGGGAAAAAAAAGCTGTGAAAATTCACAGCAGGAACAGCCTGGAGGCACCAGAAATCCACATTGTGTGCTGGTGTAGCCAAAGCTGCTGATCCTGGCCTGGCTCAGGGGGTTAAACCCAGGCTCAAGAGGCTTCATCTGGGTCTGAAGCTCAAAGCCAGGCAGGTAAAGCTCAACCTAAGCCTGTGATGTGAATTACCATCATCTGACCCCCAAATAATGTTTTTAGCATATATTTATAGCCTGGTTTTGTGTTATCAGGTTTAAACCACTGATGCTTCCACAGGGAATCAGCTTCAAGGTGAGAATTTCAGCTGTGCCAAGACAAAAAGTGACCCAGGCTCAAAATCTTTTCTGAGTGGTTGGCTGCAAAAAAAATGTCCAGGTAGGAAATGGCTGTGCTGAATTTGATATCAAAGGGCACATGCAGGGAGTGTCTGTGAGTGCTGCTGGGTGGGATTCCATCCTTTATTGTTCCTCAGTCCAGGGAAAAGGCACTTTCCGTTCTCCTTAGCTTTGCCAGGGCTCTGTGGGCTCTGAGGCTCCAGCTGGAGCTCTGTGGTGTCTCCATTTCCATCAGCAATAAAGAACCCACAGGGCAGACCCAGTTTTAGTTTCCCCTGATCTCCCAGGGGGTCCCAGGCAGCCCCTGGGACACAGAAGGACAGGAGAGCTCAGGCTGGGAAAGGACCCTTGGAGCCTGGACAGAGAGGAGGAGAACTGAGCAGAAAGTGCAATCATTAGCAAAACGTGCCAGTGGAGGAGAGCTTTTGGAGAATTTGGAGAATAGGATGTTATTCAGGATGTTAATCTAGGAGGTGAGGCAGCTCCAGTGCTTGGATATTGTCAGGGAAAGAGTGGTAAGGAGTTACCATTCATCATATCTGGAGATAATTGAGGCATGTGGGGAGCAATGATTGGGGAAATAGCCACAGATTCACTGAGTTTGAAATTTTACTTTTTTAAAAAAATGGGATGGTCTTTGTTCCCCTTTCTTTGATGTTCCCACAGGATGTTCCAACATTCCCTGTGCCCTGGGTTTCCACACAGTATGATAGGAATGGAGTGTGGGCACCATCTCTGGGAGCTGACAGTTTGGGATTCTTGGATAAAAAGGCACAATGAATAATAGAAAAGGGGCAAATTATTCAAATCTTCATGTTTTGAGGTTTGCTGGCTTGCAGGAGCTGCTCCTGGGCGTGCAGCTTTGCACAGATTATTTATTCTCTGTTCTGAAATATTTGCAGATTGACAAACTGCACTGTTTGGTTTGCTGGAGTGATGAACCAGTTCTCTCAGCAGTTCAATATCTTGTGATCATCTCAGGAATGTTTTTTGTTGGGGTTTTAATGGCAGAGAAATACAGGCAGCATTAAGAGGATGAGCTGCACTGAGCATCCCTGCTCTGCCTTTGATGACTCTGATCCATTTGGGAAGTCAACAAAGATGGAAGAGAGAATAAATCTGCCCTTCCATGGCCATCTTTATACAGTCTAAAATAACACATAGGGTAATTTTCCTTCTTTTTCTGAAGCTAAGTGCTTTTTTGTGGATCTCCAGCCTGAGTTTTTCACTCCTGCAGTACATACTTGGAGCTGATAGCTCTCATCTTTTATGGCAGAAATTGCTGAAGCTGAGTAATTAAAGTTATTCTTGACTTCTCTTATTTACTGGAAACGACTGAGCTGAATCCTAAAAGACTGAGGATTGTACTTTGAATGGTTTCCTGGATACTTTGCTGCTAGCAAGTAATTCCTTAATGGCATATCCACAACAACAACAACAACAAATGTTCTGGAATGGAATCTGACACTCACTTGTGCTCTTTATTCCCTGGAGTGATCCCTGGTGGATGCACACCAAGGAGGTGCTGTCCAAACCTTTTCCATGTATTTGGCTTTCTAAATATTATTTAAAATCTATTATTGCCATTAAAAAAATTAGTTTTGTGCACTCCACAGCTTCACCTTCCATCTTTTGCAGGCTGGAGCAGGTGCAGTGTGAGAGCATCACCTAACAGGCAGCACACTCATTCCCTGGGGTGGAATGTATGAAATGAAAAGAAATTCACAAATATGGGTGACTAAATAAAAAAAAACAAACATTCTTGTCCTGCAGTGGGGTCCCTCCAAACTGCCCCTCTCATTTTGGATGAGGTGGCTTAGCTTGTGTCCAAGAAATAAAGGAGCTTGTTATTGCAAAAATAGTTATTTTCTGTCCAAACAGCGAACTTTTGTGAAAAACCAGTTCTTTGGGAGATCAGCCTGGAGGATGTTAAGCCATTTAAAAAAGCACAACCACAGATTGTGATGCTCTGTGTAGTTTATTAATCACAGAGGTGTTTTGTTTTTTATCCTCACCTTATTCCTCACTTATTTTTCAGACTGTCAGAAGAGTTTGGGTTGGAAAGGACCTTAAAGATCATTGAGTTCCAACTGGATATACACCAAGTTCCAAATTGGTGTCATTTATTAATCACAGGATCAGCTTTTCTTCACCTGCATTCCTTAATTATTTTTGTTTTAATTTTCTCACTCTAAGACTCTCCAGGAGTACAGGCTCCTTCAGGCAAGGACAGAAATGTCACTGCAAAGCTGATTTGCTCCCAACAGGAAAATCTACCCTTGATCACAGAGACAGAAACTGAAAAACAAGAATTTGGAAAAACACAGCAGTTTTAGCAAAGTTTTCTGAGTGTAAAGTTGCTTTTATGGGGAGGGTTTTACTTTTAGGAAAGGAATTATTTTGCTTTATACAGGAGGGATTGGGAGGGAGCACACCCAGGGTGATGCTGCCCAGAGAAAGAAGCAGCTCCTGGAGAGCTGCCCCCAATTTCGTGGTGTTTGTGTCAATATAAATCATTGCTGTCTCCCTCTCAGCCTCCCCAGGCATTGCCACACTGCTCCAGTATTGGAACATCCATTGCTCTCCCCAGCCTTACAAAATAAGAGGTTCCAAACGTTGTTAGATGAGATTGCTGTGGCTTGTTCAGTGGCTTCAACGTTTCCTTTTGCACCCCTTAATGCAGTTTTTTCCCTGTTTTCTCCCTCCTCTCAGTGTTTTCTATCAGGGGATCCATCAGGTCCCATTTTGGCGATGGTTCTTATACATATGGAAGGATTTGATGATGAATCTCTGCTCTCTTTGCAATAACACCTCCTTTATTGCGCTCAATTCCACCTTAAAGGAATCATTAAGACATCACACCATTTAAAGTTACAAGTTTTCCTGCCTTTGATGGGCTGTTTCCAGGGGATCCATCCCACCAGGGACAGACAGAGCTGGAAGGAATCCTGTTTGCTAATTACTGCCAGCATTTAGAAACAAATCACAGGGCACCACAGTGAGTCCAACCCAAGGAACAATAACATCTGAGTCTGTGGATTTGCTGAGGAAATGAAGACTGAATAGAACTTGAAGGCAATTAAAGCCTTTATTTCCATTTTATTATGGAATAAATACTCCAGGATATTTTCATTTGCTTCACTTTTTGTTTGCTCACGGGGTCTGCTTGTTAATGTGGCTGGGATGTATGAGAACTCCTTAATTAACCTGTTTTTGTGGGCATCTCGTGGTTTCTGTGAAATGTGTGTGCTGACAGCTCTGGAACAATAGTCCAAATAGAAATGACAGATTTGTAAGCATTGGCCAACTAAAAACTGCTCAAGAAATGCAGTTTTTGAATTATTGGACCAGGCTTCTCTGCAAATTGGAATTCAATTCAGTTAATTGAATTCACTGGATCCGTGGCAATTTGCATAAAGTTATAATAAGAGCGTGGTTATCTTTGTAAAAGCTGCAGTTTCGGAATCTTACATTAAAAATGGAATAATATAATTTTTATTTTGTAATAGCCAAATGCAGAAATATCTAAATGGCATGGGAGCAAAATTGAAATATGTATTTTGTCTCGATGACAAAGTTCATACCCAGCAGTCCCAGGCAGCCCCTTGTGGAGGCTGTGTGGATTGGGTGGAGGTGGGTGTTGGTCTGTTTGTCCATCACACCCAGTCCTCTCCTGGAGCTTTGCTTTATTCCAGTTTATATTGCAAAAAATAAACAGAGCTTTTGCTGAAGGCCTGGAAGCAATTCCTTCACACAGGAAATTCCTATTTCCTCTGTGCTGAGCCTGGGATCCGTGTCCTTGTGCATCCTCTGGCTTGGGGATGAACTCTGCAGGTGTCCTGCAGGTATTTCCTGCAGCAAATCCCCTTCCAGAACTTTCCTTCCCCATTTCTTCTGTCTGATGTTTAGGTACATCCACAGGAGTAAATTCAGTCCCTCCACTCCCAGTGCTTTGTGTCACTCCTGGGGCTGTGCAGGGGTTTCACAAGGATGTGGTTTTGATTTTTTTTAAAGGTTTTATTTAAGCTTTTTGATGTTTACATTCTTGTAACAAAATTTTTTATACACGTTATGTAAATAACGTATTGTTTTGCATTCTTTTATGGAAGAGGAGGGATTTGATGGACTGTTGGTTTGTCCAGTGTCCTTGGAGAGGTGGCACTGTCACCCTCCAATCCACTGCCACTTTTGGAAATCTATAAATGTTAGAGTCAGAAATTAAAAAGTCCCTTTTTTACCTTGAAAAGAGCAGCGAGTCCACATCGTGTTATTTTGTGTCCTATAGTGACACAAGGACCCTGGGGAAAGAATCTGTTTGCTTAAAGATAAAAGTGGCAATTAAATATTTGTTATGTTGACCTTAGGAAAAGGTGAATGTGATGCTTAAACAAAATATCTGTAAAGCACTAAACCTGCAGGTTGAGGGGAGGAGGAAACATCTGTGCAGCTGCCCTCACTGCAAGAAAATCCTGAGAAAATGTTTTCTGTTGGGCTCTTTGAAGAGGAGACTTCAAGAGGAGGCTGCTCCACAAAGTTTAAGCAGGGATGAAGGAAAGGTTCAGGCAGAGGGAGGCAAGGTGGTGCTTCAGTTCCATCCTTGCTCAGCCCCCAGCATTTAATCAGCATCCTGATTAAACACAGGGCCTCTCCACTCACCTTCTGTGGACGCAGAACGGGGCCCTGAGCAGGGCTCATTCTGCATTTTGCCTCCCCTGGGTGTCGGAGGGCTGGCAGTGAGGGTCTCCCCTGGGCAGGAGGTGCTGCTCCCTCCCTCCAGCACGGCTCAGCTGCTGCTCCCCGGGGATGCAGGGCAGGGAGAAGCCTCCTGCACAGCCCAGCTGAGGGCACAGCAGCAGGGACGAGGTGCAGGCAGCAGCTCCTGCATCCCTGGTGCAGCCCAGAGCATCCCTGGACACCCCAACTCTCCTCCCCTGGCTGCTCCTGGGCTCCTCTTCTCTCTTTGCTGCTGAGACAGAATCCTCTGCTCAGAGCTCAGCAGTTCTGGGCTTTTCTTTTAGAGGCACAGCATTGATTCTTTAAGGAAATTGGGAAATTCTTTTGTCCTCAGGACCAGGCAGCTTGTGCAGGAGTCAGAGACCTCCCCGTGCAGGATGGCACTGCCTCACCCCAGAGCCCAGCAGCACTAAAGCTCTTCAGGAGGAGCAGCAGCAGCTCAGGCAGGTATAGCAGGCACAAAAAGAGGAAAAACTATTAGGTTTAAGCAGAGAATAAGAATTTTTCTGGCTGTTGCATTGTCTGGTAGAGTATAGAAATTATTTGTGGAGAGAGCAGCTTTTGTTGGGGACACAGGGGTGGGACAGTGCAATGCCTGATGCCTTGCACCTGTCCTTTCAAACTTCTGAGCTTTGTGGCTTTAATATTCATTTGTTTCATTTAAATGCTGAGAAGTGAGTTCAGAGAAGGAACTGTGCTTTGCCCAGGAAGACTTTTCACATTGGTTCCTTGGAGTGTTATGAAAGCAGAAATTGGAGTTTTGGGATAAATGGCTGAAACCTTTAAGTATTTGCTTTTATTCTTAAAAATACTTCAGATATTAATGTCTGAGGGCTGCAGCACTCCCTTCTCCCCTGATCCATGTGCTGATGCCTCCTGCAGCCTCCTGGATCCCTCTGGCCAAGGGCAGCAGTCGATAGCTCTGAAATCAGCCCCACATTTTGGGTCTTGCCCTGGTTTTTGCAAGGCTTTGCAGTTCCTGAGTGCTGGCAGTGACATTGGGGATGGATAACGGTGTCCTTGGGGGAATGGATTTTTGGGGATGTTGTGTGGCCTTAGGAAATGCCACTCTGCAGTTCCATGTGCTGTCACACCCTGGGTTTAATGCTCTGTCCCTGGGTTTTGGGGTCTTCTGGCTAAAGCTCAGAACCTTGGAGCTGGAATTGCTTTGATTTGAGGAGCAGGGGAGCTGCAGGAAATCCTGCAGTGATTTTTCTGCAGACAATTTTTGTCCTGGACAGGCACCAGGTGAAAGCAGAGAAAAGCACAGCATGGAAATGTCCCAGGGTGAGGACAGGGAATGTTTTCCTTGGGTTTAACTTGGGAGAACATCCCAGGAAATGTCCCAGGGTGAGGACAGGGAATGTTTTCCTTGGGTTTAACTTGGGAGAACATCCCAGGAAATGTCCCAGGGTGAGGACAGGGAATGTTTCCTTGGGTTTAACTGGGGAAAACATCCCAGGAAAAAAGAACAGCAGTGACCTTTGTGCTGCCGATGTTCCACAGGGTCTGAGGGGTGGAATGAGGGAAAGATTGAGCAGATTATGGAGTTTTCATGGAATTTCACATCTGAGCCTCAGGAATGGGCACCCTGCCCTGCCCAGGCACCTGAGGATGGAGGGGGAGCTCTCAGAGCTAAGTGTGAGCCATAAGGGGCAGGTTTCTTGTTTCCAGCATTTTTTTCCTCATGGAAAGCATAACTTGCCCTCATTTCAGAATAAAAAACATCCCCAGTGAGCACCAGTGAACGGGCTGAGAGGAGCATTATGGAAATAATTAATTTTCTTAGGAATGTTGGAATTTCAGAGTTTCTGTAATGATCAGAGTTAGGGCTTCATCATAAATAATGGTACCAAAACTCAGGGTTTTCAGTAAGGCTTCTGCAAATACACACATTTTCCTTTCAAATGATAAATATCTGTGTATTTAAATATACAGACCTATTTCCCCGGAAAATAATAAATAAACCCACACTGAGGTCTTGCTTCTACATTAAGAGGCCCAAAGCTTTTAAATTAAGAGGGGGTTTTTATCTTTTTATGCTGGCCACAATCCAACCTGACCTTGGGCACTTCCAGGGATCCAGGAGCAGCCACAGCTTCTCTGGGCACCCTGTGCCTCATTAACTCCAGGGAGGAATTTTTAAATAATATCTGAATAATAATAATAATAATAATAATAATAATAATAATAATAATAATAATAATATAGTAAACTGAACCCATTCCCCCTTTCCCTGTCATTCCAGTCCCTTGTAAATAGTCTCTCTCCTTTTCCAGTGGAAAAGGGGAGAGGTGGGGACAGGAGCCCCCAGCAGGTGGAATAAAAGAGCAGATGATCAGCTTTACTCTCACGGAGCTGTAAAAATTATTAAATGAAAGGTTTCTTTACTGATTTCATAAAGAAATCCCTGGTATTTTTAAACCCCTGAGGAACGTAGCAGAAAACAGTATTTTCTGTATCCTTTAAATGCTTTATTGCACTTCATTTGAAGCCCTTTATTGCTGAGAGCAACAGATACCATCTCAGATTTTCCCTGCTTTAGTTTTGGTAATGTTACTTCTGATTAAACTTCGAGGCTGTCGTATATTGAACCATGAAATAGTTAAATTTTTTATGAGAGTGATGAAAATCCTATTGCTTTTGGGTTTCAGAGTATCAATAGCCCGAGCTGAACAAGTAGAGTTCATTCTCAGGAAGCCCCAGTGCAGGATTTGCCCTTCTCTGTGGTCTTTTTGCCATCCTGGGAATATAATTTCCTTTTAAAGGAAAGCATCTTTGCATCTTTCCAGCCACCCAGGCTCTGGGGCTGGGTGGGATCTGGGATTTCTTGGAGCTGCTAATTCCTGAGCTGCAGTTTTACCTCTTGGCTCCAGCAACGCTGTGCATTTGGCTCAGAAGCAGGAATAAATCAGAATTTGGACTGTTCAGCTCAGCAGTGCTCAGCTCACAGTGCCAGGGGTGCAGCAGAACTTCTGTGGCACAGGGGGAGCCCAGCTCTGCATCTCAGGTAAGATTTCCCTGAATTTATTGCCCTGAAAAGCTTTTTTAGAGCTCTGTTGCCACAATTAAAAGCTCCATATTCTCAAGGAAGCCATAAAGCAGTTCCCTTACACAGCAAAGGGCTGCACCATTACCAACCTGGACCTGAGCATGGAAAAATGGTGATTTCAACTCAGAGAGAAGCATCAGGAGGAGACCAAAGGAATAAAGTGACTCATGGCAAGATATCAAATGCAGCAGAGCAGATTTTTAAGGAGAGGGTGGGATGAGTGTCCCAGGCAGTTGGCAAATGGACTAAAGAAAGCAAATTTGGGGTTTGCCAGAAGGAAACCCTGTGTCAGGGGATGGAATCCAAGTGCTCTGCAAAGGAAATGTAAATAAGGCAATCTGGGTGCAAGGAGCAGCTTCGTGCTGAGGGTGTGGATGTGTCATTGTGGGAAATATCGAGTGTGAGGCCACTGGGAGGAATCTGGGAACAGCTGCCACATGCACTGGTGAGTGACTGTGGAAAGGATTATCAAACCTCAGTGGTTTATAGTGAGAAGAGATGTTTAAGAGGAAATTAATTGCCTTTAGCTGCTTTTTGGAGTTTAAATGTGTTTTAAAATACCTGTATAAGCTAAGAACTAGACTGAAAAGCAGATCCTGCAGCCTGGTGGTGAGTGGTACCATTCAGCTGTGGTGAGTGGTACCATTCAGTGTGGAGAAGGCAGGATCTTGGATGTTTTCTGGGCAGGCTTTGGTGGATATCAGTGAGAAAATATGATGTGCGTGAAGTATGCAGTGGATGTTATGGGGATTTTGGAAGGAATTTTGAATGAGTTAGAGATGGGACGTCTGAGTTTTTTAGATGATGTGATTTATTGTTCTTATCTTCTACATAGACAGGAAGGGTGAGTTTGGCTCACATCTTCACTGTGTGGTTCAGAAGGTCACAAGACCCTTAGTCACACAACCTTTTAAGGATTTATTGAACAATAAAACACTGCAAACAAGGATATTTATGCTTTTGACCCAATCCTTAAATATTTCGTTTTATGGACCCATGCTACAGTGTAAGCTCATTTTGTTATGACACACAAACCTCCAGTCCTGCATTCTAAATTCCTTGTTTACCTTACTTTTATTTTTTCTGTATGTTAACCTCTAAAACTCTAAACTTTCCTCTTCTTAACTTAACATGTCTCTGGTTTAAACTGTAAATCCACATTCTCACTTCTAACACCTCAATTTAGAAGTCTTTTTAAGGTCTCAGATCAAATCTTGTGTTTAATTCTAAGCTTTGGCTTAGGAGCCCACAATTCTGAGCGTTCCCTGCATTTCAGATTCCCACAAATGCCAGGGATGTGTGGAGTCCTTTTAGGGCACAAGGGCTTGGTGGTGTGTGGGTGATTCCCTCACAGATTTTACCCTCACAAATTGGGGTAAATGTCCTTAGTGACGAGACCCTGTGCTCCAGCAGAGCCCAAACCATCTTTGTGTGAGCTGCAGGCAGTGAAATGTGTTCAGTGCCAGGTTCCTCCTGCACCAGGTCCTGCTGTGGTGCTGATGAAGCCGTGCCCTGGCAGCTCTGCTGTGCTGAGGTGGTTTTTGTGCCAGCTCTGGGCTGTTACTGGGACAGGAGCTGGGATGCTCAGGGGATGCTGGGCAGGCACCTGCTGGGCCCTGCTCCCTCAGGGAAACACGGCCTGTTGTTGTTGTTTCAAGCTTTTTCCAAAGAAAACACCTGCTGTGCCAGGCTCAGGGAGTACCAAACCCCTCAAAATAAACACAATTTGCAGGTGAAATCGTGCTAGCGAGGGGAAAAGCAAAGTGGTATTAAAGTAATGAAAACCCACACGAGCTACATCTCAACAAACAGCTCTGAGAGCACGTGTCATGTTGCATTTGCGCTAAGAGATGTTATAAAGCTACTCTGGCTCTCTGCAGCTTTCATCTTTATGGATTACTGTGTGAGATCTGTGACAAAACTCAAGTCCCAGCTGAGATTTTCCTCAGGAACTTGAGTATGGATATTGCTGTCCTGGAACTTGTGGCAGAGCAGAACTGGTGTCCTGCTAGATAAAATCCATCAATTCTCTGCCAGGTAAAACCAAGCAGCTGCAGTTCACACCAAGCTCTGGGATGTCCCACAGCTGTCTGGAGGTGTTGGTGACATTGCAGGGAGCAGGAGGGGACAGCAGCTGAGCTGGGCAGGGGCAGTGTGGGAAGGGCATCCTGCAGGGCTCCCTGCTTGGGCAGCAAAAGAAAACCAAAGCCATAAACCAGGCTGGATTAGGCTACACTGATAAATCCTTCATGTGTTAAAAAGCTGAGCTGAAATTACTGTGAACTGTGGGGTTTAGGCAGTGTGGGAATTAAAACTATGTTGTGTCATGTGTTTATTTAAACACAATTTCATTTATCTTCCTAACGTGACAGGTGCACTGATTTGGGCAGGAAGCTTCTATTTTTATCTAAAAAGTCAGGGGATGTGGCTTAGGGAATTGTTGTGATGTTTGTTATGTGTTACATGCTAATTGTTATGATGCTTTTGGATGCTGAGTTTATTTGCTATAGCCCTTCAACTGTGAAGTTCATTTGTCCAGTCTTCCTGAAGGTTTCTAAAAGGATTACTTGACATTTTTTAAAGCTGAGCTTTGAGAAAATTAATTTATTAAAGAGCAAAGGGCTGCACAGAGTGCTGGGGCTTGGCACAGGTTGGGTTCAGGTTCAGTTCCTGGGCACCAGTTTAAAATACAACTGGTTTAGAATTTACTGCACCTCTCAGGGATTTCATAAATAATTCTGGAAGGATCTCTGCAGTTTTGCAAGTGGGCCATGAGAAGCTAATGAGGTTAGGTGGCTGATGAACTTCCCTGCCTATAAATTATGGATTTGAGGAGATTTGATGAAGTTGTGTCTCTCTGTGTGTGCTCACCATCTGCTCCCAGGAGAGGGAGGCTGGAGGGGCATTAAACCATAATGGGCTTTGGTGGGGTGGAAGCAGCAGAGACAGCCTGGTGACCACATCCCAGATGGAAGGAACAGGAAACAATTTCAACCCTCTGCAGGGCTGGGAGGGCTGAACACCACAGCAAGCAGCTCCTAACGCAGGGATGTGCTGCAGCCTCAGAGGGAAACAGCTGGGGGCCCACAGAAATGAGGGATATTGAGGTGACACTGTAAAAGTTATTTCTCATTTGACTCCTTCCAGCTTCCTGTGGATGAACAAGAGAGGCAGGAGGGCCAGGGAGAAATCCCCAGCTGGTTTATGGGAGTGGGGATTGCAGCCTGGACTGTTTAACATGAAAATGCACTGTGTGGCTGGTTCTTAGTAGGTTAAAACCCCCTGATTATACTGAAAATCTCTTCCCAGTATCAAATCGAGGCAGTATTTTCAAGCTAAAGACCGATACAAGGGGGTTAACAAGGTTTTTGCATTTTCCAGACATGCTAACACTGCTGCAGCCTTAAATGTCAATTGATTTAGAATATCTTTTAACCTTATGTCAATACTGGGGTTTAGTGTAACTTTCCCACAAGAAATCTCCAGAGGGATCTCTGTGCTTGCTATTAGAGTTTCCTTTGAGCCTGTTACTGCCTTAAATGCTGTTTTTGCCAGGCACTGCCCGGGTGTTACACGTGTGAAGTTGTGTAAGCACTGTCACTGTGGCTTTTCATCAGGAGCTGCTGTGCAGCATCACCCTCAGAGCAGCTGCCAGCACGTCAGGAAACATCTTCGAAGCCTTTTTCCTCTGGCACTACAACCAAAAGCTTGTCTTTCCTACCCTTTTATACCAAATTACTTGGATCTGTCCCCAGGCTGGGGTTGGTGATTATAGCTGAGTGTTGTGATAGGTTTCCGTGGGCTGCTCTGGGCCATCCTCTGGAAATGAACATTTTTGGGAAGTGTATCGAGGCAGGCTCTCAGGATGGTTGTGTTCAGTTCCTTTCTGTTGGAAAGGCGTGTTTGGGGTCAGCTCTGGGCTGAGCATCGGAGGCACCTCCAGCTCTGGGGCCACAAAAAATCAAAGCCATGGGGCTGCTGAAGGAGTCCAGGGGAGACCCTGGAGCTGCTCCAAGGGCTGGAGCCAGGCTGGGAGAGCTGGGGGTGCTCACCTGGAGAGGAGAAGCTCCAGGGAGAGCTCAGAGCCCTGGCAGGGCCTGAAGGGGCTCCAGGAGAGCTGGAGAGGGGCTGGGGACAAGGGATGGAGGGACAGGACACAGGGAATGGCTTTCCAGTGCCAGAGGGAAGGGATGGATGGGAGATTGGGAATTAGGAATTAGGAATTAGATGGACTGGAATGGAATTCCCAGAGCAGCTGTGGCTGCCCCTGGGTCCCTGGCAGTGCCCAAGGCCAGGCTGGAGCAGCCTGGGACAGTGGGAGGTGTCCTTGCCCACGGCTGGGGTGGCACTGGATGAGCTTTAGGCCTTTCCCAGCTCCTCATTCCGAGGTGATTTCCAGCAGAAGGGATGTGCCAGCTGCCCCAGGCCTGTCAGGAGCAGAGAGCATCTCAGCAGCCCCTGCTCCTGAGCCACAGGGCCACCTCAGCCCAGGCAGCAGATCATCTCCTGATGGAGCTCCTGCAATTCCAAATGTAGGTCAGGATTGGTGGAAGTCGCCTGAATTTTTAACTGCACTCAAATTAACCCCCGTGTGGTTTTTTAATGGTTTCTCTGAACTTCCTGCTCAGCTGGAGGAACATTTCTCTGAAGGAAAATGTGGAAACAGCCAACGACCACGTCTTCATCAGAATGAAATGGAATCCTTTCACATCTGGGTTTAAAGGCAGACTGGGCTTTCTGAAAGTAACTGATCTTTGTATAAAGTTTAATATCTTTACGACCTCCAAGTCTGAGGGCTGCTGGGCTCGAGAACTTGTGCAGAAGGGAGCAGGCAGTAGGAACAGACAGATAAACTGAGGGACATTTAAAAACCAGCAACTTTGTAGGCGGAAATTAAACATTTTTATATCTCCTGACTCAAAACAATTCAGTTTTCAGTGCCTGCTGTGCCTTTACTGGGATGCTCTCTCTTGTGCAGTGATTTAAGAAGAAAATTAAGAGGAAGAAATAATTCTCTCAATAGAAATACTTATTTTTTTTCTTTTTTATCTATAACTTCTTGCTTACTTTGGGTATTTTATGGAGTTCCCCTTGATAAAGTGGCAGTTATAAAATACAGGGGAATGTAATGATTGTGCTTTAATTAAAATAAAATGTAAAATGAGCTTCAGTTAAATGTTGGCCAAGGTTTATAATGTGTGTAGTTCTTTTTCAATGGGTATCCTATACCTAGAATTGATTTAACTGATAAATTTGATGATGCAGATATTGATAATTTCTTTTTTTCTTCCATCTGGTGATATTTCTGTTATTTCCAGTATGGTCTTATCCAAAGCCCCTTGAAACTAATAGGGGCCATAAAGTGGGTGATTTCTGCTCCCTGGCTTTAGCTCCCAGTCATTGCTTTAACTGTGTGAACAGAGATAAATTAACATCTACTGCTGTAACTTCAGTTGTACAATTGGAGTTTTACTGCACGCAGTAAATTCTTATCCATCCACCAAAAATTCCCTTTAATTCCATGGCAGGGGAGGACTGTGACAGGGTGTGGGGCTGTCCCCTCATTCCCAGCTGGAATCTCCATCCACCCCCTGGTGCCTTTGGAGTCTCCTGGCAGCTGCAGGGTGGCTTTGCTCCAGTGCCTGCTCACGCTCCTCCCTCCCACCCCAAACTTCATTTGCACATGTTTTACTCATCCTTTCCTCAGTCTTAATGTTCTAATTCCATACTCTGTTTCCTGGTTTGGAACTCTTATTTTATCTTCAATTCAACATGTTAAATTTATTTTTTTTAAAGAAAGAAATTGTCCCACAATCACTCAGACATCATGAAGAAATTTTGTCAAATATTGGATCTATTAAATTGGAGCTGACAGCTCCATCTATGCAGAAGGAAAAGTGGAAAATTCCAAACTGGAAATAAGTTTGGATGGAAATAAGTTTGCTCCTAAAGTTAAGATGGAGATAGTGGTTGAAATGTTGGCAATTAGCATTTAAGGGGTATTAAAAAGAGGTTGAATGGGCTGGTTTGGCACAGCAGTGGGACTTGTGGCTTTTATGGGGTCCAGCTGGTATCTGTACCCCTTGCAGCCTGGATGGGGATGAATTCCCAAAATCCCAGAATGGTTTGGGCTGGAAGGGACCTTAAATCTCAGCTCCTTCCAGCTTCCCCTGACCTGGTTGCTCCAAACCCAACTTGGCCTTGGACCTTTCCATGGTTGGAGCACCCAGAGCTTCTCTGGGCACCCTGTGCCAGGGCCTCTGCACCCCTGGAGTAAAGAATTCCTGCTCAGCTTTGGAGAACAGGCTGAATTTGGTGTGAACTCCCCTGTTTATTCATCCAGGCTCAATCCATGCAAGGTGGGAGAAGAATCTGCTGCTCAAGGCAGGGCTTGAGGCAGGGAAAGGCTTTAAAATCCACAGGTGGCTTTGGTGCTGGTGTGCATCCAGACCCTCAGGTCCCTCCTGGCTCCTTTCCTCTCCTCCTGTGCCTTTGAGGAGCTCTTGGCAGCTCCTGCAGGGCCCTGGGTGGGCAGAGCCCCTTCCCAGAGGCAGCAGGAGCAGGTTCTGCTCATCCCACCCCAGGACAGGGTGGAAGGACAGCAGAGCCAGGGATAACAGCAACAAACATTGCTGTTCACACCTTTGGAAGCCCTTACACGCAAATCAGTGTTTGAAAACCTCGTTTCCTTTCATCTGCTGCCTCTGACAAGCAGACCAAGGGCTTCATGTGTTCTCTCAATAAACCCTGGTGCAGCCATTCCTGAGGTGCCGTGGAGCTGGGCTCGTTATCTGCTGTGGAAATGATCCTTGTTTTGTCTGGCCAGGGGCTTGATTCCTTCAATAATTGATATTCCAGATTGAAAACAGAGCTGTGTGCAGCACCCCTTCCTTGGCTACGTCCAGCCTCAGAGCCTCTGGCAATGAGGGAGCTCACAGGAGCCTTATTTATTTATTTTTGCAATGCTTAGTGCAAGGATCTCTGTAAAAAAACCGCACTCGCTCTATAAAAGATGGCAGAGGCAGGAAGAGGCAGTAATTTCATGTAATCTGCATAGTCAGTGTGGGGAAATGGCAGAGTGTTTGCAGCCCTCTAATAGGGATTGTAAACAGGCAGTTTATGGTGCTCTGCTGGAGAACAGCTCCCATCAATTACACCCAGAGCAATTTCTTTGTTTTCATTCTGAAGTTTTATTTCCTTTTATGTTTAGTAATTAAATCAGAGCGGGAGGATTGTGTTGTGGGTACCAAACAGCAGCAGGGATTGCAGGGAGGTGGCACCAGAGTCCCTTTGCTCTGCTGTCAGCCACAGGTCATGGCACGGGGATGGGACAGCCACAGCTCCTGCCCTGCTCCCACCTCTGAGGGCTCAGCTACAGCTTTTAAATCCTTCCTCACAGAGATTTCCTGGCCCAGCATCTCCAAGGAGCTCCCAGGTGCAAAGCCCCCATGGGCAGGTGGCTCTCGGTGGCCAAAATCTGTGGCCACATCAGGCAGGCTCAGCTGTGCCCGTGGCAGTTTCCAGCTGCAGTTCTGAGGGTTTGAGGTGCTGACAAAGGTGCTGTGTGCTGAGACACCACTTTGTTCTCTGCTGGGGCCTATTTCTGCCCTGAATTCCAAGCCAGAATAACCCAAACCACATCACTGCCTGAGCAGCAGAGCTGCTTCTCTTTCCACACCAAACCCCCAAAAATCTGCTGCTGTCTGAGCTGCCTTGAGGGAGCATCTGCCTCCCCTGGCATCTGTTGGCTGCTTGGCTTCATTTTGGAGGATTTGCACTCCCAGTGGGAGGGAAAACTTTGTGTTCAGGCCACGCTGAAGACTGGAGCAGTTCAGTGAACTGATGTCAGGGCTGAATTAAACTGCTCTGGAGGGCCATGGTCAAGGCTAGACCTCCACAGCATTGATTCCCTATCCGTTTGCTTGGGGATAAGCTCAATTTTTAATCAAAATAACACATTTAAGTGCAAACCCAGACTATTCTACAGAAAAATATCATCAGGTGGATCTTGACTCAGCTGTGTCTTCAGTTTGGATTTGCTAGGAAACAGTGACCTCACCCTTGCTGCAGTCAGAAAAATCCCAGAGGATGCTCGAGAGTGGTGCTGTGCCTTCACCTGATATCCCAGGAGTGATCCTGGCCTCGCTGCTGGAAACAATCCAGAGATAATGGGAGGAAAAGCAGGCTGGGAGCCTGAACATTCTGTGTTTGGCTGTGCTGGCTCCCTGTGTGGGCTCTGCAGTTTCACAGCAGCAACTGGTGAGAAATGAGCACCCAGAGCAGGCTGTGGGCAGGAGAACTGCTGAGAGCAGCAGGGCTGGAGGCAGGCACCTTCCAACACACACAAAAAATGGGATTGAATTGTGAAGAGGATGGCAGGCAAGTGGGAGGAGTGGCTGTGAGGGAGCCTGCGTGGTCTGGGCTTTTCCTGGGCTCCCTGTGGAGCAGGGAATGCTTTGTGCCACCTCCACCCAGCTTTTGTCAGGGCTGCTCAGCACTCAGAGCTCCCTGGGATGGTCTGTGTCTCACAAATCACTTGGCAGTGAGGCAGCCCTGGTGCTCTCACAGAAATCTCTGGAACATATCCTCTGGGCTGGGCTTGGACTGGCACCATCTCCTGCCCAGCCTGGAGCAGCCCCAGCTCCAGCTTGGCCCCTCTGGGAAACAGATTCCAGCTCCAGGACAGCCTGGGAGCTCTTAATTCCATATTAATGGGCAAAGTGTAGAGGTTTTTTTTTTCCTTTCTTCTGCTCTCAGGTCTCCCCAGCCCCTGCTCCTCTCCTCACTCAGCATCCCCAACTCCCTCAGTTCCAGGCAATCTTCAAAATAAACTTTGAAGGGGAAAAAAAAACCACTAAATAGTCATGTAACAGGGATATCAAAATGATTGGTGAGGTTCATTTTTTCCCCCCTTCCCTAGATGGTTTTTGGATTTAACAAAACAGTTAAAAACATTTGAGGTCCAAGCATCTCAATTATCTGGGCTGGAAGCCTCCTGCCAGTAATAGGTGATGAGGGAATTGTTGTTTTGATAGCCTCTGTTCCCAGGAATACACAGAGAACTGCCTGCTCACCAGCTCCTCAAAGGTAATAGACTTGCTTGTTGTTTTTCTTCTCCAAGTTCCATTTTATGCTCTTAAGAAAGCTCCAATTTGTACCTCTGAAGGAAGGCAAAGCGTTCTTCAGCAGGAGTGTGTGTGTGTCCACTGGAGTGGAGCCTCCCTGAGGAGCTCCCATGGAGAAAACTCTCCTTTTGTCTTTGAAATCAAAGGCATTGTTCTGTAAGCTCCAGAAGTAAGAGGTAAAATCTCATTAAGATGCTGATTTTGGAGATGATATGGAAATATCTTCAATATTTTCACATCATTTTTTTGTCTCCTGGACAAGATGATTCTGTCTGATAATGTGGATTTTGGGAAGGGACCTATCCAAAGGGAATGATAACTTTGAATGTTGCTTATCTAAATCTGTTTGGAGAGTGAAACTGCCTTGATTCCTTATCTCAAAGCAGTGATTTAGAGATAACAGGAGCTCCCTTGGCAGCAGAGTCCTGGGAGCCTTGTTCCCAGTGCAGCATTCTCTCAAACTGAGACAGCACTCAATTAACCCTTCTTTCTGTAGGAAATTTCTGCTCCAAAGTCAGCTGCAGTTTGATACTCCAGTCTGACAACTTATTTTTGCATTCAGGGGTTTGCTCAGAGCCTTGCAGGAGGGGCTGGGCTGGCTGAGCTCTAATCCAGGGCTCTCACTGAGAGCTTTGCTGCCAGAAAAAAGCAAAATTGGACATGTAATGGTCCTTACAGACCACTTCTGCTAATGATGGACTGCTGGTGCAGTTAGGAGAGAAGAAGTGGGCTTAGGGAATACCAACTCAAATATTTTTTGCTACTTTGAGTTATTTTACTCTCCCTAAAGCTGGCATCTTTTGAGGTTTGTAATTTATTGCTTGGCTACATGGGATAGCCCCTCGCTTTAATCTCCCAAAACACTGCACTGAAAATGTCACTTGGTGAAGGTGGAAATTGGCTTTAAATTGGTGAGTTTTAAGGTAACTGATCCAGACAATCTTTAGTAAAAGTCTCTCTAAAAGAGGATAAATTCTAATTTGTAGAAAATGCCAGGCTAGGAAGTTTCACTGCTTGTAGCTTTTCATTATGATAATGTTGCTCCTTGTTGGAATTAAGCTCCTCAGAATTTGTGGCTGTTTGTGTGTGGATGTTCTCTGAGAGCTGCTGCCTCAGGTGAGCATTTCCCAATCCACCCCTTGATGGAAAATGTAGAACAATAAACAGTGAGCCCTAATTAACACCCGAGCCATAATTCAGACTTGACTCCAGCCACCCCCTCTCCTTCCCTGGGGATGATTTATCCTTGCATTATCCAGGTTTTCCAGGGCAATTTGGAATTTCCTGAGGGTGAGACACAGAGTGAGGGGTGTGATGGTGCAGTCAGTGGCTGGTGATTAAAAGCATTTAATTACCTTTTTTTTTTTTTTTCCTGTGGAAAGCTGTGCTGTGATTCAATGAACTTGTGGCTCAGCTGGGAATATCCATGTTTAGGGTGGATTGTTGCTTCCAAGGAGCTTTCAGTGGTGACCCAGGTGTGCAGGTGACACTGAATGTTAAAGGTATGAATAATCCAGTCCCTCTAAATCAGGTTCTAAGCTGTGGCTTCAGGTTCTGCATAAAGATAAACTGGGAATGTTCTTCCAGACCCAGTCAGAAAGGGATGGTGCTGCTGAGAGGGATTTCCACCTGTAATTCCAGCAGCAGAGAAGCCTCTCCCTGTTTGTCCCACTGCTGGCAGAGCTGTCCCACTGCTGGGTTATTGGGAAATCGTGGGATGAGCATGAATCAGGGAGCACTTACACCAAAAAAACTCCATGGAATAAACAGTATTTAAACTGCAGAGGTGGTAATTCATGGCAGTGGGCACTTCCTGAGAGATTCCAGCAGGAATCTTTGCTGGTGCTGCTGGAATTCTGTTCACTGGACGGGATGGATGCAGCTGTGTGACAGCCAGGACGTGGCTGGGGCACAGCTCACAAAGGCCTGACAAGTACAAATGGCTGGGCTGAGCTGGGAAACTCTGTCTGTGCAGCTGCTGGAACTTCCCTGGCCCAGGGAAATGAGATCTCTATCCAGGGAATGGCAGTGAGAGCCCAGAGGGGAGCCCAGTGTGAAATCTGACATTGTTTTCTCAGACAATTCATTGTTGGGACAGCCCAGAGTGGATTTTGCCTGGAATGCAGAATGGGGGGAAAGCCCAGAGTGGATTTTGCTGTTTGGAAAACAATCTCAGGGACAGGGTGGGATTGTTGGGGCCTTGGTGATCCTTCCAGCTGGGATTCCCATTTATCAGGCACGTGCTCTGTGTGTCACTGTTTTATCAGGCACAATGTGCCTGTCCCTCTCCCACAGTGTGGGAATTGTGTGTCAGTCCAGCTCCAGGAGGGATCACTTCAGATCTGTGCTAGACCAGGGTCTGCCAGACGTGCTGAGAGTGAGGAGAGCTCAGTGGGAGCTGCCACAGGCGTGTGCCCACTGCCCTTCATCTCCCCCACCCTCCTTTTCAAAACCCCCTGTGCTTTGTTTCCTTACACAAAAGGGGAAGTTATTGTTTATCTAAGAACTTACAACCACAAAAAACCCAACTCCCACAGAAAAAAAAAAAATACAACCTCTTTTTCTTTGAGTGCTGAAAAGAAATCAATGTGTATACGTCAGAGAAGTACTGCTGTGAAATTTGCACTTTTGGGGACACTTCTTTCAGGCACCTTCTATTTTTGGCTGCTCAGCTTTGCAGGTCACTGACTGCAGCTGCTGGAGAGAGCCTGGGACACACAGCCTGTCCCCTGACACAGGCCTGGGTTAGCAGAGGGCTCCATCTTACAGCTGGATCTGGGTTAGAATGCTGAGTTTTGCTGAATCTGGGCCATGGAGGTGGCAGCTGCCTGTGCCCAGGTGCTTCATCTTTATCTGTTCAGTTCCTTTCACAGATAAAGCCATTTTCTGTCATTTTGGGAAAAGCCTCGTTTGCCTGCTCCATGCAAAGGAACCTCCCTGAGCAGCTCCTTTAACCACAATTATAGAAATTGGTTCTGTGCTCCAAATCAGCCTGGGTGACTACAGGAGTGTCCTTTTCCCAGTTTCAGGAATGACCTCTCCTTTAACTAGGAATCCCAGGCTTTGGAATTCTCTCCATCACCTTCTAAACATTTGTGCTTCTGGAACCAAACACTGTTTGTGTCCTCAAAATCCAAACTGAAATTTAGCTTGCAAATCACCAAGGAACATCAGGAATGGGTGTTTGGAGAGGGGAAATGGAGAACAGTGCTTTGGGCAAGCTTTGCAGGCTGGTTTTGGGAACTTTACTGGGGCTCAGCTCTTCTCTCAGGCAGCAAGGAGAAATGGCCTGGAGCTTCACCTGGGGAGGCTCAGGTTGGATATCAAGAAAAATTTTTCACAGAAGAGTGGTGAAACTTGGGAACAAGGCTGCCCAGGGAGGTGGTGGAGTCACCATCCCTGGAGGTGTCCAAGAGCAAGTAGATGTGGCACTTTGTGGTATTTTTGGTTGGCATGGTGATGCTTGGTCAAGGACTGGATTTGATGATCTCACATGTCTTTCCAACCTTAATTATTCCATAGTTCTGCTATGGCTCCTGAAGCACCTAGCAACATCACCTTTTTTAGATGTGCATTAGAAAAGGTGTCCATTCTTTTTTAAAGAAAAAGAGGGGATTTTTGGAACCTCAGAAAACTTTCTGTGGCTTATTTTCAACCCTTTTTTTTCTTTTCTTTTGGTGCAGAAGAGTGGAATTTGAGCTTCTCTTGTACCTTGTTTTGCTGGCTGTGCTCTTTCTAGATTTGGCCTGCAATATCCACCCAGTGTAGGTGTGGTTTGGCTGTGTTTTCCATCTGTATTTTCCTTGAACAGCTCAAGGAGTGGCTGGACAAGTGGCACTCAGAGCTCTGCTCTGGCTGACAAGGTGGGGATTGCTCCCAGGTTGGACTCCATGATCTTGGAGGTCTTTCCCAACCCAAACAGTTCTGTGATTCTGTGCCCTCAGCAGCTGCCCAGCCCCACTCCAGGTGTAACCAGAGAGCAGTGGGGTCACCCCAAGCTCTGCTCTCCCTTCTGCAGCCGAGCCTGAAGATGATTTTTATGATTCTCTGCCCCTGTTTCAGAAGCTGGGTGCCTCTGAGGAGCTTTTGGCAGCAGAATTAATGCCAGCATGGAGGGAAGCAGCGCATCCCCTGCTCCTGCCCTGGGGTCACAGCCCCAGGGCTGCAGCACCTCCAGCCTAACAAGTGCCCCATTAGTGCTGGGTGGTTTGTGCTCCCCCCAGCTCCTCCTCTGCCGAGGTGATTAAAAGCTGCCTGTTGCTGTCTGTCTGTGCAGCACGCTTCATTAGCAGTGATTTATTTGGGAGCTGAGCAGAGCTGGCACTCTGCAGCACACCAGTGGGCAGAGCAAAACGGGAGAGGAGAGCTGAGGCTGCTGCTGATGCTGCTCTTCAGGGTCTTGATGCCTTTTGGGGCTACCTAAAAACAGAGGCCAGGCAGAATTAAGGGAATAAAAATGGTATTTATTTAAGAACTTCAGGTACATTTAGGGCAGACAAAATGGGTCTGGGGGGCTACACCCAAAAATGGACCACAGGTTTCACACTTTTATAAATTTTTAGGTCCATTTGCATATTGGGGTTAATCTGCCAATTCCAGATTCAGCTAATGAAGTAATTGACCCCAAGTTTGCTCCCCCAACTCACTTTTGTTCCCATCTCTGGTCCTGAGGCAGTGAGGTGTCCTTGACTGCCAGGCCTGGAGAGGAATTGTTGTGTCTGCCCAAACTGGGGAAGCAGCAGCTCCTACTGTGTGTGGAGTTTAGAGTTACACACTAAAGAGCTGCAGGGCTACAAATATACGAAAAATATAAAACCTAAACCCTAAGACATCAGTCTTAGGTGTGTTCTGCAGGTTTTCCTTCAGAATATTCACCAAACTGAGAGGTTCTGTAGTGCAAATTTATCTTAAAAAGTATTTTTCACTTTCCGAATGCATCCATAGATATATCAGCCTCAGGGGTTTAATTTCTATTTTGCTTTTACAGAAGTGCTAATCATGAAACATCCAAGCAAAATTACTCACACAGTCTTGGCCACAAATTCAGAAAAGTTCACCACAAATATTTCTACTCCACACTTGTTTTTTTCCCCTCCTGCCTGCCTACACTCAGAGCTCTTAGAGTCAAGTTTCTTTGGCAGAATCCAATTATGAGCAAAGGTGCCTTTCAAAAGAATTTGCAATGGCTGCATTGCCAGAAGTGAAGTTAAAAAGACATCTGCACACGTGTGGTGGCACTGGGGTTTCTAATGGGCTGCACTTCCAGACTGAAGCTCAGCAATCTCATTTTCATCTCGAAAAAATAACTTGTGTACTGCTGAAAGTGCCTCTGCTTGCTTCTGGAAATGAAATATTAAACTTTGTGAGTTTTCAGGCCTTCAGCAGCAGCACAAACTCCCCTGGGACTTCATAGTCAGGAAACATTTAGGAATGGGAAGGATCTTTTCAATTATCCACCTTTTGCTTGTGCACAAATGTTGCTTTTCCTAAAGCTGCTGCCATAAAAAGTCGATGTGTTTGAACAGTTCTTGCAGAGCTCTGAACAAAGGCCCTGCTGATGTGAACAGCAGAAATATTTACAGGGAAACATTTTGAGAATTGGACTCATTCACATGTGAAATAGGGAACTATCACGAGAAATGGAATTGCAGCCCTGGCTTGAGAACCACCATCATTTAACCCTAGGAAAATATTTGGAGTGGTAATCATCTAATTTACTTTTCAGTGCTGTTTATGCCAAGACAGGCATCGTTTCTCTTTGGGGGAACTTTCTGTCCTGCATTACCCTGACGTGCAGACGTCAGGGATTGGGAACTTTGCTTTGAAGCACGTGCATGACCCTCTGTTTGTTCTCTGGAGCAGCTGCTGAATAACTGAAAATAATAATGGAAAACTTTCAGCTTTTTCATTGAACTTAAAATGTCTTTATTGCCCAGAGCAGCTGGGGCTGCCCCTGGATCCCTGGCAGTGCCCAAGGCCAGGCTGGACAGGGCTTGGAGCAGCCTGGGACAGTGGGAGGTGTCCCTGCCATGGCAGGGGTGGCACTGGAGAGGATTTAAGGTCCCTTCCCAACCCAAACCATTCCACAATTCTGGTTTTTTAGCATAACTTTTATTTGTGGCTGAAATTGAGATCCAGTGATTATGTCTAAACTCGATGGGAAGAAGGACAGAGCCTGCTACTTTTAATATCTTTGTAAGCTAGGAATTAATTTACTTTAGTAACTTTGAAATGCTCTGTATCAGTGTTTAATATTCTGAGAGAACATTATTTCCTGAGTAGAAAAAAAAATAAAATTAGTTTGAAAACTCTTACAGTAACTAGGACTTTCCCCACATAGATGCTGGGTCAGGGCAGCTGTGGCAAGAGCTGAAGTTACAGGAGCAGGGGTAGTAAATTCAAGACTATCCAGAAATGGTTTTGAATTTATGGAAAAGAAGGGAATGGGTTTTTGTGAGCCCTCCCAGTCTGTGGGTGCTTCCCCCAGGCTCCTGGCAGTAGGTTAAATTGATAAGTGCTTATCAACCCCTTGTGTTTTTAATGAGGTATCAGATGCTGTGAGTGGTTGCTCTGCCCATTGCAGGGAGAAAGGAGAATGATTGTAAAGCATCTCCAGGCAGGGTAAGGAAGAGAAACTTTGTGGGGGTTTATTGATGGGGATGATTCGTGGGAAAACAAGAACAGGGAAGAATTTCAGCAGCTGCTGTAATCCAGGATTTATCTCAAATTTCACTTAAATTGGTGTAAAATTAGTAGAAATCTCTTGTGTAGCTGCTGTTGTAATCAAGAGAATTTGGTACTCGGAGGAAAATTAATATTTTTCCAAAGGTCAAGACTCTTTAGGGCAAAAAAATAACATTTCCAGAGTTCATTATAAACAGTGTAACTGCTTCACCATGTCAATCAATATAGACATTTTCCTTCCAAAATGAATAATTAATACTCTAATCATTGCCTTAAATAGTTCCTCGTATTCATTGATTGGCCATTCCTGCTGCCCCCAGCATGCCCCATCAGTCTGTGTGAGAAAAGATGAATTTCTGCAATTAATCTCTCCCTGCTTCAAAGCTGCATCTTCAGATCAGAGGCTGAAGATTCTCAGTGCATTGAACCTGACTTTATTAAAAGAATTCTCCCAATTTTAGCTCACAAAAGCAGCCAGAGACCTCTCTTGTTATTACTCATGCAGTTTGTCTTGTAAGCACGAAGGCCCCTGAACTTCCAGTCTTCGCCGAGATGAATAAATTATAAGAATGTGTGTCTGGCCTGATTTATTTATTTTTAATATTTAAATGCCTGCTCTGGAGTGGCTCCTTTCATAAATGAAGGCGTTTTTTCCCCCTTGGGTTGCTCAGAGGGGGATGGTGGAAGTTTGCAGTGATCAGCTGAGAAAGTCTCAAATTGCTTCCAAATTCTAATTATTTACAGGTTGTAATAGGGAGTGAGGGGAAGACCAATTTTTACCTGGAGATGCTTTAAGGTGGATTTTTAAACAGAATTTTAGAGCAGTGAGGATGGAGGTGGAATGGGAAAAATGTCCCTTTCCTTGAGCAGTGTGGGAAGCTTTCCTGCAAAGCGTTGCCTTGCAGAGGTGGTGTCCTTGGTGTGCTGGGTGATGTTTGCACAGAAAAGTCACAGAGCAGAGAGTTACTCCAATTTTCATGTTCATCTACAGCGTGCACTAATTACACCAGCTCACCCCAGAGAGGCAGGGAGTGAATCTCCTGAGGGCAAAAGTAAGAGACAGCAGAAATTTCACAGCTCCAGGTTACAACTCTTAATCCTCACCTGCCACCCAGACACCAGAAATGGTCACAAATCACTGCTGGGAATGATTTGAAAGTCAATATTTACCAAAGTTTCTTTGTTCATCCTTAGCTACATCTCTTCTGGAAAGGAAGAAGCAGCTGGCTTAGCAACAACCCTAAATGTCCTTGCAATGTGTTTTGTCTTACAGATTAAAGCTGGCCTGAGGTGTCCAGGGGTCCCTGCTCTGCTCTGCGGTTCCTGGGCTGGTCCGTGCCCCCGAGCTGAAGATGAGGTTGCTATGGGAGCTGCTGGTGCTGCACTCGGTCATGCTGTGCCTGGCAGGTGAGGTGTCCCCCTCGCACCTTGGAGCTTAAACATCCCTCCTCTTCCCTCTAATCCAGAGTGCCCCGTGGTTCCTGTGCCAGGGATGAAATGCCCAAATTAATCCCTGTTTGTGGCTGTTGTTACTGAGCCCATCAAGGTGAAATTCATTTTCCTCTTGGGCCGTGTCTCCCAGCCCAAGCACAATTTCTCAGAGGTCTGCTCTGCCCCTTTCCTCTCCAAAGCTGCTGCTGCTGGTGGAAGTTGTTTTCCCTCACTCTGTGTTAAGCTTTCCCTGCTCAATTAAACCTTGGTGGAGTGGAGCTTTAAATCCCATTAAAGTGGTGTTGTGTTACAGCTGAGCCCTCGCTCCATTTAACAAATAATTAGAAAAACATATTCCAGCCGTACAACCATCTCCTGCAAGTGCCCTTGTTTAACCTTTTCAGCCCAAGCTGCAACGTTCAGAGCATTCCTGGAGAAATTCCCAGAGATTTTTGAGGGATGTGCCTTTTCCCTGGAGCTGAAACAGGAAAATGTTCTTGAGAACATTTTGGGTTTGCAGAGGCTCAGCAAAGCTGGTTCCAAAGCCCTGCCTGGTCACTGGCTGTAGGATCACCTGTCCTGAGTCTTTCTTTGCCACATCCTTGATTAATTCCCCCTTACAGTGCCATGATGATTCTCTCCCATGTGTTTTGTTCTGAGGGAGGGTGTCAGGCTTTAATTAATGTTTGTGTCACCCTGGTGTTAGCCTGGATTGCTCTAATTTACCTGCTGCTCGCTCAGACTGTTTTACTGCTTTATTTATTAGCTTGATTTCTCTCCTTTTCTTTGTGCTCACTGTCAGGTTACTTTTCCAGCATTTTTAAATAATAACAAAGTACTTAGAGCAGCGTTCACTTTTTTCTGCTTAGCTCTACTGAACACAAAGCCACTTTTCTTCCGGTACTTAGGGGTACCTATTTTTGAAATTTGGTTCCAAGTCTTTCTAAATGTGCTTTGACAGTTTCTGAGCTGGCAGAAAATTGAATGCAGAGAGATTCTGCAATGCAGAGCCCCCACGTGTTTTGGGAATTGCAACCCCAGGGAAGCTGGGCTGGGGGAACACAGCGAGGATGAAAATTTGCTTTATTTCAAGCAAATAAATAAAAGAGTGGGAAAATAAAAGCATGGAAAATATTTTAACTGTAATTTCTCTACTTGAAATGCATACTGCAAACTGCTTAGGGTCAGCAAAATAAAGTTTTGGGGGGGGTTGCCTCTATCAAAAGATCAGTGTTTAATGAAAATACATTTCTCCAGCACTGGCTTTCCCCCCTTTATTCTGCAGCAGCATTTCCCCTCCTCTTTGCAGTGCACTGAATTTCCCCAGGCCTCAGATTCTCTGTCCTGCTGAAGGAGATTTAACAGATGTGTGGGGAGAGGAGTGCCAGAAGTTTAGTGTGAGTTTCAGAGCTGGTGCTGAGTGAGGAAATGGTTTCTTTTTGCTGCAGGACGTGCTCTGGGCCGGCTTCTTCGGGCAGGTTTTAACTCTGGAATTTTCTGTGGCTGCCTGCAGCACTGTCTGAGCTGGCTGCAGGCAGGGAAGAGCTTGTGCTGTGGGAATTGTGGTGTTGCCATGAGCAGGGCTCCCTCATTTGGGCTCTTTTTAAGGGATGCGCTTGGATTGCTTCCCAGAGCCGTGGGAGTGTTTTGTGTCGTGCTCTGGTGTTATGAACACAGGCACAGGTGGCTGTTAAATATTCTGAAGTTAAGGGGGAAATTTGTGGTGTCGTGTTGAGCAAACCATTTTCCACCCTTGTGGAAAAAAAATATTAGTAACTGAGTTATAAAATAGTCTGCAGAAAGTTGTCTACCAACCCTCCACAGTGCCTTGAGGACCCTAAAATGACTGGGAGAGTTAAGGACAATTCTTAAACCTGGAAATGGAATACGTGGGCTTAGTTCAGAGTGTCCAGGAGTCATCCTGGTCCTTGGTCTCAGCTGCAGGGCTGGTGAGGGATGAGGTTTGGGGCTGTGAAAAACACATTCACTCTCCTGTGAAAATGTTAAAAGTTTAATAAAGGACAATGGGAGACAAGGACAATGGAACAAAGGTTATTGGGTCAGCCAAGAGCACCCTGTTGTCTTTGGGGATACCCCTTAAATACCTTTTAATTACATCAGCCTGTTACATATTCATAAACAATTATGCATAGTAAACTTTCCCCAAACTAGTTTACATATTTTAAGAACTATTTAGCATGGTTCCTCCTCGGATCCGCCTTTTTAGAGCCTGAGTATTCTTTGGTTGTGGTTTTAGCCCTTTTTTATCATCACCTGCAGGTTTTGGCCCACACTGCCTGCAGACAGTGAGTGCTGGTGGTTGGCAGATCTGCACAGGTGTGCTCATCCTGTGTTCATGGCATGTTATCCCATCCCAGCAGGCATTCTAACACGAGCACACTGATAGCAGCTATTTCACTGAGCTTGACTAACAACAGAAATCAAAACTATATCTTTATAACAAAGTCACTTTACCACCACACATACAGAATCCATTTTAATATTTGCAAAAAGCCAATTTTATAATATACCTATAACAGGGTGTTGTCCCAACAAAGCCCTGTGGAGCTGAGTGATGCCACCATCCCCAAGAGCAGCATCCCCAGAGCTTCTCTGGGGCTCCAGCAGCTCCTTGGGCCTCGTTGAGAAACAAAGCTCACTCTTTAAAATATTTAAAAGTCTATTAAGGGATAAAAGGGATAAAATCCAGTGCTGGGGTGCTTGGCTATCTGCCAAAAGCACACAGTTAACGATTTCCACATTGGAAATTGTCCAGTTCCAGCTCCAGGTGATGCAGTCCCACCCTCCCAGGTTGCTCCCCTCCATTCCCCGTTGTTTGCACTTTTTGGGCTGAAGCTGCAGCGCTGTCCTTGGTTCTGGAAAAGGATTGTTCTGTGTGCCTGAGCTGGGAGGAGAGCTGCTGGCACTGTCTGTGGGGTTCAGAGTCACAGAGTGCAGTGCAGAGCCTGGGAAATATGAAAGCTGAAACTGAAGGCACCAAAGAAACAAAAGGTGAGCAAAGGGAGATGTGACATTGTGTGCTCTGGACGAGCCTGAAAGGGAATTTTCTGTGTTTCTGTGACTTCTGTGCCATCCTCTGCCTCATTAACCTCCTGCAGCAGAGAGTTTCTGTGCTGAAGTCGTATTTGCATGTTAATGAGCTGCAGTGGCACAGACACATTAATGTCTGAGTGTGCAGATGCATATTTTATAGTGGGATTTAACCACTCACCTTCTGACTGTGCTGGGGGTTAAACCCAGCTTAGCCCCACCCAGCTTCCACTCACCTCCCTCCACCCCAGTGCAATGAGGAGAATCAAAATTAAAACTTGCAGGTTGAGATAGGAGCAATTTAATAATTGAAATAAATTAAAATATAATTATAAATATATTAATATTATCATAAGTAATATAGTAAATAATACTATAAAGTAAATAAAACTTTTAATTACTTATATTAAGTAAATAATAAAACTTATAATACATAATAATAATAGTAAAAATAATATAAGGTAAAAAACCAAGTGATCCACAATAAAGTTGTTCAGCATTTACTGACCCATGGCAGATCCTGCCCTAAATCCTGACCAGCCCCTTCCAGCTGCAAGCACCACATAAATACAGGAGTTTTAAGGAATTAATTTGTCCTGGAGCTCTTGGATTGGGTTGGGTTGGTTTGGGGTTTTTTTGTTGTTTTGGTTTGGTTTTGTTTGAGTTTTTTGTTCACTTTGGATTTTTTTTTTTGTTTGGTTATTTGGAGTTTTTTTGTTTGGTTGGTTTGGTTATTTGGGTTTTTTTTTTGTTGTTGTTGTAGTTGTTGGTGGTTTTTTAGGGATTTTTTTTAGTGGTGGTTTGAGGTTTTTCCCCAAAACTCTTTTTAACAGGAAAATATTCTCAGAAATGCCTGTCCAGACATTCTCCCCGCTTTGATCTCATGCTGATCCAGCACAGCAGCACCCCAGCAGTGGTCCAGACCAGAGTGCTTAAAGCACAGCTGTGCAGCTCAGGGGAGGGAAAAATGCAATATAGAGTCAAAAAATGCAATATAGAGTCAAATGTTTTCCACTGTGAGGCAAATCCCCCATAATTTGTATCAATACATTCCAGTGAAACCGGGCACCCAGCTCTGTTAAAAATCAAACCTCAAAATTCACAGAGGTGAGGATTTGAATTCATGCTGCTCTCCAAGCAGCTGCAGGTTTCATACCAGAGAAATTCAGCTAATTTCGTGTCTGAATATAAATAATTAAAGCTGGGAGCCCTGTTGTACATATTAAATTATGGTCTCCTCTAAACGAGGCCACAGTTCAATTTGTTCAATGTGTTTTTTTTTTCCTTTTCCTCGTGCTGTGTAGCTCCCTCTGCACTTTGATGTGAGCAAGAAGCTGGGAAATGATTCATCTGTTGCGGCCCCATAATTAATTAATTAATATTTTGGTCAGTTCTGCAGCACTTTGCATTTCTGGAGCCGGCTGCTTAATTAATGTTTGCACAGCAGAGGAGGCAGGGAGGGACTCCTGGTGCTCCTCAAACACCACCCAGCCCTGGGCACCACTGGACAAGGGTTTGCAAATCAGATCTGCCTTGCCTTAATACTTTGAGTAGAGTTTGTTTGTTTTTTGTTTTTTTTTTTTTTTAATTTAGTGGCTTTTCATGTCCATCTCCAACTCCTGTATTTGGAAATCCCTCAGAAGAGGTGAGGTCCCCCAGCAGCATCATCTTGCAGGCAGGTTTTGGGTGAGCAGGTCCTGGATCCACCTCTCCTGACTGGGATGAGAATGGTTAAACCTCAACTGCACAAAAATTCCTTTAAACTGAAGCTCATGCCTCATGTTTAGCTTTTCTATGTTTCACATTCTGTGCTGCTTTAGTGTGTGGGTCTGGGATTCATATTAAGGAATGGTGAGCTGTGCACAGAGCAGGGAGACAAAACAATTCCTGCTCCAGCTGGGCACCAAGGACAAATGATCCCAATCCCAGCCCAGGAGCACAAACCCCGTGGGCTGCAGAGAGAAAAACAAGCAGGATGGGACTGCAGGGGCTGCAGCTGGGGTTGGACACTGAACTGCAATGTGCACATGGAGCAGAGCTGAGCCCAGGGAGAGACCCCGGCAGCGCTCGTGCATTTTGGGTTCATCTTGGGTTCATTTTGGGACCATTTGGGTTCATCTTGGGTTCATTTTGGGACCATTTGGGTTCATCCTGGGTTCATTTTGGGGCCATTTGGGTTCATCTTGGGTGCAGCCCTGGCTGGGCTCTGGGGCTGCCCAAGGTGGATCCATGGAGGAGATCCTTGGAATCAATCCCTGCTTTATTCTGTAGCCCTGCCCAGCCTCTGCTCTAGGGCAGCACAAGGCATCAAAGCCAGATTTCAGCTGCCCAGGTGGGGCTCTACAGCATCGCTCAGCTGTACAGAGGTGGAAAAGAGAGCTAAGAAAATGTAATTTATGCTTATTTAGGGATTTTGTGGCACGTTTGTCTGTGATTGCAGAGGATTTGAGTCAGCCTCACGAGAAGTCTGTGCCCATTTCCCTTCCTGATCTGCCAGCAGCAAAGCCCTTGCTGGATGTGACCTGATTGATTTAGGCCACCATTTCCCAAATTAGGGAATCAGAGAGCCATCTCCTCATTTTTATATACAGATGATTAGGTATATGATGTTTTTCACTGTTTAACTCTCAAGTCCATCTGGGCAAATTTAATTGCCTCTTTCTCAAAAGTTAAGAAGGTGAGATGGTGCACTTTAAATAAACCAGGGAGTAGACAGACATTTTTCTAAGCAGATGTTCCAACTCTCTGGCTGTGTATTGATCCCCTGTGTGTTTTATGTGATGCCCCTTTTCAATTTAGCTCCTTTGCATTTGAATTAGTGTGTAGGTATTGAAATTAAATCTCATTTAGGGACTTACAGAAATACCTACTTTACCATGCTTCTATCAAATTAGGGAGGATATGGACCCAAACTGATTATTTATTGCCAGTAAAAATGGGTTTTATGGCAAAATTGGAGGTGATTAGTGGGGTGTTTTATAGGTAAAATACTGTGTGATTCTTAGAAAATCTAAATATTATTGGAAAGGGGCTGAATTTTGTAAAGCTTGTGTGAGCATGGAGAAGACAAGAGGTGAGGGATGTGGTGCAGGGGGAATCATGTTGGGTGCTGGGCAAAGCCTGGCTTAGCTAGTCAAAAACCCGTGTGGGGAGTTCCTCCCTGCCTGGGTGCAAAACCTCTGCTCCTTTCCTCCTGCTTTGGTGGAAATTTCAGCATTTGGGACACGGGGGATCCAGCACTTCCCAGGGAGCCTTTCTGGGGTGAAATCCCTGGGGTTTGGTGCAGCCTGAAATGGCTGGAAATGCTCTTGGAGTGGTCATTTAACTTGGGAAAGGTCCCTCAGTGAGGGGGATCATCCAAGGGGAATAAAATTCAACCCAGCTTGGATAATGAAGTGCCAGAAATGTGAACAGTGGCAGAATCACTGAGAGCCCCACTGCACATGGGCTGGCCATACAGAAAGGGAGGCTCCTCACCTTCCCAGCCTGTTTTAATTAAAAATAATAATTAAAAATACAATAATATGATCATAAATAACAGAGTAAATAATACTATAAAGTATAATATAAATAAATAATAATAAAGTAATAATAAAGTAAATAATTTACTTTAATAATACTTTACTTACTTTATTAAATAATACTAGTAAATAATAATATAAAGTAAAAAAAAAAAGTGATGCACAATAAAATTGTTCAACACCCACTGACCCATGGCAGGTCCTGCCCTGAATCCTGACCAGCTCCACATAAATACAGGAGCTTTAAGAGATTAATTTGTCCTGAGCTCTTGGTTTGGTAAACACTATATTATTTATTATAATATTATTCTAGATCAACATTATTTATATATATAAACATTATATATATAAATATATAAATATAATATATATATAAACATTACATATAGATAAGATGTTACATATAAACATTATATCTCATAAAACACTATATTATTCACTGTAATATTCTATATAAACATAGCTTTTATAGAAATTATATAGATAAATATTATATATCAATATAATATTATATAAACACTATTATTTATTGTAATATTATTATATATCAACATAATTTTATATAAGTATTATATAAAACAATTCTATATATATAAACATTATATTTTATATCAACACTATTATTTATTATAATATTATTATATTTTTAATTCTATTTTACCCCACCTCCCCAAAATCCCTGTCCCCTTTTTGCTTGCCACAAGGGCTGCAGTTTTTGCAGGCTTGGGGCCATTAAACAGAGCAGATGCTGCTGTATTTTTGTGGTTTTGCACTTCATGCTCCAAGTCAGTCCGTGGTAAGCAGTGGCTGCTCCCAGTAAGTTGCTGTGATGAACAGAGCCCAGCGTGCTGCAGTTCAGCTGGGCACTGATGCTGCTTTATTGAAGCATTTGTCAAATGCTGAAATTAAGAATATGCTGCTGCCAGGCTGCACTGACTCATTATTGTGAGTTTTAGGAAAGATTTCCTGGGTATTCCAGTGAAAAAGCAAAATTTTCCTGTTGTCCCTTCAGTGCTTCAGCCTGGTTTTCCTGATGTGTTGGGGTTTTTTATTTTGCAGTAAAATACACAAATTCTGCTTCATAAATCAAGCTAAGACAACACTGTTAAATAGTCTATATCATATTAATTACTCTGTGAATCAAGGCGAGCATTACAACCATTTATAATCAACGACTGGAGAAGTTGCTAATGAATGAGACAGGTAACTAATTAGCCAGCCAGCAGCCAGCATCTCCAGCTGAAGCTGGTGACTTTAAACTTCATTAAACTTTCCAGGTGTCGGGGAAAGTATGAAAAATACAGCTATCTTAATAGGTTGATGTGTCTTAATTCCAATTTTCTGAGTTGAAGTGGCTGAGGATTGCATCTGTTTTAAGGGATATTGTCATTTATAAAGATTCCCGCGGCTGTCTGGCACAGCTGAAAAGCAAATTAGCAGGTTGTGTGTGAAAGTTTTGAGTTTGTCCAGTGCATGTTGGGAACAGCATGAACTCACATGTGGCTGAAATTCCTCCTGTCCCAATAATTTGTACCTTTCTAATTTGTACCTTCTTAATTTGCACCTTCTTAATTTGTGTCTTTTTAATTTGTACCTTCTGCCTTGCCCTTAATACTTTGGGTGCATTTTTTCTGATTATTTAGGGAATGGTTTTTAGATTAATTTCCATTTCCTGTATTTGGATATCTGCAAAATAGATCCCTGACAGAATTCTGAATACGATCATTGTTCTTATTTGTGAAATAGGGATAATTCAATGGATGATCAGTGAGACTTGGAAGAAAATAAATGGTTTGTGCCCTTCCAGCTCAGATGATGCCATGGAATGCTCCCTGAGAGCTCAGGCTTTGCTCCCAGGGCATTCCCTCTCTTTCCATTTTTATCTGGACCACAGAAAATGGCATTTTATCTGACCTCACACTGGGTGGGCTTTGCCAGGAGACATCTGGGGTGGTGGCTGAGCTTCCTGGGGTGTGAAACAGGGAGGGACCCAGAGATGGACAGGGGCTGGGGGCAGCTGGGGTGCAGGTGGGATGAGGAGGAGAATTGTGCACTTCCTCAGCCATGGAGAAATCACTTCCAAATTCTCTCTGTCGAGTAACTTGAATTGTCTTTTATAACATCCCTGAAAAGTGGGATTATATGTGGTAAAAAAATCACAGTTTTGGGGTATTTTTGAGCTTTGCAGCTGAAGTCCAGGTTGTGGTGATTTGGCAATAAGTTGAACAGTTTTTTTCTTTTTCTTTCTTTTTCTTTTCTCTCTGTCTGGATGTTGTGATCCCTTTGAATGCCTAACACAGACCTGATGCCCATTTTTTGCATCCATGTTCCCAGCCTGCTTTCTTTGGTTGGTCTATGCCCAAACTCAAAAAAAATTCAGTACAGGCAATTCTGAAACTGTGAATATTATTGCAATGCATGAGACTTACTGCCAATTCAAATTAAAAAAAGCAGGAAAAAGGCTCAAAGCAGGAAAAGCACAAGCTTTAGCCTTGTGCTTTTCCTCCTGAGGGAAGGAGCAGCTTTGGGAAGAGGCAGAGGAGTGTTGGATCTGCCAGCATGGAAATGGCGGAATAATTCCTTTCCATAAGGAATAATGGAAAGAGACTCCCAAAAAAATCTCTTCTTGACCTCAAAATGGGAAAATTTGGAGTGGAGAGGGCCTGAGGAGGCCGTGAAGGACAGCAGGAAGGGTGACCTGGAAATGCTTTTTCCATTGGGTGAGTTTGCCTGGGTTTGGTTTCTGCAGCCCCTGTGGGCTGGGGCCGTGGAACTCTTAAGGAGAGGAACAAGTGTGAGAGGCAGAGCAGCTCCTGCTCGGGCTGTTGGGGGAAGATGCATTCCCCAGCTGGGATAGAAAGCTCCCCATGGCAATCTCGTGGTGCCTCTCCTAGCTGGGAAGCCCAGCTGTGGTTCTCCAGCCAAGAATTGCTACCAGGAAGGGCTGCATCTCGTTTTAGGAATTGGAAAAGCTCTGCTGGCTCTTTGTTTTGTATAGGAAATAGTAACTAGTGGCACTGGGTGCAGTGGGATGTGCTGGGTTCCCCACTCCCTTCCCAGACAGGCAGGACAAGCACTGGGTGCTCAGTAACCTCACAAAAGTGAGATGTCCATTCAAAATAGGGTCATGAATTCCCAGCATATGTAAAGTACATCTGCCAGGCACTGCTTTTTCTTCCTTACACCATTGAAATAACGTGGGGTGTGCTCTAAAGCCTGTGTCCTTTTTTTCTCAGTGAGAAGCAGAGCTTCCCTGAGTGTTTTCCCACTTGTTGTAAAATAACACTTGCCAAACAACTCATTGCTAAATAATCTGCACAGAATTTCCCAGCATTTATTCCTACTGACTTGGTTTTATTAAGTGTCACAGTTACATTTATTGACCTCTGCTGCATTCCTGAGCAAACTTGAATGCTCTCTTTTCTTTTTTTGGGAATTTGTTGGTATATTAGCATGGAATATGGAATTTATCCCCTAATGAAAGGCGAGGGAGAGATGCCATCAGTCAGGGGGAGGAGAGAGAACCCAGTGCTTTCCCATGTAAATTATGTGAGTTCTGGAAGGGAGCCAGGCATTCATTTTGTTAAAATGGGGTTTGATAATTGAAACTAATTTAACATCGACCCCATTAAGTTGCATTTTATTGCTCATTTAATCCGCCTGTCTCACGAGCTCCCAGGACTGGGAAGCAGCTTTGGAATGGTTTTAGTTCATCAGAGCTGCAGCCACTCCTGCAGTGAGTGTGAGCTGGTCCTGTGGGGTCAGCACGGGGCTGGGGTCAGCACTGGAGTGGGATCAGCCCTGTTTTGGAGTCAGCCCTATTTTAGGGTCAGCCCTGCTGTGAGGGGTTGGACACTTTGGGCAGGTTTGCTTTGTCTGGAAAGCAGCTCATGGATGCTCCCACATCAGCCCTGTGGCCTGGCCTTTCCCTGCAGGATCCTGCATCCCCTGGGCTGCCTGGGACAGCTTGATCACACCTGAGAAATTATCCCAGCCCTCCACCAGTGCAGCTCAAAAATCACTGAATGGGTTGGGTTGGAAGGGACCTTCAAAATCACCCAGTGCCACCCTGCCATGGCAGGGACACCTCCCACTGTCCCAGGCTGCTCCAGCCCCAGTGTCCAGCCTGGCCTTGGGCACTGCCAGGGATCCAGGGGCAGCCACAGCTGCTCTGGGCCCCCTATTTTAGAGCACATTTATTGACTTCTGTCAAAAATCTCCATTTAAACTAGCCAAGGAGCTGGATCCATGAGTTTTCCATTACTGGGATTCCCATCTTCTCCTGCCCTGCTTCTGCTTTCCTCTGTCTCACTGTTGTCTCTCTATTTCACCACTGCTGCTTCTGACTCATTAAATAATCCCATAATTGCTTCTCAGCCTCTGGGTGCTAATTGCAGCGAGGCACTGGGTGATGGTGGCACACACAGAGCTGAGTTTATCCAAAATCAGGGAGCAGGAGGAGGTGCAAGGACAAGGAGGTGCAGCCGTGGTGGATGTTTGTTTGCAAACACCTTCTCCTGGGGATGGGGAATTGCTGCTCCCCTTGGGAAGAGGCAGCAGGAGTGTGTAAGAGTGTGCCTGGCTTGCATCAGGGGCCTGGGGACGGGGAGCTGCTCCTGGGAATGCTGCAGTCCTGGCTGGAAGGGCAGTTCAGGTAAAAAGTGCGGCTTAAAGAACTCCAGGAATCACAGAGTCACACAGAATCACAGGGTCACAGAATCACTGAATCAGAGAATCACTGAATCACATAATCATTAATCAAAAATCACAGAAATACTGAATCACAGGGTCGCAGAATCAGGGAATCACAGTCATAGAATCACTGAATCACTGAAACCCAGAATCACTGAATCAGAGAATCACAGAATCACCGAGTCACATAATCATTGAATCCCAAAATCACCGAAATACTGAATCATAGAGTCACAGAATCACAGAATCACTGGAAAAGACCTTTAAGATCATCCAACTCAGCCCTAACACCACCTCAGCTAAACCCTGACCCCCAGTGCCACATCCAGGCTTTGTTAAACACACCCAGGGATGGTGACTGCACCAGCTCCCCAGGCAGCCATCCCAGAACTTTTCCAGGAGTGTTGAACAAACCAGGTGGGAATGTGTGGAACCATTGAAAGTTGAATTCATGGCTGAGAAGCGCTGGGAAAATCCAACAGGAGCTGGAATTCAGTGATCCTGTGGGTGCCTTCCCATTCAGGATTGATTCTGCACTGATTTAGCTGCTGATTCAGGATGCAGATCACATTTAAACACATGGCTAATGTCTCCATTTTTAAATAAACTCACATAAATATGAGGAGAAAGAACAGAAAATGTGTTCTTTCAAACCCAGTTCTCACCCATGGTGAATCAGCAGCATTTCAGGTATTGCTCAACACAGAACCTACAAATTAAAATTTAAAATTCAAACACCACAGAGTGCAGGAAAGGGCAAACTTTGGCTTTTATACTGGTGAAGGATTTATAGCTCCTTTGTACAATCCAAAAGCTTTTGGGGCAGGAGCTGACACAGAGAATTGACTGAATTTTGCTGCTGGATTGCTGAGTTTTCTCACCATCCTATTCCCACCCCTGGGCTGGGACACATTCCCCATGGCCAGAGATTGTTCAGCACTGCTTTGGGAACGTCAGGAACTGCCCAGCCAAGCTGAATAAAAGCACAGGAGATGGGAATCCCACCTGGGACTTGGGCAGGAGAAATCTCCACCTTAACCTTGGGATACTGGGAGTTGTTCCTGGAATAAGAATGTTCCTGGAGCAACCGTGTTACTGCAGTAATAGTCTGAATGTTGTGTTTCTCCTTTGTTTTGGTGGGGGTTTTTTGTTGGTTTTTTTTTTTGTTTGTTTTGGGGGGGTTTTTTGGGGGTATTTTTGAAGTTTTTTGTTTGTTTGTTTTTTTGTTTTTTTGTTTTTGTTTTTTGGTGTTTTGGGGGTTTTTGGTGTTTTTTTTTTTTGGGGTGGTTTTTTTTGTTTTTTGGGGTTTTGTTTGGTTTGGTTTGGGTTTTTTTTTTTTTTGGTTTTTTGTTTTGGGTTTTTTTGGGGTGGTTTTTTTTGTTTTTTTAAGCAATATTGCCTCAAACTTTCCAAAAACGTTGCACAATTTCACTTTGTTCCTCCCCAGAACCCCAGTGTTCTGAGCTCAGGTGTGGCTGTGCAGTTTGCAGAGTGCTGGCTGGGTGGGAAATGCGCTTGTGGCGTGGGTTTTTCTGGGGGCACCGCGAAATGTGCCTGTCAGAGCAGTGCTCATTGATCCGTGCCTGTCAGAGCTCTGCCACCCTGGAGCCAGCACTGCCACTCACGCCTCCTGCGAGGTGTTGTGTTCTCCCAGAACCCTTCAAACGCTTCTTTATTGTCACTTTCTCCAACGTGCAATCCAATTACCGCTAAAACTTCACCACCCCTTCTTCTTTTTCAGCCGAGGCAACCTCTGGTGTTTTATTGCTGTCTTTTGGAAGTATTTAGGGGAGGCATGAGAATGCAGCAGTTAGCAAGGGTTTTGGCATTTAGGAGATGTCAAAACAGCTTTTGGTTTTTAAAAAAAGCTCATTTTTCAGGTGTGCCAGCTGATAAAACGTGTCAGTCCCAGTCAGTGAGGTAAGGGTTGATACAGGGATAAATTCCAGCTAGAAAAACCCCTTCCCATGCACTGGTTTGCACCAGGGAGCTCACCTGGCAGAGAAAAAGAGGCAAAATTTTGAGAAATTTAGAGGAAACAACACCAAATTTTCCACCAGTTGCCCAGTGGTGCTGGAGGACACAAAAATACTGATGTATGTGTCCCTTCCACTCATTGTTTTTTGAGCAAGCAGGAGTTTAAAAACTCTTTAAGTTGTTCCTGAAGACTTCAGATCTCATGGAAATTCAGGAGTTACTGTGCAGCTGCCCACAGAGCATTTAAAATAAAAAGAAAAATGGATCAGTGTGAGTGAACAAATGTATTGGCAGCCAGTCTGGCCTTAAAGGAAAAACAGCTTTGCTAAGCCTTATAAATGTGTCACCAGTGCCTCTGGAGATGTGGAATTCTCATCTTGAGCTATCCTCCTTTCTTAATGCAACCTAAAATATACAATAAAGGCTGCAAACAAATCCCATATACAGATTTCAAGAGACAAAAACCCCTCCTCTGTGTGCAGCAGATTTCTGCATTTCTTTTCAGTATGTATTTCAATGTATAAAGTGCAAGGGCAATGAACCCCTTTCTTTATTAATATAATTTAAAATAGACAGTAAAGGCTGCAAACCCCCTCTATATACAGAGTTTAAATGACAAACAACTCCTCTGTATTCACCAAATTTCTGCCTCTGGTGCACATTTAATTTTTTAACAACTCTTCAATGTTTTGCAGGATTTTTTTTCATCTAAGTTGAATTTAATTTTCTATAATAACAACACCTTGCATTCCATAAGGTGACCTCAATACCTGCTTGCTGTACAGGTGTAACCATGGCATTCCTTTTCTTTGGAACATATTTTTCGTGCTTTCTGCTCTGGATTGTTTTAGATTCCCAGTGTGAACCCAGGAACCAGATTTAGATGACAAAATTCAAGGTACAGTCCGAGAAAATGAGTGATTGGGACCCATTATCAGGGATGGCACATGGACACTAATTATGGTCTCAGCTATTCTGTATCTTAATCAATTCCAGTGATCTTGTTTGTAATTTTTACTCCTCCTGACAAGGAGCTGCTCAAAGGAATAAATTGGCCATCAGTGTAATTTGCTTCTTGCACACAAAAGGCTCCCAGATTAACAGGATTTTTCCCCCTGGAGAAATCTCCCTCATCCGCTCTTGGCTTGTGTTAATTATTCCTTTGGTTTTTTTTGTTTTCCGAGGGGCTCAGGATGTGCAGACAGCAGCTCCAGTGCCCACCACTGGTGTGCCCCAGCACACTCCTGCTCCTCTGGGCTCAGCAGGAAAACAAGCCTGCACCAGCCCAAAAAAGTCAGGATTTGTGACCAGAACCACCTCACATTCACAAAATCCAGCCTGTTTTGTTTGTTCCTGGCACAAAAACAGACAGAGTGGTTGAAAGCTACTAATGGAATTTGGGAAATCAGGGAGCAGAGCAGGGTGCCCGTGGCAAAGGGTTCTTGATGAGATCTTCAAAACACCTCGTTTGATTAGTGCACCTCCCAGATCCAGCCCTGCCCCTTTGTTGTGCTACAGGTGGTTTTGAAAACAACTTACAAAGAGGCTTTTTTGTCTTTTTCATGCTGTTAAAGCAAATTGGTATGTAATTAGATTTATATAGTGAATAATCTTATTTGCATATCCAATTAATTCTTCCTGTTTTAATTTGCTAGGGTTGGATTCACATTGGTAGTAAAAAAATAACACTTAAATTATCAAGCATTCAAATTTTCTTCTGCTGTTATTTGTTCAAGGTCTTCCATTAAAATTTGGTTCTGGGCATTGTCTTCCTTTTAAAAGCTGTTAAATAACATGGAAAAAGGCCATGAAAAACCCAACCCACCTGACTTGTGCTGTAAAAGCATTAAGGGTCTCTTTAAGCTGGTCGGGGGAATGCAGTGTGAATTTAGACTTTTTCAGCATCTTTTTATCACAGAATAGTTTGAGTTGGACTGATGCCTCAGGTTTGGCTTTTCCATTTTTCATATTTTGTACTGCTTTAGTGTGTGGGTCTGGGATTCATATTAAGGAATGATGAGCTCTGCACAGAGCAGGGAGACAAAACAATTCCTGCTCCAGCTGGGCACCAAGGACAAATGATCCCAATCTCAGCCCAGGAGCACAAACCCCGTGGGCTGCAGAGAGAAAAACAAGGATGGGAGTGCAGGGGCTGCAGCTGGGATTGGACACTGAACTGCAATGTGCACATGGAGCAGAGCTGAGCCCAGGGAGAGACCCCGGCAGCGCTCGTGCATTTTGGGAACATTTGGGTTCATCTTGGGCTCATTTTGGGACCATTTGGGTTCATCTTGGGTGCATTTTGGGACCATTTGGGTTCATCTTGGGCTCATTTTGGGACCATTTGGGTTCACCCTGGGTGCAGCCCTGGCTGGGCTCTGGGGCTGCCCAAGGTGGATCCATGGAGGAGATCCTTTGAATCAATCCCTGCTTTATTCTGTAGCTCTGCCCAGCCTCTGCTCCAGGGCAGCACAAGGCATCAGGAAGGGACCTTAAAGATGATCCAGTCCCAGGGCAGGGACACCTCCCACTGTCCCAGGCTGCTCCAAGCCCCAATGTCCAACCTGGCCTTGGGCACTGCCACGGATCCAGGGAATTCCATCCCAGCCCCTCCCCAGTCCCACAGGCAGGAATTCCTTCCCAATGTCCCATCCATCCCTGATTCTGGGGATGGATTTTACAGGGGCTGAATGGTTAATTCAGGAGGCTTTAGCAAAAATGGTGCCAGGGAAAGGGAGATGGACTGAAAATGGATGTTCTCATGTGGGGCCTTGGAGCTGCTTCAAAGTGAGCAGAGGACACTGCAGAGGGAGAGGTTAAGAACTGAAAATTAAAACAGCAATTTCTTTAAAAGATTTAATAAACGAGGCAAATGTGTTGCATAATTGTGTTGCAATGATTTGAAATAGGTCCTAAGGAAAATTGCTTTGAATCCTAATTAGCAACTAATGATTATTAGCTGAATCCGGTGCCAGGGAAGAAATAAATAGGTGAAATAAATAGGAAGCTACTGCTTCCACCTCCAACCAGCACAGCTGTTGTCCCAGTTTTGGGCTGTTTTTCCCTAAAGGCTGAAGTGACTGCAGCAGATCCCGTGCAGATCCCGGAGAACACCTGGGCTGCGTTGCTGCCACCTCATACAAATGAGGTGACAATTGGTGGCAAAACAATTTCTGTGGACAGGTTTTACCTCCTGAGGAACAACTGCGCTGTTCTGTTGAGTCAGAAAAATAAACTGCGCTGGGTCCTGTGCCCCGAGGAGCCCTCTGTGGTCTGAGGTGGGAATAGGTGTCCAGGTAATGCATTCCCACTCTTTTTCTCTTGGATTCATCCTCTGCCTGCTTGTAAAATGCTCTGCACCGAGCTCCAAACTGCTTTTAGCTTCCCAGGGCAGGAAAAGACACTGCACGTCCCAGCGTGTCAGAAAACTCGGGGAAAATGACCTCCAGCTCTCAGGCACTTATTGCAAACCTATTTTAAATTGAATACACAAGCCCAGATAATACAGGCTGTTTGATAAGAAACATTAGAGAAATCCATAACACGAGGCTTTTTATTATGGGTTTATTACATCAATCTCTCCAGTGGGTAATGGAACTTGTAAATATACTCTTATGTAGGAGTCTCCTTGCGGGCTTTTTATTCATGCTGAAGTAAGCACAGCAAACTTATTTGCTGTCAGGGTACATTGAATTTAAGATTAGTATTTATTTTGGTTCTAAAGAGGTTCAGCTTTTGTGAATTGGAAGCCGGAGCAGCTGTAGGAGAGGAGGTGGGAGCTGCAGGGGGGCTTTGGGGGGAAAATGAGTTTTTCCCGGCAAACTGCTGGTCCCTGTATGGGATACAGGGACTGTGCCCATTAAGGGCTGTGGGTCGTGTGCTCAGAGCTCCTTCAGGAGGGAAACCTCGCTTTGTTTAAGCAGCAGCTTGCTGTGTGTTCATTGACTAAGCCCAGCAAGATGAAAAATCATCCGTGGGATTAGAAAAATATTTAAAGGATGTATTGCCTGCGTTACTGCGCAGTGCAAACACGGGCACGGTGCTCTCTGCACTGTAAACATTTGTTCTTTACTGGGAAAATGCTTTTAATTCTCTTCTAGAGGTAAACAAAGTAATGCTGCTGCAGCAGGAACCCAGCAGGTTTTTGCTTACTTGGGAGAAGCCGAGGGGACGTTTGTGCTGAGTAAAGAGTCGAGGAAAAGTTTACAGACAAGTGCAAAAAGGAGTTCAAATCGTAGCAATGCTAACAAAAACCAAGAACAGCTCTTGGTTTTCACCTTAAAAACTCTGCAGTTTTTAAGTAGATTTGTTGGAGGATGTAGTAATTAATTGGTGGTTGTCTTAATATAGGAAGAACAATCCTTAATTAGAGGATGTTAATTGGACAGACAGACCAGAAGCCTGCTGAGGTGACAGCAAAGTCAGCCTTAACTTAGAATTTTAACAAAGTTGGGGATTTTTTTGTTTTTTTGATTGTTTTTTTTTTTTAGTTGGTTGGTTGGTTGGTTGGTTGGTGTTTTGTTTGGTTTGGTTTCTTTTTTTTTCTGTATGGAACAGATTATGAGTGAAGAATGAAGGGTGTGTGTGTTTAATTAAGGTCTGAGGGTAACAAATGTGCTTGAGCCACAAAACCGCGTCTGTGTCAAACCCCCCTGAAAGAAATCACCCCTTCCCCTGGCTGGGCACTTCCTTCTGGGCTAAGGCAGCTCCTAAAATGCATCAGCAGAAAGCTCAGCACTAATTTTGATGTCCCTTCTCCCATGTGTTAATTATATATTATCATCTCTATCTCTTGCATTTTTGAAAAGACAGAAGCTTTAAGAAAGGTGTTTGTTGTCATGTGTTCATGTTTGTTTTTATGTTTTTATATATGTTTTCATGACTTTGTATCTTTTCTTGTCTTTATGTATGTTTGTTTTCATGTATTTATGGTTATTTTCATGTCTTCATGTGTGTTTCCATGTCTTTATTGTTGTTTCCACGTCCTTATATGTTTGTTTTCATGTCTGTAAGTTTGTTTTCATGTCTGTAAGTTAGTTTTCATGTATTTATGTTTGTTTTCATGTCTTCATGGTTGTTTTCATGTCTTTATGTATGTTTATTTTCATGTCTTTGTTTTTCATATCTTTATGTATGTTTGTTTGTATGACTTTTTGTTTTCATGCCTTTATGTTTGTTTCAATGATTTTGTTTGTTTTCAGCTCTTTATGGTTGTTTCCATGTCTTTATGTATGTTTTCATGTTTTCTTGTCTTTATGTTTGTTTTCATCTCTATGTTTGTTTTCATCTCTTTCTCTGTTTGTTTTAATGTATTTCTGTTTGTTTTCATGCCTTTATATTTGTTTTCTTATCTTTCTGTTTGTTTTCATGTCTCAGAGCTGCTTTGGCCACTTCCTCGGTGCTCTCCAAACCTCCCTGCAGCCGCAGTGCTGAGGGTGCTGAGCCTCTCTCAGAAGTGATGCCTTGAGCAGCAAATGGCTCAAGAGGAACTTTGTGGCTTTGAATTCTTGCTGCTCACAGAACAAGGCCCCGCCCAGGCAGCAGTGATCCGTAAAGAGTTATTCCCTGTTTAATTACTGTGCCTGCACTTTTCTCCTGATGGAGTGTGCTGCTGTGCTTACTGGAGAAAAGTTAAAGCCCAAGCTCTCTGTCCCAGATAAAAGGCTGCTTACAGAAATTCTTATTTGTCTTTGAGGCTTCTGGAAAAAAAAATAAGGTTTTTCATAGTGCGTTCTCAATCCAGTATAATCCTTAATTTTCAAAACACAGAAAGCCTTATTTTTTTTTGCAATTGTAATGAAAAAATTGCTGAAGCAATGCACATTATTTCGATTACCCATTAAGCCTTCTCTGCTCTAGAATGAAATTACATGATTTTAGTTAATTTTCTTGCTTTTAACTTCTGACTTGTAATTTACCAAACGAGAAAAACAAACCACTACAACTCTGCTGATCTCCCATTGCTCCCAAAATGAGTAATGCAAGTCAGCTCCTATTTTGGCTTCTTTGTGGTATTTTGGGCTTTTTATACTAAAACACAGGCAGGAGTAACATTTAGTTTGCACCGTGGTTCTGATCTGTGACTTCCATAAGGCTGCAGCATTATATTGGCTTGGCATAAATGGGCCTTGCACAGTGAGTGATTTATTTCACTTTATTTCATTTCGTGTTGATCATATCAACAGAGTAAACTATAATTTCTTGGTGAACGATAAAATACAATGTAGTTTTAATTATAAAGTAATAGGCCTTGATCAGATGAAGGAAATGCATGTGATCCCCTCAATTTAGCTCTTGCCTCGCTCTCCTCATCAATATTGAATTTGCATTTTGCATAATGTTGCACCTCGGTGCTCCCTAGGTGAGGAACCCAAGACTTCATAAGTAAAGAAAAATTAAATTTTACCCTTGGGAAAGGCCCTGTTGGGAAATGGAGGCTCTTGGATGTCACAGAATCATGGAATTGTTGAGGTTGGAAAAGCCCTCAGAGAACACTGAGTCCAGTTGTTCCCCAGCACTGCCAAACCCACCTCCACCCCATGTCCCAAATGTCACATCCACACCCTCCTGACCACTCCAGGGATGGTGCCTCCCCTGCAGAGCCTGTTCCAATGCCTGACCACCCTTGCAGTGAAGATATTTTCCCAAATATCCCATCCAAACCTGCCCTGGCACAACTTAAGGCCGTTTCCTTGTCTCACATTCAAGACTCTGTTTCCAGGAGCTGCTTTCTCCTGGTGTTGAAACACCACAAAAGGATCTTCTCTTCCCAAAGCTGAGCTGGGCAGGGCAGTTTGAAATGGACCAAGCTATTCCCTGGAGGTGAATTGTGTCTCTGGGGCATCCCCATGGTGCTGCTCTTTGCAGGTGAGCCAGGAGTGTGTGAAGGCTTCACCTGCTCGTGTGACACCAGGCACAAGAAAGGCTCTCCTGACAAATGCCATCCCTCTGAGCAGGCTTGGAGAGTGCTAAATTGCAGTGTCACAAGTCAGAAGTCAGGGTTTTGACAGCTATTACTGATTTCTTTTCCCTGCTGTGTTGCTTGAAAGTTCATAACATTTAAAGAAATTAAGGGAATACATGTTACCCGTGGGCAGATTGCACAACCTGCACTCCTGGCTGCTCCTTTGATGCTTTGCTGATTGAACTCTGAGAACTTTATTTAAGCCTCCCTCAGTTTGGCATTTTGATATTAATTTTAAGGCTGGGTTTGTGTTGTCTGTGTTTGCGTGGAGGGTCTGGTCGCTCTGCAGGGATAACCCAGCAGAAAAATGAGGAAAAATTGTGATTTTTAGGGCTGGGGAGTGCCCATAGTGGTGTGTGCCAGCTTCCAGAGCCCTCAGGAACCCTCTGTTCTCTAATTTCCCACTGGGCACTGGGACTGGCTTTTGTTCCTGCTCTGCTGAGGGTTACAGAAACATTTTGAAAAACAGCAATGAAAAAAAACTGAAGGGCAACTCCTCAAATGTGCCCTGAATTGGAGCAATTGCAGCCACTCCAACGAAGTTACAGAGAGTGAGAGCAGCTGAGCTGCCAGCCCAGTGCCCCACAGCAGACTTCAAATGCCTTAAACCCATTTATGGAACAGAACCACCTGGAGATTACAGCCTGGGATCCTGTTTACAGGATTATTAAACATTTTCTTGCTTTAGCAGCAGTGAAAAGTGAGGGAGGTTTTCCTGTCCAGGGTCAGGAGCCTGCTCAGCATCAGGGTGTGCAGTGCCTGGCAAGGAAGGGCTTGGATTTACCTCTCTGTGTGACTCCAGAGCAGAGGTCCTTCTCTTTTCCTAAATATCCTGATTATTTTTAATAGTAATTGTTATTTAATAATACAATTAATTCAATAATAAAATTGATGAAATTAAATTAATTAAATCAGGACGCCATCAGTCTTGCATCAGATCATTGGAAGCTGACACGGAAAATTTTGCCCAAAAAATGTAGATTTATAGCATGATAAACATGAGGTTTCCCTTTCTCACCATTCTTTTAGTTACCTTTTAATTTCTTATATTGAAATACTTCTCTTTCTTCTCAAGGCAAGGGCTGACCAATTTAGAAATAGGAAGAAAATTGCAGAGGGTAATATTTGTAATGGGGCAGATTCTTAAATCTTGCTTGTGCCAGTGCTCTGTGATAGAAAGGAATGTGTTTACAGTTAAATTCTACTTGGTTTTGGTTTTTTTTTTTTCCAAAATAGGGAGAAAACAAACCTCCATCAGGTGGAGATGATGAAATTTTGTCACACCTGTCCAGTTGCAGCGTTGTCTCAGGGACACGGAAATGTTCCAGAATTGCCAAAACCAAACATTTCTCCAAGGAGAAATGTCCCTGCTGTGGACTGAGTTAACAAAAAGGTGTTTTATTCTCTGCTTTGTGCAGAGAATAAACTGTGCAAATAATAACCAGTTATTTGTTTGTGCACAGAATAACCTGTGTGGTTTGAAAGCTCTGTGCCTGTTGGTTGGAATCCCTGTGGATTCCCCTGTACCCAGCTCGTGTTCCCTTGCCCTAATTGCAGATTTTGTGCTCAGAGCAGGCAGATCTCCAGTGCCCCTTGGCAGGCTGAGCCACCCCAGTGCATTTCTGCCCAGTGCCATGGTGCAAATTACCTTACAGGTGTTGGCTCTGGTTGTGCCAGCCTGATCATCCTTCCCCTTCCCAGCGAGCTCCTGAGGCCCTGCTAATTCCATCTGCTTATTCACAAATATTTAAGAGAGGAATCCATGGCCTAAACCTCTCTGTAAATAGCTGGATAAAAAGCTGGCAGGGATCAGCTCTCCTTTGACAGATGTACTTAAACCTGGAGGGAGAAAAGAGGCTTCACCTTGAAGCCAAGCACCAGAGAGCTCCTTTCACCTTGAAGCTTTCTGCAGGGTTTGGCTCCTCAATCAAGTGAGAGCCCGGACACACTGCCAGAGTTGTCTTTGTTTTTGCAGCAATAGATGACACAGAGATTATAGGTTATTGCCCCAGGGACTTGTCTTTTCTAGGGTTTGAGGATTTTAAAGGAAAGAGGTTTTTTCACTACATAACTCTGCCTGTCTGCTGCTGGGGTGGGGAGCATGGCATTTGTTACCCTGGCTTTTCCACACCTTCCTGATTGCATCAGAGATTCAAATCAATTGAAGTCCAGGGAGGTATTGTGCAAAGGAAATATGTGGCTTTAAAATATACACATGTAGCCAACTACTTCTGCTTTTTAATCCATCCACTTCATAGTCCCTGTCATACTCAAGACAGCTGAAAGTTTTACAATAATGATGTGTGTTCTTGGCAGACAGCAATTATATCAGCACCTTACATTTTGCTAATAAATCAATAGATAATTAGCACAGGCCTTGGAAACATTTCTATTCCCAAGTAGCTCTGTGCAAGAACGCCCAGCACTGGTGGTAGCACCATTAGCACTGTATTAATCTGATTTTTGCTGTTGTTTTATACTCACAGCTCTGTCGTGGGCTGGTATTGTCCTCAACAGGGCACTGTGAGTTCCTCTGTTTATTTTCCTGCTCTTGGCTGTGGTGACTCAGGGAAGAGGCTGCATGGTGAGGAAATTTGTGATTTTCTGCAATATGGGAGCCATGTGCTTTTGTGGGACACTGAAGGGGACATGTGTGATGATAATCAGGTTGTTGACTTGCTAAGAGAACACAAATTGCATCCTGGTAAATGAGAGTTTTGTTGGAGGACAGGTTGTGCTGTGGTGGGAATGGCCTCCCCCAGCAGTCTGGAGCCAGGAGAGGAGGCCCAGGGAATATCCACATTTATATGCAGGATATCCACATGTCAATATCCACATTTGTGTGGATAATATCCACATTTGTGTGCAGGATATCCACACGTGAATATCCACATTTGTGTGTAGGATACCCACATGTGAATAGCCACATTTGTGTGGATAATATCCACATGTGAATATCCACATTTATGTGCAGGATATCCACTTGTGAATATCCACATTTGTGTGGATAATATCCACATACAAATATTCACATTTGTGTGTATGATATCCACACCTGAACATCCACATTTATGTGTTGGATATCCACATTTGCGTGTAGGATATCCACATTTTTGTGTATGATATTCACATTTGTGTGTATGATATCCACACCTGAATATCCACACCTGAATATCCACATTTGTACATATGATATCCCCATACAAATATCCACATTTGTGTGTAGGACATCCACATTTGTATGTATGATATCCAGGTATGAATATCCACATTTTTGTGTATGGTATCCCCATATGAATATCCACATTTGTGTGTATGATATCCACATTTGTGTCTATGATATCCAAGTATGAATATCCACATTTGCGTGTAAGATCAGAGCTCACCCTGCTGAGTTAACCCTGCCTTTCATCCAGGCTGCCCCAGATCCCTGTGCCTCTCCTCAGTGGAGCTGTCAGAGCAGTGCTGGATTCATCTCCAGTGCTGCAGCTCCTCCAGGCCTGCCTTTACCAGAAGGGAGATTTATTCCCTCCTGTCTCCTGGGCTCCTGTGCTCTCTGGGAATATCTGACCCTGCTTTGGAGCTCGGGTGTCAGGCACTCGTGTGGCAGCTGTCACCTCTCAGGCAGGGCTGTGGGGACAGCAGGACAAGAGAGGGGACAGCAGGAGGCTCACAAGTACCTGTTGGACACCTGTAGGTGCCACAAAAGAAGCCCAGTCTTGTATCAAGGGGCTGTCCCCAAAGATGCAGAGCTACAAGTGGAAAACACCACTTCATACACTTTTAAAATATCTGGGTTTTATTGGATTTTTTTTTCTTTGAACAGGAAGCACCTTTAGTGGTTCTTGTTCATTGAGAAGTCTACAGAATTAGTCGCAGCAGGACTATGTGGTGTGAAATATTCTTTGTTTGAATTTCAAAGCCAAGTGCAGTTGCTGTTAACAGGAGTGATAGGCAAAAAGGAAGGAGAGAGCCATCCAGTGGAGCCCTTTGCTGCTCAGAAGGATGGAGTGCAGCTGCTCACCTTGAAGAGCAGGCTGCTGTGGCAATCAGCCTTGCCCTTGAGCTGTCCCATCCATTCCAATTCCCACTTTTCTGAAGAGCTGCTCTTCCCAAGGTGCAGTTTTGTCTCGAAGAAATACCAGCTTGTAGCAGTGTATGAAAACAGCCCAGCACACAGAGCAGGGAGCAATTCCCTCAGCAGCAAACAAGGAAAGCATTTCTCTCATTTACCCTGGATGTACTCCAAGAATTCTCTGTTCAGTTTAGTTATTATCTTTCCCTACGGTGTGGAATATTCAATTAAACTTTCTCTCAAATTGGCCATAACTTTCAATGGAAATTAAAGCAGTTCTATTTAGGTACCAGTAGCTGTCACCAGGCTTAATGTTCAGAGAGAATAGGAATGGTTCCACCTGTTTGGTGTGAATTAACCTCGGCTGACATTCCCCATGTTTCAATTCCTCAAAAGCAGGGGAAGATGACAGCATTCAGCATCCAACAGCACAGGCTGGCTCTCAGCTTTGGGGTACTGGAGGGACACAGCAAATACACTCTTCATTTGGAATGTATTCCAATTAATCTGGCTTTTTTTTTAATAGGTTTTGTAATTCACTAGAGGGAAAAATATATATCGAGCAGAATGTTCTTTGCAATGATCTATCACTTTCCATCCAACACCATATGGACACACACCTCCTTCTGTGGTTAAATTCTTCTTTTATTGTCAAATCCACTGAAATTTCCTAGATCCTGCCTCTGACTGAAAGAAACACACTTCTGTCAGAGGAGGCAGACCCAGAGCAGGAGTACATTTGTTTTATCTGACAAGGAGGGGGAAAAATGCTTTTTGGAAGCCAATCTTGTTTGCAGGTTGTCTTGAGCTGAGGGCGGCTCGTGTTCGCTCTGGGTAACTCATTTTGGGCTCTTCAAAATAAATGTTACTCAGAAAAATAAAATCTGCCCCTGGGAGTGTCTCACAAGTTAGTTTGGCTGGGAAAGTTATTTATTTTATTGTCCTGGGGCGGTGGGAAATGTGTGAGGAGTGGCAGCATTTGTTGAATGGTGTAAAGGGGAAGTGGGCTACAATACCTGGGCACTTCCAGGTGTGTGTACACAGATATGCACTGCTTCTTGTTCTTTTTTGATGAAATGACCAAAAAAGAGTCTATTAGACACAATCTGATGAGAAGGGTGAGGGAAAAAGCCTCTAAGCACAGCAAAGAGCCTCCTCCTGGCCTCAGTGGTTTCTGTGGATTGAACTGCCCATAGTGCTCAGCGGTGATAAGCCAAAAATGTGTTATCACTGGTGGAGTGCAAGTCCCTGGACATTACTGCGACAGAAAGAAAGTTACCACTTTGAATTTATTTTTAAAAGTGTAGAATTTGCATTTCAGAGTTATCCAAACAGCAAAACTTTGCTCCCACCAAAGCAGACGCTTCAGTGGAGCAAACAACTTTGGCTGACAATAAACATCTGAGTAACACAACTTAGTCAAAAATGGGCTTTTTCTGGTGCAGGCACTTGTAGCTTCCTGTGTGCAAGAATCTAGATGGCAGCTTGTTTTATTTATTAGTGACTCTTTAGTGCTCTGTGAAGCAAATCCTCCTCCTGTGTCAGGTTCTGTGGCTCAGCCCTTATCACCCAGTGGTGGGATCTGGGCTGCAGTGATTTCAATCACACATCAAGGCTGCAGCAAAGCAGCTCCACAGGCTGAAGATTAAACAGTTTGGACTTGCTTATCTTGGTTATACACAGGCAGCAATAAGAGGAAGAAGAAAGGCACTCAGAATAATTTTATCTAGCCAGTGTTGCGAGGTTTTTCCTGCTCCTCTGCTCCCTGACAGGCTGCAGCTGCTCTCACAGCTTCTCCCTCTGCTTGAAAATCACACCAGGGTTTTTCCTCTTGCTGCCCAACAGGAAAGGCAGCCTTTTTTTCTTTTTTTTTTCTTTTTTTTTTTTTTTTTTTTTGCCATATAAAAGCTGAATGTTGAACAGTGTCAGCAGCAGGTGGAATATTTGGAAGTGTTTTCATTTGATTTTTATTGAGCTTCCACTTAGGCTTGGGTGAACTGAGTTATTCAGTAGACAAATCAGAGTTTTCACCTATTTGTGACTATTTCTACCTTTAGTTCTCTGTCTTGAGTCTGTGTTTTTTAAGTTGTTAATTGCTCACTGATTAATGACACAGACAGGATGGGGTGGACCATTTTCATTAACCCTTGAAGACCAGGATGCTGCAGGTTCACCTCTGCTCCTGCAGCCAGGTGATGTCCTGGAAGTGTGGGGACACTTTTGGACCCTCAGGTTTGTTCCTATTTCCCACCTCAAGTAGCTGAACCGTTCATTTTTAATGCAAGCTGTGTTTTCCTGGGATGGGAGGAGGAACAAAGCCAGACCTTTGGTGTGATGTGATATAAATTGACATTCTCTAATTGAAATAACAGCAGATGACAGCCCAGAGAGGGGTGTGAGGCAGGTGACAGAGGCAATCCAGCACATCCCTGAGTCAGCAGCCCCTAACTGGATTATCTGGGATGCTCTGGCTCGTGCCACCATCAGACTCTGTGCTCCTGGGATTTGAGGCATCTCTCACACAGGACCCCAGCACGCGTGTATTTTCCAGTGAGAAAACAGGATACATTCCAATGTATTTTAAATCTCTTGCTTTCAAAGCCACTCATGCACTTCTCAGAGCTATAATTGTGATGGACTAGGCTATAATATCCCTTCTTGGGTGGATGGGGCTGCTCAGGGAGTGCAGGGTCTCAGGAACAAGTTTGGATGCCATAATCCAGTCCCTTATGCTTTATGGCTATTATTATCTTTTCCCACCAGCAGCATGAGTTGCACACAGGTGTAATTTAAAGCTAGAGACTGTGTGAAATGTGTTCTGAATAATAGATGAGTTTCAGTTGCGTATCGTTAGCATATAATTAAAAATAAAGATAAATACAAGGCCTGTGACTGTTCTTGTAGTGGGGCCTGAGGGAGGGGACACAGAGGTGGTTCCTTTCTATTCTTCCTGGCAGAGTTTCTGTGAAATACTTCTGTGGAGATGGCAGAATCTGCTCTCCCTGAGTGAAGGGCTGTTGTTCTGTCCTTGGCAATCCAGCTGATTTCCCAGGGTCAGGCAATATCAGGGTTATTCCCATTCATTCTCACCTTCCTTCCATCTGGAAGATCCATCATCTTCTGTTCACTCTTTTTTTTTTTTTACTCTATATTTTTTGTACATCCCATCATCTGTAAATTTTATTTATTCATTTTTCCCTGACCTCCTACACCCACAGATCTCCTGTATCCCCATCTGGGTGGGCTTCCAGCAGCCTGACTGAAGTGAATTCCGTGCTCACATCCCTGCAAGTCCCTGCACACTGAAGGAACAGAGACTGCAGGGCAGCAAAAGATTGGAAAATGATTTTAAGATGTTAAATCAAGGTTCCTTCCAGTCAGCTGAAAGACTTTCTGACTGTGAGCACTTCCAGCATGTCCTCGCTTGCTCTGAACTTAGAGGAGCAGCCAGACATTGACACTGATGAGAGGAAAAGTCTCGGTGAAATCAAGATAGCTGATCTTTTCAGGCAGGAAAAGTTGGTTTCTTTTGTGTTCTGAACAGCCACTGTGGAGATAAAACTGCTACAAGCAGGATGGAGAGCAGGGAGTTTAGTCAGAGCTTGCTGTGGGTGTCTTGAGCAGTGTCAGAGAATTTCCTGCAATTCTGCAGAGCGGTGGGCAGGGAAGAGCTGCACCTCGGGGATGGGGCAGCTCCCAGGGCTGAGAGAGGAGAAATTGATAAGGTGAAGGCAGAAAGTGGTTGAGGAGAGAGGAAAGGAGAAAGGGAGGACTTAACAGCTCAAAAAATCAGAGTGTATTTTTAAAATGAAGGAGGAAGGTCAGCACAAGGGAGGCTCCTGTCAGTAATCACCGACCTCAGAGTGCTGGACAGCTGGGAAATGACTCCTGAGCTCCTTGAAGGTCATGTCAGCTTGTTTCGCCAAAATATTTTCCCTCTTCCACCTCTATCTAGTGTGAATTTTTAGTGCTCTGGAGGGCAGGAGTGTGGAGTGTCCTTGTCAGGGCTGGGAGCCCCATTCCTGGGGAGCTGTGGGGCTGCTGCCAGGGGCATTGTGATTTGAACTGAGCTTTGCTATGCCAGCAGTGCCTGCTCTCACTGTTTGAGCTTTGGGTGGGGCTCCATTCTGTGCTCTCTTTAGTGTAGGACATTTTCATAACTCCATGTGAGGTTCAGTGGCTTTTGGAAAAAAAAAATCTGCCGTTATCAACTAAATAAAGCGACATCAGATCTTTTCCAAGGTGGATGGCACATGGCCTCTTGCTGCTGAGACTCTGGTTTGTATTTTAAGCCTGGAGCATGGAGATTCCATGAGTGACCTGTCCCATTTCCCTGTCCCTGCAGATGACAACACCCTGCACGGGCCGGTTTTCCTCCAGGAGCCCGACAGCGTCATCTTCCCCTTGGACTCGGAGGAGAAGAAAGTGAAGCTGAGCTGTGAAGTGAAAGGAAATCCCAGACCAACCATTGGGTTTGTTCAGTGTTTGACTGTTCCTAGAGCCTTTGTGCTGTGTGTGGCAGTGATGTCCCTGGAGGCTGCCACAGTGCTGATCCCAAAAAAATCCCCAGGGGCAGCTCTGATCTGTGCTCTGTGACCAGGGACAGGATCCAGGGAGGGGCTGGAGCTGGGCCAGGGGGGTTTAGGTTGGATTTTAGGGAAAGGTTCTTCCCCCAAAGGGTGCTGGGCTCTTCCCAGGCTCCCCAGGGAATGGGCACAGCCCCAAGGCTGCCAGAGCTCCAGGGGATTTTGGAAAACCCTCCCAGGGATGCCCAGGGTGGGATTTGGGGTGTCCTGGCCAGGATTTGGACTTTGATGGTCCTTGTGGGTCCCTTCCAGCTCAGGATGTTCTGTGATCCTGGGGCATTAGGAAATCTCCAGGTATTGCAAAATTTGGGCAGGAGTTCTAAAACACTACAAAAGGATTATAAATAGTCCTGGCTCTCAGATTAACCATCCTTTCCCATAAACATGGATAAAAATCCTCATTCTTTTCAGCTTTAGTAGCTGCTTTGGGATCCTTGGAGGAAGGTGCTGTCCTCCTCAGTGCTGCTGCTGCTCATCTCTCCCCTTTGGTGACTCTCACTGTGCCCACCAGTAAACGCCACTCTGAAACCAATCAGAGCCACCAGGCTCTGCCTCGGTGCTGCCTCCTGACACAGGCAGCTCTTAGTGCCATAAAACCCATGGATCCATGGCCAAACAGCTCCAGAGCTTCTCTGTGCACTCAGGAGCTGGGAGGGGCTGGAATTCCTCAGTGCCCCGCTTTGTGACAACATCTGCCGGGAGGGAATTTTCTGAAATTTATAAACAAACAACCAGCAAGTCAGGAGAGGGGGGAAAAATATCCTCAGTGGACTTGAATGGGTTAGTGATCCTGTCCCAGGGACTTCCCCTTGCCAAGTGATTCATTCCAAAGAGCAGCAGCACCAGCAAATACAGAAGCATTAATCATTTCAGAGACTGAAATATATGTCAAGGATATTGCTCTTTCAGTTAAATACTGGAATATTTCAATACCACTCAGGAAACTTCCATTTTTGTGCCCTTTTTTTAAAATATTTTATTTTTAATGAGTAGTCAGAGCCATTCTAAACCTTCCTTTACTTACTTCACGCCGTGTTTCCAAACACCCGGGAGCATCAGCAGAGTTTAACTTTGGCATTCTGTGCTGCAGGTGGAAGTTAAATGGAAGCAGTATTGACGTGGGCATGGATTACCGCTACAGCCTGCTGGAAGGAGCCCTGCTGATCAATAACCCCAATAAAAGCCGGGATGCTGGCACGTACCAGTGTGTGGCAACAAACCCCTTCGGAACCATTGTCAGCAGAGAGGCCAAGCTGCAGTTTGCCTGTAAGTCACAAGGCAGCCTCTGTTCCTGTGCTGGAAAAACTGGGAGCTGGGAGTCTTTTTCCACATTTTCCTGGTGGGTTATGGGGTGCTCTCTGTGGGAAATGGGTTTGGAGAAAGTTCTCAAGGCCCACACAGTGTCCATCCGTGTGCAGACCTTGAGATAAGAAATGCTGACTTAGAAATGCCATGGCATAGGATGGACGTAATTGAGGAAGAAATAGAACTAGAAAAGTTTCAAAGGATGGCCTTGCAAATAGCTCTGGATACTTTGGAGAAATAGAATTATGAAAGATTCATTGTGGTGGGACCCATGAGGGGTAATTTTGGATGACTGGCTTTAATGCATTTACAGCACGCTGTGGCTAAAGCTGATAGGCCAAGAAACTTTTATAGTGTATTGAAATTAAGAAATAGTTAGTTTTTGATTGTGAATTATAACACCTGTATTGTCTTATCCTTCTCATGAGACTGAAAATGGAATAAAAGTTTTTGTAACGTCTTTCACCTGTCCCATCTCTGGGTCAGAAAAGGAAATTGTCTGACAAATTGGTGCCCCGTGCTGATCAATAATCCCTGTAAAAGCCAGGATGCTGGCTCTTTTCCAGTAATGGTGGGGAAGTCAGATTTTTGACTCCTAGATTATATTTTAGTTTGCTAAAACAGCACAATTAATTTAGAAACATTTGGATTAAAGCAAAAAACATCAGGGTTTCTCAAGGTGGGCTTTGAAAAAAACAAATTTTTGTCTTCTCTAATCAAAGGGATGGCAAACAGAATTAGCTGAATTAGGAAACAAAGAGTGATTTAAGTTTATTACAAAGGCTCTGCCTCTGACAAACAATCAAAATGGGCATGTGAAGCTTCACCCTTCATCTGAGCAACCCCTTATTTTCCGTCCTCATCTTGTGTTGTGTGGTTTTTGTTTTATCTCATTTTTATTTCTGAGGAAATGACTGTTGGGGTTTTTTTGAGAATGATGGGTAAGATTTGAGGGGTTTTCCCCCTTCCTCTTAAGAGTTAAATTGTGAATCTTGGGGCATCAGTAATGTGTGGTGTTGTTCAAGGGCTGTGATATTCTTCTGTAGCCTTTTCAGGGAAGATTAAGCTGTGATTGAGCCATTCAGCCTCCTGTGGAGGGCAGACAGGGTCAGCAATTTCATCCTTGAAATATGTATTTAGGTTACAAACTCATTATGATAAAAGTGCTAATATTTCCCCTGAATACTTGCTTTTTGATATGGCATTTTCATTTCAGGTTTGTCCTTTTTGATTTTTTCTTTCTCACTCTTTTTCCCTTTCTCTTCCCACTTTTATTTCTTTTTTTTTTTTCCACGCTAGTTGTCTCTGAAATTGAACATATTTTCACCGAGTGAGGAATCTGCTGTGCCACAGTAACAGAATATGGATTAATGATACCCTCAGCCCCGTGCTTATAGCAACACAGGCTTTCAGAAAATAAAAAAGCTTTAAATTCTTGAGTATGGATCTAATAATGGCTTTTCCACAAAGATCTACGGAAACACAGCTGAACTAGATTAAATGATGCACTTTTTATTTTGGGGGCTGGGGCTTAGCTTGATGATTTTATTCACTGTGCCGTGGTTTCTGTTGGGAAATAACCCTGGAATCAAGCAGGAGTTGTGGCTGGGAGGCAGAATTTTGGGGCTGAGCCCACCCCTCCAGAGATGTGATCAAAGTTGCTTTTTGTGGCCCGGATCCTGCTTCCGTTGAGGATGGAGATAAAGCTCCCATTGATTTCTAGTGGCACCAGAGCTGGCCCACAGCCCTCCCAAAGTGATGAATTTGCAGCTTGTTCCTCCTGCTCAGCTCCCCTCCCTTTGGCAGGGCAGGGAGGATGAGCTCCCAGAGTGCCCTTGCCAAACTATTGAATCACAGAATCAGAGAGCCACAGAATCACAGAGCCACGGAATCACAGAGCCACGGAATCACAGAATTCACAGAATCACAGAGCCACAGAATCCCAGAATTCACAGAATCAGAGAGCCACAGAATCACAGAATTCACAGAATCACAGAGCCATGGAATCCCAGAATTCACAGAATCACAGAGCCACAGAATCCCAGAATTCACAGAATCACAGAACCACAGAATCCCCAAATTCACAGAATCAGAGAGCCACAGAATTCACAGAATCACAGAGCCACAGAATCCCAGAATTCACAGAATCACAGAGCCACAGAATCCCAGAATTCACAGAATCACAGAGCCACAGAATCACAGAGCCACAGAATCCCAGAATTCACAGAATCACAGAGCCACAGAATCACAGAATCACAGAGCCACAGAATCCCAGAATTCACAGAATCACAGAGCCACAGAATCACAGAATTCACAGAATCACAGAGCCATGGAATCACAGAATGACCAGGTTGGAAGAGACCTTCGAGATCATCGACTCCAGCCCAGCCCCAACCCCTCAGCTAAACCCTGGCCCCCAGTGCCACATCCAGGCTTTGTTAAACACACCCAGGGATGGGGACTGCACCGCCTCCCCGGGCAGCCATTCCAGAACTTTATCACCCTTGCTGTAAAGAACTTTTTCCTGCTATCCATCCTGTATTTTTCCCTTGGCACAGCTGCAGGCTGTGTGCTCTGGTTCTGTCAGTGCCTGCAGACAGAGCCCAGCCCCAGCTGAGCACAGGCACCTTTCAGGAGCTGTGCAGAGTGAGGAGGGCACCCCTGAGTCTCCTTTTCTCCAGGGGAGCACCCCCAGCTCCCTCAGGGGTTCCTCCCAGGGTTTGTGTTCCCAGCCCCTCTCCAGCCTCGCTGCCTCTTCTGGACACACTCCAGCTACCCCTGGAATAATGCACAGAATGGAACATCTCACAGGGGCTGGAAGCTGTTCTGTCACTCTCTAAATTAGAGATCTCTTATTAGATCCATACTCAAGAGTTTAAAGGTTTTTTTTTTTATTTTCTGGAAGCCTGTGTTGCTATAAGCACAGGGCTTGGGGTATCATTAATCCATATTCTGTTGCTGTGGCACAGCAGATTCCTCACTCGGTGAAAATACGTTAAATTTCAGAGACAGCTATTGTGGGGAAAAAAAAAAAAGAAAAAAAAAAGAAAAAAAGGGGGGAAGAGAAAGGGAAAAAGAGGGAGGAAGAAAAAATTCCCTGGAAGGAGGTGGTGGCAAGATGAGGGTTGGTCTCTTCTCTGAGGGAACAAGTGACAGGACAAGAGGAAATGGCCTCAAGTTGTGCCAGGGGAGGATATCTGGAAAAATTTTCTTCCTAGAGTGTGGCTAAGCATTGGAAAAGGCTGCCCAGGGCAGTGGTGGAGTCCCCACCCCTGGAAGTGCTTGGACAGTGAGCAGATGTGGCACTTTGTGACGTGGTTTAGTGACCCAACTCAAAGATTGGACTTGATCTTGAGGGTGGTTTCCAGCCTGAATGTCTGATTTATACCCACACCTCCATTGTCATCAGCATGGGAAGTTCTCCAAATCACCTGGAGAAGCTCCTGTTCCTTGCAGACCCTCCTCAGGGCTGATTTGGAGATCTGTGTGTTCAGATTTGGTTTCATTTGGTGGCCTCTGGTGGTGCTGATCTTCCTGCTCCAGTCAGGCAGCACTGTGGAAGGGGGTGCAGAGGAAATGGGACAGTTCAGGGCTTCCCTTCTCTTTTAATTCCTGCCAAGGGATGTCCAGGTTGTTTATGATCACAGTGGGATGAGAGAGGCAGGACAACTCCTGCTGATTTATTAGCTCCTATAGGGAAGCATCTCTAATTACAGATAGCTTTGAATTTATTTTACCTTGCTGAGGCTGCAGTTTGTGTTTTACTGCCCAAGCTTTGCAACCAGACAGTTTTGCACATTCCCAGTGCCCCCCACCCCAGGGGTCTCCAGGCTGTGTTTGCTCCACCAGCAGCAGCTGAATCACCCCAAGCACAGGACCAAGAGCTGACCCCTCTCTTCTCCCATGGAGCCATCCCCAGTGCTCACAGATGAAATATTCCCTCCCTGCTGTGATAACTTGACTCAATTTGGCCTTAAACTCCTCAGCAGGATTTGCAGTTTAACCTGAAAATTCACAAAGCTGCTGCCAGCTGCAGGATGCTGGTTTGGAAATGAACCCTCTGGGAGCTGTGCAGGAGCTGCTGCCTCTCTCATCAGCACTGGTGGCTGCCACATGCTGTTCATTTGGAAATGGGTATCCAAAGAGGAAAATCAAGTTTGAATCAGAGCTGGTTTTCAGCCATATCATTGTTTTGCCCCCTGTTGTTACAAAAACTGCCTGAAAGTGATGTCTGTGAAGCAGGAGCTGTTAGAGAAATGGGATCCACTTTTCAGGGGGTTTTATTTGTGGGACCCCATGAGGGGAGGATGGCTGATGTCCTTCCCCTGCTCCGTGCTCAGAGGCCTCTCTGAAATCCCCTTTCCAGCCCATTTTCCAGGAAGGAGTTTCCCTTGAATCTCTAATTTAGCAGACCCATGCTCGTGCTGTGGATATTTTCTGCAGATGGCCAAAATGATATTGAGATGTCCAGGGGCTGAGGGACCAATCTCAGAGCAGGAATGAGCCCCAGGGGAGGATGATGAGTCTGAAGGGAGGTGTCCTCTGAGGATGCTGCAGCACAGGAGAAGCATCATCCTGCCCCAGGAGGTTGAAAGGAAGGGGAAAGGTCTCCTTGTTCTCTTCCTCCTCCTCATCATCCTGCAGGTGTCCCCAGACAGGTGAAATGTCTGATTTTCTGGGTGGAATTGAGCTGAACTCTTTCACTGTGTCCTCAGTGCCTGAAGAGCAGGGTTGAAGGTTGGCTGCTTTCCACCCCTGGACAGGGGAGCAGCCCCCACCTTGCCTCTGGTACCTTTTCCACTGGATTACTCATCAGGGGTGGTCCTGGGGGTCCCTTCCTGCTCAGGATATTCTGATTCCATTCCAGGAACTCTTTACTTCCTTCCTTGTTACCATGAACCTCCTCTGAAGTGAAGGGAGTCATGCTGTTGTTTCTAAAAACTCTTCCCCACACACACTTTATTAAACGAATTCATTTTATAGAAAGGTTTTTTTCCTTCAGAAATAATTGTTAAACATGAATTAGTAGCCAGGACCCAGCACTGCACGAGGCAAAGAGTGGCAGAAAATCCTGTAATAATGTGGTTGCAATGAGAATACTTTGGGGCTTTGACCTACCATCCCAAAATAATTTCACTGTGGTGGTAGAAAGAGAAAATTACTCCCAACATCCTACTGAAAAGGATTTTTTTCAATATTCCCATTGCTGGAATGTTTGCTGTTATATCTTTTACACGAGTAAGTCCCATAATTTTCACTGTTAGTTGCTAAGGAACACATTGTAATGGCTGCTCAAAGTCTTTACTGGTGAACCCTCATTGCCCTCCAGTGCATTCATTTTATCTTCTGGAGACTAAATTGTCAAGGAAGTCACTCTTTCAAGAGCAATTAATAATGAAAACTTTTTTTTTTTTTTTTGGAGGGGGGGTGATCTACTGAATTCCAAACAACCAAACCCACAATCCCAGGGATTGATCCATGTGTTCAGCAAGGAAATGGAGGAACTTCCACAGGAATCACTGCAATCTGGGGTTTGTTAAGAGATGATGTGGTTTAAACCTTCTGGAAGTGCAGCAGCCAGAGGGTTTGTGTGGAAATGCAGATTCCAGAGAGTTTAGGTGGAAATACAGGAGAGAGTTTGGGTGGAAATGCAGAATCCAGAGGGTTTGGGCTGGAAATGCAGATGCAGAGGGTTTATGTTGGAAATGCAGAATCCAGAGGGTTTGGGTGGAAATGCAGAATCCGGAGGGTTTGGGTGGAAATGCAGAATCCAGAGGGTTTGGGTGGAAATGCAGGCAAGGGTTTAGGTTGGAAATGCAGAATCCAGAGGGTTTGGGTGGAAATGCAGGATCCAGAGGGTTTGGGCAGGTTTTTGGGAGGCAGCTGGGATGGTTGGTGTGCCTGGCTCTGCTCATCCTCAGGAAACTTATTTCTCCAAGGTTTTACTTGTGAGGAGCAGCAACCAGCCCTGCACATTTCCCTGGCTCCTTGCTTGCTCTGGAGTTTTCCTGGGCAGGGAAAGATCCCTGTGGAGTTCAGGGCTGGGGATTCTCAGGGTTGTGGGTGGGATCTGCTCACCTGCACTCAGCTGAGGGAGTGCCTGTGCCTGCCCTCATTCCCTGCATGCCTGTGCTCCAACACTGCTTTGCACCCCAATACTGAAATATCCCACTCAGCTGTTTCTCACCCTGATGCTTCTTCTGTTTATTCAGAGCCTGGACTTCAAATCCCCAGCTTTTCCCACAGTTTCTTTCCCTTTTTCCCTTTCTTTCCCATTTTTCCTGGCATTTTCATCAGTGCCTTGCCTCCCACACAGGGACACAATTCAGAGATAAAACTCCCAGCCAGGCACTGCAGCTTGCTGACACCAAGGGCCCACAAATCTACTTTAAATCATTACATTTTCTTCGTTTTTCTTTCTTCTTCAGAAATTGATTTTCTTAACATGACCCAATTTCCCCTGCCTCCCCCACCTCACTCTTTCTCTCACCGAAGCCTCTGTGCATTTGAAGGGTTTGGTTGTGACCTGAAACTCTGTCAATAATCACCATTTTGGAGCTGGAATGTCCAGTTCTGCCCCCAGGTTTCCCCAGCCCCACTGGAATGAGCCATCCCTGTTTTCCTGCAGCTGTCAGGTTGTGGGAGCAGCCTGGTTGGGGTGTCCCCAGCTCTTAAATTGTGTGGTTTCCTGTCAAGTGTCAAACCCCTGATTCTCTTCCATTCTCTTCCAGTGCCTTTTCAGGGAAAAATGCCATTTATATCAACCACAGCCCAAAATCAGCCTCTCACCTGACTGTCCTCCCAGGGCTGGGGCTGGTGTGACCTTAACTCAGGAAGGAGCACATTTATTTGCATTTTTCCATATGTCCCCACATGCCAGGGTGTCTCTGTGCTGTAATCCTGGCCATCAGTGTTAGAGATGAGCTCCCAACCTCTGCTCCTTCCCCACAGTCTCTGCTGGGTGGAAAACTAGGCTAAGCCTCACGTAAGCTCCTCTTTTTTCCCTTTCTTTTCCTTTTTTTTATTTTATTTTTGATGAATAGGACCAACAGGGAGTTTGCAGCAGAGCATGGATCTATAACCTACTTTACTTTCATCTGGGATAGAAGGACCCTTAAGTCAGAGCAGAAATGGAGCATTTTTACCTGCTTTGTTTCCCCCCCAGGGTTATAAATAAGCTGAATTCTTTATTACTCAAATCTGGCACTTGGAAATTATCAGTGCACGTAGTCCCAAAGCTGGGAATCTCCTAACCTGCCATGTTTTTTGGGAAATTATTTTGGTTTCTGGGTGGAAGGAGCTCTGGAGAGGGCAGGGAGTTGCTTGGGAGGTGTTGGAGCCAGCTGAGCATCACAGGTCACTCACAACACCCCAGTGACTCTTCTGCTTTAGGGATTCAGGGAACAGCAAGGCACAGGCTTGATGGTTTTCCTCATCTCTCCATCTTTATTCATTTTACCTTTCATATGAAAAAATATTTAAAATGCAGATTTTTTTTTTAATATCTAGGAGCTTTATTCTTAAAAACTATATTATGATGTAAGTGTTCTGGGTTTTTTTAAATGAACCCCCCGAATGAACCTTGTAAAAACTGATTTTAGAGTAGTAAACATCTGCAGAGCTGTTGGGTTATCTTTTCATGGCATATTCTGATCAGTTTTCATGGTTTGTGTGGCTGGAGAACAGGACAAGAAATCAGGAGGTTGGTTGTGTTATTTCCTCTGTCATTGGAAACTTCTTGTGACCCCTCCCCTTTTGCCTCTAAACCTCCTGGTTTGTGAATGAAATAATTCTTTTGACCTAGCTGAAGAAATAATTATGCTCCTTAGATGATCCTTAGGGGTTCTGTATCAATGCAAATCAGTATTTCCTCTAAATGTGTGAAACAGCAGTTCCAGGACCCCAGCACAGACCTGGCAAAGCCAGAGGTAGATTCTGCAGGGAAATTTCTGTTTCTGTTGATGGGATGCAAGGGCAGTGCAGAACAACTTTATCCCAGTGGCTGCTTTATCTTTATTTTTGTTTTTTTGGTTTCTTTTCCTGGTTTCCCTCTGGAAAGCAAAGCCAGGAGCCAGCGTTGGCATGTGGAGGATGGAGGAGCTTTAAATGTTTGTGGAAAGCTGTGCCACGTTGGTCTCCCTGTCTGCAGCAAACATGACTGCCATGCCATTATTCATTAGGCCTGAGAGGGAGCAGGATGGAAAAATATCAGCACCTGAGAGGCTGCTGAGCACCAAAATGTGAATTTGTGCATTTCCAGAGGGAGGCTGAGCCAGCGGGCAGCTCTGAGGATAGGATCTCTGGGGGCTGGGGTTTGGGTGGGGTTTTAGCAAGTAAATGGAAATTTCCCTTTGAAATTGAAATGGAGTCATGTGGGCTTTATCCAGAAAATCTGGGGCTGCCCCTGGATCCCTCCAGTGCCCAAGGCCAGACTGGACACTGGGGCTGGAGCAGCCAGGGAAACTGGGAGGTGTCCCTGCCATGGCACCGGCTGGGCTCTAATGAATTCTGTGTCTCAGTGATTATATATGACATTATTTTGGGTCTGAATTTACATTCCTGCCACTGCCCAGAGTGGGAAGGGGCAGAAGAGCCCGTGGGGAACACATGAGGTACCAGCAATGCCCAGACATCCCCTGAAAGAGGAGCACAACACCCCCTGTGTCCCTGCAAGTTCTGCTCTCTGCCCACTGCAATCATCTCTGCTGCAAGAAACTGCAAACAGAGCTTTTCCTTTTTTTCTTTTTTTTTTATCTAGGAAAAGATAAAAAACTTCTGAGAGTGAAATAACCCCAATCGAGCCAACCCAAGGGGAAATGTCTGCCTAGATTTTCTAGATTAAAGTAATAAAATTTTCAGAGTCCTCAGCATTTTGTCTCAAGCAGAGGAGCTGCTTCAAAATAAATGTTTGAAATATTTCCTGTCCAAAGAAGGCAAACAGGCAGTTTTTATGAAGTGGAACATGAAGACGTTGAGGATTTTTTTTTTCATAATATCATAGAGGAGAGTGGTTTGATTTTGGAAAAGAAAAATGGGTGCCTTGCAGGAATTTCTCAGAGCTCCTGCTTCCCTGGAAGAGCAGGGGTGTGAAGGAGGGCAGAGGAGCCCTGGGGCTGCCTTGCAGTTTGGAAGCAAGGAGCAAACCCCAGGGAGGTGAATTTCAGCCACGTGGGTGCAGAAATCAGCCTGGCTTTAACAGGTGGGGTCAGAAAGACTTGGGAAATCCAAACAGAATTTTGGATTTTCCCAAGTCTTTTACAGAACCCAGACAGAGATGTCCCAAGATGAGAGATCAGAGATGGGGGTGGTAAAGTCAATGCCTTGTTAATGGCCACAGCAATAAAGTCCAAGGAAAAATATTTTCCAGCAGGGATAGGGGTGGGGGGAATGCCAAGATATTTACCTCTAAAACTTCTTTTTCCTTTCTTTTCTTCTCGGCAAAGTAGAAATCCCAGTGAAATTTCTGCTCTAAAGGTCAAATTAGAAAGCTTTCATCCCCAGACTTGTAAACTATTTCTCAAATCAGTGACTCTCGAAATTATTCATTAGAACACCAGCTCTTAAACTAAAATTCTATTAAGCTCTGTATCAAAGGGGTTTTATTCCAACCCACACAGCTCTCTGGGTAGTCCTGACACACCAGCAAGGACACAGCCTGAAGAACTTCATCTCTGTGAGTTGGTGGGAGGGATGGCAGAAAACCCAGCTTTTCCTTTTCCTTTTTTCCCTTTTCCTTTCCCTTTTCCTTTCCCTTTTCCTTTCCCTTTCCCTTCAACATGGATTGGGATCCCCTCTCCAAGACTGCATTTATATTTTTAATTTTTTTCTTAAATATGTTTAAATTCCCATACTTTGTAGGCAGTGGAGTGGGGTTATCTGGCCAATCCTCCCCTGCCCACCTGGCTGGTTTTGTCCAGGACATGAACCTGGGATCTCTTGTACGTGGAGATTTGTGCTAATATTATGAGAATAATTTGGGAAAGGGCACCCAAACATCCCCAAGGATATGTGGATGGAGGTTCTTTGCTCAGTCTGAACCAGGGGGATTTGACCAATCCTTCCATCAGTTTTTTGTTGGAGATGTCATTGCCATCCTAATCAGATTCCCTTGGGATGAGTGGTGTGCTCTTTAATAAAAAGAATAATCTTTAATTATTCCTAGGTATGACCTTAAACATCACCCTAAATTTTAGATTGTTGGGATTATCTTAAAATTATAGAAGGGGTTTGAGAAGGCAAAGCCCATTTTGATCTGTAAATCTCTTTAAGTCATGCTTAAAAATTGGCTTTGGGTGCCTTGGCTGTGGGAGGGTACCCAAGGGGACTGGGCATTTCACATATAAGAAAGGTAATTTCTCCTTACCTACATCATTATTTCCTATTGTGTGGGTGCTTTAAAGTTCATTTAATATTATTAAAAGTGGTGTTTTGTCCACTCCAGAATATTCAAAATTGCCAATGAATGTGTGTTAGCTTTCTAATTTATCAGTTGCTAAATTATAATTAATTTTTAACCATGCTATTTTCCTGTGCTCAAAGTACAACCAAGTCTTAGGGTTAAATACCAACCACAACCCCCCATAAAATACAGACAGGCTAAAAGGACTCCTGAAGAGCTGATCCAAGGATTTGTTGCTCATCTAAATGAAGCAGGAGTGCCCTAACCCAAGATTTATTTGCAGTACAGTGGGAATGGCACTAAAGCAGTGCTAATTCCCAGTAATTTCCAGTTGGATACAGAAATGTGGGTGGGTATCTGTAGTATTTACCTTCTTTGAAAAATCCCTTCGTCCGGGATTTTTCTCCTAAGAAGCTGAGAAGCCTCAGAGAAAAAAAAAGACCAATTCATACCTCATTTGCTTCTCCTGGGTTGTGCTCGTGTGGAATGTGTTTAGAAATTGTTTACCCACAGGTGATTGTTTCATTAAATTCTGGTGTGAGTTGTTTTGACTCTTTGACCAATCAGGGCCAGGCTGTGTCAGGACTCTAGAAAGAGTAATGAATTTTATTAGCTTTTTAACATTAAGCATCCTTTATATATTTTAATATAACATAATAACTAATATAATATAATATAATATAATATAATATAATATAATATAATATAATATAATATAATATAATATAATATAATATAATATAATATAATATAATATAATATAATATAATATAATATGATATATACAACATAACGTAAATAAGTCTTCTAAAAACACAGAGTCAAATTCATCATTGCTGCCTTCTTTGGAACATTCCCAGCAAATACAATAGGTATCACCCACCCTCCTCCTTCCCTGTGCTGCTGCTGGGCACAAACTCTGTGCTCCCCCTGCCCAGCTCCATTGGATATCTCATTTTGTAGGAATAATGATCCCCAGGGATGCAGCTCCTGTGCTCTGGGGGCTCCTTGCTGTTCACATCAGCTGTGTGATATCAATGATCTGTTATCAAATTTGCTTTACAAAGCTCTCTAGACCAAGGCTTCAAAGTAAAACCCACTACCATTTTTATTTTTCTGAGCCTATTAGCCGTGCTTTTCTTTGGCAATTAAAACCCACTGATGTATAAAGCAGTGATTGATGTGTGTACATTTTTGTTGGAGTATAGTAAAAGCAGAAGTCATTTCATACCAGTTAAACAGGAATAATAGGTGAAAATAGCACTGACACTGCTGTTCTAATCATCAGGAAAAAACCCCTGAACTGTAATGACAAAGGGCTCACTAATGGTGAGTTTTTGACAGCGTGTCATTCAAGGCACTGCACAGCAGAGCTGCCTCCCACATGATACAGTCACAGAAATTGGCTTTCCAAAGGCCATGCAGACACCTGCCACCACCAATTTGCATCATTGACTCTTCATCTCATTTTCTGTAATAATTTTTGGGTGGTTTTTAATAGCTCTTGCACAGAGGGGTCTCTCCTAATTGCAGCACCGGCGTAATTACGAAGCATTTTGTGTTCTAAAAATAGGCATGTGTGGAAAAAAAATCAAAGCAAAGCATGGAAAGGCTCCTGGGGCTAACCAAGCCAGCAAAACAGAGCTCAGCTTTCACAAAAAATAGGGATCCCTGTCACATCCCCAGTGCCCTGAGACTGACAGGCTCCTGAGGGAAGTGGTGGTGTTGCAGTCGGGGTCCTGGGGCGTGCTGAGTTCAGGAATTCTGTTATCCCCATCATTTCTGTTATTCCATCATTTCTGTTATTCCATCATTTCTGTTATTCCCATTGTTTCTGTTATTCCATCATTTCTGTTATTCCCATTATTTCTGTTATCCCCATCGTTTCTGTTATTCCATCATTTCTGTTATTCCCATAATTTCTGTTATCCCCATTATTTCTGTTATTCCCATTATTTCTGTTATTCCCATAATTTCTGTTATTCCCATTTTTTCTGATGTTGTTGCAGCCAGTCATGGGAACAGAGGGGGGCTGTGGAGCTGCTCTGCTGGGGTGGAAGTCTCACCTCTGGGACAATCAGTGGAGCTGGAAATGATGAGGGGTGTAAATACAGAAATCTGAGGCCAAATTTTACACAGCAGGAGTGATGTGACCTTGTTTGTTTGCCCATCCTTCTATGCCATCTGGGGAATATTTCTTTAAAACTTTTCTTGCCTAGGAGTCACTTGGAAAAAGAATGACCACATTTCATGAAGCTCAAACCCAAGTGGGTCCTAAGAAGGGAGAAAAAGCTACAGTTCCTTTTGTTTTGCTTATAATTGAATCTTCTTTGCTATAAAGACTGATTTTTGTAGGCAAAATTTGGGGAAATCTTTCATTACTCTGGACAACTTGGGTAATTGTTACTGTGCAAAGCCATATGGGTTTGATTAAAGTTTCCAAATGCCATTTACTGAGACAAACTACCCAGCCTTGAGGGGCTGTGGATCATTTCAGATTGCTTAAGCTTTTATTAAACCCCACAACAGGTCCTTCCACACAATCATACCCTGCCCCAAGTGAGAAGCTGCTGGGCTGACAGCTGCTGCTGGAACCTGCTGGGCTTTGGAGCATTTTGGGGGGATCTGGGACCTGTGGCACCACTTCCCTGTACCTGCCCTGAACATTAGGGCAGAGTTTCACAGAAAAACCTCATTATGCCAGCAAAGCCATTCAAGGCCCCATTAAGGGCTGGGTGTTGGTGTGTGCATTGCACTCCAGTGCATTTCAGAAGCAGATGTCAAGGCTCTGTGCAAATATTAGCTAATTAAACCTCTTCTGAGAGACACAGCTGAAGGACTTGTCCTCAGAGATGTGCAAACTTTGTCACCGAGAGCCAAAGTGACTTTCCCAAAGTCACGCAGCTGCTTTTAAATACATCCAGCTGAAATGAAATAATACATGCACCTTTCTGCTTCTGTGGGTCTGTTCAGCTTGATTTAGAATTGATACTGTCCAGAAAGTGCTTAAAAGGCACCTGAAGTCATTCATTAAATGAGGTGTGAGTAGCTGTTACTCACAATATCCTGTCTGCATTCCTCTTACACCCCCTGCTTTATTCTCCTCTTGTAATCATTGCTAATTGCTAATTACTAACCTTTCTCCAATGCTGGGGTTGCTGGAGCTCACACAATATTTTTCTGTGCTCACTGGAGCCCTTGGTTGGTATTGTAAGAATTGTTGGCAGCACATTGATCTCCTGAATTGCACGTGTTAATATCTCAGTTTTTCCTTTTAATCTGGTGGGTTTGTTTGTTGGGTTTGGGTTTTTTATGGGCAGATAAGAACAAAACTCCTCCTCTGCTACCCAGGGTTTTCAGGTTTGAGGACAAAGTGAGGTGGAACTAGATGGTGTTGTCACCATGAAGCTGAGCCCTCCTCTATGCAGCTCCAAGATTGCAAGGTGGATCCCAAATGAAGCTCCTCACTAATGAAATCTTCATTATATCGTTGTTCATTCCAATTTAGGTGTTGTAAAAATAAATCTGTGGCCCTCAGAAAGCACAATCAGCCTGATGGCCCTGATGAGGCATTAGCCTTTCTTATAATTATCTTATCTTGTTATTTTACTCACAGCCAGATTTGAATTTCTTGCATGGGGCTTTGCAGGGCTGGCTCACAAAGTCTGATGGTTTGCAGTACAAGAGTGATGAATGCTCTTCTTTATTTGCTGATTTTTGACCATCCTTGCAGCATTTCCTACATGTTCATCCAAGCAGAGTCTGCTTTTCCTGGTAGCAATCCTTTCCTTGTCAATATTGATGGAAAAAATAGCACATTTATTCCTGCAGGCATTATTTGGGCTTCAGGCTGTTACTCCTCCTGCAGCTGTCCTCAGAGAGGATGGGATCCAGCCTTGTGCCCGTGTGCAGTCAAAATATATAAAAATCTGTGCGCTGGCAGGTGGCCAGAGGAATGTCACAGCAGTTCCTGTACAACTTAAAAAAAAATTTAAAAGTGTAAATTTTATAGGATTTAGGAATGAAAGATTATATCTCTCTAATTGATAATTTTTCTTTCCTGTTCTCATTTTGTCCTAAGCCAGAAAAGAAAGAGAGAAAGCCCATAAAGGTTTCTTTCCTAAAAAGGGAAAATAAGCAGTGACAACTTTGGATTTTATTTATTTAAATTTTTTTAAGTATGTGTGCAGAAAACATTTTTAAGAGAGGATAGAAATCAAGGCTCAGTTTTCCATCCTTGTAACCTCATAATGATGTTCCTACCAGCTCCTGCTGATAAATATTTATCACCTCTGTGTTTTCTCTGGTTCCCAACTGCACTGACAACAGGTTTGTAATTGCCAAACCAAGGCTCAGCTACACTGGAAACAAGGGGAAAAAAATGAAAATTGAAATGCAGGAAATTGTAAAAGATCAGAAGCTGCCAGAGTGATTCCATGTCTTGGTGCTCCCACGGAGCAGCTGCTGGTGACAATCCTGGTGGCACTGCTGAGCTCAGAGTCGCCTCCTCTCTTCACTGCAGATCTCCTGAATTCAGTGTGCAAGGAGAGCAGGGGGAGTTGTAGTTTTGCAGTGCACGGGCCCTGAGGAGAGGAAAAAGAGAGAGGTGGAAGGAGGAATTGAATTTAATTTAATTAAAGCGCTCTGCGGCCTAACATGCAGCTGGTGCAAGAGGCTCCCTTGTGAGGAGGAAGGGTCTCCACACGTGGGATGGGAGGGCAGCAGCAGCGAGGAAGCAGCCTGTCTTCCTTGGGATGGAATTGCTTGTTTAGGGCAGTAATTCTTCCTAAATTCACACAACAAACCTCCCCCAGCGTTGCAGGTGCTGGGGTTTCCTCCAGCTGTGTCTGCTTCTGTGGGTGAATCAGCACCTTGTCCCCTTCCAGCCTGGGGAAGGCATTTCCTGATCCTCTTGTTGATGTTCCTCAGCCTCCTGCTGCCTCCAGCCCACCCTCCATGCTGATATTTGCTTTATTTCATCATCTTCCTTTTGTGATCGGCCTTTAACCGAGTTCTTTCTCTCCTGGCAGACCTGGAGAACTTCAAGACCAGGACGAGGAGCACGGTGTCTGTCCGCCAGGGCCAGGGCATGGTGCTGCTCTGTGGGCCCCCACCCCACTCTGGAGGTACAGAGCTTTCCTTCTCTTGATTTCAGTGCCTGGCAATGAACTGTGGGGTTTTCCTTCTCAGGGAAGGGAATCCTCAGGGTTTTCAGGAAGTTTGAAGCAGTCGCCTGCGAGGACAGGGCCGTGGCAGGGCCACCCTGGCTGAGGGGGTCCTGGTGCCTGGGGAAGCTTCAGTGGGGGACAAATGCAGAGAAAGAGCATTTTATTGATCTGAGTATGAACTTCAAGATGAACTGATGGAAACTGAAGCAATGCCTTCATATCCTGAAGGTGTGACCAAGACCTTCTTGTGCTGCTTTTCTGGTTTGTGGCCTGGGTGTGTCTCCTGCTTAAAGTTGAACTTGCTCTCAGAGCCACGTTTGTGCATCATCTTTTCATTATTTTTTCTTTTTCGAACACTACTGGCACTATTTTTTTGTGTTCTGGGTACTCAGGATATGTCCAGATCTCACAGGGTGCTGTTTGCTTCAAAGAGGGCGGTGTGAACGTTTAGAAAATACCAAACAATTCTTTCAGTTTAGCACAAATTTACTTTAATTGTGCCAGTTTGTGGCTTCCTGAGCGTGTGTTTTGCACTGTTCTGTTTAAAACGTGTTGGAGGTTCTGTGGGAATTCCTGCTGGAATTCTTGGTGTGCCTGACAAGCCCCATGTGTGTGTCCCTCCCCACCAGACCCACACCAGCCACTGCAGCCGGCTCCTTCATCGGGGGCTGCTCGCTCCGTCAAAACAACACAACATCTTCCACAGATCTGTGGCCCTTTTAAAGAAATTTGCAGCCCTGCTTTGAGGTCTGTCTGGCCTCATCAGCTGGATGGAAATTGCCCCGTGGACCATGAGCTGTTGGGCTGAGCTTATTGCTGAGACAGGAGCAGAGGCTTGAGGAGCTGCTGGGCTCGTGGCTGCCCAGCTGCCAGAGCTGCCCAGGGGCTTTGTCCCTCTGGGACCCTCCCCAGCCAGCAGCACTGACCCCACGGCACTGCCCACTCCTGGGATTGATGCCTCAGGTTTAGCTTTTCTATTTTTCACATTCTGTGCTGCTCTAGTGTGTGGATCTGAGCTTCATATTATGATGGTGAGCTCTCTGCACAGAGCAAGGAGACAAAACAATTCCTGCTCCAGCTGGGGACCAAGGACAAATTATCCCAATCTCAGCCCCAAGAGCACAAACAACATGGAATGAAGAGAGAAAAACAAGCAGGATGGGACTGCATGGGCTAAATCTGGAATTGGACAATTAACTCCAATATACAAATGGAGCAGAACTTGTAAAACTGAATCCTTGTTTCTGGGGCTGGAAAAGGATTGTTCTGTGTGACTGAGTTGTGAGGAGAACTGCTGACACTTTGTATGAAGTTCAGAGTTATGTACCAGTCCAGTACAGAATCTAGAAAATGTGAGAGCTGAAACTTAAAGCACCACCCCCGAGCCTTCTCCAGCTCATCTGTGGGCAGGGGGAGGTTCAGGAGGAATTTCAGGTGTTGGGGAAGCTGCTGCTCATTGGGAAGCACCGCGTTCCATGGGCAGCCCCATCCCCAGGGCTCCAATATTGGCAAAGCAGAGCTGGAGGGATCAGCTCCTTCCACCCCCAAGGGTAACACTGCCAGTGCTTAACGCTGTGGTGCAACAGGAAAAACCTCCTCAGCTTCGAGGTGAAAAATAATCCAGCTCATTGGAAGCGGGAGTGGTAATAGGAGGAGAAAATGCAATTACTTATTTTAGAATCTGATTAGGGTGGCGAACCCAACTTCATCATCCTTGCAAAAAGTGCCTGATGGCATTAATGACCATTGCTGAAACATAGGAATAATTGTGGGGGAAAATACGCCTTTTTTCCTTTTTTTTTTTTTTTTTTTTTTAACTTTAGTTTCATACATGCATTGAAAATGAAATCTGAAAAAAAAAATTAAAAAGCCAAACTATTCAATCTGAGAACTGCCATTGCTTTGCTGATGAGGGTATTCACTGGAATAGTAGAAGCCTGAAAAAAACCATCCTGGCCAGATGCTGAGATTTGGGAAAAGAAAAATAGTAAATGAGAAGAGAATTATTTCCCATCAGCCATTGTGTCACTGGTTGTCTTGGGTTTAAAAATTGTGACTTTATTAAAAAAACACTGATCAGCGTCCAGGCCATTAACCTTTCAGCTGTGGTTCACTCTAATACTTTGCCACTTGGAAATATCCATTTTTGAGGAGCTGTCAGCTAAAAGTGAAGTTCTGTTGGCCTACATGCATTAGTTGTTGAGGCTTTCTTTTTATTTTTTCTTGTTAATGATGCCCAATAAAGAGCTTCCTACTGTTCCAACGTTACAGGAAATTCATCCCGAAAATGAGTCCAAATGATGAACAAGTCCTTTCAGCACCAACAAATGGGCTGTGTACAGCTCGCACAGAACAATTTGGGCATTGCCGTGCGTTGTCCCAATTTTTGGTTTGAAATGAGCTGGAAATTCAAGCCCATGGATCTGAGCTCCCCCCCAGCCCCCGAATGGAGATGGAATGCGCGCTCCGTGCGGCGGGGAGCCGCTGTTTGTCAGGTCACTGCCTTGTGCTGGTACATTCTGTTAAGCAGCATAATGATGTGATGGCCTCCTCTGATGAAGTGCATGCTGAGTGCTGGAGATTTGGAAAATAAATGTTCATCTGCAGCTCGGGAAGTGGCTGGGCTGGAAAGCGGAATAAATGCAAATCAAACATTTGCTTCTGTCGCGTTTGCCGCGCTTGCAGCAGTGGATTCCCACCCCCCCGAGGCCAGTCCTGCTGTATTGATGACCCCTTTGTCTGCTAGAAGTTCTTTTCCTCTCCTCTTTTTTTTTTTTTCTTTTTGCCTTCTCCATTTGTTCCTAACGGACTGGCAGAAGCCTGCCTTCGTTGTTAGGATATTTCTGAGATAATTACCCTGCGTGCGAAGGGTGTTCCCTCGTTACTTCTGCAGCTTGTTTAATCAAAACCCCAACAATGGTCTTGTGTCAACCATTCTGCCCTGAAACTCCACAGAAGAAATCACTGAAGAGTAAATATTGCTCTGGGAATGTGGCACTGGGGCCTGGGTAACAGCACGATGAGCTGCTGGTGGTGTTTAAGTGGACAAGAGGAAACAGTCAAAAATCCTAAAACCTGTGTGGAGCTCACATTTGGCTTTGGTTTTGGTGCAGAACACCAGAAGCCTCATCTTGGCCACAGCATGAACTGGACAGTGCCCAGTGATGGAGTCACAGAAATGGGTTTGGACTTTGGAGTGGCATCAAAGAGTTCCTGTGACTTCTTTGTTGAGTCTCATTTAGGTGCCTCAGCCTGTCTTAGGATGAGCTCTAGAATTTGGATACCAGAAGACAAAGCTCTCCTGTTTTATCTTTTCAGAGCTCTCTGAGATCAACCATTGACTCACAGAATGGTTTGGGTGGGAATGGCCCATCCAGTGCCACCCTGCCATGGCAGGGACACCTCCCACTGTCCCAGGCTGCTCCAGCCCCAGTGTCCAACCTGGCCTTGGCACTGCCAGGGATCCAGGGGCAGCCACAGCTGCTCTGGGCACCCTCCCAGGGAACAATTCCTGCCCAATATCCACCTAACCCTGCCCTTGAGCTGCCACAAGAGCAGAGCAGAGGGGAAGGATCCTCTTCCTTGACCATCTGGAGCATTTCAAGGCAAAACAGGGAAAATATCACCAAAATTGGTTTTGTTTCTTCATTCTGTTGCGTTTTTAAGCCATTTAGAAGCCATAAACCTTTTCAAAGTATACAATAGTGTTCAAGCTAAGCTCTTTGTGGAAATGTTTTCCCTCTGAGGAGCTCTGCAGGGGGGAACACCTTCCTTGTTTGCTTTTTTTGGTGTTAATCAAATTTGGCAAGATACATTCCTTGTTGAGATAAATGTAATTGAAACAAACAAACAAAAAGCTCCAAAATCCAAAGCAAACACTCACTTGTGTTTCTCAGGGCTCGGAATCTAAGTTATGATCCAAAGGGGATATGCCTGGGAAGTATTTGGAGGTCACTGTCCTTTTAACTTTATCTCCAAATTTTAAGATAAAATATTCTTTTGTGCCAAATCCTTTTTTTCATTTAACTTTGTGGGAGCTGAGTCACTTAGATGCCACTTTTATTAGATTTATTTGATAGTCAGGGCTGGGTTAGTTAATATTTTAACAACTACAATTTTCAAATTCCTTCTAGCATCCCTGGCATTTCGTTGTGAGTCCAGAGGCTAAAAAAATACAGTCTTGGAAAGGATTTTCTACTTGACAGGCTGGTGGTATACCCTTCCTCATGCAGGACAAACAGGTCTGGAAACCCTTCCCCTCCCTTCTCTGGGAAGATAAATGAACTTGTCTTTAGGATTTCTCTCACCCCCCCCTCCTTCCTGTGAGTTTCTCTGGTTCATCTTTAGCAAGATCTATAACCATGTTCTCATGACATTTGCCTTGCAGCCCTCGTGGGAAAAGCCTGTGGAGATGGAGCTCTCCAAGTGCTGTGAGAAATGCTGAGTGAACACAGAGGGCTGCTGAAAATGATCTCTCAATTACTTGATGATTTGAATTCCGTGTTCTCGTGGCATTCCCTGGCGGTGTGTCCTGCTCTGAGAGTGCTCTGTGCCTCTCTCTTCCCCCACTCACCACAGCTGGAGCACATCTGTTCTCACTCCCAATCCAGCTCAGTAATCTGGGCAAGAGATCAACCAGCTGATGGCTTTTTTAGATAACAAAGGGCTCCACTGGGAACCCGCTGGTGTTCTGTGGGATGTGTCTTCTCCTGTAGACACATCCTCAAAGGTTCCTGCTGGCCCTGGAACTGAATCCCCCAATAATTCCTCTCTCTGAACCTTGGTTCCTCAGACACTTTGTCCCTCTGTTCCTCCTGACCTTCCTGGGGAGCTGTGTCCCCTTGAGTGAACAAAGGCAGGATTTCAAGGAAAATCGGTTTTCTGTCTCTGCAGTGCCCATGTTCTCAGTGCACTTGGAAAATTCCATTTTCCTGAAGAGGAGGACATTCATTAAAGCTCAGTTGTTCCCATGATTCTTTCCTATCTGATGGCATCACTCCTGATGGAAACACAGCCATGGATGGGAGCACTCTGTGTCTGAGCTGAGCTGCTGACAGAGAATCATTCCCACATCTTTTCACAGATTGGATGCATTCAGGTTTTCTCATTCTCTCTGCCTTTCTTTCCCTGCCGGTATGCAGGAAAACTTTTAGTTCTGTTGCACAGCTTAATCAAGTAGAACTAACTAAATTTTAGCATTTGACAGAGGAGATGGCAATTCTGATCCCATCTCAATCCCAGCCTTTCATGCTGCACGGGCAGGAGTGAAGTGTGGACACCAAACGTGTTTGCAGAAAGCACTTCACAGATTCCAGTGCTGCTAAAACCACTCCTGGGCACACAAATCATTAGGGGCTGCTCACTTGGCTGCTCGCTTTTTCCTCTCCTTTTATTATTGTTTTTTTTTAAAGGGATGATGGACACTTCATGGGCTGGGAACAGTGAGGATCTTTGGGCTGTCAGGGTGGCTGATGCCTCTAGTGGGATGAATGATTTGGGGGTTTGTCTTGTAGATAATCCATCCCACAAATTGTGACTCATGTTTGTACAGCCCCCACCATGCAGTGCAACGAGGAAGGGCAGCAAACCTGGGAAAAATCAGAAGAGTACAGGAGGAAAAAGGCAATTATCAGGCATTTTTATACCATGATCAGCAAATGGAGCATAGCAGGAATCCTGGAGCTTTTAATGTCCTCACTCCACTACAGCAACCTTAACATTCAGCCTTTATTTTCCTGTTTCTTTCAGTGTGGGATGGCCAGAGCTTTTGAGAAATGTGAGTTTTACAGAAGCTGTATTCCCAGTTCCCCCTTGCCAGGCAGGTTGTCAAAGGGCTGAGCTACCCCTGTTACTCCTTATTAAAGGATTGATAGTTTCTCCCCTTTCTCTGCTGTCTTAATGTCTTTGGAAGCCTTTGCTGCTTGGTCAGATTTGGTTCCAATTAGTGAGAAGCTAATTTAGAGAGGAGCCTCGCACACATGGGTGGGCACCGTGGCTGTAAAAGTTCCATTTCTCCAGGAAACCAAGCAAAAAATCTGCTAAGCTGGCTGGAAGTTGGTTCAGCTATTTGTCAGAAGGCTGCAGGGTTACTGAGCAGCCTGTCATGGATCACTCCCAAGGCTGGAGGGAAAATCTGAGCAGGTAAACTCTCCCTTGGGGCTGGAAAAGCAAAGAAAAAGGAGGCAGGGAAATATTTTCCCATTAGGGACGGTCAGTGATGGATTTTGATGGATTTGGCTGTGGTGTTGGGTTGGTGTTGGCAGACCTGGGGCATCAGGAGGGGTTGCAAACCTGCCTGGGTTGTGGGTTAAACCTTGTTTTCCATGGATAATTCTGCTTGGAGAATGCAGGGAGGGACAGAGGGGAGGCTCAGTTCCCAAACAAACAGGAAAATGCCCCAGCAGGGTGGTGTTCCCATGAGCTGGAGCTCCACAGCTCACAGCTGACTTTCCTGGAATGGGAAGATGTGAAATTCCAGCAGGAATTCCCAGGAGGGGGATGCAGGATGAGTGCTGGAGATGTGTGGGAGCTGGAGGAGACCATGAGGAGAGCAAAAGATGCAGAAAAATACCTGAACCTGTCACCAGCTCTTCCCCTTATAGTGACTGCCACTCCCATGTCCCCAAAAGCAGGAAAATTCCCATGCCCAAAGTGCCAGCACCCTAAAAGCGTTTTCCAGAGCATGAAAAGCTGAGCTCAAAAAGCCTCTGAGTGATTGATCTCAGGCCAAGATCCAGAAAACAACTTCCCAAAGCTTCCAACTGCTGCACTTTGTGTCCTGCTCCTGAAAGCTGCATCTGAGCAGCCTGGCAGCATTTCTGCCAAAAAAATTCCCTCAAAATTCAGCCCAAATTTCCCTCCAGGTGTCTCCTTCCATCACAGGGAGTGAGTCACACCCTGGGTTTTTGTAATTTGTCTGTGTCTGGCTCCATGTGATGGAGATTATTACAGTTCAGCAAAAATGGGGTTCATTAAACTTAAAATCAGGCATATGAAACTCTCATTTAAATAAAAAGTGATTGAGAATGGTAACTTCCATTTAAAGTGCATCTCCCATCATTTATTTTTTATGCTCTGCCACAGTCACCGTTTAAATTATTAAAAGCAAGAAGTAAAAAGCTTCTCAGGAGATAGAAATGGATTAGATTAAAATTAATCTGACATAATCCTTTCTCTAAAACTGCTGATTCAGTTTGTGCACAAGTTTATCAACATATTTGAGGATGAAGGATAAGGATAAATTCTCCTCTAATTTAGGAGTGCTTTGGCTTGATATTTCTGACAGCACAGGGAACACACAGAGCTCTCTTAATTGAGAGATTTATGAAATTACAAATATTCCTTACAGCACAAATGCCAAGCTCATCACAGATTTACACTCATTTAAGCACCTGAGGTGGTGAGTGGGATCTGCCTCGTTTCAGCTGGGAGGAATTTTGAGGTGCAAAAACTAGGGGCTGGGTCAAGAACAGACCCAGATTTTCAGCTGGCACGCGTCCCTTGTCACCTGCAGAGTCAGCACCCCCAGCATTCCCTTTTTGTGCCCCAGGTGGGTGGCAAGGACACAGGAGGGGCTCTGGGGTCTGTAACTGGAAGGGAAGAGGCTCAGCCCTCCACTGAAGACCTTGGAAACAGGGAAATAATGAGGAACACGGCGTTAATGGATTTTTTATTTATCAGTGACAGCTCGTGACATCTTTAAAAAGAAATCATCTGCGAGCCAGTGGTGTGGTTTATTCCCTGTTTGGTTGCAGTCAGCACTAAATGAAGATTGAAATGGGATTGAGAGGGGGTAGGGCCGGCAGGGTTTGGCTAAAGATGAGTGAAATCTGTCTGACAGAGCCCAGTCAATAGCATTTATCGGGAGCTGTAACATCTTGTGATGTCTTTATGAACTAAATTAGAGATCAGAGTCCTGCTCCCAGGCTCTGCTGACCCTTTCCCTGCACACCCAGCTCTGCTGGCCTCTGCACAGCCCTCGGAGGCAGCCAGGGATGCAGAACGTGCCCAGTGACACAAACACAGCACTGGTGTGTCAAATTTGGGGTTCCACACCCCTGGGTGCACATTCTGCTGTGTTCAAGTCAACCATCCTGGCTGTGGGAGCCCCCATTCCTATGGGGCTGATGTTTTGTTGTTGAAAAATCAATGGGGGTATTGGTTTGGGCATTTTCTGTTACCTCATGCACGTGAAGTGCCTAAAAATGCAACCATGATGTGTTTAAATATAACAAATGTGCAACCAGGATGGTAGATATCAAAGCACTTTATTGTGACACTAAACACTGATTATCTATCAAATAACTGAAGAGAATGGTTTTTTCCTGTGTGCTACAGGCAAGTGCCCTACAGGCCATACCCCCCTCAGGCTGTTTGGGCAGACATTCCAGCCTTGGAGTGGATCATAATTTTAATTCATTGCAGTAAGAAAATTCCTCTGCAACCAACTTTTTTTTTTTTAGAGGTTTGATCAAATCTCTTACAACTACAGATCAAAGGTAGTGAAAGCTGGTATTAAAGGATTAGCTAGGTCACATTGAAATATGGTTTAAAACAAGCCCAGGGACCTTTAGCTTTTCTGAAGCTAGTGCACACACAGAAAAGGATTTTTAGGCTAACTCTGTGTGACTTTAAACAGAAAACCAACCGATGGATTAAATCTGTGAGTCATTCCTTCAGGTGATGTGGGGAGCACTTTATGTAACACAAGCCTGGAGAACATCAGCAGTGACTGAATCCCTCACAGCACAGATGCAGAGCAGAAGTTAATTCAGTGTAGCCATCGCTTGTGCACATACCCAGCTTCCCGTGTTTTTATTGTCTTTTGGTGGTTGCTTATAAGAAATTAGCAGCTTCAGCCCAGGCTCCTTTTTGTGCTGTTCTCTGGCTGATCTCTCCTGTTTCTGGGTGTCAGGGGTGCTTTCTCTCTGCCTGTCAGGTGAAGATGAGTGTTTCTTTGCAAAGATGTTGATGCCACTCTCTGGACCTTATCAAGCCATTAATCCTTTTTTATTACCAGAATTTCCTCATTGAAATGAATTTACAGAGAGAGACAGATTCACCCAGGTGATCCTTGCTGGGGTGAGCCTGCCTCCAGAAATTTCAGTTTAAATGAGAAGGGCTTGGGAGTGGCATAACTCCAGTCCTGGTTCACCATTTCCAGTGAGCACCAGAGAGATAAACACAGCTTGGGTTGGTGAGTGGCTTTTCCTTTCAGGCAAGACTGGCTGTAAATATCTGTAAGACAAGTTTGAAAAGCTTTTCAGACAAAACCCCTCAAGTTTCTCCCCAGAGCAGCCACGCTGTCTCGATGGGAGGGTGGCTGTGCCCAGCTGATGCTGTAGAAATAGTTTTGGTATTTCACTGGACAAATGCCCCAGCGCAGGACCTCATCTGCTGATGTTTTCTATTCAGCACAGATAAAGATTGGTGTTGATTTTCCTCCCTTGGGGTTCAGGTTGCTGATGGCTGAGTGCAATCATGGTTAGTGCTCACAGCCACCCACAGCTGCCTGGCAGAGATAAGCCAGGCCAGCTGTCTGCAGCCAAATTCTGAACTGCTTTAGACACCCAGGAGATGCCCCAGATACAGGGGATATTGATTAGGCTTCAGGTAATGAAGACCTCTTGCCCTTTTAATTACCCAGAGCTGGGCAGTCGAGGGGCTGGGAGGCAAACACAGCACTGAAAATTGCTGTGAGAATGGATCTAACACAGAAATTGGGTAATTTTGTGCATTTTTCTTGTTCTTATAAACTTGTGACAGCACATTTCTCTCTTGCCTGGCTGCTGAGTAACTGTGCCCTCAGATTTGGCATAGCTGAGGGTTCATCTAAACGTGTTTTATTAACTTTAGATTAATCTTGTTCATTATTTATCATTCTTTTTATTAAAACCTGCATTTGAGGCCCAGAGCTGTGGTGTGATGTAGCAGAGCTCAGACTCAAAGGGAGAATTACCAGGTGATACTTTTGTCCAGGCCGATTTCCTTAAATTGTTCTGCAATTATTTAAGACTAGAAGATAAAAAATTGATCCAGTGGTGCTGGCATGGAACTGTCTGTAGCCCCACCAAAAAAAAAAAAAAAAAGGGCAGTGCATAATTCATGTAGCTTTAACATTAAAATAAAACTGGAAAGAGAAAAATGGTCCAAACTGCAGGAATTGCAGAGGACTGGAGTGTGTGGAGAGGAGCCTCACAGGGCTGGGTAGGGCCATGATCACAGAGAGTTGTTCCAGGGGTTTGTCTTTCCTGGATAATTCCCTTTTTCCCTTTCCTGGATAATTCCCTTTTTCCCCTCCCCAGCGTGCTCTGCCAGGGGCTGGTGGCACTTGGAGCCTTCTCTGCTGCTCACATTTTGTGATTCACGGGGCTATGGGTGCTGATTGCTCAATCAAATCACAGTGAAATTTGCAATTATGGAATTTGAATTATGAGTATCCCAACAAGCAGTTGGCAGATTTTAATAAGCAAATTGAGAACACAGCTCAGGTTCACAGGACACTCATCAGATAATCAGTTCAGCTTTAGCTTTGCCCAAATTTGCTGTAACGTTCACTTATGAGCAGTTTGAAATGGAAGCAATCAGAGCAAAAAAGCCCAGCAGTCTGCAAATTATCCACCAAAAATTAGTTTTCTATACAACAACTGTGGGTATGGCTGGGGGCTGTACAACAAAATGATATTATAGCATTTGGATATATTTAAAAAAAAAGAGCAGGTGGGAATTTTTGGCACAGGAACACCCAGAACCAAGAAATTTGGCTAAATCACCTAAAAGCAAAGTGCAGAATCCTCCTGACCATCACCTGCACTACAATAGTTGAGGGAACAGCTTCTCACCAGGAAAAACTTCACTGTTGCTGTTGGCTCTGTCTGGGAATGGCAGGGAGCAAAATAGACAGGAAAACTTCAGCACTTCCCATCCTGCAAAAAAATGAATGGATTTTGAAAAAAAAAATTAAACAGCCATAATTTTACAGAAGTACATTCTGCAAAAATAACTGAATTTTAAAAAATAATTTTAAAACAGCCATAAATTTACAGAAGTGCATTCTGAAAAAAAAATTGAATTTTGAAAAAAATTTTGAAACAACCATAAATGTACAGAAGTGCATGATCAAGGGAAGTGCCAACCAAATACTCTGAGCTGTGTTCACCCCATCTGGATTTAAACTGTTTATAGCAGGGGATGAGCCTCAACTCTCCTTTCAAAATGTCTCAAAAATAATTAATGTTTCAGTCATAGTTTGGGCTGTTTGGGTCAGTTTAAAGGGAGGATTTCATAATTTCCTTAATTTCATGTTTTTCTGTTGCCATGTGTAATGAAACATCATTTTTGTGCATCATGATTTACAGAAAACCTTCTGTTTTTCCACTGAAAATCAGTTCCCACCTGTCCAGCTTGAGCGTGACAGAGTGGGTGATAAGGTAGGAATTATAGCAATCATTGAAGATTGGATTAATCTCTGTAACTTTCAGCAAAGCCTATAAAAATAATAGTGTATTGTACCCACACTGTTCTTATTAAAAATGATAAATGACCCCCATTTTTTGGCTAATGCTGAACCCAAAATTCCATCATTCTCCTCAGCTTTATGGCTGCCATAATCTTGGTATTTTAATAGCTCTTCCCATAATAGCCACAGAGACCTTTTTAAGTGGCAGCCCTGACTTTATGGAAGAGACTTAAAAAAAAAAAATCAAGAAGAGTTTCTTCTACTTGAAGGCAGAGGCAAAATATGTGCACGTCCCAGAGGGGCAAGCAGAGAAATGTTATTTTGGCAAAGCACAGGCCTAAGTTAATAATTACTCAGAATTTCTGTGCAGCTTTCACTGTAGAGTAAATAACGGAAATGAAGAAAAATAAGGTTACAAGATGTCCTGGGTCTGTGAAGGGATGACCAGGCACAGGGATTGAAGCTCGTGGGGTTTCTCCTCTCCTTTAAAAACAGCAAATACAGGTCAGAAATTGAGTAATAGTCTATGTTTGAGAGATCTGCTTTAAAGGGGAAATGAAAAGCGTGAGAAATTAGGCAAAAATCCCATGAAAAGGGCCCCAAATTAGACAGGAGGAGTTTGTAATGCATTCCTCAAGGAATTAGAGCCTGGTGTGTGATTAGGGCCACGGGTTGCCCGTGTCTGCTGGCTCCTTGTGCTCCAAGGCTCTGTGTTGGTGACTTTGGGAAACCTTTCCATCACCAGGAGCCACCCCAGGCTGTGTTTGAAGTGTCTGTTTGCTCAGGAGTTACAAATTGCCTGTGGGATGTGAGCTGCCTGTCACTTCCAGAGCAATTAGAGAGGCAGACCTTATCAAAAGGAACCTGTCAGCTCGGAGGAGCCATAAATATTGCACCAGGATCTCTCAGGAAATCAAAGGCACTGGGAGGGAGTACTTATTTACATGTTGCTACACAAGCAGCAGCACTTAGAGATGCTCCAGTCCCTGCTGCTCCCTGGGCTCCATGTTCCATCAGGCCCATGGGGTTTGAGAGGAGGAGAGAGGAAGAATTAGCCAGTTTTAAATGTTATAGAGCAATGATGGACTGCTCCTAACGTCCAGTTCTGTGTCATTTGGGCAGCTGGATCTCTCTGGCATTGATAGGAAGGCACAGCTGCACCTTCAGACCTTTACTGTGTTCCAAATTAACAGTTTGAGGGTGGTTTTGGGGGGATTTCAGTGTTTTTCCCTCTAGAAATGGGTCTCCTTTAGTCCCCCCTGCACTGGGTTCTTCATTTTGGAGAGATCCCATTTGTTCCTGCCTTTGATCAGATCTCCTCCTCTTGCCCAGCCTCCTGTGCCCTGCTTACCCAGCCCTTACAACCCTTAAATATTGTACAGCAATCTGTTTCAAAGATCTTTAAATTTTATATAGCAATAATGGACTGCTCCTAATGTCCAGTTCTGTGTCATTTGGGCAGTTGGATCTCTCTGGCTTTGATAGGAAGGCAGAGCTGCACATTCAGACCTTTACTGTGTTCCTCAGTTTTATGCAGCCAAATTAACAGAGTTTGAAGGTGGCTTTGGGGGAGATTTCAATTTTTTGCCCTCTAGAAATGGGTCTCCTTTAGTCTCCCCTGCACTGGGTTCTTCATTTTGGAGGGATCCCGTTTGTTCCTGTCTTTGATCAGATCTCTTCCTCTTGCCCAGCCTCCTGTGCCCTGCCTACCCAGCCCTTACAACCCTTAAATATTGTACAGCAATCTATTTCAAAGATCTTTAAATTTTATATAGCAATAATGGACTGCTCCTAATATGTAATTGTGTCATTTGGGCAGTTGGATCTCTCTGGCATTGGTAGGAAGGCACAACTGCACCTTCAGACCTTTACTGTGTTCCTCAGTTTTATTCAGCCAAATTAACAGAGCTTGAAGGTGGCTTTGGGGGGATTTCAGTGTTTTGCCCTCTAGAAATGGGTCTCACTCAGTTCCTTCCACCAGTTTGGAGGGATCCCAGCTCATCCCTTTGTTTCTCTCTTTGGTCAGACCTGCTCCTCTAGCCCAGCCTCCTGCTTGCCCAGGGCTCCCAAGCTGGCCCTCAGCACCAGTGACAGAATTATCCCAGACCTTTTAACTGAGGCAGAGCCCAGGAAAAGCTCCTACATTGATTATAGGGCTGGAAAGTCTTGAAAATGCCAGCACAAGGGCTCTCAGTGGCTCTCACCAGCAAAGAGATGAGAACTCCTTAAGCCAAAGGCATCATTAGCCCACAAGCACAGAACCAGAGACTACAATGAAAGTATTTAACCTGGAAATTAGAAGGTTTTTAGCAATTAAAGTGATACTGGCTCACAGAGAAAAGCAGCAGCCCTTTCTGGGATGCAATTATACCTATGATACCTCCTGGGGGAGGATGGGAGGGACAGGGATTGATCCAGAAATTCCCTCCCCACTGTTTTCCTGTGGTCAGGTCACCATTTCCACTTTCAGAGCTGAAATTGCAGAGCTCAGGAGGCTCTGGTGGAAACCTTGGTGTGAAGAATCACTCCAATTTCAACACCTCTGTACATCCCAGGGCAGGGATGTTTATTTGCCTGGTGCTGGCTGCTTCTGGAGGAGCAAGATAATTGTTCACCGAGAGTAAATTTAACCAAAAAAGAAAAAAAAAAAAAAAAAAAAAAAAAAAAAAAAAAAACCAAAACAAAAAGCAAAAATAAACAAAAAAAACCCAAACCAAACTTAACTGCTTGCAGAAAATAATAAGCTGGCTGGGAATGGTACCTTGTTTGCTCTGAGTATCCTCTTGACATCAGCATGAGGTTCCTTCTAATGAGATGCACATGTGTAAATATGATGATTAGATATTCCCTCATAAACAGAATTATCATGCCTTTCTAAAAGTCTAAGCAGGCATTTTCAAGTCCTGTTGTTAAAAATAAATAAATAAAGGCCAAAAGGCTGCATTCAGCCTCTTCTGGCTGGGAACAGTGGGACGTGAGGGCAGAATATATTTTCCAAAGTACCTAATGGTAGTTGAGGTCAATTACAGCCACGACTCATTAGAGTATTAAAACAAGAATGTGATTTTTAGTATAATTAGTGTTCCCTTAGAAAACTGCAGCAGTCTTGTATCCACTCCAGGCTCTTTGAGTGTGTTTGGGCATTTGGCTCAGGCAGATATAACAGGGTTAGACTGCATTAACCTCACTCACAGCCTCTGCAACGTCTCTCACTTCTTCTTTATGGCTCAAATAACTTCCAAAGACGCCTTATAAAACACAGAGCCCTGTCTAATTAGTCACAGAGAAGATTACAGCTGCTTAATTTAGTGTTCAGTTTTCTGCTGATTCAGAAATTCCTGAGGAATAAAGCATCCAGTGGGTGATAACACAACTTGGCACATCCTCCTCACAACTGGCTTTAAGGGGGGGAAAAAAATTAATTAGGGAGGATGAAAGCAAAGCCATGGGCAGGCTGGAATGTTCACAACAAAAAGGTGAGATTCCTGTGAAATGCATTTTATTCTGCATGAAGTGGAAGGAGTAGCAGGAATATCAGATCCGTGTGTGGGATTGGAAGCATCACAGCTGGAAATTTGCATTTGGAGTGATGCCTTTTCCTCTGGTCCTAAAAATATGAGCCAGACACAGTTAGGGTGATAAAAGGGGCACCTTGATGTAAGGAGCCTTGAGTGCACAAATTCAGCAGGTGGAAAAGGCTGAGGATGCACCCTGCTCATGATTTCTGTACAATTTTTATAGATTCTGCAAATTAGCCTATCTGACAAGAACACCCCAATTAGGAACCTGCCCGGTGAATTAACACCCCCAGTTCTAAATTCTCCCCCCTCAGATGAGATCCAGGCCCTGTTCACAAAAATTTGTCTCAAAAAGCCATTTTCAGCCTTGGTTTCTAAAGAGAGCCAGGACAGCACAAGGATCCTGGAATTTGTTTTGTCTTTCTGCCTAGGAAAGCATTGAAGCTAAACTATGGTAAAAATATATGTTTAGAGAATACAGAGAATATATGAAGTAAAAAAAGGTAAAAAAAACAACACAGGATCAGAGAATTCAGAGAAGATAAAAAGATAAAAATCAAAAGGACATTAGAGAATATATGAAGTAAAAAAGGTAAAAACCAAAACAGAGCATACAAAAAAACCAAACCAAAAAGCAAACATATATATATCAGAGAATATAGAGGAAAAAAAAAAGGCAAAAACCAAAACGGCATCAGAGAAAATATGAAGGAGAAAAAAAAAGATAAAAACAAAAAAAGAGCATATAAAAAAAAAACAAACCAAAAATATATATCAGAGAATATATAAAAGAAAAAAGGTAAAAACCAAAATAGCATCGGGAATATAGAGAAGACAAAAAGGTAAAAACCAAAACAGCATCAGGGAATACAGAGCAGATAAAAAGGTGAAAAAACAAAATGGCATCAGAGAATATAGAGCAGATAAAAAGGTAAAAACCAGAAGGGCATCAGGGAATACAGAGAAGATAAAAAGGTGCAATCCACCAGGCCATCAGCAGCCATGGGGCTTGTTCCACGGGCTGTGCTGTCTCCATTTTTCCCTGCTGACAGCGGGTCCCTTGTGCTTGCAGAGCTGACCTACGCCTGGATCTTCAACGAGTACCCCACCTTTGTGCACCAGGACAACCGGCGCTTCGTGTCCCAGGAGACCGGGAACCTGTACATCGCCAAGGTGGAGACCTCGGACGTGGGCAACTACACCTGCGTGGTGACCAACACCGTGACCAACAGCAAGGTGCTGGGGCCACCCACGCCCCTCGTCCTCAGGAACGACGGTAGGACCCTCCCCAGCTGCCCCTGGGGCTTTGCTGTGTTTTCGTGGCTGGATGTCGCCCAGAAAGTAAAAATTGGCTGAAGTGTTTCTGTTGGAGTGTCTTGGTTTGGAAAGACAGGTGTCTGCTAAGGAAGGCAGGAGCCACCCCTGAAATGGAAAATGTAAACGCCCTCCCTCTCAATTGTTATAAATTTTAAATTAAGGGGCTCTCAGGCAAAAAATATGGGGACAGGAATAACAGTTCTTTAATAGGGAAGAAAATAAAAAGATAAAATAAACAATGCAGTGAACCAAAAGAACACTGCTAGAGTCAGAACACAGCCTGACACCCTGTGGGTCACGGTGTTGGTAGCAGTCCAATTGGAATTGTGGCTCAGCCCTCCTGCAGTGTTGGGTGTGGTTCTGTTGGAACAGAGATCCTGGAGAAGGGTGTAGTCTTCCTCTGAAGATCAGTGAAAGAGGCAGCTGCTGCTCCTCTGGGAAATCCAGTGGAGAAGCTGTGCTGTGTTCCAGAATCTCAGATTATATCCAGGTAGGAATGTTTGGCTCCTCCCTCTGGGTGGAGCATCTCCCAATGGAAGCTGCAGTTCTTATCAGCCATGCAGGGACATTCCACAGCCTGTTATCAGCAGATGTTCTCCCCCAAAAACTGCCCACTGAACAGAAGACAACTGCCATACAGATGGCAAATAGAATACAATTTACCTGGCAATCCAGGACAGGAAGGGTTTTCCCCTCTCACAGTTTTTCAGTGGTGCTGGAGCTGGGGCTCAAACTTATGGACAGCCAAAGTTGCTCTCTCCACTGCTGGAGCAACTGTGAGAGTCAGGCAGTAATTACAAAAGAAAAACCCAGTGGGAGTTGGCCAAAGACAGGAAACTAAATAGATTTTAGAGTCTGGACATAGCAGTTTTTCTCATTTTATGCAGCCCAAAAGTGAACAAAGGCACTTTGTTGTTTCGGTAACTGTTAGCTCAGCCTGTGTTTCCCAGCAGAATTAGTGCTATTATTAGTGGTCTGTGGAATAATACAAAAAAGGAGAGAAGAAAGCAAAAGAGGATTTCTAAATTTATACAGACAATTGATCTGTATCATCATCATTTTGGAGCAGATAAGAAAAATACATTTGCATGTTAATTTCCAATTAAAATTAATTAAAATGTCTCTGTTTAAAGGCTAACAGTTGGGACATTTGTTCCAGGAATAGAAGTGCAATGTTAGCAACTTCTCCTGGAAGAAGATCCACTGTCACCTCATGGGATTTGACAAAAATTCCTTGCTTGGAAAATGCAGGCTCCGTACTGCAGCCTCCTGCCCATCAGGTTGTCAGAATCCCTGTGGATGGAGTGGGAAATGCTGCTGGTGATGAGGAATTGTCACAGCTGGACTGGGAGGAGTGGAGGTGCTGCTTTTCCAGCTCTGCTCCATCTCTGCCTTCCCTTTCAGGGAATTCTGTATTCCTACAAACACAGCAGCAGCAAATCTGTCCCTCCGAGTCCACAGTGAGCCGTGGCATGGATGGCAAAGAGCAATGTTTAAATTTGCCTTGTGCTAACAATTGCAGTTATGAAATAATCTTTTTTTAATATTCCAATAATAGGATTTTTTTTTTTTGCAAACCCTACTGGAAGAAGTGGAGAGGAATTTGATACAAGGGTGCAGTGATAGAACAAAAGGAAATGGCTTTAAACTGATGGGGCAAGGATAGATGGGCAAGGAATTGTTCTGTGTGAGGGTCAGGAGGCCCTGGCACAGCTCTGACTGCCCCATCCCACTCCAAAACCTCCTGAGACCATCCAGATGTTGAGAGCTGCTGCTTCCCTATTTCTCTTTAAAATGTGGGATTTGCCATGCCAGGGTTGAAACAGTAACAGTGGGAAAGGACCAAAATAGTCCTGGAATAAAATTGCCATCAGCAGCAGCTGCATGGGCCAATTAAACTGCAACGTTTCACAGGTGTTGTCAGGAAATGCATATCAAATCCTCAGACAGATTAGCCTCCTCCTGAATTCCTGGGACTTTCAGCCCAAAAAACGTTTTTAAGCTTTGAGATTGGAAGAAAGACACAAAAGCCTCTGAAATGCCAGCACAGGGAGCAGCTGATGTGCCCTGACACTGGGAGTGCTCTCCAAGCCACCAACCCAGGCTCTGCTTCAGCCCTTTATTTTCTCCTCCATCCCTGCCACCTGCACAGCTAAGTCAGATGTTCAATCACACAGGAACAGCAGGAAAACTGAGGATTTTCTGCATGGAAATGATCTCGGATTCAGGATGGAGATGTCTCAACTGCTCTGATGTTACTGCTACAAAGAGGAGACAGCAGGACTCACTTCATACCCTGTACATATTTATGGAGATAGGCAGGGTCATTGCAGCAGGAGCCTTGTGGTTTTGCCAGATATAAATCCTGATTTTTCCAGGTGCAAATCCTGATTTTTCAGTGGTTGGAGTTCACAGTGAGGCTGGGAGAGGCCAGAGCTGCAGGGCTGAGTTGGGTGGTGGCTGTAGTTGGTGTCCCACAGCCCCAGGGAAACATTCCCACCCCACTGGGGGTTTTATCCCCCTGGAATTTCAGCTCTCCAGGCCCAACCCAAGGCAAAGAAATGGGAATAAATAAAAATTGAGTGAAGAGAAGGGGGGAAAGATCTCCACAAGTTCTATCAGCTGCTGCTTTGGAGACCACAGGGCAGTTCTTGGCTTGATTGAAGCTCACACAGCAAATATTCAGCACAGATTTTGGAGAAATTTATGCAAGATTGCAAAAATTTGGCAGGTCCCAGTTGGGAAAACAGCATTTTGAGCTTTTGGAGGGTGCAGTGTTAACATGCAGAGGGCCAATGTGTGAAATGCCACGTAATTCTTGTTTGTATGGTTGTAATGCTGGAATGTCACCAGGAAATCCCAGATTTCCTGTTTCATGTGCTGGGCAGGACACAAATATGGGGAGAGTATCCATATTTTTAATAAATGCATTTCAATTTGACAACAGAGGCTGTGCAGCAGCTACTTTGTTGAACATTTATTTGCAATTACTATGTTGGAAGAAAGATGACATCACCTGCTCTTGCATCAGAACAGGGAACATTCAGGTCAGCAAGCAGAGGTGGACTTGGTGTCAGCATCACACTCAGCATTTCCAGCTTCACCACTGGAAAATTAAAGGAAAAAAACAGGATTTTCTTGCATCCAGTGTGAAAAGCAAGAGCAGTCAGCAATCACAGGCCAACCTCAGCAGCTCTGACGTGCCCCAGTGTCACTGCAGGCTCCTGCTGGCTCATTTCTGGATTTTTGGGATTCTCCAGGGCTGACCCAGCTCCTCTCCTGCCTTGGCCACCGTCCAGGAGGTGCCGCACTGTTGAGATTGGAACTGCAATCATCAATTAGCTGATAATCACTATTGGTGGAATTATATGTGCTGGGTTTAAGACAGTGCAGTGGCTGGAAATGGAGCCATTTGTCAGGGGTATAATGGCCTTTTTATGTGCACAAATTTTTAAACACAATTTCATAAAGAGGCTGCCACGCTCTGTGATTTACTGGGGCAGTAAAAAATAAAGAAATTACCCGAGGAGTAGAAGATCTCTGTGCATTGAAATCCTGGAAGTTAATAGAAATATCTGTGTTAACTCCAGGGGTTTTAAAACTTTTTTCCTAATGGCTGTTTGTTCCACGTTCCATTTCTAGAAGATGCTGAACCTCCCTGATTATTGCTCCCTTTATTTCACAAGTTACCTGCAAAAATCCTGCATATTCAAAAGCAAAAAGTAACAGAGCCACGAAGAGATTTTAATCTTTGGCAGATGGTGTGGAGAGTTGGTTCAGCTTCTCCTCTGGCAGTAAATGGGAAAAGAGCCCACACTCCACGGCTGTTAGGAACAAGCCATGTTTAAAATGAATGGATTAATTGGGCAAGTAATGATGTATAGAACAGCTCTGTGCTAGCACAGGAACACTTGTGAATTTACTGCTGAAATTCAACCAAGCCTTAGCATCTCCTTTATGTTCCCAGGGGTGATGGGAGAGTATGAGCCCAAAATAGAAGTGCAGTTCCCAGAAACTGTTCCATCTGCGAAAGGCACCACGGTGAAACTGGAGTGCTTTGCCTTGGGCAAGTAAGTTTGGATCCATTATTATGATTAATTATTATTCCTGCAGCTCCTCACGTTGGTGGTGCTGGGTTTGTGGGGTTTGCAGCAGTTCCTAACTTCCCTCAGCAGGAGTTACTTGTGGCCAGTTTTCAGAGCAGCCACGGGGCTTGGGGTTTCTTGTTTCTGGAGTAAACACTGCCAACACTTCCAAAACGTTGGGACTGGCAGGAAAATCAGCACAAAATGCATGGTTTGGGTTGGAAGGGACCTTAAATGCCAACCAGTGCCACCTCTGCTGTGGGCAGGGACTCCTTCCACCATCCCAGGCTGCTCCAAGCCCTGTCTTTTGGGCACTTTTAGCGCAGCCACAGCTTCTCTGGGAAACCCCTACCAGGGCCTCCCCACCTTAAAATGGATGTGTTTTTACAGCAGAACCCCAAATTCAGCTGGGTCAAAACATTATTTTAATAATAAAATCTCTCCTGCTTATACACCGCGATAAACACATTCACGTTAAGTCCCACATAACAAAACCCCTCTGACCCTGTGCCAGGCCCCTCGCTCTGACCATGGCTTCCTCTGCCAGTGTCGTTGTGCCTTCTCTCCCTTCCCCAGCCCCGTGCCCACGATCAGCTGGAGGAGGGCGGATGGGAAGCAGCTGCCCAGGAAGGCGCGGAGGCACCGCTCCAGCGGGCTCCTGGAGATCCCCAACTTCCAGCAGGAGGATGCCGGGCTCTACGAATGCGTGGCTGAAAATGTGAGAGGCAAAAACGTGGCACGGGGACAACTGACGTTTTATGGTAAGCAGGCTGCCTGCTTTCAGGGCTTTCTTTATTGCAGTCAGTGCAATCTGCAGTAAATATTTTGTGAGGACGTAATTTTGCCAGGATATTTTTGAAATGACTTTCTTTTCAAATGGCACATCTCGAGAAGGGTGTAATTTGAAATAAAACCTGGCTGAATGGTGCATATTAATTGAGAATCAGAGCAGCTGGAACAAAAACACATCCCCAGAAGGACATTGGCATGGAAACGTGCTGGAAATGCTTGGAAAAGTCTCATTTTCCTTCTCGTGGCTGGGAGGGTAAGGCAGGAAATCTGGGGGAGCATCCTTGTGTTACAGCTTGGGATTTATGATGTATGGGTTGCCCCAGCTTTTGTGGATAAATGTTAATTGCTGATAACCAATTAAGGACAGCTTTCAAGAGGATCAGTGATTGAAGAGCAGGGGGAGTTGGGATTTAACAGTGTCAGGGCAGAGCCCTCTCCCCTCAAAGGCTTTCTGCACCTGCTCTTCCCTGGCTGCAATCACAGCCCTTGAGCCAGGCACTGTGAAATGCCAAATTTCAGCCTCCTAGGCCTGCTCTTTTAGATAGAAGAGGCATTAATCCCTCTGATCCTGCTGCTCATCCCCAAATTTCTGCTGGGAACAACCCACAAAGCAAACTGGAAGTGTGGCTTTACCTGTGTAGAGGTGAGTGAGAGCTGCAGGGAGGGGATTTAGGGGCACAAGGGGCTGGGTTTGGTAGCAAGGTTCTGTTGGAGATGTTTTGGAGAGGAGAAGCTGCAGGTTCCACACCCCACAGATGTGCAGAGACCTCCAGAGCATCCAAAAAATCCTGGTTGTGTTGCTCCCCTGGTCCCATCCCATGTTGTTCAGAGGAAATATGGACAAAAATTGAGAGTTTTCTCCCCCAAACGCTCCTGAGCTCCTGTCAGCAGGGAAGATTGGGTTGAACTCAAGAGATGAGGAGAATGGTTTTTGATTTATAATAACTTTGCCACAGAAAAAGAGTTTGGGAACCAACCCTTCTGGCAAAACTGAATTGAATTTGGGGGGTAATGTAAGTTTTTTTTAAAAAGTAGGGATGTTTTCAAATTAGAAATATCTCTGAGAGAAATTTCATTTAGAAATCAGAACTTTGGGGGCTTCCATTTCAAATGAACATTTCTCCTTTTAAAACTGAGGGAAATATAAAATAAGAAAACGTTAAAAAGGAGTGAAAGAACAAGAACAAAGTTAAATTTTTCATGTTAAGGAAAGAATCCGGGGTTGATTTGAATGGGTTTTAATTTCTTTTAATTAGATGATTTAAAGATTCATTTTTCTGTGCTGTGTTTTTCTCCTGATTTTCCCCATGTGGAGAGTAAATTAAAAGACTCATCAGTTGTACAGTTTTGCTGTACCCACAGCCAGAGCTGCCTTCCTTGGAAAGCAGCAAATGGAGCCTTTGGAACACTCCCACCATAGCATATATCGAATTATAATCTCATTATTGTAATGAATTTACCACTCTGGATCCTACACAAAAGCTGCCACGGTGGCTCCTGCTGCTTTTCACACCCATTGTGGCATTTCAGCAGAGAATCTCGAGGTTTTTTGGGAAGAGGAGTGTCCTGCTCTCAGTCTGTCACGCTGGGAACTCTTTCCATCTCTTCCCTGGGAGAGGAGGAATTCCCCAGGGAGGGGTGGCAGACAGGCACCTCCCCTGCTGCAGGTTTCAAAGATAATTCACTAAAACATCATCCTTCTTGTCTTGAGGATGGTGATTTTCCAGGGAACTAGTTGGGTTTCTTAGGGTAACTTGTGTTTTGCAGCCAGTACTGAAAATAGAGCTCTTAAAAAAAACCCCAAATTGCATTCTGTATTCTGGGCTCTGGAGTTTTGTGTGGCAGCAGAATTTTTTAAAGGAAAGTAACTTATTGTAAACTTTTATGCAAAGAGTTGGGGGAAAGAATTTCTTTAATTTTCCTTATGATTTATTATGTTATTATTATTATCCTTATTATTTATTAATTTTCCATAATAATTGGGGGTTTTTTTAAAGCTGAGAAATGGTATTTCATTATTGAAATACAACTGTAATGCTTGCAGAGCTTTCAAGCTGCTTTTGGAAGGTCAGGGCTGCTGCCTGGAGAGGGAAACGCTCTGGAGGTGCAGAAAGGTGCAGGTTTGAATGGATTTGAGGAAGAAATTTTTTATCATCAGGGTGGGCAGACCCTGGCACAGGTGCCCAGAGCAGCTGTGGCTGCCCCTGGATCCCTGGCAGTGCCCAAGGCCAGGCTGGACACTGGGGCTGGAGCACCTGGGACAGTGGGAGGTGTCCCTGCCATAGCAGGGGTGGCCCTGGGTGGGATTTGAGGTCCCTGCAGCCCAAAGCTCTGGGTTATCAGAGGTGCTGCCCACCTGCACTGATGTGCTCTGCAGGTCACACTGAGGCTCTAACAGCTCCACTCCTTTAAACCCAGTTAGCAGCCTCTGTGCATGGCATAAAATAAGGAAAGAAAATTCAAATTTACCTGCTCACTGTAGCTAACCCAGCATTGTCAGCTTCTCTGTGTGCTGTGGAAGGTGCCAGGGAAGGTTGACTTCTGCTGTGTTTCACTCTTGTATCAGAGTTTATTTTCTCCTCCCTTAGCATATCAGTGACACTGAAGTTGTTTGACACCCTTGTTGCAGCAGAAAAGGTTAATTAAACGTGCAAGATCCGTTCTTGCTGCATTTTCTGCTCTCTGAGCCCTGCAGCAGGCTGTGTTTCGCTGCTCTCCACAAACACTTCTTCAGGGCTGAGTCCCCCGTGATGGATCGACCTTCCCATGGAAACATGGTGCTGTTAATGCAATTACAGAGCTCACTTCTGTTCCCCTGACTGATGCAACTCTGAGTGACACATTTCCCTGCTGGCTCTCTTGTTCTCCCTGCTGTCCCAGCCTCAGGTTAACTCCTGGCAGAGGCTCCTGCTGGGATTCTTGGGGCTGTCCCGTGCAGGGCCACCAGCTGCACTTGATCCTTGTGGGTTTCTACCAACTCAGAATATTCCCTGATCCTGAATTATTAAACTTCTCAGCCCCTTCTTTTCCACCTTTTAGAGCTCTCAGTGCTGGTGCTGCCTTCCTGGCCTGGCAGCTTGTTCCCTGTGCCAGCTGCAGCCCGTGGCTGAGGCAGGTGAGGTCCCCAGTGGGACCCAGGGTTCTCTTCTCTCAGATTCCTCCAGATTCTCCCAGGGCTCTCCACACCCTCAGCTGTGTGTTTTGGGATGCACTCCCATTGACCTGATTGTATTTTTAATCTGGCTGCTCATAAATTTTGCATTTGCTAACCCTCCGCAGGGCTAAGATTTATATCCTGAGCAAACAGCAATGCCAACAATTATTTTTTTCCTGGCAGAAGTACAGTAAACAGATTACCTTAACCAGCTAATTTAAAAAGAAATTGCCTTTTTTGTTCATAAAGCCAGCATCAAGGAGATGCTTATTTATTATTGATGTTTAATTCATGGTAAGTTTAGATGCTGTTTCAGCCCAATCTTCTTTTGCTGATATTTGTGACCCCAAGGTTGCTCATCCTTGGGTTTGAGCTCCTTGGGCTCTGCTTCCCTATGTTGACTCTGGTGAGTCAATGCAACATCTTGAGATCCCCCTTCCCAACAAAATATTTCACCCGAATGACAGAAAATATGAAAATTAGCTGCTGGTTGGACGTGGGGCTGGGAGTGACAGCACAGGGAGGGCTGAGGAGCTGCCCCACCACTGAGAACATTTATTTGCTGGGATTTGGCCACAAAACATGGGATTTGGCCCTGGCTTTCCAGTCAGATCCACGCTGGGAAATATCCAAGCTCCAAAGCAGCTCAGCTGGAGCCAGCACAGATGGAGGTGCTGCCTCAGCATCACCTGTGTTGTCCCAGCATCTCCCATCCTCTCCTGCTCTGGCAAGGCAAGGAGAGGAGGAAAAAAATGCAGCTCAAATGATTTCCAAAAGTGTCAGCACAGCAGCATCTGCCTTAGCAGACAGACAGACTTCTCTGTCACTAATTACAGGTCTGTGCAGCATTTCTGAGATATTCAGCAAAACCCATTCAATTGGCCCCCATTCAGATTAAATCCTTCTCAAATCTAAGTCCCACTAGGAATTTGTGAGGCTCCTTAATTTTGTGGTGAAAAGAATCCTCCTTTCATCAATGGGCCTGTGTTTTATTTGGGCAAAAGCCACTTTATGCCACTCTGTAAAACAGCCTCAGATGTAAATCAGATTGTGCTCTTCATTATGCCTAGAGTCTAAAAAGGAAATTTGCACAAGTGAACATCAGGCAGTTTTATGTCTGCTCAGTTTAGGTCCCAAATCACAAATAGTTTGCTGAAAATTTGAATAAAGTGAGTTTCTGGACTGATAAAAAGACAAGAAAATTCCTGTACATAGGGCAAGTGCATTATTATTGTATTATTACTATATTATTATTCACTTTCTTTCACATCACTCACTAGAAAATCCTCTTGTCACCTTTTACACAGATAAGAGTTAGTACAGGGAGGAGTAACTCTGAGTTCTGAGTTCTTTGCTGCCCAAGGGAGGTCTTGCATCCAGAACACAGAACACATTCCTGCACAGAGCACAGAATTGTTTCTTATCAGCTTGTCCTTTTCCAAGGGATTGCTGGAACCCTGCTTCCAGAGAAATCCAATTTTTGGAGATTCAGAAAAAGTCTCATGTTATTATCATTGTTGCTTGGAGAAACATTTCTCCAGCAGGAGAAGCAAAAATACAAATAGGGTGAAACACGAATAGAAATGAAAAGTGAAGGCTACTCATGGAACACCCCACACCTTACACCCCTGAGCAGCTGCAGTTTAGTGTCAGGATGGAAAATACCTAAACCCATGAGGAGAGTCCCTGTGGGTGTGCCTGTAACACCCACAGCCCACAAAACCTGGGGAAAAAATCCTCTAATGGTGCAGAACAGGAGGTAAATGGGAGGAAGGGACGACTGAAGGGGTTTTAGCAGCTGGGTTAACTCCTTCAGATTTTCCTCTGGTGTTTAATATTCTAGTGCCAAGCAGAACTCCTGGCTGGGTGGGCAGGGTCAGTCTTGTAGAGTTTCCAAAGTCTCGGCCAAATAGAGATTTTTTTTATTTTTTTTTTTAGGCACAGCATTCCAGCAGATTGGTTTGGTGCAGGATTTGCACGCCTTGGAGTTGTAGAGATTTCAGAGTGCTTGACTGGCAGTAGAGGTCAAGAGGAAGGAAAGGAAGGGAGGAAAAGTGGTAACTTGAGGTGTGGTTTCACACCCCGGTGATCTTTGGGAAGGAAACAAATCAGGATCTGAGGGGTTTGTGCTCAGGAGCTGTGTCCCCATCAGGGGCAGGATGAGCACTTCTTTGCACAAGACTTACACACTGCCTGCACTCTTCATTTCCAGTTACTCATCTGGTTTTCCCATCTGGTTGTTTTGGTTTTTTTTTTTTTACTTCTTACACTTGGCTTTCTGGTCTTTAGGCTGCTCTGATCCTGGGCTCAGTCTCAATCTCCTTAGAATAGAGATGGTAATGGACAAGTCATTCAGCCTTTCATCTGCCATTAATGATGAATTGCACAGCCTGCACCAGGTCATCAGCTGCTAGAAATTGGCTTAGGAGCACTGAAATCAATACACACCAGCTGAGAATTGGATTCTGGATATGTATTAGCACCTCATTTGCTTGAGTCTTTTTGGTTGTTTTGAACTCCCAGATGACTGCAGAGTCCTACAGGTTTATTTCTGGTTTATTTCTTGTATTTCTCCTTTACTTCTGGGGGTTTGTTACTCATTTCTGAGGTGATGCATCATCACCTGCCACATCATTTCATTTTCAAGTATCTTTTAGGACATAATTTCCAGTTCCTATTTTGCTTTTTAATTTATTACAGTGAAGGACAGACTGTCCCTGGACTTTTTTGTCTTAGAGAAGTAAGAATATATTTGGGCATATTTTCCTATTCACCTGGTTTTAACTGTCCCACTTTGTATGGGTGGAGACTGAAAGGTGATCAAAAGTAAACATGTTTTCTTCTCACTATTTCCATCACTTTTCTTCAGTCCCCTGAGTACCAACTCCAGAAATCTCCTAGGAGGGGGGGATTTTTCTTTAAAGCAATGCTTATGTAAGAGTTGTGCTTATATCTCTAAGCTTTTTCTTTCACTTTATAGATTTAGCATATGAATTTTGCTTGCAACTCAGATGAATTCTTAATCAGCTTCCAGATTTTTCCTCCAGGATGTTTCCAAGGCCAGTTCTATCTTAAGTACTCCAAGCAGGACCAAAATATCTCCTGTAAAATAATTTCTCTTTGGTCAGCACTGCCGAAATGATCCAAAGGACTCTTTCCTAGACCAGGCACAAATTAAACCTTGTCATCATGTCTGAGAACACTGCTATACCAGAAAACGTTGTGGAGAGGAGCTGGTCTCATCCCCTTATCTGAATTATTTTAATTATCATGCCTGAATCTCGTGTCGTGTTACCTTGCTCTGATCCCCGGTGGGCGCCTGTCAAATTCCATTAGGTTGTGGCCACTCTCCTTTGGTGGCTCACACATATTTGCAGCATGAGCCAACCCCTGAGTATTCCCCAAGATGAAGCCAAGAGCTTCTCTCTGCACTGAACTGTTGAGAGGAGAGCTTGACCTAATTAGAAAAAACTCCCAAAGAGCAGCAGAGAACGAACTCCTGCCGAACAAACGGCTCAGGGCTTTTCACTGAGATGGTTTTTTTTTGACCTGTGCTGCTCATTTTGGAATTGTCTGCCCCACAAATGGCTTTGGGATTTGGGATTTGGACCAGTTCAGACCACTGGAGGGGGTTAGGGTGGTGTGGATGTGGCTGTGGCTCCTGGGTGCTGCACAAAAGGGTGACATGGATTTGGGGTGGCAGCTTCCAGCACTGCACGTTTCAGTCTCAGCACTCAGGGCAGGATTTGGGATGAACAACCCACAAACCACCCCAAAAAATGCCTTTTGGAGAAAATTTACCTTATTTGGGGAAAATTATGATTTCCCTTATTTGGGCAGAATTATTATTTCCCTTATTTGGGGAGTCTCTATGAAATGAGGATGAATTCTGAATTTCTGTCCTCCTCTCCACAGGAGTTATCTTTGTTTTTCCATGGCACACACTTAGGTTATAGAGCACAGTTTACCATTCATGGCTTTTCTTGATTTGCAGATTAATTCCAGTTGTTTTGTCTGGGTGGTTTTTTGGTGTTTTTTTAGTTTTGTTTTCATGTGGGAAATCTGTAAAACAGCGCAGCAAAAATAAAAAAGGCAAATGGATGTGTGTGGGTTTTATAGAACTCCTTTCATGGGATCATAAAATTCCCTTCAAAATGATGAGTTAGATGCTGTTAGAATAGTAAATATGTAAATTCATGAGTAATTTGCACATGTCCTTGAGCCACTGAACCCGTTGCAATTGCTCAGCTCGATGGAATTGTTCAAGTTCTTACTCCAGATGACAGAACTGACTTTCATCTCCCTACATTTAAAGGCTTTCCCTTTTCTATCTCTTTGGATACAGACAATAAACAAGCTTAAACTATTACAGGGGCAGGAGGGGCAGCCAGAGAAATAAACACCACTCACTTCTCCTTTCCCTTCTGCATTGCCAGGATGCTCAGTTCAATTTTTTTGTTTTTTTTTTTTTAATTCCCTTGGAGCTGAGGGACTGTGGAAAACTCTCCACCTCACCTCTGCTTTGTAGGCACATTCAGGGTGCCAGGGGTGGGGTTAAACACAACCTGAGCTCTCTGTATTTGGATTTCCAGCGTCCCATCCTCACAGACACACCCCTCTTTTGGGTAAAATCATGCCCATTTGCCATTTTCATGTGATATTTTAAAATTTACCTTTTCAAGCCCATCTCTGGGCCCCTGTCCCTATCAAAAGGAGATGTGTAAAGTTGTTACCTGGCTTTGAGAAATTTTGATTTTTTTCTTTTATCTGATTACACAGGGAAAAGTATTAATCAGGTTCTTGGAGACCTCTGCTGGTAATACCATCCTGCTAAGTCAGATGTTCTTATGTCAAAATAGGGCAAATGCCCATTAAAAAAATCAGAATTTCATTGTTTATTGGGACTTTCTGAAAAGTATTATAGATATAATATATTAATATACTATTGCTAATAAGATCTTAAATAGATAGTACTGTGCATTGTAGATATATCTGGACAAAAAGTCACTCTTAAGGAAGTCGGAGGTTTTGGGTGATCTTCAAAACTCTGTGGCAATTTTAACGGAATTTAGTGGAAGCTGGCTAAACTCAAACTCTATAAAAAAAATGGAAGCCAACAAACTGATAAAATTATGTGAAACATAGTTAAAAATACAATCTCACAAGTGGCTGAAAACTGCCAGTGCTAGTTTTCACCAAATTCTACCAAAATGTGTCTCCAATATCTGCTTGTGGCCTTTCTAAGTTCATTCAGAGTCATTAATACGGTTATTGGGTCCAAAGATTTTTCCTTCCTGTGGCAAGATGTAGAGATCTGTCCATAATCAAGACAAGACTGAGAGCCTGGACCTGAAGCAGTGCCTGTAACCATGCAGAGTTACTGGAATAACCTCAATTTCAATGCAGAACTAGTTCTAAATTGTGTGTTTTGAAGTCTGAAGCTAAATTTTAGTGCTTTGAAGCCCAAGTTATAGAGACCCTGAGGAGGGAAATGTCTCTATTTGAAGGACCAGGTGTGTAACTTCTGCTTTGTTTTTGCAGGATGAGCAGCGTTTCTGAAGCTACTCTTTTTCTTTAAGGGTTTTACCTACAAATAAAGTAAAAGTAGCTTCTGATCTTGTCCGGTGCCACCTTCAGAAAGCAGCACTGGACTCAAGGAAGAACAGCAATCTTTAGCAGTTCTTAGGATGCTTTTTTGGGGCTACCTAAAAACAGAGGCCAGACAGAATTAAGGGAATAAAAAGCTGTTCTATTTATTGAAGGGCTTCAGGTATATTTAGGCCAGACAAAGCCTCCCAGGGGCTACACCCAAAAATGGATGATGGGTCAGGGTTTGCACACTTTGATAAGTTTGGTCCATTTGCATATTGGGGTTAATCTGCCAATTCCAGCTTCAGCTAATGAAGTCACTGACCCCAAGTTTGCTCCCCCAACTCACTTTTGTTCCCATCTCAGGCCTGAGGCAGTGAGGTGTCCTTGACTGCCAGGCCTGGAGAGGAATTGTTGTCTGCTCAAACTGGGAAAGCAGCAGCTCCCACTGTGTGTGGAGTTTAGGGTTACACACTAAAGAACTACAGGAGTACAAATACACGGAAAACAGAAAAGCTGAAATCCCAACGTTATCAAGTCCAATGCTCTGATAAGGGAAGGAACGGCCGTTTGGCAGCACAGAGCTGCTGCCCCCAGGCTCCAGGCTTCCCTCCCTGCTCTCCTTGCAGCCCAGCCCAGCTGGACGCAGCAGATCCACGACGTGCACGCGGCCATCGAGGAGCGTGTGTCCTGGGAGTGCCGCGCCAGCGGCCGCCCCAAGCCCTCCTACCGCTGGCTCAAGGACGGGGAGCCCCTGCTGCCACAGGTAGGCACTGCTGGAACCCCCTGGGGATGGGAGATGGGGGTGCTGTGGTGCTCTGCCAGCTCTGGGTGGGTGATTTGGGGTGGAGAGGATGGGGGTGCTCTGGAATCGCGGAATGGTTTGGGTTGGAAGGGATCTTCAAGGTCATCTCATTCCACCCCCTGCTCCAAAGCCTGGACACTTCCAGGGATCCAGGGGTAGCCACAGCTGCCCTGGGCACCCAGGGCCTCCCCACCCTCACAGACAATCCCCCATTCCTTCCTGTGCCTGGTTTCACCTCCCTCCAGCTCCAGGAGCTGCTGCCTGGGACAAGCAGGACACACAACAGGCTCTCCTCCCCAAAATGAAGGATCCATGATGCAAACAAACCTAAGGCTGCAAGGAAGAAGGAATGGCTGAATGGGATTTTGGAATGTGTCACCAGAGGATGATCACTCCAAAATGGTTACTTTAATTTATGATGTTTAGGTGAACTTTGAGTGGTAATGAAACCTCAGGGTTCCTGCTGGTGTTTAATGGTGTTCCCACTCCTCCTGCTGAGCTGTGTCCCTGTGCAGGAGCTGTGGAATTACACCCCTCCCACCAGCACATCTGCCCAGCCCTCCTGGAGGGTCATCACCCTGTCCATGATCCCACCTTGCCACCACAAACTCAGCCAAGTCACCAAAGCTTTGGTTTCACAGCAGCCAGCACTTTTCCCCTCCACTTACTGTGAAAGAACATGGCAGCCCCGATTTGATCAAACCCTGGTAAAAATTGCACAAACATTAAATTTCTGCCCTAAGGCCAAGTAGAAAACCAATAGCTCTTTATTTTAGATTTTTTTTTTTAATGTCAAACTCCTGGGGAGGGAGGGAACACTTCGCTGTACTTATTAGAATTGATAACTCAAGCTCCATATCCTCAGGCTGACAAATGATAGCCTGGTCTTTCACTCCACACACTAATTCTGGTTGCTTCACGCTGGTCACTGGCAGATGGTCTTGTTCTTAAATCACGTTAGTGGCTGATATGAAGTAAAGGATCATTAAATTATTAGCATTTACATTGTTTTCAGTAAACTGCAGAAGATTTTAAATGTTTCTGTCTGTGCTGGCTGAGATGGCAACCAGTCTTAGCAGCCTGCATTGCCATATAGACTCAAAATGGCCTCAGACTGTGCCAGGGGAGGGTCAGGTTGGACATCAGGAGGAATTTCTCCATGGAAAAGGTGAATTTCTCCATTGGAACTGCCCAGGGAGGTGTGGAGTCCCCATTCCTGGGAGTGTCCAAGAAACACCTGTATGTACTATAGTTCAGTTGCCATGGTGGTGTTCGGTCAAAGGTTGGACACAGTGATCCTGGAGGTCTTTTCCAACCTCAATGACTCCGTGATTCCATGGAAATAGCATTGTTTTAAATGTTTCTGAGGATGGCCTTGGCTGTGATGCGCCACTGTGGAACAGAAGTGCATTTCTTGCTTCGAGCTTATCTCCTTGAAAGGGATATTAATCTAAATGCTTTGGGTATTAAATCAATGAGGGGTCAAGGGAGGGTCCTCCAATTTAAATTGCATTTACCAGCTCCTATATTGGTTTCACCATTTAGTCTCCAGCCTGACATAAATTTGGCTGGCAGACAAATAAATTGCAGCATGCAAATTCCTCCCGTTACCGCTACTTTGTTTTGTCCACCTTGCTATAAAACACAGCAGGACAACCTCTGGGTGCACGTTCTGAGGAGGCTCACTCATGTTCTCGTTGATTTTGGAGTTTGTTTTGCTGTCCCCAGGGCAGGGTGCAGCTGGAGCAGGGCTCTCTCACCATCCCCAACGTGAGTCTCTCGGACGCGGGCATGTACCAGTGCGTGGCGGAGAACCGGCACGGCGTCATCTTTGCCAGCGCCGAGCTCAGTGTCATAGGTGAGTGCACATCCCTGAGCCCTGCCAACCTCCCAGAACCACAGCAAGCCCTGCCCGGGTGCTTCTGCCAGGCTGCAGCAGCTGGAGCAGAAGGAGATCTTTGGGATTTGTTGCTGAAGCAGAAGGAGATCTTTGGGATTTGTTTCTGAAGCATAAGCGGATCTTTGGCGGTTTGTTTCTAAGGGAGGCGTGAAATGCAAACATGAGGCAGTGGAGAGCAGAGAACAGATGTTTTTTACTTCATCCCACATTCCTCCAGGAGCTGGCAGGTGCATTCCCTCTCCTGCTGGTTAAAGCTATTTCTGGAGAAACCTGAGCATTGCCATTCAGAACATCCGGGTGCCCAGTCCTGGCTGCAGAGGTGACTCTGCTCAGGACACGGTGACAAAACTCCTGTCTGACAGCAAACGAAATTCCTCCATCCCAAAGAAAAGGATCTTCCACCCCACAGTTCTGTGCACAACTGCTCTGCTCCTCCCAGATAAAATCAGGAGAAGCTCGTGTGAATCCAAGTGGGGAAATACCTGAATGGAGGGAACAGGGGTTACAGAGTCAGGATCTTCTCAGAGGTGCCCATGCCAGGACAGGAGGCAATGGCCACAAACTGAAACCCTGGAAATACCACTTCAAATAAGAAAAACTTTATTTTGAGGTTGGTTGGGCACTAGAACAAATTGTCCAGAGATATTGTGGCATCCCTGTCCTTGGAGATGCTCAACATCCAACTGGCCACGCCCCTGGGCAACCTCCTGTGGCTGCTCCTGGGTGAGCAGGGGTGGGCTGGGACCGTCCCAGGGGTCCCTGCCAGGCTGCAACTCAACCCCAAACCATCTTCTTGACAAGAGGCATAGGGATGTAGTTTCAAAGGGTTAAACACAGTTCCTGCTTACAAAATAACAGTTTCGTTGCTCTCAAACCAAATGTTCAATAGCAGCATTCATTCTCTAATTTATCCTGAAGAACAAAGCATGAGGTTTTTTCCAGCTATGGGATTTTCAATTATTGGTCATTTTTTATCATCAGTGATAGATGCCTGCATAGAAAAAAAATTCATTTGAAGGATTGTCTGTGTTGCTGTTGGAGAAAGGTACGATAATGCTCAATAAATTAGACTTCACAATGCTGAGATTTATTGGACATGAAAGAAATCGAAATAAACCCACTGATGCTTTTCTTGTCTATTTAAAACCTGGTGAAAAAGGACCTTTGGGAAGGGGGAAGATGTTTTCAGAGGAGAAAGGTTTAATCCTTAGTGGTGGGGACTCCCAGGTGTCCCTGTGCCCAGCAGCTCCTCGTGTCCACACAAAAAAACAGATTTTGGGGGGTCTGGTCTGAGAAACCTGGCAAGAAATATTTATTTGGCCAACTTCTCACTTGGGTTCTGCAGCTCAGCTTCTGTCTGTCACAGGAAAAGCACCCAAATGGTGTCCTGCAGATAAATTCCTGTGCATCTGTGATTTAACTTGGCATGTTTTGAAAGGAAAGCAGCAGGTTTGCCTTTTCACTTGAGTTTCAAAGCAGGGCAACATTCTGAGCCCTCCCTGGGAAATTTTAGCTTTTAACCAGATCTGAGTGTTAAAATGGTTGTTTTAAAAGGTCCTGAAGTTAAGCACTTGCTGCTGGTGGTACTTAATCATCTCAAGTGAGACTTACACCAAAATTAAGTGAAAGAGAGAAATGGAAAATTACAGACTGAGCTTTACTCAGAGTGATTTTTCTCAATTATTGTTGCCAATTATCTTGCCTGGAGTCTTTAAATAAAAGCAAAATCCAGTGGTGCTGGACATTGTAGAAGACTGAGATGCAGTCTTGTCTTACAGAATTTTCAGGCTAAATGTTTAAAAAACAAATTGGAAAAATGAAATGTGGGCCTAGGGTGGGAAAAAAGGTCATTAAAATCCCCACACGACAAACAAAAGGTGTGAATAAATTAAATTCATTACTCCTGAAGTGGAACAGGGAAGTTGTGGCAGTGCTGAGAAATGAACCCAGAGTTTCTAAATGTCAAATGATGACATCTTGAACGTCACAGAATAAAACCACAGTGAGCAATTCCTGTGTCTCACACAGGAGCAAGAAAATGCAGCAAATGACTCACAAAAAACAGTCTAAACTCTTTATTACAGAGATGGGAGTAACAGGTTTACTCAAAAAAATCTCTTTGGCTTATAAATTTGGGACAATCATCTGAGAAATTAATTTCAGAAGTGATAATATATTAACAATTACATAAATAATGCATTTGGTTCTGAGTGCATTGATGGGAAGTGTCCTCAGGATGTCTCCTTTAATTCTGGAGTGTTTTACAAAGCCAGTGCTGGTTTCAGGGCTCTTTTTTAAAATTTGATATCATACCTGTGTTTCTGAGTGCCAGAATTAAGTCCCTGTGATTAAATGTGGAAAACAAAAACCTCTGATGCAGGAACTTGGAGCATTATTGGATCATAAAGCCCATCCCATTTTCAGTGTGGGATTGTGCTTTATTCCCCTCTCGGGCAGCAGAAATGATAGCCACAAGAAGTGAGGCAGGTGAGGTACTCTGAGAAAAGGGAATTTGTGGGGTTTTGTCTCCCAGCTGCTACAGGTGAGCTTTGGATCCTGTCAGGGGGCATCGAGGTGATGCAGAGCAGGGAAATCTCAGCTCTGATCCCCCAGGGGCAGCAAAAATGGAGCCAGGGACAGTGCAGAGAGCTGAGGGATCCAGGACAGGAGCTGAGGGATCCTGGGATGGAGCAGAGGGATCCAGGACAGGAGCTGAGGGATCCAGGACAGGAGCTGAGGGATCCTGGGATGGAGCAGAGGGATCCTGGGATGGAGCAGCAGGGGAATCCAGGGATGGAGCAGGGGGATCTAGGGCAGGAGAAGGAGAGAGGATCCAGGGATGGAGCAGGGGGATCCAAGGAGCCAGCAGGGAGGATGGACAGAGCAGAGATTGCTGCCACTGCTTCAACAGAAAGCCAAGCTCCTGTCAGCAGGAATTGTTCCTAAAGCCCTTCAGCTGCCTCACCTTCTGCTCTGAGCTCTCTACATTAAAAAAATGAATGGTTCTGTTTGATATCAATGAAACTCAAGGTTGTCTTGGGGGATTTCACTGCCAGAGCTGCCTCAGAGCCCAGTGTAGGGATCATTAAAAAGCCTTTGAGGCAGGAATGAGAAGCCAAGGCTTCATTTCCCCAGGCTGCAGGGCTTTGGGGTCACCTCAGTGGATATCTGAGTGTTTGTCACAAAACACAGCAGCGTGCCCTGGAGCAGGAAAAGATGATTCTTTGTGCCCTGGAGCCAACAAGTCTTGCCTTGTCTTGCTTGGTTCATGACCAGGCTGTGTCAGTGTCTCCTGCCTTTATAGAATTTAAATAAATAACCCAGTTTATGCAATAATTATGAACAGGAAGCATAAAAGTGTCAACCTTTCTGGAAATATTAACGTTTCTGATTAATTATAATGCTTCTGTGTTTGTGAGAACTGCCCTGCCTGACAGAAGGATGATCCTGACACAGAAAAAGGAAATACTTTGTACTCCTCATGCACGAGGTTCCTAGGGGTGCTGTCCCAGTAGGATATGCATGGTGGGGTTACTGGTTTCTCAGGTTTTTAGCTGAGCACACATTTTTAAACAAATCAAGTATTTTTTGCAGTGAAAAAAGCACTCGGGTATCTTTTTACCCCATCCAGACTTCACTAGCTCATAAAGTCTAATCATTTAGGAATTGTAAGTCAGAAACAACCCTGGGATTTTGTAAAGTTCAAATGAGTCTGGTTTTGGTTTTTCCTGAGGGAATTCTGATCTAGTTTGTGTCGATTTTGCTTTCAGCCATCGGGCCAGACTTTTCCAAAACCCTGCTGAAGAAGTTAACTCTTGTTAAAGTGGGTGGTGAAGTCATCATTGAGTGCAAGCCCAAAGCCTCCCCCAGACCTACTTATTCTTGGAAGAAAGGAAAAGACATCCTAAGAGAAAATGAGAGGTAATGTCTTAAAGTAACCATTTCTTTCATTAACTAACCCAGGGACTTTCAGCAATCAAAGCTAAATTTGTCATTAATAGCTTTGCAAAATTGACTTGCAAATACATGAGGAAACAGCCTGTGTTCAATCCCAAGGAGCTGGGGGTGAGATTCCTATTCCCGTGGTGCCCTCCCATCTCTGTCTGCTGTTAAATCATCCCTGCCAAGAAGCTGATAAAGATGCACTCCAAAAAAAAAACAAATATTTTTCCTCTGCAGTGCTCTAAATAACCATTGTTTAAAAAAACAATAGGTTCCCAGGAGACAAAAGCCTCCAGTGCAAATTGCACAGCTCTGGTACATTACTCAGTGTCCTGCAAACAGGAATTATTTGGGGGCAATAATTAATTTGACAATTCTAATGCCTGACTTGAAGGTGGCTTTCTCAGACTTGAAGGTGGCTTTCTCAGATTGGCCATTTTTTTTTTTTTTTTAATTCAAAAGCCAGTTTTTCAAATCCTCCTCTGTGGTGTTGATTTGTTGTTGGCTGTGTAGAGGCGTGGTTGTTTCACCTGCACAGCACCTGAGAGCGGGAAAACTGTCCTTGCCACTCCTCCAAAACATGATGTGGCACTAGGATTGGTGAGGAGAATCCTGTCCTGTTAGTAAAGGTCCAAAAGCCAGAAATTGTAGGAAATTGTTGTCTTTAAAAGCTTTAATCTCTTGGAACTGTTCTTTTACCTTGGAAAATCTAATCTTGCTCCACCCAGCCTGCAATGTCCATTGAAATAGACTGTGGTGTGTCTGAGTATGCAGAAAAGTCCATTTAGAGCCAGATGGTTCAAATATTGAACAGCCAGTTTCTGCCTGCTTTAGCTGCTTTCCCTGGCCCTTACCAAGCTGTTTTCTGTGGGCTGTTTGCTTCACCCCTTGGCACAAGAGGAGTTGGTGATAGATGGCACAAAGCTTCCTTCAGCAGGCAGGGCACAGAGCTGCTGGGGTCAAAGCTGTCACAGATCAAGGTGTATTGATTCTTAAAAGTGAATTAACCTGCTCTCCTGGTGAGGGTGGTGCCAAGGGTGGAGTGGTTGGGGCTGGGACTTCTGGGGTGTTTGGGGCTGGATTTTGGGTGCTTGGGTCTAGGAGCTTTGGAGTGTTTGGTACTGGAAGCTTTGGGATGTTTGGGGCTGGGAGCTTTGGAGTGTTTGGGGCTGGATTTGGGGTGTTTGGGGCTGGAAGAGTGGGAGTGTTTGGGGCTGGAAGAGTGGGAGTGTTTGGGGCTGGAAGAGTGGGAGTGTTTGGGGCTGGAAGAGTGGGAGTGTTTGGGGCTGGAAGAGTGGGAGTGTTTGTGGCTGGAAGCTTTGGGGTGTTTGGGGCTGGATTTGGGATGTTTGGGTCTAGGAGCTTTGGGGTGTTTGGGACTGGAAGCTTTGGGGTGTTTGGGACTGGAAGCTTTGGAGTGTTTGGGGCTGAAAGCTTTGGGGTGTTTGGGGCTGGGAGCTTTGCAGTGTTTGGGGCTGGATTTGGGGTGCTTTTGTCTGGGAGCTTTGCAGTGTTTGGCGCTGAAAGCTTTGGAGTGTTTGGGGCTGGCTTTGGGGTGTTTGAGGCTGGAAGCTTTGTTTGGGGCTGGATTTGGGGTGTTTGGGGCTGGAAGCTTTGGAGTGTTTAGGACTGAAAGATTTGGAGTGTTTGGGGCTGGCTTTGGGGTGTTTGAGGCTGGAATCTCTGCAGTGTCAGCCCCACGAGGTCCCATCTATGTCCCCGTGCTCACTGGCACAGTCTGGATGTGCTGCTTACCCTGAGGTTGCTCCCCTTGGCACTGCACAGTTCCTGCTCCTCATTTTAGTTCAGGAGTGGGGCTGCCCAGCAGGGTGGGATCAGGGTGGTGGGCACACCCTGGGCTCAGGGCAAACCCAGCCAGGTGCACTGCAGGCTCTCCTGGCAGTGCTGGGCTCCTCCTGCTCCTGCTGAGCCACTCCAGGAGCCTCCCACCTGGGCACCCAGCCCTGGATGGCAAACCAGACGTGAAATGTGCCCAAGCAGGTGTGAAATCCTGAGCTCCTTCAGCCCAGGGGTTTCCCAGCCAGGGATCATCCAGCAGGGATTACCTGGCAGAGTGTGGGAATGAGAGTGCTGCCTTGGCACGGGGACCTGCTCTGCTCTGACACTCACTGGGCTGTGTCTCCTGTGGGGATGAGGCTGCTGAGTCCTCACCACTGCCTTTATTCACCTGCAGCCTGGACCTGGAGACCGTGAAATGCACAATTAGGGAATGACATTGTCATTCCTTGTCATCGTCAGGAGGGGCCAAGTGCCCGAGCTCTGCTTAATGCTGCTGTATTTCTGCTTTCTGTGCTTGCTGAAATGTCATCTCCTCCCCGCTGTCCCAGGGGACAGCAGCAGTGCCTGGAGTCCAGCTCCTGCACCCCCAGTTGTGTGTGGACTTCAAACAAGAACTTTCTCAGCTGTTGGAAAACAATGTGTTGAAATCCAGGGAGGAAAATGCCAGGAAAAGCTGCTGCTGCAATCTCTTCATCTAGGACAGGGCACAGAACTTTTAGACAGGCGTGGGAGAAGAAACTTCAATGAAATCTCTGCTTAAAGTGACGTTAAAGGCTCCTGTGAGTGCCAGAGAGGCACCTGAACATCTGGATCCTTCTGCGGCCTGCAGGTTGATCACGTGGAGGTTAATCAATATAGATGATCCTTCCAATCCCAGGTGGAGTTAAAAGCAGCACAGTGTCAGTGCTTGCTTTGAATGCTGATGCTCAGCCTGATGGCTGCCACGGCAATCACTTCAGAGTTTCTCCTGGGGCTTCTGTGGCTTTGCAGCTGGTGTGTGATGTTAAATTCCTTGCTGGAGACACTGTGCGTGGTTTTTGCTGCTGAGATTCTGGCTCTGGAGGCTCCTGCTGTCCAGGAGGCAAAACAAAGTGTGTTCAATGTTTGCCCGGAGAGCAGAGACTACCACGGTGGAAAAAAAAGAAATAGTTTTATCGGTTTAGGTTTCACTTTCTTCTCTGGAGGGTGAGGTAATGTGTGCTGCACTTCTAATGAATCCTATGGCCTCAGGGCATCTCTTACTGGTGGTTGAGAACTGTGCAATTGTGTTATTAGGAATCCTGCCCTGGGGTACAATTATATTATTGCAGTCATTAAAGGCACTTCATCTCCATAATAATGGAAATCCTGCCTTGGAGGCCTAAGTGAGTCAAAATGCTGTTGGGGGCCTGACTCCAGAAGGTAAATTTTATATAGGAACAGCTCTAGCACAGATACAGATGCACAGAGTCTGCATCGCTCCCCCTGCAAGTCTTCCCTCTTCTCTCAGGTCTTGTTTTGGGCCTAGGCAAAGGGGGTTTCATTTCTCATGCCATAGTGGCAATAATTCCATTTATTATTCCTCACAGTCAGACATTTCCCAGAGTGAAGACGTAGCATTGTGTGGCTCAAGAGCAGATTCACGTTTCTCTTGTTCCTCCACAGCTTTCCACTTCTCCCCTTCTCTCCTTGGCTCCCCAAGAGCAAAAAGAGTGCAGGAAAAGCGAGAAAACTTTTATCTAAAATATGTACACAACAGTCTTAACTTCTAATGTTCTTCTAGAGCTATTGGAAGTCGTATTTACCCTGCCACCACACACGTGCTCAGGCTGGGACAGAAAAATAATTGTACTTTTAATCCCAAAAACAAACTGCTCTTCTCTCATTCTTCTTCATGTAGAGCCCCTACATCATTAGAGCTGTTTCTTTTCCATGAATGTACAGTGCCTGCATTGTTTATACAGTTTAATTGTAAGGAAAGAAATGCATAAAAAAACAAATGATGTTCTGTGCTGGTAGCAAAGAATATGAAAGTGTCCAATTAAACAACCATTCCCTACGACTCGTGCAGTAGCAACATCTGTTATCTTAATTAAACAAGTTTCTGTGTAGAGGGACCCTCTTGGTGCACTTTATTAGAGCAGGATCTGACCCAGATACTCCAGGCACGCTCACGATCCTCCTGGAAATCTCCCAGCTGCTCCCATTATCTGGCAGTGCTGACAAGCTCTGTGATGTGTGAGCTTGCACACGCACAGTGCTTACAGCAGGAACATTGTTCTTTTTGTAGCTGAAAGCCAGCAAAAGCACAGAAAAGCAGCACATGGTGCCATTTTCCCAGCGAGCTCAGCCATGGAAGCGTTTGGAAGTGCAAGGAGTGCCTGGCTAACTCACACTGGGGAGAGAAAACTGCACCTCCAGACAGCTGCTGTGATTTGTTACCCAAACTGGCTGGTCTGCTCCAAGATTTCAGTAATTTGGTTCAGATTTTCCCACTGTTCTCTCCACCACAGCCAGGAGTCAGGACAGTCTAGGAGGATAATTCAGTTTGCAAAGTCGTGAATCCCAGAATGGTTTGGAAGAGATTTTAAAACTCACCCTGGTGTGGATGCCATGGGCAGGGACACCTGGGTGCTACAAACCCATCCAGCCTGGCCTTGGACATTTCCAGGGATGTGGCAGCCACAGCTGGTGTCCTGAAGAGAAGGTGAGACTGGGAGGGAGCAGCAGGAATGGGACAGAGCTCAGGGCCCTCAGGGAGAGCCCAGCCTGAGCTCCCCAAAATCCCAGCCTCCTCTGAAGGAAGGACACCACGCAGCTGAGCTGGAAAGCCACTTGGATATGTTAATTCACAGCTGTGCCTCCAGGCTTATTAATTTGGCAGGGAATGTTAATTTGTTTGTAAAGAAGAACATCATCCAATGCAGCTGCTTTGGAGAGGAGCTGAGGGGACACCAAGCTGCTCCCTCCTGTCTTTGGTTCCCGGGCTAGCATGGAGCCATTGGGAACCACCAGGTAAAGCTGAAGCAGTGAATTCCTTCTCCAGGAGCTGGAGTCATTCTGGCCAAGGAAAAGCAGAAAACTCTCACCTGATGATTTTTTTTTTTTTTTTTCCCTGTCCTCTGCACTTCAAAGCTGCCCAGTAAGTCTTGTCTCCCTGAAAGAGTTCAGCCATGGTTTTCTCCAGAGTTCACATCCTCAGGGCCTCCTGACAAAGATTCTCCAGTTATGGGCCCCCTCCTACAGATATTATTTTATTACAGGAATTTTAATATATCCATGTTGATGCTGCATCATTTTGAGGAGGAAAAATGGTAAAATTGAACAAGAAAAGCTTCTCTCTCATTCTTCCAGCACGTCTTGAGCACAAAAAGTTGTATAAATTCCAGTTTTATGTTTGTTGCCTCAAACTTCCTAATTAGTGCTTAATTACTTTAAACAGCCAGAAAGAAAATGGCAAGAGGACAGACAGCACATCTTTCCCAGGCTGGTGCCAGAGTACAAACCATGGTGATATTTTTATCCTGATTACTTGAGAGATGAATTGCCAGCAGTGTCTTTTGGACACACAGCCTAGTGACACTTCAGCAGAAAAGAAAACCTCAAAGGATGCTTCCCATCATTGCTTCCCATTAATTGTGTTGACTCTTTGTATTTTTTTATTTTTCTTTTACATAAAGCACCTGTGCAATTTCTTGAAGGCAGACAGGTAACCAGACCATCAATAACTTGTCGGGTTTTCATTACATCCTGCCCAGGCAAAATGAAAAATGACACCCTGCAAATGGCTTTCAGAAGTTTGTCGATCATTCATCTCACTTTGCAAAGACCGTGGCAGAGATGGCTCTACTTCATTGCAACATCTGAAATAACTGACTCGTCCACTTATTTTAACCAATTTGCTGCAGAAAGAGAAGAAAATGAACCAGGAAGCCACTGGATTTGGTGGTCAGAAGTCTTGGAAAGCCGTTGTCCTTGATGGCCTCCTGTTCATGAGCTGTTTGCCAGCAGGAGCTGGTTTTAGCTCCGTGTTGATCTGGAAGTGTCCAAGGCCAGGCTGGATTCGGGTTTGGAGCAGCCTGGACAGTGGAAGGTGTCCCTGCCCATGGCAGGGGGTGGCACTGGATGAGCTTTGGGCCCCTCCCAGCCCAAACCATCCTGATTCTCTGTCCCACCATGTTTTAGCACTGAAAGGGCTGTCCAGCCCAGGGCAGTGCTGGAGTCCCCATCCCTGGAGGATTAAAAGGATGTGGCACTTGGGGACAGAGGTCAGTGGTGGCCTTGGCAGTGCTGGGTCAACAGTTGGACTCAATGTTCTTAGAGGGCTTTACCTAAAAATGATTTTATGATTCTATAAATATTTCCAGCTAAAGGTTACCAGAGAAGGATTAGAGACTTGTGTAGAATCTAGGTTTGGTGCTGGTTTAGTTTGTATGCATCAATAATTAGGCTGCTCCCTAAAATTTCCATTTCTCCCATCTGCTCCTGTGGAAGCAGGAATGGTTTCCTGTTTGCAGCCACAAACTGTTGCCGAATGCTCTGACGAGCGCAGTCCCAGCCTCTGCCAAGTTTCAGCTGGCAGTCCTGGAATGAGCCCGTCCCTCATGCCGTGCCCCAGCCTCCTGTAACATCAGCAATCTGTTCCTGTTTCCCCAGCAGATTATTTGCAGCGTGGTGTTGTTGTAGCGCTCCGTGAAACACGTGTAGGACATCCCTGCTGCCTGTGCTGCTGGCTCAGAACCCAGCTGTGGCCAAACCTGCAGGGCTGCTGTGCCCCAAGGGCTCAAGAGAGGCCAAAGGGCTTTCACCTGATGCTTGTGTGTTAATTTTAAAAGCTCCTTCAAATTTTAAGAGCTCTGCTTGCAGAGGTGGAGAGGGTGAAGGATCCAGAGCTGTGTCCCAGAGGCATCCGACCTCCAGAATGAGATGTGTCCTGTCAAAAGCAGGATGAAGAGATATCCTTAGGAGAAATGTGTCAAGGGGTCCAAGAGAAATCAGCAGGCTTTCACCTCGGTGCTTGTGTGTTAATTTTAAAAGCAGAGCTCTGCCTGCAGAGGTGGAGAGGGTGAAGGATCCAGAGCTCTGTCCCAGAGGCATCTGACCTGTGGAGCGCAGCCAGACGTGTCCTGTGCTGACATCCTTAGAAACAGGATGAAGTTATCTTTAAGAGAAACCTGTCACAAGGGGTCAAGAGAACTCACCAGGCTTTTACCTTGGTGCTTGCGGATTAATTTTAAAATCAGAGCTTTGCCTGCAGAGGTGGAGGGGATGAAGGATGCAGAGCTCTGTCCCTGAAGCATCCAACCTCTGGATTGCAGCCAGACGTGTCCCGTGCTGACATCCTTGAAAGAAATGTGACTTGCTGCTGCTCCTGCTTGAGGTCTCTCAAGGTTTTATGATTATTAAATTCATCTCTGGATGCTGAACACACAGCTACAAGTTGTTCCTCCCTCTGTGTAAAGCTGCTCCAGGAAGGAGCTGGTCCCTCCCCACAGGAGGAAAGAGCAGGACGGGATTTGCTCCATGGTAAGCACACCCCACAGCCTCTGCTTCCCAAAGAAATGCCTGTCATCAGCCCCCTGAATGCAGTTTGGAGTTGATGTGTAGCTTCCTCCTTGTCCTCCAGCTGATAATGATTTTAGTTTTTCTGCAGCATTTTGAAGGGAAAAGTTATTATCAGATGTTTCTTCTCTCGGGTGTTTTTATGCTGAAGAGAAGCAGGCAATGATTTTACAGTTAGGGCCATACTTTGACATGCACTTTTAGAATCCAGGGAAATCGTTACATGTCTAAAGGGGAAGAAGGATTCCTAATGAACATTTCAGACTTGGTGATATTTTTGATGGCTATTCAAACATCATTTTGAAGTGATGTAAATGTCTCCTTGGATCTCACAAACCTGTTAATGTCCATTACAAGCTGAGTGCGTAATTTCTCTTTGTACTTTGGGCATTTTTTGTTGGAACCAGAGGGAAAGATGTGTTATCTTTGAAAGACTGTGCCTTTGGGCTTGAATTCGGGTGGTATCAGCTGGAACAAATAAGCTGAGAATGCATTTGCTGCCTCTGCTGCGATCTCTCACGAACGCTCCCAGAAACGCTTTGTGTCAGCAGCTGATGCACTGAAAATCTTGCATGGATTTTTTTTTTCTCTTAAGAGAATAATTTTTATGAGCTCCATTGGAGTCCTCTTTGATTGTTATGCTCTACAAACCTCCACAGGGTTCGATGTAGGTAGAGGCTTGTCCTTTTCAGGAATGCATTATTGGTGTCGGTGGCTGGATGCTGCTCTCCAATTCCTTGGATTTCCACTGTCCTGCTCCGTGGACTAGAAGTCATTTAATTCCCATGCCTTGGGCTACAGCCAGTGCCCTGGAAGAATGAGCACAGCAAATATTTCACTGAACATTAGATGGAGTGAAAGCAGGAGTGGCTGTGCAGCACCTGCTGCTGCCCAGACAGGATTTTCCTCGCTTGCGAGCGCAGGAGGAGGCGTGTGGAGAGCTGTGTCTCTGCTGGCTGATTGTGCAGAAAGGGAGGGCTCAGCTTTTCATCAAGGGCTTTTCAGTGCTTCACCCCTCCACTGCCACCAGAAGAGCTGGTCCAGGTCCCGAGCCTTTTGTCTGGAGAGTGGAGCACGCCTGTCCCTCGTGGTGCCATCACAGTGTTCAGGTTTATCAGTCAGCTTTGTCTGCAAAATGAACTGCCAGCTGGAGGGGCTGTGTCCAAAGGGCCATTTCCCTGGGGGTGGTCTTCATTTCCCACCAAAAGCAATGGAAAATTGGCTCTTTGCACCATCAGACCCTTCTGGACTTGCAGAATCTTCCCGTATCAAATTGTCACTGCCTCATGTCTCAGGAAGGAAAGCTGTTGTAAAAACAAAGCTTTTCTTTGCTTTACTCAAATCTGCTTGTTCAAATATTTATTTTGATGGCATGGGCTTTCTGACTGTATTTATTTTAATTTTGTGTGTAGTAAAAAAAAAAGAGTGCTTGGAGAGAGAAGGCAAAAAGGTTTCTATTATTTGAAATTCTCCCTAGCCCCCTCGCTCCCTTCAGGGTCCCTCACATTTCTTGTGTTTGGTTTTCATTTGTTTCCTTCTGTTATCAGTATCCTTTAAGAAAGATATTTTCCAGAGAACTGTTCTTCTTAGATAACCTAGGGATATTTTTATATTTGAATTATAACTCCAGGCGTCTCTGAACAATCTACATGAAGTCTCTAATAGCTGTAAATGCTCCCTTCCTTTCCTCCTGCCTCCCTGCTGCATCAGGATGAGGTTCTGTCACTTCAGACTTGTCTTTAAAATGCACACACCAAAGGGAAATGATGACAAACCACAGCTTTTGTGTTTATAGATATTAATAATGGCTGGATGCAGCATTATTGCTTTGGACTGCTCCGTCACTGTAGATAAAAAATTGGTGGAAAAAGAGAATTGTGGGCAAATGTAGGATGCCAGCTCCATGGCTGGTTTAAGCGGATGCTGAATTCAGTGGTGGTGTGCTGTTGGATGTTTCCAAAGCTATAATATCAAAACTAATTATCTGAGCAAAAGATGTTCTATTTTTTCTTTCTCTTTAGAATATTATTTACACGTTTTTATGATAAGTCAGTACTAAAAGAGGGAGAGTGACTTTTTCCATGGACAGAGAGTGTCAGGACAAGTGAGAATGGCTTCCCACGTTGGGAAGTGGGAGATGTTCTACCGAACCCGGGATTTTACCTCAGTTTATTTAGAACAAATACAGTTCTTACCTGAAAATTAATTATAGGGGGCTTGCTGTTAAGAGGCCTGTCAGTTGTCATGGATAAGGCAGGAGTTATCTACTGCTGCCTTCACTGAGAGAGACGTGCACTAAATTAAATGGGCTTTGACGGAGGCTCTAAATTATCTCAGGCTCTTCTGTGAACCATGAAAAGACAGGTCCTCACAGACAAATAAACACTGCAGCAGCTCTGGGGGCTTGGGTGAGGCACAGCTAGCAGGGCAGGAAGGTGCAAGTGTGTGGGAGATTCCACCCAGTTGGGAGTTTAGATGGAAATCCAATGGAAAACTCGTGGTGCTGCAGCACACGGGATCATCCTGCCTTCCCCTGGGATTTACCCTGACAGCTGTGGAGCAGACCCAGCTTGTCCTTGCTCAGGTTGGTGTTGTGAGCCCTCAGGCTGTGTTGATGCTCCACCCTGGTGGTGGTGTCCCTTTCTCCTCCTGTTCAGAAACATCTGGAATGACAGGACGAGGGTGAAGCCCCAGCCTGGAGAGCTCTGCCTGCTGAAGGGGGATGCTGAGGATTTGGCTGGTGTTGGTGAAGGGTGGGAAGTCCCAGTGGCATGACAGGGTGCTGGTTTAGGGTCAGGGCTCTCTCCCCCTGCACCATCAGAGCTGTGAGCCCCAGGATTCCGGCTTTGACCTGGGGTATTTTATGAAGATGAAACAGGAAGCTGAAAGCTCTGACCTGGCTGTGTTTTTTATGCAAAGGTTGGGGTCACACCTGGGGACAACATCCCAGGGCCACAGGAGTTATTCCCTGTGGGCTATGCCCTGAGCCAGCCCATTCTTCAAGTGATGAGCAGGTACTCGTGAGATGTGTCCCTGATTTTGGGGGGCTGTGCTCCGAGCAGTAAAACCTGTGAGGATTTATAAACTTCACTGCTTGCCCAAAATAGCCTAATGGCCCGTACCACATCCATGAGATCATTTTAATAACCCCCACTGCATGGCAAGCATTATTTAAAAGGTGATAAACAGCTACAAAGATGTCTGATGGAAATAGAAATAATTTGATAAATAATGCAATTGCTTGGAGTTGTGGCATGAGGCAAAGTTGCTGTTAGGCTAAAAATTGCTCCAGATATTCCTGCCAAGGAACTCTGGGAAAAGAGGGAACAAATACACTGCTGAGACTGCAGTCAGGGCTGCCTGGTGCTTCTGCTTTCTTCTCTGCCTCCAGCCCCCAGCCCAGGCACAGCAGCCAGGGTAACAATAGGCCATTCATCATGTCAGCTGAAATACACTGTTTTTCACAGGTACATTTAACCTAAATCCTCTCTCAGAAGACGGATTATCTCTGAGAAGAACTCTGGCACCAGTGTCTCTTTTCAATAGCCACGTCACCACTGCCACAAAGGCTGTACATGAAGGGATCAATGGTAGTTTTATCTCAAATTGCACTCAGTGTGTGTTTCTTCCAGCTGACATTCATTTAAATGCTTGCTCTAAGACATCTTTTCTCCCTGTAATAGAAAAGGGATCGGACATCCTAAGCATTGTTTCGTTGGGGGGAAAAATATTTAAAATATTCACTTGGCTAAGCATGAAATATTTCAGCTGCGTGTGTTTAATCAAGAGTGAAAGCAAGGGTAGTTATGCTTGCATTTCATAAATTAAAATGCTAAAATGATTAGATAAGAAAACAAAATACCTTACTCCATTGCAGCAGTGCTAATGAAACCATTGAGAGGGGGGAAAAAAAATTAAAAAGTCACTTTGTAATTCTGAGCACTTTTGCTCCGAAGGAGCTGTGATCTGCAGTGCTGGGGCTGTGCTGGGTCCCTCGGGAAGGGGAGGCACACCCAGGCTGCCATATGCACTGCATTTGTACTCCATTCATATTCCATTCATACCCTGCATGTTTCCACCTGCTGAACAGAAAAATAGAGGGCAAGCTGTGAGGAATACATCGAGGGATGCCTGCTGTGCCAGCTGGCTGAGCAGAGCTGTGGGATTGGGAATCGTTCCTGCTAGGAAGGTCAGGGCCTGGCCCTGCTCCTCACCCTGCACCTGCAAGGTCAGTGAGCTCCAGCACCCCTGGCTCTGCAGGGCTGCTCTGCTCCTGGAGCCACTGAGGATTTCTCTATTAAACTCCAGAGCAAGATGTTCCCGTGGATGCTCTAAATCTGGGATTTTAAGGGAATATTCTGTCAAAGCAGGAGGCCAAGCTGAGCAGCAGGCAGGTGATGGGAGATGCACATGATGCAGCCAAGCACCCAGAGGTGAGATTCCCGTGGAGGTGCTTACTGACACTCGGGTTTGTGGTGTGCCCTGGGATTTGGGCAGATTTCCTCTTTCCTTTCTATTCCAAGTAAGGGCTTGATCTCCTTTTCACAAAGTTGGTGATAAAACTATTCCTGAGCTCAACAGGACAATTTCTGTCTCTAAATGCATATGTTAGAGGAATATTTCCTCCTGCCTGAGGAATATTTACCTGCTCCTGGGAGTGCTGCAGTGGGCTCCAGGAATCACCTGCCCTGCTCCATCCAGGCTGGAGGTCACACACCTGCTGCTGGGGGGTTTACAGACCTGGCAGGGGATCACGGGCTGGGAACAAGCACCCACAGCTCAGAGCCCAGGGATCCTGCCCTGCTGCTCCTCCTGACACTGCTCCAGCTCTGCCTGAGCTCTCCCAGCCCTCGGGGCTGTACGGAGCCAGGGGGCTGCGACCCCTCTGGGATGGGTATCCCAGCCAGCCCTGCCCTCTGGCACTGGGAGCCTTCCCTTGTCCCCCTGTGCCTGTCCTTGTCACAGGAGCTGCTCTGGGAGCTCCCTCAGGGTGCTGCAAGGTGTTCAGAGATTTCTCCCATTTGCTGCTGCAGTGGCAGAATGGAAGTGGCTGAGGAAGGCTGGGGAGGGATTTTGTTTGCAGCTTTTCCAAAGGTGCTTTGTCCCCAGAAGAGTTTGGATCCAAACACTGACACGGTCAGCTCTTGGTGCAGTAGAACCCAATGCTTCAGTTTAGGAAAGAAGCAATGCTTTCCTCTCCTCATTTCAGACCTGAACTCTCCAGCTGACAACACGGACCCCCAGATTCTCTCTTACAAATGCTGTGTTTAAAATAGATGACCTTTCTTCCTATAAGGATGCTAAACTACCTTAAATTATCTTTTTTTTTTTTTTTTCAAATGGATATTTTTATCTTCTTTGATTTTTCTCTGATTAGCAGTGATGTTAGCAGCAGAACAGTTCATTAACCTGTGCAAGAAGAGATTTATATTTTTATTTATAGTTACCACTGCTGTTAGTAGAGTCAGGGAACCCAGAACATTTAATAGCAAGTCAGTAGCTGCTTTGTTGAGTTTGTAGTGGTTTAAAGAGGTGCACACTCAGCAGCCAGCACTTCGTTTGATGTGTGTGTTTATGGGAGATGTGGTTTGGTTTTATGTCTTCCCAGGCATCTGGTTAGAAAACATTTTGAGGGTGCATTTCAGAGGAGAGAGCACACTGAGCAGTGCTTCAGTCACTTTGAACTTTGTGTCTTGGAAGAACTTTTTCACCCAAACTGCTGAAAGTTGTGGCTGAAGGGTTGTTTGCTTTCGAGGCAATTAGCAGTTTGAGAACCTCAGTGGCCTGAAATGAGTCTCTCATCTCGTTTAATGCAGATAGGTCTGCAAAGAAAATTTGGGAATTAGCAATATCAGAGAGAGGCCTTCCTCCCTTCTCAGCTAACTGTAACAAATTTCCAAGTGTTCAAATAATTATTTGTTAACTTTTAGCGCGTTGGATTCAGATTAGAGGACAAAACATTTGCTGTAGAAAAGCAGCTTCAGCAAAAAGAGCCACATAACCACAAGGCCTCCTAATCAATGAGTCACACAGAGGTTTTAATGGTCTGATTTATTTGGAAAAAATCAGTTAACTTGTACAGTTATCTGTCACTTTTCATGCTGCTCATTTCAGGAGTGTGGAGGGAGTTTCTGAGACCAGACGAGAATTAAACATTCCTGGGGGCTCTCTGGGGAAGGGTTTGCAGAACCCAGGGCAGGTCCCCCCCTGAGCTCTTTGCAAAGCTTGCTGGGGTTAAAGGCTGTCCGTGGGCTCAGGCTGGAAAGCCTTGGAGCACAGTCTCAGCTTAGGAAGGGAAGGAAATAAAGACAGCACACCCTGAGATGTGCCAAAGCTGGATTGTCTCTCCTGATCCAAAGGTGTCCCCAGGGCTCTCCAGTCCTCATCACCTAAAAACCAGCATGACACTGGGAATAAAGACAGCTGAGAAGGAAACTGATAGCAGGAGAAAGACAGAGATAGAAAAGGCATTAGAATTTGAAATTAAATCCGACCTCATCAACAGACACAATTAAAATGATCCATGGAAGAGATTAGCCAGTAAATAGCTTTCAGCCATATGGCTGAAAATAAAGCGTAAATAACTAAAAATAAAACCTCAACTGTACAGAAATAATCTAAAACCCCACTTTTTCTGGGCTTCCTGGGGTGACAGGAGTGTGGAGGGAGGGAAGGAGGGCAGAGCCTGGTGGGGCAGTGCTGGAGCACCGTGGTCCTGCTTGAGCTGGAGCACGATGCTGAGCTTGTCCTGCTTTACATTGATTGGAATTTTAATGCTTGCCAAGGGCACCTTCAGCTTTCAGAAAGGCCTTGTTGTTCCTGAAGACCTGGAATTGATGAGAGCAGCAAATAATTCCTGGGGAGCTGCTGGTGCTGCCCAGCTCCTGCTGGAGGCCAGCGTGGCCATTCCAGCCTGGGTCTGATGCAGCAGCAGCACTGATCTGTGCCCACGGAGGGCTGGAGGTGACAGGAGCCTCTCTCCACTGCTCCCTTCCAATTACTGAGCTGCAGCCACTGCCACAGAAGCAAATCCGTGGCTCTGGAGTCCCTCAGAAATAAATGACAGCAGGGAGCGTTGCTGACTGCAACAATTTGGGGACCATGAGCCAGCTGAGAAGCTCCTATTAAATATCACTGCTGCTGATGGGTGAAAAATACCTCTGTCCCTGTGAGGGACAGCTGGCCTGTGGCTTTTGGGCTGCTGCAGGGGCAGGTCAAGCAGGGGTGAGCCAGGACAGAGGTGGGTGACTGCTCCCAGAGCATCCTGTGCCACCTTCCTCCTCCTCCTCGCTTGGCACAGCCACCCAAACTGGGCCATTTGTGAATGGGGGCTCTGTAGCTCTTGTGTGCCCACCAAGAGCCTGGGGAATGGCCAAGGGACCCTCAGCAGCTCCCTGGGTGAGCTGAGGGTTCCTGAGTGTCACTGGAGACCTTGCCCAGCCCCGTGGCTGCAGCTGGCAGGAGCCAGAGAGCCCCAGGGTGCCCTTGGTGCTTGAGTTTGTGCCCTTGTTCAGCTGTCCCAGGGCTGTCCCAAAGCTCCAGGTGATTCCCTAAAGGAGGGAAGTGCCCCCTGAGCCCCCCTGCAGCAGTGCCACTGCTGTTGTTGAAGTTCTTTCCTCCTGATTTCTCAGTCCACTTGTGCAGAGCTCTGTTGGCATTAAGGATGCAGGAAGGCTTCTTCGTTTTAGTGAAATGGGGAAATAATTGAGCAGGACAAGGCAGGAATTAATACAAGATGTTCCATGCAGCTCTGCAAGTGGATGGAGGTGAGAAAGCAGATTGTGCTGCAGGATGTGATTCTGAGGAGGCAAAAATGTTGTGAAAAGTGGTGATCTTAGGGTGGGAGAAAGGTTTTGCTGGAGTCTCCTTAGGTGATGCCTCCACAGGGCACAAGTCATTCACGTTCCAGTGGGATTTACTGGCCAAAATCAGGTTTTCTGTATTCAGAAAAAAAAATAAAAACCGTAACAAGAAGCAAAGCTCATTGAGAGAACAGGGGGAGCCTGAAGTGCTCCTGTGCAACAGGAGGGGGTGGGGATCACCCAGGAATTAACATTCCATCCTCACTGCCTGCTGCCCTGGAGAGGCTGCAGCAAACCCCCCCGTTCAGGTGGGGACGTGCAGGTGAGCACAGGGGTGACACAGGACATTGTAACCTGCAGGCACCGGTGCAGACAAACCCCTGGGGACACCTGAGTGACACACAGGCAGAGAGGTGGGCAGTGAGGTGGTGCCCTCAGTGAGAAGCCACCATCCTGCTGGAAAACCTGGGGAATGGGACACCTGCCCTGCACCGCGAGGCTGCGAGCTCGCACGGAGCCAGGGCTCCACTGAGCTGCAGGGGCTGTCGTGGAGAGAGGGCTGAGCAGCAAAGCACAGCCTGGAACACCTACACAAGCTGCTGGTGTGTACATGAAAGCTGCCCTCGAGTGAAGGCACGGGGAGCTCGTGTAAATGATTCAGCATTTGTGGAGCGTGTCCGCAGAGACTCGCGTGGGCTCGGCTCCCCGGGCAGGCAGGGCTGGCTGTGCTGCACCTCCGTAATTAGTGCACACTCAAAAGGGCTTTGTGGAGGCTTTAAAAAAAGGGAAATAAAGCTCCTGTGCCTGCTGTCTTTGCAGAATCACTGTTTTGGATGACGGGAGCCTGCGGATCGTCAACGTCACCAAATCGGACGCGGGGAGTTACACCTGCGTGGCCACCAACCACTTTGGGACAGCGAGCAGCACGGGCAGCCTGGTGGTGAAAGGTGACTAAAACCATTCTTATTGTGGCTGCCTGGGGCACAAACTCCTGTTTATTTTCATTATTCCTCCTCCAGGGCTGAATTTCAGCATTTCAGGAACTCCGAGTGTTTATTCGTGTTCTGTCAGATGTTGTTTTCAGAAGTAAAAGCTGTGATTTGACCAAGATATTTAAAGGAATAATCTGACAAAGTTATTCAAAGGAATAATTTGATAAACAATGAGAGGAACTGACAAATGTGTTGAAATAATTTTTGCCCTGCTGATGAATAGTGCAGTGTCTGATTAATTATTATAGGCCATGAACATACAGATTATTACCCTTACACTCACCCTCTATCTCCTTCTTATTTGGGGAAAAATCTATATTGGATAGCGAATCAAGAAACATTGATTACAAAGTGATAAATCAATCAAAAAGCTCTAATGCTGTCAGTTTTAATTCTCCCACACATTTGCAGTGATGGATCATACTCAGAGGCTCTCCTTGTCAACTGTGTCTGTGGGATACAGAAAATACTTTCAATGTTTCAATGTGGGTTTGAATCCATGTTTTTTTATAGCTGGAACATATCCAGAGGTCCCAACCAGTCTGGGATTTTCTGAACTGTGTAGGGAAGCATATGGACCACAAAAAATTTTCAAGTTTGGGGTTGTTTTGAGTCCTTTGTGAGGCATTTGCCCACACTGGTCCCTGGAAACAAGAACAGAGACAAGTGAGGACCAGAGTTAGGTCTCTATAGGAGCTGATTCTCTTTTTTCCTAATCTGGGCTGTCCTAAGAGGCACCTGCAGCAAACAGCCAGGAAAGGGCTGCTCAGGGAAGAAAATCATAAAAGACTTTATCCATTGTCAAAATTATGGAAGGGACCTTAAAACCCTGCCATGGCAGGGACACCTTCCACTATCCCAGGCTGCTCCAAGCCCCATCCAACCTGTCCTTGAACACTTCCAGAGATCCAGGGGTATTCCCTGAGCAGCCTGTGATCAACCTCTGTCATCCCAGAGCAAACTGGGGAGCAAAATGGCAAATCCAGCCCCAATCCCCTTCCCCAATGGCAGCAGGGTGGGGTTCCAGCCTCAATCCCCTCTCCAGGGACATCAGCAGGGTGGGGTTCCAGCTGTCAGCTCCAGCTTTCCCACATCTGGGGCTGTCCTGGTTTTCCACCTGCTGCAAGAGCCCAGCGGGAGAATGAGGAGCTGCAGTTCAGGGACTGCTTCTCCCACCATAAAAAAAGCCAATTGTTTGAGGCAGAAATTACTGGGTTCTGTTATTCCAGAATCATGGTTTTGTAGCTCCTGGCTTATCCTCCCTCCCTCCCAGTGCACAAGGAATATCCTGCAGGATATTCCCAGGAAAACCTTGGCATTACTGAACCTGATCTCTGCCTTCCTGTGCTCCACAAATCGCTTTTCTTCACACTGAGGTTATAAAGGATTAGTGAGGGCTTTTTCCCCCTCAGTGCTCTGTTTTGACTCCATTCCATTTGCATTAATGGCAGTGACACATGTGCACGAAGCACAGAATAAACTCTTAAGCCCAAGATGTGGATATTAACAGCAAACTGAGAAATGCAATTTCAAAGTCTGGCCCATAAAAAGTATAAAAGAGCAGAAACTATCCTGAACTCCAAATGAACTGTGTAAAATATTGTATTACGGAGTGAGATGCTTGAGTCTCTCTGCTCTAAGTAAAACACGTGTGAGTTTGGACAGAAATATGAGTGAATTCCTTATTTTAACTCAGGTTTGAGGTGTACAAAAAGACTAATTTAACAGCTGATGTGGTTTTTGACCTTAAGATATGCTTGGATTCTTTTCTAACTCCTCTTATGTCATTGAGTAAAAAACTGTGAAGGTAAAGACATTTTTTCTAACCTTCCTGTGTTCTTCCATTAATATTGCAGGCTATCCTTATTTTTATTTTAATTTCCTTTCTCAGGGAGAGATGTCTACAGTGTCAGAGACAGTGTAGGCAAGGATGGGAGTGGGAGAGGAATATGTTACACCAGAAGCAAGGAGCTTAAAATAACTCCCTGGCAAACAACCAGAGAGGGATGAATAAATATTCATTTTATGCATGAGTAGACAGTTTAAAAAATATCAAATCCTGACAGGTGCCCATAGGGCTGGGTATTAACATTCAGTTGTCAGGCTGGGTGAACCCCAGTGGTTTTCTGAACCAGTGCAGTTGTGCTTTGGGTTTGTTCTGTTGGCTGGTGCTAAATGAGAACCTCTTGGCCTCCAAGACCTGAAATCTTAGAAACTTGCTTGTACAGTTTGACCTTTAAATTAAAAAGCAGGATTGAGTTTGTAAGGCTGGAGAAGCAGCTCCTTCTAAGGCAGCGTTCAGAGCTCTGTAAAACATGGTGTGTGTTTCCATGTATTATAGAAATATTAATTTTCCATCTTGTTCCCTCAATTTTTCCTGTACTTGAGGCTAAATGTTCAATTCTTGCAACACACAGAAAGATTAGAGGCTGTCTGAGTAGCAGGGGATTAAATGACAAACAGAGCAAACAGGCACAGCCTGTACAAAATGAGTTCATTTGTATTTAATGCAGCGAGATCAACAGGCTGATCCAGGAGCAGGGAGCTGTGGCAATAGAAGCTGTGGATGTGGGAGCAGCAGGAGAGGCTCCTGTGCTGATATCCCACCTGAGGGGGGGTGGGAGCCCCATCCCAAAGCAGCTGGTGAGGCATCAGCTGAGCCTTGTGTGCTCTGTCACTCCAGAACACGGAACAGAAAGATGTGGATATTAGATTTTCCAAGGCAAAAAAGTGAGTGTTTCATTTTTGACTCTAACTTATAGATTTCCAAAAGTGACAGTGGATTGCAGGGTGACAGTGCCACCTCTCCAATGACACTGGACAAACCAACAGTCTATTAAATTTCTCCTTCTCCATACAATAATTCAAAACAATAAGTATTTACAGAAAAGCGCGTGAGAAAGTTCATTACAAGGACGTAAACATCAGAAGGCTTAGAACAACTCAAAAGAACAGGGTGACACTGCTCCCTCATGGGGTGAGAGGGTCCTTGGCATGCAGGATGTTCTCCCAGCAGACACTTTAAATGGATTTTATCCAGCTGTGATCAGCCTTGCCTTGGGGACCCTGGAGGTGAGTGGATCATGGTCCCAGTGCTGGCACCCATTCCCAAACATCTCCTTTTTGTGGGCTCAGCTGGGAATCCATCTCTGTATCTAAAGACATAGATTTAAATACATTTCATTTGAAATTGATCTCTGAATGCTTGGTGGAGTTGGTGCCTGCCTGCTCCCCCTGGGGAGTGCAGCAATTCCAGTCACGTTGGTGCATCCCTGACAAGGGCAGCTTCCAATGGCTTTATTTGCCTGTTTAATTATGATGCACCTTTAACATTTTCCTGCTGCTGGGAGCTCCTCTCATTTGGGCTGTCATGGGAGGGCTCAAGGCAGTAAAAGCAGGAGAACTTTTGCTGGCTGGGATCTGTATCACTTCAGCAGGAAAAGAACACAAAGATAATGTCAGGAGGTTATTTTTTCCTCACGCTTGAATAGACTGATAGTCTTGATTTTGTCCAGCACAGTGATTCAAATTATTTCTTATAAAATAGCACATTTTTCATTCCCAGCCTATTCCTCTGTGTGAACACTCAAGTGCTGCATTGCAGTTAAAATTGATTAAATTCTGTAAATTCTGGCCCATTATCGAGTAACTTTTCAGAGACTTCAGATGTTGCTGCCTTTAAACCTGGAACTCTTGCTGTGTTTTTGCAGTCCTTTAGGACACAGCATCTGTGGCAGTGGGATGTGGTGGTCCCCTCTTGCCACCCGTGGCTGTCTCTGTTTCAACATCATTTGATCAGAATTGAGACTCCATTGTTTGGAATTTGTGTTGTGCTTGCCTCATGTCCATGGGGGTTTTAGGTTTTGGGGTTTTTTTAATCAGTAAATTTGAGGAACTGTGAATTTTACCAGTTCTCAGCTCTGTTGAGTTTGGAGTGACTTTGGAGTAACTGGGATATCAATTCCTTGGAGTGGGGCTTTAACTTTTCCCCCAAGAGGAAGAATAAACCACACATTAAGATATTGAGGGGTTTTTGTATCATGAACCAAGGGAAATTTACAGCAGCTACTGAAATCTATTGACCTGTTTCAGCCCTGTCCACATTCCCAGGAGCCCTCTCCAGACCTCCCTGATTTTCCCCCTTTGCTGCTGCTTTGCTCCCATAGAAAAGCTGTCCCAGGAAGGTGCTGCAGGCATTTTCCATCCCACCCATCCATGTTCTGGGTTTAGTGCTTGCTCATTTTGCAGCACAAGTGGCCCCTCTGTCACTGAGCTCTGCTTCTTCCTGCAGTGTTTAAGGTCATGCAAATTCTTTATTTTTCTCTCCTCATCGTTCAACATAATCTTCAATTCATGTTGGTTATGCCTAGACCTTAAAAAAGGGACCTGGTTAAATGACACCTGCTGTTGAAAGTACAAAATATAATTTTAAAAGAGAGGCAGAGTTTAAGGAATAATCCAGGAGCAGCACTGGAGGGTTGTCCATATTTTCTGGGCTTTCTGTAATTTTCCTGGATAGCACACGAGGTTTGTGTTCAGCTTGTGTCACAACCAAGATAAAGACTCAACTCTGAAACTATCAAAAGAAGTTTCCTTATTCTTAAATTTTGTTTTAGCATATGCTGAACACAATTTTTATATCTAGTTCAGCCATGAATGAATATTTCTTATCAGGTCTAATACTTTCTTTTAAAAAATTTCACGGAGGAAAAGTCAATTTAGAGTGTGAACTTGTACTCCAGAATCTCTAAATCAGGGATTTGCAGGCAAAAACAGCTCAGGCAGTGCCATGGAGTTATGCAGGCTCTGATTTATTCATGAGAACATGTTATGTAGTCTCATGTTTAAGAAATAAAACTTATTTCTGTGTTAGGAGGAACCTTTCTTGACTCCTGAGTCACAACCAGCAGCGAAGGCTTGATTTCCACAATTGACAAGGAAAGCCGTAATCTTCGGCCGTGAAATTGCAAAGGAAAATATTCCCCTCTAATTGGGCTATTTCCACTGACACCAATTATTTCTAGGACACAATTAAGGCTCTTTTGCTGGGTTTAAGTAAAATTATGACCCAGAGCACTGCGTGAAAGGCAGGATAATAAATGAGGGAGCTGTGCCTCCAGCACGCCTGCCCCTCCCTCCCTCAACCCTGGCAGCCCCAGTGCTTCAGCTGCACTTTGCTGCTTCTCCTTAACTTCTTCTTCTTAATTTCTTCTTCCCTGGCTGGGAAATCCTGCAGCAGGAGCCGAGGCTGGGGCTGGAATCCAGCAGCTACCTCAGGGTCCTTGCAGCCTGCAAGAGCTCTTCTCCACATGGCACTTGGAGCACAAGGTTTAGTCAAGGATTTTAGACTTTTCAGGCAGCTTCCCTGCTCATCCCAGCTGCCAGGCTGCCAAGGTTGCTGTGTGGTGCTGGCCCACATCTCCCTGGGCAGGCGTGGGGGGCTCAGGTTGAGTTTCAACATTGGCATCCCCCCCAGATTGTTACACCTGGGACAGGTGAAGTCTGGTTTTCCTCCCAGCCCTGAGGTCATCAGAACAATCAGGGCAGCCCAGAGCACCCCAAGGAAGATGAAATTGTTGTGAATCCTGTCAGCATCCCTGTTTTTCTGACAGTTAATTGAAGCAAAAAGGTTGTGATTATTCTGGGGTGACAGAAGTGGCAAAATGAGAAGCAGATGCCTCCTGTGCTGCTGAGCTTTCCCCAAAGCCTCCCCTCCCTGGGCTGCTCACAGGCAAGCCTGGCTTCTGATTTTCTGAATGTGAACTTGTCAAACACAACTGGAACAGGACCCAGGGAGGGGCTGGAGCTGTGTCAGGGGGGTTTAGGTTGGATTTTTGGGAGAGGTTCTTCCCCCAGAGGGTGCTGGCACTGCTGAGGCTCCCCAGGGAATGGGCACAGCCCCAGAGCCCCAGGTGGGTTTGGAAAACCCTCCCAGGGTGGGGTTTGGGGTGTGTGTAGGTCAGGGGCTGGGCTGGGTGATCCCTTCAGCTCAGGGTGTTCCAGGGTTTTGTGACTCCACACCTGCTGAGATCTGAGAGCAGGAAGGGTCAGTGACACCCTGAGGATGAGGATGAAGATGATGCTGAGGGTCAGAGTGAGCAGCCATGGCCCCTTAGGGACATGTCCTATCACAGGTTTGTGGCCAAACATTGAACTGTGAATGAACAGCACAGGGAGAGCTCTCAGGTTCTTCCTGGGAAAGAAAAAACCCAGTCAGCTGCCAAGGACAAAAGCAGTGAATGGCAGAGAGAGAGATGAAAATGAAATCAAATCCAGTAATAAAATCAAACACCAGTGGGTTGCACTTAGGGCTGCCTGAATGAAGTCAGTTCAGAGTTTCTTTTTCTCTTGTAAGCACTTACTGCTCATAACAAATAAAACTTGTAAACATAACACAAGTGTTAAGCTTCATTAAATTTGCAGCAGACAATTAATTTTTTTTTCAGGCAATTCAGAGGTTCTTCTGTAGTACTGATTTAGTTTAATTGAACATATTACCACAAGCAGACAATAAGAAATATATTGAAGATATCCATCTGGCTCCCACTGCAAACCTCGTGTGTCGTTTGCTGGGGCTGTCACAGCCCTTACTAATTGCCTCATTTTGGCTCCTTCACAATCAGTGTGATTCAGCCATTAATATGATAAAGTCATCTTGGTGAAGAGCTTGATATTAAAAAGCATAGATCTCCTGCCTTGCTCCAGTGCCAGTTTTGGACTAATCTCCAGCCTTATTGGAGTGCTATTTTTCAAAGCAGAAATTCAAATGGATCGAGTCCCACGGAGCAGCTTCTCCAGGTACTGGGTGCCTGGGAGGGAGGGGCTGAAATGTTGCCTCTGGATTTGGGAAATGCCACAGATTCTTCCCTCTCAGCACCTCCTCCTTTCTCCCTCCAAGCCCCAGCCAACCTCCAGGCACATCAAGGCTCTTCAAAGTGAAAATTGCTCAGGTAAATAATGGAATCAACACTACAGCAAGTGCTGATGAGTATAGATACACCTAATTCAGCACATAAAGTGGGGGAAATTATATTTTTAGAAAAGTTCAACCATTATGTTTGAATAACCTGCAAAGGGAAAAAAAACTAGTATTTTTCTTATGTATTTTTACCTTAAACCCACAATGTATTGCAGGGTCAGCATTATTGCAACCTCTCCCGCAACAGGAAAAAAAAAAGAAAAAGTACAAATAATGCCTTTAAAAGCTCAGCACTTTTGTTTCAGGAATTTTTCTGACCTCTCCCAAAAAAGCAGGAGGTTCAGGAGCTCTCCATGGTCAATACAAGGCTGGGTTGTTTGGCTCATCACTGAAGATCAGATCCATACATCAGCTGGGAGAGGAGACGACCTATGGGTTAAACACAGACCCTTAATGAGACAAAAGCAGGTTAATTAACAGTTTTCATCAACTCGCTTCAATTTATTTTAGCACACTGCATTTCAGAAAGGTTAAAATATTTGTCAGTTTCTGAATACAAATGAAAGCCCAGCGTGGCTGAAACAAAGCCACAGATCACATCTAAATCTGAGTAAATGCAGTGTGTGTGAGTGAGTTTATGTGTGTGATTGGACGTAAATCATAATTAACAAATTATTCTGCACTGAGGCCCTGGCACAGGGTGCCCAGAGAAGCTGTGGATGCTCCATCCCTGGAACTGGATTGATTTTGCCAGAATTTACATGTTACAATTTTTTTTATTTTTTTTTTTTTGGCCAGAATTTACAGTATTTAATCAATTTTAGCTGCAATGCAGCACCTCAACGTTCACACAGAGGAATAGGCTGGGAACCAAAAATGTGCTATTTTGTAAGAAATAATTTGAATCACTGTGCTGGACAAGATCAAGACCAAGGCCAGGTTGGACAGGGCTGGGAGCAAAATGGGACAGTGGAAGGTGATCCCTTCCAGCTCAGGATATTCTCTGTTATGTCCAACCTGGTAATTGAGAGATCAGGGGCCACATCTCAGTTCCTGCAGCTTTGTGTGCCTCTGCAGGCAGTCACCAGGAATTTCAGGTCTGTCTCCTCGAGGTTGTGTTTCTGTGGAGCTCCTCTGGGTGGCAGAGGATGGAACAGGACAGTTGCCCTGAACATTTTAATCTGTGCTTGGTGTTCTCCTCCTTGCTGAGGAGATCCTGCCTTCCGAGCCTGCTCTGTGCACCAAGGCATGAATTTGGTCTTTGTCCCTGAGGAGGGCACAGAGAGCTTGTCCTTCTCTCCAAGCGTGCAGTGGGATGAATTTCCAGGCAGGATTTCCATGGGGATTCCACAAGTCCTGGGTGAATCAGGGTGACCAAAAGGAGAAGCAGTAAACCAGAAAGCTGAGGCTGTTGCAGCACGTGGTGCTGCAGTGGCACTGGGGAAGGTGAGATGTTCAGTGTGATGGGATGGGGGAGATGATGACCTAAACATGACTGGAGATCTCTGCTTCAGGGGGGGATGAAGGAAGCAGTGTGAGAGAATAAAGAAAATGAACTTTATATCCTTGAAATCAGCAACTCACAGCAGACTGGCCCCTGGGTGATGTTTTTAACATCAAAGAGACAGAGGAAGTGTTTAGAGAGCACATTTGCTGTGGAAGGAGGAGGAGGGGTGAGAGTGTTGCAGGCAAGAATCTGGGACAGTGTTTGGGGAAATCCCAGTCCTGTAGAGCATTTTCTCAGGAGCACTTTTGGAAGCAGCTCAGCAGAGCCAAACACCAAGGATCTGAGCTGATGGGAGTTGTTCTCCCTGAGCCTGGACTGCCAACAGGTTCCCCAGAGTTATTATCAGATAATAAAAGCCAGAAAGCCTGGGACAGATCAGGGGGGGTCTGCAGCACTGTTGAATGAGGGGGAGGAGGTGCTTCAACATTAGGGACTCCTCCCTGATTTTCCTTTTTTGTTAGTGCAAGATTATAGGCAATCCCATCAGAGATCACATGGAGACAGGAGTCCCTTATCTTTATCCCAAAATGCAAATGTTCCTGACTCAGAAGCAGGTGGACTCTGAAATACATGGAATTTCATCGCTGAACCGACTTGCCATGGCTTGGGTTGGTTGTCTCTGTCAGTCACACACACACACTTAGAATATGAATTTTGCTTTAATTTGAGGTTTTTAAGTGGGCCATGAAGAACCAATCCAATTTGTAGGGTTTAGCACTGTGTTTTCTTCCAGGTTCATTGTGAATATATGTGAATACAGAGTTTATTTAGGAAATCAGCAGTGAAAATTTCAGTTCCCGTGCTAGGGGCACAGTAAAGTCTCTGTAAAAATCCATTAGCCCTGGGAGCTAAACTGAGCAGCTGACAATGAAACCATTCCCTGCAGGAGAGAGCCACGAGTGGAAGTGTCTGGGAGAAAACTCCAGACCATGACTGAACCCAGGCTGAGAAGAGAGGTGGAGCTGCTGCTCCTGCACTTTCCCGTGTGTGTCTTTGCAGAATGGATCTTAATCCTGGCTTTGGAATTATTTACATAAGAAAAACTCCTGGCTAATTTGAGGCAAAATGCCACAGAACAGCGGAAATGTCAGGGACACTTTTTAATGATGCTCTGCAGGGAAGATTTATTCAGCAGAGGAGGCGCTGAGGATTTTGAGCCAGTTCTAATGAGGAATGGTCTTGGGGGTTGTTATTTTCATTTCACCTGTGATCCTGCCTCCACCCTGCCCCTGCCACCAGCAGCAGGCAGCAAAGCAGGAGCACAGCCCCCAGAAAGGGAGGTTTGCCTTCTCTCTGTGCCACTAATTAGAGTGAGTCACTTCCTTAGGAGGGAGCACAGGGCATGGCGAGCCAACCTCATCCTCGCCAGGAAACAAAGGAGACCTGGTTGGCCCAGGGAGTTTGGTTTCAGTGTTTGTTTGGTTGGTTTTGTTCCCCCTGTCACGGGGTTTGTTCTGTAATAGGTGTTTGGGCGTCAGGTTTGCTCGCGCTGCTGTGAGCAAGTAAAAGTTCATCTTCAATAAAAATATCTGCCGTGCACTGTGGTGCAGGGAGACAAAACAGTTTGTAATGAAGGCCTGATCCACTTTATAGGCTGGGCAAATAAGGCAGCAGAGACTTTTAATGACTTGCTCAAGGTCAGACAGAAAGTGAGGAGGAAAACTCATTTTATTCCCAATTACTCCAAGTCTGGGCCCACACTGCAGCAACCTTCCTCTTCATTTGGCACTCCTCCTCCTCTTTTGCTTATCTAATCCTCTTTTTGATGGAATTGTTGAGCTTAATTGTTCCTATCTGGCAGTGGCTCCAAGTCCCAGTGTTCAGATTGGTGTTGGAGGGGCTGGGTCCTTGCTGTTCTCCCTTGGGCATCTTCCCTGTGGGACAGAGCTAAAATCACCCCTGCTTTTGCTTTCTGTGCCTCCCTGGGCCTGGCTCAGCTCCTTGGAACGTCCTGAGGATTGCAGCTGTTGTGCTTTGTTTGTTTAACTTATAGGTACTTTTTGATAATGTGTATTTGCCATAAGTTAAAAAGAAATATATATAAAAAAAGAGTAGAAAAATAATAAAACGTGTCCTGGTTTTAGGTGCTCCCCTCCAGCTCCAGTTCCACAATGACAGGTGGGAAGATGAATGTCTTGGGCTCGATAAATGTCCTGGACACCAAGCCTGGCTTATCCCAAGGCAGGGATGACACAGCCAAGCCTTGATCTGTGTGACATTAAGGATGGTTAAGCTGTGGATCATTCACTGGGAAGCTGGAAAGTCCAGCCAGGGATTTTCTGGCTGCTCCCTAAGTTTGACAGCTCAAGAGGCATCTCCTCCTAATGACTCTTAATTTGGGATTTATTCTGGCACAGCAGCTAATTCCAAACATCTTGGTGCTGATGAGGAGGGTGGATAACAGGCACAGAATTCCTGTGGGAAAGCCTAAAATACACACTTGTGCCTTAAGAATGCAGAGGCTGTGGCAGTGATTTTGCAGTTTGAGTGCCTGGATGTTGTATTTTTGCTGCTCTGCTGCCTCCTGAAATGTTTGATTTATGATCATCACTATCAAAAACCTGTAAAAACACCATAAAAGAACCAACTCCAGAGGGTGAGCTGGTCCAAGGGGCAAAATGTTGTTGGGCACCATGTCCGTGGGCTCCGTGGAATTACATCTGCACAAGTCCCCTGGCTGGTGGGACAGGGAGAGCAGTGACTGATCCCTGAGTGCCTTGCAGTTTATCTCAGATTAGAGATGATTTCTGCTGCATCTGATTAACCTTCTCTGTGAGCTGGCCATCATTTCTGCAGTGACAGCAGATGATTCCATGCTTGAAAAGACAGATACCAGCTCGTCACAAGCGATAGCCCACAAAAGGTGACACCTTGAATTCCCCAGGTTATCCACAAAAGGTGACACCTTGAATTCCCCAGGTTATCCACAAAGGTTGTCACCAACGCCTGGATCATTTGTCAAACACACAGATATCACTTGAGGCAGCTCTGGAGTGAAGTGGGTTTTATTTTAGTCTGCAGAGCTGGAGGAGGATGTTTGAGGTTCCTGGTGTAATCAGGCTCTGTTGCATCCTGCTGCAAAGAGCAAGAACAAATTTCCCTGAGTGACAGATTTGATTGTCATCTCCAGAGCCCATTACATGTGATTTGCTTTGTGACAATTGTATGGAGAGAGCTTGATTTGATCAGATTGCACTGCACTGGGTGAAATGGAGGTTAAAGTGGAGTACTGGGCCTCTCCTCACTCCCTGCACTCCCACTGGAGTGGATGCATTTTCAGATGTTTTGTCTTTGAATTTGCTCTAATGGCACACCCCTCCCCAGCATCCCCCTGTGCAGTTCCACTCTTAATGTGTTTTCAGATTTTAATAAGCTTCATTTATTATTCAGACACCCAAAAATGCAGATGGGGTGTGCAGAATGCCATCCCCTGACTGGCTGCCCAATCCCTTCTGGGCACTGGGGGCACTCAGTCCTGCCAGGGAGACTCTGCCACCAACCTTGGAGAGTTTTCCATCTGTGGAGATGAGGAGGAAACTGCTGCTCTTGGAAGGGACAGATCACAGGGAGCAACAGCCAAAGTCTCCTCTTACAACTTTCCCATCCTCACAGAAAATTCCTGACAAAGGGGCTCAGGCTCCCAGCTAAAATTAATCCCATGTGCCCACAGTGCTGGGGGTGATTTCAGCCAAACAAGATAAGGATCCTCCTTCAGCACAGCAATTCTAGCACGTCCTCAAGGCCCAGCTCAGCCCAGCGTGCTGCTGAATTGAGTCTGTGCTCTGCCAGGAAAGGTCAGATGTTCCATCCCTCCCTTCCCTAATCCCTGCTGAATGCAGGGCCATGGCTCACTGCAGAGATCACTGCTGCCTGATGGCAAGGAAAGCTCTAATCACTAATCACAAATATTTCTAAAATCAGAGCTAAGTGACTTTAGTCCCAGGCCTAAAGTCCCTTTTCAAAACTGATAGTGTCTCCTTTTAATAGGATTATATTTTATTAGGCTGAGCTGCTGTAGTACACACCAGAGGGTGGAAATGCTGCAGAATCTTCTGTTAAGAATGTGTGTAATAGCTGATTGCAGGGAAAAAAGGGATAAATTGGCATAAAAGCCAAGTGCCTGGTCCTGAAAGCATCTGTGTGACTCATCACAGCTCACAGGTGGGATATTTTAAAGGCCAAATACTGTAAATACTTAACCTTTTCCCCATTTCTTTTTCATCTCAATTTTGGCCATCCCCCATGAAGTACTCAGTCCATTCAGCTGTAATTTGCTCTGCTAATTCCTCTATGTGTTCACTCATTCACTGGGGTTTAATCTCTTTAATTCAGAGTTGTATTTTCCTCTCTCCTGCACTCCTTCCCTCTTTCCTCTCTCTGATGAGAGAGCACTCAAAGCTCCCAGAAGTTTCACCAGTCACGTCTCAGAGGCTTTTGACTTTTTGGTCCTGGGTAACTATTTCATTCACAAACAGAAAGAAAAAAAAATAGAGCACATTTGAGTATTTTCATGTATTGGACTTTGATTCTTTGGTTGCTCATAGAAACCACATCCTCCAGTATTGATTTTTATTATCTCCAGACATGATTTGCCTTGGGATCAATACAATAATGTAAAATGTCATTGCAAATAGAGGACATTGATCTGAGATGCATTTATTAACTCCCACTGATAAAAGCCAAAATGGAATTGGTGAACATGCTGGTGTTCAAAAAAAAAAAAAAAAAAAGAGGAAAATGAGTCCCAAATGCTCAAGTTAGAGTTCATCTACAAGAAAAACACATCTTAAAATCTTGTACAGGAAATGGTTGATGTGCAGACAAGGAGAGATATATCTGGATCTTTAACACTGTAAAACTAATCTGAGAGAAACAGGCAATTAGCTGGTTAATCAAACTGGAATTTGTTGCTCATCTGCCCAGGTTCTCATAAGGAATATCAGTCAGGAGTATTTCCAACAGACCTTCCCTACTCAGGCAAAAAAGGGAATGGGACAGGGACAGGTAAGTAGGCTGAAGTTTGGATTATGATCAGTTTAATGATCTTGGAGTCTTTTACAACCTTAATTATTCCATGATTCTGTGGGATTTTGTACAACACTCACTTCCCAGCAGCATGGAATTGCAAATTGGAATGAAGGCAAGGCTGGAAAAAGTAAGGAAGGAATAAATATTTGGAAAATTTCCCTTAGAAGTAGCACAATCTGAGAGAACTGCTCATTTGGGGGCTGTGGAGGGGAGTTTTGATTTCTGCAGGGTTTTTATTCTGGATAAATATGTCAAAACCCAAGTATTCTCTTCTGTTCCTTCTCCTTCGACCTCCTCCTGTGTGCTGGGATAGATGTCTAAATAAGCATTTAGGTATTAGCTGCAGCCAGCCTTGGAAATGCTGACATTATCCCTTCTCTGTTTAATCTGCCTCTGAATGCTCAATTGCACCGATTTAACAACAGGAGCTGCATCTCCTGAGCATGTTCCAGCTCAGCTTTTATTGGAGTCTGACACTCCGTGCTCCTCCCGCAGCCAGGGCTGGCACCACAGGTCCCACTGTGTGCTGAGCACTTGGATATCCTTACCTGTTATTGGATATCCTCATCTGCCACTGGATATCCTCACCTGCACTCAAATATCCTTACCTGTTATTGGATAGCCTTAGCTGTAATTGGATATCCTCACCTGTTATTGGATATCCTCATCTGCCACTGGATATCCTCACCTGTTACTGGATATCCTCAACTGTTATTGGATATCCTCACCTGTAATCAAATATCCTCACCTGTAATCAGATATCCTTACCTGCACCTGGATATCCTCACCAGCCATTGGTTATCCTCACCTGTAATCCGATATCCCCACCTGTAATTGGATATCCTCACCTGTAATTGGATATCCTCACCTGTAATTGGATATCCTCACCTGTAATCGGATATCCTCACCTGTAATCAGATATCCTCACCTGCAATTGGATATCCTCACCTGTAATCGGATATCCTCACCTGTAATTGGATATCCTCACCAGCCATTGGATATCCTCACCTGTAATCGGATATCTCACCTGCACTCGGATATCCTCACCTGTTATTGGATATCCTCACCAGCCATTGGATATCCTCACCTGCACTCAGATATCCTCACCTGTAATCAGATATCCTCACCAGCCATTGGATATCCTCACCTGTAATCGGATATCCTCACCTGTAATTGGATATCCTCACCTGTAATTGGATATCCTCACCTGTAATCAGATATCCTCACCAGCCATTGGATATCCTCACCTGCACTCGGATATCCTCACCTGTAATTGGATATCCTCACCTGCACTCGGATATCCTCACCTGCAGGGCCCTGCTGGATCCATGCCCTGGAGATGCTCACACAGCCCCGGGGTTGAGCTGAACTGGGAATGGGATTGTGAGTCCACCTGCCCTGGGAAACCCGCCGTGGTCCGTGGGAATTCTGCTGTGGCACTTCTGGCACAGAACCGGTGACACCGTGCCTGGCTCTCCCTGCCTCATTCCAAAGCTGCTCTGACCTATTTTTTTAAGGGAAAAAAATCATTATCTGTGAGTGTCAGCCCCTGCTGAGGCTGTGTCACTTGTGTGCTGCCACTGCAGCCCGTGTCACATCCTGCAGATGGATGTGACACGCACAGCCCCGCGGGTGTGACAAGCAGAGCTGCTTTCCCTAAACAAACCCTCCCTCCCCATGGACACCCGATCCATTGGGGTGGTTCCCTCGCAGATTGTGACCCCCAGGCCCTGCCCCCGTCCTGCAGCTGGAAATGCAACCCAAAATGCATCTCAGCATCCCAAAATGCATCCCAGCATCCCAAAAGCATTGGAAGATGCACTCGCGGCTGATGATGGGCAGTGGATAAAGGAGAGAAGGGAAGCAATCACAGCTTTCCCACAGATGGGAGGTGATGCTCAGCTCCCTTTCTTCTAAGGAAGAAAGAAAACTTGGTTAAAATCTCTTGTAGGATAAACCAAATCTATTAAATCCGACAGAAAGACCCCGAGTTCTGGCACTGCGCTGGTGAGGCAGGAAAATCGGGATTTCAGGCGGGACTGAAGGAGGTGAGACGAGCTGGGGTGACCTTGGTGCACCCCAGCAGGGAGGGCTGGCCACCCAGATCCTGCTGCTGGGGCCGGCAGGGTTTGCTCCACCCGGGCACCGTCCCCAGGAGCTCTCGGGCTCCTCGGAGCTGCTGGAAAATCCACGGAAAACTGGGAAGTGCAGCCTCTATCCCACAGAGAGCATCCTCCTGAGAGCTGTGGAAGGCAGGGAAGGAGCTCTCTGTTCCCGAGCCTTCAGTGACACCTACAGACTGTCCCTGCCAGTGTCACATCCAGCTGTGCTCCCGCCACCCCAGGGATGCTCCGGGCCGGGCTCAGGTTGGATGGCAGCAGGAATTCCCCATGGAAAGGCTCCCCCAGCTGGGATTTCACTGATGTGTGCATGTGGCACTTGGGGACAGTGGTGAGGAATGGCTGGATTTGGTCACCTTAAAAGATCTTTTCCAGCCTGAATGATTCCAGGATTCCCTGAAACCTGCAGGAGTTTTTGGAAGCACTGGGCACTCACAGTTCCTACAGTGACTGCAGGAGCTGTGCTGAGCTGCTCTGGCCTCCAGCAAACACCCACTTCTTGATAAAATTCATATAAATCTTACAATTATATTATATTTAATACTCTCTATACAGGTTTATATAAACCTCTAGTGTTTTTTTTATTTTATAGGTTTTTATTTAAATGTTTTTTATTTAACACTCTCCATACAGCTTTATATAAACCTATAATGTTCTAACTATATAAACCTATAATATTCTAACTATATTCTAGAATATAAGTATTCCATAAAGAATATTTTATATTATATATCTAACACATTCTACAATGTAATTGTATAGAATTCTGGAATACAAATTACATACCAGAGTTCTGTATTCTAGAATCTGTTCTATATTCTAAAATTCTATACAATTATATCTTCTATTTTTATATATAATATATTTATATATGATATATAAATATAAAAATTATATCTAAATTATATGTTGTATATATTATATATCTATATATTTATAGCTTTTATATTTTTCACTCCTTTCATGTTTATAAACACCTGAGAAATATTTCATGTATTAATTCATTGATTAATTGTCATAATGGTTGTTCTAAGGGTTGCTCTGCTTGGTCAGAAGTGAACACAAAATACAGAGGAATTAAACTTGTCTGAGATAATACAGCCAGGTCCCTGAGGACTTGGTCTGAAATCTCTATAGACAGCAACAAAATCTTTCTCACCACCTCCTGCAGACTTTTGATAAGGCTGAAAATCCAGGAACAGCTTTGCATCCCCTGGATTTCCGTGGGCAGTTCTGCCCAGTCCATATCTGTGCTGCTGTATCTTTATTATTTTAGCAGAGAATTTAGAATTTAAGCAGTTGGGCAATAGGCTCAGGAAGAAGTTGTTAAGATTTTGGTGTCATGTACCAGAGATTGAATAATGCTGGTATTATTTTAGCATGACAGCTGTGCAGAGTAGATTTTTGGAATAAGCAAAAATATCTATCTCTGTATGATTTTCAGACTTTTGGTCTCATTGTTAAGCAATATTTTTTTCTCCTTTTCATTTCCTCTGAGGCCCTGTAGAAAAAATTGCTGCATTTTTGTCAACAGGAATGGAAGAGAAATGTTAACTTTAGAGGCAGAGGGAATTCACGGGCACAGACGAGGAGCTGGAGTCTGCATAATGTGTCGTGGCTCATCTTTCTGTGCCACCACTCTGCTCACACTGAGGTGAAAAATAGACAATTAAACCAGTGGTGGAGGAGCTGTGGAGCTCCAGCTGAGAGAAGGGGATTAGTCCTGACGAGGGTGGAGCTGCTGCCTGTGTGACACCGACCCTGCCACGTCACACATCCAGGGCTTCCCTTTGGAAATGTCCTGGTTTGGAGCCTCCCTTCTGCTTCAGCTCCCTGAAATGCTCAGCACATCAAGGGTTTGGGAGATCCTGCTGGTATCACTCAGCATTTATCTTCATTCTTTGTGGGGCTCTCCTTGCCCAAGGAAAGGATGTGAGATGTGCAGCCATCCATCAGAGCATGGCCAGTCTCAGTAATTATAATAACAATAATCTCAGCCTGATCTTTGCCTTCCCAGGTGTGGCCAGATTAACAACTCCTGGTTTTAATACAAACTTTTTATTCCAGTTTTGGTGATTTTACATTTAATTTAGGAACAACAGAACAGCTTTTTGGTAACCATGGTGAGCCATGTATGTGTGAAACACTCCTTGAAGTGAGAAGATTCAAATAAGAGAAAGTCTCATAAAAAGTTTTAATCAAGCCTTTCAGATCTGCTGCACTCTTTTCCAGCCTTTTCTTTCCTCCTTCTTCATCAGGATGGTGGCTGGAAGGGGATTCTGGGTTTATTAAGTGTTTATTAAGTGTTCTAGAGAAAGGATAAGCCCAAAGACGGAATAATTCACTTGTTGACTTAAGGACCTTCCTAAGGGATCACGGCTTAGGATCTCTCTCAGCCCTATGACGTCTCTGCTCCTCAGGAGAACAAGAATAATCCTTTTTTTTCCCCCTTTCTTTGTTGTTTGTAGATCCAACCCGGGTCATGGTGTCCCCTTTCAGCATGGATGTCACAGTTGGAGAAAGCATTGTCCTGCCCTGCCAGGTGTCCCACGACCACTCCCTGGACATCGTGTTCACCTGGTCATTCAACGGGCACCTGATAGACTTTGAGAAAGATGGGGACCACTTTGAAAGGGTTGGAGGAGTAAGTATTAAATCTGGCAAGGTGGGTCATGCAGAAAAGGTTGCTAACAGAAGGAATTGGATGAAGGCAGCAAGGAAAAGGAGGAGAGAAATGGAAAATTTTCAGCAGAGGTATAAAAATGGGAAGGGTTTTGCATGTTGCTCTGAGGGAGGTTTTAGAGAGCAACAGGTCTCAGGCATGGTGACAGTTCATGTTTGCATTTGTCAGGAGTGAAATTTAATGCTGAAAGGAAAAGGAGATACAATTTCCAAGCCTTGCTCTTATCCCTTTAAAAAAAACCATGAAAAGGTGAACTCACAGATTGGTGCACAGGGCTCACAGCAGCAGCAGCAGCCATGGCTTTTTGGGGTGACTGTTCCTGTTGTGGCCCACAGAGCTAAAATTGCAAACCTTATTAATAGTCCTCAGCCCAAAAGCCACAACCACTAGGCTTCCCTGAGATTCCCAATGTATCAAATGCTTTGTGTCTGGAGAGAAACTGAGAGAGGTTCTCAGCATCCACTACATCCAGAAACCTAATTAGCTCTATTCAACAGTTAATCAGAAATGCACTTGGCGTTTGGAAAACAAATTACTGCTGGTGTGTGATGCAAGATTTCCTCAGAGAGTTCTGTTCTCGTGATCTTTAGCACAAAAGTGCTGGGCAATCAAAATGCTGGCTGGGACACAAAGCCATGAAGCTACTGCTGATATCTCCAAATCTGGGCTGGGCTTCCCTGGAAGGAGAGATGGAGACACAACCTGGGCCTCTGGATGGCAGAGAGGGGAAAAACTGGATGTCCAGAGAGAAAAAGGAGCAATCAGAGTGAACCTGTCCTGCATTGCCACAGTTTTTGAATGGGGAAAGGGCTCAACAGCTCCCAACCCTGCTCCTTGGAGGAGCCAGAATTTTAGGGATGCTCCCTCTCCCACCTTCCAGGCAGACTCCCATCATTTCAACAGGCCAGGGCTCGTGTTGCTGATGTTTTCATCAGCCAGCATAAAGTAAATCCATTAGTCACAGTGTCCTTCATGTGATAATGATGTTTAGGCTCATTAAAAAGTAATTGTAACCACTTTTCCCTACTTTATCAGCAGGATTCAGCGGGTGATTTGATGATCAGGAGCATCCAGCTGAAGCATGCAGGGAAATACGTCTGCATGGTGCAAACAAGTGTGGACAAGCTCTCAGCTGCTGCAGACCTGATTGTAAGAGGTATTTGAATTTTGCTACTGTTGTTGCTGGTGTTGTAGAATTCTTTTTGTTTTTTCCCTGCCTTCTGCAATCCCTGGGCTCAGAGACAGCCAAGCATCTTGTAATTAATCTGAGAAAAAAAACCTCTGAGTACACACTGGGGTTCACAGCATCAACCAGAGCATGGGAAGTGTTTCAGATGCTCCCAGAACAGAGCCAGCCCTGGTACCTGTCTGTGTCCTGAATGCCAGCCCTGCACCCCTGAGCTCCTTTGTGCCTGAGCTGTGCAGCAGGAGCAGCATCCAGCTATTGGCAATTCTTTGATAGAATAAACCTGATTTAGTGACTTCACTGATACATTGAGACCTCCTCATTACCATGCACAGGTGATGTGTAAGTTTGACTTTAACAGAGCTGTAATTAATTACCCTGAGTCTGTGCCCTTATGGAAATATGATTTATATTTTCCTGCTTGATAACTTTGGGGAAGGCAAAGTTGGGTGCTGCTCTGTCCCTGCTACCCTTGGTTCTCATAAACAGGAGGAATATTAAGTTCTCACAGGGAAATGACCCTTGATGCTGATAAAAGTACTGATCTTGTCTCTCCCTAAAAACACCAGGGATGTTAAAACATCAGCACAGGGTGCCCAGAGCAGCTGGGGCTGCCTCTGGATCCCTGGCAGTGCCCAAGGCCAGGCTGGAAGGGGCTTGGAGCAGCCTGGGCCAGTGGAAGGTGTCCCTGCCATGGCAGGGGTGGGACAGGATGGGATTTAAGGTCCATTCTGTGACTCCCTGAGATGGGCACAGACCGAGCCTCAGGCACCACTGGGGCAGCAATGGCCCTGGGATGGAGCAGAGGGGTCCCAGGAGAGCTTCACTGCTTAAAACCACCCCAGCAGTGAGGCACAACACCCTGGTGTGTCCCCCCATGGTTCATGCCTCACCCCAGCCAGCTGAGCAGAGCTGGAGCTGCCCCAGCTGCTCTGTCCCCCATCCCCAGGAGGGGAAGGTGAACCCAGCGCTTCCTCCTCCAGTCACTCCATTCTCCTGCAACCCCCCAGGTCCCCCGGGCCCCCCCGAGGCCGTGACCATCGAGGAGGTGACAGACAGCACGGCCCAGCTGTCCTGGAGGCCGGGGGCAGACAACCACAGCCCCATCACCATGTACGCGGTGCAGGCGCGCACGCCCTTCTCGGTGGGCTGGCAGGCAGTGAGCACAGGTAAGGTGCCAGGACATCCCTCGGGGTGCCCTGGGTGCACTGTGCCCCTGGCAGGGGGGCTGGCAGGCAGTGAGCACAGGTAAGGTGCCAGGACATCCCTCGGGGTGCCCTGTGCCCCTGGCAGGGGGGCTGGCAGGCAGTGAGCACAGGTAAGGTGCCAGGACATCCCCCTGGGTGCCCTGTGCCCCTTCTCGGTGGGCTGGCAGGCAGTGAGCACAGGTAAGGTGCCAGGACATCCCTCGGGGTGCCCTGGGTGCACTGTGCCCCTGGCAAGGGCTCGGAGATCCTGGCAGGAAGCCAAAGACACTTGGGATTTTGATCTTACCCCATGGAGCAAATTACCTTGTATGAAGAATTACAAGTCACAAAAGTTTGAGTAGCATAACAGTAGTTATCATAGGGTGAAAAGTGGAATTTTGGGATTTTTACCATAGGGATCTAGGAGGCCAGATGGAGGGACTTGGGATGGAGAGACTTGGGATGGAGGGACTTGGGTGTTCTCCTGTCTTTCCTCCTTCTTCTTCCTAGCCTCCATGATCTGGGTGATGCTGGCACATTTAGATTGGCCTAAAGTAGAAGTGGGCAGTCTAACATAGAAAATAGGTATTGGAAAATAATGATAAATGAAGTACATGTAGTTTTTAGTATAAAGAAATAGCACCAACTCAGGGCAGGGCAGTGTGCCCTTGACAGACCTCTGCGGGTCTGAGAGAAAACAGTTTAGATAATAGATAACAAACAACCTTGTGAACACAAGCTGAAGAATCCCGACTCTTTCTTCGACCACTGGGCTGGGAAAAAGGGACTCTTGTGTCATCCCAAAAGCAGGAAACCCAAGAGTAAGGCAGCTCCAGGGGGGCAAACCCACCCTCAGGGGCTGCAGAGAGGGACAGCACGATGCTGCTTGGTGCAGGATAGCTGGGTTTTTATTTATTCAGTTCATATTAGGTGTTGTGTTTGAGTCTGATTGGCTACTGATGTCTCAAAACTAAGTTTATTTGTTGGTAATGGTTAGGGTACATGCTTATCTAGACAGTTTATTTTTATTTTTTTTCACAGATTCTCACAGGATAGACTTTTAATTTTTATAGGTGTAAATTTCATAAGAATAGATTGTTTCTATTTTAATTTTTTCTATTTTTTGTTTCTATTTCTATTGTTTCTATTTCTATTGTTTCTATTTCTATAGTTTCTTTCTATTCTTTCATAAGAACAGATTGTTATGTAAACTGATTTTCATTTTTATAATGTTTTTTCTTAAGGGAATAGGTAGATTTTCACTGTAACAGGTTTCTATTCTTATGAAAGCTGACAGGTTCCTCACAGGAACTTATCAGGCTAGCTATTAGCTCAGCCAAAGTAACAAGGCCTGATCTTACAAGACTTTCTTTTATAAGATTTTTACCTACATGTAACACCTCAGCACCCACCCAGGGCTCCTTTGGCCAGCTCTGGCCCCTGATGTGAAAAGCAATTTCCCTGGCTGCAGAGCACTGCTTTTATTAAGTAGCTTCAGGTTTGGCAACCCAAAGATTTAGGGTGCAGTCAGTGCCATTACTCACCCATTTTTCTCATGAATGTTTAAGGGAAAACAGAATGAATTCCTATCTCTTGTTGCCATGCTGGAGATATACAACAGTAATTGTGGTCTATAAAGACATCCCTCAGGGACAGACCGTGTCATCCAGTCTGTCTTTAAGGAGAATTATCTTCCTGATAGAGGGAAAAATCCCATGATGTAATTGCTCATTCCGTCAGAGGTTAATTTTGTTCCAGTAACCGTTAAACAGAGACAACAGTGTGTTTCAAAAAGAGAAAAATAAAGACCCTCCAAACCTGTTGTCTTGACACTTTGTTTCCAAACTGTGGTAATTTTGGAGAAACTCTTTAATGGCAGGAATTTCTGGGCTAAAAGCACAGGGGCTTAATGCTGCCTTTTTCACTTCTTTGCAGTTGGCAAAATGCTAGAAAGATGCGAGAAAATTTATCAATCCTTCTTGGTACTTACATTAAGCCCTCAACTCTAAGGAAATGAGATCTCCCCATGCCTTTTTTCCCCAGCAGTATTTTAATATCTGTATTTAATTTCCTTGCACCCCAGTCCCAGAGGTCATCGATGGCAGGACGTTCACGGCCACGGTGGTGGGGCTGAACCCCTGGGTGGAGTACGAGTTCAGAGTGGTGGCTGCCAACCTCATCGGCATCGGGGAGCCCAGCAGGCCCTCCGAGAAGAGAAGAACTGAGGAGGCTCGTAAGTGCCGCTGGGCAGGGGGCTGAGGGTGAAATCTTTGTGGAACAAATGCCAAGAGACGCCCCAGGTGTGGGGGAGCCCTGGCAGGTGGATCCGCTGTTCCACAGAAGAACCAAATATGAAACAGGAAAACCACAGAATAATGAGGTTGGAAGAGACCTCTAAGATTGTCAAATCCAACCTGTGCCCTAACACCTCAACTAGACCATAGAACCAAGTGCCATGTCCAGTCTGTTTTTAAACACAACTGGACATGGTGATTCTACCACCTCCCTGGGAGGAGCCTTCCAATACTTTATCATTCTTTTGGTGAAATTTTCTTTCCTAATATCCAACCTATACCTTCCCTGACGTAGCTTGAGAAAATAAATAAAAGACCTTTTTCAATGGAGGACAAATGTTTAAACTGAGCAATTAGAGACTGAATATGCAAGTTAATTGACGTACTTTTAATATACTATTATTGACATACTTAAATGTGCTGTTTGCCATGGCAAATTAGTCATGTTAACAGTTCCTGGCCCCAGCAGGGGAGGGCCAGCAGTGTCCTGTTGCTGCACAGCTCTGCTCCATCTCCATGTGGGTTTTGGGTTCCAAAGCTGTCACATCCATCTTCTGCATTTATCTTTTTGCAGTCCCTGAGGTGACCCCAGCTAATGTCAGTGGAGGTGGAGGCAGCAAGTCGGAGCTGGTCATTACCTGGGAGGTGAGTCTCACTCCAGCCCCCCCCAGCCTTCTGTGGATTTCAAAGGGTTGGCAGTAAAAAAGCCCAGATTGTGTGATAAAAACAGCCCAGCTGCTCAGATGGAGCTAAAGGATGGGCGACCCCAGCCCCAGGGAAATGAGGAGCAGGGACCATGGGGAGCATGGTCCCATGCCACCAGTTCAGCTCCCCCTGACCCCCAGCACATCCACATGGCAAAATGTGGATGGCCAGCAGCCACCCGAGGGATAAAACGGGATTGGAACATCCTGACCTGGTGGGGAATTGCTGTGCTGGCTCCCAGCTTCCTCCCTCCTCCTCCCTGGGATGGAAGGCAGCAAGCAGCTCAGAGCCAGCACAAGGCATGCTGGCTTTCATTGCTGCTGATGGCAGCCAGCGAGAGGAGATGCAGAGAAGAGAAATGTTTAATATTCCTTAAGGCAGACAGGGTTAGAACTTTAGTCATTTGTCTGCTCATATTTTCGTGTTGTGATGCGATGCAGCTGGCATATTTCTCCTAATAATGAACTCCACTAGACATGCTAACGCTTCCATTTAGCACTATTTCTGACCAAGCTGGCAGAATGAATCGTCAGAGATATTTCTGAGGTTATTAAAAACCTATAAATGGGTTTTTGTCCTCACCACACAGCTCAATGTGCTAAATTTCCTCCTCTGTTGGACTAATTAGTTACGCCGTGTCTCCTAAAGATACTGCAATATGTTTCAAAAACACACATGGCCAGAACATCAGCCGTTGGTTTGAGATGTAATTTGCACAAAATATCATTTGTGTTTTGATAGAAGAGTGGTTTTACTCTTTTAAATGTCCAGAGGCCGTTTCTTTATGTGAGCCTTCCAATACAGAGCAGGATGCAGTCAGTAACCCGGGCTGAAGCTCCATGGACATCTCGGGGAGAGTGGCACATAATTCTGGATTGTTTTAATACTGGAACCTTTGGGTTTAGTGCAGTTTTTTAGGGGGCTGCAAGCCTCAGAGTAGGAAGTGTCAGTGTGTCCAGGGTGTGTTCTTTGGGGTTTCGTGTGTGATCCCAAAGGATGAGAGCAGCTGCACATGTGTTGGGAAAGCAGGAACTGTGTCCTTGCTTCGCCCCAGCAAACCTCAGGCTCTTCTCAAGGCCTAAAATTGCATCAGCAATGGGAGGCCCCATCGAGGCAGGGAGGGAAGGGAAATTAGCTTTAGGAGAAGGGTCTTCTGGAGGTGCTGCTTCCTGTTTCATGGAGCAGAAAGGCTCTGATGCAGGCAGGATGGGGTGAATTCAGGTTGGATGTGACATAGGACCTTCTGCACCTCCATCTCCAGTGCTGTGTACAGAATCCCAGAATCACAGAATTGCAGAATTACTGAATCCCAGAATTCCAGAATTCCAGAATCCCAGATTCCCAGAATTACAGAAACCAAGAATCACAGAATTATTGGATCCCAGATTCACAGAATTACACAATCACAGAATTACCAAATCCCAGAATCAAATAGTCATAGAATCTCAGAATCACACAATCCCAGAATCACAGGATTACAGAATCCCAGATTCCCAGAATGACAGAACTACTGAATCACAGAAATACCGAATCCCAGAATTACCAAATCCCAGAATCCCAGAATAACACAATCCCAGAATCCCAGACTCACACAATCCCAGACTCACACAATCCCAGACTCACACAATCCCAGAATTAACTAGTTTGGAAAACACCTCTGAGATCTCCAAGTCCACGCTAGGATTTAAGAGGACCAAGATGAATCTGCGGTGTGCCGCCAGGGAGGTCAGCATGCGCTGAAGCCGCCGTTTGTCCCTGCCCACAGACGGTGCCCGAGGAGCTGCAGAACGGGGGTGGCTTTGGCTACGTGGTGGCCTTCCGGCCCCTGGGCACGGTCAGCTGGATGCAGACAGTGGTGGCCTCGCCGGACGCCGCCCGCTACGTGTTCCGCAACGAGAGCCTGCCGCCCTTCTCGCCCTACGAGGTCAAGGTGGGCGTCTACAACAACAAGGGGGAAGGCTCCTTCAGCCCCGTCACCGTTGTCTACTCGGCAGAGGAAGGTAGAGATGAGCCCTCCCTAAATCTTCTCCCTCCCCTCCATGTGTTGGTTTTCTCAGTTTTTACACAGACGCGGAATTGAGAGGCGTTTTAAAAGATTTTATTTATTATCAGTCTTGATACGGGTGAGACATAAGAGATGTAAAACTTAATGCTATTCTGTTAGAAGCTAACCTATTTCTTGGTTACAATACTTTATAAATGCTTTTCAGCCCGTTGGCTTTTGCCACACAATGCTGTTATTACTTCTAATACGAATCATCTATATTTTTACTCCACGTGGTCTTGCTATAATGCATCTTTCACAGTTCTAATTCTCTAAAATATTTGATCTTTTTGCAAGGCCATATTTTGAAGCTTGTTGAAACTTGTTTTTAATTTAATCTCTCTCTCAACAATGTTACCTCTACTCTATGGTCTTCCTAAGTCAGCACACCTTACCTCAGTGTTTGCATACAGATGTACAAGACTGAGTAAGCTTTCTATCAAGTTTTTAAAATTCTTTACAAATCCATTTCTCATACCCATGCCGCAGGGTCTTGTTTGAGTAAAGCAGATGGGACTCAGTTTCTTCATGCAGGAAAGCCAAGTCTTTATTGCATAGTTCATATTTTTATGGGATTATCAGAAGGCACCGTGTCAGACCTAACAATTGGCTGACAATACATTGACACTCAGGTCATTGGTTGGTAAATGGTATTTTCATATCTATCAAACTTCTTTATTTTTGGTTAGTTTATGTATTTTTTCCATTGATTCTCGTAGGACAGGTTTATTGTTTATGCAGTTGAAAACAGTTCTCTTACTAAAATAGGTTTTTATGTTAACTGCTTCTCATTCCTTTAATTCTTTCTTATGGGAACTAGCAGGGTAACTGCACCTAGCTGAAGCAGCAGGCCTAAATCACAATTTTATAAGGCCTTTCTTTAATAATATCTTTACCTGTATGTAACAGGGTCTGAAAAGGTTTGGTTTCCACCTTGACACATCCTTTGATACCTCAGCCTTGCTCTGATTTATAATAAATGGCGAACCGTGATTAATTCTTTTCAATAGTCATTAAAATAACATTAATCATAATGAAATCTTTTGATATAAATGGAAAAGTAATATGTAATCTGGGAAGAATTCTGTGGAGATTTAGCATGAATTAATGTCCACTGATTAGAAAATGTTCCCACTTGTCCTAATTAAAGTACATGGTATCCTGGGTTGAGTTTAGTAATGACATCTTATTATTTCTGAGGGAGCACAGCCTGACAGGCCATCGGTTTGAAACGTGGACATTTGTTTGCTTCCTTCCTTGTGCAATGAGGAAAATAAATCCCCTGATGTCTGAGACTAATTGAACATAGAATTGAAAAGTCTTACTTCTATTTTTAACTGCCCAGAGCCAACGAGAGCCCCAACCACTGTTTTGGCCAGAAGCATTTCTGCCTCAGACGTCGAAGTTTCCTGGGCTCCCCCGTGGGAGAACCAGCACAAAGGAAGAATACAGGGATATGAGGTATGGGAAACAATGCAGGATCCTTTCAGCAGCCAGCCTGGAGGGGACACAGCGATGTCCTCGTCCTGCTCCTCCTGCCATGGGTGTGTTCCTAAAGTGGATTTGCTTCTCTTTGCCTCTGGTGCACAGAGATTTCTCTCACAAGGTTAAAAACTCCAACAATCTCTCACATGGTTAAAAACTCCCCCTTTCTCTCACAAGGCTAAAAACTCCACCATTCTCTCACATGGTTAAAAATTCCACTGTTCTCTGACATGGTTAAAAACTCCACCATTCTCTCACAAGGTTAAAAATTCCACCTTTCTCTCACAAGGTTAAAAACTCCACCGTTCTCTCACGAGGTTAAAATTCCACCTTTCTGTGTGGGATCTGGCTGGGAATGCAGCCCTCCCTGAAGGTGCTGCCATGGCCAGGCTTGGGGAGGGATCTCTGGAGCCGGGCTGGTCCCCAGCAGAGCCAGGGATGGTGGCAGGGAGCAGGAGCTGTCCCTGGGAGCAGATCTGGGGTGGTGACAGGAACAAGGGGGTGCTGCCAGCCCCTCTGGGGCCGGGCACTGGCACAGCCCTGCTCTCCCAGGTGCGCTGCTGGCGGCACGACGAGAAGGAGGAAAACGCCAAAAGGATCCGCACGGTCGGGAACCAAACATCCACAAAAGTCAGCAACCTGCGGGGAAATGCCCTCTACCACCTGGCAGTCAGAGCCTACAACACGGCTGGCACCGGCCCCTCCAGCGCCGCTGTCAACGTCACCACCAAAAAGCCACGTGAGTGTTGGCAGGGATGCCCTGGCGGGGTCCAGCCACTGCTCCCCTCTCTCATTTCCCAGCTCTCTTGAGTCTCAAGGAGCTGTCAGACTTCTCCTTGCCAGGTTTTTGTGCAGATTTACCAGGCTCAGCCTTTTTATTGCATATTTTTTTCCATGAGGTTCTTCCCAGTGTTAAGTAAGCAGAGCATGCAAAACTGAAATCACAGCTGTGCAGGCAAATTAAATATTTATCTCAGTGTTCAAGAGGGCTTTTTTTCCTCTGGTCTGAAGCATGTTGAGCAACTGCCTGAATCCCTTTTTCATTTAAAGCCTCGTGTCGTGTCACACCTCCCGTGACCTTGAGGACACAGATCAGTGGAGCAGCTCGTTAGCTTTCCAGAGGGACAGGGTTCTGGGCAGGCTCAGCTGTGCTGCTGGAGCCCCACTGGCACTGGGAGGGATCCAGCTGGGAATTGATTCTCCTCAGTAATATGGTGCTGTCTATTTTTTGGTGTAGCACCAAGTCAGCCCCCCGGGAACATCGTGTGGAATTCATCTGACTCCAAGATCATCCTGAACTGGGACCAGGTGAAAGCCTTGGACAACGAGTCAGAAGTGAGAGGCTACAAAGTGAGTATTTCCATGGAACATTCATGATTTCCCAGGTCACATCTGGGGCATTCCTCCACAACCAGAGCCGTGCCTGTGTATGTGAGCACATTATTCCTGCAGAACTTCTCTCCTGCCTTCTGTGGAAACTTCCCAAAGGCTGTAGTTGCCTCCTTAATTGCAGATAAATAAAATGCTTTTTTAATAGCTCCCATTTCCTTCACAAAGCCAAGCCAGGAGGAAAAGACAGAGAATCCTCATTAGAAGCAGTTTTAATAGGACATAATTTAACTAGAGAGAAACCTTGGGAAGAATTCAGCTCCACCACCTTCCACAAGGGTTTCATTTAGCCCAAAAAGATGTTGTTCTGGGGTTGGAGTTGTGCAAACATTTCCCACCAGAACCTGAGCCAGTGAAGGACCTGGCCATGCTCCATGTTTTATTCCCAGTCTGGAATGCCAGCAGCTTGGCGAGCCTGTGCCAGCTCCCCTCAATTCCTGCACCAACTTTTAAGTGTATTTGGTGCTCTGTATGGCCTCATCAAAAATAAGTAATTCCTCAGGGGTTTTAGTCCAAACCTCAGATGAACCTCAGCAATCTGGACCAGCTTTTCACTACATATTTTAGGTTTGAAATGCAAATTAAGGAGTCAGTTGGAAGAGGGAGAGAGAGACTCATCACCCTGGAAAAGCATCTAGAGAGTTTCTAAAACATTCTCCTTTAACTTACTGTAAGGATAGCACAACCACATGGATTTATTTCCTGAATCATGGCAAAACATTGCCTATTTTTCTTTTTTTTGCCTAGAAATCTTGTATTTTATGACACAATTTATGATATAAATTAGTACAACCCCCACAGCTCAGAAGGTCGTTCACAAAAGTCATTTATTCTGGGAAACCATTGGTGGCACTGTATCAAATATCCCAACTCGGTTTCCAGAAGCAGCATAATAAGGAGGTTCTGACCTCTATAAAGAAATTTTTATTTTGATAGGGGTTTATTTTAGCTTGGCCAAGGCAAGGGTTTCTCTGAGGAGCTCCACCAGGTGCCAGTGCTGTGTTAGTGCTGCTGATCAGCATCATCCTCCTGCCAGTGTCACGCCCTGCCCAAGCACTGCCACCTCTGTGCTGGTGTCCCCAGCAAATTCCACATGTCCCCTGTGTCACCAGACCACCCCTGAGCACGAGGGGCAGGAAAAGAGCAGCAGCACCTCTGCCACCCTGAGGTGAGCAGCTCTGAGCACACCGGGCAGCTCTGCCCTTTCTGCCTCCTGTTCTCTCTCCCTTGGCCGCAGGTTTTGTACAGGTGGAACAGGGAGAGCAGCACGTCTGTCATAGAAACAAATAAAACCTCAGTGGAGCTGTCCCTGCCCTTTGATGAGGATTACATCATCGAGATCAAACCCTTCAGCGACGGCGGCGACGGCAGCAGCAGCGAGCAAATCCGAATCCCAAAGATATCCAGTAAGGATGGGGGGACTGGGCTCTGTGCCACAGGGCCCCACCAGCAAATACACCAGTCCCTAATTCTGATTTCATCCCAAAAGCAAGATTCAGCCATAAGAAATGCCATCTTAAGTAGTTCTATTTGTATTTATTTTTCAGACTCTTTCCCCTCTCAGTCCCATGTGTTAAATGTATTGTTTCACTGGAATTCACTATAACCAAATGCAGCATGCAGAGACTTCTAAATCTATAAGGCTACTGTGCAACCATATCCCATTTTGTGCTGGATGCATAAATATTTATTTAGAGAAATGAGGTGGTGTAGAAGAACAAACACAAAGAGTATTTTATTACACAACATGGCTTTTGCAGAATCTCCATGTCCCTTCTTCCATTAATAATGTCCCAGTTTATAAGCTGCATTAAATCAGGAGCCTCTGCAATGCAGGAATATGGCATTAAAATCACAGTGATGTAAAAAAAACCTGGGTGAGAGCAGAGTTCTCCACAGCGTGGCTGTGTAAACCATGCAGAGGAATTTAATCAGCAGCACAGGAGAGGGAAGGGGAGCTGGAACACGCCAGCTCCCATTTGGCTCCAGGCCGGGGTCACGGAGCAGGTACACGGCTCCTCCGGGATGGGAGGCACAAGGAACAGCTGGAATATGGTGCAATTGTGAAAAAATACCAAATAATGATAAGCAGGCAGCGTGTGAAATAACAGAACTGTGAGAGGAGCCTCAACACAACGGGGGCAGGAATTGAAAAGAAACCAGAAATCAGTTGGAAAGGTGACCGCGAAGAGGAGGAGGGGGCTGTGCTTTATCTCAGGAAAGGGAATTTAAACCTTGGGGGAGGTGGGTTAAGAAAGAGTTCAGGGACTGTTCTCTGCTCACCTCTGGCTCCTTTTCCCCCTCTCCCCTCTCAGATGCCTACGCCAGAGGCTCGGGCTCGTCGACCTCCAGCGCCTGCACCCTGTCAGCCCTCAGCACAATCATGATCTCCCTCACAGCCCGCTCCAGTTTATGACAACAATGACATCGAGGACTTCTTCTTTATAATATAAGCAACATTTAGCTAGTTGTTTTGGAGACACCCAGTACTAAGTAATATTGTGGTTTGAGTACATCTTACTACTGGAAAAAAAAAATGTTTATGCTTCTTTAGGAATGGCATTATACAGTACTTCCTCAAAGCAAATATAGCTTTGTCTGAAGTTTCCTTGGAAACTCTGCAATGCACTGAAAACATCTGTAATACGATGTTACCAAAGCAGTTTACATATGTCCTTATATGCATATTTTTTATTATATATTTAGTGTTTTATAGAATTTTTTAAAGTTAACATATGATGTAGATATTAATTTTTTTCCTCTGCTATAAAATGCTACGGACGACATTATCACAAAAATATTGTTTGGGATTTTTTCCTTTACGACGGAGAGCTCCAAGTTGTTCTTGGCAAACTGGCTGGAGTTGACTGTACAGTTTTACAGGGCAGAACTGATCCAGACCCGGATTGTAACAGGCTGAGTTTCACTGGCAGTTCCAGCGACTCCTGTGTTGAACCCAGGGCTTCTAACACAGCTTTCATCCTGAGCTCTGAGCAGGACAAACTCAAAACACTCAGAAGAGCAGAATTTTGGAAACCCACGTGGTTTTTGGTTGGTTGTGGACTACAGGACACCTAGCCAGTATTCCAGCATTGTGCAGCGAGGAGGGGCTGTGAAATTGCTTTGCCTTGATGATAATTAGCATCAAATTGGGTGGGGAAATGAAGATCCTGCAGAGCTGTGACATCTGTGGTGACACAATGGGATGGCCGCCGGCCTTGTGTTGGGTGCACAACCAGCCTTTGGAGATCTAATTCCAAGGAAATTCCTCACGTTTGGGGATTCATTCCGAGGAAATCAGAACACGGCCACTCTGAGACAGAAAGCTGCTCTGGGCTCGTTCTTTGGGACACAACTGCTCATCCTTGGTAACTCCAGACAACGCTTGGGAACCTGGCCCGGAGCGGGAGCGGTGCTGCCCCAGCTCCGGGTTATCCATGGAAAAGTGGGAATCTCCCAGAGATCCCGCTGGAAGTTTGCCTTTCCTTAGAAACCCTTCCCAGATGCCTGGAGGCAGAACAGAGTCACACCAGAAAACGACAATATCCACACTGGAATAATTCTTCTCAAGAGAAGGACTGTTTGTTACTACGGGGAATTTTGTAAGTTCAGACGGGATAACGCTGGAAAAGGCAATGGAATTTTCTATACAATTTTCAACTTTCAATGCGCTGCAGTGGTATTTTTTTTTCTCCTGATAGCTTGAATTTGCCTGTAACTTGTCTCTTTTGCTTACAAAATAATACAGTTAACTTTTAGACCTTCTAAATATATTTATTCAGTAACTCATAATCAGGATTCCACTTGTGTAAAAGTCAGGGTTGTTGACCAGAGAAATATTGTCAGTATTTCAAGCCGTGTTCCTTTCTTAGTTTGATATGGTTACTTCTATGTAAAAAAAATAAAATAAGTAAAATCTTAAAAAAAAAAATCCACAAAACAAACAAAAAAAAGAAATAAAAAAAAAAAGCTTCTGTAGTTTTCTCCCCAGTGTAAATGATATTTATCAGTGATCTAGCAGATGTAATCTTTTTTTAAAGGTATTGGTAATAAATATTCTGTCATTTGTAAAGATACCTGTCTTCCAGGAGCCTTTTTCCTCTGCTTTTTGTTTCTGCCCAGTGGAGACATTTCCCCTCAGAGCCTGCTGAGACTGTTACTGATGTGAAGATACAAGAGTTGGTTTTAATCAAAACTTTGTGAAGGCAGAAAAAAAAATCTATTTATATGCCTCTGGTCTAATTCTGCTCCCAAAACTGACCAAAAAACACGAGCAGGCAACTTTTGGGTTTGTTTTGTAGAGCTGTGAGCTGTCCAAGCTCATGGGGATGGAGCATCTCTGACCCCGTGGCTGGAGCAAAGCCCTTCCAGGCACTGCCTCTGCTTATCCTGGGGATTCTTGAGGATTTTGGGACCATGGCTTGAAACCACTAAATCCACCAAGCAACATTTCCAATCCTTTCAGGGCAGGAGCTGAACGCTGCTCTCTGCATTCCCAAGGAGCAACGCTGCACTTCTGGGAGGCCTGTAGGCCTGCCAGGGGACTTCAGCCTCCGCCATGGACTCCTCTGACATGCTGTCAATCAACCCCAGAGCCACGCCCCCTGTTGACCCATTGGCTGTTCAACCCCATTAACCATATATGGTCACAGTTCTAGCAGTTTCTTTGTTCTTTGTACTCTCATTGGTCCATACACCTGTTTATTTACCCATCTGTTTTCCTATTGGTCACTGTAATAATTTTCTTACCCACACCTTCAGGTGATTGGTTGTTGTTGTTAGCTCCTCCCATTTGTAGCAGTATATAATTCTGAGGGCCCTACACCTCTCCGTGTCTTTGTCCCTGACTCTTTCAGGGTGTAGAGGAAATAAACTCCTCTAGAAATCCATACAGAGCTAGATTTAAATAACCAGCTGTCTTAGAGGCTCTTTTCCAAGCTTTTTTTTTTTTTTTTTTTCCCCTACACAGCTCTTGTGCCATGAGCTTCAATCCTGCTTGAGCTGGAACTTTGTTTGGTAAGAGGGCACCTGGTGGAGGCAAGTTCTCATCCCCACTGGGAACAGGGACACAGAGAGGTGACACAGAGCCCTCTCCAGCACTGGTGGGTGATGTTGTGGAGCCTCTCAGAACACGGAGTCGTCGAGGACGCTGCAGGAGAGGCCTTCAGCCAGGCTGCCCACCTCGGTCTCCGTGGAGCTGGGGCAGGTCCGTGCTCTCTGCAAAGCAAACACCCCTTGGAGCTGGGAATTGGGGGGTGGCTTGGGCTGGGGGAGAGCTAAGAGTTCAAATTGGTGCATTTAGAGAGGGATTAACCCAAAATGTTTCATGGCTGAGGAGCTCAGAAGCATTGGGTTTAGCAGGAGGATTTTCACCCTCTGGCTGAAGCTCTCACAGAGCTGCTCCTTCTCTTTTCCTCCAGCCCTGCATCCCCAAACTCCCCATTTGCCACATTTTACCATAGTGGTCACACCTCTGTAGCCAAGGACAAGGAGCCCAGAAGGAGCTGGAGGGCACAGAATCATAAAATCATTAAGGCTGGAAAAACCTCCAAGATGATCAAGTCCAACCTTCAGTCAGATCCCACCACACCCACCAAATGCTATCCCAAAGGGCCACATCCAAAAACTGAGTGGTTTTTGAGCTCTTCTGGGGATGGTGCCTCCACCACTGCTCTGGGGAGCCTTCTCCAGGGCCTGGCACTCTTGCAGTGAGTGGTCATGGTTTGAGGAACAGGAAATTTTCTGAATACAGGGCAGCAAAGCCATTTATGGGGCCACACCCTGGCAGAGCTGCACAAACAGGTGCTGCAGCAGTTGCTGAGCTGCTGGAAGCCCTGCAGGGTGGCAGGTGACACTGCAGGGACCAGCAGGTTCCCACGGGCCACCACCTGCAGGGCTTTCGTCACCTCAGCCCTGTTTACACCAAATTTAGGAACTGAGTGTCCCCAACAAACAACTTCCCTCTCCCTGGTGGCCTCAGCAGGGACCTGGGTCATGTCCTCAGCCCTCCTTGCCAGTGCCACCAGCCTTGTGGCCATGGTGCCAGCAGAAGGCCTCTGGCTGGTGTCACCCACCACGGCCAGCTCACTTGAAGAGATGGAAAAAAAGGCAGAGCTGCTGCTGAGAATGTGAACCTGCCCTTGCAAGCTCACGTTTTCCAGCTGCAGCATTAATATTTGCTATTTCTCGTGTTCTTAGTTGTGATGCCCTAAGTCATGGTATTTTGCACCATTTAATTAAAAACAAACATTATATGATAATTTTCTAAGCCTGTTTCCTTGACCAGACCATGGAGTAAGAACAATATGCAAAAAAGCAAATCCCTGTTCCAAGGGGACAAATGAAAATCAAGGTGCTGAGCAGCCCTTCCCCTGAGCAGACAATGAGGGGTTTATCTCATCTGTAAGATAAATGTATTTATCAGAAATAACAGCAAACCCAGAAAGGCTTAAGTCCAGCTCAACAGCAGGAGCAAAACACTGAATTGTCAGGCTGAACAAAAGCAGCTCTCCAGGAGCCACCCTGGAATCTCTGTCCGGCTGGGGAGAAACCGCAATTCCTGCAGAGGGCAGAGCCACAGGTGAGTCGGAAATTGAGTGTAGGGAAAAAATAACCGGAATGGAGTGTGGAATGGAGCTGGCAAAGGGGAACCTGGAGCAGATTCCAGCTGGAGTCTGGAATGGAGGCAGGAAAAGGAAACCTGGAGTGGATTCCAGCTGGAGTCTGGAATGGAGCTGGCAAAAGGGAAAATCTGGACTGGATTCCAGCTGGAGTGCAGAATGGAGTTGGCAAAGGGAAAACCCGGACCGGATTACAGGCAGAGTCCAGAACGGAGACGGCAAAAAGGGAACCTGGAGCGGATTTTTGCCAGAGTCTGGAATGGAGTTGGCAAAAGAGAAAACCCGGGCTGGATTTCTCCCAGATTCTGGAATGGAGTTGGAAAAAGGGAAAACCTGGACAATACCACTTAACCCTTCTGTCCATTTTTAACCCTTCCCAAACCACACCATCTGCAAGCAAAGCCAGATGCAGAGCTGCAGCAGGCTGGAACCTGTCGTGGGCAAAGGAAGCGGCCACACAGCAAGGTGAGAATTTACCACAGCAGGGAGGATGGCAAAAACAGCCTCAGGAATTGCTAAATTCAATGGGTTTAGTGGCCATGGGGTTGGACTTAATAGTCTTGGAGATCTTTCTGAGATTTAATGACTCTATGACCCTCTTTGCTCATAGCCTTACAGGGAAAAAGCAGCACACCAACAAAAGCATTCATTTTAGTTAAAATAAATTTTTTAAAAAAGAAAAAAAAAGTTATTTTACCTCATAGTCAACTGGGAAAGGGTCTCGGAATTTGTTGCTGGGTGTTGGGATTGGTGGGAACAGTTTACTCCAAACGTGGTTTCTGTAAGAAACAGCAGTGGAGGAATGAGAGAATTGCTGCTCCTAGGAAATGAGGGGCCCAAGCAGCAGCACGTGCTGAGCCCAAGAGCAGCCAGCTCTGCCTGCAGCAGGGATAATTGTTGGGACCTTAACTGCTGAGTTAAACTTTAAGGGTTTTTTAATGTGATATTATAATTATATATACATAAAACACTATATATATATATATATATATATATATATATATATATATATATAATATATATAACACTTTATAATTTAAATTATATACTTATAGTTTTAGTTTTATTATTTAATTTTGGAAGTTTTTTCCTATGCTTTTAGATTAAACAAAGTGGGTTTTTAGGGGTTAGTGTTTGTTAGCACAGAAAGTTTAAAATTCTTCGCAGTTAGGGTTGGAACAGATAATGGTCCCCACTGGGGCTGGGCAGCTGTGCCACTCCTCACGGGACACCTCTGGGCCCTGGGGACAGGCAGGTGACAGGAGGAGGATGGCTGTCCCCATCCATGCCAGGGTTTTTGGGGCTGCCTGGGCAGAAATGAGCTGCTCTGATCTCTGTTCACACTGCTGCTCCTCCCAAGGGCTCTGCTGTCAGGTGCCTCCTTTGGCCAGCCAGGACGAGCTGCCTCGTGCTCAGGCTTTGGTTCCTGGACATGAACTGCCAGTGCCTCGTGGCAGGAGAGCAACCACAAATAATTGTGTGCCAAGGGAGCTGGGAGCAGGCAGGGGAGGGCACCAGGGACAGCTGACAGCAAAGGGTTCTGCTCAGTGCTGTGATAACTCATCCTGCTCACACCCCTGAGACCCCCTCCCTGCCTGCCCCTCCCTGGGCTGGCAGCACAGGGGTTTTTGGGACAGCAGAGGGAGCTTTTCCTTCTGTTTGTACATGGCAGAGCTCAGGTCTCACATTCCAGGTGCTGAAACACCCTCGCTGTCTCCAGCCCTGGACAGCACCATGTCCAAAAGGAGCAGGTTTCAATGGGAACTTGGCCTGAGTGAAGAGGATTCAGCCCAGAATTGGTATCCAGGGTTTGTTGTGGAGGAAGCAGAGATAAATTCGGGCACCAAGGGCAGATCTGCTCCTCTGCCCCCTTTATTTTGTGACAATCCCCCTGGCTGATGTCTGCTTAGTTCAGTGCTTATGTTCTTAGGACTATTCTTCTTCCAGAAGCTTTCTGAGTTCTGTCAAGTTTACCTTTATCCTATTACTATTCTCCTGGTGAGGAGAAATAATATTTTCTGTCTATCAGCTTGGAGCTAAACCTTCCTGGCTGAGCTGCTGTTGCCTTGAAGGTGACATTGATGCTTCATTAATTATCAGGGGAAGGGAAGGGCACAGCACTGCTCACCCCACAGACACGAGCTGTGGGATGTCTCCCTGTGCTGCAGGGGATGAGGCTTTGGGGGAGGGAATTATACAGCCAAAAATGGGAATAAAAGCAGGGTATGAGGTGTTTTGGGGGAAACATTTGCTGTTTGGTTTTTTTGGTGAAATGCTGGACACAGCAGAGCCACTGCTGGGTGCAAAGGAGCAGCCAGGCTGTTTGCTCCCCACCACTGGGGTGGGACAGGAAAGTGGCTGCTGCTGGAGCTCAGGAGTGGGGCAGGATGAGTGCCAATGCTGTTACTGCAGCACCTGGCATCACCTCCATCACCTCCACTCCTCCCAGCTCTCCTCCTTTGTGCCCTTACCCAGGGCAGATTTGCACTTCACAGCTCCTACACCTCACCAGCTCTCACAAACTTCTCAAAAGGCCACAGCATTCCACCTGCAGCTCATTTCAGATCGGATTTATGCCACTGCTGGGCAAAGGACCCAACAAGAGTTGGTTCCACTTGGGATTGGTGTCATGCTGTTTGCCAAGAAAAGATTTTGATGGAGCCATGTCAAAATTATTTATTGAGGCAGCAAAAAGCATAAATTACATGTCACTTCTGGAAGGGGAGCACTTAAGAAAGGTGCACAAATGCCCACAAGAAATGAGGCAGAAGTGTGTCCATGGGGGCTGCTTTGCCCCTCAGGTCTTTGCAGGGAGGAGTTGCTGGGGTGGTGCCCTCAGAATGGTGCTGTTCTTTTTTGGAGGTTACTGAAAAGTCAGAGTTACGTGGTTAAAGATCTTGTCACAAAGAGCATCCCAGGTGTCTCTGTCTACACAGGTTAAGGCACAGCCTTTTTCCAGTGTCACTGCTTGGACCTTCAGGCCTTGGACACTCCCCATGGGACCCTCATGCCTTAAATCAACATTTTGGGGTCTGAGTTTTGTGCTGTGTCTGCCTTTCTGAAATTCCCACTCTTCCCACAGGCTGTGACATGAAAAGGCTGGAGGTAAACAAAGAGGAACAAGCAGGAGAACAAGCTCTCCTTGCTCTGTGATGAGACTGAGGAAGTATTTGTTTTAGCTCTGTGTCGGAGTGCCTCCCCTGAGATTCCCCCTGGAGTTTTTCCGAAGCTGGCTGGTGACTGCTGCTCATGGGGTGCAGAAGAGGGGGGTACCTGCATGACCACACTGATTTTGGGGTGTGGAGGGCACTGAGTGCCCTCATGCCAGAGCAAATTACTGACACCATCCTCCTGTGGGCTCACCTCCAGGAGAAAATGTTATTCCTAGGGAAGGACAGAAGCTGCTCTCTCCTACAGGCAGAGAGCAAACCAGGACATTCAGTTGTGGTTTTTATCAAGACTCTAACCCCATCAGCCTCTGCAAGTGAGTGAAGGGAAAAGCCTGCCCAAACTGTCCCAGAGGGCCCCTTTGCCTTGCAGCACTCCTCCCAAATGGTGGGGCTTTAACCCCGATGCCTGCAAGTACACAGAAAAATTTATGGAGCTCTTTGCTGTAATGAAATTCCTTATAATGGCTGCAAATCGCACGAAATTTGAAACGATTCTTGAATCGCAGAGTGCACTTCATGAATTTTCAAGAGCAGTAAAAACAGAGAGTACTAATGAAACTGTGATCTAGGAAACCTGCTCGATTTTTCTTTTTTTAATATCTGCAGGTACAACCCTGTGTTTCATCTTCTTACACTTCCCCATCCTCCCAGGGCAGGCTGGGGATTGGAGAAGGAGCAAGGAGCAGCAGGGAAGGGTGGAATTAGGTGAGCAGCTCCATGAAATTCAGACTAGCAGGGAGGTAAAATTTTCATCATGTTGGCAAAGAGAGAAAATAATGAGTCTTTGGGTGTTGGGGAATTTTATACTGGAGAGAAACTCCTGGGAGCAACCAAGGTAGCAGCAAGCAGCTGAACCTGGACAAGCTCCCTGAAATTTGGATTAAAATCATACAATGCATTAGTACAGCATCTCCAGGTTGAGGAGAATTGTACCCTGGATTTATTTCTCCCCCTGTGTGTGTTCCAGGACCTCCAAAGGGGGTAAATGTAATATTCAAGTGCTGTCAGAACTCCACAGAAAACATGGAGCAGTGTGACTGCTGCTAACTGGTGTTGGTTCTGCTGTCCCAAAGAGAGAGGAGAGAGCTGGAGATGATGCTGGAGCCGGGGAGGACCTCCAGCTCCAGCTCAATCCATAACAGAATCATGTAAGTCAGACAAATTTGGGGATTTTCAGTGAGACATCAAGGCTGCATAGCTGGGGACAAGCGTGTGACACAGGAATAAATTCGCTGTGCTGTTTCTGCAGAGCCCTGCTCAGTCAGCTCCCACAGAGAGAGTTAATCTCAGTTATCCTCTTGGAGCATCCTGTACACAACACCTTTATTGGATAAAGGAAACACAGCACAGAGAGGAAAACAGCCAAGGATGCATCAGGATGAGCAATAAATAAAAAGGCATTAAAGAAATTAATAAGGAATTAGCACTTCCATTAAGGGGAGATGTGTTTATTGTGGACTGGTAATTGCTGCTTGCTGCGTGTTTCAGGGAGAAATTTCTAATTACATGGAGCCTTTAATTCATCACTTATGGTTTGACTGTCACAGACACAAATCCAAAGTGTAGCTGTGCTTCCTCACTGTGCATTTGGGGAGTTTTGGCCTTTGCTGTATAGCATCCAGAGCCAGAGTATAATTAAAAATAAATTCAATATTCCAAATACTCAAAGCAAACACCAGAGGTCTGGATATTTTGGCCATGAGGGATGCACTGAGCAGCTTTGGCCAGGCATAAATGAAGATTCCTGGGGAAATCACTGACACAATCAGGTGCATTTAATGAAGAAATGAGACAAGGGCAAACAAACTTTAACAAATTCACCTCACTCAATATATGGGTTTGTTGTATAAGATTAAACTGAATACCTCTCTTACCCCACCAATTCTGCTGAATGTTACTGCTGATAATTAATGAGGCTGATTATTTTTGCTTTGGGTATTTAGGCAAACTCAGCTTTTCCTCAGAATTAGGCAAAGCTTGTGATATCCCCCCACACTTGTTGAATGCCTGATCCTTGGTTATATTGTAATAAAAAAAAGCTAATACTTACATTTGGCATATTATAGCAACAAGCAGCAATGTGCAGGACGTGGTCACACAGAGCAGAGTGAGAATCCAGGCTGTGGAATTCTCCAGTTTGTTTTGCCCTGAATTTCAAGGGGAAAAAAAAGAAATTAAATGTATTATTTTAGTACAGATTATTTGAAACATGTTTAGAATGTAAATATTGTAAATATTTAATTAGCTGTTTAATGTTGTTGTATTCAGGTCACAAATTAACATGCAGATTTTGAAGATTTGATACCTAGAATAAGAAATTGATTGTAGAGCTTCCATGGCACTGAATTTCTGATTTCAACAATAATTTTCTATTACTTTGATATAAAGGAGAGAACAAGTAGCTGAGAAAGTGGCAGGAACCTGTATTGTGCCAATGAACTGCAACAAGCCCCTAAAAACTCCTTTCCATGAGGAAAAACTGCATTAAGTGGTCCTGCTCTTGGATATTGTTGAGATTTAAATAAATTTTTAGGGAAGACCAATTTTGTTTTGCCATCAGAGTGGATTTTCCAAGTTTGCTGTGTGAGCCAGGTGGGGAGGTCAAGGGGATGTGTTGGAGAAAGGAGGCAAAACACTGCAAATGTGAATTCATGGTACAAGAGGGGAAATGTAGTAAACAGGAGAGTGTAACAGAGTATTTTTTAAGTGAAAACAAGGAAGTTGAGAAACTCCAGAGATAAGAGCAAAGGAGGATGTCTATAAGAACAAACAGTTGATAACGTGCAGTGATAAAGCAACTGTTATTTCCACAACAACTTGGTCAGCAAGCAGGAAATACAAAACAGCCTGGGGCAAATGATCAGGCTCCAAAAATGCTAAAATCATGTTCTTTTTTTCTCCCAGCATTTAAGGACTGAGAGAGTTTCAGTAAATCTAAATTCAAATCCCTGTTTTCCTGTTTCCTATTAGAATTTTGTGATGTTGGGCACTCTCCTGATTAGGCAGCATTTGTTCCCCAGCATTGGGGATGCTAAAAGATGTTAAAATCATGCTCTTTTTTTTTCCCCTCAGCATTGAAGGGGTGAGATAATTTCAGTGAACCAATGGCCTCTCATATTTATTTCCAGCATGAACATCACAATGAGGGCAGGGAAAAACCTGAAAAAACTGCAGTGATGCAAGAAAAGGCCTTGAGTTTAAAGCAATCCCTGGAAATATTCACAAAGCATTGCCTAAAACCAATCCTCTTGCAAGTAGTTTATTTTTAATGGAACGGATTTAAATCCCTTTGGCATTAACAAGGCAGGTTTTTCCTTCAAATCCCTGTTTTCCTGTTTCCTGTTAGAATTCTGGGGTGTTGCACAGGCAGCACTGCTCCCAGCGGTGGAACAATGGGAATTCTCACCAACATAGATGGTTTCACTCCAGTCACTCCAGGCCCCTGAGGCACGGCAGAGGTGGTTGTGCTTGGCCCTGATCCTGATGGAATATCTGCTGCTGGCATCCACCCGCAGCTGGAAACTGTTGGAGGAGATCTTCAGGATCTGTCAGGAACACAATTTGTGCTCTCAGAGATTAATTAACACTCAACCATTCAAAAAAAACCAAATTTACACCATGTTTATCTTTTTATTGTTTTTATTGACTGCGAGCTGCTGGCCTTGCTTTGGAGGTAAGAGCCCCATTTTTATAGGTCCTAACACACCAATATTCCAGGGAAAATTCCTGGGAAATGCCTCATTTCTCCATTCTTCCTGCAGATTCTCAGTGCAGCATTTTCAAGATGGTAAAAACTGTTCTGAGCCCAAATGCATAAGCTGAATAAATCCAATTTTGTCCTGCTTTCCCAAGTTCCTTGGGGATGGTTTGTTGCAGATTGAAAAGGCATTGAGGAAAAGAGGAAGGCAAATTCCAGCTGGAGAGGACAGGAGTGTTGGATAATCTTGGATGCTGGAGGAGCAATTACCTGCTTGTTGCCTGACTTCAGGTTGATGAGATAAAATTCATATTCAAAACATTCCTCGTGGAAAGGAGAAATTGGCTTCTCCCACATGGCCAGGAGGTCGTTTTGCTCCAGGGATATGCTGATGTTTCTGGGAATATTCACTTTCTCTGCAAAAAGAGAACCATACAGGTGAGTTATTCATAGAGACAAGTTTAAATACTAAAAACCTGGAGCATTTCATAACCTGATAGTGTTTCAAAGTAGGACCTATAATTATTGAATTTATTTCCCTTTTTGGACTGAAAAGATAAGGATTTAGGAGGAATAACTATATTGCTGGTAATAGTTATGGGAAAACAGTTTGGAAAACCCACTTAAAAGTTTTGGAAAATTAGGTTACTGGAGAAAGAGAAATTTATTAAATTAATTTCCATAGAAGTATTAAATTAATGATAGAATAGTTAGAAAAATTTCATTTCCAGAAAAAAGAAAATACAGATGTAGCCAGGAAAGTTATTCAAAAATGGAAAAAATTCAAAGGAATTCAGCTGCTGTTATGGGGATGATTTCTAAGAAGAAAATTTGTGATATTTTTCTCTTAGTGAAGTCATGAAAAAGAGAACTATTATCTGTTTAAAAAAAGAAAAACATGGAACTAATGCGGGAGAGTAAATTATTGGTGTAGATGAAAGATGACAGGATATTCCCTTTTTATTATCATGGCTGATATTCCCTTTTATTCCAGACTAATGCCTTCCTTTACAGGACAGGGTTAACTTGAACATCATGTGTCTTACTCCTTTTAAATGAAGGCTGCAAAATTATGGATAATAAAAACAGTGTTTTAAAGTATATTGGCTAAATCAACTGAAAATTACTATTGGAAATAATGCTTTGGCTAACAGAATAACTAATTGCCTTTACTAGCTTTTAGTTTTGCCATTCTATAATTTCAAATAGATTATTAAAATCAAATTTAGCTAAAACAATCCAGTTATTTCTTCCAATTCCCTTAAGATACTATACAAAATCAACACATCCTTTCACCTGCATCAAGAACCACTCAATCCAAAAGAACTTCCTCACATTTTGACAATCCTGCCAGTCATTTTTGGTACTTTTTTTAATGTATTCCTACTCACCGATGGCGTTTTGGTTAAATAACTGCTGAAAAGGCTTGATTGCAGCACGTTTGCTGGAGCCATTGATGTGAATGACAATGAGGTTGTCAATCTCACCAGGTTTAATCTGAGTACTTGAAAACCTGCACTCGGTATTCCTGCTCCACTTGTCCTTGGTGTAAGTGGGACATTCCTCTGTGTGTGTCTCATACCTAAATTAAAATGCTGGTGAGACAAATGCTCCTAAAGAAATTCATAAAATTCATAAAATGCTCCTAAAGAAATTCACTGCTGCCTGGAGAAGCAGCAAACACCAACCTGTAAAAGAGGAAGTATTTGGTGTCTTCTGGAGCCCCTTGGCCAGGGAGCCAAGTGCAATGGAGGGAGACATTGCCAGAGATGGTGACGTGGGTGACACAGGACAGGTTGGTGACAGAGGTCTCTGCAGCACCTGGAGAGGCAAGGAATTACAGGGCAGAAAGAAAACCCCACTGCAAAAATCATAACAAGTTCCTGTTGCTAAAGTACTTTGATTCCAGTTTGGGCCATTGTAGCTGTGTCTGTTGTATCCAATTCTCCTCCTTTTTTGTTCCAGTTTGGGCCACTATAGCTGTGTCTGTTGCATCTAATTTTCTGCCCTTTTTATTCCAGTCTGGGCCATTATAGCTATGTCTGTTGCACCACATCACACAGCTCTGTGGCTTGGGAAGGATGCAGATTCCCAAGCAGTGAGTAAACCTGTGCCACACAGAACAGTGTATTTCATGTGGAACAAGGCAACAATATCCTAGGTGCACCATGCTGGGTTAACTCAGCCTTAGCAAGGCATTGTTAGAAAATTTTATAGGTGTTGTTGACATTTTGCACCTCCAGATTGTATTCCAGGCTCCAGTGCAGTAGGGAAAGGTCTGGACTAAATCCTTTTGTAGCAGGTAGAGCGGAAAACGCTGTATTTTTATTTTAAAGAAATAAACCTGTCACCTTTTAATGTTTAACCCACAGATTGGGGCAGAACACAAACTCCAGGCCTTCCTTGGCTTTTCTTACCTGGCAGAGGTGGGAGGTTTCCCTCCACCCAGTCACTGCTCATCTGGAGGTCCTGCTGGAGGAGCAAGGTGCGCACGCGGGCGGAGAAGCCGTTGTGAAGCGCCGCTGTTCGCACACTGTGAGTCCTCCTGGTGTCATACTTGAAACAGAAAATATCAAATAACCACAGGGAATGGGAGGCAAAATAAGGGACCTGCAAAGACTGAGCCTCACACTGGGGTAAGTTCAGTGAGTTGAATGGGGAGCCAGTGTTTAAAGCCAGGATCCATCGTCCCCTCGAGATGAAAACAGCAATTCCCAAGGCTCGTCCCAGCAGGGCTGTGTCCACAAGGGTGGCTGAGAGGGAATCTCTGCAGTTCCCAAAGCATGGGTTTAGATAAAAGAGAACAGCAGGATTTAGCCTTCTTAGGATCCTTGATTTATTTTTCTCTTACCTCTTCTGGCTCAGGGCTCAGGATTTTCACATCGTATCTGATGGTGGAGTTGTTTTGTTCCTGAGCAGGGTTTGGCTCCCAGTGTAACAGCACTTGTCCTAATGCAGAGACTGTGAGGGTGAAGTTAACAGGTGGCAAAACCTGGACTGGAAAAGAGAAAACAGAAATATCCATCAGTGTCCAATACAGTGAATTGTTTACAGCAATACCTCTTTGCAAGCAGTGAGCAATACAAGCAAATAATTTCATCTCAATATTATATTCTCTCAATAGCTCCTTGTAAAATATTTCTAATATTTGACCAAAAAAAACCCTTTAAATAACCAAAACCCATCAAATAAGAGTTTATTAAAACTTAGCTTGAAAAATGAAATTTTTACAACAGTTTCAACTAGAATATTACTGTGATATATTACATTTGGCTTGTTAATTATGTTCAGAGTTTTCATCTTGGTTGTCATTGTCACAGAGACAAGAAACGGGGCTGATGGAGTGATCAACTGCATGAACAATTCTCACCCACATCAGCTTGCTGGAGAGGGCGGCATGGGGGGCTTTCAAAGATTTCAAAACAGCCACAAGAAGCTGCATGTGAGAGTAGCACCAAAATGATGAACAGAGGAATTAAGCACAAATGGAAGAAAACACAGAAGGATGGGAAGGATAATTTAAAATGACAGGGCAAGAAGGATTCCTGGAGCTCTCTTGGAAATGAGGAGGATCTCATGCTGGGGGAAATGTTAGCAAATAAATAGCAGGGCAGTGAAATAATCAATCTGCTCCCCTCCAGCTCTTCAGAGCCTGCTCTCCCTTATTTGCAGTTGAGGGCCGTCAGCCCTGGGAGTGCCCAAGGCCAGGTTGGATGTGACTCTGAGCAGCCTGGGACAGTGGAAGGTGTCCCTGCCCATGGCAGGGGGTGGAACTGGATGGGCTTTAATGTCCCCTCCAACCCAAACCATTCTGGGATTCCATGATCAGCTCCCACTTCTCTTCTCCTGTGATTCCAGCCTTTGATGCCCAGGAGTTCACACTGCAGTAGGAAAACTGCCCTAAAAAGGCTCAGAAAGTCCCAACACAAGTTGTTTCCCCATGACTGGAGATTCTTTCCTCCCACAGCAAAGCAGGCCCCAGCTGGGAACAGTGTGGGACAGGGCACAGTCCCAGGAGGCAGGACAGCAATGGGCCCATGGCACACCAGGGACTGCTCCATCCACGTGTGGAACAGTGCCCAGCACAAAGAGGGACCTTGGGCACCCACCAGGGCACTGCCCTGAGGAAGCTCCTCACCTCCTGCACCTTGAGGTGTGTTTGTTGTCCAGAGGAGGAACAGGAAAACTGACATCCCACTGGCCATCATCTTTGGGTGGTGGATGGGCACAGCCAGGCATCAGCACACCAGCCTTGGCACCATCTCACAGGAGCTGAAAATGAGCACAAGCCAAGGGTTAAACACCCAACCCATGGATCACGATCTATCCCCATCATCAAAGCACTGAAACTGCTGCCTTGCAGGGATAGACTCTTCTTTTCTTGCAGGAAAATGCTTCTTGTGAGACCTAAATTTAATACAGGTACGCAGAGCACATTTCATCTTGCTTCCTTTGCCAGCCCTCTCTGAAAAGCTGCTGCTCTCAAAACTTCATGAGGGGATGTTCAGGGCATCCGTGGAATTAGAGCATTTCTCCATGGAAGGTAAGTCAGGTTTGTGTAGACTGGTTTGGGGGGAGTCCCATTTCCTCCAAGAACAGGAATAACCATATTTTAGCTCCCGCTCTATATAAAATAGCTGCTTACTGGGATTTACTGTCTAGTTACTCCTCCACTAAAGCTCTCTAAAGACACAGTCACTGCTCATCTCAAGGCTAATTCTCCACTCTTAATTATTGGATGTAAGAGAAACTGCTTTGTTCATTTCTGATTTCAATGAACAACAATTTTTAATGCTTAAACCCAGCATTTTCCAATGGATTGTTCCATGAATTACTGGGAGAAAAAAAAAAAAATAAATCTCTGTGTAATCATTCATGTATAACCTAATATAAAAATGGGCATTCAGAACAGCAGCTTTCCAAAATGTTCCTACTGAAGAGAAATGCACCCCCCAGCCCAATCTCAGCACCTCCCTGGGGCACTACAGCAATTGCTCACATGGAAAACATAATATTTTCCAATGGTAATGAGCAGGAATAACCCAGGGACTGGAAGCACTCCCACTGATCACAGTTGGAATAATTCTGCTGTACAGTAACTATTTTTCAAAGTGCAGTCTGAGTGCTGAGTTCATTAAAATGACACATCATCTACAGTAGAGTGTGTTTTTAATGTCCAAGTCCCCTCATTATCTATGTTCACATTTTGTGCCTCTCTGCTTTCCTGACAGCCCAAATGTGCACATGGCCAGCTGAAATCAGGAGTTTGCTAATGAATTATTCCTGGGGAGCCAGGGTTTGATTTTATGTACATTGGGTTATGGAATGACATCCTGGCCAGGCGTTTTGGTTCTCCCAAAATGTAGCAAGTCACAGACAATGGGACAAATATTTTTTACAGCACATTTATGCCTGCACAAATTACTGGCATCACGCTTTCTTTGCTGCATCCTTTCATTTACCTGATGAGACCAGTAAATACTCTAATAACTTTTTTCTCCATTTAGAAGTAAAAATTCATTTTCCTCAAATCCCTGAAAATAAAAAAAAAACAACTTTGAGAAAGAAGCTTCATTAGTTTCATTGTTGAGAGCATTCACTCATTTTTTCCTAAAATCAGCAATAATTTCAGTACCTTATTTTTAAAAAATCTTTTAAAAGCCTCATGTTTTGCAAGTGCTTAACATTCACATCTACTTGAATAATGTCAATGTGTTGGTTTCAGGCATTGTCATAACTACAACAGCTGACTCTCTCTTGGGTTTATTTAAAGTGAGTTTGGCTACTTGTGGATTTTTTTTAATTTGTCCACAAAAAGTTAAGGGTTCTGATTTTCTTTTCCCTATACTTTCAAAAAGATCCTAAAGATTATTTTTTAGGCCTAAAAGTATTTGCATGTATTACATCTTATATTTTCTGTGCAGCACGTTATTGAACTGAAACTGGGTATAAAATGTTACTGTAATTCAGATGAATCCTAAATTATTATCCTGTTCTTTTCAGTTTATTTTTTCTTGCTTTGTTTTCCAAAATGCTATTTGTCTTTTTCTTGCAGCCAGACTAAGATTGACAGCCCAGCTTTTGGAAGCTGAATTTCTGCAGCTGTGTAAGACCACAGCCCCTGAGAACAAACCACAGTCTGTGATCCCTGCTTCAAGGTAGAAATTGCTGAAAAGAGAATCAAAATAAGTGTACGCAAGTAAAGGTGGTAACTAGAAGGCTACAGGAGGATTGTGCTCCTCACAAAAATGGATATGGTAAGTTTGCAGGACAAAGTTTTGGTTATATAAGTAATAAGCAGAGGGTAAAGGGGATATCCCTTTGTGCAAGGAATATATTCCTTTTAGAAGGACAGTAGAAATCCAAAAGCACAAAAACCAGCCTCCTAAAAGTAATGATTGTCTCCCTTAACAGCTGATGTGTCCCAATACCTCACAAGCAACAGAGAAGCAGCAGATTCCAGGTGCTTTTCCCAGTGCAAACTGACTTTAAAAAGCAGGAGCTTTGCAGTTCAAAAGCAGGCACAAGGCAGACCCAGAGCACGCCCGACACCCCGGGAGGTTACCTGGGCATCTCAGAGTCCTGCCAAGAGCTGGGTCTGTCTGTTCCCCGTCCCCTGGGTGCTCTCCCTGTGGGTTTCTTTTATAACTGCTGCCTCCCAAGTGCCAGCAGGGCTGGTACCTCAGAAGAGATGGCAGAGGACAAATTAGATAAGCACGCCTTGAAAAAGGGAACTGTGTTCATTAAAATGACACATCATCTACAGTACAGTGAGTTTTTAATGTCCAAGCCCCCTTATTATCTATATTCACATTTTGTGCCTCTCTTCCACGGGGTGGAAGGCTCCATACAGGCATGGTCCAGCCCAGAAATGGGTTATTTTATTTATTGAGCATTAATTATATACAATGGTCTGAGAGTTCTCTGATGACTTTTCAAGAGCAGGAATGTGATGACTGACTGCAAAGAAATAACCCACAGCCACACTGCTGATACCCCAATGTGTTCTTCCCCTAGAAAATCAAAACCAGACATTGCTGGAGAACTGTGCATGTTTTATCCAGGTTTTTTTATGCAATCTTGTCCAAAGCTCTGGCCATCCAGCCATGCAGCATTTTGGGAAGTAACCGGTACCAGAGCAAAACCAGCTTCCTAACATTGTGCTGAGAGCTTTGAGCTGAGATCCATAGGGTTGGATAACTTCTGCACTGCCCAGAGAAGCTGTGGATGCCCCATCCCTGGAAGTGTTCAGGGCTGGATGGGGCTCGTGGATGTGTCCCTGCCCATGGCAGGTGGTTGGAACGAGGTGATCTTTAAGGTTCCTTCCAGCCCAGCCCATTCCATGACGCTGTGATGGTACTGCAGGCTCACAAACAGGACAGGGAACAGAATCCAACCCAGGGAAGATCCTGCAGAAAGTGGGGCTGTATGTGATGGAGTTACAGGAAGGATGAGGAGAAGGCTAATGACTCACCCTCATTAACAACCTGTCATCCAAGTTATTAATGTGCAGGTGACACAAGCTTGGAGGGGCGAGTGCTTTGGGGCTCAGGACACAATTAAAGCTCCTCCCAAATTGGTGAAAGTGGGTGTAATTCAATGTGGACAAGATATGAACTGCATTTAGACATTATCAAGTGCACATTAATAGCTGTAAATAATCAATTATCACTCATATCACTGATATCTGCTCCACAGAACAGGATGGAGTTTTGGGTCAGGAGGAATTCCCATCCCTGGGGTGATTTAAAGCTCTATGGTTGTGGCACGTGGGGACAGGGTTTGGTGGTGAGCCTGGCAGTGCTGGGGAGCAGCTGGACTTGATGATTTCAGAGGGCTTTTCCAAAATTATGACTTTGTCATTTCAATGATTCAAACATTTAAATGCTACCGAATTCCTTCTCACTGGGGGGAGAAGAAACTCATCAATTCCATCTGTTATTTTGCCATTACCAATATATGTATTTTCCTCCCTGCTATAACTCTTTTTCCCATTGTAAGTCCTTTTCTCTAAACTGAGACAAAGCCACGGTAAATATTTTAGGTCTTTTATTGAGTGCTCTGTCCATTTCTGTCCCCTCAGTTTGGGAAGGACATTGAGGGGCTGGAGCTCATCCAGAGGAGGCAGCGAGGCTGGAGAGGGGCTGGGAACACAAACCCTGAGAGGAACCAGAGGGAGCTGGGGGTGCTCCCCTGGAGAAAAGGAGACTCAGGGCTGCCCTCCTCACTCTGCACAGCTCCTGAAAGGTGCCTGTGCTCAGCTGGGGCTGGGCTCTGTCTGCAGGCACTGACACAACCAGAGCACACAGCCTGCAGCTGCACCAAGGGAATACAGGCTGGATATTAGGAAAAAGTTCTTTACAGAAAGGTGATAAAGTTCTGGAATGGCTGCCCGGGGAGGCGGTGCAGTCCCCATCCCTGGGTGTGTTTAACAAAGCCTGGATGTGGCACTGGGGGCCAGGGTTTAGCTGAGGGGTTGGGGCTGGGTTGGACTCGATGATTTTGACAGCCTCTTCCAACCTGGTCATTCTGTGATTCCGTGAGGGTTTTCACGAATCTCTCCCGGCTGAGCGCAGGCGGGGCGGTCCCGCTGAGGGAGCGGGGGCGGAGCGGGGCCCGGCCCGGTGCCGATCCCGGTGCCGATCCCGGTGGTGCCGCCTCAGCGAGCCCGGCCCCGGGGCGGTGCCGCTCCCCGAGCCCGGCCCCGGGGCGGTGCCGATGCCGGCGGTGCCGCTCCCCGATCCGGCGCCGCTCTGAGCTCATCGCGCGGCGCCGCCGATGCCGGAGCTGGGCCGCGGTGCGTGAGCGCGGGGCCGTGCCCGCGGATGTGGGCTGAGCTGTGGCTCGTGCCCCGCAGGGCCGGGCTGCGGCTGCTGCGGCGGCGGCACGGCGGGAGCGGCGCCGGGAGCGGCGCCATGAGGCTGCAGGCGCCGCAGTTCCAGGCGCTCTTCACGCCCGGGCTGCGCAGCGTGGCCGGTGAGTGCGGGGAGGAGGCCCCGAAATGTCCCTGAGCGCAGCCCCGGGGTGCTTCGGGTTGGGAGGGACCTCAGAGCCCACCCAGTGCCACCCTGCCATGGCAGGGATACCTCCCACTTCTGCTCCGGCCCGGCCTTGGGCACTGCCAGGGATCCAGGGCAGCCCCAGCTGCTCTGGGAATTCCATCCCAGCCCCTCCCCATCCTCACAGGGAAAGCTCACTCCTGAACATGCCCTCCTCACCTTATTGCCCTTCCCCCGTCACTCCATGCCCTGGTAAAAAGAGCATTTTTCTGCTCCCATGGCCTTCTCCATGCTGAACTCCCTCAGGGACAGGTCAGAGCTCGTGTTTCCCTTTGTAGGCTGATTCTATTATGCTCTGTTGTTCCTAGAGAAATTTAGGCTCATGGTTCACTGTTCTCTGCTGTAAATAATCTGAATTCTTTTCCCTTGTCAGCCCCTGACTGTTCAAATTGATCCCCAGCCCAGAGTTCCCAGGACCAATTAGAGACCTGCCAATAGTTAAGTTTCCAGAAAAGCTTCAGAAAAATAAATCAGAATGACAGGGAACATACCTGTGGGTGCTCAGCTGTGCCACAAATTAGTGCATTTTGCATGAAGCTGTGAGTTATTTGCTGCTTTCTGCATAATTGAGTGTTTATTCCTCCATCTGTGATCTTAGTTTAGTGAGAAGGCAGGTTATGGCTGATTGTGCCGTGGGTTTACTGCTGTTTGCTTTTCCTTCCCTTCCCAGAACTGTTTGAGAAGAAGAACTATGAGCTGAGGATAGCAGGAGGGGCTGTGAGGGATTTACTGAGCGGAGTGACACCGCAGGACATCGATTTTGCCACCACAGCCACACCAGCAGAGATGAAGGAGATGTTCACAGCAGCTGGGGTCCGTCTGATCAACAACAAAGGAGAAAAACACGGAACCATCACTGCCAGGGTGGGTTTGGTTCTTTTCTGCCTGTCTGTGGATGTCCAGTAGAAAATTTGCTCCTTATTTCTTAAAGTATCACAGCAAGAGTTTAAATGAGACCCTTCTTTAAAGCCTGGAGTGATTTTTTTTTTGATTATTCATTGTAGAATTCAATAATTATCATATTTTAATGCAAGTAACTCATTCGTGCTGCTGTGTCATCACCAGAAAAAATAATGTTGGCTGCCCACGCATGATCCTAATGTTTCCTGCTCCTGATTTCCTCTACCTTGCTATTAGTCCACCTCCTGCAGGAAGATTTCTGTGTAGAAAATAAATAATGTCAAGCTTATTTTCCGAAGTTCTTATTTCTCAGCTCTGTATGAAAACCCTGCACCCGTTGCTGTGCATGTGTCCACCCACTGGACACAAACACAGGGCTAAGAAATAAGCAGCTTTTGCATTTAATTTCATGTGATGAAGTTAATTTCAGCTGTGTTGAAGTAACGCTGTCTGTGGGATTTGCAGCTCCACGAGCAGAATTTTGAAATCACCACTCTCCGAATCGACGTTGTCACCGACGGGCGGCACGCAGAGGTGGAGTTCACCACGGACTGGCACAAGGATGCTGAGAGGAGGGACCTCACTGTCAACTCCATGTTTTTAGGTACATTTGAAAAACAATGTGGATGAAGCAGTGGATTTGAGTTCTGCCACTGAGTTCTGTGTCAAAAATCTGTACAAATACATGGGGTGATCTGGCAGACCAGCTCAAACCACACAACTTCTCATTCCAAATGAGAGTGGTTCATTGTGCCAGCCACGTTTGTAAATTGATATTCTGGTTTTTCATTGGTTTCTAGGTTTGGATGGAACACTTTATGATTTCTTTAATGGCTATGAAGACTTGAAAAACAAGAAAATCAGATTTGTGGGCAAGGCAGCTGAGAGAATACAAGAAGATTATTTAAGAATCCTGAGATACTTCAGGTAAGGGGTTTTGCCTTTCCTTGATAAATAAACTGTACAAAGTTTCAAAAACATGCAAAAAGATACCAGTGATGTAAAAGGAGTTGTAATTGCCATATTTCCTTTCCAACCTAAATGATTTTATGATTGTAAGTGGAATAAGTTGTATAATTGTAAGAATTATTTTTAATTGTGTTTTTTTATTTTGTTTTAATTGTTTTTAATTATTTGAATAGTTGTAAGTGTTCTAATATAACATCCAGGGCTTTTATTTGGCAGATTTTATGGAAGAATTGCAGAGAAACCTGGAGATCATGAACCTATTACACTGCAAGCAATTAAAGAAAATGCCAAAGGCTTGGCTGGAATATCAGGAGAAAGGATTTGGGTGGAACTGAAAAAAATTCTTCTTGGAAACCATGTCAATCATTTGGTTCAGCTTATGTATGAGCTGGATATTGCCCAGTACATAGGTAAAGTGAAATGAAGTTTGATTTCCTACTCCTGAATCTTATACAGAAAGAATTTTGTGCCAAATGAGATTAAACTTGGGTTTACACAGAAATCAGATTTTATTTTTATCCTGTGCTAACACCCACTTTTCTTGTTAACAATTCTTTGTACTTTTTGTGTGTTTTTAGGGCTACCACTTGATGGGAATTTAGAGGAATTTGCCAGAGTCAGTAAAAACATCCAAAATCTGTCTCCAAAACCCATGACTGTCCTGACATCCTTGTTCAAGGGGAAGGATGATGTCACAAACCTGGACCTGAGGCTGAAAATCTCCAAGGAAGAAAAAAACCTTGGCCTTTTCTTGGTGAAGCACAGGCAGGAGTTAACCAAAGGCTCAGGGCCAGAACCACTTAGACCATACCAGGACTTCCTGATGGATGTGAGTGGAGTTCAGACTGCTCCATTTGGGGCTGCACAGGGAGCTGAATTCATTGGAAGGCATTCCTCAAAAACAAACCTGCTGTGTTTTAGCAGTTCTGAGCACCCTGTGCTCTGGAATTGCTCTGCAGCAATTTTTGGACTGATATAAAAGTCAGGGTGAAAAATGTCTCACATTCAGTTTCTTGTGACCTTACCTGGGACTGGCAGTTTGCTGTGCTGTCCTGCTGAGATATGAAAGAGGAGCTGGACCTCAAGAATTTGGCTTTTTTCTGTATAATTCAGCTTTGAATTGTGACTGGAAAATCAGTGCAATTCCTGCTGTTCTTCCCAAGGCAATTTTTAGGTGATTCGGAGGCGAATTTTTAGGTGGTTTTAGGGACTTTTGGGTGATTTTGGGGATTTTTATGGTGATTTTTTGGAGTGATTTTGGGTGATGTTCCTTAGGCAGCCTGGGATGTTCTTCCACAGCACAGTGAGGTCATTTCCAGCTGTATTCTGCTCATGCTGAGGGCAAGGACCCATCCCCAGGGCCAGGCCTGTCTCCCTCAGGAAAGGGATCACAGCTATTACCTGGGATTCTCCAAGGATCTCCCAGAGCCTGCAAGACTCAGTTTTAACTGTGAGGCAGGAGAGAGCCTTGCTCCCTAGTCCCAGCTTGGCCAAGGTCTTGCCTAAGCAATACTGAGCACACTTTGAGCTGGTTTTGCTGTTTCATACTGAAACCTCTCTTTTTTTTCCTTTTTTTCTCCTAGTCTAGGGAAGCTAACACCAACTCCAAGATCTTTGAGCTCCTGAAGTACCAAGGAGAGGAGCAGCTTTTGAAAGAAATGCAGGACTGGACTGTGCCCTCCTTCCCTGTCAGTGGGCACGACCTCAGGAAGATGGGGGTGTCCTCTGGCAAGGAGATTGGGACAGCACTGCAGCAGCTGAGGGATGAGTGGAAAAAGAGTGGGTACCACATGGATAAAGAGGAACTGCTGAGCTGCCTGAAGAAGGTGTAAAGTGAATAATAACAGAACTGTTTGTGCCCTGATCTGAGTGGAACTGAGCTCCCAGGAAACTGAGCCTCTCACAGCCAACTGAGCATTTGTCACATTTAATATTTTCATTACTAATTCCTAACTTCTGCAAGGAGAGGTTTCATTTTGGAATGATGTAAAACATTGTTTGCCAAATCCCACCCTCTCAACCTCTTTGCTGATAAATATTTACTATTTTATCATGACTTAGGGCACGAGAGGTGACAGCAAGATTTTTCTCCTTCTGACTGTCTATATAAAAAAAAAAAAACCACCCCAAAATCCCCCCAAAAAGGTTGTTTGCATCTTCTAGATGAAATCATGGAGGGGTTTTTATGTGCCTAGGAGAATGTGTGGAAATAATGGGCTCTACCTTAACTCTTTTTGTACTTAAAGCTGGATGACAGATGGAAATACTCACTCCAGCCGTTCCCAACAGCCTTGCCATGGAAAACCAGGCTGTTTTCTAGGACTGTTTTTATTTTCCAGAATTAGTTTTAGGTTAAAAGGATGACTTGGCTGAGTATCATGAATTTGCAGTAGTTTTTCAGCAACTTACCACTGAGTAAACTAAATCCACAGCAAGCTGGTGAAGGTTCTACATTGTATTTTCAACTTCAGGTGTGAGACAAACTATTAATGTTAATTAAGATGAACAAGGGGAGATCCAGCTCCTTGTCTTGGGAATTGGGGATTTGGAGCAGAGCCATTCCTGGGCTTTATGAATGTCTTCCTATCCCTGGGGTTTGTGGTGTGCTGTTAAAAAGTCTCTTGGAGCAGCTCTTGTGTGTATAAATCTTATTGCAGGTTGAACTTTTCCTACACAACCATGGTAAGAAATAAAATCCTTTGGATTTCACTTTCCTTGGATATCATTTTGCAACACTAGATGGCAACACTGGAGCAATGCTGGAATAAAATCAGCATTTTGGGCTTTCACACAACTTCCCAGCTGCCCTTGATTTTCCTGGGATGTCTGGTCCTTTAAATAAATTATCCTGAAGGTGCCTGGGAATTTGAGGGAGCCAGGGAGGGAAAAGGGAAAGTGCTGTTTGTTAGTAAGGCAAATCTCACAAGAACAGGATGGTGCTTAATTTAATGAGGTGATTAAATTGAAGCCTCCTTTGTGTACTTTCTGGAACTACTGAAATCTTGGGAGGGAGTGACAGAACTCAGGGCTGTAGAGTCCTTTCAAGATTTCACCAAAGTGCAGCTTTAGGGCAATGGTGTGGAGATGGAAAATATGAACACTTACCCAACATTGCTGTCAGGGGCCAACTCCCCGTGGAGAGAGGATTTTTAAGGAGAAATCCTGAAATTTATGGTCTTGGCATGGACCAAATGGATACTCTGGACAAAGCTGAGCAGGGAGATCTTCCCATGAGTGCTGAGCTTTCATTTCCAGCTGTTTGCCAGCCCTGAGAGGGGCTGGGGGTGCCTGGGTCCAATCCTGCTCCCAGACTTAATCACTGGTTTATGTCTAAAGGATTTTCAGCTCTCAGGGAACCTTTGCACAACTTTGTCCCCCAGGATTAAGGATGACAACCCAAATCATGCATATGGACAGCAAGGAATGATTTATTGAAATTGATGCTGGCAATGATTAGCCTGAAAAGACTTTAATCAGAATTATTTACTACACAGTATAGGTGCTGGAGAGTGCACTATTAAATCAATCATTTCAAAGCCAGTTTAATTAGTAAATAGAAACTGATGGGTTTAATTGGAGATTATTTGGCCAAGCTGGTCACCAAAAGCAGGGGGAAGCCCATTTCCTCCTCACTGATAACACAAAGGATCCTGTTAGAAAACAGCAAAACCAGATTATTGCACAAGCACCTTCATGAACAGCCCTGCCTGGAATTCAGTGCAGGGAGCACCTCTGTTCCAACACCTCTTTAGAGATCAGCCCCTGCTTGAGGTTTCCCATTGGTCTACTGAGCATTTCTGTTTATCTTCAAGAAAAATTAACCCCTAGGAAAATGAAAGGCATGAAATAAAATATATTAATGTATTTCAGGCAAGCAGTGCCAGCTTGGGATCTGGAAAAATGCTGGGTTTAAATAAACTCCTTTTTAGAGTATGGGCTATTTAAATAGCAAATGGGCAGAAAGGAGATGAAGATTGATACACACATGGTCAAATAAAGTTCTCCAACAGATTATCTGACTAATTAAATGATATTCACAGTGGTTTTAATTACCTGACAACCTCCCCTCTCTCCATGTTACTCCTTACCTTCTCTGCCATGGGCCAGTCCAGCCAGCAGACTTGGAAGTGAAACTTTTACTTTTTGCAGCCAAAACCTCATTATAAACCCAAATGTTTCCTTTTCCCACACCGACAATCAGCAAAACCAAGTGAGTTTTGAAACAAATTGCATTTTATTCTTTGCAAATATTTGCAAGCCACAAGATTTGTCAGAAAAGTTGTCCCAAAAGGCAAGAGAAGGAAGAGTTAAAGCAGAGACTGGGCCACCCCTGGAGCAGTTCACAGAGCAATTAAAGGTGACAAAGACAGGAACAAATGAACTGCAGCACATCCAAAAAGAGCATTAATAAAAAACAAATGAGTATCTAAAATATTTTAAACCCAGTGCACAAGTGATTCTACCTATTTGTGAAAATGAACCTGAAATAAATGAAAACTTGCAAAGTTCCAGGCTGTGACTGGGGGTGCTGCTGATGCTGCAGTGATGGCTTGACAATGAGTGTGTGCTGTAAATCCTGTGATCCCTCAGTCCTGCCCACTGGTTAATTAATTCCTGCAGGAAGTCACTCAGCCAATCAAGGGGGTAAATGTAAATATTCATCAAATCTGGTTTCCTTTGATTAGCTCTCTGAGCAGTTGCTGTCTGTATTTTTCCATAATGACGTTCCAAATTTTCCCCTAATTCCCACCAACAGTTTTCTCTCCAAAACACAGAAAAACATGGAAAATATGAAGCAGTGTAAGGAACCATCCCCAGCTGACACCCTGGAGTGCTGGATGCTCCCAGTAAGGACTGGATCCACCACCACAGGACTCAGCCTGGGAAGTGTCATGGACTCAATACAGCAAACACTGCACAGGTTCAGCACATGGAAGAGCATCATCAACAATGACATTTAATTAGTGTTAATTTACTCCTGACTTACCTCGATTTTGTTAGTTTACATTTGACTATACACACAGAACACAAAAAAATGCTTATTCTGGATTCAAATATTACCATTTTTAATTGAGAATCCAAAAGACTCAGCCAAAACCCCGAAGAACTGAACCTTTACAAGTTCAGTGACAGCTGAGAAAATCCTTTTGGAATTCCCCTTGCCAGCCCCCAGTGAATGCTCACACCAAGGCAGCACAAAGTGCTGGCAGCACCCTCCAACTTCTGCCACCACCAAGCCCCACTGAGGGCCACAGGAGCAACAGACAGGAGGGACTCTGAGGGGGAAAAAAAGAAAAATCCAAATATCCAGCCCAGATGTGGTGCTGGGTGAGGGAAAGCCAGGCCTGGTTCCAGTGGATTCACAAACACAGAGTCTCCCTCTCACACCAGTGCCTGGCTTTCCAAGCTTATAATGAATCATTATCAACATCCAGAGTGTTTTCTGGAAGAAAATGAGCCATCATCATCCTGTTTGCTCAGAGCCACATCCCAAATATTGCTTTTCACAGTTCACTGCCAAGTCAGGGCACTGCACGTGGAACTGAGCACGGAATTAAAGGTGTCTAAGAAGAACAGAAGCAGCACAGAGGTAGAAATTTTCAAAGAACTAAACCTGAGTTACACAATTAATCTCTACATACCTGGCACGACAAACACACAGCAGCAAGTCCATGGTTTGGGGTGTTTTTGCAGCTGGAGGTACCACACTGCCATGGGAATGAGCTCCTGGTGTGCCAGGCTTGGCCTTGGCCCTCAGCTGAAGTCGTCTGTCCTTGCTACACCTGCCTGGAGCCTGGCAGAGAACAAGCAACCAGTGCCTCATGTCTTAGACTTGACTAATTTAACATCACTGTGAAGAAATAAAGAGTGAATGATAAAAGCTTCACAAGAAAAAAAAGTGTTTATGTGCACAAGCACTAAAAAAATCTCCATTGCCATCACCAAAGTGCATTCTGAGAGGGGAAAAAAACAATAAATCAGTGCCAAAAACTGCCCCAGATTGGCACCCAATTTGTGGAGCACAGACAAAATAAAGACCAAACCAAAAAAAGAAACCTCCCCACAAAAAAGCACTGCCTGTAGTCCTATTTTATTGGGAAACTTTTGCTCTTTATAAGGTGATAATGTGAAATTTTACTTTATGATCTCAAAGGTACAATGAAATAATTAAAAGAGACTTTTCCTTCCCTTTGTCACAACAAGTACTATTTAAAAATCACCTCAGTGGGGTGTCATAGAGTCCATCCCAATCCCCTGGACACCTCCACTGGTAAATTAACCAGGAATAATTTGGGGAAGTGATTGAAGCACACTGAAAAGAACATGACAATGCTGTTTACCCTCTGACCTGTGCACTTCCTATCAACAGTTTAAAATGTAAGAGTTCTGAAGTCAAATGGACTGAACAGATGAGACAGCTTGTAAGGAACAGACACTTCCCCATGGGGTCCATCCTGGGAGGCAGCTGCAATTCCAGCTTCTGCACATTCCAGCGCTCAGGAACGCTCAGGCTGCTTCTCTCTTCCACAGTTCTTCAGCAAAAAGCTGAGAAACAGCACAAGCAGCAAACCTGAAGGACTTCAGCGAGTTAGAAACAGGGATTCTCAGCAAACCACGTGTAAGTGTATTATGGCCAACACTCCACAGCAGGTGAGTGCTATCTACCATCCAGGAATACTGCAGCAATCTCTGCTTATTGGGATTTTAGTTTGGTTTTACTTTCCATCCCCCTTCCTTCACTGCAGTGGGAATTACACAAGTCCAGTCCCAAGTGCGTCCACGTGGATTTCCTGGTGTCCCACGTGGACCTTCCCTCCTGGTGTCTCCTGGCACCCCCTCTGCAGGAGCAGCACGGGGAGCTGGCTGAGCCTGGCTCCTGGGGTGCCAGTGTGGCTCCTGGCAGAGGGAGCAGGAGCAGCACTGAGCAGGAGCCCGGGGGTCACAGGCACAGCAGCGGCGAGCGGCCGCGCTCCGAGTCCTCGGCGTCCTCGGGCATGCGCGGCAGCAGCGCCGAGCGCGTCAGCCCCCAGAACCTGGGGGGGCTCAGCTCCTTCCTGGTGGCCGTGAACTTCCAGCCCATGTGGCTGCCGCAGATCCTGCACTGAGCGATGGTCCAGGCGTACCTGCCCAGGGCACAGCAAAGCCAGCGTGAGGGAAAGGCCTTGGAAATGCTGCAGCAGGAAACAGCCCCAGCTGGGCTTGGGTGATAATCCCCAAAGTGGGTGTGGGTGACAACCCCAAAGTGGGTTTGGGTGACAACCCCAAAGTGGGTGTGGGTGACAACCCCAAAGTGGGTTTGGGTGACAATCCCCAAAGTGGGTGTGGGTGACAATCCCCAAAATGGGTTTGGGTGACAATCCCCAAAATGGGTTTGGGTGACAACCCCCAAAGTGAATTTGGGTAACAACCCCCAAAGTGGGTTTGGGTGACAACCCCCAAAATGAATTTGGGTGACAAACCCCAGCTGGGTTTGGAAGACAACCCCCAAAGTGAATTTGGGTGACAACCCCCAAAATGGCTTTGGAAGACAACCCCCAAAGTGAATTTGGGTGACAACCCCTGTTGGTAAACTATGTTCTGACCACATTCCACAGCTATCAGATAGTTAATTGTTTACATTTCTTTTCTGAGGCTTCTCAGCTAGAATGGGAGAAAAATCCTAGCAAAGGATTTTTCATAAAATATCATAGCTACAAACCCCCAGCTGGGTTTGGGTGACAATCCCCAGCTGCATTTGGATACCAATCCCCAACAGCATTTGGGTACCAATCCCCAGCTGCATTTCCAAAGAATCCTCAGGAATCCAGTTCCCATCTAAAACCCTGCAGAGCTTCAAAAAATGAAGCCAAAAGCCCCACAAACATCCCACCCCCAAAGCCCTCTATTGCCTCTTCAAAGAGAAGAAGCAACCAAAGCTTTTTATTGTCCCAGAAAGGCTGAGGGCCCTGAAGAGGGGTCACAAAATTTCTCAGAGTAATTTATTTAATGGCAATGAAAGTGATTTTTGCCCTGCTTTTCAAATAACAGGGACTGCTGCACCTCTCACAGCAGCAGAGCTTTTCTCTAACAGTTTTATGAGGTAGAACATGAATATTTCAAAGCCATCACAGAAGAGCTGAGAAAACACAAAAGGATGAGCAATATTAACTCCAGATATTAAAAGTCTCCAATTTTCTTCAGGGAATGTTAAAATGTGTGACAGAAGTGCCAGACATCCTCCAAGTCATTGCTCAGTTCTATGTGATATTCCAGGGAAAAAATCCTGGATGCAGGACTTGTTATTTATTTGGCAAACTTTTACATCCAAACACTTAATTCTATTGCTGTCTCAGAGAGGCAGACTCATTATTAATTATTTATTATTAAAATAAAATCAAAGATAATCAGAACAATACAAATGTTATTAATTTTTAGTTTAATGTAACATTTATTCAGGTTTTAGATATAAAATGTATTTCAGTAGAATAAATATATTTATATATTCTGGTTTTCACTTGCACTAAAGCTGTGTGAAAACAATTCTGAAAACAGTTGTACTTTAAACAAAACTACACACAAAGAAACTTCCAGACAACTTGGTTTAAACAGTTTAAATTCTAGACTATGTTTTAAAATTGCAATATTTCCCCATTTAAAAAATATTAAATTCTGCAATATTTTTGGTGATTTTTCAATTTTATTCTGTATTTTGAATATAACTCAATTTACTTCCTTATTTTTTGTATGAGAGAAATGATGACATGTGCCTAAAAAACTCAACATTTACTATTCCACCCTCCCAGAAATAGCCAATTAGGGTAATTTTCTAATAAAATATTGCTGCTCTTACCCAGGGAACCAGCTGTGCTCTGTGGAGGGGCGGCCACTGAGACTCAGGTTGGAGGCTTTATACACAGTGAGGGTTTCGTGGATGTATCCATGGGGATTCACATAGGCTGCCATGGGCCCACACAGGGAGAGGCTACAACACAAAAGGAATTTGGTCAGAGAGCAAGGAAAAATTTAAAAAAAAAATTAAAAAATAAAAATAAGGAAAAAAAAAAAAAAAAACGCCAAAAAACCCATCCTCAAAGGGTGGCAAATGTACACAGAGGAAAAACTGCCAGCTAAGTTTAAAATATTTCAACAGAGCAAAAAATCCCCACTTTTTGTAGGGGGAAAAAAAAGTGCCTTCAATTATAGCATCAAAAACTGAAAGAAAATAGATGCTGATTTAAAATAATTCAGAAAATGCATGCTGATTTAAAATATCATTGCTCAAATTTGCTTAGAACTGCAGAAAATACACGACAGACTCATCCTGTGTGTTACTTTAAACAGCAAGTTTCAAGAAAAGCAGGGAAAATGTAACTTTAGAAGTAAGCAAAAATGTTCATTTATTGCACCAACTTCTCAGCACCTTCTGTTAAAAGTTCATCATATTGACACAGCAGGAATTGTGGTGTCTGCAATCCATTACTTGATTAGAAGAGAAGAAATGGCTTTTAATTACCCCACAGCTCCTTATCACACTGATAAAGAAAAACTGTGGGGAGTCTTTGTTAACCCAAAGCATCTTTAACCTTCCCATTATCAGAGGGGATGGGCTGGTGGGAGTTCATCAGGATTAAAAGCAGTGACAAGGCTGACAGAAGCAGCAATTATTTGGGAAATGTAATCGTTGTTAAACATGGGAAATATTGTGTAGGGCAAATAAAGAATGGGGCCAGTTATCAGGAATAACCTTCAATTCTTCAAAAAAAAGGGATCACAACATTTATTGGCTTAAATAGGAACCTTCCCTGCATGCCAACATCCTGAGAGCCTGTTTATATCCTCTAATTAGTGCATTTTAATTGGCTCTTGTGGCCTGTTGACACATAAATGAAGTGCTGAGAAATAAAATTTGGGGTATCAAAAACTTTATTCAGAAATATCAGGATGAAAAAGTCTTTATGTGACACATTTATATTTCAAATTATTCAGTGTGAGGTGCTGGGGGTGTGGCACAACACCAATTTCTCTTCCAATAAACCTGGAAATGCTGAGATTCCCAAACTTTTTATTAAAAAAGCTCAAATATAAACTCTCTATAAATATTTACTTAAATTTCATTGGAGTTGTGGCAAACCCAGCAGTTTTAAGACTTATCCCAGCTTAATCTGCTTTGCTGGGCTCGTGTTTCTGACCTAGGAGCTGCCCCAGATGAAGAGTAATAAACTCACCTGAATATTTCATTCTTGGTAGTTATTTCTGTGTCTTGGCATTGCTTACAACAGAGAGATGTGCACTGGGAAAGAGAAACAAAGAGGGTAATTGCATTAATTTCCAGATGCTTGTCAGCAGTGGGAAATAATAAAAATGTCTCTCCCTTTCCATCAGGACAGACTTTGGACCAATTGTTTTGTTCAGCAGTTACTGATGGGGGATATTTTTTCTATGCATTTTACTTATTAAAACATTAATTATTATCTAAAAGACATAATAATTTTCATATCATCACCTCACAGAAAGGTCCACACACAGAGAATTGGATCTGACTCCACAAAGATAATAAATGAGCCAGCCTTCTAAGGTCTCTAAAGGCTAATTTAGAAAAAACAACCTTTGCTCTTCTGCAATAGAGCACAGAAAAGGCAGATGAGACAAATGCAATCATTAAGTCTTTCTTAAATTTGAGGGTACTGTAGATCAATGGGTTTAATTTCCTCACAAAAATAGGTAAAACATATTGATCTCTCTCCTGGAGATTATAACAGATTAATCCATCTTCTGCATTTTCTACAAAGTAGAACCAAACAATTCATCACTGACACTGCCCAGAAAAGCAGCATTTAAATCAGCTCAGCAGAACACTCCCATTCATTTTCAGCACGTACATTACTGTACATCTTTTTAGGGGTAATGTCTGTGAAATTCCCCAAAATGAGCCACAGGATTTTGGAAGAAAATGCTGCACTCCGAGACAGTGCTCTTAAAACCTGGAGTTTGTGCTCCTGAGCCCCCTGAGCTGTGACACCACACACTCAAACCACTCCCTCCTCTCTCCTCTGCTGCCTTCAGAGGTTTTTGTTGGATTTCAGCTGCTCCAGCTGGTGTCCCTGGTCGTGCCCCACTCTGCTCGCTGGAGATGAGGAAGGACAAGACCTCTGCTGCTCAGATCCTCTCCAGCCCCTCCTGAAGCTGCCCTGGCCCCTCTCTCCTGCCAGGGACCTTCCCCAGCTCACTCCCAGGCTCTCACAGCACTCAGAGTCCAATTCAGCCACTCTCTCATCCCATGGCTCCACTTCCAAACCTCTCTAATGACTGCAATTAGCACTCCAAGTGGAATTCACAGTGCTACACCTGGGAGTCAGGCACACTCCCTAAAATAAGCTTTGGTAACTGGGTTAACAACAGGGCAAGCTGATAAAAACACAGTATTGTTGATAAAAGTACAATATAATTCACTGGTATCAAGGGAAAATTGATCAGCTCTCAGGATCAGTTTTATTATTGGAAATTATATTCTGAACAAGCCAGGGCATCCTAAAGAACTCTGGATGAAAAGGACTGGATTGGATAAAAATGCTGCTAAATAAACTGTAAATAATTACAATGCACTTCCCATTCTGACACTAAGAACAGCTAAACACATTTAGTGACCAAAATGTCACAGGATGAAGAAGAAAACACCTTTTGGATATAGGCTAAAAAGTAACTTTAACTGGAATTTATGAGGCTAATTTAAGTTTTCCTGTCTCTTTGGAATTTATGGAAAACACAAAATTAGTGAACATGAACAGTTCTCAGCAGCACTTGAGTATCAGGGTGTTTTCAGAGTTTCAGCTCAGAGAAGACAAGTGAAATTTAGTCTGAGTACAGCCTCAGGCAAACACCTGCCCATTTTGTCTCAGAATTTGGAAGAGATGTTTTCTGTCTCCTTTCTTTACATTTCTGGTGCATGATTTTGGGAAGAGGATCACTATTAAAATGACCCTCAGGTTCATTTTTCCCCAGGAACAGGCAAGAATTTAATGACACTACTTTTTAGGCAAACAGGCAAAACTCCCACTGCTCTGTGTCCATTAGACAAACACAGTATTGTTATTTAAAAAATATAAATTATTATAAAGAACTGTACGACACAAAAAATAGAACATTTAGAACATTACAGGATCATGGCAATGGAAAGAAAGGAAAGGAAACAAGTTTTTGAACATTTTAACAAGGAACTGCCTAAGAAAAAAATACGTGTCTTTTGTAAAAAAAATCTGTTTAGCCCAATCTTTAGATTTATGCTCAATACTACAAAGATTTTGCTACAAAATCCACAAATTTCCATGCTAAAAGCATGCTTGATCGTGGTGTCAGTGTGGGGCTGTGATGGTTGTTAACAACACTGGACTTCTAGCACCACCTCTTGGCTAAAAATGTGCTGTGCCACACTGAAATACTTCTAACTAAAGAAAATATAATTATATAGTATATATTATTAATATAATATTATTTATGTCATATTATTAATATAATATATTATAATATCATACAACTTATATGCTCTATATAATAAATGTTAGATTATATTATATATATTGTATGACATACTGTATATTGTATATTCTGTATTATATATTATATATAATATGTTTTTTCTTGCTGCCAAACACAACCCAGCACTGAGACATCATTTTCCTTTCGAGTAAACTTTTGAAGAAATAACAGAACACCCAAACTCATCCTCTGGAAGGATTAGCTGGAAATTCCATCATTTCTGGAAGAGATTGCAACAGTCACTCCTGTTTTTCTGGCAATTTGATGGCAAATAAAGAAGAACTACTCACTTTGTTCATGATATCCAGCTCACAGCGGAGCCTCTGCACAGCACTGCCTATTTTGAGCAACTGGATACGTAAAGCATCATCAATGGGCAGGCAGGCAGCAACTCTGTAAGAAAAATCTAGAAATGAGAAAGCAGCAGGTCTGTTAGAATTAACAGAGAAATAAATCCAAGTGTTTCTATTTACTCTACCACAGGTAATTATCTAAGCTGTGGTCTCTTAAGAAATTAAAATAATTAAAACTGTGGGTTCATAAAAGCTCCTACCTACTGGGTTTGATGGAAGAGATTCATCTTTAAGGTTTTCATCCCACTCATGGAGCTGCCTCTTGACTCTCTCCATCAAGGTTTCCTTTTGTTGGAAGAAAAGCCTAATTTAAATACACAGGTATTGCTGTTTTGTTCTTAGGAAAAAAACAAAAGGGAAGCAAAATGTAGAGTAAGCTCTTTTCCCTAAGTGGACAGTAGTTTTTAATTAAAGAATAATTAAAGAATCACTTTGTAGCTGCATGTTTTAACTGGTTTTGCTCTGAGACAACACAGAAGGAACCAGAATCTCTTTATCCCTCCCAGACATTTGCCCTAGGAAGGAGGGAACAACCACAGTGAGGGAAGCCCTTCCTGATCTTTTCACTGCATATAAAATGTTGTAAAATGAGAATTATGAGCCAATAAAATTAAAGCTTTTCTATTATCCCATACTTAGATATTACAACTATAAAGCTCTCTGCAGGTTATTTGATTTAAGGGTGAACTTACAGCATCATAGAGAGAGTACAGCCAGGGGGGCCAAGATGTCAAACTTGCACAGTGGAACTTCCTCTGAAACCAAAGCCACAAATATTTATTCTTTAACAAAAACAGATTTTAGGGACAGCTGTTTTTAAAACAAATAAAACAGGGGAGACAGACCTGATTATTTAAAGATACAAGTAATTATCCTCATCAGGACCAGCACTTCACTGTGAAGCTTCCAAACCCACCCTCAGTGCACTTTCAGATGCACTGAGGGCTAAGCCTCCTGAGCAGGACAATACTTGGATTTTATCACAAAACCTGTCTCTGCATTAGAGGTATTTCTGATGTTTAGTAATAAAAAATTATGTTTTTCAAAAGTGTGTCCATCTGAAATGGAGACAGTTGAAAATTTAAGTGCTATTAACAGTGCATCTGTTCCTAAGTCTCCACCAGCTGTCTCTGGAACCACCAAATTTCCACCAGTGTAATGTTATTTGTTTAATTAAGCAATTTTCTCCAGTGATTTCTGAACACAAATTGAGAGCTTTAGTTAATAAAAGTCTAAAAAGCAGCACACAACATAAGTACATTGCTTTTCAAAGGAGGAGCTCATATTGCACTGCAAATTTGTACAAATTCAATTTTCATCTCCCCCTTGAGAGCAACTCTCCTCATTTACAAATGACACCAGTAGAGAGATGGAGGTCAACAGGACAATTGCCCTGCTCCACATCTGCATCCCAGGTTTTTCCTGCAGTGGGCTCACTTCATTTCAGCTTCACCTGACAGAGTCAGCCTTGGGAAGGGATCTCCACCCCACAGCCCAGAGTTTCTGGGCTCATTAACTCACATGAACTTGGTCAGGAACTCTGAGAATCAAGAGCTCTTTGTTATCAATGGAGTTTTTTAATTGATTTTGAGGGCAGAAGAGTTCAAAACCATTGAAGAAAAAAGCAAATCCAAACATGAGTCGAGTTAACAGAACTGTATTAATTTCTGGAGGTAGTTCCAAAGATCTCTACAGAAACAGAAGATTCCAAGGTAACTTCTCTGTGTCAATGACCAAAACAATGGAATAAATAATAAATACAGATATAAACTGGCACAGGCTGCCCAGAGAGGCTGTGGATCCCTGGAAGTGCCCCAGGCCAGGCTGGACAGGACTTGGAGCAACCTGGGACTGTGGAAGGTGTCCCTGCCCATGGGATGGATGGGCTTTAAGGACCTTCCCAACCCAAACCATTGTGGGATTCCATGAAAAGCAGGAGGTTGGAATCTGCCTTCCCTGCTGTGCCTCCTCCTCTACAGATGGAACTGGATACTGATTCTCAAGACACCACCAGAAATTCAGACAAAAAATACAAAACCAGAACAACCAAAGCTGCAGAATAACTTCTCACCTTCTGGTACTTCTGCCACCACTGCCTGATGGCTCTGTCCTGCCAGGACGTGGGTTTGGAAGAGGGGAGCACGTGGGACCTGCTGAGAGACTGCAGCTGCACTGCTGACATGGTGGGAGGCAGCACTCGCTCAGGCAGGATTTGTACCTTAGCCTGCTGGATGCTGAGGAAGCAAACAAAAAGATGAGGTGTACACATATTTTTTAAATGTTTTTTTCTAATACATGCATTTTTAAAAATGGATTTTACTGCTTATGGGAACAAAGGTTGGTGCAATGAATTAATCACTCCACAGTACTAGAGAATTTAAACAACCCATTCCATCAGAACTTCTTTTATTTTAGAGCACTACAGATCTGTTGGGATTGTGGTGGACAGAAATAAAGACAGATTGGCAGTGGCAGCACAGCTGAATGTTCCACAATCTCAGCACTATAGATTTAGATTTTTGTCTCCTCAAGTTACTTTTGGTATAAATAATCAGCTCTTCCATCTTAATACCTCAGTTCAGCTGAAATGCACTTGGCTATCTTCAAACCACAAAAGCTTCTGTGCTCAGCCAGAGGTCAGAATCAGCAGAAATAGGATACAGGCTCTGATCAGATTTTAATATCCCAGCATCAAAGGTCACCTTTTCCACAAAGACCTCAGCAAATGGCTGAGGCTACTAAGAATGCTGTCCAGCAGGAAAGACTACATGTTTTATCAGCATTATGCAGCAGAAATCCTGAAATATTGAGGGTGTGTCATTAATGACAATTATTGAGGGGTGTGTCATTAAAAATTTCTAATGCCAGCACTGAACTGGTAACTTACAATAAATTATAACATTATGTTGTGCCAAAAGTACTCAGGAATCAGAAACACCAAGAATTATGGAAATGTTCTTCTTGCTAAGGATCTCTGGACAGCGAGTTCCCAGGAACAAAGCTGCTCCTGCTGCTGTTGCTGTCCAAGCACTGCCACCGTGTGTCCAAGCAGGGCTTTTCCTAAGCTCTAACATTCAGAGTCTGTTATTTGGAACCAAATGTTAGAGAGCAAACTGCACAAGTATTCTTCATTGCTTCAGCTGCAGGTCACAAAAGCACAGAAATGCTGCTCCCAGGCTTCCTTCCAAAGCAATGCTGAATTGCAGGATACAGGTGAGGAGCTCTACATTTACAGATTTGGAGAAATGCTTCACAAGCCTTGCAGGAAATATGACAGAAGCTCTAGCAATTGTGCTAAGAATTGTCACATGCTCCCAGATCAATGCTGGAGCCTGGAGCTCTGGCCATGGTGCAGGGCGTGATGCCAAGGAGTTGAAAATGAGGGAAGACTCAGCATGTTCTTACTGGGTGTTCAGGATGTTGATCACTTTTAGAAATGGAAAAAGGCATTAATATGTTAAAACTAGTCAGAAGAGCTTCTAAATATCCCAGCTTTCAAATGGGAATATAGAAAATAAGACCATACTCCTATAAAAGTTGATGAGTACAGAATTAACTGCATCCTTTTCTTACCCATCAGACTGTGTTCGTATTTCAAGCACCTTGAACCTCTGTCTTCCTATTGCTTTCACCTTGACTGTTTCAACTCCATATTCCTGCTCTTCTCTGTAGGCATAGATTTCTGCTGTCGTTCCAAAATGTGCTTCCCTCTCATGTGCATTACTAAGAGTAACAGAATGAAAAGATTAATTCAATTAATTAACCCGCTCCAAACAGCACTGCTCATTCAGACTCCAGTCTGCCTGCACTGACTGTACATGACTGGTCTGATCAAAAAAACAATTTTTGGTGAAATACCTTTAATTAATCACAATAATAATGTTTCCATTATAAAGCAATTTCTCTTGTTTTGGTTGGTTGGGTTTTTTTGCCAGGAAATTTGATTATATTTTAGGGTCTAGATGTGACATTCTGGGAGCACAGGGATCGCCAGTGTGTCAGCATTTCAAATGCAGACACTGAAAGCACACATTCTTTGGATTGACTTCGTAACAGGAACTGTTCCCACCTCCCACACAATTAATCCATAGTAAATTGCAGGGGGGAAGAGGGAGGAACATTCCCAACTTCTTCTGGCACTAATCAGCTTTTCTCTTCTCCACTTTTCTATCACCTCCTGTCTCTCAACTCCACTGTGAAACATTTGCCAGTGCTTGTTAGTTCACACACAAAACCAGCAACAATACAGCTCTCAAAACAAGAATGACTTCCACATTTCAGGTCAAGGCTTATTCTTTAACAAGATGGAACAAACAGTTACTGAACAGAAGAGGATGCTCAAACAAGGACGCAGATCAGCACTTGCTGTTTCTCCACACAAACACAAGATGCTGTCAAGCACCTACACTGCCATTACATACTGGAAGACAATTTCTGTTAAACAATTTCAGCTTGTTATCGAGCACAGAACTGACGCAACCATCTGCTTTTGCTTTAGTATCCACAGAAACTGTGCTAAAAAACATGCTGCACACACCAGCAACCCGCCCGTGGCTTTTACCTGTATGCAAGGACAGCAAAGGTTCTGTCTTTCTGAATTAAATTCCGCACCATGCTAACCTCTTGGGGGCGGAAGAGCTGCAGCGGCAGCGTCTGGCCGGGGATCAGCATCACCATGACCCGGGGCAGCACGGGGATCACCTGGCAGCTGTCGTCATCGTGCACCGTCCTGCCGTGGAACTCCTCCATGTCCGAGCCCAGGTACTGCAGGGAGGGAGGTCGGGAAGGTCAGGGAGGACAGGGACACCACGGGGAGGACATGGACACCACGGGGAGGACACATGGACACCACGGGGAGCACAGGCACGGAGCTGCTCTGGGGGTGTTCAGCCTGCAGAAGGCTCCAGGCTGATCTAATGTGGCCTTCCAGTATGTGAAGGAGCTAAGGGGAAGATGGACAGAGATTCTTTCCAAGGCATGGATGCAGGGAATGGCTTCTCACTGACAGAGCTCAGGGATGGATGGGATATTGGGAAGGAATTCCTCCCTGGGAGGGTGGGCAGGCCCTGGCACAGGGTGCCCCTGGATCCCTGGCAGTGCCCAAGACCAGGCTGGACAGGGCTTGGAGCACCCTGGGACAGTGGAAGCTGTCCCTGCCCAGGGGGTGAAACTGGGTGCCCTCTAAGCCAAACCATTTTATGCCCTCTAAGGTTTTTCCAACCCAAACCATTTTATGATCTTATGATTCTATGAAAATAAAATGAAGTTTGTGGCTTAAGAACATTACACTTAAATTATACAAGCCCCATCCAAATCCCTTCAGGATACACTTAATGGGCAATATATAAAAACATACCGTATGTGATGTGGGCAAACTGGTATCAAAGTTAATGATGTTTGGCTTCTCAGCTTCTTTACTATCCTGGTCTTCCACTTCCATTTCATTGTCATCCTCTTCCTCGCTCTCTACTAAGAAGCACATAGAGAATATTGTATAGGAATCAATCAGCAAAGACTGAGATACTGAGGAAAAACCTGAGAAACAGGGGAATGCATTCAATACTCCCAGGCTACAGCTTTGCACAGGGAAATAAACCAGAGGGAAAATTTCCTTGTTGTTACAGCAAAATCATCATTCTGTAGAAAGGGCCAAAAGCTGATAGTTTATTTCTGAAAGCCTAAAGAACAGCTTTCCTTGGAAGAAAACAATAAACAAAGGCTGTCAGTTCAGGTTTTCACCACAGTGGTGCTTCCTTATCTCAGTTCTAAAGGTTTTCTGTCTGCACACCAGGACGCCAGATCACTTCATTCCTTGCAGGATGCTGAGTGAAGTGTCTGAAGCTGCACAAACCTCAACAATCCAACTGCAAGTGAGTAAGAAGCAATGGGAAGCTCTGTGTTCACACAGAGACTCTTGCTGGTATTTTAGACCATTTAATTGCTGTCAGCCTCTGCTGTGTGTACACCAAACACAAACCCAGCTCCTGAGGATGCCAATCACAAGACTCTGGGGGATTCCAGATACAAAACAGCATTTAAAAACTACTGCTTCCTTCCCGTTCTTCAGCCAATCCTAAAGTAATTTTCAGGCAAGAGGACAATTAAATAACCAGTCACTGCATTAATTGACCCTATTTCTTTGAAGACAAACATTATTTATACAGCATGTTATGCCTAAACTACATGTTAGCATAAACCAGTCTCCAGGTTTCTTACACCAAGAGCTGCTGGGTAATGGATAATCCTGGTGGTGCTGAAAAACATCATTTAGACCTTGAAAGCTATTACAAGATGGGAAAAATAAAATTACAATAGCCAGTGTAGTTGCCAGCCTTTGCAATTAATATCTTCTTAAAAAATAGTCCAGAGATGAAAATATAAAAAGTGGAGGGGTTCTCTCATCCTGAAGGATTCTGCAGGGAAATCTCAAAAGAGAAAAAAAAAAAAAAAAAAAAAAAAAGATGCTGCAGAAGAAAAGAATTTTCCTTCAGAAATGGGAGCACCACCAATTTCACTATTTCTGAGAGCAGGAGTACAAGAGAACAGTGCAGAAGATATTAAAAACTGATTTTAGAGGACCTTTTTTCCCCTCTTTGCCCTCCAGACACATTTGTTAAATGCTCCCACAAACTGTTTAGTCACTGGTCTTATTTCTGCTTCATCTCACTTATGTTTTTTTTAAATAGTTCATAGTTTACAGAACCTGCTCTTACAGATCCATCCTATATTGGATTTAGCTCAGCAAGAAATGATCCAGCACGACAGGAAAGGAGGTTACAGACTCTCTTTGGTATTGCACCTAATTACAGCCCTTTCAGCAATGAGACACCATCTGCCTAATGACTGTTAAAAATACTCCACATCTATATGAAATTTATAATACTCAATTAGCAACCCTAGCCACGAACAATTACAAAATGTTTAAGACGTCCAAAACAGAAATTATTTTGTTTAATGTGATGGAGGGGAAGAGCAGGAAATTTTTGTTTGGTTCTGGGGCATCACTGCAGGATGGAGAAGGGGAAAAAAAATAAAATATTCTGATTTTTCCGCGTGCTCCCATCCGGCTGCATCCATCATTAGCAGTTTTAACAGGCAGAGGCTGTCCCACTTGTTTTTCTGAACGCAGAAGGAATTAGCAGCAGTTGATTGGAAAGAATTGTGCCCTGCAAACTTTTGCTGGCTGCTGCCAACAGCGCACAGTGGCTGCTGTGTGGTGCTGGCTGAGGCACGGCGATGACTCATTTCACTGCAGCAGCACCAGGCAGCCCAAAACACTGAAACCCCGGCGCCTTCCCTCTCCTCCTCCCTCTCAGCTGGCAAAACAAGCTCAAGCTTTTACACCCCCAAATACTGGGTTTTAATTTATCCTTAAATCCCAGGATTAGCAGCACCTCCAGCACACAGGAAGGAGGGAAAAGCAAGCGCTGAAGGCTGCCCTGCATAACAAAAAAATCACATTTTCCTCACGTTGGTTCACTAGCACAACCCAATCCACTCTCAGTGCCTTTGTGCAGAAATGAGAAAATATGGACCTCATTTAAGAAAAAGGGACAAGGTTATATATAGGTCATATTGAGGCTATTTTAAAACTGTATTTCCTAAAATATTCAGGAAATACCTTATATTAAGGCTGTATTCCCTAAAATATTCAGAAAATACCTTATATTAAGGCTGTATTTCCTAAAATATTCACAAGATAACTTATTAAGGTGATATTAAAGGTGTATTTCCACAACTATTCAGTAAAATTGCTTACATTATGGTGATACTGAGGCTGCATTTCCTAAAGTATTCAGGAAATATTTTTTTTATTATTTAAAACATACAGAGCTAAAGAGCTCACAGAATTTCCTGCCATGGGAAATGCCACTGGCTCCTGGCAGATTTCCTGCTCCCTTCTCCCCTGCACGCTTATTCTGAAATAATCTTTCTTTCCAGTTAAGCTGCTTCCCAACACGTTCTATCTCCTGTCAGTGTGGAGGCACCACACACAAAAAATTATGCATATATTGCATATTATTATGCAATAATTATGCAATAATTCCCTGGGTGAGGAATTGCTCTGATGTGTGTGACAGATAAGCCGGGCAGCACGCGGGATCCAGCACTGCTCTCCACCCAGCACCTCTGCTTATTTTCACTGGAAAACAGAGCAGAGAATTCCTAAAAGAACTCGGGTTGTGCTCGGGCTCTGGCCTCCACAGAGGTCTGTGCAGTGCCTGCCTTGCCCGCTCTGCTGGGAGCCCCACGGCGCCTCTCACCCAGCGGCTGCACCGCACATCCACGGCCTCGAAGGAGCATTTATTTACGGTCTCGATGGAACATATGCGGCCTCGAAGAAACATCTACGGCCTCGATGAACATCTGCGGCCTCGAAGGATTTGCAGGAGCCCGCGGCGCCCCGGGCCAAGGCTCGCCCTCCGCCGCCTCAGCGCCCACAGCCCCGCGGCAGCGCCGGCCCTCAGCGCTCCGCACACCGCCCGCGGCCCTCCCCGCCTCGCCTTCTTTAGCTTCGCTTCCCTTTCTCCTTCCTCTCCTCTCCGCCTCCGCTTCCTTCCTTTCCTTTTTTCCTTTCCTTTCCTTCCCTTCTCTTTTCCCTTTCCCCCTCCCCGCCCCGCCCGCCGAGCCCCGACCCGCTGCCTCCCCCACGGGTGCCCCCGGCCCGGCCCTCACCGGGCACCAGCTGGAGGTGGTTCCCCATGTTATCTCGGGGCTCTCCGCCTCGGTCCTCGGCGGCCATCGCTGTTTACCCGGAGAGCAGGCTGGGAAGGCGCCGGGGCGGGGGCAGGAGGCGGGCGGAGGAGGAGCCCGAGCCCGCCGGAGCCGGGCCGGGAGCCGCGGCCTCTGCCGGCATGAGGGCTCCGTGCTCAGCGCCGGGGCTCGCACCGATCGTGTGCCCGGGGAGGGGCGGCCCTTCCCGCCTGAAGGGCTCGGGGGGGACAGCGGTTCTTCCTCTCCTCACGGGCACGGCCGTGGGTGACAGGGTAGAGCCGCCCCGGGTGGCACCTGCGGGAGTCCCCAAAGCGCTTCATGGCCGGGCTGTGGGAATGGGAGAGGGTGTGAATAAAACCCGCGGTGGGTTAAATCTCATGGGTAAATGGCTTGAGAAGAAGCTAAACACAATATAAGATAAAAATTTATCCGCACAAGGTTTGGAAAGGGCGTAGCAAAAGACCAGGGCGGTTCCGAGGGCACTGGAGCATCTCTGCTGTGAGGGGAGGCTGAGCTGGGGCTCTTCAACTAGAGAAGAGATGGCTGGAAGGGGATTTTACCCGTGCACACACATTTTAGTAATTTAGTTATTAAATTTATTAGTTACAGTGCCAGGAGGATGGAGCTAGGCTCCTCTTGGTGGTGCCCAGCAATGGCACAAGAGGAGTGGGCAGAAACTGATGCCCAGAAGTTCCACCTGGACATGAGGAAAACCTTCCTTCCTCCCTGCTCAGATGCTCAGAGACGGTGTGAAATCTCCCCCTGGGGATATTCAAACCTGTCTGGACACAATCCTGTGCCCTGTGCTCCTGAAATTTGCCAGCAGGGTCGGGTCCTGGTGTGAGGTTGGTGGCATCAGCAGAAATGGTTAACGGGATGCAAACCTGGCTGATACACCCTGAAAAATTCACTGCACCTGCCTCTACTGCCCAAGTCTCACACAAATCCTCTGTCTCATCATCCATTAGCATTTCCTTCCCCTTTAAAAACCCTCAAAAAAGCCATATAGTGCCCTGGGATTTCTCTCTAATAAAATGTTGTATTTCTGTTGCTGAAATTTTTATTGCATTCTTTGTTACAAATCACTAAACCCATACGGTGCTCTTGAGCACTTCACAATTCCTCTATCTCAGCCCTGTTTGTTGTTTTCTTCCTAAAAAGGCTTTTTTTTGTTGTTACTCAGGGGAAAAATTCTGCACTTTCTGCTTTTCTCTTCAGTATCTCCCATTTCACTTCAGCAATAATATTCTCCCTGCATCAGCGACAGAGCAAACCAATGATTAGCCAGCAAGCAAAACACTAATTTTTATATTTTTTAAAATGAGAATTAAAGTGGTTTCGAGAATCACATTTAAAAGACAAATAGCACTGTAATTTCCTTACCATCATGGGTAGAAAATTCCCAAACAATCATTATCTATACTGACCTGAATGGGCCTTTAGAGCAACAATCAATACCACATTTGCCAAATGAGCCGGAACATGCCCGTGATGATACATTAAACATTTATAAAATACAATAATCACTTAAATGATTAAGTTATGATTCCATGACTTCTTCTGCATTCTTTCAGTGTAATACACATAATTGCAGGGTATTGCATCTGATAATTCACCATCATAAAAAAAAATATTTTTCTTGCCAGGCTGGCCAGCTAAAGAATTAAAAAATTATGAGCCCCTTCTCCAAACACTAGGATTTTATTAAGAAATATTATTATAAATATTTAATTAATTTTATATGCTAAAAACATTTTTATTTATCTTGGTTTTTAACTAAATTGCTGGGGTATATTTGAGTCACACTTTTAAGCTCCACATCACCATCAGGACATTTACTATATGCTTTCAGGTATAATTAATTTTGAGGGTTTTAATTCAACCTGCTAGAAAACTCATTTAACATATAAATATTGATATTTCTTATCACAAAAAGCTTAATTTGAAGAGTCGTTAATCTCACCCCCAGCACGAGGTGTTTTCCCAAACTCAGCCTGGGAGCACTGGAAGTTGTTTCCTAGAGGGGCTTCATCCCCAAATTCATCTCCAGTAGCTGGGAATAATTGCAGAGTTGTTCTTGGTTAACCATTGAGTAGTTTGGAGTCAGAGGATGTTAAATCACCTTTCCAGAAGAAAAAAGAAACAAAGGGACAGGAATGTAAAGCATATTAAAATGCAGCTCTATTTAGAATTTAATGTAGTGTTAATTTAGTGTTAATTTAGTCTCCATCCTCATCCATGCTCGGGATGAGGAAAGCAGAGCACGGAGTTCTTGTTGCCTCATTGCAGGTGCAGTTCTCAACACGAGAGTTTGCAAACCACCCCCAGCCTCCTCCTGGTCAGTCACCACTGAACAGATCATTGCTCTACCAAAAATACAACTCTGCCTCCCCAAAATATGCCATTTGGCCAGTTTCTTATTTAACTTTTCTTCCCATTTTCCTGCTCCTGACTACCCCCAGGAGGGAAGCTGTGTGACTGGTGAGAAGATGAAATAAGAGGAACTAAGAGCAGCTCTGCTGACAAAATCTTCCCGTGTGAAATTCCAAAGCTCCTTTCCATCCCTCAGCTCCCTTCTCTCTCCACACTGGTTGAGAAAAGAAATTGTCAATGTTTAAGCAGCCAGTGCACTCCCTCGTCCCCACCTACACCCTTGAATAAAATGGAAAATTCAGAATTTCCCGATGTTGCCGGGAGCAGAGGCACTAGATGGTGCTGTGACATCCCCTTTCGCAGCTTTGCTCTGGCAGAATTATTCAGCTGGGCTGCTCCGCCAGCTTTGGGGCTTCTGTTTTAGGGGATTCACTGCGAGCAATGGAAAAGTTTGATCTACACCATTATCCTTTTAAAAGAGGAGGTTTGACCGGGGTGTTTAAAAAGAAAGCTGGATAGTCTAAAGTGGTAAAAGTTCTGTGCACTTGTGCCATTGATTTCTGCCCTGCCAATAAATTGGCTCATTGTCCACCCAAACCTGTTATTCCAGGCACAACCAAGCAATCTCTGCAAGTATTCCAAAATAAAAAGTGACTCCCCACCTCTGGACAATTAATTAAACACTGACAGTGGAAAGCAGCTATAGGACAGAAAGGAAATCTGTACTTCAGACATGAAAAAAAAACAGTTACAAAATATACATGAAGCCACTTTCTTACCAATAGCCAGGCAGCCCCAGCACTGAACACACTTGTCATGTCCACATGGCCTTGGAAATTCCTGGCTTTTCAAGTGACCAGCTGGCCTTGCTACTCCCTTTGTCACCACTTTGTTGCACAAATTTGGGAGATGTGTTACCTGCCAGTCCCCAGCAAACAGGGAAAAATTCCTTCTTTACCTGTTGAAGCAGGCCAGCTGCTGAGCTGCCAGCTCTGCTCACAGTTATCAGCTGTGCCATCCCAAACCCACCAGAGCTGCCCGTGTCAGTATCAAATGTACTCTAGGAGGGCACAAATCACAGAGGAAGGTAACTCCAAAAGCATGAAAATCAGAGATGAGCAGCACTTTTCTAGAATAAAAGAGCCTGGGCAACTGCAGGGCAGTTCCAGAGCAGGAGAGGACCAGTTTATCCCAGGAAGCTGACTGGCATATTTACAATTCCTGTTCATATTTGCTGCCTGGGTCAGGCTGGTGACAAAGGAGCAGCTCTGAATATGCAGGAGGCTCCAGACAAAGGGCCCATTAGCCAGACGTGGCCATTACTATGCAGAGAGGCAAATTCTCCTGCCAGAGGAGCCTCGCCAAGCAACAAAACTATTTGGCAAGTGTGCAAAACCCATATTCCACACAAGTGACAGACAGCATGGCAGGGAAAGCAAATGGGGCTATAAACACAAATGTGGTTCAGTAAAGGGAAGGAAAAGTGAGGGGAAAACACTGTAACACTTTCTGGAAGGGGACACCAAGGCAAAGAGACCCTTGAGGAATATTTCTGTAAATGCAGGGCTGCCCGACCCTGCTCCCAGATCACCTGAGATGTGTCTGTAGCTTTGAGAGGTGCAGGTTAGCACAGATTTCCTGTATCCATTGCAAAGAAGATTGGCCAGAGATAAGGGTTTGGTATTCCCTTTAATTTTTCTATCACAAAATTTTTGGTCATTTTCTTGTTAATGGGGTCCCGAAATTTTAACCAGCATAAACAAGAATGATTCCAGTGAGTTACAAGCTGTAACACTGCTTTTTCCTTCTCCATTGTTCCTGCTGGGTCTGTCAGCAAGTTCAATGTATTTATAGCTCAATGTATATATAATTCTGGACATTATTTCCCAGGAAGATCCAAGTAGCCCTGTGTGAAGAGGAGTTTATGCAGAGCTCACTGCAGTGATCCCTACTCAGTGCAAACAGTGTTGGTTTTATCCCTGTGTATACTACCCAACAAACTGTTCCCATATATTATGTAAAATCATGTAAATGGCTGTATATACATTTAGGTAGAGGCAGCTTGCTCATAAATCTCACTTCAGTTTAAAATACAGAGCACTAAGTATGAGCTAGAAATACTGTTTTTCTTCCACTGTGGATTTAAAGCAGGCTCCTTACATTATCCATGCAGGAAAACCACTCGGAACTCGGGGAGCTTGAGGAAAGTTAATCCAGCCACATTTACAACATTATCGGCCTTAATCTTGGGAATTTATCCAGGAAATTTGTCTTGGGTAGGAAGCCCAGTAACCTCTGCAGATGATAGCAGTGAAAAGCTCAGGGAGGGAAAGAACACAGAAAGGCTTGGAAATCAAGAGCTTTTGGGACTTTTTCATATGATAACTTACTAAAATTTAGTAGAGACTGAGCACACCATGTTTGCAGGCTGCTTAGTTAGGGTTCTCCATTTCTTGGGCTGAAATACAACAATTTTTAACATCATTCCCCAGCTCTTTTTAATAGTGCCACCAAGTATTGCATCACTCCAATCCAGAGGTGGTTGCACTGCAAAGATGAGGGTTAAAAAATACATGCTAAAATGTACTGGACATAAACTGCATGTAATGGTCAAAAGCAGCAAAGCCTGCTGGATTTCTGCCTCAGGCAGCAGAGGAATGCACTCTCTACGTGTGCTCTTAAGCTTTTGCAGTTCTCATTTTCATAGAAGCATAAAATGGTCTGGTTGGAAGGAATGTTAAAAATCCTCTCATTCCAGCCCCTGCCATGGGCAGGGACACCTTCCACCAGCCCAGGTTTCTCCAAGCCCTGTCCAGCCTGGCCCTGATGTCACACACATTCCAGCCCTGCAGATCCCTGACCTTCCCACTCCTCTCTGTGGCCTTTCCCAGTAGCAGACCCTGAATCTCCTTGGAGGTTTTCTCCCAAATTTGCCCTAAACCAGGACACTGCATCCCCTTGGAACAGCCCAATCCCTTTGGGAGCTGAAAAAAGCCTCAGAAATGTTCAGATTCCTCAGCTCCCCCACATTTCAGATCCTTCCAGCCGCCAGTTTTGTGTCTGCTGGAAGGAAAAAAGGATCTTACTGCGAGGGAAGCTCTTGTCAGATCGCCTCTCTCAGGTACAAAACTGCTCACAGAGCTGTATTTTCTCTTTACCAGCATAACCAGCACATCAAGAGGATTCCCCTACCTGAGAGAACGTCCCAGTGAAACTCTGAACTCACTAACAGCCTGAAAGGGCTTTGGAAAAAGCAACAGTGAGACCCTCCACTGGGAATGGCAGGGAAATACACGTTCAGAAACATGGAAATTCTCACTCTGCACAAGATGTTTCAGATATTTGATTTCCAGTGCCTTCAGAGGACTACCTGAATATTTAACTGGCATCAAATCAGCTCTCAACGGAGAGGTTGCTTGTGCCTCTGCATTCTGAGAGGTAAAAAATAACTCAGTAATCAGATTTTAAGCTGTTATCTAATTGCAGAGAAGGTAGCACTGCAGAAAATCCTTAGCAATTCAGTCCTTAAGAGTTCTCACACCAAATTTTCACTTTGTTTAAGGGCAGATGTGCACAGATTCCAGAAGGAAACAGATGTTTTCATCCCATCTGAGCCCCTTCATGGGGGTAATTGCCTGTAAATAGTGAGGTTATTAAGCTATTAGTTGACTATCACTACCCACCAAGCATGACAAATTCATCAAAGCAGAAGTTCTACCACAGAAGTCCCACTTAAAGTTCATTTCCTCCAAGGGCTGAGTGTTTAAGGAGATTTTCAGCAATAAATCATATTTTGTGGGCCATTCACCCAACAGGTGATTTCCTACAATGGTCTGAATCACTGGAAACTCTCCATTTTACAACACTTAATACTGCCTGAAAATTTGTCATTGATTTCACACCTCACAAGTTTTAAGATCCTCAAGAAGCCAACAAACTATTCCACAAGGAGCTGACCTTCATTTAATGACCTGCCACGATCAGTGGAAATAAGAACAGTAACAACCAAACTGAGATATAGATTTGCCCCCTTTTCATTCATTCTATTCCATATCATTCAAATTTTGTAGGTTCTTACATGGTTTAAATATGTAGATTGTCTAAATGTGTATTATACAGCCAGGCATGTTTTCTTCAGAGCATTTTTAAAATATTGTATCTTGTACATGTAATTTTTTTGGTATTTAGTTACACTAGAATGGAGGCCAATTGATTTGGCCTTTGCCTAAATTTCTGAAAATTTAATCAGTCAATTCATCTTTTATTACTAATATGGACATACAAACAATTTGCTAATGGTTCTGGAAGATCGTGGCTGGATGGAAAATTGGATGTATTCTCTCATTTTAAATCTCCTATTGTTTTGTTACAGAATCTCACCACCCATTCCATGTTATGGAAGGCAAATCCAAGGCACAAAAGGCGTGAGACTGCTGGGAATTAATTTCCAAAATCAGGTAAAATGTCATTCCATTGTTCTTTTGTAAATCATCCCCCCAGCACCTGTAGCGGGAGGAAATGAAAAATGGGACAGACTATTAAGCTAAATGGCCCTTTGGAAAGCTGGAGTGAAAGCTTTACAAATGATGTATTGTGGGAGGGCAGCTCAGTGTTTTCTGTGGTTTCTTTATGGGTTGTTCTTCCCCCAGATAAGCTGGATTGAAATGAGAAGAGGCCTGACCAGACATGTTTGCACTGCCTCCATCATTAGGGCCTGCCACTCCACTGGAAGAAGACCAACCATTTTCTCAAACACAAAACTCAGTAATTCCCTTTTAATGCCCTATTTATTGGGAGCTGGAGAAGGAGCCTGGTGTCCCCTGAGTGCCTCTGCCTGTGCAGGCACAGGGGCCAGGATCGACTCCTAACCCTGCCCCATCCCAGAGACCCTTACAGCTCCCAGGGAAAGGCACTTCCTGCAGAAGTGACAGGTGCCACAATGGGATTTTAACCCTGCCAGCCAGGAATGCTGCTCCAGGAAGGTGGGCATAACTCATGGGTTTCCCTGCTGGACACTCCCTGAGTGTGCTGTGGCTGATTTACTCCAAATCCAGTTCTCCGTGCCCTAAAAGCCACTGGGACAACTGGTCTGAGCATAAAAGGTTCAGTGGTTTCCTGCTGCAGCCACCCTCTTGCTCTTTCCAACCATTTTTGGGAGTAGTTTTGCAACATCTCTCAATAAAGCTTCTAAATGCAGTGGATTCAGTGATGTTTTTAAAGATGAGTTTCTTTCATTTTCAAACCCAAGAGATTTCCTTCCATCTTCTTAGAATGGGTCAGAAAGGGACAAATTGTACATGGAACAGCTTTGCTGATCTTAAGGCATCTGGGAGCTAATTTCCAGGGGAAATTCCAGCTGGCAACTGCTGTAGGAGTCTGTGTTCAGCCACACAAGTGGGTTGAAAACAAGATGGTAGTCCAGCGTCATTTAAATTCAGCCAAAAGAATGCAGTTCTGGGTGCCATCATTAATTCAGTGTATCCTCTCCTCACCCCCTGGCACTTGCTGGGAGCTGAGCAAACAGCCCATGGAACAAACCTGCGCTTCCCTGGGAGTGGCAGAAGCCAGGCTCAGCCAGAAAAACTGCCCCATGCAGCAATTGTGTCACCCCTGAGACCCCCTGGCATCAGGAACACTGCAGAGCTCCCTCCTGACCAGAGGGGAGGTTTGGTTAATTACAAATCAACCAAAGGCTGCTGCCATTCAATGCAGATGTTAATTCAGATCATGGCAGAGCTTTCCCAGAGCTGCAGGGAAAATCCTTCCCCTGAGTGCAGCCCTGGCCCTGTCACAGCTCCAGCCTGGGGAGGCACTGGGGTCAGGCATGCAGAGGGAGCACTGGCCAGTGTGCTTTTCCTTCAGAGATCGTTTGATTTCTTTAATTCTGCTGCTAATTGAATTGTAATCCTTTGCTGTGAGGGTGGGGAGGCAGCAGAGCAGCTGGGGCTGCCCCTGGATCCCTGGCAGTGTCCAAGCCAGGCTGGACAGGGCTGGGAGCAGCCTGGGATCATGGAGTGCCCCAGTCCCAGGGAGCTGGAATGAGATGATCTCTAAGCTCCCTTCCAACCCAAACCATCCCCTGGTTCCAGGAGATCCCTGCCCGGGCTGAAGGAACAGCCTGACCTGGATTTACCAAACATTCCACGTGCAGAGTGCCTGGGAGGAAATCATCCCTTCCACACCTCGGGCTGGGGCTGACCAGGGGGAAAATCCCTGCCTGAGGATGGCCTGGCCAAAATTTTATCCCTGGACCAACTGAGTCACCTGGATAAAAAGGATTCAGCCTAAGGACTGTCTGGATCTCCTGAAGCAGAATCAAAAGCAAAGAATCTATTCCATTGACAAAATAATTAAACCATTAATAACTGCACGCATATAACTTTGGGAACTGAATGATATCAATTAAATTCAATTACCATCTGCACAATGCTTTGAGGACATAAAATGTCATGTAACTCCAAAGAAATTTTAGAATTAATCCTATTAATCCTATTTTTAGGATTTATTAATCCTAAAATAGTTTTTGCTGCATTAGCACACTGTTAAATGTGGAATTCACTAGAAGCAAAGGCAGGGGTGCTCCAGAGATTTAGGGAGGTTGGTAATCCCTTTGTGTGAAAAAGTGAGGGTTTTTTACCTGAAATCAAGTTCCAGCTGAAACTGGCAGTTACAGGTGAATCAATATTGATGCCATTTAAAAATAACCCTATTCCTTGTATAGCTATTGATTCTAGCAGGAGCGACTAAAGGAAGGATATACATAAATATACCCAAAAAAAGAGAGAAAAGTTGGATATTAATGTCATCTTATATCATTGTAGGCACTAACATGGCTGCAAAGTATTGATTACCTTAAAAGCCCCTCATAACTAAAGAACTATTGACTTAATATTTTCTCTAATCCTCCATGAAATTTTACAGTAAGTCCTGATGTATTTTCTGTTAAGAGTTTTAGGGCTCAACTATATCATGTACTTATCTGGAGTGTCAGCCCTGGGGCTTACACTGCAGCTGATGAGAGCTCTGCTAAAGGTGAGGAATAACTCCCAAGATTTAAGTCTGGTTTCAGGGATTTTGGAAATAGATACATCTGCTAATGTCTATTATTCTATAGCTTTTGTCTTTTAAATAATCTTTATCATTAGGGAATAATCTAATATACATTATTTTTCAGTGGAAACAAGGGTTCTGCTCATAATTACTCAACTACAGCTGTTCTGAAAATTCCCTCAGCGTTGGATAAGTGTCTCAACAACCTTTTTTATTGCTTCCTCTTTTCCTGGCACACTCACAGCCTGGCTTCCTAAAGCTCCAATGGGTGACACTTATCCAAGTTAAATAAGGGAATAGTGAATGGAAACTTCCCAAACACCTGAATTCTTCAATCCTCAAAGTGAGTGGATCCTCTGCTTCCACCCCTGCCATGGCAGGGACACCTCCCACTGTCCCAGGTGCTCCAGCCCCAGTGCCCAGCCTGGCCTTGGGCACTGCCAGGGATCCAGGGGCAGCCCCAGCTGCTCTGGGCACCTGTGCCAGGGCCTCACACCCTCACAGGGAAGGATTTCCTCCAAATACCCAATGGAACTGCTCAGCTTAGAGCCATTCCCCCATTCCAGAGTCATTCTGGCTCCTGGCCCCTCAGACCCTGCATTGCCATGGGGCAAACAGAGAGGTTTTCACTTTGATTCACGTTTGGTTTGAGTTCAAACCCAACAGCTGTCAGGTTTCCAGCCCCCTGCATGTTCCTGAAGCCCCTTTGCATTGTGGTTCTACTGCCCTGCCTCTAATACCCCATTCCTGCCCATCCCAAACTGTGCAGAGCTCCACCCTACAAACCTCACCTCCCCAAACTGCCAATGCACAGAAAATCTTTGGCTCAGCAATTCTCCTGAGCCAAATTCTATCCATTTCAAGCCAGTTTACAGAAATACCTTCCAGATCTTGCTGCCAAACACCAGAACTGCAAGAATATCTCTGCTTTTCCCAAAAAGATTAAAGCCTTTTAGATAAGCACTGGTTACAGAAACAATATTAAAAGAGAAGTGCAGTTCTAGAGCTCCCTGACATCCTTCCCCTCCCCTGAGCAGCAACACTGGCTTAACTCCTATTTTCCAAGACCTCTTTGTAGAGTGAAATGGGATCCATCAAAGAACAGACTTTTTCCCTTGCCTCCAGTAAAACCAAGGACTTCTCTTGATCCCACGAGTCAGATCTAATCCTTGTGATTGGTTTTGGCTCAGCCCTGTAATCACTTATTTATGGCACTCTCTGTATCACAGGAGCAGCCTCATTAGAACAAACGGGGCAGTTTTTCATGTGCTCCTTTGGGGCCAGGGCCCCTCAAAGCCATTTAAGCCCCCAAGTCCTCCTTTAAGCTGGGCCTTCCCCTGGGTCCCCCAGGCAGGTTCAGCATCATTCCCATTCCAAGCTGAGCAGGGAGCTCAGCCCTCACTCCCACCCAGGGCAGCTGGCCCTACACTCTGTCCTCAGAGGAGGCAGAGCACAGCACTAATTATTTTAATGATTGGAAATGAACTGTGAATTTCTTAAGAGCCATTGAAGCAAAACACTTTGAGTCAATCTCCCCACATTAACAGCAGAGAGCTGGAGATTGCTCATATCTTTGAGATGATGAAGCACATCTGCTAGATTTCCCCAGCTAATAGTAGGCCAAGTGTTAAAACATCAAACTTTGCCTCCCATCCTTCTGATGAAATAAAGGAAAAGGACAAAGAAAGAAACCCCACACGGCACCTTCCACTTGAGCTGGAGTGCTCGTGTCCACGTGGGCATCCCCAGGGACAGCTGGCAGGGAATGGGCACGGCCACCCTGCTCCTGTGGCAGCACCCACCTGGCACTGGGATCCCCGGGTGGCTTGGGATGCTCTGGGGGATGCAGGGATGCTCTGAGGGATGCAGGGATGCTCTCAGGAATGCTCTGAGGGATGCAGGATGCTCTGTGGGATGCTCTGAGGGATGCAGGATGCTCTGGGGGATGCTCTGGGGGATGCAGGATGCTCTGTGGGATGCTCTGAGGGATGCAGGATGCTCTGAGGGATGCTCTGGGGGATGCAGGATGCTCTGTGGGATGCTCTGAGGGATGCAGGATGCTCTGAGGGATGCTCTGTGGGATGCAGGATGCTCTGCTGCACAGGCCCTGCATGCATGGCTGCCTCTGCAGTGTAGCATCTCCAAACCAGCAGTTATTCCTCTATCCCTGTTTGCTAATTCCTGCTCTAACTGTGCTGCTCATTGCCGATTTGCTTTTTCTTTGTATATCCAAGGAAATGCAAATATGGGATTTAATCAGGAGGATGAGCCACGACAGCCAGTGTTTGCCAAACAGTTTAGTGAGCGTGAGCACCTCCATTAGAGACAGAAGTTGCAGCAGCTTTAACAGACAATATTCAGGCAGCTCTGAGCATCCAAGCAGAAAGAAATCACCTAAAATTCATTTTTTAAAGTGCTGCCTGTGCTTGAGTCCCTTAAAAATAAAAACGTCATTACTAATTCAGGGAAGTTTTTTCATCCAGTCCCAAATGATGGCGTGCAAGTGTGGCACACACAGGCAGGGAACAGCCTCAGCCCTGGGCTGGGGTCAGAGCTGGCTCCAGAGAGCCCTGGAAGAGCAGCCTGGACACAGAGAGCTCTTCCAGCCTCTCCTGGAGGGGCAGAGCCATCCAGTGCCATTAACTGCTGCTGCTCGGTGTGGAGGCAGCATAATGTGCATCAGATTGCAAATGGAGCTGAGATTAAACACAGCTCTTAATGGCTCTGCAAACACATCTGGGAAAAAACATCCGAGCATTCACCACTAAATTAACTCCTCATTTTTGCCAATGTGGCCCTGTTTGCATTCCACTGCAGCCTGGCCTCTGCAGATGCCTTCCCTCAGCTCAGGCAGGGCTGGAGCTCCTTACTTCAGGAATAAACTCTCCTTTTTGCTGTCAGGCATAAAATGGAGCAGAAGGATTTCCACAGTGCTCAGCCCAAGGCTCCTGATGGTGGGTGATGCCAACCAGAACCTTCCACCTCAGAGCCTGGGGCTCACACACCACAGGCCAGCTCCAGGCCAGTAATTAGCAGAGCTCAGGAATCCAGTCTTTCTTCTTCCCTGCTCCAGGAACCCTTTGAGGAGATGGTCTTCTTCAAAGACATTCATTACTGGAATGGATTTAGCCCATTTCATTTCACAGGCTGGGCTGGAACAGGCCACAGAAGCTGAAATTCCAGCCTCAAGAGCCACCAGTTTAGTTACTGGTTTGGAGCAGGTTCCCAGAGCAGCTGGAGCTGCCCCTGGATCCCTGGAAGTGCCCAAGGCCAGGCTGGAGCCACCTGGGAGAGGGGAAGGTGTCCCTTCCACTGGGGTGGGATGAGTTTTAATGTCCCTCTCAACACAAACCACTCTCTGATTCTGTGATAAGTGACACCACACTCTTTCTCCTCCCTGACCACACATCTCAAGCTCTCCTGGAGACAATACCCAAAAGGAAAAATCAGGCACAATGCCATTTCCTCACTGTTAACATTCCCTTTCCTGGTCATCACCAGCACTCAGCCCTGTCCCACAGTGGCCATGCAGGACCCTGGGAGCACACAGAGCCCTCTGCAGTGACAGCAGCAGGATAATTCCCTTTTTACAAGGTGCTGCCAGCCTCGTGCCCAGGGCCAGTTGTACAAACCTGCCCCTCTTAGCAGAACCCTCAGTGGGGTCCCTGTCCTGCTGCTGCCCTGTGCTGGGACTCTGGCAGCAGAACCCTGCCCCTTCAGCCATGTTCTCATTTTTTAAACACTGAATAATTTAACAGCACATTTCTGTTCAGTGTTGTTCAACTCACATCACTCTGATGGCTTTTATTCCTCAGATTGAGCTGGGCCCTCTGCACATGCCCGTGGCTGATCCCAGAACCCCGAGTCCTCCAGCCCCTGTCCCAGCATCCCAGCCCTGTCTGTGATGGAAATAATCACATTTCACAGTCCCTGCTACATCCCTGCCTCCTCTGGGCTGCTGAGCCTCCAGCTGCCCCTGCAGTGCCTGTGCTTAGGCAGCCAAAAACCCCAGGGTTTGGAACAGGAGTGCAGCACTTCCTCCATGGAATTTTGTGGGAGAGCAGCTCAAGCCCTGGCCTTGCCCATCGCTGCCAGGGTGAGCTGGGAAACCAAACCCAAGATGAAATCTCTCCAGTAATTTTCCTCTTGCCCATTACCTCGTGCTCAGTACACCACAAGTGCACATTTCTGCGTGGCTCGGAGATAAAGGATTGTTTAGATGTTTATTAAACCACAGAGTTGAATGAAATCAGTCCCATTATGTTGTCTGGAGGATGGAAGTTAATTGGAAGACAGAATGATTTACTCCAGTTGGGGTTTGGAGTAAGTTAATGACAATGAGGATCAGAATGAGGGGTAGAAAATGGAAATTTTATTTTAATTCCTACTGAAGTACTTTTGTAAATGAGTGTGCTCTCGCCTCACTGTGAGAGGTTCCTCCCAGCTTGCTTTGCTGTTCCACATTTAAATGTTATCCCAGGGTTAAACACCATCACTGGACACTGCACAGCAACTTAATTTTCTAAATAAAACACCAGAGAGCAGCCAGAGTGGCAACTGGGGGGAATCTCCTGCACACAGAAGATCCAGAAAAACAAGTGCTGGGAAGCTGAGGAGCAGGGACACCCCACCCCTCACTGTGCTGCCTGAAGCACTCCCACAATGGTTTGGATCCTGTCAATCCAAAATGTCACCACTGTCGTTGGGGAAAAGCCAGTGTGGCATTTCCAGAGTGTTTCCACCTCTGCCTGTTGTGCCTGTGCTAATTTCTGCTGCTGAGGGGGATTTTTTGGGCAGCAAATGCCGAGCATTTATTCCCTAGAATAAAGACAAATAATAGGAAGGGCTCCAAATGCTCCCAGCAGCAGAGTGGCTGCACAGCAGCTCACAGAGCCCAGAGAAGATCTCACGGAGCTGAAGTGGGATTTATACTGCACAGAGATGGGAATGGGGAGAGCTGCACTCAGGGCAGGGAGGGGAAATGGGGCTTTTCCCACTGAAATGGAGGGAAAAGCCCCATCTGGAGGGGATTGCCAGGAGCCTGGGATGCCAAGCCAGGCAGCAGCAGTGTGGGGGCACCTCCAGGGCCTGGCACTCCTGCAAGGGCTCCCAGAAACTGGGAGTGCTCTTGGGAAATGGCAGGAAAAGAGATGCTGCTTATTTTCAGTGCCCTAAGAGCATTCCCTGCAGTGGAGATGGAGGGCAATGGCAAGAGAAGGAAAGCAGCTCCAGGGAGCTGTTGCTGTGCTGTCCCTCTGTGTCCCTGCCTCACCTCACAGGATGGATGGAGAGCAGGGATGCTCCTCTCACCTTGTGCTGCCTCCAAGGTCCCTAAAGGCCACACCTTTGCTATTCCCACTCCTCTCTGAGGGCACAGAGCTCCCTCAGCTCTCCTGAACCAGGATTAAATGGAATTTTGTGCATTTTTGTTGCTATCGAAGGATGGTCAAATTCCCCCATCACATCATGCCAGGAAATCCAATGGTTTCCTCAGCAACTTTCCATCCTCCTCCTCTCCCATGGGAGAATGAACCTCCTCCCTCCCTCCTCTTCCTCCTCTTCCATGAAAGAAAATGCACCAGCTGGCATTAAGAGAAAAACCCACATTTTCTTCTCTCCGCCTCCCCACCAAAACATTCATGAGTTTCAGTTTGACTTGTGTTTTCCACCACCAGTTTGGAGCAGCTTCTGGCTCTGCCTGAGCGTGTCACCTGCCTCAGGAGCTGGGGACAGCCCCAGGAGCCACTGACCCCTGATGGCACAGAACTTAATCCCACTGGCACAGCTGACCACATCCTCTCAGAGCTTCATTACAACCCTTTGTCCCCCCCATTAATTTCTTTTTACATCTCTCAATCCCTGCCTTCAGCAGTTGTTTACTGTTTAACCATCTCCTGCCATTGCCTGATATTCCCTTCCAGCCCTCCTTAAACATTTGGCTTCTCCTGCCCTTCCTTAGCTTCAACCAGCCCAGGACCAAATCCCCCCAAAGTCCTTTCAGATTAAACCTGCTTTGGTTACTCTAGTTGCTTTTCTATAAAGTATTTCCAGACAAGCTTGTAGCTCCAATATTTTGCTCCACTAACAAACCTGGAGCTCCCACAGAGCTCTTCTGGAGGCACCTGAGTTCAGCACAGGTTTAAAGATCACCTTTCCAGAAGCACCAGCTCTTACACCACTGGAAATTAAAACTATTAACATGGTTTGGATTATTTTGTCTGCAGGCAAAAGCAGATTGCCGTTGCAAGGGAATTATTCCTGAGATATTGCTCTCTGCTTGTTCCTTCCCAAGGACAGAGTGATAAAAAATTATGGAATGCCATAAGCTTAAAATATGTGGAAAAGGGAAAAATAACAAGTCTGCAACATTAGCAAGTGAAAAACGCCATGCAATTCAAATTCCTCTGGAATTTACAAAACAGAGGAGTTGTCAAGTGTCAGTCCAAGTTTCTCCTTGCAGTGTTTGTCACCCCCCCAAACCTCCCCCAAATTCCCAGCTCACACAGCAGTGGGAGCTCAGTGAGAATCCCTCTCCAGCAGAGGCAGCTCCCTTCTGGAGTGGGGAGGTCCCCTCCAGCTAAAGCTCATCCAGCTCCACCCCCTGACATTTTCCACCATCCCAGGTTGTTCCAGGTCTCATCCAACCTGGCCCTGGACCCTCCAGGGATGGGGCAGCCACAGCTTCTGTGGGCACCCTACTTTACAGTTCCTTTTGCACATCAAACATTAATTTTTTCCTGATTTTCCCACCTGTCCAACATCAGCCAGCAAGGACACCCAACATTAAAACACTTTGGCCAGGCTTTGGAAGGCTCTGCCCCTCTGCAGACACCATCTTCTGCTCAGAGGAGCAGGGGGTGTTGAGGCTGAGCTGGGTGACAGTGGCAGAGGACAGAGAGCTGGAGACACCTGAGGAGCTGAGGGAGATGCAGGGCACAGAGAGCTGGGTGCTCCAAAGAGCCCTTGGAAAGGTGGAGATGCTGGGCAGTGCTGGTGGAGTCGTGGGGCTTGAGGGGAAATTTCTGGAAGAGGGTTCTTTGTTCCCTTAATCAATGTATTGACCTAGATTCCTGTCAATTCCTGGATTTATCCCCAGGAAAAGATATTGTACTGCCTTTTCAGAACACACACACACAGGAGAAGAGATGCTTTACATGTCAAGCAGGCCCCTTTCCAATTAGAGCCCTTTGAATACAGTTCAGCAGCAGAGATATGAAATATCAGCGAGGCAGCCACAAAGCTCATCCATCCACTCCTGATTAGTTCCACAATACCTCCCATCCATGCACCACTTCAGGTGGAACGTTCTGCCTTTCCCTGCCTCCCGAATTCCGTTTATCTGAAGAAATATTGAGTGAGGCAGCAGGATGCAGCAGGATATTTGTCAGCGCATCGATCGGGATTTGCATGGCAGGGCCGTTTGTGTGCAGCCTGTTCCTCCCCAGCGTTAACCACGGCGTGAATTCCTGGGGAATTTATGGCCCTGTTCCTTCCAACGTGCCCTGTTAAGTCCCTCAGCTCCTGACAGGTCTCAGTTGCAAACCTGGGTTGTTCAGCACAAAACAAAAGGGCAGCGCTGCCCGGATCAATACGGACTCGTGGGAAGCTGCCAAGGGATATTCATCTCCCAGCCTGGGAATTACAGCAGAGGTTCTGCCTCTAGAGAGGCTGTGGAGCCAGGAATGCCCAGGGCCAGCAGGGCACCCATACCTGCATCCATTCAAACCCAGGGGAGGCTTTGAATCCATGAAATCTCCCTCAGAACTCCAATCCCAGTACCTGTTCCATCAAAGGAGACAGATCCGTGATCCACGTCCACTTGAGCCACCCAAAAGAGGGATATGCAAATATCTTCTTCACGTGCTGCATGTTCCAGTCATTCTTCCTCTCGTTATTCCCCTCATTTTACCTGTCACTAAGAGGCAAAAAAACCTTAACTTTTTGTTTTCCCAGTCCCTGATTTTCAGACAATGAGAATGAGATTCCCAAGATGGGAGCAGCGCGACTCCCAAGAGCCCCTTGAGCAGTTCCTATCATCCTGCTCAGCCATTTATATGGGAACAGAAACATTCCATTTATGTGGGAATTCCAGCCATAGATATGGGAATGGAAGCAGAATTCCAGCCATGGATGTGGGAATTTCAGCACAGCACAGGCTGGGTCTTGGATTACCAGGAATGGGTTTGATACAGGCAGCACTTGAAGCCCCCAAAGCTTCCAGCTGCTGAGGGGCACTGGGAGAAGCAGGTCCCAAAATCCATGCCATAAGTGCCAGGACCACATAATTAATAAAAACAATGATTTCTTACAGAGGATTTGACTTTCCAAAGGGTCCTGGAGGTAACAGAGCCCTGGTTTGAGTGAATCCTCATCCGTGGTGCCATAAAAATCTCATGGTTTTGACACAGCCAGTGGGGCTGTCCTTGGGATGAGGCAAAACCATCTGAGGCACAGATGGAGCAGGGCAGCTCCTGACAAAAAATAGACATTCCTTTAAAAATAGATGAAAGCAACATTTAATTCAGTTGAAAGGTGGAAATGAACCATTAAGAAATCCAGGCTCGTCTAAATACCTGCTTGTCATGTATATTTAATTGTTTTCATTTCCATTTGGATTGTGCTCTGCACTTACACAATGGCCACAGCTTGTCCTCAAGTGTCTGAGCACCAGAGGGATTTGAGAGGATTCTGAAAGGGAGAAGGATGCAGAGATTTTGGGGCAAAAATAGATGCCAAACCCACCCAAAAGGCTGTTAGGAAGAATTATTAGTCAGTCCTTGATAAAGAAATGCAAAAGCAGGGGTAAGTAGCAGAACAAACCCACATTACAAATACATCAGCCATAAAAAAAACTGCTGCTTGAAGGCCATCTGGTAGAACAAATCACATTTTCCTTCTTTTTCTTCAAACCAGGACAAACCAGTGGAAAGTATTGCTCCAAACCACTCCACTAATATCAGATCAGCTGCAAAAGATATTTCAGAAGCAGCTAATTACCAAACCTCTGATCGATGTGCAGTGGGATGAAGGTTGTACCTCCTGCAGGTTCCAGACCTCAGCTCCAAAGATGTTCTTCAGAGTCCTTGAAAAATTCATTTTCTTCACAACTCTCCTCATTATTTATTAATGACTGTTATTCTGAATTCTGGATCACCATCATTTCCTCAAGCAGGAGCATAACTTTTCCTTCTCTTATCAAAACAGGGTCAGGAACTCGAGTACCTGCCCCCAGGGTTTGAGTGTTCCCCCTTTTCTCCAAGCCAGGAGCCCTCATATCCAGAACTCACATGGATCCAGCAGGAATTTATGTGAGACCCTCAGAGTCTCCAATGTTTTCTCTTTAGAAATTCCTGCCAAGGGCGTTTGGTTTCAGCTGAGATAATGACATGCAGAGATCACAACCTTGCTGTGCTGGCTGTGCACAGAAGGTGATTTGTCAGCACAAGTGGCACTGGGACCACCAGGACATTGTTGCTGCACATCCACAATTCCAGAGGAATTCTGTTCCTGTGGTCCCAGGGCTGGTCAAGGATCTGACTGGAACTCCCTGGTCTTCCCAGCAGCTGTGGCCAGAGCTCCTCTGGCAGCTTTGCCATCAGAGCTGTGGCAATTAGGGGCATGGAAATTCATCCCAGTGGGTGCTTTCCTCATGGAAACGAGTTATTACACGGAGGTTCAGCTAATGTGAGCATAAAAAAATGATCTCTCTCCTCAGAGGGAGGACAGATGGTTCTCCCTCCTTGTGAAGGGTTGGTTTTTCAACACAAGCTGCCTCTCCAGTGGAGAGGAGGGGGGGAATCATCTCTTAATTACTGCTCCACTGGCTGGAAGCACATTCTTGGAGCAGAAGGTATTAGATGGAGTTTTCTTACACCAAAGTCAGACATAAAAAAGAAATCACAGAACTGTTTTGGTTAACAGGAGGAAAATTTATATTAAAAAACCCCACTAGAACTGGGTGATTCTTCCCCACTTTACACAGAACAGCTTGAATCAAGGCCAGAGTCTGTTTTCTTAGGAGGTGAAACACAAACACCCAGAGTATTAAGTGACAATTCCTTCATGTTCCTGAGTTATGGATTAGAAAAATCGTCTCAGCAGCACTGATCAATGGGAACTTCAAAGAGAAACACAGCCCATCCATTACAGTTCCTCCCAATTACATCCTTCTGCTGAGAACTGCATTTTATGTTCCTTCCAGGCTTCCAAAAAAGAGGGAGCAGGATTTTAAAAAACAGCTTCTAAGCGAGTTTTACCTTTCTATTGAATTTAAACACCACAGGACTGCTTAAATTGGGAGTCAATTCCATACCTCTGAAATGGAAGCACCATTTTCAAACCAAAACCAGAAACACCTCAAAGCTGTTGGTTCTTCTCATTATTTTCTTTCCTTTTTGTTGCTACTTCTTCAACAAATTTTGTCTAAATCCACAAATGATTTTGAGTAAAGTGAAAATCATTTACCTGATTTGGTTGGGTGAGCTGTGGGTTTTCATCAGGTTATTTCAACCTACTGATCTCTCTGAATTTTGGAGAGGAGTTTTGGGGTTGTTCCCTCCTTTTCTCCTGGAAACCACAGAGAAATGTGACTCCACCCTTCTCCATCCATCAACCAAAGGCTTCATTAAAGTGGAGAATCCCACCTGAAGCAAGGAAAACCCTGGAAAACAGGAAAAACAGCAGCAGCATCTCCTGAGTGTTGGTACTTTTCCATTGTGGGTTTTTTTTTACCTCCAGCCCATGGAGTGCCCAGCAGCTCCCATCATTCCCAAATGTCCTGTTGGAGATGAGCCTGTTCTGGATGGGGATTCCCCCCTGCTCCAAACCTGCCTCACGTTCCCTGTTCAGGGAGGAGCTCCCTGAGCCCTTCGGAGGGTTCAGGAGCAGTTCTGCACCCAAAACAGTGAATTACCCCCTGCTTTTCCTCCAGCAGTGGCTGATCCTGGCACACCGAGGTGTGACCAGCAGCATTTCCTTGCTGCCAGCTCTGGAACTCACCAGGGCTGCTGCAGCTGCACACAGCCCCCTTGGTGCCCAGGCTCCCAATTAACTGATGTGATCTTTAAAGATCATTAACCAGTCCTCACCCTCAGTGAGGTGTAACTTCGGAATCACCCCCTGGTCATCCAGAATTAGCCAGGCCTTTGTTGGGTTTGCAGGGCACAGATAACAATGGATTCTATTCAGGAAATCATGTACCAATTATCTCTGAAATTAGGCTGCACACAGGGGACTGCTGAGCTGCCGTGGAAAAATTGCAATTTTTTTCCCCACTCCCACTCCTGCCTCCTCCCAGCCCACCTCAGATCTCCCATCTCATCATTTATTTCTGCTGTAATTTGTTTTCACACAGCCCCACTCATTTTTTGAACACAAAACCCCTAGGTGGACTCAGTTTGTCTTGGGTGGATGCAGTACCCTTCACTTCACACCAATTCCTCAACCTCTCACAAATTTCTAAGCACAAACCTCTGAACAAAATGGGGCTTTGGTAAAAACTCTTTGTAGACGTAAAGGGAAGAGATTCCTTGTGGCAGCAGCAGAAAGAACAGCTGAATGTTCTTCAGCAGTGGCTGATTAATCCTCTTCATTCAAAAATCATTGAATTTAAAGGAATAAAACTGTTCTTGAAGCTCCTGCAGGGCAGAATGTTTAGCCCAGTTGAAAAGCTGTATCTCATCAATGATGGCTCCATTTGGCCAGCAATAAAGTCACTTCCTTTCCTTTTAATTATAATTATTATCATTTAAAAAGTCAGAGCAGTAACTGTGATTATTCCACATAGTTAAATGACTATTATAATTACTAATTTTAAAAAGATAGCTATATTTTAACAGAACAAACCAGGTGCCAACAATAGAGCTGCCTCCTAATGATCTAGATTTGATTTTGATGAACACAGAAGTGAAGGTTTGCACTTGAAGCCCTGACAGGAACCAAAGCCCATCCACCCTGGCCCAAACATTGCCAGTGGACAGCTGGAGTGCTCTGGGCCCATCTAGGTGACAACAATCTCCTTCTCCTCAGCTTCCCAAAGCTGCCAGTGCCACGCCCCATCCCAGTGATGATGGTTTCACTTGAAATCACACCGGGCTGGACAGCTGCCCACGTGGAAAAGCTGCTGTGCATCCTGGGGTTAACGTGCTGCTGTGTAGAAATCAGGAAAAATGCAAGTTCCCGTTCCACCCTGCAGAGAGGGAGGTTGTCTGGGGGTTTTGAACAGGAAGAGCTGCAGCTGAGCCCTGCCTGGAGGGTGAGCAGCATCAGCAGCTCCCAGGGCCTGACCAGCACTGTTCACTGTGACCTCCCAGGAAAACCTCCAAGTGCTGTTTCCCTGCTTCAGCCATTCCTCAGCCCTGAGCAAAGGAGCATTTTTCTTCAAAAGACCATTACTTGGATAAATCAAGCGTGGCACTGTGGTGTCAGGGCAGAGCAGCAGGGCCAGGAAGGACAGAGCCACTCGAAACACAAACCACCCACCAGCATCTGTGTTCTGGATCTCTTCCAAGGAGACAAAGCTGATTTGGGCATTTCGTTATTTACATCCTACCAGCCCAAGTCCTTTTGGGGGTTTTGAATTGCACAAAGCATTTTTCTGCTCCTTCCAAAATGCTCTTTATGTGGAAAGCAGCAGAGAGGAGTCTGTGTTCCAGCAGCTCTGGAGCAGCTCTGGAGCAGCCCTGCAGCTCTCCAGCCCTGTCTGCTGCTCCTGAGCTCCTGCCAGCAGCCAGGGAGGAGGGCACAGCCTCCAGAGCCATCATCCTGCCTGCCCTGGTGGCACAGGAGCCTCAGAGCATGGCTGGGATGGGATCTCCCCGTGGAGCATCTCCCAGTGGCATGATGGAATTTTCTCTGCCATGCAGGGACTGGCCATGAACAGAAGATAATTCGTAATTAATGGCACATTAACAACAGAGATCTCCTGGAGGGAGGATTGGTTGTGGGAGAGATAAAGAAAACTGCCCAATGAACAGAAGATAACAGCAGAGAACTGCCCCAGCTCTGACAGATGGTAACTGATACACACCCCTGCCACATGTCACATTTCCAGCCCAAGACACTTCCCTCTGCCCAGGCATCCCACTCACAGATCCTGCACAGGGCTGAGTGCTCACCTGTCACTTGCCAGAACAGGTCCCAGCTTTGGGCATTTTTCTAACAGCAAACGGGGGTGTCAAAGAAATAAATGTTTACACAGCACGTTGGATCTATCACTGGAGTAAATCAGATGATGGTGGGGGAAATAGGACTGGAAGTTATCTACAGGCATGGCAGTTTGAGAGATCCTTCTTCCCAAAATACCTGAGCCAGGGAATCTCTCTGGAAGCTCAGCACACTGAGCCCAGACCCCAGGCTGGTTCCATACCAGTGCCTTTGGTCTTTAATCACTCCAGAGACACAACTCCCACTGAGATCAGCACAGCTTTTGCATTCTTGCAAAATCAGCATCTCTTTTGGTTTTTTTTTAACAGCAAAATCACATACTCAGCTTCAGGGGGAACTGGGTGGCAAAACCCCAGTGAAATCCCAGGCAAGTCTCCCTTTTGACCTGGCTGAAAATTAAAAATGCAGTAAATAGCACTCAGCAGGAGCTGAGGAAATGCTGCAAGAGCAGTGAGTGGGATCCTTGCTTTGGGCACGATGTGTAGGAAAGTAGGTGCATATAAATACACTTTTAAAACATCAAGATTCATGTATGAACTGAAAACAAAGACTTCCTACATACCCACACAGCAATCCTACACACAGACACGAGGCTTCTGAATTTGGGTTAGAAACACTGAAGAGGCAATGTTTATGTACCTGCTTCTCTATGAAAATTGTTTTAAAATGAAACAAGAAGGGTGGAGAGGATCTTTTTAAAAGGATGGAGTGACAGGGCAAAGGGAATGGATTTAAACTGCCAGAGGGCAGCAGGAGATGGGATATTGGGGTGGAATTGTTCCCTGGCAGGGTGGGCAGCCCTGGCAGTGCCCAAGGCCAGGCTGGCTGTGACTCTGAGCAGCCTGGGGCAGTGGGAGGTGTCCCTGCCATGGCAGGGTGGCACTGGGTGTGATTTAATGTCCCTCCAACCCAAACCATTCTGGGATTGTGTGATTTAAATGTATTTAAACCCTGACCATGCAGCAGCAGCCCCACAGAAGTGAAACCAGTTCATGGCACAGTGGGGCAGGACCTGTGTGTGCCCCTGGACAAAGCCAGGTTATCTGAGGCAGCAGCACCTCCCTGCCCTCCCTGGCACAGAACGAGGAGCTCGTTAATTAAGGTTATCAAGCTCCCTGGCATGGCTTTCAGTGCAGAGGAGAGGAGGCTCTCCCATATCAGCTGATTTATGGGATCCTCAGGGCATTTTGCTCGTGTGTCCAGAGCCCAACTTTTCCTTTTTTTAAGCAATCCCAAAGCTTGACCTGGGATGGCCTCAGCGTTGTCCTGGCAGTGCCCTCGTGGGCAGGTCCTGCCAGCCAGAGCCAGAAGGGGATGCTCTGCTGCATTCCTGCACCCAAATCTAGATCTCATAAAATCACAAAAGCTGTATCAAACCCCGTCTGCAATTCCTTCAGCAAAATCCTTCTGGTTTTATTTTAGGCATAGGTTGTTCAAATTTTCAGTACCTTTTGTGTTAATAATATCAAAATAAGTTAAAACGTTTATATATAATAACCTTCAATAATTTGAGTGTTGATAAGATCAAGCAAAGTTGAGTTTCACTATGTTTAGGTCTAAGTACTCTTAAGTTACATTTTATCACTTTGATATTCTGTTAAGTTCATTATTCCTTGCCACCAGAGTTCATTAATTCCAAGTTTAAGTGTTGTTCAATATAAATTACCCTAAATTTTGTTAAAAATCATTTGTCTAAACACTAAGATAAATAGTTTATATTCTACTGGATAGAATAGAATAGAATAGAATAGAATAGAATAGAATAGAATAGAATAGAATAGAATAGAATAGCTGGATATTGCCATCCCCTTCCAGTGCCACCCTCGGGCAGCTGTGGGTCCTCTGGAATTTCAGGGCACAGAGCTGGCAGCTTCCCAGGAGAGCAGGGAATAGTTTTCCCCCCTCTATATTTTTGTATTTACTAAGACGTTACCTTACTCTGGGAAACAATCTCTTAGTCTATGAGTTATTCCTGTGGGTAGAAATTTTTTTTTTCCTAAAGATAAACCAGCCTGACAGAAATTGATGAGTTTATCAAATTTTTAAGGGACTGAAAAACTCTTAAACCTAACTTAAGATCCAGTTTTCCCTGGCAGTATCTCAGCCCTGGTAGAAGCTGGAGATATTGCAGTGTAAAACAGAGATATTCCCAGATTTATGGTGAGCCTGACAATGATTATGTAGCCCATTGAGATGGAGTGGTGTGATTTAGTGCTTTGGAGGCATTTGTCAGGGCTGATGAATGCATCTGGTGATTCAGGCAATGAAAATGTGAGAGTTCCAGATAAAGGATGCTGCCTGACACACGGGGTTATGGCAGGGGCTATGGAAGGGGATAAAATTTTTATTTGTTTCTCATTTAGAGTGTTAGAGGGAGATGGGAAGGAAGATAAACTTCCCTCAGCTGAAGAGGTGACAGAGAGACAATTAATTAGTGTATCCTAATGAATTTGGCTTTCTAGTGTCCCTGGTTTCTCACCTGCCACCACTCACCTGCACAGGGCATCCAGGTGGGCATCTCCAGGCTCCCCCAGCATTCCCAGCTCTGCAGAAAGATGTGGAAATACTGATTTTCTCATCTGCCTGCTGTGGAGCACACTAAGGTTTGACACACAGCCAACTGGAAATGAGAAATTGCCTTTAGATGGGTCCAAAATATGGGCATTTCCTTAGACAAAATGAGTTAAATGAGCTTTTGAAATTCCAGCCATATCCAGACAATTTACAGCTCTTTCTGGTTTCAAGTTCCCAGATAGAAACAGGTTCTTAGGAAAACAAAGTATTTTGAGATGTGCTTTCTACTGAATTTGTACACAAATCCCAGAGTGCTTTGGATTGGAAGAGACTTTAAAACCCATCCCATCCACCCTGCCATGGCAGGGACACCTCCCACTGTCCCAGGTGCTCCAGCCCCAGTGCCCAGCCTGGCCTTGGGCACTGCCAGGGATCCAGGGCAGCCCCAGCTGCTCTGGGCACCTGTGCCAGGGACTCAATAAAATATTTCCCATAATTGAATCAGGTATGAAACACCAGGCAGAGAGAACCCAGGCCAGAGGCTGTTCAAGGCAAAGAGGAAGGAAATTGAGGATCCTGTTGCTTCAAGAGCAGGGAAGAACAAGCCTTACTGCACTAATGCACATTTCTGAGTCAATTACGTGCCAGTGCTGGTCCATTTTCCTGGAATGTTTTATTCTGAGGCTTTCAGATGGAATGCACTATTTTAACTAAGATATATAACTACATACATTTTACCTTATATTATTTAGGGTTTCCAAGGACAATACATTCCATTCTTATTCAGCAGAAGCAAACCCATGCTCAGCTCTCACTTAACAAAACCAGCCTGAGCTATGCTAGAGCATCAATCCATAGAGAAGTACTTAGGAGGAATAAATTGATTTTCTCATTGCTCTACGTTGGCTAAAAATTATTCGATTATGTATTTAGCTGCTAATGGAAACTCATTAGTAGATTTTCATTTCATGCTTGTTTGCACCTGCAATCCATTTTTCCCTGTCCAAAGCACTGTTTCATTTCAGTTCCGTGCTATAAATTTCCTTGCATATAAACTGATAAGCGTCAGCCAAAATTCAGTGTACGTGGTCTGAAATAGCTCAGGGCCATCGCTTTCACAACAGCATCATTAAAGCAGCAGATCCCCGGTGATTCAGGGGGCTCGTTAACTGTGCGTTTGATGGCCTAACTTGCCTCATTGTTTACTCATTAACTTTGTTATCCTCGTTAGTGTCAGCTCCTTGACATTGTCCTGTTGGCTCTGGGCTGCCCCAAGCCCCACGAGGCTCCTGAGCATCTTTTTAACCCAAAGATGGGACATCCCAACTTCAGAGCCCCTCGTTCCCACTCCCTGCTTTTCTGTGGGATGGAAATTCAGGGATGTTCAATCGAACCCAAGCTCAGTGGCCTCTGGCTCTGTCTGGAGGGAGAATCTGTGGGAATAGCACCCAAATCCAACAAAACCAGCTTGAGTTTCTTCTCCCCATCCTTCTCCAGCTTCCTGGTGGGTTTGTGCCTTGGGATCTGCAGGAGGTGCAGCACAAGGCCCCGCGGCATTCACATTCTCTGAACAGAGAGAAACACAATTCTCTCTCAGGACGTTTTCCTGGAGAAGCACAGAGAGAAGAAGAGAAAACAATTCTTATCTCTATTCTCTGCTCCTGCTGTTTTTGCACATGTGGAAAGTGTTATGGAGATTGTTTACCTGAAGTGATTTGTCAGTTGGATTCTGCTGAGGTTGTTTTGTTCCCTTGGCCAGCTGGCTCAAAGCTGTGTCCAGGCTGTCTCAGACAGTCATGGGTTTTTCTTTAGTATCTTTTGCATAATACAGTATAGTTCTCTTTAGTATAGTTATAATACAGTATCAATGTAATCTAGTATAGTTTTAATAAAGCAGTTGTTCAGCCTTCTGAATCATGGATGCCAGTCATTCCCAGACGTTGGGGTTGCCCTGAATTGGGTAGGGCTCTGCTTCCCTGGGATCTGCTTCCACTCCCACCCAGAAACCCTGCCCAGTTTAGGCTCAGCTCTGCCTTCCCTTCTGCCCTTTCATCTCCCGGCTGGGAGACAGAGCCCAGGCAGACCCCACACGAGGGAGAGCAGAGCAGTCACCCTGATTTACCCTTCCAATATCCCTTCAAGCATTCCCAGCTCAGTCCCAGACCACGCTGCGCTGCAGCACTGGTGGGGCTGGGAAAGCTCCAGCTGGGAATGAGGATGCAGAGATCAGAGGTGCAGGAATGGCAGATCACCAGAACCTGCTCCCTGTGAGCTGCCAGGCATTTTATTTTGGAGTAACCCACGTCCAGGTTAGTGAAGCAGAACCTGATCACAATAATTATGTCACTTTTTGTTTTCATAGGAAGAAATTAATAAGTTGTTCAGCTTCAGCAGAACTACTCTGAATTGATCCAAATATGAGAACTGACTCTCAGTGTTGTGTACTAGCGCAGCCCCCACAGAGAAAAATGCATGTGCTGTAAAAATATCTATTTTATCAGGTAGCTCAAGCCTCTGGGGTCTGCCTGCATTCCCCACCCGAGTAACTGAGAGCAGGAACAGCTCTGAATGTGCTTGTTAAGTGGGCCTGATCAATACAAATCTATTTCTCAATTAAGTAGAAGATCCTGGTGTATGTGTGTTGCCTGCAGGCCAAAAGAGTTCAGAGCAAAACTGGATTCCAGAATACAAAGTTGTGTTGTTTTTGCTCTGTCTTTTAAATGAGCTTTACCAGCATGCAACTGCAATCCTTGTGAACTCTGCAGATTAAATTTCCTTGCAGTAATGACCACTAGGAATTAGTGAAATGTTAATCTTCCCACCTGCTGTGTATGATTATACACGAGTCTAATCAACCTGATTACAAAAGAAAGTAATTTCTGCTTTTACAGGGTTTTTGTTGTTGTTGTCTGCTTTAGTTCTTCCTGAGGAGCCGTGAAATTCCTTACCCTGTATTTTAAAGCAAAAATAATGATTAAATTAAAATGTGTAAAGGGGAGCAATGGAGGCTGATAGTAATTGCTTTACAAGAGATACAGTAATTGATGCTCTGAGGATTTATTTGAAAGCATGGAAGTGAATTAGGAACCTGCTTTATCTGGATTTGCTGGCTCTGATGAAGTCACTGCTTCTTTGTGTCTTGGTTTTCAGCTCAACTCTTCTTAATGAGAATGCTAATAATTACAGTGGCACTAAATTGTTTTAGGGACACAGGAGGATGAGAGCCACATTTTAATGTCATTTAAAGCCACAGTCACCTTTCTGCTGCCAACCCTGATAAGGAAACTCACCTGAATCCATCAGAGATTGGATCCATCCAACTCCTGGAAAATTCCAGCCATATCCAGACACGTGGGTGATTGTAAAGACAGCCAAAAAGCTACATCTGATTGTATTTCTTGGCTTAAAGCTTTGTTAAGGCTGGGCCCACCCACCTTGGGAACAGGTGCTGCAGTGCAGAGAGGATTTCCAAGTCATAAATCCAGGAAAATGAGTGTACAGACAATTAAAAAATCCAAGGAATGTGGGGTAAGCCACAGCAAATGTTATCCTGATTCATGCAGCAGTCAAAGCCAGTTTCCTGAGCAGCCACAGAACACCTGAACTCCACCCCTTGCACATGGAAACACCTGGAATAATCCCTGGATTCAAAATCATAATATCCATCCATCTGATCAATTGATGGCTGCCAGTCATCCAAACCCATTCCAGGCCTGGAGAGCAGCACTGCACAGGCAGGTTCAGTATTCCCAGAGCAGTGAGATGCCCAAACGTGCCCCAGTGTTCCAGCAGTGCTGGGATCTCCATGGTGACAGCGTGTGCCACATCCCTGAGTTACCTGAGTGATCATTGCCATCCTTTCATCTGATCCTCACTTTTCATCTCTGCCTCGAGTGCACCGGGCTCCTAATGGAGAGGAATTGACAAACATCCTCATATTCCTTAGAAGAAAAGCAATTTTTTCTCATCTACACTCCTGCAACTTAATTCAACTAACAGCTTTTGCAGGAAGAGCTGCTCATGGCAGTCAGGAATTTGCCTTTGACACACACACAGAGCCAGCTGTAAACTGGGCTGGAGGATGGCAAAAAACACCTTGCTAAAAACATCCCCAAAAGCTGTCACATTCATATTTTCTGGAAAAATCTCTTTGCTAAGGATTTCTCTCCTGGGAAGCTGAGAAGCCTCAGAGAAAAGAAAAACAATTCTTATCCCATTTGCTTCTCCTGTGTTGTGCTCATGTGGAATGTGTTTGGAGATTGTTTACCCACAGGTGATTGTTTCATTGGTTTCGTGTGAGTTGTTTTGACTCTTTGGCCAATCAGGGCCAGGCTGTGTCAGGACTCTTTCCAGAGTCACAAGTTTCATTATTATCTTTTTAGCCTTCTGTCTGTATCCTTTCTGTATTCTTTAGTACAGTTAGTATGGTATTCTTTAATAGAATATAGTATCACAAAATAATAAATTAGCCCTCTGAGAATGGAGTCAGATTAATCATTCCTCCCTGCCACGAGGGTCCCTGCAAATAAAATAAAAAACCTTTAAAAAAGCCCTTTCCTCCAAACCTGGGGCAGTCCCAGCTCTCCCACACCCCCAGTTCTTCCCAGCCCTACTTCTCCCAGTGCAGAAATGCCAGAGCTAACCTCTGCTCTTGCTCATTTCTGGCTGTGGCACAGAAAATGAACGTGGCTGAACCCAGGCCTTCCAGCAGCTGCAGTCTGGAGAAAAATCCTCCTGGGATGTCCAAGCAATGTGTCACCCTGTGGCAGGAGTTGTGGATGTGGGTTTTGGAGGGTGCCACAGCCACAACTCAGCACAGCCAGAATTCCCAGGGCTGTGCTGTGGTTCCTCCCTCTCCCTCCTCCTCCTGCTCTCTAACTCTGCTTTTAGGGAAACTGAACATTTCCAGCTTGGCTTGTTAAAATCTTCAATACCTCAAACAATCTGGGTTCTCTCACACTTTGGGTTGTAGAGAAATATCCTTGGGAGAGGAACCCCCAGGCTATGAAGGGAATTTTGGAGATAGGAACCCGTATCCCAGCCAGGGCACCCAGCAAGCTCAGCAGTGTGAGACACTGGTGTGACAGAAATAAAGACCATTCAAATGGGGTTATCAGCTGTAAAACTGCTCCTGAGACACAGGAGGGAGGACAGAGGGAGGCCAGATTTGGTGAGTGTGACACAAGGGGGAGCAGGGCTGATTGCTGTGCACCCCCAGTGCCTGCATTTTGGGGTTTAATCTGTTTCTTGCTGGAGAAATGAATCCAAGAGATGATTGAAGTGCTGTTCCCAGCACTCTGCAGTCCCCTGCTCCCCCTCCCAGCACAGTCCCTGTTATCTAACACCTGGGAGGGGATTTAAAAGGAACTCTTCATCTCATTTCGTACATTAGTGCCAAGTTTAGCTTCTGTAGGTAACAGTTTCTGTTTGAACTAATAAAGAGGTATGTTTAGAATCTCCGGGGCACACTCTCTGCTCATTTGAAACAAATGAGCATTATATAAGGAGGAACGGGAGCTACAAATAGGACTCATAAAATTAATTGGCTGTGAGCTGCAGCGGTGTGCAGCCACTGAAGGTGACGAGTGGCCACAGGGTGTCCTTCCCCCTGCACAGCCCTGGGGACAGCAGGGCCAGGCTGGAGCCCTGGCACCACTGCCACGCTCCCCAGAGCTCCCCCTTGTCCCATTTATGCTGCCCCAGAGGAGCTGTGCCTCCCAAAAGGGGCAGGGATGCTGCAGCCAGAGCCCCCCATGGCTCCTGATGGAGCCACAGCTCTGCCTTTTACAGATGGAAAGGGAAAAATGGGGATATTTGGCATGTGTGGTAGAAAGACAAGAAAATATCCAAGGAAAACCCATTGCAGCTGGGGAAGGTGTGACCTGCTGGAAAGAAGCAGAAATCCCAGCCTTTCTCACCTCAGGAAATGCAGCCTGTGGTTGCCCCTGGCCAAAGCAAGAGGAGGGACAGGGCTGGACATTCCCCAGGGCTGGAAGGAGCTCTGGAGGCAATTTGTGTCCCACCTCCCTGTCTGGGGTTGGGTGTCCCAGGGACACCTCTGGTGTCACCGCAGAGCCATCCAGGCTGGAAAACACCTCTGAGCTCAGCAGGTCCAACCATCAACCCAGCAGCACCACGCTCACCACCAAACAGCTTCCTCAAATCCCATGTTCAGGTTTGTTAGAACACTTCCAAGGATGGGACTCCACCACTGCCCTGCTCCAATGCCTGGCAACCCTCTCCATGAGGAAATTTCCCCTAATACCCAACCTGAACCTCCCCTGGGACAACAGCAGGCCGTTTCCTCTCCTCCTGTGCCCTGTTGCTGACAGCATCCCTGACTGCCCCAGGGCTCTGATTGCCCAGCCTGAATTCCCATCCCAGCTGTGGAACCACATCCAAACTGACACAAAGCAGCACGTGGCACCTGAAATTCAGCTGAACACCCTGTGCACTCCCTCCCCCAAAGCAGGTGACCTGTTTTCCACACGTTTTGTTGGAATGTTTCATTTTCCAGCCCTTGCTCCTGGAGGGCACAGCGACTTTTCCTACAGAAATGGGCTTGGTCTGCCTGAACAGAGACATGGAAGCTCTCCTCCTGCCCCCTGTTCAGCTCCTGGCACCATCCCTGAGTGTTTGGAGAGCAGGTTCTGCTCCACAGCAAAGGCAGCAGAGCCTCTCCACACACACAGCCCTGCTCAAACACATTTATGGGCTCTGAACCCATAATTGGTGTTTCTTCAGCTGGAACCTCAGAGCCAAGTGCGGGGGGTTTATCTGGGGCTAACAAAAGCCTTGTGGCATTTCCTAGATAGAATGAAGCCCGAGTTTAGCAATTATTCATAGCCTCACACACATTCTTGCAGGCAGCCGAGCTGACTTGGCAGACTGGAGCTAATTGGGTTTACAGTAGAATGAAGTTTTGATTGAAGTGCCTCGTTTAAAAAAAAAAAATATTCCACATCCCCCCACACCCCTGCTAACATTACTCTGGAGCATGTAAAACAACCACCCCACATCTTAGCAAAGGAGAAACGCAGGGATTTTGATTGCTTTACCAAGCAAAGACCCACAAGTGAATAATTCTGAATGTTTGATGTGCTGTATTCTGATCCATAATTCAGCGGCTGCGTGTGCCTGACATTTCTGGCTGCTTTTGAAGTTCATGAAACCCCTGCAGTCACCAAGGGGAGGGATCCTGCCTGGGGAGCCAAGGTGGGCACTGAACAAAAGGTGGGAAGAAAAAGGTTCCAAAGCTAATGCACAAAAACCTTGGAGAATGTAAATGAATGTAGCCTCGAGTTTACCGAGTAAATAATTCAAGTTCTACCATGGTGATTTATGAAAATAAAAAGACATATTTAATGAGCCCAGCAGGCAGCAGGTGCTTCTGTTTTAACATGTTAAAGGCAAAAATCAAAAGGCAGAAGCTTTTTCCTGTTTCATGGTCCCAGTTTAAAATAAAAGCTCTTCCCTGCACTTCAGGGATGTGCTGTGCTCAGCAGTTTTGCTGCTCCTGGGAGGGTCCTCTGAGTGCTCCCATCACCAATTTCCACACAGCCACCTGGAGAACTCTTGCAGACCTTCTGGGCAGACCGTGGGCAGGGACACCTTCCACCATCCCAGGTGTCCCCAAGCCCCAGTGTCCAACCTGGCCTGGGGCACTTCAGGGACCCAGGGGAGCCCCAGCTGCTCTGGGCACCCTCTGCAGGGAGGGGTTTGTGCCCGGTTCATGCAGGGCTGAGCCAAGCCATGACCCTGCAGGGAGTGAAATCATCTCGTGAGGTTATTTAGTGCAAGGACAAGAGAGGGAGGAGTGACATGGCCAAGGAGGTTCCTCCCTGGAGAGCCTTCCCAGCTGTGAGAGCTAAACCCCACGGAATTTTCCACAAGCCCCAGGGGAAGGCAGCGAGCTGGGAATTCCCACTCCCACACCAACGTGAGGAAATCATCCCTGAGCCCTTGCAGGTGTGCCACATCCTCAGCGAGCTCCCTCCCTGAAGTGGCTGCTGCAGAGGGGGTGGCAGCAGGGGACAGGGACATCCATCACCTGGTCCCACTCCTGACTCCGGGGATGCACGGCCACCACCGTGTGTCACCCACAGCTGTTGCCATGGCAACTGGAAATCATTAAACATAAATAAACCCATTTTTGTGACACAACTCATAGAGTGCCTGCCTTCTGCCAGGAGTTTAAATTTGGCCTGTTGGGCTAATTTGATGGGATGCCACGAGTGAGGGCCCGATTTGAAACCACAAGTCATTTTTCTCCTTGGAAGAGTGGATAACTGAGTCTATTAATCCAACAATACATTTAAAGCTGAGTTATTGTGACAAGGGACTTCCATTATCCATTTCATCAAGTTGCAAACTGTCAGAATAAATCTCAGGGGGTTCAGGAAAAAAGCTGCCTGCCTTTGTTGGCTGTTTTTATATGCCACAACAGTTTAATTTGGTTCACTTTTACTCATGATACTGTACAACTGTACAGGGGAAGTTCATGGGGAACCTACTACAGAAACTACAGAACTTTATGGTCCTCAAAGTTTTTTTGTTTCTTTTTTTTTTTTTTTTTTTTTTAAGCAGCCAGGACAGTAAAATTTGACCACCTTGACATTGACTTCAATGACCCTTTTCCTTATACATTTCAGGTTTTAACTTTAAATAGTTCTCCCTTTGGAATGAACATTTGCAAATTAAAAATGCTTTCTTAAAGCTATGGTTTTATCTTTCAAAACAAATTGACTTTAACAATTAGAACTCATATAACCAGAAATGAATCAACATAAAGCATTAAAAGGAAGCAGGAGTATGCAGCTTAAGATGTCAAACTGGAATTCAGAAGGTGGGATTTTCAATTTTAGGGCCCTACAGTGACTTTAACTGCAAGGCACCTCATTCTCCCACCAGTTCTGCAGATGATGATAACTCTTAATTATCCTTTATTTGCTTGGTTTTGTAATTAAAGCTGTTCTAGAAGAAAATGATTAAGTGATGTGATTGGGAACTGCCCATGAATTTGGGAGGGCAGAAAGGCTGAAACTGAAACAGAGAAGGAAGGAGGAGAAGGAGCCAGTGTCACTCAGGGCCTGAAAAGCAGAGATGGAAAATTCCCAGTGAATTCCCAGCCCCGTGTGCTCACACCCAGCAGTGAGCGAGGAGGTGACACCATGCCAAGAGCTACCTGGGGAGTTTGTTTTCCATCTGTGCCCCCAGCTGCAGCCCTGGCCAGTCCCCCACGGGATGGGACCTTTGAGGTTCCTCCTGCAGCACCGACACTTTAACCCCAGGCCAGCACTTGGTTGTCAATTATTCCCCTCAAGTTTCATTTCAAAGCTGCTGTGAGCTGCAGGAAGCCCAGAGAGAGGCAGAGGAACGTGCACAGCAACACCCCCTACACTAATTACAGCCTTTACAGATAAATATTCGTTTTGAGAAGCGAATTTTAGAGGTTTTTAAGCAGTGCTGAATGCTGGCTGTGCTCCCATGCAGGACACACAGGAGTTCAACACCCCAAGTGCACTGGAGGGGGAAAACAAGGAAATCCAACTCAGGAGTTTCTGGAGGGCAGATAAACCCCTGGCTGGGAGGCAGCAGAGTCCCAGCTCTGGATCTGGAGGGCAGGTGGCATTAATGGCACTGGGGAGGCTCTGCCAGGCCTTGCCTGGGGGTTTCCTCTGAATTTCAGCAGCTGCAGCTCCCTGAGCCAGGGAAGCTGGAAGGACACACAGACCATGGCTTGCAGCCTTGGGAAGGAAAAGAGGCTGTGCTCTGGGTTGAAATCAATATTTTGGCCAGTAACAGTGCATAAAATATCTCACTTCATGGAGCCAGGGGCAAGGACAAAGGGAAAAAAAAATCTGTCTTAAAGTCCTTTACATCTCAGATTGATTCTTTAAAGAGGATTCGCTAAGAAATAAACATTGTGACTTCAACTGCTTTTAATTCCACCCTCTCAGCACTATTGCTGTGAAACAATGAAAACTCTAATTCCTGCTCTTCCCCAAAGTCATCATTTGGTCTCAGGAGGTGGTCGGCAGCTCAGTACAAAATGTCAGTGTCACAACTTCACAGCTCCAGCCCGCTTTTGATCAGATCTGGGAGTGAGAGAGATGCAATATGCTCCTTCCTTTACTGTCACCACAGAGTATTCATTAGCTTTAATTATTTTTTAGGTTCTAGGGGGAACCATTAAAAAAATTAATCACAAATGGAAGGAGCAGCAGCCGTATGTGGCCGTAAAAAGACAATAAAGCATTTTAGGATCCACATTTGTTATGATTTACACTCCAAACAGGACCAAAGGTAGCATATGGTGATTGCCATAAAGTGCATTTATTATAAAAACACAGAGATTTATCCCCCAGCTTGGTTGGATGCAAGAAGTTACATTTACTTTAACTGATATTCAGATTGTTGTAATACCAGAGCTGGGGTGGGGGGGAGGTTGTAGCAAGCCAAACCTCAGCTTGTTTTTTCTACAAATTCATCCTTGATTTTTTCCACAGCTTCCAGCTGAGCTGCTCCAGCCCTGCATGCAGGGGGGGTTTGGACACAGGTCAGCTCCTGCTCTGGGGCACCAACTGTGTCACCAGCTCTGGGCCCATCTGTGGCTAACAGAAGGGGCACCTCTGACTCCAGCACTGGGCTCCACGAGCCCAAAAGAACCCTCCCATCAGCTCAAGGTTTGCTTTCATTTCAGCATCTCAAGCCTACTAAATATCTAACTAATAACAATTATCAGGGTGTTGCTTGTACTGTAAATAAGAGAAATAATATGTGAGATTATCCTGTCCTCCTTGCTGGCTGAACGCAGGGAGGAACATCAGAAAAAGCAGAATTTAGGGCAGAGACACACATCCCAGAAGGTGGCACAATATTATGGGGTGTTCCTATTAAAATCTGGAAATCACGATATTTTAACACCTTGAGGAACAGGACAGGACACAGCCATTGGGGACATGGTGACACAGGGCTGCCTGAATGCCATGGACAACATCAATCCCTGCTGCAGCACAGAACCCTCCTGGATTTCAATCCTGACACCCACCAGGGCAGAGGCTCTCAGGGCACAGCCAAATTCTGCTTCCCGGGGCTCTGAAGTGAATTTTGAACTCAGCACTAACGGACTCAATATGGAACTGCCTCAATAAATAACCAGAAATAAAGGAGTGCTGGATGGCAGTGACCTCTCCTCTTTTATTTACTGTCCAATTCAATATTTTTAATTCTCCCAATCCACTCCAGAGCAACCTACACCAATATCCCTAAATGTCAGCACAGGCACAATCCCTGCTGGCAGGGGGAGGCTGCTGCTGGGGCAGGGCTGGTTTTAGGGAGGCAAAGCCAAGGCTGAGAGCAGGGACAGGAAATATCTCACCTCTTCGTGTGGTTCAGGATGAAACCACCACATCTTCCTGCTCTGAAAGGTTCCAGTGCTGAGGGTTCCCCTGACAGCCTCTCTGCTGCTCCTGGCTCTGCAGCCTCCCCCTTTCCCTCTCCAGTCTGCTCGTGTTTGAAGTCTGGGAGACAAAAAGGTCAAAGTTGTAAAATAACTGCGGTCTCCTCCTCCTCCCCTTCCCTGCAGCTCAAGGGAAATGCAAGGAGTGGGCTTGCAGCTCCTCTAAAGCAAAGGTAATTGTTCTGCTCACCCTTCCCAGAGAGGCAGGAACCACTTTCCCACCCCACAGCCAACCTCTCCTTGTCCTGCACTGAACCTCTTCATGCTCAGCTCTGCTGACAGAACAATGGACAGAGCTAAAAAAATCACTTTTAGCCTCTCCTCCCAAAAAAAACCCCTTTACAGGCAGACAAACCAACAAAACCTTCTTTAAAATGGTCAAAATTACCATCAGGAAGAGCTGCACTTCCTTCAGACCACACCTGCTGCTCCTGTGAGGGCTGTGGAGCTCCTGCCTGGTGCCAGCACAGATCCAGCACTGGGCACAGCCCAGGCTGACAGGAATCCCTGTCTCCAGTGGAATTCCAGTGCCTGTGGAGAGCAGGGAGTGACAGGAGTGGGGTATTTATTTCAATTAAGTAGTACAAAGCATAGGATCTAAACAGGGCTGAAGGCAAGGGATTTGGTTCTTTAGAATGATCCAGCCTCAGAATTACACTGGCTCTATAGTTCTATATTGTACTCAGACATTATATGGAATTAGTCACAACAGGGAGAAAGAATCAATCAGTCCTGGCTAAGGAATTGAGATAATAATGACTCATTTGACGAGATTGCTCTGGAAAATTAATAATGACGGCGGTAATTACCAACCTGGGATGGCTGCAGTGCTCATTATTCTCCTCTTGCTCCGTCGAATGTTAAGTATTATGAAGACATTCGTTGGGGAGTTGTGTCTGCAGCTTTTTATCACAGCAAGGGCTCAGAGGTCCGAGGTGTTACACTCGGGGAGAGCACCCCAAACCCGCTGCAGTGTTTGATCTGTGGCACAGAAATGTTGGTTATTAAGGGTTAATAAGCTGTGGCACCTCTGCAGCCTTTGCTCACCTGCATCCAGAGCTGCCCTGCTCCTTTGGGAAGTGCTGATGCCTCACCAAGATCTCGCTGTTCATGAACTGCTTTATCACCCCAGTGCCAAAGGTCCATGATGGTGCTGAAAACAGCTGAAATTGGCTCCTTTTCCAGCCCATCCAACCCTCCTCGCCAGGACCAGGACACATCTCCAGCTCATCCAGGCACCTGGGGGATAGGAAATGTTCTTTGGCACACCCACGGGGACAGACTGGCTCTAAAAAGCCAGGAGTGAGTAACAAGGAGGCCACTGAGCAGCTGAGCTCTCAAATAGCTGCTGCACTCCCCCAGAGTGCCTACAGGGTTTATTTGTGTTTGGAGAGGCTCTGCAGTGGGTTCCCCTTCTGCTGAGCAGTGAGGGAAGGTCCTGGAACAGGCAGGAGATGGAAAAACAAGTTTTTATTAATGTTGAAGGGAAATTAATTTCTAGTTTTCTGAACAAGGCTGAGGTTTCTCGCCCCCTGGACTGAGGAGTTTTGAACCCTTCTTCAGCTTTATCAGTTATTCTCATTTCTCTGCCAAAGTCTTTTTCCCCAAATGGCTTTTGGCCTGGATGACAAAAATCCAGCCCCACAATCTGAGCAATACAATTTCTACTTGAAATCCCAGATTTGATTTAGAACCTCTTTTTCCCCATTGCCAGAACAGGTCCTGGTTCCTGGATTATATGAATGATGAATCCATCCCCCAGAGCAATGGGATTTGGATCATGGCTCCCAAAGATTGGTGCCTCACAATCCAGTGGTTTTATTAATTTATTTAATTAATGCAGGAGTGAAGCCACACACATACACAGGCTACATTTGCTGTGTTAGCTCTGTCCACTGCCTGAATATTTAAAAAATAACCACAACTAGAGCTCACCTTTAGCATTTCTCAGCAGATTTCACAGTATTTAAGCGATAAGGTCAATGAAATTAAATGAGATGCATCAACTCAACAGGAACTCAAGAATTACAAAGATTTTACAACCTTTAACCCAGCAGCACAACGTGAGCAGAGACCTGTTTCCAGAGGCAGCAGGTCCATCCATTCCAACCCCACAGGAAACCACTGCATCTCCTGAAGGATTCACAGCTTTCCCCAAGAATTTGGAACACCATCCTGCTGCACGTTGAGCTCTTTTGAGCATCGGGATGGATGCTCGAACACTCCTCACCGTCAGTGCTCCCAACAGGAGGGGATTTATTGTGCTGAATGCTGAAAAGGACTGGCCCGAGGAGGTGGGAAATCCATCTGTGTGAGGCCAGGGATGCAGAGGCTGCTCGGCAGCACAGGTGGAACACAAATCTCAGCTGTGCTCAGCCAGGACTAAAACAGTCACGGACAGAGTCCCCTCTACCTGGGGATGTCACCTGTGAGCACAGTTCAAGAGCAAGCCCAAATTTAGTGTCCTTGCCATCCTGCCTGGCTCCAGCACTCCAAATCATCCATCTCTGCTCCTGCACTCCTTCTCCAGAGTAAACAGAGGCACCAAATTTCACAAGTGTAGGCAAGCTCCGAGAGTTAATTATTGTAATTACCCACTGAACAGGCTCCGAATGCTAATCTATAATAAAGTGGCCTGTTAATTGGTGTTAAACTGCCATTAACCTGCCATTTCCCGTGTTTTCAAGCTGACCTGGAGCACAGCACTGTGGAAAACCCAATCCATTCCTCATTCCCGGCAATCACCGAGTGCCAATTTGAAGCAGAATTAGAAAAAAATCTACATACCTGGAATTGGAATGATTGTAACAAAGGGAAACATCATTCTGCTGCTTTGAATTCCAGTCCTTGACAGTGTAGGACTCCAGTTGTCCATGGTTTTCCATGGAGTGCTTTGTGCCACGTTCCCTCTGCAGTGTCTGTGGTCTCTGCAGGAATTGGGCTCTGCCAGGCTGGACTGGCACTGCCAGTGGTGCCTTGAGCAGGCTGCTCTAGAACAGAGGCTGGCCAGAGTTCCAGAATAAAGCAGGGATTGATTCAAAGGATCTCCTCCATGGATCCACCCTGGGCAGCACCAGAGCCCAGCCAGAGCTGCACCCAAGATGAACCCAAATGGTCCCAAAATGCACGAGCGCTGCCGGGGTCTCTCCCTGGGCTCAGCTCTGCTCCATGTGCACATTGCAGTTCAGTGTCCAACCCCAGCTGCAGCCCCTGCAGTCCCATCCTGCTTGTTTTTCTCTCTGCAGCCCACGGGGTTTGTGCTCCTGGGCTGAGATTGGGATCATTTGTCCTTGGTGCCCAGCTGGAGCAGGAATTGTTTTGTCTCCCTGCTCTGTGCACAGAGCTCACCATGCCCTGATGTGAACCCAGACCCACGCACTAAAGCAGCACAGAATCTGAAAAACATAAAAACTAAAACCTGAGGCATCACCATCAGGGCAGTGACTCTGCTCCTGAGCTGCAAAGTTGCAGGTGGAGCAGATTCCCTCTGGAGCCCAGGCCTCCTCCTCCATGGCAGTGTCCCTGTGCCAGGGGGCTCCAGACATGCTCCTGCAGAGTCTCAACATCCAAACCCAGCAGGGACAGCACAACACCACCCCATGAACCCCTGAACCACTTCGGAATCATCCAGAGCTGCCCCTAAGGAGAAAACAGGGCCAGGTGTCAGTCTGTCTTTTCCACTGCTGCCTTCAGCTCACCTGTCCCTGTCTGGGCTTTAATTTGTAGCAGTGGACACAAAAGGTCGCTCAGGTACTTCTCAGAGGTCAGTTACACAATCCAGGTGCCCACCAGGGCAGTGAACTTCCACTTAAATCTGCTGCAAGAGGGAGAGCTGGAATTTCCATTTCAGACACCCATCAGGGGAGGCAGCTCTGCTGACTGGTCTCTTCCCAAAAACTGTCACTGAAGTGCCTTGACCTGCCAGAGCCTTTCTGAGGTTATCTCACCCGACTGACAGTTATCTAGACTAAGAGTTCTCTCTTTTCATTTTATATAACCAACTATAAAAGTTCAGGGGAACTTCAAGACCTTTAGAAAGTCCCAAAATTATTCATTTCCTGAGAAATTCACCATTACTCAGCAGCACACTGCCTCCCTCTCCGTGTGAGATCCCACTGCACCCGCTTCAGCAGCCCTCACCAGAGGACACAGGACAGAATTTGCCAATTTAAAAGATGTACAGGAGTTTACAAAGAGTTTGAAGAGTTTAAAGAGTTTGGAGAGGGCAGCAGTGAATTTTTTATGTGCTAATCCAAACCTCTTGGTGTTCAGTTACCTTTAAAATCAGGTCCAGGATATTAGGGAAGGGGAAAAAAGGGTCAGTTAACCAAAAATCCCATGGAAACAGATTTACCCTGTCCAGAGATTCTGTCCACGATGTTTTAATGGTAATTAGGAAAACAAAGCCTTTGTCATTTAGGATTACCTCCAGTTGTACTCCTTGCCAGGGCAGGGCTGTTGTTGCAGCTCATTTATGTCATTTTTCACTTTCCTTCCAGAATCCTTCCATCACCTGCCTTGGCATGTTGAATTCCTAACCAGATTGTACTGAAAAATACAAAAATAAAACCTGCAGTGCCATCAATAATAAACACAGGAAGCTTCTAGAGGTGAGAATCCATCTCATTCAATGCCTTCTGCTGTTGATGGTTATTATTCCTCCATTCAGGCTTTTCCAAGACATCAATTTGTCACTTCCTCTCCTGGCACTGGCTGCTTGCCTAAGTCCACCTGCGTGAGCCTCCTGTCTCCTCTTCCTCAAAAAAATGTGCAGATCTTCTCTTTGATACCATTTGCTGCCACTCAGATGCTCACCCACAGGAAATTCTCATTTATTTGTCCCCACAGAGGCCCTGTTACATTGATGAACTGATTCTGTGGCAGCCAGCCATTCCTTTTCCTTGGGAGCAGACGGGCTGAGGCCACCATCACCTCTGGGCAGAAAACACAACCCCAAAACTGCCCAGCAGCAGTGTCAGCCCTTCCACCTGAGCTGGGAGTGAGGTTCATTCTCAGTTCTGACGCCGATCCCAGCTCTGGGTGTCACCTCCCATCCTGGGAATGATGCTCCTGGAGTAGCTGCTGCACAAACCCCTGTACCTGTGTGTGCTTCCCACCTTCCAGCTGACATTGTGCAGGGGAACCCGTGAGCAGGGATTTTGGCAGGAGATTAGAGAGCTGTCAGTCCGCAGCTCTCTCATCCAGCCCTATCACACACAGAATTTATTGTTGCTGGGATACTGTCAGCCCTGGACATTCTGCTTTGCTTATCTTTTACTCTTCAGTGTTACATATTCCCAGTCTTTTCTCCAACTCCCTCATTACAATTCCATCCACTCCTCACACCTGCACAGTCCCTCCAGTTTCCCTCGTGTGCTCTCGCTGCCTCATTTTGTGTCAGGGACTTCAAATTCTGCTTGAGTGCATGTTCCCTTTACAGCAAGAGAGGAAAGGAAACCTATCCAGATAGGAAGCTGCCTCTTCTGCTCAGGAGAATGAACTCTGCAAGCTTTGCACTACTGGAATTACCTGGTTGGGCTCAGAGAGGATGGAAAAGCATGATCATAAAAATCCCAGAATGGCAGATGAATCCCAGAATGGTTTGGGCTGGAAAAGAAAAAAGCTCATTTTGTTCAAGCTCATTTTGTTCCACCCCCTGCCAAGGGACACCTTCCATTATCCCAGGGTGCTCCAAGCCCTGTCCAACCTGGCCTTGGACACTTCCAGCCTGGCATCCTGTGCCAGGGTCTGCCCACCCTCACAGGGAACAATTCCTTCCCAATATCCCATCAGACCCTGCCCTCTGGCAGTTTAAAGCCATTCCCCTTGTCCACTACGATGTCAAGGACAGCTGTCAAAATCCAAAATGCCCATTGGAGCTCCCTCTACACTTAATCCCCCTTGCTTTTATTTCCCCAACGTGGTCCAAAATGGATGGGGAGACTGAGCAAAGGAATTACTCATCACAGTTGTTCAAGAGACTGGTTCCTCAGAGCACCCTTCTTCTAGAGAAGTAAAGAAAAACCTCATTGCATCCATCTGGAATATTTCCTTAATTACTTTAGGGTTGAAATCCAAATGCAAAGATTTCCATAATATCCCTAAGAAATTGGTTTAGTCCAAGGAAAGGAATTAAAAACTGCTCTTCATGTCTTGGGACTCAATGCCTCATTGCTAATGACTTTTCCTAAGCTGACAGTGATATTTCCAGGAAGGAGGGAGACTGGAGAATGCCATGGAATGGCATTTCAGTGTTGTTTCTGTTGTAAATCCAGCCAGGATGCACAGCCCAGCAGGAGGAGGGCAGGAAGCAGAGGGGTCTCTCCTTTCCTGCCTGGGTATTCAGGGCTGTGTCTCCTGCTCAGGATGAACATCCTTCCCTTGCTGCCAGCCCCTCAGGCACTCCCAAACTCACTCTTTGCCTGCTTTGCTGCTCCTGATTGCTCTGGCAAAGAGCTGGGTGCTAATTTAAACCCGAGCCTTGGCTTTTCTAGGGCTGTGTGGGCCAGGAGCCTTCTGCAGGTAGAGGCACACGAGGCTGCAGCAACGCTTTTCTCCTTTTTAAATAAACCCCAAAGGCCCACTGGCCACTTCCATCCATGTAAATACTGCAGAGAGGGCCCCAAACAATGATTGTGCCTCAGTCCTGCTGGGGGTGATGGCAAAACTCCTGAAGCCACGTTGGTTTGTGACTTATGTACCAACCCACATGTCAGGGCAGCATCATTGCCTCAGACACCCCAGGCCTCTGGAACAGCCCCATCAGCCAACTGTGGCACTTACCACAGAATTCATTATTGTACACTATAATTCATTATTTCTGGCTGCAGTTAATGATTTCATGCCCTGCTTTGCTTTACTACAGAGGTGCCATGACTTTTCTGTCACATATGAAATGTGATGATTGAGATGATGCATTTTGTGTGTCCTAAGGATCTGCAAGAGCCATGGCAGGGGGCTGGAATGAGATGATCTATAAGGACCCTTTCACCCCAAACCATTCCATGATTTTAATCCATTCCTCTCCAAGCTGGCTGCTCCTGCTGTGGTGCTGGGTTTAATACTCCACACCAGTATCAGACTGGTCAGGTGAGTTCCTTCAGAGAGCCAGGGAAAATCCTGAGCTGGAAGGAACCCACAAGGATCAGGGTCCAGCTCCTACCCAGACACCCCAAATCCCACCCTGGGCATCCCTGGCAGTGCTGTCCAAACACCCCTGGAGCTCTGGCAGCCTTGGGAATGCTCCCACTCCTTGGGGAGCCTGGGCAGTGCCAGCACCTCCTTTTTCCTGACCTTTTCCTGATCCCAGCCTGACCCTCCCCTGCCACAGCTCCATGCCAGGGGCTAACTCATCAGTGACCTTTGTTTGTGTGGGTGGAGAGCCAACCAAAGCCTGCAGAGTGCTGCTCCTCAGCAGAAATTCTCTTCATGGACACTCCCAGGACACCCCATGGACAGCAAGGTCCTTCCCTCAGGTTCATGCCCTGCTCCTGTCAACAGGAATGGCTTTCCCTGCCACCCGCAAAGACAACAAAACCAGACAACCTGGGCCTTGGGGCTGCAGGAAACCACCTTCTAAAGGCCCTCCTCCTGTTTTTTGCTCTCCACAGGGACCAGCCCTCTCATTAAAGGCTTGGTGAGGCTCTGCAGCTCCTCCTGAGCAGCAGAGGTGGTGGCAGGACCTCCCAGGCTGAGCCCTGTGCCCGGGCTGCAGGGACAAGGGCAGCCCCAAGGCAGGGGGCGAGGAGCTGGGGATGGCCAGGAGTCAATCAGCAGCTCCACTAATTGCCAAATTCACTCATTTTCCCACAGCACAAGGAGGAAGGAACCCGAGTAAATTGCTGGGGCGGGTTGTGCGTAACCCTTGGCTCAGGGCAGGTCATGAATCTACAAGCTGGCTTTCCACAACTCTCTGACCTCCCCATTTATATTTTTTTCAAGCAGTCATTTCCTAATTAACAATTTCTCCCCTTTGAAGCCTTGCACTGCGTTTTCTCCTTTTCTGACAGTAGCAAAATTGTTTATCCCATTTCCTCACGTAGATTTTCATGTTCTGTCCCCCTGAACAATGGTAAGAACAGAACAATACAGGGAAGTACTCAAGAGTTACCCCCTGCCCAGATCAGAGAGGAATTTCTTATCTTTGACACCTGCTGGCAATTAATCCTCTGCATGCTTGAATTTCCAATTAGGAGCCCTCCTGTAACAAGATTCAAGCCTGGATCCCAGCTGCCCTCTGCCTCCCCAGGAGCTGCAAGGGGCCAAATTCTGCTCTTATTTTAGGATATTTAAGGAGGAATTTCTCTCCCTCCAATACCCTTAAGGGGACACTTGGGCACTCTCCAGGCTGGAACCTCTGATTTTACACCCCTTGGTTTTGACATGAAGATGCTTTTTGTCCACAGAAAGACATGAATTTTCCTACAGAAAAAAATTTGATTTGGGGCTGTGTCAGTCCCTCTGCAGCAACCCCACATCAGGCATCCCTCAGAACAGCAACATCCTTTCCAATGATTGTATTTGGAGTTTTTCCTGCAGTCTGGAAGGCCGAGGAACCTTGTGCACCATCAGATTAACTCCTGCCCTCCCCAGCACTCAGGGCAGGTTTTCAGCCCAGGCTTTTGTGGGGATTTAACAATACCTTGATTTTGCCCATTTGAAAATATTTCCATGCCCAATACAGGGAGTCAGCTTTGCAGAGTGCAGAGAACTGAATAGAAATATTGCAAAGAATACTGTTCTTTGAAGGGCTAGTGGCATTAGGAGGCCATTTAGTGCTTTAAAGAGCACCATTTTATTAAGTATTTCAAAGCAACTTCAGAGCTATTATTTCTTATTTTGCTGTTTAAGCCTGTAAGTTTGAAAATTAATCATTCTAGGACCTTTGATGCAAAAATCTATGAATAAAATAAATTCTGAGGGCTACTTTCACACTAAGTTATATTAAAACACTCCTTCATCTCCCTTATTAATTTAATGCACATCTCAGAAAGTACCTTAAATATTAGCAATACTAAATAAGCCAAACTCCCTATGGCTTCTTGATTTTTCTACTTTTCACTTCTCAGATATTTCTCATGGCTTTCCAGTGACCTTTAAATAAACTTGTGGGGTTACTAATTAGCATGATAAACAATAGATTCCCATTTCATGGGCAATTCCATGGTCGAGCAGCCCACCAGAGCCAGGCTGTGCTCTCTGCAATGTCCGGAGTGTCTCCAGCAGGGACACGTGCCCTGAGCAGCACCTCTGGGAACACAGGTCAGGACAGTTTTCCTCCATTCCTGAGGGCTCAGCTGAATTCTGGCATGGCCATGGGTGAGATCTTGGAGGAAGGGTCTCACCCAGAAGGGGAAAGATACATTTGAAAGGTTCACAAGAACAGCAACAACTGCCCCAGTGCCCGTGGGGACATTTGGGGTGACACAGGAACACCCTCCAGGGAATTCCTCATCTCCCTGTTCCCAGGGTGAGCTCCTCTGACACTTCCTTTGGGTTGAGCACAGAATTTAATTTGAAGCAGTCACGTTGCAGATGGGTTACAGCAATTTTTAATCTCTTTTTTAGGTTTCAAGCAAGAGAAGACAAAATGATCCCTGGGATTGTGTTTCAAAGTGGTCTCTGTTGGGCTGGCAGGGCAGATCCCCACGGGGTGGGCAGGAACTGGAATGGGCTGTCCAGGGAAGCTGGGGCTGCCCCAGATCCCTGGCAGTGCCCAAGGCCAGGCTGGGTGATGCTGGAGCATCTGGGACAGCGGGAGGTGTCCCTGCCACAGCTGGGGTGGCACTGGGTGGGATTTGAGGTCCCTCCAACCCAAACCATTCTGGGATTTGAAGAGAGAGCTTGTATCCCCACAGCTCCCCGGGATGGGAGGAGAAGGGGATGGAAAAGCAGCAGGAAGAGGAGGGCAGGGGGCTCAGGGCAATAAACACTTGCTGTTAGTCCAGGAGAGCATTTCTAGGCTCAGTTTTGCCCTGATCTCAGGAGAGGACTTAACCTAGGGACCACAGAAAGTATTTCAACAGCAACAACGCAAAGAAAGAGGGAAATCATGAAAGAAGGGTCCCTTTGGCAAAAAACCCCAACAACCCAACTAGGAAAAGCTGGGGGGACAGGGCAGGAACCCCCACCCCTGCCTTTCCCAGCCAGTTGCCATAGAAACCCATCACTGCAGAGCTCTGGGGCCCAAACTCTGCAGCATCCAGTGATGCCAAGCAAACCCAGCCCTCAGGAAGGGCTGCCCTTCCCACTCCAGCTCGGGAACAGAGCAGGGATAGCTCCGAGTGCAGCTGCCTGGATGGTGCTGCCATTCCTGCTTTTCAGTGATTTACAGCCCAGCTTTCATTTGATATCCATGTGCTCACATTTGAGATAACATTATGTGCATCATTTTCTGGGAATATACTTACACCACAGTGCACTGCATAAAGCAAATAGGGTATTGATGGGAAAGAAATAACAGAATATTAAAGCAAAATCAATAAATGCCTTCAAATCGCATCTTTCAGCCTTGCTTAACTTTGTTTAGGGAGGCAGGGAAGTTCCCAGGAGCTGTGGAGCTGGCCGTGCTTCCAGCTGGAATGAGAAGAGACAGCAGCACCTTCCTGGTGCATGGGAAAAAAAAAAAAAAACCCTAAAGAGAGAAACCAGGGCTATATTAATCAACAATTAGCATTCAGCTGAGCACCTCCACACCAGCCAGCTGCTCCCAGCTGTGCCACAGCTCAGGCTGGAGGGCAGGCAGAGCAACCACCAACACTGTCAGATAAAAACATCAGCTTGTTTCACTTTTTACCAACAGGATTATTCAGTGTCATCTCTGTTTTCCAGGTGGGAAGTGCTGGGCTGGGGGCACACCAGGCTCCTGCTGTGGATGCCCTCATTTGAGGTGCAGGAGAAGGTGCTGATGTGAAATATTTTTATATAGGCCAATCCTCTGCCAAAAGTGGGTCCAGAATTAGGTTAGTAAGTCGGTATTTCCACACAAGATGATGTGCCTTGGTTTTCCAAAGTGCTGAGTACCCAGCCCAGAAGTTCCCTCGTGGGGCTTGAAACTTTATTTTTGGCACCTGGTTTTGTAGAGACCATCTGTGACAGCCAGCACTCGCTGCCACGTAATTAATGCCAAGTTACATAAGCCATTCATGAATAAGCATTATTTTCCATATATTAAGCTTGCAGAGACAGGCTTCAGAACTGAACTGGTATTTAGCAAGGTAGGCCTCTGAAATTGTCAATTAATGCTCCTTGACATTTTCTAAGTATGTTAATTTATATTAAAGCACTGCAGCCAGCTCTGCATAAGATAACTGCGAGCCTCAGCCATAAACTAAGAAGAAATATGCAGTTGAGGAGCATTATGGCTGCTCTTTGTCATCTCCCTGACATAATGCACATTGTGTATGCAATGCAGGGAAGATAAACACATATATAAAGCAGGCAATTACCTCAGCTCACACAGACTATCATATTTATGACCATTTGCGGGCTTGGATGTAATTCATTGACTTTAGGTGCTGGAGTAAATACATCACTGCAACCCCACGGGCCAGCCTATGAAATGCAGGTATCGAGATTTGCTGCCATCTGCTGAGGCACAGAAATCTCCACCCTCCTTCCAAAGGGCTGGTCAGGGAGAGGAGTGATGGGAAGAGCTGGGATCAGAGCTGCTCGCTGCCAAGGAATGGATACAGCAAGAAAAAGGTTAAATTTGATAAATCCACAGATTAAAAGTCTTGCTCCTTTGAAAGGCAGGTTCCCCTGTTGAGGGGCACTTGGAGAGGAATGTGGCAGGGTCACAGTCTGATCATCCCTGGGTAGCAGCACAGTGGGAACAGTGCTGCTTTGTGGTGGGACTCGATGATCTTAAAGATCTTTCCAGCCTGAAGCATTCCCTGATTCCGTGGCTTTGCAAGGAGATGGTCTGGGCTCTGCTTTGCTCAGGATCAGGTGCCCAGCAGGGTCTGAGAGGACATGAATGTGAACACAGAACACAACAAGAACAAGGTGGCTCAGCTTGGAGAAGAAAAGGATCCAGAGAGACCTTAGAGCTGCTTCCAGGGCCTGAAGGGGCTCCAGGAGAGCTGGAGAGGGGCTGGGGACAAGGGATGGAGGGACAGGACACAGGGAATGGCTCCCACTGCCAGAGGGCAGGGATGGATGGGATATTGGGAATTGGAATTGTTCCCTGTCAGGGTGGGCAGCCCTGGCACAGGTGCCCAGAGCAGCTGTGGCTGCCCCTGGATCCCTGGCAGTGCCCAAGGCCAGGCTGGACACTGGGGCTGGAGTACCTGGGACAGTGGGAGGTGTCCCTGCCATGGCAGGGGTGGCACTGAGTGGGCTTTGAGGTCCCTCCAATTCCAAACAATTCTGGGATTCTCTGATCATGCTCACCCACCCTCCCTGAGCCCAGCCAAGGGGCAGAGCTGGCAGGGCCACAGAGCTGGCAGGAACTGGGTCCTTTGGTGCCTCAGTCAGAGCCACTTCCAGCCCCACAGCCAGCCTGGGATAAGCACAGGGCTGGATTTCTCAGCCACCTTGCCCACTGCAATGCCACTTGTATTGTACACAGCATATGACTAATGAGGGGCAATTAAATGCCAATTTCTCTTCCCCGAGCTCGCTGTAGGCACTCAGCACACAAATGTGCCACTTGCATTTGCTGCCGTTTCACAGCCGGTTTCATCTGATGTGAAATGGGGAAGGCAGTAAAGAATCAAATCAGAAAAACCATTTAACCTCCCAGATTATGAGAGGATATATCACTCAAAATGCAGCACTTCCCAGATCCTCAGTTAAACCACAATCAGCCTGGCTGACTTGAATCCCAAAGACATCCAGGCTGTAGGGACACGGAGCTGTGACCTGACAGCACTGGGAGCTGGAGATGGATGTTCAGTAAATGGAGTTTTCAATAGATATTCCCAGAAATTGGAAACATTTTGCAGTTATATCTCTAACAATCACAGTCTATTCTATTCCATAACCAATATGAGCGATTACTTGAGGAGATATAACAAATGCAAAATGCTTTAAAAAAAGATTTTGAGAGTGATAAACGATGAATTACACAAACACAGCGAGAAAACCAAAAAGAGAAGAGCTGCTCTACAGGAAGCACAGCTGATCCCTTCCTGTTTTATTGCTTTGGGAAAGGAAAAAAGGGGGGATAAATTAAGCACTTCATTCTGTAAGTAAGTTTTAAGGTAATCTGATTACAACAGCTCCCACTAGCACCATTCCAGAGCAGCAAAGGATAAAATCAATAATGAACATCAACATTTCCATTTTGTTTAGTGGCTCTGTAATTGAGCCATGAGAATCTGCCTTTCACTCAGGGCTTGGCCAAGGGAGGGCCAGGACTACCCCAACTGGGATTTCTCCAGCAATTCCTCATTTATTGCTGAACAAAGAACAACACAGCTCCAAAGGTGACGCTCTGGTGTAATTTTTGGGGGAAAATGATAAGCTTTTAGGATTTAGGGCTTGATTTGATGCTGCTGGAGATTTTGATAGCATTTGGTATTTAATGGTCATCTAACATCAGGCTGCTGCTGTCTTAATCTATCCTTGGATATTAAAATCTCAAACCAAACACTAATCCTTGTTCTCAGTTTAAACAGAAAAATAGGAAGGAAGTGGAACTTAAAACCATCCATGTCCAACCCTCCAGAAATGAGGATTTCCATGGGATCCTGCCCCATCCATGTCCAACCCTCCAGGAATGAGGATTTCCATGGGATCCTGCCCCATCCATGTCCAGCCCTCCAGCAATGAGGATTTCCATGGGATCCTGTCCCATCCATGTCCAACCCTCCAGGAATGAGGATTTCCATGGGATCCTGCCCTGTCCATGTCCATCCCTCCAGAAATGAGGATTTCCATGGGATCCTGCCCCATCCATGTCCATCCCTCCAGGAATGAGGATTTCCATGGGATCCTGCCCTGTCCATGTCCAACCCTCCAGGAATGAGGATTTCCATGGGATCCTGCCCCATCCATGTCCATCCCTCCAGGAATGAGGATTTCCATGGGATCCTGCCCTGTCCATGTCCATCCCTCCAGAAATGAGGATTTCCATAGGATCCTGCCTTGTTCATGTCCATCCCTCCAGGAATGAGGATTTCCATGGGATCCTGCCTTGTTCATGTCCAACCCTCCAGGAATGAGGGTTTCCATGGGATCCTGCCCTGTTTGTGTCCCACCCTTCAGGAATGAGGATTTCCATGGGATCCTGCCCTGTTTGTGTCCCACCCTTCAGGAATGAGGATTTCCATGGGATCCTGCCCGTGGGAGGGGAGGGGAAGGGCTGTGTGACAGCAGAGCCATCAGGAGGGACACATCACAACAGGCAGCAATCTGGAGGCTGTAAAAATGAATGGGTTGTGTTTCACTGGGTTTGATGTGGTCGTATCATCTGTAAATTATCTACCCAGCCATTTTTCCAGTTAGCCATTATTCTGTCATGCCAAGGGCTGCCAATTCCAGCCCTCCCAACCATATGCATGGCTGTAAACCTTGAAAGCAGCTGTCTCCAAAGCAAGCCAGTGCGGGAAGAATAGGAAAACAAATTACATAAAAGCAGATTAACTTCTCTTTAACTTCCTTTAAAATATTTCTTCCCCACGGCCTCGGTAATCCCATTTTTTAAGGGAATTTGGTCTCTTTATTTGTTATTCTTATCAGTGTGACTTGAATTTAAAGCTTTATGCTTCATGTTTCTGCCCAGGGACCTGTTGTGATGATAATCCTCAGGCTTTTCCACGGTGGGAATGGCTCTTTGAGCAGTTTTCAGCCCCTTGCACTGATATTTCCCATGAGACAAAGACAGCCAGGGAATGCTTGGTGCTTTCAGCTGAAGCTCCTCAGTGGAGAGCAGCAATTTTTGGACATTCTTGGGGGTTTTATTGTTTTTTCTTTTAACTTTGGACAGCTTAGATATGTGGCACTCACCTGTGCAGAGCAGCTGTGGCTGCCCCATCCCTGGCAGTGTCCAAGGTGAGGTTGGACAGGGATTGGAGCACCCTGGGACAGTGGAAGGTGTCCCTGCCCATGGCCAGAGTGGAACTGGATGAGGTTTAAGGTCCTTCCAGCTAAAATCCTTGTGGGATCCTGTGATCCCCAGTCCACAGATGAGCAGCTGAGACACCAAAAGGGCACCAGGGGCTTGATGGAGCAGGCTCAGCCCTGTGTGGTGCCCAAGGGCAGCGTGACCACCTCAGTGGGCAGCTGAGGCTGCTGCTCCACTGCCAAAATCCCACTGGAAGGGCTCTGCACAGCTCAGGAGCCCTGAGCTGGGAGCCAGGAACCCGCTCCAGGAAAATCGCGTGCGGCGTGGGAGGAGAGGCAGATTGGTCCCCTGGGGACAGCAAGAGATCAGAGAATTAAAACTGAATGAGCTCCCTGTGCCCTCTGCAATTAAAGGGAACTTGAAAGAGTTTCAATTTGGTGATATCATTAATTTCCCCTTCTCCTCCTCGCTCCTACTGCAGTTCAGAAGAGTCCTCCACTGTTTATTGACTGAGTGATGAAAGACTGAGCTGAAAAGACCGAAGAAAAGGAAAGTTTGAAAAGTTTTCAGCCCTTTCATCAGTTCTTTAAACAATGTTCAGAAAAACATGAGAGACAGGCTGTGCTTGAGAGAAATATTGCAATGAAAGCTGTGTGCAGTGGGCTTTGCTGTCCAAATGTGACTCCAATACTCGCAGCCCGATGTCGTGTGAAGATTTACTTGCCAATTTTGTCACAAACAAGGCTGTTAAGAAACACATTTATACTCACCCAGCTCTTTCCCTTATTTGCTAAGGAAAAAAACTGCTTTGGTGCACCAGGCAGGTAGGAAATGCTGCATGTAAGAGTTTAAAAATAAATGTATGTGCACATATGCCTGCAGGAATGCACAGATCTCAGGGAGCATGGATTGGATGTGTCAAGCACCTCCTAAATAAAACCTGCTGCAGAGCGCCCCACACTCAAATATTTCCACAGATTTTTGCCCTGTATTTCCTCTCCTGTAATTCCTTGCACTTTTGTCCTGTAGCTGGAAGGAAACTGAGTCTTGATCACCCCCAGGATGGTCCTGTAGGTGATGGGAGCAGCAGAGGAATGGGTTCCACACCAACAGCCCAGCTGGTGTAGAATATCCTCACCTGGAATTGCTGCCAAGTCTCATTTGCCACAAAATCCCAGAATGGTTTGGGTTGGGAGGGACCATAAAGATCATCCAGTTCCAACCTCGTGCCAGGAGCTAAAACGATCCGTGGCGCAGGAAGGGTTAACATGAGAATCCAATTAGAAAGAAATCCTAATTATTTCAGCAATCAAAAGCAGTGACTCACCTTATGAGGGAGCCAACAGATGCCATCAGCACAGACATTTTCCTTGTTTATTTTCTTGTCTTCTCAGACTGGGAGGAGAACGTGGGGGATCCCATTCCTGGCCATCTGGCATTAGTGTGAAAAATACAGTGTGAGATACTCCACAGTTGTCTCAGCAGCTCCCTTCTGGATGACAAATTCCCATGTTCTCATGACAGCTTTGTTTTTTTCCAGGCTCTGCCCACACGTGACAAAACGCCAGGAGATCTGTCCATTTACAACCCCAGCCTCAATCAGCCCATACCGAGTTGCCTTAGGAAAACGGAATAATTTTTGGTCAGAACTGAGAATTCTAAACCCTGGGGTCACAGGTGGTGAGGCTGGTGCTGCCCTTGTGGGACTCACGTGCTGGTGGGTGATGCTGTGCATGGACTGATGATCAGGGACAAGCCCAGACCTGGCTGGCAGTGCTGTGGTTTTGTCCCTTCTCGAGCAGCCCAAACTTGGCTCAAATGTGGTGTAACCATCGTGGGTCACCATGGTGACCCCGCTCTGCAGAGAGCAGGCCGTGAAAGCCGAGAGACCGAGGCCAGCCTGAGGTGACATTCCACACACCATGCTCTCCTTGGCACCTGCAGCTGCCTCCAGTACACTCTGTGTCTGTCTCAGAAAGACTGAAGAATGAAAAAGCAGCTGAAAAGCGGCTCCCATCCCGATTTCCTTCCCTTGTCTCCCTCAGAGCTGCCCGTGCATGGCCCCGGACGCCGCGGCACCAAGCAGGCCGCTGCGCGGGCCCGGCGAGCTCTGCCTGCCCAGGAACTGTCTCCTAGCAATAGGGAAGATGTAAAAGCCTCAAAATAACTCCTCCTTCCATTTCTTGTCAGTGACTCACGCTGCACAATGTGAGGTTTGGGGTTTGGTTAGGATTTTTGTCCTCGCTTTCTCACAGCAAACCCTTCACGTGTGGGGTGAAATGAGGCTTGGGAAATCTGAGAGCTGAGGAACATCCCAGGTGTTCCCACAGCCTGGGTGCAGCTCACAGCCTGCTGACACATGGCAAGAAGCTGTGGCAGCTGTGATGATTTGCAGTTACGAGGTATTTTGCACAACCTGAGCAGGGAAACCACCAACTCTGCTCGCTGTGTCCCACCAACACCCAGTGGATGCTTTGCAAAACAGAGGGGAAATGGTTTTGGATGTGTTTAGTGTTTGGAAATTGGGAATAAACACGTTCAGGGTGGTGGAGTGATACAGTCTGAAATGATGGGAGGTGGAGTCTGGCCTGACAGGGGTTTTAGCAGCAGTGCTGAATAAAAAAGGAGCAGGTTTCCTGTTCTGCTGTTGGATTTGCACCATCCCACCACCAAGCTGTCATGTGGAATTGTCCAGGACAGAAACAATTAATTAAAAACCAAACACACGCAGCTAAATGGCCAGATCTCAGTCCCAAAAGCACCTAGACATCTTTCTAAGCTCCTCCATTATTTTCTTATCCTTTCCTTTTCCTGAGTAATCCTCACCCTCTACTTCTGATTGAAAAATACCTAAAAATAGTTGTGGAGGAGAACTCTAATGAATTATGCAATGGACATATGCTCTCACATCAAATCTTGATGTTTACTTTATCTGATGCCATGCAGAAGACTGAAGGCTGGGACTGTGCTGGGAATGATCCCAGCCCTGCAGTGGGATTCTAGGTCACATCCCTCCATCTCTGCTCAGGCGTGGGAGCACCTGGGAGAGCAGATGGCTGGACAGTGTAGCTGTGGCTGGTGGTTTAATTTTCCTGGATTAAGGAGCAAGTACTGTGCAAGGAGTTTGATTTGCTAAAGATGCAGCAGCAACCCTGGCACGGGAAAAACCTCCCCAGCTCCGAGGCTGAGCTGCCTTCTCACAGAGCTCCTGGTAGCACTGCAAATCTCCAGGCAACTCATCCACCAGTCACTTCCCAGTTATTGCCATTTCTATTGCTTATCTCTAAGAAATATCCAGCCAAAAAAGAGACAGTTTAAAATCTACCTTCCAGCCACGCAAAGCGTGAAGCGCCTTGTCCCGAAGTGACTGTAAAAAAAGGGGGAGAACAAAGATCTTCCCTTTGTTTTATAATTCCTTCTGACTGCTTCTCCTGGCCACTGTGAATCAGCAGATTTCAGACCTGCTGGCTCCAAACCAAAGCTGCTTCCAGAACATCTTCATCCGGCATGGCCTGGTGCAGGGGCTGCGCTGCAAACCTGCGGCTCCCTGCTGCTGCTCTGGCCCAGGTGAGCTGGCTGCCAGCCCCTGAACAGCTCCTGCCTCCCACAGCCTGCTCACAAATGCAGCTGCAGCTCCTCAGGAAGGCACAGCTGGCAGCACCAAGCCCTGAGAGCCCTTAATCACGACAACCGTCTCCCACCAGGAGTTTTTGAGGCTGAACTTGGACAAATCTTGTCTTGAGCAATAAATAAAGAATGAAGTATGGTCCTGGAAAAAGAATGGCTAACCTTAACAGCTTCAATCTGACAGGAATTAATTAGCCAACAACAAAATAAAACTACAACTATTTCAGAGATGGATACATGGGGATAAATTGATTCCAAGTATAACTCCATTGCCTTCCACTGAAATCCATTAGGAATGGATTTAGCCCAGCGTGGGTGCACAACAGATCACAACAAACTCATCCCTAAACCACTGGACAGATGTGAAGATTACCATGAGGGGTCTGAGATTTAGAATTCATAAATGAATTTCTTGTTTCTTTATAGAGGGGCATAGCGGGATTATGTGGAGAAAATTACACGTTCTTGTATTGAATTTTAGTTAGGAGCAGCTTTGAGATAAAATTAACCAGAGTAGTGAATGGATTATAATAAAACAACACTGATACTAAAATAAAAAGGGAATTACTCTCTTACTTTCACACCTATCAAATTTAGAGGAAGAAAAAACCTACAGTAACTCTGTGTGTATTATCAGGACAGTCAATGAGACATGAAACAAGGACGAACTCCATTTGCCTGGGCAAAAAGCCCAGTTTGGAAGTAATTGCTGTAGTGGTGTAGCAGCTGCAGATATAGCCAGATCAAATCCAAAGATCAAACGCTTATTTCATTTTGATAAAAGTCATTAAACCACAAATCAACTTACTCTGGAGTACAGTCAGGAAATAGCTCTGTATATACCATCTGCACATAACTCTCCCTAATAAATTAAAGCAGAGGCAGCAGATTTCTTTTGTGAAATCCTCAAACTTATATTTCATTAAGTATCAACATTTCTCATTTGGATTTTGTTTAGCAGATAAGCCCCTGCACCATGTTTCCAAGCAGAGCAGAGGATTTCTGGGCTGTGCTGGGCCCTGGCAGCTCAGGACCAGGCTCAGAGCACAACTCAGCCCTTTGCCTCTGGGCCTCAGGGAAGGCACAAATTGAGATATTCTTCTGAAAACTAATATAAGAGCACAACTGCTGGATTTTTCTAATAAAACCCCATCAATCTGAATTCCTAGATATTAATGGATTCCCTGTCTGTGCTAAGCCTGGAGATGTTCTTACTTCAAGCCAAACTTTTCAAATATGAAGCAGGAAGGAAGGGAGTCAGTCCCTCGTCAGGAGACAAAGGCAAAGTCAGGCTACCACAGGTGATGATATGAAAAATGACATTTATGCTGCAGGAATTTAATTAGACTGAGAAAGAATTTGTAGTAAAGATGTCACAATAACTCAAGACAAAATGAAAATCAGTCCAAAGACCTTCAGTCCCTAATTAGTTTGGGAATAGTAGATTAAAGATAAAGTTAGAAAAATTGGTGGAGTGACTGGCTATTAGGGGTCATGAGAACGGAGGATGTCACCTTAGATTTTTCATTTTTTGATACTTTTCAAGAAGACCAAGTGCAGAAAAGAAAAACTAAAATCCAGGAGCTGATTTCTTTTCTTTCTTCAAGAGATCAAACGTTTTTGTTTTTAATAAACCCAACGACAGCCACAAGCCTTGGTTGTTGACACTGATTTTTTCCCCTGAAATAATGAGCTGCGTGACACCTTGGTTATATATGGAAAACAGCAACTCTGTGTACAGACAACATCCAATTTCTGTGTACTGCTGTTTGAAAAGCAAGGGAGAAAAGGTCTTTCTGATCATCCACAATAAGTTATTTTCTCGGTGCTGGCTTGTTCTGTGCAAGACAAATGAAAGGAATAACAAAGCAGGATGTTCACAAAAGAACCAGGAAGATTTTTGAGCTCCGTGATTGATCTGGATGTGTTCACATTTAGGCAGGAAGAAAAGGAGTTTATGCAAAACATTTTGCAGTCGCCACTAAATGGATTTTAAAGCTTTGTGATACTGGTGGAGCTTTTCCAGCTGAGCCCTCACGTCCCAGCTGGCTTCGGGGTGCTGATGTCCTTCATGTCAGGGGTATCTGGCTGCTTCCCACCCTCTCCAGTGCCAGCAGCAAATTCCTGCTGATTTCCAGCTCTCAGCTCCCAACACAGCCATGGCATCATGGAATTGGGCTGGAAGGGTCCTTAAAGGTCATGTCATTCCAGCCCCCTGCCACCTCCCAGGCTGCTCTAAGCCCCATGCAACCTGGCCTTGAGTATTTCCAATACATTGACCAAGCAAAAATAAAATTCACACCCTTGGATCATTCAAAACCCTCCTTTTATGTTCCTATTAAAGGAAGAGACCTGGAGGAGGAGGCACACTGAAATCCTGGGAAGAGGCCATCCTGACCAGGGGATTTTCTGTCCACGCCTCTCTGAATTTTCCTTAATTCCAAAGAATTCTCTTCCTGATTTAGGCAGAAAAGCAAGTCAGGGAAGTGACCCATCCTTCGTCCTCCAGATGTATTCATTTGAAACAAAAAGAAAGGAAAACAAAACACAGAAAAGACAATAATGTCCTGTCTGCCTGGCTTGGAGAAGGGATCTCACCCCTGCATCCCACAGGCTGTTAAATCTACCACACACTGCATCTTCTTCTATTTTATCCTGAGTGGAACAGACCCAGCCAATCAGGGAGACTCAAAACCAGGAAGAAAATACATTTATGAGGAAAAAAAAGTAGCATTACAGAGCTTGTACACATGGTAACAGCATTAACAGAGGCTATTTTGTGTTGTCATTCAACTACATCCCTCTTTGAAGTAATTCCTTCAAACACTCCTAAAACATGGATATAATGCAGAGAGGAAAACAGGAGCTACCCAAAATCTGCATCCCAAGTGCCAAAGTTGCTGAATTTCTTTTTATTGTAAATTTCATATAACCCTATCAATCCTCGTTTCTGCTCTAAACAAATTCCCACTGCTGTGCCAGAGCCCTTCCTGCACATCGGGAACACCCTCAGTGCCTCAGCACCACAAACCCACCGCGCTTTAACTAAAATCCTGCACTCTGCAGCTGCTCGTCTTCAAAATCTTTCTCTGTGCCCTTCCTCAAGGGCAGGGCTGTTCCCCCCATCTGCAGGGCAGTGTGAGATGCTGCTCTCAGCCTTGCAGTGCATATGGTGCTCGCCACGCCGTGCCCAGGGCTGTCCCTGTGCCACGGCCCTGGCTGGCCTCGGGCTGGCTGTGCAGGTGCAGCACAGGCTGCTGCTCTGCTGCTGATTCCTGCTCGTTAGTCACTCTCCCCACTCTTCTCCTCGGCTCCAGTCATGCTGTTCTCCTCTTTGCTGGAGTGTTAAACCGAAGTAGGAAAGGCATCCTTCAAAATATTCAATCTGCCAGGCTTTTCTTTCGACCTTCTGCAGGGTCGTAGAATAGTTTGGGTTGGAAGGGACTTCTGAAGTTATCTAACCAACCACCAAAATAGGTCAAAATAGGTTTTTTCACCGTTATCCAAACATTTTTCATCATGAAGGAGGACTAAATTACATTACACACAACAGCAGGCTGAAAGTCTGCTTTCTGCTTGAATTTTTGAGTCCAATTCCCACAGCCGGGGAGAAGAGGGATTTTTATCTCACCAGCACATGAGACTGATGACACTTTCTTTAAATCTCACTTTGCTTGGTTTATTTATCAGAACAAGAGAGATTTCTGAGTGGAGTGGGTAACTTGTGGGAGGTTTCACCCACCTCATCCAGGTCAGGGCTCCCCAGCAGCCTCCTGATGCTCCCCCAGCATGGCACGAGGGGATGGGCTGGGCAGGAAGCTCAGCAGGATGGAGAAAAACCCAATTCTTGCATGGGGAGTAGGCAGGGAAGAGGGCAACCACGGCAGATGGCAGAGCTGAGGCAGCACCCAGTGGCTCGTGCTGCATGACAAGCTGTCAGCTCTCTGGGAACAACAACCCTATAATTACACACAGCCCTCACAGCACGGCTCCCTGCACGGAGAATCCCTCCCACAGCCCCCAGAGCCTCAGAGGCACAAAAAAGAAAGGTGTCGCACTGATGGGCTTACCTAAAAACAGCGGCTAAAGAAAATTAAGGGAATAAAAAGCAGGTTTTGGGGTTTTTTTTAAAGAACATTCAGGTACATTTTGGGGAGAAAAAGCACTCCCAGGGGCTATACCCAGAATGGATCACGGGTCATGGGTTTTCACACTTTGATAAGTTCGGTCCATTTGCATATTGGGGGTGAATCTTCCAATTCCAGCTTCAGCTAATGAAGTCATTGACCCCAAGTTTGCTCCCCCTGTTCACTTTTGTTCCCATCTCTGGGCCTGAGGCAGTGAGGTGTCCTTGACTGCCAGGCCTGGAGAGGAATTGTTGTGTCTGCCCAAACTGGGAAAGCAGCAGCTCCCACTGTGTGTGGAGTTTAGAGTTACACACTAAAGAGCTGCAGGAGTACAAATAGATGGAAAATAGAAAAGCCGAAATCCTGAGGCATCAACACCATCAAGGTGCCCTGGGCAAGCCTCTGAGAGGGGAGAGGAGCTTGTGCTGTGCCCGGCCAGACCAGCCCTGGCACCATCCCTGCCTGTGTCCGAGGGCACCGGGGGCTCTGCCCTGCCCTGGCACCTCCCTCACCACATCACATCACATCACTCAGCCAACACTGAGCATCTCTGAAAGCCCAGCACACACAAATCTCCTGTTTTAATGCCAAGGTCTGAGTCAGAGCAGAGAGTTTAGAGTTTACTCTCTTTAAGATCTATAAAATTAATTACCGGTCACTTGACAAAATAAATTGACCCTATAATAAGGTTTCTAAAAATGCAATTGGTGTACTTTGTTAAATTACATTTGTACACAGTAGCAAGTTCTTCCCTGCCTTTCACCTCCCCTAATGCTCTCCTCAGCCAGTATAAGGCTGGCAGAATTTAACCTCTAATATAAAAGTGGCATGCACTTATTTCCCTGGGGAACTGACCCAATCCAGAGCACTGCCTATTTATAGCACTTTCAAAAATAAATCCTGAGGCAAGAGAGTAGAAAGGCTGTTAGGAAAGGCTATATTTGTTGATAAAACTATGGAAAAAAGTAATATAGCTGTGTGTTCCCATCCAAAGTTACTTTCAGTGGGTGTTGTAAATTTTAAGTTGTTACTAAAACTGTGTAACTCAGAACTAAAGTGGGCCTGAAATCCTAGAATTGTTTGGGTGGGAAGGAACTTCAAATATCATCCAGTGCCACCCCTGCCATGGCCGGGATCACCTCCCACTGTCCCAGGTGCTCCAGCCCCAGTGTCCAGCCTGGCCTTGGGCACTGTCAGGGATCCAGGGGCAGCCCCAGCTGCTCTGGGCACCTGTGCCAGGGCTGCCCACCCTACAGGGAACAATTCCTAATTCCCAATATCCATTCCCCTTTTCCAGTCCCTCCATGCCCTTGTGAAATGCTGCACAGGCAGACAAAGCTCCCTGCTGGACCCTCTGCAGTCCAACCCTGAACATTTCCTCCCTCTGTGGCCAGGACTGGAGGGCACGGCTCAGAACCAGCCCTGATGGCCCCAAGGCAGTCCTGCAGCAGGGTGGTGGCTCTGAGACAGCTGAGATGATAGCAGGGATGTTCCTTCCACAGCTCAGAGCTGTGAGACAGCAGGAGGAGGACGGGATGCACTGTGCATCTGTGACAGCAGCCCTGCAGAAGTCCCTGTTGGAGGGAAGGAGCTGGCTCGCTCCGAACCAGCACGGACAGTCAGACAGCAGCAACAGACAAGTGACTTGGCAACACAGATGGGCCCTGAGTCATTTCTTGGATCTGCCTCCAAACACAGTGTGACAGTCAGAGCTACAGTCGGGCTTTGGAAGAGCTTGGCAAGGAGCAGACAGTGACAAATGTGCCAAATATCCTCTGACCTTCTAACTGTCCCGTTTCCCCATGGCTTTGCCCTGCCTGTGGCTGCAGATGCCATCAGCCGAGCCCACAGCACAGCCCTGCAGCCCCAGAGACCACTTCAGTTACTGGTCTGGAGAGGTTTTATTAAAAAAAATATCCAGGATACTTGAGGAAAGTCACTTGGAGCTGACTCACTGACTAATCTTTCAGAATCACATCCGCATTTGGCCTGGAGCAGAGGAAAGATTAGAAATTCCCCATCTCTGATTCTCATGAATTCAGATTTCCATGCATTTCCATGCCCATGGCACTGCTCTGCCCCTGCCACACTGCAGCTGGAAGGGCAGGAGGAGGGATCACAGGGAATGTTTGCCCATGGGAAGCACCCCAGCCTCGGGAGCGGGGCACAGGGGACACGGGGTGGGCACAGCCAGGAGGGAAGAGACGTCCTTTCAAAAAGAACCACAATCCTTTCATTCTCTGCGTGTTTTTCTGCAGAGCTGGGAGCGTTTGTCCCCTTTCATTCTCCCTGCTAACTTTTATCAGCAGAGAAAACCAGGCAGGAGTGACACAGGAGCAGAGCAGCCTCCCTGTGCCAGCAAAGCCAGACTCAAAGTCACGGCGCCGACTTCCTGTGATGAAATATTGATCCAAAACTCTGTCACACAAGAAGCAGTTTAAAATCACCTTGTTTTTATGTACAAATCTCTTTTTTCAACTGCAGCCTAGCTCCACCAGATCACTTTTCTAAGTTACGTATGATTTTAAAAAAAGGCAAATATATCTTGTGAGGAATTTCAAAATAAATTATGTTTTCAGCTTGAAGTTTTTAAAATTCATTGTCATTTCCAGCAGCAGTGAAATAAAAGGAATTTCTTTTTCTTATTCTGTAGACATTATCACTTATCAATCCTCTCTTCTTTATCCTTTGGCAAAAAGGAAAAGAACAAAAAATAAATTGGAAGAAGAATTTTCTTGCAGCAAAGTTACCCAAAACCATGATCAATGTCCTCCAAGCAGGAAAATCTGAAGGAATCAAAGGCTTCATGAAACATTCATGGCAACAATATGCTGACAAATAGTTTCTCAGTCAAAACTTTTCCCTGGCTCTACTTAACATGGCCTGTGTGAGTTCAAGAACTCTTTTCTGGAGCACCAGAAGGCCAGAGGGGTTTAGCTCATCTAGCTGGGGTTTTTCCAAACAAACTCCACAGATCCCTTGAGGTCACTTGATGGAGCTAAATAAACCCTCTGCTTCTCTTGGGTGTGCTGACTCAACTCCCATCCCAGCCTGGGTCCAGGGAGGTTCCTGAGCTGAAGGACAGCGGGCAGGAGCTGCTCAGCCTCCAGGTATCCATAGAAATCCCTCCATGACCAGAAATCCCATTTGGAGCCAGCCCAGCACAGCCAGCCAAGGCTCCAGCCCTGTCCCCCTCTGCTGCTCAGACCTTCCAAAGCTGGGTTTTGCTCCACATCTACTGGTTTGATGAATTGTGAATGATCGTGTGCTGATCGTTAGAAAAACCTGCTGTAACAAGGTAAAAATTGGGATGAAAGAAATCAGGTGGCATCCCAGGAGCCATCACTAATAATTTGGTACCTAATGAATGACACAATTGGCTTGTTGACCTTGTCAATCTATGCAGAGTTCTGCCTAATTAATACAAAACTGAAACTACCAAGGGTGTGAGATGTTTTTGGTCGACTTTGACCCAGAGTGGCACCTACACTGATCCTGGCACGTTGTTAGAGCTCAGTGACACAGGGCAAGAGGCACCAGAACACAAAATGCTGCTCAGATGAACTTGGCAACATTCTGGGAATAAAATTTCATGGCCTGAAGCTGTACCACCTTGCTGGGATAACATCCAATGTCTCCTGTCAAGCTCCATAAACCAGGGTAATGAGTGAGGAGCACCTGGCTGGCCCAGGCAGGGCTCTCTTAGCCAGCACAGGGCTCTGCTGTCACCTGAGCAGGGCCACACCAAGTCCTCGCCAGGAAGGGACAACTGGCCTTTGCAGGAGTGACAAAACCCAAGAGACAGCTAGAACAGGAAAGCTAAAATCATTGCTGGTGCTGTTGTGGGAGGTTTTCAGCCATTGCTTTTCATGGGGTGAGGATCGCTCAGAGACTCAAGAGCCCTTTGGGGCTCTTCAGGAATAAATGAAAAGCTGTGAAAGCTTCCAGGGTGTTTCAAGTGAACAAAACTTGGGTGTAAAACTACACCCTTGAGCCTGGAATCAAGTGGAGACAAAGGGTTGCCAGAGTGGAAGACACCTCCCACAGAGAATGTACTCACTTCTTTCCTTGAACTCTCTCTCTCAATTCCACCTTTCATTGATAGATGCAAAGTAAGACTAATGAACTATTGATAACCCTGGCACAAAGGATTATTAGACAAAGCAATTTCATTTGGGGGGCATTGATTTATATGTCACAACCAGAGTACAAATGAAGATGGCAGTTAGGAAGGATGAAGTTGAATGCTAAACAGGTGGGCATCCTGTTTATTCCTAACTCGTGCCTCAAATGCACACAGACACATCCACCTGTACCTCTGGAGATCCTATATATTTAAAGATATGATTGTAGATTTTCTAGTAATTAATGGTATTTGGAGAGAAACCTGAAGCAACCCAAATATTAAATCAGGGCTGATGTTTTGAAGGGCCTGAACCTTGCCAAGACATCAGACTGAACAGTTGGGTTTGAACCAGGGATTCCCAAAGACACACCAAAAAGATGTCCAGGCACAGAGAGAGTCCATGGGTAAAAGCAGGTGAAAAGAAGGGTTTTGTCCTAAAACAGCTCAAGCAAAGCCTGGAATGTGCCTGAGACGGAGAGGCTGGAGCAGAAGGATGGGTTTCACCATGGCACACTCCAGTGCCCTGTCTCACATCAGCCACGGCCTCACAGAGAGCTGGAGCCAGAGCCATGGAGCTGCTGATCAGCCTCTGGGAGGAAATAACCCTGGTCCCAAGGCCCAGGCAGCCACTGCTGCCAAATTTAAATTCTCATTCTCTGTGGCGTTCACCTGATATTTAATGTGATGCCAACTGCTGTGTTGTTGTGAAGTCAGGAGTGAAATTTGTCCTCTTGTGGTGAAACCAAAAGGAAATTTCAAAGTTTAAGGCAGAGACACCTCATTTTGTGGGCTGCAAAAAGGCAGCCAGGCCCCATTTCTGTCTTTAAAAGTTCTCTCCAGCTCTTCACGTCTTAAAAGGCACTGTCATGGTCTCTCCCCAGCACAAGGAATCCCTCCAGATCCCAAGCTCAGATAAAACCATAGAAGGGCAGTGTCCAGGCGATCTGACAGTGCTAAGGCAAAACCAATACCCCAGGATTTCCAGAAGGCTGCTCTGCTTGTGGTTTCAGTCTGGAAAATGGTAAAATAAAACTGAACTTTAATGAACTTCCAGAGGAAAAAGGTTTCTTTGTTTTAATACAAGCCACAACAGTAGGACATTGCCCTACCTTAGGCTCTGACACTCAAAACCCATCTCCAATACTCCAGGGATTAAATTATTTTCAGAAATCCAACTCATCCCCACCATTATTACTGCTATAAAGCTGTGAGGTTTTTTGCTGCCCCCCCGTTCTATTTTTTTTTCCAAGGCTAGAAATAGATTGAACTGGCACTTCAGGATGCTGAGCTGCAGTTTCAGTTGAGCTCTGTGCTTCACAGAGATTTATCAAAAATGACAAGATTCAACATCTAGGAGATGTCTTGTAGTGCCCAGGAGCTCAAAGAAGATGCAGCAGTTACAACAGTAACCAGAGAGAAATGAGAAAAGTGGTAGAAAAAGAAACACGTGGTGCTTGAAAATCTAAGCTCTGGCAGGAATGGGCACTTGTGCTGGTCAGCACTGGCCATTAGTGGGCAAAGAACCACTGCCTGCCTCCTCCAAATGAAAAACCAGGGAAATCAGCCCTGCATTTCAGCTACAAACTGCCTGGCAGGTACCTGTCAGAGGCCACAATCTGCAGAGGTTTCCCCTGTTCCCTTTGCAAGCAGTGTGGAATTGTGTGGAAGTGACAAGTGCCTGTCTGCGATCACTTCTGAGCTGAGCCATCCCTGGAATAAAACATTACACCCCATAAGTGCCTTCTCTTTTTCACCCACGTGCACATAAAGCAAGTTATACGTGAAAAAGGCTAAGGAAAAATGGGAATATCTGGACAGTAAATGTGTGTGAGGTGTAAAATCACCTCCTGGGCATGCTCAGCCTCTGCCTGGATAACTCAACAAACCCAAGCAAACACTCGTGGCTGAGAACACCCTGCAGCCAGCCTCCACCATCCCACTGCCATGGAATCCAGGCAGAGGGAGGCACTGATGGAGACTGGATCCCACCAGCAGAAGCAGCAGCATCCTTTCAGTGTCCAGAGAGGACCAGAGATAAAATAGAGGGATAAAATAGAGGGATAAAATACCTGGGGCTGTTTCCAAGTTGTGCAGTGAGTCAGGCAGGTCTCTGCAGAGAGGGATTGGAGCTGGAGACAAGGGCAGTGAGGGGAACCTCAGCAAGAAATGAGCACACCCAGGTTTCTTCTCACAAGTAGTGGTTCTAACAAACACCTGCAAGAGATAACACTGCCAGACAAAAAAGGTTGCATATCAAAAAGGGATCTGAAAAAGAAAAGAGTCAGGGAGGAGGTTGTAGGTCTCCTAATTCCTTTACAGAGGTCAAATGGCAAATTCCTCCACGAAGAACCAACACACCAACCATGCTCCCCTCCCCTCCCTGAGCCAGGACCTTCTCCTGCAGATGTGGAAACAGCCTGAAGGAGTGAGGCTAATCCAGGCAGGAGCAAAATGGAAATAACTCCCACAAGACCGCTGGGAAAACTTAATCCAATCTTCTCTTGTGAAGCAGATATTATTCCCCTTTTACTTGCCTTCAGTGGTGATAAAGTGCAGACAAAGGAGATAAGGGACTCGCACACCTCACATTTCAGCACTCACAGTAAATACACTCCTCGCTTTCGCTTATCTTTCAGCCTGGTATGGATTTCCTTTTAGTAACCTCCTGAATTACAATCAAATTATACTTTCAGGGCCATTGAATTGCATGGCTTGCAATACCTTAATGGGTTCTGTTCTGGCTGCTCAGGAAGGACTTGTAATCCCTGTCTTCTTCTATATTTCAGGGAGCCTTAAGGACGTGTTTCAGTGCCAGGCAGAACAGCCCAGGCCTTCACTCACCAGAGCAAGTGCCACACAAACAGTGCATGGGCAAGTGAGCCATGGTCTGGAGGAAAAATATTAGTAGTGAATGCTTCTTCTTTTGCCTTGCAGTGCCAGCCAAGGTTTGGGTGGCACAGCAATCCCAAAACTCTCTCAGACAGGAGTTCTGTGTGATTTAATGGCTCAGTCGATACACCAGGTGCCGGCTTGTCTACAAAATATTTGAAAATAAATGGAAGTTTTAATGCCCAGGAAATGGTGCAGAGTGCCACATTCCTCCTGACAGCTGATCTCTTAGATGGGCTTTTATCCTGCAATAAAGAAGTGGTTGCTTTGTTACTTATGGGCTCTGCAGCAAACAAAACTCAGAGTGTGGTCAGGAGCTTTGCTGGGCTGAAATAAATTTTTGAATTATACAAACATTTAGGTAATTGAAATAGAGAGGGAGAATAAACACAGGCTGAAAGTCTAAAGAGCCCTCTTGTTCTGGAGAGCATCTGGAAGGATCTCAGGGATGCAAAATGCCCCTCTTACACCTGCCAGAGCAGGTTCCAGAGCTGCTGCACCACAGCACCCCCAGGGAATCCCTCTGAGCACCCAGTCCATAAATGCCCAGAGGAGAAGTGGGGACACTCCAGGGGAAGAACATCTGTGCCTGCAAGGAGGAAAGAACACAAAGACCATGGAAAAGAGCAAAGCCTGAGATGTGGGGCTCCCTGCAGTGCCTCACCACAGGGAACAGTGCCAGGCACAGGGGACAGTGGGACCTTCCACGTGCCACCACCCTGCCCTTGTGGAGCCACCGGCCCCTGACACTCGATGCTTTCCAGCTAAATCAGCAGGTTCACTGAGAAAAACTGCACACTGGAGATAATCAGAGTAGGAACTGCCCCTGTCTGCAGCTAATGGGGGAGAGATAAAAAATCTCCCTCCTCCCTTTATTCATCCTGCTGTTTGTAAAACCTTATCATGTTTTTTCCAATTGTATTCTCAATAAGCCACCAGGTAAGAAATAGTGTTTGCCAGCCCTGAAGAGAAGTAATCTTTGTTGGCAACATTTCTCAGGGAAAAAAACTGTTCAAATAAGATGTGGGAGGAAATTTCCCCCTCAGACAATTTGAGGAGCTGTCGACAGGCAGCAGATGAAAGGCGAGGAGCGCTGGATGCCGCGGGCCGTGCAGGCAACACGGGCGATGGCTTCAGCAGCTCTGGGTTCAAACGGAAAATTAATTTCTTTCTGAGGGGATCCAAAGTGCTTTTTGTGCTGTCCTTCCTTTAAACACTTGGTGATTTCATTTTGCTGAGAGCGATGAGAAGTGAGCCACTGAAGGAGGAGCTCTCCCAATGCAGCGCTGGGGTCTCCGTGACCCTCCCAAAATCTGTCTTTGACCACAACATTCACCAGTTCTGCCCTCCACTTGGAGCAGGAATCAGCCTCCACGAATCAGGAGTTTATTAAGGCAGACAGCAGGCTTTCTGCTGGCCAGTTCAGGGTGGAATGAGATGATGTCAAAGGTCCCTTCCAACCCAACCAATCTGATAATTCTGTGATCAATTTTGCACTGGTTTTCCCCAGCATTAACGTTTCTGATGACAAAACAAACTGTGACAGATGTGTTCTACCTTAAAACAGGCATGCTGCCTTAACAAGAGGAGAAAAATGGATGAATATGAAAATAGGCATCATGAATATTCAGAGACATTTGCAAATTAAGAGACTTCAACTGTGTCCTTGTCCTTTGTGCGTTTTCCACAAATATTGAAAGGGGAGCTCTCCTGGGAGAAGTGTTCATCAGCACAGCAAGTTTTAAAGAAGGAACCCACTCAATCTACAGCAAATATGCACAACATGAACATTGTGTGTATTCACAGGAGAAAGATGATTCTGGGAACCTCCAATTAGGCAGCAGCAGCTTTTCTTATGGTCTCAGGAAAGAACTAAAGAAAAAGGCTTATTTTGATAAATTTTTCAGCACAGACTTTTGAAATGGGAAATACAAACATGAGAAAAAGACAAACTTTGCCCATGAATTATTCCCTCAGAATTGTGAGGGGGGAACTGCCCCCTTGAGCCAGGCTGGGAGCAGCAGCTACCCTAAGTCAAGTGTGTTGTTAACAGTGTGCAGGCAGCAGCTGAACCTGTGTGTGCTGACCTGCCTGAAAGCCCTGCCTTGGGGCCCCTGGCTCAGGAATCTGCCTAATTAATTTTTAATACCCCAACCTTCATCTCTGCCTGCAGCCTGACCTGCTCTTGGGGTGTGCTCAGCCATCACCACCTCCTCCAGCCACCCCAGTGCCACCTCTCCCTGGGGGAGCTGCATCCTCGTCCTAAAACCCCACAGCCATCCCCTTTTCCCTTCCATAAACACTGCAGAGGTGCTGTTGCTGTGCCAGTGTAAGACACCCCAAAGCCCAGCAGAGCCCAAAGCAGCAGCAATATCCCATATTTACCCTTTCAGTTTAATCATCACAATGAAGGGACGTGAAAACCTCTCCCTGCAATTCCACCTGGAGGCTTTCTCCCACACTGAAACATTGCAGATTGTCCAGTTTTGTTAGATTTCCCTCAGAGATGCCCAATAACCTTCAAACAAACCCAATTCATAACACCACCAGATGTGCTCATTTCGCTTTCCATGGCAATATGCTGTGAGAGGTCTCTGGGTGGGAGGTAACAACCCAAACAAGAACAATTTCTGTTTTGCTGGTTTGAAAGTGCAGCTTTCAATATCCCGGCCTGTCTCTGAGTTTTTATTTAACTTGGGGAATTTTTCAGTTTACAAAATGGCCCGACAAGGATAATTAGGGTAGAAACATGCCTGACAATTCCAAATGCTCCCTGTCAAGCATATGGGCTAACACCTATTTTTTATTAATTCCCTGGTTTTCAAAGGGTGATACAGTTGTATTAGAAGCAGTGTGTAGGTGGCTCATTTTTCCCTCCTCACATTCCCTTTGACAGTAGTTTGAAATAACATTCATCAAACAGTATAAAAGAAGTCGAAAGAAATTAATTAAGCAACCTAGAAGGAAAAATAAGATGTCTTTCCAACAGGACTTGCATTATTCAGGTTTATAGTGCTGCACAGTGCAAATTTCTGGGAAGAAAAGGCAGGATAATGGTGTAGTCCTGCTCCACTATGAAACAGCACATTTGGACCATCACTGGTGATAACGAAGTTTGAAACTGGGGGTTTCCTATTGAAGATTTGCTCTGAATAGCTTGCAATATATACATTTATAAATATATATTTGTTCATATCTCATTGCTGGCACCTCCTCCAGAAGGAATTGGAGATTTTTGATCCTCTTCCTGCCTTTTGGCATTCAGGGCTGGGGGCAGAGATGGTAATGCTGTGTTTAATTTAATCTTGTCAAGTGAACAAAATCCTGCTTTTTAAAAGTCCCCGTTGTTCAAGGGTGTTTAAACAAACATTGTCCAGGTTTTGCCCAGCAGCCACACGTGGCACTGCAGGGCTGCATTCCATCTCTCCAGCTGTAATGAGGATTATCCATGCCACACTTCGTGGCACACACTCCATCCCACTCCCTGTGCCTGCCCAGGCTCCTCAGCCTCCTTCTGCTGCCCCAGCTCTCCCAGCCTCACCAACATTGCTCTCCCTGTCCCAAATTCTGATTGAATCCAACCAGCCACCCTCAGGGAATCCATCTGTGGCCTCCCCACAGATGAGAGGTTATCCAGCCATCTCCTCCACTGAGCTGCTGCCAGCTCTGCCTTGGTCACAGGGCTTAGGGACACGAAATTCCAGCTGTCCTGCTCTGCTCCCGAGGGATGGCCTCAGCACTGCCCTGCCTGCATCCAGCCAAAACAGCCAGAGTGCACCTGACATCCCATCAGTCCCCCAGCTCTAAAGCAATCCTGATTTAACAGGGGATCACTCACCAAAACAATTCCCAGGTATCTGAACCAAGTACCCCTCGAAATCCAAAAACTGGTAATGAAAATGTGGATGTAAGGAGCTCGGGATCTCTTTGTGACTGCTGGCAGCCTCCCAGCTGCTTTATTAAGCACAGTCCTCAGGAGATTCCTAATTTCATGTTCATATCATCAGCTGCTCAGGGTAATGGCACAGGAAAGGCCATGGATGGGACAGCTCCAGGTTCTGGCACCCCCAATGAATCTGCTGGCTGTGCGGGAGCCACAAGGGAAGGATTAACTGTGATTTATCCAAGAAACTTCCCAACACATCCTAAATCTTTCTCATCAGGTTTTACTGAGCAATGACTTCTCTTTGTCCTTCCACCTGCCTGGCTTGAGCCCAGCAGGCAGGACAGACTCAGAGCTGTCAGCAGCAGGGCTCCAGCCCAGCTAAACCCAGCTTCCACTCCAGGACAGGGCTGAGCCCTGGGCTCTCCTTTAGTGCCCAGATTCCCTCGGGCAAGTCTCCTAAGGCTGGATGAGCAGTGGAGCACCATCCCCTGTGCCCATGCCAGGGCTGGTCCTCCCCGTGCTCTGCTTCCCTCTGGACAGCTCCATGGGAAGGCTCCTTCCAAGGATTTAAACTGTAATTGCTTGTAAACCACTTAGGCAGTAAGTGATACAGAAATCCAAGTGGTAATTGTAGCAGAGGCTTGAGATTAATCTATTTTTGGCTTGTCAGACGTTCTTATGGACCTGATTCAAGGCAGTCACTGAAAGCTGTAAAGTGTCCAAAAAGTGACAGGAAAAAATAGTTTGATTAAAACCATTCCAGAGGCAAATCCAATCTTCAAGACACTCTCTGAAACCTATTGGTGTAGCCTGCAGATGAGGCACTTGTGAATATTATCTGGGCAGAGACTTGGGAAGAGCCACAAAAGGTTTTATGTCAAAAAAAGGTGCTCTAATTTTGGATTTCCAAAGCAGAGCTGTGCAGGGAAAGTCAGAGAAAGTCTGCCAAGAGGGTATAAGCAGCTTGTCCTGACCAGGAATCAGGGCTCTGGTGACTGAAGAACATCCCACAGGTTGTGTTTTGCTCACCTGCCCTCAGGTGACACTGTGAGATGGAAGGACACCTGGACTTGATGGCCTTAAAGGTCTTTTCCAACTGTATGGTCCCAGGATTCTCTGCCTGCCTGACACACTGTTTGGTGTGACTGAAGAACCCCAAACCCTTGGTTTACCTCTATCTCCCAGAGATGGGAGCACCAGTTCATTATTAGGAACTGGAAACATCATCTTTCCCCACAGAGCTGCAACCTCTCCAAACTTTCCACCAACTTCCATTTTCTATCGCCTCAAGGTCAAGATTACCCTTTATTATTTTCCCCATCATTTCCTTCCCATTTACTTTGGATTAGTGAATGTTCTGTCAATAAGGACTAATGAAATTCCAGTCCAATATAAACTCTGTCTGCTCTATGAATGGTTCTTTTTTCATAGACTTTCTCTGAAATAAAAAGTGACTGATGCCACAATATGCTTTAATTATTTTCTTCATAAACTATCAAATTAAATTTTAAGAAGCTGGAGATATCTCTTATTAAATTGGGACTGAACTCAGAGATGTAACTCTTAATGAAACTTCCCACACCAGAAAGCTTTTTTGTAATGTTAATAATTCTCAGCAGCCTGCCATATGCAATATCTCACCAGAGCTTATGATTTTCACATTTACCCCCTGCCATGGGCTGGGACACTTTCCCCTATCCCAGGTTGCTCCAAGCTCTATCCAGCCTGGCCTTGACAATTCCAGCCCTCTCTAAACCACACCATTATACAGAGCCTTCCATATTTTAGCTGGGATTTTCTACTCACTGCATCAAGAAGTTTGTCCAAAAAGCAGCACTGAATATCCCCATGAATATCCCACAGCAGCACCAGGTCAGTCACAGCACACCTGGAAAACACAGGCATTCATCCAAGGGAAAAGGATTTTCACTAATTTAAGCAGCAAGAAAATCTCAAATTATCAAAGGAAAAAAAAAAAAGCAGAAAAGCTGGTGTGTGAATCATGGAATGATGGAATCATTAAGGCTGGAAAATCCCCCGAGGTCATTGAGTCCAACCATTGTCCAGCAGTGCCACACCCACATTGAATCATGCCCCAAAGAACCACATCTACAGGTTTTATGAACACCTCCAGGGATGGATATTCCACCACCTCCCCAAGCAGCCTGTTCCATTGGCTGGCCTCCCTTTCAGGGTGGAATTTTCCCTGATATCCAATCCAAACCTCTCCTGGTGCAGCCTGAGGCCATTTCATCCTGTCCTACCTCTTGTTACCTGGGAGCAGAGACCAATCCCTGCCTGCCTACAATGTCCAGTTTGCTTTCGAAATCACAGGGATCAAAATGTGGCACATTCTGGGGCCAACCAGCAAAACACAAAACCTGCAGAAGTCACTGGATCATATTTTTGGATCCTGCCTTAAGGGATGAAGAACAGAGTGAGAGATGAAAATGCGGCAGCTGGTAAAAAATCATTAAAAAGAATAAGGCAGAGATGAGGAAATACTGAAACTGCCGGGAGAAAGAAAGAAAAGGAACAAAGACATGGAAAAAAGACACTCAATCTGCCAAAGTTTACACAATTTCATAAAATGTACAAGTGAAACAGAGAGAAAGGGGAAAGGGCAAACCAAGCAGCTCGTGGCTGGGCTGGGGGTGCAGCACACGGGTGATTTCCATCTCATTCCCAGCTCTGGGGGTTGGTGTGTCCTGCCCTCCATCCCAGGGCCCCTGTGCAGGTCATTCCAGCTCCCAGTTGGCCAATTCCTCTGGTCACACAGTGACAGTCCCAAGGGTGTCATATCCATGTCCCCCTTTTGGCCAAGAACACCTGAATCCCACCACAAACAAACCATCACTCCTCCCCTCACAGACAGAAATGGGCATTTGTGGACAGAAAAACTGATTTTTCCAAAGGGAAATTTCTCTGTTGTTGATGGTACAACACTGCTGTGCATTTTTTTTTTCTGTTTAATTTTATTCATGAGCTGGAGTGACTTTGGGCAGTCACAAACCGATTTTTCACTGTGTTCTGAACAGATGGTTGTTCCAAGAATACCAGCATCCTGGCAGTGTCAAACAGCCTTGACCTTCCCAAGCAGCACTGCAGACTTTTTGTTAGAAGGAAAGAAATAAAGAACCGCTCACATAGTCCCAGTTTTTTTCTGGATTATTAAACACAGTGGACAATGCAGTCACAAACTGTGCTCAGGAAAAAACCTGAGATTCAGCCTCAGAGAAGCAGGAATGGCTTCTGGAATCACTGGTGGTGCACAGACAACCCCAAGGTCGCATCAGACCCCCCTGCAGCAGCAGAAGAGTGAAGAGATGTGAGCCCCCACACCATCTCCAGCTCATCCAGCCCTCAGGAGCTGCTGTGATGGGCCCAAAAAACCCCAAAAAATATCCCAATCCTCAAGCTCAGGCTTTATCCAGCAAGGGTCCAGTTACAATTTCCCAGTTATAAATAGCTGGAGTTCATCGTGAGCCTTCAGCAACCGTGGGCTGGCACAGCTTTGGGGACCTTTGCAGACAGAGTCTTCAGAGGAAAGGCAGCTCATTTTGTTCTGCTTTTGAATTTTTTTTAGAGATATAATCCTATTTTTAAGATAATTTAAATATCATCTGTGCTTAGTTCTCTAGAAGCCACATTAAAAAAAAAAATCCAAGTCAATTTTACTGCAGTTAAATCCCCATGTCCTTAATCTCCAGGAAGAGAAGGCTGGGTTCCTTCCTGGAGACAGTCCTGCTTTTTTAGCACACGTACATTATTTTGTACCTGATTGGTGTCTATCAAGACATAAAAATTTGGGGGCAGCACCTAGGGAGCAGCTCCTGTCACCAGATCAATACCTCATTATGGATTAAACATAAAAGTTAAGCCATCCTTCGTTCCCAGCTGACAAAGAGTGGCACAAATTCCACGCTGCCATTTGGGGGATTTTGTGCAAATTACTCCAGTGACCTCCTGCTAAGAGCAGCTGAGGAGCTCTCAGCCCTCCAGCCAGCACTGCCTCGGAGATCTGAAGTGTCCCAGAGGGATTTGGGAAGCAGCCCAGGGCTGGGCAGAGGAAGGGAGCCCGATAATCCCAGCTGGCATGCCCTGGATGGCATGCTCTGAGGAGTGAGGAGTGCCTGGGTGAAACCAGCTGGCAGCTGAAGCGCTGCTCTGGAGCAGCAGGCAACTACAGATGGATCAAGTGTGAGCACTTCTGAGCGAAATCCCTTCCATTCTGAGGCGACTGAAGTGACGGAAGATCTCGGGAAAAGGCAAATCCAGCTCTTTAGAGCAGAGCAGCTCCTTGATGCCGGCTGCCCTGGGTACTCTCTGCCTTTTAATGCTGTTGAGAACCACTCATTACTCCTCTGACTCAGAGGTTTAACTAATTCCCAGCAAAGCTTTGTACCCAGGGAGAAGAAAGCTCCGCTCAGAGGGCCAGCACTGAGCCTCCAGCACAACGTGGGCAGGGGAACCAGTTGGCTCCTCTTATACATAAGGAACAAAATGGAAAAACCAAAGGCTGAGAGGGACCACAGGAAAAAACCCCAGAATTTAGATTCAGAAATGCTTAGTGTCGCAATAGGACATGAAATAAAACAATGTGGACACTGAAACTCCAAGGTAAGAAGAAGAAGAAGGAGAAGGAGAAGTTTATTTCCTGACTCTAATATTTATAGACTTAGAAAAGTGACAGTAGATTGGAGGATGAAAGTCCAGTTCATCAAATTTCTCCTCTTCTACAGAAGAATATAAAGCAATAATTATTTACGTAAAAGCACGTGGGAAACTCCATTTACAAAAATGTAAACATCAGAAGGCTGAGAAGAACTTAGAAGAACAAGGTGACAGCTTAGGACACCAAACAGTGGAAGATTCCTGCTCTAAAAAAAGGGGTGTGGGCAGGGAGCACATTTGCCCCTAACCACGACAGAAATATGGGGCTTCCTGGTTCATGCCACTGCTGGCAAGGGACAGGACCTCGAGCTGTGCCAGGGAAGGTTCAGGTTGGATACTGGGAGAGATTATTCACTGCAAGAGTGGTTAAACATTGGGACAGGCTCCCCAGAGAAGTGGTGGAGTCACCATCCCTGGAAGTGTTCAAAAAACCAAGCAGAGGTGGCACGTGGTGCCATGGCTCAGGTGACATGGTGGCCAAAGGTTGGAACTGATGATCTTGGAGCTCTTTTCCAGCCCTATTGATTCAATGATTTTATGTGTCCAGCTTGGAGAGAGAGATCCAAGACAGTAAAAATGCACATGCAGCACCAACATTCCATGTTCTGCCTAAAACCCAGCGATTTTCCTGCACTGGTGTCCTCAGTTTCCCATCATTTCCCACTGCTTATTTCACCTCTTAATTGTTTAATGATTTGTTTGGAAAATAGGAGGAATAATGAAACCTCTCTTCCCTCTCAGCATGTGAGGAAATGAAACTATCCAAGCAACGATCCAAACTCCACTAAGTGGAAATTTGGCCCTGCAAAAATTCATCCTGGGTTTTTTCTGCCTTCACCATTTTCCTTCAGCTGTCAGAGCAGCAAGATGAAATAACATCCTATATTCCTAGTGCCATCTGCGTTCCAAAATCTCCTACTGATCAATGCAAGTGTCCAAAGAACCCTTCCAATTTGTCACAAAAACCTTCAAAACTTGACAGAAAATCATGCAAGTTATTTCTTTCGGATCTCTCTGTAGCTTGTGATTATTTATACTTTGCCAATACAATTCTAAGCATTTTCCTTTGCATTTCCCATATTTCTCAGAAGAACTCAGAGGTTAAAGCCTGCAATGGGTTTATTTTCCTCTCTGTGCTCTTGTTTTGTATTTCTGGACATTCAAGGAACACTGGAATGACTGCACTTGGAGCAGGACCAAAAATGTGCTTGAAAAGGCTTCAAACTGACACATCTCAGATTACCAATAATCAGGCTGCTTTGCTCAATTCCACTTGCTCTGTTTTTCTCTTTTATAACAAATTTTAGATTTTACTGGCAACAATTGCACTAAAAAAGTGGGGTTTAAGCATCAAGCACGAGAATCCTGTCTGAAAACTTTCATTTTAGCCTTTAAAAAAGTGAAAAAAAAAAAAAAAAGTGAAATGCCAGAGCTCTGAAGTCCCTGGGTGAGGTGCTCAGTGAGTTTAGGAGTCAGGGCAGGCTCTGCCCTGTGGGTGTTGGCACTGAGCTGGTGGGTGAAGCTCTCCCTGTGTGGTGCCACCTCTCCTTCTCATGCACATCTGGCCAGCTGTGAGGGGCCCAGCTGGGGCAGGTGCTGCTCTGGCCATTTCCACCCCTTCAGTGAACCCCAACGGGGTGAGAAGGCATCAAAGCTGATGGGAGAAATGTGAGCAGCCCCTGAGGCTGCATCCAGCAGAGCCCAGGGAGGAGCCTGGAGTGCTGGGATCTGCTGGGATCTGCTGGGAACAGGACCACAGAGCCTTGAGAGGCTGCAGGGAGCAGCTCCCCCAGCTCCCAAACCGAGGCCATCAGCCTGGCACAGCATGTCTGAAATGCACTCAGCACTGGGAGATGCAGATTGCACTGCAAGGCTACAAAAAGCTCCTTTTAAACAGCAACTCCAGAGCTTTACCAGGGACAGTTTTCTGGGACACTGGGATGAGCTGGTAAAGGTCGAGCCATAAGCAACTGTCTGTCCAAATTTTATGACTAATAAACAAAAAAGTGTAGGAAGCAGTCAATAGCCATTACTAACCATAAAAACACATCCTGCAAAAAGAACTCAACAAATCAGTGTGGCTGTGCTGAGAAACCCATCAGAGAATTCATGGAACTTGGAGAGCAAATCCAGCAGATCTGCTTTAAATTCTGCACTTGCATTGAAAATTCATCAGAGAGGGAGGGAGGGAGGGAGGGAGGGAGGGAGGGAGGGAGGGAGGGAGGGAGGGAGGGAGGGAGGAAGGAAGGAAGGAAGGAAGGAAGGAAGGAAGGAAGGAAGGAAGGAAGGAAGGAAGGAAGGAAGGAAGGAAGGAAGGAAGGAAGGAAGGAAGGAAGGAAGGAAGGAAGGAAGGAAGGAAGGAAGGAAGGAAGGAAGGAAGGAAGGAAGGAAGGAAGGAAGGAAGGAAGGAAGGAAGGAAGGAAGGAAGGAAGGAAGGAAGGAAGGAAGGAAGGAAGGAAGGAAGGAAGGAAGGAAGGAAGGAAGGAAGGAAGGAAGGAAGGAAGGAAGGAAGGAAGGAAGGAAGGAAGGAAGGAAGGAAGGAAGGAAGGAAGGAAGGAAGGAAGGAAGGAAGGAAGGAATAGGAAGAAGTTAAAACTCATCCAATGGATATTTTTTCCATTCCCAGCCCTGCCCACTGCCCAGCAGTGCTGTTATTTGACTGCAAGGACTCTCAGACTGAAATTCAGTTTCTCCAGAGCAAAACTGCACAAAATTATTCCAGCCAGAAGAACCCACAGCTCTTCCTTGCCCAAGCAGACCTGCAGCTCAGAAATGCAGCAGAGCAGCTCAATTACCAACAGTTAAAGCACAGCAGGATCTCCAGTTTTCTAATTGAATACACTCAGTTACAAGCAATAAATAAAATAAAGAGAACATCTCGAATGAATAAAAACATACCTTTGAATAAAAAATATTCTCATTAGGAGAAATGATGACTGCTACCAAAAAAATCACCCAGCTACTTCTGTGACAGGCAATTTTTAATCAAAGACAGTTCTATGCAAATTAAGGAAAGCAAATCTCCAAAGGAATAATAGTCTGCCTTAATAGTCCTATCCTTTTTCCTGTATGGCTGCTATGGATGCTGTGTTATAATTGGTGCTCTGTGCTGTCCTTCCAAGCTTGTGGCATACTTTTCAAAGCAAGAATGTAAATTTATTTTTTTTTAATTAAAAATTAGAAAATTTAGATTTTGTGGCAGCCTGTAGAATGACATTGCAAATGTCATTTATATACATATATATAATATTATAGATGTATATATAATTATATATAAATTTTATATAGATATAATTATAATACATATATATTAGATCTTATATATCTATTGTATTATTATATATTATAATATACATTATATATTATAATATATGCCTTTTCTATATTTTATATATATTTTTATATAGTTTTTTATTTTTATTTTTATTTTTTTAAATTCTAATTAATGTTCAGTGTGGAACACTGTTAGGGGATTAAAGCTGCAGGCTCCCACCACTGTACATAAAATTTTCGGGGCTCTGTTGGTCACAAGGATCCACATTCAGAGCCTGTGCTGATCTCACAATTCCTGCCACGGATTGCAGCTCTTGGACCAGCTCCACCCCACCTTTTACAGCCCTTCATTCAGGCTGAACAGGGCAAGAATTTCTGCCATGGGATACCCCCTGTGAGATCCAGAAAAATCCCGAGGTTTTGTGGGGACTGAGGTGTCCCAGGATGAGCTGAACCCTGAATTTCTGCTGTACCACAGCTCCACACATCCTCTCATGTATAAATGTATAAAATGTCTAAAATTTCCATGTATAAAATAAACATGGGAATTTACTCTCCAGCTGCCACAAGCACTGATGAATTTAGCACCCACCTGGACATGAAGTGTGGAGTTCCAGGGTGTCTCAGGCAGTTCTTGGTGTGGGAAGGATCAATCTTTATTTCACAGCTCACCAGGCTCCTTGCAGTGATGGTGGCATTTACTGCTGGCTGTGGGACCTGGGGGGAGCAAGGAAAATATTTGCAGTGGGTTGGGTTTTTTTTTTCAAGTTCACCTTCAAGTTTTAGAAAATTCCTGGTTTTCCTCATGGAAAGAACTTAAAATTTTAGAGGAAATATTCCACGGTGATCCACAGCTCATAAAAAGATTAGCTCGGAAAAGGCCTTGAACATCAAGTCCAATCATTAACTTGCTAAGATTGAGATGTTTGGAGCAGGGGGTGTACAACCTGCTCAATAAAAATTAATTTTAATAATTAATAATGGCTGAGGAGTTCCAAAAAAGGGGTTTTTTTTTCTGTTCTAAACAAAGTTTTGCCTGATTAATGGTGTTACCTGGGAGGAGACGACAAGCTTTATTTATTTTATTCTTCAGCTGCCTCCAAAGTGGTGCCATATCTTATCTATGAAACAGCAATCAGCTGCTCATCACCATCTTCTTATCAGAGCAATGCAAACTGAAAAATATTGAACAGAGACCCAGTGAAACACTTGAGAAAACCCTCAGTGCACCTTGGGACAGGGAGTTTAAACCTTCCTTGGATTTGTTCTCCAGGTTACTGTAAAGTTTATTTTCAAGTTAGCAGTCTATTTGGAGTTATGATTAATGGTTTTCAAAGGGCTTTTTTTTTTCTTCTTCAGCTGCTCCTCCCAACAAAGGATTTAGAATTAATTCACATCATCCAACTTCTTCCTTAATGGATTTTTAAGGTCCACTGCAAAGAATCAATCAATAGGAGGCTGAAAGCTCTGGCGTGTAATGCATCCAGCCCCACCAGGGCAGGGCAATGATCTTCAGCTGCATTTATTGGAATTATTTGCAGTGATTAAAAAAAGCAGAATAATCATTTGCCTTCACTCAATTCAGGACACAAAGAGAGCAACTCAAGAAGAACCAAAAGTTGGATTTTTTGGTGTTTCAAGAGGATTTTGTGAATCTTCCCTCAGGAATGTAAATGCTGCTGCACTGAATGTGTTCCTATCAGAGAATATCTCATTTCCAGGCCACTATTTCCAGGACAAAGTGACACTTGCAGGTTAATTTTGTACCTGGAATGACTGCACAAAATACTCCTGGAACTGGCAAGTAGAACAAGGAAATTCAAGCATTTCTATGTATTTTCTCCACTTTTTTTTCCCCTGCTATTGATTGTTTTCTTTTATTGATAACAATTAAATAAAATTAACATTTTTTTAAACTCCGTTTCACTGGGGTTTTTTTCATAAATCAAATGAAAAATTAAAAAAGCCCAGCCCTGTGTGCACAGAGAAGCTGCCACTGACTGAGCAGGAATGGGGTCAGGGCAGGGATGAAGATTTTTGGGAATGACACCAGAAAGAGTTGGACAAGCTGGAAAATCATGTTTACAGCACCAGTCCTTTGGAAACAGGGCCCTTGTAAACTTTTCAGTTACCAAGAGAAATAACAAGAATTTATCACTTGAATGGCCCCTAAATAACGAGTTCACTATATAGAATAAAATCAGCAATCTGTAAAATTCTAAAAAATAATCAGGTTCTAAAATAACAAAAATATGGAGAACTCTTGAGATAAAATAAATATTAATTCCTCCTTTCATTTTGATTTCCAAAGGCTGCTTTCCATTGATTCCATTGCTCCAGGCAAACACAACATCAAGTTGCAAAATTGCACATTCACATTTGGACCACAAAAATACAAAAGTCTTTTTTTTTTCCCTCTGATTCTCAGAAGAGACAACAAGAATGCCACAATTTTTAGTGCCAAAACCTTTTATGGGGAAAATTCCTCTTAAAAAATAGCTGTGCCCTGGAAGATACATTGAATTCCTGATCTTGAAAGTCCTAGAGAGGGCAAAGAACAGCTGTGCCATGTCCAAGGAATCAAAAAATAGCATCAGATATTTCATGTGAGCAATAGCCAAAATTTATCTCTTGCAGCAACAATAAAATAGGCTGAGATGTGGAAGGGATCGAGCTAAAGGTCTGAGCTGAAAATACAAAGCTTTAGGGGACAGCAGGAAAAAACGGAATTATTGCAAGAATTAGTTCCTTCTGGAAGCAGTCAGCATGTGCAAAGGTGAGGTTTTGCTGTAACATGCTGGAGTTTGTTCCTGGTATTGCTCAAGGACTCTCAGGTGAAATTCAATCAATGGACAGGCAAATCTCTTCTCCCTGCTCAGGAACACACAGGTCCTGCTTTGAGCTCTGAAAACCACCAGCATTTCCTTCCTGCTCAGGCAACAGCTTGAGAAAGAGGGTTTTTTGCCAAAGTTGCTGTATCTGCAGAGATTTACACAACAGCCACTGCTCTCCAAATATTTACAGCATCTAAACATTCCTTAATTGGCTCCTTTCCTCTGCTGACCCGCGTGGTTGCTCACTTGGTGCAATTAACTCATTTTCTGTGGAACACAATTAGGTTTTTTGGGAGGAATGGACCAAAAAAAGGGGCTGTTCCTTGGTTATCTGCATTTGCCCTCTGCCCATCCAGGCTGCACCTCCCTCTCCTTTGTCCATAACACATAAAAACCTGCAGGTCAGGGGGCTGCTCAGCAGAATATAGCTGGGTAATCCATCAGGAGCACAATAAACTGTGAGACCCTAAAGATGCTTATCCAGCAGGGCTAATGCTCACTCTGGAGCTCCATTTTCCATCCAGAGCTCCCTCATGGATGCTGCAGCATTGCTCTGAAAGATTTTGTGGTAAATCACAGAACATTGCACAGGGGGGGAAGATGAGACAAATAATCCTGCAATAAAAATGCAGCAGGTTTTGCTACCTGGGCTGTTCCTTTTTCTCTGACACGACTTTCACCCCAATCCAAATGAAAATGAAAATCCACACATGAGCTTTCACTGAAAGGATCACAGAGCATAAAATTCCACTTAAAATAAGGAATGGTCCATTTTCCTGCTGTCTGTACTTATCTCTGGAGCAGATTTTCATTAAAGCACCCCGGGATGGGCTGTCCCACAGGGAGGTGCCCTGGGCACTCTGGAATTCTGTACGTTTTACCCTCCACTCTGGATCCTTTACAGGAGATTAATTGGCTCTGTGTTTATGTAAATAGGGAAGCCAAGATTCCAGTGCATCCTTCTCCATAAATTAAAAACAATGCTTTCCTGCAGTTATGGCTGTAAAGGGGAAATAGACCTTGACTGGATGTAATGAGGCATTTGTGTTTGCAGTAACCAGAATTTACTGTTACTGCTCCAAGAACCATCACTCCTTGTTTAGGCTCTTAAGTGACAATAAGTGTGGCTAAAATAAATTTTAATGAACACTCCTGGGTCACCTTACTGAATTTATGGGGCATAATCCAGCATTATTTGAAATAACTGTGGTCTTTGGGGCTGTGGGGAGCGGTTCCAGGCACTGATTGCCTCCCTCAGGTCAGGTGCAGGTTCAGACACAGCAATTCCTGAGGGACCTGGCTCTGCAAAGGTGACCTGCAGCTGAGCTCTGGCCTCTGGGAAGGGCACAAAAGGTGATTTGAGTGATGGCAGATGGAGCATGAAGCTGCTGCTGCGTTTGTCTCAGGGATAACGCTGGAGCTGAGTGGGAGCTGCTGCTCAGGAGGGGAGGATGCAGGATCCCAACCCCACTGCAGACTCCCCGAGGAGTCTCCTTCACCCTCCCAGCTAGCAGGCTCTTGGTAGATCTTAAATTCAAGGAGTTCTCTCCAAACACTGAGCAGTGAGGGAGGGCACGGAGGGGCAGGGAAGGGACAGAACCCCCTCAGATCCAACAGCTCAGAGTGAAACCCAAAGTTTAAGCTAAATAAATCAAGAAATCCTATTGACTGCAAGGAGGCAAGCCAATCCCTGCAGGCAAGCCCTGAGTTTTCCCATTCCCTCACAATCCAGGAGGGAAGCAGCTCCCAAAAAAAGGTGAGGACGTTTTCCTTTCCAATTAAAGTATTGCACTTACATAACATTCCTGCTTTCCACTCTATTGTGCCTGGTCTTCACTTCAGGAGCTTATCGGTGTGATCCAGATTTCTTTATCCACCTTTGTATCTCATTCCAAGGGAGCTGGGCAGAATTTCAATACAGGAGCAGAGTGGTTTTGAGAAAAGCCTCCCAGCCCCATTATGTGTCTGAGCAGTGGGTGTGAGGTGCAGGCCATTGTCATGCTGCCGTCCTTCATCTTCCTGAAGAGAAAAATAGAAAAATGCTTGAATTTTTAACCTATTTTTCAGGAAAATAAAAGCCTGACCTCTATACAGTGCCTAAAGCCTAAGATTGAAATAATGAGTTATTATTTAATTCTTCTGTAGTTAAGGGCTGTGGGATGTTACACAAAGAAATGTGCTCATCACACGAGCCTTCATTATGGAATGTGCTCTTCTATTTATTAAAAATAATATTAACACTGCTGCCTATTTATTTAACGCTTTTCAGAGCCCTTTTTAGGCATTAGCTAATTAATGTAATGTCTTGGGGTATTTCCAGTGGGTCTCTCCTGGGCAGGGCTCTGTTCAGGGCAAGGAAAAGAGATGTTATTTGTGCCCTGTGCTCTCTGCCAGGCAGGCCCACAGCTCCTCTGGCCTCTTCAGAGGGGTCAGCCTGAGGCCAGGGCTGGGGTTTTGGCAAGTAGAACAAGGAAATTCAAGCATTTCTATGTATTTTCTCCACTTTTTTTCTGCTATTGATTGGTTTATTTTATTGATAACAATTAAAGAAAATTAACTTTTTTTTTTCCTAAGGGAAGGCAGTGTTGAACAGCTGGTTCATGTGGGGCAGCTGGATTAAAATTCCCAAACTCAGTGCTCAGCACATGTGACACTGCACAGCCCAGACAGTGCAATCAATCCTTGGAAAACCAAACCACCTCACCTGTGCTGCTGAAACCAAGGTGACATTTATGAGACTCATCACCTCTTCACTCATTATGCCTTCCTGCAATTCCTCAAACATCAGCTCTCTGATTTATTCACTCAGCAAAACCTCCAGGTCCATTCATCACACCATGTCTGGGCACAATTTAAAATTTTAGGTGCAAAGAAAAAGCTTTCTCCAACTTTTCTTATATGTTAGAAGAGTGGAAAGTGCTTTAAACCACCCCCCCGTTAATAAAGCAAGAACTGGGTGTGTTTTAGGAACTGGATTCAATGCCCAGTTTGTTGAATATAAAACTTTATTCTAGGAGAGCCCCTGGAATGGAAAGTGGAATTATCCTGACCTTGGTCTGACGCTGTCCCTGTGCTCTCCCCTGTCCCACACACCTCTCTCACTCTGATTTAATCACCAATTAATGATCAATCACAGGTCCCAGCATTTCCTGGTTTGGATTTTCTCTTCACCTCAGCCAGGCTCCACTACAAAATCCATTTCCAGCTTCCTTCAGGCAGCAGTGCTGTGCTGGAGGGGGATGCTGGCAGCTCAGCAGGGATTTCAGTGTGCTCACCCTCCCCCAGCGTGACAGTGACAGCAGCAGCACCTCAGGGAGCCCTGCTGCTCCCACCCCTCCCAGCTACCAAATGGAAAGGTTCCAGCTGGCTTCTGTCCAGGAGGATTTCACTCCTAAACAGACTTACTCCCCTGAAAACATGGTTTTGGGGGTTTTTTTTGGGTTTTTTTTTTTTTTTTTTTTTTTTTTTTTTTTTTTTTTTTTGAGGGAAATAAAATAAAATGAGGCACTTCTAGCACATAACTGCTTAACATCATCTATTTTCCTTATTGTTCCTGGCTGGAAGCAGCAGCCCAAGGGAAAAATCTGCCTTTCCAAGCAGCATCCTGCAAATCCTGAGTGCCCAGAGCATCCTTCCTCCCCCCAGCTCCCTTGAGAGCAGCAGGGGGGGAAAGCCCAAGGATTTTCTGTTCAAAATGTGGGTTTGTTGGGTTACTCCCAGTCTCCAGGTTTTAAGAAGGAACATTTTGGTTGCTTCTAAATGCCTTGCTATTGCAATTTGTTTCAGGAATGTTTGGCTTTGGGGTTTTTTTAAATTCTTTCTTCCAGTCTCTTTATATTTGCCTTCACTAAAACTTTGCTTGCAGAGCAGGAGGACAGAGACCAGCACAGGATAGTTTTATACAATGTACAAATATTTTCACCTACACTTGCATAATTAACAAAATATGGGACCACAGCTCTGCAAAATGCACCTACAGGCCACCTTCTGTGCCTCTTTTTTGCAGCATTATTTTCTCCCCAAACCTGACTTGGTGCCTTGAAACAAAACAAGTGAGTTACCACCACCACTTCCCAGCATCATTTCCTTGGAAACTCCTGGTACCTGCACACTTTTCACCCCACATATCTTAATTTACACTAATCAGGCCTTCCAGCAGATCCTGGAAGTTTCACCAAATCATGCCAGTGTAATCACTACATGATCCAAAGCCTAAAGCACGAGCCATAGCCTGCAGCTATGGGCAAGGCAGCTACAAAACCCATCCGACTCCTGCAATTAATTCCTCGTGGCCCTGGCTCTGTAGTCGGTAACTGGGAGCAAGATCCCACTGAACATGAAAGAGATTATTTGGGATTAGCAGGAGAGGCTGCGGTGCCCCTTGGCCCCAGTGAATATTCAACATGAGAGCTGCAATGCAGATTAGAGGGTTCATTTTAAGCAGCCTGGTTTAGGGCCTGCTGGGATGTGGATCTCTTACTATCCTTGCTTTGGGTTGTTAATTGTTCTTTTCCACTATGGAAACTCCAGCAGATGAAGATCCAAGTTATTTTTTTTAAACCTTCTTTAAAGCCATACATTTTTGCTTCAGGGTTTTACCAGTGTGTTCCTGGACTTTGATTATTTTGGCACCTCCACCATGTCAGAAAGAGAAATCATCATTTTCAGGCCTCTGCCATAATGAACAAGCACTGCTCTGAAACAAAGAACACACCAGGGAAAAGGCACTCAGCTCCTCAGGGATGTTCTGGTGCCTGTTGCTACAATTTCCAACTGAAATCAAACAAAGCCAGCTTCAGCAGTCCAGGGAAAACAGCAGCCAGGTAAGGAATTAGATCATGAGGCAAAACAATTTTGCTTCAATTTTCCTTCACCAGTAACTAATGAGATGAGACCCTCAGCTGGGATCTCTCCTCATTTCCTGAGTTTCAAGGAGGTTTCAACCTTTGATTCTCTAATTCCGAGGGGATGGAAGCCGGCTGGGATCAGCAGAGCTGCTGGGACCCCGCAGCCCGGGAAGGGGTTAAGGAATCCCCCGGTGTGTCCTACCCCAGGTGAGGCTCTGATCATCCCCCTGCAGCTTCAGGCACAGAGCTCGGGGTGAACAGCTGGAACAGCTGGAGCAGCAGATGCTCTGCAGCCCTGGGTGACATCCTGTCCCTAAATCCTGCGGGCCGTGCTCTCATTGGGAAGTTCCAAAGCAGAGCCTGTCCTTGGGAAGTTTCAGAGCAGAATGTGCTGAGGAAAGGCTGCAGCATCCCCCAGGGGCTCAGCACGCCCTTCTCTCCCGAAAAGTGCTGAGCTCACTAATTGCTAATTGCTCGTTACTGAGGAAGGATGAAAAGTGCGGACACACAGAGCCACAGGCTGTGGCCACACGAATCCTGGTTTGTAACCACATCTCTGAGAATCCAAGGTGATATCTGCATCCAAAAAAGTTTGTCCCCACTGTAACAAGTGTGTGGAATTTTGGTTTAATGGATTATAATGGAGAATCCCTCGTGCCCCAAAAATATCTGCAGTTCTTGGTCACCAGAATGATGGGCTCACCCAAACTCTTTGGGAATACTTTACTCTGGGTACAAAGCAAGAAAATACATGGAAAACAAACTCCAGAACACCTCCCAAGCAGAAAAAAAGAGCAATTCTCTGCAAAGGAAGCAGCGAGCCCCGATGCAGCTCCTGGATCAGGGAGTGGGGAAGGCCCCAGCAGCTGCAGGAACATCTGGAGCCATTCCCTTCATCCAGAGCTGGACAGGAGGTGCTGGAAGGGAGGAAGGCTCCAGCTGCCAGTCCTGCTCCAGGTTCCCCCCAGGTCTTTTATCCCTTCTCCAAGAACACGAGTTAGTTTTTTTTCTGTAATATTCAGCTCCACTCCAAACCCATGTGCCACTCCCCCTCCCAATGTTGATACTGATCTAAAAATATTTAAATTGAGAAATAATATAATTATGCTCCTTTCTTGTTCTCTGTGTTTGTATTCGGAGGCTTTTAGAGGAAATTTTTAGATCTATCAAAGTATCTGGAAATGCACTAATTATTTCAATGATGATAGGATCCCAAGTGGCAAAGTAAACATAATTACCCATATTAATAGAAAACAAAATCAGCAACACTTCAAGGCTCTGTGGGCTTCAGCTGGCAAATATTGTCACAGTTGATCATTCCCCACAAAAGGACATTTATTATGATTTTAAGTAAAACCCCACCAATTTAACCAGGAGTCTCAATGACCTTGTCTCTCAGGATCTCCCTTAGTGGGAAAACCTCCGTGTGAATGAAAAGCTCCCAGATTTTATAGTCAGATTATTTTGACTTGGTTGTGCCCTGCTTTAAAACCCTGCAGCTGTGTTTTCTTTTCTTAACTTTTCAAGCAAGTTCTGGGTGTCAGAAACCTCGGGTATGGTTGTTAAAAAGCTAAGAAAGAAACTGAAAGGATTTCACTGATTTCACTTTCTGCTGAAAATCCTCCTTTTCAGGGAACTGAAGGGATATCACTGGATCTTTTGTCACTTTTGTGAGCCTGTAAAGGTTTGCTTTAAGAAATATAACAAAAAGAAAATAAAAAAGGAATACCAAAATACACACACTGATGCTTAAACCAAGATTTCTCCCACTCTCCTCTCTCCAGGAGCTGTTCCGTATTTCAGGCTGTATTTACCTCTGGCTTTGAAGCACGGGGAGATTTCCCTTCCATTCAGGGAGCTTTTGTTTGTGAAACAGCAGCGCTGGGACAGGAATGTCCCAGGGATGGGGGAGCTGCTCCGGGCAAGGCACAATCCCTGGGGACAGGAGGGGAGGCAGAGGATGGAGCAAGGAGCAGCCACTGCCACCTGAAATTTAGAGCCCCTGGCACAACATCTCCTTCAGCCTGGCAATAACTGGCAGGGAGCCACTCCCTGCCCTGGATAAAGTGGAAAAAGCCCAGGAAGAAGTGGAAAAAGCCCAGGATGAAGTGGGAAGCAGGAGGCACCTGCTGGGTGACAACTCCAGTGCTGCAGCCTTGGAGGGAGCAAGAACCTGACCTACCTGCCCAGGCTCTGTCACCATGCTGGTGGTGGCTCCCAGGGACACAGAACTGCCCAAAAATATATAGGAATTTGCTCTTTTGCTGCTAATAATGTTAATTTCCACAATTCTTTCCCTTTTGGCTGTGGGAAGGGTTGGGTGGCCATGGCAGGCAGCAGACATCACACACCACCTTTAACCACCCTGTGCTTCCCAAGGGCCAGAGGCAGTGCTGGAATTAGCATCTCATCACCTGGCAGTACCACTTATCTACCTTATTCCTGAAGGTAAAATGCAATTAGAAATTGAAATGATAATTAAATGAAAACCTTTTAAATCCTGATTTGCGCGTTCCCAATTTTCGCCTTCCCTCCCTGTGCCTCTCTGCTCAGCTGTCTCTGCCAGGGCCTCTCCTTGCAGTCTGCTTTGGATCTAGCAGTAGGTGATGAAGCATAAAATGATATTTAAATACTATAATTTCAAGAGCAAGCAAAGAACATCACATTTATCTTCACTAACCTTGAATATGCCTGTCCCATCTAATGAAAAAAGTGATTGAAGGGACTTATTTCAGCTTACCATCCCAAGGCCCCCATAAAAGCTGAATGGTAATTTAATTAGTTTCCTTTCTGGTGATTAACTAGGAATTTCTGATCATTTAATCTGAGTGCACTTTGATTCATTAAGTATCTGTTTCCATTCTTTTATGAGGTGATTAAAGAGCCCAGCCCAGGTAGAGCTGCCGTTGGCATTCAGGGCTGCTCTGGGCTTGGAGGCAGCCAGGGGGGAATGGTGCAGGGTGGGAGCTGTGACCCCAAACCCAGCTGGCAGAGCAGCAGGTAATTCAGCCTGGCAGGGCTCCCAAAGCAGGGGGCAGAGCCGTGGTGAGGGGAGGAAGGCAAGATCTGTGCCTCTGCTTCCATCCCACAGCAGGGGCAGCCTCTGCACCAAGCCAGGGCTGCACACTTGTCACTGTCACATTTTCTGGAAAATCCCCTTGCCCAGGATGTCTCTCCTGGGAAGCTGAGAAAGCTCAGAGAAAAAGGAAAACAATATTATCTCATTTGTTTCTCCTGTGTTTTGCTGCTTTGGAATGTGGTTGGAGATTGTTTACCCACAGTGATTGTTTCATTGGATTGTGCTGTGAGTTGTTTTCACTCACTGGCCAATTGGGGCCAAGCTGTGTCAGGACTCTGGAAAGAGTCATGAGTTTTCATTATTATCTTTTTAGCCTTCTGTAAGTATCCTTTCTGTATTCTTTAGTATAGTTAGTATAGAATTCTTTAATATAATATAATATAATATAGTATCATAAAATAATAAATTAGCCTTCTGAGAACACAGAGTCAGATCCATCATTCCTTTCCTCATCTGGGAACCCCACAAATACAAGAGGCCCTGATGGCAAACTGGGCTCATTTAGGGGCAGTGACATTCCCTCCTGGCAGTGACATTTCTCCTGAGCACAGCAAGTCACTCACCCTGCTGCTGAATCCCCCCTGGCACAGCAGGGCTGTAACTGCTGGCCTGCCTCATAAAGGATGATTAAATAAATCTACTCCACTGCTCTGAAGACTGAGAGTGCTATATACTTAACTTTTTATTTAGATTTAAAGCTTATTATAAAGGCTCTACGTACTCTCCAGGCACCCATACCAAAAAGGAAACTCACAATCCGTTAAAATGTTGCTTAGCACCATAATGGAATAAGAGAATTTAAATTATCAGGCAGCTGATACTGCAGCAAAATACACTTCATCAACCCCACCCTAAGAGAAAATCTGAGTACCTATATCGGGCAAAAGATACCAGAGTGGGTTTCTGAGCACAAATAAGCCGTGGTTTATTTTAATCCATCAGGCCAGAATGGTACAATGGGATTTGATTCCTTGTATGAAAGGAAAAAATTAAAAACCCAGCAAATGAATGGTGCCTCAATGGTGCCTCTATTTTAATTTATTTTGACCCCAAGATCAGATTAATATAGAGATGAATATAGAGATGAATATAGAGATGGATATAAAGATGGTTTTAAGACACCTGATCACCCTGAAGGATTGCAGGGACATTCTAACCACAGCCATGCCCACCCCCAGCCTGGCACAACCCCTCCAAACCCAAACAGCAGCGCTCCAGGGAGGCACAAACCCTTTCAATCCATTTTCCCAGCACTCTGACTGCTCCCTACACCTCGGCAGTGCCCAGGATGCCCTGGAGGCTGCAGCAGGGGCAGGGCAGGGCTGCCTGCACCCCGGGAGCACCAGCCCTGCCCTCCAGAACAGCCTTCAGGGAAGCTTCAGGAGCTCCCTCAGCTCAGGTTTCCATGTTTTGTGAGCCTGTGCCTTGTAAGAAGTGTCAGACAGGTCAGCAGGAGCTCACCACTATTCTCACTGGGGTTTCACATCGTGGCAAGGGCTCGCTGCAGTTTAAAAACAGAGAAAGGTTTGGAAGGGGTGGAAAAGTGGGGTGGAATGGAGGAATTTCAATTAGTGTGGAACCACCTATAAGTGCTGCCTTATTCACTGGAAAGACTTTCTGGACTTAAAGTGAGACTAAACAATTCTTTTCACTCAGACTTTGGCATAGAGAGGGAAGCTGAGCCCAGCAGCCAAGGCATTGCCCAGCATCAGCCCTGAAACCAGGCACAGGCCTGCTTTCCTCCCAGCCCTCACAAATGCTAAAATTGCCTTAATTACAGCCATTTCTTACTGGTTTTTTTTAATTAGTTATAATGCCTTTATCTGTCTTTGGAATTCTGAGCCAGCATTTCTTCCCTCCTCAACAACTGCAGGGAGCAGAAATTTGATTTTATCTTGAAGTGGAAGCTGGAATACCTCTATGGCACCACATTTTACAGGCCCACAACAGCATCTTTCAACTCAGGTCAGGGATTATGCCAGGCTTTGGGAGTTGGCTGCTTTCATTTATCCCATCCCAGCAGGAGCCACCTCCTCCCCAGGGCCGTGGGGATTCCATGGGCTGCAATTGCCCCCCTTACCAACAATTAATCCATTTCTCTGCCTGGAATCCTAGCAAAGGCAGTGGAGGACAAAGGTGACAGCCTCAACAGAGCATTTTATTGAAACACATCTTCCTAAATCAAGGTTTCCTCTGTCCAGTGCTGGAATCAAACAAATCTGCATTAGGCACAAAGGAAAAGTGACAACAAATAAGGAAGGTGTTCTACTTCTCCAGCCTGATATACAGCCCAACCTGCCAGCAAATAATTCATCTGTGCCACACCACTTGCCAGAATATTGTTATTTCAGAGGAGGCCTGGCTTTTTAATTATATAGAATGCTGTAAAAGGTGTTCTAATTCTAATTGTGCATTAAGGAAGTGTCGTGATAGTGAAGATGTACCAGGTGATGCTCGGGAGAACAAAGCCAAGATGGGAGCGTGGAGGAAAGGCTGCAATTATTCCATGTAAGCTGGGACAGTTAATCATTGTGTTGGACTGGAGGAAGTCTCCTGGTTTGCATTTTTAAACAAGTTCTTGTGTCTCCTTTTGGCAAAGTGTCATTCTGAAGGAGGAGAGCCACAAGTTATTCCCACGGGCTCTGCAGATGAAGTTGAAACAAGGACAAAGCCAAGGGCACTGCCACAGCAGGAGCAGGCAGGGCACAGCCAGGTCCCCAGGGACAGCTCACCCTGCTGCTGGGAGGGCTCAGCTCTAAAACTATGAAGTTTTAGGAAGTAAAACTTCATAAACCTGAGGTTTAGGAAGTAAATCCTTCTACCCACTGAGGTCAGTGCAGAACGAGCTGACTGATTCAAAAGAAAAACCCAAACCCAAACAAACTGAACCTAAAAAAACCCCCCTTGAGAGGCAGCAGCCTCAGCCCCTGTGAACAGGCAATTTGAGCCCAGGCCTTGAGAAGACAGGCTGGAAGGAGAACAAGAAACCAGAAACTGCAGGAGTGGCTCCAGTCCTGAGGCTCAGGGGGGTTCTGACCCTGCTGGAGGGAGGAATGACCCGACTGCCACGTTCAATAATGCAACAATAAATTCATTTTCTAAGCACACACACCTGCACAAAGGTGTCTGCAGGACAAAATGATACAGAGGTGAAATTGATGCTGTTGAGGAATTTGATTTAGAGTGAAAATTGAACAAGTCACAGAGGTGGGAATGACTGCCCTGCCCACAGTGGCACAACTCCACAGAGCCAGCCCAGCCCCGTGTGCCAGCACTGGGCAGTGCCAGCTCAGCAGGGCCTGGGGACAGCTCAGGAGCTGTGCCGTGGAGAGACTCAGCCCCCACAAGAACAATTCCTTTCCCTGGAGCAGCTCTCCTTGGGATTTGGGTTCTGGTGGCACTGGGACCATGGGAGAAGGTCAGAGGAACCCAGGTTGATCCTAACGGGGTCCCTGTGGCTGCTCTGCTCTGTGGACACTGTAAAGACCCCAAATAAATCCCAATTCCCCCACATCTCCCCTTCCCAGCAGGGAATTCTCCAGAGCAGCTGCAGCCCCACTGCCCCACAAAACCACCCAGCTGGGAGCAGAGGGGAAGCACTGGAAGGGAACATTGGAGCATTGCCTGGTCCTCCTGCCCTCAGGTTCCTCCCATTCACAGCCCCAGCACCAGCCTCTCTTCACCCAGCCTGAAGCTTTGCCCTGGCAGTGCCAGCAGTGCCTCCAAAGCTCCTGCTGGAGCCTGGGCTGGAGCCTGCAGGAACAGAGCTGCTGGGAATGGAAATGATGCTTCAGAACAGCCCAGCGTGGAGTGACAGGGGATACAGCAGGAGAAGATGAAGATGAGAAAGAAATTACAGCAGGGACACTGTTCCACAGCCCCGAGTCCCTCCTGGGCCATAGTCCACTTGCTCTGCTGGATGCACATTGCTGGAATCCACGGGAGGAGGTGCAGGAAGGAGATGAAAATGTTCAATCATTTGCAAGGGCTCCCCAGATGAGCAGCAGCGTGTGCTGGAAGAGCAGCTCCAGCACAAAACGCTGCTCTGGGCTCCAGCCTTGCTGGAGCACAGAATGAATTCTGGGGATGGATGCAGCCAGGGTTATCTGGCTAAGGAGGGGCATTCCTGCAGTCAGCTCCTGTGGGCACCGCCCCAGCAGCACCTGCAGGGCCCAGGTGACACGTGTGGCCTTGGTGTGGGGCCACGGGGCTTGGGGGGACAGCCAAAGCATACCTGGACACACCTGAAACCTCAGGAAGAGCCAAACCACACCTGAACCATCAACAGACAAAGCACACCCGATCCACCAGGAACAGCCAAAGCACACCTGATCCCTCAGGAACAGCCAAAGGACACCTGAACACACCTGAACCCTCAGGAACAGCCAAACCACACCTGAACCATCAACAGACAAAGCACACCTGATCCCTCAGGAACAGCCAAAGGACACCTGAACCACCTGATACATCAGGAACAGCCAAAGAACACCTGAACCACCTGATACATCAGGAACACTTAATTCATCAGGAACAGCCAAAACACATCTGAAAACTCCTATCCATCAACAGCCAAACCCCACCTGAACCCTCAGGATCAGCCAAACCACACCTGAACCACCTGATCCACCAGGAACAGCCAAAGCACACCTGAACACACCTGACCTGTCAGGAACCACCCCCTGTCAACAGCCCGGGCTGGGCAGGGCCCAGGTGGCCACAGCACAGCAGAGGTGTCCCACAGACAGAACCAAAGCTCCATTAGTATAACAAGATAAAACACCATCAGCCTCAGATGGAAAGTTTCTTTGGAAAAATCTGCCCTGAAACCTTTGGCAGTGCCCAGAGGGAAAATCTTCCACCTGTATGAACTCATGTCCTGTCCATTGGTTTTTGTTCTACCAGCTGGAAGGTAACCATCCCACATGGCTCCTGAGCACCTTCCTAACAATCTGAGAGCTGGGCCCATCCCAGAAGTTTCCATTTGCTTGCTTGGTACTTTTATGAAGCATTGTTGCTTTTCCCTGGGATTTTATTGCCCTGTAAATAAGGATGAAATGCAGAAAGCTGCTTTTATTTTTGCTGGACAGAGCTGAGTGGGAATAAAGCCAAGAGGAATGCACTCCCTTTTCTTATTTTCCATGGAGAAACACTTGAGATCATCTCGTTAAAAGCTTTCTTTACTGAAGACTTAATTTAACAGATGATTTTATTCACTGGTTTCCTGGGATGGGGTGTGGGATGTCTGCAGAGGCCATTCCCTCAAAGGATACAGAACCCCCCAGTCCAGGGAGCAAGAACCTGGTGAAATCCCATCTGCCTGCAGAGCTGTGGGAGCTGCCAAACAGGAAAACCAAAGAAACTGTGGCCACCAGAACCCATTTCCCTTACCAGAAGTGTCAGCATACCACTCTGGCATGCAGAAATTATCAAAAATGGACAAAACCTCTTCCAAAACAATTCCCCTACAAGCAACAAGTCCCTGCCCTCCACGTGCTTTTCCTGTTTTCCCCAGAGAGAGGAGTGGGAGTGGTAAACAAAAAAAAAACCAAACAAAAAATAAACCAAAAAAAAAAAAAAAAAAAAAAAAAAAACCAAACAAAAAAAAAACCAAAACCCTTAAATTTAGAACTCTTTAAATGCATAAAGCAGAACTTTTTCCTGGTGGCTGCCAGCACACATCAATCACTGATGTCAGCCCAACTCAACAGCACAGCCACAGCACTCAGTCCTTGTAGGCTCCTTCCAATTCCAGACATTCCATGGTCCAAACCAAACCAAAGCAAAGTCACCTCACAGCAACTTTCAGAAAATTGATGGCACTTCCCCCTTTCCCATGGGAAGGGATGCAGCAAATGTGGATTATTTAAAACACATCTGCTGGGTCAGAGGCGGCTCCTGAAAGCTTCCTTCACTTGAAATGCCATTGCAGCTTTTGGCTGGCTCTTCCCACTCTCCCACTCACAGTATGCCAGGGAGAACAACATCCTCCCACTCTGGGAGGGACAGGACCTGCACACACAGGGAAGGGGCTGGCAAGGCTGTGGCAGACAGCTCTGGGGCTGTTTGCTGCAAACAAGGGCTGCACATCCCTGAAAAGGGGCTGAGCACCCACAGCGAGGCATCCACGGCCTTAAATGTCTTAAATTCTTAAATGCTACTTTAAGAAAAGCGATGGGTATGCAGGAAGGAACTTCCTCCAGCTCTTTGATGGAATTGCTTGATTTTTACCCATGAAATCACTTTCTCATTAAGACAACTTCTGTGTACTTAAAAATAGGAGACTGGAGAAACGCAGAAATGTTCTAAAGGAGCTGCCCAGACTAGGATTGGGGAAAACAGAAATCCTGCAGGGCTTCTCCACAGAGGAGGAAGCTGCAACCCTGGAACCCTCAGCCTGTGTTGCCCATCCCTGTCTTGCAGAGCTCTGTAATTTCCCCCCACAATTCCCCTTTTTGTTGTTGTTGTTATCACAGAATGCTTTGGGCTGGAAGGGACCTTAAAGGCACCCCTGCCATGGCAGGGACACTTCCACTGTCCCAGGTTGTTCCAAACCCTGTCCAGCCTGGCCTTGGGCACTGCCAGGGATGGGGCACACCCAAATCCAGCTTTCAGCATCAATAAAACATACAAGGTTGGATTTGCAGTGCTTCCCCATGTGGGTGTTTGAGGCCACTGGAGGTTTTTCCCTCAGTCTCACTCCTTCATGTGAACGCTCCCAGGGAGGCCTGGCACCCCTGACGTGGCATTTCTAACAAGTTTATGTTCTGTGGGAATCCTAAACGACCTTGATCAGGCTCCTGCCTGCTGAAAAGCTCTCCTGGCACGAGCTGCAGGTTATTCATCTTTTATCCAGGTGCACACACAGCCCTGAGTCATGCACCACCAACAGATGGGAAGAATCTGATATTTATGAGCTGCCACCTTTTTTTTTTTTCCCCTAGAAATTAATTTTTCATTAAATCCCTTTGAATTACCAGAGTAACTTCATTCAAGGAGATAACCTAGAAAGGGCTGTTTTTAACATAACTATTGGTGCTTAATCAATTAAGCAAATTGAACCTCTGGATTTTGGACAAAACACTCAGGGCAGGTGTGGCATTATCCCTTCTGGTTCAATCCAGGTTTCCATGTCTCTGGGAATTCCTAGGGATGTAATAACCATGAGTGTTAATTAAAACCAGGTCGAGGTGTCACAGGGAAGGTGTGACAGCAAAAAGGGGACAAGCCCAGGAGTGGCACCTGTGCCTCTGCAGCCTGAGAGATTTGCAGATTATAGATGGTACACAAAGAACAACTTCATGGTGGGTGTTTTGTGAAAAGATTTACAGGTTTGGAGTGGCTCAGGTGTTTAATTGCACTTGATGGGAGCTTGAATTGCCTGGGAAGAGCTGGGAGCACAGCAGGAGCCCAGAGGTTCAGGGAGAAACCTCTTATGTTATATTATCATGTGTATAACAATTAGTATAGAATTGAAAAATATATAAATAAGTGCCACTTGATGGGGACTTCAATTGCCTGGGAATATCTGGGAGCAGAGTCCCCAGCTGGTCACACAGGCTGTGGGGAGAAATCCTCCTGCATTATTTCATCATACACATAAAACTCCATTTACTAATTAACAGAGCCACGTAGAACTAATCTAGAACAACAGAGGTAATATTTCTGCTTGGCTGATTGCTTCATCTAGCATATAAATAAAACAACTCTTAAAGAACAACTTAGAAGAAAAGAACTCTTAGAAGAACAAAGGAACAACACTCCTGCACAAGCGGGGTGGATAAATCAGGCACAAGTGACACGTGAGGACAGGCCTGGGGACAGCTGGCAGCACATCTGGATATCCTGGGGACAGACAAACCCCAGAGTGGGCCTGTGACAAAGCACCTCAGGTGTTTTAGCTCAGACATGGGCAGAAGGGGCCAGAGGAAACAATTCAGCCCTAAATATTTTCCCTGTTGGCTTCCCACCCTGGTGGGAGCCCTGTTATTTATATGCATGAATGATTTCTTCCTCTATTACCAGTTACCTCCTTTGATTAAATGTATTAGTGCCTTTTAAGTTATTTCAAGGCTACAATCATTTTGAAATTAAATGATCCTTTGAGTACCCTTTGGGAGCTGAATGCTAAACTGGCAGTTCCATAATGCAAAAAAGAATGGTGGTTGTGCTCATTTTATTTAATTAAACTGCACTCTTGATCAAGCAAACCAAGTGGGAGAATATTAAACTTATTTTTTACTCCTAGAAAAGAAGAGAAATAAAAAACTGGACATTCTATTGTCACGGTCAAATGTTGTCTTGATTCAGCTGACACCTAAACTGTTGTGTCAGGCAGCTGTAATTTCATTCAGCAAAGATCCCAAAAGAACATTTCTGGGTTTTTCCCTGCTGCTGATCGATTATGTCCAAGTAGGAAACACTTTAAAAACTTTTCTCCCTTCAAGCTTTGCAAAAGATCTGAATTTAAATGGCACTTTTAAGGCTCTTTGGAGGCCAAGTACAACAGCAGCCTGGCTTTTGAAGAGCACACAAAAATACTTCTGGCCCCAAAGAAAGGAATGAAGTGACAAAAAGAGGAAGATAAAAGCAATTCCAAGTCCCAAACCTACAGAATCCCCTCAGTCCTGGCCTATTCTTTAGAACTAAACCTCATTTTGCAAATCAAAGGACCAGCTGCTAAACTTGCCTTAAAAAAAGAGGTAGGTCCTGAATGCAGGGCTGAGAGAGTCCCAGGCTGCCATCAATCAGTCCCTCAGGTCCCCCTGCTCCCACCAGGAGTGTCCCCATCCCCGGACCCCAATCCTGGGGCTCCAGTGCCCAGGGATGCTCTCCCATCACTGAATCAGTGCCTGGAAAATAAACTTGCTGTGAGGAACCTCGTGGGCTTCACCCTCAGGAGGTGGCTCAGCTCCATCAGGGCTGAACAAATGTTGTACCAAAAAAAGCCAAATGTCACTATTTAGAGAGAGCAGTGTGTATCCTCACATATGGAATTGGTGGTACTGGAAAAGGGACAAAAGAAAGAAAAAAAAATTTCTTTGGTCAAAACTTAAAAATCCCAAATTTCACATAGAAGCCTTCAAAGTCGATTAAAAACAATTCTCCAAACATTCCCAGCTTTCACTCGTGCTTAACAACTGTTTCCCTCTGTGAAAAGGCACTTCAAATTGCATTTGCACTTCTGCCTGGATGTTTTATTTCCCTTTGTGATCCAAGTGATCGCTGCTTTGTAAGATTCATCCTGGGCAATTAATATATCAAGCAGAGAATGGCACCAGGGGCTTCCCCAAAGAGATTTTGGCAGCTCGGGGTTCACTGGGAGCTCCTGCCCGTAGGTCCCAGCCCTCTGGAAATTATTAAACAGCACAAGGATGTCACAGAATTAAAGCCCCTCAGTTAAAATGAACATGGCACTTCGTGCACCAGGAGCCAACGTGTGTTCCACCTGATAAAAATCTCAGCTCTGCAGCCCCAAACAACAGGTGCTGGGTGATAAAAGTCAAGACAAAAGTGCTAAAGCCTCTCACATACTTTCCCCAATTTCTACAGCAACAGAGCTGTGACAGAGGGCTCCTGACTGCTCAATTTGATGGCCAGGCAGACTTATAAAAGCTGAGTTTCCTAGGGGAAGGCATAATGAAATCAATGCGCTCATGAATATGGATGGCAGGCCGGGGCCATCTGTTCGCCACCAACATCTTTTCTTAAAACAAGTTTCAAATATTTCGCCAGAGACGTCTGGTATCTTTATTTCCACGGATAAAATTAGACCTTGGATTTTCACCATCTCCGGTCATTAAGTGCTATTGTTATGGAAATGTGGGGTGTTTTTTTCCCTCCACTGATAATCAAAAGATTGAGTGATAAAACAGTTTGAGAAGTTCAGGTGGAGATTTCATCGGTGTGGAGGAGCTTCACAATATTGACAGTCAGGGCACGCCGTGTGTAATGTAAATATAACTTCTGTGTCCTCCCCCCGGGGAAGCAGAGCCTGGGATGTCCTGCCCTCATTTGTATCCTGCATCCATCTGATTTCCTCTCCTTCCCACAGAAACATCACAAGGCATTTTTATTCTGCACTCATGAGCCTGGTGAGGATTTGCGTGATTGGGTGGAGGAGCTGCTGCTCTGGGTGGGGATGGGAGAGATCCAGGAGAGATCCAGGAGAGATCCAGGAGCCATCCAGGATCTCCTGGGATTTGCCAGGAAAGCCAGGGGGGCCCTGGGCTGTGTCTCTGCATTCCCACTCCTGCTCTGGGGGGAAGCTGAGCCTGAACCAGGCAGGGCTGACCCAGAGAGCTCCTGAGTGCCAAACCCAAGATGTGGGAATGGAAAACACAAACCACTGTGGGAACTAACTCCAAACCCTGGAGAAGAGATGATTGAAGGTGATTTTATCACCACAGAAATATTTTGAGGGCAGGTGCCAAGAGGAGAGGGCAAGGCTCTCAGTGGTGCCCAGCCACAAGTGGCAACGAGCACAACGTGAAACACGGGGAGTTCCAGCTGAACGTGTGGAAAAAACCCATTTTGTGGGTGGCAGAGACCTGGAACAGATGCCCAGATTGTGGAGTGCCCTTCCCTGAGATATTCAAACCCACCTGGATTGCTCTGGGTGAACTCACTGAGCAGGGGTTGGACTTGGTGCTCTCCAGAGGCCCCTCCAAACCCAACCCCAATCCCAACCCCAATTCCAACCCCAACCCCAACCCCAACCCAGCCTCGGGTTCTGGGAGTCCCCAGCTCTGGGGCAGCAGGAGCAGAGTTGAAGCCTCTCACAGGAAGGATCTGTCTAAAGCAGGTTGCTCTCAATTACTGTGTTCAGCCTTAATTAATAATCAGCTCCTGGTTACTCAGAGCAACCATGAGGCTGAGGCAGCCCAGATGAACAGAATCCCAACTGCTCCCGGAGAAGTGAGTCTAAGGACACACTCACAGGAAGGGAATTGGCTCCGAGCTCTCCTCCTGGGGTCCCAGCAGCCTGGCCAACGTCAGCACCTGCTCCAGCCCCACGGGCTCCAGCAGTCCTACATTTGATCGCACACACGGTTCCAAACCAGAGCAGATACATGAGGTGTCCTGTGGTGAGCTCTGAAAATAAAAACAGCCCAAAAACCCAAGAAAAAAAGAAATTAATTGAAGTTTTGAATGTTTCAGTCTCACAATATTCCTTTCCATTTCAGCCTATTGGTAGCGTTTGTGTGGCTGTTAAAAATAATAATTCAAAATAAACCCAAGTGAAAAGGTGTGGGAGTAAAAACATTAAAATTGAATATTATCAAAATAGAATTTTTAAAATAAACCTCAAAAGATCAATACCTGCCCAAACCTTCTGATTTTATTGAAGTGAGGTTCTGGTCAAGAAAATGCCCCAAGTGCCTGCTGGATCACCCAGGGATGCTCAGCCCAGCCACGCTCCCCCGGGGGATGGAGAACAGCCCGGGCTCATGGCTGGGGCTCATTTCCCAAATTAATTTCTGCAGCTGATCCTAAACGTGGACAACCTGGGCAGGTTATGCCATAACAGCTTTTCCATTTGCATCCAAATTTGGGACATTATGCTCAACCTGCTCATCCACTTCCACTCAAAGGTGCAGCTTGCTCAATTTGCATAATAACTATCTCCAGCTAATTATCCCCATTTGTTCATGGAAGCAGCCACTTTCTGTAGGGCTTAAAATTACCATAAACTGTGCATAAGATCAAGACAACACCGATTTATCTTATTAACAGTGAAGGAGTTTGTGTGTTAATTAGCAGGGGATTACTTTGGAAATGCATTCAGATGTTCTCAGGACCAGTTCACCTGACAAGCCCCGAGCGCCTCTCAGGATGTGCAGCTCAGGGCTGGTGCAGAGGAGAATCAGAAGCTCCAAGAGCAATGGGTGAGGCCAGGGAAGCACCCAGGGAGTGACCATCCTGGGAATTCCTGGCTGGAAAACAGCCCCACACCGTGTGGGCACTGCAGAGGTACAGAAACCTCTGGGAGGAGTTGGAGAAAAGTGAGATAAAAGTGCTTGCAGCAGAGTGTAGGTAACCTCAGCAAGCTCCTGCCCACAGTAAAATTCATTTTCTGCATTTTTTGGATGGCATTTTGGACAAATTGTTAATAAAGGTGCAAAATTGAGGTCTGTTCTCCCCGAGAGCTCAGTGCCTTGCTGATATTCTCCTACTCTGCTTAGTGAGCAGCTGCTGCAGCCTGCCCTTGCAGCAGCTGTCAGAGCACTTCCCATAATATTCATGGGTGCTCCATGTTTTCCAGCAGCAGGTGGTACAATTTCTGTATCTGCAAACCATCAGCATTCAAATCCAGATTTTTCTCCTTAATAGCTACTACACAGCCACAAAGTGTTATCTTTCCTACCCATATTTTTAATACCCCCAGTAAAAGCCGAAGTGAGGACTTGTATTTAAGGGAAAGATGTTCCCATGAAAGTTAAAGTGAGAATTTCACACTGGGAAAAGATTAGAATAATATAAACTCTCAAGTACAGAGCCATTTACTCTCCATTTTTCCTGTGCCCCAGAAATAGCCTCCTTAATTTTCACTCTGGGGTTCCCACAGGCACCCATGTGGATGCTGGGAATTGGACAAACTCCTTACACAGCCAAAGGAACTCAGAGGCTACAAAGAACAAAAGAAAAGCAGATTGCACTAAACAGCTTTGTTTTTAAAAGCCCCCAAACCCTTTAAAAAGAATTGCAATGTGAAACTCAAACTAAAATAATTATTTGCTGCTTTTCCATCAAAGCCAACGTTGACATTTAATGGAAATGGGCACTTTTCAAGCCAACACTCGTGTGCTGCACTAAATTTCCACAGAAAACAGATCCTCTATCTGTGTCCTTAAAAACCCATGGAATTTTAGCACAACCCCTTCCCCAGTGAAGCCATGAGGCACAGAATGTGGTTCCCATAAACTGCATGGCCATAAATCTTTATTTCCTGGTGGCATGATGGATTTCATAAGACAATGGATTTAACAATCCCTTTTTGCCAACCAGTTCCCTAATTGCTTAGGAAACCCCTTCTGGGTTTTTAGGCATGTCTTAAGGAACTAATTTTCCACAGTGATCCTGAAAAGAGCTGCAGCGTAATTGCCAGGGAGTTAATGGAGTCATTGTGCATATTTTTGTTCTTCATTTTCCTAAGAACAATCTGAGCCTTCCAGAGAGATAATAGAGAATATCAAAGGCATCTTTTACATCAGGTGAGGCTCTCACCACACACCAACCCCATGCAGCTAAAAATTCAATGGCAAAACCTGTATCAGCTGCTCTCCAAAATTGTTTTCCATGTCAATAAAGGAGCAAGTCAGAAATAAATGAAAACACAATGGCCAGAGGTGCTGCTGATTTTCAGCAATCTGCTGGAATTGCTGGCCTGGCTGTATGTGAGGGCACAAAACTCAGAATTATCCCTTCCCTATCCATGGCAGGGGGTTGGAACCAGAATTCCAGAATCATTTAGGTTGGAAAACATCTCCAAGGTCATTGAGTCCCAGCTGTGCCTGATCCCACCTTGTCCCCAGCCCAGGGCACCGAGTGCCACCTCCAGGAATCCCTTGGACACCTGCAGGGATGGGCACTCCAAAGCTCCCTGGGCAGCTCTTCCCAAGGCCTGAGCACCCTTTCCATGGGGAAATTCCTCCTGCTGTCCAACCTGAGCCTCCCCAGCCCAGCCTGGGGCTGTTCCCTGATGATTTCTGAGGTCCCTTCCAAGGAGAACCATTCTGTTTCTGAACATCTCCCACCTCCCTCCCTTTCATCCACAGCTTCCTGGAAATGGTGTTCACTCATCTCATCCCTGCAGGCACAGACACTGCCACCACCACCACCACCATCATCATCATCAGGCATCATTTTGTGCTGGGGGCTCCCAAAAACACCCCCCTGACAGCAACACAGCCTTGCACAGGATCTGTGACCATCACTACAGACCAGCCCAAGCACCAACGAGCCAAGAGCAGCACCAGCTCTTTGATTTTCATGCAAAAAAAAAATGGCTTTTTAAAATTCCAGCCAGGCAGCCATGGGCAGAGTGTGCCACAGGGGGAGAGAGGTGCTCAGCCAGCCTGCTTTGGGGATGCAGATTAGAAAACCCAACTCTTTTCCACAAATGGCCCAGCACTTCCTGCAAAGAATGTTTCAGGCACAAGGCTGATTTTGATCTGAAAGACTAAAGAAACATCAAAGGGAAACACCTGTGGGTATGCAGCAGTGCTCCTAGAACAAGCAGGAATACCAATTGATAAATATTCTGTATAAATATTGAACTGGGAGCCCACCTGAGCCCTGCCCTGCAGCCAGGGACACCTGTGACCAGCCAGCCTTGGGTTCCAGCAGAGCCCAGGCTGCCCCTGAGTCCAGAATCCAGCTCCTGTCCCATCCCAGGGCTTCTCCCTGCGCCCACCTGGGATTTTGCCTCCTTCAGGCTGGGCTGGGCTGCAGATGGGATTTGAGGTGGTGATTTTGGGTAAAGGCAGCCCTGGGGGCGTGGGGCTGTGAGCAACAGCGAGATACAGCAAAAATGATCACAGACCCCGGCTGAAACCAAAAGGACAATCATCCAAAATGGCCAAATTTCACCTGATTTCTCAGCAAAACAGGCAGCAAAAAGCACAAGGCTTTACACAGCTTCCAGCAAGGACTTCCCACAGCCCACAAAATTCATTTTGATTTCTCTTGTGCAGTGCTGTTTTCAGCTGCAGCCCGGGAGCAGAGGGGGGTGCATGGTTTCATTTCAAACTCTGCAGTTTCAGGCTGGCACTCCCCAGTTCTGAGCAGCTCCCTTCACAGACCAGCATCGTTTCTAATCTCACCCTGAGCAAACACTTGTAAATCTGCTAAATGACTCAAATTTGCAGTTTTTCTCCCTCTCGGTTTGCTGGATTGCTGTCTCAAACAGTTTCTCTGCCCAGTCAGATTTTCAAAGCAAGTTTATAAAGCGAGCATCTGTTGATAATCTAATAAGTCTGGAAAGAAAATATTTCTCTTTTCCACACAATGCTGGGAAAACCTTGAAACTTGTAAACAAGCAGGGGATGTGACAGCAGCAATTGGTTTCTGTTAACAGCAAAATACAAAGGAAGGAAAATATGAGTAGAAAAAGTATCTCTGTGCATATTAATATGGTTTTTGTAGCAAGGCACTTTCATGAAGTTTGACTCAGTGTTGTAATTAAAATGTTCTGTAACGGTGGTAATTACCCCATCAGGTAAGGCACAATGGATGGCAGAGCAAACCTACAATGTAATGATTATTTCCAAGTTGCATCTCAATTTTTGTGCATTTTAAACACCTCCCCTGTTCCTGGGAAAGGGATTTTTAACAGGGCCCAACACGTGAGAGTGCAGCCCCAGCCTGGATTTTTGTGGGATTTTTGTTACCTTTGCTTTTCTTTTTTAATAAACTGCAGCCTTTTGAAGAGAACTAATTCTACTTCTAGATGAAGTGATGAAATTTCATCCAATTAAACCCCACCTGAGCACACCTTGATGGTGCAGAGAGAGAGGCTTCTCCCAGTTCTCCCCACCACAGAGCATCTCTGCCTTCAGGAGCACAAAACCCCAGGAAACTTCTGGAAACCAACCCAGAACATCCCAAATGTCACAGAAATGACAAAGCCCTTTCACTTTGCAAACGGTTTCGAGGCACATTGACCTTGGGGTGGTAAAATTTCCTTTTTTTGGGGAAGGAGTGGGGTGTTCAGTCCCATATTAAACCAAGGTAACACAAAGCATCAGAGAATTCCTGCAATTCAGAGAGTTCTGGGGTTTGAAGCCTTCACAAAGCATTTTGAGTGCTGCAGCAAGATGAATTATCTCCCATTTCTTGTATCAAACCCTGATGTCATGTCTGGAAAAACACTAAACCCTGTCAATTATTTCTGTCTTCCTAGGTTCCAGCAGTCCTTTGCAAGCTCGTCCAGCAAGAAAATAACCCCTTTCACTTTGGAAAGGGGCAATAAAGATGATGGATGCTTTTTGGAGTTTATTTTTGCTGTGTCCATAAACATTCCCCTAATAGCTCATCACAGCTGACGAGGAGCTTGGCGGAGCCAACTGCTGTTGACTGAAAATATCTGACAATTTTTTTTTCTCTCCCAAGCTTGCTGTACAGAAGCAATTATTTATATTTGAATAGCACTCTCCTGTGATCAGGAAATATATATATATTTGTCATAATTAACACAGGGCCCGCCACGCAGGCACCGTTAATGAGCTTTTATTTAAAAAAACTATTTTAGTCCCTTTCACTCCAGGGGCATCAGGAGAGGCCCGAGATGTTTATCTGGCACACTTCATTTTCCCCTACACACCAAGAAAATTAAATCACTGAACCAAATTCAAGGCAAGAGCTGAGGAATCATCCCCTTGGTTTTCTTTATTACCCCCAGGATGCTCCCAAAGGCAAAAGAGAAGCCCAGAATGGTTTGGGTTGGAAGGGACCTTAAAGCTCCTCCAGCTCCAGGCAGGGACACCCTCCACTCTCCCAGGATGCTCAGCCCTGAATTCCTGCTCTCCTTGCTAAGGATCACTGGAATGATGCCAGATGGCTTTACCAAAACTGCTTTTGGATAATTATTTTTTCATTATTACTGTATTTTTAAATGGCTGTTTTTATCTTTCTACCCTTGAAGAAAATGCCACTAAAGGAAATGAGACCCACCCAAATGTTGGTGTTTGAGAGACACTGGAGGAAAGAACAGGTGCAGCATTTTAAAATACCAACATTTATAGTGATACCTGGATTTCTGGGAGTGAAGAAAAGGTGAAGAACATCTTTGAGCAGCTCCCACCACAAGCTGTACATTCAGAAGGAGCAGACAAGAGCAGGGCCTGATAAAAATGGGATCTCCCAGCTCTGCCCTCTGGAATATGGAAGAGAACATGGTCAGGGACCCACCACCTTCCTGTCCAGCTCCCTGGTGCTCCTCAGTATGGGACAAAATGTGAATTTCTTGCCATAAGTAATGATAATGCATTTAATAGCTCTGTATTTAACCCTGGCACTGTGTGTTCCATCTGCCTTTAACCCTTCCTTGCCTCGCTCTGGAAGCAGGCTGAGGTAAGTAACCTGCAAGGCAAGCACACTGCTGTCACTTAGCAACCTGAAACGGGGCTTGGAACAAAGATCTTCATTTCTGGAACCATTTAAGAGCCGTGCCTGGGCAGGGCTGAGGTTTTAGGCATGGCACAACCCCAGCCCCTCCTGCTGCTGCTCCTCTCCAAGGCTGCCTCTGAGCTTTTCACCCTCACCCAAACCTCCTAAACTTTATGGCAAGGAGCAGGAAGAGAATCAATAAATGAGGCCAACTGGCATTATTTTGTGGCTGTTTGAGCCAGTCTGTTCCAGAGTGCCCAAAGCAGAGTGCTGAAGCAGAGAGCAGCTCCCTTTGTGCCCATACAGACCCCACCAGCTGCTCTGCCTGTACTTGGGATCTTGGAATCTCCTCCTGCCCTGCTCTGGTGGCCGTGCCCAAGGACAGGGCAGCAGATCCTGCTGAGGTGGAGGAGCTGGAGCAGGTTCCTCCCGTCCCCTCCTGTCCCATCAGGCTCCTGAGCCACCCAGAGCCCTGGATGGGAGCTGGAAATGCCCAGCACTGAGCTGGGAGTGCCCCGGGGGACAGGGGCAGCCCCAGGAGCTCCTTCCCCACCAGGTGAGAGAGCCAAGAGCCTCTGCTGACTGCTCTGCATCTTCCCCTTGCCTGAGCCAGCCATGCTTAATTACTGCCAGCTTTAATTACTGTCCCGGGCTCCCAGAGGGCTTTGATTCCCTCAGATTTCACATCTCATCCCCACTCCTTCCCTGCAGCAGCTCCAGCACACCTCTGGTTTTGCTGGAGCAAACTGAGAATTCCCATTAAGAGAATGAAGCTGGAAATTTGGGGGTGCTGCCTGCTCCTCACCACAGGTCAAACCTGCTTTAAGGGGCAATTTAAAGCCAAGCATCCACCAGAAATGTGTCATTTTTCGTGTGCTGGAAACAAATGCTGCTCACCCTTCTCTACTGGAATCCTCCCATATACATGAGGGGAACTAACTTAGATACATCCCTGGTAAAAAATTAACATAGGCAGGAGAGAATAAAATACAGAGAGAAAAATGGAAAAGGGAAGTAAAGAATCCACAGCCATTATAATGCCTAAAAAACCAGATTTGCCTTCTAAATATTCTTTCTCAAGGAAACACTCAGGATGACTTTTACCTCTTAAATCCCATGAACCAAACTGAACAATTCAAAAACCAATGACAGGATGTAAAATATATGCTATAATGTAGCAGAGCAAGCCTGTGAGCCCTAACTACAAAGCACTGCCTCTAATCAAAGCTTAATATTCTAATTCAAACTATTATTATTATTGCTATGTTTCTGTCTTGGCAAAAACCATTTCTTCTTATGTATTTTTTAAAATTTCAACCATTTCTTCTTATGTATTTTTAACAATTTTGTATGTATTTTTAACAATTCAATTGTTCAGGACAATCAAAAATGCCATATGTGATCAAAGATTTATAAAAATTAAGCCTGAGTTTGTATTTAAAATCTTGTCACTGCAAGGCATCAGTTCACTGCATTTTGCCAAGTCACAATAAAGATGAATTTTAAGATGAAGCTTTCCCACACAAAGATCTGGATATACTTCATGGGGAATGAAAAAATTTATTGTTGGCCTCATTTTATAATGAAACAGAGACAGACAGGAGCTACCCAAAACAGAGCTCTGACAGCAATTTACAGGCTTTATATGCAAGTGGAGCTAATCCTGTAAGTAGACTTCCAATTCCTGCAGGAGATGGGAATTAGGTGGCATTTGAGTTCAGATGAGACATGTGGAACTGTCTGGCATCACTGTGAACAAAGGCAGGGAGTTTTAGGGTGAGGCAGCAGAAGTGCATCAACACCTCACTGCCAAATCCCACTGCAGCACAAGCCCAGCAGCTTTGGAGGTGGCCAAATCCTGCCAGTGCTCTCCTGGGATGGTGAAAATCCTGATTTCACCAGGATTTTTCACCAGGATGGTAAAACCTGCCTGATTTCAGCCCCCAGGAGCAGTTCCCAGCCCCTGACCATTAGTGAGCTCCTGAAACCACGAGCCAGCCCCATGGAGCATGACCCTTCTTGGATGATTTCCACCAGGGCCTGTCAAGGTTTTAGCTTTGCCTGCAGTGGGACTGCAAAGTGCCCTTGTTGAACTTGAGGTTCAGAAAATATCAACGTAAAAGCCAAATAGGAAAAAGGTTCTGAGTGAAGTGCTTGGAGCAGAAGCTGGAAAGAGGCAGCAGAACAGAGCACAGCCACAAACCAAACGTGGAGCACAGCACAGATGAGCAAAGTTATTGACAGAAACATTACCAGGCCATGCCCAAATGCCATTTTCCTCTTGCAATCACAATTTATAGGTGGGGTGTTACCCATCAGATGGGCAGAGGGCTGTGCCACACATCCAGGTGACCAAGTGCAAGGAGAGCTTTCCTTGGAACCAGCATTCATCCATGAACACACAGCAGGAAACACTTTCCCTTACAACAACATTAGTCAGGCCACGTGCAAGGTGTCTCCAGTGAAATTCAACGAGGTTCAGGCCTTTTGGAAATCCATAGGAGCCCCTCCTGTGGATTGGGTGGGTGTGGGACAAGGCTGGTGCTGCTGCCACACCCACACTGAGGGAAATGGGCTCTCATCCAGCCAATTTCTATTGCTTAAATTAATTTACCACACCTTAACTATGAAGATCTGCAAAGAATTCTACTCCTTCCTGTCCTTTTTAAACCCTGTACATATTTTCCCTGGCTAAAATGTGTGAAACACTCGAGAGGCTCAGCCAAATCCCAATCTGGCAACACCCTACAGGTTCACCCACGGTCTCCTGGCACCACTGTTCAAAAACTCCCTCAACATAATGTCTGAAAAAAAATCACAGGTCAAAAATTAGACAGCTTACAATTTATCCTTACCTCCTATTCACTTTTGCCCTTCAAAAGAACTCAGCCCTGGGGAGCTGACAAATAAAGATAAATTACCCCTCTGCAGCGTTCTCTCTAACTAAGCCATTGTGGTGATTAAATGAGCCTTAGAAGCCAAATTCAGCTTTGATAGCTGAAATTGGGGGAATTTTTTGCATCTTTACAAATACAAAGCTCGCAGTTTCCTGGGAGGAAGGGCTGGATTTAAGAAATTTCCTGGGTTAGCATTTTGGGGCAGTTACAAACTCACCTTCATGGCTCAGCCACGAGTGGTGGGTGCTGAGGTGATTTAGGGATGCAGCTCTAAATGTGGAATAACATCTGGAAATGTCCAGGTTGGACAGGGCTTGGAGCAGCTTGGGGTAGTGGGAGATGTCCCTGGCCATGGGAGGGGTGAATGGGATGGGGTTTGGGTCCCTTCCAACCCTAAAAATTTGGGATTTCTTTGGGATAAAAGCCCATTGAGGCCTCCTCTTATCCAAGGCAAACCCTGTTCCAGGGATGGGACCTGTCACAGCATCAAGGACACCACCAAGCAATGCTTAAAAAGAAACCTCGAAGAACAACTGAAAATACAAATAAACCAAAAAAAAGTTCAGAGAAAAAGTGAAAAATGCTCAAGCTGGTTTAGCAGGAAGACTGAGAGATGGCTTGATGATATGGCCTTGATTAATTTTAGGGAAAAAAATCAGTACTGGAGGGTTGTCCAATCTCACACTGGAAGTTGCAAGGGGAATAAATGGCTGGATGCTGGAAAAATTCAAATGGGAACGTCCAAGTGAACTCAATCAGCACAGACAACACCAAGCTGAGGAGCAGGGACTCCACCAGCACAGGGTGTGCTGGAACCAAAGCTGGGGGCCTCCAGTTTTGGACCTGTCATTTCTCAAAAAAAATGCATTGCTGTGCACAGGTATTCCAAATGAATGCAAGAGAGGAAAGTATGCACCTCTGCACACCTATGTATTATATATGTATATTATATTGTGTATATATACCATATTGCATAAATATATAAATTATAAATATACATTAGAAGTATAATATATTGCAATGTATTATATACATAATACACATTATATATACTCATTATAAATATATATCCATTATAAATGTAATATACATTATAAATATAATATACAGGAAGGAAAATAAAAAATTTGTACACCCATGTGCTTCATTTAGAAGGAATTGCAGTGAGATTTAGTAAAACAAAGGGGGTTTTTGTCCCCCAGAAAATGAGAATTTTATCCAAGCAGAGCAAAATAGATGCTGCACTTGCAGTTTGAGGTGTGAGACAAGACAAGTCTCATTATCCTTCTTTTTAGCCAGAATTCTGTTGTGCTCAAGAGATCAAGGTGCATAGAGAAAAATATATTAAAAAAGAGGATATTAACCCACACACATTTTTGCCCCTTCCAATGACTCTAAGAACTCATTAGGTAAGCTCTGCTGCACTGGTAATTAGGTTCAGAGCTGGTGTCAGTGGTGTAATGGGTTATTGATCACTGAAGTTCTCAAAGAACTTCTTCATGGTTCTGGGAGTTTGGGAAAAAAAAACCAACCTAAACCCCATGAAGTGAGTGCTAGCCTTGCTAAATTTGATTTTCATTACATATTACAAGTCTTGTTACACTTCCCAACCCGAAGCTTTCATTTCTCCCCAGCAACAGTTTTATTTTAAGCTTCCAGACGTCTCTGTTGGCCATTTGGGCTGGGGATTAGATTTTTCACCTGTCCCAGGATTATTGGGGAGAGCTATTTTTTATTTTCTCAGGGTTTTTTAAGAGACAGCGCGTGCCTGGGGATGCAAAAATAAGCTGTGGGATGGTGTCAGCTGCCAGAGCCACGGCGGTGGTCTGCACTGAGACCACCCTGCTCATACCCTGCTTTATAAATATGTCCATATAGATCTGTGGGGATATATATATAAATATATGTTTATAAATCTCCCCAAAAGCCACATCCACATGACTTAAATCCCTCCAGGGATGGGCAGCCCCTTCCAATACCTTCTCCATGAAGGAATTTTCCCCAATGCCCACCCCAGCCTGAGCCGTTCCCTCTCCTCCTGTCCCTGTTTCCTGGAGCACAGCCTGACCCCCCTGGCTGTCCCCTCCTGGCAGGAGCTGTGCAGAGCCACAAGGGCCCCCCTGAGCTCCTTTTCTCCAGGCTGAGCCCCTTTCCAGCTCTCTCAGGAGTTCTCCAGCCCCTTCCCAGCTCCCTCAGGAATTCTCCAGCCCCTTCCAAGCTCCATTCCCTGCCCTGGACTCCTCCAGCCCCTCCATGTCCTTCCCACGAGGGTCCCAAACCCCATCCCAGCATTAAAGGTGTGGCCTCAGTGCCCAGCACAGGGGGAATCTCCCAGTTTCCCACTAATCCAAACCTCACCATTGCTCCTGAGAGCAAATCCCATCCCAGGAACTTCCTGCATCCCTCCCCAGTGCCCACCAATCCCTGCCCACAGTGCAGGAGCTTTAGTGAAGATTGTGCCACTGCCAAGTGATCACCACATTTAATTGACATGTTATAAATTGCCAGGTAATTGTTCTGTGCATTTCTCAGCTCACAGCTCCATCACTGCTGAAACCCTGCAAGGGTTTGATCCAGATATGGAAGAGGGGAAGGTGATGCCACAGTGCCCTTCAGGCCTGGGAGAAGGTGCTGCAAGATGCAGTCATCAATTAAATGCTGAAGGGAGACTGCAATGATCACAGTTACAGGGACAGAACCCCCAGCAGAATTTCAGCAGGCTGCAATGGCCCCTTTGCATCCAGGATGGAGAGGAGAGCCACAGGAGCTGCTTGGGAAGGGAGAGGTTCCTCCTCGAGGGAAGGGATTTGGGTCCCACTGCCACAATTCCAAACTGCTTTGTTCTGACTGCATCCAAGCAGCGATGCCAAAGCTGCTGCCAAGGCAGGAACAAGAGAAGGGCAGGGCAAGTTTGGTACCAGAACCTGCTACCAGAAGTGCCAGCATTGGGCAGGGGGTAACTGTGCATTAAGCAAATTGCAATTTGTTATTCTGTTCTTTTTTGTCAGCTTAATGAAAAAACCAAAGGGCTCTTTGCTCTTTAACACTGTCATGGCCATGGCTTTATTTTAAATGCCGTGTAATTATACCAGCAAGCACAGTTAATCTCCCAGTTGGAGCTGGGAATGGTGGCCCAGCCATCCCAGTGGCTCATTCCCTTCTCCCAGCCCTCCTGCAGCAGGAGCCAGCAGGGCAGCACGGGGGGCTTGCTGGAATCCTGCACAAACCTGAGCTGCAAGAAGGCTGAAGCCACATCAGGTTTTCCATTTCCCTCTCTGACAGAGCAAAGCAGCTCAGTGTGCCCACAGGGACAGGCAGCTCCTGCACTGCCACCCCTGCTCTGCTCAGGAGAGGACAGGGGGTGATCCCTCACCCCAGGGTTACCCCAGCAGATTTGCACGATCACAAAACCAGAATATTCTTTATAAAGCACAGGGTGGTAAGAGCCATAAATACCAGGCTGTGCTTGCACAGCCGGGCCAGGAACAGGGCAATAAATATTTCTCCCAGTTTGTTCCCTCCATTTTAAATTGAAAGAGGACAGCATTAGGTTGGATTTGGGAAGTGGGCAGCCCTGGCACGGGGTGCCCAGAGCAGCTGGGGCTGCCCCTGGATCCCTGGCAGTGCCCAAGGCCAGGCTGGGCACTGGGGCTTGGGGACACCTGGGACAGTGGGAGGTGTCCCTGCCATGGCAGGGCTGGGATGATCTTTTAGGTCATTTCCAACCCCAACCATTCCATGGCTCAACAAATATTTTATTCCAAACAAAGGATTTTGTACATTTCCTGCAATGCTAAAAAGACCCTGAAGTTGTGGCTCTTCTCTAGAAGCATCTCCTTGCAAGAAGTCAGAACTGCCTTCTCTGAAGTTATCTAGGTAAGTGTTTAAGAAGTAAGATTTAAAACACTCATTTGCATTTGTTAATTCAGGGTTGTTCAAACTATTATGAACATTTCAAAGAGGAATAAGAATTGAATAGCTTAAGAGCATCCTTTGAAAACAGAGCTATTACTTGCCTGCAGAATTTTCTCCCCCTAATCAGCCCACATAGAAGAGTTGTCATTTCTATCTAGTTCACTAGCAGATATGCTTTCGTTATTAAATATTAAATCAGAGAGAACAGAGATTCAATTCAGAAAAATATAGCTCAATCTGCCAAATTGCTACTTCCATGAATTATATTGTGAACATATTTTGATAAAAAGGAGGTTATTTAAAGATGCAACCAAGTCTGGTGATAAATGAGACCTTGTTTCAGTTCGTGTCTGCACGTTTTAACTCAAGAAATATAAATCTACACATAGTGCATTTTCCTTTTCTTTTTAAACTCCTTTTTGTTTTTCTTTTTTATTTTTGCCTTCTAGATAGATGTTTGCAATAAAAACAGTGTTTATTGTACTTAGAAATTTTAATATAAAAACCACAGAGGAAGCAGCTATCTGGATGAGCAGAGCAACACAGAAAAATAAGAAATTATTGTAAATCTGTTACTAACGAGGGCTGAGCAAATAACTCATTGTGAATAATTCACTCAAGAAACAGAGCCTCTTTCTGTGCTCACAATCTAATTACAAACAATTTACAAACAAGCTGTGACTTCCTTGTTTTCCTGTTATTTGACTTAGTTCAGTAACTTCGTTCTTGTGAAAGCAGCAGCTCCAGCAATGGACTGGGAGAGCCCTCCAAGGAATCCAATGTTTTATGGTTTAATTTGAGCAGAAAACCTCAACAATAATCCCTCCCCTCCTGCTCAGACTGGGGCTGGAGCAGCCTGGGACAGTGGAGGTGTCCCTGTTCCTGGCAGGGTGGCACCGGGGGGGACAGAAGGTCCCTTCCATCCCAAACCAGTGATGCCAAGTGCCCAGCCAGACGTGGCACAGCCACAAACCACCCAGTCCTCCTGCACAGGGCACAAACACAGAACGTGGGGGAGCCAGAGCCCAACAATCCCATGGGATTGGTGCTGCCACAGGGCCTGGCTGCAGGGAGACTGCGCCTGCTTTTCTGCAGGACTTTACAGTCCTCTCCACAAAACTGATAGCCCTCACCCCAATAAAAGGGCATTTAACTTTTGGTTTTACGGGGGCTTTTTATGTGCATTACTGCAATGCAATTTAATTCACTCCCTGCTAGTTGAACTGGCACTCATTTCGGGCCCAAGTGATAACACATAATAGCCCCTTTCAGCTGAATTGCTGAATAAAAGCCCAAATCAGCCCCTGCTAGAGCGGCTTTCCCTCTGGATGGTGCTGCATGGCCGGGGAGAACATCCCCCCTCAGAAAAGTCATTAAACTTCACATTGAGGGGTTCATTCCACAGGTTCATCACCAGGATGAAAATGTCCATTTCCCATCATATTTAACTGCCATCACCACCCCGTGACTTCCAGCTACACTGAGTGCAAAAACTGAAGTTGCAAATGTCTTCTCTTAATTGGCCAATGCACTGATCATTTAATTTTAATTCCAGTACAGAAGTTAAAAGAGGCATCTCTAATGATTCCAGTTTGTGTCAATAAAATGGATCAAAACAGTCTTCCCAGGAAAGCCACAAATCTCTACTACGAGTCCATTTGCTACTATATATAAATAAATGAAATGTTAACATAACATTTAAGGGAAAGGAATGAATTCTGCTTGAATTCCACATTTACCAAAATTCCTGTTTTCCAAAGCTCCAATTCGAGGGTATAGTAACATTTATATTCTGCTTTGCAGGATGGAAGGGAGAAGTGCTGCAAGAATAAATCCAGGAATGGAAGATGAGAAGTGATCAGGAGCTGGCAGAGAGACAGACACAGATCCTGGGACACGATGAGGTGCTGACAGAGCTCGTGCTCCCCGTGCACAGGTGTGCTCTGCTCTCTTCCCCACTGCTGCTTTGCTCCTCAGCAATCACCAAATTACACTGTCTAAACCACAGAACCTTTATTTAAAAACATAACCCTGCAATTATTAGTGATTATAAATCCTATTGCAATGCAAGAGCAGCAAGAACAATTTCAGTGTCCTCCTGTCTGTGCCCCCAGCCCCTCTCTCCTTCCTCTCCAACCCTGGCAGAGCCCCGACCTGCAGCTGCCTCTGCCCCCTTTGGAAATGGAAGAATTCCTTGTGGGATGAAAGAATTCCTTGTGGGAAAACTCCAGTTTGAAATGTTCCCTGTGGGAAGGCTCCAGCTCCAGGGCAGCACCTCTGACAGATGTGGATCCATTAACAATCCCTGAATTACACTTCAAATTCCTGTGACACCTCTCAATAATCCCCAGCTGGGATTGCTGGCAGCTGGATAAAGACATGTTAAGCACTCCAGGCCCTTCTCCTGCCGTGGGTATCATAATTCCCATTGCCCTGTGCTCATTTCCATGGAGCAGCTGATCCTTATCCTCACACACAGCTTCATCCTCCTTAAGGAGCTCAGAGTCTGCCCTCGCTCCCTGTCTGGGGAGCAGGGATCAGCAAGGGCTGGGATTGCTCAGCCTGGGGAGGAGAAGGCTCCAGGGAGAGCTCAGAGCCCCTTCCACGACTGAAAGGCTCCAGAGAGAGCTGGGGAGGGACTGGGGGCAAGGGATGGGATCAGGAAATGGCTTCCCACAGATGGGACACTGGGATGCAAACGTCCAGCCTGGCTCTCCAGTCCAGCCTGGCTCTCCAGTCCAGCCTGGCTCTCCAGTTCACGTGCAAACACCTCGGGAGAGGAAAGGAAATCCAGACACCAGGAAAGGAGGGAAAGTCACCCCACAAGCAGCAGCTGTCTGCTCTGCCCACCATGGGCTGGGCTGATCCTGCTCCAGGTGATCCCAGCTCAGCTGGGGCAGAGCACAAAGGAGAGGCTGGATCTCAATCCTTATCAGTTTCTCTGGTCTGGACTGAAGGCACTTGAGACTGTAGTTCATGTTGGACTCAGGTGTTTATTGTTCCTATCAATAAAACAGTCTCACTACTGTGAGTTCAGCAGCTCTTCATTGGAAGGCACAAAATGGCCAACAATCTCTTGGTACAAGGTCTTTAAACTGTCCAATTAAGAACTGACACCTAGATTATTTTCCCTTTTAACCAGTAACTGATCCCAAGGAGACCCAATGCCAACTTTTCTGCCCAATCACAAAATGCCACCCGAACCCATGGAGAAGAAGGAAGAAGAAGCATGAAGAAGAAACCCAGGACAACACCCTGTGCCCTCCATCCTGCTTCCATCCACAACATATTAAAAATCCCAAAACCTCAATTTCTCACCCAAGTGACACACCTACACTACTCTCTAGAATCCATTTCACACTTTTGTGGGTTCTAGTCTGTCTTGAATTCTAGGAAACTTTCTCCAGGAATGAGGGTCAGAGTCAGTGCTCCCCTGGGGGTCAGGGCACCCCAGAGCAGACAGAGAAACATTCCCTGTGCCCTGGGTTTCCACAGTTCCTGAGTCCTGCAGCTGCCTCCCTGACAGATCCAAACGGATAGAAACACAAAGCTGATGGAAAGCCTGACACATGTGCAGGAAAAGCTGGAAAACTCTTGACTTAACAATGCCACAGGTCAAAAACAAGCAGTATTTAATGGGCCTGCTTTGAGACCATTTCTCAGTAAAGCATTAACTTATCCCATAAAACCCACGAGCAAAGAGGATTTGCAAAGGTTATAAAATGGAATATTTCTGACCTAAGCCATTATTCGATTTTCTGTGTTAGTAAGGAGAGCCCCTGAGTGTGCAGCTACAAAAAAAAAATAGTGGAAGTCAGCAAACAGCCAAGAGCAGCAGAGAAAAAAAATAAAAACAGTCAATAAAAATATTCACTGGGGTCACAGGGATGGTGGGAAAAGCCTCAGAGCGAGCTCCCTGCACCTGCGAGCAGTTTCTTGGTGCTGGGGCTGTGGAGGAAGCACCATATGGAGGGAATGCAGTGGGGTAAACTCAGTGAGATGCTGGGAGTTCAGCTGAGGTGAGGCAGCCTGGAGGGCAAGGCTGGGGCTGTAAATGATGCTGGGAGATTCCAGAAGCCTGTGGGAGTTAATCTGCTGCAGATGGCTCGGGAGGAGCTCGGGGCTCAGCCCCTGGAGGGGGGTCCTGGTGGGGAGCTCACCTGGAGCAGGGCACGGCCAGCCCTCAGCCTGGGGAATTGGGGAAGTCAGCTGGAGTGAATGGAAAACCCACTCAAGCAGCAGCCAGGTACTCCCTTCACACTCCTCTGGCTGTTTGCAAATTGCCCAGAATGGGCTCATTTCTAGCAGATTCCATTTTCTTTGCTGTTTTCCCTCCCTATTGTACTTGTGGGATTCCCAGATGAAGGAAGGAATGATGGATCTGACTCCATGTTCTCAGAAGGCTGATTTATTATTTTAAGATAATATAATTTATTAAAGAATTCTATACTAAACTATACTAAAGAATACAGAAAGGATACAGACAGAAGGCTAAAAGATAATAATGAAAACTCGTGACTCTCTCCAGAGTCTGACACAGCTTGGCCCTGACTGGCCATTGAGACAAAACAATTCACATGAAATGAAACAATCACTGTGGGTAAACAATCTCCAACCAAATTCCAAAGCAGCAAAACACAGCAGAAGCAAATGAGATAAAATTGTTTTCCTTTTTCTCTGAGACTTCTCAGCTTCCCAGGAGAGAGAAATCCTGGGCCAAGGGATTTTTCCAGAAAATGTGACTGGCACACCTCCCCTCCCTGCAGGGCCTGTGCTTTTGCAGGGCTGGGATGGGAACATCAGCACCCAGATCTCAAAGGGATGCGACACCAGGGACACATCCCAGAGCCTCTGCTTGCACAGACCAAAGGATTCCCTTTTTCCCAGCTGAAAACTGTGTGCACACCCAGAAACTTCTAAATATTTATCCTGAGCCTCCAATATTCCACCATCCAAACAATGCCCAGAGCTGCTCTGGGCAGCCAAAGGTAAATAGCCAGGCTAAGCACTGGGAAGAGGAAGTTTTTTATTTCAATTTCTTCACTTTAAGTATTTCAGCTGCATTCCCAGTGCCCAAGATGTAGATCTCCATGAGTTTTGACATGAGCTCTTGTTTGGAGAGCTGCTATCAAAGGGCAGCAGATCAGCTCTGGAAGCACTGGGAGCAGCTCACAGGAGCTGAGCAGTTACAGGCAGCAGAAAATAGGAAAAAGATGTAGAAAACATGATCAAGATATAGGGAATTCAAACAAGTCAGCACAGTCTGGAAGAGTGAAAAGATTTTAAAAAAAAAAATCTTAATGGGAGAAAAATTAAGTAATGGTCACTTAATTTCTTAACATCAACATTTCCAGCTTTAATTAGGATCCAGGGAAATCAAATGTTAGAAGCCCATCTGCTTCCAGGCTCCAGAAAGATGAAAACCTTCAAAAATGCCATAAATAATAAACTCCCAGGCTGGCAGCATTTTATTGAGTTCCTCCCCATAGATTTCAGCATATGCCACTGTTGCAGCAATCAAATGCACTTGAAAACACACTTTGCAGGAAGCTGGGCGAGCTCATTTCCCAATTTAACACATCAGGGAAGTGGGATTGTTTATTAGGAGAATCATCCCTGCTCTCCATGAACACTGCCCTGGAATGCTGGAGGTGCCACAGGGACCTTTTTGTGGTAGGTTTAACCCAAGATTGGCTAAAATTGACATTTCACTTCCTTTTCAATCACAGCACCTTGCTGGGAGTGTTTAAGCAGTGGAATATGGAATAATGCATAATATTGAATGAAAGTGGGTGGTTTCTCTTTCTTATTCTTCTTTTCAAGCGGAAGTAATGACTTAAAAATAGAATTAATTAAAAAAAAATAAATAAAGGAAGAAATATTCCCAGTGCTGCATCTTTTGAAAATCATATCTTGGGACTTAACAAAACACAGGATTAACTTCAGGCTCAACATTTTAGAATTTAATTAAATTTGGTTTCAGGAAAAGTAGGGATCAGCCTCTGGGGCATAGCCAGGTAGTGCTTTAAAACTTCCACTGCCAAAAGCTTGAAATGTGAGTTTTTCACAGAATTGGATTGGAAAAAGACATTAAAGCCCACCCAGTGCCACACCCTGTCATGGGCAGGGACACCTCCCCTGCCCCAGGCTGCTCCAGCCTAGTTGTGAACACTTCCAGGGATGGAAAAGCTGAGATTTGGGACAATTCTGGGATTCAGCATCCCCCACTTCCAGCAGGGTGTCCCTGTGACTCCTCCAGCATTCCAGGGCAGTGTTCATGGAGAGCAGGGATGCCTCTCCTAATAAACAACCCCACTTCCCTGAGGTGTTAAATCTCAGCTGCTCTTCTCCAGGGAAAAACCTGGGAAGCAAACAAATGCAGGAACAGCATCTGAGGAGCCCTGGCCAACACCCACAGGAGAGGGTGGCAGCAGTGCCAGCTTCCAGCAGAGTGCAGGTCCTGTAACTTCTGTCCCAATGAGCTGGAATTGCTGCAGACTCATTGCAATTCTACTTTTTTAATCCTTGCAATTCTACTTTTTTAATCCTTGCAATTCTACATTTTTTTCTCCTTGTAATTCTGCATTTTTCTCATTGAAATTCTGCATTTTTTTTCTCCTTGCAATTCTACATTTTCTCCAGACCAGCCATTCTTCAACCAGCACTCAAAAAAAAAAATAAAAAAAATATATATACAGGACAATTGAAGGTGGCTTAGAACTGCAGCATGAGTTATGCTTTCCTATTTCCCTTCACACCCCAGAAAAATCACCTTTCCCAGGTGCTGGAGGACTCTGTGCTCAGCAAGCATCCTGCTGAGGGAGGCTGGAGCTGCCAGGGAATCCCCAGAGGCAGGCAGGGATCAGCCCAGGGCTAAGGAGAGCTCAGCATCAGAGCAAGGCTCGTTCAGTTAAACACACACCTTGATTTGCTATGGGGAGCATTTGTTAAAAATCAGATTCTTCACTCCCGGTTCCTAAATATTGATGCATTCCCAAACTCTGTTCCCTAACAGCTGAGTTAGCCACACTCCACAGAGCATCCTGGAGGAAACTGCCCACTTTGAACCTCCTGCTTCCTCACACATCACAGGGAGTTTTTCTCAGGGTTTTTTTAACTGGATTTAATTAAATATTGAGTAAAGTGCCACAGCCATCCATCGTGTGCTTTCGAAGGAGAAATTCAGGGATGCACAATTATTTTGTTGGCTGGGACAAGGAAGAGTCAATATTTAATGTGCCATGAAGGATTTATAAAGAATATATCTTGCAGGAGAAATAAATCCGAGGAGACATCTTTATCTCTCTGGGTTGATTCAGTGTCCATCTTTGCAGATTTCAACTTCTTTAATTATGTAGAGAGAACAGGAAGAGCTGAAGGAATGTCAAGGCTCTGGATGAAAATGTTGTGCCAGGACAAATTCCAGGAGCCTCCAGAACTGTCCCATGGACCACGAAGGAAGGGAAGGAGTTAAGACAGAGGAATTGTGACAAATTTGGTGTGAACCCTGTGGTTAAATGATAACATCACAGGAGGATCAGGAATGGGAAAGGAAGGGTTGGGTTTCTCAGTGCAAGGGAAATTTGATCCGCTCAGAACCATGACCAGAATGGAGGTCAATCAGTGCTCATTAATTATGTATACACACTAAAAGTGTTTATGTAATAAAACAGAATGAGCAACTGGAAATTGGAGGGAATCAAGGTAAATCTGTGTGGCAATCACATTTTCTGGAAAAATCCCCTTGCCCAGGATTTCTCTCCTGGGAAGCTGAAAGCCTCAGAGAAAAAGGAAAACAATTTTATCTCATTTGCTTCTCCTGCGTTTTGCTGCTTTGGAATGTGGTTGGAGATTGTTTATCCAACAGGTGATTGTCTCATTGGTTTCATGTGAGTTGTTTTAATTCATTGGCCAACTGGGGCCAAGCTGTGTCAGACTCTGGAGAGAGTCACAAGATTCATTATTATCTTTTTAGCCTTCTGTCTGTATCCTTACTGCATTCTTTAATATAGTTTAGTTTAGTATTCTTTAATATAATATAGTATAATAAAATAATAAATCAGCCTTCTGAGAACAGATCCATCATTCCTTCCTTCGCCTAAAAACCCCACAAATACAATAAATCTGCAGCTTGCTTAAGGGGCCCTAAAAACACCCCAAGCTGGGAGAGGACAAGTGAGGAGATTCACAGCAAAGGCTCGTGAGGGAGTTTTGCTGCAGGCTCCCCACTCACCTCCCGTGGTTACACAATAAACTCCAGAATTAAAGAGCAGTTCCATGCGTGCTAAATAAATGTGCTCACTTCACATTTCTCCTGATTTTCCCTGCCTTTGAACACACAGAAATAAATGAGTAGAAACACCCTTTTCCCTTTTAGCCCATTTCTCAGGGGTTTGGCAGTGCTGGAAAGGCTCTCTGGGAATCAGTTTCTGACCAAAAAGTGTTTGTCCATCAAAAAATTCCTCCCATCCAGATGAGTATTTGTGCTCTGGATGGAGAGCAAACAGCTCTCCTCTGATGGGAGAGCTGAATCAGCATCATTAAACTGCCAGGAGAAACCCTCTGTGCTAATAAAGATATTGCAATATAAAGCTCTGAGCTCCAAATTAAGAGGTGCCTGATGCCCAGAGGGACACGAGGCAGTGGGACAGACTCAAGGACAAAAAGCTGCTTTCCAGGTGACCCTGTGCTGGAATAACCCTGCAGTGGCCAGGCAGAGCACAGCACAGACAGGGAATCATGGAATGGTTTGGGATGGGAGGGACTAAAAGCTCATTTGATTCCACCCCTGCCATGGCAGGGACACTTCCCATTGTCCCAGGGTGTCCCAAGCCCTGTCCAGCCTGGCCTTGGCACTGCCAGGGATCCAGGGGCAGCCCCAGCTGCTCTGGGCACCCTGTGCCAGGGCTGCCCACCTCACAGGGAGGAATTTTTTTCTTAAGTCTCACCTAAACCTGAAGCCATTCCCTGTGTCCTGTCCCTCCATCTCTTATCCAAAGTCCCTCTCCTGCTCTCCTGGAGCCCCTTTAGGCACTGGAAATGGCTCTAAGGTCTCTCCAGAGCCTTCTCTTTTTGAAAATTATTATTATTATTATTGCTGTGATAAAAAAAATCCAGCCCATCTCTGAGCCTTGGCATGGCATGGGAAGGAATTTGCAGGGCATTACCAGAGCCCATGCTCAGAGGCAGGAGGGCTGATGGGGCTGCATTCTGCTCTCCAAGCTCATTGCCTATTAAAAAACTGGATTTTTTTATTTCTGACTAAGCCTAGAAACACAGAATCTCCAGCATGGAACAATAATAGCTTTGACTCTGTCTTTATATAGGTCACGTTGGGAGGCAGGCACGCTTCCCTCCGTATGCCAGGAGAAAATAGCACTTTTTGACACACTGCAACAACTTCTGAGGGAAAGAACAGCAGAAGAGCCCCCCCTCCCTGCTCCCACCAGCCTGAGGCACCGATCCCAGAGCAGCTGTCAGAGGGAAACCCCATTTCTGGAGAGCACCACTTCTTCCCTGTGCTATTTCTGGAGGCAAGCACCTCGGAAAGGCAGCTCTGCACAGCACAGCTGAGCTCGGGGAGCTCAGCAGGAACAGAGCAGGCTGGAGCTGCCCTGAATCCCTGCTCCTTCCCCCCCAGCTCCCAGAACAGCCAGAGCTCTCTGCTGCCCAGGGACAGGAGGGTGTGATGGGGGTGCCTTGCAGTGGGAGCCCCACGTCCTGCCAGGATAACACAGAGCATCCCCCTGATGAGCAGGCAGGACAGCACACAGGCTGGGTGCTCTCACACACCCCCAGTGCCCTGCTGAGCTAGGGATGCCACTTCCACGCTGCTCACTGCGTTTTTAAATGTCCTTCTCTCTGCCAGGTTATTTACATTCCTTTGAAGGGACCTTCTGATAAGTGCAGAAACCAAGCCTGGTGTGCTCAGCTTCCAGTCCCAGCAGGGAGAGCTGGTACAGGAATCTCCACACTCAGGCATGCCTGGAGTTTGGATGCACACAACCTTCCCCTTCATGGGTAAAGCCTGGCTGAGATCATGAAACCAAGGCTCAGAACTCGGTCAAATTTCCCCCAAAATGTTCCAAAGGCCAGCACAGCAGGCGTGTGTTCACAGCACAGGGCTCAGAACAGAGCTGCACTCCCCAGAATTGCACTTCTGTATGTATTAAAAATGGATATAACACCTCCAGACCAGCCCAGGCTCTGCTGACCCAGACATTTCCAACTATTTCATGGGACTCCCTGCAGGGAGCTGGTGACTGTGGGGAGGGAGAGGAGCTGACATTTCCAGGGATGGGGCAGCTCTGGGATGCTGTTCCAATCCCCTGTGCTTCCCCTGTCCCCCACACTGAGCTCCAGTGCCACCCTAAGAGCAGCCCAGCCCCAGGGTGATTTATTGCTGGACTTCACTCGTGGTTAAACTCCTTCCAAGCCATGAAACGGCAGGTCCTGAGCCCCAGTGAAATGATCAGCTCCAAAAGCAATGCCTGAGCTCGTGAATAATTCAGAGAAGGAAAATCAATCAATTCTGCCCCACACAGTCGGGCTCAGAGCTCAGCTGGCAGCCCCAGCAGCTCATTCACTCTCCTGGCATTTTGCAGACCCTTTCTAAAGCAGACCTGGAGCACAAGCACAGGAGAACAGCCTTGCACCTCCCAAAACCCACGCAGACTTGGGTTTGGCATGATCCCTTGCCTGCATTTTGCATCAGCCTGGCTGCAGGGCTCCATTGCCCGTGGCACTGCTGCTCCCAGAGAGGGGAGGGAGCCCTGCCACAGCCCTGAGGAGCTCTCAGCTCTCGGGTTTCCTGCAGCCAGGATGACCCCCAAAGTCTCTTCTTCCCAGCCCGATGGTCTGAGAAGGAGTTGGGATTCCTTGGCTCTGGTTTTCAAGGTTGTTTATTTTCTCTGTAATCTAAAACATTCTTTTCCTGACCTGCAGAGCTCTGTCCAAGGCATACTGCCCACCCTTGGGCTGGCATCAACATTTTATACTGAAAACTACATGTACTTTATTCATAATTATTTTCCAATACCTATCACCTATGTTAGACTGTCTACTTCTACCCTAAACCAATCCAAAAGTGCCAACATCACCCAGAAGATGGAGGCTAGGAAGAAGAAAGACAAAACAACGCCCAAATCCCTCCATCTTACCCCTAGACCCCTATGGTAAAAATCCCCAAAATTCCACTTTTCACCTGTGATAAATTCATTATCATTCTATTTAAACTTTTGTGACTTGTAACTCTTCATACAAGGTTGGTAATTTGCTCCATGGGTTAAAATTGAAAACCCAAGTGTCTTTGGCTTCCTGACAGGGTCTCTGAGCCCCCGCCAGGATTTTGAGCACCCAGAGGGATGTCCTGGGTTCTGACACTCAGCCTGGGAGCTTTTCACCCTCCCTGAGGGTTTGCAGCACCCAGCTGAGCAGGAACATTCCAGTCTGGGTTTCACAGCCATCCATGGTGCTCAACAGCCCCTGGGGAGATGATGCCCGTGGGCCACACATGGAAATAAAAAATTCCTGTCCCCCTGCACTCCTGGCTGGCATGAGAGACTTGATACTGAAAGGAAGCACGAGGAGCCTCAGGAACCTGCTCAAAGCCTCCCTTGGGGGCTGGAGAAGAGCTGCAAGCTCTGGAGAAGAGCTGCAAGCCCAGCCCAGCCCAGGAGCAGCCCTGGCCCTGCTCCTCCTGGGCCATCCAAGACATCTGTCCCTGTCTCCAGTTAACATCCACAGCATTCCAAGGCATGGGAGCTCACGTTGCCCAGACCAAACCATGTCTGCTGCTGGGCACAGGCAAGGAAGGACACAACACTCAACAAAAATGCAGCTTTTTGGGCTGAAGCTGTGACACCTGAGCATTCCCTGAGTGCTCCCTGGGAAAAGCAGAGCTGCCTGAGCTACAGGAGGAGATTCCTCTGCTCCCAGCCTGCAGCTCAGCACTGCTGAGAAAGGGATCTGGTTCCACATCCTGGGGGAATATCAATATCTGTCCTTCAGAAAAAAAAGAAAGAGTGAATGATAACTCTTTTCCTGACGCCTGCATGATGAATTTGTGACCCAAAAGCCCTTTGAGAAGAAGGATTGGCCTCAAGTGGGCCATTAATATCAGAGCATTGCAGCTGTGTCAGATGTTACAATATTTAAATGAATAGAATATCACTTCTGCTTAACCAAAATGGTTCTGTACACACTGAGCATGGATGGGGCTGCACAGAGTTCTCCTTTTGGGGACAGCCCAGCCAGGCAGGACAGGGGGGACACACAGAGCAGAGAACCTGCAGCACAGGGCTTTCATCTAAAATTCCACTTGGGATCTAAAAGTCCCTTCGAGGAGTTATTAAACCAGAAAATTGTAATGATCTGACAGTGTTCCAGCACAATAGCCCCTCATTTGCATGAAATCCTTGGTAATAAGGTACCTACTGCCAGCATATCAATGCACAGGTCCTCATAAAGCTCTGCATGGCAGCACAAGTTTGATAACAGCGGGTTATCTCCAGCTCCTTGACATGCCCTGGAGGGAGGGGTGGGAGCTCCGTGCATGTCTGGAGCACATTATTAATAGCACAACAATTCAGAAGCTGCAAGGAGCCCAGCAGATTCCCTGTAGCTGTTTTTAATGTCTTTCTAGGCATCCCCCTAGCAAAAAGATAAACTTGTTTTATTTATTATCAGCAGTGGAATCCCAGTGACCTTCAGTGCTCCACGCCCCACCTGAGTGCAGCAGCAGCTCCCTGCTCCTGCAGAGGCAGCTCTCAGCACCCCCAGGAGGGACAGAGGGCTCCAGGGTGCCCCTCAAATGCATCAGCAAACAGTACAACCAAGCCCCTCCCAGGTCCAGCTGAAGCTGAGGATGAAGAAATAATTTCTGGGGTTCTGTCCCCAGCTGGTGCCTGCCCTGGCCAGCAGCTCAGAGCTGAGAGCCTTGGCTCAACCCCAGCCAGGTGAGAGAAATAAAGAATCCACCCAGCCCTCAGATATTTTGGGCTAAATAAAAAACAAGCCAGCCTGCAGTCAGAGCCCCTGGGAGGAACCTCAGTGCAGGTGCCAGCAGGAGCAGATTTACAAATTGCATCTAAACACACCTAGGCTTATTATCATCTAAAGATCAGCTGGGAAGAGCCAGGAATAAGTTAATTTTCACAGACACACGGCTACAGAAACCCCCTGAGGATCCTGCATGTCTGCCTCACTCAGGGGTGGCACTGCCACGTCCCTGCTGCTCCTGGGCTGCTCCCAAGTGCATCCCAAGGAGAGGCAGGGGCAGGGAGGTGATGCCAACAGCTCAGCTGAGGGACGCTCACCCTGCAGAGCTGCTCACAGAGAGCCAGGCACATTCCATAGGCAAATCCAGGATGGTTTTTGCTGTGGACTGGCTGCAGTGCCAGTGGGACGTTGCCCACACAGCGTTTGGGGACAAAAATGGACAGGGCAGAGTCACTGACCACCATGGGGACATGTGCCCTGTCCCCTTGGGGAGCCCTGGGTGGCTCAGTGAGGGGGCTCTGGGGCAGGTCTGCTTCTCCAGGAACACAGACTGTGCTGGGCCAGGCTTCCAACAGCCAGCTGGGCTTCCACGCCATGAAATCCTGATTGCAGTGCACCCCACTCAGCAGCACCTTCCTGTGGCTGGGGATGTGTGCAGGGTGACCCTGGGGACCCCAGGGGGCTCCTGGGTGATGGGCACACCCCTGGTGCTCTCCCTCCTGGTGGGGAGGTGCTCAGTGACAGGTTACCACTGCCTGGGAAGCTCTGAAGTGTCAGATATCCCATTGTGAGCTGCACAGAGCTGTGAGCCCTCAATTATTCTCTGAAAAGGAGGGGTTCCTAATGGCCTGGTGATCTTTAAATCCTGTTGTTTACAGGACAGAGCATCAGAGATATTTTGCTGCTCTCCAATAACCACGGTTATTAACCAGCCCATAAAGGCCAGTGGTGTAAAATACACAATTTCCCACGATGTTTCCCTTTGGAGCAGAGCTCAGGATGTGAACTCAGCTCTGCTCCACCACTGCCAGTGCAGTGCAGGTTCTAATTAATGCATCATTGATGAAAGGCAGCATGCAAAACAACCTTGAGCAAATGTTGTAGTCCTTGGGCAGGCTGGACACCCTGCTGGGGAGCAGGCCAAGGCACTGCCTCAAGAGTTATCAGAATGCAAGTTTTAGCTGCTAAAATAAGAGCATAAAAGTTCTTCTGGATTAGCCCAGTGGCCCACCCAGCAGCCTGTCCTGCCTTGGGCACAGGCAACAGGAGGGTGTTTAAGGATATCCGGAGACCAGACCATTCTAGAGAACCAGGGAATCATTCAGGGTCAGGAATCCAGCCACAAGCAGCGAGCCCAACCATCCCCCAGAACAGCCAAGGCCACCCCTCAGCCCTGTCCCCATGTGCCACATCCACAGAGCTTTTAAATCCCTCCAGGAATGGGGACTCTGCCACTTCCTGGCACAGGAACCAGCTCTCAAGATCACAAAAAACAACAATTCACCTCTCCCACTCCCCAAAAAAAAAAGAAAAAGTGAGAGTATTTTGCTCTGAATCAACCCAGACTGGCCTGGGATAAAACAAATGAATGAAAGTTAGAGCTTGCTGGATAAAAAATCCCATTTACCTTAAAAGCTGCTTTGAAAGTGTCACCCCCAGAGCCACCCTGCTGTGCCTCACCCCAGGCACTGTCCCTGTCATGGCTTTTTGTGGTTGGTTCCACGTGAAAGGGAGTGGATATGCCATGTTTGATATTCCTGAGGACACAGATATTCAAGGGAAAATTGTAAAAATGTATTATAGCTCAGCAAAGAGACCCAGGGTCAAGGAAGGAACACAAGAATGCAATAAAATAGAGCGAGAATTAAATTACTGCAAGCAATTCCTACATCTCAAGAACTAATGTAATGACAAAATCATAGGCATGCACCAGTATTACACAGAAGTTAAGACTGATAATACATCTTCATCTTTAATTTCTCTTAGATTTACTCATCCAAATGAGCAAACGCTTGGAATTTGGCCCAGATCAGGATTCCAAGCCAAGAAAACCTCAGGCTGTGGAGATCAGAGGCTCTCAGCTGTGCAGGAGACGTGGGGGTTGAGAGAGATGAGAAACCCTCCCCCAAAATTCCTTCCAGTCTTCATTCTCAGCCCTCTTCCATTCCTTCCTTCTTTCTTCTCCATTTCCCACCCCCAAGTGCCTCCCCTCAACCCAACACCAAGGCTGGAAGGAGTCACCCCTGAGGATGAGGAGCCCTGGGGAGGTGGCACAGGGACCTTCCTGGTGGGGATTTGGGGCTTGGGTATTTTTAGGGCTCCACTCAGAGAGGGGCAGGGTTATCACCCAGCCAACCAGGGCTTAGGATGCCTTCCAGGAGGAGAAAAGTTACAGGGTGAACTCTAGAGAGAAAACAGACTTAAAATTAGGTTTGGTGTTTCAAGAAGAAGGAGTGGATGAGCTTGGTTTATTGGGTAATATCTGAAAGCCTGCAGGGCTGGAGGCCTAAAATATGTGCTGCTCCTTTCCTTGACAAATGGTTCATATTTCCTTCAGAGTTGAGTTTCTGCCAAGAGTTCCTGTAGCACAGGGTTAAACTTCAAAACACAGAGCAGGAAAAAATGGTTTTTTGGCGGTTCCTTGAAGACCTATAAAACACAGGCCAAAATCCACCCATGAATCAAGTTCTTGAGCACTTTGTTCCTCTGAAAATTCATCTAATATCTGCACAAACCTGGGCTTGAACACAGCCCAGGGAGCCATTGCTACCATTTGATAACTAATGATAAGCCTTTTATCCCCAGCAGGGATTGAGAGGATCAGCAGTGAAATGGGTTCCTGAGGATGCTGATTTGAACCCTAACCTGACAGCTGACCCCAGAGCTGAGGAGAGCCTGGTGATTTACAGCTCACACCCCTCAGGGTGAGCCTTTTGTCTTTGGAGGGACAGGGTTTAATCTTAACTGCAGGGCCTTGTGGTCAGCCCTGGAAATGGTTCCTAAGCCTGGAGCTGTGATGGTCAAATTGTCCCTTGGAGCCACCCCCGGGGGTGACACAGCCCACGGGACATCAGCCCTCCTCCTGCCTGGCTGAACCCACAGCCAGCCCCCCCAGGCTGCAGATCCCTGCCAGCAGAGGTGGCTCTGGTCCTTGAGTGTCCCCCAGCCCTGCCAGGACCCCTGCTGTGGGAACTCAACACATCGCTCTGAATGTCCAGAGTCGCCGAGAGAACCCTTGGGGGGCTCGGAGATCCTGGAACGTTGCCAAAAGTGTCTGGTGGCTTGATCCATCTAGAGATGAAACATCTGTGTATGAGGAAATGGAGGGTGTGAATAGTGTGTTTGCAAGGTGAAGTATAAATTTTAGAATTTAGGTACAGGGGGGCCATGAAGACAAGATGGAGGACTCAGGGCGTGGTCCTGGGTTCTTCTTTCTTCTTCATGTCTTCCATTTTCTGTGGTGATGTTGGCACTTTTGGATTGGTTCATGGTGAAGGTACACTTGTCAATAAGGGTGAAAAGTATTGGGAATTAAAGGTAAATATGATAGACGTAATTTTCACTATAAAAGACACAACCGTCCCATGGGCGGGGGGGAGTGCACTGGGCTGTCCTGCTGAGCAGACCTCAGCTGGGCAGAGAGAAAATATTGTAGATAGGAATTAATAAACAAAATTGAAGACAGAAAACTTGAGAGTCCAGACTCGTCCTTCACTGTGCGGCCACCCAGAACCACCTTGTCCTGTGTTGGGGCAGAGACAAACAACAGCCAACCCCGATACCCTGGGAGCTCCAGGTCCACCCCTTCCATCTCCTCCTGGTGCCTGCCCTCTCCCTGCCCAGTGTCACACACTGACCCAGGCCCTTCCTCCCTGGGGCTCCCCAGGCTCCCCCAGCCCAGCTCTGGGGTTCCAGGTCCCCATTTTGAACCCAAATCTCACTGAGCAAAGCTGTGATTCCCTGGCCCAAGGAGCCAGCTGCCAGCAGCTGCTCCCTCTGCAGACATCCCCAAATCAACCCCCAGCACTCAGCATCACCCACCTGAGGGGGATTGTCCCTGAATGCATCCAAATTCTCTTCAATAAATGCCTTCCCTGCCTTTGTGGTATTTTTATAAGCTGCATCTCAAGTGCCTTTCTAGTGCATCATGCCATGTATAATGAAGAAACACCAGACACGGATATAACACTGGAACAGATGCTCCTACCACCCAAATGAATAATTTCAACATTAATTCAGAACTCTTTAGAGCAGTCAGGATGCCAACATGCAGAGGATCATCAGCCAAGGGAAGAGAAATTTAATGTATGCAGGTAAAGGCAAATTTGTTTTTCATCAGCACCACATGAACTGGGTTCCTATAGGTCAAATCTATAGCAGGTGTTGCTTACAAGAAGAAAGGTGGAGGTTTTATCTCCAGTTTGACATCCAAAGCTAATTCCTGTAAATGCCATTAGTTTTGGTGCCCTAACCAAATTAATCCCAGTTCACATTCAGCAATCAAACCTTTTCAATCAGATGCTGGGAGCTGTGTAGGTAATCAGGTGCCATAAGTGGCTTGACTGGGGGTTTGAAGCCACGGGGCTGGAGTCCTGCTGGAGCCAGCCTGGTGCCTGATGGAGGAGCTCCCTGGCTGTTCCCGAAATCCCTCACCAGCAGTCTGGGAAGCCCAGGAGTGATCCCCTTCCAGCAGGCTGCTTCTGCCTCCCTCAGCCTTCCCAGAAGATGATCACGCTCAGATTTCTCTGAAGCCATCTCCATTCCCCAGATCAGATAAAAAGCCCAGACAGGAATGCAGCCTGCGCTGCTTCCAGAGGATGCAAATTTCCCTCTCCTTATCACCCTTCCCCAGCCAAGTACAAAACTGTCATTAACTGCCCATTATCCAGCACAAAGTCAGAGGAAGAATCCCTGCCAGGTGCTTCAGTGGGCTCCTGTTAGATGCAGGGAGAAAGGATTCATCAACCCAAAAGTAGGGATTTGGGGTTATCCTGCTGTTTTGGCCAAAGGCACAGCCCTTCCATGGCCATCCCAGCTGCTTCCCCTCAATTCCAGACAAGTTTCTTCACCCCAGTGATCTGTGGAGTGATCCAAGCTTGGGGCAGAGTGTGAGGCACAAGGACACTCCCTGCCCTTGCTGTTTGATGGGGATCAGAATTGCAAAAGTGCTTTTGGTTATTGGCTGCTGTCAATCAATGACAGCCCCAATTATAACGACAGCAAAGAGAGCACGTGGCCACCAATAAATTTACAAGGATTGATTTTCACATACCAGCACAGCAATAATGCAGACTCCCATTCAAGGAGCCCTTATTAACCAGCCAGGCTATGCAGCAGTAAAACACAAAATTGCACTGAACAGGAATGTAATCCCCACAGACCTTCTCCTTCCCCACTAAATTTTAGTTCAACATTGATTTTTTATGTTGAACAAACACATCATGAGGCTGAAATGAGATAGGTGGATTCATCTTGAGCCTTTTTCTGTTAAAAAAATAAAAAGTCTAGGAACAAGGTGAGAGAGCCCTGTAATTACTGCTCCAGGATTCATTTCATTCATTTGCAATGCAGCTCCCTCCTGACCTTCCTCCAGACACACCAGGGCACCAGCTTGGCTTACTCCCCCTCCAGTGGGGCAGCAAGCTTCAGGGTACTGGAATGAACTGGAACCTGAGAACCTGCAGTTTTTATTGCTGCTGTTACCTGCTTTTGCTCAGTATTTCCTGTCTCTCATATTCCCTCACAGCATCACCCCAGGAAACAGCTCTTGCTACAGGGGCAGAGGGAGCTGCAGGAAGGAAAGGGCCCTGATTTCCACCCACAAAATCCTGGGGGAAAGCTGGAACACCTCATTTGTCAGCAGGTTTGCACAGCTCTGCTGCAGCACCGAGCTGGAGCTCACAGGTCCTGTCGGGGCAGGGAGGATGAGCCACCTCGCTGGTCCTCAGTGACAACAAAAGCCACTCACTGCTCAGCTCCTGCTTGGGTTCAAAGTGCCCAGATCAGTGGTTACTGAGGAGGAGGATGGGCAGAGAGAGCCCCAAGGAGTCTCATCCTCCCAGCATGAAGCTCCAGCTGCTGGCATCCTCCAGCACACACTGGTTGCAGTGAGGCAGATCCCGAGGCTTTTGGTATTCTGTTTTATACTCCAGAGGGTAAATTCATCAGGAAAAAGAAAAGCAGCAAGCCCCAGAAAGCAGCAGACATTTCTAGCCTGAGTGGCAAGCGCTGAGCACTGCGAGGACTGGAACAAAGCAGGGACAAAGGGACAGAACACAGAGGAGCTGGTGGCCCTGGAGCAGCCTCAACGTCCCTGAAGGGTCAGCGTGCTGGATCTGAAACTGGATGGGTTCCAAACCACATTTACCTCATTCTGCAGCTCCAACTAGTGCAAATTCCAGAGCAGGCAAAGCCTTGTGACCCTGGCTGCCCAAAGCCACCCCAGCTCACCGAGCCACTGCCCTGCCACTGGCCCAGCACACCCAGCTGGGCAGGAGCACTGCCAGGACATCTCCAGCACATCCCACCCCGAGCAAGGCAGGCATGATCCCCCTGCCCCAAACAGCCCCTCCCTGCAGCCTCTGGGGTGTTTGTGGGCACAGTCAGGGCTTTTTCCCCCTGCAGAGCTGAGCCAGGCCAGGGATCCATCAGACCTCAGCAGCACAGCATCCCTCTGCAGCAGAGGGAACAGGCTTTATTTTAAGTAGAGCAATCCTTTCTTTTGTCACTGAAGTGGAGTTTTAAAATGTCTCTCTTGTAAATGTGCCAAAAATAAGAGCATAATTTATTCATTTCCTCTATGTGCATTTTGTTCCTGGTTATCTTTCCAACTCCTTGACTGCTGTGAAAAGTTAAAAAAAAGGGAAGAAAAGGAAAAAATGCACCTCTAAAGGTTAAAACTTTGAGCCAATTTCAACTTCTACATACATTAGAGCAGTGTATTTTTCATTCATTCCTCCTGGTGACATTTCAAGCTTTGTTACAAATCAATCAGCATTTCCAAAAGCATTTGGAGAAGCAGGAAACTATAGTGGCTACAAATCCTACAACATCTATTATTCTTGCTATTTCACTCGTTTGGATGAAAAACATTTCAAAGGTTATTTTAAAAGAAGCAAGGATTTGTCTGAAGTTTCAGGACAGACAAAAGACTTCTGTGCCATGTTTCAGCAGCAGAATAAACTTTAGCAATATACACAGAATTTATTTCATCATGAATTTGGTCAAGCATTCAAAAGGATGGAGCCTGGAAGAGAAGGAAGAGATACAAATAAAACAACTCTGTATGATGTGGAAATACTGGGAAATAGGGAATGTACTTAAAAGTCATAAAAGACGTTTGAGGTGGAGGTTCTGGAAGCTTCCTTCAGTGTGGTATTTATCACCCAAGACCACAGAATCATTAAGGATGAAAAAGACCTTCAGGATCATCAAATCCAACCTTCACACCACATCTCAAAGTGCTGTATCTACTTTTTGAACATTTCCAGTGAGGTGACTCCAGCCCTGCCCTGTGCAGCCATCCCAGTGCTCAGCCACTCTTTCACTGAAGAATTTTTTTCCTGGTACCCAACCTGAACCTCTGTAGTGCAACCCCAAAACCAATTCATTTCAGTGCCCAAGGAAGGAGCAGCAATGCTGCCAGCCCAGGGCTGTGCCAGGGGTGTCCCTGGGAATCAAACCCAGCTGGTTTTCCTTCCCAGAGGCACCAGGATCAGGGGCAGGTGTCCTGTGGGATGGGACCCAGGGGCTGCCCTCAGCCTGGAGCAGTGTCACTTGGCTGTCCCTGTTGTGCCCTGAGGGGCCAGCACAGCCCCCTCCCCTTGTCCCAGCCCTTGCCACCCCCCTGCCATGCCATGCCACACTGCTGCAATGCCAGCAGCAGCAAGCAGTGCCTGCAGGCTGAGCCCGGGCAGGCAGGGAGCAGTGCAGGTGAGTGGGTACTTCCACTGGCACAGCCTGCCTGCCCAGGGCTCCACCAGGGACTCATTGCCACTCTTTGTGTGGGAACCTCGAGGGGATCAGCCATCAGCCCGGATCAGAGAGAAAACTGCCTGGGAGAGGACAAGGAGGAGAAAGAAACCCTCAAACCTGCACCCTGCCAGCCTGGAAAGCCCTTGCTGCCATCTACCCACTTTGTACCCACTTTGTACCCAGCAAGGCTGAGGCTGGGTGGGCACAGCAAACCCAGCAGCCCTGCAGAAAAGGAAAACCCCATCCCAAATGACAGAGCTCGTGGTTTTGCCCACGCCAAGGCGAGCAGAAAGCAGCTGGAATGGCGCTGTGCCCAGCCTGGCCAGCGGTGCACGGGAGGGGGACAGAGGTGCCACACCATGGATCAGCTCCAGCTCGCAGCCTGTCACTCCTGGTTACCATCAGGCCAGAGGAGGAGGAAACCCGGGCCTCAGAGTGACATTGTTGTGTGTCTGGAGTCTGGGAGCACCGGGGATGAGGCTGAAAGCTCCTTTGCCATGAGGGATAAGCAACTCTTCCTCATCTCCCATCTCCTGCTGCACTTCCCAAGCCAGGCTGGGATGGAGCTGCCCTCAGCCCCAGGTGGGGATGGATAATGAATTTTAGAGTGACACAAGGTCATACAGCAGAGCTTTGAGCTGGAAATGCCAGTTCTGGGCATTGTTGTACAAGGGTGCCAGCCCTGTGGCAGCTCCTTCAGCCCTGGGATGGTTCTTGAACACCCCTGAGGGGGGAATGCACACAGATATTGCTGTGGAAATCAAAAAAGTTCTGCTTCCAGCATTCTGTATCCTGTCCAGATGGATGCTCTCACATCCCAGGCTATCTTTGCCTCTTATCCAAACTCAAATGAGAAAGAAATTCCACTCTGTACCTGATGACTCAACAGAAGGGTCTCCCTGACCCTTTTGGCTCTTTGGTCTCTGTGTAAATCACTTTAAATCAATTCTAACTCCCTTTTCCTTTGCAGAAATCACCCATGCAGTAATGAATAAGAGTAAAACTAGCCATCAAACTTTGCTCAATCACACTCTGACAAATTTAAATTAAATCCCCTTCTGCTAATACCTTTGCCTGTGATTCTTGAGGCGACAGAAGTCACTCATCTGTGACACAAGGTATGGGCACAGCTGAAGCTGCTCCACCACCAGCAATGGGTAAAATAAGAATAACTCCTGGCTAGGAGATAAGCTAGAAATTTAAAATCTCTGCACAGATGCCTCTAGCAGGTTCCTGCTTGTCTTTATGGTTTCAACAGAGCTATTTCTGTTCCAGGACGTTATATTTGTAATATTTTTTTTATTAGGTAGGAAACAGCTTATTTGATCAATTTGCCCTATTTTTCTGTTCATGAATTTAGTGGGAGGTTAATCATTTCCCTGGGTTTACTAGAAATTACCTGCCAGATATAATTGCAGTAAATAAAACTCGCTCTGGAGCTCGGGCTTGTGTGGCTCAAAACAAATGCCTGCAATTACTGCATTTGTGGAGCATGAGCTCAGCAGAGCAGGAACACGGGGAAGGAAATTAGTCTGGGGTCTTAAAAGGCACCTGAGGACTGCAAGTGCTGTTCCCTGGCAGCTGGTGAGCAAATCCCCAGGGATATTGTGCTAATTGTCCTGGAGGGACAGCAGTGACCTGTGCCTGCTCCCTGCACATCCCCAGAGCTGGGAGCAGGGATGTGACTCCCAGGCCTCCAGAAAGTGCTCAGCAGTTGCTCGGTGCCCCTTGGTCCTTCCCACACACAGCAGAGTTGTGATATTTCCCTTGAATTGGCTCTTTTCTGTTGTAGCTTGAGCTGCCCCAGCCACGCTGCTCAACCAGGTGCCCCCTCCTGCAGCTGCAGTGCCCTGGCCACTTGTTGAGGGCTCTGGCTCACACAGACACGTCTGAAAAATGCTCAGGTTATGCTTAAATCCTGTGTGTGACCTGCAGGAAGGGCTGGGGCACCCCAAAATCCCAGGAAAAGCTGCATTTGTGCCTCCAGCCTTTGCTGTCCCTCAGGACCCTGAGATCAGCTCTGATGGGTGGGGGCAGGAATGGATAATGAGGGATTTTTGCTTATTAAGAAAAAGATTTCCTTTGGAAACGTGTCCCTGCATTTCTCTCAACACTGCACAGTAAAACGCACACACGAGGAGGGCAATTTCCTACAAGTCCCAGTCTGCAATTAAAAAAAAATCCCTTTTACTGTTATTCCCAATAAATACTGCTTTAGATGCTGAGCAGAATGACTGGGAAATACTCTGTGTTCTTTATTGACTTCCTAAAGCAAAAGCCTCCAAATCTATCCCCCAGCAAGAGCCATCTCTGAGGTTACAGATCCCTGCACTCCCATTGCAATAATCCCTTTCACATGAAAAAATAATGAGCTTCATCTCATTTGCAGATTCTTAAAAGCACCGAATGCTGTGGTCACTTGGCAATAGGAACGTCTCATAAATAGTAAATGAAAACAGAGCTCTCTTACCTTCCCCCAGCAGCAGGGCTGGAAGCTGGGCAGTCCCACAGGGAGCCAGGTTCCTTTCAGGAGGCTCTCATTCCAGAACGGCTGAAATTCCTGCCCAGGGAGGCTTGTTTGGGGGAAGACAGAGGATTCTGCTGGACATTTAAAATGTTTGTTTCACTATTCCCATCTTGATAAACCTCTCTATAAATGCAATTCTTTCTTGTAGTGGAGAAGTGCCAGAGCTCCTGGTAAAACCCAAATCAGTCATTTTTATGGGGAACCTGCACAAATGCCTGTTTCACCAAAGAGGAAATTTGGGAAGCATCTACAGCTAAGCAGAACAGAGCAGCTCACTGAAATGGGTGCCTAAAGGCAGCTGCAACCAGAGAAATGAGATCTATAATACAAGGCTTTGCCAAAAAAATAGACTTCTCTGTTCTCCCCCCTCTTCCTAATATACTTGTGCACTTTCTTTTGTAATAAAACCTCCCTAGAACAGGCAGTCCCTCATTATGGATGTGTGTGTTGTGCCAAAGCTGTGGTCCAGCAGTGAGGTTACTGCAATAATGTGCTCAGGACATCAAGAATAAACCTTTTTTTTTTCTTTTTAAATAAATCCATAAGTCTAAAAGACCTTTAAAATTTAGTATATATGAACCAATTCAATTTTATAGGGGCAGGGTGTATAGGAGCTGCTCTTGCAGCCATGTTATCATTCCTCAGCGAGGGATAATGCCCTGTTTAGTTCTAATAAATGCTTTAAAATACACAAGAAACTCACTGATATTTTACCATTCTGTTGGGTTTCACCTTGGCCTGTGCTCTGGCATCCCTCATGTACAACCAGGGCTCCTCTTGGCTTCCTGGAGTGGACTCCAGGTCAAAAGTAGAGGGCTTTGGGTAGGATTTTGGCAGGCCCCTGATGTGTGGGTGCTCAGTGACCCTGACACACTCACCCCCAGACCCAGCACACACAGACAGGGGGTCCTTGGCCAGCAGCCCCCTCTGGCCTTGGAGCTTCCATGTGGGAGGCCAGGGGGAGGCAGCTCTGCCCAGCCACCCCCACGAGCATCAAGAGCACATGGCCACAGCTCCATCCCACCCATAAAAAACCTTTAAAGGTGTTTTGATGACTCCCAGGGCTGGGTGATCAGCCAGGCTTGGATTGGTAACTCCAGATCTTTGGGTTCAGCTCTCAGCCCTGCCACAAACTTGTGAAACCAGCAAAATACATTTTCTGCTCTGGAGGAGTAAGTTCTCCATGGACCAGGTGCCCAGAGAAGCTGCTCCATCCCTGGCAGTGCCCAAGGGCAGGCTGGGCAGGGCTTGGAGCAGCCTGGGACAGTGGAAGGTCCCTGCCATGCCAGGGGGTGGGATGGGATGGTTTTTAAGGTCCCTCTCAACCCAAACCATGATCCAATATCAGTCTCTGCCACAGATGGGGATGGTGGATGCTGGAACACAACATAACCATCACTGAGGGACTGTGAAGTGTCTCTATCCCTTGGAATAAAACCATAAAACCTCCAGTAGAAGCTGGAGCAGGGCAGGAGCTGGAGGGGCTGCAGGAAGCTGGGGACAGCCAGGGGCAGAGGGGGCTCTGGGAGCAGCTGGGGGCTCCGAGGGCTCCTCTGCTCCAGGGTTCAGCATCACAGCCCTGCTCTGCAGTCATTCCTGCAATGCTGTCTGAAACCAGCACGTTCCCTTTGATTGACTTTTCCTCATGGAAAAAAACCTTCTAAAAGTTCCAACAGCTTTTACAGAATACTTGTATTTATTTAGTAAAATATTTGGAAATCTGCTCGTTCGTTGGGTACAAAGACATTTCCTGAGGCCCATGTTTTTAAAGTGGGATGAGAACAGCCCCAGACCCTGTCTGTCTCTCACAGTTTCTACTGAGTGTCAGGAGCAGCACGAAAATGAACCATTGTTTTAAATGATTATGGCTGAAAGAACCCATATTTTTGTTGTCAAAATCTTAAATTGACTCTGCCACAATGCTCCATATGTTCTCTTGCCCTAGATTAAAAGATCAGATGAATTCTAATTTATCCAGTTGGGGTTGTGTCCCTCCAGCTGCCCTTTTGGAAGAGCTGTGCTCCAGCCTGGGAGCTGCTCTGACAGAGCTGCCAGGAAATCACACAGAGCTTTAGCAGGGTGAGAGAGGAAGAGGTGGCTCAAAGGCTTTGTCCTCCATGGTCAATAACACGGGAAGAGGCTGTGCACATGTTAATTAGCTCCACTTTGCAGCCTGAACTGTATAAACAGCAGTTTGATAACCTTGGCTGGTGAGAGAGGAGTGGTGGAGCAGGGGGATGGATGCAGGGGATGCTGGGGTGGGCGTGCAAGGACCAGCCTGTCCTGCCCCAGGTGGTGCCACACGAGCAAAGCTCAGGCCCTGCTGCACTTCTGCTGCCTGGGGCAACAAAACCTCTGGTTCCAACAGGAACTGAGTTCTGCTCAGCAGGTCAGAAGAGCCCATCAATCCAATCTCCTCCCTGGGAGAGCAGAAGAACCACAGAACCATAAATTCCCAGAATGCTTGGATTAGAAGGGATCTTAAAAATCACCCAGTGCCACCTCTGCCATGGCAAGGACACCTCCCACTGTCCCAGGCTGCTCCAGCCCCAGTGCCCAGCCTGGCCTTGGGCACTGCCAGGGATCCAGGGGCAGCCCCAGCTGCTCTGGACAACAAGAGAGAAAGGCACTTTTTGACCTTTCTGATTCAACACTCCATAACCCAAAGGCTTGGAGTGCCCCTGAAGCCACCCAAGGCCATGAAGAGCAGCTGGTGTGGGGCTGAGGCCCTCTCCTACCCAAGGCCTTGAAGAGCAGCTGGTGTGGGGCTGAGGCCCTCTCCTATCCAAGGCCTTGAAGAATAGTGGATGTGGGGCTGAGTTTCTGTCCTGCCCAAGGCCTTGAAGAGCAGTGGATGTGGGGCTCAGTTTTTGTCCCACCCAAGGCCATGAAGAGCAGTGGGTGTTGGGCTGAATTTCTGTCCCAGCCAGGCCATGAAGAGCAGCTGGGTGTTGGGCTGAGGCCCTCTCCTACACAAGGCCATGAAGAGCAGCAGGTCTTGGGCTGAGTTTTTGTCTTACCCAAGGCCATGAAGAGAATCTGGTGTTGGGCTGAGTTTCTGTCCCACCCAAACCACTGGAGAGCAGTGGATGTTGGGCTGAGTTTCTGTCCCACCCAAGGCCATGGAGAGTAGCGGGTGTGGGGCTGAGTTTCTGTCCCAGCCAGGCAGGACCACCTGGAATCACTGTGATTCCCTTTGGGAGGAAACTGTTGCCGCTGCTGCTCACAGAAATCCCTCCCGCACGGCTCTGCACCCACTGCTGAGTGCATCCTCAAACATTCCCCCTCAAAACACGCGCGTGAGGAAGGGAGAATTCCTGCAAACTGATTTTCCCCACGCGAGGAGCGCAGCGCGGTCTCGCTGTCACCACTGCCAGGAGCCCTCCTGCAGCTCTCCCACCCCTCCATCCTCACCCTGAGGCACAAACAGCTCGCCATGCCCTGCCCAGCCAGCTCCAGGGCTCCCCCAGCCACAGAGGATGCAGCTCAGCCGATTGAATTTGTGCTGGGGCCAGGAGGATGCTGTAATGTGCAGCTCAGGGAAGCAATCATGCACCTGAACATTTCCAGATGCCCTCGAGACATTCTGGCTCCATCCTCCTGTCCAAGCAGCTTTTCAGTGTTTATGCAGGGGAAAAACGAGGCAAGGAAAATAAAGAAGCAAAGGTGTGAGATCAGGTGTTGTACACCTGAAGTACACAATTAGATTTTATACTCATGTGGTACCTGCTCTTCACAGAAACAATCCAGGTCAACTTTTCTGGGTGATTTTAATTACCATGGAGAATAGTTTGGGTTGGACCTTTCAGACCATCTCATTCCACCCCCCTGCCATGAGAAGGGACATTTTCCTCTGACTAATTAGAAGATTTTTTTTCCTCTGACTAATTAGAAGATTATTCATCGGTATCAAAACACCACATCCAACAAGGTTTGCAATACTCAGCTGAGTATTGATAATTTATTTGTGTTTATGTCGGACGCCCAGCAGTAACATTGACATTTCTAATGTGTTTGGAGCATTAGACAAACAGAGGGATTTTTGCCTGCTTAGCATTACACATTATGCATCTGTCCTACACTGTGCCAGCTTTCCCTGCTGCTGGATTTTCACAGTGGTAGGAAATAACAGGGATAAAGGGATTAAAAAGCAATGATTTTCAGTAAAGCCTTATAGGACATGTCTGCTATGATCTCAGCTTACTTGTCTTCTCTACACCAATAAAACACTCTCATAGTAGACAGATTTATGGCTTAAATGCAGACAAGTGTGTAAAATAAATATTTTTGTTATAGCTTCCACACCCTTTCAAACATTCCCTGTGATTATAATGGCTTCTGAAGTCTCTTTCCAACAGGGTGATTTGCAGTTCAGAAGTTAAAATCAGGGCCCTCCTCTGGCCTCGGTGCCAGCTAAAGGTCATGATTGAAGCGTGGTGTTTAGCAATTCCAAATAATTGTACCCAGACTTCAAACACGCCAGGCTTTGTCACAGCTGCCACACAAGGTCAAACTGAATTTCAATTTTGTTTATCTTTGTATTAATAGAGCTACGGTTCAGGCTGTGCCACGTGAAATACAGTTCTCAGAGCAGTGGCTCTGGGGACTGAGAGACTTCATCCACAGCAGGCCAGAGAGGGAAATTCAAAGCCTGTGAGCCCTCATTTCACAGACAGGAGCAGTTCCACAGCTCAGCCGAGGCTGTGGCCATGTGTGTGACAGACCCAACAACTGAATCAACACCTCCTGAGTGAGGAAACTCCAGTGACAGCTCCCTCTGTGTTCATCCCAGCCCAGGGATGCTCCCGTGAGCTCCAGGAGCTGTCACACACCCATGCACACAGGGGACAAGCTTACAGTTAAAATGATTTCTCTTAAAACAGACTTCCCACTGTACCTGCCACAAAGGAGTCCTGCCCAGCCCCCCAGCACACACACAATATATTCATTAATACACAGAAATCTCCAAATTCCCCCTGTACCCATTTACCGTGAGCACAAGATTTTTGTTGCACATCACTGATTCCTTGAGTAAAATGGATTTACAGCAGCCTCTGCTCCTTCCCCACGTGGGGGGAGGAAAAAGCAGCTGCTTTACCAGCTTCACCTTCATGCTGCTTTTTGCTGAGCACAAACCTTTGACCTTCACGCTGCTCTTTCCTGAGCCCAGTCTCAGAGGCAGACACAAGGCAGAAAAGGATGGGGTTGCTGTGTTTGGTTTTTCAAACATGCCACAATGCAGCAAACACACAGTCAAGATATTCAATATGTAAGTTTACGTACTGCAGAGGAATTTCATTTATTTCACACCAAATCAGGAAACAATCCTCAAACCACAATTACTGGGATGTGAAATCCAACCCTAATGCACAGAAATACTGAGCTAAAAAGATCTTAGCTTGCCCAAGGAACACCCAATTAGGGATTTCTCTCTGCAGAGCAGATCTGTAGAGCTACAGATGTCAGCTCAATTCCTCATCAGGTCCAGGAATTCCCAAGTTAATTTCACACTAAGAGAGTTTCAACAAATCAGACAAAGGAAAAAATACTCTAAAAGAAGTATACTTAAATATACTTGAAAAGAAAATACTTTAAAATACTTAAAAAGAAAAAATACTTAAATATTGAATTCTTTGACATGGTCAAAATACAATGGGGAGCTAAGGGTGATAAAAGGGGGCCAGCAGCTGATTTTTGAGCTGGGCATATGGGAAGCAGCAGCTGAGAGGGTGGGAAGAAAGAACTCTCTGCTGCCCAGAGAAGCTCCTTCACATCCTGCTCATAAGGAATTGCAAATCCAGCCTTAAACCGAGCTAAGCCTACACCTGGGAGAGCTGCCCTGTCTGCAGCACCTCTGCTCCAGGGTGCTGAGAACAGCAGGGGCTTGGCTGGGGCCAGGGCATCACTTCTGCCATCAGGAGATGCAGAGAGATCCTTCCATGGCTGTTCTTGCATTAACACGTGACAGGAGTGGGGTGGGCAGGAGCTCCATGCTCCGTGTGTTCCCACGTTTGCTCTTGCAACAAACACAAATGATGTGCTCGCCAGGAAACTCCTCAATTGTCTTTAAGGAGCTTTGGCTTTCTAAGAAGCTTTGGGGGGTTCCTTGCAAAGCGATGGAATGAGATTAGAGTCCCTCCTAATGAAACATTCACACGACAGATCATTTGGGGAAACATACATCAACCACAAGGAAAAGCTCCCCAATTAATTATACATGGGAGAAGTGAGATGGAATAGCGTGTGAAATGACTGACCTGCTTTGCAAACACTGCTGGGTGTCATTTTAGCTCCTTATTGTACAATTCATTCCCCACATAAAACCACCCGGATGTTCCCACCTGCCTCCACATTGTCCCTGACAGGAAGGGAGAACCAGGACAGCCTTTGCTCCTGAAGGGCAGGTTCATTTCTCCTGGGACACACATGGAATTCCAGGGAGTCATCCATGGGGGAGGATATCCAGGACAAAACCAAGCCGGAACCCCTGGCTCTGGAGCAGCCCTGTGGTGCTGGTGGGACTGCTGCTCCCACCCAGGGGTTTGCGCAGCCCATGCACCCAGCACAGCCCCAGTGCTGCAGCTGCAGTCGCTCCCAGCAGCTGTGCATGCAGTTATGGCATGCGTAATTGGGAATGCATTATGCAAATAGCCACTTATTGAGGTAATTGGGCATTGGCTTGCACAGTTACTGTGGGTAATTTTGCTGTGCTGGTACCTTTCTGACTAAATCCAGCAGTGCTGAAAATCAGTGTCCACGTCCAAAACCTGAGTGAGGAGAAACCTCACCAGGTCCACCTGGCTGACAAAAAGTGTGGGCCACACTAAGAACCTGCTGGCACAACACACAAACTGCAATTCCTCTTTCTCTGTCTAACTCACACCTCAGCAAAAGTCATATTCTCCTCCAAAAAATTCTGACTGAGTCACAGAGTTACTCCAAGGTCCCAGCCATCAGCACCTGCTGCTGTCTGGACAGAGCAAGATTTTTACCTCTCCAGCAGCAAGTCTCTTTAATTTCCAATGGTGCCCCTTCCACCTGTCATTCCCACTTGCTACCACTTCCCAGTTTGCATTTCTGGGTAGATGGCACACCAGGATGCCGAGGCACAGCTCAGGGAAATGGATTATGCACACACTCAGGATGTTAAGCAGCTTAATGGCAGGATGTCTGCTCCAGAGAGAAAAGGCAGGGACGTGCGTGACAGGTCACCCAGGGCTCCATTGTTTTATTATTTAAGTTATTTAGACCCTCTGAAAGGCTAAAAGGCCTGCTCCCCAAAATGCCAGGCACTGTACAGATCCAAGCCATGTCTCTGTCCCAGAGCTGCAAACAGTTCCAGGGCAGGAACAGAAGTGGGCAGAGGAACAGCAGCAAATGTCACACTCCTTTCACAGCTCTTTTGGGACAGAGATGAACCAGGAAAGCAGCTGAATGTAAAGACAATGGGGGAATAGGGGGATGAAGGCAGAGGGCACAGGAGGAGAGAAGATGAGAACAAAGGGGCAAACAAAAAGCCCACACAGAGGGAAACCTCCTGTTTTCCTGGGACCTTCTCTTTTAAGGCTGCTTGAGCAGAAACGTTTTGGAAGAATACTCAGTCCTGCCTGATGGGAAGGTATTGGCAGAGGTTGTTCCTCAAGCAGTTGATGAAAGATGACACAGAGAGGCAAATCCAGTGCCCCTCTGCCTCAGTGCAAGCCCCCCTAACCCCAGGAGGTCCTGCAGCAGCTCCTCCTGAGCTGCTGGTACCTCACAGCCTGGGGAGAACCCTGGCCAAGCCAGCGACGCATTTGGCTCCTTCCTGCACCAAAACACTCATTTGCAGCCTGTAGGAATGAAAGATGTTTTAACTCCCATCTCCATATTATTCTCATTCCTGGTGTTTTGATGTTGTGAAAACTGCCAGGAAATGAAGACACCAGCTTAAGGCTGTAAAATTTTAATGCTCGCTGTATTTCTCCTCCTTTTTTTGTTTGCAGGGATGTTTTAGGTCCATCAGGTTTATGTCTTTCAAGGACGGATCTACTCTGCTAAGAAAGTGAAAATAAATTCCCTACACTGAAACAAAGCCCTGAAGCTGTTCAAAACACTGGGTTTTCCAAGAGGCTTCTGCTGTTGCATTATTTCCTCATCAGGAGTAAGTGATAGATGGGGAAGGAACATCCGGACGGATGAGAACAGCCCCTGAGAAAGGAAAAGTGTCTTTTTGGACAACACTGATGAGTTCCTTCTGAAAATTCAATTTCCTTATGTATGAAAAACGTCACTTTTACTGTTACCAAGTGACCTTCTGGGCTCTCAGAAAAAAATCATCGCCTCAGGAGGAAATCTGGAGCATTAACTGCAAACCGTATTTGCTATGTATTTAACTTATTGTTAACTCGTACTAAAAAGTGTTAAACCAATCTTTAAAATAATTTCCTGAGACGGCACCACTTCAGGACATGCCTGGAGGGGGTGCTGAGCTCTGCCTGCCATGGACAGCAGGGTCTTTTCACCCGCGTTGTGCTCAGCAAACTCTGCCCTTGTGATTGCAACACTGTGCAGAGCAGGAGAGTGAAGAATATACCGTGTGCTTTTGGGGTGTCTGTCAATAAAAGCAGCACAGAATTTCCATGACCTTAATGAAGGGCACAGTCCTGCCACAGGTTTCCTTTCTGTTGGTTAAATGAATAACAAAAAATCAGGAAATTAAGATTTTATGGTATGAAGAAAAGCTGATTTTTGTCTCACTGCCACAGCTTCAGCCACAAGCGCCTTGTGTAGCACAGACCAAAACTGTGCCTGAGATCCAGTGTGAGGATTCAGCCAGGGCACCCTGGGAACCCGGCCAGAGAAGGGGGTGAAGACCAAGGTCAGGAGAAGGAGACGTGGGAAAGGTGTAAGTGAATAATTGCAAACTAAGGGAAGTGGGAATAGAGACCAGACAGAAACCCGGGAGAGAGCAGGAAACAGAACGCCTCAGAGGGCTGACACAGACAGTTTACATCCTCCAATTTCAGGCTCAAATGACTCTTGTGGGTCACAGAATCATGGAATATCCTGAGTAGGAAAGGGATCGTCCAGTGCCACCCCTGCCCTGCACACACACCCCAAATCCCACCCTGGGCATCCCTGGCAGTGCTGTCCAAAGGCTCTTGGAGCTCTGGGGCCGTGCCCATTCCCTGGGCAGTGCCAGCACCCTCTGGGAGTGAGTCCCCATACCTTTGGCTCGAGGTTTGCCTCTCTACAGAGCACAGAAACCCAAATGTTTGAGTCCTGACAGGCTGCAGAGCTTTCTCACAACATCTTTGAGCCACTTTGAATGAAGTTTAAAAACATTCAGAACCAGGATTTGACGGGCAGCTGGGAAATCACTCAGCAGGTTCATGCTCTGTCTTAGACACAGGTGATGTGTCCTGAGGGTGACACTGCTCATGCCAGCCCCAGTGACCTGCAGAGAGTGCCAGGGGCGTGCGTGCCACTGGAGGGGGCTGCTGACGGCCAAGCCCAGTGCTGGAACTCTTCACTCTTAACTCCAAAACCTAAGGATGGGAGGGCTGTTAACACTAAAGGTGAACAAGGAAGGTGCTGTTAACCCTCCAGCAAAGGATGGCAGGAAGGGATGTTCACCCTGGATGCAAAAAAAGGAAGGGATGATCACCCTGGATCCAAAGGAAGGGAGAAAGGCAGGAATGCTGCCCTGGATCCAATGGAAGGCAGAAAGGCAGGGATGCTCCCCGGATCCAAAGGAAAGCAGGGATGCTCCCGGATCCAAAGGAAAGCAGGGATGCTCCCCGGATCCAAAGGAAAGCAGGGATGCTCCCCGGATCCAAAGGAAGGCAGGGATGCTCCCCGGATCCAAAGGAAGGCAGGGATGCTCCCAGGATCCGAAGGAAGGCAGGGATGCTCCCCGGATCCAAAGGAAGGCAGGGATGCTCCCCGGATCCAAAGGAAAGCAGGGATGCTCCCAGGATCCAAAGGAAAGCAGGGATGCTCCCAGGATCCAAAGGAAAGCAGGGATGCTCCCGGGATCCGAAGGAAGGCAGGGATGCTCCCCTGGATCTGAAGGAAGGCAGGGATGCTCCCGGATCCGAAGGAAGGCAGGGATGCTCCCGGATCCAAAGGAAGGCAGGGATGCTCCCGGATCCAAAGGAAGGCAGGGATGCTCCCGGATCCAAAGGAAAGCAGGGATGCTCCCGGATCCAAAGGAAGGCAGGGATGCTCCCGGGATCCAAAGGAAGGCAGGGATGCTCCCGGGATCCGAAGGAAGGCAGGGATGCTCCCCTGGATCTGAAGGAAGGCAGGGATGCTCCCGGATCCAAAGGAAGGCAGGGATGCTCCCGGATCCGAAGGAAGGCAGGGATGCTCCCCGGATCCAAAGGAAAGCAGGGATGCTCCCAGGATCCAAAGGAAAGCAGGGATGCTCCCGGATCCAAAGGAAGGCAGGGATGCTCCCGGATCCAAGGGAAGGCAGGGATGCTCCCGGATCCAAAGGAAAGCAGGGATGCTCCCAGGATCCAAAGGAAAGCAGGGATGCTCCCGGATCCGAGCGGTGCCCGCGGCACCCCGGGCGCTCCGAGGCCGGGGGCGGGGCCGCTTGGGGCGGGGCCAGGCCTCGCCCCGCCCCCGCAGCCGGTGCCGCGCGCCGGGCAGCCAATGGGAGCGCGGCCCGTCAGCTGACCCGCGGCGCCTTCCCAGGTGCGCGCCGGCGGCGGCTCAGAGCGGGCGGCACCGCGCACCGGCACCGGCTCCGCGCCGCCGCTCCCGCCGTGCTGGGGGCGGGCAGCGCGCACGGAGGGACCGCTCCATCCCTCCCTCCATCAGCCACCCACCCACCCACCTATCCATCCACCCACCCACCCACCCATCGCTCCCCGCATCCCGGCGCGCTGGGAGCGCGGCGGCAGCAGCGGATGTGCAGCCCCGGGGGACAGCCGCGGCAGCGCCCGGCCGGCGGTGAGTGCGTCCTGCGGGCTCGGGGCAGCGAGCGGAGGCTGCGGGAGCGCCGCGGGTGCGCGGGCTGGGCTGCGGGCTGCGGGCTGCGCGCTGCGCTGCGGCGGTGTGCGGCGCGGCCCGCGGACGCTGCAAAGTTTGCGGCGGCGGACGCGCCCCCGGTGCCCCCCGGGGCGGTCCCCGCGGGCTGCGGGGCTTCGGGGGCTCCGCGCCGGGACCACCCCGGGGCCGCGGCCGCCTCGCACCTCCGGGGCTGCGGGGGCTCGGCTGCAGCCCCATCGCTGTCCCGCTGCTCTCCCTCGGGTGCTGCGCTGCTCCGCGGGCCGGTGTGCGGTAAATGGGGGGATCCGGGGGGGAGCCGGCGGTGCGGCAGCGCTGCCCGCGTCCCCCATTTGCATGCGAATGGGAGCGGATCCCGGCAGATGTCCTGCCTCATCCATTCACCCGGAGGAATGCGAGGAGACAAGGAGCCTTCAGTGTGACAATGGCCCTTCAGAGAGCGGCATAAAGGCGCAGTGTGAGCGGGGCCGCGGCTCCGCCGCCCTCCTCCCGCGGCCGCGGCTTTGTGCGCGGGGCGCTGCGGGACCGGTTCAGGAGATGCTCCGCGGGGTCCCCGCTGCGGCGCACCCGCCCCTCGGGGGGCTCTGTGCGAAGTCTGTTCCCCGAAAGGTGCGGGGAGAAGCGCGGGGCAGCGGCGGCTCATCACCCCGGGCCGGAGCTCCCCGGCCCGGCGGACAAAGGGACCGGCCCCGCTGCCGCCCCTTTGTCGCCCCTGTCAAAGGCTCCTTTGAGCTTGGGGCCGGCCCCCGGTCCCTGCCAGAGGAGGGACAGCAGCGAGGTGCATTGTGCCGGCGGCTCAGCCCTGCCGGGGCCGCACGACAGATGTTCGCCTGCGATTTTCGCTCTCCCCCCAAGTTATTCTCTCCCCCAGTGCTGGCTCGGGGCGCATCTCCCACCATTTCAGGCGATGGAAGGGAAAGTAGCAGAATTAAACTCAAAGTAGGCGATAATGTTATCCAAAGGTGAGAGATCACACGCAGGGTGCTTCTGTTCTTGTCCTGGAGCTGTGCGAGAGCTCCCGAGTAACGAGTCCCTTCCATCAAAACTAGTTTGGAAACCTTTAAGTCTTTTCCTTATGGAATTAAAGGGTCCCTATAAAAGGAGCTCAGTATTTCTGAAGATCATAACTTCTAGCCAACAGCTCAGATGTAGCCACAGGGAGATCACAGAGCTTTGAATGACCGAGGGCACACCCAGCATCCATCCCGCTGTTGTCCAAAGGATCCCACCAAACTGAGTCCCAAAGTCTTGCAAGTCGGAATTTAGATTAAAGGCAGACACACCGAGAGGGACAAAGCAGTGCAAAAGCTTCCCAGATGGGACTAATGAGGAGAGCCAGGATGAGTTCTGCTCTCACCCCCGGGCCAGGGCACAGCCCCTGGTGTCCCTGTCCCTCCTCTCTGCAGCCTCTGTTGTGCCTCTGCTCCGGGACAAGAGCTCCACTTTGACTTTTACCTCAGTAGTTAAAAGTTACCTGCACAACATTTTCTGTAGCCCATATAAAATTATCTCTCCCAGTAGGCATTTTGGACATTATTAGAGCAGTTACTGTGATGACCATAAAGCCTTTTCCATTTACCTAGAACAGACACGATAACACTACTGATCATTGAAGGAAATCGGATTTTGCATTAAGCTGGACAATTACAGAAGGATAACAACTTTTCACGTGAGCTGTGAAGGACCATTTTTACTGCCATAAATAATGCTGAGCCCGTCCAAATTCAGGCTGAAAAAAGAAACTTGTGTTCAGTCTGACCTCACAGAGAACAGCCCTGGCAGCTGGGGCTGCCCCTGGGTCCCTGGCAGTGCCCAATTCCAGGCTGGACAGGGCTTGGAGCACCTGGGACAGTGGGAGATGTCCCTGCCATGGCAGGGGTGTCCCTGGATCATCTTGAAGGTCCCTCCCAACCCAAACCAGGCTGTGATCCCACGATTCTCTGTGTGTATTTGGTTCCAGCTCGTGGAGCAGATGTGATAATTTCAGCGGGCAGTGGTTAAGCTCTCATCCCCATCCCCATCACCCATTCCTAATCCCCTGGTGCCCGGAGCCCGGCTCGCTGCAGGGGATGCTGCAGCCTTTGTCTCGCACCCGTACAGCAGCGTGGCACTGCAGAAGGCAGGGAAAACTTTTCCTGATCGGCGTGCTGGATTGCTGCTGCAGCCGGCTGCTGCCTGGCTGCTGCTGCCAGGGAGGGCGGCACATCCCTGCTCCGAGCCTTTTTTTGTAGGGACACTTAAAACACCTTGGATGAATCACAGCAGCGGTCAAGTACGGCTGCTGCTGCAGCCTGCACAGCTTAATATTCACTGGAAAGGGGATTTATTTGCATGATTGGGTCTGCAGGTTTCTTCTTGTTGTTGTTAGGGATGATGGAGACTCGTCCACGTTTAAACAATATTTTAAAATATTTTTTTAGTTTCTCTTATGAATCTTTTGAAGCTCTTATTTCTGTTAACCATAACGATGAGTAAAAATGTGGACTTTGTTCACAAAGCTCTGAGCCACATTATTTCTGTCTCTTTTGGAGCTGCTCCTCCCCCAGGTGAGTGACTTGCGTGGTCCCAGGTCTGGCTTTGTGTCAGGCTCAGACCAGGATCAGGCATCAGGAAAAAAAACCCCAAACAAACAAAACCCAAGGAGGAGAGTTAAGTGATGTTTATAGAACAGCTCTGGTTGAACAATATTTATTTTAGTTTATTTTCCAACCAGCAAAGTAGCAAGATGCTGCAAATATTTACAGAGCAGCCAAAATTTTCCAAAATAAAAATCCCTCTGTCTTCCTGTGCACTTTGTCACCACGGAGGTGCCTGTTCTTTGAAGCCCTGATTAATATAGATGAGTTGTAATTTTCTGACCAAGCCATCCTAGTTCACATATATTATTCCATTGGCAGACATGTGGTCCCCACAGCTGTCCCCTCATTTGTGTATGAAATGGAAACACTGGTGGCATTTGTAGGTTACCATAGCTACACGAACAATACACGTGTGAGGCTTCATCCTGCCAAGCTCCAGATTTTTTCCTGGCAGACATTTTGTAGACACAGAACTGAAGAAAATCTATGTAAAGTTTTTGGAAGCGCATAAATGCAGCCCTCCTGCTCTGTGTTTGCACAAGGCTCAGGGACAGCCAGCCTGCATTTCAGCCCCTCCACGGCTGATCCCTGCAGCCCCTTCCAGCTGGAGCTGCCAGCCTGGAGACCTGTGATGCTCCCAGCAGCCCAGAATTCCAGGTTGTGCTCCAGAGCAGTTAAATCATTGACAGAGTCAGGCCTTAAACACATCATTCCCAAAAATCATTTGTGAGTTCTACACAAAGGGGACTTTGGAGCTGGGATGGTTTTTCTGCTGACTCTGTGAGGAGGGTTGGCAGTGCCTGGAGGGCTCCTGGGAGAGGGGAGAGGTGGGAAGCAGCCAGAGCCCCATGCCTGAACAGAAATCCAAGGAAACCCACTACAAATATTCCCATACTCTGTTTTGTCTCTGCAATTAACGTGGGAAAGATGGGTAAGAGCAGAAAAAAATCAAAGAGCTGGCTTAGGAACTGGTTTTGTTGGTTTGTAATTAATTATTAAATAATGGTGTTTCTCTAAGATTTGGAGGGCCTAAGTTCTGCACAGGGAGCTCACAGGACCACTTTGATAAGAAACAGTCACTGCAGATGTGCTGGAGGTGCTCAGACCTCACCAGTCTCATTCTTTTCCTGCAGCTGAGTAATTAAGTTCTTCACTAATGGTCTCTGTAAGGTCAGAGCTGAACATGGAGGGCTGAGAGCTCCCCAGGTAAAAGTTCTTCTGAACCCCACTCTCTTAATCTTTGCTGCTTCAAACCCTGCAACTTTATTCAAATTTTGTTTTGCTCTTTAGATGTCGTCTTTCCTTTTTCTGTGTAGGGCACTGAAGAAAAAATACTGGATTGGCCTATTTTGGATTGGCCTAATTCTCCCCCTGGTGAAGGCAGGACAAGTCTGTGGTATCAGTGAGACAGGAATTAGTCTCTGCTCTTAACTTCTCCTGTAAAATATTTCCATAACTTCACCTTCTATGTCGTAAAACCTTAATTTGGTGTTACGAGGCAGCATTTCCCTGACATTCCATCTGGCTGAATTATTAAAGGAACAGGACCTGGTTTTTACCTGGAGCACAGTTGCTAAAGATGGAGTGTTTGCAGTGGAGTACTGCCTTTTTCTTCCCTTTTTAACTAACAGAACAACAAGGCAAAGCAAGTTTAGTTAACAGGCCTGAAATATTGAACAGGCTGCTGTAGTGAGAATGCACTGAAGTTATAAAAGTGCCAGGAGAAACAGCTCTTTCCCTTATTTTATTGGGTACAACAGCCTTCCTACATAATTTTCTCTCCTGAGGTGCTGCCCTTTACTCCTCAGTGGTCACACAGGGCAGTATTTCCCTGAACAATTCCCAAGCCAAAGCAGCTGAACGCGGAGGCAAACCTTACTTGGGGGTTTTAGTTAGAAACTTCAGAGGTTGTCAGTCGGCATCTCATTTCCAGGTATTTAATTTAACTAACTCTGGTGATTCCAGCAATTTGGGCATCTGTCAGCTTGCATTAGAGCAGGGCAACCAAGGGCTGCTGGAAGCCAAGCCCCCCTGAAGGGACCTGGCAGGGTGGCTCTGGGGAGGTGCAGCCCCCACCCTGCTCCTGTGGCAGAGCTGTTCTGGCCCTGGCAGGGAGCAGAGCCCCAGGTTCTTGGGGTGGGGGTCTCCTCTCACTCCAGAGGCACCCACAGCCCGTTCCTCACAGTGTGCTGGGAGCCAGAGCTGTCCCAGAGCAGCCCAGCTCCAGGGGATCCCAAAGGAGCCCTGGCTCTGGAGAGGTACATCCACCCCTGGGGACAGCTGGGAGCCACTGGGAGAGGCACATCCACCCCTGGGGACAGCTGGGAGCCACTGGGAGGGACAAATCCACCCCTGGGGACAGCTGGGAGCCACTGGGAGGGACAAATCCACCCCTGGGGTCAGCTGGGAGCCACTGGGAGAGGCACATCCACCCCTGGGGTCAGCTGGGAGCCACTGGGAGGGACAAATCCACCCCTGGGGTCAGCTGGGAGCCACTGGCTTCACCCCAAAAGCATTGGTTGGTGCCAAGCAGGGGGTGCCAAAGGCAGGTGTGGGATGGGAGAGCAGCACAGGTGAGCCTGGGACAGGTGCAGGGATGGGTCTGGCTCCTGGATTTGGGATCACTTGCCAGAAACACGCACATTTCAGCACCACACACCTTACAAGGTGAGGCTGGGAGCCAAACCAGATCCCTCCATGCTCAACAAACGCTTTTCCAAGTGCAAGAAGCTCCACCTGTGGCAAGGATAACCCAGAGCTCCAGCCCTGCCACTGGAGAGCTTCCCCTGAGGTCGCTGCCCCTTTTATCCACAGTTTTACCCTGTTCTGAAGGGAACACTCATGTCTGGAGAAGCCTTGTGGCTGGTTAAGTTCATGGGAGATGTTCCCTGGCTTCCCCCTCCACCCTGGAGCCAGATCACATCCTAAGGAACTTCTACAAAACACCTCAGAGTTATTCAGAGAGAATCCCCAAGCTTGTCCAAAGTTTGGTAGAATAACATTTTACCTTGTTTTAATAAAATATCAATCAAAGCTTGGATCGTCTTTTTGTAATTTGAAAATGTTTATCATTTATATAATGAATCCTTCATTTTCTGTTATTTCATGCATCATATCATTTATATGATTAAGCAAGTCCAAAACTATCTAATAAATTCATACCTTGCTAATGTGCTGCATACAATTACTGGGATGCAGATGAGCTACTGATTGGCCTTGTTAAATTTTTAAATTACAAATGATCCATCATTCTAACAGAAATAGAGTAAATATTGATAGTTCCAGAGAACCACCGGTGACTTGTAAATGCATTGAAAAATAACTTATCTTAGCCATAGGTGAACAAGCAGTTGCAAAAATGAAGTTTTTTATTTGCTGCTTGAAAACAGGTCTTTAAAATGGGTTCATTGTAGTAAAAGGCACCATGTAAAACCAGGTCAAGTATTTTTTTCTAAGTTCATTGACAAACCTGTTTTCTTTTCTCTTTCTGCCCCCTTTATGTACAAGGCTGGTTTATACAAATCAAACATCACCATGCCCAAATGAATCACTATAATTAGGTAAAGATTTTATCTATAAAGCACCAATAACTTAAAATTCTGAGAGGAAAAACTTCCTTTCTGCAACAGGCAGAAATTTTAGTACCCCTGTGTTTTGCAAGCACTGATGAAAGAGACAATCCATGGAAAACCTGGGATGTGGCCCTGAGCAGCCTGAGGACTGAAGCTCAAGGGACAGTTCATAGCCTGTTCCTAAACACACAGTACACTGAATAAGATGTGTTTTCTCTTCTCTTAACCTCATGAACGTCTCAAAGCAAGACTTTTCTGCATGGAGCAAAGCATCAGCATTCAGGTGATGCCTGAGACCGAGAGAAATGGTGAAACCCAGGCTGTGGGGTTCCCCACTCTCAGCTGACTGAGCTCCTGCCCTGATCACACAGCAATGGTTTTGGAATCAAACAGTGGTGGGGAACACATACTTCATGTAGCAGAAGTGCAGAAAGACTCATGGAAAAGGGGAGGTCATGGGATACAGCAGTGGAACTGGAGAGACAGAAAAGAGCCTTTTTCTCAGGTCTCAGTAAAGCCTTGGTTCAGAGCAGTTCCAAACCCAAATCTGTGGCCACTTAATGGAATTAGTTCTGTCCCTTCCCAGCTTGGTTGAGTTCCAGATCTTTGTCTTGGTGCTAACAGCCTTTCTGTTACATCTCAGCACCTCCCATGCTAAATCCATTTATTTTGTTAGTGGTATGCTCACAATCTTTCCTATCAGATCTTCCCCTATCAGCCAACTCAATAGATGGGTCTATTAGCATTTAAATATATATAGCTCAGAAACAGAGAATTGGATTTTGTAAGCATAAAACTCAGAAAAAAAATCAATAAAAGTCTGTTTTGTTCTAAGGGCTGAAGTCTGTGTCAGCACACTACATGTACAAACTGTGTAGATACAGATCTAGGCTAATAGTAAAATACAGTTTAATACTTAATCACTAATAATTGAAATGCTAACACATATTACAGCCACAGGAAACAGAATTATCAAAACAGAGTGTACCAAAGACCAGAAAAAGAACTTTTTTTCCTTGATTGAAGAATTGAAGATAAGCAATTGAAGCTCCATGCCCATATAATTTTTAATAACAAGCCTTCTGCATTCCCTACAGCCAGCACCATTGTGTTGATTTATAAATACCTCCAGAGCTCCTGACTCATTCTGGTTGGGATTTATCAGGCTCTGTTTGCAGCACAGGTTTTTTGGCACCCTCTGTGGTAGTAACAACCACGTACACGCCGGGGTCTTTCCCAACTGTGGGGGATCCTGAGTGACTCACAAAACTGGAGTTTGATCTAGAACTGTGTAGGAAGCAAAATAATCACACTGCCAGGAGCCAGTCAGCAAAAAGGGAGGAAAAGGATTTTCTGTTACTTCAGGAAAATCCTCTGGAGTTCTGGCAGCCCTGTTTCTCCTGGCTAAAAATATTCCTTGTGGGCTCCTTATTTTGTTATTATTAACACTTTGCTTCCACTGCCCAAGCTCCTTGGCTCTCAGAGTGGTCAAAACACAAAAAGGGAATTCTACTCCAAAATCCAGCCCAATCTCCACAAGCCCTTTGTCCTCTTTTTTTTTTAGATTTTTGTTTGGGTTGTGCTGATTTTGATAGATAATAAGGAGCAGAGATTTTCTGAGCTGCTCCATATGAAATCCTTTGGGGGAGGTGCCCCCTTGGGTTATTAGATGCTCAGATCCTTCCAGGGTCTGGAAGGTTTGGGTTCTGAGACTCCAAATATGCCAAGACTCAATCCATTTCTACTCTTTAAATATGGTAAGAAGCCAAAGCAGGATTTCTCCACCTTTGGTCTTCTTTCATTCATCAGCCAGCAGACACACAACAAGCAAAAAGTACTTGGAAAAGGCCTTCCCAAATTAGTTATGCTCTGGAAATTCTAGATACTCTACTAAAACCAACCAGGTTTCAGTTCTGCCTTGCATTTGAAATGGAGAGAGGGCTGGGGAAGGGTTAGGGTATGTGAGGGGGAAAGGAAAGCACACCCCAGGGGTTTGCCCTCCATCACCTGCAAGGGCTCAGGGACCTGGATCTTAACCTGGCAGTGGAATGGGCTGACTCTCAGAAATGCTGATCTAACCAAGCAACTTCCTCTTGGTGATGGAACCAGAACAGTGGTCCCAGGTGGGATTCTTCTGCATCAAACGGAATCAAAGCTTTGCCTTCACATTGAGCCCTTTCAGCAGGACATGAAAACAAGTCCTGGACAGCAGAACAGCCCATATTGTCCCAAACTCATTCATCGAGAGTAAGAAAGCTGATAATAATTTCTGTTCCTAGCATAAGAATATTCCTGCTGCACAAACACATCTCACCTTTCACGTTTCGAGCCATGAAGTGGTTTATGAGGTTTATTCTTTCCTAAAGCAAACAGCCTCTATAATTTGACAGCCCACTGTTTGGCAAGCCCCTGTTATTCCTGATGTTTCTAATATGACTGGTGAATGGTAATCTGGGCGAGATTTTCCATCAGTTGCCAGAAGCTGGGTTGCAATTCTCTGGTGGATTTGATGGGCCATCAATACCCAGTGGCTGCTCCCTGCAGGGGATCCAGCCCCTTGCACTCTATGAATGAAAACCATTTTTCCCTCTCCTGCAAATTTACTTCAATATTTTAATGAAAAATACTGTATCAGATGGGAGTCTTAAGAATAAGCTCCAATAAATTACAAATTTCCAGGCTGTAATATGCTGTTTCTGCAGCACAGACGTTATGAATAGGATGCTCCTCGCAGTTCTTTGGTGGAGATAAGAGTAGTATTTTTCAAAAGAACACAGATAAAGCATGCTAAGGTTGTCTCAAGATACAGCAATCACCTTTTCACCAGAGCTTTCCCCAAAATTAAACACAGACTTTATTTTGATGGAATGTGTGTACAGATGGGAAGAAAAAGTAGGCATTATTTGCAAGGAAAAAACCCTCAAAACTTTAATATTATAAATCCCTGAAGATGTGTTTTGAGGCTTTATACCATTATTACATGTCCTACAGGCCCTTGTTTCTGTATTTCCTTTTAATACCCAGCTCCCACGTTCAGATTTTTTTCAAGCTCCTTCAGCTGTCATCATTTCCAGCTTGATTTTTCTGCATTTTCCACAATTCAGACCTGTAAACAGCTTATTTCCTGATGACACTGGAGACTTTAAAAACCTCCCTATAAAAGGCTTATTATCAAGCATTATTCCTCAATATTTTTCTAAATACACAGGATTGCACTTCCTGGGAAAGGAGCCCGTTGCGTGGGCTGCCTGGAAATGTGCTGGTTATTAAACTGCAGCTTCTCTTTCCCCAGGATGCACAAGGTCACTGCTGCTCTTGACTGGAGTGACTTTAGTAACCTGCTTTTAGGCTGGGTTTAGTGCTGAGCTTACTGCTGGGATTTAGAGGCTGCTCCTGTTTCAGTGCCTGTCCCTCCTAAGCCCGGCCAGAGGTGCAGCTCAGCTGAGCACGGCACCAATCCCTGTTTTTTACCCAGGAAAACAGGGATGCACAGCTGCAGAGGCCCTGCTGAAGGGCAGGGCAGGGCAGGGCAGGGCAGGTTTTACCTCCAGCACACACAAAAGCCTTTCCTTGCACTTGCCCAGCTGCCCTAACCAGCCCAGCCCTGTGGGCCCCCTCACCTCCAGTGGTGTTTCCAGAGCTCCAGCCCAACCTCCAGCTGCAGGTCCCCTCTCCCAAGAGGCTCTTCCACAGCCACAGAACGGGTCAGGCTGGAAGGGACATCTGGTGCCACCTCCCTGCCCCAGCAGGGCCCTCCCAGAGCAAAGGATTGTGTCCAGATGGGTCTGGAGTGTCCCCAGGAGGAGAGCCCAGCCCCTCTCTGGACAGTGCTCAGTGTGTGGTCACTGCACAGGGAACTTCTGCCTCATGCTCAGCTGGAACTCCTGGGCACCAGTTCCTGCCCATTCCTCTTGTCCCATTGCTGAGGGACACAGCAGAGCCTGGATCTGCACTGCTCCCAGTCTGGATTCCATTTCCCAGTTCCACCTGAGCCCTCCAGTTCTCCCAGCTCTTGTTTAGGCAAGGACTCTTTGTGTGAGGACACGAGGCTTGACTCTATTTTCATTAGAAGGTTGATTTATTATGTTATATATTATACTAAAATACTACATTAAAACTATACTAAAATAACAGAGAGAAGAAGATCAGAAGGTTACTAAGACAAGAATAAAATAAGAATAAATAACAAAAATCTTGTGACTGCTCACAACCTTAGCACAGGTAGCTGTGATTAATTACTAATTGAAAATAATCTACATAGACGAATGAAAGATGTACCTGTAAACTTCCACAGCAGCAGATAGTTATTGTTTATATTTCTTTCCTGAGGCTCTCAGCTCCTCAGGACAAGAAAAATCCTAGCAGAAGAATTTTCACTAAAATATCATAGCTACAGCCAGCTGGCACTAACCCTGCTGCAGGGCCCTGGGCAGGGCTGTCCCACCCCAGCCAGGCAGGACAGCTTTTCCTGATGGGGATGGGGATGCAGGAGCTGCACCAGTCACCAGCAGAACAGACAATTTTCCAGCACACAGCCCAGGTACTGAGGCTCAGCCTGGGAAAGAGGGGAGGAACGGGGGAGCAGCGTGTGCTCCTGGCTCTCAGCAACTGCAGAATAAATTGCTTGTCTTAGCCTGAGGTAATTTCTTCATGTATCTGATCCTTCCAACTTCTACCTGGGCACACTCAGTGCAGGTGGCTGCCGACCAAAATCTGGGCTGATGCTACTGCAATATGAAAGAAATTCTGCAAGAATGAGCCACCTAACTGTGGAGAGGGAGGATTTGCTGTGGCAGCATCACTGCTTCAAAATGCACCCAGATATCCATGTGCAAACAAGATTGTTGCTCTTTTCAGCGAATTTTAATAGTGACCATTAATACAGTTGTCAGGGAAGTGACAACACTTTGTTTTCCTATTACCAAGCAAAAATGTGTAATATCTGTTCTTTTTAGTTGGCAGGTTAAGTGTGAACACTTCTAATGAACAGTTTATTTCGTGCTTGTCCCTTCATGTTTTCCTCTTCCTGCATTGGAGATTTAAATGTATTTTTTTTCTCCAATCACCCACCCAACCTCACTCTTTAAGAGCACACACCTTCCCACCCACCCTCTTTCCCAGGAAAACTGAAATGAAGGATCTTCTACTCCATAACCAAACACCTGCCCTCAGGATTTCTTAGGGCAAAGAAATTCTCAAGATTAACCATTTTTCAGAATTTAGGTGGGAAGGGAAGAGTTAGACATCCCCATGGCAGTTCCAGGATGGGAGGCAGGAATGATGCTCCTGTTTCTGCCCTCGGGGAACAGGAACAAGCCCCTGCCCCGGGCAGCTGCTGTGGGTTTGCTGGTGACAGAAATGTGGCTTTTTTTCTGCGCTGGGTACTGAGCAGTGCCACGGAAAATGCATTTAATTAGCTCGGAGTAAAATAATTCCCTCCATATCTCTCACATAAAATTAGCCATTATTTCTGCTGATATCAAGTTACCAGCTGTTACAACTGCTGTTGTGGGTTGGAACAGCAGAAAATATGAATCTAACAAATGAGAGGCAAGGCAGGGAATGCTAAAAGCTTTCCTTCACACCCTCAGTGTCTGCCACACCAAACACTGCAGAGCTGTGCTGCCAAGGCTGGAAAGCTGAGGATCCTGGGGCTGAGGGATGGCTTTTGGTGGCTGCTCTGCTGCCTCTGCAGCTTTGCTCAGGGCTGTGGATGGGGTTTTACACACCACAGGCAGCTCAAACCAAAGGCCATGGCTTGGGTTGTCCCTCCTGCTGTTGTCCCTGGGCTGGCACTCACACCAGCACAGCTCTGAGAGCACCTGGGGCTGCTCAGAATTTACTCTTGGATTGCCCTGCAACTTCATTTCCAGCTTCATCCAAGCTGCCCTGGGCTGGGAGACACTGAGGAAAGCAATGTGTGGGTTGTTTCTAAATTTGCAGTCAAAGAAAATTAAATCCATTTGCAGTAGAAAATAGCTACAGAAGACAACAAGCCACTAGGAACTTGTAAAATCATATATTTACAGTGATCATAAACCCAGAACTCTGGTCAATAAACCCACAAATGCCTTCTTAGCAAGGATGAACAATAACTGCAACGTGCTAGTAAGAGGATATAAATATTCAACAAAGAAAGATCGAATTTGATGTTTTTTGCAACATCTAGACACGCTCTTACATATTTTAAAAGAACCTTTGAAGTGTTTTTCAGGCAGTTTGGTTTCTAAAGCATTACATGATTCATACAGCTACATCAGGGCTAGAGCAGTAGTAAAGCATCATTAGGGCCCTCAGCTTTGTAAGGCTCCAGCTCCCTTCTCTTCCTTCATCCACGAGAAGCTGCAGCAGAAATTCCACAGGCAGGAATTTTGGGAGCAATGCTCCCTCGTTGCTGCAGAGCTGGAGCAGGGACATGTCCCAGTGTGAGGGGACAGCCCAGGGGCACAGCAGCTCAGGGCACCTTGCCTGGGGGAAAGCACCACCTGCATTATTCACTGCAAAACGCTGCCATTTGAAAATCTGCAATTAAATCAATTAAACTTCAGATGCCATCAATTTTCCTAGAACTGGCTGGCTTGGGTCAGCTACAAATGTGTTGCTGTGGAGGGAAGCATCCATCAGAGCCAGCACAGCCCAGCTCCCCCAGCCTCCTCATCACTCCACACTAACACACTCCCTACTGCCACAGGGCCATTAGGATTTCGTTTTTAATACAGTCGTAGTTCTTCCATCAGTGGGAAGTTATTTGGGAAGAAATGTTGGTCCTACAGTTGCTTTTCCCCCCTCCAGCAGAGTCTGCTCAGCTCTCATTCAAGTTTCAGCTATAAGACAGAAAATCTGACTCAACAGGGTCAAATGTGTCCTGGGTCCCATTCCTCTTCCCCTTCCTCCAAAGCACAACCACAGAAGGACAATATAAAAAATAAATAATGAAATTGCTGTTGGGTGTGTTCTACCTACAGCACTGCATCATAATCTAAAATAAAACAGTAATTTCATTATTTAATATGATCAGATTTAGAAGTAAGCATTGTACAAATGGGATTTCTGTCACCACTGTCCAGAGGAGTATTTTAAACCTATTTTAGGTGCTGTATTTAATTTTATTATTTTATTTAGATATTTTATATCTTTTGTGGGCTGTGACCTGGTTAGAGCTTTGCTGCATTCCAATTGAAGAAGATGTGATTTCATCACTGAGTTCTCTCAGATATCACAGAGTGGTTTGGGTTGGGAGGGACCTTGAAGCCCATCCAGTGCCACCCCTGCCACCTTGCAATGTCTCAGGTTTCTCCAAGCCCCATCCAAGCTGGCCTTGGACACTCCCAGGGATGGGGAATCCACACAGCACAACCTGATTATTTTAGTCATATAAAAACCCAAACCTTTTGTTTGAGAAGTCTCAACTGTACTCACCAGAGTGATTTTCAGAAGAAGGGAGAAGGAGAAAGATTTTACTAGATTTTCCTGGAATATGTGTTCAAAGCCTCACGGTACACCAGATGTTGTGAGGTGCCTGGACACAGCTGGGTTAATTTAAAGGCACTCTTGCATGAACCACTTCAGGCTAAGCAGACACAAATTTGGGGCTTACACAGCAATTTAGAATTGTGAACAGTTCATATGATCACAATGCAGTACAAACAGCTGAAATAAGGGCAGTACATTCATTTAATCAAATTTACTGTTATTGTTTGGTGCTGAGCTGGATTAAATCTAAGCTGTTATCTGGAACTGATTTGATTAACTCGGATAAATTTTGGCAAAGTTCATAAGCATTTAGCTTCAAACTTCTAAACCAGCAGTTTCCTGAGCCTTAATCCAAGCCTTGGGGACAGGGGTTGGGTGTTGATGCTCTCTGAGACCCTGCTGTGCTCACCAGCACATCCTCCACCCTCAGCATTCCCAAGCCATTCAAACTGCTCCTGCAGGATGAATCTGAAAGGTATCCATCCCAAAGTTTTATTTTTAGATAATTCACTCAGAGAGATTTCTCATGTAAACCCCAAGAAGGAGAGAGTTCAAACCCTACATAATTTACCTACACCAGTTTGGGATTTTTATGAGATTATTGTAAAAATAATGATTGTTTTCAGATATTTTCTTTCAAAGCTTGAAGAAACTAAATAATAGATGAACTATATATGAGCTGAGCATAACATATACCCTAATCTGCTTTCAGGACCATCTTCAGGCGCTGATTTACAGAAGATTCTAAAACACTGAGGAGCAGCTGAGAGTCTTCAGAGCATTTCTTAACTTCACTAAACTCAGAAAATCTACTTTCACCTTTCTGGATGTCCAAGCCTTTCACCTTAAACGTCAAGCTTTACGTTTTCTGCCTGACAGGGGATCACCCTCTTCCTCCGTGGGGATTTTAGGGGGTTGGGGAGCTGACCCCCCTCGCTGGCCAGCATGGCAAAGGTTAGAGTTGTTTTAACTGTGTGCCAGTTGGTGCTAGAATTGTTAATGAATTCATTAACTGAGTCTTCCATACAGAGCAGTGAATGTCCACAGCTTTGTGTCTGTGAAATCAGGCCCTGGTTTACACCACAGTCAACCTACAGGGAAGCCACCACAGTTGACTGCAACGACCTCCGGTTAACAAAGATCCCCAGCAACCTCTCCAGTGACACTCAAGTCCTTCTGTTACAAAGCAACAACATTGCAAAGACCACAGACGAACTCCAGCAGCTCTTTAATTTAACAGAATTGGATTTTTCACAAAATAACTTCACAAGTATCAGAGACGTGGGGCTCTCCAACCTCACTCAGCTCACGACTTTGCACCTGGAGGAGAACCAGATCACAGAGATGACTGACTACTGCCTGCAAGACCTCTGCAATCTGCAGGAGCTCTACATAAATCACAACCAGATCAGCAGCATTTCTGCAAATGCATTCTCTGGCCTGAAAAATCTTCTGAGATTACACCTCAACTCCAACAAATTAAAGGTTATAGACAGCCGTTGGTTTGATTCTACTCCCAACTTAGAGATTCTCATGATTGGAGAAAACCCAGTGATTGGAATACTTGATATGAATTTCAAACCACTCTCAAACTTAAGGAGTCTAGTTTTGGCAGGTATGTACCTCACAGACATTCCTGGTAACGCGTTGGTAGGCTTGGATAGTCTTGAAAGTCTCTCTTTTTATGACAACAAATTGGTAAAAGTTCCTCAGCTTGCACTTGAGAAAGTTCCCAATTTAAAATTCCTGGATCTCAACAAAAACCCAATTCATAAAATTCAAGAAGGGGATTTTAAAAACATGCTCAGACTGAAAGAGCTTGGGATCAACAACATGGGAGAGCTCGTGTCTGTCGACAGGTACGCGCTGGACAACCTGCCTGAGCTCACAAAGCTGGAAGCCACCAACAACCCAAAGCTGTCTTACATCCATCGCCTGGCGTTCCGCAACGTCCCCGCCCTGGAGAGCCTGATGCTCAACAACAATGCCTTGAATGCAGTCTACCAAAAGACCGTGGAATCCCTCCCAAACCTGCGGGAGATCAGCATCCACAGCAACCCGCTCAGGTGCGACTGCGTCATCCACTGGATCAACTCCAACAAAACCAACATCCGCTTCATGGAGCCTCTCTCCATGTTCTGTGCTATGCCTCCAGAATACCGGGGACAGCAGGTGAAGGAGGTGCTGATACAGGATTCAAACGAGCAATGTCTTCCAATGATCTCTCACGAGACCTTTCCCAATCACCTGAACCTGGACATCGGCATGACGGTGCTGTTAGATTGCCGGGCCATGGCAGAACCTGAGCCAGAAATCTACTGGGTCACTCCTCTGGGCAATAAAGTCACTGTGGAAAGCCTCTCTGACAAATACAAGCTGAGCAGTGAGGGCACCTTGGAAATCTCCAACATCCAGGTGGAGGACTCTGGGAGATACACCTGTGTGGCACAAAACATAGAGGGGGCCGACACGAGGGTCGCCACCATCCGGGTGAACGGAACGCTCCTGGATGGCACCCAGGTTCTGAAGATCTACGTTAAACAAGCCGAATCCCATTCCATCCTGGTTTCGTGGAAAGTCAACTCCAACGTCATGACCTCCAATTTAAAATGGTCATCGGCCACAATGAAGATTGACAACCCTCACATCACCTACACCGCCCGGGTCCCAGTGGATGTCCACGAATACAACCTCACGCATTTACAACCCTCTACAGATTACGAAGTGTGTCTGACAGTGTCCAACATCCATCAGCAAACACAGAGATCCTGTGTCAACGTCACAACCAAAAACGCGGCGTTTGCACTGGATATTTCTGACCAGGAAACCAGCACAGCCCTGGCAGCGGTGATGGGATCCATGTTTGCTGTCATCAGCCTCGCCTCCGTCTCCGTTTATATTGCAAAAAGGTTTAAGAGAAAAAACTACCACCACTCATTGAAAAAATATATGCAAAAGACCTCTTCAATCCCCCTGAACGAGCTCTACCCTCCACTTATTAATCTCTGGGAAGGTGACAGTGAAAAAGACAAGGATGGCTCTGCAGAGACCAAGCCGACCCAAGTCGACACATCCAGAAGCTATTACATGTGGTAACTCAGAGGATATTTTGCTTCTGGTAGTAAGGAGCACAAAGACTTTTTTGCTTTATTCTGCAAAAACGACGAGTTGAAGACTTTTGTATTTTTGACTTTGCTAGTCCGTGGCAGAGCGGCGAGGACAGGTGGATATTTCAGGATTTTTTAGTATAGCGTATCGCAATGGGTTGACACAAATGGCAGCTTCACCTAGCTTCCACTCCTCTGTTTATTTTATTCTTTTTTCCTTTTTTTTTTAATTTTTTTTTTTTTTTTTTTTAGTTATTGTGCTAAACTTAACACTGTCCTAACTCCAGTGCTGAATAAAGAGAAGGAGGGGCTGGGTGAGCCCGTGTTCCCCACAGCCATCGCGGGGCAGGATCACCGAGCCAACCTCAGTTTTGGACCTGCAGTGAACTAGGTGTGTGACCCTGGTCTGAGGACTCTACCCCGAGAAAAAGAGACCCTGAATGGTGTTAGTTGACTGTACTGTAATGTTGTATCAACTGATTTGAATGGTTTTTGACTTTCAGCAATGAGTTTTCTTTTTTATTATTATTTTTGTAGTAGTTGAAGGCTTAGGTAAAGCTAACAGGCAATAGGAATAAGTACATCCAGTTTTTTAATGTAACAGACTAAATGTTAATTGTTCTTATTCTTTTTATTCTATTTAGTAGACACTTTTGAAGAATTACTAGAGTTTTGTTGTGTTTAAATCACCAACACACGGTGTTTAATGAAGGCAGAGCTATAATAAATTTAGTTTTGTTCTGATGTTTTTAATTTAGACGTCACAATAATGTATTGGGTTTAGATGTCACTAGTTTGACTGGTGACCATGTTTTGACATAAAATATATCCAAAATGTTATATAAAAAATATCACGGGGTTTTTTTCTTGATGAAATGAAGTTCCAGGTTCAGGTTTTTTATGCATTTATGTTAATGGCAGTGTTTTCTCTGCAATAGAGGCAAAATATGGGAAATAATTTATTGAGAAAAACGTCTCAGCATGGCTTTTGGACTGAGAGTCACATGCAGAATCAAAACTGTTTGGCATAGGGTACACAGCAAGAAGAACTCAGAGTGTGTAACAGGACATTTTCCTTTTTGTATACTTTTCTCTTTATATTTTGAGCTAAGATAGAAATGAAGCTGACATTTAGCTGTCATTACCATCAGTTAGGACAAAAAAAACCTCAGTGCTGCCAAACTGAAATAAACCAGTTGAATCTTGGAATATACTTGAAAAGAAACTTATTTGGATTAATGTTCCTCCAAAAGCAGAAATTAAGATTAAAACTACCAAGACAGTTACGTTTGGTCCAATACTGAACTGTATTTTTTACAGGCTTAAAATGAATCCATATTCTGAGTATTTTCCTGAATTACTGTGGTAAAAGAGAGCAGCAGTTCTGTGTGCACTGGGTACAATATAAAGGCATCATTTACAGTTGAACCTACAGAAGCATTGTGTGTTGTCTTTTCTGAATCCCTGCAAGTTCTGCACGTGAGTCAAGAGCAGGGTGGGCCCTGGGGAATTGTTGTCACATCACACAACACCCCTCACCAACAAGCACAGCATTTCCTACACTTTAGCCCCACTTTTAATGTGCAATTTTTACATACTTTTACACACTAAAAAAGTTATTAGTAAGTAAAAGTTAATTGTTCAAATCTCGGATGTGCCTGGGGCTGCCTGAAGTTTTTTAACTCACTGGCTTCTCAAATATATCCAAGTCCCCTTAAAATTTACAGATAAGCCTCAAACATCTTTTTCCTTGTCTAAAAGTGAAAAGTTACCAGCATTGTTTCACTCATCTGCTGCCTTGGTACAAAAACTTATCCATCCATCCATCCATCCATCCATCCATCCATCCATCCATCCATCCATCCATCCCTTGGACAACCTGCCCCCTTGGTCTTGAGCTTCTGCATGAGGCTGAGTGAAGGTATTAATTATTAATTATGCATTTCAATCAAGTATTTGTGCTGCTACACAATCTTTTCTATGTTCAGGAGATCTCATACATTTTTCATCATGTGACAATTAGATGTTGGGGTTAGGCAAGTGGCTTTTGATCATGGAGAAGAAACATGGTGAAAGCATTTCTTCATCACCTTCTCCTGGATTTGTTTTTAATGTAAATGGGGCATTTCCTCATGCTGCCTTCTCCCTAAGAGCTTCAGAGCAATAAATATCATCTGGTCTGTATTCTGTTTTAGCTTTAAAGCTGCAGGCACAATGAATTAAACCAAGATCTCTTCTGCAGCAAGGATTCACTCTACTTTAGCCAGAGAAAAGGACACTGAGGACAAGGTTGGCCACAGAATGTTGGCTTCCAGCTTGCATGACATCATGAAATCATCTTTGGAAAATAATTAATTGAGCAGGTGTCAGAGGGGCAAAGCAAGGCCCCTTTCCCATCATTCCTCTCCCAGGATCACACAGCTCTACCTGAACCTCCCACCAAACTGGTGGAGGAGCTCAGCACTTTGTGCCAAGGTGGTGTTGGTTCCTCAGGCACCATAAGGAGCCTGTGCATGGGGCTGCCCTCCAAAACAGCCATCCTGCTCTTCCTCCCTCCCATCCTGGACTCCGAACAATCTGGGCTCTGTTTGCCTTCTGAGCAAGCCTGTGGTGTCCACTCAGTGCTGGTGCACCCAGACCACCCCAGCTGCTCCCTGTGTGTGTGATCTGCTTGCTCCTGGCTGTCTTGGCAGATCTGGGCAGCTGCAGAAGCACAGTCACTGGTGAGAGTGAGGGTGACAGGGACACAGGGCCATGGAGGAGGACAGAGCCACATTCCCCAGCGAGCTCAGCAAACTCCAGCAGCAGCCAGGAAGAAAAGCAATGTTTAACACGTTCCTTTCCACTGGGGAATAGCAGGCCCTGTGTTCCCTCTCTTTTCTGTCATTTATCATCTTTTTAGAGCACTGCTGTGAGAGGACTGCAGGGGACAGTGGCCTGATAACAGGCACACACTTGTTGGGATGTGCTGATCTGCAGGATTGCTGCTGGAGTCCTGGAGGGAGCTGCAGGTCACCAGAGAGCAGCAAAAAGCACCTTGTTAAGGCAGTGCATTCTGCACACACAGCCACCTGTGCTAAGTATTTTCAGCCTTTTAATCTGACCTTGCAGAATTCTGCAGAGATCCCCTGGATATTTAAAATCTTGCTTATAAAAGAATAAAAAGTGGGGAAGAGATTAATCACATGTGGCATATAATCGTAGTAAATAACCTTCAACCTTGTGCTAGCAATTTCATTGTGCTTGCAGTTTATTGTTAGCAAAGATAAAAATACTCTAATTGCCTTCAAAATGTATTTGCATCTGCTCTTCACTGAAGACAAAAAGTACCCCAGTTTGCTCAGAATCAGGGACTGAGGTTGGCCACTTGGAAAACAGGAAGGGAAGACCACTGTTAGCTTTCATTTGGCTTTTGGTTCAAAGAGGCTGTGTAAGAGCAGATATTTCATACCCAACTAAACTTCTGCACTGTTACTTCCCCTTGGTTGCCCAACAGTAAAATATTTCAGTCCCCTGAAGAATAAATAATGCACTCAAGTGTGGGATGCAGTATTTTAGCTAAACCCACTTTTCATCTCCTCACCTAAATCATATTTTATCGGATTGAGAGGGTATTTTCAGCCACAACCCAACACTGACCCAGGACATGGGCTTGGAATGAAGGGCACAAACTCACCAGTTCTTCCAAACAACCTCACCAATTCTCCCCCACAACCTCCAGCCCTGCCCAGGACTACTCCCTGGGTCACTAAAAGGTGGCCATGGAAAGAGCAGCAGTTTGGGCCACTGGCTGCATGAAGGGGTGAAACTGGAATTAGGTCAGGGAATCTGGGATCCAGGGAGAAGGGCATAAACTTGTCCCATTGCCCCTGAAATCTGGGACAGCAGCATTAAAGAATTTGAGTTCAAATCAGGCAACTCCTTTTGCTTTGTGCTGGCAGCCTTGAAAACAAGGCTGAGGACAAAGCACTGCAATGGAATTCCTGAAATTATTGGCATAAACAAGTGAGGGCCATTCTGGCCAGCCTCTGCCACAGCTGTGCCCTGCATGGGAACAGGAGGAGCCCTTGGGCACTCCTGTGTCCATCTCCCCGTCCTGCAAAGCATCACGGTGGACGTGCCCAATGGAAAAGCACAGGAATGTGGCACTGGGGTGGGGGAGCCATCTCACAACCCCCAGTGCACCAGGGGTGGCTGCTGGCAAAACCTCTGCCAGTTTTCCTAGGAAACAGCTGAACCCCAGTGCTGCACTCCACGTGCCATGATCTATGCAAACTGCAGGCCAAAGCATATTCTGCTGATCAAAATACACAGAGCAGGAGGGGGACCACAGGAGGAGCATCTGCAGAGCCTCGCGTTCAGGTTTGGTCTGGGAGCACAGCCCAGAGAGCCCTGGCTGTTCCTGCCCCTGCTCCTCCTCTGCCCAGGAGGAACACAAACATCAGGCTGGCCCCAGCCGGGCTTGGAGAGCAGGGAAAGGAAGGTGCAGATGTTTAAGTGCTCCACTAACAGCACTCCCAAGCAGATCTGCAATGGCAGGAGCTATTTAAGGCCGTTTGCAAGTCCCTAAACAGCAACTTGAGCAGGTTTTGTGGGAAATGATGCCGTTAGCAGTTACTGAAGTGCTCCCCATCCTCCCCCAGTGGGAAGTTTTGCTGCCACACGTCCCTCGGGACTAAAGAGAAGTGGATTCTGTGCCTTCCACCTCCTTTCATGTCAAAGCTGATGCTGATAGTGGAGCTACAAACCTTCAAGGTTATCAACCACAATGAACTTTTGCTGAGCTGTTTATCAGAAGGGACTGGGAGAGTTATGCTCCAGCTTTCAGTTCTATTTTAATGGAATCTGGACACCTCATTTCCTTTTGGCCCAATTTGAAAATCCCATCTTGAAAGAGTTCTCAGTTAGTTTGCTTTCCCCAGTGATTCCTTCTCCTCCATGGAATTGTATGAATTGAACTTACACAGGGGCCCTGATCCTTATCTTCCCAAAGTCAATAAGGACTGCACTGCTGCTATAGGTACCAGCTCATTTCCACAGCCTTCTGGAACTGCCTCTGACTTTATTTGGGAGACTGCCTTGAGAGACAGAGATCAGGAAAAAGGCAGCAAAAAATGGACCAAAAGAGACATCACAATCCATGTACAATGGCATGTTCTTTCTCTCTAGGCCTTTCCTGTTTATTTCTCCCATTTTCACATTTTTAACCAAACTTTATTTGCTTTATTTTTCCTGGGATGAGTCCCTGCCGAATTTTTGATCTGTCAAAATCTCTGCTGATCTGTGGCTACCAAGCAGAAGCAAAAAGCTACTAAGTAAAACCAAAATCCAATCATCACCTATAACCCTTTCATGCCTATAGCCTACTTTTTAAATGTAGTTACAATAAAAAATCATTCTCTGAGCAAAGAAGTTCTACACACAGCTCTGCCTTTCCTCCCTCTGCAGTTACCCCAGCATAAAGAACAGGACCTGGGTCAGTACAGGCAAGGAACCCCTGACACACTGAAACCAGAGCAGCTTCCCAGTCTCTCACTGGATTCTCCTCTCACATTTACCCAGTCAGCAAACACGAGCCTAATAGCACGAGCTCAAACGATCAGCACGGATAAAAGATAAAATAGATACTTCAACTATTTTGCCTGCAGCACATAATTTAAAAGCCATTTAATAATTCAAATCATATGCAAAACAAGACACTGTAGTATTTAATATCAAGTTTTCTTATCTCTATAGGGAAGTCAGCACAGAAACCAGCAGTGCAGGGTGACAGAAACCACTGGATAAATGGAATTAAATGGTTAATAATAATTCAAGTCTTTTAATCTAAAGAGCCCAAATATTCTCCAACATTTTGATCCAAGGTTCCTTCTGCTGCACGTTCCTTGGCCTTGTCCTTGTGAAGTTGCTAAAGCCCAGCCATTTACAATTGGTTAATTAATGGTGCTGGATCAGCAGCTTCAGCCCCTCAGTCCTCCTGGAAACCACCTCCACTCCTCTGAAGAGACAGCACCTTCCAGATCTCACCTCAAAGTCAAGAGCTGCTTCACTTTCTCATCCCTTAACGTTCTGAGTGGGGAGAAACAGTTTACACCTAAAATCATTAATCTCAATACTTTCCCAACAGTCTGTGTGATTGTTCTAACCTCTGCCACGAGTGAAAGCAAAGCTGTCAAGGAATGAAAGGGCGAATAAATCCTCCCCAATTCATCCTGCAGATGAAGTCTGGAAAACCTCCAGCCTCTCAATCAGCACATGCAAGTCCCTGATTTACTCCAGCTACTCAGAGCTAAACAGATTTCTTATTCCATTTGAGGAGGTGAGTGACTGATGGCTGGGGCAGGAGCAGGGTCAGGAACCA